>NC_134269.1:132649167-135434167 GCF_031893055.1 Leptodactylus fuscus
CAGCACGATTCATTGTGGTAGCACGTCGTGCTTTCTGTGGTTTTCGAAGCTGCAGGCAAAAAAAAACTACTGGAGTTGTCTTAAAACTCACGTGCGCAAAGGAAACAAGTTATCAGCAAATTCAGCTCTGCTACATGGGTGCTATATACACAGGATGACACGGTTGTTAGAAGCAGTCTCGCTCTTTATTCTCCTCATAATACAAAAGGGGCCCCTCTGACTTGCTGCCGCTTCAAACTACATTACACTCCTGACACATGAACAACAGTGCCTGCTTCTTCCCCTGCTCTCCCCTCACAAGGCACACACAATGCACCGGTTCATTTCAATGAGCTGAGGGAAAAAGTCTACAGCAAGTCTGCCAGTCCCAGCAGCAGCAGCAGCAGCACCAGCGCCAGCACCAGCAGCAGCAGCAGCAGCTCCAGAGCCCTCCTCCTCCCTCCACAAACTCCTTCACAAAAAGTCACCTACCTTCTAGCCGTCCTAGAGCACAAACAACTTGTCAGTGGCCGCTTCATAGGAGTTAGTGGTGAGAGAGGTGAGGATTCCAGTCACACACAGCCAGAGAAAGCGAGGGAAAACTCAGAAGCTAGCTGACTGTCACAGTATTTACACTACTGTGCTGGAGACACCTCTGCCCGCTCACGTCCCACACTGATGATGCCATTTTGTGCTGGTAATTAAAACAAATCAAGCAGCTGTGTGATTGTTTTGGCGCCCATGGACAAGCATACACAAAATCACTGGGGTATGTGCAACGTGAGGGGTGACAAAGGTTCAAGACTGAGGCAGCATGTTTACCATAATCTTCCTAAAGTAAGTGCTGCTTCACTTCTCTTCTCTCATCCCCCTCCCCCCTTTATTTTTTTTTTTTTCCTTCTGACTGAAAAAAAAAAAAAAGCCTCAGTCCAAGTTTGTCAAGTCTCCATATTTGCGATAAATACAGATACAGGGGAGCTTGTCAGAAACAGCAGAACTGAGTGTGTCATTTGGCACGACTCATTGTGAAATCAAGATGCATTATCCGCCTGTCTGAGTTCTCTAAACTTCCAAGGCGTCGAGTTAAACAACAAATTCAGCACTGCTACATCTGTAAATATACAGCACTTGGTGCTCTCCTTATTAGGACAAGCTGCCCATTATACGCTACACTTTTTGGTATCGCTCCAGTGTACTGTCATTTGCAGCCAAAAGGAAGTCTTTTACAGAAAAATAAGCAAACCCAAGACAAGTATTTCACAGCCACAAGCATCAGATAAAGCAGAGAGAGAAAATAATTCCAAACCACTTCACAATGACAATTTGTCCAAGCAGATGTTAATCAAGCCCCAGCCTTTAAACACTAGATAGCATCAATTACTAACCTTAATTGAAATCACAGTGCTCCAGTGTGTCTGCCAGCATAGTCACAGGATGATGTATTAAGATATTTACAGTAAAGTAAACAATGCATAGTTGCAATGAAATGGAAAATTTTCAGCTAATGGTGTTTGTCAATCCTTTGTCAATTTTTTTTTTCTGCCTGCCACAGATGTTTTCTTAGCTGCTTCACAAAAACAGGAATGAACTAGCAGAGAAGAAAGACTTTCTCTCCCCCAGGAAAAGAGTACAAAGCCAAGCCTGTACACAGCAGATGCAAAAGAAAGTCCATCTGCTACCAGCTCACAACACCACATGGAGTTTTAAGATTTTATACTGTAGGTAGCCAGGCAGTGTTTGTGTAGACACCATCAGAATAAAAGGAGGGGAAATCCTAGCCTCACAGTGTCAGTGCTACCACTCTCCCAAAACTCACTTGCTACATTCACTGTATCAAAGACTTGTTTGCATTTTTTTTTTTCTCCTCAGAGTTGGCTAGTTCTCAGAGAGTTACACCCAAGGCAGACGTGTCGAGGTCATGTATGATAAATGTCTTGTAGACGGCACTTTTTGTCTGAGAAAATGTCTCAGTTGTGCGACATATGCATAAAAAAAAAATCACAATGTAGGAGGAATGTGCCGCACGTGAGCTATTTGCTGTCATACATGCCCGACACTTTTATGTAGTATGAAACGTCGCAAAAAGTCTATTCATATGTCATAGGCGTTCAAAGTTTTTGTCTGAGGTGTCAGAACAACATAAAAATATTCCATCGGCATATAGGTCGTGTTTAAAAGACTAAAAGACGACAGTTTTCACCATGGACAGTTTTTTTATACGCAAGCCCCATTATGCTTTTATGGCCTCGAACCAAGGGGATAGATAACTGGGAGTCGCAACTTGAGGAGACTGGCTGACACAAGTGGACAGAATTTGATAGCACACTTTTACCTAGGATACAATCTTGCCCCAGTAATTTGTATTATCCAACAAGTTTCAATTGCCCAACATCTGCCTTTACTTTCATTCACATCTTAACATTAAACTGAGGAGGGGAAGGTGCACAAACTACTTAAAATAACTACCTCTAATAGCCTTTAATACAGACGTTTTAGATAATTATAGCAAATTTCACTTTCTGGGCCCTAGGCAGATTTTACTCCCACTTGTAAGCTTAACCCGAAATATACAACTTACCATCCTTTATATCGCCAAACTAAATATCGAAATCGTTCTAAATTTTGTATATTATATATGTCTGTTTTTCTATATATTTTTGCATTTCAATGTTCACAACATATGAATAATTGTTAATAAATGATACATGATATTCTCCATGATGATTAATGATGTTTTCTGTTCTCTCTCCACTTTGTTTTCTTAGCGTACTACTTCGGCGGCGCTGAGTATATTGGCGGTATATAAATAACACCTATTTATGAATAGAAATCGAATCCCAAAACTTAAATGTGTACGTAGTCCTCTGAAAAGGGTTAACACACAAAACTGCTGGAAGGCAATTGCTCTTAATCTTGCTGAAGTATAGAGATAATTGTAGAGGCAAATTAACGTAAACATGGCGGGCTACGCACATTTTATTCTAGACTTTTTCACCTTTCTATATTGCTCCCAACTGTCCACAAAGCTTACACATTTCAAAGATGTAATGAATAATGTATATAATGACACAAATGACTTTATGTACTCAGAGGAAATAAATGATAGTTCCATTATCACATCAGTCAAGAAACATTTTCTCACTAATGTGTTTACGTTTACTAAAAACGCTGATACGTTGTCTGGCTTCTTTTTCTTATCAACCTGCTATATTGGGCTCTGGTAATTAACACTTTTTCCAATATATAGATTCATTGTCTGTTCAGGCATCAGGGAAAAATAATGTTCCTGCCATTAAAAATAATACTATCAATATGTAAATTATTTTTTTTAAGTAAAATATTTGCATCTCCTTTCCTCCTCCGGGCTTTTGAACTTCCAAGGTCAACAAGGACAAACAATACCACTAGTGTCTCTTTGCAAAAAAGCTGGGTTTGCTGTCTGCAAGCAATGGTATCATTTCCATAGCAACCTCCTAACTATTAATTTTCAATTAAAGCAGACACAAAGCGGACAGCCTCAGGCTGGCAGACAGTGTCAAGAGCCCATCTCTGTAGGCAACAGTTTCACAGAGCTATCAAGCGAATAGGTACCTTTTCCACAAAGCTATATCACAAGAACGTCAAGTTTGGCTGTTTAAATTGACATTAACCTTCATTTTGGGCCTAAATCATTTCAACTACATTTGTTTGACATTCATTTTATTAGAAAATATAAAAATATTATAAAAAAAACCATGCATGCATTTCATTTATTTTTTTTCTTTGTGTATAAGGAAGCTTTTGTCAGGCTTGGATACAAACAGGATTAAATAAGTATAATAATAATAATGGTAAAAATAATGAAGCATTATTAATATTTTATTATGCAGGGACTTTTTACGTGCTGCTAGTAAAGGCATTCTTGACACGAGGTATAGCTAGTTTGAGCAGGTCCACATATGGTACATGTGAAACACTCACAAGTGCAACTCACAAAACAGTCACTCACTAAGCAGTTTTATTTGTTCTTTTCACCCACTAATGGTTAGCAGAGATTTCAGTGAAAGACAGAGCTATGTTGTGGCATGTCCTCTAGCTCTCCAGAGGTTACATCTCCTGTTCCTTTTCTAAGCCAGCACATTACACTATGGCTTCCTGTCAGATTCCTACTCCATAGTTTAAGGAGACACCCACTGGATTTGACAGGTTACTGTACTGTTACCTTTTACCTTGATTAGAAATTACATTACCCAAGAAACATTAAGAATCTTGAGATGAATATCCATGACCCAAATATCTGACAAACAAATACAAACAACACCAAACATGTTGATAACATGATAGAAGAGCAACATCAGCAAGTTGTCTCTTAGCAATGATGAAGTGTTCATTCGCTTCAGGTGAGAAAGTTATGCTTGACATGTTTATGGTTGCTGTAAATCACTTAGATGTCTAGTCAACGGAAATTCCTTGAGCTTAGTCTTCCTCCTCCCATAATTATGCAAGTCTTTTTTTTTTCCCTGGCTTTTCAGAAATGAACAGAAATTCCTTCTGAAGATCTTTAGCAGGAGGAACCAATTTGTCAATAGCTGCAGACATATTAGCACACCCAGGATAGACCATATTTACCAATCAACACGCAGCTGTCACATAGAAAATAAGACGGTAAATCACCCAATTTGTTTTAGCCATTTCTGTCATAATTTTAACTATCAAGAAAATAACTCAGGGGTAGGGAAGCCTCCCAGCTATGCATTTTTGCACTAATACAAGCGCTGTAATAATATGCCATAAAAAAGATACCTGTAGGTAGAAGTTCATAGCACGTTAAAGTATTAGTTTATTTCACTCTGCCTTTGTTTGTCAACCTGTTAAAAATACTGCTGTTAGGTGGTCTTGCAAAACCATAAATATTGGTAAATGATCTTTCATATAGAAATCTGATGCCCTATCTTTTGACTCAGTTTGGACAACCCCAACATTTTTCATATTATTGGGGTTGTGTCGCTACTCTTGCCACAGGTAATTCCAAAATATGATGAGTCTTCCAGATAAAGCGTTGCTTCCCTAGGCTTGAATGGGACACTATTGCAACACAGTTAACCATCACTACTAAAAGCATAATGAGCGATCGGTATCTAGCATGGAAGCATTGCTGTGACCTGCATGTTCCCGGAAACAGTCCTGACAGTCAGAACCCCACTGATCTCATATTGATGGATAACCCCTTTATGTATTTAGCTTCCAGTAAAATACACTACATATATATTAGATCAACATTTTATATTGGGGTATAGGCTAAGATATGAGGACCAAAAATAAGACAAAAATAATGCATTATCTAAGGGATTACAAGCAGGTATTTTTAATATGTCTCAGTTTCAATGGTCTGCCATGGAGAGAATGCACCAGGCGATTTGGAGCACGGTGGCTCAGTGGTTAGCACTGCAGCCTTGCAGCGCTGCAGTCCTAGGTTCAAATCCTGCCAAGGGCAACATCTGCAAGGAGTTTGTATATTCTCCCCGTGTTTGCGTGGGTTTCCTCCGGGTACTCCGGTTTCCTCCCACACACCAAAGACATACTGATAGGGAATGTAGATTGTGAGCCCTATATGGTACAGTGACTGACAATATCTGTAAAGCGCTGCAGAATATGATGGCGCTATATAAGTAAGCATAATAATAAAATAATTTGGAATCAAAGGAAGGTTACATTATGGTGAATATTAATGGTTATTTAGCTTTCACTCCCATTTGGGTAAAATATGATTTTGACTCTGTACCTTGTTTTTAATTGTGGAAGGATAAAATAATTTATCTCTTAATACAATGGCTTAAATCTATTAGTTTAAGTATTGTAAGTCTGGGATCGAAAACAAACACGTTTTGGATTATACACAGGTGTATTCACTGGTTATTTCACAAAAAGCACTTAAGGGGATAAAAAGGGTTAATCATAAGGTAATTGATTAGCTGATTTGCTCATAGGTAGTTAAGAATATATGGAGACAATATATTGTGCACCAGATAGATGATGGGATAGGTTATGAATACTGGAATAGAATTATAGTGACATTAAGGCATGAGCAATGGAGTAACGTAAAAAAAAGTTAAAAATGACCACTAGAAATATGTCTTTAGGATTTTGTAACACTTTATTATATATAATGCTTATTACACAGCGAAGATGGGAAGATTTGACACCTAAGATCATTATTACTGTCTTAGATGTAAAGAACCAGATGTGGCTCTTACACATATCATGTCACAGTCACATCTATTGGGGAAAGAAATATTGATGTTACTTATAAGATTCGTAGTGTTCAGATTCCTCAGTATCCCATAAGCATCATTTTTGGTTGCAGGATGAGTTTAAGCGGAATTGACATGGACATTTGGCAATCTTGAAAGTATTACAATTTGCTAACAGAATTATATGCAGCATTTGCAAAGCAACAGTGTCACCAAGATGTGAAGCTTAGGTTACTCCTATGAAGAGACTGATTATTTTTGGAAAAATTGCATTTTGAGAATATTGGTAGAATGTCTAGATATGCTAAACTATAGACGAAGTTTGTTTCTGTTTTTTTCCTATTTATTTCTCCACACCCCCAGGGTGAATGGTGGGCCATGGTCAGTATGGAATGGTAGAACTATATTTTTGACAAAAGTGTTTTATTATTTTGTTTTTTTTCTGTTGAATAAAATAAAAAATATTCAAGCAGTTGTGAATTCCTATATATGTTCTAGGTAAAAAATAAGCAAATCTATTCTCCAGGATGTAATTAGGAGAACAGTGCCTCTGTATGCTGCCCTTTAGGGACAGCCCCCTGAACATCATGCATGACTCGGTTAATGTATATGATTATCCCCTGACCCTATATATGTTCTAAAAATAGCATTTTTCAATGGACCATGGAGTGGTGCAAAATTTGTGTGATCGCTCTCATGTAAATTTTCTTCATGCTGCATGGGTTTTGCCTCTGGGCTCATGGCTCCCCATGCAGATCCGTGATAATACTCATCCTTGGGTATGGGACCATAAAAAGAGAATAGGTCAGCGTGCTAACCGTTAAAACACATGGTCATGTGCATGTTGCCTTACTGAGTGGCAAACAGAAACAAGTTAATGCAACTCCATGGCCAATCCCTGGTCGTGAGAAAAAAGTATTCTTTGCATTACTTTGCTATAATAGTGCATCAGACTATTTCAGTCCCATTATTCTCTATTTATTAGAGCTGTCAAAAAAATAGACACATTTGGGAGAATGTATTTTACATGCTGGTTTTAATATATTCCGTGCTAGTACCAGATGTGCCACATTTATTAAAAGGCCCATGTGGCCTTTCCATGAGTCAGAACTAAACTGTATGCCCGTTAGGATTTGTTGCAGAATTCAGGTATAATTTATGTCAACTTCCTAGAGTAAATTTTTAAAATTTGTTGGGCCACTATGACCCAGTCTCCTCCCAAGCATTCTTGGCTGTTAACTGGATAAAAAGGTAGAAAAAGTGCAATATTTGGGGAAAATTTTGGCACAATTTTTTAAACCAAAATGTAAAAATTTCAACTTTTTATACCAGAAAATTGGGGTAATAAGTTTGGCAGATTTCTCCTATTCTGCACCATTGTCATTACTATATTTTTCCACAATATAGATGAAAGTATTAGAATGAATGTGTTTGTGTTACAGCAGTAGGCATGTGTTAGTACTTGCTAGTCATCTCCATTGTGTCTCACCTTATATGTAAAAATTGCATCTTTGTGGCAACAGTTTTTGTTGATGCAAAATTTACAAGATGCATGAACATTTTGCTAAATTGTGGTAGACAAATATGACCTAACCATGACTAAGAGGTAAATACCTCAAAACACGTCGGTTTTTGTCTTACCCATCTGTCTTGTCTGTACTTGCACATGTCCTGTATATATGGATTTTAAAGGGAGTATGTCTCCGAAATAAACGCAACCTTTTAACTTTGAGAAGTCAAAGAGTGCTGGATATTCTTGTAGCTTCCATGACCTAACATAGCCTGTCCTGCAGTTCATTCATGAGTAGAGATGAGTGAACACTGTTCGGATCAGCCGATCCGAACAGCACGCACCCATAGAAATGAATGGAAGCACCTGTGACGCTGACTTTGCTGGTGGCCGGCCGGCGTCACAGGTGCTTCCATTCATTTCTATGGGTGCGTGCTGTTCGGATCGGCTGATCCGAACAGTGTTCGCTCATCTCTACTCATGAGAAGATAAAAAATCAGGAAGGCATGCTGCTTTTCTCAGACAGAAGTAGATGCATGTGCAGTCCGAAAATACAAAGATTTTAAGGCAATGTGTTTCAGGAGCAATCTGCTGTCTTCATAAGATCCAATATCTAAAATCATGCAAAAAAATTCAAAATACAGACTAAAGTATATTTAATTGATAAAAATATTCAATATCCAACATACACATATGAAGAGCTCAACGGAAAAATGGCCTAAGTCCACATTTTGTTATATTTCAAATTATTACCTAGAAAGCTTCTTTGTACCTCGTTCTATGCATTGGGTTTACAAGGTACCTAGGATTAATGACCTAAGTCCATATATTTCAATGCAGAAGAATTTACATTCAATGGAATAATGGCCTAAGTCCAATACAAACTTACTTACTTCACTCTCGTTGGTCATTTTTTCATTGAAATCGTGACTTCCGGTCTGTTGTTTATATTAGTGTAAAAACTTTATCTTATTGTTTAAAAGGCTCTAAATCGACTTTTGCACATATTTAGCGCCGAAAAGGGAGGCAGGTAATTATTATTCTTCATCGTTTAATAATTTTTACGGTATATTTGACGATATTAGCATAAGATTGCACTTAAGCCGACTGCTGCGGCAACCATAAAGATACGTGTGCTGTAGCGCCTTCGATGTGTAAGCCATATATAGCTGATTACATTGGATAGATATATTCCACAATAATGCCCGTTTGCTTTAGGCTAAAACTTTAAATTTTGTTTTTCTCACAATATTGATTTTTGTACTTAGGCCATTTTTCGGTTGAGCTCTTCATATATATTCCAATAACATGAAAGTTCATGTTGAAATGCCTCTATACAAAACAATACAGAAAACAAATGCAAACAACACTAAAATATGAAATTGATAAAACAAACAGTCCATAAAAATCGTATTTACAAACCATGTGTACAGTCTGTAACATAATAGCTCAAAATATTTTATACCTTCATCCACAAAAACAAAAGTAAAACATAGATGAAGCCAGACAACCCACGACATCAGACATATGACATAAATGTAATTAGAAAGCAAAAGCTTAGACATAGGTGCAAAGTAAAGTAGTTCACTGCTGGTGTGACTAAGGCTGAAGTTCATGATGTATTCTATTCAACTGGCATTTGTACGTTTTTGTCACTATGGGAGAAACCTAGTTGCTTTCACATTCCAACTGAGGCCTGTGTACAGAAAGGTAATCACTATTAGGCTGGGGACCAACATTGAAAAAATGCACCGTTTTGACTGCAGCTGAAACGCAGCGGTAAAAAAAAAACTGTGTTTTACATTACCTGCAAAATGGATGGAATTCTGGTTAATCCCATCTAAACGATGCAGAAAAAAAATCTGCAGTAGAAAAGCTGCACTTTCAAAAACACCCACATTTTTGAAAATAACGGCATGTCAATTAAACCTGTGGAAATGCTGGCATTTTCCGTATAAGATAAGATAAGATAATCCTTTAATAGTCCCACAGTGGGGAAATTTCAGCATGTTACAGCAGCATAGTAATACAGGTACAGGATAATACACAGTAATATAATACAGACGTGGACACACATAAGCTGAGAAGAGAAGATATACTAGGAGTCCATAGCAGCTAAGGAAAAAAAAACGGAAGAGAAAGAGGAAGACCTCATGGTCATTGTCATAATCATTAGTTCTCTGTGCGGAGTGATCTTCGCTTGGTCTGATGTAGATTATACACCCTGGTCGCGGTTGGAAGGAAGGACCTGCGATAGCGCTCCTTCTCACACTTGGAGTGAAGCAGACAGTCACTTACAGTGCTGCCAAGTCCCATCAGGGTCCCATTCATGGGGTGGGATTTGTTCTCCCGCATGGAGGTCACCACAGACAGTATTCTTCTGTCACCCACCACCTGTACTGGATCCAGGGGGCTCCCCAGGACAGAGCTGGCCCTCCTGATCAGCCTGTCAAGTCTATTTCTGTCCCTGGTTGATATACTGCTACCACAACAGGCCACACCAAAAAAGATGGCTGAAGCAACCACAGAGTTGAAGAAGGCCCTAAGAAGTGTCCCCTGGACTCCGAAGGCCCTCAGCCTCCTGAGTAGGTAGAGTCTGCTGTGGCCCTTTCTGTGCAGCGCCTCCAGGTGATCAGTCCAGTCTAGTTTATTGTTGAGGATCACGCCCAGATACTTATAGGTCCTGACTATCTCAATACATGTTACTTGGATCTCCACCGGGGTCGGAGCACCTCTCCGTTTACTAAAGTCCACTACCATCTCCTTGGTCTTCCCAGCATTAATCCTGAGCTAGTTCTGCTGGCACCATTCAACAAAATCCCGGTTTAAGTCTCTGTATTCCCTATCGTCGCCATCAGTGATAAGGCCTACTATAGCAGAGTCATCGGAGTACTTCTGTAAGTAACAGCTGGATGAGTTGTGCCTAAAGTCAGCAGTGTACAGTGTGAAGAGAAATGGGGCAAGAACTGTACCTTGTGGTGCCCCCGTACTACAGATCACAGTGTCAGACACACAGTCCTGGGCTCTCACTTACTGAAGGCGGGTTGTCAGGTAGTCTAGGATCCAGTTGGACAGGTGATGGTCCACACCAGCAAGGTTCAGCTTCTCTCTCAGTAGCCCTGGCTGAATGGTGTTGAACGCACTGGAGAAATCAAAGAACATTATTCTCACAGTGTTCCCGGGTTTCTCCCGGTGAGAGAGAGCTCTATGAAGGAGGTGGATGATGGCGTCATCTACCCCAATACCCAGCCGATAGGCAAACTGCTAGACGAGGACAGACCATAGCTAACCTTTTGTCACCCAGCATGTACGTTGCCTTGGATATCAAGAAAAGTGAAACATGGCTGCATGTCAAGGGATTCTTTAAATGAGGGCTCAGTAGGTGTCAGGTTTGCAAATTTGCTAAAAAAAGTAATAACTTTACGAATGCGGATGAAACACAAAAATTTAACATCAAAGACTTCAGTAATTGTCTATTGGATCATGTAGTTTACATGATTACGTGTGGAGTTTGCAAACTCAATTATATTGGGTGTACATCAAGACAAGTAAAAATTAGAATCTCGGAGCATTTGCAGAGTATTCGTAATGCCAGTACATCTAAAACCACAGGAGTCTCCAAACATTTTATTGGAGAACATGGGGGTGATCTATCTTCATTTCATTTTAAAATCATAGAAAAGGTAGAAAAACCCTTGCGAGGAGGTAATTGGGACCGTAAAGTCAAATTACGGGAGGCCTTTTGGATCTTGAAGTTGGGAGCTAGACATCCCACTGGATTGAATCGCAGGAATGATCTAGCGTATATTTATTAGGTCTAGTTATTGGGTAATTTTGTTGCAATCTCACCTTCAATCTTCTAAAGACAAACATAAATTTTTTCTAACCCATTGATATTTATGGGTATTGTTATGTCTTTATGAACATTAAATATAACATTTTTTGATTGGACATAGGTTGAGGTGGCCTTTGTCATTTGGCACCGCCAATCATATAAGTTATATGGTCGATTCATCATTGACCGGAAAAATATAAGAAACTCGAGCTAGACCGTATTCAACAGGCCAATTTGGATAAAGTTTTTTGGTCTAAGCTTCTCGGGCCATGTAGTGCAAACATTGTCTGTGATGGGTATGCTCAGTGACAGAGGGACAACACAGTGATTTTGCATATAAAACATTTTCTTTACTTACCTTATATCCATAGGTTTTGAGTGCACATAAAGGGTTAGAGGACGAGCTTCTTCCATGCATCGGTTCATAAGACATAGGTATGGATAATATCATCCTTGTATAATATGAATAGGAGATAACTGATGTATGGAAATGTTCCTTCTCGGCCTCCGTACTTTTTGAAAGACGTTAGACGCATGCGCACATCGATATCAACCAGGTTGCGGAGAATCAAACAATTTTGATATGTAAGTACTTTTTCGAGCCTAGCACAAATAGGGAATTGCGTTAAATAAACTGAGAATTATCTCTTCTAGTAGATCAGAGGCTATTCTTGTTTTGGGTATATGTAGAGAAACTTCGGGTGATAACTTTCGGAACAGGTAAAGTGCATATGTCAGGTTGGTGTTTCCATCTTTTGATGTTACAGTACCAGTCCTGGTTTTTTTCACTTTGGAATTCATATGGCCGGTAGCGATTCTTTGGTGTTTTTTTCACACTCCTTACGTTAAGAGATCTATTGTTTACTTGTATTTCTTCAAAAATGTCTTCTTGAATTTGAGTATTATGTATTATTTAGTAATGAAATGTAATGTATGTACCATGTTCCATTTGGATTGTAGTTTGTGTTTTTCATTTTTTATTTTAATTTATTTTGTTGTTTTTATTCCTGTGTTTCCGGTACATGTAAGGGTTAATTTTTTTTTTTCTCTTATGAGTTGCTATTTCCGGACTCTACAGGTGTCTGTAATTATGTAAAAGGTATTTATAGCCTTTTCGAGGTGGGTTAAGTCATGCTATGACTAAGGGGACCAAGGTCCTTGAAACGCGTTAGCTGGCTTTTCTTTTTCCTGTATCATGGGTACATAATATGATCCATCATGCCTGTAACATAATTTGGACTTTTATGTAAAGAAAGAATAAAAGCTATGTTTTAAAGAAATTAAAGGGACACAAGGAGTGGAGCTGGATTCTTTGTTTCGTTTTGTACAGATACTTATAGGTCCTGACTATCTCAATACATGTTCCTTGGATCTCCACCGGGGTCGGAGCACCTCTCCGTTTACTAAAGTCCACCACCATCTCCTTGGTCTTCCCAGCATTAATCCTGAGCTGGTTCTGCTGGCACCATTCAACAAAATCCCGGTTTAAGTCTCTGTATTCCCTATCGTCGCCATCAGTGATAAGGCCTACTATAGCAGAGTCATCGGAGTACTTCTGTAAGTAACAGCTGGATGAGTTGTGCCTAAAGTCAGCAGTGTACAGTGTGAAGAGAAATGGGGCAAGAACTGTACCTTGTGGTGCCCCGTACTACAGATCACAGTGTCAGACACACAGTCCTGGGCTCTCACATACTGAAGGCGGGTTGTCAGGTAGTCTAGGATCCAGTTGGACAGGTGATGGTCCACACCAGCAAGGTTCAGCTTCTCCCTCAGTGGCCCTGGCTGAATGGTGTTGAACGCACTGGAGAAATCAAAGAACATTATTCTCACAGTGTTCCCGGGTTTCTCCAGGTGAGAGAGAGCTCTATGAAGGAGGTGGATGATGGCGTCATCTACCCCAATGCCCGGCCGATAGGCAAATTGAAGGGGGTCCAGTATAGGTGTGATAGGGAAAGAAAGTCCGCAAAGGAGAACTCTGTGAAAATGTAATGTAAAGTGATGCATAAAAAATGTGATGTGTTCCTACTGCAGTTTTTTTCAGAGTTTTTCCTTCTTTTTTTTTTTTACTGTAGTTTTCTACAAGGGGCCTCAGTCTAATCCCATTCAATCGTCCTTTGATCTATTTGCAGCTCAGTCTCACTCAAGTGAAAGATGCTGAGATGCATTACCAAACACAGCTCCTGCACACTGTACAAATCTATGCTTGGTAGCTAGTAAAGAAGCTGCTATTGATAATATATGCTAAAGATTAATCGTGTTGTTTCCGATGACTTCCGCAGACAACTTAGATTAAAAGAAACCCAATCTAAATATACAGAAAGACGTTATCCACCCAATATTACAACATTACACAGAACTCACACCAATAGAACTTCTCGTGACAATTCTAACCATATTCCGTTTGTCCATACTTTTCATCCCTTTTCATATAAAATACATAGGATAATTCGTACACACTGGCCATTATTATAAAAGGGATACCCAAATATACCTTCATTTTCACAACCATTCTTACCATGCTTCAGGAGAGCCGAAAATCTTAAAAACAAACTGGTTAGAACAGATCTAGGATCTGATAAGAAATTACCCAGACATTTTTGGCACTTGTACATATGGTACATTCCCTTTCTTACACTGTCCACAGTGTAATAGCATCCAAAGAGGGGACAACTTGATACATCCCCATACGGGAAGGAAGTTTCCAGTCAAAGATTACTTTAGTTTTGACACAAAATTTGTAGTATACATGATCAAGTGTCCTTGTGGACTGGCTTATGTTGGGGAGACCACCCAGGACATCTGACATCAGATTTTTCAACATAAAAGTATTATACGGACAGGGAATTTACTGTCACCAATACCTTATCATTTCCATCAAGCAACACATATTGTATCCCAGTTGAGATTTCAAGTAATAGAACACATCCCTAAGTCTCATTATTTATGCACCAATTCCTGGACTTATTTGTCATTACTACTAATCTCCCCCTCTGTATTTATCCCCATTCCTTTTATATTTTCCTTTTATATTTTCCTCTTTCTTTCTCCTCTTTTCCGCTTCAGCCAGAACCCATTAATTTTAATGGGACTTCCGGCTGCGTTCCACCGGTGGAACGCATCACTTCCGGTTTTCTCCTCCGTAACCGGAAGCAGGCCAGAGAGCACTCTGGAGTGTTCCTGGAGCACTGCTGACAATTTCTGGAGGGTATCTACCACTATAATCACCACCAATGGATATCTAAACCTATATTTTGTTTTCTACTGTGTTTGTAGGGGGCGCCGGGTGCCCTTAAGCAGGAGGCGGTATCACTTCATGTGGCATAGCTTCCTGTCCAGCACCCTATTTAAACCCCACTCCTGCTCCATCAAGTTTGAGTATCTTTTACCTGGACGTTCTTTCCTCCATTTTGGCTACCACTCCACCTTCTCCACACTAAAACTGGTAAGATTGTCTAGGATTTAGCACCTTATCAGGATTTCAATTGCAAAATTGTGTTATCTCTAGTATTGGCCACATTTACTATTCCTGAGTATATGGCAACTTTTATATCATATATCAGATACCAATTTCTCTGATATATATATATACACACTAAGCGATCAAAAGTATTCAGACACCCCCAAAAACACACGTTTTTCATATTAGGTGCATTGTGCTGTCACCCACTGCCAGGTACTCAATATCAGCGACCTTAGTAGGCATTAGACATCGTGAGAGAGCAGAATGGGGCGCTCCGTGGAACTCACGGACTTCGAACGTGGTCAGGTGATTGGGTGCCACACATCACGCAGGTCAATGCCAAACGATGCCTCACTTGGTGTAAGGAGCATAAAAATTGGACGATTGAACAGTGGAAAAACGTGTGGAGTGACGAATCACGGTACACAATGTTGCGATCCAATGGCAGGGTGTGGGTATGGCGAATGCCCGGTGAACGTCATCTGTCAGCGTGTGTAGTGCCAACAGTAAAATTCGGAGGCGATGGTGTTATGGTGTTGTCGTGTTTTTCATGGAGGGGGCTTGCACCCCTTGTTGTTTTACGTGGCACTATCACAGCACAGGCCTACATTGATGTTTTAAACACCTTCTTGCTTCCCACTGTTGAAGAGCAATTCGGGGATGGCGATTGCATCTTTCAACACGATCGAGCACCTGCTCATACTGCACGGCCTGTGGCGGAGTGGTTACACGACAATAACATCTCTGTAATGGACTGGCCTGCACAGAGTCCTGACTTGAATCCTATAGAACACCTTTGGGATGTTTTGGAACGCCAACTTTGTGCCAGGCCTCACCGACCTACATCGATACCTCTCCTCAGTGCAGCACTCCGTGAAGAATGGGCTGCCATTCCCCAAAAAAACTTCCAGCACCTGATTGAACATATGCCTGCGAGAGTGGAAGCTGTCATCAAGGCTAAGGGTGGGCCAACACCATATTGAGTTCCAGCATTTCCAATGGAGGGTGCTACGAACTTGTAAGTCATTTTCAGCCAGGTGTCCGAATACTTTTGATCACATAGTGTATATATACATATATATATATATATATATATATATATATATATATATATATATATATAAATCTTCATCACATTATGTCATGGTTTACGGATCTATTATAATTCGTGTGATATCTTTCCACCTTTGATACAAAATATCGACTGTATTATAATTTCTTATACATATTATTGTGTTCATTTATCATGTATTTACATTTGGGACATGTTTTTTTTATTATTTACGTTATGTATTTCTTTGTCTATTCATTGAGTGTCGGAGATTCTTTTTCTATATGCTAAGGAAAAGCCATCAATATCACAATCCCAGAAAATCCTTTCAATGTCTGCCTGGCACAGCCTTACTGAAATAGGCAAGATTTTTTTTTCCACATATGTGGGTCAGAAATTATTCTATGTCTCCTTGTGGAGACCACCTTTACAGGTGTAGGGAGACTTTAAGGTTATGTATGATTCCCTAGAAATTATGGGAAAAGATATCCATATTAGTTTTGCCCAATGAAAAGGTGTACCTTTAGTATCATCCTTTGGAAGATGGTGCTAGAGGAGCCATCAAAGAAAACTCACCTGCACATCCAAAAGGGTGGTGAAGAGTACATCTGATTACCATCGTGAGTTATTGCTGCCTGGTGTGTTTATAGACCCCAGAGGCCTGAACCTGGAACTAAGGAAAAATTGCTACAGATGACAGCCTGGCTGGTGAGATGTGCAGTCTTACTATAAGCATCTGATTGATTGAGAATCTAACTTTTGGTACCAGACTGGCCATATAATAAAGTTACAAGTGCATCTCAATAAAGTAGAATATCATCAATTTATTTTATTTATTTTTTTAGTAATTCAATTGAAAAAGTGAAATAGATATATTATATTGAGTCATTACAGAGTGAAATTTTTAAAGGGTTTATTTCCGTTAATGTTGATGATTATGGCTTACAGCCAAGGAAAACTCAAAAGTCATTATCTCAGAAAATTAGAATAATTAACCCAAAACAGCTACAAAGGCTTCCTAAGCATTTGAAAAGGTCCTTTAGTCTGGTTCTGTAGGCAACACAATCATGGGGAAGACTACTGATTTTATTTGGGGTGCACTAATCACCTACAGAAAGGAATTGTGGACACACTAATGTGCACCAAAGATTTATGGCACAACATAACATGCATCAGATAAAACATTCATATACATCAATGCCTTTAGCTGAAATCAATGGAAAATTAGAAGTAAAATAGGATGAGGGTTAGTATCAGGGTGGATTGGAAGGACAGAAGCAAGTGAAAAAAGAAGATACAGCGATCCAGATTTATCAAAAAATAAAATTTAACTTCTATTGTTCCTATCCAAGATAAAAAGCAATAAAAGACACAATGTTACATGTCTTAAGAAAATGCAAAAACAGCTAAAACAACAAAGTGGAAGGACAATTAGAATGGGAGTAAATTACATGGAGGGGAAAGAGAAGAGGAACCAATTAGATGTGAGAATACATATGGAAAGAGAGTAATAGGGGAAATAAATCTAGTGAAAAACAAAAAGCTGTCACATTCTATATATAAAACCCAAAGTGATTGGAGGTGTTAATTGGATACACTATGTCAGAAGAGCAGATACATAGTTTGGTACATAGTTTGTACAGGTTACATAATTACAGAAAATATTTTTTATTTTCTGTCTACACATGCATCTGTTCTTGTCTGAGAAGGTAGTACATATCCCTGACTTCTTATCTCCTGAACATTTTGGCTTACCCACCATCTCAGGAATAAGAAGATTCATCTTTTACAACCTATTACATTACATGTGCATCTTGACCAGTGTTATGCCTATTAGTATGAGTTTGCACAACTATGTAATTATGAACAATATTTAGATTATCTATCCATTACACTTTTTGTATTCTGTACATAATACATTTATGTGCATATAAATGTTCTACAGTTTATTACTAGAGATGAGCGAACAGTGTTCTATCGAACTCATGTTCGATCGGATATTAGGCTGTTCGGCATGTTCGAATCGAATCGAACACCGCGTGGTAAAGTGCGCCATTACTCGATTCCCCTCCCACCTTCCCTGGCGCCTTTTTTGCTCCAATAACAGCGCAGGGTAGGTGGGACAGGAACTACGACACCGGTGACGTTGAAAAAAGTAGGCAAAACCCATTGGCTGCCGAAAACATGTGACCTCTAATTTAAAAGAACAGCGCCGCCCAGCTTCGCGTCATTCTGAGCTTGCAATTCACCGAGGACGGAGGTTTCCGTCCAGTTAGCTAGGGGTTAGATTCTGGGTAGGCAGGGACAGGCTAGGATAGGAAGGAGAAGACAACCAACAGCTCTTATAAGAGCTAAATTCCAGGGAGAAGCTTGTCAGTGTAACGTGGCACTGACGGGCTCAATCGCCGCAACCCAGCTTTCCCAGGATCCTGAATGGAATACACTGTCAGTGTATTCCCGTATACCCGATATATACCCCCGATACCCGTTCCAACGGTGTGCCCCCCCACCTTCACCCCAGAAATACCCTGCAAGTCCCCTAGCAATAGAATTGGGGCTATATACACCCACTATTTTTGCTACTGCCATATAGTGCCATTGTCTCACTGGGAATTCAAAGAATATATTGGGCTTACATATAACTTCAATTCCAGGGAGAAGCTTGTCAGTGTAACGTGGCACTGACGGGCTCAATCGCCGCAACCCAGCTTTCCCAGGATCCTGAATGGAACACACTGACAGTGTATTCCCGTATACCCCATATATACACCCCAAATCCCCGTTCCAACGGTGTGCCCCCCCACCTTCACCTCAGAAATACCCTGCAAGTCCCCTAGCAATAGAATTGGGGCTATATACACCCACAATTTTTGCTACTGGTATACAGTGCCATTGTCTCACTGGGAATTCAAAGAATATATGGGGGTTATGTGCACCCACAATTTTTAATACTGCTATACAGTGCCATTGTCTGACTGGGAATTCAAAGAATATATGGGGGTTATGTGCACCCACAATTTTTAATACTGGTATATAGTGCCATTGTCTGACTGGGAATTCAAAGAATATATGGGGGTTACGTGCACCCACAATTTTTAATACTGCTATACAGTGCCATTGTCTGACTGGGAATTCAAAGAATATATGGGGGTTATGTGCACCCACAATTTTTACTACTGGTATACAGTGCCATTGTCTGACTGGGAATTCAAAGAATATATTGGGGTGACGTGCACCCACAATTTTTGCTACTGCTATACAGTTCCATTGTCTCACTGGGAATTCAAAGAATATATGGGGGTTATGTGCACCCACAATTTTTAATACTGGTATACAGTGCCATTGTCTGACTGGGAATTCAAAGAATATATGGGGGTTATGTGCACCCACAATTTTTAATACTGGTATACAGTGCCATTGTCTGACTGGGAATTCAAAGAATATATGGGGGTTATGTGCACCCACAATTTTTAATACTGGTATACAGTGCCATTGTCTGACTGGGAATTCAAAGAATATATGGGGGTTACGTGCACCCACAATTTTTAATACTGCTATACAGTGCCATTGTCTGACTGGGAATTCAAAGAATATATGGGGGTTACGTGCACCCACAATTTTTAATACTGGTATACAGTGCCATTGTCTGACTGGGAATTCAAAGAATATATGGGGGTTATGTGCACCCACAATTTTTAATACTGGTATACAGTGCCATTGTCTGACTGGGAATTCAAAGAATATATGGGGGTTATGTGCACCCACAATTTTTAATACTGGTATACAGTGCCATTGTCTGACTGGGAATTCAAAGAATATATGGGGGTTATGTGCACCCACAATTTTTACTACTGGTATACAGTGCCATTGTCTAACTGGGAATTCAAAGAATATATTGGGGTGACGTGCACCCACAATTTTTGCTACTGCTATACAGTTCCATTGTCTCACTGGGAATTCAAAGAATATATGGGGGTTATGTGCACCCACAATTTTTAATACTGGTATACAGTGCCATTGTCTGACTGGGAATTCAAAGAATATATGGGGGTTATGTGCACCCACAATTTTTAATACTGGTATACAGTGCCATTGTCTGACTGGGAATTCAAAGAATATATGGGGGTTATGTGCACCCACAATTTTTACTACTGGTATACAGTGCCATTGTCTAACTGGGAATTCAAAGAATATATTGGGGTGACGTGCACCCACAATTTTTGCTACTGCTATACAGTTCCATTGTCTCACTGGGAATTCAAAGAATATATGGGGGTTATGTGCACCCACAATTTTTACTACTGGTATACAGTGCCATTGTCTGACTGGGAATTCAAAGAATATATGGGGGTTACGTGCACCCACAATTTTTAATACTGGTATACAGTGCCATTGTCTGACTGGGAATTCAAAGAATATATGGGGGTTATGTGCACCCACAATTTTTAATACTGGTATACAGTGCCATTGTCTGACTGGGAATTCAAAGAATATATGGGGGTTATGTGCACCCACAATTTTTAATACTGGTATACAGTGCCATTGTCTGACTGGGAATTCAAAGAATATATGGGGGTTATGTGCACCCACAATTTTTACTACTGGTATACAGTGCCATTGTCTAACTGGGAATTCAAAGAATATATTGGGGTGACGTGCACCCACAATTTTTGCTACTGCTATACAGTTCCATTGTCTGACTGGGAATTCAAAGAATATATGGGGGTTATGTGCACCCACAATTTTTACTACTGGTATACAGTGCCATTGTCTGACTGGGAATTCAAAGAATATATGGGGGTTATGTGCACCCACAATTTTTACTACTGGTATACAGTGCCATTGTCTAACTGGGAATTCAAAGAATATATTGGGGTGACGTGCACCCACAATTTTTGCTACTGCTATACAGTTCCATTGTCTGACTGGGAATTCAAAGAATATATGGGGGTTATGTGCACCCACAATTTTTACTACTGGTATACAGTGCCATTGTCTGACTGGGAATTCAAAGAATATATGGGGGTTATGTGCACCCACAATTTTTAATACTGGTATACAGTGCCATTGTCTGACTGGGAATTCAAAGAATATATGGGGGTTACGTGCACCCACAATTTTTAATACTGCTATACAGTGCCATTGTCTGACTGGGAATTCAAAGAATATATGGGGGTTACGTGCACCCACAATTTTTAATACTGGTATACAGTGCCATTGTCTGACTGGGAATTCAAAGAATATATGGGGGTTATGTGCACCCACAATTTTTAATACTGGTATACAGTGCCATTGTCTAACTGGGAATTCAAAGAATATATTGGGGTGACGTGCACCCACAATTTTTGCTACTGCTATACAGTTCCATTGTCTGACTGGGAATTCAAAGAATATATGGGGGTTATGTGCACCCACAATTTTTACTACTGGTATACAGTGCCATTGTCTGACTGGGAATTCAAAGAATATATGGGGGTTATGTGCACCCACAATTTTTAATACTGGTATACAGTGCCATTGTCTGACTGGGAATTCAAAGAATATATGGGGGTTACGTGCACCCACAATTTTTAATACTGCTATACAGTGCCATTGTCTGACTGGGAATTCAAAGAATATATGGGGGTTACGTGCACCCACAATTTTTAATACTGGTATACAGTGCCATTGTCTGACTGGGAATTCAAAGAATATATGGGGGTTATGTGCACCCACAATTTTTAATACTGGTATACAGTGCCATTGTCTGACTGGGAATTCAAAGAATATATGGGGGTTATGTGCACCCACAATTTTTAATACTGGTATACAGTGCCATTGTCTGACTGGGAATTCAAAGAATATATGGGGGTTATGTGCACCCACAATTTTTACTACTGGTATACAGTGCCATTGTCTAACTGGGAATTCAAAGAATATATTGGGGTGACGTGCACCCACAATTTTTGCTACTGCTATACAGTTCCATTGTCTCACTGGGAATTCAAAGAATATATGGGGGTTATGTGCACCCACAATTTTTAATACTGGTATACAGTGCCATTGTCTGACTGGGAATTCAAAGAATATATGGGGGTTATGTGCACCCACAATTTTTAATACTGGTATACAGTGCCATTGTCTAACTGGGAATTCAAAGAATATATTGGGGTGACGTGCACCCACAATTTTTGCTACTGCTATACAGTTCCATTGTCTGACTGGGAATTCAAAGAATATATGGGGGTTATGTGCACCCACAATTTTTACTACTGGTATACAGTGCCATTGTCTGACTGGGAATTCAAAGAATATATGGGGGTTATGTGCACCCACAATTTTTAATACTGGTATACAGTGCCATTGTCTGACTGGGAATTCAAAGAATATATGGGGGTTACGTGCACCCACAATTTTTAATACTGCTATACAGTGCCATTGTCTGACTGGGAATTCAAAGAATATATGGGGGTTACGTGCACCCACAATTTTTAATACTGGTATACAGTGCCATTGTCTGACTGGGAATTCAAAGAATATATGGGGGTTATGTGCACCCACAATTTTTAATACTGGTATACAGTGCCATTGTCTGACTGGGAATTCAAAGAATATATGGGGGTTATGTGCACCCACAATTTTTAATACTGGTATACAGTGCCATTGTCTGACTGGGAATTCAAAGAATATATGGGGGTTATGTGCACCCACAATTTTTACTACTGGTATACAGTGCCATTGTCTAACTGGGAATTCAAAGAATATATTGGGGTGACGTGCACCCACAATTTTTGCTACTGCTATACAGTTCCATTGTCTCACTGGGAATTCAAAGAATATATGGGGGTTATGTGCACCCACAATTTTTAATACTGGTATACAGTGCCATTGTCTGACTGGGAATTCAAAGAATATATGGGGGTTATGTGCACCCACAATTTTTAATACTGGTATACAGTGCCATTGTCTGACTGGGAATTCAAAGAATATATGGGGGTTATGTGCACCCACAATTTTTACTACTGGTATACAGTGCCATTGTCTAACTGGGAATTCAAAGAATATATTGGGGTGACGTGCACCCACAATTTTTGCTACTGCTATACAGTTCCATTGTCTCACTGGGAATTCAAAGAATATATGGGGGTTATGTGCACCCACAATTTTTAATACTGGTATACAGTGCCATTGTCTGACTGGGAATTCAAAGAATATATGGGGGTTATGTGCACCCACAATTTTTAATACTGGTATACAGTGCCATTGTCTGACTGGGAATTCAAAGAATATATGGGGGTTACGTGCACCCACAATTTTTAATACTGGTATACAGTGCCATTGTCTGACTGGGAATTCAAAGAATATATGGGGGTTATGTGCACCCACAATTTTTAATACTGGTATACAGTGCCATTGTCTGACTGGGAATTCAAAGAATATATGGGGGTTATGTGCACCCACAATTTTTAATACTGGTATATAGTGCCATTGTCTGACTGGGAATTCAAAGAATATATGGGGGTTACGTGCACCCACAATTTTTAATACTGCTATACAGTGCCATTGTCTGAGTGGGAATTCAAAGAATATATGGGGGTTATGTGCACCCACAATTTTTAATACTGGTATATAGTGCCATTGTCTGACTGGGAATTCAAAGAATATATGGGGGTTATGTGCACCCACAATTTTTAATACTGGTATACAGTGCCATTGTCTCACTGGGAATTCCACAAATAATTTGGGGATTCATTCACCCTACATCTCAGGCTCTTGCCATATTCACCCAGGTTGTCAGTGCTGCACCAGCTCGTTCCCAGACAGCTCGGCCCGAAAAACGCGTTACCTATATAGAGGATTTGGACAATGAAGACAACATGTTCTAAATCTAATGTCTGCACCTTCTCCAGAATTAAAATAAAGGCAGCGTTTAACTTTCAAATAGCACTGCACAAAGGAAGAGCTTATCAGCTTGTCTCATGACATGCTACTGAAAAGTTTCATTTGTGTATCTTAATGTAAATATAGTTGTATAAGCTTTTTGGGTTTTAGGCACTGCCAAGTTATTTATTACCACCCACTCCCTTATAATGATGATGACGCCAAAGTCACTGTGGGTGTTCAGAGCTCACAGCTTTGGGTGACATTTGTCTTGCTCTCTGTCGGTACCAGCTGTCTTTTTGGATACCGTAAAGTTATGTTGACTTTATTAACAGCTATAGAAGCTTTAGCCAGGTTGTGACGGTGTGTAACCCTAACAACACTAAGTGGGATACACATTAATAGTCAGTCTATGTACGCTAAACGTATCACTGAAGTAATTTTTTTTCCCTCTCCCCTAATATAAGAAAGGAACAGACATTAGACCTAGACCGGGGTTCGAGGCTTGAAAAAATCCAGTATTATTTGTTCTTCATGATGTGAAATATGTGTTGAAAAGCAACCCAAGATGAAGTCAGCCATGTGTGCCAGTGTGTTACTTGGCATGCCTTTGCTGGCCCCAACTGTAAGGGTCACTCTCCATTTCCTCCATTTTCCACTCCCCTTCACACCATTTGTGGTGAAGCAATGGGATGCACTGAAGTGCACCCTCTAGCCTCGTGTGGGATAGGGACATCAGATGCCACTCCAACCCCCTCGTCTTCCTCCGCCAGCCAACGGTGCGAAGATGAGAGGAGTGTGCTCTGAATGTTTTCTGCCTAGCAGAGGCTAGTTCTCACTTACGAAAATGGCCCCACTTTGACCTGTATATCAGGCACAATGGTGTAGGTTTCAAAGAAACATGGCACCAACAAGTTGGAAAACGTGGGCCATGCGTGGACCGTGTTTGAGTCTGGCAAGCTCCAGATCTGCTACCAGGTTCCAGCCATTATCACAGGCGCAAAAATGCCAGGCCCCAGGTGTAGCAGGGAAAAAAAAATGCCATCTCAGCCAGGATGGCATCCCTGACCTCGGAGGCACTGTGCTGTCTGTCCCCCAAGCTGATCAGTTTCAGCACGGCCTACTGACATCTCCCCATGCCAGTGTTACAGTGTTTTCCGCTAGTAGCTGGGGTGGAGGTTGCAGCTTCGTAGGGTTTCAGTCTACTCCTGCCATGAATTTTGGCCTGGGAGAGGAGATAGGCCACCCCAGTTTGCACCCGGGGAACAGACTCCACCACATTCACCCTGCCTGTCATTAAAGATAAGCACTGCAGCATCCCTGACCACAGGCGCTTGTCCATGTGTCGGTGGTCAAGTGGACCTTGCAGCAAAGCGCAGAGCTCTGGGCCCGACTGATGTTATGGGACACATGCAGGCGCAAGGCAGAGACAGCACACCAAGAGAAGTAGTAACGGCTAGGCCCAGCATAGGGAGGTGCCCCAGCTGCCATCTGCTGACGGAAGGCCTGGGTCTCCAGAAGCATAAACAAACACCAACATCTCCAGGGCCAGCAGTTTATCGATGAGGCTGTTACAGGCTTGGGCATGGGGGTGGGTTGTATTGTACTTCTGCCTGCAATGAAAAGCTTGGGAAATGTGGAGTGGCTGGGAAGAGGCGCATGATGGTGCAGGCCAAAAGGGCGCATGAGGGTGAACTCCCCAATGTGTCAGAGATAGGTGTGTAGGTGTCCTTGCATCATATACTTGCACCATATTTGGCTTTGGAAGTTAATTTTGTGCCAAAAAGTGGTTAAGACAGCGATCCCTCAGCTACTCCCGTTACACTGTCTATTGAAGTTACCATCTGTGGAAGTGGACCACCATTTCTAAGATCCCAAAGGAAGCAGGCAAGAGATGTGCAGTTCAGAAAAAAAGATGAGAAAATAAGTTTAGGCTGTAGAGCACAGAGGGATCGGAGAGGACAGAGCTGGTGTCGGCCAGGTATTCCCACAACATGCGCCTATACTTGTCCCTCCTGGTGACACTAGGCCCCTGAGTGGCAGTAATTTGTCCAGGGGGGCCATTAACGTGTTCCAGACCTAGGAATAAGTCTTCCAACAGGGTAGAGTTTTGCATGCCTTTGCTTCTACCCACTGTTTTTGCTGCTTAGCTTCCCTCCACATCTACTCTGCTTTCACCCCTAAACATCACCCCAGTTTATGCCTTTGCTTCTACCCAGGTTTTTTGTTGATTTAGCTTCCCTCTACATCTACACTGCTTTAGCCCCTAGACATCACCCCTGTCCATGTGGGGTCGGTGGCCTCGTCATCCACCAACTCCTCTTCCAATTGCGCACTGCCCCCTTACTGCAAACCGCACATGACCACAGCTTGCCTTGATGGCAACTGTGTCTCATGATCCCCACTTAGGTCCAGACAAGTCGGTGGCGGGTCCAAAACCCCAAAATTGGAAGGAAATGGCAGATGCTGCAGTATTTCTAACACCTGTTCCTGGTGCTCGGGCCTGGTCTGTGTTGTACCCTGCACCCTGCTTAACGCATCTGCCATATCCGAAGTTGTGCTGAGCGCATGCTAATGTTTCGTGTCCAGTGCAATGGATGGGATGGGATTTCACATAAGTCTGCCACCCATGGCCACTCATGGTTGAGCAACTGAGGGAGTTGACTTTGACGAACCCGAGGGTTTTGGAGTTGGAACTACATCAAAGGTCTGTGCTGCTCACACACTCTGCTCAACACATGATATGTTTAGTGCCAGCAGTGTGGAGACGTCGCACAACAGCCGTTGTTCCAGCAGGTACAGGCGTTGTAGGAGTGCATAGAGGCTAGCAGCGGCAACTATACACTTTAAAAACTATCCGCACAAGCGCCACACTTTCACCAGTAGCTCAGGAACATTGGGGTACCTTTTTCAAAAGATTAGCAGCAATGAGTTAAAAACGTGGCCCAGGCATGGAATATGTTGCAGGCTGCCAAGCTACAGAGCCAATCCCAGGTTACGGCCATTATCACACATGACAACATGCCTGGGCCCAGGTGCAGTGGCAAAAACCACATTGCCGTCTCATCGAGGATGGCATGACTCACTTTGTAGGCAGTGTGCTGTCTGGCCCCCAAGCTGATGAGCTTCAGCACGGCCCGCTGACGTCTCCCCACACCAGTGTTGCAGCGTTTCCAGCTCGTAGCTGGGGTCAATTTAACAGCGGAGGAGGGTGGTGTTTCAGCCCTCCTCCCAGGAATGTTGTGTGGGGAGACAAGTCAGGCCACCACATTTTGCGACCCGGTCCACGCCTCAACTACATTCAACCACTGTGCCCAAATTGAAAGGTAGCGTCCCTGTCCGCATGCACTTGTCCATTCGTAACTGGTCACATGGAACTTTAGGGCTAAGCGCTGAATTTAGGGACCGCCTCATGTTTGGGGGAAAGTGCTGGTGTGGACGGCACAGTGCGGTGGCGCAGTAGACACTCTGCCCAAAAAGGGCAGAGTGTCCCCCAGCCGGGATTCCAACATCTCCTGGGCCAGATTTCTTGAGATGAGGCCGTTGAAGCCTTGGGCATGTGGGTGGGTTGCGCTGTACTTTAGCATGAAATGAAAGGCTTGGGAGATGGGGAGTTGATGGGAAGAGGCGCATGATGGCGCATGATGGCAGGAAAAGGTGAGGATAAGGGTGAACTCCCCAAAGTGTCAGAGGCAGATGTGGAGGTGTCCTGGCTCCTGGTCTGGACTGCAGCGCCAGCCCTGTCAACAGTGGAAGAGGCAGTGGCCGCCAGGCCAAACGACGATTATCCTGCGCTTGCTCTCACCCACTGAGCCCAGGGCTTGCCTTCCAAATGATGGCACCCGCAAGAGGTGGTGAGATTCCTCTCCGCAGATCTCCAAACCATCTTGGACTTGCAAATTGCACTAAATTTGTCATGTAACTGACATGTATATGATGAGTCTATCCATTGTCTGTTCATTTTGGTGAAAGTCAGCCTGTCAGCTGACAGACAGCTGTGCTTGTCAGTGATGATGTCACCGGCTGCTTGTACCCCCAGTTTTTGCTGCTTAGCTTGCCTCCACATCCACACTGCTTTTGCCCCTACACATCACCCCTATCCATGCCTGTGCCTCTAGCCATAAGTCTGCCACCCATGGAAACTCATGGTGCAGAAAGTGAGGGAGCTGACTCTGAGGAACCCTTGGGTTTTGTAGCTGGTACTCCATCAAAGGTCTCTGCTGCTCACACACCCTGCTGAACATACGGTATCTAGGGTTAGAGCGTGTGGTGACCTCGCACAACAGTAGGTGCTTCAGGCAGATGTAGGCCTTGCTGGAGTGTATTGCGGCTAGCTCCAGGTACTGTAGACTTGGGAAAGTGGGTGTCCAAGTGCCGCACTTTCACCCTTAGCTCAGCTAATTTGGGGTATGTTTTTAAAGATCATTGCACCACTACATTGAACATGTGGGCCAGGCATGGAACGTGTTGGAGGCTGGCAAGCTCCAGAGCCCTCCAACAAGCTAAAAAACCTGGCCCCAGGGGCAGCGGGGATAAACAAATTGCCATCTCATCCAGGATGGCATCCCTGACCTCAGAGGCAGTGTGCTGTCCGTCTCCCAAGCTGATGAGCTTCAGCCCAGCCTGCTGACGTCTCCCCACACCAGTGTTGCAGCGTTTTCAGCTCGTAGCTGGGGTAAATCTAACAGCGGAGGAGGAGGAGGGTGGTGTTTCAGCCCTCCTCCCAGGAATGTTTTGTGGGGAAACAAGTCAGGAAAATTCTTGAAACGGGAGAGTTTTGCATCTTTGCCCTTGCTGCCTATGGACATCCCTTTGCCTCTAGCCACCATTTTCCCTGCTTTGCTTGCCTCCAAATCCACACTGCTTTTGCCCCTAGACATCACCCCAGTCCATGCCTTAGCTTGTACCCCCAGTTTTTCCTGCTTAGCTTGCCTCCACATCCACACTGCTTTTGCCCCTAGACATCACCCCAGTCCATGCCTTAGCTTGTATCCCCAGTTTTTCCTGCTTAGCTTGCCTCCACATCCACACTGCTTTTGCCCCTAGACATCACCCCAGTCCATGCCTTAGCTTGTACCCCCAGTTTTTCCTGCTTAGCTTGCCTCCACATCCACACTGCTTTTGCCCCTAGACATCATCCCTATCCATGCCTCTTCCCCTAGCCATAACTCTGCCACCCCTGGAAACTCATGGTGCAGAAACTTTGGTTGCTGACTTTGAGGAACCCTTGGGTTTTGTAGATGGAACTCCATCAAAGGTCTGTGCAGCTCACACACCCTGCTCAAGATATGGTATTGTAGGGTTTCAGCGTGTGTGAATGACGGACAACAGCCTGTGTTTGGACAGATGTAGGCCTTGCTAGAGTGTTTTTAGGCTAGCAGCGACTCCTGTGCACTTGCAAAAGTGGGCGCACAAGCGCCGCATTTTCAACAGTAGCTTCGGTACATTTGGGTATGTTTTTAAAAAACTTTGCACCACTAGGTTAGACGTGGGCCAAACATGGAACGTGTTGGAGGCTGGCAAGCTCCAGAGCCGCTACCAGGTTCCAGCCATTATCACAGGCGTAAAAATGCCAGGCCCCAGGTGTAGCAGGGAAAAAAAAATGCCATCTCAGCCAGGATGGCATCCCTGACCTCGGAGGCACTGTGCTGTCTGTCCCCCAAGCTGATGAGCTTCAGCACCGCCTGCTGACGTCTCCCCACACCAGTGTTTTAGCGTTTGCCGCTAGTAGCTGTGGTGGAGGTTGCAGCGTCGTAGGGTTTCAGTCTACTCCTGACATGAATTTTGGCCTGGGAGAGGAGATAGGCCACCCCAGTTTGCACCCGGGGAACAGACTCCACCACATTCACCCTGCCTGTCATTAAAGATAAGCACTGCAGCATCCCTGACCACAGGCGCTTGTCCAAGTGTCGGTGGTCAAGTGGACCTTGCAGCAAAGCGCGGAACTAAGGGCCCACCTGATGTTGAGTGACACGTGCTGGTGCAAGGCGGGGACGCCACACCGGGAGAAGTTGAGACGGCTAGGGACGGCATAGTGAGGTGCCACAGTTGCCATCAGGTCCGGGAAGGCGGGAGTTTCAACAAGCCGGAACGCCAACCTCTCCTGGGCCAGCAGTTTAGCGATGTTGGCGTTCTAGGCTTGCGTGGGTGGGTGGTTAGCGGTGTATTTCTGCCGGCGCTCCAATGTATGAGAGATGGTGGGTTGTTGTAAAGAAGCGCCTGATGGTGCCTTTGATGGTGCAGGAGAAGGAGATAAGACAGAAACAGGGGAGGATGAGGGAGAAGTCAACAAAGTGGCGGAGGCAGATGAAGTGATGTCCTGGCTCGTCCTCTGGAGTGCATCGCCAGCACTGTGAGCAGAGGCAGTGGCATGAACGGCGGGCGACGTTTGTCCTGCCGTTGCTGCCTGCCACTGATTCCATTGCTTGGATTCCAAATGACGGTGCATTGAAGTGGTGGACAGGTTGCTCTTCTCAGGGCCCCTACTCGATTTCGAGAGGCAAATTGTGTAGACGACACTATATCTGTCCTCGGCGCATTCCTTGAAAAAACTCTACACCTTCAAGAAACGTGCCCTCGATGGGGGAGTTTTTCTGGGCTGGGTACAAAAGGGAACATCTTCGGACATTCCGGGTCTGGCCTGGCTTCGGCAAAGCAGCTGACCTCTGCCTCTGGACATGTCTCTGCCTCTAGCTACCCTTTTTGGTGCTGCACCTGCCTCAACATCCACACTACTTTCCCAGCTTGACATCTGCCTTGTCCAGGTGGGGTCGGTGTCCTCGTCGTCCACCACCTCCTCTTCCAACTCCTGTCTCGCCTCCTCCTCCTGCACAATGCGCATGTCAACTGGCTGCCCTGACAGCAACTGCGTCTCATCGTCGTCGATGAGGGTGGGTTGCTGGTCATCCGCCACCAAATCGACCGGAGATGGAATGGAGGAGACTCTAGTGTTTGAGCATCTGGACACAGATACTCGTCTGTTAGGTCCGTGGAATCGCGAAATGGAGGGGCAGGTTGCGGTACAGTCAAAGGAAGGGAGAACAGCTCTGGGGAGCAGGGACAGTTGGGGTTATTGTTCTGAGAAGATTGGGAATTTTGGGTGGAAGGAGGACAAGACTGTTGGGTAAGAGGAGGTAGAGGCTGACTGGCTGGTGGACAATGTGCTTTAAGCGTTATCCGACAGCCATTGCAAGACCTGTTCCTGGTTCTCGGGCCTACTAATCTTTGTACCATTCAGCCTAGTTAATGTGGAACTTTTGTGCAAAGCGCAGAACTTAGGGCCCGCCTGATGTTAAGGGACACACGCTGGTACAAGGCTCAACTCACCCTAAGTGCCAAAAACACTGCTGGTGCAAGGCTCTACTCATGCCAAGGGCCTCAATCTCTGCTGGTAGCTCAGCTTAAGGTCATGTAACTTTGTTTGGAAGGGCTCATGTTAAGGGCTAGAAAAGTGAATTTTGGAAGGTCTTACCACATCACACACACACACACACACACACACACACACACACACACACACTCAAAATGACAGTTAAGGGTGAGGGCTTTTGGAATTCCCATTGCCTATTCCATTTGTGGTTGTCATGGGGAACGTGATTTAAAGGGGTGGTTGTTACTGTTTGTTGAGCTTAAATTGGGGTTTGTGTCCATCCATTTGGGGAGTAAAGAAGGTTTCCAGGTATTTTCCCACTTTGATAGAGGTTTTTTTGAATGTGGAAAGTGTGTAGTTGTTAGGCAGTGATGTTGGGGTAATAGAGGGTCTTTGGTGTGTTAGATGCCCCCAGGCATGCTTCCCCTGCTGTCCCAGTGTCATTCCAGAGGTGTTGGCATCATTTCCTGGGGTGTCATAGTGGACTTGGTGACCCTCCAGACACGGATTTGGGTTTCCCCCTTAACGAGTATCTGTTCCCCATAGACTATAATGGGGTTCGAAACCCGTTCGAACACACGAACATTGAGCGGCTGTTCGAATCGAATTTCGAACCTCGAACATTTTAGTGTTCGCTCATCTCTATTTATTACCTCTAAAATGTCCAACACACTTTTTTATAAATTTCAAGCACATTTGCAAGAAAATAAAACAGAAGTCAAATGAAACTTTGTATGTGTAAAGTAATGATGATATATCTAAGTAATTGTAATATTAGGGTACATTTATTGGGAGAAGATGTACAATTGAAAGAAGGCTGTAATACCCTGAACAAAAAATGGCATATGGTTGGCCTTGGAGGCATACGGGGGTTTTGTGTTTTATCCTGTAGCATATTTGCCCACAGATGTTACTACATTTGCCTATACACTCATAGGTTACAGCAGTTGGTGTCCCAGCTGGACTACTATTGCTCAAAAGACTCTGGTGATGGGGCAGAAGACATTCATGAGAACCCCTTTCTGTTTGTGGGCAAGTATTATCATCTTGAGATGTCTGCATTTTGCTTTTCAGACCCCAGAGTATAATAATTGGAGACCAGGGGGAATAAAAACATAAAAAAATTACTGTTACTTACCTGTCCCCCAGCTCCTACGCTGTCTTGTCAGCTATTGGCCCTCTTCTATGACATCGGACGTCACATGACCCGGGAAGCAGGCCGGGTTCATGTGACGTCAGAGACGTCAGACAAGTAGGAAGAAGGCCTGGCAGGATCGTGGAGAGGTAAGTAACAGTGATTTTTACGTTCCCTTACCTCTCCCGGTCCTCCCATCATTATACTCAGGGGTCTGCAAAGACCTCCGATTATAATGATAGTCTTTGTGGGGCCCGCGGTGTCACTTACCGATCCCGGCTCAGCCAGGATCGGCAAGTGAATAGGGCCCGTAATGGCCTATTAAAAAAAAAAAAAAAAAACACAGTGGTAGCGGCTGTCACCAGTCCCCTATGGCCTGGGCCCTGTGGCAGCCGCCTCCGCTGCCTCTATGGTAGTTACACCACTGCTGCCAGCATGTAACCACAGCTCCCAACATGTCCTAACAGCTAGGTCAGAACGGCCTAGATAAGCAGGTAATACATCTTCTCTCAGTCAAATCCTGTGCCCTTTCTCAAAACTTGCCAACTGTCCATAATATCTTTAGGTGTTCTCGCCAGGAGGTACACTAAGAGCTTTTTTTATATTTTGGTAGAGAAGGAAGCACTTTTACGTTCTTTTGTAGCAAGACCCAGTGTCTATTCAGACCATGTCTGAAATCATTTACATCTGCCGGAAACCTAACTGCATGCCAAGTTTAGCAGCAATCTGACATTTATATCTGGGTGCATTATTTATTTTAACAAGTTCATGTTCCACACAATTGTGTTCTAAATAACACTGTAACAGTTTTTAATATGGAAATGGGGGGGGGGGAGGGGGTGCTGTTTCAAATTACCAATACTGCCTACAGTATTAGACATATGGTAGTGCCAGAGCCACAGTTTTATTTTTTTGGAAAGAGCGCTAATTTTCATGTTTTTTTTATATCATGTAATTCATACTGCTTACAGTGTACAATTTTTGCAAATGCTGGTACAAGGTCTATTGTTCTGCTTCTGCAGAGGATCAGAACAACAGACATTGGCCCCTTAAGGATACGGGCAATTATCTTTAGCATAATGCGACATTTTTCCAAGCTGACATGTGTCACTTTATGTGCAATAATTTTGGAATGTTTCAACTTACCCAAGTGATTTTGAAATAGTTTTTGTGACACAATATAGGGAATTCACTATTTTCTCTTTGCCAGAAAAACTGGTACACAAGGAGTAGAAATAGATATAGCATCTAGGCCACCAAAGTTGCGCCACTACCATTTTTTGCACCCTGATTGCCACTTTTTACAAAAGTGGCCAAAATCAAGGTGGGCTGCGATGGCGACACCTCAACTCAAAAAAAATAACTAGCATTGTACTTCATATTATTGGTAAATTATAGTCAATATTTTTTGTTTTTTATTTAGCAATACCAAAAATATCAATTTTGAAAAAAATGTAGAAAAATTTTGAATTTTCAAAATTTCAAATGCTCTGTTTTTAAGTCAGGGAGCCATACTACCTGGGTTAGGTAATAAATATTATTTACCATATCTCTGCATTATATTGGAATAATTTTTTAATTTCCTTTCAAGCCAGTCATTTATTTTTTCTGCGAGAGGTTTGTTCCTGCTCGCGGAAAGAAGAAGCGACATGCTCTTTCTTAAGGCGGATTCCCCGGCTGAAAACACTCCCTCCCGACTAGGCCCATTCATTTGGGCCTAATCCGGAGAGGAGTGCCACGACTGAATGCCAGTGCCCTGTACCAGCATCCATTTGTGGATACCCGTTTTTTGGTCCAGAATCTCTGCATCAAATTCCGGACCAAAAAACCCCATCTGCACCCAGCCTTAGAAAGGTCCTCTTAAATTGACACATTTTTAAATCTACACCTCTCTGCCACTCAAAACAGCATTTAAGAAGTTTGTTCACCCTTTTGTTGTTTCACAGGAATTAAAACTAAATGAATGTGAAATTTTAGCTGTATACTTTGCACATTTACACGGGTTATGAAGGATATTAACAGAGGAAAGATAGCGCTTCTTCTGCTAAATACAATTCTGCAAATCCACCCTTAATTCTCCTCTCAATCTTTGGGAAATTTGCTTTACCCCCATAAGGTAGTATCTTTAAATTATGCAGGGATAGCTTTATGAAAAGGTTGCATCCATCTAGGATACCGTGTCGTTGGGATGACTGACCGCGTGACAAATAGTAACCAGACAGAGCATATAGCTCCTTAAAGCCCAGGAAGAATGCTCTGTTCTTCTAGAACACGATAGAGACTCCTTGGAGTATGAATTTTCTATTTAAGGCAATCACGATGGCAGGTGCTTAAACAAGCCTAGGAGTGGCTAGTGTAACTCATTTGAATTATGAATTGAATTTGGTTACCTGGTTGACTAAGATGGCAGCTTCTTTTTCACATAAGACTAAGAAATTTTGTAACATATTTTATAAGAGGAAAATGCTTTCATCTCCTGTTATCAGCTTCTCTCATGCCTGCTAAACTTCTTAATTTACTGATCAGAGCCATTTAAAGATAGGCTGCAATTCATAGAACTCTATGGAGTAGGTAGAGGAGGAAAGAAATGAATGAGAAACAGAGAGAAACAGGTATTCTGGAGAAGATTGCATTAAGATATGTCTATCAAGAGGACTTTCTTTATATCTAAACTGCTCAGTCCTGCTAAGACCTGCTGAAAAACCGCTGAAAGTGTTAGAAATCTTACTTTTTTCTTATAGCAGCATGAGTCTGTGCTTCTTCATCACTCACTGGACTCCTTCTCCTATTTCCTCCTCCCCTCTCTATAGACTTCTATGTTACAGTATCTGTCTGTGAGTGTTAATTGTCTTCACAAGAGGCAGGAGAGAAGCTGAATAACAAGTAATAGAGGCATGTTTTTTTTCTGATAAATTATATTACAAGTTTATATTCGGCTGAATAATTTATTTACAAAAAAAAAAAGTGCTTAAGTATAAGGCTCTACATTGCGGAAACAGTTTTTTTTTTGTGCTTTATATATATCTCCCATCCCTCTTGAAACCTTTCTTGGGTTTGGTTCAAAACAACACAACAAAATCTGCAACAATAAAAGCTTTAAGTGTTTCTGCAACATGGGGCCTTAGCCGAAATATCTGAACCAATATACAAATCTGAAAGAAATATGCTCTTTATGCTGTATGTGGATAGCGTAAAAGTTATACTCCTTTATGACCAAGCCACTGGGCAAAGAACACACAATTTATTTGTGGATTAACACTGTACTAGCAAAGGTTTTAGTTAAATGTATTTTTCCATTTAAATTCACCGTTTGCTAATAAGATCCTTACACTGATGTACCTTGACTTGGCATTACTCTTATAGTTAGTTCTTCCTGTTAATGTCACATGTGAAGCTATTCATGTAGTGTTATTGGAAGTGACAATTCAGCTGGTAGAGCTCAAGCCCATAGCTATCTTCTCTGACTTGTCATTAATGCTTCAAGAGACTACACTACCAGTTCGTAAGAAGGAAAGGGAATGCTTGCTTCTTCCAGGCAGATCCCCACTTACAATTTGCGTCCATACTTTACAGGCAGAGTAGATACCATAATAATATAATTATTGAAGTATACATAAAATGTTTCTCATATACAAAAGAAAAAAAAAACACTTGTGGACAACATTCTAGTTCAAATCTACATCAGATTTCAATAACTGTATAAAGTTGATTACTCTGGCTTAAAACAAAACAAAACGTAAACTATTAGTATTCCTTTTTTCGCTGGATAAGCAGAGTGGCTCTGGTTTATTGGAGAATGGCTTAAATGTGGCAAAAGAATGTAGATTTTTTTTCAGGAGGATGAAATACCATTGAAGGGAGCCGCATCATGTGTATGTACGTCCTTGCAGGGTTAGAGGTGGACCATCCACACATACATAGTCTATGGGAGGTCTGGAAGAGGTTAAACAATTCAATTACCCCATAAAGGCGGAACATATTCAGGAGGGGAATATATAAATACATACATATATCAATGAATAAAGACATAAAGAAACAAACCACAAAAATGTATCAACATAAAACTAGTACAGTTTACATAAAATTCATTTATTCTGCACTTTATATAGATTTAAGTGTACCTAAATTTGTAGACTTTATCTGCTTCTAACATTTTGTTCATACTGAAACATGACAACATGAAGTTCATGGAAGTGGAATTACTGTAAGTCATATTAAAAATAAAAATCTTTACTAGAACATGTTTTGTCTTTGAGTAAGAAAAGCTTCTCTAGAATTTATTTGTGATTTATTGGTGTTCTAATCAGAAGGTGATCTGTTACAGAATAAGATTTGTGTGACTGAATCCAAAGTTACTTCCAAATCTTAAACTCCACTTGTTTACTTTACTTCATTATTGCTTCACCCACATGAGACAACACAAACTATACTATCATATAGCTTGCACTATTCATCTCTGGCTCATTAAAGGTAATCTGTCACCAGGACCCAGCACATCAAGCCAGCCCTGCGGATAGATAGGTCACCTGAATTAAATAGTGCTTTTCCTTTCTAAATCGGTGCCTCTGTTAGCAAGATATTGCTTTTTGTGTCAATATGCAAAATAGCTCTTTGGAGATACTAGGATATTGCCAATGAACTATTTGGAGCAATTGCAACACCCCCATTGCACCAAATAGCTAATTTGGTACATGCAAAGAACTTAATCTACAAATTTACAAAGGGAAAGTACAGTTTGATTCAAGGGACCTGAATCTTCATCTGTATCTATCTGCAGAGTTTATTGATATGCTGGGTTCTAGTGACAGACTCCCTTTAAAACCAGTTCTAGTTCTGTTAAACAAAGGGTTTCCAAGAGAATTTTGGCTCATATGTTGTAAGTGTCATAATTTCTTGAATCATTCAATCCTTTCTATAATATCACTCTTTAAATAGATTCTGGCCAGCAAACATATGAGCAGCCACCTTCAAGTAAAGCCTTGGATAGCAGTGCTGTAAACATGCTGTAACACTGCAGACAAATCAAGAGAGCCTATTAAGGTCTTAACCGGCTACTATGAGTCAGAAAATCTGACTTTTGTCCAAAACTTTTCGAAAAATCTTGGCTTGTCCCACGTATTCAACACAAAGCATGTCTCATTTCAGCTAGATGTTTGTCTTTTATGTGTTTCTGTTTCTATCAATGCATTTTGTAAAATATTTCTATACGCCAAGGTATCTTTCAAACAATATTTCTTCAACAAAGGCACGTCCCTTAGCCACACTTAGCAATGTTGATGTCTGTGTCCTTGCCATTTACAATCTATGGCTCTAGAAGCAACAATGAACAGTATTGTGGGTTTACAGCTTGATTGCATTTGTTGCTTTCATTGTCATCTGTCATTTTGCAGTTTTCTGTATGGTAGAGACTGAAGAGATGCACATTCACTGTGAAAGGGGTTATATACTAGAACATAGAGATCATTTATGTTCAAGTACTGTCTAATCACTATATGTATGAACAAACAATCAACACATGACATTTAAACAAAAGGAAATGAATAACTAATGAAAGCATTTCTCCACTGCAGTAACGTGTACTTTAATTAGTGTTGGATACTTCTGAAGGACCTCATTTTATTCCCATTCTTGTAACTGACAATCCTTTAGTGCCCTCTTTAGGATGTGGTAAAAGATTTTATCTAGCAAATTCTTAAAATACTCTGAAAACCTAGAAAGCATTTGCATTGCATTATCCAAATAACAATGCTGGAGCACCCTTTTTTAGAGTACCGTTTTTTAGAGTACCTTTATCCTGAGAACCATTCCATTGTTATTCATCCTTGAAATGTATAATTAAATTGAAAACTGCTGCCTGTTGTCCTTCTCCTTAGGATGAGCAAGCAAGCATGTTTTAAGATGAAGTCCTGCTTTTGGAGGCTTGAATTAAAAATCCTTTGGCTGCATTCTGTTGGCAGCTGGGTACAGCAGCAAAGAGAGAAACAGATAGATAGTGAGACAGCCAAGCAGCACAGTAACTTACTGTGTAGACTTATTAGAGTCAAATTCACATGAATTAGATTTGAGCATGTAGTTGAAGCAGCAGAGCCAAGTATATAGCTGTGATGTAACAATGAGATGTCAAGCATGGCCACATATGAAGCTTGGACTTGACTTGGAGTGTGGAACAAGACCTAGCCACAGACCAAAAACTGGATCCAGAAGCATGTAAATCAGGGACATTGACCAGAAATAGGTTTCAGAAAGAGCCAGAAAATACTAGGAGCAGGAGATGTCAGGATCAGGATCCCAGAATAATGCAAGGTTGCAACTAGAAAACACAAGGAGCAGCCTCCAGGAACAAATTGTGTTGCATCATCAGATAATAGCCAATGCACAAGCAGATGGTCACAACGCAGGTAAATGTTCATAACACAGGCAGATGTTCAAGTCATGGTCAAATGATCGTAGGACTATACAATGCAGTTTATAAGAGCTGAATTTATAGAGCAGATTTAAATAGACTACCTGGATCAAATGGCATCCAGGCAATGGGGAATAACAAGTGAGAGAGCAAACTGTGTCTCTCTTTCTGAAATTCTAACATATCCAACTGATTCTTTAGCTATTGTAAAATCTAGATCACCATAAAGTTCAATGGTGATCCAGGTTTTACAGAGTGTCCAGATATTATAACCATAATAATAACAGTAAAATGTTTAACTCACAACGTCTGATGCTTTGGTTAATATGCATATTTAAATAAGTGAATGTGTCTTTAATTAAACTTAAAGGCTATGTATATGCACACCTTCATGTTTTCTTTTCGTTATTGCAGTATATTTATTGCTGAGTAGAAAAGATTTTTTTACATGGTTTAATTAAAAATTCTGGTTGCTTTCTATAGCCTTCATTTACTCTTATATTGTGTTCCATTTTCAGAGATCGAATCGGGGAAGATGCCTAACTGCTCACTCTGACAGTTTGATAAGACTTCATATTAAAAAATTGTTTATGAGCAGTTAGATATCATTTTCATTAGAATTCAGCTTAAATGTGTGTTTATGAGCCTTTAGAACTGGGGTTCTTGGCACGTGTGGTATATTTTGCTGGCACAATAGCCAGCACGAGACCTCCAAGAATTAAATGAAGAGGGAACATCCTTTTAGTGCTCTGGTACAGCAGAGGTATACAACAGTTCCCCTTCTCTTGCTGCCCTCTCTGTCCACCAATGAGAGGGGTGAGGAAAGCCCAGGAGATGGAGCTTATCACTCTACAGGACAAGGATCCATCCTTCTACAGTGATACGCTCCTTCCTTGTGCACCCCTACAAAGAAGAGAAGAGGAGAACACCATCCAGCAAAGTGAAAGTAAAAAAAAACAACAGGTACATGCTGGAGTTGCTATTCCTGTTAATGTCAGGCATTTGGGGTTATTAATTTAGTTTTAGTAACTCAATATGGCTCACATCAATAGCGGTTAACCCTCTCATGTCCCTTACATTAACCACTATGTGCCTCACATAAGGGTTACTGATAGGTGAGACAAATGGGGGTACTAAAGGACCTTAATAATTAAGGGTGCATTCACATGGAGTAACGTGCTGCGTGACCTGGCACGTATACGCTCCCATTGATTTCAATGGGAGTTAGTCTCGTATACGCCGCGTTATTTTGCGGCCGCAAAATAACGCGGCATATACGAGACTAACTCCCATTGAAATCAATGGGAGCGTATACGGCGCTCAAAATCTCACATGGCATATACGTGCCAGATCACGCGGCATGTTACTCCGTGTGAATGCACCCAAAGATGCTAAATTATTACCTCCATGGCTCTCACATATGATTAACTCTTAAATGAATCACACAGGTTAATGTGAGGGATATGATGGGGTTAATTGTTATTAATATGAGGCACATGGAGTTACTAAATTGTAATACACATGACCATACTTTTATCCACATTTGTGGATAGAAATATAGACCTATACATTTTAATGGGGCTATACACACAGCTGGTGTTCTTGCAGCTGTGTGTTCAGGCCAAATTGAAGAGCTGTAAAATATAGAGCAGGTACTATACCAGTCTTATACCTGTCTGCATTTGTGGCCCTGTCAATTCATTTTTAATGTATAGGTCAGAGAAAATCACATCCATGCTGTTTGCGTGCAAGAGGCCTAAGGGTTTTTCTTTTTGGGTGCTAAAACACTCTGTAACCAGATGTGGCTATAGCCAAATCCAGTTCCAGGCACCAGTGCTTTCACTTGGGGTAAATGTGACACACATTAATCCCTGGCTGGGGTTTTGCTGCTACCACACAGCCAGGAATTAAATGTGGCTGAAACTAATGGATGATTATGTAGATAATCTCATTCCCTGTCGTCCCACCAGCGGCACAATACGGGGAGATATCAAGTAATCCCCTAGGGCGGGTTTTGTCGCTCAACTGAGCTTAGTACCGCATGCCCGAAGGCGGAGGCTTTTGCAGAACGGCTACATAATCTGTAGTGTTTGGTGAAAGTGGAGTCTGAGGACCATGCAGCAGCGGCGCAGATTTTCTCTAGAGGCAAAGCCCGCTTCTCGGCCCATGAGGTCGCCACCGACCTCCTAGAATATGCTCTCAGGAAGGCAGGTGGAGGCAGATCCTGAGGTGAAAGGGCAGTTTTAATAGCCTCCTTCACCCACCTGGATATGGTGGGTTTAGACGCCTTGAGGCCCCTCAGTCTTCCTACGAAGTTGACGAGGAGGCTTTCCGCTTTCCTGAAGGGGTGAGTGCGCTCTATATAGATCCTCAGACATCTCAATAAATCCAAGGTATGGTATCTGATTTCATCCGCTGAAGACGGAGACGGGTGGAATACCGGTAACGTAACCAACTGCTCCATGTTGGAAATAGAAGGTACCTTAGCCCTAAATCCAGGGAGGTACCTGAGCTGGACTCTATCCTCAAAGAAGATGGTGTATGGTTCTTCAGAAAAGAATGAATGCAACTCACCTACTCTCTTGGCCAATGTTATGGCCAGGAGGAAAGCTGTTTTAAAGGTGAGGAACTTTAGCTCTGCGTCTTCTAGAGGCTCGAAGGATCTTCACATAGTGCTGCCAGGACCGTACTGAGGTCTCATTTGTTGACTGGAGCAGTGACTGCTGGTCACAACCTCCCAGCACCCTTTAAAAAGGTGCTTATTAGAGAGTATTGAGATAGACGCCTCCTCAGATAGGCGGACAAAGCAGCTACGTGTACCTTCAGGGTGGCAACAGAGAGCCCTTTGTCTAGCCCGTCCTGAAGAAAGTCCAGGATCGCCTTGACTGGGGGGATCCAAGGAGTCCACCTCACGTTCCCGGCACCAAGAATTAAATATATTACCGATCCTGTGGTAATTTTTGTTAGTTGTTTCTGCCCGGGCACATGTAAGTGTCTTCAGGATGGCTCTTGAAAGTCTGCTATTCCTTAATAGGGATTGGTCAACCTCCAGGCTATCTGGTTGAATCTCCTCAGATCCTGGCAGGTCAGCTCTCCTTGAGTTACCAGGTCTGGGAGGTGGGGAAGCCTCCAGTAAACGCTTGACTCATCTTCATGAGCTGGGCAAACCAAGTCCTTTTCGGCCAGAACGGGATTATGGCGATTCCCGAGACTTGGTCCTGTCTTATCTTCATCAATACCCTGGGTATGATGGGAACCGGAGGGAAAATGTATACCAGCCTGAACCTCCACGGGATGGACAGGGCATCCACTGCCAAGGGATTGTCCTCCTGGTACAGAGAGCAGGTTTTCACCTTGGCGCTGAGTTGGGTCGCCATAAGATAGACCTCTTGGAGACCCCATCTTTGGACAATCTGTTGAAACACGTGTGGATATAGAGACCATTCTCCGGATACGGTAATACCCCGACTCAACTGATTCATTACTATGTTCAGGGAGCCCTTGATGTGAACAGCGGATAGATGGGACAGGTTTTTCTCTGCCCAAGTGAAGATTAAGTTTGTGGTTCTCAAGAGGGGTGGAAACCTAGTGCCCCCTTACTTGTTGATCTGTATCACTGTGGTCATATTGTCCGACTGGACTTTGACCGCCCTCCCCTGAGGAGAGGGGCGAAGTGACACAAGTCAAGGTACACCGCTTGAAGCTCCTTTAGATTGGAGGTTCCTTCTTCTGGTCGTTTCCAATGTCCCTGTATGGTCTTGTCATACAAATGGGCTCCCCATCCCCACTGGGATGCATCTGTAGTCAGCAGGATCTATTCTGGTGGAACCGTGGACCTTCCGTCCTTCAGGTGTATCCACAATCTGAGGGAAAGATGGGTACTTGGAGAAAGGCAGATTTTTTCTTGCAATCCCCGTGGAGACCTGTTCCAGGCGCTCAATACTTCCATCTGGAGGGGACGCAAATGCCATAAAGCCCAAAGGACCACCCTGGCCGAGGATGACATCAGGCCAAGAACCCTCATAGCGGTCCGGATGGTAACGTGCTGAGTTTTGAGGAGGAAATGGGTGGCAGCCTCTATCTTCAATCTCCTTGGGCTGGTGAGAGATCTGCATGTTCTGGGAATCCAGAATGAAACCGAGGAACTTCCTCTGGGAAGCTGGCACTATTTCGGATTTCTCCCAGTTGATCAGCCATCCTAACTCTTGAAGGAAAGATATGGCGATCCGAAGATGATGTTGAAGAACTGAAATAGACTGTGCTTTTATGAGCCAGTCGTCCAAATAAGGAACCATGAATAGGCCTCTTAGTCTCAGTGCGGCGGCGATGGGGGCAACCACCTTGGTGAAGATGTAGGGAGCTGAAGAAATGCCAAAGGGAAGGGTGGTGAACTGAAAGTGCTCTCTGTGGCCAGACATCTGGATGGCGATCCTTAGATAACTTCTGTGTGGATAATAGATGGGGACGTGAATATAAGCATTCTTTAGATCCAGGGTTATCATTACCTCGTCCTGTTGGGGGAATGCCGTTACGGAGTCTATGGATTCCATCCGCCGGTCGCGGGGATATTGATTGAACTCTATGGCATAGCCATGAGTTATCACCCGCAAAACCCAAGGATCTTCTATGAGATGTTTCTACGCAGTGACGAAGTAGGTAAGATGGCCCCCCACTGGTCATTCGGCCACAGAGAGCGAAACACCTTCAAAAGGATGACTTCTTCTTTGGCTCCTCCCTAGTGCAACCCCGACCCGCACCTCTAGAGCGTAATCTGGCTTGTCTTTGAGGCTCCACGACCCCCAGCTGGGGCGGTCTTCTACCTTTAGAGGCCTGAGGCAAAGATCTTCCTTTGTCTTCTGCGAGGCCTTCCATCAGGTCGTCTAATCCGCGACCAAAAACTCGCCTGGGCTGAAAGGGAAGCCCATAGAGCGCATATTTTGATGGAAGTTCGGCTCTCCGTGGTCTGAGCCACAATGGTCTCCTTGTGACTGTTGTTTGGGCCATTGTTTTTGGAGACAGCTTGAGCTGTTGCCTAGACGCCTCACCCAGGAAGTCGGCCGCCAGCTGGATGGAATTAATGTAGACCCGAATATCATCCCTACCCACGCCAGCGTCGATGTCATGCTCCAACCGCGCCAAGCGGGAGTGAAGGAAATCTGAAACTTGGGTCGTTGAGATGGCTACTGCCGACTGCGCTGATGCCATGGAGTAGGCTTTCTTTAAGGTGGAATCAACCCTCCTATCCAACAGGTCTTGCAGGTTAGAACCGTCTTCCATGGGGATGATGCGTTGGGACAACTTTGCTACCGCCAGGTCCACTTTTGGCTGGGGGGCCCCAGCGGTTGAGTTGGGCCAAGTCAATAGGGAACATGTTCTTAAAGACCCCGGAAGCAACATGTGCCTTTTGCCCTCCAGTGCTGGACACAGAGGCTTCCACCATCTACATCCTGGTCCCTTGACCGGATGGACTTCAGCAGTTTGGATGTTTTATCCCAATGAAAAATGGGTCTGCTGGCAATACTTGACTGCTCATCCTCGGATGGGCAGGAGATGTCCACAACATATAATCTATCCATGGAAGGTAAAGATGTAGAGTGCATATCAGTGAGCTGTTTTTTTGACAGCTGGGTGATGGAGTCATGGATATCTCTTAAGGAATCCTCCTAACAAAAAAAGAGAGGATGCTTACCAGACTTGAGGAAACCATTTTTCCACTTGTTATTCTGAATCCATACTCACCATATACTCCTTTACCCAAACCTCCATGTCCCTGGAGGAGGATTTTTCAGGAGGGGGGCTTCTGCAGGAACGGCAGCAAGCCCATTCGCAACCTAGGAAACATACGGCTTTTAGATTCCCGACCAGGAAAGCCTAGCTATGCATACACCTTTGCATACCCTTACCGTCAGGTAGGGGAATATCGCATTCCAAACAGGCGAAATGTTTCCTTTTAGAGGAGGTTTTCCTTCTCCCATGATCCCCAGGAGGAGTAGTGGAGGAAGACAAGGCAGAGGAGTTGTGACCATAACAGAGGCTACCTTAAGCCAAATACAGGGTAAACAAGGAGGAGTATACATTTTCTTCTGTAAGTAAGAAAGAGACTTACCCGGGAGCCTTACCGACTGCGGCGAGAAGGTTTGGCGACCGTCAGAGTATGGCAGCAGGAGCTTGTACAGCAGGTCTGCAGTTGCGGCAAAAACACCTAGAATCTCTAGGGAGCCCAACTAGACTGAACCAGGAAGGGAAGGAGCTAACCCTTGCACTTCCTTTTTTAAACTGCTGCCGAATATAGGGGGCGGTGCTTCGGAAGGGCCCGCCCCTACTGAGAGAATCTCTGCAACCAAAGAAAAAAAAGGCGCTAGGAACGAGGCGGAGGAGGGAAAGGGGGGGGGGACCTGCCCCCTTCCCCCTGCTCTATTCTGAGCAGAACCACATGCAATTTTAGCCTGTAGCCGCACGAACGACCAGAAGTACAGGCCGCACCGGAAGTGTGCGGCCGAGAACTTCCTCCCCCTCAGCACAAGGAACCACATCTAGTATTCCGGGTGCCGGCTGTCCCGCATAGAGTGTGCACGGCAACTGATGGCACGAAGAGGGACCGACGGCTGCAGCACAAGGAACCCTCTCCACTGCCACGCCAGCTGCTGGATGACCGGCCACTGTGCACGGAGAGTGGGCGCGGCAGCTACAGAGAGAGAGGAGAGAGGACTGCACAGCAGGAAGGAGGTGAGTCACGGATCTTGTAGGAACCCTCTGAACAAGGGGAGCGGATTCCAGGGGGGAGGGAGGGGCTGTGAGACCCCGTTAACCCTGCGAGTAAGCAGGGAAAAAACTGACAAGGCTAATTCTTCTTTTCAGAAAGGAGCAACAGTAGTACCAACAGGACTTCTGCTGAAGGAATAATGAGGAGGATAGGGGACTGCAGGACCTGGTAAGCCCTGGAGCTGACCTCTAAGGAGGACAGAGTCCTCCCCCACCTGTCCCACACAGGACAGAAAAAAACACATGGGGGGAGGGTCTTGCTGCCCTCTTATAGGGGCCAGCCATGTGTAATTTATTTGACTAATTAAAAATTCCGCCTGTCCTACCAGCACACAGGGGCAGAAAATACCCCGTATTATGCAGCTGGTGGGACAACAGCGAATCTGTGTTTCACTTTCAGAAAAGTGAAGGTACTGGCGGCAGGGGACTGAATGCACCATCCAGGTACATAGTGTGTCGCCCTCTACAGGTGTTACCTCGTTCTGCTCCCAGTCACATACATTTACTACTAATTGCAGGTTACACATGTACTTACTGTATATTGCTTCTAATGGAAAAGTACAGGTGTATCCAGGCAAATAGCAGTAAATAAATGTGACTGGGAGCACAGTATGCCAGCACCTTTGTGTTATGGTTTGTGCTATGTGACTTTAGTGTAGGAGGTAGGTGCCGTCAACCTTATATTTACTGCCCGCCACTCTGAGGAACTCATTCTTGATTTTTTAATTTAAATTGGCACGCCAAAGAAAAAAGGTTGCCTATCCCTGTTCTAGAGCAATAGAGATAACAGTCACCCAATGGACCATCAGGCAGATTCTCAGATGGATCTTTCTGAAGAGGGAACACCACAGTAGGTATAGTCCAACACGTTACTGTATATGTATACAATTGCAGACACCTGCCGTAGGCTATTAGTTATTAAAAAAGGTATACGTTTATATATAATTGTTTAAAAGAATTGAATGCAATTGGAGTCTATAGGTATTTTATTTTTGATGAGCTTTTATTTTGGGGGTATTTTTGGGATGACCACCTAAAAAAAGGATAATTACATCATTATTTTTTGTGTTTTGTTTTTATGGCATTCACTCTGCATTAAAATTATATGGCAGGTGTTTAGATGAGTCATTATGATTAAGGCAATATTACATTTATATCTGCTTTGTTGTTTTACCACTTTTGGTTAATATAATGTCATTTAGCAAAAATAAACAATTTGCCTGGGGACATTGTATTCTGATGTCCATAACTTTTTTTTACTTGTTTGCTGAAGAAGGGAGAAGTTGTAGTTTTTGTTGGTACCATTTTCTGACATGTACAACTTTTTATTGGTCTTTTTTTGGGGGGCAAGCAAATTACATTGTTGTGCACTGCAGAATTTGGTTTCTTACATTCCACAAACCTTAACATTAAAAGGAGCCTTAACATTAGCATCATTAGCTCTCTCTCACCTAGAGAAACCTGGGAACACTGTGAGAATAATGTTCTTTGATTTCTCCAGTGCGTTCAACAAAATTCAGCCAGGACTACTGAGGGAGAAGCTGAACCTTGGTGGAGTGGACCATCACCTGTCCAACTGGATCCTAGACTACCTGACAAACTGCACTCAGTATGTGAGAGCCCAAGACGGTGTGTCTGATACTGTGATCTGTAGTACGGTGGCACCACAAGGTACAGTTCTTGCCCCATTTCTCTTCACACTGTACACAGCTGGCTTTAAGCACAACTCATCCAGCTGTTACTTACATAAGTACTCCGATTACTCTGCTATAGTAGGCCTTATCACTGATGGCGATGATAGGGAATACAGAGACATAAACCGGGATTTTGTTGAATGGTGCCAGCAGAACCAGCTCAGGATTAATGCTGGGAAGACCAAGGAGATGGTAGAGGACTTTAGTAAACGGAGAGGTGCTCCGACCCCAGTGGAGATCCAAGGAACATGTATTGAGATAGTCAGGACCTATAAGTACCTGGGCGTGATCCTCAACAATAAACTAGACTGGGCTGATCACCTGGAGGCGCTGCACAGAAAGGGCCACAGCAGACTCTACCTACTCAGGAGGCTGAGGTCCTTCGGAGTCCAGGGGACACTTCTTAGGGCTTTCTTCAACTCTGTGGTTGCCTCAGCCATCTTTTTCGGTGTGGCCTGCTGGGGGAGCAGTATATCAACCAGGGACAGAAATAGACTTGACAGGCTGATCAGGAGGGCCAGCTCTGTCCTGGGGAGCCCCCTGGACCCAGTACAGGTGGTGGGTGACAGAAGAATACTGTCTGTGGTGACCTCCATGCGGGAGAACAAATCCCACCCCATGTATGGGACCCTGATGGGACTTGGCAGCACTGTAAGTGACTGTCTGCTTCACCCCAAGTGTGAGAAGGAGCGCTATCGCAGGTCCTTCCTTCCAACCGCGACCAGGCTGTATAACCTACATCAGACCAAGTGAAGATCTCTCCGCACAGAGGACTAATGATTATGACGATGACCATGAGGTTTTCCTCTTTCTCTTCTGTTTTTTTTTCCTTAGCTGCTATGGACTCCTAGTATATCTTCTCTTCTCAGCTTATGTGTGTCTACGTCTGTAATATACTACTGTGTACTATCCTGTATCTGTAGTACTATGCTGCTGTAACATGCTGAAATTTCCCCAATGTGGGACTATTAAAGGATTATCTTATCTTATCTTATTAATAAGTTACCTACAATCTAGGGCCTGCTATATTAAGTTTCACGAAGATTCTTGACAATGTAGCAATTTGTAACCAATCTATAGGCCCATATTATGTCAATTTTGAAGTTCTGAGTATTATATTATCTGAGTATTGAATTTCTAATTTTACTTTGAACGGAAGCAGAGGTGATGAAATTAGGGATCTCAGGGTCTAGAAACCCAAACTGCACTGCTGACAGTAGGTTAGTGGTTACTTAGAATTGCCATTGTATTAAAGAGTGTTGATAAAACCATTAGAACACACTGACATTTTAAAGGTTGAAGACAGTAGGGATTTCTTTGCAAAGGACTACCCATATAGAGGATTCTTATAGAAAGCTTGTGATCTCCTAGAGCAGTGATGGCGAACCTTTTAGAGACCGAGTGCCCAAACTGCAACCCAAAACCCACTAAATTACCGTGAAGTGCCAACACGGTAATTTGAACTTAATGCTGTGGGGATTCACAATTGTGGACAGTTACAGGCCCACAAATTATAGTCATGTGAATGGGGCTTTACAGAGCTATCAATAATACAAATAACTTTGTACTGAAATATAAAGCTATCTGCATTTAGTACTTTGAACAATTAATGTTCACTATTTACATTGCACAGGATCTGTTTTATAGTGATCGTGCAATGTTCTTACATCCTGTACTAATATCAGGTCTGCACAGTATTATATGTTTATCAATACGCCCCCCAGTATTATATGCTCCTCATTACACTCTCCCAGTATTATATGCTCCTCTGTACCCCACACATATAGTATTATATGCTCCTCAGTATGCATCCCCCCAGTATTATATGCTCCTCAGTACCCCCTACAGTATTGTATGCTCCTCAGTATGCATCCCCCCAGTATTATATGCTCCTCAGTACCCCCCACAGTATTATATGCTCTTTAGTACACCCCCCCAGTATTATATGCTCCTCAGTATGCTCCCTCACACACACAGTATTATATGCTTCTCAATACACATCCCCCCGTGTTATATGCTCCTTCGTACGCACCTCTCAGTATTATATTCTCTTTAGTATGCTCACAGCATTAAATATTCCTCAGTATGCCCCCCAGTATTATATACTCCTCAGTACTCCCCCCAGTATTATATGCTCTTTAGCATGCTCCCCACACTGTATTATATGCTCCTCAGTACGCATCCCCCCCCCCAGTATTATATGCTCTTCAGTATGACTGACACACACACACATTCACACACTCCATAAAGAGCCGCTGGCGTCCACTTCCTTTTGACTTTGGGTACCTGTGACTCACATCATCACGCCTGCGTCAGGGCAGAAGTCACACTCTGCAATCATTGTAGGCCGTGATCTACAATGATAGCTTTCAGCTGTATGTGCATTTGCACATACAACTGAAGGCAGCGATCGCTCATCAATGGGGAATCCTGTAGCGATCGCACATGTGCTAGCATAGAGGGCTCTGCATGCCCTCTCTGGCACGCGTCATAGGTTCGCCATCACTGTCCTAGAGCATCAGAAAGGCTATTGCTCTGTAAGCCTTCAAAATAATTTATTGAAAGTGGACCTCATATGGTAAATTTTCACTATAACTTTTCGTTTTGATTAGAGTCGCTGTTAGGAATAAACATGTGGTCTTAACCCCTTAAGGACCAGGCCATTTTTTGGTTTCGCATTTTCGTTTTTCCCTCCTCACATTTCAAGAGCCATAACTTTTTCATTTTTCAGTTCACAGAGTCACATGATGGCTTATTGTTTGCGGGACAAATTGTACTTTGTAATGGCACCATTCAATATGCTGTGCAATGTACTGGGAAGCTGGAAAAAAATTCAGAATGAGGTGCAATTGGAGAAAAAATGCATTTGCGCCATTTTCTTATGGGTTTAATTTTTACAGCGTTCACTGTTTGGTACAAATGACATGTTACCTGTGTTCTACGTGTCAGTACGAACGCGGTGATACCAAATTTATATAGTATTTGAAATGTTTTGATACTTTTAAAAAAATGATAAACTTTGCAAAATAGAAAAAAAAATTTGTGTCATCATGTTCTAACACCTGTAACTTTTTCATATTTCCATGTATGGAGCTGGTTGTGGTGTCTTTTTATGCGGGACAAGATGACGTTTCTATTGATACCATTTGGGGAAAGATCTGATGGTTTGATCACTTTTTATTCAATTTTTTATAAGAGACAAAGTGTTGAAAAAAACGCTTTTTGGCTGTTTTTATTTTTTTTGCCGCTACGTTGTTCGCAGTACGGGATAAATGTTTTAATATTCTAATAGTTCGGGCATTTTGGAGCGCGGGGATACTTAATATGTTTATGTTTAATGTTCTTTAATTACTTTTATAGCTAATCTAGGGAAAGGGGGGTGATTTGAACTTTTATATTTTTTTATTTTTTTAATACTTTTAAAAACTTTTTTTTTTCTTCTGTTACATTTATGATCAGACCCCTTAGGTACCTTGAAACCTAGGGGGTCTGATCGCCCATACTATTCACTGCAATACTACAGTATTGCAGTGAATAGCAAAATCGCAGCACTTCTATTAGACGATGCCTCTGGCATCGTCTAATAGATCTAGTGCAGAGACAAGCCTGGAAGCCTTCAATAGGCTTCCGGCTGTCATAGCAACCGATCACCGCCCTCATGTGACGTTCAGGAGGGCGGCGATCGGGGAAACATGGCGGCGCCCATGCCGCCTGCGCTGTTTACACGCTGCGGTCGCGTTTGACCGCAGTGTGTAAAGGGTTAACAGCAGCGATCGGCTCGGGCACCGACCGCTGCTGTTATTGACAGGTCCTGGCTGTATGATACAGCCGGCATCTGCCGTGTATGGAGCGAGCTCAGCGTGTGAGCTCGCTCCATACATCCCCATGCGACCCATGACGTACAGTTACGTCAAGGGTCGCTAAGGGGTTAAATATATTAATTTGGAGTGCATGGGTGTACAGAATGTAATTGCGTAGATTATGCTGAAGGAAGTGATATGCATTGCTCTAATGTTTTATGAAAAGAAAAATTGCTTTATGACTGTTATGTTTAAAAATGTAAGAAATATATGGGGCAGATAACAAATACTTATAAACACAGAAAGCTCTCTGTATCAGATGATAACATTTTCAGATATACTGGAATAAAGGGCAGCATATAAATTCTTGGATGGATTTGACCAGGCATAGGTCTTAGGACAGGATGATACCTAACCATCTGTATATGTGAAAGACATTGACATCTACATTTTCATCCTTACTATTTATTTAACTGGTTGGAATAAAATCCTACAGCCATGTAACAATAATAAATTGATACATTTTTTACTACTGTATTCTTTATAAAACCTGTAGTGTTTTTATTAACTTTACTGATAATGCGATTGTTTGTAAAACTGTGTTCTGACCTGTCTTCCAGCAAGTAAGTAAAATCACCTAATATATCTTAGTACTAAGAACACTGAACAGTACCATGTGTACCTAGCAGTCTTGACACAAAATAGATTCCTACCACTTATTTTTAATGATTATGTGATTTTTAATGCTATACATTATATATGAGTAGAGAATCTATGCTCTGAGCAAGATGTGTCTGTGGTCAAAGGCAAGCATGAGTATTTCAAGAAGAAAGCTCCGGTCAGCTTTGTTAACAAAACAAGTTGAATGTTGAAATTCTGACATGAAACAAATAGAAAATGGTTGCGCTGTTATTTACAAAGTGGTTCCATATTGAACCTTTTCAAAAATAATAGTTTATTTTTTTGTACAAGTCAGACATATCCTTGCATTAGAATATAACTAGACAGCAAGGATAAATTAGAAAATGCTTTGGTTCCTTCACAGGCTAATCAGAGATATACAGAGAGAGGGACCTTTTAAGTTTAATGATACCTGCTCATTAAATGATGCTAAACACTAAAATATCACGAACAGCGGGGAATTTTCAGTTTACATTAGAGAAAAAAATAAAAGGGCAAAAATGACTGAAGTTGGTCAGTTCAAGCTGATAGGGCACTTCAAATGAATAACAGAAGAATAAAAGAGACACTCTAGGTTAAATTAGGTTCTCCTATGCCTTTTCTTGAAAGTGCTCAACTTCACAAATTTTATTTGAATTAACTAACCTACCAAAATCAAAGGCTTAAATAGGGGTAAAGTTAAACATGTATCTATACCTCACTGTAATCCACCCATTATGTGCAAGATACAATTATAATGTGTTGTTCTCCTGGTGGATGGTGTTTAAAGGGTGTATTTTCTCCCTCTTTAGCCAAGCAAATTTACATGTTTGATACAGCAGGGGATCCACATTTGCATTACAGAATACAATTACATAGACCTTCAACATATTTCATGTGATAATCCTGGTGTGGCAGAGAGATTCCTAGTGAGTGATTTTCCTGGTTATTTACAATTTATTTCCGAGACTTAATCCTTCTGATATCAATGTAAAATTTCCCAACCTCAAAGAACCAAGAAATCTCACTATGGTAATACAATATCTGTATATTAAAACAGAACTAATTTCCCCTTACAGTGCTTTAATTATGTCTTGAATTGAACATGTATAAAAAAAAAAATTAAAAACAAGTAAGGTTGTATCAGTCACCCTACAATGCTAAGGCATTTGCTCTTTAGACGAGAATATGAAGGCATTTATGACTGGCAAATTTCCAGGTTCAAGTTTTCTTTTGTAACGAATATGAATTAAGAAAAAAAACAAAGCCGGAGAACAACTTGTATACAACCTATTATTGATGTACTCTATTATATGCTACACTGAGCCTAAGAATTTTTCTTGACAAGATTAGCAAAAATGTACTCACCCTAAATACGACAGAACATGTTAAATATTACAAATATGCTGAAGATAAGACATTCTATTAAAATGCAGAAGTCCTCTATGATAATAAACAAACACATATCTAGCTTCTGCTGTATATAGCAACAACCACAAATTCTGTGATTTAGTTTTCTATGTCGGTATACAAGGAAAGTGGAATTCTCACTAATGTTGGTATTATAAAAGAAAAATATATTGCATGCTTTTAAGACAAATTCAAAATAGAAGAAAATGAACTGAAGGAGTTGTGTAGCGTTTGTATAATATGGCTGCTTTTATCCAGAAACAGGATTTTACAATTCCATGGTTTGTGTCTAGCATTGCATGTCAGCTTTATTAGAATTCATTGAGATGAGATGCAATGTCATACACAACCTGTGCATTGCTGTGGCACTGTTCTTAGTAAAAAAAAGAGGAATGTCTGATCTTTAAAATCAAGGTACTTTTTTCTCCTTAACTTTCAGCCTAAGGATCCACATAGCAAAGACATCAAATATAAGGTATATAAATGTAATTAGAAAGCAAAAACTCAGTGTTGTTTCACACTAGTGTATGTATTCCGTCCGGTTAGAGTCCGCATGGAGACTCCCTGAACGGAATACCAAACACATTTGCAAGCTGTGTGCAGTGAAAGCACACGGACCCCATAGACTATAATGAGGTCTGTGTGTTTTCCGCAAGATCTCTGCAGGAAACATGAGGACAGGAAAGTACTTCACAATCTACTTTCATGTCTGCATGATTCCTATGGAGATCTTGCGGAAAGCACATGGACCCCATTATAGTCTATGGGGTCTGTGTGCTTTTACTGCACAGTGCTGGCAAATGCGTTTTGTAGTCCATTTGGGGGTCCCCATGAGGACTCCCCGAATGGATTACCAAATGTAGACATGAATGAGGGGTCAGTGGACTTTTTGCAAAAAGCACTGCTGGAAAAAATGTGATGTGTTTCCGCCGTGGTCTTTTCAACAGTGCTTTTTGACTGTGGTTTAAAACATGGGGCCTTAGCCTATTAGGAGATCAAACAAAAATGGTTGTAAAACAAACATGATATTTTTTTTTTTACAAAAAAGACCATGTGAAAATGTGTGGGACGTAGACCTACTGTAATCCTGGTAATAGCCATAGCATCATCACTTTAGACTACTGCTTCCCTAAATTGGAATATTGACAAACTGGAACCCAGACAAACTATACACTGCACTAATGCCATGAGAACAGCAAAGTACATACAGCAGCAGGGACAACAGCTAGTATCACTTATCCGTGTCACTCTTTTTGGAGCTAAGAATCAAAAGGGAAACAATAGCGCAATGGAGAAAACTGGTTCATTGTTTTGTTTTTTTTTATTTCTCTTTCCCTGCTAATAATTACTATACCACATGAGAATAGATAGAGTGGGAAATGTAGAATGTAATAATCGGTTATTTTTTAAGAACATCAGAAATACATAAAGTACATATAGATATTCTTGTTTATAAAAGATCTTCATTGCTAGACAAATTCACATTAAAAGTGAGTGTTCACCCGTTAAAGCCTTTACTGTAAATATGGTCCTGACATCTCTTGATGATGCATTGTTAGCCTTTAGCTGTTGTAGTTTAGGGCATTTCATCATATATTTACATTAGCTTTTCTGTGCAGAAAAACTACCATCTGGAGCTGTAATTAACATAGCACCTGGATTTCATGTTGTGTCTATACCAAACCTGTTTAACCGCTCTCTACTGAATGAACCTTATATGAAGAATTTAGAGGGGCAGATTTACTAAGCTAAATGCGCCAGGGTTCTGGCTTAGTTTTTGCTAAAAATGGCCTACTTGCTGAACACCGCTTTTATTATGTGTCATATATACTTTTTCACCTTGTCTGACAAGGCAGTATTTTACAAAAAAAGGGGCATGGATTGTAAAGCCACAACCTGCACCAAAACTAGTTCAGCAACTCAGCACCCAAAACTGCAGGAGATGAGTTCCAGACTCATCTATGATAAATTGCATGCTATTAAACTTAAGAACAGAAGAGCAACTTGAATTGATATGGTCAGGACATACTGGTGGCCCCAGAGCTAGTGACAGGTTCTCTTTAAAGGGGTTGGCCACTTTCAGACCAATATTGAAAGACAAATGTTATATTAATGGAATGGGTGGCACATAGGGGACACAGGGATGTACCATCCATGCTTCTGCGGCTCCTTTTATTAAATTAATAGGAGCCATGTAAGCAAGGGCCACAATATAGGATAGGAATAGGACGGTCGGCCCACACATGGGACTGTGAAATTCACAGTCATGTGTACAGGCCCACAGAAAAGAATGGGCCAGTGTGCTATCCATGAAATAAATGGATACTGAACACTGCAACGGTTGTCTGCAACCAGCCTAAATCAGTTTTCTATGACCATTGATGCTTGATCAGTGGAGGTCTAAAACTTGGGATGTAAATTATGTAAAACCTGTAAATCATCTGACCATGAAAGCCATAGCATGCAATCGAGTGCAGTGACCCCCTTCACTTGAACAAGGTGGAACTGCGGTACCAGACCATTATGATTTAACTTCTAAAATGGCCATTTTCGTTATGTCAGTGTCACGTGTATGTACTTTTCAGAAGAGTATGATGTGGGTTAAGACTTACATGCAACAACTCTTGTAATTGATGGGGTGTAAATTACTGTTATTAATCACATATTTACAGATAGTCTTATTAATTACATATTTACAGATAATCAAAGAACATTTCAAATGATCCTGCAAAACTAGAGGTCTACCGAACATTTATCTAATGCAGAGTAATTATCATAGCCTCAGTTAATACAGTAGTTGCAAGTTGTATGAACTTAGATAAGGTCTAAGAACTAGAGATGAGCGAACAGTAAAATGTTCGAGATTCAATATTCGTTTCGAGTAGCCCCTCAATGTTCGACTACTCGAATCAAATATCAAAACCTATTAGAGATGAGCGAACACTGTTCGGATCAGCCGATCCGAACTGCACGCTCCCATAGAAATGAATGGAAGCACCTGTGATGCTGACTTTGCCGGCGTCACAGGTGCTTCCATTCATTTCTAAGGGAGCGTGCTGTTCGGATCGGCTGATCCGAACAGTGTTCGCTCATCTCTAAACCCTATTATAGTCTATGGGGGGAAAATGCTTGTTTCAAGGGTAGGCAACATTCGATCAAATTATACTTACCAAGTCCACGAGTGAGGGTCGGGCTGGATCCTCCGAGAAGTCTTCTCCGTGCAGTGTCCCCGCGGCATCTTCCGGCTCTGAATTCACTCTGCCAGGCATCAGGCCTGGGCAGAGCCGACTGCGCATGTCCGCACTACAAGCGAGCATACGCATTCGGCTCTGCCCAGGCCCGATGCCTGGCAGAGTGAATTCAGAGCCAGAAGATGCCGCGGGGAAGCTGCACGGAGAAGACTTCTAAAGGTAGGAGAAGAACCAGCGTTGATTGGCCGACTGTATAGCATTCGACCAATCAATGCTGGTTCTGCATCGAACTTTTCCATTCGAATAGCGAGTGGTACTCGATCGAGTACGAGTATTTCGAATACCGTAATATTCGATCGAATACCTACTCGATCGAGTACTACTCGCTCATCTCTAGTGAGAACTTATTCATATGACAGTATCATTTTTGATGGCTCGAACAGTCATAAAAAGACGGATGAATTTCAGACATCTGTATTTGTAACCTAACCTGCAAATTCATTTTTAATGGGCATAAAACGGATGTCGGTGCCTTTTGCTCCCATTAAAATGGATCCACAGATTTCAAAATAAACAGAGATAGAGCATGTCAGTTTCTTTGACAGCTGTGATAAATGGTCCATCTCAAAATGGCCGTGTAACAGATGTTACAAAAACAGCCACCCTATAGCCATTTTTCACTATTGTGAGAATAGTGTCTAACTCTATATCTGTCAATGTACTATATTCAAATAATTTCAATTTGATTGATTTGACAATGGTATTCTTTCCTATATACAACAGTGATAGAGGAATTTAGAAGTCTGGCACCCGATAAGTAATGACATGAAGCTGCCAATATGAGATATTTCTTTAAAAAAAATCCACCCCAACTCCTTTAACCTCTTGAGAATCCAATGGTCAAACTGTTCTCTATTCTTTCTTTAAAATCCAAACTTTCCATTTTTGGCATCACATGAAACAAAACCTTCTCTGATCTATATTTTAAATTTGAATTCCCAATTTTTATTATTCTGCCACTTGTTACTTTTTTATAAAGTAGATGAATCCATAGAAACTAACATATTGTTAATCACTTGTAAAAGTCATATGGGTTTTACATGTAAGTTAAACACATAGATTTATCTTTTATGTTACATACAGCCACAGTATAAAACATATATAACTTCACATTTTGTTGAAATGCTAAAGGTTTAAGCATTTGGTACAGATTCATTAAGACTAGCGTTTCATATGCCAGTCCTAAGAAGGGGCGTGACATCTGCAAGGCATACCTGATTTATTATAAGGCTCCAGCCTCTTCATAAATGGACAAAATGGAAATCTATGGCAGTTAGGAACTGGCATGAGTTGTACTAAGTATGTCGGGCCAAGGTATACCAGGCCAGTCTGTGCCATTTTTGCACACATTCATTTAAAGTGTCAAGCATTGCGCAAAAAGGGGATTGCAGCACACTTTTAGTGCAAGAAATGGTCTTGCACTAAATGCATACCACAATATCACCCATCTATACCGGAAAATTCATTGTTACAATGCAGTCTTCTGTAATAGATTGTTGGAATCCACCTATTTTTGTAAATAAGTAGACCCCCCATTCTGGTTCGCCAAATGTGGCTCATGTATTATATTTCAATCAATCAAAATAATGAATATGTTAAAGACACATAATATATTGTATTTTAGAAAATGGGGTCTGCCTGCACCCTAACACCTGTCATTTTACCTATAACCACATAACATTTTCCTTACTTCCAGAGTAAACACAGGTGTTTTTGGTAATCAGGATGTCTATTTAAACATGTCAGTGTGTTAATAGTGTCAGGCTATGAGTAAGGGGCTCTTATAAGCTCCGAAACGCGTCAGCCGGACATTTTTTCTTTTTCTCTGTCACCATGAGCAATCTGAATTGAATTTTATATGGACTGTACTTTGTTCCAAGAATTTTACAATAAAAGCTCAGTTTTACAGATGGGATTGACTGCTGGACATAACTTTTGGATTCATTGGATTTCTACCTCAGGCCGGGAGGTTTCTATATCCGTGCATCTCCCACCCTCCTTGATTAAATACACAGCGGACGAGCATTCATTTTGCTTGGGACACGTGAGTGGGCTGACACACAAAACTTTTTTTCTATAACCACATAAGGCTGGGGGCCCCACTGGTTGGAAATGCCACAATTTGGATGCGGTGGAAACGCAGTTGTAAAAATTTTGGCATTCTACAGTACTTGAAAAGTGGATGGGATTCAATGCGTGCACACCGCGGTTCTTCCCGTAGCGCTTTAGCATTGCGTTTCCACCCAGTGGGGCCTTAGCCTAAAAGGGTTAATATTAGTTAAAAATACAATGATACATCTGACGTTATTAATATTATCAGACATGTAACATTCTTAATGGTGGAAAACTGTTACTTGTACATTTGCAAATAATTTCTTTCTCAACGTCCATGTGATATTTCAGGCTTCAGTGAGCATACTGCAAACATAAATCACTACATAGAACTATGACACAATTTGGGGAATTTAGTGCCCAACTTTCATTGCAAAGACACTTTTTAGCCATGTGATGTGTCTTTATCAGGTGAAAGTAAATATACCTTCAAGATACTATTTTTATGGATTTATTGCACACATGAACTGTAAAATAGACTACAATTCCACTTTAATCATTTTATGTACCACTAGCAGAGATCTTTAGCAAAAACTGTTCTAGGTAGGAAGATGCGTCAGTTTAGGGCTTTAAATTCATTTTTGCATTAATTTCGGCCAGTGGTCCAGGTTATGTCTGGAAAGGTTATAGGACAAAAAGGTTTAGAGCCCCTGACTGAACAACACTTCATAACACTGTTATGATTCAGATTAGATGACTCACATAATGTTTTATTTTCCAAAAAATGCTTACAGAATTTCCCTACCTTCGACATACATTACATTAATATATAGATTTTAGGTGCAAGATTCATTTATTTAAATAGGTTGAATGTTCTAATTAGAACCCATTCATTTGAAGGAATCCTAACATTTCTCTTCTGTAAAGCTATTGCTAAACACACTTTGTTCACCTACCCCCATTCAAACAGCAGACTGTGCAATGCTTCAAATGCATTGCAAGACTATTAGGTAATTTTTTCTTTGTTTAATTTCAGCAGGGTTCAGTGACAGACATTCATCTTTTCTTACTGCACATGTTACTGCTCTACTACTTTCAGTGAGAACCATATCCATTTCATATATCCTGTTAATAAAATGGTTAGCGGTACAGAGCAAAATTTGCCTTGTATTTACATGAAAAATAACCTATTTAATTACATTATAAGCATCACTTTCGCGTTTTATTGAAAATATAAAGTAATGCATAATGATTAAAGTGGAGCAAACTGCATGAACAATTAGCTGCTTAGACTATCTACATTTAAGGGTTTTTATGTAAATTCGAGGACACCATATAAAGCTAAATAATATTTATAGCACCTCCTCAGTGCTTAAGAAAGACTATCTAGGAATGTGATAATTGACTTTTTGCTCTCTATTTCACAGGAAGAAACTTATATAATTTAGGCAAGAATATGAAATCCAACTTAAAATGTTTAGCAGAATAGAAAAATTCCCTGGGTACAAAAGATATATTTTATAGGGCAGACACCAGACAAAGCATAATTAAGGAAGGTTCGAGTAACTTCTTTGAATAATATTTTAAAAACTGTCAGCCTAATTTGTCATGCTCTGTTTCTGAAGTTTTTACATTTTAAGATACTTTAGTCTATCGTAAAAGAATTGCTTGAAGCAACTGAAACTCATAATTAAGGGATATTGTGAGACCAAAGCAGTCTAAATGGTTTTTAAGAATATGAATTGTCCTAAAATAAGTCATTTTTAATTTAACATTTTATACAATGAAAACCATACAGCTATTATTTCATAAACCAGAGGGAATTACAAATTACTTTGTCCTTGAACATTCGTTGATGACATACACATATCATAACTGATCATGGAGAGTAGTCATAAAACAGTGCGCATGTAAAAAGAATGTTCACAGATGTATATTCTGCACAATTCACACATAAGATGCATTCATGCACATACTTGATCATGTATAAAGCTTAAACATATAACAATTATTATTACTTTCAATTTTACATAAGGAAATAAAGAAATATTTCTAGGAAATGCCATAATTTACTCATCATGGAAGTCGAACTGAAGGGATCACCACCCATCAGTTGAAGGGGTTGTCTGACGATTGCAACTTACCACTACAGAGGGGGAACTAGTGTGTAATGAGCTGGGTTCATTCAAAATTTTTCAAAAATCTCAGGTTCATTTGAACCTAAGATTTTTTAAGTTTGCCATCTACGAATCCTTATTATAATCTGTACTCTTTTCAGACCCAAGAGTATAATAAGCAGAGGTGTTAAAAGCAGAGGAGAGTTGTTAAAAAAAAAAAAAACACTTATACTCCCTAGGCTCCATTGTAGCATCCAGTGCACCTTTGCATGCATCTTTGGTTCTCTTTGTGGGCTCCTGAGTCATCATCAGTGGCCTGTGATTATTTTTTCAGTGTTTATTTTTCCACAATTCGGCTGGATCCCCATTTTTTTATATTCTAGGGTCTTTTCAGATAATAGCACTTCTACTTCTGACTAGACAAGTTTAATCTGATTATAAACTGGTGGGCAAACCTTGAGAATATTTATGAGACAAATTTCACAAGGCTTGTCCATCTCTACTTTTCCTCTATCCTAGGATAGATAATAAATGTGTGATTGATGGAGTTCCTACTACTTGTACCCCCACAATTATGAAGACTGGGGTCTTGTGTCACCCACTTGAATGGGTACTTACTGTGCAACATAGAATAGAATAGTCTGAAGACGTAGCAATCATCAATGTAATAATAATAATAATAATAATAATAATAAATTTTATTTATATAGCACCAACATATTCCGCAGCAATGTACAATTTGTAGGGTTCAAGTACAGATAAAAAGATACATTACAAAGAAATTGTCACTTCACACAATGGAACGGAGAGCCCTACTCGCAAGAGCTTACAATCTATGAGGTAGAGGTTGTGACACAAGAGGTAGCAGGGGCGGTATCGGCGGTAGCATTGCTTATACAGTGGTCAGACTATTTTGTAATAGCGGTTACTGTCATTACACAAACATAAAACTATATGAGCCATCACCAGTCGTGCAGATGGTGCCTGGATGTATAAAATTAGCCTGAAACAGAACCATATCGTGTGGGGTAATGGGGGTGCATGAAAAGAGAAGAGATCATTTTAGGGATTTTAATTACAGTACGGAAGGGTTTGCATTAGGCATTGTAATAGGCCTGTCTGAAAAAATGTGTCTTTAGTTTGTGCTTGAAGCTGGAGAATTTGGGAGCTAATCGGATTTTCTGGGATAGAGCATTCCAGAGAAGTGGTACAACTTGGGAAAAGTTTTGTATATGAGCATGGGGGCTTCTGATAATAGAGGATATAAGTCTTAGGTCATTGAATGAACAGAGAGCACTGGTTGGGTGGTAGACAGAGATGAGGGAGGAAATGTAGGGAGGTACAGCATTATGGAGATCCTTGTGGATGAGGGTGATAAGTTTATATTGTATTCTGTAATGAATGGGCAGCCAATGTAGCATCTAGACTGACATTTTCCACTAGGGAGGTCTTATTTGCATATTCCTTATCCTGCAACCAGAACAATTGTAAAACCTGTCCAAACATAATGACAAGTGAGAAGATAAAGGTCCTTAAACCCAATCAAGACTACAACATCCCTGGTATTTTTGCTTGTACCACACCAAATGTGGTCTACCTAATATATGCACCAAATGTCCAACTGCTGGACTAAATGTATGAGAAACAGGGTAGAAACTCAAAATGAGGATGAACTCACATTGTTGTTGCTGCTCCAATGATTCACACTTGGATTTTTTTCTCTATACTCTACTGTTCATGAGAAATAAGTGCAGTTAGTTTTGGAGCCTGATATGCCATCAAGCAGAAAAATGATATGCTGCCATCAGTTGATTGATGTCAAGCAGGAGCAAGCATATTCTTAGCTTGAAAACTGTCTTCCTTTGAATGGAGCTCTGAGTCATGCCCCCTTTCCTGCTTCTGTTTGACACTGCCCACCTGACAATACAGAGCCTAAATAGCAGACACCAAAACTAACTGTATTGATTGCTCAGGAATGGTGGGAGCTAAAGAAACAATTCTAACTGTGCTAGAATTAGTGGATTGGCGTCTACTAACATATACTAAGAGCCACACTTTGTGGAGGTGGTCAAAAGGTCCTCTTTAAGGAATGTTCCCTCAGATCTGGTGGAGTATTACAAGCATGGATCTAATCTCAATTAGAGGACAATAAAACTTTCACATTACTTATCTCGGAAGCTTGCTATTTGTATAAATATTTTCAGTTTGCCATTAACTACTATGTAGTGCGCATATAAGGGCTCGTTCACATCTGCTCTCAGGGTCTCCGTTCTGCAGGTTTCCGTTTCCTGCACGAAACTGGACAGGTGACGGAAACCTGCAGTCATGTTTCAAACCCATTCATATATAGAGATGTTGGCAGTACCACTTCTCTTGTCCTTTATACAGGGTGTTATTTTCAGGATATTCACTTATTCTGTATATAGAGACTGCACAATAACATTTATCTTGTCCTCTATGCTGGGTGTAATTCTAAGCATATGCTCTTATTCTGTATATCTGGACACTACACAGTACTACTTCTCTATTCCTGTATGTAGGATGTAATGTTCAGTATCTGCTCATATTCTTTACATACTGAGAATATTCAACTGTCACCACTGTGTTACTGGGTCTTTTACAGTGATAAACACCTCATACCACATACTTTTTGTTCTATGTGTCCCTTTTGTAGATTTGGAGTAAAGCACTACTCTTGCTGCTTAAACAGGATGGATGAAGGGGGTATCAATACCCACTACAAATTATGTGTCTGTGGAGTAAAGTATAATTCAAACTGCGTGTTTCGTATGCCTGGACTAGTAACAGTGTTTGGCATCACCTGACAGACATATCATACCTATATGTCATATACACCAAGCGTTATGACATATTCTCAAAATACGTCATATCTCTCTAGATTTGATGAATTGCATTGAGTCCACTTTGTCAAAGTTGCGAGGTTCCAGAAAGTAGGCAGGGTGGAGAGTCCTTCATAAGGGATGAGGTAAAGGAATACAGGGTCAGATATTTGTAGTTCTGCCCAGCTACTTCCTGCTGTGGTCCCAAACAGGCCATACCTCCCAACCGTCCCGATTTCCAAGGGACATTCATGATTTGGGTGACATGTCCCGCGGTCCCGGTTGGAGGGAGGTATGTCCCGATTTCAACTCACATATGCAGCTTTGCCGCTGCGCGCCTCTCTCGCTGACACATATGCGGCTGAAGCGAGGAGTTGACCTGTGTCAGCTCCTCGCTTCTCCGCTGCCGCCGGCTACTGGCTTGTAGACGTGATCATCACATCGATGTGATGTGATGATCGCGTCTACAAGCCAGTAGCCAGCGGCAGCAGCGAAGCGAGGAGCTGACACAGGTCAGCTCCTCGCTTCAGCCGTATATGTGTCAGCGAGAGAGGCGCGCAGAGACCAGCGAAGGAGCGGAGGAGAAGGTAAGTGTAATGTGGAGGTGAAACGTGAAACTGGGAGCAGATGAAGGAGAGGACGGCATGACACTGGGGGCAGAGATGGAGAGGATGGCATGAAACTGGGGGCAGAGATGGAGAGGACGGCATGACACTGGGGGCAGAGATGGAGAGGATGGCATGACACTGGGGGCAGATGAAGGAGGGGATGGCATGACACTGGGGGCAGATGAAGGAGGGGACGGCATGGCACTGGGGGCAGAGATGAAGAGGACGGCATGACACTGGGGGCAGAGATGGAGAGCACGGCATGACACTGGGGCAGAGATGGAGAGAACAGCATGACACTGGGGCAGAGATGTGGAGACATGAATCTGGGGGCAGAGATGTGGAGACATGAATCTGGGGGCAGAGATGGGGGGACATGAATCTGGGGGCAGAGATGTGGGGACATGAATCTGGGGGCAGAGATGGAGAGGACATGAATCTGGGGGCAGAGATGGAGAGGACATGAATCTGGGGGCAGAGATGTGGGGACATGAATCTGGGGGCAGAGATGTGGGGGACATGAATCTGGGGCAGAGATGGAGAGGACATGAATCTGGGGGCAGAGATGGGAGACATGAATCTGGGGGCAGAGATGGGAGACATGAATCTGGGGGCAGAGATTGGGGGACATGAATCTGGGGGCAGAGATGGAAGGGGGACATGAAACTGGGGGCAGATGAAGGGTGTATATGAAACTGGAGGAGAGATAGAGGGGGACATATAATTTACGGGTGACTGTAGCAGGATTATACTGTGTGCAGGCACATGAAAAATTAAGGAGTGGGCGGAGTCAACACAAAAGTGCGCGGGGCTAAATATGCACATTTTGTCCCTCTTTCGGTTCTTCAAAAGTTGGGAGGTATGAACAGGCTTTTGTTTTATCCATATTTTATTTTACATTGTTTTCTTCTATATGTCATGTTTTTGTTACAGCTTTTTGCTAAGCACTGTAAATAGTTTGTGTTTATTAATAGAGATGAGTGAACAGTAAAATGTTCAAGATTCGATATTCATTACGAATAGCATCTCAATATTCGACTATTCGAATGAATATCGAACTCCATTATAGTCTATGGGAGAAAATGCTTCGCTACGGGGATCCTACCATTCGACTCAGGAGAGTCACCAAGTCCACTAAGACACCCCAGGAAATGATGCCAACACCCTGGAAAGCAACTGGGACAGCGGGGGAAGCATTTCTGGGGGCATCAAGTACCTTTATTATGTCGAGATCCCCTGTCAGCTTGCGATATGCCGGAGTGGACTTTTTCCCCTAGGAATGCATTGACCAGCGTTGATTGGCCAGTCTACAACATTCAGACAATCAACGCTGGTTCTGCCGGAGGAGGCGGAGTCTAAGAGCCGTCCACAGCAGTTTCCATTCTGGTCCGATTTTAGACTCCGCCTCCTCCGGCAGAACCAGCGTTGATTGGCCGAATGCTGTAAGACTGGCCAATCAATGCTGGTCAATGCATACCTATGGAGAAATGAAGCAGAGCCAGCTGTGCGCTCAGCTTGGCTATTCCTCCTGTCACACACATCTCTGGTGTAACATAGCTCAGCACACACTCAGCTCTGCTACATCTCTGCACTCTGTTGTAGAGATGTAGTAGAGCTGAGTGTGCGCTGAGCTCTGCTACACATGAGATGTATGTGACAGGAGGAGTACATGGAAGGTTGGTTGGGTGTAGTGCAGAGCTGCTACACCAGAGATGAAGCAGAGCTGGCCGATGTTAGCAGAGCTGAGTGTGTTAGTCTGCTGTCTGCCAGCTCTCCTACATCTACATCTCCTACACACTCAGCTCACCTACATCAGACACTACACGCTCAGTTTATCGGTATAGTATCGGACACTATTGTTTGTTGATTAAGCAGAGCTGGGATTGTAACGACTATCCTATTCACTCCCCGCCCACACTCTACTAAGCCCCGCCTTCTCTATAATACTAGTCGGGAGAGGGGGCAGGGCGCTCTGAAACTGGGACCATGGACCGAAGTGGACCAAGAGCAAAGAGCTGCAGGTAAGCAGACACCGGGGGGAGGGGGTTAATCACTACACAGCGTGTGGTACATGCTGTGTCTTGAATAGGATAATCTCCCACACTGCACACTCAGCTGGCTATTCCTTATTAGTACTAACACGCTCAGGTCTGCTATTCCTTTAGTAGTTCCGAGCCATAGGAATGCATTGACCAGCGTTGATTGGCCACTGTACGGGCATTCGGCCAATCAACGCCGGTCAATCCATCCCTATGGGAAAAAGTCAGCTCGCGCATATTGCAAGCTGACAGGGATCCCGACAAGATAGAGCCCCAAAGAGCTAGGTGACCCTAATTCACTCTGCCTGGCAGAGTGAATTCAGAGCCGGAAGATGCCGCGGGGACGCTGCACGGAGAAGACTTCTCGGAGGATTCAGCCCGACCCTCACTCATGGACTTGGTAAGTGTAATTTGATCGAATGTTGCCTACCCCTGAAACGAGCATTTTCCCCCATAGACTATAATAGGATTCGAATATCGAATATCGAACATTTTACTGTTTGCTCATCTCTACTAGCTAACCCTGCCTGTAGATCTGTCCCTGTGTCACATTCATATAATTCACAGTCCCAAATTAGTCAAATGGTAAATCCACCATTCGTCTGAATTGGAGGTTATCTGTTTCCGGCTGCCAATTTCTTTTTCCGATTTTTTTTCACTGCCTACCTTGTCGTATTTCCTGTCCCACCTCCCCTGCACAGTTATTGGTGCAAAAAACGCGCCAGGGAAGGTGGTTGGGGAATCAAATTTTTAGTGAGTTTGCCACGTGGGAATCAAACACCTCGAACGGCCTGATATTCGATCGAATATCAATTCGATCGAACGGCGTTCGCTCATCTCTATTTATTAAATCTAAACTTTTTCACAATCCTGAAGAAAGTAAATATCACTTAGTCTTGTTACCTTTTTTGTTGCTTTTTGTGCATGCTTTGAGCATATCAATGACTTACCTACTATAAAGTGGTGGGTGTTGGCAGCAATTTGTGTGGATGTGTTCAGATGTGGGAAAGTGGTGACAGTTTGGGGGAGGTGGCAAATTCCCTTTAATCACACAGTACAGAAAAGATGAATGGGTGAAGAAGAATGCTGAAGAGAAAAATAAGGGGTGTGTGCTAGTTTGCATTGAGACCCATAACAGTATGAGAGTGGTCAGAAACAACACTATATTACCATTGTGTTTTGTTAACAGATGTGATGGACTGACATTGTTATTAGTTGTCAAGTTAAACTGTGCTACATATATATATATATATATATATATATATATATATATATATATATAATTACTAGGAGTCTATTCAAGAAAATATGAATCATTTCAAGCATTCATTTTAATTTGCAAATGAAAAGGCTATCAGCTATAGAACATTATATTACTGTTTTTAACAACTTAACAAAACTGCAAATCTCTTAATTAACAGTACATGAGATCTAGCTGCATACAATATTGTTTGGAAATATTATTTTAATAACATTAAGCTGTACTGTATGAACTACAATATTTACTCAATCATACGACATTTATTCATATTTTTTCTTATAATCTTCAGTAATAGATCACTTACATACTATTTTATTCCCATGGACGACACTATATGCATTTGAGCATGAACTATAAAGAGATAACATGATCTTTTAATTTAAAATATATAAAAGTTACTATATTTTTCATACAACTTGTTGCTCCAAAGATGAATCATTGCTGACTCTTGTTAATAGTCTTTATTAAACAGTGAATTCCACAAAATTGATATTATGTACCTTCTGAATAGAATCGTACTTCACAACTATACTGCATTTATCATTATAGACAGTAATATTATAAGACGGAACTCTGTAACACATCTGGCTTTCACACACACACACACACACACACACACAGATGTAGAGCTCATTACAGTCACAACTAGGGTTGAACCCATCTTGAGATTTCAGGATTGTTTTTAAAATCCGATTTCCAATCATTTTTCATCCGAACCCGATCCCAATTCCGATCCTAATGCAAGTCAATGAGATTTTTTAATGATCGAAAATCGGATTTTAAAAACGATCCTATTCACTACATAGCATGGAGTCCAAAAATTGAATGTTTAAATTTTTGGACTCCATGCTGTGTAGTGATTAAAAAAAACGTCGGCTACTTAGTTCCCCCTGCTGTCCGCTTACCTGCACAGAACCGCTGCTGCACCCTGTTGACACTCTCCTAAGCCACAAACCCCGCCTTCTCCCAGCATCTGTAACACTAGCCTAGGGAGGCAGGGGCACGTACAGCGCTCTGCAGTCATGTGAATGAGAGAGTGGAGGACCGAGAACAATGGGGAGTGGCAGCGGTTCTGTGCAGGTGAGTTGAGCGATCGGGATCGGAATTCCATTCCCGATCTTTTTTAGGCAGGATCGGAAAGTGATCGCGATTGTGAAATTTACTCAATTGCCAATCGGGATCCAATCTTTTCTGATCCCGATCAACCCTAGTCACAACGCAGTAATAAGAGTTCTGTCTGGTGACGAGCTGTTCACCTGTGTGCCCATCACATGACCATGGACTGATTTTTATCCACTGGAAGTAATTAGAATGAATGACAGCAATCAGAGATCTAAAAAATCTACAGAAAGTTTATTGGAAAATTGTAGAACTTTTCATTATGTACATAACATTTAGATGATGAAATCAGACAATCGCTTTGAAATGAAATGAAATAAAATGAAGTGTGGTCAGTCACAAACAAGTAAACATTACTTTAACTACATAACATCATAGTGACTTCTAAATTAATTCTGGGGGATAACTAATGAATTGAGTCAGGGGCATCAGTATTAACTTTATGATAAACCAATGTTAGATATTTATGCTTAACAAAATCCTTCCACTTACCAGACTGGACTTCATTTCTTGAATTATGAGATTAGGAACATCTATCATAATTAACCAGAAGAAGCCACAAATTTAAAAACAAAATGGCTGCATTCATTGTTTCACGACTGTTTGGGCCTTTAGAGGACTATTTACCCAAGAAAACAAATGTACAGTAGTTTGATTAAAAAACACATGGGATGCATCAAAAGAGGTCTAGATTCTCATGACAAGTACATAATTATGCCTCTATATAAATCACTGGTACTGCCACACTTAGGCTATTGTGTGCAATTTTGGGCCCCAGTATACAAGAATGACGTGATCGAACTAGAAAAAGTGCAAATGGCAACCAAAATTATTAGGGGAATGGGTGGATTGGAGTACATTGGTAGATTAACAAACTTGGGGTTATTCAGTTTAGAGAAAAGACATCTATGGGGAGATCTAATACCAATGTACAAATACATGAAGGGACAATACAAAGAACTTTCTAATGATCATTTTACTCCTATGCCAGTGACAGTGACACAGAAACATCCTCTACGCCTGGAGTACTGAAAGTTTCACCAGCAACATAGAAGGGGATTCTTTACAGTAAGAGCAACGAGGCTCTGGAACTCTCTGCCCCAGGAAATGGTGATGGTGGATTCAATGAACAAGTTCAAAGAGAGCCTGGATTCCCTTCTCAAAGAGAACAATATTACAGGTTATGGACTCTAGATTTTTAAGGACAATTTGATCCAGGGTTTTGTATACTGACTGCCAGATTGGAGTTGGGAAGAAATTTTTTCCCCCTGAAATACGGCATAAGCCTTATGTTTTTTTTTTTTACTTCCTCTGAATCAACACTGTAGGGGACTGTAGGGTTATAGGTTGGACTTGATGGAATGATCTCTTCATCCAACCTCATCTACTATGTAACTATGTAACCATTTGTTCCATTAATAGAACTAACTGATTCAAAACTGTTTGTTTTTTTTCAAATGCAGAACTTGGAATATGTGTATTTTAAACTAGTAAGCCTTGGCATAAACATTTAGGGTATATGAAAAGAACTCCAGAAATACTGCTCCACTATAAAGCCATTGCAGGTGATGTTATGTGTGGTCAATACAACCCTGGAACGTGATCAATTCATTTCCAGAACATACAGTTGTACCAGGAGTATACTTTAAGCGTGAAAAAAAATGGAGACTCAGATATTCATATAGAAAAGGATTCTTGAGAGGTATTTCAATCAAACAATGGAATGTCCCAATGTAGAAGGTAAACAGAAAACATAGAAAGCACTCTAGGGTGCATATACTCCAATATAAAGTAAAACACAGTAAAATAGATGCTCACTTTATTCAGGCACTCTGAAGAATAGTGATCAACAAAATCCTTCCTGTGGTGTACCTGGTTGTTGCTCCAATCTGCACAATTCTCCAAATGTACCTAAGGAAAAGGTTAGACAGACCTTGAGATGGGGAGTACATTTTACTATTAACCTTTTAGCTTATTCCTTTTTGGTGATTTTAACTGATTTTGCATCCGTTGGATCCTGCATCATATGCTACTCTTGTGAATATTCCAAGAGGTAGTAATACCAGATACAATGACAGCACCAAAAAAGGCTAAATGCTTTTCTAATGACAAATGGCACTGGGAGATAAATAAAATGTAGAAATGGATTATGCGTGATTAATCTGAAATACACTGAACATGATGGATGGATGTTTTTCAGGATAAATAGTTATGTAAATGTATCCATACGTTTTAGACTTACTGTACCGAACCCACCAATTTTAGGATTTCAATATGGCCAATTATTTGTCCTCAAGGGAGATAAATCACTGCCAAAGGTGTCTGGCAATAGATTATTATCTTTGCCCTATTGAAAACACATGCATGCTCAGTCGAAACAAAGGTGTATTAGTATGGAGAGCTTGTTCGGCTGTTGCTATACAAATGTCCAGTTGACATAATTTGAAAATGTGTCAACAGATTAACTTGTGCCTAATCGACACCTCACTATGTAAATATACCAAAGGTTATCCTTTTAGTCTGAAAATAACCTTAAGTAAGGATTTTGGTGTAAGGATTTTTTGTTTTTATAAGACAAAATAAAAAAATGTAATTGGGCAACTTACTTATTTGATTATATGAAAAATTTGGTCTGTCCATTTTCTTTGACTTATAATATATATATATATATATATATATATATATATATATATATATATATATATATTATATGTATACATATACCCGACAAAAGCAAAGTTTTCAAATATGTGTGCTAATAAGGCATCATATAGTGATTTTAAACACTGGAGATATAATAATAATAATAATAATAATAATAATAATAATAATAAATCAGCATGGACTGGAACTTAAATAAATGATTAAAGTTTTACCTTTACTGTAATCTAAAATTGCATTCAAATTGGTGACACAACACATAAAAATATAGTCATAGACAACAATTTACACATATGAACATATATACAGTCCTATGAAAAAGTTTGGGCACCCCTATTAATCTTAATCATTTTTAGTTCTAAATATTTTGATGTTTTAACAGCCATTTCAGTTTGATATATCTAATAACTGATGGACACAGTAATATTTCAGGATTGAAATGAGGTTTATTGTACTAACAGAAAATGTGCAATATGCATTAAACCAAAATTTGACCGGTGCAAAAGTATGGGCACCTCAACAGAAAAGTGACATTAATATTTAGTACATCCTCCTTTTGCAAAGATAACAGCCTCTAGTCGCTTCCTGTAGCTTTTAATCAGTTCCTGGATCCTGGATAAAGGTATTTTGGACAAACAATTCAAGTTCAGTTAAGTTAGATGGTCGCCGAGCATGGACAGCCCGCTTCAAATCATCCCACAGATGTTCAATGATATTCAGGTCTGGGGACTGGGATGGCCATTCCAGAACATTGTAATTGTTCCTCTGCATGAATGCCTGAGGATTTGGAGCGGTGTTTTGGATCATTGTCTTGCTGAAATATCCATCCCCGGCGTAACTTCAACTTCGTCACTGATTCTTGAACATTATTCTCAAGAATCTGCTGATACTGAGTGGAATCCATGCGACTTTCAACTTTAACAAGATTCCCGATGCCGGCATTGGCCACACAGCCCCAAAGCATGATGGAACCTCCACCAAATTTTACAGTGGGTAGCATGTGTTTTTCTTGGAATGCTGTTTCTTTTTGGACGCCATGCATAACGCCTTTTTTTATAACCAAACAACTCAATTTTTGTTTCCAAAATGAAGCTGCCTTGTCCAAATGTGCTTTTTCATACCTCAGGCAACTCTATTTGTGGCGTACGTGCAGAAACGGCTTCTTTCTCATCACTCTCCCATACAGCTTCTATTTGTGCAAAGTGCGCTGTATAGTTGACCGATGCACAGTGACACCATCTGCAGCAAGATGATGCTGCAGCTCTTTGGAGGTGGTCTGTGGATTGTCCTTGACTCTTCTCACCATTCTTCTTCTCTGCCTTTCTGATATTTTTCTTGGCCTGCCACTTCTGAGCTTAACAAGAACTGTCCCTGTGGTCTTCCATTTCCTTACTATGTTCCTCACAGTGGAAACTGACAGGTTAAATCTCTGAGACAACGTTTTGTATCCTTCCCCTGAACAACTATGTTGAACAATCTTTGTTTTCAGATCATTTGAGAGCGTGCTGTCCATGTTCGGCGACCATCAAACTTAACTGAACTTGAATTGTTTTGTAGAAAGAAATGGTCCAAAATACCTTCATCCAGGATCCAGGAACTGATTAAAAGCTACAGGAAGCGACTAGAGGCTGTTATCTTTGCAAAAGGAGGATGTACTAAATATTAATGTCACTTTTCTGTTGAGGTGCCCATATTTTTGCACCGGTCCAATTTTGGTTTAATGCATATTGCGCATTTTCTGTTAGTACAATAAACCTCATTTCAATCCTGAAATATTACTGTGTCCATCAGTTATTAGATATATCAAACTGAAATGGCTGTTGCAAACACCAAAATATTTAGAACTAAAAATGATTAAGATTAATAGGGGTGCCCAAACTTTTTCATAGGACTGTATCTGCCAGTAAGATACCCATTTTCAGTTAATAGGCCAATTTTGTGAAAACTAGCAAACAAACAGATACAAAAATCAAATATGTCACATATAACAAGATAGGAGTAGTGTTACCATATCTTGATGATCTGTCTCAACATGAAATAGGGGATATGTCAAAAAGGATCCCTTTTACCTTTGGTACAACAAGAAGCCCAGTGGACCCTTGAGAGCTCTTTCACACAGGGCAAGAGGGAGCTGATTTTGAAGCTGAATCCACCTCAAAATCCGCCCCCTCACAATAGAGGTCTATGTAGACCGCTAGTGTCCTTTTTTCTGTGAGCCGTTTATTCCTGCTCATAGAAAAAAGAAGCGAGCTGCCCGTTCTTCAGGCGGATTCCATCACTGATTCAGCCGCGGCGTCCCTCTCGCGGCAGCACCCTCCGGACTGGGCCCATTCATTTGGGCCTACTCCGGAGCGGGAAGCCCCGACTGTCGGAGGCCGCGACAGTAGTGGCAGGTGCATTTTGGTCCTATTCTGACGTGGCTTCCCACGCCAAAATCAGGACCAAAATACGCGGTGACAACCCCCATGTGAACTGGCTCTTATTGTTATCCTGAGCCTCACAGTTGACTCCTGCCTTTACAAGGACAGTCCCAACTTAGCCCTAAGTATCGCCCTATAGTCAGGGAACTATTAACTCCTATTTTGTGATTATTAGAAAAAGACAGCCCTGTTTGGACATAGCAACATATTGAGACATACCTGGACTTTTACATTACAAGTTATATTATAATCAATGTATAAATTGGGGAAAGCAATGCTTTTACTGATTCAACTGAGCTCTCGTTACAAAAGTTAAATCAAAATTCATATTATCACATTTCCAAATATTTACATAGCAAATAAATTGACAAATATTGTCTTAATGTCAGCTATATTTACTTATATGAATAAAGATTTTTTTAATGACTTTTTTTCTATAAAAATTTGAGGACCTTATGTAAGACATAGACATGTAATACATGCAAAAGAAGTATCAATATAGTATGTGTGTGTAAAAAGAATGGGAAATACATAAAAATCATAGCTTCAAGATAACCTGTTCAGATAAAATACTTATTACACATGCTGGTTTGTACTTGGCCGTACTCCAAGTTTAAGAGAAGCCAATGATACATTTTTTGACATGAAAATCACTGATCTATGTTTGGTCGTCATAGAATTAAGCAAGCTCTTGATATTCTGCTTCGAAAATGTCAGTGTTCAGTGATGGCAAACATGTATAAAAAAGGCAAGAGATGTATTCTCAGTCAAATGTACCAGCACTGATTGCATCAGAGATTTTCGTTATTTTTCCATTGCTCAACTCAGGTGGTATTTATGTTAAAGGATTTAAGCTGATCTCAGGATACTGTTCTGTCAACATATCAGCAGACTTTAATAAAAGTCTTAAGAGCTATATTGGTTATTACTTGAATATTAAGCTACCATAGAGGATAAATTTTGAGGACGTTTTTGATGTACATTTTTTTTTATAAACACAATATTTTAATTGGACCAACATTTTATTTCATTTGGCTTTATTTTTATCATCCAAGTAAAGATAGAAATACTGTATATACTTCCCATCTTAATGGCACAATAGGCCCTAAACCTGGCCACACATATAGCTGTGTATTGTCTGAACCTGCAGATTTCTACAGGTTTGAACAACCATCTAAAGAATATGAGATCCTCATAACTTTGCCTTGAAAGTAGATGTTGGGGAAAGGAGATCGGTTACTTGAATTTCTTCATGAGATTTCTTTCACCCCAATATTACAACATGCTAATAATAGTATTGAAAGACTGCAATACGCACCTTTCCCCATTCCCTACAGGGTAGTCATACATAGACACAAGTAGATCAGTTAGCATATCCCATTGTGTTAAAGGAGTTGTTCGCAGATAAATTGATATTTAATACTAAACTAAACTGAATTTCCCCGTAGCCAGAAACAGAACATCCTCAATACTATCCCCCAACCCATTATACTTACTTGTCTTCCTTTCCGGATCTTCTGGGCATGAAGGATCACTTCCTTCAGGGGGGGGCAGGCTCCTCCTCTCCTCTGACATCTGCAGGCCTCCTATAAAGCTGGAGTGGTGGTGGGGTGGACTGAGTTAATTAGGTAGAGCTAGTAAACTGTGGACTAGCTAGTAAAACAGGGAGGTGTGTGAGAGAGGGAAGGAGAGAGAGGGGGACCTGAGTGAAGAGCAATGCATCATGGTAGTTGTAGGATAAGACAGCAGGAAGCTACACCAGGTAAACAAATGTAAAGGATGCCTGAAGCTCCCAGACAAACCCAGAAATCACTCAAAATACTGCTAAAGGTGTTTGGGTGCACTTATTAACCCCTTAATTGTAGACTTAATACCGATACAGCTATGACTAAGTAGTACAGTCATAGCATACAGTGGTTTTTAAACACTATTTTTTGTTTTTGTATTTTCTATCTTTTGCACTTGGAATGTTTTTTGACTAATTTTAACAAATGGATTAAAAGTTAATTCTTAAATAACAGTCAAGTGTTGCGGATCTCCTCTCTATTTGAAGTGAACACGTATGGCTTATAACTTCTTGCAGTCCAGAAGTATGGATCGTGCACCTTGAACTGACATCTGAATGGTGAGCTGCATATCAATATTCTTTTTTTTTTAAACTTTAATAATTTTGGGATACCTGCCCTGCTACCTACCTACATCCTCTTAGTAAGATGCAGGAGCTTCTTTTGTTTCTAGGGGTAGAGTTGGGAAAAAATGGTAGTCGCTGTTCTTTTTATGTAAAACCCATCCTAGATGGGTTCCCTGCTGTTGGAGTAGAGGGTGCAGAGTCAGCGGTGTGGTAAATCCTAGTTAGGGGCAGGATTTAGAGAGGTTGGATAGCATTTTGGATAATTTATTTATTTTTTAATTAGGCCAGGAGAGGTGACAAACAAACAAACCAAAAAAAAAAGTCACTGTAGCCGATATGCCTAACTATAGGGGGACTCAATTATTTCCTACACCCCTTGTGACCTAAACATTTCCTAGTTGAACATGGCCCATCATTCTTAGTCCCCAGCATGGCATATTTTTAAATTTTGGTTGGCAACATGGCTTTCTTCTTATTCCTAGTTACCAGCATGACCATTTCAGTCCCAGACATAGTACTCCTTTAATTCATGGTCCATGGTATCTAACTCACTTTTAGCCTCCAGCACAGTATGCCTTACATTGCCCTCAGCTAGATACCCCTCCTGAACCACAGCATGGCTGCCCTTCTTATTCCTGATTCCATTTTGCTCACCTTCTTCACTGCTAACTTTGACCTGGAACTTTAAAGCCCACCTGGAAATGCCCCAACAATGCCTATTTTAGGAATTCATAAAATCCATTTTATTTGTGGCCCACTTCCTGAAATTGTCATAGCAAAACTTGGTTTGTTGAACTGTATGCTTAGCCTCTTATTGGCACATTACATTGCCCATGACATGGGTTCTATGTTCCAGTATGCTGCTGGTGACTTTTCTTCCCCAATATCCCTTACAAGTTTCTTGGTCTTGCTTGCTGCAATCCATTGATGCAATGCAGCACACATTTGCTTCCATACTGCTTCTATACATAGAGAAGGACAAACCTCTCAGTATTCATTTTGTTTTGAGCTCAGGTGGCTCAGGTTCCAGACTAGTTTCAGGCAGAACAAGTTTGGTAAAAACCACCCCTTAAATTGGCTTAAAACATAGTGTATAACTCCCAGAAACCGGTCTATCCAATTTCCAGTCCAAGAAGGCAAACACAGCCAAAGTTATGTCAAAGTAAAAGTGAAATTATTATATAAGTGGCATTTTTTTCAGACCTCAGTATATAATAAGTGGAGGCCCAGGGGAGGTTTAACCCCCCCCCCCCCCCGAAAAAAAAAAAAAGAAAAGCCATTTATGCTTACTTTCCTTTACCTGTTTTAGCCCTCCTTGCAGTATCTCTCTCTCTCTCTCTGCTACATTGGGGACATCATACCCCCATGGTCACCACTAAGGCCTGTGCTTGGGCTTTAGTGGTGACATGGGCATGCCGAGTGTCATGGCACTCAGCGTGCCCATTTAATTGCTGTGGACTTATTATACTATGGAGTCCAAGGTGACCCTAGAGTATAATGTGGCAGTCATTTTAGTTACCCGAGCATTGCATTTCTATTTGTTTGTTTTGCTCAAAAAGTGCTATTTGGATGGATAAGGAGGTGGTCTGCTTATAGAAAGGCAACTTCCATAGAGTATAATGGGAGAAAAAATTGTCACTGAATAAGTTGATATTTTAGTGAGTAGATGTCTTCTCAAAGAAGTGGTTTTCTGAGGAGGTTTAACTGTATAATCATTCATTTCGGTGTAGAATAACTAAGAGAGTTGAGAAACATAAATCTCATAACAAGTGTTAGGCAGCAGATGGATGGTCTGGCCATATGCTCCTCCATTAGCCACCAATACAAGATACTGAGGTGCAGCTTCACTATATACATAGCAGAACAATTTCACCTTTTTTCTTTTTGTGTATCTGGTCTTAAATACATAGCAGACAGCAGCACAAATTTTCTCATAACATAAGGACAGTTACTGGCCCAGCCTTCCCCTTCACTCATGCCTAAATAAGTGGCTTACTGTTTTAATGCAAAACAAGAAAACGTACAAAAAAATAAGGAGGGCCTCCTAAAATGCATTTTATTGATTCAAATGAAGTAAGGTTGTCACCTCTCTTACCTATCCTGTTAGCTGGACATGTCCATACATATGTGTCACAAGTTCAGCACCTTTTCTAAAAGTAAGGGCGGGTTCACACCTGCACCCGATCTCCATTTTGCAGGTTTCCGTTTCCTGCCTGAGAAAACAACAGAAGACGGAAACTAGTAGGCAGTTTTCAAACCCATTCATTTGAAAGGGTTTGCAAAGTGTCCACCCGTGAGCACCTGTGAGTGTCTTCTGCTCTCTGCGGCAAATCCATTTTTTTTTAACTGGACACAAAGTCGGACATGCAGGACTTTGTGTCCGGTTAAAAAAAAATGGTTTCGCCGTGGAGAGCAGAAGACACTCACGGGCGCTCACCGGTGGACACTGAATGCCGGGTTAACGTCTTCTGCCCGACAGAAAACGGAAACCTGCAAAATGGAGATTGGGCACTGGTGTGAACCCGCCCTAACATGATCTCCTGGTAAGTTAAGACAAACTATCCTATTTGTGTCTGTGTGTCCACTCTGTAGAAGTAGGTGGAAGCTTTCAAGGCTTTTATTAGCATGTCATGATATTGTTTTTAATGTTTAATGAGAAATTTCAGATACAAATTTAGAGATTAGTTAAGTCTGGTCACATTCATATATTACGTATTGGTGGATGATAAGAACGATTTAAGGATATATTCACCTGCAGAAAATTTGCTCAAGAAATTTCTGTGACTGAAAAGCAGGTCCATTTATGTACAATCAGCTTTTATTAGTATTTTGACATGTAAACATCATCATAAGATGAAGTTATTGTTAGAGATGTTCCAAGCTGCCAGCATATATATGAAGCTAATTATACAACAAAAGTGTTTCCTATACAAAAGAATAAAAAAAAAAAAAAAAAAAAAAAAAAAAGAAAGAAAGAGAAGAGGAGCCAAACATAAATACATAATGAAGAGAAGAGGCAAAGGTATGTACCAAAGAAGGGTGTAGGGACTGGAGTGGAACAGGAGTACATTACCTCTACAACTCTCAGTTGCCTTGTGAGGGGGCACTAAACACTAACGCTCACTCACACATTCCTGCCTGGGTTTCATAGCTTCAAAGGCTACAATGCAATTGTGTTCCTTTACCAGGAGCTCCTTTACCTGCATAATGCAAAGGAATTCTTCCGCCCATTTGGACATGGGAGAGCAAACAGTCTTGTAGTGTTATAATAAAAAGTAATAACCAGTCTGCCAGCAGGGAGAAAATACTAAAGTAAGCTTTTGGTTAGAGAGCCTGGAATCAGAGAGAGGGGCACAACCTGTGGTGTATTAGGCAGGGACCTGCCTGAGAATATCTGATTTACCTTCAAGACCCATGCCCAAAGACCTCTAATCACTGACCAACTGTACCAATTGTGTATCAATGTATTCCTGCCCTCACTAGTGTCATACTCACCTCTTCTGGAACTTGGTCACGGCACCTGATGTGGGCCCCATCCTCTTTGAGACTCTTTCATTCTCCAAAGTGACATCCATTACCCCCTGGGAATGGCTGAGACTTGTGATTGGGCTGAAATCATTCAAGAGGCTGGAGGAGGCCCAAAGAAAGGAAACACACTCTAGATGTCATGATGGGACATAATGGAAGTGAGTCTGTTTGTTATATTTACTCACCTCACCTGGGACTCTGCATATTATACTCTCGGATCTGAAGAGACCCCAGAGTATAATATTGGTTTTCTGGGTGGAGAACCCTATCCCCTTTTCCAGTGATAGAAAATATAGCTCTATCTACATTACAACAGTGTAGTAGAAGTTGATACATGGTTGAGAGGCATCTTGACTTCACCTCTGTTTAAAAAATAAATAAATTCAAGAGGCTCATATGGAGAAGTCCATGACAAAACTCTAATAAAGGAATGCAATTGTTCATGTTCACTCTCTGCCAGTATCAGCAACTAACTGCCCCAGGTCAAAAACAAAGGGAAGGTTTTTTTTTATTTTTTAAGTATGGAGTAGAAGAGTGGCCGAGAAGAGATCCTATGGGTCTTAATCCATCCATCCCACATGTGCAGCATATGAGTATCCAGAAGAGCCAGGGAACATAAAAATTAGAGATGAGCGAACAGTAAAATGTTCAAGATTCAATATTCGTTTCGAGTAGCCGCTCAATATTCGACTACTCGAATCGAATATCGAATCCTATTATACTCTATGGGGGGAAAATGCTCATTTCAGGGGTAGGCAACGTTCAATCAAATTACACTTACCAAGTCCACGAGTGAGGGTCGGGCTGGATTCTCCGAGAAGTCTTCTCCATGCAGCGTCCCCACAGCATCTTCTGGCTCTGAACTCGCTCTGCCAGGCATCGGGCCTGGGCAGAGCCGACTACGCATGCCCACACTACAAGCGGGCATGTGCAGTCGGCTCTGCCCAGGCCTGATGCCTGGCAGAGTGAATTCAGAGCCAGAAGACGCCGCGGGGAGCTGCACGGAGAAGACTTCTAAAGGTAGGAGAAGAACCAGCGTTGATTGGCCGACTGTATAGCATTCGGCCAATCAATGCTGGTTCTGCATCGAACTTTTCCATTCGAATAGCGAGTGGTACTCGATCGAGTACGAATATTTTGAATACCGTAGTATTCGATTGAATACCTACTTCATCGAATACTACTCGCTCATCTCTAATAAAAATCAATTTCATATAACTGAATAGGGTTTTTTGTTAGCAACTATATAGATATCTTCAAGTCAAATTTTAGAAGATTATGACAGTTGCAAAAATGTCTTCAACAGCACTGATGCTTACCTCTATGAACATACCCTTATTGCTCCTCTGTCTGCAGGATAGCAGGAACCACTGCATTCAGTTCAGCATCATTTGAACATTTGAATACTTATTTGTAAAACATAAAATGCTTTTTTTTGTCCCGAATTAGAGTGACTTTTGATATATTGATGTATAGGTTGTGAACAACACTGCAAATATGCTGTTGAATTACCATCAGGGAAATTCAGCAGGTAGTTCTCTTGCATGCCGCCGCTACAAAAATTCTGTGACTCACATGCAAGAATCTTTTAGGACTCCTATTGCTTTCACCCTTTGCAATGCAACTGCAAATAATACATGTATCAATAACTGACAGGCTGGACAATCCACATTAGCATGCGGATGAGATTTGTTTTAATTTCATCCACTACCCATAGTCAGTTTTTTTTTTTTATTTATTTCATACAGAAAACACTATTATTAAATTGTTTTTGTTATTCCATTTTATATATAGGCTTTATATGCAAAATACAGTACAGTACAGATTTTTGTATCCTATCCATGTAACAGGACGTATAAGCATGCATTTACAAATGAATACAACCCACCTCCTTCTCTGACTTTACTGACAGCACATAAGGTTTGAATCAGTGCTTAGGTATGAATTTATAATACAGATAATAAAATATTATGTGAAGCAGAACAATGAATATACACAGAGTTCTGTTCTCCTTATGTTTAAGAGGGGCATAAGTTGATAGGCAGGTATACTATCTGCTAGCTATTCATTGACATAAGTAATGTTCAATTTTTATTGCAAGGATAGGCAGAAAATAGAAACAGAAAGATAATGCACTTACTATTCAGCACGAGAAGGTACAGAAACTTGTGTGATGAGTGGTCATAGACATATACACAAGGTAGGGGTTCTCCTATAACAAGCATGTTCACTAACTGATAACTACTATGAACTTGAAAATAACAGCAGGAGACATTTGAAAACAGTAATATGGATCAACTTATAAACTTCCAGTGCTGGATGGTAACTTGAACATTTCATGCTATTGTAGGTTTGTATGAAGAAGATGAGTTTAGATGCTGGTTATTCATTATCAGGGTCACAGTATAAAGGTATGGTGCCATCCATACGGTATACAGGGAATTGTATGCTAACTAGCATAAAGTTGTTTGCACAATTGGCCATTTGATGAAGTTATCACAAGCTGAATATAAAGAACAGTAAATATGCAAAACTGCAGAAAGCATAGCACTCAGAGCAATATAGAAACCTGAGTTTACATCCTTCATCTTAAAATATATGTAAAAAAAATAGAGAAGACACAACTGGTTTACAATTATTTGAGAAAAGATCACATACTAAGAAATATATAAATGTTTACATAGATATGTATGTCTATTGTAATTACTACTTTACAAGATGATTCATGACAGAGAAAATGTCCCTTTATATTTTATATAATATCAAAACATGTAATAATACATAGTGCCATTAATATTAATATGTTAATCTATGGTTATTTAATCTGATAGTACATGGGTTTAGCTAGAAATAGTTTTTTTTTTGTTTTTTTTTAGTGTTTTAACTAAAAGAATCAACTTGTTTTCACTATAGCTGTTAATATATGAATATTTCTTCAGTTGTTTTCTGCTTGCTTTCTAGCCTCTTGTATTGTTTTCTTCATCTTATCCTTAGTATAATTTCAAATGGAAGGTAAATTTTACTGAATATTCCGCTTTAAAAGTGATGTGCCTTCGATTCTTTGGCAAAGGATTTCTAAACAGTGCTAGTAACACCCTACCCCCACTCCCCTTCCCTGAATGATTGTTCTATACCTCTATATTGAAAAGGCCTGGGCAGGCTCAGTTCAACTGTTTCTTGAGTGCTAGTAACCAAACATAAAAGGATTGTCCCACCTCACTCTGCAGGAACCAGCAAGGATTCTTGGAGGGAATCCAATGTACCCTGTACTCTGTGAATAGAGTGGGAATTTGTAGAATGAACAGGGTTATATATCGAAAACTTATCAATTGCCCTGATGCCTTAATATTTATAATGTTCACATGTTGTTTCTTTAAATACAAACATCACAACATGTGATTTGCATATATATATATATATATATATATATATATATATATATATATATATATATATATATATATAGTGTTAAACTATATTCAGAAATTTCAGAAAAAAAATGGAATTGTTTTATGTGATATGAATGTTGAAAAATTTTATTTTCTCATATAAAACCTAATGAGTCATTTTCCATATAGTAAAACAAACATATTTAATTGTTCACTATAAATAATTGAACTTTTCACACTCTTAGAAACCAAGGAATCAGATGGTGTGTGGTTTATGCAGCTGGTGTTGCACAGTCAAATTTTGTAGTGTCATATGAAAAATATTTCACTCCCCAAGCCTGAAACAGCCAAGCATTAATGAAATGCAGCAGTACAATGAGATCATATAAAGTATAGATTTCAACAGCTATACAAGAGCTACTAAAGAAACATTGAAAATGAACATTTCTAGTACTTTATGCCAGAACAGGAAATAGAGAATGTCTTCCTAAATGATTTGCTTTCATACAACTGTAAACCACTGCCTAAAAAAGCAATAGCCCAAGTGTTAGCAGACTAAACAATTGCAACTTGGCAAAGACAAAACAGTAAATAACTTCAGGAAAGGGGAGCAGTGATTTGCTTACTACATACAGAAAAGCCTTAAAAAGCAAGAATCTTTCACCAACAAATTGCACATTGAAAATAATTCCAATGTGAATATGTCTCTGATTATTGTATTGTTTACTGTTAAAGTGAATCAGTCAGGTTTTATATGCTGCCCCATCTATGGACATTGTATAATAGACAGGTAGACACTAAGTATGTTGATATAGGCTTTTTATTCTATATTTAATTATATTCATGGTAAAAACATGAGATATATTCTGCCACAATTTTTCCTGCAGACTTTCTGCTTCAGTTATACCTATACGGAAACCCTTCAGCATTGCCATTGGTATAATTGACATGCTGCAATTTCCAAAAATGCAACATTTCCAAAAACACTGCATTTTATAATACCTGCAAAGTGAATGAGATTCTGGCTAATCCCATCCACACATCGCAGAAAAAAATCTGCATTCTCAAAAATGCCCATGTTTCTGAAAACCATAGTGTGTCAATTATACTTACGGAATTGCTTGTGGTTTCCCTATGGGTATAAAGGAAGCAGAAAGTACACAGAGAAAACTTGTGGACTTTCTATGAGAAATGCTGCAGGTAAAACCATAATGCATGACAATAATTAAAAGATGAAAACACAATCCATGGTGTACAGGCAGGAAAGCAAAAAGCCTACTCGTTTCAAGGAATACGCCCCTTAGTCATGGCAATTTACAAGTTATACTGGTTCAACCAAGGAAACTCATATCCCTGCACAGCTGCCATCGTGTTTGACTACAAAGGCTGTCATCCAAGTTCATCAATACTGTAACTCTTAGGGTGCATTCACACTGAGTAAACGCTAGCTTAGGGTGCATTCACACTGAGTAAACGCTAGCTTATTTTGTAAAGTAAAATTACACTTGTAAATTTTGCTATCCCATTGACTTCAATGACATTTTACAGGCGTATTTTTACAGGCGTATTTTTACAGGCGTATTTTTTACAGGCGTATTTTTACACTTGTAAAAAAATATCATTGAAGTCAATGGGATAGCAAAATTTACAAGTGTAATTTTACTCTACAAAATAAGCTAGCGTTTACTCAGTGTGAATGCACCCTTATTTTGTAGAGTAAAATTACACTTGTAAATTTTGCTATCCCATTGACTTCAATGATATTTTTTTACAAGTGTAAAAATACGCCTGTAAAAAATACGCCTGTAAAAAATACGCCTGTAAAAATACGCCTGTAAAATGTCATTGAAGTCAATGGGATAGCAAAATTTACAAGTGTAATTTTACTCTACAAAATAAGCTAGCGTTTACTCAGTGTGAATGCACCCTTACTATTATTTTACCATGTTTGGCTGTTTGCATTTTTCTTATTTATCACTGTGGTTTTTTTTAACCAAAATCAAAAGTGGCTTGAAATGGAGTGGACGGTATGAAAGCACTTATACTTTCCCCTACTGTTAAATCCACTTTTCCTTTGGCTCAAAAAGAAACGCAGCAACAACAACAAAAAAAAAATCAGCTTGTCCAAAACAGTGAATAATGGCTGTGTGACATCCTTTTTTTTTTTTCTAAAGGACATCATGCAGCAGCATTAAATTCAAACACCATCTTTTCGACAGACTGGTATTTGAGATGCTAGCATCTGCATCCCTCATGTACTGTATGTGTCCAAGTGGTTGCATCTTCCGCATTCTGCAGCAGTGCTGTTAGGGGTGTTTTTCAGCAGCTGGGACAGGGAAACTGGTCAGGGTTGATGGAAAACCGAAAGAAGTAAAGTACAGAAGGTGTCCAGTTTATTTATTTTTAACCCTTAGGGAGGCTTAAAATAATAAACAGTTAATACTTAAAGAGGACCTTTCACCACTTTTGGGCACATGCAGTTTTATATACTGCTGGAAAGCTGACAGTGCGCTGAACTTCAGCGCACTGTCGGCTTTCCCGATCCGTGCCCGGTGTACAGAGCTTACGGTGCCAGTACCGTAGTGCTCTATGGTCAGAAGGGCGTTTCTGACCATTAGCCAGGAACGTCCTTCTGCCTCGCGGCGCCTATCGCGCTGTGCTGTGGAGCGGGGAGGAACGCCCCCTCCCTCCCTGATAATGCTCGTCTATGGACGAGCTGTGTGAGCAGAGGGAGGGGGCGTTCCTCCCCGCTCCACAGCACAGCGCGATAGGCGCAGCGAGGCAGAAGGACGTTCCTGGCTAATGGTCAGAAACGCCCTTCTGACCATAGAGCACTACGGTACCGGCACCGTAAGCTCTTTACACCGGGCACGGATCGGGAAAGCCGACAGTGCGCTGAACTCAGCGCACTGTCAGCTTTCCAGCAGTATATAACACTGCATGTGCCCAAAAGTGGTGAAAGGTCCTCTTTAAGTCTACATTCAGCTAGGGATCTAGCAGATAGTTTAGCAGAAGGACAACTCTGAATGTCCTTGAGTGGCCCAGCCAGAGCCCTGACTTGAACCCAATCAAACATCTTTGTAGAGATGTGGAAATGGCTGTCATGTAAGGGCCCCCATCCAACCCGAAAGAGCTTAGGAGAATGTGCAAAGAAGAATGGCAGAAAATACCCAATTCTAGGTGCCAAACCAGGTGGTATCATACCCAAGAAGACAGGAGGCTGTAATTGATTACAAAGGAGCTTTAACTAAGTATTGAGTAAAGGGTCTGAATATTTGTGTGGGAATATGTGGCTTAAAAAAAAATGAAACAATATTCTTTGTAACTGTTTTTCATCTGAATTACTCAATGAAGATTTTATATAGGAGATAACTTTATTAACAGGCGTGGTTTTGGAAATCACAGCATGTCAATTATACCTACGGAAACGCCAGTGGTTTCCCCATAGGTATAATTGAAACAGAAAGTCTGAAAGGAAACATCTGTGAACTTTCTGTCTAAAGAACCACGATGCATTGCCACTGAGGTTTTCTCCTGCATTGCGTTTTTGCTGCATGACACCCTGTGGGGCCTTAGGGCTCATTCACATCTGCATCAGTAATCCATTCAGGGGAGTCTGCATGAGGACCCCCCGAATGGACCAATGAATGCATTGGCAAGTGGTGTGCAGTGAAAGCACACGGACCTCATAGACTATAATGGGGTCCATGTGCTTTCTGCACAGTCTCCGCACAAGTCATGCAGTTCCATGCGGAGGCTGTGTGGCGAGCACATAGACTTCATTATAGTCTATGGGATTTGTGTGCTTTCACTGCACACTGCTTGCCATTGTATTTGGCAGTCCGTTTGGGGGGGGGGATCCCCATGGAGACTCCCCCAAACGGATTACTGATGCAGATGTGAATGAGGCCTAAGCCTTAAAAAGGTTTTCTTTAACCAGAAGAACCTTTTCAAAGTGGGCCTAGAACATTGTCATATAGCTTAGATCTTAAGGCCGGGGCTATGCGTTTTATAGTCACTGCAAAGTGAATGGGATTTTAGCGAATCCTGTTCACACATTGCAGAAAAATATTCGCAGCAGAAACACTGAGATTTCTGAAATCATTGCGGTTTTGAAAACCGCAGCATGTCAATTGCACCAAAGGAATTGCTTGTGGTTTCCCTAGACAGGCAGCAGAGGAAACCCTTGTGAACTTTCTGTACAAAAAAGCTGTGGGAAAAAATGTGATGCATTGCCGTCACTGTTTTTCGTGCAGCGCTTTTTTGCTACTGCTCGCTATTTGGGGCCTTACTCTAAATGCTTTTTCTTTTAATTAAAAAAAAATTGGTAGCTTTTAGATGAATATGGTTATACACAGCAGACAACTATCACCTTCTACTACTCCCATTAGCATTTGTTTTGGCCACAAATCCATGTTAATTAGAGCCAGAGAATAAGTGGCCGCCATATACTCTCAGACCCCTGTATAAGAGCAGGTATCCTACCGTGTTTTGTGCAGGTTTTATATGTAGTTTTAAGTGTAAAACCAGGAGTGGATGCAGAACCTGATTTGTCTACAGCAAGTGTAATGTTGCTTATATTATGACAAATAATATGGATCAGGTCCCGAAGCATTGCTAGACTGAGAAATAAACAGGTAACTGGCCTGGGATTTAAGGTTTCTTACAGTTGTGATGTGTTTTTAAAGAATTTGCCCTCACAACAATACTTATATACCTATGATAGCTACAATTCTACCGATACCAGTCACCATGCTGCCATTGTCAGTCACTATGCAATTCATGTAAGATACAATTTCCCATGTCAGCTTCATGGCCTGGTGACTACATTTTAAAGACTATATTATCAAGTTTTTTTTTTTTTTTTTACTATTCCCTGCCTAACAAAAAATGTTATTAGGTGTCAGAAACCCCCCAAGTATTATATATATTCCTGTCATTTAAACGATTCTTCACAGTATGGTATATTTTAATATTGCTTTTGTATTATGTCTAAATGTTTGTTCGAATGCAAACGCTTGATGTCTGTTACTGTTCAGCACCTGGTAAAAATGAAAACCATAATTATATGCAGTTAATATGACCATACTGTAACTTTTATTTAATTCAAGACATACAGAACATTAATTCTGATCTGCTACATTACAATCAATGCTGTCTTGCATTATTCATGTTTTAATAAGTATTCTGTATTAAAAAGCGATTCATGGGCATTTTACTCTTATCATAAGTAACATCACAGATCACAAATGTCTATGAATAAAAAATAATATTAATAAAAATGAAAAAGTTAACGTGATAAATAATATTAATCAAAAATGAAATACATAAAATGAATAAAAATTATAGTATTAGTACTAAAATTATACTATTAGTATTAATGCTTTAATCGAAATGCACAGTGTAAAAATGTAATTTAAAAGGTTCCTGCTATTGTGTTAGGAAGGAGTGGAGACACATTGAGGCTTTAAAATTGACAGAATAAAAATTGCACTACTCATGGCAATATAGTAAATGTAATTTTTAACTGCAGCTTGATCTTAAAGCAGTAGTCTCTAAAATAATCATACACACAAAGTAAAAGAGAAATGCAATGTAAAAATATGGAGGAAATCCACAGAATTTCAAGTATGTGATAAACATGTACTAAGAAATCTTCAGCACACCCTAAATTTGCTGCAAAATTTTCTGCACCGTGAGAATAGGATTTTCCTGAGGATCCTCTGTGCTGAATCCTCAGCCAAAATCAGGCAATAAAACTCTCCCGGACAATGCTACCTGGTTCACTACTGAATTCCTGGTGTAATCTTTCAGCTCTGTTGCGATTTCCATCGAGTAAGATGGTAACTTCCCATTGCTCCACTTTCACAGCAAGAGGAATTGAGCTTAGCAATTGGCACAACTTTTTGACAGTCCTCATTTCCTGTATTACTCTTACTACCACTGTCCAAAAATAAACCATCAATGCTCCTACTGCTACAATAATTCTAACTGTATACTTCTAGTACAATTATATTCAATTTCATTAAAGACATCAACAGAATTGTAGTGCCATTAGCCCTACCAGTGTACTGGTAATGTCACTTTAGAATTAACAATCCTATTATTATAATGTAGTGTGTTGTTTTAGGAAAAATCATGCCAATTCTAAACATTCTCTGGAATTAAAAACATCCTTCTCTCTGAGATTTTTGCCAGAGTTGTTCATAAAAAAGTGAGAGTGAGGCTGGCAACTCTGGCTGCCATGTGCATTCATGTATACTTAGCTGCCATTAATTACTGGTGAGGAAGTCAAAAGCAGGTGTGGACAGATTCTTATTTATTTGTCCACTCTGTTAAGTATTAAAGGGGTTCTCCCCCTGATCTTCATCAGCTGCTCCCCTCTGCCAGTCCCTCCTTGGATACCCATAGCCCAGCGAATTCAGTTCAAGCTACTAACATTACCATACAAAGCCATCCACAACCTGTCCCCTCCATATATCTCCAATCTAATCTCCCGCTACCTGCCCACACGTAACCTCAGATCCTCCAAAGACCTCCTACTCCGCACTGATCTCATCTGCTCCTCACACAACCGTCTCCAAGATTTCTCCCGTGCATCTCCCATACTCTGGAACTCCCTACCAAGACACATAAGACTGACCCCCACAATCACAGGATTCAAGAAGGCCCTGAAGACTCACCTATTCAGGAAGGCCTACAACCTCCAATAACACTAGCACCACACCACCATCTGAACAGTCTCCCCCTCTCCTTCTGTCTCTACCCCCTTCCCCCATAGACTGTAAGCCCTCGCGGGCAGGGCCCTCTACCCCACCGTGCCAGTTGGTCACTGTTAGTTTTATATCTGCTTGCATAATTTGTGTACTGTATGTAACCCCCAAATGTAAAGCACCATGGAATTAATGGTGCTATATAAATAAACGATAATAATAATATTTTTTTAAAAAAAGTTTGTTAGTGTTATTAATGGGTTAATAAATGCACCTATATAACTTTATCAGTATTTTAATTGATTTCTGGGTTTCTCTGAGAGTACCTAGCATCTTCTGCATTTGTTTATGGTGTTTAACTTCCTGCTGCAATGCATTCTGGTAGATGTAAGCTCTCACGCTATCTACAGCTCAATCCTTCCCCTCCCTCTCTAACATCCGCTCCCTGTCTACCTAGCTATTTCTCCCACTGCTAGCCTTTCCTAACTCACTCAGCCCACCCCGCTTCTCTCCTCCCTACTCCCCACTCTATTATACGTTACCTGTCTTCTTCCTTCTGCCGGGAATGCGTAGCACTGTACCCTTAGCCTTCAATACTTCTCTATTGCACATGCTCCTAGCTGGGGATGGAAGCCCAGACAGGAAGAAGATGGGTAAGTATGATGGTGTGGTTGGGAGGGGGAGTAGTAGTGACGACCCGTTTCAAGAAATGGGGAAATGGATTGTCACCGAATAGTCAAAAGATGTCGCTGGGGTGGTCACATGACTGCCCCAGGGATATGAGTAAATAGGCATTTTTTATTAATAATGTCATTTAGAAAGTAGGAGGGGGGAGGGTGTTTAGATTAGTGTAAGGTTTTAGGGTTATCCCAGATAACCCTTTTAGGCTCCATTACCCAAGCAATACAGGGGTGGTTTTTGGAGCATGCATGTTTATAGCAGTGTTAGAAGGCATACCTGTCAATCCCATATGCATTACTATGGCAAGCTGTGTTTTCTTTACATTTTTATTCCATTTAGGGAGTCCCAAGTCCCTGTGCTCTAAAAACCTGCGCTGTATGAATTTACGCTACTGGTCATATTACATGAATTTTTGGTGACTTCTTTAGGTAAAATATTCACTAGCAGCATAAACCCACTACAACTAGACGTAATGAGAAGGTTTTTTAAGTTTACCTAATTATTAACAGTTCACATATAGGTTTTTTTTGCAAATAAAACACACAAACAGGTAAATTTTAGATGCAGATATAAAGTTTAGAGTTCAAAATTATGTGCACAATAATAGTCAATAAAATCATTCTCATTTGAAGATGTTCAAAATGTAAACACAATCTACTTCATTATTAAAGTAGGCGTATTAATGGTGTTCAACACATCTTGTGTAAGTAGAAATTTTTAATAAGCTCTGCAGTATTAACTCATCTTGTACATGGAGGGGCATGGGACATTAAAATATATTAATTATGATTTTAAAGAATATGTTGTAATATGGCCTTTTATGTTTTACATCGTACCTCAATGTATCACTCTGGTATCATTGTATAAAGATGATATGTCACCTCATTTTTATAAATACTTGTATTATCTATAATATAAAAATTCTGAGGGATTTTTTTTTACTAAAAATTTTGTTTCACCCTTCTGTTTTACTCATATTTAGGGTTGAGTGATCGGGATCGGAAATGTTCGAATCTTTTCCGGTAGGATTGAGGTCAGAGGTTATTTCCCACAATGGCCAATCATTGTGGGAAAAGCTATAGTATCAGATGAGCGAGTACTATTCGAAACTCCTGTTTCGAATAGCATGCACCCATAGAAATGAATAGCGTGGAGTTCAAAAATGTAAACAATTTTTGGACTCCATGCTGTGTAGTGAATAGGATCGTTTTTAAAATCTGATCTTCGATTATTAAAAAAAATCCCATTGACTTGCATTAGGATTAGAATTGGGATTGGGTTCGAATGGAAAATCGGAAATCAGATTTTAAAAATGATCCTGAAATTTCTTTTTTTTTTTTTTTTTTTTTTAATTCAAAAGTTTTATTTGGTTTTCCAGGTTATTTAAAAGAACAGTACAAAAGGCAAAATAGTGCAACAACTGAGCATAAGATCATATACAGTGCATTTCGGGGCAAACAACGCCAACAGTAGAGATAAATCAGATAACACAAAATCACAGATAGTATCCTCTGGGCAGAGCATGTGAGCGAAAGTAGGATAACACAGATCACCGAAGTGGTGATCCCATCAGAGCACAAAGTACTACAAACAGTCAGACATGAGGGAAGAGATTCCCAGAGAGAAGTGGTCGCCACCCCAAAAACATATGAAACAGCGAACAGTACCGGACACATAACCAGCAGATAACAAGAGTAGAGGGGAAAAGGGGAAAATATAGGCAGGGGAGAAAGAGGGGGGAAAGGGGAGGGGTGAGGGGAGGGGGTAAAGGAGACTACAAAAATCACAAACATGAACGAAAAGACACACAGCTCCCGCCATACCACAACCCTCCAGCAAACACAGAAACACGTGGCGGTCACCTGGCGGAGAATACGACCACTACTATCGCAATGACAACTAAAGTGAACCAAAATGACTGTAAGAAGAATAAACAACAAGACCCCTCGTAATAAACATGGGAAACAATAAAGACATATATAATGATTGCAGGGTGGCGTTTATGCAAAAAGAGGATGGCATCAGAGAGTCAAGGCGATCATAACGTACGAGGGGAGAGGGGGAAACAGTGCGACAAAGTCTCTGTCAGAAAATGTGAACCAATTAACACCATTAATCCCCCATAGAGGTAGTCGCAGCAGTAGCAGATTCCGTCTGAGCCAACAAGGTTTTTCGGGCCTTTGGCGACTTGTTTCTCCCTGAAGAACTAGAGGGATCCAGGGCGATAGTTGGCAGTGCGGGGATCCTTATGGACTCCTCCTGGACTGGCATCCATGAGGGGACAGAAATCGGGGGAATGTCCAGCACCTCCCATAGGCGATCTAGGTCTTGTGGCGAGTGTACAGCATACCTCTTGCCTTTATGCAGGATAGCTATCCCAAAGGGGAACAGCCAAGCGTATCGAAGGTCCTTAGCTTTCAGGTGATCCAGAAGGGGCTTATGTAACCTGCGTTTTTGGAGAGTGGAAGGCGCTAGGTCTTGATAGAGTCTCAGTAGGTACCCCTCATAGGCCAAGTCCGCCCTATCTCTGGCCGCTCGGAGAAGGTCCATAGTGTGTGCGGAAGATAGGAGGTCACACACCACATCACGCAGCGGGTCCTCAGGGCTAGGCTTTGCCGAACTGACCTATGGACCCTCTCCAGGGACATCATGGAGGCAGCATCTTTGCCCACCAGGGAGGCGAAGACTTCAGCAACGATGAGAGGGAGCTGTTCCGGCAAGTAGGTCTCCGGCAGACCTCTAATGCGAAGGTTTCGATGGCGAGACCGGTTGTCCAGATCCTCCATCGCCAAATAGGTGTAATTGAAATGTGCAGTATGGGTGTCCAGGCGCTCCGACATAGATGAGGCAGCTTGCAAGACCTCTCCCTGGTGGGACTCTAACAAATCCACACGGCTAGTGACAGTGGCAAAGTCAGCACGCAGCGCAGATAGTTTGCTCAATACAGGAGCAAGGGCTTGGGAGAGAGTCTGAGAAAGAGTTTTCTTGAAATACCCTTTGGAGATGGGTGCCGGAGGGTTGTCCTGTAGGGAGCTATCCCCATCAGAGTCAGGTGTCCCATCCTTCAAGCGAGCAGCATCCTCAGGAGCTATTTTCTTCGGGAGTGCAGGAGAGCCCGACAGCTGCTTCTTGAGAAACTTCTGCATCCCTGCTGACTGATTCGGTCGATCCCTCGAATCAGGGAGTTCATCGGATCTACCACGTATTTTATGTACCCCAAAATAGCAGCAAATGAAAGTACAACTTCTCATACAAAGAATAAGCCCTTACATAGCTACAGTGGGGCAAAAAAGTATTTAGTCAGTCACCAATAGTGCAAGTTCCACCACTTAAAAAGATGAGAGGCGTCTGTAATTTACATCATAGGTAGACCTCAACTATGAGAGAAAAAATGAGAAAACAAATCCAGAAAATCACATTGTCTGATTTTGTAAGAATTTATTTGCAAATTATGGTGGAAAATAAGAATTTGGTCATCTACAAACAATCAAGATTTCTGGCTCTCACAGACCTGTAACTTCTTCTTTAAGAGTCTCCTCTTTCCCCCACTCATTACCTGTAGTAATGGCACCTGTTTAAACTTGTTATCAGTATAAAAAGACACCTGTGCACACCCTCAAACAGTCAGACTCCAAACTCCACTATGGTGAAGACCAAAGAGCTGTCAAAGGACACCAGAAACAAAATTGTAGCCCTGCACCAGGCTGGGAAGACTGAATCTGCAATAGGCAACCAGCTTGGATTGAAGAAATCAACTGTGGGAGCAATAATTAGAAAATGGAAGACATACAAGACCACTGATAATCTCCCTCGATCTGGGGCTCCACGCAAAATCTCACCCCGTGGGATCAAAATGATCACAAGAACGTTGAGCAAAAATCCCAGAACCACGCGGGGGGACCTAGTGAATGAACTGCAGAGAGCTGGGACCAATGTAACAAAGCCTACCATCAGTAACACACTACGCCGCCAGGGACTCAGATCCTGCAGTGCCAGACGTGTCCCACTGCTTAAGCCAGTACATGTCCGGGCCCATCTGAAGTTTGCTAGAGAGCATTTGGATGATCCAGAAGAGTATTGGGAGAATGTCCTATGGTCTGATGAAACCAAACTGGAACTGTTTGGTAGAAACACAACTTTTTGTGTTTGGAGGAAAAAGAATACTGAGTTGCATCCATCAAACACCATACCTACTGTAAAGCATGGGGTGGAAACATCATGCTTTGGGGCTGTTTCTCTGCAAAGGGGCCAGGACAACTGATTCGGGTACATGAAAGAATGAATGGGGCCATGTATCGTGAGATTTTGAGTGCAAACCTCCTTCCATCAGCAAGGGCATTGAAGATGAAACGTGGCTGGGTCTTTCAACATGACAATGATCCAAAGCACACCGCCAGGACAACGAAGGAGTGGCTTTGTAAGAAGCATTTCAAGGTCCTGGAGTGGCCTAGCCAGTCTCCAGATCTCAACCCTATATAAAACCTTTGGAGGGAGTTGAAAGTCCGTGTTGCCAAGCGACAGCCCCAAACCATCACTGCTCTAGAGGAGATCTGCATGGAGGAAAGGGCCAACATACCAACAACAGTGTGTGCCAACCTTGTGAAGACTTACAGAAAACGTTTGACCTCTGTCATTGCCAACAAAGGATATATAACAAAGTATTGAGATGAATTTTGTTACTGACCAAATACTTATTTTCCACCATAATTTGCAAATAAATTCTTACAAAATCAGACAATGTGATTTTCTGGATTTTTTTTCTCATTTTGTCTCTCATAGTTGAAGTCTACCTATGATGTAAATTACAGACGCCTCTCATCTTTTTAAGTGGTGGAACTTGCACTATTGGTGACTGACTAAATACTTTTTTGCCCCACTGTATGTTGAGACAAAAATATAGATAAGACGGGGAGATATTATGAAAAAAATTGACGATCATTAATGTGCAAACTACCCTGCGTCACTAAGGAATTAAACAGCAAAGTTAACCTCTTCTTCACTAGCCAAGGTTCTAGAGGCATAATTTCTCTCTTAGTTGGGCCCAGGGATAATAACCCTATGGGATCATTAACCATTTCCTGACATCCACTGTAATAGTACAGCAGATGATGGGTATTCAAATATAGCAGCCACTCAGGTCTGTAATATGTAGCATTGCCATTTTGGGTAGGATCACTGGATTTAATTCACTGAAATTAAATTCACATGACAGCCAGGAGCCTATTGAAGGCCCACAGGCTTGACTCCCAATTGGCCCAACCAATTCTCCTGTTCTAGGGTATGTGATAGGCAGCTGAGGACCAGTCGATCCTTAAGATTTCTCCCCCGCCTATATGTAACGTTTGGATCATCCCCAATCTTGTTCCTCATGTCAGGATCTGCTCTTAGAATCTTCCAATAATTCAATAGGAGTCTCTTGATCTCCATATGTTTCATGTCAAAAGCGCCGATGATTCTAGTCGGACCTAGAAATCTTAGGGATCGACTGGTCAACAGCTGCCTACCACTTACCCTAGAACAGGAGAATTGGTTGGGCCAACTTAAACTGAAAGGCACATTTAAATGCGATAGGTGTACAGCATGCCCGTTTATAGACAACAATCCACATTTCGGTAATGGATCTACTGGAATCTCCTATACATGTAGGGAGTTTGCAAATTGTTCTATGGAGGGAGTTGTGTATCTCCTCAGTTGTCCGTGCCCACAGAGATATGTGGAAAAGAGCAAAAGACAACTGAGGAGATGGATTCGTGATCACATTTGTGATATTCAAAATAATAGGGACACCCCAGTTGCACGGCATTTTTCTGCATTCCACTCAGGAGAGGTGACAGGCCTTGGGGTACAGGCCATAGAGGTCATTAGACTTCCCCCAAGGGGAGGGGATTGGGATAGATTTATCCTTAAAAAGTGGATTTTCAGACTGGATACTATGTCACCAAATGAATTAAATGAACAATTGGACTACACATGTTTTATAGAATAGCCTAGTTACACTGTGTGTACCTCGGTATAAGGTAGACCCTATAGGATCTGACCCCTTTTTGTATACCCCTTTTTTGAAAATGACTTGTATAAGTAGATGTAGGTAGCTTCCCTGAGGAACAGCAATGTGTGAGGTATACCTTTAGATTATATTGGTTATCAATAATTGTATAAGTTCTGTTTTCAGCAACTGGTTTGCTGTTACTCTCGGTTATGCTATCTCTCTGCCCAATATCATGACCGGGTTGCCCTTTGCACCTTATACCTCTAGCTCCTTTTATTATGCCACTAAGCCTGGTATGACTTATTATAGTGCTTTGGAAGTAACATTTTCCTGGTAGAATAGATGTGTTACAGCTTGCAATCATCCTTGGAAATAATACTTACCTGGTCAAATTGGGCTTGTAATAGCCCTAAGAAATAATACTACTTAATAGAATTAGGGTGATCGAGTCATTGTGGTTGCCTCGGTGAACTAGGAGGCATCTATGGATCTGGTGAAATAACTAGGAGTAGACCAGTGCGTAGGTTCGCAAAAAAAAAAAATGATAACGTTAGCACGCTTGTGTCAGAATCAATGTGCGTCTATGGCACAATGGAAAAAGCCTGCATACAGGCAAGTATGTAGATCTGTAGAGTAAAAAGATAAAGTCGGCACGCATACGCGTATATGGGTGGTTCGCAGCTGTTCAGAGTGGGCTCATGTGGGTGAGGGGGCGGAACTATGATGCCCGATCACCTGACTGTTTAACGTAGCTCTGGAGGCTCGCCATACGAACCAATAGAGTTGCAGGCATATCGTCTGTTGGTAAGGAGCGGTACAGAGGAGGAGTATCTGTAGGAGGTGTGTTTGGGGCATACACTTGATTGGATGTGCAGATTCCGGGAGGAGTGGCAGAAAGTCTAAAAGACTGCAGATGGGCAGGGCAACTCACCGCTGAATGTAGAGCGGCAGTCCTGCCGGCAGTCAGACATCACACCGTCATATACAATAGCAGTTTTTACTGCTTTTTGGGGTTTTTTGTGAGGATAATTTGAGACCCCTGATGAATCTTTTGCGTAGGGTCAGTTCCTTCGGTTATTGTGGTTTTATCTCCCGGCACAGTCCCTTGAAAAGACCTGGCCTTTGATACCCCCTTCCTCTCTGTTAGCGTGGCGTTAGGCCAGTAACCTCAGGAAGGAGGGGGGGGGGTTGTTAATCATTTAGCCTGTTTAGAGGTTTCCTTGTTGGTTCTTAGTGTCCGGGATTTAGCCACTCTGTTTATTCAGGGAGTGAGGGTTTTCCCTGCCTTAGGGACAAACAGATTTAGCAAATCCACTCCATATACTTGTCCCTCACATTGAGGTTACACTTAAAACAGTCACCGGCGTTCACGGCCGGACACTTTTCAAACCCATTCAATGAATGGGTTTGAAAGATGACGGTAGGTTTCTGTCTCCTGCCCAGTTTTTTGCAGGAAACGGAAACCTGCAGAACAGACTCCTGGGCACAGTTGTGAACGAGCCCTGAGTCTCATTTTGACATGTTTTAAGGACATTACATCAAAGTTGGATCAGCCTGTAGTGTGTTTTTCCACTTTAATTTTGGAGATGACTCCATATCCAGGCCTCCATTGGTTAATAAATTTGATTTCCATTGATGATTTTTGTGTGATTTTGTTGTAATTCATATAGAACAAAGTATTCAATGAGAATATTTCATTCATTCAAATCTAGGATGTGTTATTTGAGTGTTCCCTTTATTTTTTTTGAGCAGTATATATAAAATATATTGAATCAACCAAAATGTTGTTATATTAATTGATACTAGACATACACAGACAAATATGAAAAATATAGTAATACAAAACATATAAATCCAAAAGAAAGGAAAATATAATAAAAATATAAAATATATAAAAATATAATCAAATATCTATAATATCACCCTGTTATTTGCATACTAGCGCATTATTCATTATATGTAATATTTATTATCTTTTTGTGTAATTTACCCTATATCATGTTTTATGAATGATTCATGCGGGAAGTGTGCGGCAAGCACACGGAGCCATTATATGCTATGGGGTCCGTGTGCTTAACTGTCCAGCGCTTGCAGTTGCCCTGATATTCCATTTGGGGGGTCCTCCTGTGGACTCCTTCTGGACGGGAGGCAAGCACTAATGTGAACCGGCCCTAAAAGCAAAGTGGAAGTTGTACGACATGGCATGGCACGGCGCTTTAACTGCACTTTGCTCCTCCTAAACACTTTCCTCCTGCTACTCGTGGACTTGGTGACTCTCCTTTAGTCGAATAATGGTTTCCCCTGAAACGAGCATTTTTTCTCATAGACTATAATGGGATTCGATATTCGATCGAGTAGTGGAATATTGAGGCTCTACTCGAAACGAATATCGAATCTCGAATATTTCACTACTCACTCATCTCTATTAATCACATCTTACAGAAAAATATCCAGTGGAAGTGCTGCGATTTCAAAAAAAGTTGCAATTTCCCTATAGCTATGATAAAAGCAGAAATAATACAGAGGAAAACTGCGGATTTTCTTTGGTCTTTTCTGCAGCGTTTTTCAGCTGTAGCTCGTTATGTTAGCCTTAGGGAGGGTTCACACGGTGTAACGTGCCGTGTGATGTGGCACGTCTACACCGCGGGAGCCTTTGCGGCCCGTACACGCTCCCATTGATTTTAATGGGAGCAGGGATCGTATGCGCCGCGCTAGTTTGCGGCCATGATTTTTCACAACTCAACTGCAGTGGTACTAAACTGCAGTGATACTGCAGTGGTGCTTGCTTGCTGCATGCAATTTGCTTTTGCATACAATTAATATGCTAAGAAGCTACAATATTAATATGCATTTTAAATTATACTTTGTTCTATTTCCACTTTGATAATTCAGTTATAACAATGTGATTTATTTGCAATCCTAGAGCACTGTTCAGTATAGTTTTCTTATGAAACCTTCAGTAAGTCTTTGCAGTGAGCTGATTGATAAGCAGCACTTATACTAAAGTTAAAGCATTGGTGGGCTATACTGATGTTAAAGCTATTGTTGATAAGCCAAATGTAAAGAGCTTTAAGAAGGCTGATTTTAATTCTTCAGAATTAATAGGTGTTTAATTTTTGATTCAGATAAGCATTAATTTAATCTGATCAACCTTTTTTTAATTTCTTTCCCTGAAAATAGTTTCAACTCCTTCAAATGTGAGCGAAAGACAATTAGCAATCCTTGAAAGTCTTATTTAAGTAGTAAGACAAAAATCTGTTAAAATCGAAGCATGCAAAACAGGCACTTGTAGGAAAAAAATAAAAAACAGTAAGCAGTTTCTTGGACCAAAAGGTAATCACATTTATTATAAAAATTGAGAAACAGTGGAAAACACTTAAAGACAATGGTAAAAAAAAACTGAACAAAAAGTTCAAAACTATTTATACCATGAAATTGTTTATACTATATCCCTATGAGGGTGTTGATTGTAGCTGGGTATAAGATTGTTTTCAATGGCAGAAACATCTAAATGCTAAGTGTACATGTTATTAATATAGTTAGTCTGTTAGGATGGGGTCCCGCAGGTTTTCATTCCGGCGCACAGTGCCACCTGCGGGTCAATCCAGCTCTCACCCTCGGCATCGGACGGTAAGGTGTGTGGAGTCTAAGTCCAGCATTCAGCCTACTGAGCATGCTCAGACTTTTTGGAGACACTCAGAGGCTAAGTCCCATTCTCCCCCTACTGAGCATGTCCGGTAAAGTTATGGCCACCGCCCCTGTGGGACTTGCCTTTATATGGTTTGAGCCGACGCCCGGCGGGTGCTCACACTTTGACTATTACTTTGAGACAGGAGGTCAGGGCTAGTGTAGGATTCCTGGGTTCTGTCGGTAGGGACCTTAATAGCCTTTTTGTACTGTTCAGTAATATTGTAGCTCCAAAGCTGTTGTGGAGTCTTTTGTGTTGCTGACCAGGGGCGATGTTTAACCCTTGGCAGCCTTTACTGCAGCCTATACTCAGGTGCAGTTCCCCAGTAAGTTTACTGGTGAATGGTTGTTGCAGCCTGTTCACATTAAAGCTGCACAAACCCATTTACCCAGTGAAGTCAACTGGTGTAAGCCTCTTTGCAGCCTGTTCACATTGGAAGCTGCACAAACACTTTTACCCAGTGAAGTCAACTGGTGTAGGCCTCATTGCAGCCTGATTAACATTAGGAGCTGCCCAAACACATTCACCCGGTGAAGTTAACCGGTGAACGTGTGTTGCTCCCTGTTCACACTAGAACCACACAAACAGACTGCTGCTTCGCTTAGGCAGACGGCCACTCTCCTGGGGCTTGTGGACCTTGACTGCAGGCACTACCGCAGTCAAGAGGTTCTATAAAATTATAATTGTATATATATATATATATATATATATATATACAGAACCGTAACATAGTCCAGTAATAATAATCTTACTTTGTGAGTAAATGAGTCTGGGATTATGGTTTTGTGAGACAATTAAAATCCACAATGAAATCATAGTCATGATCCCTTTCCTGACATCCACCATAACAGTACAGCAGATGTCTGGTACTTATCCTCTTTCCGTTCTGCACCATACTATTATGTTGCACTAAGCATATAGTTAACACTCAGTGCTGTAATGGTATATGCCCGTAATGCCACGTGCATATATCCTACTAATATTATAAATGTGAAAGTTTGGATGTTTGTGTGTTTGGATGTTTGTTGCTCAATCACGCCCAAAACGCCAAACGGATTTCAATGAAATTTGACACAAAGCTAGAATGACACCTGGAAACTAACATAGGTGCCTTACTATCCTCGTATGTTACTGGGCTTGGCGACTGTGAGCACCGATAGTACGTTAGGTGTAGGCTGAAGGACCTTAGATGATGTCATCTCAGGCCCTTCAGTTGTTCCCCGATTGGATCGTACGATAAAGGTGGCAGAGCTATAGAGGCTGCTGCCGGGCACAGGGCGAGATGAAGAACATGGTGTCGCATGTGCGGGCAGGCGAGTGCTGAATATGCCGCCATCGTTTTGGTCCACACACAGCGTGGAGCAGTGAGTGCGCCGGTTGCCCGAGATTGGGGGATTGGGGGCATGATAGTGGGGGTGGAGCACGTGGGGGGCGCAAGGGGGAGCGGGGGAGAAACTAGATACCGCGCTTGAGGTGGGTCGCGTGGGGGGGGTTCGCACAGGGGGGAGTGGACGAAGTCGCAGGAAATGCTAATATATATCTCAAACATTAGTACCAATAAAAAAAGCCCAACATCCCCCACAAATAAAGAGCCCTGACATATCTCTGTCAACAAGATAGTGAAATAAAGTTATAGGAGTCAGAATAGGGTAAGCCCTCACAATGTAAGCCCTCACATAGCTATGTTGAAAGAAAAAAGAATTTTGGAAGAGAAGAGGGAAAATATGAAAAAAGTGCCAAGTGTTAATATACAAACTAACCTAGGGTTTCCGCCGTAAGAAGATCCCAGGAGCTGCAGGGACAGGTCTGTTTTTCGGTGTGTTTTCTTTCCTTCCCTGGCCTCATTGGCAGAACTAGTTTCTCCTGGAAATCCTCTATAAGGTATTTATCATGGAGTATAGTGAGCATTTTGACCTTTTAAAAGGAACCCAATTGAAGTCAAAGGGAGGCTGTTTCTAAGGCCTCATTTCACTAGTGGAAGATTCTACTAGTAGAAAAAAAAGGTAGCAGAACCCATTGAAATCAATGGGAGGCATTTTTTTCCACGTGGAAAGTTCCACACCAAATTCCTCACCATTTTCCTCTGTGTGAATGCACCCTTAGGGTCCATTCACACAGAGTAAACGCGCGCTCATTTTGGCAAAATACATGTGTAAAGAATACACGTGTAAAAATAAGACTCCCATTGACTTCAATGACATTTTACATGTGTATTTTCACATGTATTTTGATGTCTTTTTGACGTGTACTTTGACATTTTTTTTATGTGTATTTTGACGTGTTTTTTTACGTGTATTTTGACGTGTTTTTTTACGTGATTTTTACACGTGTAAAAAATGTCATTGAAGTCAATGGGAGTCTTATTTTTACACGTGTATTTTTTCACATGTATTTTGCTAAAATGAGCACGCGTTTACTCCATGTGAATGGACCCTTACAGTGTCACTGAGGCATAAAGAGACATTAACAGAAAATAGGCCCCCGGCTCCCATTATGGTTGCTGTTGTTTATCTTGTTTATCTAAACAAAATATAATAGCCAATTGCCATCCTTTTAGCTACAGTCCCAAAACTAAACAAAAGACATGAGTTTCTATCTTCAAAGGAAATTGCACCAAATAGAGTGGGTACCCCTCAGATTAAAGTACCCCATCCCAGCTGCATCTGCGGTCTGAACATCCTTGGAATCAGAAAATGAGAAATTAGTAATGTAAGAAATGACTAAAAGCATTTGTCATTTTTTATTTAAAATATCCAAGAAACAGATGTCCTTTACATGTATATTACAATTAACTAAATAGGTTTCAGTGCTTATTTATGTGAAACCATAATTGAAGGCAAGATAAGCAAGAATTTACTATTATATTTTTTAACCTGTATTTGTTTTTATCATTCTTATTTAATTACAGTGACAGATGAAAAATTGCTTATTTTAATATGTATAAAATCTCTGTAGTAAGATTTATTTAATAAGTTTTTACTCGTTCTAAATCAGTAAACGTATTGGTTAACTTGTGAAACAGCAGCAAATATGTTGTCACAGTAGTAATTGTCATATGAACTGTCGTCATTGCAATTAAAATGAGATTCCATGGGGTAAATCTGAATAGGATGAAAGATGGTGTATCTGCATGTCACACCATGTGGCAATGTGTTTTGCTAAGTCTAAGTCATGCTCCAAGTTTGAAAACTTCAAACAACTGAAATACCACAACATTCATAAAACAGAGCTGAGCTACTGGGAGTAAGAAAAAAATACAAAAAGGTAGCAGACCTCAACAGCAGATGGTAAAATTAACATTTCAACAGTTCTTGTCTTTCATCTCAGTCTCCATAGTACATCTTTTCTAGAAAAACTAAGATTTAGGTTTAGAAAGATGCAGAATTACATAAAACATCTGGAATATGGGACAAGAAATATTGGCTTATTATCCCAGATAGACCATACCTATGAAAAATTTAATAGTACTGTTTTGGTAGTTTTAATCTCTAGAGTTTCTTGAGATATGTTATGAAAACATCATATTGGTAATTTATATTAGAAAGAACACCTGCTGATGAAAGCAAATATTCTCTCTTTAAAAGCAAGATGTCTTGGTGTTGATAAATGCCTCTGTACGTATATTTCATTTTGCTTTAATGATAAACAGTGTTTTATGACTTGCATATGTGTGTTGACAAAATAAATATTTTAGTTAATTACAAAATAAAAATATTTTTAATAACATAATTGCTACACTTTTACTTAAAATGTTTTTAAATTGAGTAGAAACATTCAAAATAATACTGTGTTCTGCATTGTTGCATTTTAAAAACACTCTTACAGTATACTAAAAGTAAGTAGCCATAAGAACAGAAGTAGAAGAAACAATGTATGTTACTATAAAAAGTATAGAAATAAATCAAAATATTGAAGTGGAAGCTGATATATTTTGAGTTACTTCTGTTTCTTAAGCACATGACAAATGTTGGGTAATGAATAGAGATGAGCGAACAGTAAAATGTTTGAGATTCGATATTCGTTTTGAGTAGCCCCTCAATATTCGACTACTCGAATCGAATATCGAACCCTATTATAGTCTATGGGGGGAAAATGCCCGTTTCAGGGGTAGGCAACATTCGATCAAATTACACTTACCTAGTCCACGAGTGAGGGTTGGGCTGGATCCTCTGAGAAGTCTTCTCTGTGCAGAGTCCCCGCGGCATCTTCCAGCTCTGAATTCACTCTGCCAGGCATCGGGCCGGGGCAGAGCCGACTGCGCATGTCTGCACTACAAGCGGGCATGCGCAGTTGGCTCTGCCCAGGCCCGATGCCTGGCAGAGTGAATTCAGAGCCGGAAGATGCCGCGGGGAAGCTGCACAGAGAAGACTTCTAAAGGTAGGAGAAGAACCAGCATTGATTGGCTGACTGTATAGCATTCGGCCAATCAATGCTGGTTCTGCATCGAACTTTTCCATTTGAATAGCGAGTGGTACTCGATCGAATACGAGTATTTTGAATACCTTAGTATTCGATCGAATACCTACTCGATCAAATACTACTCGCTCATCTCTAGTAATCTATAGTAATAACATGTATTAATAGTAATACATAATACTAAGGAACTCTGACTCTATTAAACCTGGTGATCATGTGACCACTGGGTGCCCTTGGAATGGCAGAACTTGACAGACCCCCACAGTAAACATAAATAAACATAACAAATGTAAAAAATTGTAAAAAAAAAAAAATACAAATAAATACCAAAGAAAGCACCAATCTACCAACACAATCATAGTTTTCCTGTTCACACAAGACTATCCATGTTTTATATTAAAATGACCACAAAAACAAAATTAAACCCTTTTTCATAATTTTTGTGTGACTCTTCTAATTTAAAAAAGTTACTACACCATTACAGCACTGCATGTGCAAAAAACACTGTATCTGAACGTATCTGATCATTGGGATTTTTCAGTCTTAGTCACTAACCCTTTAGTTTGGTTGTTTACACTCAGCTACTTTTTTGATATTTTCCATCTCCATCTTCCAAAATTCCTAACTTTTTCATTTTTCTGTCGACATAGCCCTATTCTTTGCACAGGAATTTGTACTTTAATTTTCATAATCTGGGAGTACATATTTTGATAAGATTTTCTTTAAAAAAATTTAAGGGGTCAACTTGAAAAAACCTTTAATTTTATCTTTTTTTTTTTTTTTTTGCAATTTTTATACCATGTTTACTTTGTTTTCATTATATTTTATTGTATTTACTTTTACCAAATGAAACTTAACTTTTCAAAAAATAAACAAATTGCCTGGGGTCGCAGTATTCTGACCTTTTTACATTTTTTTACTGTTTAATTGACAGAGCTATGTCAGGGTTCTTTATTTTGGGGGCAAGTTGTAGTTCTTATTGGTACCAATTTTGGTATGTATGACTTTTTGGTCACTTTTTATTGTTATTTTTGGGGGATACAAGGTGACCAAAACACATTAATTTGTGAATTGCGGTATATTTTATTCTTAAGGCATTCACTATATGTGATAAATAACAATATTTTTGGATACTGCAGGCTTATACACACATGGGGATATCTAATATGTTTCCTTACTTATTTTAATTAAATATTTTATTTATGCTATGTATTTTATTAAATTATGAAGGATTTTTTTTATATGTTTCATTTATTTAATTCTATTTTATTTCTTTAAACTTCGTTTTATACTTTAAGAAAAGTGTTCTGGTCCCACATGGGGATTGGTACCTGGTATCTCTTGACTTCTGTATTGCAGTACATTGCACATAATATCTCTATGTTCAAAAGGGAAAGGCAATCATGAGGCAGTTGACTAGCCTTCTGGCTGCTATGGCAACCACTTGGACCCTGCAATCTCATTGCAGATGCAAGGGGCTGAGGAAGAGGAGGACATATATCCCCCTAACCATCCAGATGCTGTGATCACTATTGATCATGGCATCTTAGGGGCTAAGCTGGCAGAATTGAAGTATTTTACCAGTATTCAAGTATTACATAGCCTGGACCAACACCTCTTGTATGGTGAAATCCATGGGTAAGTAACCAAATTGTCCTCCTAACTTAATTTTAAGTTAAAATTGATATAGCTGGCAGTCACCTGCATCATAATTACATGCAAAAAATGTCAGACAAGAGATATTTTTAAATATATAGAGATGAGCGAGTAGTACTTGATCGAGTAGGTATTCGATCGAATACTACTGTATTCGAAATACTCGTACTCGATCGAGTACCACTCGCTATTCGAATGTAAAAGTTTGATGCAGACCACTATTGATTGCTATACAGTCGGCCAATCAACGCTGGTTCTTCTCCTACCTTTAGAAGTCTTCTCCATGCAGCTTCCCTGTGGCGTCTTCCGACTCTTCATTCACTCTGCCAGGCATCAGGCCTGGGCAGAGCCGACTGCGCATGTCCGCTTGTAGTGCGGGCATGCGCAGTCGGCTCTGCTCAAGCCCGATGCCTGGCAGAGTGAATTCAAAGCTGGCAGATGCCGCGGGGATGCTGCAAGGAGAAGACTTCTTGGAGGATCCAGACCGACTTTCATTCGTGGACTTGGTAAGTATAATTTGATCGAATGTTGCCTACCCCTGAAACAAGCAATTTCCCCCAATAAACTTTAATAGGGTTCAAAATTCAATTTGAGTAGTCGAATATTGAGGGGCTACTCAAAACGAATATCGAACCTCGAACATTTTACTGTTCGCTCATCTCTATTAATAGAGATGAGTGAGTAGTATTCGATCGAGTAGGTATCCACCTCCTCACAGACGAGCCTCCAGCAGAATCAGCATTGATTGGCCGAATGCTGTACACTGGCCAATCAATGCTGGTCAATTCATTCCTATGAGAAAAAGTAAGCTCCCTCGTAACAGCAAGCTGCCAGCTCTCCCGACTAGCAAGGACGAGTCTACTGCAGAACCAGCGTTGATTTGCCGCAGGCTTGTCTTTGCTAGTCGGGGGAGCTGGCAGCTTGCGGTTATGAGGGAGCTTACTTTTTATCAGCGCAACTGCAAGCGCTGTGCAGTTAAAGGGCACGGTCCCCATAGACTATAATGGGGTCCGTCCGCTTTAACTGCACAGCGCTCCTCCTAAACACTCTCCTCCTGCTATTCGTGGACTTGGTGACTCTCCTTTAGTCGAATAGTGGTTTCCCCTGAAACGAGCATGTTTTCCCATAGACTATAATGATACTTGATATTCGATCGAGTAGACAAATAATGAGGCTTTACTCGAAACGAATATCAAATCTCGAATATTTCACTGTTCGCTCATCTCTAATATTTAACATTTATGTTACATTTTTATTGTATATGTTACCGGTGATGTATGAAAAGCAGGCATTCTCAGTGGCGTAACTAGGAATAGCGGGGCCCCGTGGCGAACTTTTGACATTGTCCCCCCCGACCGACACCGACGACCTCGACCGACCCCCTCCTACGCATTTTCTTTCTATTATGCCCCATAGTGGCCCCTGCACACAGTATTATGTCCCTTAGTGGCCCCTACACACAGTATTATCCCCCATAGTGGCCCCTGCAAACAGTATTATCCCCCATAGTGGCCCCTGCACACAGTATTTTCCCCCATAGTTGCCCCTGCACACAGTATTATCCCCCATAGTGGCACCTGCACACAGTATTATCCCCCATAGTGTCCCCTGCACACAGTATTATCCCCCTTAGTGGCCCCTGCACACAGTATTATCCCCCATAGTGTCCCCTGCACACAGTATTATCCCCCATAGTGTCCCCTGCACACAGTATTATCCCCCTTAGTGGCCCCTGCACACAGTATTATCCCCCATAGTGTCCCCTGCACACAGTATTATCCCCCATAGTTGCCCCTGCACACAGTATTATGTCCCACTGTGGACACCCATAAACAATTATTATACTCTGGGGTCTTTTCATATAATAATCGGAGACCCGGGGGAATAAAAACATAAAAAACTACTGTTACTTATCTGTCCCCCGGCTCTTACGCGGTCTTCTCTGCTGCCTTTTGCGCTGTTGTCCTTGTTCAATGACGTCAGACGTCACATGACCCGGGACGCTTGCCGGGTTCATGTGACGTCAGAGACGTCAGAAAGGACGTCAGGAAGGAGGCCTGGCAGGATCGTGGAGAGGTAAGTAACATGTTTTTTATGTTTCTTACCTCTCCCGGTCCGCCAACAGTGCCGCACCTCCCATGAGGCAACCTGAAGCGAGCGCTTCAGGCGGCACTATGCCAGGGCCTCAGGGAGGGCGGCATTTTTGCTAACCTAAGCCAGTCCAGGACAAGCTGTCCTGGACTGGCTTAGCACGGAGCGTGCCTGGCCTGCTCTCTGCCGGCGGGGGGGGGGGGGGGGGGGGGCGGCTTTCTGCACTTCATTCGGGCGGCGAAAGAAGCAGGTTCACCCCTGTCCGCCAATCATTATACTCGGGGGTCCAAAAAGACCCCCCGAGTATAATGATAGCAGTGGTAGTGGCTGTCACCGGGCCCCCAATGTCCCGAGCCCTGTGGCAGCTGCCTCCGCTGCTATGGTGGTAGTTACGCCACTGGACATTATATATAATGTTTTTAGGCAATGCATGAAATGTGAGAATCATTACATACTTTCACAGGCATTGTATAGAATACCTAGGCATTCTATAGAATGACAAATATTAAGCAAAGTATGAAAAACAAAAATTAGAATGAGAGTACCTTTCTGCTGGTGTTTTTTTTTTTTCTGGCAAGAAGTGTTCCCAAAGATGGATGGACATTTCAATATGATAACGTGTAATGGTGTGTTTTATATTTGGTTGAAAGTTCTTTCACCATTCTATCATCACGTCCTCCTCCTCCGTGTCCAATAGCCAATATCATGACGTATAATGTTTTTGTATTTGGTTGAAAGTTTGTTTCATGTCCTTCTCCAACACTACAACTTGCTCCTCCTCCCCCTCTAATTTCATGGACACTCACGAACAACCAACTAATTCTACACCTGAAGAAGCTCGCGTGGGTTCAAAATTGAAATCTTTCTCTAATCCTGAGGCAGCAATGACTGTCATATATCGCGTGCTCACGCGCCGCGGGCCGGTGGGTTCAAAGTCACGTGCCTTGCTTGCTGGAAGGAAGCGCGATCGGAGATTTGCTAGTGCCTTGCCAGAATGAACGAAGCGCGATCGGAGATTTACTAGTGCCTTGCCGGAAGGAACGAAGCAATCCTCGGAGATGTCATCTATTTCATACTTTGTCACTTTCTCATTTGGCATTCTATAGAATGCCTAAGCAATGTGTGAAATGATGAATCATTTCATACATTGCCGGCTAGTTTTGGACATTCTATAGAATGCTGGATTTCATACATTGCCGATAACATATGCAATATAGATGCAAATAACAAAATTATATATTCTCTAAATATTGGACCATTGTAAATTTTGATCTCACTTATGTCCAGTGTTGTAAGGATCTGAAATGAATGTAGGACCAACAACACTCAAACTACTGCTTGGCTAATTCTGAAATCAATGAGTTATTCATTAGGATGTAAAAATCCAAATGCTTTGCAGCAGTCTGCCTTTAGGCTCAACATAGTGAGCCATAGCTAAAAAGCTTTCTTTCCCTATTACAACTATATGGAAAAATGCTGCATATTTGCAAGGTGGGGCCCAGTCCTTAAATAGTTTATTAAAGATCTTTGTACAGCATAGATGGTACAAATGGGTCTAAGGGATTATAAAAAAAATCATTTATTTTCATTGTCATAGTATTGATTATTTGATTTATTGGGATATACATTTGTTTCCCTGCAAGGTACTTATGTTGAAAGGTAGTTTTTTTGACATTTCCATAAAAGGCTTGCTTCATAAAATGACTTAGGGAAGTATTTGGCCCCATACTCTTTTTCTTTAGCCTTTGTATTCTTTTCAACACAGTTAGAATCCTTTTTACAGGATTTTAAAAGCAGACCATTGGCTCTGTCAACACTGGACTTATTGATTCTGTTTCTATTTTGATTGAAATCTGATATTTTTTTTTTACAGATCTGTTATTTTTTATCTAATTGAGAGCTCACGCTCATAAACATTGTTAGGCTGAGGCCCAACATTGTGGAAATGCAGCTTTTTTTGTTGCAGATTTTGCTACAGTTATTTGAGCTATGTCCAAGAGTGGCTACAAAAGGAATGGGAAATATAAAAGAAGCTCTTATACTTTTCTTTTTTACTCAATTCATTCTTGCAAAATTTGTAACAAAAAAAATCAAACAAAACAGCTTTCCAGTAACATAGGGCCTCAGGTTTAGATGTGGCTAATACAGGAGAGGATTGAGCAGAAGGAATAAGTATAACTAGTGCCTTTATATTTCCCATTCGTTTTGTAGCCACTCCTGGGTTTGGCTCAAAAAACTGCAGCAAAGTCTGCAACAAAGAAAGCAGATTTTCTGCAACATGGGGCCTCAGCCTTAACGAGGATCACCAAGTACGAAATACTAAATAACATGCACCATTCCATTCTCACTACACCCCTGATCAATTCAACATTTTTATACTTAAAGTCTCACTCGCCCCTATGAGATTATATGTAAATTAGTAAAGTGAGTGGTACCCCTTTTTTACGGAAAACTAAAGATAACTTGCCTATTTGGTGAAAAAGAGCTCATTTCAATATAACCTTCCGGGGGCCATTTGAATGGGTGGACAAATTTTAAAAATTACACTGTTTAAAAAAATATGAATATTGCATCACTATTTTATTTTTAATTTGTATGTTCAATTGATCATTTCTACAAAATTCTAGACATAAAAGAATAATTGTATTTTCTCGCAGCATAACTGTTATTGAAGAATCTCTCTGTCTACGTAGTAGTAGTAAAGCAGCATGAAGCATTTGGTATATCTCTGCAAAGGATAATAGCACAGAGTTAAGCCTTATTCACACATCAGTGCAAAACAGCTTTCTGGTGGCCGTTTTCACAATATCTATCACAGCCATTTTGAGAACACATTGATTCCAGTGTTTCTATTCACTTGTCCATTTTTTTGACTGATCATTGTATACAGCTATCAAAATAACTGACAAGCTCTATCTTGGTTGGTTTTCAAGGATACACAATCCTAATAGAAATCAATGGATCTATTTTTAATAGATATAAAATGGATTGACATCCAGTGGGTTGGGTCAAACGAGAAAGACCAATGATATTCCTCCATTTTTTCTACTGACAAACATATGCAGAAAGGATAATACTCATTATTCATAATGGAAAATGTACTGCATGCAAAAAATAGATATATTATCAGATTATAACGGATGTGAGTTCCATCAAAAACAGCAGTGTCGTGTGAATAAGACTTTAGGCTTTATTTTCACATCCATTTTTAATGGGTATATGCTGTTCATGTTCATCACAGACAGCACAAGATCCTTGTTTATGTGCTGCCCTTGGTTTATTTATATTTCATGTTCATGAAAAACGGATTAACCCTTTCTCCACAGTAGATATGATCTTTTCCAATGTATTTGGGAAACAGAATACGGATTAAGTCTGTATAATGTCAATTTTGTTCATGGACCTACTATAATGGACATCTGTGATCTGTAAAATTGAAGCTGTCTCCATTTTTATTTTTAAAGAATCATGGTCCTTCAATAAAAACTGGCATTTAAAGAGCTACATTGAAATAAGGGGTGTAAATAGTAAAGCCTTTGCCCCATAGCAAACTTTTGGGGGCTCCACCCCCACATATGCCCCGTTTCTTGGTGCTCAGTAAAATGCCTACTATACTGTCCTCCTCATGACTCAGTATTTCTTTAACTGGCTCCCACATGGCATAACGCTGCATTTATACACAATATAATGTGCCACAGTGGCCCCTTCACCAAGTTTAATGTCCTACAGTGGCACCTCCATACAATATAATGTTCCACTATAGTGTTTGTTATGAATTTAGAAAAAAAATTACCACCATTATTATGTTAAATAAAGGTTGCTGCTTCTCCTTCCATCTACCTTCTTGAATCAGTAGATAGATAAATAGATATATAGATGATAGATAGATAGATAGATAGATAGATAGATAGATAGATATTGAAATATATTGTGGCCCTATGAATATTGTTCTGTTCATACATATGTCTTATTTCTAGCTTTGGCTTTGTTACCATGACTTTTTTTTATCATACTGTCATACTTTCTTTTTCCAAAATACAAAATATAGGATGAACATAATAAAACAGCAAGACTGAAGTTAGATTTTACTGTCATTAACTTACAGGGTAACAAACTAGTATATGTTTAGATCTTGCTTTATATATGTTGTAGCCTGCATCACTTTTCAGTCCTTGTAGAAAGAGGAAGCAGACATACAGTCTTTTTACTCTGAAAGTCAGTGATAATATAATTTAATTGTATACACATCCAGAAGTCATTGAGGGCGACAAAGATACCCCAAATTAAATAGTAGCAATCACAGAAAAGAAGAGGTCCTTAACTAGAAATGATAAAACATAACTTTTATTGAAAGACTAATAAAACCATTTCCCAAATAAAGTATAAATCATGAAAAGCTAAAATAAAGCACATATCTGATACCGGTGGTGGGGTAAATACCATCTACTTATAACACGTGTGTGTATGTGTAAGGAAGAATTTATCTTGAGCCCCCTACGCAGTCAGATTTATATCACAGAACCATCTTGTATTTCAACGGAATGTATATTAGGTGACAGAAAGGAAAATATAGGCCAGCAGAAGATTCCGACCCCTAGTCAATAAGGCAAATCTTATGGGGGGGGGGAGTGTCTGGTATAGCAAAACCAAACCCTTATCTATATCGATCTGGTTGGTTAAAGTATCAGGAAAAATTATAGAAGTTATTCCCTTGCATACAAAGCAACCATGCACCCACAATACACTGATGGCCTAAACTCTATGCGTTTCTCCCTGCTCTTAACACAGGATTCATCAGGAATAATGATAGAATAGAAATTGGGGGAACAATGCCTAAAAAAGGCAGTAACAACTGCAGTTCCCAGAGTACTGATGGTGGGCTCCAGTACACCAATAGTCCAATATCCTGGGTCAGTATGGGGACAAGTTTGGTTTATCTATATCAGGCCCCACATAAGATTTGTCTTATTGATTAGGGGGCGTAATCCTCTGCAGGCCTGTATTCTCTCTTCTGTCACATAATATACATTCAGTTGAAATACCAGAGGGTTCTGTGATATAAATTTGACTGTGTAAGATAACATAAGATAAGATAATCCTTTAATAGTCCCACAATGGGGAAATTCAGTGTGATATGGCATCATGGATAGTACAGTGTTATATAGCAAGAAAGAAACACATACAAGCTTATGGCAGATAGAGAAATACTAGGAGTCATAACAACTAAAAAGAAAGAAACAAAAGACAAACTGAAGGATCATTTAGTTCTCTGTGCAAAGTGATGTTGATGATACAACCCAACTGAGGTTGGAGGACACGAGGAAGGGGGAACAGCATGTAGACATAACAGGCAGAAACAGCGTTTTGCAGAGGTGGGGGACATATGCAGCTATTACGATAACTAGTGGTAGTTCCTTTGGTAGGCAGTAGAGTCTCATGCTCACAGCTGATAGTTCAATATCTTGCATCAGCACTATTGTTTCTTACTCACAAAAATGGCCCAAAAAGTACCCCATCCTTCATCACATGTCCTTCTTACCGCTGTCACGTGTTCTATCCGCCCGAAGAAGTCTGAAGCCATTCAGGTAGACAGGGTGCTGCTCTCTTGCCATGCTTCCTTAACTTGTGAGGAGGTGCGGGGGGTGAGGGTAGGTTCCTTCCACACATCAGCAATAGACACCAGAAACATTTCCTTGAAAGATGAAGTCCGCAATTCTACCTCATCCTTGTCTACCTCATGTTGACCATGCTTTCCTTAGCTCATGGGGGATTGTAAGGCACATATACAAAGGAAATTCCAGAGGCATCTCAAGAGATATTTTTCCTTTTTCATAAGAACCTGTTATAAACCTAGTATTTACCCCACCACTGGCATTAGATATGTGCTTTATTTTAGCTTTTGCCAATTTCTAGATTATTTGGGGAATGGTTTTTGTTAGTCCTTCAATAAAAGTTACGTTTTATCATTTCAGGTTAGGGGCTTATTCTTTTATGTGACTGCGTGTTTTCGCATCCAGTTGTAAATATAGAGACCATTTTACTAAATCTTATTTGAAACAAAATTGATGCCTTTAAAAAGAGGTTATTTTGTCCTCAGTTGTGTCCTTAGAGGAACCTGACAGCAGAACTGCCCAGCCCCCACTACATTTGCACAGCAACTAATACTGCCTGCTGTCAATCAGCCAATCCTTTTGAAGCATTCTATGCAGGTGCACTGTCAGTAACCCAAAGAGGCTGCTGTGACTGTGTGTCTGTATGGTATGGTAACATCAGTCAGTGCTAGTGCCTGCTGTGATGCCAGGTCATTAGAGTCTTGTCCATGATGTCAAAGTAAACTGCATGGCATAACCTAGAGCCTGTCTGGGAAATAATAGAAAGACTGGCAAGCCTGGTGGGACAACAAGGGGGCAGACAAAAAACCTCAGCCAGAAGATGTTAATATTGGTGTTTACTGTAAAGTCTTAATAAAGAATATAGAACATTCCAGCATACATTGTAGCGTTAACCTCATTTTACAACGTACAAAATTAAGCATGCATATAATTACTAAATATTGTATAATACCTATCCGCTCTTTAATTATAATATTCATAAGACTACATAGAAAATGCTACCACGCTTCCCACTGCAATCTGCTCTATTTGATTAAAATTAAGCAGTTTAATTGACAAGAAAGTAAAGTAATTTTTAATAAACACTATCTGCTAAAAGAAATGTAATTGCCTAAATGCAGTCACTCTTAATTTACCACAGAGATAAAGCAAACTATAGATTCTCCACAGAAGGTGACTGTTTGGTTTCCAGATTGTCAACAGTCGTATACAGCAATGAAATCTGCAAATCTATCAGATGTGAATACAATTATTTGGTGCATATTCAAAATAATTACATTCTTACTTAATTTTGCATACCTGCATATTTGAAATAAATTGAAGTGTCTTAATCAAAGCATTGAAGTTATTAAATATGGTAATCTTTATAGTTTATAGTAATTCAGTCATTTTTTATTAATTTGACACAGATACACTTAAAATTCTAATGTTTCAACCCAGCAACACTTTCAATGCAATTAAAAACGGTTATGAAAGAGTGTGGGCTTCTTTGTGAAGGAAGAAATCATTCTTCTGATTAACATGCAAACGAGCTCATGCTGACAAAATAGATTGGGGTTTTAAAACCCCAATTACTTCAGTGTGATTATCTATTTACTAGTACACAGACTGCTATAATTCCTCCTAAAATAAATACCCGCGCCAGATTTTATACACATATTTACCACATCAGCTATACTTTCTATACAAAGCTTTAATCAAGTGTCTCCTACATATTGTAGATCATTTATCTTCGGATTTGCTACAATGAAATAAATGAAAGCACAATTTTCTGAGAATAAAACAGCAAATATCGAGTTTTTATATTGAATGTAAATCTAATGGATTGAAACACGGGATTTTAATTTTTTCAAACACCTTTTTTTTCACGTGAAAGTTGTATTGTTGCTTGAACTTTATTTAGAGGAAAATAATAAATTGTATCCTTTTGAACAAATAATACAGATGATCCTCTAGTCTAACTAGCGAGCATTGATTTATGCTCGCTACAGTCTGCACATGTACACATGGTTTTTTTTTTCCCCTCAGACTTCTAAAGAAAATTATAATGCATTAATGACAGGAACCACAGTAATGGAAAAAGGTCACCCTCTCTTGAACACCTTCTGTTTTAAACCATTATACATAAAGACATTTGAGAAAGCAAAAAATTAAAAGCCAGCCTTTGTGCTGCCCATTACTGAAATATTATAGAAGAATAATCTATATAAAATGTAGTGGAATAACAGATTCTTTTGGATCTAAATTAACTGCAGCCATAGAAACGCTTTTATACTTATTATGTATCTGCATGTTGATGCAATTATTAAAAGAACACCTGACAGCATCCAACTTATTTAATTGAATTAACAGGGGTTGAAATGAGGTTTTCCAATTTGAAGTTGTGAATAACTAGCAATCCCAGGTGCATTATGGCCAGGCAGGGCTTCCTTACCACTGACTGACAACTTGAAACCTCCATATTTATACTGTAATTAAATGCTATATGTTTATATGTATCCACGGGGAAACCTCTTTGACAAGGCCAATGAAAACTGCATTGAGAGGAGTGGTCTTTTCATTAAGTTTTTTTTTGTATAAACATCGATCAGATAGAAGTTCTACTTGGCCATGAAGCAAACACACACTTGCATGAAAAGGTGCAATGATTTATTAAAGCAGCAAAAAGCATTACAGTTGTTACGCCATGAACATAAGGCAAAATTGTCATGTGAAAAAACTAGATCAGAGGATAACGTTTCAGTCATACGACCTTCGTCAGAAGTGATCTAGTGAGAGGCAGGCCGGGATACGGTTTCCATAGCATGTGGATCCAGAGCATGCTACTCCATGAGACCTTACACACACATGAACTCCACCGAACTTGGTTGAATCTCCTCAGTATACCAAGTCAACAGATTGACCCTGCTGGCAAAGATCAAGTCCTAGAAATTAGGAATAAGGACTAATATTACTGTGTACTGCACTGTACTGTGAGAGGGGTCATTGCTTACTGCGATGACGCTGAGCGGTGTGGAACATTCCCCTCCGGACTCGTCTATGGACGAGTACTATCAGGAAGGGAGGGAGGCGTTCCTCACTGCTCTCACAGTACAGAGCTATAGGCGCTACTGTGAGGTAGGGCATTCTGACAGTGAAGAGCTACGGTACCAGCACCGATAGCTCTGCACTGGGGGCACAGAATGGGTAAGCGCACTGTTGGCTCTCTAGCGGTGTATTAAAACCGCATGTGCCCCAGATGGTGAAAGGTCCTCTTTAAAAGAGCAAACCTCTGTGCAATGAATGTCTACTGGGAATGCAGAAAATCTGTAGCTCCCAAGTCAGACACTGAAAAAGTTGCAGGTTGATTTGCACTTTCTAATGCTATTATCTGCATTTGCATTTCTCTATATGTTAGCATTATTGCTTTATATGGGTCATAACCTCAGTCCAAATGTAAAAATGTTAAGTGGATGATGCTGCCCTCAACTCAGAACTTTCTAAGTAGAGAGAGTAAATAGACATCTTCTTCCTGAGGAGGGAAAGGGGGCGGTGTCCACCCCCGGAAGAAGGCTGGTCACACGGCCGAAACGCGCGTCGGGTTGGGATTCCCCACAGACACGGGCTCCTGTGAATCACTTTATAATGGGTAAGAGGTACATTTTTCTTGCGTCGGTATACTACTGAGACGTATGTTATAGGTCTATGCTGGATACATACCCTATACTTGCCTTACATGAGTGATATGACTTATCTCACTCTGTGATAGAATGTTATATAGTGTTGATAGCATATTTTTTCAATATTGAAATGCCCTTTCCCCTACTTCTGATTACGTTTATTTACTGTAAGATGGGGGAGGGCATATGACTGAACATATACAAGTTTAGTTATATCTGTATAGGCAATCAGAAACAACCTCAATGCTAAGACTTATATTTATTCTGTTTATGGTGATTTGACAGTTGCATGCCCGTTTCTGTGGGTTGTCCGGTTCTTTTGAATTTTGGTGTTCTGTGTCTTGTTCTTCATATTTTGTGTATATATGTTTTTTAATATGAATTTTTCATGAATAAAAAAACGTTTTTCATAATTATTGTTGTATATGTTGAATATTTCAACCTATTAGGACTGTATGTCCTTCTTTCGTCTATACTTCTAGTTTTTTCGGTTGAAATGTGCTTTCTACAATTGGGCTGATTTATGAGAGTTAATTATTAGAGATGAGCGAACACTAAAATGTTCGAGGTTCGAAATTCGATTCGAACAGCCGCTCAATGTTCGTGTGTTCGAATGGGTTTCGAACCCCATTATAGTCTATGGGGAACAGATACTCATTAAGGGGGAAACCCAAATCCGTGTCTGGAGGGTCACCAAGTCCACTATGACACCCCAGGAAATGATGCCAACACCTCTGGAATGACACTGGGACAGCAGGGGAAGCATGTCTGGGGGCATCTAACACACCAAAGACCCTCTATTACCCCAACATCACAGCCTAACAACTACACACTTTACACACTCAATACCACCTCTCTGACAGTAGGAAAACACCTTGAAACGTGTATTTGGCACTTGCAGTGAGGAGAGCTTGTCACCAGCAGTGAATTTGGCCCTTGTAGTAAGTTGAGGTTGGCACGAACATTTGTTTTGAAAATCAGGGTGGATTGAGCCTCTAACCAGCAGAGTTTGGGCAAATTCATGGTGGAGGGAGCCTCTAAAAACCCCAGTTTGGACCAATTCATGGTGGAGGGAGCCTCTAAAAACCCCAGTTTGGACCAATTCATGGTGGAGGGAGCCTCTAAAAACCCCAGTTTGGACCAATTCATGGTGGAGGGAGCCTCTAAACAGCCCAGTTTGGACCAATTCATGGTGGAGGGAGCCTCTAACTAGCCCAGTTTGGGCACATTCATGGTGGAGGGAGCCTCTAAAAACCCCAGTTTGGACCAATTCATGGTGGAGGGAGCCTCTAAAAACCCCAGTTTGGACCAATTCATGGTGGAGGGAGCCTCTAAAAAGCCCAGTTTGGGCAAATTCATGGTGGAGGGAGCCTCTAAACAGCCCAGTTTGGGCAAATTCATGGTGGAGGGAGCCTCTAAAAACCCCAGTTTGGACCAATTCATGGTGGAGGGAGCCTCTAAACAGCACAGTTTGGGCAAATTCATGGTGGAGGGAGCCTCTAAAAACCCCAGTTTGGACCAATTCATGGTGGAGGGAGCCTCTAAAAACCCCAGTTTGGACCAATTCATGGTGGAGGGAGCCTCTAAAAACCCCAGTTTGGGCAAATTCATGGTGGAGGGAGCCTCTAACCAGCCCAGTTTGGACCAATTCATGGTGGAGGGAGCCTCTAAAAACCCCAGTTTGGACCAATTCATGATGGAAGGAGCCTCTAAACAGCCCAGTTTGGACCAATTCATGGTGGAGGGAGCCTCTAACTAGCCCAGTTTGGGCACATTCATGGTGGAGGGAGCCTCTAAAAACCCCAGTTTGGACCAATTCATGGTGGAGGGAGCCTCTAAAAACCCCAGTTTGGACCAATTCATGGTGGAGGGAGCCTCTAACTAGCCCAGTTTGGGCAAATTCATGGTGGAGGGAGCCTCTAAAAACCCCAGTTTGGACCAATTCATGGTGGAGGGAGCCTCTAAACAGCCCAGTTTGGGCAAATTCATGGTGGAGGGAGCCTCTAAACAGCCCAGTTTGGGCAAATTCATGGTGGAGGGAGCCTCTAAAAACCCCAGTTTGGACCAATTCATGGTGGAGGGAGCCTCTAAAAACCCCAGTTTGGACCAATTCATGGTGGAGGGAGCCTCTAACTAGCCCACTTTGGGCAAATTCATGGTGGAGGGAGCCTCTAAAAACCCCAGTTTGGACCAATTCATGGTGGAGGGAGCCTCTAAAAACCCCAGTTTGGACCAATTCATGGTGGAGGGAGCCTCTAACTAGCCCAGTTTGGGCAAATTCATGGTGGAGGGAGCCTCTAAAAACCCCAGTTTGGACCAATTCATGGTGGAGGGAGCCTCTAAAAACCCCAGTTTGGATCAATTCATGGTGGAGGGAGCCTCTAAACAGCCCAGTTTGGACCAATTCATGGTGGAGGGAGCCTCTAAAAACCCCAGTTTGGACCAATTCATGGTGGAGGGAGCCTCTAAACAGCCCAGTTTGGACCAATTCATGGTGGAGGGAGACTCTAAAAACCCCAGTTTGGGCAAATTCATGGTGGAGGGAGCCTCTAAACAGCCCAGTTTGGGCAAATTCATGGTGGAGGGAGCCTCTAAAAACCCCAGTTTGGACCAATTCATGGTGGAGGGAGCCTCTAAAAAACCCAGTTTGGACCAATTCATGGTGGAGGGAGCCTCTAAAAACCCCAGTTTGGACCAATTCATGGTGGAGGGAGCCTCTAAAAACCCCAGTTTGGACCAATTCATGGTGGAGGGAGCCTCTAAAACCCCCAGTTTGGACCAATTCATGGTGGAGGGAGCCTCTAAACAGCCCAGTTTGGGCAAATTCATGGTGGAGGGAGCCTCTAAACAGCCCAGTTTGGGCAAATTCATGGTGGAGGGAGCCTCTAAAAAACCCAGTTTGGACCAATTCATGGTGGAGGGAGCCTCTAAAAACCCCAGTTTGGACCAATTCATGGTGGAGGGAGCCTCTAAAAACCCCAGTTTGGACCAATTCATGGTGGAGGGAGCCTCTAACTAGCCCAGTTTGGGCAAATTCATGGTGGAGGGAGCCTCTAAAAACCCCAGTTTGGACCAATTCATGGTGGAGGGAGCCTCTAAAAACCCCAGTTTGGACCAATTCATGGTGGAGGGAGCCTCTAACTAGCCCAGTTTGGGCAAATTCATGGTGGAGGGAGCCTCTAAAAACCCCAGTTTGGACCAATTCATGGTGGAGGGAGCCTCTAAACAGCCCAGTTTGGGCAAATTCATGGTGGAGGGAGCCTCTAAACAGCCCAGTTTGGGCAAATTCATGGTGGAGGGAGCCTCTAAAAACCCCAGTTTGGACCAATTCATGGTGGAGGGAGCCTCTAAAAACCCCAGTTTGGACCAATTCATGGTGGAGGGAGCCTCTAAAAACCGCAGTTTGGGCAAATTCATGGTGGAGGGAGCCTCTAACCAGCCCAGTTTGGACCAATTCATGGTGGAGGGAGCCTCTTAAAACCCCAGTTTGGACCAATTCATGGTGGAGGGAGCCTCTAAACAGCCCAGTTTGGACCAATTCATGGTGGAGGGAGCCTCTAACCAGCAGAGTTGGTGGAAATCAGGGTGGAGGGAGCCTCTAACCAGCAGAGTTGTGGGAAAGCAGGGTGGAGGGAGCCTCTAACCAGCAGAGTAGTGGGAAAGCAGGGTGGAGGGAGCCTCTAACCAGCAGAGTTGTGGGAAAGCAGGGTGGAGGGAGCCTCTAACCAGCAGAGTTGGTGGAAATCAGGGTGGAGGGAGCCTCTAACCAGCAGAGTTGGGGGAAATCAGGGTGGAGGGAGCCTAGTATTAGCAGAATTGTGCAACGCTTATGGTGGATGAGTATGAGGATGCGGAGGAATTGGAGAGGTTGAGTACAGACATGGCGTTTCATGTTGGGGTGCTTTACACAGGTGGGCACAAAAATGAAGGCTCTATCCAGTGGTGGTTCATTTTTATCAAAGTGAGCCGGTCGGCACTCTCAGCTGACAGACGGGTGCGCTTGTCAGTGATGATGCCACCGGCTGCACTGAACACCCTCTCAGATAGGACGCTGGCGGCAGGACAGGACAGCACCTCCAAGGCATATAGGGCAAGTTCAAGCCACAGGTCCAACTTTGACACCCAATACGTTTAGGGTGCAGAGGGGTCGGAGAGGACAGGGCTGTGGTCGGAAAGGTATTCCCGCAACATGCGCCTATACTTCTCACGCCTGGTGACACTAGGACCCTCCGTGGCGGCACTTTGGCGAGGGGGTGCCATCAAGGTGTCCCAGACCTTAGACAGTGTGCCCCTCGTTTGTGTGGACCGGTGAGAACTTGGTTGCCTACTGGAGGAACTGCCCTCCCTGCCGCCAACGTCACATGCTGGAAACATCTCCATCATATTCTGCACCAATTGCCTGTGGCAAGCATTGATGCGATTGGCCCTCCCCTCTACCGGAATAAAAGACGAGATGTTGTTTTTATACCGGGGGTCAAGGATAGCAAAGATCCAGTACTGGTTGTCCTCCATGATTTTGACAATACGCTTGTCGGTTGTAAAGCACCCCAAAATGAACTCAGCCATGTCTGCCACAGTGTTAGTTGGCATGACTCCTCTGGCCCCACCGGAAAGTTCAATCTCCATTTCCTCCTCATCCTCCATGTCTACCCATCCGCGCTGCAACAATGGGACGATTCGAAGTTGCCCGGAAGCCTCCTGTATCACCATCACATCATCGGACAACTCTTCTTCCTCCTCCTCCTCCTCCTCCTCCATTAAACACAGTGAAGCGGACAGATGTGTGGACCTACTCTCCAGCTGTGACGGATCGGATGCTATCCCTAACTCCTCTGTGTGATCTGAGTTATCCCTGATGTCAATCAGGGATTCTCTCAGAACACACAAGAGCGGGATTGTAAGGCTCACCATCGCATCCTCAGAGCTCACCCTCCTTGTGGACTCCTCAAAGACCCGTAGGATGTCACAAAGGTCTCTCATCCATGGCCACTCATGGATGTGAAACTGAGGCAGCTGACTTTGTGGCACCCTAGGGTTTTGTAGCTGGTATTCCATCAAAGGTCTCTGCTGCTCAACCACTCTATTCAACATCTGAAACGTTGAGTTCCAGCGTGTGGGGACGTCGCACAAAAGCCGGTGTTGTGGCACATGCAGGCGTTGCTGGAGAGATTTTAAGCTAGCAGCGGCTACTGTCGACTTGCGAAAGTGGGCGCACATGCGCCGCACTTTCACCAGTAGCTCTGGAACATTGGGGTAGCTCTTTAGGAAACGTTGCACCACTAGGTTGAAGACGTGGGCCAGGCATGGAACATGTTGGAGTCCGGCAAGCTCCAGAGCTGCTACCAGGTTCCGGCCGTTATCACAAACGACCATGCCTGGGCCCAGGTGCAGCGGCTCAAACCATATTGCCGTCTCATCGAGGAGGGCATCCCTCACCTCGGAGGCAGTGTGCTGTCTGTCCCCCAAGCTGATCAGCTTCAGCACAGCCTGCTGACGTCTACCAACGCCAGTGCTGCAACGTTTCCAACTCGTAGCTGGGGTCAATCTAACAGCGGAGGAGGAGGCGGCGGTGGCGGAGGAGGAGGAGGTAGAGAAGGAGGAGGCGGTAGAGGAGGAGGAGGAGGGGGGTGTTCTTCTCGTGTCCCTGCCAGGAATGTTAGGCGGGGAGACGAGGTACACCGGGCCAGTTTGGGAAGCAGTCCCAGCCTCAACTACATTCACCCAGTGTGCCGTCAGTGAAATGTAGCGTCCCTGTCCGCATGCACTTGTCCACGCGTCGGTGGTCAAGTGGACCTTTGTGCAAAGCGCGGAACTAAGGGCCCGCCTGATGTTGAGTGACACGTGCTGGTGCAAGGCGGGGACGGCACACCGGGAGAAGTAGTGACGGCTAGGGACGGCATAGCGAGGTGCCGCAGTTGCCATCAGGTCCAGGAAGGCGGGAGTTTCAACAAGCTGGAACGCCAACATCTCCTGGGCCAGCAGTTTAGCGATGTTGGCGTTCAAGGCTTGCACGTGTGGGTGGTTAGCAGTGTATTTTTGCCGCCGCTCCAATGTCTGAGAGATGGTGGGTTGTTGTAAAGAAGCGCCTGATGGTGCCTTTGATGGTGCAGGAGAAGGAGATAAGACAGGAACAGGGGAGGATGAGGGAGAAGTCAACAAAGTGGCGGAGGCAGATGAAGTGGTGTCCTGGCTCGTACTCTGGAGTGCATCGCCAGCACAGTCAGCAGTGGCAGTGGCAGAGGCAGTGGCAGAGGCAGTGGCAGTGGCGTGAACAGCAGGCGGCCTTTGTCCTGCCGTTGCTGCCTGCCACTGATTCCAGTGCTTGGATTCCAAATGACGGCGCATTGAAGTGGTGGACAGGTTGCTCTTCTCAGAGCCCCTAATCAATTTCGAGAGGCAAATTGTGCAGACAACACTATATCTGTCCTCGGCGCATTCCTTGAAAAAACTCCACACCTTCGAGAAACGTGCCCTCGAGGTGGGAGTTTTTCGGGGCTGGGTACGAACTGGAACATCTTGGGAGATTCCGGGTGTGGCCTGGCTTCGCCTAAGCTGCTGACCTCTGCCTCTGCCTCTAGCTACCCTTTTTGGTGCTGCACCTGCCTCAACATCCACACTACTTTCCCCGCTTGACATCCCCCCTGTCCAGGTCGGGTCAGTGTCCTCATCATCCACCACTTCCTCTTCCAACTCCTGTCTCATCTCCTCCTCCCGCACAATGCGCCGGTCAACTGGATACCCTGACGGCAACTGCGTCACATCATCGTCGATGAGGGTGGGTTGCTGGTCATCCACCACCAAATCGAACGGAGATGGAGGAGACTCTAGTGTTTGAGCATCTGGACACAGATGCTCCTCTGTTAGGTTCGTGGAATCGTGACGTGGAGGGGCAGGTTGAGGGACAATGAAAGGAGCGGAGAACAGCTCTGGGGAGCAGGGACAGTTGGGGTTATTGTTCTGTGAAGCTTGGGAATTTTGGGAGGAAGGAGGACAAGACTGTTGGGTAATAGGAGGAGAGGAGGCAGAGTCTGACTGGCTGCTGGACAATGTGCTGTAAGCATTCTCTGACAGCCATTGCAAGACCTGTTCCTGGTTCTCGGGCCTACTAAGGTTTGTACCCTGCAGTTTAGTTAATGTGGCAAGCAACCCTGGCACTGTGGAGTGGCGCAGTGCTTGCTGCCCCACAGGAGTAGGCACGGGACGCCCTGTGGCTTCACTGCTACCTTGCTCCCCAGAACCATTCCCCCGACCTCGCCCACGGCCTCGTCCACGTCCCTTTCCGGGAGCCTTGCGCATTTTGAATTCCCAGTTAGAAATTGGCACTATATACCAGTAGCAAAAATTGTGGGTGCACGTAACCCCAATATATTCTTTGAATTCCCAGTCAGACAATGGCACTATATACCAGTAGCAAAAATTGTGGGTGCACGTAACCCCAATATATTCTTTGAATTACCAGTCAGAAACTGGCACTATATGGCAGTAGCAAGAAATGAGGGTATTTGTAACCCCAATATATTCTTTGAATTCCCAGTCAGACAATGGCACTATATACCAGTAGCAAGAAATGAGGGTATTTATAACCCCAATATATTCTTTGAATTCCCAGTCAGACAATGGCACTATATACCAGTAGCAAGAAATGAGGGTATTTATAACCCCAATATATTCTTTGAATTACCAGTCAGAAACTGACACTATATGGCAGTAGCAAGAAATGAGGGTATTTATAACCCCAATATATTCTTTGAATTACCAGTCAGACAATGGCACTATATGGCAGTAGCAAGAAATGAGGGTATTTGTAACCCCAATATATTCTTTGAATTCCCAGACAGACAATGGCACTGTATACCAGTAGTAAAAATTGTGGGTGCACGTAACCCCAATATATTCTTTGAATTCCCAGTCAAACAATGGCACTGTATAGCAGTAGCAAAAATTGTGGGTGCACGTAACCCCCATATATTCTTTGAATTCCCAGTCAGACAATGGCACTGTATACCAGTAGTAAAAATTGTGGGTGCACGTAACCCCCATATATTCTTTGAATTCCCAGTCAGACAATGGCACTGTATAGCAGTAGTAAAAATTGTGGGTGCACATAACCCCCATATATTCTTTGAATTCCCAGTCAGACAATGGCACTGTATAGCAGTAGCAAAAATTGTGGGTGCACGTAACCCCCATATATTCTTTGAATTCCCAGTCAGACAATGGCACTGTATACCAGTAGTAAAAATTGTGGGTGCACATAACCCCAATATATTTTTTGAATTCCCAGTCAGACAATGGCACTGTATAGCAGTAGCAAAAATTGTGGGTGCACGTAACCCCCATATATTCTTTGAATTCCCAGTCAGACAATGGCATTGTATACCAGTAGTAAAAATTGTGGGTGCACATAACCCCAATATATTCTTTGAATTCCCAGACAGACAATGGCACTGTATAGCAGTAGCAAAAATTGTGGGTGCACGTAACCCCCATATATTCTTTAAATTCCCAGTCAGACAATGGCACTGTATACCAGTAGTAAAAATTGTGGGTGCACGTAACCCCAATATATTCTTTGAATTCCCAGTGAGACAATGGCACTGTATAGCAGTAGCAAAAATTGTGGGTGCACGTAACCCCCATATATTCTTTGAATTCCCAGTCAGACAATGGCACTGTATACCAGTAGTAAAAATTGTGGGTGCACATAACCCCAATATATTCTTTGAATTCCCAGTGAAACAATGGCACTGTATAGCAGTAGCAAAAATTGTGGGTGCACGTAACCCCCATATATTCTTTGAATTCCCAGTCAGACAATGGCACTGTATACCAGTAGTAAAAATTGTGGGTGCACATAACCCCAATATATTCTTTGAATTCCCAGTGAGACAATGGCACTGTATAGCAGTAGCAAAAATTGTGGGTGCACGTAACCCCCATATATTCTTTGAATTCCCAGTCAGACAATGGCACTATATACCAGTAGCAAAAATTGTGGGTGCACGTAACCCCAATATATTCTTTGAATTACCAGTCAGAAACTGGCACTATATAGCAGTAGCAAAAATTGTGGGTGCACATAACCCCAATATAATCTTTGAATTCCCAGTGAGACAATGGCACTGTATAGCAGTAGCAAAAATTGTGGGTGCACGTAACCCCCATATATTCTTTGAATTCCCAGTCAGACAATGGCACTGTATACCAGTAGTAAAAATTGTGGGTGCACATAACCCCAATATATTCTTTGAATTCCCAGTGAGACAATGGCACTGTATAACAGTAGCAAAAATTGTGGGTGCACGTAACCCCCATATATTCTTTGAATTCCCAGTCAGACAATGGCACTGTATACCAGTAGTAAAAATTGTGGGTGCACATAACCCCAATATATTCTTTGAATTCCCAGTGAGACAATGGCACTGTATAGCAGTAGCAAAAATTGTGGGTGCACGTAACCCCCATATATTCTTTGAATTCCCAGTCAGACAATGGCACTGTATACCAGTAGTAAAAATTGTGGGTGCACATAACCCCAATATATTCTTTGAATTCCCAGTGAAACAATGGCACTGTATAGCAGTAGCAAAAATTGTGGGTGCACGTAACCCCCATATATTCTTTGAATTCCCAGTCAGACAATGGCACTGTATACCAGTAGTAAAAATTGTGGGTGCACATAACCCCAATATATTCTTTGAATTCCCAGTGAGACAATGGCACTGTATAGCAGTAGCAAAAATTGTGGGTGCACGTAACCCCCATATATTCTTTGAATTCCCAGTCAGACAATGGCACTATATACCAGTAGCAAAAATTGTGGGTGCACGTAACCCCAATATATTCTTTGAATTACCAGTCAGAAACTGGCACTATATAGCAGTAGCAAAAATTGTGGGTGCACATAACCCCAATATAATCTTTGAATTCCCAGTGAGACAATGGCACTGTATAGCAGTAGCAAAAATTGTGGGTGCACGTAACCCCCATATATTCTTTGAATTCCCAGTCAGACAATGGCACTGTATACCAGTAGTAAAAATTGTGGGTGCACATAACCCCAATATATTCTTTGAATTCCCAGTGAGACAATGGCACTGTATAGCAGTAGCAAAAATTGTGGGTGCACGTAACCCCCATATATTCTTTGAATTCCCAGTCAGACAATGGCACTGTATACCAGTAGTAAAAATTGTGGGTGCACATAACCCCAATATATTCTTTGAATTCCCAGTGAGACAATGGCACTGTATAGCAGTAGCAAAAATTGTGGGTGCACGTAACCCCCATATATTCTTTGAATTCCCAGTCAGACAATGGCACTGTATACCAGTAGTAAAAATTGTGGGTGCACATAACCCCAATATATTCTTTGAATTCCCAGTGAGACAATGGCACTGTATAGCAGTAGCAAAAATTGTGGGTGCACGTAACCCCCATATATTCTTTGAATTCCCAGTCAGACAATGGCACTGTATACCAGTAGTAAAAATTGTGGGTGCACATAACCCCAATATATTCTTTGAATTCCCAGTGAGACAATGGCACTGTATAGCAGTAGCAAAAATTGTGGGTGCACGTAACCCCCATATATTCTTTGAATTCCCAGTCAGACAATGGCACTATATACCAGTAGCAAAAATTGTGGGTGCACGTAACCCCAATATATTCTTTGAATTACCAGTCAGAAACTGGCACTATATAGCAGTAGCAAAAATTGTGGGTGCACATAACCCCAATATAATTTTTGAATTCCCAGTGAGACAATGGCACTGTATAGCAGTAGCAAAAATTGTGGGTGCACGTAACCCCCATATATTCTTTGAATTCCCAGTCAGACAATGGCACTGTATACCAGTAGTAAAAATTGTGGGTGCACATAACCCCAATATATTCTTTGAATTCCCAGTGAGACAATGGCACTGTATAGCAGTAGCAAAAATTGTGGGTGCATGTAACCCCCATGTATTCTTTGAATTCCCAGTCAGACAATGGCACTGTATACCAGTAGTAAAAATTGTGGGTGCACATAACCCCAATATATTCTTTGAATTCCCAGTGAGACAATGGCACTGTATAGCAGTAGCAAAAATTGTGGGTGCACGTAACCCCCATATATTCTTTGAATTCCCAGTCAGACAATGGCACTGTATACCAGTAGTAAAAATTGTGGGTGCACGTAACCCCAATATATTCTTTGAATTCCCAGTGAGACAATGGCACTGTATAGCAGTAGCAAAAATTGTGGGTGCACGTAACCCCCATATATTCTTTGAATTCCCAGTCAGACAATGGCACTGTATACCAGTAGTAAAAATTGTGGGTGCACGTAACCCCAATATATTCTTTGAATTCCCAGTGAAACAATGGCACTGTATAGCAGTAGCAAAAATTGTGGGTGCACGTAACCCCCATATATTCTTTGAATTCCCAGTCAGACAATGGCACTGTATACCAGTAGTAAAAATTGTGGGTGCACATAACCCCAATATATTCTTTGAATTCCCAGTGAGACAATGGCACTGTATAGCAGTAGCAAAAATTGTGGGTGCACGTAACCCCCATATATTCTTTGAATTCCCAGTCAGACAATGGCACTATATACCAGTAGCAAAAATTGTGGGTGCACGTAACCCCAATATATTCTTTGAATTACCAGTCAGAAACTGGCACTATATAGCAGTAGCAAAAATTGTGGGTGCACATAACCCCAATATAATCTTTGAATTCCCAGTGAGACAATGGCACTGTATAGCAGTAGCAAAAATTGTGGGTGCACGTAACCCCCATATATTCTTTGAATTCCCAGTCAGACAATGGCACTGTATACCAGTAGTAAAAATTGTGGGTGCACATAACCCCAATATATTCTTTGAATTCCCAGTGAGACAATGGCACTGTATAGCAGTAGCAAAAATTGTGGGTGCACGTAACCCCCATATATTCTTTGAATTCCCAGTCAGACAATGGCACTGTATACCAGTAGTAAAAATTGTGGGTGCACATAACCCCAATATATTCTTTGAATTCCCAGTGAGACAATGGCACTGTATAGCAGTAGCAAAAATTGTGGGTGCACGTAACCCCCATATATTCTTTGAATTCCCAGTCAGACAATGGCACTGTATACCAGTAGTAAAAATTGTGGGTGCACATAACCCCAATATATTCTTTGAATTCCCAGTGAGACAATGGCACTGTATAGCAGTAGCAAAAATTGTGGGTGCACGTAACCCCCATATATTCTTTGAATTCCCAGTCAGACAATGGCACTGTATACCAGTAGTAAAAATTGTGGGTGCACATAACCCCAATATATTCTTTGAATTCCCAGTGAGACAATGGCACTGTATAGCAGTAGCAAAAATTGTGGGTGCACGTAACCCCCATATATTCTTTGAATTCCCAGTCAGACAATGGCACTATATACCAGTAGCAAAAATTGTGGGTGCACGTAACCCCAATATATTCTTTGAATTACCAGTCAGAAACTGGCACTATATAGCAGTAGCAAAAATTGTGGGTGCACATAACCCCAATATAATTTTTGAATTCCCAGTGAGACAATGGCACTGTATAGCAGTAGCAAAAATTGTGGGTGCACGTAACCCCCATATATTCTTTGAATTCCCAGTCAGACAATGGCACTGTATACCAGTAGTAAAAATTGTGGGTGCACATAACCCCAATATATTCTTTGAATTCCCAGTGAAACAATGGCACTGTATAGCAGTAGCAAAAATTGTGGGTGCATGTAACCCCCATGTATTCTTTGAATTCCCAGTCAGACAATGGCACTGTATACCAGTAGTAAAAATTGTGGGTGCACATAACCCCAATATATTCTTTGAATTCCCAGTGAGACAATGGCACTGTATAGCAGTAGCAAAAATTGTGGGTGTATATAGCCCCAATTCTATTGCTAGGGAACTTGCAGGGTATTTCTGAGGTGAAGGTGGGGGGCACACCGTTGGAACGGGGATTTGGGGTGTATATATGGGGTATACGGGAATACACTGTCAGTGTGTTCCATTCAGGATCCTGGGAAAGCTGGGTTGCGGCGATTGAGCCCGTCAGTGCCACGTTACACTGACAAGCTTCTCCCTGGAATTGAAGTTATATGTAAGCCCAATATATTCTTTGAATTCCCAGTGAGACAATGGCACTATATGGCAGTAGCAAAAATAGTGGGTGTATATAGCCCCAATTCTATTGCTAGGGGACTTGCAGGGTATTTCTGGGGTGAAGGTGGGGGGGCACACCGTTGGAACGGGTATCGGGGGTATATATCGGGTATACGGGAATACACTGACAGTGTATTCCATCCAGGATCCTGGGAAAGCTGGGTTGCGGCGATTGAGCCCGTCAGTGCCACGTTACACTGACAAGCTTCTCCCTGGAATTTAGCTCTTATAAGAGCTGTTGGTTGTCTTCTCCTTCCTATCCTAGCCTGTCCCTGCCTACCCAGAATCTAAGCCCTAGCTAACTGGACGGAAACCTCCGTCCCCGGTGAATTGCAAGCTCAGAATGACGCGAAGCTGGGCGTCGATGTTCTTTTAAATTAGAGGTCACATGTTTTCGGCAGCCAATGGGTTTTGCCTACTTTTTTCAACGTCACCGGTGTCGTAGTTCCTGTCCCACCTACCCTGCGCTGTTATTGGAGCAAAAAAGGCGCCAGGGAAGGTGGGAGGGGAATCGAGTAATGGCGCACTTTACCACGCGGTGTTCGATTCGATTCGAACATGCCGAACAGCCTAATATCCGATCGAACATGAGTTCGATAGAACACTGTTCGCTCATCTCTATTAATTATGTGTACCTGACTTAATCAGAACTCTCTTGTGCTATGCTTGTTTTCTAAACATGATATGGTGTCCAGATACCAAACATTTAAATTTGCGCTCCAAAAGTTGCATAGCGCTCCTTCACAACTGTGCCCTCCTGTGTTCCCAAAATGAAGTTTATACCCACATGTATGACACTGGTGTACCCAGGATAATGTACTTAATGTCATATGTAGGTTGTTTGGACATAACCAGGCAGAGAAGGTAAGGAGTGCTATTTTGGATTTTGGACATTATAACACTTTTGCAGAGCCCTGAAATGCCAGTAAGTAGACCACTCCCTCCTGTTAGAAATTCTCTCATCCCTTGGTATCTCAGACCTGGCCCATTCCTGGATCTCCTCATACCTCACCGACCGCACATTCAGCGTCTCCCACTCGGACACCACCTCCTCACCACGCCTCTCTCTATAGGTGTCCCCCAAGGCTATGTCCTAGGACCCCTCCTGTTCTCCATCTACACCCTTGGCCTGGGCCAACTCATAGAATGTTTTGGTTTACAGGACCATTGCTATGCTGATGACACCCGAATATACAGGGTGGCCATAAAATAATCTCAGGTGTTTGGAATCATGTCCAGGTTGACCCAATTGATTGAATTGCCTGAAAATTTGTATGTGTGCTAATCAAGGCATGGGGAAACGGACGGCATGAAAAAAAAATGTAATACCAACACTCCCCACCAGGGGATAATGTGGCGCTGTACAGTAAACGTCCCTTATTCTCTACTCAGTCTCACTCAGTCGTCACGATGCCTGTCTCTTTGCCAGATCGTGTGCATCTAGTGAGGTTGTTTTAAGAGAATGCCGGGAATGCCACAGCTGCCCTGAGAGCTTTTTGTCATTTGAAAGATCTGCATACAGGTGCCGGCCCAATGTCTATAACGTCGCTGAGATAAATGATGAAATGTTTTGAGGCAACTGGGTTACTGAGTGTGCAACAAGGCCACGGCCGACGACCTGTACGCACCGAGGTCATGGAGGATATTGCTGCAGCTGTTGAGGAACAGAGCACCTGTAGTCATAGCGGTAACTGCAGTGCACGCAGTGTTTCCAGGCAATTGGGCCTCCCATACAGTGCCATGTGGAAAGTTGTGCGAAAAGTCTTGTGGGCATACCCATACAAAATTAGCCTTAATCACCAACTGCTTCCTCATGACAATGACACCCGCATGACATTTGCATTAATGTTTCTGGCCAGAGTGGAAATGGATACCAATTGGCCATGGAATATCCTGTGGAGCGACGAAGCACATTTTTACCTGAATGGACTGGTCAACACACAGAACTGTTGCATATGGGCCACTGAAAACCCGTATGCGCTCGAGGTGGTTCCGCTGCATTCGCCTAAGGTGACTGTTTGGTGTGGGTTCACCTCATCGTTCATGATCGGACCGTTCTTTTTCAAAGATTTGAGCCCAACTGGGGTTTCCACCTGTTCCATCACAGCAGCGAGGTACCGGACAATGCTGGAAACAGTGGTCTGTCGCCAACTCTAACAGCGGCAGTGTCTGCAGATGATCACCTTCATGCAGGATGGAACCTCTCCTCACATCGCAAATCCTGTGAAGAACGCTCTTCGTGCACATTTTCCCGATGACAGGATTCTGAGCCGCTCATTCCTTACAGCGTGGCCACCGCGCTCTCCGGATCTCACTCCTTGTGATTTCTGGTTGTGGGGAAACTTGAAGGAGCGTGTTTATCGGGGGAATGTCGAAACTCTTCCTGACCTCAAAGACCACATCACGTTGGAAGTGCGCAGCATCTCACCAGAGATGTTACACGCAAGCGTTGAGCACGTTCTGCATAGGATGACCATGCTCACCATGCATGATGGTGACCACATTGAACAGTCATGCTAGTCGGCGGTCCAAATGGGACATCCGCAAGTATCGACAGACGGGTTTTGTGCCACGCGCTCACTGTACAGCGCCACATTATCCCCTGGTGGGGAGTTTTGGTATTAAATTTTTTTCATGCCGTCCTTTTCCCCATGCCTTGATTAGCACACATACAAATTTTCAGGCAATTCCGTCCATTGGGTCAGCCTGCACACAACTCCAAACACCTGAGGTTATTTTATGGCCACCCTGTACATCTCTGGACCAGACATTACCTCTCTGCTGGCCAGAATTCCAGATTGTTTAACAGCTGTAGCCTCCTTCTTCTCCTCCCGCTTTCTCAAACTCAGTATGGAGAAAACAGAATTTATCATCTTTGCCCCACCTCGTATGGCCCCTCCACGCGCCCTATCTATCAAAGTCAACGGAACCACATTTACCCCTGTCCCACAGGCCCGATGCCTTGGAGAAACACTGGACCCCGACCTATCCTTCAAGTCACACATTCAAACCCTCAACACTTCCTGCCGCCTACAACTCAAGAACATCCACCGAATATGCTCCTTCCTCACCCCTGAAACGACTAAAACGCTCATCCAGGCCCTCATAATCTCCCACCTAGATTACTGCAACACCCTTCTACATGGACTCCCAGCTAACACCCTCGCCCCCCTCCAGTCCACCTTAAACTGCGCTGCTCGCTTAATTCACCTCTCCCCCCGATCTTCATCAGCTGCTCCCCTCTGCCAGTCTCTCTACTGGCTACTTAAAGCCCAACAAATTGAGTTCAAGCTACTAACATTAACATGCAAAGCCATCCACAACCTGTCCCCTCCGTATATCTCTGACCTAATCTCCCGCTACGTGCCCACACGTAACCTCAGATCCTCCAAAGACTTCCTACTCCACTCTGCTCTCATCTGATCCTCACACAACCATCTCCAAGATTTCTCCTGTGCATCCCCCATACTCTGGAACTCCTTACCAAGACACATAAGACTGACTCCCACAATCACAGTCTTCAAGAAGGACCTGAAGACTCACCTATTCAGAAAGGCCTACAACCTCCAATAACACTAGCCCGACACCAACATCTGCGCTGTCTCCCCCCTCTCTTTCTGTCTCTATCCCCTTCCCTCATAGATTGTAAGCCCTCGCAGGCAGGGCCCTCTACCTCACTGTGCCAGTCGATCACTGTTAGTTTTATATCTGTCTGTATATTTTGTGTACTGTATGTAACCCCCAAATGTAAAGCACAATGGAATTAATGGTGCCAATTAGGGAAATTATACCCCTGAAGGAATCTATCCAGGGGTACAACAAACTTTTTTAACACACAATTTTTGCATTGATTTATCTTCTAGACATTGGTGCGCAGCTGATGGTGAAAGGAGAAAATGGCAGTTTTTGCATGAAAATGTAATTTCGGTACTGAATATGTTGTACCCAGCTTGTATCAGAAACTAACGTACCAAATGGTGTAGTGCCTAGAAAACCCATTGTGAGAAGGTGTCAGGCAAAGTGCTGGAGTCTCGCTATATCAGCCACAGATTCCTGACTTATGTGTAGTCAAGTGCGGGTCTGCAAAAGGTTTCAGCCCCAGGTCTGGGTCCTAAGGCTTGTTATTGGCCCATAAAATGGTGTAGAGTCTGCACTTCAGGGCAAATCCTGAGAGGAGAGGAAGTGGCTGGGTTTGTCCTGAGAACCTTGTAATATGGTACAGAGTTTTTGTTGTTTTTGTTGTTGTTGCTTTGTGTGGCTGGTAGTAAACCACACGTACAGTTAGTATTTTCTGTTTAGTTAGCATTCAGATGAGCAGGATTTTGTTTGATGTTATTTTTCCAGCTTATTTGTAATCAGAATAATCCACTTAATTGTTTAAAGAGTGTGTGTGTCTGATGACACAAAGTGGGCACAATTTAATGGCATATTTCTTTAAAAAATTTAATTTTCACTTTGTACATTCATTTTTGGGAAGCACTATTGTGCTATAAATGATAATACCTCTTGAGAAATTCTATGAGGAGTGTAGTTTCTAAAATGGGTCTTTTTGAGGGAGGGGGTTTCCATTGCTTTGGAACTCTAGAGGCTCTGAAAATGACATGGCACCCAAAAACTATTCTAGTAAAATCCTCCCTCCAAAAGCCAAAGTCACTATGTACTCATGCAACAGAATACAACTACATATGGCGTATTGCTGTGTCCACAAGCAATTGTTTAACAATCTGTGTGGTGCTTTTCCTCCATTAACCCCTTGGGAAAATTAAAACTTTAAGGATAAAATTATGTTTTATTCATTTACACATCCACATCCTCATTTAAAAATCAGCAAAACAGCTGTGGGGTCAAAATGTTTATTATACTCCTTGACAATTTCTAGGAGAGGTGTAGTTTCCAAGACAGGATTACTTTTTGGGGGTTTCCATTGTATTGGTACTCTAGGAGCTCTGCAAATGTGACATAGCATCTGAAAATTATTCCAGCAAATCTGATTAATTGACATCCAGTGTCTCTCTTTGAATGTCTAATCAACTTTTCCAAGGTTTCATCTGGGATAGTGTTTGTTTCTGTTTTTAGAGCTATACTAGTGGCATAACAATCATTATCGCAGGGAATGCAACTGTGACCGGGCCCAGAGGGGTACGGGGCCCACAGCCAGCTGAAAATGACCAGGGCCCCAGACCACCATGATAGTGGTCAGAGAAGGCCTTGTTACTAGAGATGAGCGAACACTAAAATGTTCGAGGTTCGAAATTCGATTCGAACAGCCGCTCAATGTTCGTGTGTTCGAACGGGTTTCGAACCCCATTATAGTCTATGGGGAACATATACTCGTTAAGGTGGAAACCCAAATCCGTGTCTGTAGGGTCACCAAGTCCACTATGACACCACAGGAAATGATGCCAACACCTCTGGAATGACACTGGGACAGCAGGGGAAGCATGTCTGGGGGCATCTAACACACCAAAGACCCTCTATTACCCCAACATCACAGCCTAACAACTACACACTTTACACACTCAATACCACCTCTCTGACAGTAGGAAAACACCTTGAAACATGTGTATTTGGCACTTGCAGTGAGGAGAGCTTGTCACCAGCAGTGAATTTGGCCCTTGTAGTAAGTTGAGGTTGGCACCAACATTTGTTTTGAAAATCAGGGTGGATTGAGCCTCTAACCAGCAGAGTTTGGGCAAATTCATGGTGGAGAGAGCCTCTAAACACCCCAGTTTGGGCAAATTCATGGTGGAGGGAGCCTCTAAAAACCCCAGTTTGGACCAATTCATGGTGGAGGGAGCCTCTAAAACCCCAGTTTGGACCAATTCATGATGGAGGGAGCCTCTAAACAGCCCAGTTTGGGCAAATTCATGGTGGAGGGAGCCTCTAACCAGCCCAGTTTGGACCAATTCATGGTGGAGGGAGCCTCTAAATAGCCCAGTTTGGGCAAATTCATGGTGGAGGGAGCCTCTAAAAACCCCAGTTTGGACCAATTCATGGTGGAGGGAGCCTCTAAAAACCCCAGTTTGGACCAATTCATGGTGGAGGGAGCCTCTAAACAGCCCAGTTTGGGTAAATTCATGGTGGAGGGAGCCTCTAAAAACCCCAGTTTGGACCAATTCATGGTGGAGGGAGCCTCTAAAAAACCCAGTTTGGACCAATTCATGGTGGAGGGAGCCTCTAAACAGCCCAGTTTGGGCAAATTCATGGTGGAGGGAGCCTCTAACCAGCCCAGTTTGGACCAATTCATGGTGGAGGGAGCCTCTAAAAAACCCAGTTTGGACCAATTCATGGTGGAGGGAGCCTCTAAAAACCCCAATTTGGACCAATTCATGGTGGAGGGAGCCTCTAAACAGCCCAGTTTGGGCAACTTCATGCTGGAGGGAGCCTCTAAAAACCCCAATTTGGACCAATTCATGGTGGAGGGAGCCTCTAAACAGCCCAGTTTGGGCAAATTCATGGTGGAGGGAGCCTCTAAAAACCCCAATTTGGACCAATTCATGGTGGAGGGAGCCTCTAAACAGCCCAGTTTGGGCAAATTCATGGTGGAGGGAGCCTCTAAAAACCCCAATTTGGACCAATTCATGGTGGAGGGAGCCTCTAAACAGCCCAGTTTGGGCAAATTCATGGTGGAGGGAGCCTCTAAAAAACCCAGTTTGGACCAATTCATGGTGAAGGGGGAGCCTCTAAACAGCCCAGTTTGGGCAAATTCATGGTGGAGGGAGCCTATAAAAACCCCAATTTGGACCAATTCATGGTGGAGGGAGCCTCTAAACAGCCCAGTTTGGGCAAATTCATGGTGGAGGGAGCCTCTAAAAACCCCAATTTGGACCAATTCATGGTGGAGGGAGCCTCTAAACAGCCCAGTTTGGGCAAATTCATGGTGGAGGGAGCCTCTAAAAACCCAGTTTGGACCAATTCATGGTGGAGGGAGCCTCTAAAAACCCCAGTTTGGACCAATTCATGATGGAAGGAGCCTCTAAACAGCCCAGTTTGGGCAAATTCGTGGTGGAGGGAGCCTCTAAAAACCCCAGTTTGGACCAATTCATGGTGGAGGGAGCCTCTAAAAACCCCAGTTTGGACCAATTCATGATGGAAGGAGCCTCTAAACAGCCCAGTTTGGGCAAATTCATGGTGGAGGGAGCCTCTAAAAACCCCCAGTTTGGACCAATTCATGGTGGAGGGAGCCTCTAAAACCCCCAGTTTGGACCAATTCATGGTGGAGGGAGCCTCTAAACAGCCCAGTTTGGGCAAATTCATGGTGGAGCGAGCCTCTAAACAGCCCAGTTTGGGCAAATTCATGGTGGAGGGAGCCTCTAAAAACCCCAGTTTGGACCAATTCATGGTGGAGGGAGCCTCTAAACAGCCCAGTTTGGGCAAATTCATGGTGGAGGGAGCCTCTAACCAGCCCAGTTTGGACCAATTCATGGTGGAGGGAGCCTCTAAACAGCCCAGTTTGGGCAAATTCATGGTGGAGGGAGCCTCTAAAAACCCCAGTTTGGACCAATTCATGATGGAAGGAACCTCTAAACAGCCCAGTTTGGGCAAATTCGTGGTGGAGGGAGCCTCTAAAAACCCCAGTTTGGACCAATTCATGGTGGAGGGAGCCTCTAACCAGCCCAGTTTGGACCAATTCATGGTGGAGGGAGCCTCTAAAAACCCCAGTTTGGACCAATTCATGATGGAAGGAGCCTCTAAACAGCCCAGTTTGGGCAAATTCATGGTGGAGGGAGCCTCTAAAAACCCAGTTTGGACCAATTCATGGTGGAGGGAGCCTCTAAAAAACCCAGTTTGGACCAATTCATGGTGGAGGGAGCCTCTAAACAGCCCAGTTTGGGCAAATTCATGGTGGAGGGAGCCTCTAAAAAACCCAGTTTGGACCAATTCATGGTGGAGGGAGACTCTAAAAAACCCAGTTTGGACCAATTCATGGTGGAGGGAGCCTCTAAACAGCCCAGTTTGGGCAAATTCATGGTGGAGGGAGCCTCTAAAAACCCCAATTTGGACCAATTCATGGTGGAGGGAGCCTCTAAACAGCCCAGTTTGGGCAAATTCATGGTGGAGGGAGCCTCTAAAAAACCCAGTTTGGACCAATTCATGGTGGAGGGAGCCTCTAAACAGCCCAGTTTGGGCAAATTCATGGTGGAGGGAACCTCTAAAAACCCCAATTTGGACCAATTCATGGTGGAGGGAGCCTCTAAACAGCCCAGTTTGGGCAAATTCATGGTGGAGGGAGCCTCTAAAAACCCAGTTTGGACCAATTCATGGTGGAGGGAGCCTCTAAAAAACCCAGTTTGGACCAATTCATGGTGGAGGGAGCCTCTAAAACCCCAGTTTGGACCAATTCATGGTGGAGGGAGCCTCTAAAAAACCCAGTTTGGGCAAATTCATGGTGGAGGGAGCCTCTAAAAAACCCAGTTTGGACCAATTCATGGTGGAGGGAGCCTCTAAAACCCCAGTTTGGACCAATTAATGGTGGAGGGAGCCTCTAAACAGCCAAGTTTTGGGAAATTCATGGTGGAGGGAGCCTCTAAAAAACCCAGTTTGGACCAATTCATGGTGGAGGGAGCCTCTAAACAGCCCAGTTTGGGCAAATTCATGGTGGAGGGAGCCTCTAAAAACCCCAGTTTGGACCAATTCATGGTGGAGGGAGCCTCTAAACAGCCCAGTTTGGGCAAATTCATGGTGGAGGGAGCCTCTAAAACCCCCAGTTTGGACCAATTCATGGTGGAGGGAGCCTCTAAAAACCCCAGTTTGGACCAATTCATGGTGGAGGGAGCCTCTAAACAGCCCAGTTTGGGCAAATTCATGGTGGAGGGAGCCTCTAAAAAACCCAGTTTGGACCAATTCATGGTGGAGGGAGCCTCTAAAAAACCCAGTTTGGACCAATTCATGGTGGAGGGAGCCTCTAAACAGCCCAGTTTGGGCAAATTCATGGTGGAGGGAGCCTCTAAAAAACCCAGTTTGGACCAATTCATGGTGGAGGGAGCCTCTAAAAAACCCAGTTTGGACCAATTCATGGTGGAGGAAGCCTCTAAACAGCCCAGTTTGGGCAAATTCATGGTGGAGGGAGCCTCTAAAAACCCCAATTTGGACCAATTCATGGTGGAGGGAGCCTCTAAACAGCCCAGTTTGGGCAAATTCATGGTGGAGGGAGCCTCTAAAAACCCCAATTTGGACCAATTCATGGTGGAGGGAGCCTCTAAACAGCCCAGTTTGGGCAAATTCATGGTGGAGGGAGCCTCTAAAAAACCCAGTTTGGACCAATTCATCGTGGAGGGAGCCTCTAAAAAACCCAGTTTGGACCAATTCATGGTGGAGAAAGCCTCTAAACAGCCCAGTTTGGGCAAATTCATGGTGGAGGGAGCCTCTAAAAACCCCAATTTGAACCAATTCATGGTGGAAGGAGCCTCTAAACAGCCCAGTTTGGGCAAATTCATGGTGGAGGGAGCCTCTAAAAAACCCAGTTTGGACCAATTCATGGTGGAGGGAGCCTCTAAACAGCCCAGTTTGGGCAAATTCATGGTGGAGGGAGCCTCTAAAAACCCCAGTTTGGACCAATTCATGGTGGAGGGAGCCTCTAAACAGCCCAGTTTGGGAAAATTTATTGTGGAGGGAGCCTCTAAAAAACCCAGTTTGGACCAATTCATGGTGGAGGGAGCCTCTAAAAAACCCAGTTTGGACCAATTCATGGTGGAGGGAGCCTCGAAACAGCCCAGTTTGGGCAAATTCATGGTGGAGGGAGACTCTAAAAAACCCAGTTTGGACCAATTCATGGTGGAGGGAGCCTCTAAAAAACCCAGTTTGGACCAATTCATGGTGGAGGAAGCCTCTAAACAGCCCAGTTTGGGCAAATTCATGGTGGAGGGAGCCTCTAAAAACCCCAATTTGGACCAATTCATGGTGGAGGGAGCCTCTAAACAGCCCAGTTTGGGCAAATTCATGGTGGAGGGAGCCTCTAAAAACCCCAATTTGGACCAATTCATGGTGGAGGGAGCCTCTAAACAGCCCAGTTTGGGCAAATTCATGGTGGAGGGAGCCTCTAAAAAACCCAGTTTGGGCAAATTCATGGTGGAGGGAGCCTCTAAAAAACCCAGTTTGGACCAATTCATGGTGGAGGGAGCCTCTAAAAAACCCAGTTTGGACCAATTCATGGTGGAGAAAGCCTCTAAACAGCCCAGTTTGGGCAAATTCATGGTGGAGGGAGCCTCTAAAAACCCCAATTTGGACCAATTCATGGTGGAAGGAGCCTCTAAACAGCCCAGTTTGGGCAAATTCATGGTGGAGGGAGCCTCTAAAAAACCCAGTTTGGACCAATTCATGGTGGAGGGAGCCTCTAAACAGCCCAGTTTGGGCAAATTCATGGTGGAGGGAGCCTCTAAAAACCCCAATTTGGACCAATTCATGGTGGAGGGAGCCTCTAAACAGCCAGTTTGGGCAAATTCATGGTGGAGGGAGCCTCTAAAAACCCCAATTTGGACCAATTCATGGTGGAGGGAGCCTCTAAACAGCCCAGTTTGGGCAAATTCATGGTGGAGGGAGCCTCTAAAAAACCCAGTTTGGACCAATTCATGGTGGAGGGAGCCTCTAAAAACCCCAATTTGGACCAATTCATGGTGGAGGGAGCCTCTAAACAGCCCAGTTTGGGCAACTTCATGGTGGAGGGAGCCTCTAAAAACTCCAGTTTGGACCAATTCCTGGTGGAGGGAGCCTCTAAACAGCCCAGTTTGGGCAAATTCATGGTGGAGGGAGCCTCTAAAAACCCCAATTTGGACCAATTCATGGTGGAGGGAGCCTCTAAACAGCCCAGTTTGGGCAAATTCATGGTGGAGGGAGCCTCTAAAAACCCCAATTTGGACCAATTCATGGTGGAGGGAGCCTCTAAACAGCCCAGTTTGGGCAAATTCATGGTGGAGGGAGCCTCTAAAAAACCCAGTTTGGACCAATTCATGGTGAAGGGGGAGCCTCTAAACAGCCCAGTTTGGGCAAATTCATGGTGGAGGGAGCCTCTAAAAACCCCAATTTGGACCAATTCATGGTGGAGGGACCCTCTAAACAGCCCAGTTTGGGCAAATTCATGGTGGAGGGAGCCTCTAAAAACCCCAATTTGGACCAATTCATGGTGGAGGGAGCCTCTAAACAGCCCAGTTTGGGCAAATTCATGGTGGAGGGAGCCTCTAAAAACCCAGTTTGGACCAATTCATGGTGGAGGGAGCCTCTAAAAACCCCAGTTTGGACCAATTCATGATGGAAGGAGCCTCTAAACAGCCCAGTTTGGGCAAATTCGTGGTGGAGGGAGCCTCTAAAAACCCCAGTTTGGACCAATTCATGGTGGAGGGAGCCTCTAAAAACCCCAGTTTGGACCAATTCATGATGGAAGGAGCCTCTAAACAGCCCAGTTTGGGCAAATTCATGGTGGAGGGAGCCTCTAAAAACCCCCAGTTTGGACCAATTCATGGTGGAGGGAGCCTCTAAAACCCCCAGTTTGGACCAATTCATGGTGGAGGGAGCCTCTAAACAGCCCAGTTTGGGCAAATTCATGGTGGAGGGAGCCTCTAAACAGCCCAGTTTGGGCAAATTCATGGTGGAGGGAGCCTCTAAAAACCCCAGTTTGGACCAATTCATGGTGGAGGGAGCCTCTAAACAGCCCAGTTTGGGCAAATTCATGGTGGAGGGAGCCTCTAAAAACCCCAGCTTGGACCAATTCATGGTGGAGGGAGCCTCTAAAAACCCCAGTTTGGACGAATTCATGGTGGAGGGAGCCTCTAAAAACCCCAGTTTGGACCAATTCATGATGGAAGGAACCTCTAAACAGCCCAGTTTGGGCAAATTCGTGGTGGAGGAGCCTCTAAAAACCCCAGTTTGGACCAATTCATGGTGGAGGGAGCCTCTAAACAGCCCAGTTTGGGCAAATTCATGGTGGAGGGAGCCTCTAAAAAACCCAGTTTGGACCAATTCATCGTGGAGGGAGCCTCTAAAAAACCCAGTTTGGACCAATTCATGGTGGAGAAAGCCTCTAAACAGCCCAGTTTGGGCAAATTCATGGTGGAGGGAGCCTCTAAAAACCCCAATTTGAACCAATTCATGGTGGAAGGAGCCTCTAAACAGCCCAGTTTGGGCAAATTCATGGTGGAGGGAGCCTCTAAAAAACCCAGTTTGGACCAATTCATGGTGGAGGGAGCCTCTAAACAGCCCAGTTTGGGCAAATTCATGGTGGAGGGAGCCTCTAAAAACCCCAGTTTGGACCAATTCATGGTGGAGGGAGCCTCTAAACAGCCCAGTTTGGGAAAATTTATTGTGGAGGGAGCCTCTAAAAAACCCAGTTTGGACCAATTCATGGTGGAGGGAGCCTCTAAAAAACCCAGTTTGGACCAATTCATGGTGGAGGGAGCCTCTAAACAGCCCAGTTTGGGCAAATTCATGGTGGAGGGAGACTCTAAAAAACCCAGTTTGGACCAATTCATGGTGGAGGGAGCCTCTAAAAAACCCAGTTTGGACCAATTCATGGTGGAGGAAGCCTCTAAACAGCCCAGTTTGGGCAAATTCATGGTGGAGGGAGCCTCTAAAAACCCCAATTTGGACCAATTCATGGTGGAGGGAGCCTCTAAACAGCCCAGTTTGGGCAAATTCATGGTGGAGGGAGCCTCTAAAAACCCCAATTTGGACCAATTCATGGTGGAGGGAGCCTCTAAACAGCCCAGTTTGGGCAAATTCATGGTGGAGGGAGCCTCTAAAAAACCCAGTTTGGACCAATTCATGGTGAAGGGAGCCTCTAAAAAACCCAGTTTGGACCAATTCATGGTGGAGAAAGCCTCTAAACAGCCCAGTTTGGGCAAATTCATGGTGGAGGGAGCCTCTAAAAACCCCAATTTGGACCAATTCATGGTGGAAGGAGCCTCTAAACAGCCCAGTTTGGGCAAATTCATGGTGGAGGGAGCCTCTAAAAAACCCAGTTTGGACCAATTCATGGTGGAGGGAGCCTCTAAACAGCCCAGTTTGGGCAAATTCATGGTGGAGGGAGCCTCTAAAAACCCCAATTTGGACCAATTCATGGTGGAGGGAGCCTCTAAACAGCCCAGTTTGGGCAAATTCATGGTGGAGGGAGCCTCTAAAAACCCCAATTTGGACCAATTCATGGTGGAGGGAGCCTCTAAACAGCCCAGTTTGGGCAAATTCATGGTGGAGGGAGCCTCTAAAAACCCCAATTTGGACCAATTCATGGTGGAGGGAGCCTCTAAACAGCCCAGTTTGGGCAAATTCATGGTGGAGGGAGCCTCTAACCAGCCCAGTTTGGACCAATTCATGGTGGAGGGAGCCTCTAAAAAACCCAGTTTGGACCAATTCATGGTGGAGGGAGCCTCTAAAAACCCCAATTTGGACCAATTCATGGTGGAGGGAGCCTCTAAACAGCCCAGTTTGGGCAACTTCATGGTGGAGGGAGCCTCTAAAAACTCCAGTTTGGACCAATTCATGGTGGAGGGAGCCTCTAAACAGCCCAGTTTGGGCAAATTCATGGTGGAGGGAGCCTCTAAAAAACCCCAATTTGGACCAATTCATGGTGGAGGGAGCCTCTAAACAGCCCAGTTTGGGCAAATTCATGGTGGAGGGAGCCTCTAAAAACCCCAATTTGGACAATTCATGGTGGAGGGAGCCTCTAAACAGCCCAGTTTGGGCAAATTCATGGTGGAGGGAGCCTCTAAAAAACCCAGTTTGGACCAATTCATGGTGAAGGGGGAGCCTCTAAACAGCCCAGTTTGGGCAAATTCATGGTGGAGGGAGCCTATAAAAACCCCAATTTGGACCAATTCATGGTGGAGGGACCCTCTAAACAGCCCAGTTTGGGCAAATTCATGGTGGAGGGAGCCTCTAAAAACCCCAATTTGGACCAATTCATGGTGGAGGGAGCCTCTAAACAGCCCAGTTTGGGCAAATTCATGGTGGAGGGAGCCTCTAAAAACCCAGTTTGGACCAATTCATGGTGGAGGGAGCCTCTAAAAAACCCCAGTTTGGACCAATTCATGATGGAAGGAGCCTCTAAACAGCCCAGTTTGGGCAAATTCGTGGTGGAGGGAGCCTCTAAAAACCCCAGTTTGGACCAATTCATGGTGGAGGGAGCCTCTAAAAACCCCAGTTTGGACCAATTCATGATGGAAGGAGCCTCTAAACAGCCCAGTTTGGGCAAATTCATGGTGGAGGGAGCCTCTAAAAACCCCCAGTTTGGACCAATTCATGGTGGAGGGAGCCTCTAAAACCCCCAGTTTGGACCAATTCATGGTGGAGGGAGCCTCTAAACAGCCCAGTTTGGGCAAATTCATGGTGGAGGGAGCCTCTAAACAGCCCAGTTTGGGCAAATTCATGGTGGAGGGAGCCTCTAAAAACCCCAGTTTGGACCAATTCATGGTGGAGGGAGCCTCTAAACAGCCCAGTTTGGGCAAATTCATGGTGGAGGGAGCCTCTAAAACCCCAGTTTGGACCAATTCATGGTGGAGGGAGCCTCTAAAAACCCCAGTTTGGACGAATTCATGGTGGAGGGAGCCTCTAAAAACCCCAGTTTGGACCAATTCATGATGGAAGGAACCTCTAAACAGCCCAGTTTGGGCAAATTCGTGGTGGAGGGAGCCTCTAAAAACCCCAGTTTGGACCAATTCATGGTGGAGGGAGCCTCTAACCAGCCCAGTTTGGACCAATTCATGGTGGAGGGAGCCTCTAAAAACCCCAGTTTGGACCAATTCATGATGGAAGGAGCCTCTAAACAGCCCAGTTTGGGCAAATTCATGGTGGAGGGAGCCTCTAAAAACCCAGTTTGGACCAATTCATGGTGGAGGGAGCCTCTAAACAGCCCAGTTTGGGCAAATTCGTGGTGGAGGGAGCCTCTAAAAACCTCAGTTTGGACCAATTCATGGTGGAGGGAGCCTCTAAAACCCCAGTTTGGACCAATTCATGATGGAGGGAGCCTCTAAACAGCCCAGTTTGGGCAAATTCATGGTGGAGGGAGCCTCTAACCAGCCCAGTTTGGACCAATTCATGGTGGAGGGAGCCTCTAAACAGCCCAGTTTGGGCAAATTCATGGTGGAGGGAGCCTCTAAAAACCCCAGTTTGGACCAATTCATGGTGGAGGGAGCCTCTAAAAACCCCAGTTTGGACCAATTCATGGTGGAGGGAGCCTCTAAACAGCCAAGTTTGGGCAAATTCATGGTGGAGGGAGCCTCTAAAAACCCCAGTTTGGACCAATTCATGGTGGAGGGAGCCTCTAAAAAACCCAGTTTGGACCAATTCATGGTGGAGGGAGCCTCTAAACAGCCCAGTTTGGGCAAATTCATGGTGGAGGGAGCCTCTAAAAAACCCAGTTTGGACCAATTCATGGTGGAGGGAGCCTCTAAAAAACCCAGTTTGGACCAATTCATGGTGGAGGGAGCCTCTAAACAGCCCAGTTTGGGCAAATTCATGGTGGAGGGAGCCTCTAAAAACCCCAATTTGGACCAATTCATGGTGGAGGGAGCCTCTAAACAGCCCAGTTTGGGCAAATTCATGGTGGAGGGAGCCTCTAAAAAACCCAGTTTGGACCAATTCATCGTGGAGGGAGCCTCTAAACAGCCCAGTTTGGGCAAATTCATGGTGGAGGGAACCTCTAAAAACCCCAATTTGGACCAATTCATGGTGGAGGGAGCCTCTAAACAGCCCAGTTTGGGCAAATTCATGGTGGAGGGAGCCTCTAAAAAACCCAGGTTGGACCAATTCATGGTGGAGGAAGCCTCTAAACAGCCCAGTTTGGGCAAATTCGTGGTGGAGGGAGCCTCTAAAAACCCCAATTTGGACCAATTCATGGTGGAGGGAGCCTCTAAACAGCCCAGTTTGGGCAAATTCATGGTGGAGGGAGCCTCTAAAAACCCCAATTTGGACCAATTCATGGTGGAGGGACCCTCTAATCAGCCCAGTTTGGGCAAATTCATGGTGGAGGGAGCCTCTAAAAAACCCAGTTTGGACCAATTCATGGTGGAGGGAGCCTCTAAAACCCCAGTTTGGACCAATTAATGGTGGAGGGAGCCTCTAAACAGCCAAGTTTTGGGAAATTCATGGTGGAGGGAGCCTCTAAAAAACCCAGTTTGGACCAATTCATGGTGGAGGGAGCCTCTAAACAGCCCAGTTTGGGCAAATTCATGGTGGAGGGAGCCTCTAAAAACCCCATTTTGGACCAATTCATGGTGGAGGGAGCCTCTAAACAGCCCAGTTTGGGCAAATTCATGGTGGAGGGAGCCTCTAAAAACCCCAGTTTGGACCAATTCATGGTGGAGGGAGCCTCTAAAAACCCCAGTTTGGACCAATTCATGGTGGAGGGAGCCTCTAAACAGCCCAGTTTGGGCGAATTCATGGTGGAGGGAGCCTCTAAAAAACCCAGTTTGGACCAATTCATGGTGGAGGGAGCCTCTAAAAAACCCAGTTTGGACCAATTCATGGTGGAGGGAGCCTCTAAACAGCCCAGTTTGGGCAAATTCATGGTGGAGGGAGCCTCTAAAAAACCCAGTTTGGACCAATTCATGGTGGAGGGAGCCTCTAAAAAACCCAGTTTGGACCAATTCATGGTGGAGGAAGCCTCTAAACAGCCCAGTTTGGGCAAATTCATGGTGGAGGGAGCCTCTAAAAACCCCAATTTGGACCAATTCATGGTGGAGGGAGCCTCTAAACAGCCCAGTTTGGGCAAATTCATGGTGGAGGGAGCCTCTAAAAACCCCAATTTGGACCAATTCATGGTGGAGAGAGCCTCTAAACAGCCCAGTTTGGGCAAATTCATGGTGGAGGGTGCCTCTAAAAAACCCAGTGTGGACCAATTCATCGTGGAGGAAGCCTCTAAAAAACCCAGTTTGGACCAATTCATGGTGGAGAAAGCCTCTAAACAGCCCAGTTTGGGCAAATTCATGGTGGAGGGAGCCTCTAAAAACCTCAATTTGAAACAATTCATGGTGGAAGGAGCCTCTAAACAGCCCAGTTTGGGCAAATTCATGGTGGAGGGAGCCTCTAAAAAACCCAGTTTGGACCAATTCATGGTGGAGGGAGCCTCTAAACAGCCCAGTTTGGGCAAATTCATGGTGGAGGGAGCCTCTAAAAACCTCAATTTGAAACAATTCATGGTGGAAGGAGCCTCTAAACAGCCCAGTTTGGGCAAATTCATGGTGGAGGGAGCCTCTAAAAAACCCAGTTTGGACCAATTCATGGTGGAGGGAGCCTCTAAAAAACCCAGTTTGGACCAATTCATGGTGGAGGAAGCCTCTAAACAGCCCAGTTTGGGCAAATTCATGGTGGAGGGAGCCTCTAAAAACCCCAATTTGGACCAATTCATGGTGGAGGGAGCCTCTAAACAGCCCAGTTTGGGCAAATTCATGGTGGAGGGAGCCTCTAAAAACCCCAATTTGGACCAATTCATGGTGGAGGGAGCCTCTAAACAGCCCAGTTTGGGCAAATTCATGGTGGAGGGAGCCTCTAAAAAACCCAGTTTGGACCAATTCATGGTGGAGGGAGCCTCTAAAAAACCCAGTTTGGACCAATTCATGGTGGAGAAAGCCTCTAAACAGCCCAGTTTGGGCAAATTCATGGTGGAGGGAGCCTCTAAAAACCCCAATTTGGACCAATTCATGGTGGAAGGAGCCTCTAAACAGCCCAGTTTGGGCAAATTCATGGTGGAGGGAGCCTCTAAAAAACCCAGTTTGGACCAATTCATGGTGGAGGGAGCCTCTAAACAGCCCAGTTTGGGCAAATTCATGGTGGAGGGAGCCTCTAAAAACCCCAATTTGGACCAATTCATGGTGGAGGGAGCCTCTAAACAGCCCAGTTTGGGCAAATTCATGGTGGAGGGAGCCTCTAAAAACCCCAATTTGGACCAATTCATGGTGGAGGGACCCTCTAAACAGCCCAGTTTGGGCAAATTCATGGTGGAGGGAGCCTCTAAAAAACCCAGTTTGGACCAATTCATGGTGGAGGGAGCCTCTAAAACCCCAGTTTGGACCAATTAATGGTGGAGGGACCCTCTAAACAGCCAAGTTTTGGGAAATTCATGGTGGAGGGAGCCTCTAAAAAACCCAGTTTGGACCAATTCATGGTGGAGGGAGCCTCTAAACAGCCCAGTTTGGGCAAATTCATGGTGGAGAGAGCCTCTAAAAACCCCAGTTTGGACCAATTCGTGGTGGAGGGAGCCTCTAAACAGCCCAGTTTGGGCAAATTCATGGTGGAGGGAGCCTCTAAAAACCCCAGTTTGGACCAATTCATGGTGGAGGGAGCCTCTAAAAACCCCAGTTTGGACCAATTCATGGTGGAGGGAGCCTCTAAACAGCCCAGTTTGGGCAAATTCATGGTGGAGGGAGCCTCTAAAAAACCCAGTTTGGACCAATTCATGGTGGAGGGAGCCTCTAAAAAACCCAGTTTGGACCAATTCATGGTGGAGGGAGCCTCTAAACAGCCCAGTTTGGGCAAATTCATGGTGGAGGGAGCCTCTAAAAAAACCCAGTTTGGACCAATTCATGGTGGAGGGAGCCTCTAAAAAACCCAGTTTGGACCAATTCATGGTGGAGGAAGCCTCTAAACAGCCCAGTTTGGGCAAATTCATGGTGGAGGGAGCCTCTAAAAACCCCAATTTGGACCAATTCATGGTGGAGGGAGCCTCTAAACAGCCCAGTTTGGGCAAATTCATGGTGGAGGGAGCCTCTAAAAACCCCAATTTGGACCAATTCATGGTGGAGGGAGCCTCTAAACAGCCCAGTTTGGGCAAATTCATGGTGGAGGGAGCCTCTAAAAAACCCAGTTTGGACCAATTCATGGTGGAGGGAGCCTCTAAAAAACCCAGTTTGGACCAATTCATGGTGGAGAAAGCCTCTAAACAGCCCAGTTTGGGCAAATTCATGGTGGAGGGAGCCTCTAAAAACCCCAATTTGGACCAATTCATGGTGGAAGGAGCCTCTAAACAGCCCAGTTTGGGCAAATTCATGGTGGAGGGAGCCTCTAAAAAACCCAGTTTGGACCAATTCATGGTGGAGGGAGCCTCTAAACAGCCCAGTTTGGGCAAATTCATGGTGGAGGGAGCCTCTAAAAACCCCAATTTGGACCAATTCATGGTGGAGGGAGCCTCTAAACAGCCCAGTTTGGGCAAATTCATGGTGGAGGGAGCCTCTAAAAACCCAGTTTGGACCAATTCATGGTGGAGGGAGCCTCTAAAAAACCCAGTTTGGACCAATTCATGGTGGAGGAAGCCTCTAAACAGCCCAGTTTGGGCAAATTCGTGGTGGAGGGAGCCTCTAAAAACCCCAATTTGGACCAATTCATGGTGGAGGGAGCCTCTAAAAATCCCAGTTTGGACCAATTCATGGTGGAGGGAGCCTCTAAAACCCCAGTTTGGACCAATTAATGGTGGAGGGAGCCTCTAAAAAACCCAGTTTGGACCAATTCATGGTGGAGAAAGCCTCTAAACAGCCCAGTTTGGGCAAATTCATGGTGGAGGGAGCCTCTAAAAACCTCAATTTGAACCAATTCATGGTGGAAGGAGCCTCTAAACAGCCCAGTTTGGGCAAATTCATGGTGGAGGGAGCCTCTAAAAAACCCAGTTTGGACCAATTCATGGTGGAGGGAGCCTCTAAACAGCCCAGTTTGGGCAAATTCATGGTGGAGGGAGCCTCTAAAAACCCCAGTTTGGACCAATTCATGGTGGAGGGAGCCTCTAAACAGCCCAGTTTGGGAAAATTCATGGTGGAGGGAGCCTCTAAAAACCCCAGTTTGGACCAATTCATGGTGGAGGGAGCCTCTAAAAACCCCAGTTTGGACCAATTCATGGTGGAGGGAGCCTCTAAACAGCCCAGTTTGGGCAAATTCATGGTGGAGGGAGCCTCTAAAAAACCCAGTTTGGACCAATTCATGGTGGAGGGAGCCTCTAAAAAACCCAGTTTGGACCAATTCATGGTGGAGGGAGCCTCTAAACAGCCCAGTTTGGGCAAATTCATGGTGGAGGGAGACTCTAAAAAACCCAGTTTGGACCAATTCATGGTGGAGGGAGCCTCTAAAAAACCCAGTTTGGACCAATTCATGGTGGAGGAAGCCTCTAAACAGCCCAGTTTGGGCAAATTCATGGTGGAGGGAGCCTCTAAAAACCCCAATTTGGACCAATTCATGGTGGAGGGAGCCTCTAAACAGCCCAGTTTGGGCAAATTCATGGTGGAGGGAGCCTCTAAAAACCCCAATTTGGACCAATTCATGGTGGAGGGAGCCTCTAAACAGCCCAGTTTGGGCAAATTCATGGTGGAGGGAGCCTCTAAAAAACCCAGTTTGGACCAATTCATGGTGGAGGGAGCCTCTAAAAAACCCAGTTTGGACCAATTCATGGTGGAGAAAGCCTCTAAACAGCCCAGTTTGGGCAAATTCATGGTGGAGGGAGCCTCTAAAAACCCCAATTTGGACCAATTCATGGTGGAAGGAGCCTCTAAACAGCCCAGTTTGGGCAAATTCATGGTGGAGGGAGCCTCTAAAAAACCCAGTTTGGACCAATTCATGGTGGAGGGAGCCTCTAAACAGCCCAGTTTGGGCAAATTCATGGTGGAGGGAGCCTCTAAAAACCCCAATTTGGACCAATTCATGGTGGAGGGAGCCTCTAAACAGCCCAGTTTGGGCAAATTCATGGTGGAGGGAGCCTCTAAAAACCCAAATTTGGACCAATTCATGGTGGAGGGAGCCTCTAAACAGCCCAGTTTGGGCAAATTCATGGTGGAGGGAGCCTCTAAAAAACCCAGTTTGGACCAATTCATGGTGGAGGGAGCCTCTAAAACCCCAGTTTGGACCAATTAATGGTGGAGGGACCCTCTAAACAGCCAAGTTTTGGGAAATTCATGGTGGAGAGAGCCTCTAAAAAACCCAGTTTGGACCAATTCATGGTGGAGGGAGCCTCTAAACAGCCCAGTTTGGGCAAATTCATGGTGGAGAGAGCCTCTAAAAACCCCAGTTTGGACCAATTCGTGGTGGAGGGAGCCTCTAAACAGCCCAGTTTGGGCAAATTCATGGTGGAGGGAGCCTCTAAAAACCCCAGTTTGGACCAATTCATGGTGGAGGGAGCCTCTAAAAACCCCAGTTTGGACCAATTCATGGTGGAGGGAGCCTCTAAACAGCCCAGTTTGGGCAAATTCATGGTGGAGGGAGCCTCTAAAAAACCCAGTTTGGACCAATTCATGGTGGAGGGATCCTCTAAAAAACCCAGTTTGGACCAATTCATGGTGGAGGGAGCCTCTAAACAGCCCAGTTTGGGCAAATTCATGGTGGAGGGAGCCTCTAAAAAAACCCAGTTTGGACCAATTCATGGTGGAGGGAGCCTCTAAAAAACCCAGTTTGGACCAATTCATGGTGGAGGGAGCCTCTAAACAGCCCAGTTTGGGCAAATTCATGGTGGAGGGAGCCTCTAAAAACCCCAATTTGGACCAATTCATGGTGGAGGGAGCCTCTAAACAGCCCAGTTTGGGCAAATTCATGGTGGAGGGAGCCTCTAAAAAACCCAGTTTGGACCAATTCATGGTGGAGGGAGCCTCTAAAAAACCCAGTTTGGACCAATTCATGGTGGAGAAAGGCTCTAAACAGCCCAGTTTGGGCAAATTCATGGTGGAGGGAGCCTCTAAAAACCCCAATTTGGATCAATTCATGGTGGAAGGAGCCTCTAAACAGCCCAGTTTGGGCAAATTCATGGTGGAGGGAGCCTCTAAAAAACCCAGTTTGGACCAATTCATGGTGGAGGGAGCCTCTAAACAGCCCAGTTTGGGCAAATTCATGGTGGAGGGAGCCTCTAAAAACCCCAATTTGGACCAATTCATGGTGGAGGGAGCCTCTAAACAGCCCAGTTTGGGCAAATTCATGGTGGAGGGAGCCTCTAAAAACCCAGTTTGGACCAATTCATGGTGGAGGGAGCCTCTAAAAAACCCAGTTTGGACCAATTCATGGTGGAGGAAGCCTCTAAACAGCCCAGTTTGGGCAAATTCGTGGTGGAGGGAGCCTCTAAAAACCCCAATTTGGACCAATTCATGGTGGAGGGAGCCTCTAAAAATCCCAGTTTGGACCAATTCATGGTGGAGGGAGCCTCTAAAACCCCAGTTTGGACCAATTAATGGTGGAGGGAGCCTCTAAACAGCCAAGTTTTGGGAAATTCATGGTGGAGGGAGCCTCTAAAAAACCCAGTTTGGACCAATTCATGGTGGAGGGAGCCTCTAAACAGCCCAGTTTGGGCAAATTCATGGTGGAGGGAGCCTCTAAAAACCCCAGTTTGGACCAATTCATGGTGGAGGGAGCCTCTAAACAGCCCAGTTTGGGCAAATTCATGGTGGAGGGAGCCTCTAAAAACCCCAGTTTGGACCAATTCATGGTGGAGGGAGCCTCTAAAAAACCCAGTTTGGACCAATTCATGGTGGAGGGAGCCTCTAAACAGCCCAGTTTGGGCAAATTCATGGTGGAGGGAGCCTCTAGAAACCCCAATTTGGACCAATTCATGTTGGAGGGAGCCTCTAAACAGCCCAGTTTGGGCAAATTCATGGTGGAGGGAGCCTCTAAAAAACCCAGTTTGGACCAATTCATGGTGGAGGGAGCCTCTAAAAACCCCAGTTTGGACCAATTCATGGTGGAGGGAGCCTCTAACCAGCCCAGTTTGGGCAAATTCATGGTGGAGGGAGCCTCTAACCAGCAGAGTTGTGGGAAAGCAGGGTGGAGGGAGCCTCTAACCAGCAGAGTTGGGGGAAATCAGGGTGGAGGGAGCCTAGTATTAGCAGAATTGTGCAACGCTTATGGTGGATGAGTATGAGGATGCGGAGGAATTGGAGAGGTTGAGTACAGACATGGAGTTTCATGTTGGGGTGCTTTACACAGGTGGGCACAAAAATGAAGGCTCTATCCAGTGGTGGTTCATTTTTATCAAAGTGAGCCGGTCGGCACTCTCAGCTGACAGACGGGTGCGCTTGTCAGTGATGATGCCACCGGCTGCACTGAACACCCTCTCAGATAGGACGCTGGCAGCAGGACAGGACAACACCTCCAAGGCATATAGGGCAAGTTCAAGCCACAGGTCCAACTTCGACACCCAATACGTGTAGGGCGCAGAGGGGTCGGAGAGGACAGGGCTGTGGTCGGAAAGGTATTCCCGCAACATGCGCCTATACTTCTCACGCCTGGTGACACTAGGACCCTCCGTGGCGGCACTTTGGCGAGGGGGTGCCATCAAGGTGTCCCAGACCTTAGACAGTGTGCCCCTCGTTTGTGTGGACCAGTGAGAACTTGGTTGCCTACTGGAGGAACTGCCCTCCCTGCCGCCAACGTCACATGCTGGAAACATCTCCATCATATTCTGCACCAATTGCCTGTGGCAAGCATTGATGCGATTGGCCCTCCCCTCTACCGGAATAAAAGACGAGATGTTGTTTTTATACCGGGGGTCAAGGATAGCAAAGATCCAGTACTGGTTGTCCTCCATGATTTTGACAATACGCTTGTCGGTTGTAAAGCACCCCAACATGAACTCAGCCATGTCTGCCACAGTGTTAGTTGGCATGACTCCTCTGGCCCCACCGGAAAGTTCAATCTCCATTTCCTCCTCATCCTCCATGTCTAGCCATCCGCGCTGCAACAATGGGACGATTCGAAGTTGCCCGGAAGCCTCCTGTATCACCATCACATCATCGGACAACTCTTCTTCCTCCTCCCCCTCCTCCTCCTCCTCCTCCTCCATTAAATGCGATGAAGCGGACAGATGTGTGGACCTACTCTCCAGCTGTGACGGATCGGATGCTATCTCTGACTCCTCTGTGTGATCTGAGTTATCCCTGATGTCAATCAGGGATTCTCTCAGAACACACAAGAGCGGGATTGTAAGGCTCACCATCGCATCCTCAGAGCTCACCCTCCTTGTGGACTCCTCAAACACCCGTAGGATGTCACAAAGGTCTCTCATCCATGGCCACTCATGGATGAGAAACTGAGGCAGCTGACTTTGTGGCACCCTAGGGTTTTGTAGCTGGTATTCCATCAAAGGTCTCTGCTGCTCAACCACTCTATTCAACATCTGAAACGCTGAGTTCCAGCATGTGGGGATGTCGCACAAAAGCCGCTGTTGTGGCACATGCAGGCGTTGCTGGAGAGATTTTAAGTTAGCAGCGGCTACTGTTGACTTGCGAAAGTGGGCGCACATGCGCCGCACTTTCACCAGTAGCTCTGGAACATTGGGGTAGCTCTTTAGGAAACGTTGCACCACTAGGTTGAAGACGTGGGCCAGGCATGGAACATGTTGGAGTCCGGCAAGCTCCAGAGCTGCTACCAGGTTCCGGCCGTTATCACAAACGACCATGCCTGGGCCCAGGTGCAGCGGCTCAAACCATATTGCCATCTCATCGAGGAGGGCATCCCTCACCTCGGAGGCAGTGTGCTGTCTGTCCCCCAAGCTGATCAGCTTCAGCACAGCCTGCTGACGTCTACCAACGCCAGTGCTGCAACGTTTCCAACTCGTAGCTGGGGTCAATCTAACAGCGGAGGAGGAGGCGGTGGCGGAGGAGGAGGCGGTGGAGGAGGAGGAGGAGGGGGGTGTTCTTCTCGTGTCCCTGCCAGGAATGTTAGGCGGGGAGACGAGGTACACCGGGCCAGTTTGGGAAGCAGTCCCAGCCTCAACTACATTCACCCAGTGTGCCGTCAGTGAAATGTAGCGTCCCTGTCCACATGCACTTGTCCACGCGTCGGTGGTCAAGTGGACCTTTGTGCAAAGCGTGGAACTAAGGGCCCGCCTGATGTTGAGTGACACGTGCTGGTGCAAGGCGGGGACGGCACACCGGGAGAAGTAGTGACGGCTAGGGACGGCATAGCGAGGTGCCGCAGTTGCCATCAGGTCCAGGAAGGCGGGAGTTTCAACAAGCCGGAACGCCAACATCTCCTGGGCCAGCAGTTTAGCGATGTTGGCATTCAAGGCTTGCGCGTGTGGGTGGTTAGCAGTGTATTTCTGCCGCCGCTCCAATGTCTGAGAGATGGTGGGTTGTTGTAAAGAAGCGCCTGATGGTGCCTTTGATGGTGCAGGAGAAGGAGATAAGACAGGAACAGGGGAGGATGAGGGAGAAGTCAACAAAGTGGCGGAGGCAGATGAAGTGGTGTCCTGGCTCGTCCTCTGGAGTGCATCGCCAGCACAGTCAGCAGTGACAGTGGCAGAGGCAGAGGCAGTGGCAGTGGAGTGAACGGCAGGCGGCCTTTGTCCTGCCGTTGCTGCCTGCCACTGATTCCAGTGCTTGGATTCCAAATGACGGCGCATTGAAGTGGTGGACAGGTTGCTCTTCTCAGAGCCCCTAATCAATTTCGAGAGGCAAATTATGCAGACAACACTATATCTGTCCTCGGCGCATTCCTTGAAAAAACTCCACACCTTCGAGAAACGTGCCCTCGAGGTGGGAGTTTTTCGGGGCTGGGTACGAACTGGAACATCTTGGGAGATTCCGGGTGTGGCCTGGCTTCGCCTAAGCTGCTGACCTCTGCCTCTGCCTCTAGCTACCCTTTTTGGTGCTGCACCTGCCTCAACATCCACACTACTTTCCCCGCTTGACATCCCCCCTGTCCAGGTCGGGTCAGTGTCCTCATCATCCACCACTTCCTCTTCCAACTCCTGTCTCATCTCCTCCTCCCGCACAATGCGCCGGTCAACTGGATGCCCTGACGGCAACTGCGTCACATCATCGTCGATGAGGGTGGGTTGCTGGTCATCCACCACCAAATCGAACAGAGATGGAGGAGACTCTAGTGTTTGAGCATCTGGACACAGATGCTCCTCTGTTAGGTTCGTGGAATCGTGACGTGGAGGGGCAGGTTGAGGGACAATGAGAGGAGCGGAGAACAGCTCTGGGGAGCAGGGACAGTTGGGGTTATTGTTCTGTGAAGCTTGGGAATTTTGGGAGGAAGGAGGACAAGACTGTTGGGTAATAGGAGGAGAGGAGGCAGAGTCTGACTGGCTGCTGGACAATGTGCTGTAAGCGTTCTCTGACAGCCATTGCAAGACCTGTTCCTGGTTCTCGGGCCTACTAAGGTTTGTACCCTGCAGTTTAGTTAATGTGGCAAGCAACCCTGGCACTGTGGAGTGGCGCAATGCTTGCTGCCCCACAGGAGTAGGCACGGGATGCCCTGTGGCTTCACTGCTACCTTGTTCCCCAGAACCATTCCCCCGACCTCGCCCACGGCCTCGTCCACGTCCCTTTCCGGGAGCCTTGCGCATTTTGAATTCCCAGTTAGAAACTGGCACTATATACCAGTAGCAAAAATTGTGGGTGCACGTAACCCCAATATATTCTTTGAATTACCAGTCAGAAACTGGCACTATATACAAGTAGCAAGAAATGAGGGTATTTGTAACCCCAATATATTCTTTGAATTCCCAGTCAGACAATGGCACTATATACCAGTAGCAAAGATTGTGGGTGCACGTTACCCCAATATATTCTTTGAATTACCAGTCAGAAACTGGCACTATATGGCAGTAGCAAGAAATGAGGGTATTTGTAACCCCAATATATTCTTTGAATTCCCAGTCAGACAATGGCACTATATGGCAGTAGCAAAAATTGTGGGTGCACGTAACCCCAATATATTCTTTGAATTACCAGTCAGAAACTGGCACTATATACAAGTAGCAAGAAATGAGGGTATTTATAACCCCAATATATTCTTTGAATTACCAGTCAGAAACTGGCACTATATGGCAGTAGCAAGAAATGAGGGTATTTGTAACCCCAATATATTCTTTGAATTCCCAGTCAGACAATGGCACTATATACCAGTAGCAAAAATTGTGGGTGCACGTAACCCCAATATATTCTTTGAATTACCAGTCAGAAACTGGCACTATATGGCAGTAGCAAGAAATGAGGGTATTTGTAACCCCAATATATTCTTTGAATTCCCAGTCAGACAATGGCACTATATACCAGTAGCAAAAATTGTGGGTGCATGTTACCCCAATATATTCTTTGAATTACCAGTCAGAAACTGGCACTATATGGCAGTAGCAAGAAATGAGGGTATTTGTAACCCCAATATATTCTTTGAATTCCCAGTCAGACAATGGCACTATATGGCAGTAGCAAAAATTGTGGGTGCACGTAACCCCAATATATTCTTTGAATTACCAGTCAGAAACTGGCACTATATACAAGTAGCAAGAAATGAGGGTATTTGTAACCTCAATATATTCTTTGAATTCCCAGTCAGACAATGGCACTATATACCAGTAGCAAAAATTGTGGGTGCACGTAACCCCAATATATTCTTTGAATTACCAGTCAGAAACTGGCACTATATACAAGTAGCAAGAAAATAGGGTATTTATAACCCCAATATATTCTTTGAATTACCAGTCAGAAACTGGCACTATATGGCAGTAGCAAGAAATGAGGGTATTTGTAACCCCAATATATTCTTTGAATTCCCAGTCAGACAATGGCACTATATGGCAGTAGCAAAAATTGTGGGTGCACGTAACCCCAATATATTCTTTGAATTACCAGTCAGAAACTGGCACTATATACAAGTAGCAAGAAATGAGGGTATTTGTAACCCCAATATATTCTTTGAATTCCCAGTCAGACAATGGCACTATATACCAGTAGCAAAAATTGTGGGTGCACATTACCCCAATATATTCTTTGAATTACCAGTCAGAAACTGGCACTATATGGCAGTAGCAAGAAATGAGGGTATTTGTAACCCCAATATATTCTTTGAATTCCCAGTCAGACAATGGCACTATATACCAGTAGCAAAAATTGTGGGTGCATGTTACCCCAATATATTCTTTGAATTACCAGTCAGAAACTGGCACTATATGGCAGTAGCAAGAAATGAGGGTGTTTGTAACCCCAATATATTCTTTGAATTCCCAGTCAGACAATGGCACTATATGGCAGTAGCAAAAATTGTGGGTGCACGTAACCCCAATATATTCTTTGAATTACCAGTCAGAAACTGGCACTATATACAAGTAGCAAGAAATGAGGGTATTTGTAACCCCAATATATTCTTTGAATTCCCAGTCAGACAATGGCACTATATACCAGTAGCAAAAATTATGGGTGCAATTAACCCCAATATATTCTTTGAATTACCAGTCAGAAACTGGCACTATATACAAGTAGCAAGAAATGAGGGTATTTATAACCCCAATATATTCTTTGAATTACCAGTCAGAAACTGGCACTATATGGCAGTAGCAAGAAATGAGGGTATTTGTAACCCCAATATATTCTTTGAATTCCCAGTCAGACAATGGCACTATATACCAGTAGCAAAAATTGTGGGTGCACGTAACACCAATATATTCTTTGAATTACCAGTCAGAAACTGGCACTATATGGCAGTAGCAAGAAATGAGGGTATTTGTAACCCCAATATATTCTTTGAATTCCCAGTCAGACAATGGCACTATATGGCAGTAGCAAAAATTGTGGGTGCACGTAACCCCAATATATTCTTTGAATTACCAGTCAGAAACTGGCACTATATACAAGTAGCAAGAAATGAGGGTATTTGTAACCTCAATATATTCTTTGAATTCCCAGTCAGACAATGGCACTATATACCAGTAGCAAAAATTGTGGGTGCATGTAACCCCAATATATTCTTTGAATTACCAGTCAGAAACTGGCACTATATACAAGTAGCAAGAAATTAGGGTATTTATAACCCCAATATATTCTTTGAATTACCAGTCAGAAACTGGCACTATATGGCAGTAGCAAGAAATGAGGGTATTTGTAACCCCAATATATTCTTTGAATTCCCAGTCAGACAATGGCACTATATGGCAGTAGCAAAAATTGTGGGTGCACGTAACCCCAATATATTCTTTGAATTACCAGTCAGAAACTGGCACTATATACAAGTAGCAAGAAATGAGGGTATTTGTAACCCCAATATATTCTTTGAATTCCCAATCAGGCAATGGCACTATATACCAGTAGCAAAAATTGTGGGTGCACGTTGCCCCAATATATTCTTTGAATTACCAGTCAGAAACTGGCACTATATGGCAGTAGCAAGAAATGAGGGTATTTGTAACCCGAATATATTCTTTGAATTCCCAGTCAGACAATGGCACTATATGGCAGTAGCAAAAATTGTGGGTGCACGTAACCCCAATATATTCTTTGAATTACCAGTCAGAAACTGGCACTATATACAAGTAGCAAGAAATGAGGGTATTTGTAACCCCAATATATTCTTTGAATTCCCAGTCAGACAATGGCACTATATACCAGTAGCAAAAATTGTGGGTGCACGTAACCCCAATATATTCTTTGAATTACCAGTCAGAAACTGGCACTATATACAAGTAGCAAGAAATGAGGGTATTTATAACCCCAATATATTCTTTGAATTACCAGTCAGAAACTGGCACTATATGGCAGTAGCAAGAAATGAGGGTATTTGTAACCCCAATATATTCTTTGAATTCCCAGTCAGACAATGGCACTATATACCAGTAGCAAAAATTGTGGGTGCACGTAACCCCAATATATTCTTTGAATTACCAGTCAGAAACTGGCACTATATGGCAGTAGCAAGAAATGAGGGTATTTGTAACCCCAATATATTCTTTGAATTCCCAGTCAGACAATGGCACTATATACCAGTAGCAAAAATTGTGGGTGCATGTTACCCCAATATATTCTTTGAATTACCAGTCAGAAACTGGCACTATATGGCAGTAGCAAGAAATGAGGGTATTTGTAACCCCAATATATTCTTTGAATTCCCAGTCAGACAATGGCACTATATACCAGTAGCAAAAATTGTGGGTGCATGTTACCCCAATATATTCTTTGAATTACCAGTCAGAAACTGGCACTATATGGCAGTAGCAAGAAATGAGGGTATTTGTAACCCCAATATATTCTTTGAATTCCCAGTCAGACAATGGCACTATATGGCAGTAGCAAAAATTGTGGGTGCACGTAACCCCAATATATTCTTTGAATTACCAGTCAGAAACTGGCACTATATACAAGTAGCAAGAAATGAGGGTATTTGTAACCTCAATATATTCTTTGAATTCCCAGTCAGACAATGGCACTATATACCAGTAGCAAAAATTGTGGGTGCACGTAACCCCAATATATTCTTTGAATTACCAGTCAGAAACTGGCACTATATACAAGTAGCAAGAAAATAGGGTATTTATAACCCCAATATATTCTTTGAATTACCAGTCAGAAACTGGCACTATATGGCAGTAGCAAGAAATGAGGGTATTTGTAACCCCAATATATTCTTTGAATTCCCAGTCAGACAATGGCACTATATACCAGTAGCAAAAATTGTGGGTGCACGTAACCCCAATATATTCTTTGAATTACCAGTCAGAAACTGGCACTATATACAAGTAGCAAGAAATGAGGGTATTTGTAACCCCAATATATTCTTTGAATTCCCATTCAGACAATGGCACTATATACCAGTAGCAAAAATTGTGGGTGCACGTTACCCCAATATATTCTTTGAATTACCAGTCAGAAACTGGCACTATATGGCAGTAGCAAGAAATGAGGGTATTTGTAACCCCAATATATTCTTTGAATTCCCAGTCAGACAATGGCACTATATACCAGTAGCAAAAATTGTGGGTGCATGTTACCCCAATATATTCTTTGAATTACCAGTCAGAAACTGGCACTATATGGCAGTAGCAAGAAATGAGGGTGTTTGTAACCCCAATATATTCTTTGAATTCCCAGTCAGACAATGGCACTATATGGCAGTAGCAAAAATTGTGGGTGCACGTAACCCCAATATATTCTTTGAATTACCAGTCAGAAACTGGCACTATATACAAGTAGCAAGAAATGAGGGTATTTGTAACCCCAATATATTCTTTGAATTCCCAGTCAGACAATGGCACTATATACCAGTAGCAAAAATTATGGGTGCAATTAACCCCAATATATTCTTTGAATTACCAGTCAGAAACTGGCACTATATACAAGTAGCAAGAAATGAGGGTATTTATAACCCCAATATATTCTTTGAATTACCAGTCAGAAACTGGCACTATATGGCAGTAGCAAGAAATGAGGGTATTTGTAACCCCAATATATTCTTTGAATTCCCAGTCAGACAATGGCACTATATACCAGTAGCAAAAATTGTGGGTGCACGTAACACCAATATATTCTTTGAATTACCAGTCAGAAACTGGCACTATATGGCAGTAGCAAGAAATGAGGGTATTTGTAACCCCAATATATTCTTTGAATTCCCAGTCAGACAATGGCACTATATGGCAGTAGCAAAAATTGTGGGTGCACGTAACCCCAATATATTCTTTGAATTACCAGTCAGAAACTGGCACTATATACAAGTAGCAAGAAATGAGGGTATTTGTAACCCCAATATATTCTTTGAATTCCCAATCAGGCAATGGCACTATATACCAGTAGCAAAAATTGTGGGTGCACGTTGCCCCAATATATTCTTTGAATTACCAGTCAGAAACTGGCACTATATGGCAGTAGCAAGAAATGAGGGTATTTGTAACCCCAATATATTCTTTGAATTCCCAGTCAGACAATGGCACTATATGGCAGTAGCAAAAATTGTGGGTGCACGTAACCCCAATATATTCTTTGAATTACCAGTCAGAAACTGGCACTATATACAAGTAGCAAGAAATGAGGGTATTTGTAACCCCAATATATTCTTTGAATTCCCAGTCAGACAATGGCACTATATACCAGTAGCAAAAATTGTGGGTGCACGTAACCCCAATATATTCTTTGAATTACCAGTCAGAAACTGGCACTATATAGAAGTAGCAAGAAATGAGGGTATTTATAACCCCAATATATTCTTTGAATTACCAGTCAGAAATTGGCACTATATGGCAGTAGCAAGAAATGAGGGTATTTGTAACCCCAATATATTCTTTGAATTCCCAGTCAGACAATGGCACTATATACCAGTAGCAAAAATTGTGGGTGCACGTAACCCCAATATATTCTTTGAATTACCAGTCAGAAACTGGCACTATATACAAGTAGCAAGAAAATAGGGTATTTATAACCCCAATATATTCTTTGAATTACCAGTCAGACAATGGCACTATATGGCAGTAGCAAGAAATGAGGGTATTTGTAACCCCAATATATTCTTTGAATTCCCAGTCAGACAATGGCACTATATACCAGTAGCAAAAATTGTGGGTGCACGTAACCCCAATATATTCTTTGAATTACCAGTCAGAAACTGGCACTATATACAAGTAGCAAGAAATGAGGGTATTTGTAACCCCAATATATTCTTTGAATTCCCAGTCAGACAATGGCACTATATACCAGTAGCAAAAATTGTGGGTGCACGTTACCCCAATATATTCTTTGAATTACCAGTCAGAAACTGGCACTATATGGCAGTAGCAAGAAATGAGGGTATTTGTAACCCCAATATATTCTTTGAATTCCCAGTCAGACAATGGCACTATATACCAGTAGCAAAAATTGTGGGTGCATGTTACCCCAATATATTCTTTGAATTACCAGTCAGAAACTGGCACTATATGGCAGTAGCAAGAAATGAGGGTATTTGTAACCCCAATATATTCTTTGAATTCCCAGTCAGACAATGGCACTATATGGCAGTAGCAAAAATTGTGGGTGCACGTAACCCCAATATATTCTTTGAATTACCAGTCAGAAACTGGCACTATATACAAGTAGCAAGAAATGAGGGTATTTGTAACCCCAATATATTCTTTGAATTCCCAGTCAGACAATGGCACTATATACCAGTAGCAAAAATTATGGGTGCAATTAACCCCAATATATTCTTTGAATTACCAGTCAGAAACTGGCACTATATACAAGTAGCAAGAAATGAGGGTATTTATAACCCCAATATATTCTTTGAATTACCAGTCAGAAACTGGCACTATATGGCAGTAGCAAGAAATGAGGGTATTTGTAACCCCAATATATTCTTTGAATTCCCAGTCAGACAATGGCACTATATACCAGTAGCAAAAATTGTGGGTGCACGTAACACCAATATATTCTTTGAATTACCAGTCAGAAACTGGCACTATATGGCAGTAGCAAGAAATGAGGGTATTTGTAACCCCAATATATTCTTTGAATTCCCAGTCAGACAATGGCACTATATGGCAGTAGCAAAAATTGTGGGTGCACGTAACCCCAATATATTCTTTGAATTACCAGTCAGAAACTGGCACTATATACAAGTAGCAAGAAATGAGGGTATTTGTAACCCCAATATATTCTTTGAATTCCCAGTCAGACAATGGCACTATATGGCAGTAGCAAAAATTGTGGGTGCACGTAACCCCAATATATTCTTTGAATTACCAGTCAGAAACTGGCACTATATACAAGTAGCAAGAAATGAGGGTATTTGTAACCTCAATATATTCTTTGAATTCCCAGTCAGACAATGGCACTATATACCAGTAGCAAAAATTGTGGGTGCATGTAACCCCAATATATTCTTTGAATTACCAGTCAGAAACTGGCACTATATACAAGTAGCAAGAAATTAGGGTATTTATAACCCCAATATATTCTTTGAATTACCAGTCAGAAACTGGCACTATATGGCAGTAGCAAGAAATGAGGGTATTTGTAACCGTAATATATTCTTTGAATTCCCAGTCAGACAATGGCACTATATGGCAGTAGCAAAAATTGTGGGTGCACGTAACCCCAATATATTCTTTGAATTACCAGTCAGAAACTGGCACTATATACAAGTAGCAAGAAATGAGGGTATTTGTAACCCCAATATATTCTTTGAATTCCCAATCAGACAATGGCACTATATACCAGTAGCAAAAATTGTGGGTGCACGTTGCCCCAATATATTCTTTGAATTACCAGTCAGAAACTGGCACTATATACAAGTAGCAAGAAATGAGGGTATTTGTAACCCCAATATATTCTTTGAATTCCCAGTCAGACAATGGCACTATATGGCAGTAGCAAAAATTGTGGGTGCACGTAACCCCAATATATTCTTTGAATTACCAGTCAGAAACTGGCACTATATACAAGTAGCAAGAAATGAGGGTATTTGTAACCCCAATATATTCTTTGAATTCCCAGTCAGACAATGGCACTATATACCAGTAGCAAAAATTGTGGGTGCACGTAACCCCAATATATTCTTTGAATTACCAGTCAGAAACTGGCACTATATACAAGTAGCAAGAAATGAGGGTATTTATAACCCCAATATATTCTTTGAATTACCAGTCAGAAATTGGCACTATATGGCAGTAGCAAGAAATGAGGGTATTTGTAACCCCAATATATTCTTTGAATTCCCAGTCAGACAATGGCACTATATACCAGTAGCAAAAATTGTGGGTGCACGTAACCCCAATATATTCTTTGAATTACCAGTCAGAAACTGGCACTATATACAAGTAGCAAGAAATGAGGGTATTTGTAACCCCAATATATTCTTTGTATTCCCAGTCAGACAATGGCACTATATACCAGTAGCAAAAATTGTGGGTGCACGTTACCCCAATATATTCTTTGAATTACCAGTCAGAAACTGGCACTATATACAAGTAGCAAGAAATGCGGGTATTTGTAACCCCAATATATTCTTTGAATTCCCAGTCAGACAATGGCACTATATACCAGTAGCAAAAATTGTGGGTGCACGTAACCCCAATATATTCTTTGAATTACCAGTCAGAAACTGGCACTATATACAAGTAGCAAGAAATTAGGGTATTTATAACCCCAATATATTCTTTGAATTACCAGTCAGAAACTGGCACTATAAGGCAGTAGCAAGAAATGAGGGTATTTGTAACCCCAATATATTCTTTGAATTCCCAGTCAGACAATGGCACTATATGGCAGTAGCAAAAATAGTGGGTGTATATAGCCCCAATTCTATTGCTAGGGGACTTGCAGCGTATTTCTGGGGTGAAGGTGGGGGGGCACACCGTTGGAACGGGTATCGGGGGTATATATCGGGTATACGGGAATACACTGACAGTGTATTCCATTCAGGATCCTGGGAAAGCTGGGTTGCGGCGATTGAGCCCGTCAGTGCCACGTTACACTGACAAGCTTCTCCCTGGAATTTAGCTCTTATAAGAGCTGTTGGTTGTCTTCTCCTTCCTATCCTAGCCTGTCCCTGCCTACCCAGAATCTAAGCCCTAGCTAGCTGGACGGAAACCTCCGTCCTCGGTGAATTGCAAGCTCAGAATGACGCGAAGCTGGGCGTCGCTGTTCTTTTAAATTAGAGGTCACATGTTTTCGGCAGCCAATGGGTTTTGCCTACTTTTTTCAACGTCACCGGTGTCGTAGTTCCTGTCCCACCTACCCTGCGCTGTTATTGGAGCAAAAAAGGCGCCAGGGAAGGTGGGAGGGGAATCGAGTAATGGCGCACTTTACCACGCGGTGTTCGATTCGATTCGAACATGCCGAACAGCCTAATATCCGATCGAACATGAGTTCGATAGAACACTGTTCGCTCATCTCTACTTGTTACCCAACCACCATACATATTGTTAATGGAAAGTGGACCGATTGGGCTCCTTTCAAATCAATGTGGAGCATATAATACAATGTGGGGGCCACTGTGAGCACATAATACTGTGTGGGGACCACTGCAGAACACGTAATACTGTTTTGGGGCCGCAGTGGAGCGCGTAATGCTGTTTGGGGCCACAATAGACCACATAATACTGTGTGTGAGCTACTATGGAGCATGCAATACTGTTTGGCGGCCATTATGGAGCACATAATACCTTTTGGCGATCTCTATGGAGCACATAATACTATGTGGGTCCTCTGTGAAACACATAATACTGTGTGAGGTCCACTCCGGAGCATGTAATAATGTCTCAGTATTGTTTACATGCCAGGTGCTGCACTGCCCACTTGCCATATTTTTGATAACTGTAGTTGTGGGTACTAAAGCCGTATCCCTTTCAAATATTTTAGATATTACTTCAGCGCCCGTAACTGCCACTATCAATAATTCACTCTAGGAAGGGGATAGGGGGCCCAGGACAAAAGTTTGCACGCGGGTCCACAAGACTTCAGTTACACCACTGATCTATACATTTAGTTGGATCATAATTCTGCTTATCCCAGCCTTGTGAGCATATTGGGTAACAAAGGGATCTGTGTAACTGGTTAGTGTTTTGGGGAAATATTCTTTTAAATAAAAGCAAATATTTTCTTTGTATTTGGGTAGGTTCATCAGATATACATTGTTTCACCAAACATACCTCGATGCAGTAAAATGAGATAATAATAAAGATTGGAAAATGGACTGGCCAAGTAGTAATATGTTTAGAGGATTATTTAATTAGGGGTATTTGCTGGCCAGCTACAAATAAATTGTTGAACACAATTGTGCCTGCAGGATCAGTTTTAGACACAGTGGGGCCCTGGGAAAAATTGAAAATGTAGCCCCAAATGCTGAAATATTGTACCTACAACATAGTCACATTCTATTATTTTGATGTGATGAAATGCTGATCACATACAGTCCTATGAAAAAGTTTGGGCACCCCTATTAATCTTAATCATTTTTAGTTCTAAATATTTTGGTGTTTATAACAGCCATTTCAGTTTGATATATCTAATAACTGATGGACACAGTAATATTTCAGGATTGAAATGAGGTTTATTGTACTAACAGAAAATGTGCAATATGCATTAAACCAAAATTTGACCGGTGCAAAAGTATGGGCACCTCAACAGAAAAGTGACATTAATATTTAGTAGATCCTCCTTTTGCAAAGATAACAGCCTCTAGTTGCTTCCTGTAGCTTTTAATCAGTTCCTGGATCCTGGATAAAGGTATTTTGGACAAACAATTCAAGTTCAGTTAAGTTAGATGGTCGCCGAGCATGGACAGCCCGCTTCAAATCATCCCACAGATGTTCAATGATATTCAGGTCTGGGGACTGGGATGGCCATTCCAGAACATTGTAATTGTTACTCTGCATGAATGCCTGAGGATTTGGAGCGGTGTTTTGGATCATTGTCTTGCTGAAATATCCATCCCCGGCGTAACTTCAACTTCGTCACTGATTCTTGAACATTATTCTCAAGAATCTGCTGATACTGAGTGGAATCCATGCGACCCTCAACTTTAACAAGATTCCCGATGCCGGCATTGGCCACACAGCCCCAAAGCATGATGGAACCTCCACCAAATTTTACAGTGGGTAGCAAGTGTTTTTCTTGGAATGCTGTTTCTTTTTGGACGCCATGCATAACGCCTTTTTTTATAACCAAACAAATCAATTTTTGTTTCCAAAATGAAGCTGCCTTGTCCAAATGTGCTTTTTCATACCTCAGGCAACTCTATTTGTGGCGTACGTGCAGAAACGGCTTCTTTCTCATCAGTCTCCCATACAGCTTCTCCTTGTGCAAAGTGCGCTGTATTGTTGACCGATGCACAGTGACACCATCTGCAGCAAGGTGATGCTGCAGCTCTTTGGAGGTGGTCTGTGGATTGTCCTTGACTGTTCTCACCATTCTTCTTCTCTGCCTTTCTGATATTTTTCTTGGCCTGCCACTTCTGGGCTTAACAAGAACTGTCCCTGTGGTCTTCCATTTCCTTACTATGTTCCTCACAGTGGAAACTGACAGGTTAAATCTCTGAGACAACTTTTTGTATCCTTCTCCTGAACAACTATGTTGAACAATCTTTGTTTTCAGATCATTTGAGAGTTGTATTGAGTAGCCCATGATGCCACTCTTCAGAGGAGATTCAAATAGGAGATCAACTTGCAATTGGCCACCTTAAATACCTTTTCTTATGATTGGATACATCTGGCTATGAAGTTCAAAGCTCACTGAGGTTACAAAACCAATTTTGTGCTTCAGTAAGTCAGTAAAAAGTAGTTAGGGGAATTCAAATCAATAAAATGATAAGGGTGCCCATACTTTTGCACCGGTCAAATTTTGGTTTAATGCATATTGCACATTTTCTGTTAGTACAATAAACCTCATTTCAATCCTGAAATATTACTGTGTCCATCAGTTATTAGATATATCAAACTGAAATGGCTGTTGCAAACACCAAAATATTTAGAACAAAAAATGATTAAGATTAATAGGGGTGCCCAAACTTTTTCATAGGACTGTATGTACAGGGGTCTATAAATGTATAGAAACTATTTTGTGTAGTCAATTTAGTTGTGAGCCTTATCTTTAAAGATCGGGTGCACAAGCCACAAGACGTGTCTTTCCCTACACAAAGAAAAATATTTGCATATACAGTGATACCTCGGTTCTCGAACGCCTTGACTTTCGACCAAATCGGTATTCGAACAGGAAATTCGAGAAAATTTTGTCTTGGAATCCGAACAAATATTTGGAACTCGAACAGCCGAACGTCCGAGATTAGCCGAGTTGAGCCGAATGGCGTTCATTCGGCCCAGCGCCTTACCTGCGTCATCATTGTGAGTCAGTGAGAGAGAGAGAGTACTGCACTGTACTGCAAGATTCTGATTCTCCTCAGCAAAAGAGACAGAGAACAGAAACACCCGAAGAGCAGTTACCCTCTGTTTTTATTGAAGAGGACTTCCCATCAGAACAATAACCATCCCCCTTCCCTCCTCCCTCCACATTCATTCCCTCCTGCCATAAAGGTTGGTACAGGTACAGTAAATGAAACACAATTTACTGTACTGTACAATACATTTTATTTTTTTTGTTTTAATAAATACACTTTTATTTCTTATTTCTTGTTGAGACTCATGTTTTTCTACATATTATATACAAATTAGGCCAGTAAATAGGCATTTTCTGGGGCTTGGAACGAATTAATCCAGTTTCCATTATTTCCGATGGGTTTTTTTGTTTCGGTTCTCGAACAATTTGGTTCTCGACCGACCTCCCGGAACGAATTATGTTCGAGAACCGAGGTATCACTGTATACAGAGTTATCAAATAGGACCGCTATACCAGGACTAAATATTGACATGTTAACTGTTTACTGCCCCGTTCTCCTCTGACTTTATAGTACAATATACAAATAGTTAATTTTAGTGTTCTGTATATTGTTCCCCAAAAAGCACCATACACTCCACTATTATCAGAGTTTCTTCCATTCCCCACATGAAGAACACAACTAGCACCCTTTTATTTGCTCTCCTCATAGTGCCAACAAGCAATGAAATAGGACCTTTCATCAGATTGGGCACAGGTAGTTGCATATACTGCTGGAAAGCTGACAGTGCGCTGAATTCAGCACACTGTCGGCTTTCCCGATCTGTGCCCCGGGTAAAGCGCTATTGGTCCCGGTACCGTAGCGCTTTACAGTCAGAAGGGCGTTTCTGACAGTTAGCCAGGGACGCCCTTCTGCCCAGCAGCACCTATAGTGCTGTATAGTGTGAGCGGGGAGGAACTCCCCCCCTCCCTCTCCTGATAACACTCGTCTGTGGACGAGCACTGTGAGCAGATGGAGGAGGCGTTCCTCCCCGCTCATACTGTATAGTGCTATAGGTGCTGCTGGGCAGAAGGCGTCCCTGGCTAACTGTCAGAAATGCTCTTCTGACTGCAAAGTGCTACGGTACCGGGACTGATAGCGCTTTACCCGGGGAATTCAGCGCACTGTCAGCTTTCCAGCAGTATATAGAACTGCCTGTGCCCGATCTGACGAAAGGTCCTCTTTAACTTCTTCCTTTAACTAATATGAAAACCAAGGTATTCATCTCTTGGAGGACTCTCCACATTTGTCAAGCAGAATCCCCAAACATAGAGCGGGTGCTGATGTGAATCCAGCCTTAGGGTCCATTCACATGGAGGAAAATGGTGAGGAATTTGGTGTGGAATTTCAGCACTGAAAAAAAATCCTCCCATTGACTTCACATGGTTCCTTTTTCTGTTAGCAGAAATTCCACACCAAATTCCTCACCATTTTCCTCCGTGTGAATGGATCTTTAGAGAATCAAGCAATAATACACAAGCAGATTAGTAGTGCTAGAATAGAATTGAATAGACAGTCATAGATACACATGGGACAAGTTCAGTCAGTGAGTCTGCTCTGCTGCAGTTAACAGCTTCATTGCCAAGCAATAATCTATATTATCTGGCAGTAATTGTAAAAGAGCAATCTCTTCTCTATACATGTAACACATTCTTTCTAGTTAATGTAAAAAAGAATCTCCATTATTTTGGCTTTTTTTTTTTTTTTTTTTTGAGTAGTCATCCAATACAGTCTAGCCTGCTCTAATTTTAAAAAGTACATTTAGGAATAGGAATTTTATTTATTTTTTTTCCGCTCGAGTATGATGTTTGATCCAGAGCTTTTTACTACTGACTAGGATTGAGCGATCGGGATCGGAAAAGATCGGATTCCGATCGGCAATCGAGAAAATTTCACGATCGTGATCAGAATTCCAATCCCGATCTTTTCGGGCGGGATCGAGATCGGGGCTTATTTCCCACAATGCTTGGCTACTGGCCAATCATTGTGGGAAAAGCTTAGCACCCATAGGAATGAATGGAAGCGGCCGGCCGCTTAACCCCCTGTGTGCCGGCTGCGTCCATTCATTCCTTTGGATTTACCACAGCCTGCCACTCTTCTGCTTCTTCCCTGTTTTACTGTATACTCAGTTGAATATACGGTAAAACAGGGACGAAGCAGAAGAGTGGCAGGCAGTGGTAAATCACTGTGTGCTGCGCTGCTGTGAGGACGATGAGGCAAGTTCACAAGTAGATAGATACTATCTACTAGACAAGTCAATGTACAGTAATATCTATCTACTCGTGAACTTCGCTCAACGTACCTGCTCAGAAGTGCTGCGGCTGCCCTCTGCAGGTCCGGTTCTCTGTCCTTCATGTGGCTTCAGAGCGCCCTGCGCCCCGTCCCCACCTCCCTAGACTAGTATTAGAGAAGGCGGGGCTTAGGAGAGTGTGAGCGGGTACTGGGCGTGGAGACGTGAGTCATGCACTCACGTCTCCCCGCCCACACTCTCCAGCCGCACCAAGCCCCGCATACTCCCAGCATCTCTACTACATCAATACTAGTCTAGGGAGGCGGGGGGGGCAAGGCGCTCTGAATACGTGAAGGACAGAGGACCGGACTGGACGAAGAAGAACTGGGAGCTGCAGGTAAGCGAACACTGGGGGAGGGGGTTAATCACTACACAGCGTGGGGTCCAAAAATTGAATCAATTTTTGGACTACATGCTGTGTAGTGAATAGGATCGTTTTTTATATCCGATCTCCAATTATTTAAAAAATCCCATTGACTTCCATTGGGATCGGAATTGGGATCAGGTTCGAATGGAAAATGATTGGAAATCGGATTTTAAAAACGATCCTGAAATTTCAAGATCGGCTCAACCCAGGGGCGTAACTGCCGCAGAGGCAGCGGAGGCAGCTGCCACAGGGCCTGGGCCATTAGGGGGCCCGGTGACCGCACTACCACTGCGTTTTTTTTATTTTTTTTAAATAAGCCCTTACGGGCCCTATTCACTTGCCAATCCTGGCTGGGCCGGGATCGGTAAGTGACATCGCGTGCCCCATAAATACTATCATTATACTCAGGGGTCTTGACAGACCCCTAATGTATTATGATCGGCGGACTGGGAGAGGTAAGGGAACGTAACAAACACTGTTACTTACCTCTCCACGATCCTGCCAGGCCTCCTTCCTGACGTCCTTTCTGACATCTCTGACGTCACATGAACCCAGCCTGCGTCCCGGGTCATGTGACGTCTGACGTCATTTCAGAAGGACGGCAGCGGAGAAGACAGCTTAGGAGCCGGGGACAGGTAAGAAACAGTAATTTTTTATGTTTTTATTCCCCCGGGTCTCCGATTATTATACTCTGGGGTCTGAAAAGACCCCAGAGTATAATAATTTTTTATGGGTGTGCACTATGGGCTATAATACTATGTGCAGGACACACTATTGGGGATAATACTGTGTGCAGAGGCCAGTAAGGGATATAATACTGTGTGCAGGAGCCACTATGGGCTATAATACTGTGTGCAGGGGCCACTATGGCGTATAATACTGTGTGCAGGGTCCAGTAAGGGACATAATACTGTGTGCAGGGGCCACTATGGGGGAATAATACTGTGTGCAGGGGCCACTATGCGGGATAATACTGTGTGCAGGGGCCAGTAAGGGACATAATACTGTGTGCAGGGGCCACTATGGGGGAATAATACTGTGTGCAGGGGCCACTATGGGGGAATAATACTGTGTGCAGGGGACACTATGGGGATAATACTGTGTGCAGGGGCCACTATGGGGGAATAATACTGTGTGCAGGGGACACTATGGGGGATAATACTGTGTGCAGGAGCCACTAAGGGACATAATACTTTGTGCAGGGCTTACTAAGGGACATAATAGAGAGCGGAGGAGGGGGTCGGTCGAGGTCTTCGACGTCGGTGTCGGTTGGGGGGGCCCCATGTCAAAAGTTCGCCATGGGGCACCGCCATTCCTAGTTACGCCACTGGCTCAACCCTACTACTGACATCACCTAAAAGGTGCAGGGCAGGCACTGTTTCAACACCAGGTCAAACCCATTCTCCTCCTCCAGTTCCTACACACAGAGCCACTTCCCAGTCCAACTTCACCAAGGAATGCCATTAGTAATGCTCTCACTCCCTCGTTTCATGGTTGGTTGAAGTACATATTGAATGGCACTTTTAATAGTGTGTGCCAAAATTTCTTGAAATGAAGTCAAATGCAAATCAGTCTTACCACATACCAAAACACAAAAACACAATGATCACTTTTTGAAGATAGTTCCATTTTTTTTAGCTGACAAGGAAGGCAGTAGGTACACTGATAGTGTGCCCCAAATTTATTTTGAAATTATGTCAATTGTCAATCGTTTATTGTCACTGCACTACTGGCAAGGTGAAGCACACATTGAGTGGCAGTGTTGCACATGCTGGAGCATCAGTTTGAGCTACGGTATACAGTGAATGATTACCGCATGCAGCAAACCACAGACACAATGATCAATTTTGGAAGATAGTCCAGCTTTTTTAGCTGGCAGCCAGGCCAGACACGCTGATAGTGTGGCCCAAATTTTTGGGAAAAATTTGTCAGTTGTCACTACGCCAACATGACACTGTTGATATTGTTGTCTATTTATTGTGCTGCTGCTAATGCTGGCTGCTGCTACTCCTAAACACCTACCACCACTGCCACCTCTCAGTCAGACATGTCTTGTGTCCTGGTCCATCATATTATACTCTGCTGCACATTCACACATATTGCCACAGCTGTCTAGTGCCCACCACCACAACCACCACTCAAACAGACATGCTCTGCAGCCTGGTCCATCATATTTTACCCTGCTGCACAATCACATGTGTTGCCACAGCTGCGTAGTGCCTACCAGCACTGCAGTGCCGCACCTCCCATGAGGCGACCTGAAGCGAGCGCTTCAGGCGGCACTATGCCTGGGCCTCAGGGAGGGCGGCATTTTTGCTAACCTAAGCCAGTCCAGGACAAGCTGTCCTGGACTGGCTTATCACCGAGCGGTGGTTTGGGGAGGCTGCTGGAGCAGCGTAGCTCCAGCAGCCTCCCCTCACGCTCAGGCAGAGAGCAGGCAGTCTCCGGGCCTACTCTCTGCCGGTGAACGGGACTAAGCCCCGCCCCCTTCACTCGGCCACGCCCCCGATCCACCGGCCACGCCCCCGATCCGCCCCCTCCTCCGGCGGGGGGGGGGGCGGCTTTCTGCAGTTAGCCTCGGGCGGCGAAAGGAGCAGGCTCACCCCTGCAGCACTGCCACCAAACATTTTTTTTTTTACAAGGCCATTGCTTTTAGCAATATAACCCCCATGTGTGTCTAAAAAGCTATGGACACGCACATTTTCCTAATAAATGGGTCATTTTTTTGAGTGTTTTATGCCAGGACCCCACATATCATAAACGATTTGCCACGATTTGACCACAGCATTTTATAGTTTCTGCAAAGTAGAAGGATGGATAAAGTGATCTAGCCAGACATATGGAAATCTGAAAAACACTATAGTTTACTTTCTGTGTAGTTTTTATTCACTTTTGGAACCTTCTTTGTGTCAAAGTCCTTTTTTTTTTATCCCAAAATGTAGAATCCTGTAGGTGTGGCATCCTTTTACTGGACTCTCTCTTGGGAAAAAAAAGGCTCCACATAAATCTTTTGTATAAATTGCAGATACTTTCACATAGTATGTTCTACTGTTGATATTCCATTGTAGGTTCAAGCGCACCCTCAGCTCTGATGTAGCAGAGCCGAGGGTGCACTTGAACCCTTGCGCACCCTCGGCTCTGCTACATCAGAGCCGAGGGTGCGCTTGAACCCTTGTGCAGCCTCGGCTCTGCTACATCAGAGCCGAGGGTGCGCTTGAACCCTTGTGCAGCCTCGGCTCTGCTACATCAGAGCCGAGGGTGCGCTTGAACCCTTGTGCACCCTCGGCTCTGCTACATCAGAGCCGAGGGTGCGCTTGAACCCTTGTGCACACTCTGCTTCATCAAGCTAATAGAATGCATTGGCCAGCGCTGATTGGCCAATGCATTCTATTAGCCCAATGAAGTAGAGCTGAATGTGTGTGCTAAGCACACACATTCAGCACTGCTTCATCACGCCAATACAATGCATTAGCCAGTGCTGATTGGCCAGAGTACGGAATTCGGCCAATCAGCGCTGGCTCTGCTGGAGGAGGCGGAGTCTAAGGTCGGACCTGAATGGAGACTGGTGTGGAGCAATCTTAGACTCCGCCTCCTCCAGCAGAGCCAGCGCTGATTGGTCGAGTTCCGTACTCTGGCCAATCAGCGCTGGCCAATGCATTCTATTAGCCCAATGAAGTAGAGCTGAATGTGTGTGCTTAGCACACACATTCAGCTCTACTTCATCGGGCTAATAGAATGCATTGGCCAATCAGCGCTGGCCAATGCATTCTATTAGCGTGAACTGAGTTTGCACAGGGGTTCTAGTGCACCCTCGGCTCTGCTACATCAGATTGCTACATCTGATGTAGCAGTGCCGAGTGTGCATCAGATGTGTAGTTGAGCAAAACTGACTCAGCACTGCTAAGTCTCTGCATTCGCATAGGAATGCATTGGCCAGCCTTCGGCCAATCAGCGCTGGCTCTGCCGGAGGAGGCGGAGTCTAATGTCGGACCTGAATGGAGACTGGTGTGGAGCGATCTTAGACTCCGCCTCCTCCAGCAGAGCCAGCGCTGATTGGTCGAGTTCCGTACTCTGGCCAATCAGCACTGGCCAATGCATTTCTATGGGGAAAAGTTAGCTTGCGAAAATCGCAAACTGACAGGGATTTCCATGAAATAAAGTGACTTTTATGCCCCCAGACATGCTTCCCCTGCTGTCCCAGTGTCATTCCAGGGTGTGGGTATCATTTCCTGGGGTGTCATAGTGGACTTGGTGACCCTCCAGACACGAATTTGGGTTTCCCCCTTAACGAGTTTATGTTCCCCATAGACTATAATGGGGTTCGAAACCCATTCAAACACTCAAACAGTGAGCGGCTGTTCGAATCGAATTTCGAACCTCGAACATTTTAGTGTTCGCTCATCTCTAGAAACCAACAGTGGATTTTCTTGAACTGATTCACAACAAAAACCACACAGAATAACCTGTAGCACAAACTGAGGCTGCTGCTAGACATTCTTCACTTCAGTTCAGTCTATGCTTTGGGATTTTTAAGCAGAGTGTGGATGGGATTTGTTTAAGTCTCATCCACTTTGCTGTGAATATACAATACAGCAAATAAGCCACTGACAAGTCCACAGTGACTAATCCCTATACATCCTGTGTAGATTTACTCTAAAAGTGGCTCTCCTATAACCATAGCTTGTCGTCTGTCCACAGAATTGGTGATATGTGCCAGTGATCAGTTGGTTCATATGATTGCCATCAATCACAAACCCAAGTTCCCATGTTCTCCTGTCTCAATTGATTGATGTTCATGTGCATTACTGATTACATTCAAAGTCTACGGAACAGATTACAACAGCTGACCTTCCGGCTATCTCCATCAGTTCCATACACTTTGTACACAACGGTAGCGTGTTTAGTAAGCTGCAAGATTATTCATATGGAATAATGCAGGACAGACAACAGTTGGGCACTTATCAGATGTTTTAGGTTATAAGTTTTGAGTATCAGAAAAACCCTTTCAGGCTAAGGCCCCATGTAGCGAGCCTCAGCAAAAAAAGTGCTGCGGGAAAAACCGCGGCTGCAATGCATCGCAGACTTTTTGCCTCCATTATACCTGTAGGGAAATTACCACCATTTCCATAGGTATAATTGACATTCTGTGCTTTCCAAAGCTGAGATGTTTTTGGAAATCACCGTGTTTCCATTGGTTACACTTTTTCTGCAATGTGTGGATGGAATTCACTAGAATCCCATCCAGTTTGCAGTGACTGTAGAATGCTGCAGTTTATGCCATGTGGGGTCCCGGCTTAAGGCTAAGGGTCCATTCACACGGAGGAAAATGGTGAAGAATTTGGTGTGGAATTTCAGCGCTAAAATAAAAGCCTCCCTTTGACTTCAATGGGTTCCTTTTTCTGCTAGCAGAAAAAGCACATACCTGTATACAAACATATAGTACTAACACATATACCAGTTTACATACATACAATACACAGTCATATATGTTTATACAATCAAAGTACTCACACAATATACATCATATAGAATATAAGACAAATACACCTTAAACAAATGTACACTTTACACATAAATGAAAATTAAATACATATTCTACCCTAAAAATATACTCAGAGAGAAAACTCAGCAGCTTTAAGTAGTTAAAACTGTTATATTGCAGCAGACTTCCTCACTCACACTTCAATCTAATTGCTGAGTAACCGCTTGTGAAGAGGTGGGGGAGGGGTGATGTTAAGGTAGTTCAGGCAGTTTGTCATAAGGTGGCACCAGTAGCTGCTGCTAAGTGCCCAGAAACTTTAGAAGAAGTTATTAGCAGACACTGTAGCTGCCAATGGTTTCCTCTTCTCCCAATCTTTATTTCCCATTGTAGGGAAAGTATGCTACTGGCAGGAGACCCTATGGGTGTGGAGGCCTTGGGCAATTGGCCAGTTTGTCTCCCCTTGTGTGTCCGTAATGTGGGTAGAGTAGTCAGAGACAACCCCATTCTGGTTAGTGATATCCAAGGATGATATTGCAATTTCTGAAGAGCAGCAGCTTGCACTGTTGGATTTTGCAATTACATTTGATCAGGTTGTTCAAAAAGCTCACCTGGGAGGAATTAGGCGCATAGAGATTAAGCAGCTTAAAAGGGAGGGAATTGATTGTACAAATCAGAACAAAGTATTTCTCCATCACATCTACGACTGAATTTAGAAACTGAAAATCAACAGTATCCCCTATTGCTATCAAAACCTCTGTCTTTTTTCTTTTCAGCATTGTGAATATTTTGGATTTTTTTATGAGCGAAATGGGAATGATTAGATATAGAAAAGTGTGTTTCTTGAAAGCACAGGGTATCAGTTTGGGAGAATTAAGCATCCTTCCACACCAGTGACCTCTTATAAGGGTATTGATCCCTTTGCTATGTAAGGGCTCGTTCACACGGTGTAACGTGCCGTGTGATGTGGCACGTGTACGCCGCGTGACCCTTTGCGTGCCGTACACGCTCCCATTCATTTCAATGGGAGAGGGGATCGTATGCGCCACGCTAGTTTGCGGCCGTGATTAAATGCACGGCCGCAAACTAGCGCGGCGCATATGATCCCCGCTCCCATTGAAATGAATGGGAGCGTGTACGGCACGCAAAGGGTCACACGGCGTACACGTGCCACATCACGCGGCACGTTACACCGTGTGAACGAGCCCTAAGGCTAAGGCTCTCATTTTATTCCACAGCTTTGTTCACAGAAAATCTGTAGTTTTTCTCTGTGAGCTTTCTGCCTCCATTATACCTATATGGAAAATGCCAGTGTTTCTATGGGTATAATTGACATTCTGTAATTTACAAAAGCACACCTTTTAAGTTTTTTTTTTGTTTTTGTTTTTGTTTTGTTTTTTAAATCGCAGCATATTCCCTGTGGCTTTTTTGCTACAATGTGTGGATAGGATTAGCCAGAATCCCATCCATTTTGCAGGTAATGTAAAACACAGCATTTTTTGCTGCAGTGTCTCCTCGGGGGTCAAAACACTAAGTTTACCCAACATGGGGCCTTGGCCTAAAAAAGTAAATTTATGTAACATGAGAATGGTAGAAAAAGGGTTCTAAATGTAAGGGACATGGACTGTGAAACAAGAATACAAGGCAGATCAGGGTGGGAGAGAAGTCTTGAACATCATTTATAGGAGAGAAATATTAATAAAAGAGAACAATAAATAGTGTATAAAATTTGGGTCATAAGTAGTTAATAGTTCTCGCACTTTATGAAATCACCTATGAAAAGCACAGATTACAGTCTCCAAATAAGGACTATGATTCCCTGAGGAAGCCCAAATGTGGGTGATACATAGGCTACAGATCCAGAAATAGGTAGTATATTTAGTTGGGTACATTCAGTAGATCTTTTCATACGTGACATTTCTTATAGCTTTGGCTGTTTATCTAATGGCGGTATCCTCATGTCGTTCATTTGTATTGCTATCTGTGTATGTGTTTCAGTATATGGAGAAAATTTATGTTTATCTTTTGCTTTTTTGAACTCTATGATACACTTCTATATCATGGCACATACAAGCACATTTGATATGTTGGTAATATTTGTATTATCTTTTTCTTTCTGTGTTTTGTTTCAGATTATATAGTATTTATTTAGTAGGGATAGCAGTATAGGGATAGAAAAACCAAGATCTTCTACATATCCTCCTGTAATATGCATACTAAAATACTGCATTTTAATAGACCTCTAGTCATTTGACTCCACTAATATACCCTATTATTTTTAAATGTTTTAACTTTGTGTGTTTAATAGACTTGTTATATTTTTGATACTTTGAGGGTTGAGCGTCCTTAGTAGCCTGCATCCTTTTTACCCTTTTCTTTCCTCTCCTAATAAAGATTCTAGAGTTAATACCTTAGCAAGAGATTGAAGATACATTCCGATTCAGGGTAGCACAAGTAGGTCCATTTGTACCAGTTAGTAAGTAACCACTTGAAGGCCAAGAGATCTGAACTTAGCTGTTCCATATTCTGGTTTATTCATAGACGTAGGTGGAACCAGCAGCTTGGTAGTGAAATCACATCTGTATGCCATTTTACAATTTCATAGGTTGTTGAGATGAATATAAACTTCATTCTTGCCTGTATTATTGCCTAAAAAGATCTGTGTATAGATGAATTCTCTCATATGCAGCCAAAAGAGTTTGGAGTTTCCTTGTCATGAGCATCATAGATTCCTTTATGTGGAAGAAGTGGATCCAGACAGTCACATGTAATGATGTGGTCAGAGAGAGATTTTGGTTTTGGTAGCCTTTGAGATTGAACGATTATTTAGACTCAGGTACCAAAGTCTTCATCAGTTTCTAGAGGTATGGTGAAACTAAGGGACGCATTTGGGGATTCCTCTAAACATAACATTATCTCTTGTGCTTTTATCACTCAATATTAGACGTATTATTTTTAAGGTTCTGCACTTCCTCTTCCAAAGCATAATGGCCTTCAGTCATGTTATTGTGGTAGGGGGTCAGCTCTCCCATTTTAATTTCAATATGATCTATTTTCCCACCAATGTTATCTATGGAAGTGGTTTTTCTGGAGGTCATTTTAAAAAGGAGCTCCCTAGGACTCTCATCATGCCCTTTATAAATGCTTCAGAGGCTGCCTGGTCAGTAATACGGATATCTGAGAAGGAGTCACCTTCCTCTAGAATAGAAGAAGCAGCACAGGCTGTGTCAAGACCTTTTCCAACTTTGGTCTTTGCTTTACAGAGCTGCAGGAAGGTGAGGCCTGACTGAGTGTTTTCTGTATCTTGCATATAATTTTGGGTGACGTAGGGCCGAGGAATTTGAAAGGTTTCAAATGAGAAACATAAGTTAGGCACAATATCGGAATGATTACTACGTGTTCATATCCTGTGAATATATGTAGAGTGCATATGTAGCAAAGAAGATTCTGAACGAAATCCAGCATCCATCAGTTTCTAAAAATCCAATATTTATTAGCTTGCGAAGTCAAAACATTCAGAGTGATACAGGTGGCAATAGTAGCTCCCATGTAAAAAAGAGAAACGTGTTCCGGATGACGCATTTCGGAACTTGGTTCCTTAGTTGAGGGTTGGACTGAGTAGGTATGAAAGGGTGGATAGTTAGAGGGACGCGGAGGGAAGTGAGGAAGGAGGGGGAGAAAAGTGAGAGGGTTAGTGAGGAAGTTACATAATAGAAAGAATTGTGTCTAAACAGAAGTAGAGATACCAGCAGCCGTCAGAGATGCCCAGAAATCACTCAAAACATGGATGGGTGCATTTATTAACTAATTAGTAGCACTAACAAACATTTTTTTAAAAAACTTATTTTGCCCTGAAAACCCCTTTAAGATGACACTAACAGCACCAATATCTCTGGCGCATACCTGTATACCAACAAAGTTGACTTCAACGTACTGTCAACTTTTCGAGCATTACATAAAAGCACTAGTGCCATGAAAGGTCCTCTTTTTTAAAAGGTTAAATAATCAGCAACTTGTTCAATATGCTGCGCTATGTTATTAAATCCAAAAAGACTGCTTATAGAATAGGCATCTAGTTGCTCAAAAGTCAGCAAATTGTAAAAGACATTGAATCTACTGTATATTTATGGAATGCTTATGGCAATATTAAAAGGAACCTGTCACCATGAAAATGCATTACAATCTGCAGGCAATATGTTATAGAGAAGGAGGATCTGAGCAGATGATATGTAGTGCTGTGGGAAAAAGATTTAGTAGAACATGTCAAGTATTCATATATTTTCCGGGTATTTATGTGCTTTGAAGGAGTAATTGAGTCCAGTGGGTGGTCTTAATAGTAATGTAGAGCTGTCTCAGAATGCACAGTCATAGAGGGGAGCCGGTCAGTCACTGTTAGGACCGCCCACTGGACTCAATTAATCTTGCGAGGTATAGAAAGAACAGATCAATAAATGGATAACTGACAAGTTATACTGGATCTGTTCCCACAAGACTATAATTCAGTCTGCTCAGCTACTCCTGCTCTATGACAAGCTGTCTTCAGATTACTCAGCATTTTCATGGACAGAGGCTCCCACTGCATGTCTACCGAATATATAAAGTATGGCATTGATCTTTGCTTCTATTCACATAATAAGTTATTAGTACCTGTGTGTTTCTTATTGACCTAAACAAATTTAAATATACTGTAACATGGTGCAGGTTGCTGTAGATATATAGTATTGTATTCTTGTTATTACTGTATGTTGCAGCTTCGTAGAATGCTTACATTTAATTGAATATGTATACACTACTATTAAGGATAGTATAAATTATTACCTACATGCTACAAGCTTTCCAAGCTGCTTAAGTGAAATGTTTCCCTTGTTATGTATATTTCCAAATCTGTTATTTGTAACCCAGTATGTTATTTAAATGGGGCATGCATTAGATTTCATTATGAGATCTTTGTTATCAGTAACCATATGAGAAATCAAAAGAATAAGTTGAGTACACATATTTTGTCATTTAAAAAATGTAATTCATCAAAAAAGGACCCTGAAGGTGAAACATCACATCTAAGCATAATTTGTGTTGCAAATTATTAGATTATTTTGCCCAGCAGCATCAGCACAGTGTTTTTGAATAGTATAAAGCATGATATAGATAACGTAGATAGATGGATGATAGAAGATCAACACCTTTTGTACCAAACAATGAAATAAACTAGCATGATGTATACTTGAGGAATACAATTTAAATGTATCTTCATTTATAGAATCTTTGTTCAAATTCAGTTGGTAGAAAATATCCTCCTGTTATGACCGATCATGCGCATGACTCCATTGAAAGTCATATAATCTCCAACTAGTACAGAACCATAACACAGAAGACAGCACCCATACATGTTCTATGGGGCCAATAATTTGAAGGCTATGGAACTATTTTCTGTCTATACTGCAATTTATCCAGAATAAGACAGAAAGGTCTAATCACAGAGAAGTTTTTCTTCTAGGGGAGACTAGATCTGTAATATGGTACTATAATACATGAAGACGCTATTTTATTGCTCATGGTTCTGCTACAGTACCATATGTGCATTAGTGTTTAATTTTATATTGTGCAAGACTCTGTATCAGACACCCAAGAAGGATTATTTTGGAGGCTCCATAGCGCCTTAATTATTGAGATCACTTAGCAGGTTCATTGGCCAATTGAACGCAGATAAAGTGAAATACAATGATGAGCTCCTCCATTCAGGCCTTGACTAATGATGCCTTCAGCAGGGAATGAGAGCAAAACCAGAGACATCACTAGCCACAGCCTGAAAGCACCTTCATGGGAACAGGGCTAAGGGAGAACAACTATTTTAAAATTTTTGAATGTAATTTATTAACTGAGTGGTCACTGAGGGGGTAGGGAGCATTCTGCGGAGGCTACTTGAAGGGATTTTTTATTTGTGGGACACTTAAGGCAGCATTAAATTAATTAAATCTTTGAACTGGGCACACTAATATGTTAAACCACCCTGCAGTCAGGAGATCACATGACACTCTGATTTGTGTGTTCTATTTGACCTCCTGATTGACACTTTAGGGGAGGAGATCATCCAGTTGGCGTTATCAAGTCAGAGTTCTCTCATATTTAATGGATCCCCAGGTTAAGGTTTCTATATTGCAACATAAAAAGTGTTTAATAGCAATTATACATACTTTAATTATTAACACAATGACTTATCTGCTTGCATTCCATAAATAGCTATTTTTGCAGGAACAGACTGTTGACTACCTAAAGCATAGCCTTTCTGGAGAATATCATTTTAAAGATTGTAAGACTCTTCAATGAATAATTATTATACAGGATCCCTTTACTGTTCACATGAAGAAGACACATTTTGATGAAAAGGGAATTGCCTCGTGTTAAGCAAACCTTTTCCATTATATATATATATATATATATATATATATATATATATATATATATATTACGTTATACTTACATTATTTACAGTATGTTCAGAAATTGTATTATTAGTCAGGTACAATTTTATAGTACAAGTGTTTAATGCTTTGGTTTTTTTTCGAAAAAAAACATTCACTGTATTGTGACTTTATTATAACAGTCTTATTTTGTCAGATTTTGTACTGCTTATGTATATTTTTGTAAATTAGAAAATAATTAGAAATTGTAATATTACAAATTATAGGTGAGGACATTGTTAAGTAATTAAAAATACAGAAATGTACCAATTGGAAAGGTGATGACCTTACAGTTGCAACTATTAAATCGGTTCATTTCCTAAAGCTTTGGATCTCATTCATACGAAAGTCTAAAAACAAAGCTACTCATACACATTAAGCTGAATGAGAATAACTGAAATACTCTCTGCATGAGACATTCCACTGTTACATACTAGAATAATGTCCTCGCTGATTGCGAAACTAAATACATTTCTGCTAGTTAAATTAATGAATACATTAACTTGCAGTGAATCAACTGACTTTGATTTATGCTTATTTGTATGAGCATGAGTTTAAAGATCACACGGGGATGGTATGTAAAGATGATAAAAATGACAAAAGGTAAGCTTTAATGTGACTACCATAGAGTTATTTAATATTGTAAAAAAAAAAAAAAAAAAAAACAGACTGCTACATCAATAGTGATTTATTTATTTTATCTACACTCATTTTGACAGTAAATATTTATATACAAAGACTACCTTCTGTACGTATACAGAAATATAATTATCATCATTATTGATTCTTATAGGTTAATAATATTTATTCTATGGTGCGTTTATGTGTTATATCTGTATTTATATGCTAGCATATTCCTTTCATAATATGTAATATTATAAAAGACATATGGTATGTAATATATATATTTATATAAACAGCAAATAACATGTTGCTTAATTTCATTATTTAGAAAAATGTATACATATTCTTATTTATTTATCTTGTGTGAATGATACATGCCAAGGATTATGATAATGCCTTCCTACAATGCAGTTTATCAGAGTTATATAGCTTGACAAAGTGGGAATGGAAACAGTGCCATCATGTGATACTTTTCAGTGCTTTTCATTTATTAAAACTTCCTGCACACGCTTTGCAGAAATCCTGCAGCAATAGATTCCATCTCCTAACATTCTATTACTCTTAATAAACAGTTAATTGTGTGCTACATTACTACCATTTTCAGTATGTTTAATAAAAACCATTAAAATGATCATTAATATAATTTAATGTAAGTTCAAATTACAAATCATAAAACAACAGTCCTAGCTACTCTAATTCTGGGAAACCGAATTTTCTCAAATTGTAACAAAGAAAAAAGTTACATATGTGAACACTTGTAAGGCAAACTTTAGATTTCATTTTTAAATTACTTTCACACATTGTTGCCGTGTATTTCACAGTATTTTGCAGGTTGGTTGTTACATTAAAATCTATAGTTTTGATGTTTAGATGGGTATACTGTATGATATTTTTCAATAGGCTTCTCTATTGATCTATACCCCCCACCCCACAAAAAGCAAGTTTCAAATTTAATAAAATAATACCATGCCCCCCAAAATGCTAATAAAACTCTTGAAATACATTAATTTTTATAAGAATTGAAAATCTTAAAACAAAAGTTTCTCAGAAGGTGATTATTGTGCTACAGTCTTATACAGAGGTGATGTTCTTTATACCAAGTATAGGACACTAGCTTGCTCAGGCAAATGTCTGATAACCTTCTTTTTCTCACAAGTGATTTTAGTGGTTTAGTAATAAGTATTTTACAATCTGCCCTCGATAATCTGCTCTTTCTGCTCCATGGTGAGCCTGTGATACATATACAGCAGTTATTCGGAGGAGGCCAAGCTGCGGGGGTGGGAGAGAGCAGCAGCTTGAACCATTGAGGTAGGTTTCAGTCTATGTGTAATTCCCAGTAGAGACTACAGCTAAACTGGAGTTCCTTTATGATGATTGATTAAAAAAAAAAAAGCATTGAGCACTACTGTAGTATCCTTCAACTCAGACCTAAACATGAAAACCATAGTTTATACATATCTATTATTAAAATTATTTTTGTTATAAACTGTGTGCTTGACTGACAACTTTGTAATCTCATCTGTTTGTCTATGCTACACTATGTAGCTTATTATCAACCATGCCCTACTTCAACTAATAGACCCTTCCTGTTCTCGACTCCTAAATTTGATCATTTCTTTTCCCCATTGGCTGTTACTGATTGACTACTAGTTATACCTGTTCCAACACCCTTGACATGAGGATTGCTTTGTAAAGCATTTTGTTCTGTTTGTTCTGTTGCTGGACCTCAGTTTGTTTAGTCATGTTTTCCTTTGAATTTATGGATATGAGGATTCTGCATCTTTCCTATAGATTCCAGTTCTGTCTGTATCTTGGGAATCTCCTGAACCTGTACCTGCATTCTGTGTACCTTGAAACCTGCCTGTATCCTGTATACCCTGAAACCTGCCTGTATCTTGTATATCCTGAAACCTGCCTGTATCCTATAACCTCAGGTGAACTCTGAAACCTGTGCCTGTAGCACAAACTTAAAACCTTCCTGTATCCTGTGAGTACTGAAATCTGTAGTGGACCCTGAGCGTGTATCTTGTCTATATACAATGTGCCATCTATCCTGTGCCTGTATGTTGTAGTTTAATATACCCCTGCCTGTTGCAGTTATCATCTGCCTGTGCCAAGACTTTGATCCTGACTGTGACACCCGCCTACTCCTGCACACTGCTTCTGGTATCTAGTTATTCCTTGCCTGTTCCTTGACACAGTTCTTAATATCTCCTGGTTCAGAACCTTAGACCTTTGGTGGTTGCTCCAAGTGTCTCAGGTTTCTATTTCAGGCCATATCCTGCTCCAACTGAGGTCTCTTTTGCCTCATCCTACTTGCCACTTTGGTGTTTCTGGACTGTCATTTGTTACTGTTGCTCCTGGTTCCTAGCCAATTGCAGTGTGGAAATGTTATTTGAGTTTTATTCTGCTTTATAAGAACCCTTCATGACTTTAGTGTATATTGCCATTTGTTAATATACTACCTTAATATTGTGGGTGACACTAGTATTTGGTATGCATTAATTTTAGCACCTTAAAGATGTGTGGTCTCTGCTATATTATAAAGTGGAGACCCAATGGTAATGTCTACAATTAGAGTCCCTAATCCTTCTAATGCCTTGGTCAAACATGACTGAGGCATTGGATTACTGGCGGTGCATGCACTGTGCCATTTGGTGTGGGTCTGCTGCTCTTTGGGCTTCTTAGTGCCTTCTGAATGTTGTCAGTGGCCCCAGGGGACTACTGAGGACTGTGATTTTATTTGTATTTGAAAACTTTCCTAATCCAACAACTAGCAATTCACAAGTTCCAAAACAGTGATGCAGTTTCCAAGTAATATTACCATATAATGCCCAAATAATATTTTCTTGTAATGCAGAAATATTGCCATGTTTAAATAATGTTATACTGTGCCCAAAGACCAAAATACCATGGTGCATGAAGTTAGAATTATCTCATTTAGCAAGTTAGGAAAACCAAGCTCTCTGTACAGAGAAAATGAATCAGCACTGACTAAATATTTACAGCTTTTCTTAAAGGGGTTGTCCAAGACCTGATGACAATTGATACTGATGACCTATCCACAGTACACACAGGCCCAAGCACTGATCAGCTGATGTAACCACTGGATGCTGTATATAAAATATATGGATAGAAGTAGCCCTGCTCAAGTGAATGGGAGTAAGGCTGCAATTTTCTGGCACCACCACTACAACTTCTGGCTCATATACTGTAGCTGAGCAGAGCTGCTTCTGGCAATATACCTCAAAGTGTCCTAAATGATTTTTCAGGGCAATTGGAATACTTTCAATTTGGAGCAAAATTATTTAGACCAAAATAAATCTGAAACTGATAGAATGAACTTGATATGAATCTTGGAACGTTTGCTCATGTCTATAGAATTATTGCACATGACTAATTCTTAGTTAAAATGCTACCAGAGGTATCTTAAATGCCTTTCCCTCTCTCTAGAGCAATGATTATGAATAATGTATTCAGCTTCTCATCTACAGTCCCATGGAGTGGCATTCTGCATGTGTAAACTGCTGTTCCATTCATATGAGGTACACTCATTCTCAGGATTAGTGGGGGTCCCAGTGGTTAGAACTTCAGTGATTACACAGTTATCCTCTATCCTGTAAATAGGTGATAACATGTAGTTATTGGAATACCCCTTTAATTAACTCACAGAGAAAAAAATATTATGACCCTGTATGCAGGTTTCAAATCATATACATAGATCAATAAATTACTGCTATACATATCTGTAATATCTGTAATACAATACTTAACACCCCACAAAACTAAGAATCAGACTGTTGTATTATCTCTTATATATAAAAATGAGTTTTTGTCTGTCTGTCTGTCTGTCTGTCTGTCTGTCTGTCTATCTGTCTGTCTGTCTGTTCTTTATGCGCGACCAAATGACTGAACCGATCTTCACCAAATTTGGCACACAGATACATCAGGTGTCCGGGAAAGCTTTAGACTGGGTCTCAACTCTCTTGGATGTACTGTTCCTGAGATACAGTATTCCCAAAAAAATTAGCTTCATTAGCCAATACAAACCTGCAGGTTTTTCCCTCAAATTGCTGCCATACACATGGTCACTCCACATGCACACAGCATTACTCCATGTTTCCATAACTGATATCCAACACTGATATCCAAACTGAGATACACACATCATAGGATTAGATACAAAGCTCAGCACACAACAACACACATCAGAGGATTAGATACACAGCTAAGCATTCACTATCACACCTCAGAGGATTAGATACATAGCTCAGCACACATCAGAGGATTAGATACACAGCTCAGCAAACCTCAGATGATTATATACACAGCTCAGCACACATTATCACACATCAGAAGATTAGATACACAGCTCAGTACACAGTATCACACAGCAGAGGATTTGATACACAGCTTAGCACACACCATCACATATCAGAGGATTAGATACACAGGTCTGCACACATCAGACTATTAAATAGACAGATCAACACACAGTATCACACATCATAGGATTAGATACACAGCTCAGCACACAGTATTACCTGTCAGAGGATTAGATACACAGGTCAGAATACAGTGTCACATAACAGATGATTTGATACGCTGCTCAGCACACAGTATCACACATCAGATGATTAAATACACAGGTCAACACACATAGAGGATTAGATACACAAGTCAGCATATACCAAAATGTATAATTACTCATATTCCCCAAACCTCATCAATACTTACCAGCCTTCCTGTCCAGGAACAGCTCCTCCCCTCTACCTCACTTCAAGTGCTCGCTGGAGACTGGAGACGCTACATCTGCAAGACATGTACTCCATTTCTACCACACAGGCCTCGCAGGTACTTCTGGTCTGTGCGCAGCGACTCCAGCCTGCCCACAGTGAAGGAGAAAGGAGGAGCCATCTCCCAAAAGCAGAAGATCAGTAATTGCGTTGCGATAGGGTGGAGGGGGGTCTTAGTAGTGAGTGGGATAGCTAGTTAGCTAGGGAGACAAGGGGGAGCGGATGCTAGTAGTGGGCGGGATAGCTTAGCTAGGGAGAAAGGGAGGGGGTATAACGGAGAGATAGAGGAGGGGGGAACAGTGACATGAAGACAAGCCAGGGTCATTAACAGGAGAGAGCAGAGTACAATGTCAGAAATCAAAAGCAAAATCAGGAACAGAACCAGGAGATCAAAGCAGGAGACACACAGGACACAGAGGAGAGCTAACTTCCAGTATGGACAGAATAGCCAGTGTTGAGCGAAATTTCAGAAGATATAGGCTCCAGCAGGCCCAGCATCACCCGTGTGCTGGAAGCAGATAGGACGTGGTCCGTGTCAGGAGAGGTCACGCCACTGCGGAGTTTCCACATATAACACATATTGAGACTTGACAATCCAAAGCATGCAGGATTGAAAGTGTGCCAGTGATGAGGCACTCAAAGAATTGCCCAAAGCACTCTTCATTCCACAGAAAAAAAGAGTATAGATATAAAGTCCACAGCAACATCAGTAAAATGTGGGTGTAAAATCCAAAGCTTTTATTCCAAAAAGCTGACCCTAGGTTCACACCTGCGTTCTACTCTCCGTTCTGTGCTTTCCGTCTTCTGCATGCCAGAAGACAGAAAGCACAGACCGGGTCCGGCCGTGAGCGGCGGTGAGCATTTTATGCTCTCCGCGGCGAAACCAGATTTTTTAATCCGGACACAGAGTACTGCATGTCCGCTCACGGCCGGACAGCTTTCTCACCCATTCAAATGAATGGGTGAGAAAGACTCCTGCAGGTTTCCGTCTCCTGCTCTGTTTTATGCAGGAAATGGAAACCTGCAGAACGGAGAGCACAACGCAGATGTGAACGAGCCCTAATCTGTATATCCAAAGAAAAGGCAGCATTCCAGTAGTCATTAAAGTGAAAGAGGTGAATTTATTCCAAGTTGTAAAATTTCAGCTCTGGTGAACCTTCGCCTGACAAAAGCTCACTAGAGCTGAAACATTGCAACATGGAATAAATTCACCGTTTTCACTTTAATGTCTAGTGGAGTGCTACCCTTTCTTTGGATATATACATATAGCTTGGTCTTGCAGCTATATTCACTGCTCTGGGCTCTGTATTAACTTGGCCTTTGGATTTATGCGATATGATTTGGATTAAGGATATGATTTGGGTTCTGTATTCATATAGGATCTGATATGGCAAATGTGATAGTTCTACAGTCATACTGCAGGTCCGTGTTAAGTTTGGAGACTGGCGTTGGGTCTCTTAATTTGAGATTCTAGTCTTGGGTCTGTAGTAATTTGGGTGAAGATCTGTGTTCATATGAGGATTGTGGTTGTCCATTTATGTGAAAAAAATGTTTGAAAACTGCCTAGGGGGCATCCACACTACCATCTGAATTCTTTTATGATAGTATCTGTTTAAATAAAAATATAATGGATAATAACAGACAGTAATGGATATTAACCATTTATAGTTACCTTTGTCTCTGCTTCTCTTTTGTACATGGTTTCTTTTAAAGGTGGTGTCAGGGGAGGCACAATAGTCCAGCACATTGGACATGTGACGGAGTTGGTGTAAATGGACACTAACGGTCACTAAGACACAACAAGTAAAATACCATTGAAACAAATGGCATTTTTAATAGATTTATGATGATTCTGATAGTGTCCATTGTAACCCTTTGTAACGGACGCGAGAAACAAACATTACTGAGTCACTAATAGTAGAGTGAATGCCCCCTTAGAATGTTATAAAATAATAAAAGACATTTCCTATACCTACCACTCCCATGCTGACCCTACCCAATCCTCAATCAGTCTCAGAATTTCCTGGTCACTCTCTACACAGACATTGGATTTTACATACATTGTTGCTTTTGTGGATTTTCAATAAAACTTTGTTTATGACAATATTGATCTGACTGCTGGAACAACTTTATAACATTTGGGATTTGATTCGTGCAGCCAATAAAAAGCAAGGTAACAACTAAATGTTGGGACATAATGGTGGATTAGGAGATACAAATACCAGCCGGAGACCAAGTGAAGCCATAATAGCGTGTAGAGGATCAGTGAGGTAAAAATATATTTTCCTTTTGTTATGATATATATCCTTACTTTGAGGTTTGGTTTATGGCTTTATGTCCTCCACACTAGAGATGAGCGAACAGTGTTCTATCGAACACATGTTCGATCGGATATCAGGGTGTTCGCCATGTTCGAATCGAATCGAACACCACGTGGTAAAGTGCGCCAAAATTCGATTCCCCTCCCACCTTCCCTGGCGCCTTTTTTGCACCAATAACAGCGCAGGGGAGGTGGGACAGGAACTACGACACTGGGGGCATTGAAAAAAATTGGAAAAAGTCATTGGCTGCCGAAATCAGGTGACCTCCATTTTAGACGAATAGTGGATTTCAAATCCGGGTCATATGAGAATGTGAACTTTGTGACTATGAGACAGGGATAGCTGTACAGGCAGGGATAGCTAGGGATAACCTTTATTTAGGGGGGAATGTTATTAAAAATAACTTTTTGGGGCTCTATCGGGTGTGTAATTGTGATTTTTGTGAGATAAACTTTTTCCCATAGGGATGCATTGGCCAGCGCTGATTGGCCGAATTCCGTACTCTGGCCAATCAGTGCTGGCCAATGCATTCTATTAGCTTGATGAAGCAGAGTGTGCACAAGGGTTCAAGCGCACCCTCGGCTCTGATGTAGGAGAGCCGAGGGTGCACTTGAACCCTTGTGCACCCTCAGCTCTGCTACATCAGAGCCGAGGGTGCGCTTGAACCCTTGTGCACACTCTGCTTCATCAAGCTAATAGAATGCATTGGCCAGCGCTGATTGGCCAATGTATTCTATTAGCCTGATGAAGTAGAGCTGAATGTGTGTGCTAAGCACACACATTCAGCTCTACTTCATCGGGCTAATAGAATGCATTGGCCAGCGCTGATTGGCCAGAGTACGGAACTCGACCAATCAGCGCTGGCTCTGCTGGAGGAGGCGGAGTCTAAGATCGCTCCACACCAGTCTCCATTCAGGTCCGACCTTAGACTCCGCCTCCTCCGGCAGAGCCAGCGCTGATTGGCCGAAGGCTGGCCAATGCATTCCTATGCGAATGCAGAGACTTAGCAGTGCTGAGTCAGTTTTGCTCAACTACACATCTGATGCACACTCGGCACTGCTACATCAGATGTAGCAATCTGATGTAGCAGAGCCGAGGGTGCACTAGAACCCCTGTGCAAACTCAGTTCACGCTAATAGAATGCATTGGCCAGCGCTGATTGGCCAATGCATTCTATTAGCCCGATGAAGTAGAGCTGAATGTGTGTGCTAAGCACACACATTCAGCACTGCTTCATCACGCCAATACAATGCATTAGCCAGTGCTGATTGGCCAGAGTACGGAATTCGGCCAATCAGCGCTGGCTCTGCTGGAGGAGGCGGAGTCTAAGGTCGGACCTGAATGGAGACTGGTGTGGAGCGATCTTAGACTCCGCCTCCTCCAGCAGAGCCAGCGCTGATTGGTCGAGTTCCGTACTCTGGCCAATCAGCGCTGGCCAATGCATTCTATTAGCCCGATGAAGTAGAGCTGAATGTGTGTGCTTAGCACACACATTCAGCTCTACTTCATCAGGCTAATAGAATACATTGGCCAATCAGCGCTGGCCAATGCATTCTATTAGCTTGATGAAGCAGAGTGTGCACAAGGGTTCAAGCGCACCCTCGGCTCTGATGTAGCAGAGCTGAGGGTGCACAAGGGTTCAAGTGCACCCTCGGCTCTCCTACATCAGAGCCGAGGGTGCGCTTGAACCCTTGTGCAGCCTCGGCTCTGCTACATCAGAGCCGAGGGTGCGCTTGAACCCTTGTGCACACTCTGCTTCATCAAGCTAATAGAATGCATTGGCCAGCACTGATTGGCCAGAGTACGGAATTCGGCCAATCAGCGCTGGCCAATGCATTCTATTAGCCCGATGAAGTAGAGCTGAATGTGTGTGCTAAGCACACACATTCAGCACTGCTTCATCACGCCAATACAATGCATTAGCCAGTGCTGATTGGCCAGAGTACGGAATTCGGCCAATCAGCGCTGGCTCTGCTGGAGGAGGCGGAGTCTAAGATCGCTCCACACCAGTCTCCATTCAGGTCCGACCTTAGACTCCGCCTCCTCCAGCAGAGCCAGTGCTGATTGGCCGAATTCCGTACTCTGGCCAATCAGCACTGGCTAATGCATTGTATTGGCGTGATGAAGTAGTGCTGAATGTGTGTGCTTAGCACACACATTCAGCTCTACTTCATCGGGCTAATAGAATGCATTGGCCAATCAGCGCTGGCCAATGCATTCTATTAGCGTGAACTGAGTTTGCACAGGGGTTCTAGTGCACCCTCGGCTCTGCTACATCAGATTGCTACATCTGATGTAGCAGTGCCGAGTGTGCATCAGATGTGTAGTTGAGCAAAACTGACTCAGCACTGCTAAGTCTGCATTCGCATAGGAATGCATTGGCCAGCCTTCGGCCAATCAGCGCTGGCTCTGCCGGAGGAGGCGGAGTCTAAGGTCGGACCTGAATGGAGACTGGTGTGGAGCGATCTTAGACTCCGCCTCCTCCAGCAGAGCCAGCGCTGATTGGTCGAGTTCCGTACTCTGGCCAATCAGCACTGGCCAATGCATTTCTATGGGGAAAAGTTAGCTTGCGAAAATCGCAAACTGACAGGGATTTCCATGAAATAAAGTGACTTTTATGCCCCCAGACATGCTTCCCCTGCTGTCCCAGTGTCATTCCAGGGTGTTGGTATCATTTCCTGGGGTGTCATAGTGGACTTGGTGACCCTCCAGACACGAATTTGGGTTTCCCCCTTAACGAGTTTATGTTCCCCATAGACTATAATGGGGTTCGAAACCCATTCGAACACTCGAACAGTGAGCGGCTGTTCGAATCGAATTTCGAACCTCGAACATTTTAGTGTTCGCTCATCTCTACTCCACACCTTTCTAAGCAATTTGAGATATAGAATTCAAAATGTATATAAAAAATGACATGGATCCCCTTTGCTTTTCCATTCTTGTCTGGTCTATGATTTGGTTTTGGGGTTTGGCCTGCAGATTGATACCCTGCACCATTTTTTAATTACAGCATGCCCCTGGTTTCATATTTATACATGTTCTTAGGTACTTCTACTTTGCCTATATAATATGTGAGAGAATTAGACAGCACTTTAAGTACATTAATGGGGGTGCATAGTACAACACTGTATTAGTGCTAGCAGTTGGATAGCAATGTAAAGGGAGCAGCAGGATGTGGTATTTCTGTTGTTAGAGGGTGGGTATGGGCTGCAGAAGTAGTGTGCCTAAAGTCAGAGGAATGTTTTAGTCCCTAATGCATAATCTGCAAGAATATTATAATAGTGGAGTCTTCCTATGTGGTTGATTGTCATTTGGCCCTCAGATTACATTGTTTAAAGAGGTCTGGGCAGTAAATTCTGCATTCTTCATAAGAAATTGTCATGGCAGGCTAGGCCAAATGGAGAATGAAAGAAAGGAGAACAACTCCAACCAAGAGATAATATCACCTGGGATTTACTGTATCAGTTATTTATTCTAGCTGTGTCTGTATCTTAAAATACATTATTAATGTGTTTTGAATTAACACCATCGGGGAAGGCTGCAAGTTTGCCTAATGTGCCTAGAACAGCAAAACACCTTGTTCTGACTCTGGACTAGGTAACTGTAGTCAGAAGCAGGGTGGATGCATTTGGACTACTTACCGTAAATTGCTGCATAGCTAGCAGGAAGTAAGTAAGTAAAGATTTTGGTAGAACAGTTCAGTGACTGTACACTTTGTGGGGGCAGTCTGTTGGCTTCATCAGTTGTGAATGGATAACATTATCAATGCAAGAACTTTAAATGGTTAGTAAATTGGACATGCTGATCTTATTGTGAATGGGTTATTTTCCCATGCATGTAATATCACTGCCTAATAACATGTCCACAATAAATAAAACTTTACTAGGTTTCTGAAAAGTTTGAGGAATTAGAAAAATTCTGTATCTATAGTGGTATCCAATGGCAACTAATCAAGACAAAAGACTATCATAACTAAGATGGTTAGAAAAATCTGTAAAATTTTTAACTTTAATTTTTAACTAATATTTGCAAAAAAGTTTTCACTAATTTTAAAATGCAATTTTTATTATGATTACAAACATGAGAAAGTAATGAATGGGACCCTGGCAGACCAGCATGTACATTAGCAATAAAGCTTAACCAATGCAGGGATTGCATTTGTTGAGCTTTGTTACATCCCTAATAACCCCTTTAATGCACAGGTCCATGATTCCTGTATGATGGACTGTTACCTACTAGCTTTTGACAAGGGGATACAAACTTCTTTCACTAACTACTTAATAGTAGAGATGAGTGAGTAGGGAAATATTCGATATTCGTTTCGAGTAGACCTTCAATATTCGACTATTCGACCGAGTGGACCTCAGTGCAAAGTGCAAAACTAAGGGCACGCCTGATGTTCCGCAACACGTGCTGGTGCAAGGCGGGGATGGCACACAGGGAAAAGTAGTGACGGCTAGGGATGGCATAGTGAGGTGCCGCAGCTGCCATCAGGTCATGGAAGGCCTGAGTCTCCACAAGCCTGAACAGCAACATATCCAGGGCCAGCAGTTTGGAGATGTGCCCGTTTAAGGCTTGGGCATGTGGGTGGGTAGCGCTACATTTTTGCCTGCGCTCAAACATCTGGGAGATGGTGGTTTGCTGGGAAGGGGTGAATGATGGTGTAGGAGAAGGAGAGGAAGCAGGAAAAGGGGAGGATGAGGGTGAAGTCCCCAAAGTGACAGAGGCAGATGTGGAGGTGTCCTGGCTGGTGGTCTGGACTGCAGCGACAGCACTGGACACAGTGGAAGAGGCAGTGGCGGCAATGCCGGACGACGATTGTCCTGCGTTTGCTCTCTCACTGAGCCCAGTGCTTGCCTTCCAAATGACGGCGCATACCTGAAGTGGTAAGGTTGCTTTTTTCAGAGCCCCTGCTCAGTTTGGAGTTGCACAGTGTGCAAACCGCACTAATAAAGTCCTCTGCGCATACATTGAAAAATCTCCACACCATAAGGAATGTGGCCTGGATGGGGGAGTTTTTCTCGAGTGGCTAGGACAGGGAACATCTTGGGCCTTGCTGGGTCTGGCCTGGCTTCTGTGAAGCAGCTTTCCTCTGTCTCTGGACATGCTTCTGCCTGTAGCCACCTTTTTTGGAGCTGCACTTACCTCCATATCTACACTGCTTTCCCTGCTAGACATCATCCCTGCCCAGGTTTGGTCAGTCACCTCGTCGTCCACCCCCTCCTCTTCCAATTCTTCAATCTGCTCCTCATGCACACCGCACATGACAACAGCCTGCCCTGATGGCAACTGTGTCTCGTCATCAGTGATGATGACGGGTTGCGGGTCCACAACCACAAAATCGCCAGGAGATGGCGGATGCTCCAGTGTTTGGGCATTAGGAAACAGAAAGTCATCTGTTAGCTCCTGGGATTCGGGAAGTGGTTGAACAGAGTGCAAGATGGTAAAAGGACCTGAAAAACGCTCCTGGGAGGGGGCAAAGGTGGGATGACTCTGCTGGGAAGATTGGGCATGTTGGGAGGAAGGAGGGGCAGACTCTTGGCTAGGAAGATTACTGGAAGTAGTGGCTGACTGACTGGTGGAAAAGCTGCTGGAAGCGTTATCCGCTAGCCCTGCAACATCTGTTCCTGGTGCTCGCTCCTGGTTAATGTTGTACCCTGAACCCTGCTTAATGTAGCCATCAAGCCAGGGATTGTGGAGAAGCGCGATGCTTGCTGCCCCTCACGAGTAGCCATTGGATGCGCTGTAGCTTGACCGCAACCTTGCTCCACAGCTGTATTTCTACGCCCCCGGCCTTGTTCCCATCCCCGTCCAGGTCCCTTTTTGCTAGGTTGACGCATTTTAAGATGTATACAAATGTTTTTGGTTTTTTTTGTATTCACAGAGGGTAGATATATTAAGCGTATATACTGTTGTAAATACTGCAAGACAGTATACAGTATACAGGAATGAGTGAGTTCACAAACTGATGGATTGTATACAAAAAAATTTTGTATACACAGAGGGTAGATATATTGAGCGTATATACTGGATGACAGTATACAGGTTTCTTCTAACCCCTATGGGACAGTTAGTATGTATACCAGTGGTGGAGAATTTGAGCCCTAAAAAGGGCTTTTGTGAGATTTTGGCAGGTTGAGTCTATATACTGGAGGTGTACATATCCTCTTCCTGCAGTTTAGCTCTGAAAAGAGCTGTTGGTTTTAAATTTTCCTGCCTAGCAGAAGCTACAATATCTCTCTGACCCTGATCACGATGTCTCTCCCTATCTTACCAAACCGCATCTGGCACGAATATGGCTGACACTATTCTTATAAATCTGAGGTCATCTGATTTAGCCAGCCAATGACTTTTTCTTATTTTTTTTTATGCCTACGTTTTCCTGCTTCCTGTCCCACCTCCCCTGTACATTAGTGCACAAAAAAAGCACCAGGGAAGGTGGGAGGGGATACAAATTTTTACTGCATTTACCATGTGGCATTCATTCGGAATTGAATATGTCGAATACCATAATATTCGTTCGAATACCTACTCGATCGAACGGTATTCGCTCAACTCTACTTACGAGCAGATAGTTACTGTCACACATCTATAACAAAGAACCTCACAACTGAGATTCCTTAACTCTATACTTATAGTCTCTTAAATTATTTAGGGGAGCATATAAAGAGATAGTGAAATATACTGACTCAAAACAGGTACATAAAATATGGTCTGTTGCTGCTCTTATGAAACTGTCCTAATGCATGGGATTGACAGAGCAAAAGAGATAGAGAGAAATATGAAAACCAAGACGGTTTCCAATCCAGAGTAGAGGAGATACTGGAATTCAGGGATATGAGTGCTGGATATGAGTGCCGTATACTGTACATGAGTGCTTGTAAAGAAAAGGGTTTTTCACTGGAGTGCTTCATTAATGGTAGACCTGATCATGATCATTATTATTATTATTATTATTATTATTATTATTATTATTATGATCATCAGTGTTTTTGGTTTGCTTCAGATTTTTGTCTTATTTGCAAGTGAGACAGAAATTGCAGTCTTAAAATGGGAGCAAAGTGAGAATAAAGCAAATAGACAAAAAATGTTAGAACGCGATAGCAAAAGGTGGTAGAATGTTAGTAATAAAAACAAATGTAGCCAAAACCCATAACAGCTGAAAACACACATAGGTGGAGTTTTTACGCTAGGTTCACACCTGCGTTCAGGGTCTCCGTTCTATGGTTTCCGTCTTCTGCATGCCAGAAGACAGAAACCATAGACCGGGTCCGGCCGTGAGTGGCGGTGAGCGTTTTAGGCTCTCTGCCGCGAAACCGGATTTTTTTATCCGGACACAGAGTACTGCATGTCCGACTCTGTGTCCGGATTCTAAAACCCGGTTTCGCGGCGGAGAGCCTAAAACGCTCACCGCCGCTCACGGCCGGACAGCTTTCTCATGCATTCAAATGAATGGGTGAGAAAGACTCCTGCAGGTTTCCGTATCCTGCTCTGTTTTATGCAGGAAACGGAAACCTGCACTACGGACAGGAAAACGCAGATGTGAACGAGCCCTTAGAGCATTTTCATCTGGTTTGCTGTACAGATTGTAAGCTGAGACTACTACATCGCACCCAGACTACTCAGGTGGGCAAGATGAGACAAAGTCCAGGAATTACTTATTTTCAGCAGACAGCTTTTTATCTGCTGAGCATTTTGTTACATGCTCAGCATTGGGCTGGATTTTTTTTAGGAATGGCAGGTAGGATTGGCAGTGGGACCTGTCATTCCACACTCCCTCCAGTCCACACATTATGGATTGTCCTCATTAGTGAGGTTTAAAGGTCAGCACCAGCAGCAAGACCTTGGACAGAGCTGGGCTGCAGGGCCAGCTGGAAGGTCACATTGTGGGAGTTGTGTCTGGTACCATTCAATTTTGCTATTGAATCTGCTATTATAGGTGAGGTAACCTATCTATGTGTTTAGTCACAGCCTAGCCGGGCAGGTATTTATTTTGTTTTTGTTTTTTTTCCCTTTTTGGTTGCTGCACTGCTTCTTGTGGAGTAAAAATAAAACTCTACCTTTTTGGACTAAAAATCTGGACTTGTGTGTCTATGCCACCCCACCTAGCAACCTCAGACCCTGACAAGATGCATCCTTTGTTACCGGTCCTCTAGGACATGTCCAGATACTGTACGTGTATCATAAGTTAAACTGCTTTTCTAAACACAACACGATTTCATGACAAGCTGTCACAAAGTAATAAGCTAACCAATATCTCTATCTGCACGTCTCTCTATGTCTGTCTCTCATATGCCTTTCTGTATTTCAATTTCAATACAGTAACAGAAATGTAAACTTTCCATTTAAAACAATTAGGATACACTTATGAATGTTGTGGTGCAAGCAGCAGAAATAATGTCACCATGTCAGCCTGCATGCATGAGGCACACGTAATTACCATATTGAAAATAACCCACAGTGGTTAGCTTATTGAAAGTAATTTACAACAAGCTATATCATTTGCATGCTTCACTAATACAGTTATTTAAATTAACACGAGGACTTAAGTGATTAATATCGATAGTAACACATCAACTCCTAAACTTAAAAGCCAACCTCAGAGTAGCATTCCAAATTATGCAATGAAATACTATTCTCAACATTTCTACTACTTTATGACTTAATAATAGTAATTCATTTTCAGACACTTGATTTTAAAATTAGACTTTTCTACATAGTCCCGGAACGCAATTGTTTAATAAGAGATGATAAATATTTAGTACTGTTGATAATTCAGGTGGTATTACCATCTGCTGTGAAACAGGAGATACCTATTGGACAATCTGAAGTCACAGATTAGCATAAACTCAGCATGATTAATCCACATAATTTAGTAGCAAAATGATTATCCACATTCTGTTTATGCTAATCTCTGTTCCTTAAATGGCTGAAGTAAAAAACAGCATTTACATCAAAGAACACAGTACTTTCAACACATAACTGTGTTATGTTTGACTTAATTGTTAGAATATACGCAGCATGTAAATGACTTTTATCAAAATAGCTTAAAATAGTTTTTTCTATCTCAACATAACTTATTACTCTATGTTGTTTCAAAATCCTCATTGGATATTATGGCAAGTGCAAGTTTTGTTTGGAAGGAAAGGTAAGTTGCTATTAAAACTATTTCTTTCCTTTGTTACCCAGTGTATGCTCTATGTACCTTATTATTATAATTTTTGCCAAGTTTCCCAACGTCAAAACATTTTTTTAGCGAGACCTAAAAGTCATTCCTGCTTCAAAGAATCTTGGTGTAGGAAAAGATAACGCATTTAATAATTCCTCTCCAGCGGTACAATTCTGTTGACCACAGGGGCGAACATAGCATTGGTGAAACCTGAGCAGCTGCACAGGGGCCCAGTAGGTAAGGGGCCCACTGTCATGTTGAAAGCAGCAAGAAGAATCCCTCTTTCTATTAAATTGCATGGACCTGAGCTATAAATGTAGTTCATACTTACTGTGGAGTTCATTATGGTGAGCTATTGGACAGAAAGGGACCTGTATATACATCCCTTGCATGGGAACATGCTTCTGTCTGTGCCCACTCTCTATTTATCTGAAAGAATCTTTCAGCAGTCTGAAATATATTTGTCTTCTTATTGCATGTGCAAAACTTCCTGTTGGAAATCACTGCTTTATCAATTTTATGGAAACAATTGAAAGCAATATATAAAAGAGAACATAGATTGCAAAAGGCGGGGCTTCAGGGTTATCATTCTGACTAGGGAAGAGGTCTGTAACCTAGGCAACCAACTGTAAACAATGATTTAGCTGTAACCCGGCAATTTGAGCAAGATAGGTAAAGCAATGTATTGGATGAAAAACTTTGGTTAGCTTACACTACAAGTTTATATATTATCCTTGCAATGGGAATATCCCTTTAAGGAATCATAGATAAAGCAATGCTGGATGCATAGACTTTGTACAATAAAACAATAAACTAGCCAAAAGAATGAGCTTGCTAGGGAATAGCCAGATGATAATTCCCTAGAAGCTGCTGGCGAACCCTGGAGGAAGGGGCACAAGGGACAGTGAGCCCTAAGCTGAAGCCCCCAACTGTCTCTTCTTATTGCCAGGCCCTATCCTACGTAATAAGTGGCAACCACGAAGATGTTCCCTTCCTGTATAAGTGATACACAAAACGCAGACAAGACGAACAACAACAAAGGGAGGTCAGCTAGCCAGGGTTCGGTTACAGCCGAGCAATGCAGTGCCAAATCGGAGTCCCAAAGAATAGTCAGTAGGGAAAGCCAGAGGTCAAGGATTAGAATACAAGTAAATAAATAGCAAGGGAAGCCAGCAAGCACGAGGCAATAACAGGCACCAGTGTGAATGCAAGCAAAGACTAAACAAGGGAGGAAGAACCCGCCCTGGACCTGACAGGAAGGCAGGCTGTCAATTACAGGGCAAGACAAAATTTAACCACTTAATGGACAGAGTCAACAAGGGCAGAAGACGGGTGTGGTACAAATACAATCACAGAACTAGAGCCGTGTTCACACAGTGCAACTAAAAACTTTAATCAATTTATCAAACTGCACATGCCTCCTGCGCCGCAGCACATGAGCAGAGGGTGGTGCAGAGACCCGAACAGGCAGAAATGTTACAGAGCTATCCCGTGCTCACAAGAGTCATCAACATGCACGTAGATTGCAACAGATACCCAACAATAGGCCCATACACTGCTGCACAATTAAAACTTAACATTTAATAATATATGTTAAAAAGATCCATATAATAAAACACAGGTAGAAAGCACACCTATAAATATCCTCCTATGTGAATAAGGACACATATAAAAGGAAGTGCAAAACAACCAATGATGACACGTGTTGAAATGTCCTACTAAGAACAGTGGCACCATACGATGTATACTTACAGTCTGTCAAATAAGCATATTGTAGGTAATAATATGAAACAGTCTTACCAGTAGTTGTAGGTAGGAGATACAGATGGTGCGGGGCATACCATGGGAGGATCAATAACAATTCCTGTTTTATCCTGCCGATAAGCCCTTACCCCCAGTTAACTCCCGTCCTTACAAGGGCTGTACCAGACTGTCCCTCAAAGGTAAGACCCCAGTTGTCCATAGACCTACGCGTTTCCTGGTACAGTAACGCACTAATCATCAGGGGACTTTACTAGACTGACTTGTTACAAAGACAAACAACCTCTCTTGTCTGAATCACACATGCCTACAGTGGTAGGGCACAAAGCAGATAGCAAAGCTAGTTCCTAGCGCTGACTTCCATATAGTGACTGACAAGTCAGTCTAGCAAAAGCCTTCTGACTGGCTATGTACAGTTCCTATTGAAAATCTATATGTGATGTTCTGGCAGTAATATTTATTGCAGTACATTCTCTGGGGTTCTGAGATTCCAGGTTCAGGTTCCTTTGTGGGACATATAAAAAGTTAAAAAAAAAAAGTTCAAAAGAATAAAACATAAACAAAAAATGAAAGGTTCAAAAAGCTCACTTTTACAGTTAAAAAAACACCTAATGTAAACATAAAAAGTAAGTAAAATAATTAGGTATCACCATGTGCATATAAGTCCCCGCTATGCAATAAAGCATTTTTTTTTTATCCTATATGGTGAACAGTGTGAAAAATGATATACTGCAATGTGAAAATTAATGTATTTTGGTCACTTTGCCCTCCCCAATATAAAGTGATCAAAGTCATACATACTAGACCTTGTTTCCAATAAAGAGTACAACTTGTCCCATAAATAAAAAGCCATGACATATCTCCACCAACATAACAGTAAAAAAGTTAAAGGTGTGAGAATACGGTGATCCCAGTAAAAGCGATAAAACATAATAAAAGTAATATAAATATGGTATCGCTGCAATCATAATGACCTGCTGGACAAAACCGCCATGTCATTTTTAATGCAGAGTGAATACGAAAACTAAATGCAAAAAATTATGTTAGAATTATTTGTTTTTACATGAAAACGTTATATGTTCACCAAAAAGGTACCAAATGAAAGTACAACTTATCACACAAAGAATAAGCCCTTACTTAGTTATGTGGACAGAAAAATATAAAAGTTATGAATTTTGGAGCGCGGCTTCCTTTTTTTAACAGGCCTATGGACTTTTAAGGAAAACAAATAAGCAAATTAATACATGGAAAAGAAGTGGACGACATATGTAAGTGAAGGGTGGGCGTTAGGGTTGAGCCAATCTTGAAATTTCAGGATCGTTTTTAAAATCCGATTTCCGATCATTTTCCACCTGGACCCGATCCCGATCCCAATTCCGATTCTAATGTAAGTCAATGGGATTTTTTTTTTAATTATCGAAGATCGGATTGTAAAAACGATCCTATTCACTACACAGCATAGAGTCCAAAAATTGTTTAAATTTTTGGACTCCATGCTGTGTATTGATTAAAAAAAAAAAATCCCCCGGCTACTTAGCCCCCCTGGTGGCCGCTTATCTGCACAGATCCGCTGCCACACCCCGTTCTTCTCGGTCTGGTCCTCTCTCATTGACATGCCTTCAGAGCACTGTGCGCGCCCCCACCTCCCTAGGCTAGTGTTAGAGATGGTGGGAGTAGGCGGGGCTTTTTGTGGCTTAGGAGAGTGTGGGCGGGGAGACGTAAGTGCATCACTCACGTCTCCCCTCCCAGTACCCACCCACACTCTCCTAAGCCACAAGCCCCGCCTTCTCCCAGCATCTCTAACACCAGGATCCGATCTTTTCCAATCCCGACCGCTCAACACTAGTGGGCATGTGAATAAGTCCATCCACTTCTTATGATTTGGACCTATCCAAGTTTTTTCTAAAATTGTTCCTGGGAAATAGTGTCTGAAAATGAAAAGAGCGAACACAGCCTTGTGAGACTGGGCTTTAACACTCACCAAAGACTCAATAACATGAGATACTTAGCTATTTGATGATTTCAAAAAGTATCATTTTTGCATTCACCAGATAAATGTATGTTATACATAAGCCCATTATGCCTCCTCCCCTTACTCTTTTACATTTTTATAATAGATATGAAATTCATCTCTTATATACTTATGCAATGAATGAGCTTCACCAAGCAGAAAGTCAATAGAATATGAGTTTTAGAATGTTTTGTGGATTCACAAAGGAGATGTGCTGCTGTGCTCCATTGAAATGCAATACTAATTATATATTCACTTTTGAAAACATGAATTCTTTTATTATATACATTTTGTGATGCAATTAAAATGTACAGTATATCAGGACACCATCATGTGTTTTGTCATATATTACTCAGTTGTGAAAAGGAAGGGCACTGTCATAAATCCATAGAAAGTGTCTTAAATTCTAACAGCTTTCAGTACGAAGTGTATGATAAAGAATTGAAGATTTTTCATATTTCTTATTTAAATTGAAATAAAAATCAACTACCACATTATGTATATGTACATATTTAACATTTAGTCACCATGGATTTTATTTTTTTACACTGATCAACAAAAAATGATTATACATAAGATGTTATAGTGACTAACTGAACGGGAAAATATGATTTCCAATTTTTGCAATTTAAGACTATCCTGCATTTTTTAAGGTATGCTTTTTATATCTGCACTATGTATTAATGTTCTATTGAGAAGTAAAACTATAGCACACAATAGTGCAAAATCATTTGAATGTTGTTATAATAGTTTTATAAAAACAATAAGCACATACAAGTTGCACAGGTAAGAAATCAGTGTGTCTCCCCGGCCTGGAACAAAACACGTACAGATGTTTGGGGTTTTTTTTGTTTTATTTTTTAATGTAGATTGTGAGCCCCATATAGAGCTCACAATGTACATTTTTTCCCTATCAGTATGACTTTTTGGAATATGGGATGGAAATCCATGCAAACACAGGGAGAACATACAAATTCCTTGCAGATGGTTTTTTGCCCTTGGTGGGATTTGAACACCAGAACCCCAGCGCTGCAAGGCTACAGTGCTAACCACTGAGCCACCGTGTGGTCCCCTCATACAGGTGTTTTGAATAATAGAGATCTAGGACTTCAAGAATAAAATGAATTGCTGATATTGAATTGTATATGTGTATACCTTTAACCCTTTGGTGACATCAAATGTACATGTAAATGTACTATGCTGGAGGACGGCATGTTACCTTAGGTAGGTATGTTCTGATAGATGTATGATAAGGCACAGTTACAGTATGGACAGTGGACAGGGATGATAATGCACCCTACACGCAGCAAGTACTACTTTTTTCAGCGAATGGTGTTATACAGTAACAATTTTAAATGATCAGACCAGACTGGTTAGTATTCACTGCCCCAACTTATTATGAAACATGACCATCACTGGTCTATCAGCTGTCCTTCCTTGTGTCACTTTCGGTAGGTGCTAAACATTGCATACTGGGAATTGCCCTCAATAATTGTCATCCAACCATCACAATTGGACCTTGTCAAAGTCACTCAGGTCCTAATACTTGACTATATTTTCTGCTTCCGGTATCTACCGTATGCCGAATTTTTCAGCACAGTTTTTGAAAAAGCTTTAAAAAAAAAAAAAATTAAAGTTCTAAATCACTCCTTTCCCTAGAATAGACACAAAAGTAGAAAATTACTGTGAAACACATATATAAAATAGGTATCCCTGTGTCTGAAAGTGCCCGGTCTACTGAATATAGAGTATCTGAAGTGCTCGAACCCAGTAGAAAAATATTCCTTCAGCACAAGAGGTCTATAGTAAAACTTGACTTTTATTGGAAAAATATAAAAAATAGGTACTGGGTTCTTGCATTGTTCCACCCCAGCCGGGGGTGTATTTTTTCGTGCACTCTTGGTCTAGCTGATTCTCTTCAAGATTTATGGTGAGCTGTGGACTGTGTTTTTTCTTGTGCATATCTGAAGTGCTCCTCTTCCCTCGGAAAGGGGTTAATAGGAGCACTGCAGATACCCTATACTCAGCCAGGCTGAATTCCAAGTGGGGAAAAAAAAAGCAGTCCTTAAGCTCAGGGAAGGGGTAGACAGACAACCAAAACACCCCCTCCCCTTTCCCATCACCCAGCAACTACTGCACCCAAAAACTCCGACCATTTTAATTTTTGAAATTTTCCAGTAGCTGCTGCATTTCCCCCCTAGGCTTATACTCGAGTCAATAAGTTTTCCAATTTTTTTGTGGTAAAATTAGGGGGGTCGGCTTATATTTGGGTCGGCTTATACTCGAGTATATACGGTAATACCTTGATAGATACAATCTTCATAAGATAACCAATGCTATTCACTTCGCTTGTCAGTGTTGACGATTTTCTTTTTTCTAATTATTTCAAACTTTGATAATGTTACATTTATTTCATCGCACCAATCATGTTGTTTCAGGCTATTGATTAAATAAAGCTATACATTCATATATTTTTTTCCTTTTCAAATCAAACGTTTATTTGGTTTTTCAGTACAATACAGCTCAGGCAGCAAAAACTACACATTTATACTGTACTTTCGTGGGCTAGTTTGGGCTGGTGCCCAAATAATAAAATGTTTATCTCTTATGACAGTTAGTCAGCGCATTATAACCAGAGAGAGTCATACTTACACAATCAGTATCATTAGCAACCGTACAATAACTGAATTATAGACATAAATCCATAACAGATGTGAAAGAGGTCGGAACGAAAGATAGAAAAAGTGTGAAGGAAAGTAGGAGAACTACAAGAAAAAGGAGTTAAGTTAGCAGGATGAAAGGTGAGACCAAAGAAAAGAAAGGAGGATAAAGGGGAGGGGGGTTAGGAACGGGTCAAGTTAGTGGCAAGAGGGGGGGAGGAAGGAGGGGGGGGTGTGGCAAAGGAGACAACACATCCAAACTACCTACACAAAGACAGTCTTAGTGTTTATGGAGAATCCAGGGGGTCCACGTTTTCACATAACGGTCATGGGAATGTGCAGACCAGCACATCATCTCATAAAAGCGCGCAACTTGATTGACCTTGTCTATCCATAGCGAAAGTGGAGGGGCAGCTGAGTTCATCCAGTACAGGGGGATAAGTGATTTAGCAGCCGATATCAGATGCGTGACCAGTCTGTCTTTTCCCGACTTATAGTCACCGAACGGTAAGAAGAGGAACAACGTTTCAGGCATGAGTTGAAAGTATGGATAGCTGACTGCGCGAATCACTTCCTGTATTTTCCTCCAAAAGTCTTGAATAATCGGGCATGTCCACCATATAAGGAGATAAGTACCTGCGCCGGACAGGCATCTCCAGCATCGCTCACAGTCATGTAGGCCCTTACGGAACAGTCAGGGGTCCTGTACCAGTGGGAGATCATCTTATAATTATTCTCTTGTAGCCTGATACACAGAGAGAAGCCGTGAGATTGTGACAGGACAGTGTCCACTTCATCATCGGAGAGGGAAACTTGCAGCTCCCTTTCCCATGCCAAGATATACGGAGGTCTACAAGCCCGGTGTGGATCCACAAAGTGGGTTAAGCAATGGGAAATTTTCCGCAGCATCATGGTTTTTGAAAGAAGCAATGTCTCAAATTACGTCAGTTTTGTACAAAGCGTAAATTGCTGTTGTAATTTTTTATAAGCCCCGTGTAAGATCCTGGGGAGAATGCACTGCATAACGTCTGCCATTTTCCAATATCGAAAGTCCAAATGGAAATAACCATGCATACCGTATTCCCATAGTTTTCAGCTGATCTAGAAGTGGCTTCAGAACACGTCGTTTTTGTAACGTTGAAGGAGCCAGGTCCTGATAAAGTCTTAAAGCGTGCCCATCGTATGCCAGGTCCGTCTTGTCTCTGGCCGCACTGAGAAGTTGGGTGGTGTGAGCAAAGGATAACAGGGTACATACAACATCCCAGGGTGGCTCATCCGGGTTAGACTTAGGGCACACAGCTCTATGCACTCTCTCCACAGGCATCTCAGTGGCAGCCTCTGCACCCACCAGTGAGGAAAAGACATCCTCAGCGACTCCCAGCAACTGCTCCAGTAAGTAGATTTTGGGTAGTCCTCTTATATGTAGGTTGCTGCAGCGATTTCTATTCTCTAGGTCCTCCATCGCCAGATATGTGTTGTTCAGATGGGCAGTATGTGTCTCCAGGTGCTCTGACACACAATAGGCTGTCTGTAGCATCTCATTTTGGCTTGTTTCAACCATGTCCACCCGCTTGGTGATGCAATTAAAGTCTGCCCACAGCACTGCCAGTTCTGCCAACACAGGTGCTAGAGCTTGAGAGAGCACCCGTTTCAGGTAGCCTTTAGATATTGGTGCCGGGTCCTCATCATGGGTAGAGTCTTCTCCGTCAGAGTCAGGAAAAGGGTTTTCCTGCTTCCTGGCCTCCACGGGCGCCATTTTCCTCAGTCTAGCAGGGGAACCCGCAGCGTGCTTCTTCAGGAATTTTTGCATTCCTACTTGTTGGGAATGCTGTCCTTTCTGGTCTGGAGTATCCCTGGACCTTTCCCCGCCGACCTTAACCATTCTTCAGGTAATTAAAGCTATTAATAGGCTAACTAACTAATCCCTGCAACGGAGGTCTGAATTCAAGCTGCCATCACACAATGCGGTCAGGCTCCACCCCCCATACATTCATATTTGTAACATGCATGCCATACAGTTCCATTCCTAGAATGATTATTATATAATTTTGAAAAAGAAATATGAAGGTTGGACCTTTATTGTAACAACATGGCTTTAAAGGGGTGATGGCTTTCAGGATGCATGAAAGTGCTTAAAAATCTCCTTCAAGCTCCAGCTAAAACTATTGATCTGTGAAACTCACTGCACTCCAGGGAGGCAATTCACTTGACATTACATATCAAATGATGAAATGAATAGTGATCATGGCATTTTGTAATTAAGTATCTTACAAACCATTTAAATGATTGAGTGTCAAAAGGGCAAAGTACATTGCATAAGCATCTTCAGTTCTACATCATAAGCTACTCTTACAAAAATATTAAAAAGGTGTAATATTAAATGACTGATTTTCATAGTGGCAATTATAGCTCTATAATGGGAATTTAATGTCAACAAAATAGGTGGTTTACAAAATGAAATGTTAATATAGGTGATGATAGATAGCAATGCTATCCTAGTAACTCAGTTAAAAGCTATCTATATTTGTCATGTTTAAAATATACACAATACAAAAGAACATATATTATTATGGAAGTGAGAAAAGCTCCTACAAACTAATGCACTTTGAGAGACCAGGATACGTTAAGATTAAGATTAAAATTAGAATTTTTTATGTATTTTTTTTATTTCAGTAGGTCTTCATGATAGTGTTTACCATGACAGTAAAGTTGTACAATTTATCTAAAAATAAAAGGCACATTTACAGGAGGAAAATCCTAGTACAGTGCCTTGAGAAAGTATTCGCCCCCTTGAACTTTTCAACCTTTTGCCATATTTCAGGCTTCAAACATAAAGATATCAAATTTTATTTTTTGGAGGAAGAATCAACAACAAGTGGGACACAATTGTGAAGTAGAACAAAATTTATTGGATATTTTAAACTTTTTTAACAAATAAAAAACTGAAAAGTAGGGCATTCAAAATTATTTGTTCCCTTTACTTTCAGTGCAGCAAACTCACTCCGTTCAGTTCAGTGAGGATCTCTGAATGATCCAATGTTGTCCTAAATGACTGATGATAATAAGTAGAATCCACCTGTGTGTAACCAAGTCTCCGTATAAAGGCACCTGCTCTGTGATAGGCTCAGGGTTCTGTTTAAAGCGCATAGAGCATCATGAAGACCAAGGAACATACCAGGCAGGTCCGAGATACTGTTGTGGAGGTGTTTAAAGCTGGATTTGGATACAAAAAGATTTCCCAAGCTTTAAACAACCCAAGGAGCACTGTGCAAGAAATTGTATTGAAATGGAATAGGTATCAGACCACTGCAAATCTACCAAGACCTGGCCGTCCCTCTAAACTTTCATCTCAAACAAGGAAAAGACTGATCAGAAATGCAGCCAAGAGGCCCATGATCACTCTGGATGAACTGCAGAGATCTACAGCTGAGGTGGGAGAGTTGAAAAGTTCAAGGGGGGGCGAATACTTTTGCAGGGCACTGTATATGTACAAAGTTGCATACACAATGCACATTGCAGATCTGATATTCACAGGCAAAAAACAAGTATACCAAAAGAAAAGTTAAAGAGGTCAAGAAGGGAAATTTATCAGAAAATATCGACTGATATTAAATCTTTTTTAAAAAATGGGACATACAAAGCAGCCAAACCAGCCTAAGGAAGTTCAAAGGCAGCATCCATACACAAGAGTCTTTGGCAATTCTACCAACATCAAATGAGAAATGGAAAATGTTCAGAGTAATGAAAATAATATCTAATCAGATGAAATAGTTAAAGAGACCATTTTAAATATTAGGACTCAATGCAATTTCTTAAAGTACAATGCTGGTGGTAATGCATATTTTAAGTATGTGGTATGTGCTTTTTAGTGTAATGGTTGTTGTACTGTATATTGTTGGAATATAATTCATACTTCAGCTTTTGTACTTTATTTACACAGTAAGCTAATGTGTAGGAACAAAGTGCTACTTCCATAACTCAAACAAAATAAGAAAAAAAAAACATTTCCCTTGTGCCTTCTTTCATTCAAGCATATACAAAATACAAGCACCTTGATTTCCCTGTCATCCTAGTTACCAGTAGGTCATAAACCAAGGAGATCTTGTGATCTGGAGTCTGGTGGAGAAGCTAAGGTGCCATTAAGGTTAAAAAAAAAAAAACTATGCTGTTATTAGTACAAGAGCAAATCAAGTTTTTATGTTCTAGATAATGTTAAGATGGGATGCTTTATGGGGGCAGAAAAGCCATGGCAAAAAATGTGGTGTTTTACAGTCCCTGCAAAGTGGATGGGATTCTAGAGAATCCAATTCACATACTGTAGAAAAATACACGTCGTAGAAATGCTGCAATTTACAAAATAGTTGCATTTCTCACGCATTTTTTCTCGCAGGGCTTCTTTGCTATGGCCTGCTACATGGGGCCTTAGCCTTATATGATTTTAAAATCACCCAACCCAGCACCCAAGAAGGACAATAAACAGTTTAGATTTTATCCTTTGTAATCAGAAAAGCCTAGCCTAGACGTTATCTCACAGAGTGAAAAAGATGGAACTTTAATAATGAAGGACAGGAACAGTTATGCTATCATGGATATGGTCCATGGTGAGCTCCATGCTGCAGAACAACTCCCATACCATGTATGAGATCGTGATAGCATAGGACAGTACTGTCAGTGATCAACTTCTTCACCTCAAGTGTGAGAAGGAGCGCTATCAGAGGTCCTTCTTCCCAACCGTGGTCAGGCTGTATAATCAACATCAGGCTAAGCGAAGATCATTTCGCACAGAGAACTAAATGATCCTGAAGTCTTTCTTTTCTTCTTAGTTGCTATGACTCCTAATATCTTTTCTATCTGCTATGAACTTGTATGTCTTCTTTCTTGAAATATATTACTGTATTATCCATGCCTCTGTAACACACTGGATTTCCCCATGGTGGGACTTTTAGAGGATTATCTTATGTTATAACAATAACATTTGGAAAATTATGAAAATATAATTGCATTTTATTTTAGCTTTATAGCATTTGGGTAAACTTAAAGATATATAATATATATGTTTATGGAAATCAGGTATGATTCTTTACAGTTCATCTAGAAATACAGCATACCATCTGCTTCCCAATAACATGTGACCAAGAAAAAAATCTTTAAATCTGATGATGTTCAATAAAAGTAGATTTAAAATTTTCATGATAGGAAATTAAAAGTGAAAACAAATACCTGCACTTAAACTTGTGGTTGCATATTTTTTAGGATTGGTTAGGAAAATAAATATACAGTCAAATCTGGCATATCATTCTAGATTAAGGTATCTAGTTGTGAACATATTATGATAGTATTTACTTTTATTTAATTTACTAATTATTTAATTTCACCATTTGGCTATGTGATACTTTGGCTATGTGATACTTGCCCCTAAAATAATTAGGGTACTTAATTATGACATACTAAATAAAATGTTCTGAGTTTAAAATATACTTTGAGCATTTGGAATATAATGTTCTCTAAAACAAAGAATACTAAGATATATTTAAAATGTAATACATTAGTTTAATCAACATTTACTCTAATAATATCATCATTACAAATATAGTGTAATACAGTTTAACAATTCTCCTAATTATTAAAGAGCGATTTAGAATGATTTTATCGTTGACTTAAGATATGGAGGATGTTGTGAAATAGAGAGAAACCTTAATAAGAATTCGTCTGTAGCTATTAGTGATTGACAGCTTCTCAAACTATCACTTGAGAATTGCTCACCATCATCACAATGTCACATTAGCATTTAGTAACCTCATTTGCTTACTAATGATTTTTTTCAATATTTTGTGAGGTATGGTTTGCTAAATTAAAATCTCTGTTAAGTTTTATTGCACATTTGTAGGGTATTAATAATTCAAGATACATGTTTTTCTATAGGAATTGTCAAAAATATATGAGGGTTTGAGAACTTGAAACCTACAAACATTTTGTTTCTATTATTTAATTTTCTTTCTGTAGTTTGAGATAAGAGAAGTGTGTGAATATTATGGTACTGTAAAGTAGGGGAGGATGGGTTATTTAATTATGTTAATTTCTACTGTCATATATTATTCTACTTTCATTTATATGCTAGAGATCTCTTGATACCAAGACTCATTTATTTTTTACTATTGTTTAAAATCTTCTGGGAGGTAGAACTTGCTATTGCTGTTTATTTTCTTACTATGACTAAAAAAATGAACTCAGAATATGTATAAAAGAAATAATGCTTAAGGCAGTGAATTAAGTGACCATTGTAAATCATGGCATTCAATGTCCAGAAATTCTGGCACCGAAAACTAGAATTCAGAACAGTAGCCAATTCTCCTAACATAAACCTGAAAGACCAAGGAGAGGTTTGTAAAAATGCATTTTCTCATACAATATTTAGTTTTTAATTCATGGAATAAAATACATAGTGTTGAAAGATTAATAGATATATGATAACTAGATAGATAGATAGATAGATAGATAGATAGATAGATAGATAGATAGATAGATAGATAGATAGATAGAGATGGTAAGTAGATAGATAGCAAGTTCAGAATACCAGAGTTCAGGCAAATGTTTCCACATAGTTACAGACAAAAAAAATGACTGTAATCCAAAAAATATAAATAAAAGTGGATCTTTAATCCATTAGTAGCAACATTTTGAGTCACAAAGAACCGAGCGAGTACTAGTCGAAACGGCACCCATAGGAATGAATGGATGCAGCCAGCACTCAGGGGGTAAAGTGCAGGACGCCTGCCCCGTCTGCGTGTCGGCCGGCTCCATTCATTGCTATGTAAATACAAAAAATGTCTCTGCCATTGATGGACCTGCATCTTCATGAACTAGAATTGATAGTACTGTACATTAGCTTCGAAGTGAAATTTCAAGATTAGTAATATGGTTTTTGTTCTTTTTTTACTTAAAGAAAAATTTTCGTTTTGGCCTTTTGGTAACTATTTTTGCAAAAAGAACATGTGGCCAATAAGATAATAAGATGCAGGATTCATTACTACCTAAGGTCGGGGGCCCCAGGTAGCATAAAAACTGCTGTATTTTACAGTACCTGTAAAGTGGGTGAGATTCTGGCTAATCCCATCCACACATTGTACTATAGAAAAGTATCCACACCTATTATTATTATAAAAAAAAATAAAAAATAAAAAGTGTTTTTGTAAATCCCAGCATGTCAATTATACCTACAAAAAAAACTGGCTTTCAACATATAGGTATAAATGAAGCAGAAAGTCCATAGAGGAAAACTGCAGACTTTCTGTAAAAATCTCTGCAGGAAAATGCAATGTGTTTCTGAGATGGTGTTTCCTGCAGTGCTTTTGGACTTTGGCCCACTAAATGGGGACTTACTAAAGTGAATAAAGAGAATGACAGAGATGACTCTACACATTATTCTATGAAAAAAATAAGATAAAATAACATATAAAAATAATATAAAAATAACATTTTTAGTATTTACTAAATATTACACCCAATTACAGAAAAGATTGCATGTGAGGTGATTAAATATCTAAAGTAAAGAAAAATAAAAGAAAAAAACAACTGTTTTAGAAATATAGCAGTAAATCATGTAAATTGAATCTTTCTATGAGGAAAATAATCTTTATACACATATAGCTTTTGTAAACAGTACAAATTCTGAATGCAATTATCTTTGTATAATATAAGTAAATATACTGTAAGTATAATATAAGTATAATATAAGTGTACTGAAAAAAGCCTGCCTCGGCTTATACTCGAGTCAAGCGGCAAGACCCCTGTGCCAAGAAACCTGTGGGCGGCCACTGGAGCAATGCTGCTGCCGATAGGTGAGTGTTGCAGCAGCGCTGTCTCCAGGACCACTGCAAGATGTTTCCAGAGCGTCTTCTCTGCCTTGGAAGCATCTTCGGGCAGCCCTGGAGACAGCACTGCTTCACCACTCACCTATCGGCAGCAGCGCTGCTCCAGCAGGCCACTCACAGTCAGCATCGGGCCTCCGCTCCAGTCTCCACCCCCCCACGGCTACATCACATGCCGGGTGATGTGGCCACGTTAGCTCAGGTCCGCACCCTGCATGAGTTGCATACATCTTACTGTGTCTCAGCACAGGTGGCGTCATCACGCCCCCTACGCTGAAACACAGCATACTGTCGGGTGAAAAGGAGGCGGCAGCGGGAGCAGCGTGAGGTTGGTAAGTAAAAGAACTTTTTGTTTGTTTGTTTTATAATAGGCCGCTACCTGCTGGGGATACTCCAGCAGTTAGTGGCCTATTTACCTACCTCCCTGGACCTGTTCACTGCCGCCCCCCATTTCCCCTTATACTATAGGCCACGGAGGCTGGCAGTGAGCAGGCCCGAGCCCAGGCCGCGATCCCACTGCCGCTATTATTATAATTGGAGCCCCAAGGGAGGTGAGGGAACATAATAAAGTTTTACTCACCTCTCCGGGATCCGATGTTAATCCTAGCAGGCTTTGGGCTTGTATGGTAATATCCCAGACGTCATGTGGTCTGGGATATTACCATATAGGCTCAAAAGCCTATATAGGTCCGAAGCCTGTGCTAGTAGTAATAGCTTGTTACTGCTAGCACAGGCTTTGGGTCTGTATGGCAGCAGGCTGTTACTGCTAGCACAGGCTTTGGGCCTGTATGGTAATATCCCAGACCACGTGACTTCTGGGACATTATCATACAGGCCCAAAGCCTGCTAGGATTAACATGAGCACAAACAGAATGTCATGCATCCCCCCCCCCTCGGCTTATACTCAAGTCAATAAGTTTTCCCAGTTTTTGTGGTAAAATTAGGGGGGTCAGCTTATATTCGGGTCGGCCTATAGTCGAGTATATACAGTCCTATGAAAAAGTTTGGGCACCCCTATTAATCTTAATCATTTTTAGTTCTAAATATTTTGGTGTTTACCACAGCCATTTCAGTTTGATATATCTAATAACCGATGGACACAGTAATATTTCAGGATTGAAATGAGGTTTATTGTACTAACAGAAAATGTGTAATATGCATTAAACCAAAATTTGACCTGTGCAAAAGTATGGGCACCTCAACAGAAAAGTGACATTAATATTTAGTAGATCCTCCTTTTGCAAAGATAACAGCCTCTAATCGCTTCCTGTAGCTTTTAATCAGTTCCTGGATCCTGGATGAAGTTATTTTGGACCATTCCTCTTTACAAAACAATTCAAGTTCAGTTAAGTTTGATGGTTGCCGAGCATGATGGTCGCCGAGCCCGCTTCAAATCATCCCACAGATGTTCAATGATATTCAGGTCTGTGGACTGGGATGGCCATTCCAGAACATTGTAATTGTTCCTCTGCATGAATGCCTGAGTCGATTTGGAGCGGTGTTTTGGATCATTGTCTTGCTGAAATATCCATACCCGGCGTAACTTCAACTTCGTCACTGATTCTTGAACATTATTCTCAAGAATCTGCTGTGAACCTCAACTTTAACAAGATTCCCGGTGCCGGCATTGGCCAAACAGCCCCAAAGCATGATGGAACCTCCACCAAATTTTACAGTGGGTAGCAAGTGTTTTTCTTGGAATGCTGTTTTTTTTGGACGCCATGCATAACGCCTTCTTGTATGACCAAACAACTCAATCTTTGTTTCATCAGTCCACAGGACCTTCTTCCAAAATGAAGCTGCCTTGTCCAAATGTGCTTTTGCATACCTCAGGCGACTCTGTTTGTGGCATGCTTGCAGAAACGGCTTCTTTCTCATCACTCTCCCATACAGCTTCTCCTTGTGCAAAGTGCGCTGTATTGTTGACTGATGCACAGTGACACCATTAGTAGCAAGATGATGCTGCAGCTCTTTCGAGGTGATCTGTGGATTGTCCTTGACTGTTCTCACCATTCTTCTTCTCTGCCTTTCTGATATTTTTCTTGGCCTGCCACTTCTGGGCTTAACAAGAACTGTCCCTGTGGTCTTCCATTTTCTTACTATGTTCCTCACAGTGGAAACTGACAGGTTAAGTCTCTGAGACAACTTTTTGTATCTTTCCCCTGAACAACTATGTTGAACAATCTTTGTTTTCAGATCATTTGAGAGCGGGCTGTCCATGCTCGGCGACCATCAAACTTAACTGAACTTGTATTGTTTTGTAAAGAGGAATGGTCCAAAATACCTTCATCCAGGATCCAGGAACTGATTAAAAGCTACAGGAAGCGACTAGAGGATGTTATCTTTGCAAAAGGAGGATCTACTAAATATTAATGTCACTTTTCTGTTGAGGTGCCCATACTTTTGCACTGGTCAAATTTTACTTTAATGCATATTGCACATTTTCTGTTAATACAATAAACCTAATTCCAATCCTGAAATATTACTGTGTCCATCAGTTATTAGATATATCAAACTGAAATGGCTGTTGCAAACACCAAAATATTTAGAACTAAAAATGATTAAGATTAATAGGGGTGCCCAAACTTTTTCATAGGACTGTATGTTATCTCTTTTTTTATTTCCTATTTTTCCAATGTTGTCATCTAAAGCAGCAATATGGGTGTTAAAAGAAAAAAATATTTAGAAATATGGGGAGCTTTGTGCACCATATTTAAAAACATGCTATTTTGAACAATGGTGTGGCTAAGTAGTCAATACATCCTGAGACCCCATTCACATCTGCAATTGGGTTTCTGTTCTGTAAATGGTGGTCTCCTTTGAGTTTTGATTTATCCAAGACAAGTCAGAATAAATTTGATTCAAATCTGAATCATCTTTAGTTAGGCAAACTGTTCTTTATTTTCAATTCAAAGTATTATTGCAAGTTTTAAGTACAACAAGGCCTGAAATAGACCAATAATACAAACATGGAAAGGAACAACACAAGTACGAACAGTACATTCAAATAAAAAATAACAGTAGAAGCAACAACAATAACCCGGACCCGCAGGGAATCCCGGGAGAGGTCCAGTCATAATAGGAGCGAGGGACAAAGGGGAAGAGGAGGAAGGAGAATTAGGAAGTTACAAAAAAGAGGAGAGACACCTGTAAGAGAAGAAAATGACAAAAAAGGGGGGGGGGAGGGAGGCCAAACGTCCAATACCAGAGAACAGTAGGCAACAAAACAGTGGGAGCAAGAGTGCACAGCAACCACGAGCAGAGCACCTCTGACAGGACTAGGAGGGAGGTCCAGAGCCCAGGAGCGTCCGATACTCCCCGGGGCTTTGGAATTCAAACCAAGGTCTTAGTGTAGGCTTCAGTTGTGCCATGCAGGAAAGAGGTGATATTCTCCATACACATGATCTCATTGACCTTGTCAGGCAAACTGTTCCTGTAGCAGACACAAGGCCCAGATTAACAATTAGGTCAAGATGGCTGAGGATTGTGGAGAGCAATCTTCTTAAAAACAACTCTGTATTCTTAGCAGGATGGAAGTCCTGTCTTAAAGAGGACCTTTCATGATCTCAGAGAGACCTTTCATGTTCCCAGAGATGTGCTGTATTATACACCCATAGAAAGCTGACTGTCAGCTTTTCCATTATGTACCCCTGTGCTGGAGATATCAATGGCGTTAGCTTTGGCACCTATATATCTACACTGTTAGAAAGGTGGGTCTTAAAGTCTAGTTTCATTGCAATGATGTCAGACTGTAAGGCCCACTTCTCTGACAGTACAGAGTTATCGGGGCCCAAGCTAATTCAGAACGCTATCAGCTTTCTAGTGGTATGTAATACCACTCATCTCTGAGGACTCTTTAAAGAGGACCTTTCATTCCCTTTGACAATGACGATATTATACACTGCTAGACATCTGAAAATGCACTGAATTCAGTGCACAGTCAGCTGTGCCGATATGTGACCCAGAGCCATTAGTTTCAGCACTGATATCCTTCCACTGTCAGAAGAGTGGGCCTTACAGCCTAGCGACATTGCTGTAGCACTGACAGTGGAGTGTTAAGTGATATTGTGCTGAAACTGACAGCACTGACATATCTTGCATCGGAGCATATTCTGACAAAGCTGAATTCACTGCACTGTCAGCTTTCTGGTGGTATATAATACTGCTGAAGTCAGAGTCAGAAGACAGGAAAGGTCCTCTTTATCATAGTCCATAGAAAAAACGCAATCAGCGGCACCACTTCTAACAGGACATATTCTTTGAAAATACACGGTAAATCTCAACGGTAAATCTGCGCCTTTTTAGCCCACACATATTATGGGGCGTGACACTGAACATAAAAGACATCCTTCAGTGCATACATGGCTGGGTGCTCTCTGTGTTTATAATAGAAGAAAGTCCACCGATATACAGCAACATAGAAAAAAAGCAGGGCACTAGCCAGCCAGCAGTTAAAACTTGACAAAATTTTAATTCATTCCGTTAAAAAAGAACACACATTGTGTCACTCACATACGGGATTGAATATAGATGAAACAAGATCTGACAGAAGTGACGATCGTTTCGTGCATGCTGCACTTCATCAGGCTCCCTCCAACTAAGCGTTTCCGCCCGCTATTTAACAGGATACACAATTTTGCCACTCCTACAGACATCACGTTAATATGTCACTTCAAAAATAGACACAACATTAAAAATCTTTTAAAAAACATTATCAACAAATCAGAACAAACACTTATAACATCATATCGCCTTAACTTTATTACTTTATAAACTTTCTTGTGACTTTTATTGTCCTGGAACATATCTATCCTCTGATAGGCTAAGAAACACTTTAGCCACGCCCTCATCGGCGGACTTGAAAGAAGACCGCTTCTCCCAATTCCTGTCTGTATTCTAGACACGCCTATCTTCTTACTTTAAACAATCGCGGACAGAGCTACTTGGTTCCATTTCAAATAGCGGCATAAGCTCCGCCCTTTTTCGGCGGACCTGAAGGAGGACTGCTTATCATAGATGCCGGCCAATCATCGTTTGAGCTACATTCCCTGCTGGTTCTACACTACCAGTGTAAATTTTGTGGACATAGACCCGCCCATTTTTTTCACCGACCAATCAAACTTCAAGCTACTACGCTTCGCTGCAAGCCAACCCTGGTTATTCCAGCTGCCTGTACATTGGTTTCATCTCAGATAGTGGCATAAACCCCGCCCCTCATCAGCGGACCTGAATGGAAACTACAAAAAAGATGCGAGTCCGCAACACTAAGGTACGTATAAAATAAGTTTTTATTCCATCAGATTAAAAATAGGTCGGAGTGACCATCCAGACAGAGCGCTGGTTACATAAACAAGTGCAAAAAGACTAGAAAAAGTGAAAAAACAACATGCTGCCACAGGTCTGACGCGTTTCGGGGTTAAATATGCCCCTTAATCATAGCCCTAAGGGGCTCCGTGGAGTCGGGAGGAAGAGTCGTGCACCTAGGTAACGTCATATGGACTTAACGGACATTTCTTCTGAAGGGTGAGCTTACCTTGACAATTTTTTGTTTCGAACTGAATGGAAACTGCTTGTGGCAGGCGCCAGCCAATCAGCACTCGAGCTACATTCACTGCTGATTCTACATTATCAGTATATGTCTATTAAACATAACGGTAGAAGCTCCGCCCATTCTCGGCGGACCTAAAGAAAGACTGCTTATCGTAGGCGCCAGCCAATCATCACTTGAGAGCATTTCAAATCAATAGAGAATGGTAAAGGGTCACCTAGGCTTATCGAACACGTGAGAGAAATTCATGACGGAAAACCCGAATGCCTGTCGTTTTGTGCTTTAAAATATGTAGCACCATTGCCTAGAGGGGGCGATAGGGGGCTGAAATTATTACAGGAGGAGGGTAGGATTATATTACAGACTGGTGCAACCGGCCCCCTTGGTTTGAACGATAGGCTTGACATGAGCGTATTTTTGTAGGAAGACACGTGTATTTAGTCCCTAGAATTTTGAGAGAGTACTTTAGTAAGCTTTCATAATAATACGAATAGGCTTAGAAGTTCATTGCAATTTGAGGGTCGGTACGGCTTGATCGCCCATAAGATAGATTGGGTTAGCGTGTTGCATATTTCACTTTTTGACATAGGAGTTGTCTTAACTGTAGTTTCAGCCAGGCCGTTTATTAGAGGAATATAAAATCAAAAATCATAAGTAATGATTAGTCAGTTACTTGTTAAGGGTGAAGTATAGATCAGATACTATTCAGAACATAGGGTGAGGTTAAGTGCGTTTCTTTCCCCCCTGTTCACCCTGTGGTTACCGGTATATACGGCTGTAACTGAACCTATAGGTATTTGTAGTAGTTAGGGCTGGCTTCTAATTAAGCGGAGTAGCTCTAAATTTGATTGGCTGGTACAAGAAAATGGGCGGTTCTATGTTTGAGAGGTGGGTGCTGAGAATACAGAACCAGCAGTGAATGTAGCTCGAGTGCTGATTGGTTGGCGTCTGCCATAAGCAGTTTTCATTCAGGTCCGCTGGTGGTAGGCGGGGCTTACGCCACTATCTGAGACGAAATAAACTTATAGATAGTTGGAGTGACTAGAATCGGCTTGTAGTGAAGTGTAGTAGCTCTAATTTGGATTGGTCGGTGTAAGAAAAATGGGCGGGTCCACGTCTGAGAGGTTTACACTGGCAGCATAGAGCTAGTAGTGAATGTAGCTCAAGTGATGATTGGCTGGCGCCTACGATAAGCAGTCTTTCTTTAGGTCCGCCGAGAATGGGCGGAGCTTCTACCGTTATGTTTAATAGACATATACTGATAATGTAGAATCAGCAGTGAATGTAGCTCGAGTGCTGATTGGCTGGCGCCTGCCACAAGCAGTTTCCATTCAGGTCCGCTGATGAGGGGTGGGGTTTATGCCACTATCTGAGATGAAACCAATGTACAGGCAGCTGGAATAACCAGGGTTGGCTTGCAGCGAAGCGTAGTAGCTTGAAGTTTGATTGGTCGGTGAAAAAAATGGGCGGGTCTATGTCCACGAAATTTACACTGGTAGTGTAGAACCAGCAGGGAATATAGCTCAAACGATGATTGGCCGGCATCTATGATAAGCAGTCCTCCTTCAGGTCCGCCGAAAAAGGGCGGAGCTTATGCCACTATTTGAAATGGAACCAAGTAGCTCCGTCCGCGATTGGTTAGAGTAAGAAGATAGGCGTGTCTAGAATACAGACAGGAATTGAGAGAAGCGGTCTTCTTTCAAGTCCGCCGATGAGGGCGTGGCTAAAGTGTTTCTAAGCCTATCAGAGGATAGATATGTTCCAGGAGAATAAAAGTCACAAGAAAGTTTATAAAGTAATAAAGTTAAGGCGATATGATGTTATAAGTGTTTGTTCTGATTTGTTGATAATGTTTTTTAAAAGATTTTTAATGTTGTGTCTATTTTTGAAGTGTCATATTAACGTGATGTCTGTAGGAGTGGCAAAATTGCGTATCCTGTTAAATAGCGGGCGGAAACGCTTAGTTGGAGGGAGCCTGATGAAGTGCAGCATGCACGAAACGATCGTCGCTTCTGTCAGATCTTGTTTCATCTATATTCAATCCCGTATGTGAGTGACACAATGTGTGTTCTTTTTTAACGGAATGAATTAAAATTTTGTCAAGTTTTAACTACTGGCTGGCTAGTGCCCTGCTTTTTTTCTATGTTGCTGTCCTCTTTATCATACTGAGGGGGTCACAAACTTTATAGCGTCCGCCTTTTAGGATGGAGATGAAATAGAAGTTCACTTCGCTTGTCCACATTGTTCATACGCTTATTCATTGTGCTATTACTTATACTAGCTTTAATAGCAAAAGTATATATATTGCTGTAATTATATTTTGCTACTTATTCCAGTAAAGCAACGGTTAAAACAAATTCACATATAACAAAATTCTTTAACTTTTTATAGTATTATTATTGGCCTGGCAGACAATCATGTCATTCTTAAATTCATGCATATAATTTCCAATTGACTAGACTGGTGCTTAATGCAAAATTGAAAAACAGCTGTCTCTAACTTTCACTGCTACTTTATTACTTTTGCAGGCATACTGGCTTAATTTTCAAAGTTGTATCTGGAGTTCAATGTCATAATAGTCAACAATATAAAGCAAACATGTACTGTACCTTAAATTAAATGCCTAAATCGGAGAAAGCCTACTTAATATATCATTATTACTCTATTAGAATATAGTTGTCATTAAACGGTATAAAATAAAACCTCTGGATATGAACATTCTACAAAAGGGCACTTGAGGATATTTGATGTACAGTAATGCAAAGTTGAACACACAAGCCTTTAGCTATTCTTCATACTACTTTCACCTGTGCTGTATACTGTGTTGCAATGACTGATAATATTCTGTTGCAAGGCTCATTGATTTATCGAACACAGACTAGTTTTCACTGTAAGATATTTTGTTTAATTTGGAATAAAATTCTAAACAGTTGATCACTGAGGGTGGGTCAAGGACATTCATGTGAAGTAATATAGGTTTGTAATATATTTATCCAATGCAAAGAGTAAGATTTAAAGGGGTTGGCCACTTTATAGCTAACAGTCTGTAATGTGTAGCACAAAGATAAATAAACTTACTCATAGACATTCATTTTCAATTCTACTTCTCTCTCTTTATTTTTGAAGCCATGCCCCCTGCTTACCTGGCTTTGCCAGCTCCCTCACACACCTCCTCTGACCACTGAGCTCGTGACATGGAGGAACATGTGACACAGCTTGACCATGTCACATGCCTGTGCCTGCTCTGCTTCCCTCCTATCACTACTCAGCAAGGACCTTCCGACGTCACATTACATTATCTAGTCTTGTTACTGGGTAGACGTGTCTATGCTGCAGGAAGGTCCTTGTACATGTAATAAAGTTGTGTTCCCTGCAGTGGAAAAACATGAAGAGCTGTGAGGTTCCTGGTGTACTGTGGGGGGATGTGAAAGATGTGGGGTGCATTGTGTAGTGTGGGTGAGAGATGTAGGGTGCATGGTATAATGTGGAGGGGAGGAAAAATCTAGATCTGGGTTGCATTGTATAGTAGGGCTGAGAGATGTAGGGTGCATGGTGTACTGTGTGGGGGACAGATCTGGAGTACATTGTGTAATGTGAGTGAGAGATGTAAGTGCATGGTGTACTGTGGGAGGAGGACAAATCTGGTGGATAGATCTGGGGTGCATTGTGTAGTGGGGCTGCGAGATGTAGGTGCATGGTGTACTGTGGGGGGAGAGATTTTGGGTGCAAGGTGTACAGTGTGGAGGTGAGAGATATGGTATGCACAGTGTACTGTGGGGGGGACAGATCTGGGGTACATTGTGTAGTGGGGTGAGAGATGTAGGGTGTATGGTGTAGTGGAGGAAGAGATGTGGGGTGCACAGTGTACTGTGGGGGAGCACGTGGAGCTGAGGGTGCTTGTGTGTGCTCCATGCACTGAAGGTACATTCAGGAAGGGGGGGGGGGGGGTTGGCAATGCACAAGAGGCTCATGAAGAATGGAAGAATCTTTCATATCTGTGTTAGGTTTGCATGAGAGGTGCAAAGAAACTCCTCCATTGGCAGTGCATGGGCGATTGATAATGTGCTTTAGGCTAAGGCCTCAAGTAGTTGGAAGCAGTCTAAAAACCTTGCAGGAAAAACCACTGTGTAAACGCATAGTGATTTCCCGCAGCGCTTTTCACACAAAGTTTGCAGAGTTTCCCTCTGTGGACTTTCTGCTTCCATTATACCTACAGGAAACCGCTGGAGTTTCCATAGGTATAATTGATATGCTGCAATTGCCCAAAACGCAACTGTTTTAGAAATCATAAAATTTCCGCTAAGGGTATTTTTCTGCAATACGTGGATTGGATTCGCTATCCACTTTGCAGAGACCACGTTGGGCTTCGGCCATAAAAGACACATGGGGAGCTGTGTGAAACTTGTTTGGGGTGCTCAGCTTTGGAGTGCTTATTAACATTATGGGTGTGCACTAGAGAGATATAGAATGCTTGTTTGTTGGCGCACAGGAAATATATGGCTATTGGTGAAGTAATTGCAAACAGTGTAGGGGTAGACTTACAGGGGATATCTGCGATAAGTTATCCCCTCCCCTGTGGGTATGTTAAAATTTCCATTAATTTCAATGGGATTTTATCTTGCGCACATTAGTGTCCATTTACACCCATGCCTGTTTTATTCCAGCGGACAAAAAATCCTACATGCGGGAGTTTTCTGTCCGTTAGAAAAAAACGGACAGCAAGTGTCTTTTTTTTTTTTTTTTTTTTTTTTAAACGTCGAATTCTATAGGAAACGAACATATAATGGACAGTAACTGATAGCCATCAGCTACTGTCCATTTTTCGTCCGTTATGATAGATGTCTGCTTTTTTTTTTTAAACGGACACTTTCATAACAGACTCAAAAGGTAGTGTGAACTCTACCTAAGGGATTAAGCCATTTCACTTATACCTCTGTTGATTGCTGATTCACAGTTCTGCATCATCGCTGGGTGGTGAGGAACATACCCCTGATGCTACACTTCTATAGACTAGTACTGTGATGAGAGGTGTTCTCCACAATGCAGAGATGACACTGAGCTGTGAGGCCAGTCCCTATGACACTGCAGTGTTATCGGTAGCTGAAATGGCACCAATGTCTCTGCAATGGAGGAAGATATCAGCAAATCTGAAAGTGAGAGGAATTATATATGCCATTATATATAACACTCTCTTCCTGAGAAGATGAGAAAGGCCCGCGTGAGCGTCTTCTGGTCTCCCCGGCTAAACCTTTTTTTTTAACTGGACACATAGTCCTGCATGTCTGACTTTGTGTCCGGATAAAAAAAAAAAAGATTTTGCCATGGAGACCAGAAGACCCTCACGGGTACTCACGGGCGGACACTTTGCAAACCCATTCAAATGAATGGGTTTGAAAAGTGACTGCTGGTTTCCATCTCCTTTCCAGTTTCTTGGGCAGAAGACGGAAACCTGTAAAGCAGAGATTGGGCGCAGCTGTGAACCCGCTCTAAGTTTGTAGATGTATGGAAAAAAAGGTTATTTTTACTAATAGATTTTTCCCGTCATCTTCCTACGTATCCTATTTGGCAAATGTTTTAATCTTATGTTAAATTTTATAAAATCCATATGTTAAGTGGTTAATTTCTTTCTTTCTTTTTGTTAAATGTACTCGAGGTTACTATAAGCAACATGTGCTATGATCAAGCAATTAATAAAACGATACTTTATGATTTTAAGAATATATGTAATTGCAATAAAGAATTTAAGCAAGTAAATTAACAATTGTGTTAGTGTAGTGTGGCAATATTAAACACTTTTATATTTTATCAATAAATGTACTAAAATAGAGAAGCTGAGATCCTAAGATTGAGTGTGTGGATGAAAACATGGTACTCAATTAGAGCTCTTCCAACATGAGAATAAATTGGTAGGTATGTACATGTCAAGTTTTGTAACGAATAATGAGGATCATCAAACTCATATTACTCTCTCTTTTTATGGATATTTTCTGCCAAAATCAGATGGTGGCAAATTATTATTTTTTCTGTGCAGAAGGTGAGAATATTACTGTCTTGCATTAAAAATAGAATCACCTCAGGTTTCAATAATTCAACCAAATTATGAGCTGTCATCTAATGATCTTGCTAATACATGATAGATTGTAATCAATCTAGACAAGATACTTTGTCCAGGTAAATTGCATTAAATAACCCTCTTGTTTCTGAATAGTCCTATTTTTTACATTAAGCATCACTACTATACACTATGAGTGGGAATGTAACTTTAACCATCTATTTCAGGCATATGATATTTAAATAGCATATTAAAATAGAATGTGAATATTTTTTTCACTCAAATGTGAAAAATTATATTAAAAGTTATCTTCATAAAAGGATAGTGCCGTAATATATCTTCAGATTCTGTCTAACATATCCTCTCTCTACTTTTAGGCACTAGAATTGATGACATAACTCTTACTATTCCTGGTGACATTTGCTTTGTTTGTATAATATGTATCCCTGGTTTTGTTTTTCTTTCTTTGCTATATGTGAACAATTTGGAGTAGCAATATCTAAGCTGACCTATGAACCATATGTTTTTTCATTTACATGATTTTGATAGGGTAAGGGAGGGTTCACACTACCATTGGTGTCTGCTCAGAAGGTGTCCATTTAGAAAAAAAAATGACACCTATCACTATGCACACAAACGGACAGTAACTGATGGCTATTAGAGATGAGCGAACACTAAAATGTTCGAGGTTCGAAATTCGATTCGAACAGCCGCTCACTGTTCGAGTGTTCGAATGGGTTTCGAACCCCATTATAGTCTATGGGGAACATAAACTCGTTAAGGGGGAAACCCAAATCCGTGTCTGGAGGGTCACCAAGTCCACTATGACACCCCAGGAAATGATACCAACACCCTGGAATGACACTGGGACAGCAGGGGAAGCATGTCTGGGGGCATAAAAGTCACTTTATTTCATGGAAATCCCTGTCAGTTTGCGATTTTCGCAAGCTAACTTTTCCCCATAGAAATGCATTGGCCAGTGCTGATTGGCCAGAGTACGGAACTCGACCAATCAGCGCTGGCTCTGCTGGAGGAGGCGGAGTCTAAGATCGCTCCACACCAGTCTCCATTCAGGTCCGACCTTAGACTCCGCCTCCTCCGGCAGAGCCAGCGCTGATTGGCCGAAGGCTGGCCAATGCATTCCTATGCGAATGCAGAGACTTAGCAGTGCTGAGTCAGTTTTGCTCAACTACACATCTGATGCACACTCGGCACTGCTACATCAGATGTAGCAATCTGATGTAGCAGAGCCGAGGGTGCACTAGAACCCCTGTGCAAACTCAGTTCACGCTAATAGAATGCATTGGCCAGCGCTGATTGGCCAATGCATTCTATTAGCCCGATGAAGTAGAGCTGAATGTGTGTGTTAAGCACACACATTCAGCACTGCTTCATCACGCCAATACAATGCATTAGCCAGTGCTGATTGGCCAGAGTACGGAATTCGGCCAATCAGCGCTGGCTCTGCTGGAGGAGGCGGAGTCTAAGGTCGGACCTGAATGGAGACTGGTGTGGAGCGATCTTAGACTCCGCCTCCTCCAGCAGAGCCAGCGCTGATTGGCCGAATTCCGTACTCTGGCCAATCAGCGCTGGCCAATGCATTCTATTAGCCCGATGAAGTAGAGCTGAATGTGTGTGCTAAGCACACACATTCAGCACTGCTTCATCACGCCAATACAATGCATTAGCCAGTGCTGATTGGCCAGAGTACGGAATTCGGCCAATCAGCGCTGGCTCTGCTGGAGGAGGCGGAGTCTAAGGTCGGACCTGAATGGAGACTGGTGTGGAGCGATCTTAGACTCCGCCTCCTCCAGCAGAGCCAGCGCTGATTGGCCGAATTCCGTACTCTGGCCAATCAGCGCTGGCCAATGCATTCTATTAGCCCGATGAAGTAGAGCTGAATGTGTGTGCTTAGCACACACATTCAGCACTGCTTCATCACGCCAATACAATGCATTAGCCAGTGCTGATTGGCCAGAGTACGGAATTCGGCCAATCAGCGCTGGCTCTGCTGGAGGAGGCGGAGTCTAAGGTCGGACCTGAATGGAGACTGGTGTGGAGCGATCTTAGACTCCGCCTCCTCCAGCAGAGCCAGCGCTGATTGGCCGAATTCCGTACTCTGGCCAATCAGCGCTGGCCAATGCATTCTATTAGCCCGATGAAGTAGAGCTGAATGTGTGTGCTAAGCACACACATTCAGCACTGCTTCATCACGCCAATACAATGCATTAGCCAGTGCTGATTGGCCAGAGTACGGAATTCGGCCAATCAGCGCTGGCTCTGCTGGAGGAGGCGGAGTCTAAGGTCGGACCTGAATGGAGACTGGTGTGGAGCGATCTTAGACTCCGCCTCCTCCAGCAGAGCCAGCGCTGATTGGCCGAATTTCGTACTCTGGCCAATCAGCGCTGGCCAATGCATTCTATTAGCCCGATGAAGTAGAGCTGAATGTGTGTGCTAAGCACACACATTCAGCACTGCTTCATCACGCCAATACAATGCATTAGCCAGTGCTGATTGGCCAGAGTACGGAATTCGGCCAATCAGCGCTGGCTCTGCTGGAGGAGGCGGAGTCTAAGGTCGGACCTGAATGGAGACTGGTGTGGAGCGATCTTAGACTCCGCCTCCTCCAGCAGAGCCAGCGCTGATTGGCCGAATTCCGTACTCTGGCCAATCAGCGCTGGCCAATGCATTCTATTAGCCCGATGAAGTAGAGCTGAATGTGTGTGCTTAGCACACACATTCAGCTCTACTTCATCGGGCTAATAGAATGCATTGGCCAATCAGCGCTGGCCAATGCATTCTATTAGCTTGATGAAGCAGAGTGTGCACAAGGGTTCAAGCGCACCCTCGGCTCTGATGTATCAGAGCCGAGGGTGCACAAGGGTTCAAGTGCACCCTCGGCTCTCCTACATCAGAGCCGAGGGTGCGCTTGAACCCTTGTGCAGCCTCAGCTCTGCTACATCAGAGCCGAGGGTGCGCTTGAACCCTTGTGCACACTCTGCTTCATCAAGCTAATAGAATGCATTGGCCAGCACTGATTGGCCAGAGTACGGAATTCGGCCAATGCATCCCTATGGGAAAAAGTTTATCTCACAAAAATCACAATTACACACCCGATAGAGCCCCAAAAAGTTATTTTTAATAACATTCCCCCCTAAATAAAGGTTATCCCTAGCTATCCCTGCCTGTACAGCTATCCCTGTCTCATAGTCACAAAGTTCACATTCTCATATGACCCGGATTTGAAATCCACTATTCGTCTAAAATGGAGGTCACCTGATTTCGGCAGCCAATGACTTTTTCCAATTTTTTTCAATGCCCCCGGTGTCGTAGTTCCTGTCCCACCTCCCCTGCGCTGTTATTGGTGCAAAAAAGGCGCCAGGGAAGGTGGGAGGGGAATCGAATTTTGGCGCACTTTACCACGCGGTGTTCGATTCGATTCGAACATGGCGAACACCCTGATATCCGATCGAACATGTGTTCGATAGAACACTGTTCGCTCATCTCTAATGGCTATCAGTTACTGTCCGATATATGTCTGTTGCCCATAGACCTCAATGTTAAAAAAATGGACACTTAATGTCCGTTTTTTCAAACGGACAGAAAAGTCCTGCATGTAGGATTTTTTTGTCCGCTGGAAAAAACGGACATGGGTGTAAACGATCACTAAAGGACATAAATGAAAAGAAAACAAGATGAAATCCCATTGAAATGAAAGGGAGTTTCAGACGGACCAGCTAGTGTCTGTTGCTAAAATCTTGTACGGACACTGCTGAGGGGACACCAACAATAGTGTGAACACCCCCTAAGTATTTCTAACTTTAGGACCCCATGTAGTAAAACGCTGATAAAAAAAACACTGCTGAAAAAACACAGCGGAAACACATCATGGTTTTTTTGTTTTTTTCCACTGTATTTTTGATTGCGTTTTTGTTGAGTTTTTCTCAGCAGATTCTCTTCTGTTAATAATCCTATAGGGAAAACGCCAGCGTTTCTGTTGATATAATTGACATGTTGCGACTTTCAAACATGCAGACATTTTTGAAACCATAGCTTTTCTGCAGTGGACTTTTTTTTTTATACAATATGTAGATGGGATTCCCCAGAATTTCATGTAAAATGCAGCATTTTTTCATTGTAAAACGCAGCATTTTTTGCTGCAAAAATGCATTTTGGCAATATGGAGCTTTAGCTTTAGTTAACCGTTTTTTTTATTTTGGAGGTAAGGACCACATATCTCTGATGCTATTTGTATAAGTACCAGTAATGTACAAACTTCCCATATCTCTTTCCATTCTCCATTTAATATTGCTCAATGTACGGGTTTGTTGCTTGCCTGTGCATGTGCAGATGCCTTCGCCACTGCCCCAGATCATCTGAACATGCATATGGCATCAGATAGCCAGAATTAAAAAGAGCATGCTTGTAATGCAACCAGCACTATCTCGGTTTACCCAATATTCAGATACACATACAGAATATTGCATAGGTCATTTGCTGTACTCACCGATCATGTATCTCAGGTGGGTTGGTTTACCATTTAAATATCGAGCACACCGTCTCACTCATGTGCAGGATGCCGGCACCTATGAACAACATGTGAAGTGGACCCAGATCAACAGGACATTACCCCGGATGAGTAGCTTTGTTTCACTTATAACTATACTGATGATTTAGGCGGTATTTGTATGAAATGAATTGACATCTTGGTGGCGTTATATGAATCGTTATTAGAGATGAGCGAACAGAGTTCGATTGAATAGGTATTCGATTTGATATCAGGCTATTCGAGATATTCAATTCCAATCGAATACCACACGGCAAACGCAGTTAAAATTCGTATCCCCTCCCACCTTCCCTGGTGCTTTTTTTACACCAATAACTGTGCAGGGGAGGTGGGACAGGAACTACGACAATGTAGGCATTGAAAAAAAAATAGGAAAAAGCCATTGGCTGACGAAATCAGGTGACCTCGGATTTATAAGACTAGTGTCAGCCATGTTTGTCTCAGTTGAGGTTTGGAGAGATAGGGAGAGACATCTGTTGAGGGTCAGATAGAATTGTAGGTTCTGTTAGGCAGGAAATCCGAAGAACAACAACAGCTCTTTTCAGAGCTATACTGCAGCAAGAAGAGATATACGGCTCAGTGTATCCCCCAAAGAAACCGACGTTGTATACAGCAAATCTGTGTATAGTAAATATATGCTGAATCCAGCTTTCCTGGTTGTATTCCACTCTCAAACAAGCTGAACCCAATCAAAAGGGTTTGGGGAGAGCTGGACCGCAGAGTGAAGGCAAAAGGGCCAACAAGTGCTAAGCATCTCTGGGAACTCCTTCAAGACTGTTAGAAGACCATTTCCGGTGACTACCTCTTGAAGCTCATCAAGAGAATGCCAAGAGTGTGCAAAGCAGTAATCAAAGCAAAAGGTGGCTACTTTGAAGAACCTAGAATATAAGACATATTTTCAGTTGTTTCACACTTTTTTGTTCAGTATATAATTCCACATGTGTTAATTCAAAGTTTTGATGCCTTCAGTGTAAATCTACAATTATCATAGTCATGAAAATACAGAAAACTCTTTGAATGAGAAGGTGTGTCCAAACTTTTGGTCTGTACTGTATGTATATATATACGGACACAATGGTATATACAGATACCATTATATTATTTCTGTGCAAAATTGTCTCATATCTTTATGTATATCGAGACAACATGGGTTTTCTTTCAGCTACTCATTCCTTGTTTTCACCTGACAAGTGACCTTTACACCTCACTGATCGAGGATATATCTCCTCTGTATTTCACCTAGCCATTTATGTTGTGATGTTGTTTGTCTATATAATCTTGTATCTGTTCTGGATTTATGTCTCCTGATGAACTCTCTGATTGAGAGGAAAATACGTCGAGTTTCATTCATCTTTCCATTAATTTTATTGATTGTTGATTTATTTCTTCTTTAGGTGGTGAATTATGTTGTATTTTGGTTATCACATATAATTTTAGAAGTATGGTATGTATATTAAAGGTTATTTTTAAGGGATTATATTCCGATTGGGTTATACTCCTTTGCGTATTGTTATACCCCTCCAGAGGGTCCGTGCGTCCTACATCACATCACTGAAAATTGTAAGGATGTTGCTCACTCTATTCACTGCAGCAAACAGTACTTTCTGGAGGCTGAAGGGAAAGGTGGTCTCCTGCTGTGGACAGGAGGGGAGATTGGTAAATTGGGTAGTCTAGTGAGATTCACCCGGAAATCTTGTTTGGATCAAACTCCGCTGAAATGAAACTGCTGTTATGCTATGAGGGCTATGAGGTTTCTTCAGACCCTGTAGCATATTGATCGGAGGCCCATAAGAGGTGAACAAGCTTAACATTTTAATTCCAGTGCTGGTTTATGAAAGTTACAAAATGCAAATTGATGGTTGGAAGGAATGTATGCTAGAGGCAATGATGCTTGAATGTTACATCATAAGTAGACTAAGCAAAATTCTAGAGGTGATTATGTTAAGTAGCACAATCAAATAAGCCACTGTCAGGTAGCACAGGTCAAGATGCAGTACCATGGAGTAATCAGAAACATAGTCAGATAAGGCAAGGTCAGAGCAGGTCAGCTAGCAAAACAATAAGTAAGAAGCACCTTTAAGGACAAGATGTCCTTAAATGTGACTGGCATTCCTACCTTCTTAGCTGCAAGGGTGGCTATATACAGTATATTGAACTCTTATTCTCATTTTATCCAGTGATAGGTCATAAAAAATATAAATCTACCATCTAAAATCTACCATGCATGACTGGCTTAAGAGTTGGTGGCCAAGGGGGAAAAAAAAACTTGTTGCTGGGTACTATTCAAGTAACAGCAGCAACAAACAAAAAGATATTTAACCATTTCAGGACTTGGCAATTTTGTCAGGTACAAGAACAGACAAACTTTCAGGGTTCCCTTAACAAAGTCTGTAATAAGGCAAATCACGCATCGGGCCTTGCTCTGTTCACATTGGTATGGTATTATTATCTTATTGGTAAGTCATTTGTATTTTTCCCCTTCAACTTGTGGATTCTCTAGTCATTACTAGGAAGCTTTTTTCATGAACAGTTACTGTTTACATCTAGGTGTTTTTATGTTTATTGTTTTGCATATCTTGCACATGCCACATTGTATGACATTTGTGCATACATTTCTATAACTATGTACCATGTTTGTATTGTGGTATCTCTGGTATTGACCTTCAGAGTCTCACCCCCTTACTAATATACATGTACTGTATGTTTACGTATATGTTTTATTCATGTGATTTTAATGATCATTAATAAATTTGTCTGCATTTTATTACAAGTGTGGGATTGCCTTTTCTAAAGTTAGTTGTTTTCCAATCCCATGCATCGATAAATTATTTCGTTGTTTATACTCTCGGGGCTTTGCCATACACATGGTTTAAAGGGATATAACATTTTTTTCCTTTGAGTTATTCAAATAATTTTTTGCACCTTTTTAGGTGATAAATAGGGCTTTATTTTTATGGTTGTGATGGTGCATTTTATTCTGTTTACACTGGATGAAGTTTGGGCTGATATTTTTAGTGTTATAATATTGCTTGGTGGTACTTTATGTGAACTCCTTTTGTGCATCTGAAGGATGCAGATGTGAGATCTACCTTTGTGCCACATGCTGGAAATGCCACCTTCAGGGTTCACATCCTCCTCTGCTCTAGGGAAACTATTAAAGAGTTTGCCATATAAGCAGGGGACTTGGTGAGGAGAGCATTCAGGGTCCATTCACACGGAGGAAAACGGTGAGGAATTTGGTGTGGAATTTCAGCGCTGAAAAAAAAAGCCTCCCATTGACTTCAATAGGTTCCTTTTTCTGCTAGAAGATTGCTGCCGTTGATGGCCTGCCGCTGAACTTGTTCCTTGCACCGTGCCTGTGATTGTTCCAGCATCTCAGCAGCTCGCTGGGATGCCATATAATGAGTGTGTTGTTGGCGTCAATGATCTGCCTGCTCTGGCGTTTCGGCTCCTCTAATAGCCACTTGACGCCTAGCTTGCTCATATATATGTAGGATGTTCAGTTCAAGCATGAAACATATTGTGTATGCTTTAGTATTTATATATTTTTTTAGTATGATTTGATTGTTTGTCAGATATAGACAATTTAGGCCTTTTTTACCTGGAGTTTGAAATAAAACTTGGAAAAAGCTGAGGGCCAGCGTATATATCCAGGTTTTTCTTTACTATAATGACATGTTTGGGGTTATTTTAAACCTACAGGATTCCTGTCTTTTTTTTCTTTTAGCTAACCAGTACCCTACTCTGCGCTGATGAGAGACAAAAGCCTAGAAACAGTCGCATCGGAACCTCTTTTTTCCAGAGGAGTCAATCTGGCTTGGCTCATTATAAAGAGGATAAAACCAGATATTAATCTATAGGGAGATACATTCCAATAGGTGGTGCTACGAGAAAATTACTATTTTTCGCCACTGATATCTTATTTGAATTTCTTACTGATGCATTATGGATGCATCAATCCAATGAAAGTCTATGGATCAGTGATAAAGGGAGACATTCATGTGACATCTGCTTTCATGGACCCAAAGATATACAAAATCTAGGAAATGAAACAAAAAACCCCCAGTTAATTTGCTTTTAACAAATGTGGAAAGTGGATTAACCACAGGGTGCACACCACCCACAATTGAGAAGGCTGGGGTGCTGTCCATGAATAGCACAGACCTCACAAATGCACAGATGTAAAAGTGTAAATGAAGACTTGAGGTGCAGGAGTTAGCAGGAAGGACATTTTTCAATTTATTTTTGTCTCCGCACTTTCCAAAAGCTCTAACTTTTTAATTTTTCTTATCAAAGAGCCATATGAAAGCTTAATTTGTAAGTGGCCATTTTCTTGTGGCCGGCGGGCATGCGCAGTTGACTTTGCCCTAGGCCCGAAGCCTAGAAGTTTGAAGCCTATGCCAGAAGAAAAAGAAAAAGATGGAGGTTGGCGCTGGAGAGATCTCGTGCAGCATTGGGGATGCTCCCAGTGCTGTTTGAGAGCTGGGGACTGCCCCCAGTGCTGTGAGAAAACTCATTTGCATAATGACAAAAAACGGGATTTCTACCGAATGGCAGCACGGAGAAGACATCTAATTGTAGGAGAAGAATAGCCTTTCTTAAGGCTATTCCAATGTGTTAGTGATAAAAAAAAATTGCATTTTAATGATAGGATCCCTTTAATAATCTTATTCCTTTGAATTATCATTATATAAGGTTTGATTAAATGTCATTGATATACAGTAACTGCTTATTGATGTAACAATTTGATATAGCTACAATAATCATAGAAATATATATCTAACACATTTCCACATAATGTACATTATTGAGAAGTGGGATTATTTATTAACATATGGACCATAGTATCATATTGTATATTGCAAACATTGTAAGTATGTAACATTTTCATTATATTTCCCTTTTTTCTCTTAAAGACTTTTGTTATGAAACACAACCAAACATTTCCCTTGCCTATGATGGTTTTAATAAAAGACATTGTAATATCATTTTTTATTGCAGCTGAGGGCAATATACAAATATTTTGTGGCGGGTAGAAAAGGTGAATAATTAAATATAAATAAATAAATAAAGATATTTTCAAAATAGAACTAATGAGTCTGTAGAAATACAATGAAGAACAATTCCCACCCTAACACTGGGCAACTTTCCAAGTTTTGTTATAAAACTGAAGACCTACATCAATTAGCAGAACAAAAAAGAACAGATGTTCAAGTCCACCGTGAAACTGACAGCAATGTCTCTACATTACAAGAGATGTGTTACACATTGCATAAAAAAAAATGAAGCTCTTGTTGTGAATTCCAATCTCAGCATTTGGCAAATGATTTGCTTATGTCATTAACTTAGAATTAGTTAGGGAAGAGTGAGATGTTACAATGAAAACAATGTGTAAACATAGAAGCCTTCAACAAGTTTCTGAGATACATAGCTGATGTATTGGGTTTTAAGTAAGCAAATAAATGTCAGTTTATACACTCTTGACTGATTTATAATGAACAGTTGAGTGAAAAGTTACATATATACAGTAAGCTATCTTTTTTAAGTTATGTATACCAATGTAATTCTTATATATTATATAAGTATTGCATTGTCATCATTTACAAAATTATAAAATAACATTTCATGTTTTATTATCTTCATTCCATTCATATGAAATACTTAGTGTTTCGCATCTGGGGAATAAACTTAGAATTTTCCTTTCTGATATTTAATACCTTTTATATAGAGTATGCAGTCATAGCACATTACAGACAGAACCTGACATCCATTTTGTTCTTCTAAAACAAGATGTTTGTAACTTTTGTTTATGGTGACCATTAAGTTCAGATAATTGTCATTGAATAATGACAAGGGTGTTCCCTGTTCCATTTATCTTTTCTCAATGTAGGTTCTTATATCAGGCATGGTATATTAGGTTACCATCTTCTTTTTTTTGATCACTCACATCTATTCAAAACCCCTCTGTATGGGCAGCCAGGTTTGCAAGGATTGTGCATGCGTTAGTGTGAGTTTCTTCTGGATACTCTAGTTTCCTCCCACATTCCAAAGGCATACTGATAGGGAATTCAGATTGTGAGCCCTGTATGGGACACTGCAGAATTATATGAGAGAAATAAATAAAACATACTTTTCTTGCAGACCCAAAGATAGAGGAGGAATTGTTTTTTCTGACTCTGAAACTTATTGCTTGGCCACATACTTGTCTGGAATCATTGTCTGCTGATGTCACATTAGGTTTTGTGAAGGTCCACCCAACAATAAACTGTGAAGGTCCACCCAACTATATTGCTTTCTGCTCCCTTGTCTTGTCAATCTCAGGTATTTCCTATTCCCTCACCCTTTCCTGCATTTTAGGCACTCCTGAACTTTCCCCTGGATTGGTAGGCCCAATTTTAAGGCTTGGACTTTCTCTAATTTATGCTATGCTAAACAGTTCAGGATGGGAATGGTTGCCCCTCTTTTCAGACCCTTAAAGCTACAGTGAAGCGAGTGGCCCTCAGCACATGAACAACTTTGCAGTTACTACTTGTCCACTCTACCATTCATTTTATTTTAGATTATTAATATTCTTGTAGCGTACCCCCAAAAAAATTATCATATAAACTCAGAGTAGGGGAGTATAACCTACCCAAAATGGGACGTATTAAAATATATCCTTTATTGGTTCAGTTAAAATACCCAAAGGAACAAACAAAAAAAATTCCCCATTAAAAAAGAAAGAAAGGAAAGGAGAATGGACGGAGTAGTGTGTCTCTGAAATTGCTATGTCAATAGGACAGCATTCACACCTAGCAGCTACTAGAGAACCACAGTGAGCAATCTGATTTACTTGTATGGACTCTCACAACACTCCTGCACTTGTGTCCATATCATTAACACTTTGCTGTTCACTGGTATCGGTGTACTGCTAGGCTAGTCTTTGCTTTCTGATAGCTAATTCCTCCTTCTTAACCACTATTGTATTAACCCTTTTCTCATGCTAATAGTGCACTAAGTAACTTGTTTGTATAGCTGAGTAGGGAGAAGTTTACTGACTCACATATATCAGGGAATCATTCAACTAACAATAGGGCAAGCTAGACACTTATCTCGCCCATTCTACCACCTCAATCTGTCACCTGACCGGTTTCAATGTCCCTTTACTATCGGACACATCATCAGAGGTGTCATTTCTATTGTTTCTTTCTGACACTGGAGTATGCTTTGTATATTCAGTATAATTTACAAGGAAGTTCTCATTCAGAATTATCTAATAACCTCATAAAGAAATAATTAGAACACTTAATTGGGCAAATTAAGGGAATGCAATTAACAATAACAGAGGCAATTGCTTGAAATTTAGTAAGGGCTTCTTGTAAAGTAAAAAGGATTTATGTTGAATGATAAATGCTAGTCATGTGGATAAGTGAATCAAATTTGTTTGTCATATTAAGAAGGGCAAGTAGCAATTCAGATGGTACAGAGACTTCTTGGCTCTTACAAATTCTCACTATCAATTGCCAACAATAGGCATAATGCCAACAAAATCCCATTGCGAGCACAAAAGGATTAACAAATCATGTGGCAGAGTTCAGACTTCAAACACTGCTTAATCATGAGTTGATAACATGCTATAGTCTTTCTTTTGTAACTTGCGATTGTTCATATCTGTTTAATTTATAAATAGAAAAGATTAATATCATATACTATTGTAAGGAGACAGACATCATTGTAGTCAAAAAAATGCCATATTTATGTAAGAATATTTAGCACTTATTCAATATGTTATGATTTGCTAATAATATACCTAAGCTAAGCAAGAGAATTTTGCTACATCTTTCAACTATTTGGTTGAAAAGTCATTAACCCCTTCCTGCCCATGACATTTTTTTTATTTTAGATTTTCATTTTTGACTCCCAACCCTCACAACTTTCTTCGATTCTTCTGTTCACAGAGCCAAATGAGGACTTAATGTTTGTGGAACAAATTGTTCTTTTTTTAATGGTACCACTTATTATTCTATACAATGTACTGGGAAGCTGGAAAAAAATTCAGAATGGAAGGAATTGGAGAAAAAGTTATTTATCTAAAATAACTTGTCACCTGTATTCTATGTTTCAAAATGATTCTGGGGATAACAAATTTATATAGTTTTACCTTATTTTTCGGACTATAAGGCACACGTAAAATCCTATGATTTTCTCAGAAATCAAAAGTGCGCCTTATAGTCCGGTGCGCCTTATATATGAATTAATTCTTCACTTACAGCATCGGTTACCACAAATGGATTGATCATTACAGCCACCATAGTCAGGAGCCTCACTGACTGCGGTGATATGTACATCTCTGTGCGCAGGAACCCCGTGGAGTATCTACCCCCAAAAATACCTCCTGTTAAGAGACTTGCTTATGATGCCGATTTTAAGCTAAAAGCCATAAATCATGCAGTAGAGCACGGAAATAGAGCAGCTGTGAGAGAATTCAACATTAGTGAATCTGTGGAGCATAATTGCCCTATGAAGTGCCCCATGAATATGCCCTATGCCAGGTAAAGAAGACCAAACTGAGTTTCCAAGGAAACAAAGCAAGATGGCTACAGTTGGAGGACAAAATAGAACAGTGGGTTATTGAACAGAGAACCGCAGGCAGAAGCGTCTCCACCGTCTCCATTTGACTCAAAACCACAGCGTTAGCATGCAACATGGAGATCAAGGAGTTTCGAGGAGGTCCTTCATGGTGCTTTCGTTTCATGAAAAGGCATAATCTCTCCATCCGCAACAGAACTACTGTCTGCCAGCAACTGCCAAAAGATTATGAAGAGAAGCTGGCCATTTTCCGCACCTACTGCATAACCAAGATAAATGAAAAGAATATCCAGCCAGAACACATCACTAACATAGATGAGGTCCCCCACACTTTTGATATCCCCGTAACACGTACTGTTGAGAAAACAGGGACTAATACGGTATCTATATGTACCACAGGAATCGAGAAGTCATCTTTCACTGTAGTTTTCGCCTGTCAGGCTAATGGCCAGAAACTACTACACATTGTAATTTTCAAAAGGAAGACTTTACCAAAAGAAAAGTTTCCCACTGGTGTAATCGTCAAGGCTAACCCAAAGGGCTGATTGGATGAGGAGAAGATGAGTGAATGGCTAAGGGAGGTCTATGTTAAGAGACTGGATGGCTTTTTCACAAATCCTCATCCTTATTGGTCTGTGACTCCATACGCACCATGTGACCAATACTGTCAAAGCCCAAGTGAAGAAAACCAATTCAGAGCTTGCCGTCATTCTGTGTAGATTAACCAAAGAGCCCCAGCCACTAGATATCGGCATCAACAGGTTATTTAAAGTGAAATTGTGAGCTGCATGGGAGCGCTGAATCACAGAAGATGACCACACATTCTCCAACACAGGGAGGCAACGCCGGGCAAGTTATGCCACTATGTGCCAGTGGATCGTGGATGCCTGGAATAAAGTTTCAGTCTCCAGTGTCACCTGAGCTTTCAGGAAGGCTGGAATAATCACTGAAGAGCTAAGCAGCAGCAACGAGACTGACTCAGATACTGATGAGGAGGACCTGAGCATGCATGATGCTGAAATCGCCCAACTGTTAAATTCTGACCCTGAAGATGAAGGATTTCATGGATTTGTGGTGGAGGAATGAACTGAAAAAGTATGTGTTTTGATTTGCAGTTACAATTGAACAAGTTGAAAGTTATTGTGAAAGAGTTGAATAAAGTTTGATTTAAGTTCTGAGCTTTGTTTCATTAATGCGCTGCGCCTTATAGTCCAGTGCGCCTTGTATATGAACCTAGACGACTTAGCAGGTGCTCATTGATAATACGCCTTATAATCTGGTACGCCTTAGAGTCCAGAAAATATGGTATTTATCCTCTTAACAAAAATTTAAAACTGCAAAAAAAGAAATTTCCTAAATGTCGCCATATTCTGACACCCATAAATAATTTCTGTGTATGGGATTGCATACACCTTTTTTTTTTTTTTGCGGGGCCAGGTGTATTTTTTAGAGATGAGCGAGTAGTATTCGATTGAATACTACGGTATTCGAAATATTCGTACTCGATCGAATACTGCTAGCTATTTGCAGTAAATATTAGATTCAGAGCCAGCGTTGATTGGCCAAATGCTATACAGTGCTTAAGATCGGACCACAGCAGTCTCCATTGTGGTCCGATTTTAGACTCCGCCTCCTCACAGACGAGCCTCCGGCAGGGCCAGCGTTGATTGGCCGAATGCTGTACACTGGCCAATCAACGCTGGTCAATTCATTCCTATGAGAAAAAGAGTCAGCTCCCTCATAACAGCAAGCTGCCAGCTCTGCTGACTAGCAAGGACAAGTCTGCTGCAGAACCAGCGTTGATTTGCCGCAGGCTCGCTTTTGCTAGCTGGGAGAGCTGGCAGCTTGCTGTTATGAGGGAGCTGACTCTCTTTTTCATAGGAATGAATAGCCAAAAACTTTAGGTGACTTCAGCCTCTTACCAGCAGAGTTTTAGGCCCTTTACCTTAGTTGCGCCTTTCACCAGCAGTGTTTTTGGCCCTTGGAGTTAGCTGAGCCTTGCACCAGCAGTGTTTTTGGCCCTTAGAGTGAGTTGAGCTTCTAACCAGCAGAGTTTGGTGAAATCAGGGTGGATTCAGCCTCTAACCAGCAGAGTTTGGTGAAGTCAGGGTGGATTCAGCCTCTAACCAGCAGACTTTGGTGAAATCAGGGTGGATTCAGCCTCTAACCAGCAGAGTTTGGGGAAATCAGGGTGGATTCAGCCTCTAACCAGCAGAGTTTGGGGAAATCAGGGTGGATTCAGCTGCTAACCAGCAGAGTTTGGGGAAATCGGGGTGGATTCAGCCTCTAACCAACACAGTTTGGGGAAATCGGGGTGGATTCAGCCTCTAACCATCAGAGTTTGGAGAATTCAGGGTGGATTCAGCCTCTAACCAGCAGAGTTTGGTGAAGTCAGGGTGGATTCAGCCTCTAACCAGCAGAGTTTGGTGAAATCAGGGTGGATTCAGCCTCTAACCAGCAGAGTTTGGGGAAATCAGGGTGGATTCAGCCTCTAACCAGCAGAGTTTGGTGAAATCAGGGTGGATTCAGCCTCTAACCAGCAGAGTTTGGGGAAATCAGTGTGGATTCAGCCTAGAAGGATCAGAATTGAGCAACGCAGATTGTGGAGGAATATGAGGAGGAGCTGTAGAGGTTGAGCGCAGACATAACAATTCATGCTGGGGTCCTTGACACTGGTGAATACGAAAATGATGGGTCTATCCAGTGGCTGTTCATTTTGATGAAAGTCAGCCGGTCGGCACTCTCAGTTGACAGCCGACTGCACTTATCCGTGATGATAACACCGGCTGTGCTGAAAACCCTTTCAGATAGCACGCTGGCGGCAGGACAGGACAGCACCTCCAAGGCGTATAGGGCAAGTTCAAGCCACAAGTCCAACTTCGAGACCCAATACGTGTAGGGCACAGAGGGATCGGAGAGGACAGGGCTGTGGTCGGACAGGCATTCCCGCAACATGTGCCTATACTTTTCCCGCCTGGTGACACTAAACCCCTCAGTGGCGGGAGTTTGGCGAGGGGGTGCCATTAACATGTCCCAGAGCTTAGACAGTGTACCCCTTGTGGGTGTGGACCGGATAGCATTTGTTCACCTCATGAAGGAACTGCCCTCTCTGCCGCCAACGACATTTGATGGAAACATCTCCATCACGTTCTGCACCAATTGCTTGTGGCAGTCATTAATGCGATTGTGCCTCCCATCTACTGGAATAAAAGACGAGATGTTATTTTCATACCGGGGGTCAAAGATTGCAAATATCCAGTATTGGCTGCTCTCCATTATTTTGACTATGCGCTTGTCACTTGAAAAGCACCTCAACATGAAGTCAGCCATGTGTGCCAGAGTGTTACTTGGCATGACTTCGCTGCCCCCACCAGAAAGGTCACTCTTCATTTCCTCCTCTTCCTCGTCCTCCTCCTCCCTTTTGCCCCATATGCGCTGCAAGAATGGGACGCATTGAACTTCCCCGGTAGCCTCCTGTGTCACAATCATATCATCTGCCACGTCTTCATCCTCCTCCTCCATCATTAAACAATGTGAAGTGGACAAGTGTGTGGAACTACTCTCCTGCTGTGACGGTTCTGCTGCTATGCCTGACTCCTCAGTGTAATCTGCGTTATCCCTGATAGCAATGAGGGATTTTCGCATCACACACAAGAACGGAATTGTTACGCTCACTAGTGTGTCGTCACAGCTGACCCTCTTGGTGGACTTCTCAAACACCCGTAGGATTTCACATAGGTCTCCCATCCATGGCCACTCATGGTTGAGAAACTGAGTGAGCTGACTTTGTGGTACCCTAGGGTTTTGAGGATGATACTCTATCAAAGGTCTCTGCTGCTCAATCACTCAGCTCAACATATGATATGTTGAGTTCCAGCGTGTGGGGACGTCACACAACAACCGGTGTTCGGGCAGATGTAGGCATTGCTGGAGTTTTTTGAGGCTAGCAGCGGCTACTGTAGACTTGGGAAAGTGGGCGCACAAGCACCTCACTTTCACCAATAGCTTGTGCACATTTGTTTATGTCTTGAAAAAACGTTGCACCACTAGGTTAAAGATGTGGGCCAGGCATGGAACCTGTTGGAGGCTGGCAAGCTCCAGAGCTACTAACAGGTTCCTGCCGTTATCAGACATGACCATGCCTGGGCCCAGGTCAAAACCATATTGCTGTCTCATCGAGGAGGGCATCCCTCACCTTGGAGGCAGTGTGCTGTTGGTCCCCCAAGCTGATGAGCTTCAGCACAGCCTGCTGACGTCTACCCACACCAGTGCTGCAACGTTTCCAGCTCGTAGCTGAAGCCATTTTATCGGCAGCAGAGGCGGAGGAGGAGGGTGTTGTTTCAGAGTCCCTGCCAAGAATGATAGGTGGGGAGATGAGGTACACCGGCCCAGTTTGTGACCCAGTCCCAGCCTCAACTACATTCACCCAGTGTGCTGTCAGTGAAATGTAGCGTCCCTGTCCGCATGCACTTGTCCACGCATCGGTGGTCAAGTGGACCTTTGTGCAAAGTGTGGAACTTAGGGCCTGCCTGATGTTGAGTGACACGTGCTGGTGCAAGGCGGGGATGGCACACCAGGAGAAGTAAAGACGGCTAGGGACGGCATAGCGAGGTGCCGCACTTGCCATCAGGTCCCGGAAGGTTGGAGTTTCCACAAGCCGGAATGGCAACATCTCCTGGGCCAGGAGTTTGGAGATGTGCGCATTCAAGGCTTGCGCATGTGGGTGGTTAGCGCTGTATTTTTGCCTGCGTTCAAATGTCTGAGAGATGATGGATTGCTGGGAGGAGGTGCATGATGGTGCAGGAGAAGGAGCTGAGAAAGGAACAGGGAAGGATGAGGGAGAAGTCCCCAAAGTGGCGGAGCCAGATGTTCCTGGCTGGTGCTCTGGACTGCAGCACCAGCACTGGCAACAGTGGGAGAGGCAGTGGCGGCAACGTCGGACGATGATTGCCCTGTGTTTGCTCTCTCCCACTGAGACCAGTGCTTGGATTCCAAATGACGGCGCATGTAAGTGGTCGAAACGTTGCTCTTTTCAGAGCCCCTACTCAGTTTCGAGTGGCAAATTGTGCAAACCGCACTATATTTGTCCTCCGCGCATTCCTTGAAAAATCTCCACACCATCGAGGAACATGCCTTCGATTGGGGAGTTTTTCTGGGCTGGCTATAATAGGTAACATCTTGGGCCATTCTGGGTGTGGCCTGGCTTCAGCGAAGCAGTTGACCTCTGCCTCTAGACATGCCTCTGCCTCTAGCTACCCTCTTTGGTGCTGCATCTCCCTCAACATCGACACTGCTTTCCCCAATTGACATCCCCCCTGTCCAGGTCGGGTCAGTGTCCTCCTCCACCTACTCTGCCAATTTCTCTCTTGCCTCCTCCTCCTGCACACCGCACATGGCAACAGGCTGCCCTGATGGCAACTGTGTCTCATCATCGTCACTGAGGGTGGGTTGCTGGTCAACCACCACAAAATCAACAGGAGATGGAGGAGACTCCAGTGCTTGGTCATCTGGACACAGAAAGTCATCTGGTAGCTCCGTGAAATCGGGAAATGGAGGGGCAGGGAAAGTTGCGATTACTCTGCTGGGAAGATTGGGCATTTTGGGAGGAAGGCTGACCAGAATGTTGTGTAGGAGGAGGAGTTGAGGTAGAGGCTGACTGGCTGGTGGATAATGTGGTGGTACCATTATTTGCCAGCCATTGTAACACATGTTCCTGGTGCACGGGCCTACTTAGGTTTGTGCCCTGCACCCCACTTAATGTGGCCAGCAAGCCGGGGACTGTGGAGAAGCGCAATGCTTGCTGCCCCTGCCACTGTGACAACCTGGATGAAGCGTATCTAGTCTGAGAATTAGAATGTATAACCCACTGCTTTTTGGGGGGTACACAACGTGACAACCTGGATGAAGTGTATATTGCCTGAGCATTAAAATGAATATCCCACTGCTTTTTGGGGGGTACACAACGTGACAACCTGGATGAAACGTATATAGTGTATATGGGCTGAGAATTTCAGTGTATACCCCTTAGTTTCGGGGGGGGGGGGGACACACTGTTGAACCCTGGATTAAGCGTGTGTAGGGTATATGGGCATACAATTTCAGTGTATCCCACTTAGCTTAATCCCCACCGCAGAAAGCTGGGTTGAGCAGATACGGCCTAGCTTAATTGCTGTGAATCCCACTTTAGCGTTTGTGGGTAGACACTGTGCCAAGCTTGTTTCAGCTTCTCCCTTTAGTGTAGCTCTTAAAAGAGCTGTTGTGGTTCTTCTTCTTTGACATTCCTGCCTAGCAGAATCTAAAACCTAACTAGCCCTCTGCAGATGTCTCTCTATAACTAAGTGCAAGCAGAGAATGAATCGGAGCTGATGCCGCCTAAAATAAAGTAGGCAACCATGAAATTTCTATTGAAAAAAAAGTAGTAGTTCTTGTTAGTCTTAGTCTGGTCCACAGGATAGCTGCTGAATTTCTCAGTGGGCCCCTAAGCCAGGAAGCCTTGTGGGCTCCCAGCCCCTGCAAGAGTGGTACAATCACTGCACTATATACAAATAGGCAGCATATTGTATCTCACGCAGTCTATGCTCCCTTTAAATAAACTGCGTAGAATATTTTACAAACTACCCAATTTAGTATACATGCATCGGTTCTTTGAGATGACATCTGGACACAGATGTAGGACAACCAGTACCCTTCTTCCTGAGCCCCCATCTCCTTACTGTCACTGCAGGGCCCCCATCACCAAACATCATGTTCACAGAGATAAAGGGACCCTAGTCAAAGGAAATAGGGAGTCAGAAGTCTATTGAGAGGGCACTGGACAGAAATGATCCAGGGTGAAGGCTATGTAGCAGGATAATACTAAATATAAGTGTATCAATACAATTTTAGGAATTAGTAAATGAGAGACTGTTAATATTTGCATTTCACTGTAGAGTGGGCCCCCAGAATGAATTCTACTGGTGGATCCTAGGTACCCCAGTCTGGTACTGGTAGTAGTAGTAGTACAGGCTGTTCTAAAGAGGTTACTGACATTGTACAGAGTGACACCTTTGCCTGAAGTTAGTCCATGATTTTTTTTCATGTTCTAGATCTACCCAGTCAAATATGCTATTGCTGTGAAGTGGAAGCATCTAAGAGTAACAACAGCGACAAAATGGTAGACCATGGTAGAGATGGAGTAATAAGAAGTTGGAGCCATAAACATAACATAAAGCTCTTTTGCCCCAATGCAAAATCTGTATTGGGCTCCTACCTTGTGCCATTTAGAACAATAACATATTTTATGTGCCAAAGAGACATTTGGGACCCCCTTAGGGTCCAGGGCCAGGCACAGAGTAAAATTGCTGACAGCCTGGTGGAAACTTCTGCTGAATAAACATAGTCTATTTTCTGTTGCTTTCTTTACTACACTGTTGAAAACTGTACTTAGAAGTGATATCAGCACATGAACTGTGCATCAAGAGCTTCATCAAAGCTGGCCAAGAAGCTGCAGGCAAGCCTGATATTACCATGTGCAATGCTAAGCTTCAGCTAGAGTGTTATAAAGCACACCACTTCTGGACTCTGGAGTTGTAGAAACAAGTTCTCTGGAGTAATGAATCTTAATACTCTTTCAATTGTGGAGTGCAATCAGATCCAATATTCTGGATGATGGCCCTTCTTTTTATGTGGACATTTGCCAGCTTTTAAGGACTGCCAATATTGTACCAATCTAAAGCTGAAAACACACAATGGGACCAATTTATCAAGACATGTTCTTTGTGTGCCAGTTTTAATCCTTGTGTGTTGACATAAGATGTGCCAAAATTATTAAGAGGGTCATTGAAAGATTCATACTATTAGGCCCTAAACACACAGCAGGTGAAAATGCCCATTTGACAGCAGTTTCTGTAATTTTTGTCGTTTTGAAAACACATTGATTTCAATGGAGTTATTCACATCTGCTGTCATTCGACTAAAGTCTAAAGTATATGCGGGTTCCATGAAAACGGAAGTTCCACAGATACAAAAGGAACTTGAAAAAAACTGAATGTTGTATCCATTTTTCACAGCCAGATTTTACAACATTCTTGTGCATATAGCCTCAGGCTTGTCCTCTCTTCCTAACCCCATTTTATCTAAAATCAATTCAGTACAAAATACCAAACAAATACGACCTATCAAAACCATGACTTTCTTCACCTGTCCATTCCATGCGTTCAAAGATGGTATAACCATAGCAGTCAAGTGACAAAGAATAAGGGCGGGTTCACACCTGCACCCGGTTTCCGCTTTAGGCAATCCGGCAGGTTTCCGTCTTCTGCCTGAGAAACTGGACAGGGGACGGAAACCCGGCAGTCAGTTTTTAAACCCATTCACTTGAATGTGATTCATCTCACTGCATAATTCAGCACACTCAGTTTTGAAGTGCTTTCAATTGCAAGTAATAGAGTTAGAGAAAAGCGTTCCACCGTATACATTAGTCGTACGCTTTTTCAGCTTTGAAACAGATGGGTATAGGTGAAGTATTCATGATGGCCCTAGCAGCTCTATATTCTTTTATGCACGGCCGCAAACTAGCGTGGCGCATACGATCCCCGCTCCCATTGAAATGAATGGGAGCGTGTACGGCACGCGAAGGGACACGTGCCACATCACGCGGCATGTTACACCGTGTGAACGAGCCCTTAAGATGCTTCTTCTTCCTCGTTTATTATATTTGTTTCATACATTACCTATTACTCTCCCATCTGCGTTTTTCACTTCTGTGAATGGACTACTCACTAAATTTATTTGGGCAGGAAAGAAACCTCGCCTCTCTCATACAATTTTGATTAGACATAACTTGTTGGGTGGTCTTGGAGTCCCAGATATTCAGGGAAATCATATTGCTACCCTTGTGTCTTTATTAATGAACGGTTTGTCTAGGGAGACAGATCTTCATTGGACACATATTGAAAAATCTTATTTTTCAGCTAAAAGTTTTAGAGACATTATATTTGCCTCCTTTGTTCACCTTTTACTAAATACTCTGTCTCTGCTTGGAAATATGTTCATTCACAAGCAGTTAGACCAGGTATAATAGACTATTCTATGATCCCTATCCGAATATTTTCAATTATGGTCCCATTTTTGAGTATGGAGAGCTGGATTGCTAAAGTGCTGGCCAGTTTAAATTATTTGTTTCAAAATAATATTCTTAAGGATTACGCCTCTCTGTCCAAAGAATTTGATCTGCCCAACAGGGATTTTTATAAATATCTACAATTTAGACATTGCATACAAACTTACAATTATTTCAAAGTAAGCTGTAACCCAGAAGTTATACTTTTTCTTAAATTACCTTGTCGTGGTCTAAGACCTATTTACTATTCTATTGATTCTCATTCATCCTTTCAAAAGAGTCACCTGATTCATCTATGGGAGAGAACACTTGATAAAAGTTGGTCTAATGAAGAATGGCAAGCCGCTTTCTCACTGGTACATACCTCACTTAAATGCAGTTCCCATATAGAGACTGCATATAAGGTTACCCTGGAATGGTATTTTTCTCTGGCCCGTTTACATCAGATGTTCCCCAGTTATTCCCCGGCATGTTGGAGATTATGTGGGGAGAATGGATCTCTATTTCATATCCTCTGGGACTGCCCCAGGGTAACTGAATATTGGAAAGAAGTTTTTTATATTTTGGATAAATTAATGGATGGTTCTGTGCCTCGAACTCCCCAGACAGTTCTTCTCCATTTAGAACTGAGTTTGATCCCATCTTCAAATCAAAAATTAATATGTAAGATCTTAGTTATTGCAAAACTAGTAATTGTTAGGAGTTGGAAACAACCTTCTGCTCCTTCTGTTTGGGAACTCTTAACTCATACTCATACCTATGAACAAACAATAGCATTGGGAAATTTGTCCTTTGCCAAATACAATAATATTTGGAGAGTTTGGAGAGAAAGCTCATATTGTACCGCCCATTAATATACTATATGGTACTGTAGTTATTCTTCGATTATTACCATCATAGTTATTGGGGCGACTTGAGCACGACACTGGGGTTATTCGATCCATATTTTCGAACTTGCTTTAATTTACTGTGACCTTCCTTTGATTTTCCCTTTCCTTTTTGTTTCTTGTCTTGTCTTATGTTTTCCCCCTAATATCTACTTATTTGAGAATTAATGTAACTTAATTACTGCTTTTTTGTATGATTGTTGTACTATAAAAAAATTAAATAATCCCGTAATAAAAATTATTTAAACAAAAAAAATGAGTTAGAGAATATTAGACCTTATGTGTGTGACTTCATGAACTACAGTGTTTGCCAAAAGTATTGGCACCCCTGCAATTCTGTCAGATAATACTCATTTTCTTCCAGAAAATGATTGCAATCCCAAATTCTTTGGTATTATTATCTTCATTTAATTTGTCTTCAATGGAAAACCACAAAAAGAATTGTCAAAAAGCCAAATTGGATATAATTCCACAGCAAACATAAAAAGGGGGTGGACAAAAGTATTGGCACTGTTTGAAAAACCATGTGATGCTGCTCTAATTTGTGTAATTAACAGCACGTGTTACTTACCTGAGGCACCTAACAGGTGGTGGCAATAACTAAATCACACTTGCAGCCAGTTGAAATGGATTAAAGTTTACTCAACCTCTGTCTTGTGTCCTTGTGTGTACCACATTGAGCATGGAGAAAAGAAAGAAGACCAAAGAACTGTCTGAGGACTTGAGAAGCAAAATTGTGAGGAAGCATGAGCAGTTTCAAGGCTACAAGTCCATCTCCAAAGAACTGTGTCTACCGTGCGCAGTGTCATCAAGAAGTTTAAACCCCATGGCACTGTGGTTAACCTCCCCAGATGTGGATGGAAAGAAAAATTGACGAGAGACTTCAACGCAAGATTGTGCAGATGGTGGATAAAGAACCTTGACTAACATCCAAACAAGTTCAAGCTGCCCTGCAGTCCGAGGGTACAACAGTGTCAACTCATACTATCCGTCGGCGTGTGAATGAAAAGGGACTGTATGGTAGGATACCCAGGAAGACCCCACTTCTTACCCAGAGACATGAAAAAGCCAGGCTGGAGTTTGCCAAAACTTTCCTGAGAAAGCCAAAAATGTTTTGGAAGAATGTTCTCTGGTCAGATGAGACAAAAGTAGAGCTTTTTGGGAAAAGGCATCAACATAGAGTTTACAGGGGAAAAAAAGAGGCTTTCAAAGAAAAGAACATGGCGGAGGTCCCTGATGTTTTGGGGTTGCTTTGCTGCTTCTGGCACTGGCTTGACCGTGTGCATGGCATTATGAAGTCTGGGGCTCTGATTATTATACTCAAGGGTCTGAAAAGACCCCCGAGTATAATAATAGCAGTAGTGGGTTCGCAGCATGAGCAGGCCCAAGGAGGTAGGTAAATAGGCTGCTACCTGCTGGGGATACTCCAACAGGTAGAGGCCTATTATAAAACAAAAAAAAGTATGTTACTTACTGACGTCACAGCTGCTCCCACTGTCGCTGCCTCTTCCCTTCACCTAGCAATAAGCTGTCTGCGTCTCAGCGCAGGAGGTGTGATGATTCCATCTGCGCTGAGACGCAGGGGTCTAAACCAGCCATAGACGAGAACTGGGGGAGGTGTTCCTCCCTGCTCTCACAGTACAGTGCTATGGGTGCTGCTGTGAGGAAGGGTGTTCCTGACTGACTGTCAGGAACGCCCTTCTGATGGTGAAGAGCTACGATACTGGCACCGATAGTTCTTCACCTAGGGCACAGATCGTGAAAGCCGACTTTCAGCTTTCTAGTGGTATATAAAACCACATGTGCCCCAACTGATGAAAGGTCCTCTTTAAGGCACAGAAGCAGAATATTCAACAGTGGTCAAGTCGATAACCCAAATCTCAATCTAATTGAACATGCCATCCACTTGCTGAAGATAAAACTTAAGGTAGAAAGACCTGCAAATTAGCAACAACTGAAGACAGCTGTGGTAAAGCATCATGGATCAAAGCATCATGAAACCCTGTTTTTTGTAATGTCCATAGATTCCAGACTTGCATGCAAATGATTCTCTGCAAAATCATTTTATTTATGGTAATGTTAATTTGTCCAATTAATTTTGAAAAATAGTTGCAATTCCTCAACCATACAAATCCTCAGGTATTTCTGGTAGTTAACAGCAGCGTTTATTCCTCCCAGCATTCCAAAAGGTATCTGCAATGGGGTAAAGTCCCTCAGTAATTTTAGAAAAAGGCAAATTTGCAGTCCCTAAGGGGACAACGTTTTCATCAATGTGTTGATCTGAGCAATTGGACCAGATGGGATAGCCTTTGCTTCTGTCATTTATCAATGGACCTTTGTGTCCCTGTTGTTGGCTCACAGAAATGGCCTTGTTGGGCAATTTTTGGTAGATAACCATTCATACAGGAGCAACCATTAACCCTTTCGCTGCCAGGCACGTACACTGTACGTGCTCCCAAGGTGGCACTTCAGTAGCCGAGGACGTACTTAGTACGTCCTCCCTACTAATGCCGATATCTCTGGACTGCATCAACATATCTTGATGCTTTAAAATGTATTTTAAAGAAGAGACTCTCATCTTTAAAATGATACCTGGGACTTGATGATTTTACTTACAGTCTTGGAGCCATTCACTGTTGAAAACACTATTTGGCATTGAGATCCAACTGCAGATCTCAATTCCCGACAGCGTTTCAACAGTTAATTTCTCCAAAACTGTAATCCAATCATCGAGTTCTTGATATCATTTTAAAGATGAGATTCTCCTCTTTAAAATGCAATTGAAAGCATCAAGATATGTTGATGCAGTCCAAAGATATAGAGCTCCAAAGTGTCCCCCCTCCCTCCTGTCTAAGCAAGCAATTTGCGATCTAGCAAGAAAGGAAGAGGGACATGGAGCAGCCCAGCAGAGAGAGAGAGACACAGAAATGATCTCTCTCTCTGCATAACTTGTATATGACAGCAGGAGGGGGGTGGCAGGGACTCTATTGTCCCTATTAACGCTTCTCCTGCCAATCAGAGAACATACTATACATTTGTCTCTGATTGTCACATACAGTTATAATGTAATTCCCCCCTGAGCTTTTCTAGTGGGGTATTCTTATGTTATACCTCCTGAACATAACCAGGAAGTTTGTTGGCACTGTGACCCAGACGTTTACCATTGTCCAGGTCGCAAGCCAAAAAAAAAAAAGTCGCACCAAACACTTACACAACATATACATAAAGTCGCAAATAAAGTTTACATTTCACCCAATCCCTGTCCTGTCTATACCTGAGCTTTCTACAGTAAAATACGTCTCTAGTGATATCCGTTACACACTAAAATAATAGTAATAACGATTATCACTAGAGATGAACATATAGATTGCTAAAATTATTATAGGGGGATGGAAAATAACATTTTTATGTAAAGTCCTATTTAATTTGCATGCACAAAATGGGATGGCGCATTTCTGCGATTTTGGCGATTCTTTAACACCCGCCCCTGTAAATATATACATGTGTGGTATGTATGAACTCCTCACATATTGCAGTTTTATGGACAGTACATTATGTTTGCAGAAAGGGATTTCTTGAGCTGCACTTTAGTGGCAAATTTGAATTTTTGCGCAATTTTTGCTAGCAATCTCTGTTTGCGGCAAAGTTGAATGAAGGTGGTTGTATATATAAACTATTAAATTGTGTTTTTATATACGGTATGCTGTGTACTCTGAAAAAAGTTAGATTTTGGTATCACAGTCACAGTTTGGTAGGTGCAGTATAGCTTTTTAACATATTAGTGAACAACAGCAAAATCCTGCTTGTCTTCTGTATTCGTGTTTTTGGGAGTCCGAGCTCTTGTTGTAGTTGATGTTTGCAGTACATATAGTATATATACACATTGTATACACCATAAGCTATTATTTTAAAAGCATTTTGTATATGAATATGAGATTGAACATGAGTTTTAGGTGCAAATATGTGTTTTAGCATATTTTTTCAAAACATTATTTGTGTTGGTCGCAAAGTTGCATGAAGGTGGATGTGGCTATCGATGACCCATTAAGACATTTGTAATCTTCAGATTGTCTACTTTCAAAAAATATATAGGGTTTAGGGGTTCACTTACTTTTCATGGTGTGTAATCCCTACATTTTATAGGATGATACTTTTTTAACATTTCCAGCTTCAAAGCAGAATTTTGTTCCTTCCAGTTCTAGCGATTTTCTGAAGACACGTGCATGCGGGTTCAGGCCATAGTGATATGTATGAACTCTGCACATGTTGAACTCTTATTTTTAGGAGGTTTGGTGCATTTAATTTTTTGTTTGGTTTCTGCTTTTAACAACTAATATACATTTATTTGCATTTTTTCATAAAACATTCACTTTAAATCAAAATTGCATGAAGGTGCCTGTTCATATACAGTACCAAGTGGCATTCTGACAATGCTGCAGGTGTCTACTTTAAGAAAATATGTAGGTATGGGGGGGTTGGATGCTTTTTTAATGTTGCAATTTAGGTTTGATTTGTCCATCTCAAAACTGTGAAAATTGCTCTGGCTACTGGAGGTGCAAAATTTCCAGAGACCCTTGGCAGCGAAAAGGTTAAGTCCTGTTGTTTTGAAAATACTGACCAAGTCGTCTAACCTTTGCAGATCGGCCCCTGTCAAAGTCTACTAGATTCTAATACAGGGGTCACTGTATTTAGATAATGAGTTACTCACTGGTTTTAATGTTATGGTTGATCTGTGTATATTGTACAGTAAGCAGGAATATCTGACAAAAGAATGTATGAATGCTGCCTGCAAATAGAACTTGTGAACACTGAAATATAAATAAATAAAATCTAACCATTGTCTTCATTTTTTATGTGTTGAGAATAGGTTTCTTAATTAAGAATGTCATGGGTGAAAGTGTTTTGTTCCTGCTGAATTGAACAGAAAAATGAAACACTTTGAATATAAAAATATAGTATAGGTTTCTGCTTCAACATCATCATTAATCACAGTGCTGGGCCATAATGATTGAAAATAAAAATATGTATGTTCTCTGATGTATAGCAACTTCTTTTATAAACTGATTTTATAGCATAGACAAGTTACTATTGTTATCGTAGAATTCAGTTTTCTAAAAGAAGGTAATTTATAAAGAGTTTAAATGCTCAACACCCACAGCTAAACTATACAACAATAAAAATGCATTCCTCTTTCTTAGTATCCTTGGTTGCCAGGGAACTGAAGTGAGAAATATGTGTGATATTATATGATTGTATCTGTTAACAGGGACCATTAATTATGCATGCCTTCTGACCATTTGTGTACCAATCATACATATTTTTCAAGTGCCAATTCCATGAATAAAGGCTAATGAAGACATCAAGTAATCAGTAACCTGAGACCTTCAATCAATTACATTCTAATAGTCTGCAATCTATGCATCATTTGCAAAAACCCAATAATCAGAAAGCATTTCCAGATTGTGATATTTCCGTTTTTCCATCAACCTTCTGATATAATATCTTATTAACTAAATTATCTAGTTTGCATGACATGTTCCTAACTGAATGTGCTATGTATTATTTATTAATTATAAAGCAAACACATTGCTCCAAGAAATGCATATTCTGCCTCCCTAAGTAAAAGCCAAGATTTTTTGACTGGTAACTTTGTTTATTGTTAGTGTACTTACTATCTCACTACTCTTCTAAAATAAGAAAGGTATATTTTAGAGATGGGTGAACAGACTTGTATCGAGAAGGGGTTTGACCCCAATATTCCTAATTGTTTGGTTTCTTTACATAACAACACAAACTGAAAATTGTCTCAGACCGCATTATACTTTGGTCTTTTCAGACCTCAATGTATAATAGGTGGAAGACCAGGGAAGGTGACCAACATTTTAACCCCTTAACGACCGGCCCATAGTAAAATTACGTTGGCACTGACAGGTGCTTCCTGACTGCACTATAGTAAAATTACGTTGGGCAGTCAGGATAGGTTTTAACCCTATCAGTGCAGAAATTCACAGGGTTTTCAGCTATGTTAGCTACCAACCTGGTGAACATGCGTGGGCCGGCCATTACCTGACCCCAGTCCGGCGATCACCATTATTCATTGAAAGGCCTTGCGGTCTAAATCTGTAGTTTTTAGGCCACATCTCTGATCAATGTCGGAGATGTGGCCTAAAAACTATAGATTAGGCCTATACTTACCTTCCATTGTGCTGATCTCTGCGTTTTAAGGGATTCTACCATTAAAAAACTTTTTTTCTGTGGCTAACACGTCGGAATAGCCTTTAGAAAGGCTATTCGTCTCCTACCTTTAGATGGGATCTCCGCCGCGCCGTTCCTTAGTAATACCGTTTTTTACCGGTATGTAAATTAGGTCTCTGGCAGCGATGGGGGCGGGCCCCAGCGCTGAAAATGCTATGAGGGCGTCCCCCCGAGAACAGGATCCTGCGCCGCCTCTGTCTTCTGCTGGATCCTCCCCTTCTTTCTTCAGCAGCGTCCCTCTGTCGGCTCTTACACTAGTAGAGCCGACTGCGCATGTGCGGCCTAGTACTTAACCGCAATTGCGAGCATGCGCAGTCAGCTCTACTAGTGTAAGAGCCGACAGAGGGACGCTGCTGAAGAAAGAAGGTGAGGATCCAGCAGAAGACAGAGCCGGCGCAGGATCCTGTTCTTGGGCAGCGGTGGGGACACCCTCATTGCATTTTCAGCGGTGGGGCCCACCCCCATCGCTGCCAGAGAACTAATTTACATACAGGTAAAAACTGGTATTACTAAGGAACGGCGTGGCGGAGATCCCATCTAAAGGTAGGAGACGAATAGCCTTTCTAAAGGCTATTCCGATGTGTTAGCCACAGAAAAAAGTTTTTTAATGGTAGAATCCCTTTAACACCCTCCCCGCCAGCCAGAAGATCCAAGATGGCACTGCCGGCGCCATGGCGCGGGGATCGGCGGCCGGGGAGTGGGGGGGAAGGTGGAAGGTGAAATTTTCTGTCCTTGGTCACGCGATTGTCGCTACTCAGTGAATAGCAATGATCACTTTTTTTTTTTTTTTTTTTTTATGTAGATTGTGAGCCCCACATAGAGCTCACAATGTACATTTTTTCCCTATCAGTATGTCTTTTTGGAATATGGGATGGAAATCCATGCAAACACAGGGAGAACATACAAACTCCTTGCAGATGGTTTTTTTGCCCTTGGTGGGATTTGAACACCAGGACCCAGCGCTGCAAGGCTGCAGTGCTGACCACTGAGCCACCGTGTGGCCCCCCACTTTTTTTTTTTTAGGTTGTCGCCTAAGTTTAAAGTTTTTAGGCCACATCTCCGATCAAAAGTTGGAGATGTGGCCTAAAAACTATAAACTTAGGGTTCACTTACCCTCCTGCTGGACTCCTGCTGCTCCGCATCTGCTCCCTCTGGCAGCCGGCTCCAAAATGGGACTGGCACCGTCAGTACACATGTGCTGCTGCTGGTGCCAGAGGAGAGGGAGACCTTGCCGTCAACTGTCTCAGGCAGCTGAAAGCAAGAAGAGGTGATCCAAGACGCTCATAGAGGGTCTCCTATATGCTGCTCACCGGTATACACTGTATACTGGTGATCAACAATGTGTTTAAAAAAAAAAGTGAAAGTGAAAAAAAGTAAAGTTTATTATTTAGTCAGTCGGGGAGGAGGGGCAATAATAAACGTTACACGGGGCCCATTACACAGAACACACATAGTAAAGTTTGATTTACATACTGATAATCCCCCCCCCCCCCCGCCCAGAAATCTCCAGCGCATCTTCTTCCAGAGCTGGCTTCAAAGACGCGCAGGGAGGGCCATGCCTGAAGAAGATGGAGGCGGTGCTGGAGATTTCTCTCGCAGCATTGGAGACGCCCCCAGTGCTGCGAGAGAACTCATTTGCATACAGACGAAAACCGGGATTTCTACCAAACAGCGGCATGGAGAAGACATCTAAAGGTAGGAGAAGAATAGCCTTTCTTAAAGAGGACCTTTCATCAGTTGGGCACATGCGGTTTTATATACTGCTGGAAAGCTGACAGTGCACTGAATTCAGAACACTGTCGGCTTTCACCATCTGTGCCCCAGGTGAAGAGCTATCGGTGCCAGTACCATAGCTCTTCCCAGTCAGAATAGTGTTCCTGACAGTCAGTAAGGAACGTCCTTCTGCACAGCAGCACCTATAGCCCTGTACTGTGAGAGTGAGGAGGAACGCCCTCTCCCCTCCTAATAGTGCTTGTCCATAGACGAGTACTGGGGGAGGTGTTCCTCCCTGCTCTCACAGTGCAGCGCTATAGAGGCTACTGTGAAGAAGGGATTTCCTGACTGACTGTCAGGAACGCCCTTCTGACTGTAAAGCGCTACAGTACCGGCACAGATAGCTCTTCACCTGGGGCACAGATGGTGAAAGCTGACAGTGCTCTGAATACAGCACACTGTCGACTTTTCAGCAGTATATAAAACCGCATGTGCCCCAACTCATGAAAGGTCCTCTTTAAGAAAGGCTATTCCTACATATGATCGAAAAAAAAATGTGATTTTAATGATAGAATCCCTTGAATTCCAGTTGGTGCTCCCTTCTTTTTGGGCCCTACCATGCATCTGTATATAGGATTACAGCCACAAAGTGTACATTTTTGAGCACGGGAGAAGTGGGGTGATATATTTTGGGTCATATTTCTTCATTTTTATGTGAAGTGTGCTAAAAAAAACTGCCTTTAAAATTACACTTTTGTATAAAAAATATGAAATTTTTTTGTTTGAGGCAAATTTTTTCAAAACCTATGGGGTCAAAATACTCACTATACCCCTCAATGAATACCTTAAGGGGTCTAGTTTATAAAATGGTGTCATTTATGGCGGGTTTTAATTGTTTTGGTAACTCAAATCTTGTTTGAATGTGCAATGAGCCTGAAACATTTTGAAGCAAAAATTGTGTCTTGAAATCCAGTTGGTGCTCCCTCCTTTTTGGGCCCTACCGTGCGTCCATACACAGGATTAAGGCCACAAAGTATACATTTTTGAACACGGGAGAAATGAGGTCATCTATTTAGTTTTTTTTTTCATTTATCATGTGTTATGTACAAAAAAACTGCCTATAAAATGACATTTTTGTGTAAAAATATATTTTTTTGTTTTACACAAATTTTCTCAAAACCTATGGGGCCAAAGTACTCACTATACCCCTCAATCAATACCTTAAGGGGTCTAGTTTATATAATGGTGTCATTTATGGGGGTTTTCAATTGCTTTGGCAACTCAAATCTTGTTCGAATGTGCAATGGGCCTAAAATATCTCCAAAATACCACTCCAAAATATATACCCCATTTCTTATGTCCCCACGCAGTATATTACTTCATTCTATGGCCTAAAGTATCTGATACCCTTTTCTGGCCCCGTTTTTTGTGCCCCCCATACAGTATAAGACCCCCTTTTTATGGCCCATCACATGGCATATGACCCCCTTTTTATTGCTCCCACACCTTTTTAGACTTTTACAACTTGGATCTTGTGCTGAATTATAATACAGTCATACGCATGAGGCTTATATGTACTATAATTACTTATGTTTCTGTTTCTTCAGTGTGACCCAAAAATATTCCACTCACAAGTTGGGAGAAGTTCAGTTGTTTAAAAAATTAAGTTTTAATGGACACAGCCTTTGGTGTACTTCTGTATGCAATAACTTTTTGGTTTTAGCTTTACAATATCAAATTAAATAACTTTTTAACTTTTTTGTAGACATAGCCTTATTTGTTTACTTGTAGGGCTTGTAATATATTTATATGGCACCATTGTGGGATAGATATGATGTTTTGCTTTATTGTCTGGCAGTAGTGGTGCAGGTACAGATTCAGTAACCATGGCTATAGCTATAGGGGGTGTAGAGTTAACATTCGCCACCAGGCCCTGGAACCTGAATGGGCCCCAAAGATTCCTCTGCCATACAATATAACAGCATTTTAAATTTCTCAAGCTACATAAGGGCACATTACAGATTTTGCATTAGTGCCCACACTTCTGTCTGTGACTGTGTTGTCTTATATGTTTAGCATAATGTAAAAGTGACCTCTAGACAGTATAATATTCCATAGTGGCCCCTCCACACAGTATAATGTCCCATAGCCACTCCTGAACACAATATATTGTCACATAGTGGCCACTCCACACAGTATAATTTCCAACAGTGGGCCGTTCACACAGTATAATGTCCCATAATGGCCCCTCCACATAGTATTATGTTCCATGATGGCCCCTCCACACAGTATTATGTCCTATATTGGACCCTCCACACAGTATCCTTTCCCACAGTGGGCCGTCCACACAATATTATGTCTCATAGTGGCCCCTCCACACAGTATTATGTCCCTTCATGGCCCTAGTGGTCTTCATTGCAAATATTAGAAACATTTTCAGGTTCAGCAAAACCTGAAATTTTGGGGGTACACCACCCATGAAATATTATTATATTGTGTCATCTTTTCAGACTCCAGAGTATGATAATCAGAGGCCCAGAGGAGGTGACAAACATAAAAACCAGTGGCCCCCTGGGGGGCAGAAGGAGAAGCGGAAGCAGCATTGAACAAGAACAGGGGTCATTAAGTAAATAGGACCTGTTACCTACTGGGGTTACTCCAGCAGGTAATGACCTATTAAAAAAAGCAGCAGGGGCCCAACGGGCACCCTAAGGCCGCGGGCCTTGTGGCAGCTGCTAAAGCTGCTATAACGGTACTTATGCCACTGCGGTTGACATACATCAACCTTTAGTGCTGTGTACATATCCTTTTGATATAGCCATTAAATGCTGCATGGATTGAGCTGTTGACCATTTATCATTGTACTAATAGTATAGCACTTGCTTTCTTAATAATGGATGTTTCCTTTCCCAAGCTTTTGAATATACAAGCATTTTAAATTCTAGTCTCAGGATCTTCAACTGGTGGATAACTATGTGATATTTATTATGTATCCCTTTCAGATCAAGTGAATATTCAGGTCCTTCTAGCCATCTAAACCTAATGCAAGAAACAAATTAATTCCCTGTTACATCTCAGTCTCTTCAGTTAATTATTGAAAAACTGAAAACAACATTTGTATTCATGTTGTTTATTAAAGATGATCTACTGTGTTACAAAAAAAGGAATGAGACAAACTATAAATGGAATGATAGTATCTCCTATAATTTTATTTATTAAATATTTCGCTCCTTAAAATGATGAATTGTATTGTGAAAAATATAGTTTACAAACCTTTAGTTCCCATTCTCCCACTTTTGAGAAAATTAAATGAATTAAATTGTATGAAACTCCATTAATACAATTTACCAATAAAATTTGTAATTAAATTTAAATACCAATCTAATAATTTCAATGGATGAAATTGAGAACCTGCTATTGGCAGTGTGAGCGGGGTTAAAGAAGACCTTTCACCAGGTCAAACAAGCCCATCTGATAGGTACTGTCACCCTGTTTTTGTTTATTCAAATCTGTTCACCCATTTAAGCATTAAGCATGTGGGCAGTAACACTGCATGATATACCGCACACAGAGACACACCCTAAGAGAAATCACAGGTATGTCTTTGGGCTTTTCAGACCTGGTGATGGATCTTCCTTAAACCCCTCTCACTGCCAATAAGGTTATGTGGCACAGCATTCTGATTTTAAACAGATCGGGCTGACACCGTTGTAGCCAAACTTTTATATGGTACTAAAGCTGAAACTATCAGCTCCCTGATACAAAAAAAATAGATACAGACAAACATGAGCTCTTTGTGAGGAATTCATCAAGTTCAATGTAGCGTATGACAGTCTAAGGGTCCATTCACACGGAGGAAAATTGTGAGGAATTTGGTGTGGAATTTCAGCGCTGAAAAAAAAGCCTCCCATTGACTTCAATGGGTTGCTTTTTCTGTTAGCAGAAGCCCCACTCTGTTGCCTAGAGTCCTGATAGGCTCTGTCCTGAAAATCAACTGATTACTGCTGTGAGGCGCAGGAATCTTTGACTCCCTGCCCTGCCATTTTTCATAATGTAATATACCATTTTAGGTTTGTAGACTGTGAGGGAGTGGATTGTTTATGCAAGTAGAATGATAACGTTATCACATCCTCTAAACTGGGCCATGGAAGACAGTTCATAGGTTGGAAGAGGACTGAGACCTGAACTACATCATAACAGTCACAGGGAACAGAAGTGATTTTTTTATCCTTTTTTTTATAAACTCTGTGAGTTATTGGGGGTATTATACTGTGTGAGGGGGCTACTAAGAAGCACTATAATGTGTGAGGACAATGAGGGACATGTTGAGCCAAGTCCCTCCAAATTTCCCCCTGCAGAAACAGTTTGTGGCTTGAGAAATTCCTGCTGGTCTGCGCTGTACTTATATAATAGTTATGGACCATAAGTCCTTTAATAAAGTACTAGCAGGAGGACTCGGCTTCGGCTTCGTATGGGTATATTATTTATGTTTGTGTAGTGGCCCCATAAGAATTGTCCAATTTTGCACTGGTGTATTTTGTATGTTGTTTGTGTGTATGTCCATAAGCGTCATGTGATTATATGTATCTCATTTTGGATATCAGTGAAAAACCTGTGATCAGTTGTTATGGATACCTAGAGTAAAGCTGTATCTAATCCTTCCCCGAGTAGTACTGTGTTTATACGCAAGTATCTAATCCTTGTTGGTGTGGTACTGTGTGCAGATGCACATATCTAATCCTCCCCCGTGTGGTACTGTTTACAGATGCGCATATCTAATCCTCCCCCGTGTGGTATTGTGTGAAGAGGTGCGTATCTAATCCTCTGGCAAGTGAAACTGTTTGCAGACGTGCGTATCTAATCTTACGGCATGTGGTACTGTGTGCAGAGGCATGTATCTAATCCTCCCTGGGTGGTACTGTGTGCTGAGACACGTATGTAATTCTCTGGCGTGTGGTATTGTGTGCAGAGGCATGTATCTAATCCTGCCCCATGTGGTACTGTGTGTAGATGCAGGTATCTAATCCTCACCTATGTGGTATTATGTGCAGTGGCGCATATATGGCATATATGGCATGTGGTACTGAGTGTTGAGACGCATATCGAATTATCTGGCATGTGGTACTGTGTTCAGAGGCATGTATCTAATTTTCCAAAGTGTGGTACTGTGTGCAGACACACGTATATAATCCTCCCCTGTGTGGTATTGTGTGAAGAGGCGCATATCCAATCCTAAGGCGTCTGGAACTGTGTGTAGACGCGCGTATCTAATCCTACGGCATGTGGTACTGTGTGCAGACACGTGTATCTAATCCTATGGCATGTACAAATGTGTGCAGACGCGCGTATCTAATCCTCTGGCATGTGGAACTGTAAGCAGACGCATGTATCTAATCCTAAGGCATGCGGTACGTGCCGTAGACGTGCTTATCTAATCTTCTGGTGTGTGGAACTGTGTGCAGATGCGCGTATCCACTCCTCTGGCATGTGATACTGTGTGCAGACGCATGTATCCAATCCCACAGCGTGTGGTACTGTGTGCAGATGCGCGCATCTAATCCTCCAGCATGTGAAACTGTGTGCAGACTCGCGTATCTAATACTACGGCATGTGGTACTGTAAATTACAGGACACTGATAGCGATTGTGTGTTTGTATTTTAATGAAACTCCCTTTACAACATTGGGGGTTTTTATTTGTGTGATTTGGAGCAGATGAGCTCAGACATCTTAGTGGTCTCACATTATACCACGAGCACATCGTTTCATGTCTGCCCGTTCACACATCAGTACTAGGACTATTTATACCTTGAGGCAATTTTAATTGGATCAAATAAAAGTAATATTTTAATTACTCTTTCAGTGAATACATATTTCTCGGAGTAACAACCCCTCAGTGATTTGTACTTACGGTATTTGTACCATTATTTATCATTATTTATTTGTAATCGGTAGGTGATGTTTTAACTTGCATATACATTTGTAATTCTTGAGTATTCAGAGCAGGCAATCACTTTTATTTAAGGACCATCATATGAAGAAAAATCTGTTTTTCCTGATACAAAATCCCTTTTTATGTGATAGTGGACAATGCCTGATGAAACTTGATGTTTTTTTAGTATCATGATCTGTGTTTCTGAGCTTTGTAAACCTCCCATTTTTCTGGACTGCATATTAGCCCACTTATTCATTGTGTTACTACATTGCAATATAACTGCTTAAAATTGATCCATCCTAGGAAAGCTGAGTGACAGCCTTTGTGGGGACCATATTGGTTGAGTTCCAACTTTTCATTTCAGAGAATACAGTAATTATCTTTCCGATAGAAATAATTTCACAGTGTAAACACACAAGGCAATTAATGATAATCAATAGCATAATTATTCATCTTTTATAAAAAGTGGTCTTTTAAACACAAAAAATATTGTTACTTTTACAACTGCATTGCCAGCAGGATAAAATGCACATTCAAAGATGTCCTAATATAGTATGTATGATAATTGTATTAATGGAAGCCACAATGAATACAAATGTCAGAATTTTATAAAAAGGCCCTATCACCAACTAATCATCATTTTTTAATTGATTCATCAGTATTCACCCACAAAAATATATTCTCTACATAAAACTAATAAACAAAAAAGGGGAAACTATTTTACAAAAAATTTTTATACAAGTTGGCCAACTCACCTCTCCTTTTTTTACTTGTCTTCTTGGCAGGACACATCAAAATGTGTGTGTGTGTGTGTGTGTGTGTGTGTGTGTGTGTGTGTGTGTGTGTGTGTGTGTGTGTGTGTGTGTGTGTGTGTGTCACAATTTAACCCTTATGTGACTTGTACTTTTGTTTTCTACTCCCTGCATTCCAAAATCCATAAGGTTCTAATTTTTCCATTTACGTACTTATGTGAGACATTGATTTGATAAGTTATACTTCAAAATGGTACCATTTTTTATCCTCTACAATGTACTAAAAAGTGTGAGGGGGAATTGAAAAAAAAATGCTACAAAAAAAAAAAAAACAACTATTGCAGTCTATGGTAAATTCCATATGTAAATATTGAAGCCTTCTGCAGGCAGATTTCAGTAGTTATTTATTATGGCAAGCCTGGGAAGGCCCACGGCTGCCATGGTAATGGGATGAATCCCGCGATCGTGTCACGGTAAGGAAGGGGGGGGGGGGAGTCCCATTACTGAACATGATATGGAAAGTGAAATTATCCCCAAATGCAACCATGGCATCTGAGTGGCTAAATGATCCGTCTCTGATCATGGGCAAATGCTGCTGGGTCCGTGCTGTGAAACAGCACAGACCTGGTGGCTACTGCTCTGCTCTGCTCAGAGTGAACGCCATACTTATCTAAATACATCAAGGTGCACAGGTACATCTTAGTGCACATAGGGGATTTAAACACCTTTTCTAAAAACAGCATGATTTTGTGATAAATTATCACAGAGTGTTAACTTATCTTATTTGTACCTATGTGTGGTTATGTAAATGGGGTGTGTGATTATGTGTTCATTGTGTAAATACAATTAATAATAGTAATATTACTATTATAAAATAGATAGATAGATAGATAGATAGATAGATAGATAGATAGAAAGAAAGAAAGAAAGAAAGAAAGAAAGAAAGAAAGAAAGAAAGAAAGAAAGAAAGAAAGAAAGAAAGAAAGAAAGAAAGAAAAATATATCTTCCAAGCAGCACAGCAATATCATATGGGTTCAGGTCCCAGAAGGGATGTGGCACCTCCCAATGTATATACAAAGGGGGCATTCACACAGAGGAAGTTGACGCTGATTCTGGCACAATAACTCGCGTCAGAATCCGTGCGGAAATAAAGCCTCCCATTGAACTCAATGGGAAAAAAATCCTCACTAACTACTGAATATACTTATGGTCTCTTAGATTATTCGGAGGAGAAATAGAGACAATAATAAATACAGTGTACCCCAGCTATCAGAGATAGTATGTCTCATCAGTATCTTCCACGATGCTCATGGGATTGACAACAGAGCACAGACAAAGGGAAATGTAACAATGAAAATAATATCTGCTCAGTAACAGACAGGATGGTGAATTATGAAGATATATGTGAACTATACATAAAGGAAATGTTCTGAATAAGTTCTATAAATGTGGACACCTCTGTACCCCCTGTTTAGAGATAAAGCCACAAGTGTGCAAAGCTATTGTTAAAGGGGTTGTCCCATCACAAGGATCCTATCTATACTGCTTGTTAATGTGAATGTAAGACTTTTCCTAAATACACTGCTTCAGCGAAACTGCTTTGTTTGTCCACTATCATTCTCATTTCTCTATTGACACATCCCTTGACTTATCTGGTCAAAAGTCAAGTGATGTATCTGCCTGCTCTCAGGGGGGAGGTAGGAGGGGCTAAGTGCACGGGAGCAAGCCTGGAGGGGGGTGTAGTTTACACTTTGGGAGAAGGGGCCTCCAATACAGACCCGGCACCCGCTGTAATAGAGAGGCGGTTGCCGGGGAGTGTTAGACGCCGGCACAGGTGCCTGCGACATCGCTACGCTCCTGCCCTGCATGAAGCCAGCAGCGGCAGGAGCGATGCTGCTATTCTGGGGGGGGGGGGGGGGGGGCGGAGGGGCGGAATAGCAGCATCGCTCCTGCCGCTGCTGGCTTCATGCAGGGCAGGATCGTAGCGATGTTGCAGGCACCTGTGCCGGCGTCTACACTCCCTGGCATCTGCCTTTCTATTACAGCAGATGACGGGTCTGTATTAGCATTGTGAAGGCTAGACTGGTCTCACCATCTATGAGCGTGCACGCAGGGCCAGCAGCATCTCACCGCTGGCTTTGCATATGTAACCCCGCCCACCAATGATGCAGCAAAGCAGGAAGACAGAAGATTTTACAGCAACGAAGACTGGTGAGTATGCGACGTGGGAATACCCCTTTAAAGCAAAAAGGGGGCTACTTTAAACAATCAAAACTATCAAACATTTCTGGTTTATATAATATTTTTTGGCACTCAATTCCTTTTCTGTTCCATATAGTTTTCATATCTACAATAGGGAAAAACAAGACAACACATGGAATGAAAAGGTATTTCCAAACATTTGACTGGTACTGCATACATACAGTCACGGCCATAGGTATTGGCACCCCTGAAATTTTCACAGAAAATGAAGTTTTTCTCACAGAAAATTATTGAAATTACACGTTTTGTTATATACATGTTTATTTCCCTTGTGTGTATTGGAACAACACGTAAAAACAGAGAAATAAATAATATTTGTTTGCACACCCTTTGGAAAAATAACTGAAATAAATTGCTTCCTAGAACCATCAACAAGCTCCTTACACCTGTAATCCCAATGGGTGGTCTCTAGGGTTGAGCCGATCTTGACTTTTCAGGATCGATTTTAAAATCCGATTTCCGATCATTTTTCATTCGAACCCGATCTCGATCCCAATTCCGATCCCAATGCAAGTCAATGGGATTTCTTTTTTTAATCGGAGATCAGATTTTAAAAGCAATCCTACCCCCTGGTGTCCACTTACCTCCAGAGATGGCTGGTCTTGTGCCCCGTGCCTTCATTCTTCGCCTCGCTGCTGCTCCACGCTGCTTTTCTTCCTTCGCTGCCCCCTCCCTGCCAGGTTAGGAGAGTGTGGGCGGGTACTGGGAGGGGAGACGTCACGTCTCCCCGCCCTGTACCCGCCCACACTCTAAGCCACAAGCCCTACTTAGCGCTTTAAACACTAACCTGGGAGGTGGGGCAGCGAGGCAAGAAGAAGGAGGGCACTGGAGCAGCCATCTCTAGAGGTAAGTAGCTGCTAAAGATTTACTTTAGCCTTCCATTCGAATGAATGGAGGCAGCCGACGCGCAGGGGGTTAAGGCTGTGTGTCGGCTACTTCCATTCATTCCTATGGAACTGCAGCGGAGCCTTCACACTGAATATACATCGTATACTCAGTGTGAAGGCTAAGCAATGCATTGTGGGAAAAATCACCGATCTCGATCCCACATAAAAAGATTGTGTTCAGAATTCCGATGGCGATCGTGAAATTTTCTCGATCGCCGATCGGAATCCGATCTTTGCCGAACACGATCGCTCAACCCTAGTGGTCTCGCATATACACAAATACCTTAGTTAGCATATCACTTTGTAATAACTTGTTAGGTAAGGGAGGACATCTATCTATCTATCTATCTATCTATCTATCTATCTATCTACCTTTCTACCTATCTATGTACCTATGTTTTTTATGTGTGTGTGTGTGTGTCTTTGCGTGTCTATATATGTGATCGCTGCTTTCAGTTACATTTCAGGCATTTGAAAAAAACCTTTCTGATTGAATTTGTCACTTTTTAAAACTTTTAAATGTAAGTTGATAATAGAAGTAGCTATAACATAGAACACAATACCCAGATCAAATAAATATTTAAAGCTATTTCAGCAGCATCTCATGTGTTAACAATATGGAGGGGGGTTTTGTATTATCTTAGGACTGTTTCACACAGCTGTCTGTGTATATACATAAAACACACTATCAAGTGGTCTGGACACTAATGTTGATCCTTTTGCAGAATTCAAATGATCCCTGCAGGCAACCAACAACTGGTAGATCTGTGGAATGTGCTCTTTGAACTGTACAAAAGCCTTCAGCCTTCCATGTATAGCTGCAAACAAAAACTGCCAAGTGCAATTATTTCAATGTTTAAATGTAATGGAAGTGTTGCATCATATTTTTTCACAATGGTTACAGAACAAAAAAATCAACATAGATATAATATTTACATCAATATGTGACAACCATCCATATCTTCCAGTGGTTCCACCAGGAATTACAATGATATCTATATAAAAATGTTAATAATAACAAATTCAAATATATATGTTTATATAGTATTAAAAAAGATTACCACCTTTTGAAATTAGCATTTCATCAATAAACAATTCTTATAAAAATGTATTTGTCCTTTTTAGATATTACTATTATTTTACAGTTGGCACGGTGAATGATTTGTAATCTTCAAGAAAAATATTATATTTGTCAAAAAAGGACCTAACTAAACACACAATACTGATCCACATTACAACACATTTGAGCTATACAGTAGTTTACACCAAATATTTTGGTGAACCCCATATCTGGCACATTTATATTTTTACTGTACCAAAAAAATTAGATTTTGACATCTTTCAGATTTTCTGTTTTCAGGGAATGTGTCACTTTAAAATGGCCTATTTTTGAAGGTTTTAGATTAAACATATCTTTTACAGAATTTTTGGTGGGGGGCGTGGCTAGCATGAACACTGATCGGTTGCAGGTGAGCTAAGCTCCAACCAAGACATTCCATATCCTGCTGATATCCTTGCTGTACTGGCCCTCTGGTGTCTCCGGATCACCCCTGCTACCTCCTGTTTTTTTTTCCCCAAGATGGCGCCGCATGAGTGGCAGCCTCGACACAGAGCTCCAAGCTTAGAGCAACCTTTATCTTTCTTTTTCACTCTTTTTGTCTGTATCTTCAATAATCTTCTGCTCAAGCAAACTAGTACTATGAATTAGCAACTATAAATTGAATGGAAGACCCTGTGGAGTCTTTTTTATTTCCTTTTGTTTCTATTGTTAAAGCATGGACAAGACTCAAGACCCGATCAGCTGGATTTCCTGTGTGGACATGTGCCTGTTACCATCCCCCCACGAGCTAAGGACAGTATGGTCACCATGAGGCAGACAAAGCATGAAGGAGATACCTGCATGGAAGTGCGGACTTCTTCTTTCAAGGAGATGATTTTTGGCATCTATTGCTGATGTGTGAAGATGCCTACGTCTGACTGGTATTTCTTTCTATTACTGTGGACACGTGGGACTCTGTTACAGCTTGGGAACCTACCATCACCCACCTACCTCACGAGTTTATGGAAGCTTGGCAAGAGAGCAGCTCCCTGTCTACCTGGATGGCTTCAGACTTCTTTGGGCAGTAGAACACAGTGGTAAGAAAAAAGAGGAGGAGGGCTTGTGATGAAGGACATTTGGGACTTTTTTTTTTTGTGGTTAAGGAACAATAGTGCTGATGCAAGATACAGAATTATCAGCTGTGAGCATGAGATCTCACTACCTACCAAAGGAACTACCACATGTTATCATGATAGCTGCATATGTCCCCCACCTTTGCAAAAAAAGTTTCTGCCTGTTATATCTACATGCTGTGCCACCTCCTCGTATCCTCCAACCACGGTCTGGCCATATTATCAACATCACTCCACACAGAGAACTAAATGATCCTGCAGTGTATGTTTTTTTTTTTTTATATTTTTTTTATTTGCTATGATTCCTTGTATTTCTCTATCTGCCATGAGCTTGTATGTGTTTCTCTCCTGCTATATACTACTGTACCATCCATGAAACTGTATCACTGAAATTCCCCCCATTGTGGGACTATTAAAGGATTATTTTATCTTATCTTATCTTTCTTCCCTGCTCCACTGGAAGCCTGTTAGCAGCTCTGGAACTGCTGTGAGGACAGTGGAGAGTTTGGAAGGTGAGCTGCAGTGGCCATCTTGCCTCATGGTGTCCCTGGAGGCCTGTGCTGTGCTTCTGATCTCTCTCCTCTGAGCCCTGATACTCTACTACAGAGAGGCGCTTGTTTGAGTAGTTCAGAGCCTGCAACCAAGTGTGATATCAGCTCCTGGATCTCATATAAATGCATTTTATCCTACCCTGGTGAGATCTCCTGCACTTTTACTCCTACTGGCTGGGCGACTCTCTGATAATACTGACTAGCAGCACAAGTGCAGAGACTGTGGGCTATACCCTGGTCCTCCAATACTATCCACTGACTGACCTGTGAGTACTGCTGGACACTATCCCTCTGATAACACTTACTGGCTGCTTATTAGTTGCTCTTTTGATAGCATTACGTGGCTGTATAGTGGCTGTTGGTGTGAACTCTTCTTTTGATAACATCTGCTGGCCTGCACGGTAGACGCTGCTCCACGTTGCTCTTCTGATAACATTTTGCTGGCTGCATAGTGACCATTGCTGTGGATTATCCCTCTGATAAAACCTATGGGCTGTGGAGCTGATGCTGCCCAAAGTTGATCAGCTGAAGACACCAACCAGCTGCTCAGCTGTTCTTGTCGTGGACTGTTCCTCTGCTAACTCCTGTTGATTGAGTGGCGGTTGCTACTATATGCTGTTCCTCTGATGTTACTTTACCACCTTCTGACAGCATAACTTTGTGGTGTGCTTGTCGGTTATATACTTACCTGCTGTGCTGCCTCTTTCACTATAAGCTGCCAGACCAAGGAATCGACCTCTGAGCGCCTCCAGTGCTTTGCCAGGGAGCAGCCACAGCGTAACCCACCGGCGCCGGATCCATCACAAATGGCGCCACCTGAGGATGCAGGCAGAACCTACATTACGGCAGGTCACAGAGCAATTGCTTGAGGCAATCCAGTCCAGTACATCATCCCTCACGGGTAAAATTGAGGAGGTCAAAATCGATGTGGGTCTTTTGCATCAAGATTTCCAGACTCTGCAGGGTTATAGTAAAGGAGGTGGAGGATTGTATTTCTGTTTTGGAGGATACCTCAGCCCCGGTACCAGCTAAACTTGCTACATGGGAGAAGGTGGCTGACTTATGGACTCAGAGGGTGGGTGATCTAGAAAATAGACTCCATTGCAATAATTTACACATCCTGGGTTTTCCGGAGCGGGATGGGGGAGCTAACCCATGTGAATTTATTGAACAGTGGCTGAAAGAGATTTTACCGGGGGGCGCCTTTTCATCTGTCTTTGCTGTAGAGAGAGCTCATCAGGTCCCTGCAAGACCTAACCCTGCAAGACCCATTCTAGAAAAGCATCTAGGCCCTTTTTTAACTTGTAAAGTGAATGCACCATCACCACCTGTGGCAGTGAGATCCGTAGCCTCACTGCACTACAGTAAAGTATCTCCATCTAAGATGCTGGTGAAATATACTTTCCTCTAGGCATAGAGGATGTTCCCTTGCCATTGCCACAGGCCTAGGAGTAAAAAGATCATTAGAAAGGACTTTATACTATCCCTTCATATATTTGAACATTGTTAACCATCTTTTTGTAAATGAATATCCCCAAATTTGTTAATCTCTCTGTACTCCAATCCAGCCATTCCTTTAATTGTCTTGGTCGCCCTTCTCTGCACTGTATTCTGTGTGTGGCCGTACAAGTGATTTGTATAGACATTACTATGTTCCTGATATGAGAATCTATACCTCTTTTGATGCATCCCATAATTTTATTTGCCATGGCAGAGCCTGCTTAGCACTGGTCACTAAAGGTAAGCTTACTGTCTACCAAAATCCCCAAGTATTTTTTCAGTGGTTGTCTTACCCTGTAATTTACCAAGTACATAATCATACATTTTATTTCTTTAATTAAAATGCATAACCTTACATTTGTCTACATTATACTTCATTTGTCAGTTGGTCATTTACAGTTTCCCTGGATCTCCCTATAAGGCTCAGTTCACATCTGCGTTCAGTAATCAATTTGGGGAGTCCCCATGGGACCCCCCCCCCCCCCCGAATTAAATACTGAACGCATTGATAAGCGGTGAGCAGTGAAAGCAAAGGGACCCCATAGACTATAATGGCGCTTTCCACGTGGTGTCCGCACAAGTCAAGCAGACAGGAAATTAGATCAGGAAGTATTTTTCTGTCTGCATGTTCCGTGCGGAGACCGCTCTATAAGCCTTCTACCAGATCAATTCACTGGCTACCTATAGCCCAGCGAATTGAGTTCAAGCTACTAACGCTAACATAGCTAACAAAGCCTTCCAAAACCTGTCCCCTCCATATATCTCTGAACTAATCTCCCGCTACCTTCCCACACGTAACCTCAGATCCTCCAATGACCTCCTGCTCCGCTCTGCTCTCATCCGCTCCTCACACAACCATCTCCAAGATTTCTCCCGTGCATCCACCATACTCTGGAACTCCTTACCAAGACACATAAGACTGACCCCCACAATCACAAGCTTCAAGAAGGCCCTGAAGACTCACCTATTCAGGAAGGCCTACAACCTCCAATAATACTATCACCGCACTGCCATCTGTAAGTCTCCCCCTCTCCTTCTGTCTCTATCCCCCTTCCCTCATAGATTGTAAGCCCTCGCGGGCAGAGCCCTCTACCCCACTGTGCCAGTCAGTCATTGTTAGTATTATATCTACCTGTATATTCTGTGTATTGTATGTAACCCCCAAATGTAAAGCACCATGGAATTAATGGTGCTATTTAAATAAATAATAATAATAATAATAATAATAATCATTAACCAGTTCCCTCTGATGATGAGTTTTGTGTTTGGTGGCCACTGTGGAGTACATAATACTGCGTGGGTTCCACTGTGGAGCATAGAATACTGTACCAGTATAGTTTCCATTGTAGGTGCTGCGCTGCTCACTCAAGTATCTGAGATATCGCTTCAGCATCTTCTATATAAACAAACTCCTCCCTCTCTCTTATTTATCGGGTTTTCCATAGACTGTATCTCTGTATATTTACAGCCTAGTCACAGTTAACAACCAGCCATTTCTTGTTTATTCCTACTAATGTATAACCCTTTTCCTACATTTTTGCTTCTATTTCTTCAATTTTGTGTTAAGAATCCTGTTATTAGTGTACATGTACTTACATTGTATCTATTTAAAAAATGTGCTATATCCTGCAATTTTCAATCTGGTCATTAAGCCTAAGTATAGACTGATGCTTACTAGAGATGAGCAAGTAAATTCGATATTCGTTTCGAGTAGAGCCTCAATATTTGACTACTCGATCAAATATCGAATCTCATTATAGTCTATGGGAAAAAAAATGCTTGTTTCAGGGGAAACCACTGTTCGAGTAAAGGAGAGTCACCAAGTCCACGAGTAGCAGGAGGAGAGTGTTTAGGAGGAGCAAAGTGCAGTTGAGGAGTGTTGAGGAGGAGTGCTGTGCAGTTAAAGCGAAGCGCACAGACCCCATAGACTATAACGGGGTCCGTGTGCTTGCAGCACACTGCCCGCCTGCGCTTGCAGTTGCGCTGATATTCCGTTAGGGGGTCCTCCTGCAGACTCCTTCCGGACGGGAGGCAAGTGCTAATGTGAACCGGCCCTAAAAGCAAAGTGGAAGGAGTAGGACACGGCACGGGGAGAATGATAGACCTGCAGGATAGTATTGCAGCATCCCTCCTGCAGAACCAGCGATGATTGGCTGAATGCTGCTATGGATACATATGTAGTGAACATAGAGGAGTAACTACCAAATGAATGTTTGTAGTCTTTGAGGGGAGTAAATCCTAGAAATGCACTCTTGCTGAATTAGGAGTTATTCCCTGCTTTTTTGTAACATCTCGGATCACTAATTTATCTTGTAACCAGCAGTTTAAAATATTGGATAGTTTGTAATTGGTTCGAAGTGTACAGTGTAAGAGTGTTCAGTTCTTCTAATACATAAAACCATTTTCCAGTAGCTTGAAAATGTTTCCAACAAGGAGGCAAAACATTAAATTGTTATCTATGGGTTAATAAATTCTTCACATTCTGAAGATCTTGGAAGCTAACTATAGATGGGCGAAACTCTCAAGATTAATTTCGGGTGGTTCGGGACCAACATCAGTTTCAGGTCAAACAAGTTCAATATGACCCACAACTTAAAGCTCCCATCTCAGCCTTTCAGCCAGGCTGTATGCAGTGTCTGCTTCTCACTTCCTGTATTTCTCTCCCTCCCCCTCCCTCCTGCTGAACGGGACAAACAACACTTCTGCAGGTCATATAATCTGCAGATTCTTGTACAGAATGGACTCGGTGTTATCTGTGTGTTTACATAGAGAGATAACAGATTTGGCTTTATCGACAAAGTGCAATTAGCTGAACGGATTGTCCTGCCGGAACTGAGTAATTGACGTTACTTGTTCTATCTCCCAGGTCCATGGTTATAGCAACATAGTGTAAACATTGGGAGGAATAAATTCACATACCAGGCAAACAAAGCAGAATTTCTAAAGCAATATATTTAGAAAAAGGATTCAATTTACATAAGCTACCATTATAGACAGGATCCATGAAATGAGACAACCTTTTTTAAATTGGTTTAAAACTGTGTATTTACTGTTATGGCTCCTAGGAACTGATCTATCCAATTTCTAAATCTCTATGGAAAACACAAAATAATGTCAGAGTGAAAGTGACTATGTGACAAAGTGAAAGTGATTAAGTCTATGAAATAGAAACTTCTAGTTTAACCATACACTGTGCTGCCACTTCCTTTTATGCATTTTAAATATTTAAAATGCTGCAAAAAATACCCCTTTTTGGGAAAAGGTACTTGCCCATGTTTTTTTTTTAGACACACATAGTGATTATATTACTAAAAGCAATGGTTTTATAGAAAAATTAGTCCCTCTTCATGATTTGTACATTCTACAGACTTGTTATTTGGGAGGTTTGTTAACTGGGTTCCACCATCATGTAAAAGTGTAAAGGTCCGAGCTGAATAGCAGCTGAACATGTTCAGTATTTCTGGTATTTTTCAGACAAAAAGATGCTTCTGGCTATTAGACATACCTCAGTTTAGACAAGAAAAATTAGGATTAAATGGAGGGCGACTAACGGGGCATTACACTGAATGTGGGGGATGACTAATGTGCCACTTTACTGTGTAGGGGTGACTAATGCGGTATACTGAGTAAGGGTGACTAATGCGGTATTATACTGGGCAGGGTTCACTAATGTGGCATTATAATGTGCAGTGGCACTACAGTGGCATTACACTGTGTGAGGGGTAATGTAGCATTCCACTTTGTGGGGTGATTAACATGGCATTGTATTGTGCGGGGGTGACTAACTTGGCTTTACACTGTGCGGGGGCTAACGTGGCATTATACTGTGCAGGGGTGATGTCATTAAACTGTGTAGGGTTACAGTGGCATTTTAATAGTCCCACAATGGGGAATTCAGTGTGATACAGCATCCTGGGTAGTACTGTAATATATAGCAAGAGGGAAACAGATAGAGAGATACTAGGAGTCATAGCAACTAAAAAGAAAGAAAAAAACCAAACTGCAGGATCATTTAGTTCTCTGTGTGAAGTGATGTTGATAATACAGCCCAACTGCGGTTGAAGGACACAAGGAGAGGAGTAAAGTATGCAGACATAACAGGCAGAAACAGCATGAAGCCATGAAGCACACGCATCCAGCCGTTCAGTCTATACAGACAAGATGGAAAGGATAAATGCGGCTCCAATATGGCCCATGGAATTTTTTTTCATGAAAGAACAGCTACATATAGTCTAAAAACAAAGAGTCTGTTTCTGATAGCAACCAATCACAGTGCAGCTTTCATGTCTTACAGTGCTCTTGAAAAATGAAAGCTGTGCTGTAATTTTGTTGCTGTGGACTGTAAAGACAACTTTTTCTTTTAGACATCCTCTCATGAATCTACTCCTATAATTCTCTTATAAATATTAAATTATTACTAATGAAAGAAAAATTAAATACAATGAATATTCCCTTTATAGACTATTGCATCTAAATATCCCCTGTTTGGACACAGGCGATATAAATATTAGTAAATTGAAATGATGCATATATTACTAGTGTGGTTTTCAATCCAGGCACCCAGAGCTTTATTTCAGAATGCTGAGACAGCTTTGTATGGATAACTGTGTTTTGTAAACTTTGCAGAACAGGGTTGAAAATGTAATTACTCCCAGTTTAAAATCTCGACATTACTGTTGCTGTATTTTAATGCCCTTTATAACATGCATGCTTCTTTAACTTAGCAAAGCTCAATCTTGACCATATAAATTAACGAAGAATGCAACAAAAGCTGCAATAAAAGAACTTTATCCTTCAAGCCTTCAAGTTGCAGCTAAATGAGATTTCTTTGAAATGCAGATCAGTTGAACTAGATTAGTGAATTTTAGCTCCTGTCAACATCATAACAAAATACAAATACAATTGTTCACTGGCCTTATCTCCATGCTTCCATCTGCTGCCTTGTTATTTACTTTCCTTGATTTACTATGCAGATCTAAATAAGGCACATCAAGGAGGGCTTACAACACAATGGCTTCTTAAGCTTTACATCAAGGTATTTGAAACTGAAGCCCTGAAAGGGCTGCCATCAAAGACATATCTCTAATGAACTTCCATATCTGAGAAGGTTTGGTATTTAATACTGCTGTGAAAGGGAAGAAAAACAAATCAGAACAGTCTTCGAAATAAAATGGTTGGAAATCTTGATGAGATTAGCACCTACTGGAATTAATATCCCAATAAAAGTAATGTACTGAACCACAGAGAGTTAACTCCGAACGTAGAACATCAGTGTCAAATAGGCCATAACAGCTGACAAGGTTGAAAGGTCATAATAGGATTTCAGAGTATTGATAGAAGACAATGAAACAGCTTTGGCTCTTTAATCAAATCTTGTAAGTCAAATTATCAGCAGCATACTGTTGTAGATCACTAGCAGATCCGGCAGCTTTCATTTTAGAAATATATTTACTGTATCTTTTACAATTTTAGAACAGCATCACTGTGTACCAACCTAATCTTAAATGACAGTGGGCAACATTTGTACATCAAATTCACTATTGCAATTCCTCCCCCACAGCAATCTACACTTGCTTAAGGAAAAGTCTTCTGCCAGACTGGTTTATAAGATTCTTTATGTTCTTAATATATATTACGGCTGTATCTTAATTTTGTCACTTTATATTTATAAGAAAGTTTTTAATTAAAACTTAAATAAGTATAATACGTGATCTAAAACTTTCTGTGCTGTACATGCAGAAAATGGTGAAACATCGTTTAAAAATGTTTCAATTCATTAAGATCCTATAAGCAAAAACTTAGCCACTAAAGTCAAGATGACATGTTACAAGCTTCAGTGCCTGTAAATTGTGCTGGAGGCTCACCAGATGATGGTAAATAAGGTGCACGTTAGATCCCTTAGCTTTTGGGCATGTCACATCTTCAGCTAAATTTATATCAGGACAGAAAACACCTAATGTTGCTCTAGATCTGTGTATTAAGGAAGGATTTTTTTCAGCGATAGTCGCAATTATATTTTCTTTTGAATCAGGTACATTCTGAAAACTTTATAAGGGAGTAACAATTACATTCATGTAAAAACATTTTTAAAAATAATGTAAAATGGATTTTAATTAACGACAATTATCACCTTGTTCTACTTCTGCAATGAACAGCAGTTTTTGTGTTTCGTTGTCTTATACAATAAAGATACTTTAGGAACAGGTGCATGAACAGGTTTTACCTTAAGGTGACTTCAAGCAAGTAAGAACACTTATTTTACAACGGCTTTGAAAGAATTGTGACCAAAGCTAACCAACAGATTTATTACTTAAATTTTCTGTCCTGTAAAATACTTCTTAAATAATCAAATGTCCTAGTATTACTACTCAATCATAACTCTGAACATAGTGGGCGTCTTTTGTATGCCTAAAATGGCACAAGAGTACAGAGTATAATAGTGAAGTGTGCATGTTTTCAATGCACATGAGCTTTTTTAAAGAATACCTTGTATGTTTCCCTAGTAGGGAAGGCTTGATAAATATGGAAAATCGCCTAAGCATACTGTTTTCAATTGAATTGACAAAAATTAGTTTCTTCTTATATTATACACTTACTACACTTTTTTCAGCCCAGTAGTTACACTTATGTGTTTAAAGTTGACTGTACTACTGTATATATAGGATTTGTCAAGGGTGTTCAACTTATTCATATGGCATTTTTGATAGATCTATTGGCTGTTAAAAGAAGAAATAAATGTTCATTTTTAATGGCTGTTTTGCATCTGTTTAATTCTGTTTTTCCATTTTTGAAAGCCAATTGTCATCCATTTTGTATTACTTTTCTGCCATGAGTTAAAATGGAAATCTACTCCAGTTGCTACCTGGCATAGATTTTCATTCTGGTGCAGGGATGTACACAACCTCTTCATACATCTCCCATTCCTGATGCCAGTGATAATAAATTTGGCTAATGTTTTCTCAAAACAGCCATTCAACTCAGTGGCGTAACTAGGAATGGCGGGACCCCAAGGTGAACATTTGAAAGACCCCAGAGTATAATGATCTGATAACCAGGGGAGAATGCAAACATAAAAAAAACTATATTACTTACCTCTCCTGGGCTTTGGAGCACTCCTTGCTGATGTCGACCGTTTTCAATGATGGATGGGATGTCACATGAGCCAGGCTTACGTCGTGATGCATAAGAACTCAAGCCCTGGCTCAAGTGACATCTGGGATGTCACCAGGTAGGCTCAAGCTTTCTATTCCAGCAGGTAACAGTCTAAAAAAACAACAACATCAGGGACCTACCAGGCTCCCTAGTGTCCCGGGCTCTGTGGCAGCTACAGCCACTGCTGTCCAGGTAGTTATGCCCCTGATGCAACAGCTGTTTTTCACTGTCATATGAAAAAGCCTTAGGCCATGACACAACCATTTTAAAAACAATGATAGTAAATGAATGCATTCATGTGTCATTTTTTGACAGACAGAAAAAAAAGTTACCTTAAAACATGGACATGCTTTATCCATGTCCGTTTCGACACACGAACCCAATAGAAATAAATGAAATACCTCCTTATTTTTAACTTAAAGGGGTATGCCCACATCGCTTACTCATTTGGTGGGAGGGGTTTCACATGCAACCTGTCGTTTAGCTCCGCCCCTGAATTAACATGTAGCTCCGCCCACCACATCGCGTGATCCTATGGGGTGGCTGAAGGGCCTGTGATGTCATCAAAGGTCCTTAAATACTATATGCACAATATTGGACTATGAAGTACAGGCAGGAGCAACTCCATTCTGCATTACATACAGAAACTGCCTGTCTCTGCCATAATGAACACAATTGAATTAGCTAGCCTGATAACTGGGAGAGCAGAAGAAATGAAAGCAGCTCCTCTCCCCTATCTGATAGCAAGAAGCTAGGTCATGTGGTGTAGACACAGGAATAGCTAGATACACAGACTCGCTCCCTGCACTTAGCCCCTCCTCCCTCCCCCCTGAGAGCAGGCAGATACATCAATTGACTCATGAGCAGCTAAGTCAGGGCTGTGGCCACAAAGAATTGAATAAAGTAAGATAGTGGACAGACAAAGCAGTTTTGGTGAAGCAGTGTATTTAGGAAAAGTCTTAAATCCACATTAACAAGTAGTATAGATAGGATCCTTGTGATGGGACAACCCCTTTAATAATTTTGTGACATCTTACTCCAGTCCAGTTTGTCCAGCTTGTGTAACACCAGTCCTAGTAAATTCCACCATTATTTTTAGATTTACTTGATTTTCAAAACTACTTTAAGTATTTTCAATTCTGAGATAAAAGTGTGAGAAATGTGGGCAAGGAGAGGCTTAATTTATGGAATCCATCTAGTTTTTTTCTTGTTGAGGAATGCAGCAGTTGTGTAAATCTGCTGATTTTGAAATGTCCGCCTAGATAAATTGCATAGATAAAGTAGGCCTTTATTTCTAACACACAAAATGTACTCATATGTTAATCCCTTTCAAATTTTTCAAGTCAGAAGCCACAATATGAATTGGAAAGTCTGAACCATTATATCACGTCACCCACAAAGTTGTGGGACCCCTGCTGCAGTTAAACCTATCAGTGTCAGTTGTCCATTTACAAAGGGTAGCTGTGCCATACTGCACCTACATTTTATTTCTTCTTCACTCTGGCATGGTGATGTATTCATTTTATTTTCCTCTGGAACAAGAAAAAGAAAATTTCTATGCATTAACTTTCTTGAGAGCATGTGACTATATACACTAAAGTCAACAAAGAGGCAGAGTTGCACTAAGGAGAAAAGGATAAGTAGCACAATCAATGATAAGACAGTGGATGGATTCAAGACTACCTCAAGTACTTCAGTTAAAATATATCCACAGATGATAACTCTGTAGAAATGGAGCTATAGCATGCTAAAAAGCAGCCTAGTAAAAGTGATGATAAATAGTAAATAAGTATGATTAATGCCAACAGTGACTTGCATACAATTTTTACTTCATGACTGGACATCAGATTTATGCAGCAAAGAGCAGAAAAGTTGGTTACCACTAATAAACATTATAAACTAATAACAAGAAATGCAGATGCACATAAAAGTGGCTGCAAATCAATTGCAAAACCTAAAAGCTGCAACAGAACTCTCCTAGCACTAAGAGCATACATGCAAATATCTATTGTATATAAGGATATATGAAAATGAGGCTCTTGGTACTGCCCCATCAAGGCAACCTTTGTTAGGTGGTCTCCACACTAAAATGATTCACCTCTCTTAGGGCCTTAGTCTCCCTTGAATTATGGGCAAATGTGCTTTGCAGCTATATTATGTCCTGTGTACACCATCTCCTCTCTCTGGCCCTGTGGAGGTGGAGCTTAGTGTTAACCAGTGAAAAGACACTAACCCTTTCAATTATTGCCACATCACACAGTGCCATCAGGGGTGCCAGGAAGAGCCAGGTAACATCAAATACCTGGCCTTTTAATGAGATGGCTTGGTATAAGGGAGCTGCAGGCCGGTATTATTAGGTTGGATAGGGTCAAAAACTGTAGCCCTTCCCCACTCTGATAATGGCTTCTGCTGCTTCTTAGATCTGGCTCTGGAAACGCATTGGTAGCTGAAATTTTGTCGATATATGTTATTTGTTTGGTATTTATATTTGGTATACCAATTGTCCTGGGAATTGTCTAGGTGGTGTTTTTGTTGGGGACCTCAGACATTATGATGGTGATTTACTCCCCAGTTGAGGAATTTAGACTTTTTCCATGGTGACTGAATCACTCAGTTCTTTTATTTTAATGAAATTAAAAGCTATGTTTTATATATGGCAGTGATCCTTCTGTAATATAAAAGAGATATACACCATGCACTTAAATTGATGGACAATCCCTTGTAAAATGAACTCCAAGAACATCAATGCACCTTTAAGCAGCATAGACAAACATATATAGCGCTGTAGAACTTACCCTTCACTTACCTTGCACTTCCACCTATCTGATTATTTAGTGGTCTTCACGTTCAAAAGTCTGCATGTCCAATATGATTACGGTCCTAAAGTCTTAAAATTTCATCTCCTGTCCCAATGTGTTTCCCCTTACAATAGCATAGGTCTGATCAGAGGACTTCTTATAATGTGGGGTAATTAATTTTTCCCTCTTGGAGTGAGATATCACACCATGGTAATATAGCAGTACAGTATTGATGTCCTTGGAGATAATTTTGCAAGAGATCTTCCATCAATGTTACTGTATGGCATCTATCTCTGATATTTGTTTTGTTCTTGAGCCTGTTTGCATACAGCCTATGGTCTAGGATATTATTTTTGACAGGAAACATATTTACTTCTCAATATTTTAGTATATTTAATAATAAAAGTTATATGTTAGCATAGAGGATTATCGTTGCAGTTAGATTTTTTTGTTTTGGATCCCTGTGGTTGTATTGTTCAGTTTTTTGCTGTATACTCATGAAAGCAAGAATTTATAAAGGTTTGATTATTTATTTAATTAAGGTTTCCTTGAGCTATTATGCTTCTATAGCAAACTTAGGTTAGAACCTAGCATATCCACTTCTTGACATCAAAATTTCCAATCTTCAATCATCATCATCAATTTTCCAGTTTGTTCAAACCACTGGACAATATCTGATTTCTTGTAAGTCATAGAGAGACTAATAGCATAATAAACAGGCAAATTAGTAATCCTTTATTTCTACATTACACCTTAAATGTAGATTAAAATAAAAACATTGACAATTAAGCAAGCTGTGCAAGACTAGTATCAAACAGGGATATTGACTGTATTAACTGCTTCATGTGACTCCACTGCCTTTTTACATCCTAATTGCCACGCCAATTTGGCATTATATTGTAGAAAGGCCTTTGAGAAGGCCCCCCTCAATTTCAGTGCAGTGGAGACTCTCAGTACATCAGAAGATGGGACTTGTTGAAACGCCCGACGCGCGTTTCGCCAACACCCGGCTATCTCCCCCTGTGGCATTGCTGACATTTGGTCATGTCTCTACCAACGGGTATGCATTTACACTATCCTCTTAGCTGCATTTATTGACATGTGGTGGGAGTACGAATGCGGATATATATTTATCATTCTGGTTGGAATATCTTATCAGCACTTCAGAGTATCTATTCTATATTGTGTATATTTTTTATAGAAATTATTATATCGGATATTCTATCCAATTATGCGATACTATATTCATATTATAGGATTTGTCTCAGTCATCATTAGTGAGAGGGTTAGGTGTCACACTGCCATCGATTGTGTGGGGGGTTCTGTCCCCTTGTGTGTTTTCCCTATCTTATATGTTGTTTATTGATGTTTATTAATTATAATTGTTAATAAATTGATTATTTTTTATATTCTGCAAGTCTTGAGTTGTTATGATATTCATGGTTGTTGTGGTTTCGGGACCGCACCAATAATTTTGGTTTTGTTTTGGGTTTAAAAATAGGACATGGTCTATATTTTGATGGCCCATTACAATGAACAGTCAAAATAAAAGGCATGTGAGTAGCCCCATTCACTGATATTGAACGTAATGCTGCCATGTGATGTCAATTCAATAAAATAGACATCACATGGCCATTGATCACTTTTTTTTTAATTGACATCACATGGCAGCATTATATTTAATATCAGTGAATGTAGCTTAAAGCGGTATTCCCAAGTCGCATACTCACCAGTCTTCGTTGCTGTAAAATCTTCTGTCTTCCTGCTTTGTTGTGTCATTGGTGGGTGGGGTTACATATGCAAAGCCAGCGTGCACACTCATAGATGGTGAGACCAGTCAGCTCTCCAGCCTTCACAATGCAAATACAGATCCGGCATCCGCCTCTCTCTATTACAGTGGATGCCAGGTCTGTATTCGTATTGTGAAGGCTAGACTGGTCTCACCATCTATGAGCGTGCATGCAGGGCCAGCGGCATCTCGCCGCTGGCTTTGCATATGTGAATACAGACCCGGCATCCACTGTAATAGAGAGGTGGATGCCGGGGACGGTTAGACGCCAGCACAGATGCACAGATGCCTGCAACATCGCTATGCTCCTGCCCTGCATGAAGCCAGCAGCGGAAGGATCTATTCTGTTATTCCGCTCCTCTGCTGCTGGCTTCATGCAGGGCAGGAGAATAGCGATGTTGCAGGCATCTGTGCCAGCGTCTAACCGTCCCCGGCATCTGCCTCTCTATTACAGCTGATGCCGGGTCTGTATTGGCGGCCCCTTCCCCCCAAAGGGTGAACTACCCCCCCCCTACAGGCTCGCTCCCGTGCACTTAGCCCCTTCTCCCTCCCCCCTCAGCAGCAGATACATCACTTGACTTACGACCAGATAAGTCAAGGGATGTGTAAAAAAAAATGAATAAAGTAAGATAGTGGACAAACAAAGCAGTTTTGCTGAAGCAATGTATTTAGGAAAAATCTTACATTCGCATTAACAAGCAGTATAGATAGGATCATTGTGATGGGACAACCCCTTTAAGTCTGTTATGAGTGATGAAGATTACAAGATTTTAGGATTTTAAAAAATATAGACAGTGATTTGGAAAACTAAAAAGAATCATCAAAAAGCTTTAAAATATGTTTAATAAATAATATACTGTGCAATGTATTATAAAGTAATTTCAAAACAGATACCAGACATACAGTAAGTTGTTTATGTTCTAAAGTTACAGGGAGAAAGAATTATAAAGAAAGTTGACTCAAACATATGTATTTGTTTTTATTACAATTAATATACATATTCGATACCTACAGTATGAGTGCCATTATAGTTTTCAGATCTGCCAGCAGAAGGTAACATCATGTGCCCCAAGCCTGACATTCGATGTTCTTTCTGCAGTCTAATGTGGCTGTCAAAATGTGTTAAAATCACTTATCTTCTCTTTCTAGCTACAATTTAATAAAATCTAAGTATAGTGCACAATCCATACTTTGTTTTTAGGTTTTATTTTTTGGTCAGATTTCCTTATATAGCTTTAAAGAGATACTTGTATTCCCCACAATATAACAATTATGGGGCATTTTTGATGTTGTGTACTGTTGTGTTGTTTCTTTCTGACACCTTGTATAAATTTCAGAATAAATTTACAACATGGTGCTACCAGTCCGATTGTGTCCCTATACAAACAGCCTGACATTGTCTAATTAGTATTGCTAGTGCCAGATAGCCAAACTGCTGTACTCCATACTGCTCTAATATACCATGTCTGGAAATGGTGGTAGCTATTCAAAAGTAGTATCAATCAGCATCAACATAGTAAATATAAGATGGAGATGAAGGCTGATGGTGACACCACTATTCGGAGGCATCAGCCAGAGGTGTTTGAAAATCCATGCCTGATATATTTTGAGGTGTTACAGTGATGCAAGCAGAACTGAACCCTCTTGTCCATAACACTTGAAGCTTGACAAGATAAGATTCCCATGGCAAACGGGGCCAGATCCTTACATTGCTCCAACCTATTAGCCCAGAATTTCATGGAGTCAGTTATCTACTGGACTATAAGTGCACTCTAGGTTAGCTGTATATGCTGATATACTGCGCCTGTCTCTTGCTGCTGCTTTTAATTCTCTTAAAAAGTATCATATGGTGGGCATTATATATATAAATATATATATATATATATATATATATATATATATATATATATATATAAAACACATCCAAAAAATACCAAAAATACTAAATAAGTTCGCATATTGTGTAATACTGTACATTACTAAGGTTTTTACTTGTTTAATATGAGGCTAGGGAAGATTTGAAAAAAAAAAAAAAAAAAACACCTGTACCTGGTGCTCTGTTGTCTCCAAGCACAGTCCGGACCTGCTGCTCTGGTGTTTTCTTCTGGCGGAAGTCACTGCTGCATGTGACCACTGAGGCCACTCAATGGACTTAGTTCCCTAAGGAAAGGGACACAGGATCAGTGTCACTGGACGTCTTAGGGAAGCTTGTGGGCCACAGACCTGTAGTGACCTGTAATTAATAGGCATAATTAAATAGTGAACGTAGCGACATTTAGTGGGGGACAGAATCAGGGAAAGTGGTGTGCCTTATAGACATGTTATACACTTGTTTACATGATATACTCATGAAGTGCATTACTTTAAATTAGCACAACTCCCATAGTTACTACTGTGGTTGCTTCAAGATATAAGTGTGGCTGAGTGTGGTGGACAGGGAGTGAGCAGAGACAATCTAGGTACGAGTATAATTAGCAGTTGCAATGCTCTTCCTAAAGACTGAGGCAAGTTTGGTATACAGACTATCCTGATAATATTAAAATTTTTCTTCCCTTTGGGAAACAGGAAGGAATTTCCCCATTTTGTCTATAGCAAAGATCTAAGAGCCCTGCCATTCATTACTCATCCCTTTGCTTAATATTAACCTAGGGGACTACCATGGTTGGTGTTTTTGACCAGCATGGCCATCATCATCATCAACATCATGATCTTGAAACAGACCAAGGTAGGCCTCCTCCCCTAGCTGTGCATGTGACATATCAAGGGCTCCCTCTGCATCCAAGAGAGAGTTCTCTTCCTCTTCCAGTCGAGGAGTCCCAGTTACTCTACCATAATAACTTTGACCTTGAACTTCATCCTCTTCCATCAACCCATGGCGATGATGTTCACTAAGCAGAGGAAACTGACACACTTCCTTCATGAGCCTCCAATTAGATATCTCAAAGGAAAACATTGTTCCTTTGTTCTGATGCATTCAAAAATTGTTCACCTCCTTCTGGTGCTCAAAGAGATTCTCCAGCATGTTTAAGGTGAAGTTCCACTGAGTTTAAACATTCCAGATAAGGCAATCATTTTGTAACTGCAAATAAAGCGGGTTGTGTTTTGCAATGTAAGAATGGCTAAAATGCGCAGAATTTTTTTGACCATGAGCAACCATGGGCTACTCATCCTAACTGCAGTGCAGCAACAATACTGGTGCCATAGTCGCTAGAAACACTGCCTATTTGGAGTTGGTGAGAAGCCATCCATTTGGATACTGGCTGCAGGATACAACGAAGCAGCTGCTCCTCTGTGTGGCTCTTTTGTTTCAGACTCATGAATTGCTAAACTGTGTGGCAAAGCTTTGTCTTAAACGCAAGAAATGATAGTGGAAGAAGAGAAGTAGAAGTTACAGATTGCCCTGGTGAAGATGCTGGCAGGAAATGGTCCAGAGAGGAGGATCCAAAGGAGGTAGATGGGCCCTGTTGGTGTTGGAACTGGGTCTGTATAATCGGGGTGGAACTAGAACCTAATTTTTCTTGCCTTTCTGGATTATGGACTCTGCCACTAAAAACATTGACCCAGTGGGCCATGAAAGCTATGTATTTTTCTCGTCCATGATTGATGCTCCACAGTGGCTTGCACTTTTCCCCAGATTGATGTATCCAAAGAAAGGCCCATGTTCTCTGCCACATGGCAATATAAAGTAGGAACAGATTTGTAGAAAAATAATGGTGGCTAGGCATCCTCCATCTAGGTTTGTGAAGGTTGTAAATATATGATCACAAAAACATTGTTATCCTTAAAATTAAATGCAGTATAATTACTTACATTTGAAACTGGATACATAACAAGATGGCCTCTAGGGGGTGCTCAGGTGTAGCTTTCGGCCATGTGGAGACTCACATGGCAAGAAGTCACGCCCACAGCAACTACATCACATAATCACATGGCAAGAAGCCACGCCCACAGGAACTACATCTCAGAATCACATGGCAAGAAGCCACGCCCACAGGAACTACATCACAGAACCCACATGGCAAGAAGTCACTCCCACAGAAAATGACATCGGATAAACCACTCGGCAAGGAGCTACATCGCTTCCTGGAGGTAGTGCCCTGGAGCTGATGTCACAGGTGGTGGATGCCTCGACCAACCAATCAGAGCTTGCTGTTGTTTATTTCCTGCATGTGGATATAAAAACTTGCACATTCTGTAATAAAGGTCTCTTTGTGTGCACTGCTCAGACTAAGAAAGAAATTCTTATACCAACTTTTCTCATGTGGTATGGGATTTCATCATTAGCAACTTAGTTTTTGAATTTGGCCAGCAATAGTCACTCACAAGTTAGTTAACTGATCAGGGGACCAAAAAGGCCCTGTTTATGACAGGTTGAGACCAAGCCATCAGTTGGTGAAACCTATGGAATCCATTAAGTGGTATGACAGCAACTTGGCCAGGTGCAAGTTAAGTTACCACAGTGAATTCTGTTTTTCCAAATAAGAAAGTAATGCCTTTTCTTGTGAATACATAGAGAAGTCATTCCTACATTTGTTCCTGCATGGCTATGATTAACTTTCTGCTTGCTGATCTTGCACATTGCAAAGTACAAAAAATTCCCACATAGGAAATAATCATGTAGTTGCTGCCCCATGCAGAAGCAAAAACAAGTCTATCACTTCCACCACCCTGAGAGGTTACCCTAGATCTGCCTGAGTAGGCTTTTTGGATATTGGGCCTGTGGAATGGCTGGAATTACTATCACCACTGCCACCAACCTCTTCATCTGAAGTCACCTTTTCACCCTGACTCGGTTGCCAGGTCCTATCTGCAAGAGAATCATCATTGGCAAAGTCATCATTATCTTCCCTATTTTTTTTCTAACACATCATCATTGCTATGCATACCCTCAGATGTCCCACCTCCAGATGTCCCTCTAGCTTCCCACCCCACTTCCTGTCATTACTACCTCCATCACCACCAACAGTCTTCATGTGTTCCTCCTCTACTTACACATAAGGGAGCCTTCACACGGAGTTACGCTGCGCTCATTGTGAATAATCTTACGCGCGTAATACATTGAAAGCAATAGGGAAAAAAGTCTCCCATTGATTTCAATGGGGACTGCACGTATGCCGACTCCCATTCAAGTCAATGGGAGCTGCTTTTTACGCGCTCATTCTGAACGTGTTTTTACGTTCAGAATGAGCGCAGCGTAACTCCGTGTGAAGGCTCCCTAATGCTGACTGTTCTCATCCAGCTCATCAAAAAGAGGAGGAATTATATGCTGACTAGGAGAAAGAGATTGCTCCGCAGGTGCCACATCACAACCAAGAATCTACGCGAGTGAAGAATGTGAAGGAGACATGGTTGACATTCCAGAAAGGCCCTGTGGTAAATGATATGTTATGTAAGAGGAGGAGATCTCATTTTTTAATGCACAAAAACAATGCTTAATTGCTGAAATTGCTGGAAAAAAATGATAAAATAATAGAGATTATTTTACAGTTCAGTTTAATAGGATTACTGCCTTTAAGTAATTGATGGTGTGTATTAGTCTTGTGAAGGATACATCACTGCCCTTATTTCCCTAAGATAGGTAACCAGACTTAGACTAGCCCATCGGGGTGCTGTTCAATCTGTGCCGCAGGACCCTTTTCAAATAAAAGTCTGCCCATGGAAGGTTTTTTCACCAGTGTTTTTCATTGCTTTTTCACTGTTTTCCTCTGTGGACTTTCTGTCCTTATACCTATATACGTTATACGGCTCGTTCACATCTGCGTTGTGAACTCCGTACTTGAGGTTTCCGTTTTCTGCCTAAAACAGAGGCAGGATACGGAAACCTGCAGGAGTCTCTCTCACCCATTCATTTGAATGGGTGAGAGAAATGTCCGGCCGTGAGCGGCGGTGAGCGTTTTAGGCTCTCCGCCGCGAAACCGGGTTTTATAATCCGGACACAGAGTCGGACATGCAGTAATCTGTGTCCGGATAAAAAAATCCGATTTCGCGGCGGAGAGCCTAAAACGCTCACCGCCGCTCACGGCCGGACCCGGTCTGTGGTTTCCGTCTTCTGGCATGCAGAAGACGGAAACCACAGAACGGACAGGAGAACGCTAGTGTGAACCTAGCAATACCTATATAGAAAATGCCAGCATTTCTGCAGGTATGATTGACTTTTCCACTGCAGTTTTTTTTAATGCAATGTGTGGGTGGGATTAGCCAGAATCCCATTCACTTTACAGGTACTCTAAAATGCTACTTGTTTCTGTCCTCATCCCCAAGAGCAACAGGGCATTTAAGTTCAATCCTACCTTGCTTTCTTATAGTTGATGAACCTGGACAAAAAAGTCACATTAAGCAGCATCTGGACATTTTAGTCATTGTTATGTGGCTAGGAGAGTCCTGCCAGAACTTAAAAAATTATTTATATTTGCACTGCTTGAATTGCACCTTGTATATTCTGTACTGTCTAAAGGAGCAGCATAAAGTGCGAAATGATTATTGCATGCAGCACCAGCAAACCACAGGGACATTGGGGCAAAATTAATGTAGTAATGCCAGTATATATGTATGCGAGTCTAAATAAATAGCTTGACTGGCGGAGGAAACTGAGAGATTTATGAAGAAGCTGCAGCCTCTTTATAAATCTGCCGGATGTCCTGGTATGAAAACAGAAATCTACATCAAGTAGGTACTGGCAAAGATTTCCATTCTAACTTACGCCAGAAAACTGGCGAGAATTGTCCAGACTGTAATGTAATATCAGAAAGAGTATTTAGAGCGTGGCAGGTGGAATTGTTTACATTTGTGAAAATGAGCCAGGCGTGGATCCAGAAGGATTTTCACACAACATCGGCTGAGGTCATGGATTAGATCTAACAAAAGTGTGTGAGTATATAAAACACTCACAGGCATCTGTGGATATATAAAATCATATTAGCCCCAGATTGCCATAAACAAATTTTAAGACAATTTGCTCTTCTGGTTTGTAACAAACTGGTTCAGATCCAATCAAACCATTGGTTCGAACCAGCAAAACCAAACCCAAATCCAAATTGAACTATGAAAGGTTTGCTCATCAGTTTGACTCCAATGGTGTTATATATTGATGCACTAAGCCATATAATGCTCTGCTGATCTACCTCAGTGAGTTTGTTTCCCACTTCCCTCTGTGTCAGTCTGACTCACGCTCCCAGAAAAGAGACCTGAGTGGCTCCCATTGAGTTTAATGGAACTGTCTTTTTGGTCAGGGTTTTGAGGCAGATACGACCTCAAAACCCTGACCAAAAAACTATGTGTGAACTTACCCTAACTTTGGTTGTTGCTGCAGTTATGGATAAAAGAGGTCTATATGTTCATGAGCAACAGTAAATGACTGTTTTGATTGCATTAATGGACACTAAGAGACTTTTTGCGTTGAGAAACCACAGTGCTGATTTATGCTAATCTTATACTTATATAGATCTGACCTTGCTCAAGCAAATAAATAGTTTTGTTGCAACAAGGTTGACAAAGTGTCTGACTACAACATCCTCTGCACAAGTAATAACCACATTGCAAGGATTAGGTTTAGGGCAATCGAGGCACCCCTAGACATTCATTACACATCAGTATTGCCGACATATCATTATGCGCAAAATTAATCAGTTAAAATAAGTTAAAGTTAAAATAAATAAAACAGTCGGCAGAAAAAAAAAAATGTTTCACTACCCTAATATATACAATTAGAGATGAGCGAACACTAAAATGTTCGAGGTTCGAAATTCGATTCGAACAGCCGCTCAATGTTCGTGTGTTCGAACGGGTTTCGAACCCCATTATAGTCTATGGGGAACAGATACTCGTTAAGGGGGAAACCCAAATCCGTGTCTGGAGGGTCACCAAGTCCACTATGACACCCCAGGAAATGATGCCAACACCTCTGGAATGACACTGGGACAGCAGGGGAAGCATGTCTGGGGGCATCTAACACACCAAAGACCCTCTATTACCCCAACATCACAGCCTAACAACTACACACTTTACACACTCAATACCACCTCTCTGACAGTAGGAAAACACCTTGAAACATGTGTATTTGGCACTTGCAGTGAGGAGAGCTTGTCACCAGCAGTGAATTTGGCCCTTGTAGTAAGTTGAGGTTGGCACCAACATTTGTTTTGAAAATCAGGGTGGATTGAGCCTCTAACCAGCAGAGTTTGGGCAAATTCATGGTGGAGGGAGCCTCTAAAAACCCCAGTTTGGACCAATTCATGGTGGAGGGAGACTCTAAAAACCCCAGTTTGGACCAATTCATGGTGGAGGGAGCCTCTAAAAACCCCAGTTTGGACCAATTCATGGTGGAGGGAGCCTCTAACCAGCCCAGTTTGGGCAAATTCATGGTGGAGGGAGCCTCTAACCAGCCCAGTTTGGACCAATTAATGGTGGAGGGAGCCTCTAACCAGCCCAGTTTGGACCAATTAATGGTGGAGGGAGCCTCTAACCACCCCAGTTTGGACCAATTCATGGTGGAGGGAGCCTCTAACCAGCCCAGTTTGGACCAATTCATGGTGGAGGGAGCCTCTAAAAAACCCAGTTTGGACCAATTCATGGTGGAGGGAGCCTCTAAACAGCCCAGTTTGGGCAAATTCATGGTGGAGGGAGCCTCTAAAAAACCCAGTTTGGACCAATTCATGGTGGAGGGAGCCTCTAACCAGCCCAGTTTGGACCAATTAATGGTGGAGGGAGCCTCTAAACAGCCAAGTTTGGACCAATTCATGGTGGAGGGAGCCTCTAAAAAACCCAGTTTGGACCAATTCATGGTGGAGGGAGCCTCTAAACAGCCCAGTTTGGGCAAATTCATGGTGGAGGGAGCCTCTAAAAAACCCAGTTTGGACCAATTCATGGTGGAGGGAGCCTCTAAACAGCCAAGTTTGGACCAATTCATGGTGGAGGGAGCCTCTAAAAACCCCAGTTTGGACCAATTCATGGTGGAGGGAGCCTCTAACCAGCCCAGTTTGGACCAATTAATGGTGGAGGGAGCCTCTAACCACCCCAGTTTGGACCAATTCATGGTGGAGGGAGCCTCTAAAAACCCCAGTTTGGACCAATTCATGGTGGAGGGAGCCTCTAACCAGCCCAGTTTGGGCAAATTCATGGTGGAGGGAGCCTCTAAACAGCCCAGTTTGGGCAAATTCATGGTGGAGGGAGCCTCTAACCAGCCCAGTTTGGACCAATTAATGGTGGAGGGAGCCTCTAACCAGCCCAGTTTGGACCAATTAATGGTGGAGGGAGCCTCTAACCACCCCAGTTTGGACCAATTCATGGTGGAGGGAGCCTCTAAAAACCCCAGTTTGGACCAATTCATGGTGGAGGGAGCCTCTAAAAACCCCAGTTTGGACCAATTCATGGTGGAGGGAGCCTCTAACCAGCCCAGTTTGGGCAAATTCATGGTGGAGGGAGCCTCTAAACAGCCCAGTTTGGGCAAATTCATGGTGGAGGGAGCCTCTAACCAGCCCAGTTTGGACCAATTAATGGTGGAGGGAGCCTCTAACCAGCCCAGTTTGGACCAATTAATGGTGGAGGGAGCCTCTAACCACCCCAGTTTGGACCAATTCATGGTGGAGGGAGCCTCTAACCAGCCCAGTTTGGGCAAATTCATGGTGGAGGGAGCCTCTAAACAGCCCAGTTTGGGCAAATTCATGGTGGAGGGAGCCTCTAACCAGCCCAGTTTGGACCAATTAATGGTGGAGGGAGCCTCTAACCAGCCCAGTTTGGACCAATTAATGGTGGAGGGAGCCTCTAACCAGCCCAGTTTGGACCAATTAATGGTGGAGGGAGCCTCTAACCACCCCAGTTTGGACCAATTCATGGTGGAGGGAGCCTCTAACCAGCCCAGTTTGGGCAAATTCATGGTGGAGGGAGCCTCTAACCAGCCCAGTTTGGACCAATTAATGGTGGAGGGAGCCTCTAACCAGCCCAGTTTGGACCAATTAATGGTGGAGGGAGCCTCTAACCACCCCAGTTTGGACCAATTCATGGTGGAGGGAGCCTCTAACCAGCCCAGTTTGGACCAATTCATGGTGGAGGGAGCCTCTAAAAAACCCAGTTTGGACCAATTCATGGTGGAGGGAGCCTCTAAACAGCCCAGTTTGGGCAAATTCATGGTGGAGGGAGCCTCTAAAAAACCCAGTTTGGACCAATTCATGGTGGAGGGAGCCTCTAACCAGCCCAGTTTGGACCAATTAATGGTGGAGGGAGCCTCTAAACAGCCAAGTTTGGACCAATTCATGGTGGAGGGAGCCTCTAAAAACCCCAGTTTGGACCAATTCATGGTGGAGGGAGCCTCTAACCAGCCCAGTTTGGACCAATTAATGGTGGAGGGAGCCTCTAACCAGCCCAGTTTGGACCAATTAATGGTGGAGGGAGCCTCTAACCACCCCAGTTTGGACCAATTCATGGTGGAGGGAGCCTCTAAACAGCCAAGTTTGGACCAATTCATGGTGAAGGGAGCCTCTAAAAACCCGTTTGGACCAATTCATGGTGGAGGGAGCCTCTAACCAGCCCAGTTTGGGCAAATTCATGGTGGAGGGAGCCTCTAAACAGCCCAGTTTGGGCAAATTCATGGTGGAGGGAGCCTCTAACCAGCCAAGTTTGGACCAATTAATGGTGGAGGGAGCCTCTAACCAGCCCAGTTTGGACCAATTCATGGTGGAGGGAGCCTCTAAACAGCCAAGTTTTGGGAAATTCATGGTGGAGGGAGCCTCTAACCAGCCCAGTTTGGACCAATTCATGGTGGAGGGAGCCTCTAAAAAACCCAGTTTGGACCAATTCATGGTGGAGGGAGCCTCTAAACAGCCCAGTTTGGGCAAATTCATGGTGGAGGGAGCCTCTAACCAGCCCAGTTTGGGCAAATTCATGGTGGAGGGAGCCTCTAACCAGCCCAGTTTGGACCAATTAATGGTGGAGGGAGCCTCTAACCAGCCCAGTTTGGACCAATTAATGGTGGAGGGAGCCTCTAACCAGCCCAGTTTGGACCAATTAATGGTGGAGGGAGCCTCTAACCACCCCAGTTTGGACCAATTCATGGTGGAGGGAGCCTCTAACCAGCCCAGTTTGGGCAAATTCATGGTGGAGGGAGCCTCTAACCAGCCCAGTTTGGACCAATTAATGGTGGAGGGAGCCTCTAACCAGCCCAGTTTGGACCAATTAATGGTGGAGGGAGCCTCTAACCACCCCAGTTTGGACCAATTCATGGTGGAGGGAGCCTCTAAACAGCCAAGTTTGGACCAATTCATGGTGAAGGGAGCCTCTAAAAACCCGTTTGGACCAATTCATGGTGGAGGGAGCCTCTAACCAGCCCAGTTTGGGCAAATTCATGGTGGAGGGAGCCTCTAAACAGCCCAGTTTGGGCAAATTCATGGTGGAGGGAGCCTCTAACCAGCCCAGTTTGGACCAATTAATGGTGGAGGGAGCCTCTAACCAGCCCAGTTTGGACCAATTCATGGTGGAGGGAGCCTCTAACCAGCCCAGTTTGGACCAATTAATGGTGGAGGGAGCCTCTAAACAGCCAAGTTTTGGGAAATTCATGGTGGAGGGAGCCTCTAACCAGCCCAGTTTGGACCAATTAATGGTGGAGGGAGCCTCTAACCAGCCCAGTTTGGACCAATTCATGGTGGAGGGAGCCTCTAAACAGCCCAGTTTGGGCAAATTCATGGTGGAAGGAGCCTCTAACCAGCAGAGTTGTGGGAAAGCAGGGTGGAGGGAGCCTCTAACCAGCAGAGTTGGTGGAAATCAGGGTGGAGGGAGCCTCTAACCAGCAGAGTTGGGGGAAATCATGTTGGAGGGAGCCTAGTATTAGCAGAATTGTGCAACGCTTATGGTGGATGAGTATGAGGATGCGGAGGAATTGGAGAGGTTGAGTACAGACATGGAGTTTCATGTTGGGGTGCTTTACACAGGTGGGCACAAAAATGACGGCTCTACCCAGTGGTGGTTCATTTTTATCAAAGTGAGCCGGTCGGCACTCTCAGCTGACAGACGGGTGCGCTTGTCAGTGATGATGCCACCGGCTGCACTGAACACCCTCTCAGATAGGACGCTGGCGGCAGGACAGGACAGCACCTCCAAGGCATATAGGGCAAGTTCAAGCCACAGGTCCAACTTCGACACCCAATACGTGTAGGGCGCAGAGGGGTCGGAGAGGACAGGGCTGTGGTCGGAAAGGTATTCCCGCAACATGCGCCTATACTTCTCACGCCTGGTGACACTAGGACCCTCCGTGGCGGCACTTTGGCGAGGGGGTGCCATCAAGGTGTCCCAGACCTTAGACAGTGTGCCCCTCGTTTGTGTGGACCGGTGAGAACTTGGTTGCCTACTGGAGGAACTGCCCTCCCTGCCGCCACTGTCACATGCTGGAAACATCTCCATCATATTCTGCACCAATTGCCTGTGGCAAGCATTGATGCGATTGGCCCTCCCCTCTACCGGAATAAAAGACGAGATGTTGTTTTTATACCGGGGGTCAAGGATAGCAAAGATCCAGTACTGGTTGTCCTCCATGATTTTGACAATACGCTTGTCGGTTGTAAAGCACCCCAACATGAACTCAGCCATGTCTGCCACAGTGTTAGTTGGCATGACTCCTCTGGCCCCACCGGAAAGTTCAATCTCCATTTCCTCCTCATCCTCCATGTCTACCCATCCGCGCTGCAACAATGGGACGATTCGAAGTTGCCCGGAAGCCTCCTGTATCACCATCACATCATCGGACAACTCTTCTTCCTCCTCCTCCTCCTCCTCCTCCTCCTCCATTAAACGCAGTGAAGCGGACAGATGTGTGGACCTACTCTCCAGCTGTGACGGATCGGATGCTATCCCTAACTCCTCTGTGTGATCTGAGTTATCCCTGATGTCAATCAGGGATTCTCTCAGAACACACAAGAGCGGGATTGTAAGGCTCACCATCGCATCCTCAGAGCTCACCCTCCTTGTGGACTCCTCAAAGACCCGTAGGATGTCACAAAGGTCTCTCATCCATGGCCACTCATGGATGTGAAACTGAGGCAGCTGACTTTGTGGCACCCTAGGGTTTTGTAGCTGGTATTCCATCAAAGGTCTCTGCTGCTCAACCACTCTATTCAACATCTGAAACGTTGAGTTCCAGCGTGTGGGGACGTCGCACAAAAGCCGGTGTTGTGGCACATGCAGGCGTTGCTGGAGAGATTTTAAGCTAGCAGCGGCTACTGTCGACTTGCGAAAGTGGGCGCACATGCGCCGCACTTTCACCAGTAGCTCTGGAACATTGGGGTAGCTCTTTAGGAAACGTTGCACCACTAGGTTGAAGACGTGGGCCAGGCATGGAACATGTTGGAGTCCGGCAAGCTCCAGAGCTGCTACCAGGTTCCGGCCGTTATCACAAACGACCATGCCTGGGCCCAGGTGCAGCGGCTCAAACCATATTGCCGTCTCATCGAGGAGGGCATCCCTCACCTCGGAGGCAGTGTGCTGTCTGTCCCCCAAGCTGATCAGCTTCAGCACAGCCTGCTGACGTCTACCAACGCCAGTGCTGCAACGTTTCCAACTCGTAGCTGGGGTCAATCTAACAGCGGAGGAGGAGGCGGTGGCGGAGGAGGAGGCGGTGGCGGAGGAGGAGGCGGTAGAGGAGGAGGAGGAGGGGGGTGTTCTTCTCGTGTCCCTGCCAGGAATGTTAGGCGGGGAGACGAGGTACACCGGGCCAGTTTGGGAAGCAGTCCCAGCCTCAACTACATTCACCCAGTGTGCCGTCAGTGAAATGTAGCGTCCCTGTCCGCATGCACTTGTCCACGCGTCGGTGGTCAAGTGGACCTTTGTGCAAAGCGCGGAACTAAGGGCCCGCCTGATGTTGAGTGACACGTGCTGGTGCAAGGCGGGGACGGCACACCGGGAGAAGTAGTGACGGCTAGGGACGGCATAGCGAGGTGCCGCAGTTGCCATCAGGTCCAGGAAGGCGGGAGTTTCAACAAGCCGGAACGCCAACATCTCCTGGGCCAGCAGTTTAGCGATGTTGGCGTTCAAGGCTTGCGCGTGTGGGTGGTTAGCAGTGTATTTCTGCCGCCGCTCCAATGTCTGAGAGATGGTGGGTTGTTGTAAAGAAACGCCTGATGGTGCCTTTGATGGTGCAGGAGAAGGAGATAAGACAGGACCAGGGGAGGATGAGGTAGAAGTCAACAAAGTGGCGGAGGCAGATGAAGTGGTGTCCTGGCTCGTCCTCTGGAGTGCATCGCCAGCACAGTCAGCAGTGGCAGTGGCAGAGGCAGAGGCAGAGGCAGTGGCAGTGGCGTGAACGGCAGGCGGCCTTTGTCCTGCCGTTGCTGCCTGCCACTGATTCCAGTGCTTGGATTCCAAATGACGGCGCATTGAAGTGGTGGACAGGTTGCTCTTCTCAGAGCCCCTAATCAATTTCGAGAGGCAAATTGTGCAGACAACACTATATCTGTCCTCGGCGCATTCCTTGAAAAAACTCCACACCTTCGAGAAACGTGCCCTCGAGGTGGGAGTTTTTCGGGGCTGGGTACGAACTGGAACATCTTGGGAGATTCCGGGTGTGGCCTGGCTTCGCCTAAGCTGCTGACCTCTGCCTCTGCCTCTAGCTACCCTTTTTGGTGCTGCACCTGCCTCAACATCCACACTACTTTCCCCGCTTGACATCCCCCCTGTCCAGGTCGGGTCAGTGTCCTCATCATCCACCACTTCCTCTTCCAACTCCTGTCTCATCTCCTCCTCCCGCACAATGCGCCAGTCAACTGGATGCCCTGACGGCAACTGCGTCACATCATCGTCGATGAGGGTGGGTTGCTGGTCATCCACCACCAAATCGAACGGAGATGGAGGAGACTCTAGTGTTTGAGCATCTGGACACAGATGCTCCTCTGTTAGGTTCGTGGAATCGTGACGTGGAGAGGCAGGTTGAGGGACAATGAAAGGAGCGGAGAACAGCTCTGGGGAGCAGGGACAGTTTGGGTTATTGTTCTGTAAAGCTTCGGAATTTTGGGAGGAAGGAAGACAAGACTGTTGGGTAATAGGAGGAGAGGAGGCAGAGTCTGACTGGCTGCTGGACAATGTGCTGTAAGCGTTCTCTGACAGCCATTGCAAGACCTGTTCCTGGTTCTCGGGCCTACTAAGGTTTGTACCCTGCAGTTTAGTTAATGTGGCAAGCAACCCTGGCACTGTGGAGTGGCGCAATGCTTGCTGCCCCACAGGAGTAGGCACGGGACGCCCTGTGGCTTCACTGCTACCTTGCTCCCCAGAACCATTCCCCCGACCTCGCCCACGGCCTCGTCCACGTCCCTTTCCGGGAGCCTTGCGCATTTTGAATTCCTAGTTAGAAATTGGCACTGTATACCAGTAGTAAAAATTGTGGGTGCACGTAACCCCAATATATTCTTTGAATTCCCAGTCAGACACTGGCACTATATGGCAGTAGCAAGAAATGAGGGTATTTGTATTCCCAATATACTCTTTGAATTCCCAGTCAGACAATGGCACTGTATACCAGTAGTAAAAATTGTGGGTGCACGTAACCCCAATATATTCTTTGAATTCCCAGTCAGACACTGGCACTATATGGCAGTAGCAAGAAATGAGGGTATTTGTATTCCCAATATATTCTTTGAATTCCCAGTCAGACAATGGCACTGTATACCAGTAGTAAAAATTGTGGGTGCACGTAACCCCAATATATTCTTTGAATTCCCAGTCAGACACTGGCACTATATGGCAGTAGCAAGAAATGAGGGTATTTGTATTCCCAATATATTCTTTGAATTCCCAGTCAGACAATGGCACTGTATACCAGTAGTAAAAATTGTGGGTGCACGTAACCCCAATATATTCTTTGAATTCCCAGTCAGACACTGGCACTATATGGCAGTAGCAAGAAATGAGGGTATTTGTATTCCCAATATATTCTTTGAATTCCCAGTCAGACAATGGCACTGTATACCAGTAGTAAAAATTGTGGGTGCACGTAACCCCAATATATTCTTTGAATTCCCAGTCAGACACTGGCACTATATGGCAGTAGCAAGAAATGAGGGTATTTGTATTCCCAATATATTCTTTGAATTCCCAGTCAGACAATGGCACTGTATACCAGTAGTAAAAATTGTGGGTGCACGTAACCCCAATATATTCTTTGAATTCCCAGTCAGACACTGGCACTATATGGCAGTAGCAAGAAATGAGGGTATTTGTATTCCCAATATATTCTTTGAATTCCCAGTCAGACAATGGCACTGTATACCAGTAGTAAAAATTGTGGGTGCACGTAACCCCAATATATTCTTTGAATTCCCAGTCAGACACTGGCACTATATGGCAGTAGCAAGAAATGAGGGTATTTGTATTCCCAATATATTCTTTGAATTCCCAGTCAGACAATGGCACTGTATACCAGTAGTAAAAATTGTGGGTGCACGTAACCCCAATATATTCTTTGAATTCCCAGTCAGACACTGGCACTATATGGCAGTAGCAAGAAATGAGGGTATTTGTATTCCCAATATATTCTTTGAATTCCCAGTCAGACAATGGCACTGTATACCAGTAGTAAAAATTGTGGGTGCACGTAACCCCAATATATTCTTTGAATTCCCAGTCAGACACTGGCACTATATGGCAGTAGCAAGAAATGAGGGTATTTGTATTCCCAATATATTCTTTGAATTCCCAGTCAGACAATGGCACTGTATACCAGTAGTAAAAATTGTGGGTGCACGTAACCCCAATATATTCTTTGAATTCCCAGTCAGACACTGGCACTATATGGCAGTAGCAAGAAATGAGGGTATTTGTATTCCCAATATATTCTTTGAATTCCCAGTCAGACAATGGCACTGTATACCAGTAGTAAAAATTGTGGGTGCACGTAACCCCAATATATTCTTTGAATTCCCAGTCAGACACTGGCACTATATGGCAGTAGCAAGAAATGAGGGTATTTGTATTCCCAATATATTCTTTGAATTCCCAGTCAGACAATGGCACTGTATACCAGTAGTAAAAATTGTGGGTGCACGTAACCCCAATATATTCTTTGAATTCCCAGTCAGACACTGGCACTATATGGCAGTAGCAAGAAATGAGGGTATTTGTATTCCCAATATATTCTTTGAATTCCCAGTCAGACAATGGCACTGTATACCAGTAGTAAAAATTGTGGGTGCACGTAACCCCAATATATTCTTTGAATTCCCAGTCAGACACTGGCACTATATGGCAGTAGCAAGAAATGAGGGTATTTGTATTCCCAATATATTCTTTGAATTCCCAGTCAGACAATGGCACTGTATACCAGTAGTAAAAATTGTGGGTGCACGTAACCCCAATATATTCTTTGAATTCCCAGTCAGACACTGGCACTATATGGCAGTAGCAAGAAATGAGGGTATTTGTATTCCCAATATATTCTTTGAATTCCCAGTCAGACAATGGCACTGTATACCAGTAGTAAAAATTGTGGGTGCACGTAACCCCAATATATTCTTTGAATTCCCAGTCAGACACTGGCACTATATGGCAGTAGCAAGAAATGAGGGTATTTGTATTCCCAATATATTCTTTGAATTCCCAGTCAGACAATGGCACTGTATACCAGTAGTAAAAATTGTGGGTGCACGTAACCCCAATATATTCTTTGAATTCCCAGTCAGACACTGGCACTATATGGCAGTAGCAAGAAATGAGGGTATTTGTATTCCCAATATATTCTTTGAATTCCCAGTCAGACAATGGCACTGTATACCAGTAGTAAAAATTGTGGGTGCACGTAACCCCAATATATTCTTTGAATTCCCAGTCAGACACTGGCACTATATGGCAGTAGCAAGAAATGAGGGTATTTGTATTCCCAATATATTCTTTGAATTCCCAGTCAGACAATGGCACTGTATACCAGTAGTAAAAATTGTGGGTGCACGTAACCCCAATATATTCTTTGAATTACCAGTCAGACACTGGCACTATATGGCAGTAGCAAGAAATGAGGGTATTTGTATTCCCAATATATTCTTTGAATTCCCAGTCAGACAATGGCACTGTATACCAGTAGTAAAAATTGTGGGTGCACGTAACCCCAATATATTCTTTGAATTCCCAGTCAGACACTGGCACTATATGGCAGTAGCAAGAAATGAGGGTATTTGTATTCCCAATATATTCTTTGAATTCCCAGTCAGACAATGGCACTGTATACCAGTAGTAAAAATTGTGGGTGCACGTAACCCCAATATATTCTTTGAATTCCCAGTCAGACACTGGCACTATATGGCAGTAGCAAGAAATGAGGGTATTTGTATTCCCAATATATTCTTTGAATTCCCAGTCAGACAATGGCACTGTATACCAGTAGTAAAAATTGTGGGTGCACGTAACCCCAATATATTCTTTGAATTCCCAGTCAGACACTGGCACTATATGGCAGTAGCAAGAAATGAGGGTATTTGTATTCCCAATATATTCTTTGAATTCCCAGTCAGACAATGGCACTGTATACCAGTAGTAAAAATTGTGGGTGCACGTAACCCCAATATATTCTTTGAATTCCCAGTCAGACACTGGCACTATATGGCAGTAGCAAGAAATGAGGGTATTTGTATTCCCAATATATTCTTTGAATTCCCAGTCAGACAATGGCACTGTATACCAGTAGTAAAAATTGTGGGTGCACGTAACCCCAATATATTCTTTGAATTACCAGTCAGACACTGGCACTATATGGCAGTAGCAAGAAATGAGGGTATTTGTATTCCCAATATATTCTTTGAATTCCCAGTCAGACAATGGCACTGTATACCAGTAGTAAAAATTGTGGGTGCACGTAACCCCAATATATTCTTTGAATTCCCAGTCAGACACTGGCACTATATGGCAGTAGCAAGAAATGAGGGTATTTGTATTCCCAATATATTCTTTGAATTCCCAGTCAGACAATGGCACTGTATACCAGTAGTAAAAATTGTGGGTGCACGTAACCCCAATATATTCTTTGAATTCCCAGTCAGACACTGGCACTATATGGCAGTAGCAAGAAATGAGGGTATTTGTATTCCCAATATATTCTTTGAATTCCCAGTCAGACAATGGCACTGTATACCAGTAGTAAAAATTGTGGGTGCACGTAACCCCAATATATTCTTTGAATTACCAGTCAGAAACTGGCACTATATGGCAGTAGCAAGAAATGAGGGTATTTGTATTCCCAATATATTCTTTGAATTCCCAGTCAGACAATGGCACTGTATACCAGTAGTAAAAATTGTGGGTGTATATAGCCCCAATTCTATTGCTAGGGGACTTGCAGGGTATTTCTGGGGTGAAGGTGGGGGGGCACACCGTTGGAACGGGTATCGGGGTATATATCGGGTATACGGGAATACACTGACAGTGTATTCCATTCAGGATCCTGGGAAAGCTGGGTTGCGGCGATTGAGCCCGTCAGTGCCACGTTACACTGACAAGCTTCTCCCTGGAATTTAGCTCTTACAAGAGCTGTTGGTTGTCTTCTCCTTCCTATCCTAGCCTGTCCCTGCCTACCCAGAATCTAAGCCCTAGCTAGCTGGACGGAAACCTCCGTCCTCGGTGAATTGCAAGCTCAGAATGACGCGAAGCTGGGCGTCGCTGTTCTTTTAAATTAGAGGTCACATGTTTTCGGCAGCCAATGGGTTTTGCCTACTTTTTTCAACGTCACCGGTGTCGTAGTTCCTGTCCCACCTACCCTGCGCTGTTATTGGAGCAAAAAAGGCGCCAGGGAAGGTGGGAGGGGAATCGAGTAATGGCGCACTTTACCACGCGGTGTTCGATTCGATTCGAACATGCCGAACAGCCTAATATCCGATCGAACATGAGTTCGATAGAACACTGTTCGCTCATCTCTATATACAATCTGTGCTCCAAGCACTAGTTTAGCTTTAAAAGATGTCATATCTGTCCCTGATTCAATGTATCTCTCTCTTATTTACCACATATCTTTAGAATCAAATACAAGGTTTACAGGGCAGATGTGACATATTGTCAGTGTCAGTTAAAACAAAATTACTGGCTGTTTGCTGATTGCCATAGGAGCTGAACACTTTGACTAAACAAAAGATATACCAGGACCCTAAGGATATTAGCCAGCATTGTGTCCAAGGCCCTGCAAATGCACGATTGTCAATGACCACATACTGTTGGGACTAAAGTCTCAGTTTTACCAGCACTATTCTTTAGCTACATGCACAAGATGGTGGAGGAAAATAGCTGTGAAAAACATCCATTTTTTTCATGGACGTTTTGCATTCAAGGGATAGCCATTTTTACAGTTCCCTCATACACTGCATATACTTGTTAAAAAAAGTCATACTACTGATATTCACTGTCATGTGAATATAGGTTTAGTCTTTGGCCACTTAGGCTTACTTCAGCCATGGCAGTGAATGCAACACTTGCCACATTGTATGTCTTCAACGTTAGTAAGGGTTAATTAGGATAACAGAATATCAGTCAGCTGTCAGCAATACCACACATTTCTTATTTGGTGGATATAGCTGTCACTCAATAACACCATCCCAACCTACAATGGAGGCCCCCAGTTTCTACACTTTCATGGGGATTATCTAAAAAATGCAACGGAGAAAACATGGATGGCACTGTATTATGTTTTGTCATGAAGGAAATGTCAACTTGACAAGTTCCACAGCCCTTTTGGTCAGTTAATTAGTATAGGACTAACGTTTGTAAGTATACTGATTATACAGTACTGGCCTTTTGCGCAATCCAAAGGACATGCCATCCTGGAAAACCCAACCCAACTTTATGCATAGGGCCCTATGTATGTTACTTAATAAGTGAAAGCACAAAGGTGCATTATGAGCAGAAGGCAAGTTACACTGACATGTACCACTTATGTCCTGTTCACATCTGCTTTTGTATCACTATGTAACAGAGTTTTTGTCCTTGATCAATTAATCTTATTTCCTAACAGTGCATAGGTTGGCATTACAGAAAATACAAGTTATTATTAATTAACAATGTTTTTATGACCAGGGCATTGAAAACAATAAAAATGTCTAATATTGGTAAAAATAATGACAATATTCAGCTGTCTAGCTTCATATACAATAACAAAATGGCATAGAGAAATAATGTCATTATACAGTACTGTAAGAGTTGAGATATTAAACTTAAAAGTGTGTTTGCTTTCTAGATTTACGATTATACTGTAAGTCACTTTCTCAAACAAGTCCCCAAATGTAATCTCCCATCATGTTTTCGTTGTACTGTCCTTGGTAGCGATGTTCAAATCCAGTATATCTTAATGAAAGCGTTCCCACCACTCCCCATGCCCCCACATTCTCCTTAAACTTGTCAAGGTGAGCATCAAGAATATAGGTATGAAGGTATGTCAAAGCTGGGGATTCTTTATCTAGAGTTGTGACAAACAGTTTCGTGAGCCCTAATTTGATATGGAGAAGTGGCATTAGCACCTTGTGGGGCTCCACCAGCGGCTTACATTTTACATTGCTCTTTCCTAAAGAGAATTCAGTATGTTGTGGCCAGTCTGTCTGGTGGTAATGCACATTCTTGTCCCTGCTATCCCATAGGCAAAGATAGCAGGGATATTTTGTGTTACTACCCTGTAAACCGATAAGAAACGCTACCATCTTAAAATCTCCAATAACATCCCAACGATAAGTAGCATATTTCAGCATTTCCAACAAAGTCTTGATGTTGTTGTAGTCCTCCTTTAAGTGTACGGAGTGAGCCAAAGAAAAAGACGGATACTTGTTCCCATTATGTAACAGCACAGCCTTTAGGGTCAGTTCACACGTGAACTGCCCGCGCGGGTTTTGACACCGAGAGAGACGCGGTGAGCCGCGTCTCTCTCTTGTCAAAACCCGCCTGCCGCGACCATCGCAGTCGCGGCTTTCCCCTCTGCTGTCGGCTCAAATGAATGAGCCAACATAGGAGGGAGCTGCCGGGGGCGGAAGCCGCGCGGCTTCCGCCTGAAGAAAGGGCATGTCCTTTCTTTTCTCCGCTAGCGGCAGCCCCCCGCCAGCGGAAAAAAAAAGCCCGGTGGTCTACATAGACCACCATTGTAAAGGGGCGGATTTTGAAGCGAAATCCGCTGTCAAAATCCGCCCCTTTGCCTACGTGTGAACTAGCCCTTAAACTTCTAGATGAGCTATCTATAAAAAGTCCCCACTCTTATGGGTTAAAGGCAATACCAATTGCAAGGAGTAAACCAGTGACGTTGCGCCAGTAGCACAGACTATCACGATTGCTGAAGAAACTAGCAAATGGTCAATGCCGTTTCCGCTGGTCCGTAACTTGAACATTTTCGTCCAGAAGGTTCCACTGCTTCAATCTAGATGTCAGTAGCTCAACATTGGACTTTGTGAGTCCCATATCTCGTATCAAGTCATTGAGATCCTTTTGATTGGGGTAGTATCTCTCTGTCTCTCCCCTACTGACACTATAGACTGGATCAATTACATCTTCTTGTTCAAAATCTGATGTGCCACTTTCTTCTGATGATGGCTGATTTCTTTCAGGAGGTGCAGGTATGGGGAGTTCAGTGCAGTGTGGTATTGGAGCAATTGATGATGGGATATCAGGATACACCACTGGAGGAGCATTCTTGCCAGTTCAACCTTTGTGAGGATCGACCATGCAATAGTAGCAGTGAGTTGAGTGGTCCGTAGACCCTCACCAAATTCTTCGAATAACAAACTTCCTGGCTCTTCTTTCCCCTCGGAACCATCCCTCAAGTGTTCTTTTGCAGTTTTCACAACTGTAGTGAGGTGTCCAGGGTTTGTCCTGGTCCCCATCCTGTACTCCGAAGTATACCTTATAGGCTTCACACATCCTGACCGATGTTCTCATTGAATATTTCTTGGCTTATGTCTTGATTAGAGATGAGCGAACACTGTTTTATCTTATAGATATTTGATCGAATATCAGGCCGTTCGTGGTATTTGATTCCAATTGAATACCACGAGGCAAACGCACTAAAAATTTGTATCCCCTCCCACCTTCCCTGGTGCTTTTTTTGTACCAATAACTGCGCATGGGAGGATAGACAGGAACTATGACAACAGAGGCATCGAAAAAAAATCGGAAAAAGTAATTGGCTGGCTAATTCAGGTGACCTCCAATTTATACGAATGGTGGATTTAACATTCGGTTAATTTGAGACTGTGAACTATGTGACTATGAGACAGGGATAGATGTACAGGCAGGGTTATCTAGGGATTACCTTTATTTAGGTGGGAATGTTACTCACCCAGCTCTTTGGGGCCCTATCTGATAGGGATCCCTGTCAGCTTGCAAAATTTTTCCCATAGGAATGCATTGACCAGCGTTGATTGGCTGAATGCCATACAGAATACAGCATTTGGCTAATCAACGCTGGATCTGCCGAAGGCTCGTTTGTGAGGAGGCGGAGTCTAAGATCGGACCAGAATGGAGACTGCTGTGGAGGCGGAGTCTAAGATCGGACCAGAATGGAGACTGCTGTGGACCGATCTTAGACTCCGCCTCCTCCGTCAGAACCAGTGTTGATTGGCCGAATGCTGTACTCTGTATGGCATTCGGCCAATCAATGCTGGTCAATGCATTCCTATGCCGAGATGTAGCAGTGCTGGCCGTGCACTCAGCTCTGCTACTCCGGAGATGCAGCCGAGCTGAGCGCATGGCCAGCACTGCTACACCGAAGATGAAGCAGAGCTGGCCATGGCTCAGCTCAGCTACTCCGGAGATGCAGCCAAGCTGAGCGCACGGCCAGCACTGCTACACCGGAGAACTGCTGCTACACTGGAGAACTGCTGAACCCTGCTGCACACTCAGCTCTGATGCATCAGAGATGCGCTGAACCCTGCTGCACACTCAGCTCTGCTGTATCAGAGATGCACTGAACCCTGCTGCACATTCTGCAGAGCTGAGGGTGCAGCAGGGTTCAGCATACACTCAGCTCTGCTACATATCTGATGCAGCAGAGCTGAGTGTGCAGCAGGGTTCAGCGCATCTCTGATACAGCAGAGCTGAGTGTGCAGCAGGGTTCGGCGGTTCTCTGGTGTAGCAGTGCTGGCCATGCGCTCAGCTTGGCTGCATCTCTGGAGTAGCCGAGCTGAGCCACGACCAGCTCTGCTTCATCTCCGGTGTAGCAGTGCTAGCCATGCGCTTAGCTTGGCTGCATCTCCAGAGTAGCTGAGCTGAGCGCACGGCCAGCACTGCTACATCTCGGCATAGGAATGCATTGACCAGCGTTGATTGGCCGAATGCCATACAGAGTACAGCATTCGGCCAATAAACGCTGGTTCTGCCGGAGGAGGAGGAGTCTAAGATCGGTCCACAGCAGCCTCCATTCTGGTCCAATCTTAGACTACGCCTCCTCACAGACGAGCCTCCAGCAGAACCAGCGTTGATTGGCCAAATGTTGTACTCTGTTTGGCATTCGGCCAATCAACGCTGGTCAATGCATTCATATGGGAAAAAGTCAGCTCCCGCATATCACAAGCTGACAGGGATCTCGACATAATACAGTGACTTGGGCATGTTAGATGCCCCGAGACATGGTTCCCCTGCTGTCCCAGTTGCATTCCAGGGTGTTGGCATCATTTCCTGGGGTGTCATAGTGGACTTGGTGACTCTCCTGAGTCGAAGAGTGGGATCCCCTGAAACAAGCATTTTTTTCCCCATAGACTATAATGGGGTTCGATATTCGTTTGAATAGTCGAATATTGAGGGGCTATTCGAAACGAATATCAAATATCGAATATTTTACTATTCGCTCATCTCTAGTCTTGATGAATATGTAGCAAAACGAATCAGCAGAATGCTTACAGCCTCTTGATGCAATCTCTGCATCTAACTACACACTATATTTCTCAGTCCTATTCAGTTGCTGCACTTGCTCTCACACTATATCGCTATCCACTATCACACTATAACTACAATTACAATAAGTACTACTGTCCAGCAGACTGCTTATATAGTAAACAGGCAGACGTCTAGAATATTCTACTGATGTCTAGACATGGCTAGAATGATGTAGACATTAGAGGTTTTCAGAACGGTCTAGAATATTTCACCAACATCTAGAAAAAAAATGATTTTAAAATATCTATGTCCTGGTTCTAAAAGCAAAGTTTATGAGTTGAAATTAGTGTTTAATATTCTTTTCAGATCTAAATAATGAGAAAATATCATTATTAAAACAAAGACAAAACAAAAATAAAAATTTGTTAGATAGTGTATTCCGTCTGGAAAGAGTCCACATGGAGACCCCCCCTGAACGGAATACACACGCAATTGCAAGCGCTGTGCTGTAAAAGCACATGGACCCCATAGACTATAATGAGGTCCGTGTGCTTGCCGCGCACTGCCTGCACAAATCATTTAGGGAGACCACTGCAACTGCAGTCACACGCATTCCCAGGTGGCCTCAGCCTGCTCTCAGTCCACCTCACTCAGCCAGCAATCCAACTCCTCTGCCAGTGCCAGGAGGAGTAAAAGCAGCAGCAGTCAGGCCCAGTACAGTATTTGAAAGATGAATTAGATATTTTTTCAGCTTACAGTGCCAGCTGGAGCCACAACAGGAAACTATCCATCCCTGCCTGCACCAACAGGTACAGAAGTACCTAGAGTATATCTACACATCCAGCAGATAACTCTGACCCCATGGAATTCTGGGCCAATAGGTTTGAGCAGTGTAAGGAGCTGGCCTAGTTTGCCATGGGAGTTTTATCTTGTCTGGCCTAAAGTGTTATGGCCAAGAGAGTGCTCAGTGCTCCCAAAGGATAAACTGTCCACAGGTAGCATGGAAAAAATTGCTTAAATCAAAATGAATCAGGCATGTGATACGCGCATATCACATTGAAAGCAATAGGGAAAAAAGCCTCCCATTGATTTCAATGGGTAGCGCTCGTATGCCAGCACCCATTCAAGTCAATGGCAGCTGGTTTTTACGCGCTCATTCTGAACGAGTTTTACGTTCAGAGTGAGCGGAGCATATACTCCGTGTGAAGGCTCCCTAACATCTGTTTTTAGACATACATTCTTCAAAGACATACATGTCACTTTCAACTTGATATAACTTTGGTTGTGTTTGCTTTAGAGAACTATAAATTTGATAGATGAGTTCCTAGGAGCTCAGACTGCACGTTCACACAGGAATCTGCCACAGATTTAGGGGTGGATTCCTTCCCCAAATCTGTGGCAGATTCCGACACAAATTTGTCTCCCATTGTTTTTAATGAGAGACAGAAATCACAGCATGAAGTGTAAAAAAATCACCACAGCTGTTTCAATCACGGAGTTCGCAGTTCAAAAGTCCCTGCTGACTAGGCCCATTCCTCCGGAACTAATCAGTAGAGGAAAGCTGAATTCAGTGGCTGAAAACAAAGAGGATTTACCCTTCATTTTCCGCAGTGTGAACCTAGCCTAAGGGAGGGGCCTCAAATACCTTAAAAGCCACAATTTGGTGTAACTGCAAAGTGGATGAGATTCTGAATAATAATAACGTCACATTGCAGAATAAATCAGCAGCAGAAATACTGCGATTTCAAAAATGTTACATGGCGCCTTAGCCTTAGAGTGTTCTACCCTATGGTTTAAGCCAATTTAAAGGGATTCAATCTTTAAGATTGCATTTTTTCTCACTAACATGTAGGAATAGCCTTAAGAAAGGCTATTCTTCTCCTACCTTTAGATGTCTTTTCTGTGCCGCCGTTCCGTAAATATCCCAGTTTTCATCAGTATGCAAATGAGTTTTCTCGCAGCATTGGGGGCGGTCCAAATGCTCAAACAGCACTGGGGGTGTCCCCAGTGCTGCGCAAAACCTCTCCAGTGACAGCCTCTTCTTCCTCTGGAACGTTCTCTCCGCGACGTGTTCTTCGGATGGCTTCTTCTGGCATTAAATGGGATGCATGCGCAGTCGGCTCCCATTGATTTCAATGGGTTCAGCGCGGATAACAGAACCCATTGAAGTCAATGCGAGTCTTTTTTTCAGCACTGATTCTGACACGGGGTCCGCGCCAGAATCAGCACCAACTTCCTCCATGTGAATGAACCCTAAAGGTGATTACATTTCTGTACAAAGTTCTCAGATGGAATAAGAAAGCAAGTAGGCTTCCCCCCTAGTGAAACAAACGTAGAAAAGGCAGTTGAAGACAAAACATCACAAACTAAAAATATATAAATAAAATCAGGTATTACACATTTTCTCTATCACCATTCCTTTCCTATTAGTATCCCACAAGGAGAGGTCATCACCTATAGTATATGATGACTAGAATTTTCATTTATTTATTTACTTGCTAACTTATATAGCACCTTCATAGTCCACAGTGCTTTATCATCAATTACTGTCACGTTTAAAGGCACAATCTGGATTCTTTTCAGATGTGTAAGGACATATTAAGGTCAGAGTTGGTGGACCTTTTTGGTAGTTGTTTGCTGGCATGTTTATAGAATATCAGTGTATGCACTGAACAGTGTTTCAAACATATTTGCCAAACACATGAGATGTGAACAAATTTTTCATGACAGATCATGCCACAAAAGAGATCTAACTCCTGAAATCTACAAATAAAATTACTTTGCTCTTATAGCAGCATGTTTATATAGACAGAACTAAATTTCAGCTGTGTTTGAAGTGCTTCTTCAATATGAATTATTGTTATTGCAACATGTATATTAAAATATAAAACATATATATTACTACACAATTACAAATCGGTGTAAACTATTTTTTATTTAAAATTGGAAGCACTTCAAAAAAAATATCAGTAATATCAAGTTAAAACTCATAAAAATTATATTGTTTGCTGAATTTTTGGTGTTTTTAAAAGAAATATTTCTAATAAATATTCCTAGACCTGTCCCTGTCAAAAACAGCATAGGTAGTAATACATTTAAAAACTACAAATGTAGGGGCCACATGGTGGCTCAGTGGTTAGCACTGCAGCCTTGCAGCATTGGAGCCCTGGTGTTCAAATCCTGCCAAGGGCAGAAAACCATCTGCAAGGAGTTTGTATGTTCTCCCCGTGTTTGCATGGATTTCCATCCCATATTACAAAAAAAGACATACTCACAATCTACATTAAAAAAAAAACTACAAATGTGGTATGTATAGTACATGCATTATTTTGATATTGGAGTCCCCAGCTCCCACCAGGCAATTCAAATCTGAAAAAAATACAGAAAAGGTAAGTCTGCAGAGATTGTCTGCTGTGAGAGACTTTACCATCATTTAGCATACACAGTATAACAAATGGAGACATATAGATAAGAGTATCTGTACTTACATCTGTATTACAGCTAAATAAATATGCACTGACTGTTATAACTCACATTTCACTTCAAAATATTGTTAGAAAATCTAAAGGTGTGAAGCAATGGAAGTATGACAGCTAAATATAATGCCACAATTGTAACCTTGTTTGTCTTGGACACTATAAATATATGATATTGTTTCTGTTATAGTCACAAGCTAAAACAGTATAACAGATAAATAGTTATCATAGATAGCTAGATAATATAATAGAATACATACAGAGACCAATATAATGTATTTTTAGACAATTGTAGGACCTGATGGACATAGATATTCGGTGCAGGAAGCTGGGACATAGTTTCTATACACAGAATAGGTGAAACACACTTCATACTGTAGCTCACCTTACTGCTATATGTGCAGCAAGTTACCAACCTGACTGTGTCTCTCTATGTTCTTTCGTTCAATGACTCCGAGCCATCCGACAATTCAGGGATAGGAAGGGCTGGGGAGGCACTGCATGGATCAATAGTAGAAGCACTTGGAGAATCATTGTTGATTCCCCCGCTTTACATATCAAGTTATCTATAACACACAGCAATACATAGATAGATATGAACACAGAGTAATGATATATGAGATACTAGCAATACCCGCGACTTCGTCCGTGGCCCCCTTTCCTTGGTGCGCGACACACCTGCAGCGCAGCCCCGGCCCTCCTCCCCCCCATTGCCCCGTGGCCACCGCGACAACGGGCTCCCTTCTCCCTCCACACATGACCCCGGCGGGCCTCTCCAAAGGGACCCCGGCCTCCCTCCACCACCACCACCACGGCCGCTTCCTCCACCACCACCACCTGCGACCCTGTCCTCCAGCACCAACCCCCACCCCCGCAACCCTGACTTCGCATATTCGCCGCCATTGTATTGATGTCGCCCGGTGGCCGGCTTGAGACGCTATAGCTCCACCTCCTGTCTCGGCCACTCAAATCAGCAGAAAGGCTCTGCGGCCAGCTTGAGTCTGTACAATTGGAGAGCAGCGCGAAGGACTGAGATGACATCATCTTAGGTCCTTCAGCCTCCGCCGACCGGGATTTTGGGGCTTGCGGCGGTGAAAAACGGCAACCTACGGGGATCTTAAGGCGCCTATGTTTCCTTCCGGGCACCATTCTAGGTATGTGGCAAATCTCACTCTAATCCATTCGGCCGTTTTAGAGTGATTGAGGAACAAACATCCAAACTTACTAAATAAAATAAAATAATAAATAAATAATAAATAAAATAAAATAATAATAATATTAATAATAATTAAATACTACTACTACTACTAATAATAATATATATGTTATTATTATTATTATTATTATTATTATTATTATTATTATTTAGTAAGGATTAGTAAGGATGAACATATGAGCCTCTGCATATTCCAAATATACAATTATATACTGTGAATATTATTTTAGCAATCAATAAACACAAATAACATGATAATGATATGAATTTCTGTATGTATAGCTATATACTATGTATATTATTTTACCTACCAGTTAACACTAATAGAATAGACATGAATATATGAGCTTCTCTATATGCAGTTATATACTGTGTATATTATTTTAGCTGCTTATTAACACAGGGTTAATATATATATATATATATATATATATATATATATATATATATATACTGATTAATTTCCCATTCACAACGTGTAAACATAGTTATCCAAAATCAAAACATATATTTGCAACAATGTTTTTTTACAAGTGACATTGCTCTAAACAAAATACAGAAGTAAATACAATCTCTCTCATGAATCCTCACAAGATCGACACTCTGACACTGAGACTACGAGCTTGTGTCCTGTCAGATATACTGTCACTGAGACCACCAGCTTGTGTCCTGTATTATATCTGTCACTGAGGCCACCGGCTTGTCCTGTCAGATACTTTTTCAGATATATTGTGACTGAGACCACCAGCTTGTGCCCTGTCAGATACACTGTCTGATACACTGTCACTGAGATCACCAGCTTCTGTTCAGTGTCATATACAGTGTCACTGAGACAACCAGCTTGTCTCCTATCAGATACTGTACACTGTCACTGAGAATACAACCTTGTGCCCTATCATATACACTGTCACTGAGACCACCAGCCTCTGTCCTGTCAGATACACTGTCACTGAGAATACAACCTTGTGTCCTATCATATACACTGTCACTGAGAATACAACCTTGTGTCCTATCATATACACTGTCACTGAGACCACCAGCTTCTGTCCTGTCAGATACACTGTCACTGAGACCACCAGCTGTCACTGAGACCACCAGCTTGTGCCCTGTCAGATACACTGTCACTGAGCCCACCAGCTTGTGTCCTGTCAGATACAGTGTCACTGAGACCACCAGCTTCTGTCCTGTCAGATACACTGTCACTGAGAATACAACCTTGTTTCCTATCATATACACTGTCACTGAGACCACCAGCTTGTGTCCTGTCAGATACACTGTCACTTGAACCGTCAGCTTGTGCCCTTTCAGATACACTGTCACTGAGACCACCAGCCTCTGTCCTGTCAGATACACTGTCACTGAGACCACCAGCTGTCCCTGAGACCACCAGCTGTCACTGAGACCACCAGCCTCTGTCCTGTCAGATACAGTATCACTGAGACCACCAGCCTCTGTCCTGTCAGATACAGTGTCACTGAGACCACCATCTGTCACTGAGACCACCAGCCTCTGTCCTGTCAGATACAACTGTCACTGAGACCACCAGGCTCTGTCCTGTCAGATACACTGTCACTGAGACCACCAGCTATCACTGAGACCACCAGCCTCTGTCCTGTCAGATACACTGTCACTGAGACCACCAGCCTCTGTCCTGTCATATACAGTGTCAATGAGACCACCAGCCTCTGTCCTGTCAGATACACTGTCACTGAGACCACCAGCTTGTATTTTGTCAGATACAGTGTCACTGAGACCACCAGCCTCTATCCTGTCAGATACACTGTCACTGAGACCATCATCTTCTGTTTGTCAGATACAACTGTCACTGAGACCACCAGCTTGTGTTCTGTCAGATAGTGTCACTGAAACCACCAGCCTCTGCCCTGTCAGATACACTGTCACTACGACCACCAGCTTGTGTTCTGTCAGATACACTGTCACTGAGACCACCAGCTGTCACTGAGACCACCAGCTTCTGCCCTGTCAGATACACTGTCACTGAGACCACCAGCTGTCACTGAGACCACCAGCTTCTGCCCTGTCAGATACACTGTCACTGAGACCACCAGCTGTCACTGAGACCACCAGCTTGTGTCCTGTCAGATACACTGTCACTACGACCACCAGCTTCTGCAAGTTTCATTTTTTCCTATTATCATATTTCTATCATAAAATAGATTCCTTAAACATCATGCTCAAGAAGCAGCCATAACAGCAGACTTCTACAACTAGAACCAAGGGACATCTTTAGTTATTTTCTTTATTTATCGGGGAATCCAAAAGTTTCAGCTGTATACAATATCATTGCTGATACAGCCTGGTGTATACATGAGGTAAGCCTAATAGGATACATAATAATAGTATGAATGAAATATACCATGCTGTACCTATATCATATAACACTATCTATAGTAATGACTGTGAGTGTCAGATAGCCGTGCGGGGAGTAGAAGAGATTTTACTGAAGCCATATTAATGCATAGCTGTGTCCACACTAGCCGAATCCTAGAAATCAGGATATTGCCTCGAGCAATTGTAGACGTACAACCAATAGTGTAAGCGGGGTCAGTGAGGTGGAAGTTCAACCCCGGGGCAGGCACACTCCTGGTGGGGGGAATAACAGAGTCCACTGCTGGGTGGTCAGCACTAGCCAAGGCTCTCGTGCTGCAGCTGCTATTATACCTGTTCCTGGGCCTCCCCTATTCTAACATGGAGTACACCGGACTGTATAAAGCCGTACAGCAGCTCTTGGTGTCAGGGAAACCATTAGCACATGCTTGGCTGGTGTAAACTAGTGGCATACAACATGTCATGTGACTACTAGCGCTCCCAGCCTGCAGACAATGCTGCTAGCTGTAGTTCGGCGGCAGTACTCATGTACTAATACAATTACCACAGAAAAAGTTTCACTCAGTGATCCCAGAACCAGAGACCATGATATAGATGGAACTTTTTTTATATATATTTTTTTTTCCTATACATAATATAGTAACATATATAAACACATCATAAATGTTTACATCTATATAGCTATTATTTTAATAGATAATCTCACAAATGAATAAAACAATTATGATAACGAATTGCAGATGTGCTCAGGTCCTTTCCTCCTCAGAAATGCAATTCCCTTAAAAGTAGCTTCAGGACTTTGCTATGTCCGTCTTCTGACGCTCCGTCCCTACAAGCTTTGGGCTGCTCCTTAGAAATTGCACCTTTGTCCCTATCTGAAAGACAGTCCCTGAGTTTCCCGCCTAGTCCCCGGCTTCAGTGTTACTTGAGGTAGTTGTGAGGAGAGAAGTCTGGCGCGGGACAGAATGATCAGAGGCTGAAAGGACGCGTCAGACATTTCTCTTCTCCACACACTTTATTACAGACATTATGTAGGACGATAAGAAATTGCTGGTTACACAAGACACGTGTTTATTGCAGAATAGTAGAAGGATTAATTGTTAGCAAAGCGGGGATTCGGCTTCTTGTTTGTGCTTTCTGAAAAGCATATGTTCCGTTACAAGCCTTGCGGGGAGCGATGGAAAGAAGCCAGACTGATGCATGTGCAAGGCAAGTGGTTTATTCGTGGAACACTAGCGCCATCTGTTGTAAGACTGCCTGGTAGTGCGGGCTATGTACAGCCACTGAGCTCAAGCTTTGTCTGCAAGCTGGAGGAACAGATGGAAAAGAGCAATGCAACCTATAGATGTGTAGCTTATAACTGTAAACTAATATATGCTTACAGTTATATACACTATATCTAATACAATACTAACTACAGCCACTAATCTCAAGCATTGTCTGCAAGGTGGAGGAATAGATGGAAAAGAGCAATGCAACCTATAGATGTGTAGCTTATAACTGTAAACTAATATCTAATATATGCTTACAGTTATATACACTATATCTAATACAATACTACAGGCTATCTACAGCCACTGAGCTCAAGCATTGTCTGCAAGCTGGAGGAACAGATGGAAAAGAGCAATGCAACCTATAGATGGGTAGCTTATAACTGTAAACTAATATCTAATATATGCTTAGAGTTATATATATACTATAACAAAATACTAACTACAATCACTAATCTCAAGCACTGTCTGCAAGCTGGAGGAATAGATGGAAAAGAGCAATGCAACCTATAGATGGGTAGCTTATAACTGTAAACTAATATCTAATATATGCTTACAGTTATATACACTATATCTAATACAATACTACAGGCTATCTACAGCCACTGAGCTCAAGCATTGCCTGCAAGCTGGAGGAACAGATGGAAAAGAGCAATGCAACCTATAGATGTATAGCTTATAACTGTAAACTAATATCTATTATATGCTTAGAGTTATATATACTATATCTAATAAAATACTAACTACAGCCACTAATCTCAAGCATTGTCTGGAAGCTGGAGGAATGGATGGAAAAGAGCAATGCAACTTATAGATGGGTAGCTTATAACAGCAAACTAATATCTAATATATGCTTAGAGTTATATACACTATATCTAATAAAATATAGTTATGTAATAACCAATATAATTGAAGGTTATAAAAGTGATAATTTAACTACAAATTATAGGAAGCAGATTTTTAGAAATGAGAGATTGATCCAGGGATTTATTCTTTTTGCCAAAATGTGAAGCTGGAAAATACATTTCTCCCCTAACACTGTGTTTTTAGCATCTGTCCCATAATGATTTTTGCCTAATTCTGGATCAATACTGTAGGGCTATCGGTTGAACTTGACAGTCTTACATCTTTTTCAAACATATTACCTGTGTAACTATATCAAATATGTAAATATTTCTTAAGGTTATCAAAACTGGAGATCTATAGGAGCACATTTATAAACATTGGCAGGGGTTACTTTGGGAAGGGCCGGTGCTGATTTTTTTTATCAGGAAAATTGAGCAGTAGGTTTCTCTGAGTTCTGCCTCTGTAAAAAAAATTCCTTTTGGAATTGCTATAGATATGCCGCTGATTTCAATGTTTGAAAGCCATAGTGAAAATTTGAAGCGTAAATTTGACATGCTGCAGGGTGAAAGTCTGTGTCAACCCAATGTGTGCTGCAGAATTTTAGCACAGCTTTTAGATGAGATTAGGTTAAATCTTATTCACTGTGCTACTATTATATATCACAACAGAATAGCCACCAGCGGCTAATCCACTGTAGGTAGATGTCTTAAAAATGCTGTTTGGCAGACATTCAGCAGTGTTTCTTCTGTGTATGGTGTTGCGTTCGTTTTTGCTACATTTTTCTCCACATTTGTTCTTCCAGTAATGTGTGGAAGAGAATAAATTAATCTCTTTCACTTTGCTGGTACAGTAAAACAACATTTCCATAGTCAAAAACACTGCATTTCTGCAACTTTGAGAATTAGGGATATATATATATATATATATATATATATATCCACCACAGCTTTTAATGTACTTTTTTGAGCCACAGGCAAAAGTGGATCCAGCAGAGAAATATAAGTCAAGGAACACGCAGGACAAGTTCAGAGCAGGTTAGAGAAAGCGGAATACCCAGTGACTAATCCACAGCAGTGTATAGTAGAAGTAGAGGGGATTTAAACAAATCCCATCCACAAATCACGGAAAAAAACTTGCAGCTCACAACATGTCAGTTATTGTGGAATTAGCAATGGTTTTCAGCCTTTGCAATGTAGAGGTTCAAATGAAGCCTACCGCCAGGAGTCGTGTCTGAAAAGCAACCAGTTTTGTTTTTTCTTTTCTGTGGTCTAATACACAACAGACATCCTTCAGCTGACCCTTAGGGGCTTTTGTGTACAGCTTCAAGATCCAGATTTCTCTTCAACAATTCACATCTCAAAGGCCTATTAACCCTTTTACTTCCAAATAATCTTACACTTTCAACATTTCCCTGGTGAGTTTCAAGGAAATGTCACAAAACAGAAAATATTTTAGGCTGAGGCCCTACGTTGAGGAATTGCAGCTTTTTTTGTTGCTGATTTTGCTGCGGTTCTTTAAGCCAAAGCCAGGAGTGTATTGAATAGTAGGGAGTAGTATAAGAGTTTCCAATATATTTCACATTCATTTTGTAACCATTCTTGACTTTGGCTCAAAACACTGCAGCAAAAACTGCAGCACAAAAAGCTGTGTTTCCGTAACGTGAGGCCTCAGCCTGAAATGCATTTGCTCCGTCTGTGTACCAGATGCATGTTCTCCTATTCTAACCTTCTAGTGGAGGGTCGTGCAACCCATATACTGTAGGTTAGACAAGAAGAACAATTATCTAATGCCCAGCTGGTAGAAATGGAGATAAAACATCCTCTGCCTGTAGTTTTACTAAGATATAAGAAATAGTGTGATAAAGTACACGTCACGCTACACCCCGAAGTTCTGCACCAGGGCGTTGTGTCACTTAACATGCAAGTGCTGTAGTTGTGCATTGCTCTTGCTGACATCTCCTTGAAGCCTGAGGGATTTAGCTCAATCAGCTTGAGGCTTGCAGGGCATATTTTACTGTATGTTGGGGAAGAGGGGCTCTTGGGAGCATTTTATGCTGTGTAGGACCATTGTGGGGCAATCTGGAAAACATATTATGCTGTGTGGGGCCACTGTGGAGCATGATAATGAAGTGGAGGGGAGCTCTGGAGAGCAAATTACACCTTATGAGGCTCCTATGGAACATTACAGTGTGGAAGCTTAAGGGAACATTTTATGTAGGGCCACTGTGGAGCATTATATACAATTGGAGGAGGGTTTAGGGAGTTTTATACCGAGTGGGGGGCATTGGGGAACATTATTCAGTGTTGGCCAAAAGTATTGGCACCCCTGCAATTCTGTCAAATAAATTTTTTTTCCAGAAAATGATTGCAAGCACAAACTCTTTGGTATTAACATCTTCATTTATTTTGCTTGCAATGAAAAAACACAAAAGAGAATGAAAAAAAGTCAAATCATTGATCATTTTACACAAACTCCAAAAATGGGCAATACAAAAGTATTGGCACCCTCAGGTTAATACTTGGTAGCACAACCTTTAGACAAAATAACTGCGAACAACTGCTTCTGGTAACCATCAATGAGTTTCTTACAATGCTCTGCTGGAATTTTAGACCATTCTTCTTTGGCAAACTGCTCCAGGTCCCCCCTGAGATGTGAAGGGGGCCTTCTCCAAACTGTCATCAAGAGATCTCTCCACAGGTGTTCTATGGAATTCAGGTCTGGACTCATTGCTGGCCACTTTAGAAGTCTCCAGTGCTTTGTTTCAAACCATTTTCTAGTGCTGACCTGAATGTTCCTGTGTCTACCGTGCGCTGTGTCATCAAGAAGTTTAAAGCCCATAGCACTGTTGCTAACCTCCCTAGATGTGGATTTTGTCAGCGCTATATAAATAAAATGTATTATTATTATGTGTGACACTAATTACTGTAGCACCATTCACTAAAAAACTCCTATCTAAAACTTAACTTTTATTGGGTTAAATAAGAAGATTAATAATAAGACCACTAATTAGAGTGAGCTCCCACCCCACAGACTGAATGGTTAGCCTGCCAATGCTAAGTAAACTAGACCTGACAACGCAAAAGCCACTGATAGTATGACCACTGCGTCCATCAGGAAGCAATAACTGCAATAAAGTCAAGCCACTTATGTACCTATCATAATCATTCTTAATAAAAGGCTATTCTTTTCCTACCTTTAGATGTCTTCTCCGCACTGCCGTTCGGTAGAAATCCAGGTTTTCTTTGGTATGCAAATGAGTTCTCTCGCAGCACTGGGGGCAGTCCCCAGCGCTCAAACAGCACTGGGGGCGTCTTCAATGCTGCGAGAGAAATTTGCAGTGACGCCTATATCTTCTTCTGGAATGCCCTCTAACTGTGTCTTCTTCCGTCCTGGGTTTCAATCTTTTAGGCATGCACAGTCGGCTCTGCCATCAGGCCTTGGGCAGAGCCGACTGCACATGCCCATGGCCACAAGAAAATGGCCGCTTACACAGTACAAAGCGGTTCTGGGAGTTCTGAGAAACACATGGGACATTCTTCGCTCAGACCCAGATATTGGTCCCCTCACTGGTGATCATCCCTTGGTAACATACCGTAGAGGGCAGAACTTAAAAGACAAGTTGACAAAAAGTCACCTGCCACCTTTCACAAATGAGACCTAGTTGGGAAGACATGCCCAGACGTTAGTGGGCACCTATAGTTGTGGATTATGTCAAGCATATTGCTTGATATCCGTGGGCAAGACCTTTCAGAGCCATAGTACTGGTAAATCCTATAGCAATAGGGACTTTATCAATTGTAAAACCGCTGGTGTGGTGTATCTGGCTACTTGTTCCTCCTGTGGGACTCAATACGTAGGCAAAACTATACGGGAGTTCCGCAGGAGGATCAGGGACGACATTAACGATAAAATCTGAGGTGAAGATAATCCAGTTGCACGCCATTTTTGCGATCACCATGATGGCAATTAATACCCTTTAAAATTTCAGGGTGTAGAACACATTTGTCCATCCCCCTAGAGGGGGTGACTTAGATCAGAGACTCTTACAGAGAGAGGCCAGATGGATGTTCCTCTTAAGGGCTTGCAAACCATGGGGTCTCAATGAGACCATTTCATATGCAAGTTTTATTTGAACTGGTCCTCTATGACATATAGTGCTATTATGTATACTGCACATGAGATACGACCCCATCATTTATGGTGATCATACTTAACCTAGATGATATATTTGTGTTCGGGGAACTCTTTCCCCCATATACGTTTGTTTTAGAGGAGTTATGTTTACTGTACTGGCTATAGCCCGTATGATATAGTTGCGGTTGGTTCTTACCACGTTCGGGCGGTTGGTTTTCCTTTGGATGGATTGCATCCTTGTATTTGTTGTATAAACTGTATACTTCTATATGGTCATTATTATACCTGTTTCAGCTTTCCCTTACAATAGCCTTTACCTGAACTGGGTGCTGGTGATCACTGCTATACAGAGGACAGACGTGTATGTGTCACGCCTGTGTTTTACAAGTAAGCGGTGGGCACTGTCTCCTAGCGGAGCTTCTATTGGCTTTTCATGAGAGGGAGGCGTGCACTCATTCTGAAGATACTAGACACTCCCTTCTATGTCGTGGGCTCCATTCTGAGCATGCGCAAAGCATTCAGCAGGACGTTGGACCTGACTATTGGTGGATCATGTCTGGAGGGGCGGGGTTTCTGCTTTAAATAGCCGCGTGTCTTGTGGCCCCATGCGGCCACACATCAGTGCCGACTGGACTGCAGGAGGGTGGAAATTAAAAACTACTTACTACTATTATGAGAATTTAGGGTGGTTAGAACGCTCTTCCTCTGCATGCCTTTGAAGAAATCGCTAGACCGTAGTGTGCTAGCGTTAGAAACACGTCAGGCTTATGTAGGCAGTCAATTCTATTTATAGTATTAGCCTAGAGTTGTTTGGGGATTTTTAAAGGATGCTGCCGGTAATAGTGATCTCAGTCACAACTGGTCGTTTTCTGCTTAATGAAGTGGCCTTTTCCTAGTCCCTAATCACCAGTCCCATAAGGTAATACTATATTATTACTGATTTGCCGCTACAAGACTTTGGCAATCAGTAGTTGTCAACCCTATTGCACATTACTACAATACTGGCTAGTTATTTTAATACCTGAGTAACCAGCTAATGCTAGTTATTGTGCAGTTTATAATGGCTGGAGACTTTGAGGGCTGGCTTTATATATAGCACTTGGTCCTGGAGTTATCCAGACTATAGGGCTTCTGCTTAGTCCTGTTTTGGATGTGCAGATGTACAACTAAATGCACACACAAGATATCCTATTAGTCAGACAATGTTTTAGGGGTCCTTTTACCCTGGTGTGGTAATTTATTTTTTTTCTTTTAATGAGTAACTAATAAAGATTAAATATTTTAATACCTCCAATTTCTCTTTAACTATGCTCAATAATTTCAATTATTGAAATATTCAGTCTTTTATCTATAATTCATAAGGTACTGATTTTTTGTATATCTTTCATTAATCTGTGACAAAACTGTGACAAAACTTCCAGTTTTTATAACAAATCTATATGTAGTATATGTTTAGTGTTATTTTCTTAAAATAGAATTGAACCTTGAACTAATTGGAGTGTATTTCTAAGACAAAATTTAGACTTGTTAAGAAATTTAGACTTGTTAAGATTGGTGTGAACAATTTACTGTGATCACAGTCATTTCTATCATTGGTTCCATAAATCAAAGTCTAGAGATGAGCGAATAATGAAATGTTCAAAGTTCGATTCGAGTAGCCGCTCAATACTCGACTGTTCGATTGAACATCGAACCCCATTATAGTCTATGGGGGAAAATACTCGTTTAGGGGGAAACCAATGTTCAACTCAGGAGGGTCACCAAGTCCACTATGACACCTCAGCAAATGATGACAACACCTCTGGAATGCAACTGGGACAGCAGGGGAAGTATGCCTGGGGGCATCTAACAAGCCCAAGTCACAGTTTTACCCCAGCATCACAGCCTATCAACTACACACTTTCCACACTCAAAAAACCCACTATGAAAGTGGAAAAATATCTGGAAACCTTTTTTCCTCCACAATTGGATGGACAGAAACCCAAATTTTACTCTAATGAAACCTTAACAAGCACCCCTTTAAATCACGTTGCCCATGACAACCAAAGATGGAATAGGCAAAGTGAAATCCAACAGTATCCACGCTTAACTGTCATTGTGGATGTGAGCCCTTCCAAATTAAGTTACAGGCCCATAAGCTGAGTTACCAGCAGAGATTCAGGCCCTTTAGGTGACTTCAGCCTCTTACCAGCAGAGATTGAGGCCCTTTAGGTGACATCAGCCTCTTACCAGCAGAGATTGAGGCCCTTTAGGTGACTTCAGCTTCTTACCAGCAGAGTTTTAGGCCCTTTAACTTAGTTGAGCCTTGCACCAGCAGTGTTTTTGGCCCTTGGGGTTAGTTGAGCCTTGCACCAGCAGTGTTTTTGGCTCTTGGAGTGAGTTGAGCCTCTAACCAGCAGAGTTTGGTGAAATCAGGGTGGATTCAGCCTCTAAGCAGCAGAGTTTGGGGAAATCAGGGTGGATTCAGCCTCTAACCAGCAGAATTTGGGGAAATCAGGGTGGATTCAGCCTCTAACCAGCAGAGTTTGGGGAAATCAGGGTGGATTCAGCCTCTAACCAGCAGAGTTTGGGGAAATCAGGGTGGATTCAGCCTCTAACCAGCAGAGTTTGGTGAAATCAGGGTGGATTCAGCCTCTAACCAGCAGATTTTGGGGAAATCAGTGTGGATTCAGCCTAGAAGGATCAGAATTGAGCAACGCAGATTGTGGAGGAATATGAGGAGGAGCTGTAGAGGTTGAGCGCAGACATAACAATTCATGCTGGGGTCCTTGACACTGGTGAATATGAAAATGATGGGTCTATCCAGTGGCTGTTCATTTTGATGAAAGTCAGCCGGTCGGCACTCTCAGTTGACAGCCGACTGCACTTATCCGTGATGATAACACCGGCTGTGCTGAAAACCCTTTCAGATAGCACGCTGGCGGCAGGACAGGACAGCACCTCCAAGGCGTATAGGGCAAGTTCAAGCCACAGGTCCAACTTCGACACACAATACATGTATGGCGCAGAGGGATCAGAGAGGACAGGGCTGTAGACGGATAGGTATTCCCACAACATGCGCTTATACTTTTCCCTCCTGGTGACATTAGATCCCTCATTGGCGGGAGTTTGGCGAGGGGGTGTCATTAATGTGTCCCAGAGCTTAGACAGTGTACCCCTTGTGGGTGTGGACCGGACGGCACTTGTTCGCCTCATGGAGGAACTGTCCTCTCTGCTGCCAACGACATGTTTTTTGAGGCTAGCAGCGGCTACTGTAGACTTGCGAAAGTGGGTGCACAAGTGCCGCACTTTCACCAGTAGCTCGTGCACATTTGGATATGTCTTTAAAAAATGTTGCACCACTAGGTTAAAGACGTGGGCCAGGCATGGAACATGTTGGAGGCTGGCAAGCTCCAGAGCTGCTACCAGGTTCCTGCCGTTATCAGACACGACCATGCCTGGGCCCAGGTGCAGCCGCTCAAACCATATTGCTGTCTCATCGAGGAGGGCATCCCTCACCTTGGAGGCAGTGTGCTGTCTGTCCCCCAAGCTGATGAGCTTCAGCACGGCCTGCTGACGTCTACCTACGCCAATGCTGCAACGTTTCCAGCTCGTAGCTGGAGTCAATTTAACGGTGGCGGAGGAGGAGGAGGGTGTTGTTTCAGAGCCCCTGCCAGGAATGATAGGCGGGGAGACGAGGTACACCGGCCCAGTTTGTGACCCAGTCCCAGCCTCAACTACATTCACCCAGTGTGCCATCAGTGAGATGTAGCGTCCCTGTCCTCATGCACTTGTCCACACGTCGGTGGTCAAGTGGACCTTTGTGCAAAGTGCAGAACTTAGGGTCCGCCTGATGTTGAGTGACACGTGCTGGTGCAAGGCGGGGATGGCACACTGGGAGAAGTAGCGTCGGTTAGGGACGGCATAGCGAGGTACCGCACTTGCTATCAGGTCCCAGAATGCCAGAGTTTCCACAAGCCGGAACGGCAACATCTCCTGGGCCAGGAGTTTGGAGATGTGCGCGTTCAAGGCTTGCACATGTGGGTGGTTAGCGCTGTATTTTTGCCTGCGCTCAAATGTCTGAAAGATGGTGGGTTGCTGGGAGGAGACGCATGATGGTGCAGGAGAAGGAGCTGAGACAGGAACAGGGGAGGATGTGGGAGAAGTCCCCAAAGTGGCGGAGCCAGATGTTGCGGTGTTCTGGCTGGTGCTCTGGACTGCAGCGCCAGCACTGGCAACAGTGGGAAAGGGAGTGGCAGCAACACCGGACGGCGATTATCCTGTGTTTGCTCTCTCCCACTGAGTCCAGTGCTTGGATTCCAAATGACGGTGCCTACTCAGTTTCGAGTGGAAAATTGTGCAAACTGCACTATATTTGTCCTCCGCGCATTCCTTGAAAAATCTCCACACCATCGAGGAACGTGCCTTCAATGGGGGAGTTTTTCTGGGCTGGCTATAATAGGGAACATCTTGGGCCATTCTGGGTATGGCCTGGCTTCGGCGAAGCAGCTGACTTCTGCCTCTGGACATGCCTCTGCCTCTAGCTACCCTCTTTGATGCTGCACCTCCCTCAACATCGACACTGCTTTCCCCGCTTGACATCCCCCCTGTCCAGGTTGGGTCAGTGTCCTCGTCGTCCACCACCTCCTCTCCCAATTTATCTCTCGCCTCCTCCTCCTGCACACCGCACATGGAAACAGGCTGCCCTGATGGCAACTGTGTCTCGTCATCATCACTGCGGGTGGGTTGTTGGTCAACCACCACAAAATCAACAGCATATGGAAGAGACTCCAGTGCTTGGGCATCTGGACACAGAAAGTCATCTGGTAGCTCCGTGGAATCGGGAAATGAAGGGACAAGGAGAGGGACAGTTAAAGGACCAGAGAACAGCTCCTGGGAGCAGGGAAAGTTGGGATTACTCTGTTGGGTAGATTGGGCATTTTGGGAGGAAGGCTGACCAGAATGTTGTGTAGGAGGAGGAGTTGAGGTAGAGGCTGACTGGCTGGTGGATAATGTGGTGGAAGCATTATCCACCAGCCATTGTAACACATGTTCCTGGTGCTCGGGCCTACTTAGGTTTGTGCCCTGCACCCCACTTAATGTGGCCAACAAGCTGGGGACTGTGGAGAAGCGCAATTCTTGCTGCCCCTGAGGAGTAGGTACGGAATGCGCTGAGGCTTCACCGCAACCTTGAGCAACCCCAGCAGCATTTCCACGCCCCCGGCCTTACCGATAGCATTGTGCATTTTTAGATGGTTTTGATGGTTTGGTGGGACACACCGTGACATTCTGGATGAAGCGTATATAGCCTGATAATTAGAATGTATATCCCACTGATTTTTTGTGGGTACACACTATGACAACCTGGAAGAAGCGTATATAGTCTGAGAATTAGAATGTATATCCCACTGATTTTTTGTGGGTACACACTATGAAAACCTGAATGAAGCGTATATAGCCTGAGAATTAGAATGTATATCCCACTGATTTTTTGTGGGTACACACTGTGACAACCTGGATGAAGCGTATACAGCCTGAGAATTAGAATGTATATCCCACTGATTTTTGTGGGTACACACCGTCACAACCTGGATGAAGCTTATATAGCCTGAGAATTAGAATGTATATCCCACTGATTTTTTTGTGGGTACACACCGTGACAACCTGGATGAAGCGTATATAGCCTGAGAATTAGAATGTATAACCCATTGATTTTTTGTGGGTACACACTATAACAACCTGGATGAAGCGTATATAGCCTGAGAATTAGAATGTATATCCCACTGATTTTTTGTGGGTACACACTATGACAACCTGAATGAAGCGTATATAGCCTGACAATTAGAATGTATATCCCACTGATTTTTTGTGGGTACACACTGTGACAACCTGGATGAAGCGTATATAGCCTGAGAATTAGAATGTATATCCCACTGATTTTTTGTGGGTACACACTATGACAACCTGGATGAAGCGTATATAGCCTGAGAATTAAAATGTATATCCCACTGATTTTTTGTGGGTACACACTGTGACAACCTGGATGAAGCGTATATAGCCTGAGAATTAGAATGTATATCCCACTGATTTTTTGTAGGTACACACTATGACAACCTGGATGAAGCGTATATAGCCTGAGAATTAGAATGTATATCCCACTGATTTTTTGTGGGTACACACTATGACAACCTGGATGAAGCGTATATAGCCTGAGAATTAGAATGTATATCCCACTGATTTTTTGTGGGTACACACTGTGACAACCTGGATGAAGCGTATATAGCCTGAGAATTAGAATGTATATCCCACTGATTTTTTGTGGGTACACACCGAGACAACCTGGATAAAGCATATATAGCCTGAGAATTAGAATGTATAACCCACTGATTTTTTGTGGATACACACTATGACAACCTGGATAAAGCGTATATAGCCTGAGAATTAGAATGTATATCCCTCTGGTATTTTGTGGATACACACTATGACAACCTGGATAAAGCGTATATAGCCTGAGAATTAGAATGTATATCCCACTGATTTTTTTGTGGGTACACACTATGACAACCTGAATGAAGCGTATATAGCCTAAGAATTAGAATGTATAACCCACTGATTTTTTTGTGGGTACACACTATGACAACCTGGATGAAGCGTATATAGCCTGAGAATTAGAATGTATAACCCACTGATTTTTTGTGGGTACACACTATGACAACCTGGATGAAGCGTATGTAGCCTGAGAATTAGAATGTATATCCCTCTGATTTTTTGTGGGTACACACCGTGACAACCTGGATGAAGCGTATATAGCCTGAGAATTAGAATGTATATCCCACTGCTTTTTGGGGGGTACACACCGTGACAACCTGGATGAAGCATATATAGTGTATATGGGCTTTCAGTGTATACCCCTTAGTTTCAGGTGGGGGAATGAAGACACTTTTGAACCCTAGATTAAGCGTATATAGGGTATATGGGCATACAATTTCAGTGTATCACACTTAGCTTAATCCCCACCGCGGAAAGCTGGGTTGCGCAGATACAGCCTGGCTTAATTGCCTTGAATCCCACTTTAGCTTTTGTGGGTAGACACTGTGCCAAGCTTGTTTCAGCTTCTCCCTTTAGTGTAGCTCTTAAAATAACTGTTGTGGTTCTTCTTCTTTGCTATTCCTGCCTAGCAGAATCTAAAAACCTAACTAGCCCTCTGCAGATGTCTGTCTCTAACTAAGTGCAAGCACAGAATGAATTGGAGCTGATGCCGCCTGTTCATTTGAATCAGAGGTCACATGTCCTCGGCAGCCAATGGCTTTTTCCTAGTTTTTTCAATGCCTCCGTTGTCATAGTTCCTGTCCCACCTCCCCTGCGCTGTTATTGGTGCAGAAAAAGCGCCAGGGAAGGTGGGAGGGGAATCGAACTGTAAGTGCATTTTCAATGCGGTGTTTGTATGGAATCGAACAGTGCGAACAGCGTTCGATCGAGTACATGTTCGATCGGACATCACGCTGTTCGCTCATCTCTATCAAAGTCAGCTTTTTAGATCAGAACATCACGGTACCTCTTCTTGCTATGAGAAAGAGATATATTTTGGTTTGAAACTCAACAGTGATTTTTATGAATGTGCACACTTGATGAGTGAACCTTTCTTGATATGTTTCAGGTTTTTCTCTTGAGGTCAAAAGTTTAATTCAGTCCAAACTGGTGGTACAAATAACTTGTTTGTGAGAGTCTTTGGGCTCATAGGACTCTATCTAAGGCTGGTTTCAGACGATCATGTGCTTCTGGCTGGCTATGAACTGAAGGCAAGGGCAGCACACGGGGGACACGTGGGGGACATGCGGATTTCACTCATGTGCCACATGTGCAGCGGCCATTCTTCCATGGCCCCTTTCATTAAAGGGGCTCTATCAGCAAAATTATTTAAAAAGGCCATTCAGGCATTACTAATGTTATATTAAACTACCCCTCATTATAAAATAATACCCTAAAAAAGAATATCATAATCTTATCTATCGTGCACGATGCGCGGGCTTGCACGGTCCGACGTCATCTTTAGCCACGCCTACATCTTCTTTCTTCTTGCAGCGATGTCCTCGGGTCCCATCTTCCTCGTCTTCTTCTTCCGGCGTCATTGCTTGTAAACCTGCGCCGGCGCAGTAGCAGGGGAACAGTAGCAGGGGAACTGAGCATACTAACTTCCTCAGCTACTGTTCCCCTGCTACTGTTCCCCTGCTACTCCTCAGGTCCCGTGTTTCTTGTCTTCTTCTTCTGGTGTCATTGCTTGTAATCCCGCGCTGGCACAGTAGCAGTAGCCCTGCTAATGTTCCCCTGCCACTGCGCCGGTGCGGGTTTACAAGCAAAGACAACGGAAGTAGAAGAAGAGGAAGACGGGACCCTTGGACATCACTGCAAGAAGAAAGAAGATGCAGGCGTGGCTAAAAATTACGTCGGACCATGCATGCCCCCCCAACATGCACAATAAAGTATGATTATCATATTCTTTTTTAGGGTATTATTTTAAAATGAGGGGGGGGTAGTTTAATATAACATTAGCAATGCCTGAATGGCCTTTTTAAAGGTTATTCACTAGAGATGAGCGAACACTAAAATGTTCGAGGTTCGAAATTCGATTCGAACAGCCGCTCAATGTTCGTGTGTTCGAACGGGTTTCGAACCCCATTATAGTCTATGGGGAACATATACTCGTTAAGGTGGAAACCCAAATCGGTGTCTGGAGGGTCACCAAGTCCACTATGACACCACAGGAAATGATGCCAACACCTCTGGAATGACACTGGGACAGCAGGGGAAGCATGTCTGGGGGCATCTAACACACCAAACACCCTCTATTACCCCAACATCACAGCCTAACAACTACACACTTTACACACTCAATACCACCTCTCTGACAGTAGGAAAACACCTTGAAACATGTGTATTTGGCACTTGCAGTGAGGAGAGCTTGTCACCAGCAGTGAATTTGGCCCTTGTAGTAAGTTGAGGTTGGCACCAACATTTGTTTTGAAAATCAGGGTGAATTGAGCCTCTAACCAGCAGAGTTTGGGCAAATTCATGGTGGAGGGAGCCTCTAAACACCCCAGTTTGGGCAAATTCATGGTGGAGGGAGCCTCTAAAAACCCCAGTTTGGACCAATTCATGGTGGAGGGAGCCTCTAAAACCCCAGTTTGGACCAATTCATGATGGAGGGAGCCTCTAAACAGCCCAGTTTGGGCAAATTCATGGTGGAGGGAGCCTCTAACCAGCCCAGTTTGGACCAATTAATGGTGGAGGGAGCCTCTAAACAGCCAAGTTTTGGGAAATTCATGGTGGAGGGAGCCTCTAAAAAACCCAGTTTGGACCAATTCATGGTGGAGGGAGCCTCTAAACAGCCCAGTTTGGGCAAATTCATGGTGGAGGGAGCCCCTAAAAACCCCAGTTTGGACCAATTCATGGTGGAGGGAGCCTCTAAAAAACCCAGTTTGGACCAATTCATGGTGGAGGGAGCCTCTAAACAGCCCAGTTTGGGCAAATTCATGGTGGAGGGAGCCTCTAAAAACCCCAATTTGGACCAATCCATGGTGGAGGGAGCCTCTAAACAGCCCAGTTTGGGCAAATTCATGGTGGAGGGAGCCTCTAAAAACCCCAGTTTGGACCAATTCATGGTGGAGGGAGCCTCTAAAAAACCCAGTTTGGACCAATTCATGGTGGAGGGAGCCTCTAACCAGCCCAGTTTGGACCAATTCATGGTGGAGGGAGCCTCTAACCAGCCCAGTTTGGGCAAATTCATAGTGGAGGGAGCCTCTAAACAGCCCAGTTTGGGCAAATTCATGGTGGAGGGAGCCTCTAAAAACCCCAGTTTGGACCAATTCATGGTGGAGGGAGCCTCTAAAAAACCCAGTTTGGACCAATTCATGGTGGAGGAAGCCTCTAAACAGCCCAGTTTGGGCAAATTCATGGTGGAGGGAGCCTCTAAAAACCCCAATTTGGACCAATTCATGGTGGAGGGAGCCTCTAAACAGCCCAGTTTGGGCAAATTCATGGTGGAGGGAGCCTCTAAACAGCCCAGTTTGGGCAAATTCATGGTGGAGGGAGCCTCTAAAAAACCCAGTTTGGACCAATTCATGGTGGAGGGAGCCTCTAACCAGCCCAGTTTGGGCAAATTCATGGTGGAGGGAGCCTCTAAAAACCCCAATTTGGACCAATTCATGGTGGAGGGAGCCTCTAAAAAACCCCGTTTGGACCAATTCATGGTGGAGGGAGCCTCTAAAAAACCCAGTTTGGACCAATTCATGGTGGAGGGAGCCTCTAACCAGCCCAGTTTGGACCAATTCATGATGGAGGGAGCCTCTAAAAAGCCCAGTTTGGGCAAATTCATGGTGGAGGGAGCCTCTAAAAACCCCAATTTGGACCAATTCATGGTGGAGGGAGCCTCTAAACAGCCCAGTTTGGGCAAATTCATGGTGGAGGGAGCCTCTAAAAAACCCAGTTTGGACCAATTCATGGTGGAGGGAGCCTCTAAAACCCCAGTTTGGACCAATTCACGGTGGAGGGAGCCTCTAAAAAGCCAAGTTTTGGGAAATTCATGGTGGAGGAAGCCTCTAAAAAACCCAGTTTGGACCAATTCATGGTGGAGGGAGCCTCTAAACAGCCCAGTTTGGGCAAATTCATGGTGGAGGGAGCCTCTAAAAACCCCAGTTTGGACCAATTCATGGTGGAGGGAGCCTCTAAAAAACCCAGTTTGGACCAATTCATGGTGGAGGGAGCCTCTAAACAGCCCAGTTTGGGCAAATTCATGGTGGAGGGAGCCTCTAAAAACCCCAGTTTGGACCAATTCATGGTGGAGGGAGCCTCTAAAAAACCCAATTTGGACCACTTCATGGTGGAGGGAGCCTCTAAACAGCCCAGTTTGGGCAAATTCATGGTGGAGGGAGCCTCTAAAAAACCCAGTTTGGACCAATTCATGGTGGAGGGAGCCTCTAACCAGCAGAGTTGTGGGAAAGCAGGGTGGAGGGAGCCTCTAACCAGCCCAGTTTGGGCAAATTCATGGTGGAGGGAGCCTCTAACCAGCAGAGTTGTGGATAAAGCAGGGTGGAGGGAGCCTCTAACCAGCAGAGTTGGGGGAAATCAGGGTGGAGGGAGCCTCTAACCAGCAGAGTTGGTGGAAATCAGGGTGGAGGGAGCCTCTAACCAGCAGAGTTGTGGGAAAGCAGGGTGGAGGGAGCCTCTAACCAGCAGAGTTGGGGGAAATCAGGGTGGAGGGAGCCTCTAACCAGCAGAGTTGGTGGAAATCAGGGTGGAGGGAGCCTCTGACCAGCAGAGTTGTGGGAAAGCAGGGTGGAGGGAGCCTCTAACCAGCAGAGTTGTGGGAAAGCAGGGTGGAGGGAGCCTCTAACCAGCAGAGTTGGTGGAAATCAGGGTGGAGGGAGCCTCTAACCAGCAGAGTTGGGGGAAATCAGGGTGGAGGGAGCCTAGTATTAGCAGAATTGTGCAACGCTTATGGTGGATGAGTATGAGGATGCGGAGGAATTGGAGAGGTTGAGTACAGACATGGAGTTTCATGTTGGGGTGCTTTACACAGGTGGGCACAAAAATGAAGGCTCTATCCAGTGGTGGTTCATTTTTATCAAAGTGAGCTGGTCGGCACTTTCAGCTGACAGACGGGTGCGCTTGTCAGTGATGATGCCACCGGCTGCACTGAACTCCCTCTCAGATAGGACGCTGGCGGCAGGACAGGACAGCACCTCCAAGGCATATAGGGCAAGTTCAAGCCACAGGTCCAACTTCGACACCCAATACGTGTAGGGCGCAGAGGGGTCGGAGAGGACAGGGCTGTGGTCGGAAAGGTATTCCCGCAACATGCGCCTATACTTCTCACGCCTGGTGACACTAGGACCCTCCGTGGCGGCACTTTGGCGAGGGGGTGCCATCAAGGTGTCCCAGACCTTAGACAGTGTGCCCCTCGTTTGTGTGGACTGGTGAGAACTTGGTCGCCTACTGGAGGAACTGCCCTCCCTGTCGCCAACGTCACATGCTGGAAACATCTCCATCATATTCTGCACCAATTGCCTGTGGCAAGCATTGATGCGATTGGCCCTCCCCTCTACCGGAATAAAAGAGGAGATGTTGTTTTTATACCGGGGGTCAAGGATAGCAAAGATCCAGTACTGGTTGTCCTCCATGATTTTGACAATACGCTTGTCGGTTGTAAAGCACCCCAACATGAACTCAGCCATGTCTGCCACAGTGTTAGTTGGCATGACTCCTCTGGCCCCACCGGAAAGTTCAATCTCCATTTCCTCCTCATCCTCCATGTCTACCCATCCGCGCTGCAACAATGGGACGATTCGAAGTTGCCCGGAAGCCTCCTGTATCACCATCACATCATCGGACAACTCTTCTTCTTCCTCCTCCTCCTCCTCCTCCTCCATTAAACGCGATGAAGCGGACAGATGTGTGGACCTACTCTCCAGCTGTGACGGATCGGATGCTATCCCTGACTCCTCTGTGTGATCTGAGTTATCCCTGATGTCAATCAGGGATTCTCTCAGAACACACAAGAGCGGGATTGTAAGGCTCACCATCGCATCCTCAGAGCTCACCCTACTTGTGGGCTCCTCAAACACCCGTAGGATGTCACAAAGGTCTCTCATCCATGGCCACTCATGGATGTGAAACTGAGGCAGCTGACTTTGTGGCACCCTAGGGTTTTGTAGCTGGTATTCCATCAAAGGTCTCTGCTGCTCAACCACTCTATTCAACATCTGAAACGTTGAGTTCCAGCGTGTGGGGACGTCGCACAAAAGTCGGTGTTGTGGCACATGCAGGCGTTGCTGGAGAGATTTTAAGCTAGCAGCGGCTACTGTCGACTTGCGAAAGTGGGCGCACATGCGCCGCACTTTCACCAGTAGCTCTGGAACATTGGGGTAGCTCTTTAGGAAACGTTGCACCACTAGGTTGAAGACGTGGGCCAGGCATGGAACATGTTGGAGTCCGGCAAGCTCCAGAGCTGCTACCAGGTTCCGGCCGTTATCACAAACGACCATGCCTGGGCCCAGGTGCAGCGGCTCAAACCATATTGCCGTCTCATCGAGGAGGGCATCCCTCACCTCGGAGGCAGTGTGCTGTCTGTCCCCCAAGCTGATCAGCTTCAGCACAGCCTGCTGACGTCTACCAACGCCAGTGCTGCAACGTTCCCAACTCGTAGCTGGGGTCAATCTAACAGCGGAGGAGGAGGAGGAGGCGGTGGCGGAGGAGGAGGAGGGGGGTGTTCTTCTCGTGTCCCTGCCAGGAATGTTAGGCGGGGAGACGAGGTACACCGGGCCAGTTTGGGAAGCAGTCCCAGCCTCAACTACATTCACCCAGTGTGCCGTCAGTGAAATGTAGCGTCCCTGTCCGCATGCACTTGTCCACGCGTCGGTGGTCAAGTGGACTTTTGTGCAAAGCGCGGAACTAAGGGCCCGCCTGATGTTGAGTGACACGTGCTGGTGCAAGGCGGGGACGGCACACCGGGAGAAGTAGTGACGGCTAGGGACGGCATAGCGAGGTGCCGCAGTTGCCATCAGGTCCAGGAAGGCGGGAGTTTCAACAAGCCGGAACGCCAACATCTCCTGGGCCAGCAGTTTAGCGATGTTGGCGTTCAAGGCTTGCGCGTGTGGGTGGTTAGCAGTGTATTTCTGCCGCCGCTCCAATGTCTGAGAGATGGTGGGTTGTTGTAAAGAAGCGCCTGATGGTGCCTTTGATGGTGCAGGAGAAGGAGATAAGACAGGAACAGGGGAGGATGAGGAAGAAGTCAACAAAGTGGCGGAGGCAGATGAAGTGGTGTCCTGGCTCGTCCTCTGGAGTGCATCGCCAGCACAGTCAGCAGTGGCAGTGGCAGAGGCAGAGGCAGTGGCAGTGGCGTGATCGGCAGGCGGCCTTTGTCCTGCCGTTGCTGCCTGCCACTGATTCCAGTGCTTGGATTCCAAATGACGGCGCATTGAAGTGGTGGACAGGTTGCTCTTCTCAGAGCCCCTAATCAATTTCGAGAGGCAAATTGTGCAGACAACACTATATCTGTCCTCGGCGCATTCCTTGAAAAAACTCCACACCTTCGAGAAACGTGCCCTCGAGGTGGGAGTTTTTCGGGGCTGGGTACGAACTGGAACATCTTGGGAGATTCCGGGTGTGGCCTGGCTTCGCCTAAGCTGCTGACCTCTGCCTCTAGCTACCCTTTTTGGTGCTGCACCTGCCTCAACATCCACACTACTTTCCCCGCTTGACATCCCCCCTGTCCAGGTCGGGTCAGTGTCCTCATCATCCACCACTTCCTCTTCCAACTCCTGTCTCATCTCCTCCTCCCGCACAATGCGCCGGTCAACTGGATGCCCTGACGGCAACTGCGTCACATCATCGTCGATGAGGGTGGGTTGCTGGTCATCCACCACCAAATCGAACGGAGATGGAGGAGACTCTAGTGTTTGAGCATCTGGACACAGATGCTCCTCTATTAGGTTTGTGGAATCGTGACGTGGAGGGGCAGGTTGAGGGACAATGAAAGGAGCGGAGAACAGCTCTGGGGAGCAGGGACAGTTGGGGTTATTGTTCTGTGAAGCTTGGGAATTTTGGGAGGAAGGAGGACAAGACTGTTGGGTAATAGGAGGAGAGGAGGCAGAGTCTGACTGGCTGCTGGACAATGTACTGTAAGCGTTCTCTGACAGCCATTGCAAGACCTGTTCCTGGTTCTCGGGCCTACTAAGGTTTTTATCCTGCAGTTTAGTTAATGTGGCAAGCAATCCTGGCACTGTGGAGTGGCGCAATGCTTGCTGCCCCACAGGAGTAGGCACGGGACGCCCTGTGGCTTCACTGCTACCTTGCTCCCCAGAACCATTCCCCCGACCTCGCCCACGGCCTCGTCCACGTCCCTTTCCGGGAGCCTTGCGCATTTTGAATTCCCAGTTAGAAACTGGCACTATATACCAGTAGCAAAAATTGTGGGTGCACGTAACCCCAATATATTCTTTGAATTACCAGTCAGAAACTGGCACTATATACAAGTAGCAAGAAATGAGGGTATTTGTAACCCCAATATATTCTTTGAATTCCCAGTCAGACAATGGCACTATATACCAGTAGCAAAAATTGTGGGTGCACGTAACCCCAATATATTCTTTGAATTACCAGTCAGAAACTGGCACTATATGGCAGTAGCAAGAAATGAGGGTATTTGTAACCCCAATATATTCTTTGAATTCCCAGTCAGACAATGGCACTATATACCAGTAGCAAAAATTGTGGGTGCACGTAACCCCAATATATTCTTTGAATTACCAGTCAGAAACTGGCACTATATACAAGTAGCAAGAAATGAGGGTATTTGTAACCCCAATATATTCTTTGAATTCCCAGTCAGACAATGGCACTATATACCAGTAGCAAAAATTGTGGGTGCACGTAACCCCAATATATTCTTTGAATTACCAGTCAGAAACTGGCACTATATACAAGTAGCAAGAAATGAGGGTATTTGTAACCCCAATATATTCTTTGAATTCCCAGTCAGACAATGGCACTATATACCAGTAGCAAAAATTGTGGGTGCACGTAACCCCAATATATTCTTTGAATTACCAGTCAGAAACTGGCACTATATACAAGTAGCAAGAAATGAGGGTATTTGTAACCCCAATATATTCTTTGAATTCCCAGTCAGACAATGGCACTATATACCAGTAGCAAAAATTGTGGGTGCACGTAACCCCAATATATTCTTTGAATTACCAGTCAGAAACTGGCACTATATGGCAGTAGCAAGAAATGAGGGTATTTATAACCCCAATATATTCTTTGAATTACCAGTCAGAAACTGGCACTATATACCAGTAGCAAGAAATGAGGGTATTTGTAACCCCAATATATTCTTTGAATTCCCAGTGAGACAATGGCACTATATGGCAGTAGCAAAAATAGTGGGTGTATATAGCCCCAATTCTATTGCTAGGGGACTTGCAGTGTATTTCTGGGGTGAAGGTGGGGGGGCACACCGTTGGAACGGGTATCGGGGGTATATATAGGGTATACGGGAATACACTGTCAGTGTATTCCATTCAGGATCCTGGGAAAGCTGGGTTGCGGCGATTGAGCCCGTCAGTGCCACGTTACACTGACAAGCTTCTCCCTGGAATTTAGCTCTTATAAGAGCTGTTGGTTGTCTTCTCCTTCCTATCCTAGCCTGTCCCTGCCTACCCAGAATCTAAGCCCTAGCTAACTGGACGGAAACCTCCGTCCCCGGTGAATTGCAAGCTCAGAATGACGCGAAGCTGGGCGTCGCTGTTCTTTTAAATTAGAGGTCACATGTTTTCGGCAGCCAATGGGTTTTGCCTACTTTTTTCAACATCACCGGTGTCGTAGTTCCTGTCCCACCTACCCTGCGCTGTTATTGGAGCAAAAAAGGCGCCAGGGAAGGTGGGAGGGGAATCGAGTAATGGCGCACTTTACCACGCGGTGTTCGATTCGATTCGAACATGCCGAACAGTCTAATATCCGATCGAACATGAGTTCGATAGAACACTGTTCGCTCATCTCTATTATTCACGCATATGTGGGGCTCTATCAGCATAATTTTGCTGATAGAGCCCCTTTAAATGAATAGGACCCATGGAAGCTGTGTAATTCACGGTCATGTGTGCGGGCCCATAAAAATGAATGGGTCAGTGTTCTATCCTGGAAAAACATGGATAGTACACTGATCTTGGCCAAGGTCGTCTGCAATAGGCCTAACTCCTTTCTACGCCTCTATTACAAATGCAGCATTAGCATGTCAGATATGACTATGGGTATTGACAAAAAGCATGTTAAGACACTCTACCAGTTTTTGTGCTTTTCAAAATTTCACAGGATTTTTTAATGTTTAGCAAGAGAAAAACATGCTAAATTTACAGTACCAGCAGGGAAAAGAAAATTAGTTTTGATATACAAGGGAAATAAAGACAAATTGTGACAGATATTTTATGTGCAAAAAGAATGCCATGTGATTTAAGTAGATTGTCTTTTCTTTGATCACCCACCTAAAAATAATGTAGAGCTAACTCAATTTCAAATATCATTCTACTCATTTATTGAAAAATTACTACAATGCAACAATAACACTCGTAACAAAAAAAAGAATGGAGCTATGACACACCCTACAGAAAGATACTATCAGATACTACTACTGTGGGGAAGATATCTCAGTAGCAGCAATGGTGCGGACCCAACCAGTCAGAGGCAGGGACACAAAATCTGGTAGCAAACAGGTTTATTTAGAAAAACAGCTAAATAAATATACCTTTACTTCAGGCACAAAATTAGTTAAATAAAATAAAGCCCTAATTTCAGACAAAGAATGTGAATTAAAACCCTGCTCATTTGAGCACTAACTAGATAAAAAGTACTAACTATAGAGGTGGCTTACTACCAGCCACACAAATCAACAAAAAGAGCACAATACAGTCTTACCAGACTCACAGTGTCAGGACAGACCCAGGAACTTCCTCTTGCTCACAGGATCTGCCGTAAAGTGCAAGCTCTGCAGCCTTTTATGGCCCAGTAACAAGCCTTGGACCTGCACCTGGGTTGAGGCCTATTCAAGTCCCGCACTGGACCATACTTAAGTTAGAAATCTGGGGGATATACACCGGGACTCCAGCACTCTGCCTACCACCTTCTCACACTACATACACAATACAAATAAAAGAGCTGGCATCATGCTACATTATTTAATAAAGTATTGTATTATCATTCTAATTGTATAAACAAATAGTTGTTCTAATGCAAGTAAACGTGGATATGGTACAATCAGGTACAGATGCGAAATGATACAATCCATTCAATAACTCTTCACCCCGGAGTGTTCCAATTCACAGTTATACAGCAACTAACCCTTTAGCAGTTCCACTGAAACACTTTACTTGTACCTTAATGGTCAAGATACCCTTTACTTCTGATACAGTGAGTTGATGCATAAGCTTAGTACACTAAATGTATTCTCTTGTTATCTGATAAATCTTGTGCAATACAGTTGGTGTTTAAGTAGATTAGAGTGGACCATATGCATTAGATAGTTGACGGATGAAAGCTTTGGAGGTCAGTTTCCAGCTGTTCAGTTTGGTCTATGTTCTGCAGCTGTAATACCTTAATGGGCTGAAAACCTGTACAGTAGTGCAATCTACTATTCAACGAGTACAACAGTCCTGCATTACCAGCTTATGGACTATGCTAAATTGATAGCATAAAACCCACTCATGATAAATGGACATTGTCATGTTTTGACATTGTCATGTTGCTATTATGTTGTCATTTATTATTTAGTTATAATCCAGTAAAATGGTGTTTCTGCAAAAATTTGGTGTGTTTCCTTGGCCTTCGCTATTCATGACTACACATATACACACACACACACACACACACACACACACACACACACACACACACAGAAAAGTTGTTGTTATGGAGTATGAAAGGGTTAAAACATAAGTTAAGCAGTACTCATGTATAATATATTGTTTAGTGGCTCACCTATGTGTGCTAACAAATATTGCAGTCTGAGTGAATGGTTTAGATATTAACTCACAAATATCTATTTTGTCTAAGCATCACAAAACATAATAAACCATCCATCTAGGCACAGAGCGATACTCATCTCACCAGTGCGTTGCCAATGCCATTCCAATATTTTCTGGTTTCCTAATGGTCTCTACTTCAAGGTTTCATCCCAACACAAGAGGGAATTGCTGAAAATGCCTGGTCAGTCAATCACTGGAACAGCAGTAACCCACTTCAGCTAGTGATTGGCCTAGCTGCTGTCTGCCGTCATCAATCAACTTATCACTTAACTCTATGTTTTTAATCTATTTTTTCCCTTTCGTAACCATTTTTATTCCTATAAGTAAATAGACTGCACTGTAACCGTATCAGAACCATACCAATTGAAAATTGCAAATACTGGCAAAGGCTGTACTAACATTAACTCCTTACCATTGCAGAAGATTTCAATTTTGTTTGTTTTTTACTCCCCACCTTCCAAAAGACTTCCAATTAGAGAATTAGAATTACTGCATTTATGCCACTTTGCACCAAAATGACATTTTGTATTTGTGGGTCATTATGATTATAGTGATACCAAGTTTATTTTTTGTTTTAAAACAAAAATTCTTTGAGTTTCCATATTCTAATATCTGTAACTTTTTAATATTTCCATATAAAGGCTCAATAAGTTGTCTTTTTTTGCGGGACCAGATATACTGTATACCATTTTGAGGAATGGCTGATGTGTCGATTGCTTTTTGTTCAATTTTTTTAGGAGGCTAAAAAGTGAAAAATGTTAATTTGGCTTATTTTGTAATCTTTCTCCTGCTACAGCCTTCTCCATTAGGAAAAAATATGTTTACAAATGCATACCTTTTTAGTTCAGGCATTTTCAAACGCAGGGATAGGTAACGTGTTTTTTGTTTTTCTTTATTTATTTTTATATGTGTATATTGTATAGAATTGTATTCGCTAGGTTCCTGCTGTCTAGGAAATGGATTGCCTTCTATGGATCTCCTCATGGGGAATGGTTCCCCACCAAAATAGGTAAGTGCCTCCAAATTGAAGGATCCAACACTTACCGTAATAGTACAGTGGATCTCAGAAAAGAATTAAAAATGTCAGCGGCTTGGAGGCTTCTGCTTTTAACTTCAGTCATACAGAACTTTTTAACATTATCATCTAAATGAAGCCTAAAAATATGGCTCAGTTTTGTTTTAGGTGCAAGGGCAGACTAAGTCAGTATTGGATGAAGGTGTTCAGTGCCTTCACTTGAATAATATGTTCTTATTGTCTTATTATTCAAAAGTAAATAATTTCTGCTATCTATCTAAATAATTATTAGTTTAATCATAAAGAGCAGTAGAACAGTCCTGATAGTTATTATACATCTAAAATGTAGGTTATAGCATGTTGACTATTCCCTATGTATTTCACTCATTCTAGTAAACTTGCCTAACAAAAGTAGACATATGCAATAGTTATAATAAAGTTATGCAGAATATGCATCATGTTTCAGTTGTGAAAGTCACTAGAACCTTGAGATAGGCATATTTACCCAGTGGACAATTTTCTTATGAAGATTTCCTTCGCATCCATCAATAAAACAAAAATTGTAAGAGACAGCAAGCTTGGTGTTCTTCTTCAATGACAAAGCACAACACCACCTGTCAGTTTGATTTAGGTTTGCCAGCACTTAAGGTGTTGCATTAATGTTAATGCCAGTTCACTCAAAACCACTTTATTTCTTACGCTAAAGCATTTCTTTCATTGAATCATGGAGTATATAATAGTAATGAAAATCACAACTTCAGCCACACCTGATTGTACCTCTTCAATTTATAATGAGTGTGAAGGACTCTATGTGCTATATTAACATCTTTGTGTCCACAGGTCATGGTACAGTTAGGCATGAATTGAACAAAACAATGAGTTTCAAACAGGTGTAAATAAAAAAATGAAAAATCTGTTAAATTTCAGTCATACTGAGCATATTACATATTAAAGGAAAAAGAATCATAATTATTGCATTGCCTTTTACCATTGTTTGAGAAAAGAATGCATGTTAACTTTATTGTTTCATTATACTGATTACAGTATAATTTCTGTTAATATGGTCAGAATATTGTCCAGAAATAATGATAACCTAATATAGTAGAAAAACAGAAGTGTGAAATATCACATAAAACAAAATTAAATATTATCAGGAACTTCTGGGAAATCTACTGTATATAGAAGGCAATTTGGAATCCCATCATGGATGTGAGATGGTAAAATACTATATAAGAAGTATAATAACTTCAAAAAGTGTGATTTTATTTCTAATCTGCTTTTCAAATAGTCCTAAACATGACATAATAATACTCTATTCATTTTTTTACATTCATTTAACGGATGCAAAAAATGGACGCAACTCCATTTACATCGGCATCAATGTTAAAAATAAAACTGATCCATTTCTGTCAATTTTTGGGGGGACAGAGACAAAACTATGGTATACTATATACAATAATTGGATCCTTTTTTTCAACATTGATGTCTATGTAAATGGATGGCCATCTGTATGCATTTGTTTGTATCCTGTAAATGGAAGTGAAAAAACGTGATCTGAATTGAGCCTTACAGAAACTTTCAACACATACAATAAATCATCTCAATTTCTGATAAAATGGGTAAAGTTGGCAGATCTATCTATCTATCTATCTATCTATCTATCTATCTATCTTAACTCCTTCCAGCGTTACTCTGTATTATTATATCTTGTTGAGTGTATAGTTACAGGAGCAGTGTCTGCTACATCACTGCTGGGACCAACTCTATTATACAGCTGGGATTATTTCACTCAACATGCTAATTATGGTCTCTGTCAGGTGGGCAGTACTGAGTTGGAAATCTGCCATAAAATGCTCAGCACACTGATCTCTAATCCTAACTGGCATAGATTAGATTATCTCACTGGCTAAGGGGATGACTATTTTATAATTTTAGCTCCACTGACCTTCTAGAGCAGAAGCAGAGGAACTTTTGCTCCCATTTACTGATTTAACAGCAGTATGCAGGGCATCATACTCTCTTAAAGGCGCTTTGCATACTCCTCCAAAACAATGCAACAGTCCCTCTGGGACACTACATATGTAAATTTAAGTAGTTTGAACATTGAACATGTTGCCCTTTTCTTGTTAGGAGATGTCTGCATATAACTTACTGCTCAAGTTCACTATTAACCAGTATAATTTCTTCTGAATTCTTTATAAAAAGTAAACGTTTAATCAAATTGTAGGAAGGTTGTATGTATTAACTGCTAAGTCTTTATGGCAGGACATAAATCCTCTGACAGCCTACAAAGAGGGGAGATGTAGACAGTGCCAGAGACAGGAGAAGTTAAGGAGAAGTTAAGAGTACAGTTATATAGAAGTTGGAGATATTAAGCATTGAACTTAGACATCTTTATACTGGGCATCCCTTTCTGAGTAACTATTACCTGGCTTAAGTACAGAGGCATAGCTAGGAGTTTGGCATGGAAGGGGGGGAGGGGGCAACATATCCAAGTTGGCCCCCTACCTGGGTATACTAATATTATCACTATACGGTGACTGTATAGTGATATACTAGCTGTATACAAGGCTCTGCATACAGTTTAAGTAAATGCATTACAGGAAAATGTTACAGGTGACATCTCTGTCTAATCGTTCACATTTCTCATCTACTCCATCTGGACCACTATGACCACTTCTTCCAGCCACAGCTTGTCTCTGTAAAGTTTGCAGCACAGACATCTTTGGCTCCTCACTTTCCAGACACCTGACCCACATTTTACTTGCCTATAAAAAGTCCCCATCCTGCTACTACCCCAATTATAAAATGTATATAATATAAAAAGCTGAAAACAAATCATACCACATATGTATTTTAAATTAACAATGCCCCTTTTTGCCCCTTAACACCTCTTGTTGGATTGTTCAGGATGAGAGATGTTAATGCAGTTCCAAAAAATTCATGTTATAATCTCAAAACAAGTGTATATAATTAAGACCAATCAGTTAATTATTCCAGTGTTGCAGAATGGATGACAATGTCACCAGAGTCTCAGGTGTCCATCAGGGTCCAACTGCACCATTACATCATCTCTAAAGAGTAACTGTCATGTCTCCCATTCAGTCTGGGGGGGGGGGTACATATTCAAGTGGGTATACAGATATACAGATATTATGACTTTACAGTGACTGTATAGTTGTAGATATTGGCTCTACACAGAGCCCTGCAGACAGTTTAAGCAAATACAGTACAGGAAAAATGTTGTGACTTTTAGAGGTGACATTTTTCACTGTAATCTTTCATATTTCTCGTCTCTTCCATTTGGTCCACCATGACCCCTTTCTGCCCCTTTATTAATATTTCATATATGCCCCCTTAAAGGGATTGTTCAGTATTAGAAATATTAATGCAGGCAACAGGCCAGTGTTATAAATAAAAATGCTCCGACACTTACCTACATCCTGCTCTCTCTCTGTTCCTGGGCCAGCTCATATTCATTCACTAGCAGATTACTTGTATCATGCATTTATGTAATTTCTTGTGGCTATACCCTAGATAGTTACGATGGGAATTCTATTTGTCTTTAAATAAATGAGTTTTTATATTACATATTGTTTAAAAGGGTTATGCCACAAAAAGCAGTTATCCTCTAGGATAATGGATAAATACCTGGTTGGTAGGGGTCTGACTGGTGTGACTCCCATCGATCCCAAGAATATAGGCTCCTTTTCTCCTTTGCAAATTCAATCTAACCATAGCCAGGCTGAATGTAGGCGTAACTGGTGGTGGACAGTGCTGTACTTTGGTTATCTCCATCGCCCTTTTTGAAGTGAATGGGAGAGCAGTCCACACCAGTCACACCTACATAGAGCCCGGCTGCTGTCAGGCTAAATATGCAATGTCAGGAAAGGACCCCATGTTCTTAGGATAGGTGGTGGGCTAATTGGTCAGACCACATCAATCAGGTAATTATCTTCTATCCTATGGATATACTTTTTGTGGTACAATCCCTTTAAAGATGAGAAACCATTCAACTTAACAAATGTGTAAAGCTATGTTTGCATGGCAAAAAATTCCTCTTCATTTTCTGCCACAGTATTCAGCCCCAGTCTAGCCACAATGCGATGCTGATGCAGGGCATCGGCATTCTGTCTTGACTTTTCCACTGCTGATTAGGTCCAGATGAATGGGTCGAATCAGCAAGGAGTCTCGTGCTCACGGCAAGATTAAGCAAGACACTTATTTTGTCAGCGTCCAGCTGCGATATCTGCCTCCCATTGAAAACAATAATTCACTGCACTGCAAATTCTGGGCATAATCTGACATTGATTCAGGGGCGTAATCTGCCCTCAAATGCACAGCAAGTTCCTGCATGTGAATGCACCCTTAAAAAAAGACGTCTTAAAGGCACAAATACAATTTATTGTCACTGTAACATTGAACATCTGAATAAGAGTTGCAGGTGATTGATTAGGCCTAAACAATTCGAACAGTACCAGGATATGGTAAATTCACTATAACTGATTGTCCTGGCTAATAGACCTGCAAAGCTTCACCAGAAATGTATTATGTATTATAATCCGCTGTAAACCCTTCCGTTCATGCATCTTAATCTCTCTCCCATTATGGTCAAAAACAGTCACTGTACAGTCACAATGATGGCATAATTTTATTCGCAGGATACAAAAATAAAATGTTTGTTTATTACTTCTTAATTTTACCTTTCATTAATTTTGCAGTGTTTTTATCTCAGCAACATTCCAGTGCTCAATGGAGTATTAACCACTTTCACAGCATAAAAAAATATGGAACATTGCATTTGTACGATGCCATCTAGTGGCAATTTAAACAATACAAAACTAAAGCTTCAAACACAATTTAGAATCAATGATATGTTCTCTCAGCTGTAAAATTAATCATTTCTGAAGCTGATTACATTTTTTCTATCTCCTTTCTTTTGTCATTGTATAATAAATATGAAATTGTCTGTCATGGAGCACTGTGTCAACATATAAAATTGATTTTGCTTTATACATGAAAATTATATTGGCTGATAAAATGGATTGCAGATTATTCTGAACTGGCAAACATTTGTTTGAAATTATTTATAAATGTTGTGGTGCATTTATGTGTTTTGCTCTAAATCACATTTAAATTTCTTGAAACATGAAATTCTGTTGATGGTTCAGGGCTATCATCAAATACAGAGTTACATTTTGAGCTAAAAGTAGCTTGAAACCTTTCCCAGTATCCAACCTCATTAGGTCTATTGTAAAATATTTTATTGTGTTATATATTTAAGCTATCTTTTTTAAAAGATTTTTATTTTTATATCTACAAAACATTTTCAAGTGTCAAAAAGTAAAAGAATATTAAGTATTGTTAAATATGATTCATACAAACCAACTAAAGTTGTTGTGAAAAGCATGGAAAAAAGTATCATATAACTCAGAAACCTGGAAGGCCCATTCATAATGTCTTGTAAGTAACCCCCTTATGACAGGGGACAGCCAATCACGAGGGACTATAGGTAAATTGACTCACGATATAAAACTCTAGCAGAAAGAGAAGATGTCCATTTTGTGGGGAGTCATTAGAAAGAAGGTATTTGTGGGGAATCGTTCAGGTAGATGCTTGGTAGCAGTGCAGGAAACAGGGATACAGAGACTGGGTTGCACTCAAGTTCAGTATTTATTCACTTCTTGTGCATAAACTGCCTTTACAAAGGCACAAACAAACAAAAACAAAAGCCTTCTCGGCTGAGAACTAACTATAACAAAATAAACTGTATTCTGATTATACAGGAGCCTGGCTGCCAGAATCTCGCTCTGGTAGCAACCACCAGGGGCGTAACTACCGTAGAGGCAGCGGAGGCGGCTGCCACAGGGCCTGGGCCATTAGGGGGCCCGGTGACAGCCGCTACCGCTGCAGTTTATTTAAATAGGCTGTCATGGGCCCTATTCACTTGCCGATCCTGGCTGGGCCGGGATCGGTAAGTGACACCACGGGCCCCACAAGGGCTATCATTATACTTGGGGGTCTTTGCAGACCCCCGAGTATAATGACCGGCAGATCGGGAGAGGTAAGGGAACATAACAAACACTGTTACTTACCTCTCCGCGATCCTGCCAGGCCTCCGTCCTACTTTGTCTGATGTCACATGAACCCGGCATGCTTCTCGGGTCATGTAACGTCCGACGTCATTAACGAAGGACGCGAGCGGCGGTCGGCACAGGAGGACAGCACAGCACAGGAGCCGGGGAACAGGTAAGAAGCAACAGTGTTTTTTTTTTTTTTAATGTTTTTATTCCCCGGGTCTCCGATTATTATACTCTGGGGTCTGAAAAGACCCCAGAGTATAATAATTGTTTATGGGTGTCCACAGAGGGACATAATACTGTGTGCAGGGGACACTATTGGGGTTAATACTGTGTGCAGGGGACACTATAGGCGATAATACTGTGTGCAGGGGACACTATTGGGGTTAATACTGTGTGCAGGGGACACTATTGGGGTTAATACTGTGTGTGCAGGGGCCACTATTGGGGTTAATACTGTGTGCAGGGGTCACTATGGGGGATAATACTGTGTGCAGGGGCCAGTAAGGGACATAATACTGTGTGCAGGGGCCAGTAAGGGACATAATACTGTGTGCAGGGGCCAGTAAGGGACATAATACTGTGTGCAGGGGCCAGTAAGGGACATAATACTGTGTGCAGGGGCCAGTAAGGGACATAATAGAGTGCGGAGGAGGGGGGTCGGTCGAGGTCTTCGGCGTCAGTTGGGATGGGGGGGGGGCCATGTCAAAAGTTTGCCACGGGGCCCCGCCATTCCTAGTTACGCCACTGGCAACCACGGGTGGCACAGTACCTGGTTTGAAGGTTCTGTTTGGACAGGTTAGCTCTGTGAGTGTGGTGCCACAGCTCCTAGCACTTACACACAACCTAATATAAGGCCTTGATTAGTCAGCAGACCTTCTTGGTGTGGGTCTTTACCAAACACCCTTTACCTGCCTGGCTGGAACATACCTGTCCTCCCACCCCACACGCTTCACTTTCTCACAGTATTATACAGTCACCGTGAGAAAACTAGAAAAGGATACAGATCATATAGTATGGGGGTTCAGAGGATTAATGTACATACATTCGGAGAACACTTAGACTTAGGTCCCGGTACCGTAGCTCTTTACAGTCAGACGGGTGTTCCTGACAGTCTGCCAGGAATGTCCTTCTCCACAGCAGCGCCTATCGCTCTGTACAGTGTGAGCGGGGAGGAACACCCCCGACCCTCTGCTCACAGTACTCGTCCATAGACGAGTATTATCAGGAGGGGAGGGAGGCATTCCTCCCCGCTCACACAGCACAACGCGATAGGCGCTGCTGTGGAGAAGGACATTCCTGACTTACTGTCAGGAACGCCCTTCTGACTGTAAAGAGCTACGGTACCGGGACCGATAGCTCTTTAACCGGGACACAGATCGGAAAAGCCAACAGTGCGCTGAATTCAGCGCACTGTCGACTTTCCAACAGTATATAAAACTGCCTGTGCCCCGCACCATTGCTCCGGCATTTGTAGCCGCCCTGTGATGACGTCATATCGTGCCTACAACTATGTGTATGAGGGAGAGAGTGGCGGGGGAGAGATGGAAGGTGAGTGTAAGTGTTTGTGTTAAACATTAAGGTGGAACATAATGTAGGGGGCCCATGAAACTGGGGGCAGATGAAGGGGGGGAGAACAGCATGACACTGGAGCAGATGAAGGGGGGGGGGAGAACGGCATGACACTGGAGCAGATGAAGGGGGGGAGAACGGCATGACACTGGAGCAGATGAAGGGGGGGAGAACGGCATGACACTGGAGCAGATGAAGGGGGGGAGAACGGCATGGCACTGGGGATATGAAACTGGAGACAGAGATGGAGGGGGGACATGAAACTAGGGGCAGATGAAGGGTGTATATGAAACTGGGGAGAGATGGAGGGAGACATAATTTACAGGTGACTGTAGGAGGATTATACTGTGTGGGAGCACATGAAAAATGAATGAAAATGGGCAGAGTCAACATAAAAGTTGGGAGGTATGCAACAGTCACCAAATAATACCATTACATAAGGTGCAAATAATATAACTAGTCAGGCCCTGGTTCCTACTTGCATTTGTGGTGGTTTTGCCCTATTGTATCTCCTTTCTGGAATGCCGTTCAAACGCAGATCAGAGCCATGAGCTACCCCTTCTTCACATTGACTCCTGAAATGATTTTCCTACATAAACCCTTGCAGTTTTACAATCCCACTAAAGACAAATTGATAACTCACCTTATTGCTGCTGCTAAGTCTCTCATCCCTCTTTTATGGATGCAAACTGTTTCTCCGTCTGTCACTCTGGAAGGAGAACGTTCACCAAATCAACCGCTTTGAAGAACTGCTTAGCTGGTCCTCCCGCACTCATGATACATACCTGAAAGTTTGGACCCCTTGGTTAGTTCACAAATTCTGACTTGGTCATCTTCCCCCACTTCTCTCTCTCTTTCTCTCTTTTCTGCTTGCCTAATCTACTCCTTTCTTAGCTCTTTTTCATGCTGTCTTTATCTCCGCTGATTCTTCCCCTCCACCTCTCCCTCCTTCTTGTCTCCTGTCCTACCTTAGATACCATACATATTTTGTGACTGTTATCTCTTGCATTAGCCGACCCTGTTTCTGCATTGTTATGGGTCGATATGTTGGATGTTTGCTATGTTTGACTTGCTGTTCCCAGTTTTCCTTTCTGTACTCCTTGTTCCCCTATATTTTGAAAATAAAAAATTTTTGATTAAAAAAAATAATAATATAACTATACATATTATCATATTGTTATTCAATAAAACCCACCAGATCAAGACCAACATTACAAGTAATACTATTACATAAGGGTCATATAATACTTTCACTACATAGTGACAGAGAATAAACACCATATTGAATAGAATATACCATACAAAGACCAATAGTACCACCATACAGTAAGTATATTGTAGTAGGTATCAGCTCTATACAGGAGCATCAGTTTCTCTTTCCTCTGTTAGGGTGCATTCACACTACGTAAACGGCAGCTTATTCTGAACGTAAAACATGTTCAGAATAAGCGGCGTTTAAAGCAGTTCCATTCATTTCTATGGGAGCCGGCATACGAGCGCTCCCCATAGAAATGAATGGGCTGCTTCTATTACTACGAGCAGTCCCATTGAAGTGAATGGGAAGCGCTGCGTGTACGGCTCGGCATGAGCAGAGCTAGCCGTACACGTGGGCACTTCCCATTCACTTCAATGGGACTGCTCGTAGTGAAAAAAGCAGCCCATTCATTTCTATGGGGAGCGCTTGCATGCCGGCTCCCATAGAAATGAATGGAACTGCTTTATACGCCGCTGATTCTGAACGTGTTTTACGTTCAGAATAAGCTGCCGTATACGTAGTGTGAATGCCCCCTTAGGCTAAGGCCCAACTGTCAGGATTCGGAGACGCCATGGCCTTCCTGCTATGAGACACATGCCCCTGAGGCGTGTCAGAGACTCCTCTGGCTGTATTTTGTACACTAAGGGGTTAAGTTGTCTCCTTGGTGTCGGTTTGACTGGCAGGCTGTCTGGCCAGTCATTCCTATCTGTGATGGATGGGGTTATATCTCTGTTCCTATTTAACTCCACTCACCCATCTTCATTTGCCTGTTTGTTACTTCCAGGTTCTGTATACTTTATCTGTGCACTTGCTACAGTCCTTTAGCCTTGTTTTCCCTCACTCTTCCTGTGTTTTGCCTATTTAGTTTCCTTGTTTGTTTCTGTATTCAATTGTTTACCTAGTTCTACTACTGGTCTAGCCTGGCTACTCTTTACAGCTATTGTTCTCTTTTATCTGCCACTACAGCAATACTCTGTTAGTTTCTTTTTACATCTCTGCCCACTGTTAGGGTAACTATAGGGAATCTATTTTAGGTTCCTGTGAGGGGTGTCCTTGTAAGGATGTTACTCTGAGGTTAGGTAGGTTCAGTCAGGGGTTCTGTTAGGGAAAGTTTCCCAACTTTTTCCTCCCACGTTCCTGGGTTTGCACCTAGCCGTAACCAATCCAGGTCAGAGGCTACAGGGACATCTGGAACTCTCCTTGGCCACAGATTTCTGGGAGCTCCAGGTCAGTGTCTTACACCAATGTTGCAGAAACACAGCTTTTTTTTTTTTTTTTTTTTGCTGATTTTGCAATTTTATGAGCCAAGACCAGGAGTGGATTGAGCAGAAAGAAAAAGTATAAATGCTTCCTATATATTTCTTATTTTTTTGAGCCAAAGTCAAGAATGGCTATAAAAGGAATGTGAAAGCTATAGGAAGTTCTTATACTTCTACCTTCTGCCCAATCCACTACTGGCTTTTGCTCAAAAAACTGCAAAACCTGCAACATAAAAAGCTTTGTTTACACAATATGGGGCCTCAGCCTTAGACTTTTCTGTGCAGAATTTGACAGACAGAAATGTTTAGTTCCTTCCTTTTCTAACACATTCCACACCTCTCCCTCTCAGTGCAAACCCCCATCCATAATGCCTCAGTTGGTAATAATGCCACCATTGAACCCCTCACAGACATAGTACCCCATTTTGTCTTCCCCCTATAAGATCCACTCAGTAAGTGCCACTTTTACTCCCTAAACCATATACACTGTCTACCAATAAGTATTTGGACACCCATGCAAATGAAGATATCTGTGGTGTCACACCTTCCACCATTAAATATCGTGTAGGAAACAGCATTGGCATTAGTCTCATGCAAGATGCCACAAAGTGCAGAGTTGTCCGATTTCGAGAAAGGGGTAATTGTGGGGTACCACAGAAATGGCTGATCCTTAAGGGACATAGCAAGCGAGCTGAATTACCCAAAATCGACAGTGGCCTGTGTGATTATGAAGTGGAAGGTGAATGGTGATTGTCGAAATGTGCCTCAAGTTGACAGACCCCCGAAACTGGGAGATACTAGAGACCGACGAGTGCTGGCGAGAGGAATTTGGAAGAACCACACCCAACCAATGGCTCACATACACAAGGAATTTCAACATGCATCCGGAAGTATTGTGTCGATCAATACCAGCCGTATGAAAGCACATCTGCTGGGTTCTACCAACTATTGAATATGAATAAATGTTGTTTTTCTATTCTACCACAGGTGTCCATATACTTATTGGTAGGCAGTGTAATGTCCATTTTAGATCCCATACAGTAAGTGCTAATTGTTAAAGCTCCTTTAGATTAACAGTGCTTCTGAGCTCCCTACTCAGTACCAATATTTCTTTTTATGTCCACTAAATCCCATATTAATGCCCCCTTTGTGTCTACACTCAGTAAGAATGCCCCTACTTTAATCACACTCTATAATAATGCCCCTCCTATGTCCCCACTCCATAATAATGAGCTGTTCTGTACCCCACTTTTTAATATAGCCCCAAACTGTATCAACTCTCATGACACCATACAGTAATTACTCCCCCTACTGTGGCCCTCATTTAGTAATAATGCCACTTATTGTGCCCTCACTGTATAATAATTCCCCTTATTGTCCCATTCCCACTGGGAGACTTCATTCTCCTGATCTGTCCCTAACCTGTGCTACTGATGTCATTGTATCCTGGTTTGTCATAGCTCACAGGCTTAAACCAGCCAGTGTCCTATAAAAGTAAATGGTGGGCACAGAGCCACTGGCTCTTTGCTTTGCCACAGTTAAATTTTACCGCCTGGGTACTATTAGATTTTGCTAGATATTGACATTGGCTCTAAATTTCTTTGCTACATTTATTTCGCAGTAGCAAAGGTATCCATAAAAAATGTTTGCACCACTTGCAGGAGGAGCCATCACACATATCCTAAATATCACCGTGGGATTCATTGTGTGCTGCTTATGCCCCTTCTGTCATCTCACCCAAGTATAGAAGTTCCTGAGTAAACAGCACAACTAGTTTAACATTTTCTTGTGTCTTGTAACTGCAGCTATAGGCAAGAGCTACCTAGAATAATAGTATTGGTGGGGAAATTTTTTTTTCCAAGCCTGTTCTGTTGTTTACTAAGCAAATTGCAGCCCTCTTACAAAGACTTTGTTACTTGTATGCCTTGTATTATGTGAGAAATAGAGATGAGTGAACAGTGTTCTATCGAACTCATGTTCGATCGGATATTAGGCTGTTCGGCATGTTCGAATCGAATCGAACACCGCGTGGTAAAGTGCGCCATTACTCGATTCCCCTCCCACCTTCCCTGGCGCCTTTTTTGCTCCAATAACAGCGCAGGGTAGGTGGGACAGGAACTACGACACCGGTGACGTTGAGAAAAGTAGGCAAAACCCATTGGCTGCCGAAAACATGTGACCTCTAATTTAAAAGAACAGCGCCGCCCAGGTTCGCGTCATTCTGAGCTTGCAATTCACCGAGGACGGAGGTTTCCGTCCAGCTAGCTAGGGCTTAGATTCTGGGTAGGCTGGGACAGGCTAGGATAGGAAGGAGAAGACAACCACAACAGCTCTTGTAAGAGCTAAATTCCAGGGAGAAGCTTGTCAGTGTAACGTGGCACTGACGGGCTCAATCGCCGCAACCCAGCTTTCCCAGGATCCTGAATGGAATACACTGACAGTGTATTCCCGTATACCCCATATATACACCCCAAATCCCCGTTCCAACGGTGTGCCCCCCCACCTTCACCCCAGAAATACCCTGCAAGTCCCCTAGCAATAGGATTGGGGCTATATACACCCACAATTTTTGCTACTGCCATATAGTGCCATTATCTGACTGGGAATTCAAAGAATATATTGGGGTAACGTGCACCCACAATTTTTGCTACTGGTATATAGTGCCATTGTCTGACTGGGAATACAAAGAATATATTGGGGTTACAAATACCCTCATTTCTTGCTACTGCCATATAGTGCCAGTTTCTGACTGGTAATTCAAAGAATATATTGGGGTAACGTGCACCCACAATTTTTGCTACTGGTATATAGTGCCATTGTCTGACTGGGAATACAAAGAATATATTGGGGTTACAAATACCCTCATTTCTTGCTACTGCCATATAGTGCCAGTTTCTGACTGGTAATTCAAAGAATATATTGGGGTAACGTGCACCCACAATTTTTGCTACTGGTATATAGTGCCATTGTCTGACTGGGAATTCAAAGAATATATTGGGGTTACAAATACCCTCATTTCTTGCTACTGCCATATAGTGCCAGTTTCTGACTGGTAATTCAAAGAATATATTGGGGTAACGTGCACCCACAATTTTTGCTACTGGTATATAGTGCCATTGTCTGACTGGGAATTCAAAGAATATATTGGGGTTACAAATACCCTCATTTCTTGCTACTGCCATATAGTGCCAGTTTCTGACTGGTAATTCAAAGAATATATTGGGGTAACGTGCACCCACAATTTTTGCTACTGGTATATAGTGCCATTGTCTGACTGGGAATTCAAAGAATATATTGGGGTTACAAATACCCTCATTTCTTGCTACTGCCATATAGTACCAGTTTCTGACTGGTAATTCAAAGAATATATTGGGGTAACGTGCACCCACAATTTTTGCTACTGGTATATAGTGCCATTGTCTGACTGAGAATTCAAAGAATATATTGGGGTTACAAATACCCTCATTTCTTGCTACTGCCATATAGTGCCAGTTTCTGACTGGTAATTCAAAGAATATATTGGGGTAACGTGCACCCACAATTTTTGCTACTGGTATATAGTGCCATTGTCTGACTGGGAATTCAAAGAATATATTGGGGTTACAAATACCCTCATTTCTTGCTACTGCCATATAGTGCCAGTTTCTGACTGGGAATTCAAAATGCGCAAGGCTCCCGGAAAGGGACGTGGACGAGGCCGTGGGCGAGGTCGGGGGGATGGTTCTGGGGAGCAAGGTAGCAGTGAAGCCACAGGGCGTCCCGTGCCTACTCCTGTGGGGCAGCAAGCATTGCGCCACTCCACAGTGCCAGGGTTGCTTGCCACATTAACTAAACTGCAGGGTACAAACCTTAGTAGGCCCGAGAACCAGGAACAGGTCTTGCAATGGCTGTCGGAGAACGCTTACAGCACATTGTCTAGCAGCCAGTCAGACTCTGCCTCCTCTCCTCCTATTACCCAACAGTCTTGTCCTCCTTCCTCCCAAAATTCCCAAGCTTCACAGAACAATAACCCCAACTGTCCCTGCTCCCCAGAGCTGTTCTCCGCTCCTTTCATTGTCCCTCAACCTGCCCCTCCACGTCACGATTCCACGAACCTAACAGAGGAGCATCTGTGTCCAGATGCTCAAACACTAGAGTCTCCTCCATCTCCGTTCGATTTGGTGGTGGATGACCAGCAACCCACCCTCATCGACGATGATGTGACGCAGTTGCCGTCAGGGCATCCAGTTGACCTGCGCATTGTGCGGGAGGAGGAGATGAGACAGGAGTTGGAAGAGGAAGTGGTGGATGATGAGGACACTGACCCGACCTGGACAGGGGGGATGTCAAGCGGGGAAAGTAGTGTGGATGTTGAGGCAGGTGCAGCACCAAAAAGGGTAGCTAGAGGCAGAGGTCAGCAGCTTAGGCGAAGCCAGGCCACACCCGGAATCTCCCAAGATGTTCCAGTTCGTACCCAGCCCCGAAAAACTCCCAACTCGAGGGCACGTTTCTCGATGGTGTGGAGTTTTTTCAAGGAATGCGCCGAGGACAGATATAGTGTTGTCTGCACAATTTGCCTCTCGAAATTGATTAGGGGCTCTGAGAAGAGCAACCTGTCCACCACTTCAATGCGCCGTCATTTGGAATCCAAGCACTGGAATCAGTGGCAGGCAGCAACGGCAGGCCAAAGGCCGCCTGCCGTTCACGCCACTGCCACTGCCTCTGCCACTGCCTCTGCCTCTGCCACTGCCACTGCTGACTGTGCTGGCAATGCACTCCAGAGGACGAGCCAGGACACCACTTCATCTGCCTCCGCCACTTTGTTGACTTCTTCCTCATCCTCCCCTGTTCCTGTCTTATCTCCTTCTCCTGCACCATCAAAGGCACCATCAGGCACTTCTTTACAACAACCCACCATCTCTCAGACATTGGAGCGGCGGCAGAAATACACTGCTAACCACCCACACGCGCAAGCCTTGAACGTCAACATCGCTAAACTGCTGGCCCAGGAGATGTTGGCGTTCCGGCTTGTTGAAACTCCCGCCTTCCTGGACCTGATGGCAACTGCGGCACCTCGCTATGCCGTCCCTAGCCGTCACACCTTCTCCCGGTATGCCGTCCCCGCCTTGCACCAGCACGTGTCACTCAACATCAGGCGGGCCCTTAGTTCCGCGCTTTGCACAAAGGTCCACTTGACCACCGACGCGTGGACAAGTGCATGCGGACAGGGACGCTACATTTCACTGACGGCACACTGGGTGAATGTAGTTGAGGCTGGGACTGCTTCCCAAACTGGCCCGGTGTACCTCGTCTCCCCGCCTAACATTCCTGGCAGGGACACGAGAAGAACATCCCCCTCCTCCTCCTCCTCCACCGCCTCCTCATCCGCCACCGCCTCCTCCTCCGCTGTTAGATTGACCCCAGCTACGAGTTGGGAACGTTGCAGCACTGGCGTTGGTAGACGTCAGCAGGCCGTGCTGAAGCTGATCAGCTTGGGGGACAGACAGCACACTGCCTCCGAGGTGAGGGATGCCCTCCTCGATGAGACGGCAATATGGTTTGAGCCGCTGCACCTGGGCCCAGGCATGGTCGTTTGTGATAACGGCCGGAACCTGGTAGCAGCTCTGGAGCTTGCCGGACTCCAACATGTTCCATGCCTGGCCCACGTCTTCAACCTAGTGGTGCAACATTTCCTAAAGAGCTACCCCAATGTTCCAGAGCTACTGGTGAAAGTGCGGCGCATGTGCGCCCACTTTCGCAAGTCGACAGTAGCCGCTGCTAGCTTAAAATCTCTCCAGCAACGCCTGCATGTGCCACAACACCGGCTTTTGTGCGACGTCCCCACACGCTGGAACTCAACGTTTCAGATGTTGAATAGAGTGGTTGAGCAGCAGAGACCTTTGATGGAATACCAGCTACAAAACCCTAGAGTGCCACAAAGTCAGCTGCCTCAGTTTCTCATCCATGAGTGGCCATGGGTGAGAGACCTTTGTGACATCCTACGGGTGTTTGAGGAGTCCACAAGGAGGGTGAGCTCTGAGGATGCGATGGTGAGCCTTACAATCCCGCTCTTGTGTGTTCTGAGAGAATCCCTGATTGACATCAGGGATAACTCAGATCACACAGAGGAGTTAGGGATAGCATCCGATCCGTCACAGCTGGAGAGTAGGTCCACACATCTGTCCGCTTCACTGCGTTTAATGGAGGAGGAGGAGGAAGAAGAGTTGTCCGATGATGTGATGGTGATACAGGAGGCTTCCGGGCAACTTCGAATCGTCCCATTGTTGCAGCGCGGATGGGTAGACATGGAGGATGAGGAGGAAATGGAGATTGAACTTTCCGGTGGGGCCAGAGGAGTCATGCCAACTAACACTGTGGCAGACATGGCTGAGTTCATGTTGGGGTGCTTTACAACCGACAAGCGTATTGTCAAAATCATGGAGGACAACCAGTACTGGATCTTTGCTATCCTTGACCCCCGGTATAAAAACAACATCTCCTCTTTTATTCCGGTAGAGGGGAGGGCCAATCGCATCAATGCTTGCCACAAGCAATTGGTGCAGAATATGATGGAGATGTTTCCAGCATGTGACGTTGGCGGCAGGGAGGGCAGTTCCTCCAGTAGGCGACCAAGTTCTCACCAGTCCACACAAACGAGGGGCACACTGTCTAAGGTCTGGGACACCTTGATGGCACCCCCTCGCCAAAGTTCCGCCACGGAGGGTCCTAGTCTCACCAGGCGTGAGAAGTATAGGCGCATGTTGCGGGAATACCTTTCCGACCACAGCCCTGTCCTCTCCGACCCCTCTGCGCCCTACACGTATTGGGTGTCGAAGTTGGACCTGTGGCTTGAACTTGCCCTATATGCCTTGGAGGTGCTGTCCTGTCCTGCCGCCAGCGTCCTATCTGAGAGGGTGTTCAGTGCAGCCGGTGGCATCATCACTGACAAGCGCACCTGTCTGTCAGCTGAGAGTGCTGACCGGCTCACTTTGATAAAAATGAACCACCACTGGATAGAGCCTTCATTTTTGTGCCCACCTGTGTAAAGCACCCCAACATGAAACTCCATGTCTGTACTCAACCTCTCCAATTCCTCCGCATCCTCATACTCATCCACCATAAGCGTTGCACAATTCTGCTAATACTAGGCTCCCTCCACCCTGATTTCCCCCAACTCTGCTGGTTAGAGGCTCCCTCCACCCTGATTTCCCCCAACTCTGCTGGTTAGAGGCTCCCTCCACCCTGCTTTCCCACAACTCTGCTGGTTAGAGGCTCCCTCCACCCTGATTTCCCACAACTCTGCTGGTTAGAGGCTCCCTCCACCCTGATTTCCCCCAACTCTGCTGGTTAGAGGCTCCCTCCACCATGAATTGGTCCAAACTGGGGTTTTTAGAGGCTCCCTCCACCATGAATTGGTCCAAACTGGGGTTTTTAGAGGCTCCCTCCACCATGAATTGGTCCAAACTTTGGTTTTTAGAGGCTCCCTCCACCATGAATTGGTCCAAACTGGGGTTTTTAGAGGCTCCCTCCACCATGAATTGGTCCAAACTGGGGTTTTTAGAGGCTCCCTCCACCATGAATTGGTCCAAACTTTGGTTTTTAGAGGCTCCCTCCACCATGAATTGGTCCAAACTGGGCTGGTTAGATGCTCCCTCCACCATGAATTTGCCCAAACTGGGCTGGTTAGAGGCTCCCTCCACCATGAATTTGCCCAAACTGGGCTGTTTAGAGGCTCCCTCCACCATGAATTGGTCCAAACTGGGGTTTTTAGAGGCTCCCTCCACCATGAATTGGTCCAAACTGGGGTTTTTAGAGGCTCCTTCCACCATGAATTGGTCCAAACTGGGCTGGTTAGAGGCTCCCTCCACCATGAATTTGCCCAAACTGGGCTGGTTAGAGGCTCCCTCCACCATGAATTGGTCCAAACTGGGCTGTTTAGAGGCTCCCTCCACCATGAATTGGTCCAAACTGGGGTTTTTAGAGGCTCCCTCCACCATGAATTGGTCCAAACTGGGTTTTTTAGAGGCTCCCTCCACCATGAATTGGTCCAAACTGGGGTTTTTAGAGGCTCCCTCCACCATGAATTGGTCCAAACTGGGGTTTTTAGAGACTCCCTCCACCATGAATTGGTCCAAATTGGGGTTTTTAGAGGCTCCCTCCACCATGAATTGGTCCAAACTGGGGTTTTTAGAGGCTCCCTCCACCATGAATTGGTCCAAACTGGGCTGGTTAGAGGCTCCCTCCACCATGAATTTGCCCAAACTGGGCTGTTTAGAGGCTCCCTCCACCATGAATTGGTCCAAACTGGGGTTTTTAGAGGCTCCCTCCACCATGAATTGGTCCAAACTGGGTTTTTTAGAGGCTCCCTCCACCATGAATTGGTCCAAACTGGGGTTTTTAGAGGCTCCCTCCACCATGAATTGGTCCAAACTGGGGTTTTTAGAGGCTCCCTCCACCATGAATTGGTCCAAACTGGGGTTTTTAGAGGTTCCCTCCACCATGAATTTGCCCCAACTCTGCTGGTTAGAGGCTCAATCCACCCTGATTTTCAAAACAAATGTTGGTGCCAACCTCAACTTACTACAAGGGCCAAATTCACTGCTGGTGACAAGCTCTCCTCACTGCAAGTGCCAAATACACATGTTTCAAGGTGTTTTCCTACTGTCAGAGAGGTGGTATTGAGTGTGTAAAGTGTGTAGTTGTTAGGCTGTGATGTTGGGGTAATAGAGGGTCTTTGGTGTGTTAGATGCCCCCAGACATGCTTCCCCTGCTGTCCCAGTGTCATTCCAGAGGTGTTGGCATCATTTCCTGTGGTGTCATAGTGGACTTGGTGACCCTCCAGACACGGTTTTGGGTTTCCCCCTTAACGAGTATATGTTCCCCATAGACTATAATGGGGTTCGAAACCCGTTCGAACACACGAACAGTGAGCGGCTGTTCGATTCGAATTTCGAACCTCGAACATTTTAGTGTTCGCTCATCTCTAGTGAGAAACCAATTTTCCTTTTCTGGCTATAATGCACAAGAGTCACCAAAGCTGTCAGCAAGATCTGCTGATGGCTCCTCCTGTGGCTACTGTAATCAGTATAGAGAAACCCTAGAAGAAATCTATAGAACAAAGGTTGATAATGGCGGTATTAGGTCTTGTAGACATACACTTTTACTGCCTGTACTTCATGCATTTATTTATTTTTTTGGTACAGTTGATGTATGTTTAGATCAACAAAAATAATCTCCACATGGTGTCCTGGTTTGGCCAACACTGCACTAAATGCTATTCTGTATCAGTACAGGCAGAGATAAGGTCACATCTTAATGCATGCTTACTTGCTTATGAAACAGACACCTTACTCTGGCAGTGCTACTGACTATTGTGCATAGGTCCATATAGCACTTGGGGTGGGGTTTGCCTGAAATTTCATGTAACTAGATGTGACAAGAACAATGATGTTACTATACCACACACAAACTGTACATTGTGAAAAGTAAATTGTAAATGTCTCTGACAACCCACATGGTCGTCTTAGCCTCCTCACAGAATCACTTAAAGGGGTTGGTCAATTTCAGACCAATATTCAGGGGCGTAACTACCGTGGTAGCAGCAGTAGCAGCTGCCACAGGGCCCGGGCCATTAGGGGGCCCGGTGACAGCCGCTACCACTGCGTTTTTTTTGTTTTTGTTTTTTTTTTAAATAGTCCGTTACGGGCCCCATTCACTTGCCGATCCTGGCTGGGCCGGGATCGGCAAGTGACACCGCGGGCCCCACCGCGGGCCCCACAGGTCTTTGCAGACCCCCGAGTATAATGATCAGCGGACCGGGAGACGTAAGGAACATAACAAACAGTATTACTTACCTCTCCACGATCCTGCCTCCAGCCTCCCTCATTCGTGTCTGACGTCACATGACCCGGGTCTGCTTCCCGGGTCATGTGACGTCCGACGTCATTAATGCAGGACAAGAGCGGCAGCCGACAGCCTAGGAGCCGGGCACAGGTAAGCAACTGTTTGGTTTTTTTTTTAAATGTTTTTATTCCCCCGTGTCTCCGATTATTATACTCTGGGGTCTGAAAAGACCCCAGAGTATAATAATTGTTTATGGATGTCCACAGTGGGACATAATACTGTGTGCAGGGGCCACTATTGGGGTTAATACTGTGTGCAGGGGCCACTATTGGGGTTAATACTGTGTGCAGGGGACACTATTGGGGTTAATACTGTGTGCAGGGGACACTATTGGGGTTAATACTGTGTGCAGGGGACACTATTGGGGTTAATACTGTGTGCAGGGGACACTATTGGGGTTAATACTGTGTGCAGGGGACACTATTGGGGTTAATACTGTGTGCAGGGGACACTATTGGGGTTAATACTGTGTGCAGGGGACACTATTGGGGTTAATACTGTGTGCAGGGGACACTATTGGGGTTAATACTGTGTGCAGGGGACACTAATGGACATAATACTGTGTGCAGGGCTTACTAAGGGACATAATAGAGTTCTGAGGAGGGGGTCGGTTGAGGTCTTCGGCGTCGGTTTGGGGGGGGGGGGCATGTCAAAAGTTCGCCACGTGGCCCCGCCATTCCTAGTTACGCCACTGCCAATACCAATATTGATAGATAAATGTCATTGTTTGTATAATATATATATATATATATATATATATATATATATATATATATATACTAGCTGGTACCCGCGACTTCGTCTGCGGTGATTGTAGAAGTGGGTATATACAGGCATGGGTAAGGTTTTCGTACTGTGTATAAGGTATGGGATATGAAATGTAACTTTGTATCTTGTTTTTGCTGTAATTCAGAGAATACGTGAGACTTTTGTGTTGAAGTTAATTTGTATTTGAGCTGCTATATATACGGTGTTGTGAGAAACTTTACATAGTGACTTTGGGACAGAAGTATTTGAAGTTCCCGCCGATGGCATTTTATGATTTTCGTTTTTGACTCCCCTCCCTCTAAACCTAACTTTTTTATTTCTCCGCTCCCAGAGCCATATGAGGTCTTAATTTTTCCTGGGACAAATTTTTCTTCATGATGCCACCATTATTTATTCTATATAATGTACTGGGAAGCAGGGAAAAAATTCAGAATGGGGTGGATTTGAAGAAAAAATGCATTTCTGCGACTTTCTTACAGGCTTTGGTTTTACAGCGTTCACTGTGCAACCAAAATGACATGTCCCCTGTGTTCTGTGTTTCCTTACGATTCTGGGGATACCAAATTTATATGGTTTTATTTACATTTTGACCCCTTAAAAAAAATCCAAAACTGTGTTTAAATATTTTTTTTTGAAAAGTCGCCATATTCCGACAGCCGTAACTTTTTTTATACGTGCGTGTACGGAGATGTATAGGGCGTCTTTTTTTTACGTGACCGGGTGTACTTTGTAGTTCTACCATTTTCGGGAAATGTTATTGCTTTGATCACTTTTTATTCAAATTTTTATCAGAATCAAAACAGTGAAAAAACAGCGGTTTGGCACTTTTGACCATTTTTCCTGCTACAGCGTTTACTGAACAGGAAAAATATTTGTACAGCTTTGTAGAGCGGGCGATTTCGGACGTGGGGATACCTAATATGTATGTGTTTCACAGTTTTTAAGTACTTTTATATGTGTTCTAGAGAAAAGGGGGTGATTTGAATTTTTAATCCTTTTTAGAGATGAGCGAACAGTGTTCTATCGAACTCATGTTCGATCGGATATTAGGCTGTTCGGCATGTTCGAATCGAATCGAACACCGCGTGGTAAAGTGCGCCATTACTCGATTCCCCTCCCACCTTCCCTGGCGCCTTTTTTGCTCCAATAACAGCGCAGGATAGGTGGGACAGGAACTACGACACCGGTGACGTTGAAAAAAGTAGGCAAAACCCATTGGCTGCCGAAAACATGTGACCTCTAATTTAAAAGAACAGCGACGCCCAGCTTCGCGTCATTCTGAGCTTGCAATTCACCGGGGACGGAGGTTTCCGTCCAGTTAGCTAGGGGTTAGATTCTGGGTAGGCAGGGACAGGCTAGGATAGGAAGGAGAAGACAACCAACAGCTCTTATAAGAGCTAAATTCCAGGGAGAAGCTTGTCAGTGTAACGTGGCACTGACGGGCTCAATCGCCGCAACCCAGCTTTCCGCGGATCCTGAATGGAATACACTGACAGTGTATTCCCGTATACCCGATATATACCCCCGATACCCGTTCCAACGGTGTGCCCCCCCACCTTCACCCCAGAAATACCCTGCAAGTCCCCTAGCAATAGAATTGGGGCTATATACACCCACTATTTTTGCTACTGCCATATAGTGCCATTGTCTCACTGGGAATTCAAAGAATATATTGGGGTTACATATCACTTCAATTCCAGGGAGAAGCTTGTCAGTGTAACGTGGCACTGCCGGGCTCAATCGCCGCAACCCAGCTTTCCCAGGATCCTGAATGGAACACACTGACAGTGTATTCCCGTATACCCCATATATACACCCCAAATCCCCGTTCCAACGGTGTGCCCCCCCACCTTCACCTCAGAAATACCCTGCAAGTCCCCTAGCAATAGAATTGGGGCTATATACACCCACAATTTTTGCTACTGGTATATAGTGCCATTGTCTGACTGGGAATTCAAAGAATATATTGGGGTTACGTGCACCCACAATTTTTGCTACTGGTATATAGTGCCATTGTCTCACTGGGAATTCAAAGAATATATGGGGGTTACGTGCACCCACAATTTTTGCTACTGGTATATAGTGCCATTGTCTCACTGGGAATTCAAAGAATATATGGGGGTTACGTGCACCCACAATTTTTGCTACTGGTATATAGTGCCATTGTCTCACTGGGAATTCAAAGAATATATTGGGGTTACGTGCACCCACAATTTTTGCTACTGGTATATAGTGCCATTGTCTCACTGGGAATTCAAAGAATATATGGGGGTTACGTGCACCCACAATTTTTGCTACTGGTGTATAGTGCCATTGTCTCACTGGGAATTCAAAGAATATATGGGGGTTACGTGCACCCACAATTTTTGCTACTGGTATATAGTGCCATTGTCTCACTGGGAATTCAAAGAATATATTGGGGTTATGTGCACCCACAATTTTTGCTACTGGTATATAGTGCCATTGTCTCACTGGGAATTCAAAGAATATATGGGGGTTACGTGCACCCAAAATTTTTGCTACTGGTATATAGTGCCAGTTTCTGAGTGGAAATTCCCCAAATAATTTGGGGATTCATTCACCCTACATCTCAGGCTCTTGCCATATTCACCCAGGTTGTCAGTGCTGCACCAGCTCATTCCCAGACAGCTCGGCCCGAAAAACACGTTACCTATATAGAGGATTTGGACAATGAAGACAACATGTTCTAAATCTAATGTCTGCACCTTCTCCAGAATTAAAATAAAGGCAGCGTTTAACTTTCAAATAGCACTGCACAAAGGAAGATCTTATCAGCTTGTCTCATGACATGCTACTGAAAAGTGTCATTTGTGTATCTTAATGTAAATATAGTTGTATAAGCTTTTTGGGTTTTAGGCACTGCCAAGTTATTTATTACCACCCGCTCCTTTATAATGATGATGACGCCAAAGTCACTGTGGGTGTTCAGAGCTCACAGCTTTGGTTGACATTTGTCTTGCTCTCTGTCGGTACCAGCTGTCTTTTTGGATACCGTAAAGTTATGTTGACTTTATTAACAGCTATAGAAGCTTTAGCCAGGTTGTGACGGTGTGTAACCCTAACAACACTAAGTGGGATACACATTAATAGTCAGTCTATGTACGCTAAACGTATCACTGAAGTAATTTTTTTTCCCTCTCCCCTAATATAAGAAAGGAACAGACATTAGACCTAGACCGGGGTTCGAGGCTTGTAAAAATCCAGTATTATTTGTTCTTCATGATGTGAAATATGTGTTGAAAAGCAACCCAAGATGAAGTCAGCCATGTGTGCCAGTGTGTTACTTGGCATGCCTTTGCTGGCCCCAACTGTAAGGGTCACTCTCCATTTCCTCCATTTTCCACTCCCCTTCACACCATTTGTGGTGAAGCAATGGGATGCACTGAAGTGCACCCTCTAGCCTCGTGTGGGACAGGGACATCAGATGCCACTCCAACCCCCTCGTCTTCCTCCGCCAGCCAACGGTGCGAAGATGAGAGGAGTGTGCTCTGAATGTTTTCTGCCTAGCAGAGGCTAGTTCTCACTTACAAAAATGGCCCCACTTTGACCTGTATATCAGGCACAATGGTGTAGGTTTCAAAGAAACATGGCACCAACAAGTTGGAAAACATGGGCCATGCGTGGACCGTGTTTGAGTCTGGCAAGCTCCAGATCTGCTACCAGGTTCCAGCCATTATCACAGGCGCAAAAATGGCAGGCCCCAGGTGTAGCAGGGAAAAAAAATGCCATCTCAGCCAGGATGGCATCCCTGACCTCGGAGGCACTGTGCTGTCTGTCCCCCAAGCTGATCAGTTTCAGCACGGCCTGCTGACATCTCCCCACGCCAGTGTTACAGTGTTTTCCGCTAGTAGCTGGGGTGGAGGTTGCAGCATCGTAGGGTTTCAGTCTACTCCTGCCATGAATTTTGGCCTGGGAGAGGAGATAGGCCACCCCAGTTTGCACCGGGGACCAGACTCCACCACATTCACCCTGCCTGTCATTAAAGATAAGAACTGCAGCATCCCTGACCACAGGCGCTTGTCCATGTGTCGGTGGTCAAGTGGACCTTGCAGCAAAGCGCAGAGCTCTGGGCCCAACTGATGTTATGGGACACATGCAGGCGCAAGGCAGATACAGCACACCAAGAGAAGTAGTAACGGCTAGGCCCAGCATAGGGAGGTGCCCCAGCTGCCATCTGCTGACGGAAGGCCTGGGTCTCCAGAAGCATAAACAAACACCAACATCTCCAGGGCCAGCAGTTTATCGATGAGGCTGTTAAAGGCTTGGGCATGGGGGTGGGTTGTGTTGTACTTCTGCCTGCAATGAAAAGCTTGGGAAATGTGGAGTGGCTGGGAAGAGGCGCATGATGGTGCAGGCCAAAAGGGCGCATGAGGGTGAACTCCCCAATGTGTCAGAGATAGGTGTGTAGGTGTCCTTGCATCATATACTTGCACCATATTTGGCTTTGGAAGTTAATTTTGTGCCAAAAAGTGGTTAAGACAGCGATCCCTGAGCTACTCCCGTTACACTGTCTAGTGAAATTACCATGTTTGGAAGTGGACCACCACTTGTAAGATCCCAAAGGAAGCAGGCAAGAGATGTGCAGTGCAGAAAAAAAGATGAGAAAATAAGTGTAGGCTGTAGAGCACAGAGGGATCGGAGAGGACAGAGCTGGTGTCGGCCAGGTATTCCCACAACATGCGCCTATACTTGTCCCTCCTGGTGACACTAGGCCCCTGAGTGGCAGTAATTTGTCCAGGGGGGCCATTAACGTGTTCCAGACCTAGGAATAATTCTTCCAACAGGGTAGAGTTTTGCATGCCTTTGCTTCTACCCACTGTTTTTGCTGCTTAGCTTCCCTCCACATCTACACTGCTTTCACCCCTAAACATCACCCCAGTTTATGCCTTTGCTTCTACCCTGTTTTTTTTGTTGAATTAGCTTCCCTCCACATCTACACTGCTTTAGCCCCTAAACATCACCCCAGTTTATGCCTTTGCTTCTACCCTGTTTTTTTTTGTTGAATTAGCTTCCCTCCACATCTACACTGCTTTAGCCCCTAAACATCACCCCAGTTTATGCCTTTGCTTCTACCCAGGTTTTTTGTTGATTTAGCTTCCCTCTACATCTACACTGCTTTAGCCCCTAGACATCACCCCTGTCCATGTGGGGTCGGTGGCCTCGTCATCCACCAACTCCTCTTCCAATTGCGCCCTGGCCCCTTACTGCAAACCGCACATGACCACAGCTTGCCCTGATGGCAACTGTGTCTCATGATCCCCACTTATATTTAGCGAGGGATACAGTAATCTTCCAGAAGTGAAGTAAGGGTCCCAACCCGTCTTGTAATATAAAGAAGAACTTCACGTTTGTAGGACGTGAAGTTCTTCTTTATATGATCCCCACTTAGGTCCAGACAAGTCGGTGGCGGGTCCAAAACCCCAAAATTGGAAGGAAATGGCGGATGCTGCAGTATTTCTAACACCTGTTCCTGGTGCTCGGGCCTGGTCTGTGTTGTACCCTGCACCCTGCTTAACGCAGCTGCCATATCCGAAGTTGTGCAGAGCGCATGCTAATGTTTCGTGTCCAGTGCAATGGATGGGATGGGATTCCACATAAGTCTGCCACCCATGGCCACTCATGGTTGAGCAACTGAGGGAGTTGACTTTGACGAACCCGAGGGTTTTGGAGTTGGAACTACATCAAAGGTCTGTGCTGCTCACACACTCTGCTCAACACATGATATGTTTAGTGCCAGCAGTGTGGAGACGTCGCACAACAGCCGTTGTTCCAGCAGGTACAGGCGTTGTAGGAGTGCATAGAGGCTAGCAGCGGCAACTATAGACTTTAAAAACTATCCGCACAAGCGCCACACTTTCACCAGTAGCTCAGGAACATTGGGGTACCTTTTTCAAAAGATTAGCAGCAATGAGTTAAAAACGTGGCCCAGGCATGGAATATGTTGCAGGCTGCCAAGCTACAGAGCCGATCCCAGGTTACGGCCATTATCACACATGACAACATGCCTGGGCCCAGGTGCAGTGGCAAAAACCACATTGCCGTCTCATCGAGGATGGCATGACTCACTTTATAGGCAGTGTGCTGTCTGGCCCCCAAGCTGATGAGCTTCAGCACGGCCCGCTGACGTCTCCCCACACCAGTGTTGCAGCGTTTCCAGCTCGTAGCTGGGGTCAATTTAACAGCGGAGGAGGGTGGTGTTTCAGCCCTCCTCCCAGGAATGTTGTGTGGGGAGACAAGTCAGTCCACCACATTTTGCGACCCGGTCCATGCCTCAAGTACATTCAACCACTGTGCCAAGATTGAAAGGTAGCGTCCCTGTCCGCATGCACTTGTCCATTCGTAGCTGGTCACGTGGATCTTTTGGGCAAAGCGCTGAACTTAGGGACCGCCTCATGTTTGGGGAAAAGTGCTGGTGTGGACGGCACAGTGAGGTGGCGCAGTAGCCAGCAGGCCCAAAAAGGGCAGAGTGTCCACAAGCTGGGACCCCAACATCTCCTGGGCCAGAATTTTTGAGATGAGGCCGTTGAAGCCTTGGGCATGTGGGTGGGTTGTGCTGTACTTTAGCCTGGAATGAAAGGCCTCGGAGATGGGGAGTCGCATTGCAAAGTGTGTAAACCACACTCAGTTTGTCCTCGACCTATACATTTAGAAATGATCTCCCCCAGCGAGGAACGTGGCCTCGATGGGGGAATTTTTCTAAGGAAGCTAGAAAAGAGGGTATCTTGGGCCTTGCTGGCTCAGGTCTAGCTTCTGTCATGCAGCTGTCTTCTGCCTCTGGACATCCCTTTGCCTCTAGCCACCTTTTTCCCTGCTTAGCTTGCCTCCACATCCACACTGCTTTTGCCCCTAGACATCACCCCAGTCCATGCCTTAGCTTGTACCCCCAGTTTTTCCTGCTTAGCTTGCCTCCACATCCACACTGCTTTTGCCCCTAGACATCACCCCAGTCCATGCCTTAGCTTGTACCCCCAGTTTTTCCTGCTTAGCTTGCCTCCACATCCACACTGCTTTTGCCCCTAGACATCACCCCAGTCCATGCCTTAGCTTGTACCCCCAGTTTTTCCTGCTTAGCTTGCCTCCACATCCACACTGCTTTTGCCCCTAGACATCACCCCAGTCCATGCCTTAGCTTGTACCCCCAGTTTTTCCTGCTTAGCTTGCCTCCACATCCACACTGCTTTTGCCCCTAGACATCACCCCAGTCCATGCCTTAGCTTGTACCCCCAGTTTTTCCTGCTTAGCTTGCCTCCACATCCACACTGCTTTTGCCCCTAGACATCATCCCTATCCATGCCTCTGCCCCTAGCCATAACTCTGCCACCCCTGGAAACTCATGGTGCAGAAACTTTGGGAGCTGACTTTGAGGAACCCTTGGGTTTTGTAGATGGAACTCCATCAAAGGTCTGTGCAGCTCACACACCCTGCTCAAGATATGGTATTGTAGGGTTTCAGCGTGTGTGAATGACGGACAACAGCCTGTGTTTGGACAGATGTAGGCCTTGCTAGAGTGTTTTTAGGCTAGCAGCGACTCCTGTGCACTTGCAAAAGTGGGCGCACAAGCGCCGCATTTTCAACAGTAGCTTCGGTACATTTGGGTATGTTTTCAAAAAACTTTGCACCACTAGGTTAGACGTGGGCCAAACATGGAACGTGTTGGAGGCTGGCAAGCTCCAGAGCCGCTACCAGGTTCCAGCCATTATCACAGGCGTAAAAATGCCAGGCCCCAGGTGTAGCAGGGAAAAAAAAATGCCATCTCAGCCAGGATAGCATCCCTGACCTCGGAGGCACTGTGCTGTCTGTCCCCCAAGCTGATGAGCTTCAGCACCGCCTGCTGACGTCTCCCCACACCAGTGTTTTAGCGTTTGCCGCTAGTAGCTGGGGTGGAGGTTGCAGCGTCGTAGAGTTTCAGTCTACTCCTGCCATGAATTTTGGCCTGGGAGAGGAGATAGGGTACCTCAGTTTGCACCCCGGGACCAGACTCCACCACATTCACCCTGCCTGTCCTTAAAGATAAGCAGCATCCCTGACCACAGGCGCTTGTCCAAGTGTCGGTGGTCAAGTGGACCTTGCAGCAAAGCGCGGAACTAAGGGCCCACCTGATGTTGAGTGACACGTGCTGGTGCAAGGCGGGGACGCCACACCGGGAGAAGTTGTGACGGCTAGGGACGGCATAGTGAGGTGCCACAGTTGCCATCAGGTCTGGGAAGGCGGGAGTTTCAACAAGCCGGAACGCCAACCTCTCCTGGGCCAGCAGTTTAGCGATGTTGGCGTTCTAGGCTTGTGTGGCTGGGTGGTTAGCGGTGTATTTCTGCCGGCGCTCCAATGTCTGAGAGATGGTGGGTTGTTGTAAAGAAGCGCCTGATGGTGCCTTTGATGGTGCAGGAGAAGGAGATAAGACAGAAACAGGGGAGGATGAGGGAGAAGTCAACAAAGTGGCGGAGGCAGATGAAGTGATGTCCTGGCTCGTCCTCTGGAGTGCATCGCCAGCACTGTGAGCAGAGGCAGTGGCATGAACGGCGGGCGACGTTTGTCCTGCCATTGCTGCCTGCCACTGATTCCATTGCTTGGATTCCAAATGACGGTGCATTGAAGTGGTGGACAGGTTGCTCTTCTCAGGGCCCCTACTTGATTTCGAGAGGCAAATTGTGTAGACGACACTATATCTGTCCTCGGCGCATTCCTTGAAAAAACTCTACACCTTCAAGAAACGTGCCCTCGATGGGGGAGTTTTTCTGGGCTGGGTACAAAAGGGAACATCTTCGGATATTCCGGGTCTGGCCTGGCTTCGGCAAAGCAGCTGACCTCTGCCTCTGGACATGTCTCTGCCTCTAGCTACCCTTTTTGGTGCTGCACCTGCCTCAACATCCACACTACTTTCCCAGCTTGACATCCGCCTTGTCCAGGTGGGGTCGGTGTCCTCGTCGTCCACCACCTCCTCTTCCAACTCCTGTCTCGCCTCCTCCTCCTGCACAATGCGCATGTCAACTGGCTGCCCTGACAGCAACTGCGTCTCATCGTCGTCGATGAGGGTGGGTTGCTGGTCATCCGCCACCAAATCGACCGGAGATGGAATGGAGGAGACTCTAGTGTTTGAGCATCTGGACACAGATACTCGTCTGTTAGGTCCGTGGAATTGCGAAATGGAGGGGCAGGTTGCGGTACAGTCAAAGGAAGGGAGAACAGCTCTGGGGAGCAGGGACAGTTGCGGTTATTGTTCTGGGAAGATTGGGAATTTTGGGTGGAAGGAGGACAAGACTGTTGGGTAAGAGGAGGTAGAGGCTGACTGGCTGGTGGACAATGTGCTTTAAGCGTTATCCGACAGCCATTGCAAGACCTGTTCCTGGTTCTCGGGCCTACTAATCTTTGTACCATTCAGCCTAGTTAATGTGGAACTTTTGTGCAAAGCGCAGAACTTAGGGCCCGCCTGATGTTAAGGGACACACGCTGGTACAAGGCTCAACTCACCCTAAGTGCCAAAAACACTGCTGGTGCAAGGCTCTACTCATGCCAAGGGCCTCAATCTCATACCTCCCAACCGTCCCGATTTCCGCGGGACAGTCACGATTTGGGTGACATGTCCCGCGGTCCCGGTTGGAGGGAGGCATGTCCCGATTTCAACTCAGATCTGCGTCCAGAGGACGCAGATCTGAGTTGAACACATATGACACAGGTCAGCTCCTCGCTTCGCCGCTGCCCGCCTCTCTCCCTGACACATGCGGCTGAAGCTGCTCGCGTGCTCGCTTCGCCGCTGCGTGTCTCTCTCGCTGACACATGCGGCTGAAGCGAGGAGCTGACCTGTGTCAGCTCCTCGCTTCACCGCTGCCGCCGGCTCCTGGCTTGTAGACGCGATGTACAAGCCAGGAGCCGGCGGCTGCAGCGAAGCGAGGAGCTGACACAGGTCAGCTCCTCGCTTCAGCCGCATGTGTCAGCGAGAGAGGCGGGCAGAGAGCGGCGAGGGAGCGGAGGAGAAGGTAAGTTTAATGTGGAGGTGGAACATGAATCTGGGGGCAGATGAAGGAGAGGACGGCATGACAGTGGGGGCAGAGATGGAGAGGACGGCATGACACTGGGGGCAGAGATGTGGGGACATGAATCTGGGGGAAGAGATGGAGGGACAGGAATCTGGGGGCAGAGATGGAGGGACAGGAATCTGGGGGCAGAGATGGAGGGACATGAATCGGGGGCAGAGATGGAGTGGACATGAAACTGGGGGCAGAGATGTGGGGACATGAATCTGGGGGCAGAGATGGAGGGACATGAATCTGGGGGCAGAGATGGAGGGACATTAATCTGGGGGCAGAGATGGGGACATGAATCTGGGGGCAGAGATGTGGGGACATGAATCTGGGGCAGAGATGGAGAGGACATGAATCTGGGGGCAGAGATGGAGGGACATGAATCTGGGGGCAGAGATGGAAGAGGGACATGAAACTGGGGGCAGATGAAGGGTGTATATGAAACTGGGGGAGAGATAGAGGAGGGACATATAATTTACGGGTGACTGTAGGAGGATTATACTGTGTGCGGGCACATGAAAAATTAACGAGTGGGCGGAGTCAACACAAAAGTGGGCAGGGCTAAATTTGCCGCGCCGCGCTACACGCGCCGCACATTTTGTCCCTCTTTCAGTTCTTCAAAAGTTGGGAGGTATGCTCAATCTCTGCTGGTAGCTCAGCTTAAGGTCCTGTAACTTTGTTTGGAAGGGCTCATGTTAAGTGCTAGAAAAGTGAATTTTGGAAGGTCTTACCACATCACACACACACACACACACACACACACACACACACTCAAAATGACAGTTAAGGGTGAGGGCTTTTGGAATTCCCATTGCCTATTCCATTTGTGGTTGTCATGGGGAACGTGATTTAAAGGGGTGGTTGTTACTGTTTGTTGAGCTTAAATTGGGGTTTGTGTCCATCCATTTTGGGAGTAAAGAAGGTTTCCAGGTATTTTCCCACTTTGATAGAGGTTTTTTTGAGTGTGTAAAGTGTGTAGTTGTTAGGCTGTGATGTTGGGGTAATAGAGGGTCTTTGGTGTGTTAGATGCCCCCAGACATGCTTCCCCTGCTGTCCCAGTGTCATTCCAGAGGTGTTGGCATCATTTCCTGGGGTGTCATAGTGGACTTGGTGACCCTCCAGACACGGATTTGGGTTTCCCCCTTAACGAGTATCTGTTCCCCATAGACTATAATGGGGTTCGAAACCCGTTCGAACACATGAACATTAAGCGGCTGTTCGAATCGAATTTCGAACCTCGAACATTTTAGTGTTCGCTCATCTCTAATCCTTTTTATTTATTTTTTTATATTTTTTTTTTTTAAAAAAAAATTTTTGCATTTTTTTAGACCGCCTAGGGGTATTGACATGGGTGGGGGGTGTCGCGGATTGTCAGAGCGGTGGGGGTCGGCAAACATGGCTGCTCCGGAGCGTTAAAGAGAGCCTCCTGGAGTATCGTTAAGGTGAGGGGCAAAGTGGTAAAGTATATGTATATGAGATTGTGTGGGGTTAGGGGCTAGGCTGTAGAGGGCAATAGGAATTTTGTGGCTTGCTATGGTCCAAAGTGTGTGAGATTGCAGAGATGGTGGTGTGAGTTTGGGTTTTGTGGGGGTCCTGGCACAAACGTATGTGCGCTATTGTGACGAAAAGTAGCCTATTGTTTAATCGGGTGTATTAACTATGTTTGTGGAAAATTGCAGCCGAATCGGTCGAGCGGTTTTTCCTTGATTGAGGAACAAACATCCGAACATGCAAACATCCAAACACACAAACCCACAAACTCACAAACTTTCACATTTATAATATTAATAGGATATATATATATATATATACAGTATATATATATATATATATATATATATATATATATATATATAGTTTTACAATCTTCCAATATATTTTCTGTATCAATTCCTCACGGTTTTTGTTGTCATTCATTCTGATTGCTTCCAGTAGATAAAATTCTGACCATGGACATGTGATGGACACATAGGTGCACAGCTCGTTACCTGGCAGATGTCTGATTACTGCGCTGTGACTATAATGTGCTGTGCACCGGTGTATATATATCACATGACCATATACTGATTTTTATCCAGTGGGAGCAATCAGAATGAATGACAACAAGCAGAGGTATACAAAACAATCCCATCTACTTTGCAGTGTCTGTTTATACCACATGGAGCCCTGGCCTGTAGCTGCTGGCACTTTGAGGTTAGGGTGCCAATCCATCAACCTTCTGCAGCTTTCAGACCTTTTCTATGATTATTCAATTAGCTCCTGTTGCTCTTCATCCGGGTACCTGCTATTTGGTTGTACCTAGTTTGGCTTCCATATCTCGATTGTGCTGCACTACTTTATATTGACCTTTGACATAACACTGGAAAACTGCTTGTCTCCTGATTTATCCTCCTGATTCTGATCTGCCTTGTAAGTTTATTGTGGGTTCTGGTTTGACTTCTGATTGTGGAGCATTTATTTCTTGTACCAGTTTCTGTGGTAATAACTTGTACTCTAAATTTAGCACATGTTCATCTGGCTTTGCGGCTGGTGCTCTTGAAGACATTTGGGTATTTGAGATCTATCTCTCAGTGCTATATAGAATTTAAAGAACTTTTTCTACTGCTCTCTGTTGTCAGCCATTTCCTGCAATTTCTGATATTTGCTCTAGAAACTCCACCATAACATTAATAAAAAAAAAAAAATTCCATTTTTGAATTACAACTGAGTGCCAATAATTTTTTTTTTTTTTTTTTTTTTTTAATATTTGTACATAACCATTTTCTAATTGGGAGTGCCAATTAAACAGTCTACATGTCTTTCACCCATGCAGCCTCATATGCCTACCTTATGTTACTGTTCCTTTCTTAATTTAGATTATATTTCAATGTTATTTTGATAGGAGTAATCTTTGGCACTGTAACATTGTATGGAGATTCATAAAGACTAGTATATTGTACACTGGACTGTATGCTACCTGCACCAATAGGAGATGTGCTTAATTCACGATAAGTCTGCACCTTGTCATGAGTTAGGGCATTTTTGAATCATTCTTCAGTCAGGACTCCTTGAACCCAGGTGAAAATGTATTGCAGTTCCTTGCTGGCATAGATTGCTGCTATCATTTATTTCACAAAAGTGTCATAAATAATATTGTATTTGGTGTGACTGTTGGCCTCATCTATGCCTTGTCTCTTGTCCCACCCACTTTCTGAATATCTACAGCTAGGCCAAAAAATGTAACTTGCCCCTATTTAATGCAGCAACCCGGCGGAGGGGATTAGAGAGTGCAGAATATGATGACATGGGCTGTGCCTCCTGCTAGGCCTGGTGCGCTACTCACACATTCCAACTCCTCCACAAGGCTGTGCAGAAAAAGGGGATTCCTGCAGTTCTTGTCCTTCCCCGGGGCACTCCTTGTAGGAGAGGGGACTTCTCAACACTGAGCCGTGTGGATGTTGTTCAGGAGATGCCCTGATGGTGTGCAGGCAATGACTCAGGAGCCCAGCGGTTGTGGAGTAAACCAAATAACTTTTATTGAAAAACGCCAACAGATGCTCCAGCAGCTTTGCAAGATGAATACAGCAAACAGTTCAATGCACAATGTCCAAGACATAAAAGTTTAGCCAAGGCAAAATAGACACTGTAGTACTTGATGTACTTTTCTCCTCTCCTCTTCTCGCACCACTCCCTAAGGGCTAGTTCACACAGAGTTTACGGGCCAGAATGCGCGCCCCTAAACTCCCTGTGAACTGGCCCTTACTCAGCAGATAGGGGACTGTAAAGGACTATGGGTCCTGATGTGGAGCACTCCTGTAAGGTGCTTCTGTAGCTCCTAATGGCACAGACACCAATGTCTCTTGGGAAGCCCAAAGTTCTCTCACTAACTGCGGGCAGCCTCCAGTTGTACCTTGGAATAAAGTGACTTCATTATTAAAGAGACTCAGCTGACTGATGCTGGGACGCTGCTCTCTGGCACCATATCTGTACTTCTGTATTACTGGACTTCTAAAGCACTGGACCACTAACCACTGGACTTCCTAACCGCTGGACTAACTTTACTATAGTTTCTAGAGAATATAAACCCTTTCCTTAAACCCCACCCTGTGGCCTGTGATTGGTCATGAGGTAGTATGCATAATTCAAACAGCAAAAGATGAAAAGATAAGTGCGTATATACAGTAAAATGGCAGACATATTGCTTTTACCATAGACACATAGACCAACAAGACAAACAAGACAACACCGGGTTACATGTCACAAACACAAAACATATAGCAGCATTGCTCTGGGATGCTGCATTAATGTGATATAACAGATTAATAAACTCCCCCTGTATGTTTCTTTGCTAATTTAATTTGTCACACCACTTGGCCCCAGTTTCAATTTCTTTGTATTCTTGTAAGCAAAGACTTGTTTAAATGATATGAACATCTGTTTTTAATGAAATGAATTTATTTTCACCTAAAAATCACTTGTGTAATTGAGTTTTATTGAAAAGTTTGCACTATTTGTCTTTTGCAGTCTCATAATACATAACAAGCCGTGGAAACCAATTCAGGCTATATTCACATCTGTGTCTCATATCCACCCATATAAAAAAAAAAAACAATGAATCAGTAAAAAAAAAAAAAAAAACTGTCACAAATGGTTACATAGGTCTGTTTTTTTGACTGATTAGTCAGTAATAATAATAATACATTTTATTTATATAGTGTCAACATTTTCTGCAGAACTGTACGATTTGTAGGGTTCAAGTACAAAAAGATACATTACAAAGAAATAGTCACTTGACACGATGGGACTGAGAGCCCTGCTCGCAAGAGCTTACAATCTATGAGGTAGAGGGGTGACACAAGAGGTAGCAGGGGCGGTATCGGAGGTAGCATTACTTATGCAGTGGTCAGACAATTTTGTAACAGAGGTTACTGTCATAGTACAAACATAAAACTGTATGACCTGTCACCAGTCGTGTCCTTTAACATGCAATTGTGTTACGTGATATTTTGTGGGGTAATGTGGGAGCGTGAACAGAGGAGGGTTTGTTTTATGGATTCTAATTATGGTATGGAAGGGTTTACATTAGGAATTGTGATAGGCCTGTCTGAAAAGATGTCTTTAGTTTGCACTTGAAGCTGTAAAAATTGGAAGTTAATCTGATTGTTCGGGATAGAGCATTCCAGAGAAGTGGTGCAACTCAGGAGAAGTCTTGTATACGAGCGTGGGAGATTCTGATAATAGAGGCTGTTAATCTTAGGTCATTGAGTGAGTGGAGAGCACGGATTGGGAAATAGACAGAGACAAGGGAGGAAATGTAAGATGGTGCAGCATTATTGAGAGCCTTGTGGATGAGGGTGATAAGTTTATATTGTATTCTGTAATGAATAGGCAGCCAATATAATGACTGGCACAGACCGGTGGCATCACTGTAGCGTCTTGAATGATAAACTAGTCTGGACGCTGCATTCAGAATAGATTGTAGAGGAGAAAGTTATCAGGGATAGATATATTAGATTGTGGAAACAATAGTAGTTCAATCTTTCAGTCTTTGACGTCAAAAAAACTTTCCATTTTAAACAAATCTGTGGGGTTTTTTTTTTCTCCCTTCATTCTGTACATTTGCAGAGCATAATGAAGAGGGAAAAATGGTTTGCAAAACGGACACAAACAGATTACTATTAGAGATGAGCGAACACTAAAGTGTCCGAGGTTCAAAATCCGATTCGAACAGCCGCACACTGTTCGACTGTTCGAACGGATTTCGAACCCCATTATAGTCTATGGGGGGAAATGCTCATTTCAGGGGTAGGCATATTTCGGTAAAATCATACTTACCAAGTCCACGAGTGACGGTCGGGCTGGATTCTGCTTGAAGTCTTCTCCCGGCGCAGGGTCCCCGCGTCCTCTCCCGGGTGGAATTCACTCTGCCTAGGCATCCGGCCTAGGCAGAGCCGACTGCGCATGCGCGTGCGGCTTTGCCCAGACCCAACGCCTGAGCAGAGTGAATTCCACCCGGAAGAAGACGCGGGGACGCAGCGCGGAGAAGACTTCGGAAAGGTAAGAGAAGAACCAGCGTTGATTGGCAGAATGTATAGCATTCTGCCAATCAATGCTGGTTCTGCATCGAACATTAAACTTCGAACAGCTAGTAGTGTTCGATCGAGTACGAGTATTTCGAATACCGTAGTATTCGATTGAACACCTACTCGATTGAACACTACTTGCTCATCTCTAATTACTATCTGTTGGTAATAAGTTTGTGTCTACCTCCATAGACCTCGATATTTAAAAAAATGGATTTGTGTGTAACCTTATTTTTTTTAACTTATTGCAAGTTCGACTTTTGTCTCTGTCCAAAAGAATACATGGTGGAAATGCTCAAAACGCACACCGAGTTTTTATAATTTTTGTTATGATTTTCTATATTATAAAAATATAATATGTGTTCATATTATGAAACTGATTACTTTTATATATTTGATCAATAGATCTTTGTTAGCGCTTTTTTTAGGAGGGCAAGCTGTAGTTTTTATTAGCACTTTTTTGCATATAACTTTAGTCAATTTTATTCCATATTTTTGATTCATGGTGATCAAAAAACAACAAGTCTGAGTATAATTATAACTTTTTTGTGTGTGAAATAAATATCATAATTTAATTCATTTTATGTACACTGATATCAATTATGCATATTTTTTGTTTATACAATTTTTAATTAATGTCTTTTAATAGATTTTTAATGTTCTTAAAACATTTTTTGAACATTTTTTTTCCTTAATAAACCTACAAATACTCAACATTAGAGTTAATGGCCAACAGATACTTCAAAACACATTGATATACCTATCTAGTATCAAGGCTAGTAAAACAATGAATAATATCCACAAAAATATAAACTGTACAAAAATATACTTTATTTATTAGCTACTTGGGAAGAAAAATAATTTGTTTTAAAATCAATCAAAAACAATACATAAGTGGGAGTCACAGTGAGAAGAGCACAAAAAGTATAAAGAGTAATCATGATACACAATATATACTATAGATGGGTCAGAGGAGCATATACACTCACTGGCCACTTTATTAGGTACACCATGCTAGTATCGGGTTGGACCCCCTTTTGCCTTCAGAACTGCCTCAATTCTTCGTGGCATAGATTCAACAAGGTGCTGGAAGCATTCCTCAGAGATTTTGGTCCATATTGACATGATGGCATCACACAGTTGCCGCAGATTTGTCGGCTGCACATCCATGATGCGAATCTCCTCCCGTTCCACCACATCCCAAAGATGCTCTATTGGATTGAGATCTGGTGACTGTGGAGGCCATTGGAGTACAGTGAACTCATTGTCATGTTCAAGAAACCAGTCTGAGATGATTCCAGCTTTATGACATGGCGCATTATCCTGCTGAAAGTAGCCATCAGATGTTGGGTACATTGTGGTCATAAAGGGATGGACATGGTCAGCAACAATACTCAGGTAGGCTTTGGCGTTGCAACGATGCTCAATTGGTACCAAGGGGCCCAAAGAGTGCCAAGAAAATATTCCCCACACCATGACACCACCACCACCAGCCTGAACCGTTGATACAAGGCAGGATGGATCCATGCTTTCATGTTGTTGACGCCAAATTCTGACCCTACCATCCGAATGTCGCAGCAGAAATTGAGACTCATCAGACCAGGCAACGTTCTTCCAATCTTCAATTGTCCAATTTCGATGAGCTTGTGCAAATTGTAGCCTCAGTTTCCTGTTCTTAGCTAAAAGGAGTGGCACCCGGTGTGGTCTTCTGCTGCTGTAGCCCATCTGCCTCAAAGTTCGACGTACTGTGCGTTCAGAGATGCTCTTCTGGCTACCTTGGTTGTAACGGGTGGCTATTTGAGTCACTGTTGCCTTTCTATCAGCTCGAACGAGTCTGGCCATTCTCCTCTGACCTCTGGCATCAACAATGCATTTCCGCCCACAGAACTGCCGCTCACTGGATGTTTTTTCTTTTTCGGACCATTCTCTGTAAAATGTGAACAAAGGATGAAGATCAGCATCACTCGGAGGAAAACGTAGAAAAATTCTTTATTCCATTTCCAACGTAAAAAGTTTGGAGCTCACCGTGTGTGTTCTGATATTCCAACCGGGGTGCACGATCAGCCTTCCGGGCAAAAAAGCAAACGCTAGGCGTTTTTTAAATGTGTTTTTTGTCATCACTTTTTCTTCATTGTTATATGTTTTTTACGTTGGAAATGGAATAAAGAATTTTTCTACGTTTTCCTCCGAGTGATGCTGATCTTCATCCTTTGTTCACATTCTATCTAATTTGCTTTTTTGCCCGGAAGGCTGATCGTGCACCCCGGTTGGAATATCAGAACACACACGGTGAGCTCCAAACTTTTTCTTTTTTGGACATTCTCTGTAAACCCTAGAGATGGTTGTGCGTGAAAATCCCAGTAGATCAGCAGTTTCTGAAATACTCAGACCAGCCCTTCTGGCACCAACAACCATGCCACGTTCAAAGGCACTCAAATCACCTTTCTTCCCCATACTGATGCTCGGTTTGAACTGCAGGAGATTGTCTTGACCATGTCTACATGCCTAAATGCACTGAGTTGCCGCCATGTGATTGGCTGATTAGAAATTAAGTGTTAACGAGTAGAGATGAGCGAACAGTGTTCTATCGAACACATGTTCGATCGGATATCAGGGTGTTCGCCATGTTCGAATCGAATCGAACACCACGTGGTAAAGTGCGCCAAAATTCGATTCCCCTCCCACCTTCCCTGGCGCCTTTTTTGCACCAATAACAGCGCAGGGGAGGTGGGACAGGAACTACGACACTGGGGGCATTGAAAAAAATTGGAAAAAGTCATTGGCTGCTGAAATCAGGTGACCTCCATTTTAGACGAATAGTGGATTTCAAATCCGGGTCATATGAGAATGTGAACTTTGTGACTATGAGACAGGGATAGCTGTACAGGCAGGGATAGCTAGGGATAACCTTTATTTAGGGGGGAATGTTATTAAAAATAACTTTTTGGGGCTCTATCGGGTGTGTAATTGTGATTTTTGTGAGATAAACTTTTTCCCATAGGGATGCATTGGCCAGCGCTGATTGGCCGAATTCCGTACTCTGGCCAATCAGTGCTGGCCAATGCATTCTATTAGCTTGATGAAGCAGAGTGTGCACAAGGGTTCAAGCGCACCCTCGGCTCTGATGTAGCAGAGCCGAGGCTGCACAAGGGTTCAAGCGCACCCTCGGCTCTGATGTAGGAGAGCCGAGGGTGCACTTGAACCCTTGTGCACCCTCAGCTCTGCTACATCAGAGCCGAGGGTGCGCTTGAACCCTTGTGCACACTCTGCTTCATCAAGCTAATAGAATGCATTGGCCAGCGCTGATTGGCCAATGTATTCTATTAGCCTGATGAAGTAGAGCTGAATGTGTGTGCTAAGCACACACATTCAGCTCTACTTCATCGGGCTAATAGAATGCATTGGCCAGCGCTGATTGGCCAGAGTACGGAACTCGACCAATCAGCGCTGGCTCTGCTGGAGGAGGCGGAGTCTAAGATCGCTCCACACCAGTCTCCATTCAGGTCCGACCTTAGACTCCGCCTCCTCCGGCAGAGCCAGCGCTGATTGGCCGAATTCCGTACTCTGGCCAATCAGCACTGGCTAATGCATTGTATTGGCTTGATGAAGCAGTGCTGAATGTGTGTGCTTAGCACACACATTCAGCTCTACTTCATCGGGCTAATAGAATGCATTGGCCAGCGCTGATTGGCCGAATTCCGTACTCTGGCCAATCAGCACTGGCTAATGCATTGTATTGGCTTGATGAAGCAGTGCTGAATGTGTGTGCTTAGCACACACATTCAGCTCTACTTCATCGGGCTAATAGAATGCATTGGCCAATCAGCGCTGGCCAATGCATTCTATTAGCGTGAACTGAGTTTGCACAGGGGTTCTAGTGCACCCTCGGCTCTGCTACATCAGATTGCTACATCTGATGTAGCAGTGCCGAGTGTGCATCAGATGTGTAGTTGAGCAAAACTGACTCAGCACTGCTAAGTCTGCATTCGCATAGGAATGCATTGGCCAGCCTTCGGCCAATCAGCGCTGGCTCTGCCGGAGGAGGCGGAGTCTAAGGTCGGACCTGAATGGAGACTGGTGTGGAGCGATCTTAGACTCCGCCTCCTCCAGCAGAGCCAGCGCTGATTGGCCGAATTCCGTACTCTGGCCAATCAGCACTGGCTAATGCATTGTATTGGCTTGATGAAGCAGTGCTGAATGTGTGTGCTTAGCACACACATTCAGCTCTACTTCATCGGGCTAATAGAATGCATTGGCCAATCAGCGCTGGCCAATGCATTCTATTAGCGTGAACTGAGTTTGCACAGGGGTTCTAGTGCACCCTCGGCTCTGCTACATCAGATTGCTACATCTGATGTAGCAGTGCCGAGTGTGCATCAGATGTGTAGTTGAGCAAAACTGACTCAGCACTGCTAAGTCTGCATTCGCATAGGAATGCATTGGCCAGCCTTCGGCCAATCAGCGCTGGCTCTGCCGGAGGAGGCGGAGTCTAAGGTCGGACCTGAATGGAGACTGGTGTGGAGCTATCTTAGACTCCGCCTCCTCCAGCAGAGCCAGCGCTGATTGGTCGAGTTCCGTACTCTGGCCAATCAGCACTGGCCAATGCATTTCTATGGGGAAAAGTTAGCTTGCGAAAATCGCAAACTGACAGGGATTTCCATGAAATAAAGTGACTTTTATGCCCCCAGACATGCTTCCGCTGCTGTCCCAGTGTCATTCCAGGGTGTTGGTATCATTTCCTGGGGTGTCATAGTGGACTTGGTGACCCTCCAGACACGAATTTGGGTTTCCCCCTTAACGAGTTTATGTTCCCCATAGACTATAATGGGGTTCGAAACCCATTCGAACACTCGAACAGTGAGCGGCTGTTCGAATCGAATTTCGAACCTCGAACATTTTAGTGTTCGCTCATCTCTATTAACGAGCAGTTGGACAGGTGTACCTAATAAAGTGGCCGGTGAGTGTGTGTGTGTATATATATATATATATATATATATATATATATATATATATATATATATATATATAAATATATATGCACAACAATTTAAAGATTGTGGATCCAACAATGTGAGCTGCAATATTGCAAGTGCTAGGGGATAAATACATAGGTCAGAATACATTATCCACAAAGTGGAGCATTTTACTTAAGATGTATCTAGCTTTGTGAATGAATCAATAGATAGAGTGTAAGACTAGCATGAGCAAATAGCAAATAAAACACTATCCACAATTGTACGTTCCTGCATACATAAAGGTTTACCAAACTCCTCAGGTACAAGTATAGAGTAAGTGGCGTAACTAGGAATGGCGGGTCCCCGTGGCAAACTTTTGACATGCCCCCCCCCCCTCCAACCAACACCGACACCGAAAATCTCGACCGACCCCGTCCTCCACATTCTATTATGTCCCTTAGTAACCCCTGCACACAGTAGCATGACCATTAGTGGCCCTGCACACAGTATTATGTACATTAGTGGCCCCTGCACATAGTATTATGTCCATTAGTCCATTAGTGGCCCCTGCACACAGTATTATACCCCATAGTGGCCCCTGCACACAGTATTATGTCCATTAGTGGCCCCTGCACACAGTATTATGTCCATTAGTGGCCCCTGCACACAGTATTATACCCCATAGTGGCCCCTGCACACAGTATTATGTCCCTTAGTGGTCCCTGCACACAGTATTATGCCCCATAGTGGCCCCTGCACACAGTATTATGTCCCATAGTGGCCCCTGCACACAGTATTATACCCCATAGTGGCCCCTGCACACAGTATTATGTCCATTAGTGGCCCCTGCACACAGTATTATGTCCATTAGTGGCTCCTGTTCACAGTATTATGTCCCATAGTGGCCCCTGCACACAGTATTATGCCCCATAGTGGTCCCTGCACACAGTATTATATCCCTTAGTGGCCCCTGCACACAGTATTATGTCCCTTAGTGGTCCCTGCACACAGTATTATGCCCCATAGTGGCCCCTGCACACAGTATTATGCCCCATAGTGGTCCCTGCACACAGTATTATATCCCTTAGTGGCCCCTGCACACAGTATTATGTCCCTTAGTGGTCCCTGCACACAGTATTATGCCCCATAGTGGCCCCTGCACACAGTATTATGTCCCATAGTGGCCCCTGCACACAGTATTATGTCCCCATAGTGGCTACAGTATTAACCCTAAATAGTGTCCCCTGCACACAGTATTATGTCCCACTGTGGACACCCATAAACAATTATTATACTCTGGGGTCTTTTCAGACTCCAGAGTATAATAATTGGAGACCCGGGGGAATAAAAACATTTAAAAAAACAGTTGCTTACCTGTCCCTCGGCTCCTATGCTGTCGGCCGCCTCTCTCGTCCTTCTTTAATGACGTCGGACGTCACATGACCCGGGAAGCAGGCTGGGTTCATGTGACGTCAGAGACGTCAGAGAGGTATGAAGGAGGCCTGGCCAGGATCGTGGAGAGGTAAGTAACAGTATTTTTTACGTTCCCTTACCTCTCCCGGTCTGCCGATTATACTCGGGGGTCTGCAAAGACCCCCGAGTATAATGATAGTATTTGTGGGGCCCGCGGTGTCACTTGCTGATCCCGACCCAGCCAGGATCGGCAAGTCAATAGGGCCCGTAACGGCCTATTAAAAAAAATAACCGCAGCGGTAGCGGCTGTCACCGGGCCCCCTAATGGCCCGGGCCCTGTGGCAGCTGCCTCCACTGCCTCTACGGTAGTTACGCCACTGTATAGAGTATTGTGCTCACCACTGTGACTCCCACTCAGAGCCCCGACATCTCACTGTCGTCTTCTCACTGTGACTCCCACTTATGTATTGTTTTCTATGTTTTTAATTTTTTTTCTTAGTTTCACTAAGGGACTTAAATATGAAATCACTTGCATAATATACAGATAGTGTTTTGTGACAGCATGTACACACATACAGACATACAATATATTAAAGGGGTTTTCACGACTCTCTGTTTCAGCAGCTTTACCTGCTGTCTTACTTCCTGTATTCCTTATCACACATTCAAAGCTGACTCTCCCCCCAGCTTGCGGAATAGGACACTATGAAGTATCACAATACTTATTATAACTACTAGAAATATAATATAAATGCTGTTCAAATAATATGTACATGCTTCTAGAGAAGAACTCAGTGTCATCTGTGGGTTTGTATAGCATAGCTAGGGATAGAGGCGTAGCTAGGGGTTGAGCACGGGGGGGGGGGGGGTGCATGTGCAAGTGGGCCCCCAACTTAGGTATACTGATATTAGCACTATACGGTGACTGTATGGTGTTAGATGGCGGCTGTACACAGGGTCTGCACACGATTTAGGTGAATACAGTGCAGTGTAGTTACATTTAGTGATTTACAGGTGACGTCTATGACTAATCATTCACATTTCCATTCCATAGGATTTAGCTGTCCGATTGAAAAGTCAGACATCTTTGTAAACGGACACTTAAGGACACCCATGGACAGCAAAGGACACTACATGATGTCCCATTTAAAATCATGCAAATTGCAAACGGGCAAAGCTAGTGTCCGATGCTAAAATCTTCCGAGGACATTAGCATCGGACACATTAGTATTAGGCCGGGGCCCCATGGGTCGGAAACGCCGCGATTTGTCTACTGTGAAAATGCCGTGGGAAAAATAGCGGCGTTGTACAGTACTTACAAAATGGATGGGATTCATGCGAATTCCTTGCTCACTTTGTGGAAGAAATCGCAACTCGGACACGCTGCGATTTCCAAAACCGGCGCAGTTTTGAAAACCGTAGCATGTCAGTTACATCTACGGAAACGCCGGCAGCTTTCCCATAGATATAATTGTAACAGGAAGTCCCACAGTGGCAGTTCTGGCCTGTGGGGCTTTAGCCTTATTTAAGATTAGGTAAGCTCAACCCGCCATTTGTGGTGGAGTGAGATAAGGTGATTTTACCCACTCTTGTACCCCTGATTGCAGGGAATTCGGAAGAGCCCTAAATAGGTATAATAATTTAGGTTGTAATGTGATTTTTACAGCTGTGAGATGTCCTGACCATGAGACATGATATTTAATTTATTCTTTTAGAACTGTGATGGCAAACCTATAGTACGCACGTGCCATCGCCCAGATCGCTCACTAACTGGGAAAATGGTACAGGATTCCCCGTTAATGAGAAAGCGCTGCTTTCAGTGTAGGCAGTCAGTGAAGGCTGCTGGTCCGCGAAACTGTGGCCTACAATGACTGCAGAGTGCAGCACAAGGCGTACTGTGGAGCATCTAATACTAAGTGTGTGGGGGGGGGCTACTGTGGAGCATATAATACAGTGTTTGGGGGACTACTCTGGAACATATAATACTGTGGGGGGTAACTGTGAAGCATATAATACTGTCTGGGGACTACTGTGGAGCATATAGTACTGTGGGGGGCTTTAGTGTGGAGCATATAATACTGTGTTTGAGGGTCTACTGTGGAGCATATAATTATGTGTGGGGGCCCAAAGTGGAACATATAATACTGTGTGGGGGTCACTGTGAAGCATATAATACTGTGTGGGGGCCACTGTAGGGCATATTGTACTGTCTGGGGGTCACTGTGGGGCAGGTTGTACTGTCTGGAGCCACTGTTGAACAGGTTGTACTGTCTGGGGTTCCCTCACTATCTATATCACACGTGGGGAAGGTAGCTCGGTAGAAGCAGTGGTGCGGACCCAGCCAGTCAGAGACAGGGGCACAAATCTTGCAGCAAACCTGTTTAAAAAATAAATAAATAAACCGTTATGTCAAGCACAAAAAAATGAGCAAAATACTATACAGCCTTAACTTCACGAAAAACAGTAAGAAGTAAAATTCTGCTCATCTGAGCTACTAACTAAACAGTAATCATAAGCTAACTATATGCGTGGCTTACTAAACAGCCACATGAACAAACAAATAAGCGCAGTACAGTCTCACTGGACTCAGTATCAGGACAGACCCAGACGCCTCCTCTCATTCCCTGGATCTGACTTGAAGTGCAGGCTCTTCAGCGTTTTATGGCCCAGTAATGAGCCTAGTACACACAGCTGAAACTGAGGCCTATTCCAGACCCTCACTTTACCAAACGTAAGTCAGAAACCTGTGGTTGATATAGCGGGACTCCAGCACTATGCCTGTCACCTTCTCCCACAAAGTATCTGTTTTATAGCAGGCATGACATTAGTACAGGCTGTAATAACATTGCAGTCACTATAAAACAGATCCTGCGTGATGTAAATAGTGAACATTAATTTTTCAAAAGTACCAAGTCCTTTCAGTTGTTTGCATCATTAAAAGCTCTGTAAAGCCTCATGCACACAACTTTAATTTGTGGGTCCGTAACCATCCATAATTGTGGATCTGCAGAGTATTAAGGTTAAATTGCCATGTTGGCCCTTTTGCGATAATCTAGTGAATTTTGCGTTGCAGTTTAGGCACTCAGTCTCTAAAACATTCGCTATCACTTTTCTAGGAGTTTCGTCATGGACATAATTTTTTTTAGGATAGTTACATAGGTATAAATTAGCAGGGTCATTGGGTAGTTCGATACCAACGTAGCTCATATGGAATCTTTAGCAGCAAAATCCATAGTTACGTTTGATTACATCTATTGTGTTTTGTGGCAAGTGGACACTTAGTGCAATAGCTTTTTTGGGGTTCACAATGATTCCTGAGAAGGTGGGCGTATTCATAAGAATAGGCAAGGATGTCAGTGGTTGAGTGATAAATAATAACATGCCATCTGCGTATATATTGAATTTAAGCTTGGTTTCATCTATTCTGTATCCTGAAATGTTGTGATTTAAATGTATACTTTGTAATAGAGGCTCCATAGTAATGGCAAATAATAGAGGTGATAGGGGGCAGGTCTTTCTAGTTCCTGTTTGGATGCTAAAATATGAGAAGGAGTGTCTTAACTTTAGCTTGAGGGGAATGGTAAAGTGAGTATACAACCCCTAAGAAGGGGCCTTTGATGCCTGGATTGATGAGGGTTGTCACATAATGAGAAAGCCTGTTAGCTAGGATTTTTATGAGGATTTTGTAGTTAGTTGGAGGTTTGTGGAATGTGATTCGTCCTTTACTGGTTTGCGAATCATAGAGATAATGGCTTGAAAAAATTCAGAGTGGGAAGGTATTCTCTCCCTTGAGTGATAGTAAGTGGAGGGTACATATATGAGCAAATTTTTTGTAGAACAAGGCCATATACTGTAGCCTTTAGGACCAGGGCTACGGGAGTAATTTTACGGCATCACATAACTATTCTGTGGTTCTAGGAGTGTTAAGGGAAGCAAGGATGTCTTCAGGCAGTATTGGTAGGGCTAGGGAGCACAGCCAATTGTGAAGTTCTGTTGTAGGTATGCGTGGAGAAGAAAGAAACTAAATTATTACATTATTTCTAAGATGTGCATTAAGCTTTCTGGCAAACATTGGCAGTAGCATTATTAGAGTTGGCATAAATCCTAACTTAACTTCATCACTTGGGAGATTTTTCAACTTTACACTCTTCCAGGATAGAGAAGGCTGTTCTTGTTTCAGAGATTTGGGTTGAGTTGCAATCTTGGAAGTGTACACTCACCGGCCACTTTATTAGGTACACCTGTCCAACTGCTCGTTAACACTTAATTTCGTATCAGCCAATCACATGGCGGCAACTCAGTGCATTTAGGCATGTAGACATGGTCAAGACAATCTCCTGCAGTTCAAACCGAGCATCAGTATGGGGAAGAAAGGTGATTTGAGTGCCTTTGAACGTGGCATGGTTGTTGGTGCCAGAAGGGCTGGTCTGAGTATTTCAGAAACTGCTGATCTACTGGGATTTTCACGCACAACCATCTCTAGGGTTTACAGAGAATGGTCCGAAAAAGAAAAAACATCCAGTGAGCGGCAGTTCTGTGGGCGGAAATGCGTTGTTGATGCCAGAGGTTAGAGGAGAATGGCCAGACTGGTTCGAGCTGATAGAAAGGCAACAGTGACTCAAATAGCCACCCGTTACAACCAAGGTAGCCAGAAGAGCATCTCTGAATGCACAGTACGTCGAACTTTGAGGCAGATGGGCTACAGCAGCAGAAGACCACACCGGGTGCCACTCCTTCCAGCTAAGAACAGGAAACTGAGGCTACAATTTACACAAGCTCATCGAAATTGGACAATTGAAGATTGGAAAAACGTTGCCTGGTCTGATGAGTCTCGATTTCTGCTGTGACATTCGGATGGTAGGGTCAGAATTTGGCGTCAACAACATGAAAGCATGGATCCATCCTGCCTTGTATCAACGGTTCCGGCTGGTGGTGGTGGTGTCATGGTGTGGGGAATATTTTCTTGGCACTCTTTGGGCCCCTTGGTACCAATTGAGCATCGTTGCAACGCCAAAGCCTACCTGAGTATTGTTGCTGACCATGTCCATCCCTTTATGACCACAATGTACCCAACATCTGATGGCTACTTTCAGCAGGATAATGCGCCATGTCATAAAGCTGGAATCATCTCAGACTGGTTTCTTGAACATGACAATGAGTTCACTGTACTCCAATGGCCTCCACAGTCACCAGATCTCAATCCAATAGAGCATCTTTGGGATGTGGTGGAACGGGAGATTCGCATCATGGATGTGCAGCCGACAAATCTGCGGCAACTGTGTGATGCCATCATGTCAATATGGACCAAAATCTCTGAGGAATGCTTCCAGCACCTTGTTGAATCTATGCCACGAAGAATTGAGGCAGTTCTGAAGGCAAAAGGGGGTCCAACCCGTTACTAGCATGGTGTACCTAATAAAGTGGCCGGTGAGTGTATATATCTCTGCTCCAGAGTGGTAAGTTTCTGTATTACTTTAGTCAGTGGGTGAATTTTTTGCTTTTTTGAGTTTGGAGCCTTGTTTGATTAATTGCCCTTGTAAAACTAAAATTAGATTATTGGCAATGAAAGGCTTAACTGTTCAGTGTCTGTGGAATTCTGCAAACTGCAGCAGTCACAAGCTCATATCACAGTGCCAAAATTCTCCCTACCTCCTATGACTTCTTTGACTATCTGCCTGTAATCCTCACTAAATTAAACTTTATTCCACCTGTCCTCCTCCTATTATTCTGTAGTTCTATTTCATTGTTATTGTTTTCCAGTAGCAAAATAGAGCTATTGCTTGGGATCATGCAGTAATGATGATTCCGCTAATATTTCTCAGCTTAAACACATCTAAAAATGGCTGTCTTCCTCAGCTAAAATTATATACAAATATATCTGTGACATCAGCACTGTAAGGTCTCCCTCTACCAATCATTATTGGCTGAGAGGTAGGGTTGAGCGATCGGCAATTGAGTAAATTTCACGATCGCGATTGGGATCGAGGTCGGAGGTTATCTCAAGATCGGATCAACCCTAAAAGTGATTTTTCCCATATAGAAGCATTGACTAGGGTAGAGGATCGAGATTGGAAAAGATCGGATTCCGATTGGCAATCGAGCAAATTTCACGATCGTGTTCGGAATGGGCTGGAAAATGATCAGAAATCGTATTTTTAAATCGATCCTGAAATCTCAAGATCGGCTCAACCCCACTGAGAGGTTGTCAGATGATACCAGAACCCCATCGAACATCACAGACAGGTCTCGTCTGTTTTCAATGCATAATACATACCACAGCAACTACTTTAGTTTGCACAAAATAAAACAAAATGTATTTGGTTATGTAAAAAAAAAAATCGAATAATTAGCAATATTTGGGTCAAATATGGCTCTTAATGAATTGTTTGCTCAACTCTAACCCTTTGTTCTTGTGTTCATGCTAGCATAGAGAGTGGTGTGAGGCATCATACTTTGGAAATGGAGCCACTCTTGGTAGTCCAAATTTCTTTGCATATTCTGAAATAAATTAATATCTTGGCAAGGAAGGTATGAATTCTCTTGGAAAAAATTATGTAACATTTAGGTGAGCCTGATCTATCTAAATGTATTGCCGGTTTAATTAGCTTCCCCCGGGGACAGATTCCTTTTAAAGCAAGACTATCCTTAAATCTATGGAATTAATTACATTTTCTTACGGACATCTACATCTCAAACGTGGCTTGGAAATTTTATAATTCCAATTTCTCACAGACTGCCCTTTATCTGCTACAACATTTCTCAATGGAACTATTGGAATTCCATATACCAACACCCATCAATGGAAACATAGTAAGTCCTCTGGTAGATCCAGAGGGCTGGCTAACCTTTACTCACCTCCACCAAAAATACAACATATCCAAAAAGTATATCCAAAAATATTGAGATTTATATCATTAACTACTATGTAAACCACCCACTAAAGACAAAGGCTTTTTTTAATACAATTCCATAGAATCTAAGCCCACCATACACAAAAAGTGGGAAACCAGAAGTCACGTTTTCTCTACAATAGTGTTTTCCTAGTGAGAAAACCACTCAGTTAAATAGAATGTCCCACATATTGAATAATGGCCTTGTTTGTGTCGCCTCGTATAGTATATTGTCCCTTACCCAAGTAATATAGTGTCCCCCACAGTGCTCCATATAATGGTCCGCACAGTTCCCCTACATATAATGGCCTCCATAGTGCCCCCGCCTATAACATGATAGCCCCATCCTGCCTAAACATATAATAACCCCCACATTGCCCTCATATATTGTAAAATGGCCCACACAGTGCCTCGACATATGGCTCCTACAGTGTCCCCACACTCATTGATGTTAAAGAGCGAGTGAGAAGCTGCACTAATTACCATTTTGCTCCATGCTGTTTCTCTGAGCAGGCATTTATCCTTGGTGGGGGGTGGGACACAGTGGCTCTCAGTGTGGCGCGTACCCCTGGGAACTGCTACTCTAGAACAATGGGAAAGATTTTTGAAGATTGGCATTTTCAACACCACATTTCATATCCCCTGCAGCTGAGGATATGACACCATTTACAAGGAAGTGCTTGTTTCCTTAAGGGGGCATTCACACGATGTAACACGATGTATGGGTTCCGTTTAGCGTGCGTAGCACATTGAAATCAATGGGAGGCTTTTTAACCCATTGATTTCAATGTGCTCCGCACGCTAAACGGAACCCATTGAAGTCAATAGGATTCTGTTTTGCAGCGCTGATTCTGACACGAGTTATGTGTCAGAACCAACACTGCGTTACATCGTGTGAATGCCCCGTAAATCAGCTGTACTTTCGACTGAGTTGTTCACTGCAATTAAAACTATGCAAACTTGGAAACTGGCAAAAATTATCATAAATCTAGTGAGATCATTGCCCCTGCACATGCTACACATTTCTCCATGTCCTGTTCCTAGAAAATGGTGAGGGCAAGGCAAAAAAAAATTAAAAGTCTCAAGTTTATGAGCAAAGAAAACAGATTTGTGTAAAATTTAAAAATTTTTCATGTTGTGTATGCCAGGAAACTGGTGTACAAGGCATAATTCATTTCCTAATTCACTTTATCCTTCAAGATATTTCACTGCACATCTAATCAGGAGGACATAATTAAGCTAAATCTTTCGTTCTTGTTCTGCACTATGTTGGAAGGATTGCAGCCAAACTGGCACTTTGTACCACATACTTTGGCAACACAAACATGTCCAACCAGTATGAAAAGCAATTGGCATAATTATCACAGCTCTCATGTGAATGATCAGAGCTTTCATACCTGACACTGCTCTACCCTTTCTGACTTTGAATAAATACCCTAAATAAACCATTACAGGCTTAGCCCACCAACCTATGCATCTCAAACTAATCAATACTAGACTTTAGGAAAATGATAGAATGGCTCATATCAAGAGAGTCACTGTTCTGATTGAATCATTCTCAAATCCACACCGTTCTACTATACTTTATACTTTTTAGTATATTACTTAATGCATTATGAGTGAATTTAGATTCTCATGTTCTGCTAAGGCACAATTTGCACTACCTATGAAACTGTATATATTGTTTTCTTTTATTGACCGTTATACAGATATCTAAGTGGCAGTCTATTGTTATATTTACTATGTACTGCTCGACACTAATGCATTTATTAATACAGTACTTGCAATCAGTAACTAAGAATGGCGGGGCCCCAAGGTGAACATTTGAAATGGGCCCCCCCAACCAACCTCCCCTAAGGCCCTGATGGATTTCCCCCCTGCATTCCTGCACACTATAACGCCCAATAGTGGCCCCTGTACTCAGTATTACGCCCCATAGTGGCTCCTGCACACAGTATTATGCCCCATAGTGGACCACCCATGAACAATTATTATGCTCTGAGGTCTTTTTAGGCCCAAGAGTATAATGATCAGAGACCCAGGGGAAGATACAAACATAAAAAACACTGATACTTACCTCTCCCTGGCTTTGTGCACTCCCCACTAATGTCGGGCATCTTCAATGATGGAAGAGACGTCACTTGAGCTGGGCTTGCGTAGTGACACCTAAGAATGCAAGAATGCAAGCCAGGCCAACGTGCTGTGTGTGCCATCACAAGTAGGCCTGAAGCCTTTCGGAGCCCAGGAGAGGTATGTAACAGTGTTTTTTTGTTTGTTTTTTTATGTACCTTCACATCTTCACCTCTCCTGGACTCTGCTTGCCATACTGTGATGTGTTGTTTGTGTTTTAAATATAAAATCAACAAATACTGAGAATAAAATAAAATAACTTTTGTAATGCACAGGGAATAATGCAAATTGTTAACAAAAAGTGATTTGGTACTGAAAGGGTGACTTGCAGTCAGACTGAAGGTAAAAAAAAATCGGCACTGCAGTTGTGTAAGTCTCAGAAATTGTGAATTTTTATTTATTTATTTTTTTATAGAGACAGGGCTTGTCTCTCCGTCACCTATGATCTCTCTGTATATCATGTTATAAATTTAATTTAAGTTTGTCTAATTGTAATCTATCTAATCTGATCTATCTATCGATCTCTGTATAATTTTATGTAGTCTATATCACTTCATTCATTCACCTCTCCTTCCACAGCTCCTCATGACTGGCTGAGAGGCTGATAAGAGTGATTATGGGTAAACCCACCAGTGCCACAGATCATGTGAATATGTTTAGCTATGAACTGGTTAGCTTGTCTCTAGTGGCAAAAACTTAGACTGCAATAGTGCACCAGATTTATCACTCACTCTGGTGTAATTTAAAACTGTTTGGGCTAAATCTACACTAAAACTTAGACAGTATTATAATCTGCCCCATTATAAATATGTACATGTAAGTGAGTGTCTGTATACAGTATATATATATATATATATATATATATATATATATATATATCGTATTTTTCGCACTATAAGACGCACCTAGGTTTTAGAGGAGGAAAATAGGGAAAAAAATTTTGAAGCAAAAACTGGTAAAATATTTAATGTATGGGAGTTGTAGTTTTGCAACAGCTGCAAGGCCACATTGACAGATGACCCTGCAGCTGTACGGGGATGCATAGTGTGGTTTTTTTTTGCGGGGCCAGAAGTACTTTTTAGTTATACCATTTTGGGGAATATCTATTGCTTAGATCACCTTTTATTGAAAAAAAAACCCGGTGGTTTATGATATATGATTTTCTACTTTTATATATATATTCTAGGGACAGGAGGTGATTTAGAACTTTTATTTCATATTTTTATTATATATTTTTAAAGCTTTTTTTTTTTTTTTTTTTTACTATTTTATTCCCCCCCCCCCCCCCCCCCGGGGCTTGAGCCTGCGGTCACTTGATTGCAAGTCCCATAGACGGCAATACAACTGTATTGCCGTCTATGGGACATTCTGTGTATTAGTATTACGGCTGGTCATAGACCCAGCCGCAATACTAATATATAGCAGTGACAGGCCCGGGAGCCTCATTAGGCTCCCGGCTGTCACCTGAACAGGTCGGCTCCTGCGATATCGCCGCGCAGGAGCCGGCCTGCAACTTTACAGGTACGGGGCCGGTGGGGACCGGCCCCGGGGGAGAAGAGGCCGCTGATACTGACCCGGCATCCGCTGTACTAGAGAGGCGGATGCCGGGGAGGGATAGACGCCGGGGCCTGAGACATCGCTGCCCTGCCCTGCATGAAGCCAGCGGCGGGGGGACGGAGGAGCGGAATAGCATCACTCCTCCCGCTGCTGGCTTCATACAGGGCAGAGGAGTGCAGCAATGTCGCAGGCCCCGGCACCTGTAATGGCGTCTATCACTTGCCGGCTTCCGCCTCTCTATTACAGCGGATGCCAGGCGCCACATTCGGCCTATAAGACGCACCCTTCTTTTCCCCCCAAATTTTTCCCCCGTCTTATAGTCCGAAAAATACGGTAATCATAAAACAGATGAATTCTATTTAAAAACATTTCAAATTGTTGCATGTGGCACTTGAATTTCCGTCTTAGTTTAAAGTAAAAAAAACTATTATAATTCTAGTAAATGATCTTAAAATGGTGTTGTGAGCATTAAAAAAATCAATTAAATAGATCAATACACCTTAGTCAGGTTATCAAAGACATCTAAGTCATTAAATAGAATTAGATACAAATAAAACCTCCTACATCAAGATGCTTTTATAAGTTTATTTCCCTAATAAAGGAGCATAAAAAGATATATAATAGAAGACAATGTGAAAGCAGGAGAAACACTACAATGAAGAAAAAATCAATGAGGTGGAAAAATGAGGGAACAAAGATTGGATTTCATAGCTAAATTATTCTGTTGGATTTCACATCTTGATATTATATTGAAATTTTATGTGCATACAAATTGTATTTCATGGCAGCATTACAGGGTAGCTTTTTCACTGCACTTCGTGGGGAATTAGACATGCAAATCCCATTAACATTAATGGGTGTTGTGCACTTAATTCCCTTCAAACTGTGCTGACAATTTACACTAAATCTGCATGTAGTTAACACTTTATCATAAAACAGTCAGGAGTGTCAGTAAAGCATATTGTTGAGAATCAGAATGGTAAAAAGATCAATTGCGTTTTGTGACTGCGTACTTTACAGTTGGGGTATTTTGGAGTAGATTACCAATTTCTAGCACAACAGTTGTGTACACCATCAGTGACATCTAAGGTGGACTACAACTGACACTATGACTCTGAACTGAAAAGATTTCCTGCATTTGCATATTCAGAAAGGGACATACACACAAGCATATCACCCACCACACAATGTAGGGCTGCAATTAACTTGGTTGTACCTGGAATAATCTACTTGAGGCCTGGTTCATATCTGCATCCAGTATTCCGTTCGGGGAGTCCGCTTGGGGACCCCCCGAACGGAATACCAAACACAATGACCAGCAGTGAGCTTATGAAAGCACACAGACCCCATAGATTATAATGGAGCCCATGTGTTTTCCACATGGTGTCCTCTCGAGTCATGCAAAGAGGAAAGTAGTTAATGAAGTACTTTTATCTCCGCATGACTCGTGCAGACATCGCATGGAAAACACACATACCCCATTATAATCTAAGAGGTCCGTGTGCTTTTATAAGCTCACTGCTTGTCATTGTGTTCAGTATTCTGTTCGGAGGGTCCCCAAGCGGACTCCCCAAACAGAATATGGAACACAGATGTGAACCAGGCCTAATAGTTTGAGTATGTGTCTCTGTTGACACAAGCTGGGCACAATATTTTGGGCAGTGTATGGAATACTGTATGTCTGGAAAGATTGCAATTTTCACTTTCTCCATCAGTAGTGTATTAATTTCTGGAAAGTTCTCTTACGGTGGAAATGTTCCACTGACTCAGACACTTAGCAGGTGAACTTTGGAGTGGGTGTTAGCTGTAACTTAGGCCTCCTGCACACAACCATAGTTTTGATCCATAATTGCAGATAAAAGTACATACATATTCATTTCTATGACCCTCGATACATGACTGCAATGTTGGCTATGTGTTCCTGCCATAATTGAGGACCTCAAATTATGAAGCATGTCCTATTTTTTCCCACATTTACGTTGCGAACAAGTCTATTAAAGTCTATGAGCAGTTAGAAATTGTGGAGAAGCTACAGATGCACTCCTGTACCTTCTCCCAATTGCAGATCAGTTATTAAGCAACACAGGGGAACTTCCTTTACCAATGGTTTTCTTGGTGACTGTGGTACCGGCTGCCTTGACATCATTAACAAGTTTTAGTTTTAGGCTGATCTCTCACCTTCCTCATGATCAATGACACCCTGCGAGGTGAGATATTGCATAGAGCCCCAGATCGATGTCGAACAGATTTCCTCAACCTGTGGCCTTAGACTTATAGTCTCTGGTTTGTATCGAAGCTGACACAGGAAGGGACCTTCATCTCACCAGCCAGTGAGCTGCACCTCACCAGTGAGGTTCAATTATGGGTGACCTTTAGTACTAGATTCTATAGAGATATACAGTCATGGCCAAAAGTTTTGAGAATGACACATATTATATTTTCACATGATCTGCTGCCCTCTGGTTTTTATGTGTGTTTGTCAGATGTTTTTATCACATACAGAAATATAATTGCAATCATATTATGAGTAACAAAAGCTTATATTGACAGTTAGAATGAGTTAATGCAGCAAGTTAATATTTGCAGTGTTGACCCTTCTTCAGGACCTCTGCAATTCTCCCTGGCATGCTCTCAATCAACTTCTGGACCAAATCCTGACTGATAGCAGTCCATTCTTGCACAATCAATGCTTGCATTTTGTCAGAATTTGTACGTTTTTGTTTGTCCACCTGTCTCTTGATGATTGACCACAAGTTCTCAATGGGATTAAGATTTGGGGAGTTTCCAGGCCATGGACCCAAAATCTCTATGTTTTGTTCCCTGAGCCATTTAGTTATCACATTTGCTTTATGGCAAGGTGCTCCATCATGCTGGAAAAGGCATTGTTGATCGCCAAACTGCTCTTGGATGGTTGAGAGAAGTTGATCTTGGAGGACATTCTGGTACCATTCTTTATTCATGGCTGTGTTTTTAGGCAAGACTAAGGCTTGAAAAAGCATCTGTTTTGACGCGAAACGGCTGTTGCCACTTTTTCTGCCAATATGCTGTCACTCCTTCTCTGAATTTTATCCATGCACCCAATAAAGGATCTATTTTTACTTAGAAGATTGTTCGTCTACTGATTGGTGAGTGCCCACCCCTATATTTTCTTTTTTCTCCATATATCCGTAAAAAGTCTTGTTTAAAGTTTGTCACAAGCCACCTGGGAGACACCAAACGTGGAACAAGGTGCTCTGGTCAGATGAAACCAAAATCGAACTTAATGACCACATTGCAAAACAATATGGTGTAAAAGCAACATAGCTAATCACCCTGAACACACCATCTCCACTGTCAAACATGGTGATGTCAGCATCATGCTTTGGGCCTGCTTTTCTTCAGCAGGGACAGGGAACATGGTTAAAATTGATGATAGGATGGATGGAGCCAAATACAGGACCATTCTGGAAGAAAACCTGTTGGAGTCTGCAAAAGACCTGAGACTGGGATGCAGATTTCTCTTCCAACAAGACAATGATCCAAAACATAAAGCAAAATCTACAATGGAATGGTTCACAAAAATAAACATATCCAGGTGTTAGAATGGCCAAGTCAAAATCCAGACTTGAAATCCAATAGAGAATAGTGGAAAGAGCTGAAAACTGCTGTTCACAAACGCTCTCCATCCAACCTCACTGAGATCGAGCTGATTTGCAAGGAACAATGAGCAAGAATTTCAGTCTCTCGATGTGCAAAACTGATAGAGACATATCCCAAGTGACTTGCAGCTGTAATCGCAGAAAAAGGTGGCTCTACAAACTATTAACACAAGGGGGCCGAATAATTTTGCATACCCTACCTTTCAGTTTTTTATTTGTTAAAAAAGTTTAAAATATCCAATAAATTTCATTCCACTTCACAATTGTGTCCCACTTGTTGTTGATTCTTCCTCCCAAAAAAATAAAATTTGATATCTTTATGTTTGAAACATGAAATGTGGCAAAAGGTTGAAAAGTTCAAGGGGGCAGAATACTTTCACAAGGCACTGTATGTCTCTAATTAAAAAAAACAAAAAAACATTGGAGATACATGTGTATGTAATGTAGAAGAAAGATAATTTTTTGGGTTTGATAATACACTTCTAAATAGTGTCAGAGAGTTAACAAATAATACCACTCGGACTATAATAAATAGTTTTATTAATAGTACTAGTACTACTATACACATAACAAAATTGACTTGCATCTGCAGATACGTATGCATAAACTTGTTGGGATCCTCACTTTTCCATTAACTTCACCACCTTTTCCCTAACTTTACACAGACTCACCATCCATTATGACCCCATTGTCATTGCACTATAAAGTAATAATAACTCTTTTTTGGCCCAGTATTGATGCCTGTTTTATTTCCTACACAGTAAGCATACCCCAGACAGTTATAGTGCCCCCTTACTGTAAAAAATGCCTCCTTTGGACTTCTGACGCTGACATGAAAGGACGCATTGACCGGCACTCCTCTCTCCCCATTCTATATCTCCTCACATAAGACCTGAAATTCAGCTCACCGACACCCCAATTACAGGGAGAAGGACTTCTTCACAGCTGTAGCTCTGTGCATGCACCAATATACCAAGAAAAAGGCTGTCTCGGCTGGTGTAAGAGAACATGAAAGAGACTAAGATGGCGCTGTTTAGTAACATGCAGCAGGAGGCACACAGTGGCTCAGTGGTTAGCACTGCAGCCTTGCAGCGCTGGAGTCCTGGTGTTCAAATCCCACCAAGGGCATAAAACCATCTGCAAGGAGTTTGTATGTTCTCCCCGTGTTTGCATGGATTTCCATCTCATGTTCCAAAAATGACATACTGATAGGGGAAAAATGTACATTGTGATTTCTATGTGGGGCTCACAATCTACATTTAAAAAAAAAAAAAAAATACCTAGCATGAACTTGATTATAAGCAGCTGGCCATTGAAGTGGCTTAACACCTGGTTCCTGATTTGACCTCCTCCCTGTCCTCCACCATACATGATTCTCTATATTAACTACATGAGGAAATACAACAACAGAGCCAGAGACTTGACGAAATGGAGCAGAGGGTCTCCACTACTGATAAGAGATTTAACCACCCAGCTTTACAACAAAATTGAGAACCTTGAAAATAGATTTTGAAGGAACAATATACGCATAGTGGGCCTGCCTGAAAGCAAAGAACCTAGGGAACTACAAAAGTTGTGCAAAATTGAACTACCACAGGCTCTTGGCCTCCGTCATCCGATGCAGATTGAAAAGGGCCATAGGGTGGGTCAACAACGTATACTTCCACACTCGCCCGCGGGGCTAACGATAAGCTGCGACAAGTCATTGCTCGGTTCTTGTATTACAATAATAATGAAGAAATTCTCATAGTGTTCGGAGTATTTATGAAGACAAGATCAACGACTCTTACTCTTTGAGGTCTTTTCTGAAGGGATGACTTGCAAGTGGAGAGCATATAGAGCCATCTGCTCTCATCTATATAAACGTAACATTCGCTTTCAACTGGCTTTCCCTGCAATTTTGCGAGTTCCTCTAAGAAAATTTCCTCTGCAATGGTGGCAGATGATTTTTTTTGTAGTAGAGACTGAGAGAGACTGTAAATAGTCTAAGATGAGTCCTAGTGATCTAACACACCATGAGTAAGGGGCATATGCCCTGAAACGCATCATTAGTTCATGATGTGGTGTCCTGTCTATTTTATGGCATGTTTTTGTAAGTTTTTATTCTCCTTTTTCACTCTGTATCTTGTGATTTTTTTAAATATGTTTTTGCACCATTAAAAGTTAAGTTTTATATATATCGGAACATTTCATCGTGCTGGATATTTGCCTGCAATTATTTTTATTATCCCTCAATGATGAATGAACAAAAATTAGGATGTACTGCGTACTTGTATGGTGGGCTCCAGTATGATTCAGGTTTATGCCATCGCATTATTTGTTTCTGTTTTGGTTTGAGAATCGTTGTCCAGTTAGACAATAAGTAGGAGTTAAATAATAATTTAAAAAATATATATTTTAGTTAATATATGTCTATTGTGACCTAATTTTACAAATTGCATCTAAATTGTTAAACCTACTTTTTATGTGTAATTGATTAAAATATAAAAAAAGGAATTTTCACTTTAGAAAACAGTATTTTAGCATAATGTCTGATGAACAGTAGTATAACGGGTTAACAAGTTCATATGTCTGAATTAAGTATATACTTAGTAACATCCTCATAGTACAGTTGTGTGTTTTGTTTCACAAAATACATTTCTGTATCAGAAGACACCTTGTGGTTTATCATCAAATACCAAATATTCATTACGGAAAATTGTCACGTATGGTATGTGTACTTAATCTGGGATTTGAGTGAGAGAGCAATATCATCCACAAGATGACAGATAAAAGCAAAACATCAGTCATCATGGATTATGCATAAAAATGTGAAGAGGAGTTAGTAAAACATCTTACCATTTAGACACAACATGAAAAGAGTTCATATTCTATTTATATGGGAAGAGCTGAAATCTAATATTTTTGCAGCAATTAATGACGATACATATAAAATATGTCAGAGAAGAAAAAAGATACATGTAATAATTTGATACTTACATACTTTAACACATGTCATCAGCAAATAAAGCATGGAATAACATAAAATGCCCTGAATATTAAATTACATAGGAAATGAGAAAAAGTACAGGTAAGGGTATGTTTACAATATGTTTTGACTGCTACTTCCAAAGCATTTCCATTGCATTTTCCATTTACAAATGAATGTGAAACCGCTTACATTTTTGCCCCTGTTCTATCATTGTTTTCAATGGGAATAAATCAAAGTGCTGAATCTAAATTTATTGCACTGAAAAAACCTACCTGTCATCTCTTGCCTTTGTTTCAGTGATAAAATCAACACTAGAGATGAGCGAACACTAAAATGTCCGAGGTTCAAAATCCGATTCGAACAGCCGCACACTGTTAGACTGTTCAAACGGATTTCGAACCCCATTATAGTCTATGGGGGAAAATGCTCATTTCACGGGTAGGCAAAATTCAATAAAATTTTACTTACCAAGTCCACGAGTGACGGTCGGGCTGGATTCTCCTTGAAATCTTCTCCTGGCGCAGCGTCCCCGCGTCTTCTTCCGGCTGGAATTCACTCTGCCTAGGCATCAGGGCCTAGGCAGAGCTGACTCCGCATGCGCAGTCGGCTCCGCCCGGCCCGACGACTGAGCAGAGCCGACTGCGCATGCGAGGGCATGCCCGTGCATGCGCAGTTGGCTCTGCCTAGGCCGGATGCCTAGGCAGAGTGAATTCCAGCCGGAAGACGCCACGGGGACGCTGCACGGAGAAGACTTCTAAAGGTAAGAGAAGAACCAGCGTTGATTGGCAGAATGTATAGCATTCTGCCAATCAACGCTGGTTCTGCATCAAACCTTAAACTTCGAACAGCTAGTAGTGTTCGATCGAGTACGAGTATTTCGAATACTGTAGTATTCTATCGAACACCTACTCAATCGAACACTACTAGCTCATCTCTAATCAACACTACTAAATGTTATTAAACAGCATGCTGATATACAGCAGCTCAAAACTGCAAACTGCTACGCCACGTGGGCCCCCAGCCTTAGCCTTAAGTAGCTGCTTTTTTGTTGCTTATTTAGCTGCAGGGTTTTTTTAAGCCAAAGTCAAGAGTGGTTTGAAAAGGAATGGCGAATATAAAAGAAGCTCTTATACTTCTCCCTTCTGTTAAATTCCCCTCCAGACTTTGGCTCGAAAAAACACAGCAAAATCTGCAAAAAAATAAACAAGTTTTCCGCAACGTGCTACCTTAGCCCAAGACCGGGGCTGCACATTGTGAAAACACTGTGCTATGACCGCGGCAGAAATGCTTTGCCAAATACCACTGTGTTTTACATTACCTGCAAAGAAGGTGGGATTCTGTCTAACGGAGCACAGAAAACTGGAAGGGGGTGGTCCTTTAGTGCTACTGCTCTGTGATTGGCTTATCATGAAGTCACGTGACTGTGATGTCATCAAAGGTCCTGTAGTCAATCAACGCTGGTTCTCCTACCTTAGAAGACTTCTCCGTGCAGCTTCCCCGCGGCGTCTTCCGGCTTCTAGTGTGGGCATGCGCAGTCGGCTCTGCCCAGGCCCGATGCCTGGCAGAGTGAATTCAGAGCCGGAAGATGCCGCGGGGACGCTGCACGGAGAAGACTTCTCGGAGGATCCAGCCCGAGCCTCACTCGTCGACTTGGTAAGTATAATTTGATCGAATGTTGCCTACCCCTGAAACGAGCATTTTCCCCCCCATAGACTATAATAGGGTTCGATATTCGATTTGAGTAGTCGAATATTAAGGGGCTACTCAAAATGAATATCGAACCTCGAACATTTTACTGTTTGCTCATCTCTAGTATCAACTACTGAAGACTATCAAGTTTTTTTTGTTTTTTTTTATATTTCCTACCCACTGGCTAACACGGTACGAGAACAAACATTTTCCTTTAACCATTGACAGTAATTGATTGGAAACTAGGGTTTTCTGGAAGTACATGCAGTGAAATCTGTACTTGCATTTTCCGAGTTTTCACCCCCTCATGTAAAATGAGCAGTTCCTTACAGTCAATTTATCTGTTTGAAAAGATTAAATAGTAATACAGCTATGTTTGAGGAACAAGCACTGGAACTGAAACAATGTTTGACATTGAGGGGGTATCCTGCAGAGCTATTAGACAAGACTAAAAATCATGCAGTGAGTCACACACAATTAGATTTATTATCGAACAGAAGAAACAAAGATGTGTTCAAATGGAAATAGGTTTACTTTTTCGTCCCAGTATAGTCTGTCTGCAACTACTATACAGTATGTTCAGCGTTCATGAAAAACTGGCCCATAATGATGCAAAACCCTGAGTAAGGTCTAGGGCCCACATGGCGTAAATGCTGTGAGGCTTTTAACAATCACCGCAAGGTGGATGGGATTCTAGAAAATCCCATCCACACTTTGTGGAAGAATATGTGCAGCAGACACGCTGCGATTTCTAAAAACTGTGCAGTTTTGGAAATCGCGGCATGTCATTTATACAGTGGGGCAAAAAAGTATTTAGTCAGTCACCAATAGTGCAAGTTCCACCACTTAAAAAGATGAGAGGCGTCTGTAATTTACATCATAGGTAGTCCTCAACTATGAGAGACAAAATGAGAAAACAAATCCAGAAAATCACATTGTCTGATTTTGTAAGAATTTTTTGGCAAATTATGGTGGAAAATAAGTATTTGGTCACCTACAAGCAATCAAGATTTCTGGCTCTCACAGACCTGTAACTTCTTCTTTAAGAGTCTCCTCTTTCCTCCACTCATTACCTGTAGTAATGGCACCTGTTTAAACTTGTTATCAGTATAAAAAGACACCTGTGCACACCCTCAAACAATCAGACTCCAAACTCCACTATGGTGAAGACCAAAGAGCTGTCAAAGGACACCAGAAACAAAATTGTAGCCCTGCACCAGGCTGGGAAGACTGAATCTGCAATAGGCAACACAGCTTGGATCGAAGAAATCAACTGTGGGAGCAATAATTAGAAAATGGAAGACATAGAAGACCACTGATAATCTCCCTCGATCTGGGGCTCCACGCAAAGTCTCACCCTGTGGGGTCAAAATGATCACAAGAACGGTGAGCAAAAATCCCAGAACAACGCGGGGGGACCTAGTGAATGAACTGCAGAGAGCTGGGACCAATGTAACAAAGGCCACCATCAGTAACACATTACGCCGCCAGGGACTCAGATCCTGCAGTGCCAGACGTGTCCCACTGCTTAAGCCAGTACATGTCCGGGCCCCTCTGAAGTTTGCTAGAGAGCATTTGGATGATCCAGAAGAGTATTGGGAGAATGTCCTATGGTCTGATGAAACCAAACTGGAACTGTTTGGTAGAAACACAACTTTTCGTGTTTGGAGGAAAAAGAATACTGAGTTGCATCCATCAAACACCATACCTACTGTAAAGCATGGTGGTGGAAACATCATGCTTTGGGGCTGTTTATCTGCAAAGGGGCCAGGACGACTGATCCAGGTACATGAAAGAATGAATGGGGCCATGTATTGTGAGATTTTGAGTGCAAACCTCCTTCCATCAGCAAGGGCATTGAAGATGAAACGTGGCTGGGTCTTTCAACATGACAATGATCCAAAGCACACCACCAGGGCAACGAAGGAGTGGCTTTGTAAGAAGCATTTCAAGGTCCTGGAGTGGCCTAGCCAGTCTCCAGATCTCAACCCTATAGAAAACCTTTGGAGGGAGTTGAAAGTCCGTGTTGCCAAGCGACAGCCCCAAAGCATCACTGCTCTAGAGGAGATCTGCATGGAGGAATGGGCCAACATACCAACAACAGTGTGTGCCAACCTTGTGAAGACTTACAGAAAACGTTTGACCTCTGTCATTGCCAACAAAGGATATATAACAAAGTATTGAGATGAAATTTTGTTACTGACCAAATACTTATTTTCCACCATAATTTGCAAATAAATTCTTACAAAATCAGACAATGTGATTTTCTGGATTTGTTTTCTCATTTTGTCTCTCATAGTTGAGGTCTACCTATGATGTAAATTACAGACGCCTCTCATCTTTTTAAGTGGTGGAACTTGCACTATTGGTGACTGACTAAATACTTTTTTGCCCCACTGTACCTACGGAAATGCTAGCTGTTGTAAGGCTACACGGGACCTTAGCCTTAAGTAGAATTTTAATTGCACAATTAATAACCAGCTAGTTAGGAGTTGGTTTATATGTAATACATCCACATGGTTGGATCATACAGATGGGTCGTACCAGGTATGTGGTCAATCAGTTTTTTAACTGTAAGGCCACTTTTCTAGTTTATGCCATTTTATACCACTTTTTTCAGCAGATTTTATATAGGAATGACCATCAAACATCTATATGTGAGATTCTGAGAGCATTTTAAATCAATCACATCAGACAGTGAGTCACCCCAAATTATTAAGGCTACGTGGTTTGTGATATAGAAATTATTTTTTAATACAATATCTACCTTTATTTTAATAATTACAATGTATGAAATCGTCAGAGTTCTTCCCCTTTAAGCTTAATGCTACTATGCTGCAATGAGGGGCCAGAAGAAGCATTTGGTTACAAGTGAAACTGCCATAATGTTGCCCATTATATGAGAAAGAATAAGGAAGGTTTTTACCACTGGTGAGTGCCGCTTTTCTTTAGCCTACTGTAGGCTTGTACAAATGATCTATTTACAAAGCAGAGCACCACCAAGTTGGACATCAGTGACTCCCTAATTATGTTCCTTTGAGATTCGGCATGAGTTCAGGTGCAGTGCCGCGGAGCTACCCTTTTTTCCTGTGTTCATTTTAATAGATGTGATAAAAACATTTGTATGTTTTCAAGAGTTTATAGACTTGCATTTGATAAACCTGGTGTATAGTGAATCAGTTCAACAGGCTTGATAAATCTCCTCCCCCCCATCCTCCCTTTTGTATCAGGGTACTGGGAATTCTGTAAGTGACGCTGCTTATAGGTAGAAATACAAGTAGCTAAATTATTCACAAGCAACATATATAACTGCAAGGAATTGGAAGGGGAATAAAATATAAATTGAATTGAATGTATCATTTGCTGAAGTTGTAATACTAAGCTTAGATTGTGGTTAGCTTTTCAATAGCATCTTTTTCTTCACTGTAGAAAAAGTGAAAAATTAAACATATAAACCTTACATATGTATATTTTGTACAAAAGTGAAAATGCTAGATTTCTTAAATAAAATACCGTAGCTCTTCTCTGAATATTGGTATAGCAATCCACTACTGTAGGAGACCTCTGTGTTGTGTTCTTTCATTAGAAAGTAGACAGTGAATACTATAAAAACGTTCTTTGTATTGTGAGCTGATTTTTTTTCCCCCCTTTTACTTTAATATTTAATTCACTTTAGAGAATAAATTCAAAGTGACAGCTTTGGTCTGACCTTGCAAATAAAAGAAATCTATTGCAGTATAATTAGTAAAATTAACTTTGCTTAGTTGCTTTTCTCCTGTATTCAAAAAATTACTGGCCTGGGGAGCAATTAAGTGACCTAACATGTCAGATCATAAAAATGTGTTACACATATCTTTGTTTGGAATGACAGGCTAACCATGAAGGCAGTATTGACGCAGACTCGAATCTCTTGTTGCTTTCATTTTTAGAATTCAAAAATTGAATAATTACATTGATTTCTGAAATGTTCAGACAATTGTTACAATTATTACTACAATTCGTATAGTACGGTATATAATTCATACAGTGTTTCAGGGTTTCAAAAATAAGTTTTGAAGTCATTTTTCATAATTAAACTTTGCAGCAATTTGGGAATCTATTTTTTAAATGTGCAGCAAAAAAGTCAATTTTTATGGTCTTCCTTTATGAGTTCTATGTAATATGTTGTGCTGTAAATTTCATGCTATTTACTCAGACTCTTTATATTTTCCTAATGTAGGATTAATTGGTATATTTAATGTTACTGATAAATATAGGGCTGTAATTAAAGCAGTGCATGATATTGTTTTATTCCTAATATACACTTATTCCAGACTTCAACTACTACATTGAATGTGTAGGACAAAGTAAATGCTGAAGAAGCAATAAATTACTGTCGACTTTGTTCATAAGTGCCAATACTTATTCCAAGTGTATCCTCTATACATTTCTTTAAGTTCACTGGTTCTAATATAGTATGCCATACTTTCCCTTTTTTCCATATTGTGGCCATTGGACACAGTCATATGTCAGAGGTCTTACATAAGCAATGCAATGGTTATTTTTTGTTGTATTTGTTATCTGGCAAACAAGATACTTTAGTAACGTTATATTACCTTTTCTTTCTTTGAAACTGCATTTTAATAACATAGGGGAAGGTTCATATGCAGTTCTTTGTAAACTATATACTGATTTGAAAAAAACTGCAGAGAAACATTCAAAGCCCCAGAATTATTGGTATTGGATTATACTTGAGGTTTTTTTTTTTTTACACTATGCTTAAAAATCACAGCTTTATTGTAACATCTCTGCCTGTTCGGGTCTCTGCGCCACCCTCTGCTGGCATGTTGCGGTGCAGGAGGCGTGTGCAGTTTGATTCCTTGTTTAGAGATTTTGGTTGCACTGTGTAAACACAGCTCTATTTCTGTAATTGAATTTCCACCACACCCGTCTCCTGTACCTTGTTTGCCTCTACATGTAGGATTTAGCTGTCCGCTTGAAAAATTGGACATCTTTGTAAGCGGACACTTAAAGGGTATTCCCATGTGCATAGTTATTTTTTAATTTGTAGATAATTAAAAGTTAAACATTTTTGCAAATATAAGTAATTAAAAATTTTGCAGAGTTTTAAAGATTTTCTCTAAATATCTTGTGGTCACAGTCTGTTGTCTTGATCGGTTGCCAGTGGATACAACCACTAATGCAGGAACTTTCTATTGTGGCCGGAATATTTTCTGATACACGTAGTGTCCCTGCATGATAACCCATCAACATATGAAAATCATAGCTGGGTTCCTGACAAGTCCCAGACCATAGAAAACTTCTGCATTAGTGGCCATAACCATTGGCAACTGATTAAGATAACAGACTGTCACCACTAAGAAAGTTAGAGAAAATCTTTAAAACTTTGCAGAATTTTTAATTACTTATATTTGCAAAAATGTTTAACTTTTAATTATCTACAAATATAGATATGATCATGTACATGGGAATACCCCTTTAAAGGACATCCAGACACTAAAGGACACTACACGATGTCCCATTTAAAATAATGCAAATTGTAACGGACGCAGCTAGTGTCCGATGCTAAAATCTTCTGCGGACATTAGCATCGGACACTAGCTGTCCGACACCGACGCTAGTGTGAACACCCCCTTAGTATTCTTTCAATTTTTCCAATTTGTAAAATATTGTGTATTGGCATTTGAAGATGCGACATGTGACATGTTATAGTATTTGGCACATGAGTGCAGTGTTGTATGTTATGCAATCAGGATTTGACATTGGACATTCTAGACCACAAGTCTATCTACCACATCAATTGCTTTTTTGACATTGTGACATTATTGAAAAAATATTGCAAACTTTTTATTATGCTTTAAAAATTGAGCCAACAAATGAGTGTTTGCTTGTCTGTTGGGTGATGGGGAATATATTTACATGTAGCAATACGAATTAAACACTTGAAGAAGTTTCTGTAACAGATCTAGTCTAGTGAAGAAATCCATAAAGTGAATACTGCTTTCTAACTACAAAATTTCTCATCTGTCATGATTCCATACACTATACTCACCGCACAAGCACGTGGCCCTGGATGTGACCAAAAACAGGGACTAGTTACACACTCACTTCCAAAACAGGCCTATTTTAAGGCTGGACATAGAGAATATTGTAAGAAGTAGACGGGCTGCACGCTAGGCTGTGTCTCCAAATATCTGACCCAGGTGATTCTGGTGTTATCCTTTTTGGAACCCCCCACCTTTGATTGGGGTTGGCTGAGTATATGTTCCAAATCCAGAGATATGAAATATTTAGTGAACATGCCTTGACTCTGGGCAGGTCCCAGATATAGGTATGAAATGTTTTTTCCAGTCCAAGCATACCAAATATGTATATTAAATTATACTCCCTTGCATGGATACCTATTGGGGAGCTTCAATGTACAGATTTTTTTTAATTCATTGACTGGTTAGAGTTCACCAGTTATCTTTTGATCCATGGATGGTTAGAAAATATGAATTATAACATCCATGGTTTTGATGTCATATTTCTTTTTGTTTGATATAAATTATCCAGGCCTCAGGTTGAGACACATAGTTGACCTATCTGGTGGGGAGCCACTACACAAAGGCCCGTTAGATAGATTGACAGCAATTTAGTTAATACCCATGACTTAATTCACCACGTGCATACTGGCCTGTGGAGGTAAGTTGAAATGGCCATACCCCTTAGCCACTGAGACTTAAAAGAGACATTACACAATAAGTCATCATGACCTATCCTCTACAATGAATCAAATTTGTAACAAGAAAAATTCAGAACTAGATACACAACTTATAACGTTTCATCACACCATCCTATTGATTATTATTACGATTATTGATTATGTGGGTTTAAAACAAGACTAGTGTAACTATACATACACTACAAAAGAGTGAAGAAGTGGTTATTGTAAGTGCTGTTGCTTGTACCGGAGAAGTTCTAAAGGTCAAGAACTGGTCTTAAGAGTCAAGGAATCCTTAAATAGAAGAGGTTCAGTATAGCCGGTGGAAAGAAACAGAAATATTCATGTCATAAATGTTTGTAAGGCTACAGTTATAAAAGTAGACATTGAACATACCATCTAAGAGGGTTTGTTTTCTTTGTTTTAGAAAAAGACTAGTATTCACTAAAAAGTTTTCCATGTGGAAAAAAAAAATACAGTAAAATGCATAATAATTGTAAGATGATACTAATACAGATTTAAATGGTTTCTAACCTTAATATAAACTTTGAATAAATCAATGGTACAAGTAAACAAAAAGTTTTTAAAATACTTCTTTCTTCACTTTTCTGGCCCCTTTCTTCTTTCCCCCTTCCCTACCAAACTGTTCCCTTATTCTTCTGTGCTAAATACATTTTGTTCTCCCAAGAATTACTTTCAGATTACTCAGGTATCACATTGCAATTGCCCATGGAAGTTTATAGAGAGGGAATGGAAGTCAGAGGAGGGAGGTGCTGAGCTAGACCAAAGCAGATCCTCAGACAGAGAGTAGACAATGCAGCTAATAGTAGGTTTTCTATTTCAGGGCTCGTTCACATCTGCGCCCGGCACTCCGTTATGCAGGTTTCCGTTTCCTGCATAAAACAGAGCAGGAGAAGGAAACCTGCAGGAGTCTCTCACCCATTCATTTGAATGGGTGAGAAAGATGTCCGGCCGTGAGCGGCCGTGAGCGTTTTATGCTCTCCGCCGCGAAACCGGGTTTTTTAATTCGGACACAGAGTCGGACCTGCAGTACTCTGTGTCCGGATTAAAAAACCCGGTTTCGTGGCGGAGAGCATAAAACGCTCACCACCGCTCACGGCCGGACCCGGTCTGTGCTTTCCGTCTTCTTGCATGTAGAAGACGGAAAGCACAGAACGGAGACCCTGAACGCAGGTGTGAACCTAGCGTCACCTCTTTTTCTTTATTTGCATGAAAACTGTTTAGTATGTATCTATATTGTCCTCCACAATGATTCTGAGTGAGACAGAATTTTTTTTTATTGTTTTCTTTCATAGAAAACTCACAACATTATATATTATAAAGCATTGGAGCTCACACATGTCCATCAAAGTACAGAAGTATTTGCTATTATAATACTCTTGCCCTGACTTCTGCAGTACAGACGGTGATAACCTGACAATGTTTCCTCAGCAGAAGGCACAGAGTTTGTATACCGTACCTCTGCATTTTTGGAAACTATGTAAATGTTTTAGTTACATGTACATACTGGATGTCTACAAGGCATGAGCAGCAGACATTTGTCAGTGTTTGTTCCCAAAAAGACTGAAAACAAGATTATAGAGCATGACTTTTTCTATATGATCAAGGTTAAAGAAAAAGGTTTAAAAAAAAAAAAAAAAAAGTTAATCTAAGATTTAATTTTATCCCCTATCGACCGGATAGGATAAAATATGGTAATCTGTGAGGACCGCTAGGACACACACTGATCACAAGAATGGGATCTTTTTTTCCCCACCTGAATGGAGCAGCAAGTCATTCAAGGTCTATGGAATTGCCAGATATAACCAATTACAGTGCTCGGCTATCTCTGGCAGTGCCATAGAGAATGAATGGTGCAGCAGTAGTTCTTATGCTTGGCTTGGGCCTCGTTCTTATCTGCATTGGTAATCCATTCAGGGGAGTCTGCATGGGGACCCCCCTGAACGCATTATCGAACACATTAGTAAGCAGTGTACAGTCAAAGCACACGGACCTCATAGACTATAGTGGGGTCCGTGTACTTTCAGCATGGTCTCTGCAGGGATCATGTGGGCAGAAAAGTTTTTTATGATCCACTTCCTGTCCGCATGACTTGTGCGGGGATTTTGTGGACCCCAATATAGTCTATGGGGTCTGTGTGCTTTCACTGCACACCACTTGTCAATGGGTTTGGTATTCGGTTTGGGGGGGTCCCCATGCGGACTCCCCAAATTGGTTACCGACACAGATGTGAATGAGGCTTTAGTCCTAGAATTGAATGGGGAAAAATCTCTCATTCTCATGATTGGTGGGGTCCCATCAGTCAGACCTCAACTGAGCAGCATGTTATCTACCCTATGCCAGTAGAGGGAATATGCTATACTATTAAGAGTCCCTGCCTCCCAAATGACATGCTGCCCCTTACTGGTTACATTACGGAACAGTATATTGTTGGGAGGCAAGGACTCCTAGCATTACGCAGAACTATATTGCTAGGAGTTCCTCAATCTGCATTAGATGCAGGCTGGTAAATCCGGCCAACACATTAAAATGTTTTGTATTTTCAAGATTCTATTAAAACTCTTTCACCTTATATATTAAATCAGTTAAATTTTCAGTATTTAGTTTCTCGCCTTTGGCACGTGATGTTGATCATTAACTGCAGTAATGGGGCTCACTTGTGTGAAGGATTTATTTCCTGATTAATGACAGAGATGATCTAAAACTAATTTTTCTTAATATATTGAGTCTGATATTTAAATCATGTGTGCTCCATCTGGCCTGTAAATTGCTTTGATTGCTTCAGTTGTTGAAACTCAATTACTTTATCAAGATTCATGGAATAATTATCATAAAAAAGCACATCTGTGATTTTGTGCAATATATTGCAATAGTTAATGAAATAATACATCCGTAAGGCATTTTTCTACAGAATAAGCACAGGATTCTCACTTTGAAATTTTAGTATATGACTGTTATTAATAAAGCCTTAAACATTGATAAGCGCAGACGCAGCCATCATCCTGCCACAAGCTACTCCTGGCATGTGGTTTTACAGCAAATCAGAGCAGTAAGCAAAATGCTTGTTAATGATCACATGGTTTTATAAGTGGACACCAGATATCCCTGCAAAAGATGAGTAAGCACTAACAAACAATTTGTCAATATTGCTAGCTTTCAGTAAAGCCATATGACAAGGTTGTTTTTGCCTATATCGTGGCCACTGGTTGTGAACTTATCCTTTCATTTACAAATTTATCTACAAACAAGTTTGCAAAATGATAGAGAACCCAACCATCTAACCAACAATAACCAAACAAGAAAAATGACAGCCTCTACTAACTAATCTAAGATAGATTTCCTTTAATGTTTTGCTATATAATGTCTAGTTGCTATTATGAGAGGCTGAAACAATGTATGCCTAAAGCCCCATGTAGCAGGACGCAACAAAATAAAATGAAAAAGAAATGGGGAGGAAACGCATTGCAGACTTTCTGTCCCTAATATACCTATATGGAAAATGCTAGTGTTTTCATAGATATAATTGGTATGCACTGATTTAAAAAAAAAACAAAAAAAACACTAGGCGTTTTTGAAAATGCAGCCTTTCCGCAGCAGATTATTATCTGCAATGTGTGGATAGGATTAGCCAGAATCCCATCTAATTTGTAGGTGCTGTCAAATGTTTTTTTGCTGTGGCATTTGTGTCATGGCCAAAATGCTGCATTTTTAAAACAAGATGCTCTGGCCTACAAGAGGAATTATTTTAAGTACTCATAAAGGGTGTCCACTTAGAATACAGTACATGTCAAGGGTCATTTGGTATAGATTATTATTGTTGTTATTATTATTGTTTATTTATATAGCACCATTAATTTCATGTGCTTTGCATTTGAGGGTTTAGATACGGTTCAAAAAATATGCAAACAAATAGAGTACTAACAACGACAGACTGGTACAGTGAGGTAGAGGGCCCTGCTCGCAAGGGCTTACAGTCTGAGGGAAGAGGGATAGAAACAGAAGATGAAAGAACGGGCTGTTCAGAGGGTGGTATGGTGACAGCACCATTATTGGGGGTTGTAGGCCTTCCTGAATAGGTGAGTAGAGGGCCTTCTTGAAGGTGAGGTGAGGGCCTTCTTGAAGCTTGTGATTGTGGGGGGTCAGTCTTATATGTCTTGGTAAGGAGTTTTAGACTATGTGGATGCACAAGAGAAATCTTGGAGGCAGTTGTGTGAGGAGCGGATAAGAGCAGACTAGGAGGTCTTTGGATGATCTGTTACGTGTCTGCAGGTAATGGGAGATTAGGTCAGAGATACATGGAGAGGACAGTTTGTGGAGGACTATGTAGGTCATTGTTAGCAATTTGAACTCCATTCGCTGGGCAATGGGTAGACAGTGAAGGGACTGGCAGAGAGGAGAGGCCGATTAAGAATGGGGGGAGAGGTGTATTAAGTGAGCAGCAAAGTTTAACGTGGATTGGAGGGGGAGAGAGTATTCACTGGGAGGCCATGGAGAAGGGTGTTACAGTAATCTAAGCAGGAGATTATGAGGGAATGGACTAGCATCTTTGCAGTTTCTGGGGTGAGGAAGGAGCAGATTTGATGGATGTTCTTGAGTTGGAGGCGGCAGGAGTTGTTGAAGGTTTGAACGTGCGATTTGAAGGATAGATCAGAGCCCAGGGTTATTCCAAGGCAACAAACCCGTGGGATAGAGATAAATGTGGTTCTATTAACTTTGATAGATGGGTCAGATAGAGAGGCCATAGGATGTGGGGTCAAGTTGATCAACTCTTTTTTTCTCCATGTTGAGCTTGAGAAAGAGAAATGAGGGTATGGCCGCTAGACAGAGAGGTAATGTCTGGTCCAGAGAGATATATTTGAGTGTCATCAGCATAACAATGATAATGAAAACCATGAGATTCTCTGAGTTGGCCCAGGTTGAGGGTGTAGAACAAGAACAGGAGGGGTCCTAGGACGGAGTCTTGGGGGACACCTACAGAAAGAGGGCATGGCAAGGAGGTGGTATGGGAGACGCTGAATGTGCAGTTGAGGTGGTATGAGGAAATCCAGGAAAGGGCCAGGTCTGGGATACCAAGGGATGAGAGCGTTTCTAACAAGAGGGAAAGGTTGACTGTGTCAAAGGCAGAGGATAGGTGAAGGAGGAGGAGGACAGAGTAGTGACGCTTGGCTTTGGCAGTTAGAAAGTCATTATTGACTTTGGTTAGGACAGTCTCTATGGTGTGATAGGATCTGAAGCCTGACTGAAGTCTGTCAAAGAGCAGGTTGGATGAGAGATAGGAGGATAGTTCAGAGTGGATGTGTTTTGCAAGCAGTTTTGAGACATACAGGAGCAGTGAGATTGGTCAATAGCTGGCTGGAGAGGATGGGTCGAGAGACAGTCTCTTAAGTATAGTGTGACGGTGGCATGTTTGAAGGCGGAAGGGAAGGATCCAGATCTAGATTTATATCCACATCCAAAATTTGGAGACAACCATGCTTTGCAACCATACATGCAGTTCTGTTTCTCTTTCTTAATATCCTCAGAAGCAGCTATCAAGAATTTAAATTAAAATGGTTAATTGTAGTTGAAATGCTTTAAGTAATCAATTAGAGTCCCCTTGATTTTGCCGGAACTATACAGCAAATTTTTGTAGCACCACTGATTGATTTTAGCTAGAAGGCTGATGTCCCACATTGTGGAACTGCCACTTTGGCTAAAGCCAAGAATGGCTACAAAAGGAATAGTAAATATGTAGGAAGTCCTTATACTTCTCCTTTTTGATTCCAGTTTTGTCCTGGTTTCTGGCATTTGGCTACTTTTGGATACATAGTATAAGCCCATGATTTAGGAACCGTATATGAACAATTTGGCTGACTTCTCACCAATTTGGTCAGCAACTGAAGATTGGCTGAAGTATTAAGTGGAGGAGCAGTTGGGTTTACCATATTCTGTCGCAGCAAGACTGGAAAAGAGACTTCCACATCTCTATCAGGATCTGCACCAGCACAAGTTTCACAAATTCCTTTTCGCTACTCATGTTTCAACTTCTTCCTTCTTCATATTCTTGCAGGCATAATTGTTGTCTTTGGGACTACTACAGTGATCCAGCAAAAGGTTACCAATATAAAGGTGAATGTAAAGATGGTTCTGAGAATTTCATTGACAAATAAAGTACTAAGTAATGTATAAAATGCAACACTGCCAATGGTAAAATCTTTCTTTTTATACATATAATCTATATCTCATAGGTGATGTGTTTTAATGGAACCAAGTTGTTTTTTTGTTGTTTATTTTAAAGGGTTGTCTGGCCCCAAATGCATATTTATGACTGATGAACAGTAGCCATTACTATGTGATCTGTCGGGGTCTGACATCTCGACCCCAAACAGATCAGGTTATTCAGCAGTCTCCAAGTGCTAGGAAGTAGCAGCAGTGGATGGTAAGTTGAGTAGACACTCCACTTATTCAAGTAATGATTGTAAAGCAGAAGCCCCAGCCACTGCAGCTCTGCTCATATTTTTCAACAAATTGACATTTTTTATTGCTCTGGCACAAAAACAAAAGACGCATTACAGAAAAGCTAAAAATCTAGCATTGTATTTAAATTGGCCGATAAAATTTGGCAACAATATAAAAGTCAAAAAAGTAAACTGTCATGATTAAATAAAATTATACATGGCTTGGTATGTAGCAAGGACAACACAAAGACAATCTTAGGCTAAGACCCCACATTGTGGAACGCAGTTAAAAAATGATGCAAAAGAAATGCAGCGGAAATAGATTACATTTTTTTTTCCAAAGCATTTTTCATTGCTTTTCTTTTTTTTTTTAGTTTTTCTTTCCTTATTAAATCTATGGAGTGAGAAAATATGTGAGTGTTTCCGCAGGTAAAATGTGTTTGAAAACACGTGCTTTTGAAAACACAACTTTTCCGCAGCCTTTTTCCTGCAATATGTGAATGATATTAGCCAAAATCTCATTAATTACTGGTACTGTAAAAAAAGACTTTTTTGCAACATGGGGTCTTAGCCTTAGTATGATAACAGTACCATATTTTTTCTTTTTGTCATAGGAGAAAAAAAACTTTTTCACCAAAATAATAAACGAAAAGCAAAATCTACTGCTGTAAAAGTCAAGTATATGAAGCAAGAGAAGGACCAGCATCTTTTGTATCCTGACTACCTGGAAGCTGTGTTGTGCTGTGAAACTAGATGACTATCTAGAATGGTCTCAGCTACTTTGTTGATCAGAATGTAAACAAGCATGGCTATATTATAGTTGTTAAAGGGATTCTACCATAAAAAACTTTTTTTCTGTGGCTAACACGTCGGAATAGCCTTTAGAAAGGCTATTCGTCTCCTACCTTTAGATGGGATCTCTGCCGTGCCGTTCCTTAGTAATACCGTTTTTTACCGGTATGTAAATTAGTTCTCTGGCAGCGATGGGGGCGGGCCCCAGCGCTGAAAATTCGATGAGGGCGATCCCACCGACTGCGCATGTGCGGCCTAGTTCCGAGGCCGCAATTGTGAGCATGCGCAGTCGGCTTTACTAGTGTAAGAGCCGACAGAGGGACGCTGCTGAAGAAAGAAGGGGAGGATCCAGCAGAAGACAGAGGCGGCGGAGGATCCTGTTCTCGGGCAGCGGTGGGGACACCCTCATCGAATTTTCAGCGCTGGGGCTCGCGCCCATCGCTGCCAGAGAACAAATTTACATACAGGTAAAAACCGGTATTACTAAAGAACGGCACGGCGGAGATCCCATCTAAAGGTAAGAGACGAATAGCCTTTCTAAAGGCTATTCCGACGTGTTAGCCACAGAAAAAAGTTTTTTAATGGTAGAATCCCTTTAACAATAACTGGTTATTCCATTTGGTGGAGGTGCTTGACCATTTGAAAGCGCAGTTAATGGACGAGACCCCCCTACAGTAGCCAGACACTGGGACAGTCTAGTAAAATGTAGAAGTTGTAGCTTAATGTTAATGCAAGTATCCAGTTGCAACAGTGTTGCAAATAGTACCCATGATGTTGGGAAAACAAGTCCCATGACCGCGCTGCAAGTTTATGGACCCACATTCTGCTGGGTGGGATAACTCTATTACTGAATGTGGCCATTGCTGACACTATTGTCTGAAACCTCCGCTCTTTAAATAGACCCAGAATGAGAATTTGCTCCACCCCCTGGTACACACCTCCAAGTGGAGCGCCAATCTGTATGTGGTCGCTCACCTTCTAACGTCACCAAAGGGGCATGTCAGGGCTCCAGGAGTCTTGTTAACTTGTGTATGACTCAGGGTCAATGTATCCACCCAGAACAGAGTATAGCTAGTGGAAATAAGGTAAAAACTGTACTAAAACTGGCACCTTGTGATCATAAACTAATAAACAACAATGATTACAATTGGTGAATATCTTTTTTGAGTCTGCTAATTCCATGCAGACTCTCCACAGACAGAATACAAAAGCAAATGTGAACCAACCCTTACTGCTGAATTTTCATGAGCAGCATGTTTTCCTGAAAGTTACTGCAGCCAACACCTGAACTTGGGTGGTTTTTGAGATGGCTCACTTTTAGGAACTGACACGTCTCCAGTTATTTTCAGAATTTATAAAGGTTGAAAAGACATTGGTAAAACCTATAGAAATCATTGACATGGTACAGGATTTAAACCCACAACATGAGAAACTTTGTGCTGCGGGTGTTATTCATCGTATTGCTAAAATTTTGTGAAATCTAATCCGCTTTGAGATGTAGTTTTAGGCTGAGGTAATCAGGTAATCAGATCAGGTTATTCAGCAGTCTCCAAGTGCTAGGAAGTAGCAGCAGTGGATGGTAAGTTGAGTAGACACTCCACTTATTCAAGTAATGATTGTAAAGCAGAAGCCCCAGCCACTGCAGCTCTGCTCATATTTTTCAACAAATTGACATTTTTTATTGCTCTGGCACAAAAACAAAAGACGCATTACAGAAAAGCTAAAGATCTAGCATTGTATTTAAATTGGCCGATAAAATTTGGCAACAATATAAAAGTCAAAAAGTAAACTGTCATGATTAAATAAAATTATACATGGCTTGGTATGTAGCAAGGACAACACAAAGACAATCTTAGGCTAAGACCCCACATTGTGGAACGCAGTTAAAAAATGATGCAAAAGAAATGCAGCGGAAATAGATTACATTTTTTTTTCCAAAGCATTTTTCATTGCTTTTCTTTTTTTTTTTTAGTTTTTCTTTCCTTATTAAATCTATGGAGTGAGAAAATATGTGAGTGTTTCCGCAGGTAAAATGTGTTTGAAAACACGTGCTTTTGAAAACACAACTTTTCCGCAGCCTTTTTCCTGCAATATGTGAATGATATTAGCCAAAATCTCATTAATTACTGGTACTGTAAAAAAAGACTTTTTTGCAACATGGGGTCTTAGCCTTAGTATGATAACAGTACCATATTTTTTCTTTTTGTCATAGGAGAAAAAAAACTTTTTCACCAAAATAATAAACGAAAAGCAAAATCTACTGCTGTAAAAGTCAAGTATATGAAGCAAGAGAAGGACCAGCATCTTTTGTATCCTGACTACCTGGAAGCTGTGTTGTGCTGTGAAACTAGATGACTATCTAGAATGGTCTCAGCTACTTTGTTGATCAGAATGTAAACAAGCATGGCTATATGATAGTTGTTAAAGGGATTCTACCATAAAAAACTTTTTTTCTGTGGCTAACACGTCGGAATAGCCTTTAGAAAGGCTATTCGTCTCCTACCTTTAGATGGGATCTCTGCCATGCCGTTCCTTAGTAATACCGTTTTTTACCGGTATGTAAATTAGTTCTCTGGCAGCGATGGGGGCGGGCCCCAGCGCTGAAAATTCGATGAGGGCGATCCCACCGACTGCGCATGTGCGGCCTAGTTCCGAGGCCGCAATTGTGAGCATGCGCAGTCGGCTTTACTAGTGTAAGAGCCGACAGAGGGACGCTGCTGAAGAAAGAAGGGGAGGATCCAGCAGAAGACAGAGGCGGCGGAGGATCCTGTTCTCGGGCAGCGGTGGGGACACCCTCATCGAATTTTCAGCGCTGGGGCTCGCGCCCATCGCTGCCAGAGAACAAATTTACATACAGGTAAAAACCGGTATTACTAAGGAACGGCACGGCGGAGATCCCATCTAAAGGTTAAGAGACGAATAGCCTTTCTAAAGGCTATTCCGACGTGTTAGCCACAGAAAAAAGTTTTTTAATGGTAGAATCCCTTTAACAATAACTGGTTATTCCATTTGGTGGAGGTGCTTGACCATTTGAAAGCGCAGTTAATGGACGAGACCCCCCTACAGTAGCCAGACACTGGGACAGTCTATTAAAATGTAGAAGTTGTAGCTTAATGTTAATGCAAGTATCCAGTTGCAACAGTGTTGCAAATAGTACCCATGATGTTGGGAAAACAAGTCCCATGACCGCGCTGCAAGTTTATGGACCCACATTCTGCTGGGTGGGATAACTCTATTACTGAATGTGGCCATTGCTGACACTATTGTCTGAAACCTCCGCTCTTTAAATAGACCCAGAGTGAGAATTTGCTCCACCCCCTGGTACACACCTCCAAGTGGAGCGCCAATCTGTATGTGGTCGCTCACCTCCTAACGTCACCAAAGGGGCATGTCAGGGCTCCAGGAGTCTTGTTAACTTGTGTATGACTCAGGGTCAATGTATCCACCCAGAACAGAGTATAGCTAGTGGAAATAAGGTAAAAACTGTACTAAAACTGGCACCTTGTGATCATAAACTAATAAACAACAATGATTACAATTGGTGAATATCTTTTTTGAGTCTGCTAATTCCATGCAGACTCTCCACAGACAGAATACAAAAGCAAATGTGAACCAACCCTTACTGCTGAATTTTCATGAGCAGCATGTTTTCCTGAAAGTTACTGCAGCCAACACCTGAACTTGGGTGGTTTTTGAGATGGCTCACTTTTAGGAACTGACACGTCTCCAGTTATTTTCAGAATTTATAAAGGTTGAAAAGACATTGGTAAAACCTATAGAAATCATTGACATGGTACAGGATTTAAACCCACAACATGAGAAACTTTGTGCTGCGGGTGTTATTCATCGTATTGCTAAAATTTTGTGAAATCTAATCCGCTTTGAGATGTAGTTTTAGGCTGAGGTAAATGTTGCTAAAAAACACTGAGGGGAAAAACACTTGCATTTTTACTGCTTTTCCACTATGTTTTTCATTTTTATCTTCCCCATATAAATCTATGGGGAATGCACAGGCATTTCTACAGGAAACATAATATGTCGCTTTAAAAAAAAAAAAAATCTGAAGTGTTTATTTGTGGAAAGTGGGGATGAGATTAATTGAAATCCCTTGTTGGGACTATAAAACACTGGTCCAGGTTCACTAAAAGTTAGAAGTAACCCTAGACAGGCAGTCTGAAAGTATGCCAGATTTAGCTCAGTGGCTGATGCTGTGCGATGGATCTGATATAACTACAACATAGGTTAACTTACTTTGATCCAGAACTTTACAATGCATTTATGGTGCATCTTGGCTCATGGCCAAGCCCCTGCCCCATTTTTCTGAGAAGCCATACCTACAAGTAAAATGTTAGCCAAAACTAGATGCACCAAGATGTATAGAGTTGTGCCAAAGATGAGTCACATTGTGCCACATTTTCTATTACCCCCATTTTTTTAATTATTCCCCATAGGATAAGTTCACACAGAAGAATTTGCCACAGATGTGGAGATGCATTCCACCCCCAAACCTACAGCAGATTCTGCCCAAATTCTGTCTTCGATTGCTTTCAATGTTTTCCCATTATTTTTCTCGGTTTTCAATTGGAAGCAGAGATCGCAGCAGGGCTGAAAAAATAAGCATCCTGCTCAATCTTGTCTCAGAATCCACGGCTCAAAACTCCCTGCTGATCAGGCCATTTATTTGGTCCTAATACACAGTGGAAAGACATGATTGAATGCCAATGCACTGCCTCTGCATCCCGTTGCAGGTAGACTGCAGCATGAAAAATGGTGACGGAATATGAAAAGGAGTTCCTCTATTTTCCGCCACGAGAACTTTATTTTAACCCCCTTTTATGCACCTTCTTGTGCATACGATATACTATATATACATTATTGGTAGAAGTGTGTGTACACACTGGTGATTTTATGTTGCCAGTAACAGTGTATAAGTAATATTTGTACATTAACTATCTTCTCTAGCTATACAATCAGAATAATAAAGAAATTACTGCATCTAAATGATTAAAAAAGGAATATGCAGGAACTATTTGGATTTTTACGCTAGTAAGTCACACTAAGGGCATCAGAATTTAAACCTTTAGGTGGAAGGCCAGCATAGTTTACAAGCCACCACACTTATTAATAGGCCTGACTACCCTTTGCAATGTCATGTGTAATGCTAATCCTCATCCTAAGTCACACAGTTTCAAATGTCAGCTGTCAGTAGCCGTCCTGTTTGTCTCCTGTACACATCTAGGAGAAAGATGGAGAATTTTGAAGAAATGAATGCAAGTAAAGATAACCTACTAGAACCACCAAGTATAAATGATTCTACTACGGATGAGGAGGATGTAAAAGCTACTATCAAACCTCGTTTATCTCCACTTCCCAGAAGACGTAGCTCTGCATCTTCAGATGATGGAGACCTGGAACCACCACCTACAGTCGCAAGGAAGGTATCCTTTGCAGATGCATTTGGATTCGATTTGGTATCAGTTAAAGAGTTTGACACATGGGAAATTCCAACTGTAATGCCAAACTTTGTAATGGAAAGCATTAAAATTGAGGAATTTTATTTAACACCAAGCTTTATCTTACCTCCAGTCACTGGCATTATGGAAAGGCTGCATGCAAAAAATGTGACACTGGAATCTGTGGATTTCATACCAGGAACATCAGCCATGAAGGGAATTATTCGAGTTCTCAATATTTCTTTTGAAAAACAGGTCTACGTCAGAATGTCACTTGATAACTGGCAAAGCCATTATGACCTATTGGCAGAGTATGTACCCAATTCTTGTGATGGGAAAACAGATCAATTCTGCTTTACAATATCATTGGTCAGCCCATATCAACAAGAGGGAGCACAAGTGGAGTTCTGTTTATGCTATGAAACATCAGTTGGTACCTTTTGGGATAATAATGATGGACAGAATTATGTGCTAACATGTCAAAAGAAGGAAAAAGTTATAGAAATTAGTAAGGATTCAGATGAGGTTATAGACAAAAATAAGAAAAGTTGTTTAAAGCCATCACTAAGGTAAGTCTGATAATAAAACTATGTTAATTAAAACACAATGTAATTGGAAACACATTATGCAAATTCAGTTTATTCTTTACACGTTAACCAAACATAGCACCAATTAAAACGGTGAGCAGAATACATTTTTTAAGAAACATGATAACAGTATACTAACACTCACACAAACAGAACATATAGTAAAACTTGCAATGTTTACTTTGCTTTCTGTGTTTTGTTCAAAATGTCTAGGTAGTTTGGTAAATAAACCAATATCCTTATTTGCACAGTGCAATAGACTTGTCTGTCACATAGAGCTGCATTATTATAATAGATAAATGAGTGAGGGGAGGCAGGAGCATTCCTACGTAGGAGCTGTACAAGCAACTTTTCAACTGTCATTAGTACAAACTGTGTGTATGCCATAATAATGTATTACCATAGTGCAAAAAATTGTAAAAAATATTTGTTACATTATTAAATTATTTTATTATTCATAGATCCTACTGTAGCAGTATATGGTGACGTGATCTAGCATAAATGTCACTGTTACGTAAATGATGAGAATGTGTACTTGGCTCTAGAGTGTGGTCTCACCTTTCTCCAGAACCATCTGTCACAAGTAGGAAGTTAGATAAGAGAGGGTAAAAGGGTAATTTCCCAAGGTCAATAGTGTGTACAATGATATTTGAAAGCTCTTGGCCACATTTAACAAGATATGTAAATTTAGGTAGTTTGGTTCATTTGTGGCAGCCAAATTGGTTTTTAATTTATTCTAGTTTTTTGTTGTTGTGTTTTTTTTTCCTTTTCCTTATATACGTTAGCATTCTGTGGATGTTTGAGTTTTCTTTATTAATGGGAAAAAGGTACAATAAAAATAATTTTAAAAAAAATATGTATGAGACTGGAATAACTCATGCAGTTTTTGATGCATTTTGGAGGTGCAGTTTGAGCATATTTTTATGCATATGTTTTGCAGTGAACTCTTTATGGTAGTTTTACTATTAATAATGTTAGTTCTCACAATAGTTGATTTAATTAGCAATAACAATTATTACCAAAATAATGCTGGGGATCCATGGCGATTTTGTGTTACAAGACCAAAGATTGTGTAGGCCAAGGTATAAGAAAGTCAGAACAGTTATTTTGGGCTATGACTGCATGCATAAAGACATACTGTATAATGATATGGAAAGCAGTAAAAAGTTATATATAATTTTTTTTTTTTTTTTTAATTTAATACTGAATTCAGTGGTGTACAATCACAATGTGTCAGTGGCTGAAACCCTTTCACTAACAGACATGCAAGTTCAAAAGGGGGAATTAGCTCCGTGTTGCAGAAACACAGCATTTTTGGCTGCTGCAGAAATGTAGCAGAAAAAGTCACACTATTTTTTTACAACACCAGCAACGTGAATAAGATTTCATTAATCTCATCCACACATTGTGTAAAAATAGTTGCAAAAAAGCTGCATTTTAAATTTAGATGCAGAATTGCAAGCAGTTTCCCTATACATATTCAATAGAGGAAGTACAAAATGCTGCATTTCACTAGGTGGAGCTTTAACCTAAGGCTTTTTGCAGATGACTGTGGCCGTGTTCAGAGTGCTATCTGTGTATTTCCCGGATAGTACACTGACCCATTCATTTCTATGGGCCCCTACACATGGCCATGAATTACACGGTCGCATGTGCGGGCCAACAATCCGTGCCACAAAATATAGAACAGGTCCTATTCCGGTCCTATTTTATGGCCCTTGCTTCCAAGGCTCCTATTCATTTCATGCCTTTAATTCACGGCTGGCCAGTAGAACATGGCCATGTGCAACTGGCCTTAGGTTTATGCCCCAGGTTCCAGAAACACAGCTTTTTTTGTTGCAGATTTTGCAGTTTGTTTGGTTTTTTTAATCAAATCCAGGAGTGGATTCAGCTGAAGGGAGAAGTATATAGGCTTCCTATAGATTTCCCATTACTTTCGTAGCCACCCCTGGGTTTGGCTCCAAAAAACATAAGGTGTGGAGAGAAAAGTCCTGCTTACACAGATCAGACGCAGGTGTGAACCTAGTCTATGTCTGTCAGAATTGTTTCCCATTAGAGATGAGCGAACAGTGTTCTATTGAACTCATGTTCGATCGGATATTAGGCTGTTCGGCATGTTTGAATCGAATCGAACACCGCGTGGTAAAGTGCGCCATTACTCGATTCCCCTCCCACCTTCCCTGGCGCCTTTTTTGCTCCAATAACAGCGCAGGGTAGGTGGGACAGGAACTACGACACCGGTGACGTTGAAAAAAGTAGGAAAAACCCATTGGCTGCCGAAAACATGTGACCTCTAATTTAAAAGAACAGCGCCGCCCAGGTTTGCGTCATTCTGAGCTTGCAATTTACCGGGGACGGAGGTTTCCGTCCAGTTAGCTAGGGCTTAGATTCTGGGTAGGCAGGGACAGGCTAGGATAGGAAGGAGAAGACAACCACAACAGCTCTTGTAAGAGCTAAATTCCAGGGAGAAGCTTGTCAGTGTAACGTGGCACTGACGGGCTCAATCGCCGCAACCCAGCTTTCCCAGGATCCTGAATGGAATACACTGACAGTGTATTCCCGTATACCCCATATATACACCCCAAATCCCCGTTCCAACGGTGTGCCCCCCCACCTTCACCCCAGAAATACCCTGCAAGTCCCCTAGCAATAGAATTGGGGCTATATACACCCACTATTTTTGCTACTGCCATATAGTGCCATTGTCTGACTGGGAATTCCAAGAATATATTGGGTTTACAAATACCCTCATTTCTTGCTACTGCCATATAGTGCCATTGTTTGACTGGGAATTCAAAGAATATATTGGGGTTACAAATACCCTCATTTCTTGCTACTGCCATATAGTGCCATTGTCTGACTGGGAATTCCAAGAATATATTGGGTTTACAAATACCCTCATTTCTTGCTACTGCCATATAGTGCCATTGTTTGACTGGGAATTCAAAGAATATATTGGGGTTACAAATACCCTCATTCCTTGCTACTGCCATATAGTGCCATTGTCTGACTGGGAATTTCAAGAATATATTGGGTTTACAAATACCCTCATTTCTTGCTACTGCCATATAGTGCCATTGTCTGACTGGGAATTCCAAGAATATATTGGGTTTACAAATACCCTCATTTCTTGCTACTGCTATATAGTGCCATTGTCTGACTGGGAATTCAAAGAATATATTGGGGTTACAAATACCCTCATTTCTTGCTACTGCCATATAGTGCCATTGTCTGACTGGGAATTCCAAGAATATATTGGGTTTACAAATACCCTCATTTCTTGCTACTGCTATATAGTGCCATTGTCTGACTGGGAATTCCAAGAATATATTGGGTTTACAAATACCCTCATTTCTTGCTACTGCCATATAGTGCCATTGTCTGACTGGGAATTCAAAGAATATATTGGGTTTACAAATACCCTCATTTCTTGCTACTGCCATATAGTGCCAGTTTCTGACTGGGAATTCAAAGAATATATTGGGTTTACAAATACCCTCATTTCTTGCTACTGCCATATAGTGCCATTGTCTGACTGGGAATTCAAAGAATATATTGGGGTTACAAATACCCTCATTTCTTGCTACTGCCATATAGTGCCATTGTCTGACTGGGAATTCCAGGAATATATTGGGTTTACAAATACCCTCATTTCTTGCTACTGCCATATAGTGCCAGTTTCTGACTGGGAATTCAAAGAATATATTGGGGTTACAAATACCCTCATTTCTTGCTACTGCCATATAGTGCCATTGTCTGACTGGGAATTCAAAGAATATATTGGGGTTACAAATACCCTCATTTCTTGCTACTGCCATATAGTGCCATTGTCTGACTGGGAATTCTAAGAATACATTGGGTTTACAAATACCCTCATTTCTTGCTACTGCCATATAGTGCCATTGTCTGACTGGGAATTCAAAGAATATATTGGGGTTACAAATACCCTCATTTCTTGCTACTGCCATATAGTGCCATTGTCTGACTGGGAATTCCAGGAATATATTGGGTTTACAAATACCCTCATTTCTTGCTACTGCCATATAGTGCCATTGTCTGACTGGGAATTCAAAGAATATATTGGGGTTACGTGCACCCACAATTTTTGCTACTGGTATATAGTGCCAGTTTCTGAGTGGAAATTCCCCAAATAATTTGGGGATTCATTCACCCTACATCTCAGGCTCTTGCCATATTCACCCAGGTTGTCAGTGCTGCACCAGCTCGTTCCCAGACAGCTCAGCCCGAAAAACACATTACCTATATAGAGAATTTGGACAATCAAGACAACATGTTCTAAATCTAATGTCTGCACCTTTTCCAGAATTAAAATAAAGGCAGCGTTTAACTTTCAAATAGCACTGCACAAAGGAAGATCTTATCAGCTTGTATCATGACATGCTACTAAAAAGTGTCATTTGTGTATCTTAATGTAAATATAGTTGTATAAGCTTTTTGGGTTTTAGGCACTGCCAAGTTGTTTATTACCACCCGCTCCCTTATAATGATGATGACGCCAAAGTCACTGTGGGTGTTCAGAGCTCACAGCTTTGGTTGACATTTGTCTTGCTCTCTGTCGGTACCAGCTGTCTTTTTGGATACCGTAAAGTTATGTTGACTTTATTAACAGCTATAGAAGCTTTAGCCAGGTTGTGACGGTGTGTAACCCTAACAACACTAAGTGGGATACACATTAATAGTCAGTCTATGTATGCTAAACGTATCACTGAAGTAATTTTTTTTCCCTCTCCCCTAATATAAGAAAGGAACAGACATTAGACCTAGACCGGGGTTCGAGGCTTGTAAAAATCCAGTATTATTTGTTCTTCATGATGTGAAATATGTGTTGAAAAGCAACCCAAGATGAAGTCAGCCATGTGTGCCAGTGTGTTACTTGGCATGCCTTTGCTGGCCCCAACTGTAAGGGTCACTCTCCATTTCCTCCATTTTCCACTCCCCTTCACACCATTTGTGGTGAAGCAATGGGATGCACTGAAGTGCACCCTCTAGCCTCGTGTGGGACAGGGACATCAGATGCCACTCCAACCCCCTCGTCTTCCTCCGCCAGCCAACGGTGCGAAGATGAGAGGAGTGTGCTCTGAATGTTTTCTGCCTAGCAGAGGCTAGTTCTCACTTACGAAAATGGCCCCACTTTGACCTGTATATCATGCACAATGGTGTAGGTTTCAAAGAAACATGGCACCAACAAGTTGAAAAACGTGGGCCATGCGTGGACCGTGTTTGAGTCTGGCAAGCTCCAGATCTGCTACCAGGTTCCAGCCATTATCACAGGCGCAAAAATGCCAGGCCCCAGGTGTAGCAGGGAAAAAAAAATGCCATCTCAGCCAGGATGGCATCCCTGACCTCGGAGGCACTGTGCTGTCTGTCCCCCAAGCTGATCAGTTTCAGCACGGCCTGCTGACATCTCCCCACACCAGTGTTACAGCGTTTGCCGCTAGTAGCTGGGGTGGAGGTTGCAGCATCGTAGGGTTTCAGTCTACTCCTGCCATGAATTTTGGCCTGGGAGAGGAGATAGGCCACCCCAGTTTGCACCCGGGGACCAGACTCCACCACATTCACCCTGCCTGTCATTAAAGATAAGCACTGCAGCATCCCTGACCACAGGCACTTGTCCATGTGTCGGTGGTCAAGTGGACCTTGCAGCAAAGTGCAGAGCTCTGGGCCCGACTGATGTTATGGGACACATGCAGGCGCAAGGCAGGGACAGCACACCAAGAGAAGTAGTAACGGCTAGGCCCAGCATAGGGAGGTGCCCCAGCTGCCATCTGCTGACGGAAGGCCTGGGTATCCAGAAGCATAAACAAACACCAACATCTCCAGGGCCAGCAGTTTATCGATGAGGCTGTTAAAGGCTTGGGCATGGGGTGGGTTGTGTTGTACTTCTGCCTGCAATGAAAAGCTTGGGAGATGTGGAGTGGCTGGGAAGAGGCGCATGATGGTGCAGGCCAAAAGGGCGCATGAGGGTGAACTCCCCAATGTGTCAGAGATAGGTGTGTAGGTGTCCTTGCATCATATACTTGCACCATACTTGGCTTTGGAAGTTAATTTTGTGCCAAAAAGTGGTTAAGACCGTGATACCTCAGCTACTCCCGTTACACTGTCTATTGACAACTCCAGCACTGAAATTACCACCTTTGGAAGTGGACCATCACTTCTAAGATCCCAAAGGAAGTAGGCAAGAGATGTGCAGTGCAGAAAAAAAGATGAGAAAATAAGTGTAGGCTGTAGAGCACAGAGGGATTGGAGAGGACAGAGCTGGTGTCGGCCAGGTATTCCCACAACATGCACCTATACTTGTCCCTCCTGGTGACACTAGGACCCTGAGTGGCAGTAATTTGTCCAGGGGGGGGGGCATTAACGTGTTCCAGACCTAGGAATAAGTCTTCCAACAGGGTAGAGTTTTGCATGCCTTTGCTTCTACCCACTGTTTTTGTTGAATTAGCTTCCCTCCACATCTACACTGCTTTAGCCCCTCAACATCACCCCAGTTTATGCCTTTGCTTCTACCCTGTTTTTTTGTTGAATTAGCTTCCCTCCACATCTACACTGCTTTAGCCCCTAAACATCACCCCAGTTTATGCCTTTGCTTCTACCCTGTTTTTTTGTTGAATTAGCTTCCCTCCACATCTACACTGCTTTAGCCCCTAAACATCACCCCAGTTTATGCCTCTGCTTTTACCCCCAGTTTCTTATGCTTAGCTTGCCTCCACACCCACACTGCTTTTGCCCCTACACATTACCCCTATCCATGCCTGTGCCTCTAGCCATAACTCTGCCACCCATGGAAACTCATGGTGCAGAAAGTGAGGGAGCTGACTCTGAGGAACCCTTGGGTTTTGTAGCTGGTACTCCATCAAAGGTCTCTGCTGCTCACACACCCTGCTCAACATACGGTATCTAGGGTTTGAGCGTGTGGTGACCTCGCACAACAGTAGGTGCTTCAGGCAGATGTAGGCTTTGCTGGAGTGTATTGCGGCTAGCTCCAGGTACTGTAGACTTGGGAAAGTGGGTGTCCAAGTGCCCCACTTTCACCCTTATCTCTGCTAATTTGGGGTATGTTTTTAAAAATCGTTGCACCACTAGATTGAACACGTGGGCCAGGCATGGAACGTGTTGGAGGCTGGCAAGCTCCAGAGCCCTCCAACAAGACAAAAAAGCCTGGCCCCAGGGGCAGCGGGGATAAACAAATTGCCATCTCATCCAGGATGGCATCCCTGACCTCAGAGGCAGTGTGCTGTCCGTCCCCCAAGCTGATGAGCTTCAGCCCGGCCTGCTGACGTCTCCCCACACCAGTGTTGCAGCGTTTCCAGCTCGTAGCTGGGGTCAATCTAACAGCGGAGGAGGAGGGTGGTGTTTCAGCCCTCCTCCCAGGAATGTTGTGTGGGGAGACAAGTCAGTCTACCACATTTTGCGACCTGGTCCATGCCTCAAGTACATTCAACCACTGTGCCAAGATTAAAAGTTAGCGTCCCTGTCCGCATGCACTTGTCCATTCATAGCTGGTCACGTGGAACTTTTGGGCAAAGCGCTGAACTTAGGGACCGCCTCATGTTTGGGGAAAAGTGCTGGTGTGGACGGCACAGTGAGGTGGCGCAGTAGCCAGCAGGCCCAAAAAGGGCAGAGTGTCCACAAGCCGGGACCCCAACATCTCCTGGGCCAGAATTTTTGAGATGAGGCCGTTGAAGCCTTGGGCATGTGGGTGGGTTGTGCTGTACTTTAGCCTGGAATGAAAGGCCTGGGAGATGGGGAGTCGCATTGCAAAGTGTGTAAACCACACTCAGTTTGTCCTCGACCTATACATTTAAAAATTATCTCCCCCAGCGAGGAACGTGGCCTCGATGGGGGAATTTTTCTAAGGAAGCTAGAAAAGAGGGCATCTTGGGCCTTGCTGGCTCAGGTCTAGCTTCTGTCATGCAGCTGTCTTCTGCCTCTGGACATCCCTTTGCCTCTAGCCACCTTTTTCCCTGCTTAGCTTGCCTCCACATCCACACTGCTTTTGCCCCTAGACATCACCCCAGTCCATGCCTTAGCTTGTACCCCCAGTTTTTGCTGCTTAGCTTGCCTCCACATCCACACTGCTTTTGCCCCTAGACATCACCCCAGTCCATGCCTTAGCTTGTACCCCCAGTTTTTGCTGCTTAGCTTGCCTCCACATCCACACTGCTTTTGCCCCTAGACATCATCCCTATCCATGCCTCTGCCCCTAGCCATAACTCTGCCACCCCTGGAAACTCATGGTGCAGAAACTTTGGGAGCTGACATTGAGGAACCCTTGGGTTTTGTAGATGGAACTCCATCAAAGGTCTGTGCAGCTCACACACCCTGCTCAAGATATGGTATTGTAGGGTTTCAGCGTGTGTGAATGACGGACAACAGCCTGTGTTTGGACAGATGTAGGCCTTGCTAGAGTGTTTTTAGGCTAGCAGCGACTCCTGTACACTTGCAAAAGTGGGCGCACAAGCGCCGCATTTTCAACAGTAGCTTCGGTACATTTGGATATGTTTTCAAAAAACGTTGTACCACTAGGTTAGACATGGGCCAAACATGGAACGTGTTGGAGGCTGGCAAGCTCCAGAGCCGCTACCAGGTTCCAGCCATTATCACAGGCGTAAAAATGCCAGGCCCCAGGTGTAGCAGGGAAAAAAAAAGCCATCTCAGCCAGGATGGCATCCCTGACCTCGGAGGCACTGTGCTGTCTGTCCCCCAAGCTGATGAGCTTCAGCACGGCCTGCTGACGTCTCCCCACACCAGTGTTTTAGCGTTTGCCACTAGTAGCTGGGGTGGAGGTTGCAGCATCGTAGGGTTTCAGTCTACTCCTGCCATGAATTTTGGCCTGGGAGAGGAGATAGGGTACCTCAGTTTGCACCCCGGGACCAGACTCCACCACATTCACCCTGCCTGTCCTTAAAGATAAGCAGCATCCCTGACCACATGCGCTTGTCCAAGTGTCGGTGGTCAAGTGGACCTTGCAGCAAAGTGCGGAACTAAGGGCCCACCTGATGTTGAGTGACACGTGCTGGTGCAAGGCGGGGACGCCACACCGGGAGAAGTTGTGACGGCTAGGGACGGCATAGTGAGGTTCCACAGTTGCCATCAGGTCCGGGAAGGCGGGAGTTTCAACAAGCCGGAACGCCAACATCTCCTGGGCCAGCAGTTTAGCGATGTTGGCGTTCTAGGCTTGCGTGGGTGGGTGGTTAGCGGTGTATTTCTGCCGGCGCTCCAATGTCTGAGAGATGGTGGGTTGTTGTAAAGAAGCGCCTGATGGTGCCTTTGATGGTGCAGGAGAAGAAGATAAGACAGAAACAGGGGAGGATGAGGGAGAAGTCAACAAAGTGGCGGAGGCAGATGAAGTGATGTCCTGGCTCGTCCTCTGGAGTGCATCGCCAGCACTGTGAGCAAAGGCAGTGGCATGAACGGCGGGCGACGTTTGTCCTGCTGTTGCTGCCTGCCACTGATTCCAGTGCTTGGATTCCAAATGACGGTGCATTGAAGTGGTGGACAGGTTGCTCTTCTCAGGGCCCCTACTCGATTTCGAGAGGCAAATTGTGTAGACGACACTATATCTGTCCTCGGCGCATTCCTTGAAAAAACTCTACACCTTTGAGAAACGTGCCCTCGATGGGGGAGTTTTTCTGGGCTGGGTACAAAAGGGAACATCTTTGGACATTCCGGGTCTGGCCTGGCTTCGGCGAAGCTGTTGACCTCTGCCTCTAGCTACCCTTTTTGGTGCTGCACCTGCCTCAACATCCACACTACTTTCCCAGCTTGACATCCGCCTTGTCCAGGTGGGGTCAGTGTCCTCGTCGTCCACCACCTCCTCTTCCAACTCCTGTCTCGCCTCCTCCTCCTGCACAATGCGCATGTCAACTGGCTGCCCTGACAGCAACTGCATCTCATCGTCGTCGATGAGGGTGGGTTGCTGGTCATCCGCCACCAAATCGACCGGAGATGGAGGAAACTCTAGTGTTTGAGCATCTGGACACAGATACTCGTCTGTTAGGTCCGTGGAATCGCAAAATGGAGGGGCAGGTTGCGGTACAGTCAAAGGAAGGGAGAACAGCTCTGGGGAGCAGGGACAGTTGGGGTTATTGTTCTGGGAAGATTGGGAATTTTGGGTGGAAGGAGGACAAGACTGTTGGGTAAGAGGAGGTAGAGGCTGACTGGCTGGTGGACAATGTGCTTTAAGCGTTATCCGACAGCCATTGCAAGACCTGTTCCTGGTTCTCGGGCCTACTAAGGCTACTAAGGTTAATGTTGAACTTTTGTGCAAAGTGCAGAACTTAGGGCTCGCCTGATGTTAAGGGACACACGCTGGTACAAGGCTCAACTCACCCTAAGTGCCAAAAACACTGCTGGTGCAAGGCTCTACTCATGCCAAGGGCCTCAATCTCTGCTGGTAGCTCAACTTAAGGTCCTGTAACTTTGTTTGGAAGGGCTCATGTTAAGGGCTAGAAAAGTGAATTTTGGAAGGTCTTACCACATCACACACACACTCAAAATGACAGTTAAGGGTGAGGGCTTTTGGATTTCCCATTGTCTATTCCATCCGTGGTTGTCATGGGGAACGTGATTTAAAGGGGTGGTTGTTACTGTTTGTTGAGCTTAAATTGGGGTTTGTGTTCATCCATTTGGGGAGTAAAGAAGGTTTCCAGGTATTTTCCCATTTTGATAGAGGTTTTTTGGAATGTGGAAAGTGTGTAGTTGTTAGGCTGTGATGTTGGGGTAATAGAGGGTCTTTGGTGTGTTAGATGCCCCCAGACATGCTTCCCCTGCTGTCCCAGTGTCATTCCAGAGGTGTTGGCATAATTTCCTGGGGTGTCATAGTGGACTTGGTGACCCTCCAGACACGGATTTGGGTTTCCCCCTTAACGAGTATATGTTCCCCATAGACTATAATGGGGTTCGAAACCCGTTCGAACACACGAACAGTGAGCGGCTGTTCGAATCGAATTTCGAACCTCGAACATTTTAGTGTTCGCTCATATCTATTTCCCATTCATCCAGAAGGACAGTTGTGAGGTCTGCCACAATCTCCATTGTAGTTCATTCTAAGGCACCATTCACACAGAGTAACGCCAGGCGTCATTTGTGTGTAATTTGTGTGTCTTTTACGGCCGTCATAAAACGTTTACATAGAGTTCTATAGGAAAAGACGGCCGTCATTTACGGCCGTCATTTACGGCTGTCATTGTAATGACGGCCGTAAATGACGGCCGTAAATGACGGACGGCCGTAAAAGACACACAAATTACACACAAATGACGCCTGGCATTACTCTGTGTGAATAGAGCCTAAAGCTGTTCTGAGGGGTAGAGATTGTGATTTTGTACAGGCCAGTCAAGTCGTTCCATATCAGATTCACCCAACCATGCCTTTGTGGACCTTTTCTGTGGGACTTTTCTGACATAGATGGAAGCATACAATTCTCTCAAATATCTTGGTACGTTATAGCATTAAGATTTCCCTTTACTGGATCTAAGGGACTTAGAAAAATTCATTAGCATTAATACTCCTCTACCAGCTTTTACAGTTGACACATTGCAAACAAGTCAGGTTATGTTCTCCTGGCAATTGGCAAACCCAGATTTAGCCATCAGACTTCCACATAGAAAATCATGATTCATTAGTCCATAGAATATGTTTTCTTTCACATGTTTGTAGAGACAGACTGCAAGGCTAGCTACTGCATGTTATACACTTGTAGCATTGGGAATGAATGATACACCTGAACCCAATGATTAAGGGGAGTCACAATATATTAGTACATAAATAGTATAAGTGAATAGAGATGAGCAAACACTGTTCGATCGAATACATATTCGATCGCATATCAGGCCGTTTGAGCTATTCGATTCCAATTGAATACCACAAGGCAAACGCACTAAAAATATGTATCCCCTCCCACCTTCCCTGGCGCTTTTTTTGCACCAATAACTGCGCAGGGGAGGTGGGACAGGAACGACAACGGAGGCATTGAAAAAAAAAAAAATCGGAAAAAGTAATTGGCTGGCTAATTCAGGTGACCTCCAATTTTTACGAATGATGGATTTAACATTCGGTTAATTTGAGACTGTGAACTATGTCACTATGAGACAGGGATAAATGTATAGGCAGGGTTAGCTAGGGATTACCTTTATTTAGGTGGGAATGTTACTCACCCAACTCTTTGGGGCTCTATCTGGTCGGGATCCCTGTCAGCTTGCGATATGCGGGAGCTGACTTTTTCCCATAGGATTGCATTGACCAGCGTTGATTGGCCGAATGCCATACAGAGTACAGCATTCGACCAATCAACGCTGGTTCTGCCGGAGGCTCATCTGTGAGGAGGCGGAGTCTAAGATCGGACTGGAATGGAGACTGCTGTGGACCGATCTTAGACGCTGCCTCCTCCGGCAGAACCAGTGTTGGTTGGCCGAATGCTGTACACTGTATGACATTCGGCCAATCAACGCTGGTCAATGCATTCCTATGCCGAGATGTAGCAGTACTGGCCGTGTGCTCAGCTCAGCTACACCGGAGATGCAGCCAAGCTGAACACATGGCCAGCACTGCTACACCGAATATGAAGCAGAGCTGGCCGTGTGCTCAGCTCGGCTACACCGGAGATGCAGCCAAGCTGAACACATGGCCAGCACTGCTACACCGAATATGAAGCAGAGCTGGCCGTGTGCTCAGCTCGGCAACTCCGGAGATGCAGCCGAGCTGAACACACGGCCAGCACTGCTACATCGGATATGAAGCATAGCTGGCCGTGTGCTCAGCTCAACTACTCCGGAGATGTAGCCGAGCTGAGTGCACGGCCAGCACTGCTACACAGCGGTAGAACCGCTAATACACCGGAGAACCGCTGAACCCTGCTGCACACTCAGCTCTGCTGCATCAGAGATGTAAGGATGGAAGGGGAACCTCTTTCAATGGGAATTGGGGAATAAGTTGTTAACAAACCCCTCCAACAGTGGTACACCTAATGCAAGAACAAAGTTTTGCACATGCTGAAATCCTACATATCTGACTTTGTGTCTGGCTGAAAAAAATGGTTTCCCCATGGAGAGGCCGCAGCAGACACCAGTGGTCACATTTAAAAAACCCATTCAAATGAATGGATTTTAAAGCTGGAGTCCTGGTGTTCAAATCCCGCCAAGGGCAAAAAAACATCTGCAAGGAGTTAGTATGTTCTCCCCGTGTTTGCATGGATTTCCATCCCATGTTCCAAAATAGACATACTAATAGGGAAGAATGTACATTGTGAGCTCTATGTGGGGCTCACAATCTACTTTATGAAAAAAAAAAAAAAGAGAGACATTACAGAGTAATAAATCAAATTCACACAATAGTGAGGGCCCTTCTCACAAGATCTATGAGGTAGAAGTAATGACACAAGAGGTATAATTCCTTATACAGTGGTCCAGTGTATAACACTGTCAGGGCTCATAGGAACCTATATATCCAATTTCTAGCTCTCGAAGACAAACACAGCCAAACATACATTCAAAGTGAATGTATGTCTATGGAAAGACAGATGGTAAGCAGAGAATACTGCACTGATATTTAAAATGCTCCAAAATTACTTGTTTATTAGGGAAGTGTGTGTTCCTGTAGTTTTTTTAGACACACCAATGGTGGATATATTTTGAAAAGCACTGGATAGGTAGAAATATTAGCTCATTTTGATGGCTTGTAAATGCTACAGACATAATGGCACCAACAGTATGCTATAGTTGAACGGTGTATCAGGCTGGGGAACATGTCTGCACAAGTGGCAGTAGCTGTGGCAATATGTGTGGCACTGCAGCAGTGCATAATATGATGGACTAGGCTGCAGAACAGGTCTTCTTGAGTTGTGGCAGTGTGGTAGGCACTAGGCAGCTGTTGCAACATGTGTAGCAGTATGGCAAGCCATAATATGATGAACTAGGCTGCAGTACATGGCTGGCTGAGTGGTGGTCCTTGTAGCAATTTAGGAGTAGCATCAGCATCAGTACAGTAAATGGAAGGGATCAGCCAGAGGTGTTTAAAAATTCTCCCAGATGTATTTGTGATTCGTTGTGATAAAAGTAATTTTTTCCACGCTACCTATGGATAGTTTTGTCCCTTTAGATGCACATCACCATGGATATATCGTTTGGCAATGTACAAAAAAAATTTCTACATGGGAGATATGGAGATGGGTGTGTACTTGCTGCCGCCAGCATCAGCGGAAACAATTCTGCCACTAATACCACCAGTGCTGCCACCCTCACCCTGAGAAATTCCCCTAGGTCTTCCCCAAGCAGGTTGGAATTACTATCACCACTGCCAACTCCCTCTTCATCGGATGTCACCTTGTCACCCTGACCCAGTTGCCAGATCCTATTGGTAAGAGAATTATCATTGGCAATGTCCGCATCATCATCTTCCCCCACTTTTTTCTAAAATATCAGGGGTGAACCTAGCCTCTCTGCTGGCTTAGGCAAACTATAGAAAAAACAAATACCCACCCGGCTATCTTTAGTTGCATGATGTTCCTACTAATTAAAACATGCCACCCCATTGGCAGATCAAAAAATTCCCTCATTTGGGAATTAATTTAGTATAACTCCCTTTTTTTGGCCCCAACACAATACACAACCCTTGTTTTTGTGCACCTTCCCCCCCAATCGCCTCATGAAAAGTGCACCCCTGGATAGATAGATAGATAGATAGATAGATAGATAGATAGATAGATAGATAGATAGATACTACTTTATCACCTACATTTTTAGCACACTGAATCTTGTGAAATTTTATTATTATTTTTTTTTTTACAAAACTAGATGTGTACTGTATCTTGCACATGGTCCCATGTATAACTAAATGACTTAAGTTTGTGATATTTCTTTAATGTGTTTCAATATATGTTAATGATTCTAGACTATGTGATTCACCAAGAATGTTAACTAAGCCAGCACTTTAGACATTTGGCCTGTATTTTATTTATACCGTATATACAGGCCAGGAACGAAGACCCCGCCACCCCCCACCCCCGTCACATGCTGGGTGACGTGGCCACATAAGCTCAGGCCCTCCCCCCTCCAAGTTTAAAATTAGCCCCGGGGCCGGTCCTCACCGGCCCCATACCTTTAGAGTTGCAGGCCGGCTCCTGTGCAACAAGCTCGCAGGAGCTGATTTGTTCTGATGACAGCCGGGAGTCTAATGAAGGCTCCCAGGCCTGTCATCACTATATTACTATTGCGGCTGGTCTATGACCAGCATAATGGTCTATGACTGCATAATAGTGAAAAAAAAAGTTTTAAAAAAATATAATAAATAAAAGTTCTAAATCACTACTTTCCCTAGAATACATATAAATGCGGCACCCGATCTCTGTTATGCAGGTTTCCGTTTTCTGTCAGCAGAAGACAGAAACTGACATTAATTGTCCGCTGGTGAGCGTCTTCTGCTCTCCGTGGCGAAATTGTTTTTTCTTTTACTGGACACAAAGTCCTGCAGGTCTGACTTTGTGTTCAGTTAAAAATGTTTCGCCGCGGAGAGCAGAAGGTGCTAACTGGCGGACACTTTTCAAACCCATTCATGCCGATGCCTGCCGATTTCCGTCTCCTGCCCAGTTTCTCGGTCTCCTGTATAACGGAGATCAGGCGCAGGTGTGAACCTGCACTCAAAGTAGAAAATTACTGTGAAAAAAAATACATTAGGTATCCCTGTATCTGAAAGTGCCCGGTCTACTGAATATAGGGTATCTGCAGTGCTCCTATTCCTTCGGGAAGGGGTTAATAGGAGCACTGCAGATACACTATATTCAGCCAGGCTGAGTTCCAAATAGGGGGAAAAAAAAACAGTCCTCAAGCTCAGGGAAGCGGCAGACAGACAACCAAAACACCCCCTCCCCATCACCCAGCATCTACTGCACCCAAAAATTCCAGCCTTCATTTTTGAAATTTTCCAGTAGCTGCTGCATTTCACAAGTTTTTTGTGGTAAAATTAGGGGTCTCGGCTTATATCCGGGTCGGCTTATACTCGAGTATATATGGTAATATATGACTGGTTCTATTAAATATAGAAAAATGTATATTATAATCTAACAAATGTGCATTCCAGAAAAGTCACCTTCACATTCTGATATGCAGAATTATCAGTTTATTCCTATATCTGTTGAAGATAATTTGTGATCTCTTCCTTTAATTTGCTACAATTATTTGGCTTCCTATAATTAGCTCAATTCACTTTGAATTACCTGCTTGCTATTTATCCTGGTTAAATGGAGAAGAATAATGTGATTTTTGTATTTCCAAATTAAGAAAATGTTCTGAAAGTAATGTCAAGGTTTTTTACTTCTGCTTCCATTGTCAGTTTAATGACAAAAAAGATGCCCATACTTCAGTTCAAGCATAATTAGGTCTTCATGACATAGGAAGTACAATCACTGACATTGCAATAATGTAGACAGCAAAGAACATATTTCACACCCTGTGCAAAGTCTGACCCATCAGCGGTTGCTTTGCTCCTAATAAGTGATTCCTCTAGGTTGAAAGGATTATAGATATACTGATAATTCTATCTGAATAACTCCTTTTTCTACATACAACAATCTCATTTACTGTGTAGAAGACATAAATGTGTCACCAGCTCTTTTATTTCTTAATCATTAATTCTTTGTTGCCAAACAAATAGTTGAGGTTCTAACCTTATAACGTCCTTGTTTGTGCTATATCCATGGGGGAGTTCGGTAAGCCAAGTTGCTTTGGCTTTTCTTTCAAGTAGCACGTATGCAGAAGAAATGTGCACATATCATACTCATAGGGGTTCATGAAGCTGGAACTTGCTTGGCATTTATAATTCAGTTTATTTTTTTATTTATTTGTTTTTGGTGACTACTACAGAAAGATTACGAAACTAGATGAGCAGCCATTCCACAGTTTGGTCAACAGAAATGGGTTTAGAACTAGAAACATGGCCATTTTAAACACAATGGGAGTAAGTTTATTCACGTCTGTTTTTCTGACAGACAGAAAGATGGTCAATTTAAAAATGGACATACTTTATCTTTGTCCATATTTACAAACACAACGACCCACTGGAACTCAATGCATCTGTTTTAACCGGTGTTAAACAGATTGACATCCATTGAGTCAAAAAAGAAAGACCAAATGAAATTAATCTGTTTAACAGTAGGCTTGAGCGATCGGGATCGGAAAAGATCGGATTCCGATCAGCGATCGAGTAAATTTCACGATCGCGATCTTAATTCCGATCTCGATCTTTTTAGGCGGGATCGAGGTCGGAGGTTATTTCCCACAATGCTTTGCTACTGGCCAGGCATTGTGGGAAAAGCTAACAATGTTAGCTACTAGAGATTAGCGAGTACTATTCGAAACGGCACGCTCCCCTAGGAATGAATGGATGCAGCCAGCACACAGTCTGTGCCGGCGTCCGGCCGCTTAACTCCCTGCGTGCCGGCTGTTTCCATTCATTCCTACGGCATAGCAGGGAGGTAACAGAAGAGTATACTGGACTGTGCTACATCTGCATTACTGTACATTGACTTGTCTTTCTACTCTTCTGCTTCGTCCCTGCTTTACTGTATACTCAGCTCTGCTACATCTGAGATCTCCGGGGAGTGGAGTACACACCGGGAGAGGAGGCAGCAGCGGTTCTGTGCAGGTAAGTGGGGGGGACTAAGTTGCCGGCGGATTTTTTAAATCACTACACAGTGTGGAGTCCAAAATTTTTGGACTCCACGCTGTGTAGTAAATAGGATCGTTTTTAAAATCCAATTTTCGATCAATAAAAAAATCCCATTGACTTACATTAGGATTGGAATCGGGATTGGGTTCAAATGGAAAATGATCGGTAATCGGATTTTAAAATCGATCCTGAAATCTCAAGATCTGCTCAACCTTATCTAACAGTCATTTAAAAAGATTCAATACAGCCATTACAAAGTGGAACAGACAAACTGTTTCACAAAAACTGACATGCACAGCCATTTTTTGGCGTATTTTATGTTCGTGAAAATAGAACGGTCATGTCAATAAGTCCTTACTGAGAATCCTCTAATGGGCTACTTGAGGGCTTTATTAGCTGGACAATTTTACTCACTCAAGGGATCATAAATTTACCTAGATTTGGCCAAGCAAGAAGTTAAAGAGGCTCTATCAGCAAAATGATGCTAGGGGGATATCGTCACTTCTTGGGGAGAGACCACCGCAACACTGAGGCACCTGACTTCCTAATTACATCATGGAAGACAGATTTGCATATTCTTCCCAAAATGATGCTGTAAGAGTCCCACATATGCGTGAATAGCCTTTAAAAAGTTATTTTAAACCTCCTCGAGGCGAGGAAGAGCGAGGACAGGAGGGCGTCCCTGGAAGAAATAAGAGGAAGGCGTGACAGCAAGATCATGTCGAACCGTGAAGGACCGCCCACCATGCACTATAGGTATGATTTACAAATATGTTTTTCTGGTTTTATTTTAAAACAGGGGGGAGGTTTAAAATAACATTTGTGGTGCCTGAATAGCCCTTTTAAAGGCTATTCATTCATATGTGGGGCTCTTACAGTATAATTTTGCTGATAGAGCTCCTTTAATGGTACACATTTATAACTAGTGCCAAAGTTGAATGTCAGCTAATTTATTAGATTTTGACAGATTCAAGATGGACTTTGACACGCAGGATATACAACATACAGATATAGCAGAGTTACCTCGAGCTTCTGCAATTGGTTACATTTCTGCAGTGTGATATCTTATCACTGAAAATAACAAAAACATTGAAAAGTCCTGAAAATATTTTTTTTCATAGCATTTTGTTGTCTTATGTGCTAAGAGATCACGCTGCAGCAGTTCGGGTTAACTCTGCTACATGTGTGTCTCACCATCAAGTTGAAAGTATGGCACTTTTTCTCATTCATGAATTGTGCCACATTTATAATAAGTAGAGATGAGCGAACACTAAAATGTTCGAGGTTCGAAATTCGATTCGAACAACCGCTCACTGTTCGTGTGTTCGAACGGGTTTCGAACCCCATTATAGTCTATGGGGAACATATACTCGTTAAGGGGGAAACCCAAATCCGTGTCTGGAGGGTCACCAAGTCCACTATGACACCCCAGGAAATGATGCCAACACCTCTAGAATGACACTGGGACAGCAGGGGAAACATGTCTGGGGGCATCTAACACACCAAAGACCCTCTATTACCCCAACACCATAGCCTAACAACTACACACTTTACACATTCAAAAAAACCTCTATCAAAGTGGGAAAATACCTGGAAACCTTCTTTACTCCTCAAATGGATGGACACAAACCCCAATTTAAGCTCAACAAACAGTAACAACCACCCCTTTAAACCATGACAACCACAGATGGAATAGGCAATGGGACTTTTCTAGCCCTTAACATGAGCCCTTCCAAACAAAGTTACAGGACCTTAAGCTGAGCTACCAGCAGAGATTGAGGCCCTTGGCATGAGTAGAGCCTTGCACCAGCAGTGTTTTTGGCCCTTAGGGTGAGTTGAGCCTTGTACCAGCGTGTGTCCCTTAACATCAGGCGGGCGCTAAGTTCTGCGCTTTGCACAAAAGTTCCACATTAACTAGGCTGAATGGTACAAACCTTAGTAGGCCCGAGAACCAGGAACAGGTCTTGCAATGGCTGTCAGATAATGCTTAAAGCACATTGTCCACCAGCCAGTCAGCCTCTACCTCCTCTCCTCCTCTTACCCAACAGTCTTGTCCTCCTTCCACCCAAAATTCTCAATCTTCCCAGAATAATAACCCCAACTGTCCCTGCTCCCCAGAGCTGTTCTCCCTTCCTTTGACTGTACCGCAACCTGCCCCTCCATTTCGCGATTCCACGGACCTAACAGACGAGTATCTGTGTCCAGATGCTCAAACACTAGAGTCTCCTCCATCTCCGGTCGATTTGGTGGTGGATGACCAGCAACCCACCCTCATCGACAACGATGAGACGCAGTTGCTGTCAGGGCAGCCAGTTGACATGCGCATTGTGCAGGAGGAGGAGGCGAGACAGGAGTTGGAAGAGGAGGTGGTGGACGACGAGGACACCGACTCCACCTGGACAAGGCGGATGTCAAGCTGGGAAAGTAGTGTGGATGTTGAGGCAGATGCAGCACCAAAAAGGGTAGCTAGAGGCAGAGGTCAGCAGCTTCGCCGAAGCCAGGCCAGACCCGGAATGTCCGAAGATGTTCCCTTTTGTACCCAGCCCAGAAAAACTCCCCCATCGAGGGCACGTTTCTCGAAGGTGTAGAGTTTTTTCAAGGAAAGCGCCGAGGACAGATATAGTGTCGTCTACACAATTTGCCTCTCGAAATCGAGTAGGGGCCCTGAGAAGAGCAACCTGTCCACCACTTCAATGCACCGTCATTTGGAATCCAAGCACTGGAATCAGTGGCAGGCAGCAACGGCAGGACAAACGTCGCCCGCCGTTCATGCCACTGCCTCTGCTCACAGTGCTGGCGATGCACTCCAGAGGACGAGCCAGGACATCACTTCATCTGCCTCCGCCACTTTGTTGACTTCTCCCTCATCCTCCCCTTTTCCTGCCACTTCTCCTTTTGCCCGCGCCATCATGCGCCTCTTCCCAGCAACTCCCCATCTCCCAGGCCTTTCATTTCATGCTAAAGTACAGCGCAACCCACCCACATGCCCAAGGCTTCAACGGCCTCATCTCCAAAAATCTGGCCCAGGAGATGTTGGAGTCCCGGCAGTGTCTACTGCGCCACCTCACTGTGCCGTCCACACCAGCACTTTCCCCCAAACATGAGGCGGTCCCTAAATTCAGCGCTTAGCTTAGCTGGGAAGAGGCGCATTATGGTGCAGGCCAAAAGGGCGGATGAGGGTGAACTCCCCAATGTGTCACAGACGGATATGTAGGTGTCCTTGCATCATATCCTTGCACCATACTTGGCTGGATTGGACTTTCATTTTGTGCCAAAAAGTGGTCAAGACAGCGATCCCTCAGCTAATCCCATTACACCATCCATTGCCAACTGCAGCACTGAAATTACCATCTCTGGAAATGGTCCAAAATCTTTCTCTGCATTTAGCCAGGCTTGATGCTATGGTAGGCTCCAGGGTTCTCTTAATGCATATTGCATGGGGGACTCAGATGTGTTTCTCAGCACTGAGACCACCACTTCTGACATCCCAAAGGAAGTAGGCAAGAGATGTGCAGTGCAGAAAAAAAGATGAGAAAATAAGTGTAGGCTGTAGAGCACAGAGGGATCGGAGAGGGCAGAGCTGGTGTCGGCCAGGTATTCCCAGTCAGAAACTGGCACTATATGGCAGTGGCAGGACTTGAAGGTATTTGTAACCCCAATATATTCTTTGCATTCCCAGTCAGACAATGGCACTATATGGCAGTGGCAGGACTTGAAGGTATTTGTAACCCCAATATATTCTTTGCATTCCCAGTCAGACAATGGCACTATATGGCAGTGGCAGGACTTGAAGGTATTTGTAACCCCAATATATTCTTTGAATTCCCAGTCAGAAACTGGCACTATATGGCAGTAGCAAGAAATGAGGGTATTTGTAACCCCAATATATTCTTTGAATTCCCAGTCAGACAATGGCACTATATGGCAGTAGCAAAAATAGTGGGTGTATATAGCCTCAATTCTATTGCTAGGGGACTTGCAGGGTATTTCTGGGGTGAAGGTGGGGAGGCACACCGTTGGAACGTGGATCGGGGGTATATATAGGGTATACGGGAATACACTGTCAGTGTATTCCATTCAGGATCCGGGGAAAGCTGGGTTGCGGCGATTGAGCCCGTCAGTGCCACGTTACACTGACAAGCTTCTCCCTGGAATTGAAGTTATATGTAACCCCAATATATTCTTTGAATTCCCAGTCAGACAATGGCACTATATGGCAGTAGCAAAAATAGTGGGTGTATATAGCCCCAATTCTATTGCTAGGGGACTTGCAGGGTATTTCTGGGGTGAAGGTGGGGGGGCACACCGTTGGAATGGGGATCGAGGGTATATATAGGGTATACGGGAATACACTGTCAGTGTATTCCATTCAGGATCCGGGGAAAGCTGGGTTGCGGCGATTGAGCTCGTCAGTGTCACGTTACACTGACAAGCTTCTCCCTGGAATTTAGCTCTTATAAGAGCTGTTGGTTGTCTTCTCCTTCCTATCCTAGCCTGTCCCTGCCTACCCAGAATCTAAGCCCTAGCTAGCTGGACGGAAACCTCCGTCCCCGGTGAATTGCAAGCTCAGAATGACGCGAAGCTGGGCGTCGCTGTTCTTTTAAATTAGAGGTCACATGTTTTCGGCAGCCAATGGGTTTTGCCTACTTTTTTCAACGTCACCGGTGTCGTAGTTCCTGTCCCACCTACCCTGCGCTGTTATTGGAGCAAAAAAGGCGCCAGGGAAGGTGGGAGGGGAATCGAGTAATGGCGCACTTTACCACGCGGTGTTCGATTCGATTCGAACATGCCGAACAGCCTAATATCCGATCGAACATGAGTTCGATAGAACACTGTTCGCTCATCTCTAATAATAAGCAAATATAGCATGTTAGCAATTTTTCATTAAAATTCCCTCCAAAGTTCTACAGATATGTCAGATTTGTACAAACCACTTTTATAGGTTTACTTTATTGCATTGATTTGGGTCTTTTCGGCATTCTGTATTCCATTCTTATGATCCATCAAAAGAATGAGAGATTTCCCTTATGACAAAAACAAAGATAGCATCTGTATTGATGTGAATGTTAAAAAATATAAATGGATGGTGTGAAGTGTGAACATACCCCAACACTGTGCAGTACATGAAGGATAAAATTAAATAGCAGAAAATATTTTGAAGCATAAGACTTAAATATTCTTGGAGCGCTAGCTCAGAAATCCATCTTGGCTTACAGGTCATTCTGACACAGCTGCTGCTCATTATTTTAACCCTTTCACGCTCTGAACCCTACTACTATGTTGCGCTGAGCATATAATTAATTCTCAATGCCATAATAGTATGGAATTGTTACCCTGCAAGCACCAGAGCTGTCCCTGTGGCCTGACTTTTAGGTCGCAACTGCATGACACAGCCAAGACCCGTAACTAGCTGCCAGAGTCGTAAAATACTCAGACTCCAGCAACTTATACCCTCAAATGCCATGATCATTGCATCTGGGTGGTTGGGGGCGCTGGGGGATATCGCCTCTCTTTCAGTCCTTTAAAGTCTAAGGGGTTGCCATGGCATTCAGGCTGCCTTTCCCTATAGGTGTTCCATGTGCAATGTACTGCAATACAGAAGCACCAAAACCTTCAAATTTCCCAGGCCTAGTTGGTGCATGTATAATTCTAAAACCTAAAAGGTATATTGTTCAACCACTGGGACCAAAACCAATCCAGAGTGTCTGTTTTATAGCTCCAAAAACAGTAGATTTGACAATTGTTATTAGGGAAACATATTTGTGGCTGTGTGCCTAGTTGAAAAGTGATTCAAAAGGGAGTTTAAAAAAAAAAAGCCACCAAAATTATCCCTTTATGGAAGCAGATGCAAAATCTACATGTTTGTTTGTATGCCAACAATAGGGCACCAACAATGTGGTATAGTAAAATGTGGTGGACCAGGCTGCAACAGTTGTGGCAGTGATGGTGGTTGTGACAGCATGAGAAATAATTTGGCATGGATTAATATGATGGCACAGGACATGTCTGGTTGAGTCGTAGTAGTGGTGGTAGCTGTGGCAACAGGAGCGGCAGCACAGCATGAATTAATATGATGGACCAGGTCACAGGTAAAATGTTGATGAGTGGTGGCAGCTGTTTAGGAGTAGTAGACTGCTTCAACAGTACAGTAAAAGAAATATGATACAGGAAAACGGTGACACCACTATTCGGAGGCATCAGCCAGAGTTGTGGAAAATCCCCTCTGATCCATGCCTGATTCATTTTGACAAAAGTAATTTTTTCCAAGCTCGCAGTGGACAGTTCTGTCATTCTAGGTGTCACAATGTCACCAGCAGTACTAAACACATTATTTGAGGTCAATATAAAACTCCTATGGCAAACTGGGTCAGTTCCATCCACTGCGCTAACCTATTGGCTCAGAATTTAATGAGGTCACAGTTATCTGCTGAGAAACAGGTATACTCTGCATATGACTGTACCTTCTGGTGCAGTCAGTGTGATTCAGTTGTCTGTGCGGCTCCAGTTGGCGCTAAGAGGTGAAATATTTCTGGTTCTTCATGTTCCAAATACTGTACTGGCAGATGATGCTGCTGCTTTTACTCATACTACTTGTATCAGGTGAGGAAGAACTGGCAGAAATGGTGGAGCAGTGACGTGAGGAGGTGGACTGGGAGCGAGCAGAGGCTCCTGGATATGGGCCTCTGGCACTTGCAGTGCTCTCCCTAAATGCGGCAGGAAGCTGGGTATACAGCCTTTTTTTCTAATAGTCCAGTGTTTCTTCCGTTTGAGAAGGAGGGAAGTATTCCCCCATTTTGGCTTCAAAGCAAGAGTCTAAGGGCACTGTCATCCAATACTCATCCTTCAGCTTGATAATAATAATACAGTTGTCACTGTGTAGTCAGTGAAGAATACAGCCCACCATGCTTTCCATGTGTGCACAGACCAAGGAGCCTTCCATGGGTTGTGTTCATGGCCAGCGTGATAGCTTGCATCCTCGTCATCTCAAAAGAAATAAGGGTCAACCTCCTCCTCTTGATGTGCCTGTGACATATCCCTGCATCCAAGGGAGTGACTTCCTCCTCATCTTCCAGTCTAGGAGTTCCATTTTCTTCACTATAATGACCCTTATCCAAATCTTCATCCTCCTCCAACTGCCCTTGCATCAACCCAGAGCCATGTCTTTGACTTAGAAGTGGAAGCTCTTCCTTCTCTTCTGTCACTTGTTACATAAGTACGTTTCCAGTAAGATATATAACAAAAGGTGACATTGCTGATGTTGCAGTTGTTCCTGTTGACAAATTTGGTGGCCTCCTAAACTGGCTTGACAAGCCGACACACTTCTTTCATGAGCCTCCGATGATGGATCTCAAAATAACACCTTGTCCCTATGGTCTGCTGCATACAATAATTGTTCATTGCCTTCTGCTGCTCACACAGGTGCTCCAGTATACTTAAGGTGGCGTTCCACTGACTTGGAACATCGTAGATAAGGCAGTGCAAAGATAGACCATAATATAACATAAGAACATATGAAATACGCACTTTTCTGGCCATGAGGAGCACCTTTTTTAAGCCACTATACCTGTTAATGAAGCAGCATACAGTCCCTGACAGAAGTTATGTCGCTGATCAATGTTGTGGAATCAAAAGCTTATAACCTGACTTTAAATTAATCTATTGGTTTAAGAAATGACTCATATGAAAGCTGAAACCCTCCCAAATGTGTTTTTTTATTAAGGAAATAAATTGGCTTCACTGGCAAAATATTGATCATTTAATGAACACAGAAAGGTCAGATTTTGGCAAGACAAAAGTTTTGTCGCCTTGTCATATAATGCCCCCAATCCTAGTGTACAGCCGCACTTGTGCTCACTAATTGATCAGTTAGTTAGTGGGTGTGTATAAAAAGAATTCCAGCACTCCAGACCTTCACTTCAACTGCAACTTCACCTCTGACAACATGCCAAAAATCAACCCTGTGACCAAAGTCTTGATTATCAAGAGGCTGAAGACCAGATCCACTGCAGAGGTGGCTGGCACCTTTAATGTGTCTCAGCGTCAAGTACAAAGAATTAAAAAATATATATATTTGAACAGACTGGAGATCTTTTTGACAAGCCCAGGTCCGGCAGACCCCTCAAGACAATGACTCAGGAGGAACGTTTGTTGGTTAGAAAATCAAATCCAGCCACTCTTCCACTGCAGCAGAGCTCCAACAGGCTTGGTCAGCTCAAGTTCCTGTGTCAACTAGAAAAGTTTGTAGGATTCTGTCTCAAAATGGCCTCCATGGTCGAATCAGTGCCCAGGAGCCAGCACTAAACAAAAGGCAATTAAAGGCCCACAGCCTGATATATGGATGGACAATGGGAAAAAGTGTCAGAAGGTGGATTTCTCATATGAATCTTCAGTTGAATTACACCACAGCCACCTCAAATACTGCAGGAGACCTACTGGAGCCCGTATGGAACCAAGATACACCCAGAAAACAGTTGAGTTTGGTGGTGGAAAGATCAAGGTCTGGGGTTACATTCAGTATAGGGGTATGCAAAACATTTGCAAGGTGGAAGGAAATATCAATAGCCTAAAATATCAAGTATTAGCTTTCTCTTACATTCCCAATCATAAAAGGGATCAAATTTTGCAGGAGGATGGTGCTCCATCTCATACATCCATCTCTACATTAAAGTTCCTCAAGGCAAAGAAGATTAAGATGCCCCAGGACTGGCCAGCCCACTCACCAGACATGAACATCATTGAGCAGGTTTGGGGTAGGATGAAAGAGGAAGCTTGGCAGACAAAAACTAAAGAATCTTGATGAACTCTGGGAGGCATGTTAGGGTGCATTCACACTGAGTAAACGCTAGCTTATTCTGAACGTAAAACATGTTCAGAATAAGCGGCGTCTAAAGCAGCTCCATTCATTTCTATGGGAGCGGGGATACGAGCGCTCCCCATAGAAATGAATGGGCTGCTTCTTTCACTCCGTGCAGTCCCATTGAAGTGAATGGGGAGTGCCGGCGTATACGGCAAGCTCTGCTCATGCCGGAGCGTACACGCCGGCACTCCCCATTCACTTCAATGGGACTGCACGGAGTGAAAGAAGCAGCCCATTCATTTCTATGGGGAGCGCTCGTATCCCCGCTCCCATAGAAATGAATGGAGCTGCTTTAGATGCCGCTTATTCTGAACGTGTTTTACGTTCAGAATAAGCTAGCGTTTACTCAGTGTGAATGCACCCTTAGGCTGCATTCACACTGAGTAACGCTGGCGTATTTTGTGCTTATTTTTGCACATAGCGCCGCATTAATGGTGCGTTAACGCCGCGTATACGCCGCGTTTGCGCCATTCAATGCCACCGCAAAATAGCGCGGCGTATACGCGGCGTTAACGTGGTGCTATGTGCAAAAACAAGCACAAAAAACACCAGCGTTACTCAGTGTGAATGCAGCCTTAGACTGCATTCTGTGCTATTCCTGATGACTTCATCAATAAATCGTATGATCATTGTCAAAACGCATGGATGCCGTCCTTCAAGCTCATGGAAGTCACACAAAATATTAAATAGGGCTCTAATAGCACCACAACTTCATTCACTAATGTTATGAAACATATCTTTGTATTTGAACTGAATTACACTGGTCAACAAATTTTCAAAAGTTTTTTGTTTCTGAAATGAAATGAGTCATTCCCTAATGATTTTTATGTGCTGAATTCTAATATCACAAGGAAAACTGTCAATTGTCTCTAGTTTCTATGATATCGAAGAGTTCTCATTTTACTGTTTTGTGAATTGTATAGAATATGATACATATTTATTACTTCTGCAATAATAGAGGTGCAAGTTTACTGTTTTTAAAATTTTGGAAATATATTCTTAGGAAACTTAGTTCTATCTAAAATCAACTATAATTTATAGTCATATCTAAGAATTTTTTTACAAATGAAGTATGTTTATTGAACTTTGGAACGTAGATCCTTATTGAATTGCTATTCGGCTCCTTTACACACGTCTCTTGTATTCAGATATGGGATTGTCTCTGATAATTGTCCAGCAGTAGTCTGCAAGCATTGATGGGTTCCATTTACCCTGATATCTCTTTTCCATAGTCGCAATTTCCTGATAAAATCGTTCACCATGTTCATCGCTCACCGCTCCACAGTTTGGTGCAAAGAAGTCTAGATGAGAGTGTAAGAAATGAATCTTTAAAGACATGTTACATCCCAGGTTTTTATATGCCTTCAGGAGATTTTCAACCAACTCTTCATAATTATTTGCTTTGGTGTTTCCCAAGAAATTAGCCACGACTAACTTGAATGCTTCCCATGCAGTCTTTTCTTTGCCACGCAGCAAATGGTAAAACTCGTCATCTTGAAGAAGCATACGAATCTGAGGACCAATAAAGACTCCTGCTTTTATCTTCGCTTCACTCAACCTTGGAAACTTACAGAGGAGATATTTGAATGCCTCTTCATTTCTATCCATTGCCTTTACAAAATTCTTCATAAGACCAAGCTTGATATGTAAAGGAGGTAACAGAATCTTTCCTGCTTGAATAAGTTCTGGATGCATAACATTTTTAGTCCCTGGCTGCAGTGACTTTCTGAGTGGCCAGTCTCTTTTCTTGTAGTGTTCTGATCTTGCACGACTGTCCCACTCACATAGGAAGTAGCAGTACTTGGTGTATCCTCCCTGTAGACCAAGCACTAGCGCTACCACCTTCAAGTCACCACAGAGGCACCACAGATGTTGATCATAGTTTATGCATCTCAAGAGCTCTTTCATGTTGTTATAGGTTTCCTTCATGTGAACAGCATAACCAATTGGAACTGATGGTAGTGCATTGCCATTGTGAAGAAAGACAGCTTTAAGACTTAGCTTTGATGAATCGATAAATAGCCTCCACTCATCGGGGTTATAGCTGATTTTGAGAGCATCCATTAAACCACAAACGTTACTGCATACAATAAGATCACCCTCTATGAAGAACAATTGGACAAGAGACTGTTGACGGTTCCTAAAGAAAGAAATTCGAACATCATTTGCCAACAGGTTCCACTGTTGAAGTCTGGAACCTAAGAGCTCGGCCTTACTCTTGGGCAGGTCTAGATCTCTAACAAGATCGTTAAGTTCACTTTGCGATATAAGGTGCGGTTCAGTGGAGAGTGATGCAGGAAAGTCTGGATCTGACGAGGTAGATGGTTCAAGACAAACTCCTTCTTCTTCCTTGTCAGTGGAATCGAGCGAGAATGTTTCTGGAGCATTTGGAACTGGCAATTCTTCAGAATGAGCTACTGGGCGTATCGCAGATGGAATATTCGGATACTGTAAAGTCCACTTCTTTCTTTTTGAAATTCCTTTCCCAATTGGAGGCACCTTGCAGAAGTAGCAATTGTCACTATGGTCAGATGGCTCTCTCCAGACCATTGGCACTGCAAACGGCATAGACTGTCTCTTTCGGTTCAACCACTGTCTGAGATTTGAAGAACATGTATTACAGCATATGTGTGGAGCCCAACTCTTTTCCTGGTTGCCTATTTTGCAGCCAAAATACAGGTGGTAGGCTTTCTTAACCAAATATAAATAGAAATATAAAATGCACATCTATATCATGAAAAGTAAAGCCAATTTTAAAATTTTAGCATCAATTTCAATCTCAGCACCCCAAAATTAGTTAAGAACAACTGGTTTGATGCCCGAAACATTTTGGCTGTTGACCAGTGTTATTGGTTTGATTTTCACGTTACTTTATGTGAGCGACAGAACTTTTGTCTTTCCTAAATCTGACCTTTCTATGTTCATTAAATGATCAATATTTCAGCGGTGAAGCAAATTTATTTTCTTAACAAAAAATACAATTGGGAGGGTTTCACCTTTCATATGAGTCATTTCTAAAACCAATGGATGAATTTAAAGTCAGGTTATAAGCTTTTGATTTCACAACATGGATAAACAACAAAACTGCTGTCATGGACTGTACCATTAGATTCAACACGTGTCATATAGGGACAATGTGTTACTCAACCCAACTGCAGTGCAGCAATAAAATTGGTGCCATTGTTGCTGGTACTGCTACCTAGTTGTAGTTGGTGAGGAGCCTTCCAGCCACCAGTTATTATGGTTTGAGTGGTCTATATGAAAAAGGTAATCAATCATGGGATAACTACAAGATAATACTGCATTGTGCCTCAATTCTTAGAATTTTAAATATTTCTTCTTGTTTGTTGTCTGTAAATAGAACATTATTGTTTACATTTAAAAATTTAAACTTCCAATCCAAATTTTTTTATTTATTTTTTTTTTTTTAACAGCTTAGCATCTTTCTACAATATATCTAGTCAAGGCTACACTTCTACTTTGTAGAACAGAAGTAATAAAGCAGTGTTCATTTAGGGACATAAATATCTGTAAATATCAACAGAAGTAAATTGTGAACTGGAAGTTACATCATTATGTCAGAAATCAAATGCATGTGAAAAAAAAAAAATGTATATACCTGTCAGGGATCAAGGTATACCAATGTAGACTTACTGTATACATGTCGGCTCCAGGTTTTTATGGGCCCTTGGGCGACAGAGCCTCAGTGGGCCCCCTTGTAAAGGAGGCGGGGGAGTCGAGACACTGTGCGTCGCAGATGAAGCGAGTGACGTCACGCAGGAGTGTGGCGTCACCAATGCCATACCTCCCAATTTTTAAAAAGTAGAAAGAGGGGCAAAATGTGCGGCGCACCGCGGCAAATTTGGATCCACCCACTTTTATGTTGATTCCGCCCATTCTCATTCATTTATCATGTGCTCCCACACAGTATAATCCTCCTACAGTCACCCGTAAATTATATGCCCCCCTCCATCTCTCCCCCAGTTTCATATACACCCTTCCTCTGCCCCAGTTTCATGTCCCCCCCTCCATCTCTGTCCCCAGTTTCATCACGTTCTCCCCCTTCATCTGCCCACAGTTTCATGTCCCCCATCTCTGCCCCAGTGTCATGCTGTTCCACCCCCCCATCTGCCCCAGTGTCATGCCGTTCCCCCCCTCCCCTATATTTGCCCCCCCCAGTTTCATGGGCCCCCTTCATTATGTTCCACCTTAATATTTAATACAAACACTTACACTCACCTTCCATCGCTCCCCCAATGCTCCTCTCTCCGCTCTCCGCTCTCTCGCTCCATTCACATAGGCAATTAAAGCAGGAGCTGTGAGCTCAGCTCCTGCTTTAAAGCTGCGGCCCGGCTTGTGTGTGTAGGCGCGATGTGATGACGTCATCGCGCCTACACACGCAAGCCGGGCCGCAGCTTTAAAGCAAGAGCTGAGCTTACCGCTCTTGCTTTAATCGCCTATGTATTCAGCTCATTGGCGTCCGTCGGACGCCGATGAGCTGAAATCGGGACAGGCAAGTGCTGGGGCGGGCAAGTGCCGGCGGGCCCCCAGAGGCTCTGTGGGCCCCGGCACTTGCCCGACTATGCCGTGCGCTGATGCTGGCCCTGGGTATCTGTATACCAGGGGTGGGCAATTAATTTTCCCATGGGGCCGCATAAGAAATTGAAACTATGCTAGAGCGCCGCACCATGGCAAATTTAGCTCCACCCACTTATGTGTTGACCTCGCCCATTCCCAATCATCTTTCCATGTGCCCCCACAAAGTATAATCCTCCTACAGTCACCCGTACATTATATGCCCCCACATTATAATGTTCCCTTCCAACTGCCCCACAGTATTGAGTCCCTCTACTTGTGCCCCAGTTTAAACTGGTGGAAACTAGAGGGGACATGAAGCTGGGACAGCTGGAGGGGAACATTAAACAGTTGGGGTAGTTGGAGGGGGCAATAAATTGACAGCTGGAGCAGGACATGAAACTGGGTGCAACAGGTCCCCCTACAGCCTCCTCCACGGTTTAATGCCCCCTCCAGTTGTCCCCAGTTTAATGTCCCCCCAGTTTAAGTGCCCTCTTCATCTACCCCCATTTCATGTCCCCCCCTCCATCTGCCATCTCTGCCCTAGTATAACATTCCCCTTCCATCTCTGCCCCTAGGTTACTGAGACACACACAGACACATATAGACACACACATACAGAAACACATATAGACACACACACACACACAGACACATATAGACACACACACACACTCCACGCTGCATCTCACCTTACATCTCTCAGTACCTTATGACACACACCACATGTCTCCATCTTCCTGCCGGCACTAAGACACGCCTCCCTAGACACGCCCCCTAGTCAAGCTGTGCGGGCCGGACTTAATCAGTCAGAGGGCCGGATATAGCCCGGGGGCTGGGCTTTGCCCAGGTCTGCTGTATACCATACTCACCTTTTACACTAGTTACATAGGAGTAATTTGACCCCTGCACATTTTCACAAATTTTCTGCCACCACTCTCCACTTATTGTATGTCAAAACACCAATATACCCAAACCAAGCTCAAATGGCACACAAAAAGGTAACAATATGCAATATTTACTTTCTTCAGACTTGAGCACATTTAGAGCCAACATAAAAACTACAATGCTTAGCAAACAAAAAGATGGGACAAAAAGACACATACAAATGGTGTAAGATGGAAATGTTTTACAGTCTGACTGAGAGCACAGCTGACTGTAGATAGACAGACTTGACAGGTACCCTGTATCACCAAAATCTTACCATGAGGTAATTTTTTCTTTGTACAAAATATACAGCTTTGATCATCAATGCTCTCTAATAACCCAGAGTCACCATGTCTGCTACACTCAGCACACCAGACATGGTTTATACATTATAGTTAGAGATGAGCGAGTAGTGAAATATTAGAAAATTCTAAATTTGATTCGAGTAGACCGCAATATGCGACTATTCGTTCGAATATTGAATCCAATTATAGTCTATGGGAAAAACATGCTCGTTTCAGGGAAACCAAAATTCGACCAATTGGAGTCACCAAGTCCACTATAATGCCACCTCAGGAAATGATGCCAACACCTCTGGAATGCAACTGGGACAGCAGGGGAAGCATGCCTGGGTGCATCTAACACGCCCAAGTCCCAGTATTATTATTATTATTATTATTATTATTATTATTGCTGCTGCTACTGATTTAGCCAGCCAATGACTGTATATGTTTTTTTTTTCCAATGCCTATGTTGTCCTAGTTCCTGTCCCACCTCCCCTGCATAGATATTGGCGTAAAAAAAGCGCCAGGGAAGGTGGGAGAGGAATCAAATTTTTACTGCTTTTACCGCGTGGTATTTGACCGAGTACGAGTATTTCGAAAATAATATTATTCAATCGAATACTACTTGCTGTTAGGATGGAGTCCCACAGGCTTCCCATCCAGCGCATAGTGCCACCTGCGGGCCAATCCAACCCTCGCCCTCGGCATCGTGCAGTGAGGTGTCTGGAGTCTAAGTCCAGCTTTCGGCCCACTGAGCATGCTCAGACCTTTTGGAGCCGCTCAGAGGCTAAGTGCCATTCTTTTCCTACTGAGCATGCTCAAACCTTTTGGAGCCACTCAGAGGCTAAGTCCCATTTTGCCCATACTGTCTTCTACTATTGTAGCTCCTAGCTTAGGCAGAGCATGTTCTGTTGCTGACCAGGGGTGACGGTTAACACTTGGCAGCTTTGCTGTATCAGCTATTCTCAGGCGCACCTTTCCAGTGAAGTCAAGTGGTGGGGTTCCTTCCTGAGACAAGTGTCAACTAATTTTTCTTTGCTATTTCTAGTTTGGCTATCCATTTTGCGTGTTTTCCTGTTTGCTTTGTGACTTCTGGCTTTCTCCCTGAATTCCCTATGTGCCTCTTGATTCTGCTTTGACATTCCTAGTTGGATTTGTGACCATTGGCTTTTTTCCTGGATACTGCTCGTCTCCTGATTTTGTCTATTACGTTCTCTCTTAGTTTGGACCCTGCTGTACTACTCCTCTTGTCTCCACACCACTGTGTAAGTTTTAGCAGATTGTAAGCGCAGGTACCAAAACTAACAGCGCAGATTGGAGGCAAAGAGAAGTACAGGAGTTAGAGAAGTTCCAGGCTGCAGAAAAATAGAGGAGTTGGGGTCAGAGTCAATGCTTTGTCTACCAGCTCCACAGCCCTGGCTAAAAAGCATGGTTTGTCCCACAAAAAATACTTATAGCAACATAAAAATAAAAAAGTTACAGCTTCTGGAAACATTTTTTTTATGCATTACTGGTTTTTATATTGAACAAAAGAGCTAAAACATTTTAAAAAATGAAAAAAAAATGCATTTTTAGCATTGCCATAATGAGAGATTTAATTTGATGCTGCTGGGTCCTAATGCTAAATATGTAAAGGGATTCCCACTTTCCAATTGGAACTGTGATCCCGTAGAGTTTGCAAGTTTTGCACCTTCTTTACTGTAGCTATGATCTTAGCCATAATCAAGTGGACACATAGAAAAAAGGTAGCATATTTATTATACTGCATGATCAACACTCTAAATGCAAAAATATTAATAATTTAGAATGAAGTTTTTTTCTAAATGCATGTCTCCCCAAAAACTTAACTAATGCTATAGTTATATATACCCCAGAGCTATTGAAAAATACAATTTATTTTTCAAAAAGCGAATAATCATGGAGCGATGCAGGGGCGTAACTACTGTAGAGGCAGCGGAGGCGGCTGCCACAGGGCCCGGACCATTAGGGGGCCCGGTGACAGCCGCTACCGCTGCGCTTTTTTTTTTTTTTTTTTTTTTTTTTTTTTAAATAGGCCGTTACGGGCCCTATTCAGTTGCTGATCCTGGCTGGGCCGGGATCGGTAAGTGAACCGCGGGTCCCACAAATACTATCATTATACTCGGGGGTCTTTGCAGACCCCCGAGTATAATGATCGGAGGATCGGGAGAGGTAAGGAACATAACAAACAGTGTTACTTACCTCTCCACGATCCTGCCAGGCCTCCTTTCTGACGTCACATGAACCCGGCCTGCGTCCCGGGTCATGTGACATCTGACGTCATTTCATAGTAATACCAGCGGAGAAGACAGCGTGGGAGCCGGAGACAGGTAAGAAACAGTAATTTTTTATGTTTTTATTCCCCCGGGTGTCCGATTATTATACTCTGGGGTCTGAAAAGACCCCAGAGTATAATAATTGTTTATGGGTGTCCACTATGGGGCATAATACTGTGTGCAGGGGCCACTATGGGGGATAATACTGTGTACAAGGGCCACAATGGGGGATAATACTGTGTGCAGGGGCCAGTAAGGGACATAATACTGTGTGCAGGGGACACTAATGGGCATAATACTGTGTGCAGGGAACACTAATGGACATAATACTGTGTGCAGGGGCCACTATGAGACATAATACAGTGTGCAGGGGCCACTATGGGACATAATAATGTGTGCAGGGGCCACTATGGGACATAATACTGTGCAGGGTTTACTAAGGGACATAATAGAGTGTGGAGGAGGGGGTCGGTCGAGGTCTTCGATGTCGGTGTCGGATGGGGGGGGGGCATGTCAAAAGTTCGCCACGGGGCCCCGCCATTCCTAGTTAAGCCACTGGAGCGATGTTAATTGACAAATGTGTGACTCTATGAATGTTGCAATTCAAAAGATACAAAATAGGATAGGTTCTTAAAAGGGATTTTCTCATCCCTCACTCTCACCAGTTCGCCTGCTTTCTCTTCTTTTCACTTCCTGTATTCTTCAACAAGCTGTGGATGGGTTTTGACTGCTTGATGGACAGGTCACTATGAAGTACCTCAGTAGATATAGACCTTTACCATTAGAGATTTATTTTGATTGCTATACATGTATAATAATGTAGATCAATATAATGCACAGTAAATGTATATTACCTTACACAGGTTTGGAGAGAAAAAAAGGATCTTTGTATCTTTGTGTTTACATAGAGAGAGAAAAAACACTGTTCATTCCTTTACCATCAAAATTAAATAGCTGACCTGATTGCTCAGACTGATGAACAGGAAATAACAGCTCTGAGATCAAGGGTGATTCTGAGAAATCAGCCCTTCTCCCCTCTAGAGAGCAGTGAGTTACATCACCCATCCTATAATGCCAGATAAGGAGAGATATCAGGTGGGTACTTGACATCAAGAATAGGGAGGAATAATTTCACATAGCAGATAAACAAAACAACACTTCTAAAGCAAAGTATTTAGGAAAAATCTTGAATTTACACAGGCTAGTAAGTTAGATAGGATCCTTGAGATGGGTATAACTCTTAAAGGGGTTAAAGTTATGAATCGCCTGTGTATATACTTTGTAGAAATACAGTTACCTTGCTAGTGTCCCTTCTCATTTTGTGTTTCAACAGAGTCGTGTCATAAATCTCATCACTTAATTCTTATAGCACTCACAGTGCAATAGTACTATTTTCAAAATGGGGAACTGGAGAGATGCTAAATGACTCAGGATCTGAATCTGTAGCTGTCTGTGAGAGCCAAGTTCCAATTAACAAGTGGCTGTCAGTGATACCCTGAATAATTGGATCCTGGCTATCAGGAAAGCAGCTTACTGCTGAATGTAGAAAACAAAGCAAACCTATCACCTGTTATGCTGTATCCCAGAGAAGATGGGTAGGTGTTATATACAACACAGAAAGGACCCCAATAGCCCAAGACTATCTGACTTCAATGCACTCAATGATAGCACTGTGCATAATATGTTACTATATGGTTATACAATTATAGGGTGCAATTTTGTTTTTGAGATACACAGTTTGAATGTGTCAATTGTTCCAATGTATGTTATGCTCTTCATTAGTTTGCTTATGGCCTGACAGCATATTCTAAGTAATGCTTTACCACATGTACGATATACTAGTCATAATAAGGATACTTTTTATTAGAAGTTCAAATCCACTGCAGAAAACTGTAGCAATCCTACAGGGCTTACATCAAAAATTTAAATTTATACAATGCCCTACAATTCATGCAGATCTCCTTTGTTATTCCTATATTGGGTATTCACCTCAATGGTATTCAATATATTTTCAGATGTGTTGCAGAATCCACTCCAAACAACTGCTTCTAACCCGATTCTACAAATCTAAATATACTCTTGTTTTCAACACTTACCACATGATTGCTGCTCTTGTTTGATCAGTAAAGTAAATATATATTGCTCTAAATTACTGTAAAAGCTTCAAAACTTAGTATAAAGCAAGTCTATAAAAAGAATACCCAGTGCCAGAAAACTGTAAAGAATAAAGCACTACTCACCTCCTAAATGTCTCCCCATATGACATTTGTTTAATGATCATAGGTCAAAACCTAATACTGTGATAATGCCCTTTGCTGTCTGTCGTGGAACTATGGAGATTGTGTTTCTTTCTAATACCATGTGATACAATTTAATACAGAGCTGAAATACTTTTACTTATATGTTCTTTGCCAAGTGTATCCTGTTCGCACACAGACTCATATCAGATCTCAAAAAACAAGCAGATTATACAACTAATATAGAAAAAGTATCTATTAATATTTATATGATGTGTACTTTAGACCGTCATGAATTAGCTCCAGCTCTCTTCCATACTTCCAAATGAGCTTTTATTGCCTATTGTCCTGGTCTAGACAGAAGAAAATAAATATAATTGAGACAACAAACAAGTCACTTAAATTTCCTTTTAGATTTACAGTAAATGGATAAAATATACTAAGGTATTATGTGATAACATGTAGACACTTCATTTCAATTATACAAGGCACTATATATTGTGAATTATGTACGGTACGTGAACGACAGTAAAGCCATAGTAGTGCAGAAGCCCACAACATCATAAAGGAGAATGATTCTCCTAATACTTTTGTGTAAAAGGGTCCTAACTAGAGATGAGCGAACAGTAAAATGTTTGAGGTTCGATATTCGTTTTGAGTAGCCCCTCAATATTCGACTACTCGAATAGAATATTGAACCCTATTATAGTCTATGGGGGGAAAATGCTCGTTTCAGGGGTAGGCAACGTTCAATCAAATTATACTTACCAAGTCCGCAAGTGAGGGTCGGGCTGGATCCTCCGAGCAGTCTTCTCCTTGCAGCGTCCCCGCGGCGTTTTCCGGCTCTTTATTCACTCTGCCAGGCATTGGGCCTGAGCAGAGCCGACTGCGCATGCCCGCACTACAAGCGGACATGTGCAGTCAGCTCTGCCCAGGCCCGATGCCTGGCAGAGTGAATGAAGAGCCGGAAGACGCTGCGGGGAAGCTGCACGGAGAAGACTTCTGAAGGTAGGAGAAGAACCAGCGTTGATTGGCCGACTGTATAGCATTCGGCCAATCAATGCTGGTTCTGCATCGAACTTTTACATTCGAATAGCAAGTGGTACTCGATCGAGTACGAGTATTTCGAATAGCGTAGTATTTGATCGAATACCTACTTGATCGAGTACTACTCGCTCATCTCTAGTCCTAACTTTAGATCATCTATTATACATTAGATAGCTGCCACCAATATAAATATAATCCTCTATACACCCTGTTATACCAACTAAACCAAAACACAGAAACAGTGATACTGCTGAAAATGGCGTCGCAGTATTTGGTGAAATAAACCCAATCTTTATTTTAGCAAAACACCATACTTTTAAAAACTATTGAATAATATCCTATCAAATGAACTGGAGTAGCCTCCTCTGTATGAGGCAAACTCTGTCCTAAGTACCTGTCACAAATGACAAACTGGATCAGTAACACAACAAATGGAAAAACAGATGATCTCTTTACACAAAATGTTGCAACATAACGTATATAACAGTGAAGGGATCTGACCTACTCTTCTACCCTCTCATATCACCCAATTGCTTCCTCAGGAATATCACCGATTCTGAAGCCCACCTCATCATAAATTAGAATGATTTTATAACTCAAGTAAGCCACAGTCGCACTGGGATATGTGGCCAAAACATGGATCATATTATGCAGTCCGAATACATTTCTGTGAAAGTGTCCTAACTTTATATCATCTATTAGATGGCTTACGTTGTTTCCGAATTTTGCTTAAACATTTTGCCACAATTTAGTCCATCTTAGTGCATTTATGACCTGCCATTGTCCTTCGAAGACCACAACCCTTTTGGTGAAGCCTCTTCCCATTTAGTAAAAATTTCCAAAAAAACAAGATGCCCCAAAGCCAGAGCTTGCACCAGATTTTTATTATGAAGTTTAAGTTGTAACCACAATAGTAAATATTCCCCTATATTTCATGAAATTTGAGATACAGGATTAAGTGAGTGAATATTCCACTTTGTGGAAACGCAGCTTTTTTTGTAGCAGATTTTGCTGTTTTTTTGAGCCAAAGCCAAGAGTGGCTACAAAAGGATTGGGAAATATATAGTAAGCTTTTATACTTCTACCTTCTGCTCAATCCACTCTTGGCTTTGTCTAAAAAAAAAAAAATGCAACAAAATCTGCAACAAAAAAGTTGTGCTTTCGTAACATGGGTCCTCAGCCTAAGTCTTACATTTCAGGCTAAGGGCTAATTCACACAGTCATAATGCATTTCATGGTCATAAGTTCTGTCCTGAGTGCAAGGCTACTGACCTGAAATTATGGCAATGTAGATCCCCATCACACTACTAGGTTCATTCATTAGATAAGCGGTTGGATTTGTTGCTGTAACACAGAACAACTAATATGGCTGCATTACAGCTATCTGAATTAATCTGCAACACAAAAAGTGGAATGCATGTGAAAACAATGTCTACGTCAGCAAGAACTTCTGCTCTCAAAAATAATCAATGGAGGCCAATATTTGTCATACATCCAAAAATTGTTAAAATATAGAATGCACACCCTAACTAGCTACTATACTATCAAATTGTAATTGCATTAAAGGGGTTGTCCCATAACAAGGATCCTATCTATACTGCTAGTCTATGCGCATATAAGACTTTTCCTACATACATTGCTTTATCAAAACTGCTTTGTTTGGCCGCTATCTTAATTTATTCACTTCATTGTTTACATGCATTTCTATGACCACAGGCCCCGGACTTATCTGCTCAGTCCCCAAGTGGGAGCAGCTCTGAGCTGTGTATGTCTCTGCCACAGACAAGCAACGGAGCTCTTCAGATAGGGGAGGGGGGAGGTGAGAGCTCCAGGATTTCTGAGCTCTTATCTCCTGTTCTTCCACTTATCAGTTGGTTTAATTGAATTTGGCTGATAAGGGCTGAGATAGGGAGTCTGTTACTTTTGTATGTATTATAAACTGACTCAAATCCAGCTCTGCTACATCAGCTTCTACATCAGCTTCATACTGTGGTAATTTATTTACAACCAATCCCTCATTATTGACTTCAAACATAGCAGAGCAAGTGAAACCCTGCCCACCAATGTGCCGAGAAAACCAGGAAGTGAAGAGAGCACACAGCCTGCAGGTTGGTTAACAAGCGTGATGGGAATGCCTCTTTAAGTGGGAGCAGCATGTTATACTCTGTATAAAAATAGAACCATATAATTTGTATCAGTTATTAGTGTTTAAAATAATTACTACAAAAACACTGTGCAAACAGATCCTTTTTGCAAACACAATGTATCGTATACTGCAAATAAACATATGATATGAGAAGTATGAACAAACCATGTCTATATTTACAGTTAAAAATGCCAGAACCACAGGAATGTATAAATTTTTGCTTGCAAGTTATATTGGGAATTATATTTGTATAATCCACACAAACCTTTACGCTTATCATAAATCTATATCTAGGATCCCACAATCTGCTTCTTCTCAGCGGTCACTATACGGAGAACAGAGTCAGCAGTAGATAGTTTTGTTGTCTGTGTAGTGGCTGTGCTGAGTTACAGTGAATTCACACCACCGTTATTTAATGCTCATTGCTGTCATCTGCCATGGGATCAGATCAGCATACACATACAGTGGCTTTTACAGACATAGTCCCTTCCATTTCGGAATGTGCCATGCCTCATGTAAATCATGACGGAAGGGGTTGTTTTACCCTGATTTTTTGCTTTGCTGATGGAAGAGAAAGTTATGCATGCAGGAGTAAAACAAACATGGTAGAAGAAAGCCTGTGTAATTTTGTTTATATTAGAAATAATGGGAATGATTGCAGATGGAGGACTGCTATGGTCTGTTGCTTTTATCCTTTGATGGATGAGAGAGATTGATGTTCTTAACAGTAGTGTGAATGTCCCTCTACTGCATTTTAGTCCTCATTTAATTGTAAATGAGAATGAGAATAAGGCTCCTTGCAGACAACCATGAGATGACCACCGGCCATGATTGAACGGCATGGCCTGTGCATGGACAGCACGCATGTGTCATCCACGTGCTGCCTGTTCACTGACCGTGCTTCCGCGGCCCCATTCATTCAATGAATAGGAGCCATGGTATGCCCGCAAAACCAGACATGAATAGGACCTGTCTAGAGTTTTGCGGCCTGGACTGTCGGCCCGTACACTGATCTGTGTAACGTCATGTGCGTGGCCTGATAAAAATGAATGGATCAGTGTGCTATTTGGTAAAAACCTGGATAGCACAATAATACAACAACCACTATCAGGAGGGGCGGCATATAATAATGGTCTGGAGCAAATCACACAGACCAGCGCTCCTCTATAAAGCCCCCCCCCCCCCCCAAGTGCCGCCTGAGGCCGTCGCCTCATGTCGCCTCATGTCGCCTCATTAGAGGTGCGGCCCTGGGTTTCAGGCAGGTGTGGTAAAAATGCTGCAAAGTAGTATTGCTTTCAAAAATAGCAGTGTTAATAGTTTATTTTTGGCAATATGAATCAATATTTGGTATGACCCCTTTTTGCCTTCAAAACAGCATAAATTCTTCTAGGTACATTTGCACACATATTTTGAAAGAATTCAGCCGGAATATTGTTTCAAACACCTTAGAGAACTAAGCACAGTTCTTCTGTGAATTTAGACTTGTAATACAAGACATATTCCAGATCTGGGTATAAATGGGTGACTCCCTGAATATTTGTACTGTTTTTGGTTCGAGAAGTTTGGTCCAAAGATTGCTTTCAGGTTAGTCATGAACTAAAGCTTAAGGCGGTGACACTGTCCGAGCTCCTAGGACTCTATCTAGGCCATTTCTAGCTCTGTAAGGGCTCATTCACATCTGCGCCCGGTCTCCGTTCTGCAGGTTTCATTTCCTGCACAAAACAGAGGCAGGAAACGGAAACCTGCAGGACTTTTTCATACCCATTCATTTGAATGGGTTTGAAAGATGTCCGGCCGTGAGCGGCGGTGAGCGTTTTATGCTCCCCGCCGCAAAACCATTTTTTTTTAAGTCGGACATGCAGTACTCTGTGTCCAATTTTTAAAAAACAGTTTCGCGGCGGAGAGCATAAAACGCTCACCGCCGCTCACGGCCGTACCCGGTCTGACAGGTTTCCATCTTCTGCATGCAGAACGGAGATCAAACGCTAGTGTGAACCTAGCGTAAAGGAAACAAAGACTTATTTCAAAGTGAAAGTGACTTACCGTATTTTTCGGACTATAAGACGCACCTAGGTTTTAGAGGAGGAAAATAGGGAAAAAAATTTTTGAAGCAAAAAATGGTAAAATATTTAATATATGGGAGTTGTAGTTTTGCAACAGCTGCAAGGCCACATTGACAGGTGACCCTGCAGTTGTACGGGGATGTATAGGGCGTTTTTTTTGCGGGGCCAGCTGTACTTTTTAGTTATACCATTTTGGGGGATATCTATTGCTTAGATCACCTTGTATTGAAAAAAAAAACAGGAGGTGATTTAGAACTTTTATTTATTTCATATTTTTAAAGCTTTTTTTTTTTTTTTTTTTTTACTATTTTATTCCCCCCGGGGGCTTGAACCTGCGGTCACTTGATCGCAAGTCCCATAGACGGCAATACAACTGTATTGCCGTCTATGGGACATTCTGTCTATTAGTATTACGGCTGGTCATAGAGACCAGCCGCAATACTAATACAGCAGTGACAGGCCCGGGAGCCTCATTAGGCTCCCGGCTGTCACCCGAACAGGTCGGCTCCTGTGATATTGCCGCGCAGGAGCCGGCCTGCAACGTCACAGGTACGGGGCCGGTGGGGACCGGCCCCGGGGGAGAAGAGGCCACCGATACTGACCCGGCATCTGCTGTACTAGAGAGGTGGATGTCGGGGAGGGATAGACGCCGGGGCCTGAGACATCGCTACGATCCTCTGCCCTGCATGAAGCCAGCAGGGCAGAGGAGCGCAGCGATGTCTCAGGCCCCGGCACCTGTAATGGTGTCTATCACTTGCCGGCTTCCGCCTCTCTATTACAGCGGATGCCAGGCGCCACCTTCAGACTATAAGACGCACCCTTCTTTTCCCCCAAAATTTTGGGGGAAAAAAGTGCGTCTTATAGTCCGAAAAATACGGTATATGTTTATGAGAAAATGGATGGTAAGCAGTGGACACAAACTGCTAGTTTAACTACACATTGGCTGCCATTTTCTTTTACACATTTTAACATTTAAAATACTCAAAAAATTTGCATGCTTTGGGAAAAGGTACTTGTCACTGTGGGGTTTTTTTGGGTTTTTTTTTTATATACACACAAGTTATATTGAAAAATAAATATATCAAAATTAGCCCATTCTGTGCACTTGTACATGCTACAGGCTTGTTATTGTAAAGAAAAATGTGTGACAGTGTGCCCAATTGAAAAATGATGAAGAAGACCTGGCTTTAAAAATAAAAAGTCACCAAAAATTATCCCTTTAAGGGAGTAGAATGACACACCAACATGGTATTGATAGTGGAAAAAGCAATGGTATACCCCATACTGTGAAATAGTAGAATGTAATGGACCAGGCTGCAAAACATGTCTGGCTGAGTGGTGGCAGCTATGGCAACATCAATTGGCAGTACAGTCTGGAATAACATGATGGACCAGGCCACAGGACATATCTGGCTGAGTGGTGGCAGCAGTGGTAGCGGCAGGAATACTGTGATGGACCAGACTGCAAGAGATGATGTCCAGCTCAGGAGTAGCAGGCAGCATTAGCAGTACAGTAAATGAAATATGATACGGTAAGACAATGGCAGAGCTATTCAGTGCCATCAGCTGGAGTTATGTAAAATAGTTTAGTCCGCCTTAGGTGTTATAACCTCACTGACAGCACTAAACACCCTCGTAATCATTATGCTTGAGACTGGACAAGATAAATCTTACAAAGCAAATTGAACCAGATCTTTCCACTGCTAAAACCTATTAACCCAGAATTCCATGGAGTTACAGTTATCTGCCATAATATGAAGACACTCTACATACAACCGTACCTGCTCGTCCAGCTGGTGACTATCAGTTGCCTGCTGTGAGTTTGGTAGGTGTTGCAAAGTGAAAATTTCTGGTTCATTATGCTCCAGATCCTATCCTGACTGCTGCTGATTTTCACTCTGCTACTGGTAGCTGTGGCACTGGCAGAGGTGGAGTGCTGAGTGAATAAGGTGGACTAGTAGAAGTCAGAGACCACCTAAACAGATGTACGTCTGACACTAGCAGTGGCCTCCTGATAATATGCCATTTTTTTTCTCCCTTGGTGAGACAGGGATAAATTCCCCATTTTGGCCTAATATGGCCCTTCAAGAGTCTAAAAGCACATGATCCAGTTCTCACCCCTCTGCTTCATGCTAGTCACTGTGTAAGCATCAAAGAATATAGCCTGCCATGCTTATCAGTGTGTGCAGAGACTCAGGGCCTGCCATAGCGTGTCTTCTTGGCCAGAGTGGCAGTTATCATCATCATGTTGAAACAAACAAGGGTCTGCCTCCTCCATGGGTGTACAATATCAAGCTTTTCCTATGTATCCAAAGGAGTGTATTCCTCCTCGTCTTCCAGTCTAAAAGGCTCAGGTCCTCCACCATGATGACCCTGACTGAGTTCTTCATTATCCTGCAGGTCCTCTTACATCAGTCTAGGCCAATCATGGTGACTAAGAGTTGGAAGTTATTCTTCTTTCATCTCTCATTGCATGAGTGTTAGTGTTTTCTATAAGACATATAATAAAGGGATCACATTGCTGATGCTACATTTGTTGCTGATAACAAATTTAGTGCCTCCTCAAAGGGCTTCAGAAGGTGACACACTTCCCTCATGAGTCTCCAGTGGTAGATCTCATAACATATTGTCCCTGTGGTCTGTTCCATGCAGTAATCATTCACTAGCTTTTTCTGCTCAAACACTCCAGCATGTGCAAAGTGGAATTCTATAAGATTAGAAAATGGCAGATGAGAGTGCAAAGATCTGTCACTGTTTTGTTGATGCAAGTCCAGCAGAATATTTTTCTTCACATAAGAATGCACACACACTTTTTTGACCATGATCAGCATGTCCTGTAAGCCTCAACATGTATTAATAAAGCATTGCTCCACCAAATTTAGCACATGCACCATGTTATTCTATCCAACTGCAACGCTGCCTAGTTGAAGTTGGAGAAGAGCAATTCATACTTGGTACAGGATGCAGTAGGCAGCTCCTTTTCTGTGAAGATTTTCTGACCCAAGTTCATTAGCTGTAAAACTGCATAGCAGCACTTAATCTTACACAAATTGAACAAGGCGGCGGGGGGGGGGGGGGGGAAGTGGAAGCCTGAAAAGTTTCAGAGAGGAGGATCCAGCGGAGGCTTGATTGTGTCTTGCATTGAGTCTTGCATTGTGTTGGGTCTATACAAATGGAGTGGAACTAGTCCCAGTCCTTGTTGCATTTCAGAACTGTGGCCACTGCCATTCAAAACATTGAAAAGTGGACCATGAAAGCCATTTATTGTCCTTGTCCATAACTGTGGCTCCACATGTCAACGGTGACATGCAAATTTCCTGACACTGACATATTCAAGGTGAGGCCCACATTCTCTGACACATGGTGGTATAAAACAGGGACATCCTTCCTAGAGAAATAATGGCAGCTAAGTATCCTCCATCAAGACTGAGCACATGCAATTTGTCAAAATGCAGTAGAATACACTAAATGATATGGCAGCAACCTGGTCAGGTCTGGGTTAGGTTGCAGAACTATTGGATTACTGGGTACATAATTGCTGTTTCGAGCACATACATTCCCTTATGGATGTTTGACATTGGTGACATAGGTCTGACACTGCTGCTAATGATAATGACAACCAGCTAGTTGTGTTTGTGGCCTGCATACATGGACAATCATGGGGAGATGGATGTAGGATGGTTTTGCTCACTTCCCTTTCAATGCCGCTGCCAATTCTAGTTTTCAAAATAAACCGTTGATGCCTTTTCATGTGAGTATGTGAGAGATGTATTTCCTACATTTAGTTTGGCAATGTACACAAATATTCCTGCAGGGAAAATCTCCACATGTAGGTACTGCTGCCAATACCAGCAGGTAAAATATACATGCTACTGCCACCACTTCCTGAGCTCTGCCCAGGTCTGCCATAGGCAAGCTTTTTGGATAAATAATAAACGATAAAGTTAGGTGTATAAGCTCACTGGATCCATGTAGCAGGGTGCACGATCTAGTTTTCCTGGACTTGAGGAAAAAGGAAATTCCATAGACGCTTGTAAAGAGATGAAATCCGCAGCTCTTGCTCGTAGTAAAAATTAACTTTTATTTTTTCATATTAAAAATGGTAGAGACACCATGACGTACAAGTGAAAAAAAAGGTAAGAAAAAACATAGGAGTGAAATAAAAAGCGCAGTGACTACATTTTAGGCTGGCTGACGCGTTTCACAAGACTATGATTAAGAGACTTTTTTTGTGTCTCGAAACGTGTCAGTCAGCCTAAAATGTAGTCACTGCGCTTTTTATTTCACTCCTATGTTTTTTCTTACCTTTTTTTTCACTTGTACGTCATGGTGTCTCTACCATTTTTAATATGAAAAAATAAAAGTTAATTTTTACTACGAGCAAGAGCTGCGGATCTCATCTCTTTACAAGCATCTATAAGCTTTTTGGATGTTTGGGCTGAACACTGTCTGGAATCATTACTATTACCACTACCACCACCCCTACCTCTGATGTCACCTTGTCACACTAAACTAGTTGCCAGGCCCCATCAGCAAAGGAATCATCATCAGGAATGTCACGGTCTTCCTAATTTTTTCTGACTCATTATGGCCATAGGATTCTTGCATAGCTTCACAAGTTCCACTTAGCACATCTGCCTCCTCTACTTTAAAAAAATGCTAACTCTTCTCACTTCCACTGCCATTGCCAGTTCTAATTTGCCAAATAAGCTGATGCCTTTTCTTTCAAGCAGGAAAAGTCGTTCCTACATTTGTTCCTGCACAGCCATGGCTAATTTTATTCTTGCAAGTCTTGCACATTGCCATCAATGGAAAGTGACCTCTATTAATACCAGCAGTGTTGAAAATGTGCCTACCTCTTCCACCACCAGTGCTACCTCCCCTGATTCCAGAGCTTCACTAGGTCTGCCCTCAGCAGGCTGTTTGAATGTTGGTGCTGCTCATTGACATTGTTACTAACACCACTGCCACTACCCTCTTCCTCTGATGTCACCTTGTCCCTCTTACTTGGTTGCCAGGTCCTATCCATAAAAGAATTGTCATCAGCAATGTCAACATATTTTACACTTTTATTTCATTCTTTATGGCCATTGGATTCTTGCACACTCATAATTTTCAAATTTTCCCTAGTGCTCCTCCTACCAGCACAACCACCAGTACCATGCTGCCTGTCTCCAACAGTCATGTCTTCTACCACCTCTGCCTCCTCTATTGGCAAAAAATACTGACTGTTCTCATCCAAGTCATCAAAAAAAAGGAGGAAGGCTCAGACCAGGACAAATATTTTTCTCATAAAGTGTCACATCACTACTGGAGAATGGGAACTGTATCAATGAAAAAGATGGAGATTTAGTTGACAGTCCAGAATGGCCTTGCATTGTTACAAGATTAGAGGTGGAAGAGAAGAAACATCCTGATTCAAGACCACATCACTCTCAGTTGTAATATCCTCCCCTTTAATTTAGATTAGCAAGCTAAGTAATGGAAAATTACAATCACAATTTACAACTATGCTGCGGCTACTGGCAGTGCCACCAGAGCCAGAAGTAGTGTCACTGCTGTCACTCGCAGTCTAAGGGTAAGTTCACACGCAGTTTTTTGGTCAGGATTTTGAGGCCGTATCTGCCTCAATATCCTGACCAAAAAGACGACTCCCATTTAAATCAAGTTTTTCCCGGGAGCCGTATCTTCCAGCTCCTGGAAAAAAGAAGCGAGGAGCTCATTCTTCAGGCCGAGTTGCCTCACGATTTGGCCTGAAGACACTCCCTCCTCCAGACTAGGCCCATTCATTGGGCCTAATCCGGAGCGGAGTGTGCAGCTGGATGCCAATGCACTGCATGTTGTTGTTTTTTTCTGCCATAACAGCGCTTTAAGAACACTATGTATTAATATATTATGAAAATGTCATCGTTTGATTCCAATCACAAGTCCATATATATAACATATGTATATATATATATAGTAATAAGGGATGACAACATACAAAGATTACATAAAAAGATGCTGGAGCCTGTATATTAATCCTCCTACAATGACATCAGACAATAAAAGACCAAAATAGTGGTTGTTAAACACAGGACCTTCACAATGGTGTTGTTGCCAAATAAGTCAGGCACACAGAGGCATAGGTACCAGTTCACACTTGCAGTTTTATTGGCAACAGTTCAGACAGTCCAACTTAAAACAAAAGATAACATAAAGCATCCCTAATGTCAGGGCACAAAATAGTTCATAAGAGCTCCTTACCCATGCAGTTGTTTGGGTTTGAGTGTGTATAGTAGCTGAACAAGCTCTGTATCACACGGCAGCTTAGTTGTGTTCCACCACACCTCTACTGCTCTGGCAGCTTTCAATTTAAAGACTGCATTCACCTGTGCTAGCAACACCCGGACTGGAGTGGACCTGCAGCAAGTCCTCAATCCCAGACTCCAGCCATTATCTCACTGAAAGCAGCATTCTAAGTGGCAGATACTGGCCATCCACCACGTTACCCTCTGCCTGTTTATAGGGTATAAAACTATGCTGCCAAAGACAGTCATGTTGAACATGTGAACATATATGCAACATCTGTGCTGTAAGTTACAGCTCAGGCCTCAGCAGCCATGGGAAAGGTGCCAGTGACTTACATGTCACCAGTTAACTTCCTGTGGCTGCTTGAGGCCACTGATTGGCCTCAACAGTGTTGTGTGATGTGGCAGTCAACTAAGAGACTTTATCATACCAAGGGTGTACCATGGTACAGTAAGCAATGTTACACATAACTAAACTTATAACCCAATGAAGTCTGAAATGTTTGTGACAACCATCAGGTGTTCCATGGAGAAGATGTATCCACCCAAGCAAGACAACCACTTGGGAAATTCAACCCTAAATCCAAAAAGTTAAAGCACTGTGTAAAATGTAAAGAAAACAAAAATGTGATGATTTACAATGGAGCACATATCAGAAGGTGAATGTTAGACAGTTTTCCATTTCATTTCAAATAATAAATGTCTTGGAAGAGAGTAGGAAAATTGTTGGTAGAGTTTGGGGAGATAAATGTCATATTTTGTCTGATGTAGGATTGTAGCTGTTCAACAGTCTTCTGGGTCTTCTTTGCCAGATTTTTTTGTTTCATATTGTGAATAAAATATGATTATATGAGTTCTCCAAATCATTGTTGTTTTCTTTACAGATCACACTGCACCCATCTTTTTTAGAATTATGGTTTCATATATTGAGCAAGGTTGCGGGACCCTCATACCACCAAAAAGCAATATCATAAATTGCATATAAATAATGTATAAAGCTGCTTATCACAGACCTACGGCAGAGTAGTGTGCTATATATATATGAATAACGTAGATGTCATGTACATGCTACAACAGGTCTATAGTCGCCTTCCTGAAGAGTTGGGGACATAGTCAGCATCTTGATGATTGGTGGTTCCTCGTCCGTGTCTGCCAGTTTGCTGAAGAAAAGGGAGCTATCCACATCCATAATCATTAATCTTACTGGGTAGATTATCCAATACGGAATTTGCTGGTTGCATAGTTGTCTTGACCTGATTTTGATATAGGAAGCTCTTTGACATTGTATCTCTGGTAAAAAAAAAAAAATCTTGACAGACTATTGTTTTGCGTACGTTCTGTTTCTGTTTGCCTGTTTTTATGACCAAGAGTCATCCACTATACATCACTTTTAAATGGACTGCTAAAAAAAAGAATTGATTTCATTATTTTTTGTTTGTTTGTTTTTTTTACCAAAACCATTGACTGTTTTTTTAAATGGGCATAATTTGACCTAACTTGGATGTCAATCAATTTTTATACACATTAAAGACAGACCAATCGATTTCAATTGTGCCTGTCAAAACAGACAAAGATAGAACATGTCCATTTTTTTAACTGACTGTTTTTTCTATCCATCAAAAAAAAAAAAAAAGATGTGAATATACTCATTTCTTCTTAGTAATTCTGTAGCCTCATAGCAATTCTTGTGCATGTAGGTATGCCTTGTCTCAAATCTAATCCACTTGTAAGTTATAAATTTGGGGACTTGGTGCACCATGGGGTACAGAGGCTGTTGCTAGTTAGACACATTTCTGGACACTTTCTAGGTGCAACAGCTTTAGTAAATGTGGACCAATGTTCTTATGATGACCATGTGATGGAGGTATGCAAAAATGTTGTCATGCAGCCATTTTTCACTTATGAATAAGGACCAAGTGTAATTTTTTTCTTGTGTCAATTCTTGCTTCTAATTGGTCGTGCATTTTCATACAATTACATAGAAAGTTTACTCGAAAACAAGAAGGGAGAGATACCGAGCAATTCGTAGTGTAGAACAGTTTGGACAATGGACACGTATGGCAGAAACAAGGCTCACCTTGGAAGGTTGTGAATGCACACAACTCTACTATAGCAGTGGGAACACTTGACAGAGCATCCCTTTCTGGATTGGGTTAGGCTGCAGGGTTCCACGCACCTCACGGGTGTATAGGTAATACAAAAAAAAGACCGGCAACACAGATTTGTTTTGGAAAATCTGGTTTAAGAAGGAACCGCACCCACCACAGGATGTTAAGAAACGGCTTTATTTATCGACTCAAACACAATGCATTTCGGATGTCAACTCCGCCCTTCCTCAGGTGCAAAAGAGTTCTGTACCGTCAGGCATATAGCTTGAATATAGCTATATGAAACTATATGCCCGACAGTACAGAACTCTTTTTTTTTTTTTTAAATGTAGATTGTGAGCTCCACATAGAGCTCACAATGTACATTTTTTCCCTATCAGTATGTCTTTGGAATATGGGATGGAAATCCATGCAAACACGGGGAGAACATACAAACTCCTTGCAGATGGTTTTCTGCCCTTGGCGGGATTTGAACACCAGGACTCCAGCGCTGCAAGGCTGCAGTGCTAACCACTGAGCCACCATGTGGCCCCCTAGAACTTTTTTTTTCACCTGAGGAAGGGCGGAGTTGACATCCAAAACATGTTGTATTTGAGTCCTTAAGTAAAGCTGCTTCTTAACATCCTATGGTGGGCACGGTTCCTTCTTAAACCAGGTTTTCCAAAACAAATCTGTGTTACCGGTCCTTTGTTGTATAGAAAGTTTACTGACAGTTTTTATGTAATTTAAAGTGCTGTCCAGACGAATACAAGTACATACAGTATATAGTAATTTATACATGTACCTATTGTATTACATTTATGAGTTAAAAACTGATTATTTTTCTTTGTATAGCAAAGAAGATGAAGATTCTGATGTGTTTCATGAAGAAACTTCCGCAGCAACAGGTACATTATTAAAAATTTCATATCATTCATATAACTTGCTGCAATATGTTCTGTGTCCTTTTAACTTATACAATTCATTTTAATTATCTTTCTGTTCCAGAGAAATATATTCCCAGAATAATTTGTTCACATGATGATTTTTCTGAAGACAACAATGATGAAGAAACAGAAGATAGAAGTAAAGAAAAGAACAATGAGGATGAAAGTGAAGTGCAATTGTTTGTAAGTCTTTTTTGGGCTGATATTGAATCTGTCAATGTTCTTGTTTTAATTCTAACAAATTGGGGTAATTTACTCTTCTTTCATATACATGTAGTTTTGAAAAGATAAAGATAGTATGCTTTTTACGGCATTCCATTCTTTGTTGGAAAGGTATTCCATTGTCATTTAATTTTGTACACTTGGATTCTTTTTACATTTTTACAAAGCATTGGCTTTATTGTGTGGGCTATAATATGCACGTTTAAATATATTCTTCCTATTTATCATGTTTAATAGGAAATGGATCTATTGTTCACTTTATATTTTTATTCACACTGGGGATAATTGTGTTTCAGCTCATATTTTTGTTCAATTCTTTGTTAATTACCGTTTATTTTTATTCTATTTTGCTGTTTTTCAGTACCAATGACTGAAATGTTAAAGGGAAACTAACGTAAAATTAGCTTATTTCCTATGATTGTAATGTATGCCACAAAAGACCTTTATTATGTGTTTCAGAAAGAGTGCTTGTAAAGGTTGATTATAGTACGAGTACATGTCCTCCTACACTCACCTTTACACAGCAGAGAATCCACAGCAGTCTGTGCTCTGGTCATGAATGGTTGCTCTGTTCTACATTTAGAATGTATTGTATTTTCAGAAACTCCAAATGCTAGTTAAGAAGGACCACAGAAACAATGATTTCCAACTCTTTAAAAAAAAGTGATAAAATGGCATAAAATTTATAAAAACAATCCAGATGACAGGTAGACAAATAGATATAGCATATACCATTAAGTACTGTAAAATGATCAAATACATCATATTAAACAAGAAACTATAGAAACAGTATACTGGTACATGCAATATTTTCTAAACTGCAATATTAGATTGTGTGAAGCTTTACCACGGTATACAACATAGTACTCTAATATTAAACAAGATAATCAGAAATGCAAATCCACTATACAGTATGGTAGATTGTTCAGTAAACAGAATACATTACTATAAATATATACATATATATATATATATATATATTTCAAGCATATCAGACAATAGAGGTTGGAATACTTTACTATACATCCTTGTTTCAGCAAAAATTAAAAAATGAAATTTTTTTATTATATTAAACTATTTTGTTGGCAAATTTAAGCCAATATTTTTTTCTCTACAGACCATTTATTACTCAAATAGCAGTTTATGATTTTGCAAAAGGTGTAAAAACAAATCTGCAAAATAAATAAGTGAATATATTAACCCCTTCCAGCCAATGGCATTTTTTGATTTTCGTTTTTCGTTTTTGACTCCCCTCCTTTTAAACCCCATAACTTTTTTATTTCTTCGCTCCCAGAGCCATATGAGGTCTTAATCTTTCCGGGACAAATTTTTCTTCATGATGCCACCATTAATTATTCTGTATAATGTACTGGGAAGCTGGAAAAAAATTAAGAATGGGGTGAATTTGAAGAAAAAGTGCATTTCTGCGACTTTCTTACGGGCTTCGGTTTTACAGCATTCACTGTGCAGCCAAAATGACATGTCTCCTGTATTCTGTGTTTCATTACGATTCCGGGGATACCAAATTTATATGGTTTTATATACATTTTAACCGCTTAGAAAAAATCCAAAACTGTGTAAAAAAATTTTTTCTAAAAGTCGCCATATTCTGACAGCCATAACTTTTTTATACGTCAGTGTATGGGGATGCATAGGGCGTATTTTTTTGCGGGGCCTTAGGTGTTAATGCCTCCGATCGGTCCGGGGACCGATTAGAGACATTAGCGCCAGTTGTCTACTGCGCCATAGTTACACACCCGGCATGCGCCGTACTATTATGGCGGATGTCGGGAAAGGGTTAAAACCACATAATTCAGATTTCTTTCTCTCTAACATTATTGAAACTATTATATAATGAATTTCATAGAGAATCAATTGTTTTTATTATAAGATACTTTTTTCCTGCCTCTGTGTATGATATAATCAAGGCCAGGCTAAGTCTGCAGACCTAACACTTTAAGAGTAAGGAGATGACATGATTGTTCCATTGCTTACCAGTACAGAAAGTGAACCAGTTAAAAATTGCTATCAGGTGCATTTCACATATTTTATGGCCATAGTTGCTACATATAAACAATAAAGGCTGAATTATGGAACCAAATATCGACCACCAATATTTTATTTCCGTCTAGGTTTACTTTCTGTACTTAAACATAGCTTGCAAGCATAAAATTAATAATTATAACACAATCTCAGTTGAATATATTTTGACCAGAAAAATAAATTATTTCATTTTAAAATGTAGTGTTTTAAACACATGATTTAAAAAAAATCTAATTCTTAATAATTAATTTGGTTCATGAGAAAATATTTTAAGGTCATTATCAAAGAGATTTATTGCTCTTTAGGTATAAATTATAATACAAATAAATTACTTATTTTTTATATCATTAGTATTTCTAAAATAAAAATCATATCATTTATTCATGTTATTTCTCTTCAAAAATATAATTCTTTATTTTTCTTATATTTTATTCAATGTCTTACCTTATCAGACTGACCTCAGCAATACCTTTTTCTAAAATGGAATCTAAATATTGCCAGGATAGTTACTAAATAAATCTCTGCATATGTAGCTTGATACATGTACTGTGATTGAATTAATATTCAGTAATATACACTGGAACATATTGTTTGGTAATTCGTATGATGTCTATAGGTAACAAAGGTTTCCCGTATAATATAAATGTGTTATGCTACAACTATGGCTATATACAAAATATGGCACCTGGTCAGAATATGTATATCGCCAAAAGTTCTGTGCCTAATGAATCTGGTCATTGGACATCCAATGGCTTATCTGCTGTGTTCTTCTTTACTGTGTCTTTCTTTCCCTAGTACAAAACAGATCATCAAAATTTGTCCCAGTCACTATTATCCATATTAAAATGAATACATTCCTGATTCTGCTTCAAAGTTTTAAAAGAAATATAGTTAAATAAGGTTTTGCCATCTGTAAGTAATTATTACTGGCAATGAAATCTGATTTAGAAAGTTATCTAAGGATATATGCACACAGTGTAAAAACGGTGCACAGTGATTGTACCCTAACTCTGAGTGTACATGCATGCCCCCGTATTAATGGGAAGATTTGCCGTGGCGCATTAATGGTGCTGTCCGTTGTTGCGTCATTTTACAACATGTGAATATACCCTCAATATAACTGTATTAGACGTACTGTGTTTATTAAATTGCCACATTCGCTTAAGTCTTCAATAAGAAACAAAAAAATTCAATTTAGATTCACTTTAAATCGTATATAACTATTATAATCGAGTTTATTATCAATTTTATCTCTTTTCTACCCATTTTAAAAAATGGAGATTTAACACAAAAGCTAATCACGTTCACTATGTCACATTACTTTGCCAAAGGAAGTTATCAGTACATTTTCTGTAGCGTAAATGGTTCAGATAAGGTAATAAAGCAAATTTTGACCATCTCATTTGATTTTCTAGAGGTATATTCTTTAGATATTTGTAATTTAGATTTGTACTTCCAACACTTTAATGACTTAAACAATGAAGCAGTATAAGACCTTGAAATACAGCCATCTAGAATGGTTGAAACCCACAGGCATTAGCTCACTAGACAGCTGAGCAGTTGACAAGTAGCATGAACCTTATGTTAGAAAAAGAAGAAATTGTAAGATTTGCATATAATTACCGAGATCATGCAAATGTCAGTTATGAATATAAAAAAACACAGGCATTTCACTGTTAAATCCTGACAGTTGGCATCACTGAAAAGCTCAAATGCATTTGAGTACTAGTTGGCAGAAGGTCATTAAAACAGAATTTGCAGATACATTAACACTCTCACTTTTCTTTGAGTGATAGTTTGCTATTTATAGTTGGCTGAGAGTTTCCAGAAAACATACTAGCACGATAAGTTGTAGTGGGCTTCCACATAAAAATTGCATGGTGAAGTATGGGGACATTGAGCCTTTTTTAATTGATTTGAAAGAAGCTATCAATATACAGTACGTATGCATAAAGTTGAGATCGAAATGATGGTTCTGACATTTGAGGGAAAAAAGACCGAAATGATTGGAGGTTTTCCATTGGAATGACAAAATTAACTACCTCCATACAGAATAACCAACAATAGCTAATGAAAAAAGGAGAGAGAAAAAAAATGTAGTTTGCAAAACTTCCTAAAATTAAGGCAACGCATTGGCAAAAGCAGGAGTGTGGAATCTACTGTGATATTCATGAATACCTTTAAAGTATTCAGTATAATAAAACACCATTCCAAACACAGTAGAGTAAATGTGTGTTAATATTAGATGATTGTTCAAATACCAATATCACTAACACATGAAAAACATGCAGAAAAAAAGACTAATACAACAAAATGAATAAGTTCAATTTTGATAATGTTACCATTAAAATCTAAAGGTTTTACTTACTTAATAAATACAGATTCTAAGTGTATTATAATATTTAAAGAATTACCGTTATCCCTATAGTGTGTTCTTAAGAAAATGTCATTCTCTATTACAATACAGTAGATGAACATATAGTGCATAATGAACCAATGATTTATTTCTTATTTTAATAGCAATATAGCAGCTATGTTATATTACATAGTCTGATGTCTACTAATGTTCTATATTAGAAGTGAGAGTAAAGATTAGCTCAAAATGGATTCAGTTAATTTTGTTGTAAATAACTGAATTCAGTTATTAATTTATCTATATTGTACCATATTGGTAAATTAATTTCCATACAAGTATCTAGTTTCTATGACAGTCCATCCTACATAGCAACACACCAGTGGATTAGTAAGGTGAGCATGTAAACAACCCTATAGACTATACATGTAAAATTGTACTTGTACTTGTACATTTTATTCATGTTCAATATTCTAATTGAAAAGATTGATGACACTTGTGTAAATTAGAAAATAAAATTCAGTTATCTTAGATAAATATATAACTTATCTAACAGTCTAATAGTCTTTATATTGTTTACATATATACAATATATATGCTTGTGACACACAAATGTGGTAAAGTTTAGCTTGCACTACAACAACACTGTGGCACAGGGTGTAAACTTCACTCTTTTAAGGGCTTCTTTTGCTGTACAGAAAGTTATCGCACAGAAAATCAAGTTAAACATTGTAATTCTTCATATAATACTATGCAAAAGTCTTAGGTGTGCAAATAAATAAATACTGCAGAGTAAGAATACTTTCAAAAATAGTGTTAAAAGTTTATTTTGGTCAAATAAAAACAAAAGTTCAATCCAAATCAAATCAATATTTGCTGTGACCACCCTCTGCAGAAGGAGTCCTAGTGATGATTTGGCCTCCACAGAGCCCTGATCTTAATATCATCAGGTTTGTCTGGTATTACATCAAGAGACAGAAGTATTGTGATTTTATCAAGCCTACAGCCACAGAAGATCGGGGGTTAGTTCTCCGAGATGTGTGGGACAACCTCCCTGCCAAGTTCCTTCAAAAACTATGTGCAGGTGTATCTAGAAGAACTGATGCTGTTTTGAAGGCAAAGAGTGGTCACACCAAATACTGATTTAACTATTAACATTTCTATTTATAAATTCATTCTTAGCTTGCAGTAGTAGTTTGCAATTTTTCCATACCTATCTAAAACTTTTACACATTACTGTAGATCTTGTCTTGCTTCTACATATGAATTAACCCCAGCAACCATGCAAATAATTTCTTATCCTTGGTGCTACACAATTCAGTCTGATTCACCTCAATTTTGCCACATATAATAGCAATACAAGTACTGTATACATAATATATTATTATACCGAATATGCATTACTGTCCTGTTTGTTACATTATTTCTTAATAGTTTTAATAAAATATGATTTTCTATTGTGTTATTATACAGTTACGGACTATAGTATCTTAACTCAAGACCATTTTACTTAGCCCTACTTCAGTAAATGAACACCTAGACTAACAGAAGATTTCAGAATTTGGTTTAATATATATTCTTGATGATTCATCTTAGCTGATTCTAAGCAAACGGTTTAGTAACATATGTCGTGCAATTTATTATGATTACCATATTTTTTTTATTATTTAGGTAGTTTTAGACAGATCTCTTTAGGGCTCATTCACACAGAGTAAACGCCAGCTTATTCTGAACGTAAAACATGTTCAGAATCAGCGCGTATAAAGCAGTTCCCATTCATTTCTATGGGAGTCGGCATACGAGCGCTCCCCATAGAAATGAATGGGCTGCTTTTTTTCACTACGAGCACTCCGATTGAAGTGAATGGGAAGTGCTCGCGTGTATGGCTAGCTCTGCTCATGCCGAGCCGTACACGCCAGCACTTCCCATTCACTTCAATGGGAGTGCTCATAGTGAAAGAAGCAGCCCATTCATTTCTATGGGGAGCGCTCGTATGCCGGCTCCCATAGAGATGAATGGAACTGCTTTATACGCCGCTTATTCTGAACGTGTTTTACGCTCAGAATAAGCTGCCGTTTACGTAGTGTGAATGCACCCTTACAGGACCAATTGCAAACACAAATGTAATTTTACAATGCATAAAAAAGACACATACAGATGTATGACTCATTTAGTATATAGTATTCCTCATTGGCTAGGATTACAATTTTGTCTTACTGAAAAAAAAAAAAAGAATGGAGGAATTGGCTTTGTTTACTTTGGAGAAAATATATTATATGCGATCTTATTAATATGTATAAAAATGTGCAGAATCAATAAAGAGAATTATTGCCCACACTAGTTATTCCAGGAAATAAACAGAAATGACTTCATGTGTTCATAGAAGAAAGTCACTTCTAATATCAAGTTAGTAGGAGATTCTTTACAGTAGGGTTATGTTCAAACATGTCAGACTTGATGCCGACATTTCTGGCAGTCTCTATATATTACTGCCATTGTGTAAGAACTAGAGAATGGTTTTCATGGTACACTATGTGGGAAATATAAAGAGCAGTATTTAGTAGAATTGATATTTATTAGACCAAGTTTGCTCTTTAGTGTTAGACAATGTGGAGCCTGAATGCATTTTAAAACTTAATGTTTTTATATTTCATAGTTTACCAATATTTGGCATTTTCCTTTTTTGTTCTGGGTTATTGCAGCTTAGCCTCCATTCACGTGAATGGAATCTGAGTTGCGGTAACCACAGTGTACAGAGCTGTCTGCTTTTGACTCTATACACACTGCACTAGTTGAGCAAACACAGCTCCAATTATCAGCAGATTGGTGGGGGACCCAGGTATTGGACCCCCACTGATATGATATTGATGACCTTTCCTATTGATTATTTAACTAAATCTCTGGAAACCCTTTTAGCATTTTTGCTGCAAGAAAAACTTGTGCGGACAGTGCGCGGCAAGCACAAGGACCCCATTATAGTCTAAGGGGTCCGTGTGCTTTGACAGCACAGTGCTTGCAATTGCGATTGTATTCTGTCCAGGGGGTCTCCATGTGAATTCTAACCGGACGGAATACATACGCTAGTATGAACCAGGGGTTGAAGTAAGGCCACTTCAGCTTCTTTGCAGTTTTTTGACCCAAAGTCAGTGGATGCAAAAGGAAGGAGAAATGTTAGGATCCATTCACATGGAGGAAAATAATGAGGAATTCAGTGTGGAATTTCAGCGTTGAAAAAAAAAGCTCCCATTGACTTCAATGGGTTCCTTTTTCTGCAGAAAAAGGAACCCATTGAAGTCAATGGGATCCATTTTTTCAGCGCTGAAATTCCACACTAAATTCCTCACCATTTTCCTCCATGTGAATGGAGACTAAGTTTTTCTTCTATATTTCCAATTCCTTTCTGAATCCTTTTCTAGCTCTGGCTTAAAAAGCTGAATGGAAAACTGGCATAAAAATTGTGGCATTTTTCCAAAAAATTCCATGGGTAAAAGTTCCTTTAAGGTGTGCTATTAAATCTCACATTTTCTATATGTTCTGTATCTATTTTACAGTAATTAACAATTTATAGCTCACCAACATGCGCCAGAATGTCCTAAAAATCTTTATCCCTGAATGTTGTCACAGATGGAGAGCCAAATATTACACATATGTAGCACACTGACACTAATATTATCTCGCAGTGGGATATCTTGTCACAGAACATGACAAAAGCCACTGAAAAGGTCAAGTTAACATTCTGTGCCACAGTGTTGTTAACACATTAAAGTGTCATCTTAAGTGTTAAACTTTGCTACATCTCTATTAGAGATGAGCGAGTACTATTTGAAACGGCCGTTACGAATAGCGCGCACCCATAGAAATGAATGGAAGCGGCTGGCACGCCGACTTTGCCAGCGGCCGGCCGCTTAACCCCCTGCGTGCCGGCTGCGTCCATTCATTCCTATGGGTGCATGCTATTCGAAACGGGAGTTTCGAATAGTACTTGCTCATCTCTAATCTCTATGTCTCTCAGGCACATACATGCACTGTAAATGGCAAAGAAGGTGGATGTTACTGGTTGTCTGAGACACAGAGGGAGCAAAGAGGAGAAGCCATACTTTAAAACACAGATTTTCTGCGACTGGAAGAATTTGGTCCTTTGGGAGTTGAAATGGCTAACAAGAAGTAGCTTATTATTGTGCCAGAAAGTGACTGTAAGAAAAAGTGATTGTATGTTAGGCTAAGGCCCCACGTTGCGGAAACACAGCTTTTTTTTGTTGCAGATTTTGTTGCTTTTTTTTTTTTTTTTTGAGCCAAAGCCAAGGAATGGGATACCTATAGGAAGCTCTTATATTTCTTCCTTCTGCCCAATCCACTCCTGGCTTTGACTCAAAAAACCGCAACAAAATCTTCAGCAAAAAAAACTATGTTTCCGCAATGTGGGGCCCCAGCCTAAGGCTGCATTCACACGGAGTAAACGCTGGCGTTTTTTGTGTGTTTTTTGCACATAGCGCCGCGTTTACGCCGCGTAGCGTCGCGTTAACGCCGCGTATACGCCGCGTTAACGCCGCGCTATTTAGCGGTGGCGTTGCCCGGCGTTAACGCGGCGTATACGCGGCGTTAACGCGACGCTACGCGGCGTAAACGCGGCGCTATGTGCAAAAAACACACAAAAAACGCCTGGCGTTACTCTGTGTGAATGCAGCCTAAAGGTTCAAGAGCAAGCACAAGTTGTTTTTTAGAACTAGAAGTATGCATTGTGTTTCTTTGAATCTTTCTGGTTTACCCAACCATGTAGGTTAATATACAAACAAAACATAAGTACATGTTCATATATGAGTCACCAGAAGAATGCTTTTATTGAAAGAAGATATTAAAAATTAGGAATTATTAAAATAATGCTTTGTAGAATAAGTATTCTTAGTACATGCATGAAGGTTTACATTAACACATATTTTAATACTGCTGTAGTTTATACTGAATTAAGCAAAGTGCATTCAATTCCCTCAGCTATCAAGCCCAGGCAAATGCAGCCCTTACTCCCATGAGCTGCAAAACTTCTCCTACACGCACCATGGGCAACATTCAGAGTGCCTGGGATATAATGACAGGTATGATTCGGGGTAATTTCTTCCTTATGGGAATTGACTTATAAACATTAACTTGCTTGCTATGCATAGGTCACTGAAGAGCAGTGAATGTGAAGATATGTGTAGCACCCTCACAAAACTCTTGCATCCTGAAAGATGAAATGTATCTAACTGCTTGTTACCCCATTTTGGAAAGTACAGAAGCATGGTTTTACCACTTTAGAAATTGACATTACACCGTTATACAAAGTCTCAAACATGATTGTGTTTGTTTTTTAAAAACAATATTAAGAAAAAAAATAACATTTAATGACTCAGATATACGTCTTTTAATTGCTTTTGTTTGTTGTTATCCAGTCTTTTTTTTTGTTGTTTAATTGTTTTTTTTTTAAATTCCAGCTAAGTCAGCGGCTTATGAATGCCAGAATCACCTCTTCTGAAGAAAAACACAGTACTGGATATATCGAAAAAGATTCATCAAATGATCAAGAAGAGAATGAAAGAATGAAATACCTAAAGAATACGTATTCTGGCATATCAGACTATGATTTACAGCAGCCAGAAGAATGTGATAATAGTGGGGAATATCTACCGATTACCAAGGGAATCCCATCTAAGGAAACAAAGGACTTTGTAGGATTTTTAAGCAGAGATGATAATTCTGGACATTACACAGCACCCACAAGTACACAGGGATGTTTGGAAGGAGGTGAAGAAACAGATTTATATATACCTGACTCAGAGTTAAACGAACAGGAAAAAATCTCAGGTGTGATTACAGATGAAATATCACATGAGGAATCATGTCAATGGTCATCACCCGAAAAGAAACATGAGGACTCCACAAACGAAAGCTGTCTCAACATTTCAGAAACTCCACGTATTGTACCGACTAACACCATGCAGTTAACAGAGATAGCAGATGTTTTGGATGATAATGCCAATCCAAATTACAGCCACAGCGGTACTTTGCCATACTTTTCAACACACAACACAAAGAGAATAAAAGATGAGCAAAGTGAAAAAAGTAAAAGTGAAACAATTGAAAATGACACACTACTGCCAGCAACAAAAGAACATACAGAAGAAGAACACCCCATGTTATTTTCACAGCAGGAAGAATTCCAGAATCTTTCATATAAATGTAAATCTTCGTGCAGCAGTGTCCTTGAAAAGGAAAATACAGAAGCAAATGAGAAGGTTTGTAGCTTTACATCTTCAGGTGATGCTTATCTGGTTAGAGAGGGACAAGTGAGGGACACAGGAGAAGATAAAGCAACTGAAAGTACAAATCTTACTCCTTCTGTTTGGAAAAATACAAAATATATGGATGATAACACCGAAGTATCAGATGGCAAACAATATATTACTACTGGGAAGGAAAAAGAACTCTCAGATTCTGACATTATACCTGCTTCACTGTCCAAACAATATTATGTCACAGACCAGGATAGACACTGGTTTCAGGAGCAGAAGAAAATACAGGTTACTGATGATAAAGATGTGGTATCAGGGACAGACGATCACATAGATAGAGCTGTACATGTAGTCAATGATTCAGGAAAGGAATCATCAGTACTTGACTGCTCACCATCAAGAGCCCATACTGCAGCTGAAAATGTGACCCAGGGCACATTTCATGAATGGAATGCAATGCTGGGAAGTCTTCCAAGTGAACAGACACAGGGATACAAGGTCGTCATTGCTAAGATAACAGAAGAAAAAGGTCAAAGTCAAAATAGTACTCAAGACACACAGGGTAGCAGCAAAGGCTCCTATATAGACATTGGTAGTAGTAAAAATATAAAAGCACAACAAGAAATTGATGAGGATACAGAAGAAAAAGATACATTTGAGTCAGGGAAGAACATCAAGCTCACCTGTAAAAACATTGTATCTGATGAAAAAGGGACGGTTGAAATTTTAGCTGAGGAGGCTATGTTAAAAACAGATAATATTTCAAGCTTATCTACAGACAGGAACCATGGGGGCGCTGCATATATTTCTAGAGGACAATATGAATTAGAACATTATGACAGCAGGTCTGATGACTTAGTTGGAGAAAGCGTGGAAGAAAATGATATTCCAGTTACGGAGTTCAGTCATGGTTTAATATCACTAGGGCAGGAACCACATCTCAGCTCTGAGGATGGTGTTGAAACTAATAGGGAGACTCTAGATTTTACTGATCTTTCACAACTGATTATAACAGAGGATGAAAGCATAGGCAATGTACTAGCTAATATTGAGGAAGGATATGTGGGCCCATCTATTCTCATCACCAGTGAACCTGATGATGAAGGTGATGCTCCATGCCCAGAAGCAGAACAGAGCAGTCTAGAGGATTTACAGCAAAATCTCCATGATCACCCAACCTGTCCTGACCAACAGATTCAGACCGATACAATGGCCGCAGAGCCCGTAAATATGGGTCATGTCAGGTCTAAAGTCTTATGTTTTATAATGTTTGTGGTGTTTGCTGGCCTCATGTATCATTTTGATTTTGTGGTATGCTTTGCCCTCTACCTTTTCTCATTATACTGGCTATACTGGGAGGGCGGCAAAAATAAAAATACTGTCAGAAAAGAGTAACAATGTTACTCCAGAATTGAATTAACAAATTAACATCTAGTTAAGTGATAAGTGGACCTTAGTGGAAGTACATACTTATTATCATCAGTTTTCTTAATTGATTGTTATTTGAGATAGGACCACATGAGAGAGACCTGGAGTTGTTAAGTACTTACATCTACAAAAATCTGGAATATTTCTTATTGAATATTTTTTTCTTTATATGTAAAGTGGATATCAGTCTGGTCTGCAAGCTATACTACTACTGACATATTTGTACAGTACTGTGCAAAAGTTTTAAGCTAGTGTAGGGAGAATGTTGCAAAGTATGAAAACGTTAAAGAAAAACATAATTGTTAACAGTTTATTTTTCTCAACTAACAAATTTAAGTTAATAAACAATAAAAAATCTCAATCAAATCAATATTTGCTGAAAGAGTAATGGAAGCGATGGCATGGCCCCCACAGAGCCCTAAACTCAACATCATCCAGTTTGAGATTACTTAAAGAGACAGAAGGATCTGAGCAAGGCTACGTAGACAGAAGATGTATGGTTAGTTCTCCAGGATGTTTGGAACAACCTCCTTGTTTGTGCTATGAACAAATACTTTTTTGAAAGCAAAGAGTGATCACGAATATTGATTATTGACTTGATTTAGGTCTATCTTTTGTTGATTTATGTTGCATTGTGTTAGTTGACAAAAACAAACAACAATTCTATTTTTGAAAGCATTTTTAATTTGCAGCATTTTTTAACACCTAAAACATTTGCACAATGCTTTATTACTGACATGTAGTCCATAGATTATATGTTGGTCATAGAAACTAGTAAGATAGATAAAATATTAACACTTTGTGTACTAACTAATAGTAGGGCTTATGAATTATTGTAGTTCTTAACAAAATAAAAAATGGATCAGCCAGAATGCCATAGTCCTGGGCCTGATGACCATGTTTTACTTCAAGCAAATCCCAAGTTCAGAATAGAATTCCATGCTATTTAGTTCCATCAGCCTTTCCTTCACTTTTCTTTTGAACTAGTTTTCTTAAGTAAGACCCATTTTGTGATACTAATGTAATAGAATATCAACTTTTATACAGGAACAAGTTGAGAGTACATGGAGAACATGGCTGAGAAAACACTTTTTGGCAGATGAGAAAAACTTTTGTATTGAGTATCTTGCTATCTAATTGATGTTACTGGTGTATTCTCTTCTGTGAGAGAATAATTTATATCAAACTACTGTTTCTACCTTTATTATAGACTACAGCAAGGGTTGGCAGCCTTTTCTATGGTGTGCTGATTACAAAAAAAATCAAAGACAAAGTAGTCAGTGTGCCATGCAGTAATTGTAAGAATATCAACCTCTACCTGATACTCATAAAGCACAATCCATATCGGCAACCAATTAAATAGTTGATTAAACTTATATTTTAGTGGAATCTTTCTCTGGTGATTCTTTTTAATATGGACTCAAACATTTACACAGTCAGATCTTTATGTTAAATAAATTGATACAAACCATTTCAGCCATGTTGAAATGAATGAACGACCATTTTAGCGTGTTATGCTGCCATATTACACTTTAACAGACACTTTAAAGATATAAAAACTATTTCTGCCCTCAGACTAGCTCATGCCCAGGCACAATGTCACACCTCGGGCTTCCCCCCTGTCCTGAAGCAATACAGTTGAGAGAGCTCTTTGCCAGGTAGATATGCCTGAAGTGACGACTTTAGGTGGCAGAGGTTGCTGACCCATGACTAAAGGGCTAAATATTTTCTTTCAATAAAAAGGGTAGTCTGATTTACCAATATCTAAAACTCTAAGGGAGCCTGCACACGGCGTTTATGCTCGCTCATTCTGAACGTAAAACTTGTTCAGAGTGAGCGGCATAAAAAACAGATCCCATTGACTTGAATGGGTGCCAGCATACGCGCATATCCCATTGAAAGCAATAGGTAAAGAAGCCTCCCATTGATTTCAATGGGGAGCGCGCGTATGCCGGCACCCATTCAAGCCAATGGGATCTGTTTTTTACGCCGCTCACTCTGAACGAGTTTTATGTTCATAATCAGTGAGCGTAAACTCCGTGTGCAGGCTCCCTCACATTGGTTAGTTACTACTGTGTGAAGCAAAGGTCTCCAGTCTTTTGTAGGGTATGAGTCACTTTTACATAGAAAAGATGGTTGTTGAGCCACAGTGAGTGATAAAAAAAGTCTATGAACTATATGACTGAATGATATGGCTTTTAACAATGTTATTTGCCAGTAATATAATTTTAAGCCTGTTATCAATCTCTAACAATTCTATACCCTCTTTGGGGCCAATAATGAACAATAATATATGTAGCTGCCATCTTGGAAGAGACATATGGCTCCAGATGTACACATTAAATGGTTTTTTATGCTAAAAAGTTTGATAATCAGTATCAGATCAGATGGCACCCCACCATCAGCTGTACTTAGAGAACGAAGCAGGAAGCAGACTGTTTTATTCTTTGTATAGTGGTCAGAGTAGGTTACTGCAGATCAGCTCTTATACACTTGAATGTGATGTAAGCTGCAGTGACCATCTTCAGACACTACATTGAGGCCCGGTTCACATCTGCGTTTGGTATTCCATTCAGGAAGTCCACTTGGGGGCATCCTGAACTGAATACCGAATGCATTAAAAAGCGGTGAGCAATGAAACCACACGGATCCCATAGACTATAATGGGGTCCGTATGGCTTATGTACGAATCATGCGGAGAGAAAAGTAATTTAAGTATTCTCGCTTAAGTATTTAAGTATTCTCTCCCCATGATTCATGCGGACACCACACGGAAATCACACGCACCCCATTATAATCTATGGGGTCCGTGTGGTTTCATTGCTCACTGCTTTTTAATACATTCAGTATTCCGTTCAGGGGGTCCCCAAGCGGATTTCCCAAATGGAATACTGAACGCAGATTTGAACCGGCCCCGAGAACAGAGTTGTCTGCTTCTTGCTCCATTGTCCATTCAGTGCATCAGCTACTGAAAACAAATGATGTGCTGGGTGATATTAATGACGTATCCTAAAGGTCATGAAAAATTTTAACCCCTTTATAGAAAACTGCATTAAAGCAATGGCTACAGTTTAAATTTCTTTTCTTAATATTACCTAAACACTCCCTTTTATCCATCATATTTACAGAAGTAATTCAATGAATAACAGGAAATTTAACCATTTTTTAGCCATGTATTTATCAAACTACCTCTCCCACGCTTGCCAGTTGCTTCCTTATTATTCTAAATATAGCTAAATAGTTATCTTACCTTACCCATTTCTGTCTTTTTATTCATAAGCTTACCTGAACATGGGCATTACCATGACTATGAAAGCATAGACAATGAAGTCAAGATAGTAGCATTACAAAACTAAGGAAAAGTAATGAAGTTCTAGGAATCACTATATGTTGGTAAATGTAACGTTTACCTTTGGCTTACATATTATCTAAGGTCAGTTATAGAGCTAGAGAACCCTACTAGGCTAAATACCCACGTTGCGATAATACAGCTATTTGTGTTGCAGATTTTGCTGCGTTTTTTTTTTAGCCAAAACCAGGAGAGGATTGAGCAAAAGGTAGAAGTATAAGAACTTCCTATATATTTACCATTTATTTAGTAGTCACTCTCAAGTTTGGCTCAAAAAAACACAACAAATTCCGCAACAAAAAAAGCTGTTTCCACAATGTGGGACCTTAGCCTTAGAGGGAATATGTCACTACATTTTTGTCCACCAGACCACTACCATGTTGTAATACTTTCTAAGCAGGCCTCTGTGAAAAATATGTTTTAGCACTATACATAAAAATAACTTTTAATACAGCATGTTCTCTATAGAAATGACTGAAGAATTGTCATGGTGGTGGTTTTGATCTCCTAATATTTCATGCAGGCCAGATTGATTTCTCGCTGGTCAGAATACTTCATTATAAGTCAGCTCCAATAGTAACCCATATAGATGAAGAAGAGGCCGGTATATCCTGCTTTACTACGTATGTGCTAAATGCACTTGCCTTGCTTGGGGAATCCTCACGTGTGGGAGATAAATAAGAATAGGGATGCATGATTGCTTAAAGGGGCTCTATCACTGGATTTTCGCTATTTTAGATAAATGTATGCCTGCTAATCTTTTGTTAAAAGATCCCCATTTTAATGAATTACCTTTTGAACATATATGTAAATGAGCCCTACCATGCACCGTGGGTGTTCCCGTGCAACCCTCCATGTCATAATCTGTTCACGCCCTCCTCTCTTGGTTCTTCTATGTAAGTTCCTCTTCCTGTTTATCTAAAATAGCGAAAATCCAGTGATCGAGCTCCTGGCGCCAATAATATGGCTCTTCATGGGTAATATACATAAAGAAAAGTTTTCTTGTGTATGTAGTGGAAAATGGACACTTCTAACCAAGGCGTGTTTACTGAATCAAAAAAGGCAGTGGTATAATAGCTGAAAATCTATTGATAGGTTCCTTGTGATCTATAATATTATTTAAATGATTATTTAATATGTTTACCCAATAATTTCAGAAGGACCATTTAATGTGGATGTGATTGACCCCATACAACAAATGTCAGGGAAAAAGCAAAGATTTTGCTGAAACTATTCCGATGCCAGAGGAGTCACCATTGAAAACACATGCACATTGGCTGAGCCGAGTGTGTACAGGTATGGGGGAGTCAGAAGGATTAGCGGTCAGTTCAATGAGTGTATGGGTACCCTGGGAAAAGTAAGTGCAACCTAAATGTAGGTGCAAATGATATTCGACAAACAACAGATTATATTCAGCTTTATATCACAAGAATGAGGAATCTGCATGACAAGTCAAAAGGAAACAAACATCATTTTACTGATTTTTTTAACGTTTAGATGATTATTTAGGTGCTACTAGTCAATGTAACACTCATGTACTGCATTTCTCTTCCATATTGTTTCAATAAGTAGTTTTGTTTTAACAAAAACTGTTTGCAAAGATATTTCTGTCTACGCCACATTTCAATAAAAAATCAGGTAGAAATACTGAAGTGTGAGTTTCATGTTTACAACTAATCTGACCAATGACATATTATTTTTTAAATGAAGTGGATGTTAATGGATGGATTGATAGATATTTTTTATTCATAGGTTTTTTATTCTTTAAATTAATACATTTGCAAATTTACACCAACAAAGCGTATAGGAATGAATTCCTATTATTTTTAGCTATTTGATATACAGTATAATATAATGATATATAATATAGTCTCATATTATCGTATATGACAATGATTTGGGTATGCATGTACAGTATAGCTTTTTATGTACATTTAATTTTAGAATTTTCTTTTACTTATTTTTAAATACAGTATTTTTTAATATGTCCCCCATAAGGCCATATCTCCCTCAAACATTTACAATAAGTTGGATATGAATATTGTGTTTTAAAATATATTCCTTTTGACTGTTGATCTTTTGCACTTCATACAGATACAATGTGAAATCCTCAAATGATTTAAAGGCTCATGAAAACTGCTATGAGTACAGAGTGTCCATATCATTACAAGGACTTCTAAAAGGTCCAAAGTTCCTGCTGACACTCCACATACAGCTGTATCATACTTCCATGAGGCACTGTATTCTGTCATATGAGCCATGGCATGTTAGACTATGTACAACATCAAAGGCACACAGAGGTACATTATCAGCATGAAACAGTCTATTGGCGCTGTATTGCCAATCTTTAAAATATGGATTAATAAGACATTTTTGTGAATGAGGCCTATCTGGAGTGAAATGCTAGACCAAAGCAATCATTCTTTTGCATTGTTCTGAATGCTTTTACAGTATTAGGCTAAACATAGCTTTTTTGCTGCTGCAGAAACACAGTGATTTACAGTACCAGCAAAGTGAATTAGATTTTGTTTAATCTCATCCATACGTTGGGGGGAGAATTAAAAGTTGCGGAAAAGTTGCGTTTTCAAACGTACACTTGCTAAGTAGGGCCTTTGCCTTATTGTTATAAAAGATGAATCTCTACGGAAGTATAGCAATAGCTATACTAAGTTTTCATTCACTGCCTTCAGATGTGCCCAAAGATGTACTGTAGATATAGCTTAATATAGACACATACATAGTAAATGTGGAAAAATCTATAACATAAAACATACAAGAGGAAATATAAAAATGGAAGAGAAAAGAAAGGGGGAGAAAAGAGAAAGGAGAACATAAAAATAAATAAATAATAAATAGAGATGAGCGAGTAGGTATTCGATCGTGTAGGTATTCAAAATATTCACACTCGATCGAATACTACTAGCTATTCGCAGTAAATATTCCATTCAGAACCAGCGTTGATTGGCCAAATGCTATACAGTGTATAGCATTCGGCAAATCAACACTGGTTCTGCAGCAGGCTAGTCAAGAGAGCTGGCAGCTTGCTGTTATGAGGGAGCTTACTTTTTCTCATAGGAATGGATTGACCAGCGTTGATTGGCCAGTGTACAGCATTCAGCCAATCAACGCTGGTTCTGCCGGAGGCTCGTCTATGAGGAGGCGGAGTCTAAGATCGGACCACAGCAGTCTCCATTGTGGTCCGATTTTAGACTCCGCCTCCTCACAGATGAGCCTCCAGCAGAACCAGCATTGATTGGCCGAATGCTGTACACTGGCCAATCAACACTGGTCAATTCATTCCTATGACAAAAAAGTCAGCTGCCTCGTAACAGCAAGCTGCCAGCTCTCCCAACTAGCAAGGATGAGCCTGCTGGAGAACCAGCGTTGATTTGCCGCAGGCTCGTCTTTGCTAGTCAGGAGAGCTGGCAGCTTGCAGTTACGAGGGAGCTGTCTTTTTATCAGCGCAACTGCAAGCGCTGTGCAGTTAAAGCACACGGACTCCATAGACTATAATGGGATCCGTGCACTTTAACTGCACAGTGCTTCTCCTAAACACTCTTCTCCTGCTATTCGTGGACTTGGTGACTCTCCTTTAGTGGAATAGTGGTTTCCCTTGAAACAAGCATTTTTTCCCTATAGACTATAATGGGATTCGATATTTGATCGAGTAGTCAAATATTGAGGCTCTACTCGAAACGAATATCGAATCTCGAATATTTCATTGTTCGTTCATCTCTAATAATAAATAATAAAAATGTGATAAACAAAGTGCAATGCATAAATTAAGAGTCGTCCATATTGTAAACCTGGACTGAGAAGGGAAATTAATTTCTTTTAGTCACATTTGACCAATACAGTTGCATATGTAACACCCCTTTGGGCCAACCTCTGTAGGCAGGATGTATTGTAGTTCTCACCTCACTATGGCTAGGAGTTCTGTAAGTATTCAGGAGGGTCTTCCTCTTCTCTTAGGGGTCGACTCAGGAAACCCCCACCTAAGCTCAGTACACACTCACAAATTTTAAAGGTAAAACTACTTAACTGGTTTATTATGGGAATGGAAAACAGGGCAAACTTGATAAAATGTGAACAGAGAAATGTTTCACTTATTCGCATGACAATGCACAGATACATCCTATAGTATAAAACCCCCTAGTGGTGGGAATGGACTTTGTGCTAGGCCTGGTGGGTATAATACACTATGGGGAATAGTGCAGGGTTAATATAGTGACCCACAGATGATAGTCATGACACACACACAATCATACTGAAGGTAACAGATTGCACTCCTAAGTAACAGCACATAATGCAGAATTATTAATGGCTGCAGCAATGATAAGTACAGTAAGTATGTCAGGGTGTAGGGTCCTCTCTAGGTTTGGGGAGTTTGGGTTTCTAAGAGTGAGTAGACATTTCTAATTGTATGTTGGAAGAGGACAGCAGGCAATGTCATCACTGATAGCTGTGGCGGTCAGCCAGATCTCTATTCAGGCATATGTGATAGAAGCATAGTGCGGTCTGGAGGGCCAGTATTGTATTCCAGACTTACAGATGGTAGTGAAGAGAGAGGAAGTGGGTTCACAGTTAGCAGCAAGAAATGGCAATCCAGGGAAGAGACAGAGAAAGGCAGATTTATATTGATCAAAAGTACTTCAAGTGGGCTGGCTGCAGGGCCTGTATGTCTGCTGGTGCAGGATAATAATGGCCCCAGGTGGAGGGTTCACAATCTCTGATAGTGAGGATCTCTGGCCTCAGTAAGTTATGTAGGCCTTTTGTAATGAGGCACACCAGGCAACGCCTGCAAGCCGAGTAGCGCCCCCCCCCAGGATTCTGCTCAACAGCTCAGGCCAGGCCTCGGGGGGCCTAGAAACAGAAAAGAAGAGGCCGTGGGACAGGTACAAATGTCTCAAGATGGAGCTGGTGTTGTAGCCGCAAGCATTTTTAGGCTTCAGGTAAATATTAGGTGGAAGGCTTATAATCAACCAGGCAAAGGCTCTAGGAGACTCCGAAGTTGGTGGTGGTTGCTTACTTGCAGTAGTGTGGCGTCTGCTCACAGCAGTGGACATTACATGTAAATTAGGCCTCAGTTGGAATACTGCTGGATTAGCACTTGGGTCAAGTCCTGGGGTGATAATGAGCCCCGAAAAATACGACTGCTGCCAGTGGATGTATGGTTTTGGGCTGATGTCAAGGAGCCCTTGTGCAACATGTCTGCTTTAGATACCAACTAGCCACATTCTGTGATGCAAGTAATTTAGAGGTGGTACTTGTGGAGCTGAACGCAATAGTAAGAATGAGGCATTGAACATAAGAAACCCCAGAAGCACTGTATCAGCCCTTTAATAAAATTAGTTATTGGTGTTATAGACAAATATCCTCCCTTCTTTTTCCTTCATAATAAATGATGCTATAAAGAAAATCTATTTTATGGACTAATATCAATAAATTACGTTATACCAATATTACAATACAGTAGGTAGAACAGCAGTTATTAGGAGTAATAAAAGTATATATAATGTAGAAAGATTGATTATATATACCATAACAAAACAAGAAATAGCATACAAAACAAGACAAGTCGTATAGATCTAAAAAAAACAAGGTAAGTTGAATAGAACTCATAAATAAGACAAGTTGTATTGAACTAAAAAAAGCTAAATAATAGCACTAAAATCAGCTTGGTGAAAACGTATGTCACTAATTATTAGCATGCATTTTTTGTCATGTCAGTTTTGCTAGCTGGAAGTATGAGATCAGCAGCATATTGCTCCACAACAATATCAGACATCACATGGCAGAGACTGCCAGGAATCTGATACTAGCAACTGTTGCCATGACCTTTACATTTGGATGATGCAGACAGCCGAACAGCTGGAGCCGCTCATCAAAGTTTGGCCTCCTCCACTACACAAGAGGCGAGCTATTTTTAAGAATGCACGTAGCCCGTGATTATCAACAGAGCTCTACTGCTGAATCATCTTTCACCAAGTGCCGTGATAAGAACAGGATGGACATTTAACTGTAGCGACAAAGGGTTGTAGAGTCTAAATCAATATTTTAAAACTAAGCCCCCCATGCCCCCTCCTCCAACTCTCTAATATAAGTCTAATAAACATATAGTATATTTAGGCAGTAATATATTTAGGTCCTATGACCTACATATATTACATTTTTAACCTTTCCGCTGACGTAACAGTCATTAGTATAATCCATATCTTGACTCGTTACGTCAGGAAAAGGCCTCACCCCCCTAGCCCCTTTATACAGTACTTACCTTTTCCTGCAGACCCGGGCAGAAGAGTCATCCCCAACTCTCCTCTTCTGTGTGCGGCCCCCCTGCACACTCAATAGTGATGGTAAGTCTCAAACTATACTTATCATAATTCTTCTCCTTTCCGGACAAGACTGTAGTCGTGACATAATTTCTGGAAGTGACGTCACACCCGACTCCAGGCAGCGTGGTTGGCCAGGATCAACTTCACTCCAGGCAGACATCAAGAAGAGGAGGAAACAGGAAGACAGGTAAGTATGATGCGGGGGGGGGGGGGGGGGGCAGGGAGGGGCTGAGTTAGTTAGTCAGTTAGGAAGGGCTAGTAGAGGGCCGGATAGATAGTGAGAATGGGAGGAGGTTTGAGGGAGGGAGCGAGGGAGGGGGAGGGAGCAAAGAATTATGGTAGTTGTAGGCTAGAAGCAGAGGAAGCTACACGATGTAAACAAAAACTGAAGATGTCAGGAGATCCCAGAGAAAGGCAGAAATCACTTAAAATACTGCTAAAGGTATTTGTGTGCATTTATTAACCCATTAATAGTACTAACAGACCTTTTAAAAAAAAAAAATTGTTGAAATATTTTCACCTGGAAAACCCCTTTAAACTTTGTCCTCCCCAAAAAAATATTGATAATCATATAACGTAATAAATAATTAATCCATGCAAGTGCAAATATATGAACGCGACTTATAATTTAATAGAAATTAATATAACCATTAACCTCCCTTGGACAGTTGTGACATATCCCAATGTGTACAGTACATTGGAATGTGTTGTCCATAGGCTCCCATTGTAAAAAAAAATACATCCTGCACGATGAGGTATACATTTTTTACTGTATATAGTTGTATATAGTTGTACAGAATAACATATTGTTATACTACAATATTCCATACCAATTTTTCTTGAAGTTTACAAAGGTACTGTATATTATTTTATAGATGCCAAAAGGACATTCTTTTGGCCTTTTTAAGTTGAAGTAAGCTGTATGAACATGTTTAGTGCCTACGCTGGAGCTTTTACTATTGCATGCTTTAATGTGATGTGAACAAGGCCTAATATGTACCTTCTTTAAAAATAGTCAGCTGGTTTTGCATAGGATTGATAATGTATGTTAATGGATCGATGATGATCCGTCAAAATCTGTATAGTGCGCCATGTTGCCATATTCTGACTGTCAAAATACATTGAAATAATACAAGGGCCTAAACCCTAAGCCTAAGGCTATTCAAAAATGTCTTACAAATAAGTATAGAACATAACATTCAATAAATAGTGAATTTCAAGAGTAAACTGATAAGTGACAGAAGCTGGGTAACTAAACATTCAAATGCAGGTCATAATAGTGTAATTCTTTGTATCATTAAAGAGCATACAGCTGCTGACACTTCATATGCACTGTCATGACTTTATTTACCATTTGGAGCCATACAAATACATACAAATGCATGTAATAAAAAGCATACTTTTAAAAATGTATCCAGATGTCACAACATCTGCTTGTGACACCTGATAGAAAATATGTATACTGTAAATGGCACTTTTATATGGCCTCCTAATTTTAAGTTTAACCACTTCCAGACCGCCCATTGGGTTTTTACGTCAGGAGAGTGGTTGTCTAGATCTGCAAGGACATACCGATACGTCCAGGCAGTTTCCAGCAGCTACATGAAATGTAACTATAGCCGGAGCTCTCCTAAAGAAGGCAGGGAAGATTTAATACCATTATTATGCAACTCCCCTCTGACCCGGTGGTCACATGATCTGCCGGGATCAGACTGTGTTAGCGCTGCTAGGTCATACAGGGCTGGAGGCTGCATTCCTCCTGCAACTGGGGCTAAATGTACCAGTCCCAGTTATAGGGGAAATCAGCCTCTCCACAAAAAAAAAAGTGATCAGATGCCCCAAATGTAAAAATAGAAAAAATAAAATAAAATAATTTAGAAAAGAAATAAAATAATGCATCAATAATGTGTCCTTATTACAGGCTCTAGTACCCCCCACACACACACACACACATACACACACTTTTTCACTGTCCCGTCCATACCTGATCTTTTACAGAGTAAAATATGTGATCATAGCAATGATGATTATCATTAGGAATGAAGGAATAAAGCACGTGTAACAGGCGGAAAGTTCTATCTGTCACATAACACATTTTCACCCATTTAATGCCACAATATAAATTCCCTGTTTTGGGCAGCTTTCAGATGGGTATAATAGAAGGAAGTTACACCTGGACTTCCAGTACTTTGCGGTTAAAACAACATTTTAACGGAAAAAAAATGTATCTATTTTCATGGAAAAATCTGTAGGGTCAAAATGCTCACTATATCCCTTGATAAATTTCTTGAGTAGTTTAGTTTCCGAAATGGGGTCACATTTCGGGGGTTTCTATGTGCACTGCAAATACAACATGGCACCTGAAAACGATTCAGGTTAAAACGTGCCCTCCAAAAGCTCAATGTTACTCCTTCCCTTTCTGCGTCCTGTCGAGTGCCCAAAGAGCAGGTTACATCAACACACCAACAAATTATGGGATGCATTTTCTCCTTTAACCCCTTGTGAATTTCAAAATTTTAGGGTTAAATGAACATAGTGTTGAAAAAAATTGAAAAGTACATTTTTCACCTTTATTTTGTTTTAATTTCTGTGACGCGCTTAAAGAGTTAACAAACTCCTCAAATGCTGTATTGAATTGTTTTAGTGATATGGTTTTGAAAAGGGGGTGATTTATTGGGGCTGAATTAGTATCTTAAAAAATTTGTTTCGTATATTCTCCTGAAAATTCCTGTTAGACTGTAAACCTTATAACGTCCGAAAAAAATTAAATGAACGTTTAAAATTTGATGTCAACATACCACATTGAGTGATATGACTTTATATGAAAATAGGATAATTACAAACTTTGGAAATTGCATATTTTTCTAAATTTTCACCAAATTTCCTATTTTATAATAAATAAAACACAAAACATATTGACCCAAATTTACACCAAACACAAAGTACAATGTGTCATGAAAAAACATATTCAAAATCAACTGGAAAAGTTAAAGTGTTGCTCCACATAAAGTAACACATGTTATATTTAAAAAATGGGGCTGTTTCATAAAGTCCAAAACTGGCTGTGATGCAAATGGATTAATGTGAGGTACATGAAGTTATTAAAACCAAATACCTGACAGTAACAGGAATAATAACCCCAGTATGTACCTGTTGTTTTATGTTTTACTTTCACTTTGCTGACTGAGCTCTCTATCCTTCTCCTCTTCCTCCTCTTCTTTGCAGAGATGTGCAGGAAGTGCTGTTATATTCCGGGGTCTCTTTAGAAGACAGAATAGAATTAGCAGAGGCCCAGGGGAACTACAGAGAAAAATTTAAAAAAAACATAGAAACTTACCTTTACTCTCCTATCCTGGTTCTCCAGTCTTCACCCACAGACTCTTCCAATCTCTTCTTTGATATCACTTTCCTTGGGGTCACAACTGAGGCCTGTTATTGGGTCTCAGTGGTCACGTGGGCCACAACAATGTTATGAACGTGGATCAAAGTTTCATAATGTTGGCATGCCCAATGTGACCGTGGTGTCCCAATCACAGGCCTCAGTGGAGACCCAGGTTGTGTGACATCACAGAAGATGTTTCCCTATAGTTACGTCCCTGTAGGTAATAATATTAAATTGTTGCTGGACCATCCGTATGTTATTTGCTATTTGCTTTTGTGGTAAATAATATCATAATTTTATTGAAACAACTCTGACTATTATTTACTATTGCTAAGACTGTCAGGCTGTCTCTGTCATTGAGATTCAATAGATGGAATTAAAGTATTTTTTCAGTTGTTTGCCTGTGTATAAAATATGCACTATATAGTGCTATACATATCTGGACACTGTACGTACATTACACCATCTACTGTAATTTCTACATTTAAAGCAGCTGATGAAGGGGGCCTCACAGTGGCTCAGTGGTTAGCACTGCAGCCTTGCAGCGCTGGGGTCCTGGTGTTCAAATCTCGCCAAGGACAAAAAAACATCTGCAAGGAGTTTGTATGTTCTCCCCGTGTTTACATGGATTTCCATCCCATATTCCAAAGACATACTGATAGGGAAAAATGTACATTGTGAGCTCTATGTGGGCTCACAATCTACATTAAAAAAAAGCAGCTGATGAAGTAACATGAAGAATGTAAGTACTTTCATGTCTTAGTATACATTATTTTTTCTTTTATTACAAGCAGCTGATACACACTGTAATCCACAGTTGTTCTGTGAAATGCTATATGAAAGTATAATAATCTACAAAAGATATCGACTATCAAAAGCTATGCAATGTAAACTTTCAGTCCCTCTGAAGCACATGGAACACAGCTTCAAGTTCCAAAGCTTGCAAAACTCAAGTTAAATAAAATATTGCAGCCAATTTTCTTCCAATGCTAAAATAAACACTAAAGTACCCTCCTTACTTCTTTGGGTTATAAAGTGATCCTGTATGGAATTTCAAATAAACTGTTGCAGCTGCTGTTGTTTGCAAATTTTGCGGCGTTTTTTTAGCCAAGCTCGGGAATGACTACAGATGGAATGGCAAATATAAATGAAGTTTTTTACTTCTCCCTTCTGTTCAATCTACTCCTGGCTTTGGATCATAAAAACACAGCAAAATTTGCCGCAAATAATGCAGTTTTTCCGCAACATAGGGCCTTAGGCTAAGGGTGAGGCCCCACATTGTGGAAACGTAGCTTTTTTGTAGAAGATTTTGCTGTCTGGCACTCTTCTCTGATGTCATCTGCCCAGGGTCACTGCTGAGGCCTGTAATTGGGGAGTATACATTTTTTATATTTCTGCCACTTCCCCTGGGCTTCCAGCCGTTATACTATCGGATCCAGTTTGTTACAAACCGATTCGCTCATGCCTAATAGCTACAATTTAAAAAGCAAGAAACATTTCTAATTCAGACAACTGCACAGTCGGCTGATGGATGGATGGATGGATGGATGGATGGATGGATAGATAGATAGATAGATAGATAGATAGATAGATAGATAGATAGATAGATAGATAGATAGATAGATAGATAGACAGTTTAAGCATATTATCCTATCCCCATGCTATTGTAGGGTAAGAACGGTTTATAGCAAGGCATCATTTTTTACAGTATTCCAGTACTGGAAAATAAAATACAAGATGCTTTTTGATGACATCTGAATGATTTTTTCTTTAAATATTGTGAGTTTATACTGTTATAAAAATCTTTAACTATCATATGTCACAAACATCCTCAGGCAAAATCAAATCTACTTAGCTGTGTAAATTAATATTCTGTAGAAAATAATGACAAAGTTGACATCCAATTCTTACAAAACAAACAAAGTTTACACTCCCTGTAGCTATTTTACAGGAAATAAAATAAAATAGTATACCCTATGTTATATTTTTGTAAATGTGTTCACACACTTTTAAATTCTGTTGGACAGCAGGTCATTTCACCTGCCAAGCTTGACTTGGTCTAGCATGTATGTCTTCTCAATAATAATAATAATAATAATAATAATAATAATAATAATAACAAAAGTTCAAATCATCCCCCTTTCCCTAGAAAAGATATAAAAGTACTTAAATACTGTGAAACACATACACATTAGGTATCCCTGTGTCCGAAAACTCTCAAATCTATAAAAATATTTTTCCCATACGGTAAACACTGTAGCGAGAAAGAAAATGAAAAGTTCCAAACTGCAGTTTTTTCACTGTTTTACCTCTGATAAAAATGTGAATAAAATGTGATCAAAGCAAAAGCAATTCCCCAAAATGGTAGAAAAAAAAAAAGTACACCCAGCCCCGCAAAACAAAGATGCCCTATGCATGCCCATACATGGAAGAATAAAAAGCTATAGGTGTCAGAATAAAGTTTTAGAAAAAAAAATTTGGCACAGTTTTGGATTTTTGTTAAGGGGTTAAAATGTAAATAAAACTATATAAATTTTGGTATCCCCAGAATCGAACTGAAACATAGAATACAGATGACATGTCATTTTGGCTACACAATAAACGCGGTAAAACGAAGCCCATAAGAAAGTTGCGCAAATACAGTTTTTCTTCAAATCCACCCCATTCTGATTTTTTTCCAGCTTCCCAGTACATTGTACAGAATAATTAATGGTAGCATCATGAAGAAAAATTTGTCAAACAAACATTAAGACCTCATATGGCTCTGAGAGTGGAAAGATAAAAAAGTTATAGAGGTTGTAAGGAGGGGATTCAAAAACGAAAAAACTAAAATCAAAAAATGCCCTCAGTGGGAAGGGGTTAAAGAAAGTTTTATATTAGGTGGCTTTGCATTCAACAGGGTCACGGTGCAGAGTGCTCTTCATTAAAAAGTTATATATTGATTTATTGGCTATTTGTTTAGAAAGTACATGACCTTTACCCCTAGCTTAACTGTATATGCAACTATGAAACAGAACTAAAAAATGAATAACAGAAAAATTGAAAATTAATGTAATACCTCTTATTGTGATGGGAGATTCATTAAAATTAAAGATAGGAAAAGCCCTTTCTCCCCCTTCCCTGGAGCAGGTTGCTGGTCGTTCTTTTCTCCCCCTGTTGCGCCCCCGCCAACTTTTTTTTTTGTATGTGTTTTCCAACTGCAGTTCCCATTGTTTGTTCCCCTTGTCTGTTTGTTCGCCTCCATTTCCTTATTGACATTGTTTTCATGGCCCCGTAATTCTGGGACTTACGTTCCTTTGTTGTCATATTATGTTTTGTAATGCTGGATGGTGTCTTACCCCCGTCCTCCTGCTCATTGGCGAGGCCTGTGTGCCATTATGCCATCAGTTTGTTCACTTTGTTTTTGTCTTTTTCTGGAATATTTGAAAAATTTAATAAAATCAGATTAAACATAAAGATAGGAAAAGCAATTTGTTATGGACCAGATTCGACCTGGATATTTGAAATTGCTCAGTTTTTAACCTAACCGAATACTTTGCAACACGCCAATAGGCAAACTAAAATGGCCACAACATGCATTATACGGTGAAAATATATGTGTGCGACTTTGGCTGTGCTTCTGGCATCACCTACCAGCCATCAGCCATTAATGAGTGGTAGGTGGAGACCTTACAGTTCTGACGTAATGGACAAAAGATAAGATTTTAGACAGGTACATTTTAGGATGTGTTCAAGCTGAGACACACATGTTAGCATCTTCACTGCATTATCCAATGCAATATCTCTATTTTGTACTGAAATACAACAGTATCAGTGCAATAGAACTACAGAATAAAGGGAGAATGAGAAGTGGAAAGAACTTTAGTTAGATTTAATCAATTACTGGCAAATAGTCAGAAAAATCATGAGTGGGGGAGGGAGAAATTCTGCAGTCTGTGACTTCTGCAGTTTGCACAGAGTACTTAAAGACACTGGACATTTAACCCTCTTATTGCCAATAATATACATTTTTACAGGATTTTTTTTGCAATAGAGAAGGGTTTTGTTTTTTTCTTGAATACAGTGTCAGATTGGTTTGTGACTGTCCACAGAGTATCTTAGTACATTGTTTTTACTAATAAAGTTAGTCCAGTTAATAATAAAAAAAAAAAAAATAAGTGACTGATAAAGTGTGTTCTAGCCTACCGGTCACTGACCAGGTCATCCAGGTCATCATTTTAGTGGGTTTTTTATTTTCTTGTTAGAAAAAAAAGACATACAAAATTATATACAATGTCAGATTTGTTGCCAATCGTGATTAAACAGTGTGCAGTAAAATGAATGGAAAAATAGAACAGGCAAAAGAAAGGGAGGAGGAAACATTCAAGCAAGTACTAGCAAAAAGAATGTGGGTTGGCATCAGCAACACTACTGGTTTTGATGGCTCTGCCAGTAGAAGCAGAATTATTGTACTTCTTGAGAATAAGGATCAATTTTTGATTACTTAGCTCACTCATCTCAGTCACAGGAGAGCATTGCATCTGAGAGTGGCGCTTGCATCTTGAGTCAGACTTCTGTGCGCTCCTCCTCTAATGTTGTAACATGTAAATTACTGCAAGGCTATTTGGACTGCCAGCCATTTCTCCTTAATCTTTTTCATACACAAAGATCCTTAGTAGTGATGTGACAGCTGCTACTAAAAGCTATTTCCCCTAGTCAGAGCAGTCTTCCTCCTCTTTTTGAATTGTTGGATAAAAATAGTCAGCATATTGTACAAGTAGAAGAAGCAGAGGTTGAAGACATTACTGTTGTTGGTGGAGGTAGTAAGTGGTAAGGGTAAGTACTGCTGTTCATTCTGGTAGGTGCACTAGGGGAAAATCTGGAGATGGAAGTTATGAGGTTGTGCAAGAATCCCATGCCCATGAAGAGTCAGAAAAAGTGTAGAAGATGATTGCTAATGATTTTTGATAGGTCCTGGCGACCAGATCAGGGTCACAAGGTGACATCAGAGGAAAAGGATAATACAGTGGTGATAGTAAAGTGATATTGCAGGCAATACACAGCCCCAACACCCAAAAAGTCTGCCTAGGGCAGACCTACGGGTACCGATACATTTCCAATGTCGCTGGTGTTGGCTGCATCAATTTCACGTGGTCACCTCTTATGTGTGAATTTTTTTGCACATTACCAAGTGACAAGTCCATGGCAATGTGCAAGATCTGCAAGCAGAAATTTTGCCATGGCCGTACAGGAACAACTGAACTATATCTCTATGTACCCAGATGAAAAAGAATCATAAGATTATTTGCCAAAATAGACTTTTCAGTGGCACTGGTAGGGGACGTTATCAAGACTATCCTACCTAGTCTCCCTGTGATCTTCCTTGTTTTATATTGCCATGTGTTGGAGAATGCAGGCCTTTCCTTGGATATGCCAGTGTGGGGAAAAGTGCATGATACCTTCAATACCTGAAGAAGTACTTATAAGATAAGATAATCCTTTAATCAGTGGCGTTACTAGGAATGGCAGGTGAGCTTTTGACATTCCCCCCCCCCCCAAATGACACCAACGACCTCGACCAACCCCCTCCTCCGCATTCCTGCGCACTTTATTATGTCCCTTAGTCGCCCCTGCACACAGTATTATGTCCCTTAGTGGCAACCGCACACAGTATTATGCCCCTTAGTGACCCCTGCACACACTATTATGCCCCTTTGTGGCCCTTGCACACACTATTTTGCCCCTTAGTGGCCCCTGCACACAGTATTATGTCCCTAAGTGGCCCCTGCACACAGTATTATGCCCCTTAGTGGCCCCTGCACACAGTATTATGTCCCTTAGTGGCCCCTGCACACAGTATTGTGTCCCTTAGTGGCCCCTGAACACAGTATTATGTCCCTTAGTGGCCCCTGCACACACTATTATGCCCCTTAGTGGCCCCTGCACAAACTATTATGCCCCTTAGTGGCCCCTGCACATACTATTATGCCCCTTAGTGGCCCCTGCACACAGTATTATGCACCTTAGTGGCACCTGCACACACTATTATGCCCCTTAGTGGCCCCTGCACACAGTATTATGTCCCTTAGTGGCCCCTGCACACAGTATTATGTCCCTTAGTCGCCCCTGAACAAAGTATTATGTCCCATAGTTGCCCCTGCACACACTATTATGTCCCACTGTGGACACCCATAAACAATTATTATACTCTGGGGTCTTTTCAGACCCCAGAGTATAATAATCAGAGACCCGGGGGGATAAAAACATAAAAAACTCTTGTTTCTTACCTGTCCCCCGGCTCCTATGCTGTCGGCCTCAGCTGCCGTCCTTCTTCAATGACGTCGGATGTCACATGACTCGGTTCGCAGGCCGGGTTCATGTCACGTCAGAGATGTCAGACAACTAGGAAGGAGGCCTGGCAGGATCGTGGAGAGGTAAGTAACAGTGTTTTTTATGTTTCTTACCTCTCCTGGGCCTCCGATCATTATACTCGGGGGTCTGCTTACCGATTATTATACTTATTATACTTACCGATCCCGTCCCAACCAGGATCGGTAAGTAAATAGGGCCCAGGCCCATAACGGGATATTAAAAAAAAAAATAGCAGCGGTAGTGGCTGTGACCAGGCCCCCTAATGTTTACTAAAGTCCACCACCATCTCCTTGGTCTTCCCAGCATTAATCCTGAGGTGGTTCAGCTGGCACCATTCAACAAAATTCTGGTTTAGATCTCTGTATTCCCTATCGTCACCATCAGTGATAAGGCCTACTATAGCATAGTCATCGGAGTACTTCTGTAAGTAACAGCTGGATGAGTTGTGCCTAAAGTCAGCAGTGTACAGTGTGAAGAGAAATGGGGCAAGAACTGTACCTTGTGGTGCCCCCGTACTACAGATCACAGTGTCAGACACACAGTCCCGGGCTCTCACATGCTGAGGTTGGTTTGTGAGGTAGTCTAGGATCCAGTTGGACAGGTGATGGTCGCCACACATTTTAAGAACTCTTGCGCTTATCCCATCGGGTCCCCCGGTCTTGTCTGCTTTAATCCTCTTGATTTCCCTACACACTTGAGACTCCTTGAGGATCAGATAGCCAGATTGCAATTTACTGCCAGTTGGTGGGGGTTGGGTCTTGGTGTTTGAGGGGAGGGGGGTTGACTGACATGCTGGTGAATGGAGAGTTGGTTTGGAGTCAAATCTATTGAAGAATAGATTAAGCTTGTTAAGCCACTTCCTGTCACCTTCTATCTGGGGACCAGCTTTTGTTTATGTCTGGATATTACCTTCAGGCTATCCCACACCTTCGAGAACCTACCTTCCCCCCATCTGTAGTTAAATCTTCTGCCTGTAGTTGGCTTTCCCCTCTCTGATTAGTTGTCTCAACTGTTTTTGCACCTCCCCCAGGCCATTTTTGTCCCCAGACCTAAAGATTCTATTTTTCTGCTTGAGAAGGGCTTTAATCTCAGAGTTGATCCATGGTTTGTTATTGGGGAAACACTTCACCTTTCTAGTTGATACTGTGCTGTCCACACAGAAATTAATGTAGTCCGTTATGAAGTGTGTGAGTCCCTCAATGTCACCTGGAAATGAGTCTTGAAACACTTCCCATAATGTTATATTAAAACAGTCCCTCAGAGACACGACACTTTCCTCTGACCAAACATTCACTGTATGGGTAATTGCCGACAAGGCTTCCACTTTTCCTTCCTCTTTTCATGGGTGTAAGATGAAACACTGGCTTGCAGTTTTACAGCTAATAAGTCTGGATCAAAGGAATCACACAGTGGAGCAGCTTTTCCATTGTATTCTTAAAGGGGTTGTCCCATCACAAGGATCCTATCTATACTGCTAGTTTATGTGGATTTAAGACTTTTCCTAAATGCATTGCTTTATCAAAACTGCTTTGTTTGGCCGATATCTTAATTTATTCACTTCATTGTTTACACTCTATTTCTATGGCCCTTGGGATTATCTGCTCATTTGTCCAGTGATGTAGCTGCCTGATCTCAGGGGGGAGGGAGGGGCTGGGAGCAGCTCTGAGCTGTTTATGTCTTTTAAGTAGTGGAGCTTCTCAGAGAGCTCTGGGATTTCTGAGCTCTTATCAGTCGGTTTAATTGAATTTGGCTGATAAGGGCTGAGATAGGGAGTCCGTTACCTCTGTATGACTCAAATACAGCTCTGCTACATCAGCTTCACACTGTGGTAATTCATTTACAACCAATCCCATGCAAGTGAAACCCCGCCCACCTATGTGCCGAGAAAAGCAGGAAGTGAAGAGAGCACAACAGCCTGCAGGTTAGTGAACAAGCGTCATGGGAATACCCCTTTAAGCTAATATTGCGCTGGGTGGCCCTTCACCTACTACAACTGGATAGTGTAGCCAGCGACAATGGCATCCGTTGGGTTGAATAACTCTTTGTCTCAGTTTGGTGCATGTGCTAATTTTAGCAGTGTGCTGCTTTATTAACATATATGGTGGATTAATGGAGGGCCTGCTTATGGCCAGAAAAGTGTCTGCACACTTCAGCTATTCTTATGTGGATAAAAGCAATCTGTTGGACTTGCAGCAACAAAATTATATGCCTCTGCATTATCTGTCATGTTCAAACTAAGTGGAATTCCATTTTACACATGTTAGTGCATCTGAGTGATGAGCAGAAGAATGATTACTGCATACAGTAGACCACAGGTACAATGACCAAGGTCATTGGAGGCTCATGAAGGAAGTGTATCAGGTTCTCAAGCCCTTTGAGAAGGTTCCTGAAATTTGTAAGCAGGGACAGCTGCAGCATCAGTGATGTCATCCCTTTATCATATATCTTACATGAAACACTGTCATGCAATGAAAGATGTAGAAGGAAGAACAAATTCCAACTCTTGGTCACCATAATTGCCTTGGGTTCATGCAAGGGGAATTGAACGAACTGGATGAGAGTTATTATGGTGGAGCACCTGGGACTCCTAGACTGGAAAAGAAAGATCAGGAGAATTAGGCAGAGAAAGACTCTACTTTTGGCTGTAGAGGAGGCCATTGATATGTCGCAGAAACAGGCAGTCGAAGAGGCTAATTCTTATAGCTTTCAAGATGATAATGATGACGACGACCGTGATGGCCAAGAAGTCCAATCATGGCAAGCCCCTGGGACAGTGCACAATCCTCATAATAGAGATACCACTATATCCCTGTAACATGTTCCATTTACTGTACTACTGATGCTCTCTGCTATTCCTAAACACCTGGGTGTAATCTGCTGTGGCCCAGTTTATCACATTATTCCAAGCCATACTACCAGTCATGTTGCCACTGAGCCATAAATGTCCTGCAATTTGGTCCTTCATTTTATTCCATACTGTACTGCCACTGTGGCCTCTCATGTTGCCACAGCTAACATCTCTGCCACAACCCAGCACTGGAGATGGGAGTAGTAGTGGTGGTGATGATGTCACATGTTAAGCCGAGTACACTCATCTGAACTCTTCCCACCCATCTCCCAGACTGGACGCTGATTAGGGGGGCCTTCATTGTGTCTGATGGTGGAGGTAGCTGCTTAACCAGGGCACCTCTAGTTGGAGAGTGGTCCTCTCCCACTTTAAGCCGTGTGATAATGTTCGGAAGGCCGAGGAACAACTCATACGTTTAACCAAAGTGAACTTTACTCTGAGAACAGTGTAACTCTCAACTCATGCAGCTTCCTGATGGGGGTAGTAGTCTCCACCTGGATGACTATTCCCAGGCTTGGGATTAGGGATGCCCAGTTTATGATGGTATAGAGTATGGGGGCTGAGTAAACCAAACCTAAGAAGCACGACTCCTTTCTCCTCTCAGGCACATTTTTTTTAAAATCTCTTTGGGGTTGACAGCTATGTCTTACCTGTCTCAGGGCCGTCTTTGGGCAGATGATGGCCTTCATTAGTCACTTCTTCCTCAGAGGCTGCCTAGGACTCAGTCAGAGGTGCAGTCACACACTTCACTGAACTTAGAGTCTCCATCCCTAGGTCAATGGTCTACCAAGCCCTGTAAAATATAGTGGAAGCCAACAAGTGAGATAAACAAAAAGGGAACATACATATGGGAAGCTACAAACATACAAAATCAAGAGAAAAGACACAATATATTCAGCCAGTGGAACAGTACACAATAAAACAAAATAAAGACAATATAAGCAGTATCCACTAAGATGGTGCACCACTCCTCAGCCAGATATGTCCTGCGGCTTGGTCCATCACATTCTACCATACCATACTCTGTTGGTTCCATAGTGTTGGCACAAAAAAACCAAAGTAATATTGAAAAAACTCATGGCATTGCATCTTTCAGCGCCAACACCATTTTGATTTCACATCTTCACCCATGAAGGGATAATTTTTCATGGCTTTTTGTTTTGAAAAGTCACTTTTTGAACGAGACTTGTTATTTCTCCAAAATAACCTGTAGCACTAACAAGTCATGAAGTCAAAACGTCAAAACAATTTTTTTGTGCTTTGCAATATAACCACCATGTGTGTATAACAAAAAAGGATAGAACCGGGTATGAAGTTATACTCTGAGGTCTCTTCATACCCCAAAGTATAAAAGGAGTAGGCCCAAGGGAGGTGTGAAAAATAAAAAACCAAACATTTATACTCCCCTTCCCTCACCTTTTGGGCCTCCTTGCGGTGTCTGGCAATCTGTTTCCTCCTTCCTCCAGGCACATGATATTATAGACTTGCATCACACTCAGGCCCTGGCATACTTCTGAGACATCACAGGCCGGAGGAGGAAGAAACACATCTCCAGATGCAGCAAGGAGGCCTAAAAGAGGTGAGCGAAAGAGAATATAAATGTTTTTTTATTTCGTAAACCTCCTTTGAGCATACTCCTATTTTGCTCTGGAGTCTGAAGAAACTTCACAGCATAATTTACCACAAATCATGTCGCAGCAGCCATTCTAGTTTGCTTAAGACAAACCCCATATTGTTCGGTTTTAGTAAAAACAAAACAATTTGGAATCTTCATTGCAAATGAGCCAATTCACCCAAAATTAGTTTATTAATTAGTTAATTTAATCTTTTAAAAGAGGTTTGGTAAACTTTTATGACAAACGTTTGTACTTCATACTTTTCTTACCAAGTGGCTCAGAGAATAGGGAGCATTGAGGAGTAGGGGACATAGTGGCTGCCATACAGACACTCATCCCCAACACCCATAAGAGTCAGTTGTTTTACAGGAAGCCAATTTATCTATCATCATGTGTTTAGTATGTGGGAGGAAAGCAGAGTAACCGGAGAACAGAATGTACAAACTTCATTAAGATGTTGCAACAAAGCAATAATGCTAACCACTGAGCACTGTGCTGCTCAAATTGGCAAATGCATCAAGTTCCTGCAAACACTCAATATTTACAGTGTTATTTTTCAAGACTTCTGGGGATTTTTCTGCCTTGAATGCCTTGTAGAGTTGCCCATCACTTCATACAATATCTAGTAACTTGAAGTTGTTATATTTGCTGGCTTGTGAATTTTTGTATACCAACTAGGTCTTTTATTCTACAATCTAGTTTAGTAAAATCTCAATTCTAGTATTCTGGTGCACTGCAACAGCATCCAGTTGCGGCTAGCCGTTTTTGGACTAGAATCTGAGGCGGCCCCTGCGTCAAAATCCGGTCCAAAAATCTCTGTGTGAACTTACGCTGATAATGTTACTTAACTCTAATTTATGGGCAAAAACCAAAACTCTTCAAGTGTTATTCACTATGAAATCTAAATTTGAGAAATAAAATAGAGAAATAAAACAAAACAAATAATACAACCACAACTATATCATATCAAATCTGCACATATTTCTAGTGCATATAAAAAAAAAACTTCCATATGTATTTCAGGTATTATATTAGGTGGTGTAAATTATATAAGTATTACTGAATGACCTTTCTCTATGCTTACACATTTCCCAAGACTTGCTCACATATAAGCAGGTTTTTTTAGCAGATAGATCAAACTGTATTTACTTCTCAGGAGCCCTTTAAATATGAAAAGGTCACTTGTAACCATATGTTGGTGACAATTCTGTATACTTTGCTAAAAATATACATTAAGTGATTGACATTCCATGACAGCGCCTGTCAGCTTTCCAGCTTGCATACAAGATTCCTCCAGTGTGAAATGTCATGTATATTTGTAAATAGTGCCCCTGCACACAAGTGACTGTGTCTTTATAATCTGCTTAACTAACACTTTATGACTGTAGAAATGATTGAAATAGATATGTTATAAATTCCATTAGCATTATTTTCATCTTTATCCTATAATACTTAGAACCTAACACACATTTCATGTGTTATTTTCCCCTAAGGTGGTGCAGTGTAACTTTCCTTAGGTATTACTCAATCTGTGTCAGTAAAGGCCACTGTAAATGTATATCTGTACCAGTGTTGAAACAGAAATAACGAAGAACTCCGATGTGAAGCTAATTTAGGTCAAGCAGTGCAGCTGCCTTCCAATGGATATTTAAGTTGCACCTATGTACAGTATGCATGCTTTCAGATAAAAGTGATTTATTGATCAGAACTCTATCATTAACAGCTGACCTTCAATGTCATTGGTCTCTCCTTTGGCTATAAGTCTTCAGTAGGTTCACACTTTGCAGTTTTTCATTACACAGCAAAACCTTATACAGTTAAAACTCTTTGAGACGACTAAAAATTGCATTATAAAGTGGTCTACTATGGGGATGGACTTCTCAAAGGGTAACATGGATTAGGAGGGGTCTTATAAAAGAGGTGGTCTTTTGGAGACAATTTACAATAGCTTTTTAAAGAAATAGTGTTTAAGAAATGCTCCTGTCAAGGGTTATGTTAAAAAACACAGTAGCCTCGGGATAGCACAATGCATTTTAATTCTCTGCTGAGGAATCCATTTGTAAAAACTTGGTTTTTTTTAATCCTACTAATATTATAAATGTGAAAATTTGTGTGTTTGGATGTTTGTGTGTTTGGATGTTTGTTCCTCAATCACGCTAAAATTTGGCAGATAGTTTGTAACCACGATTAAAACATAGGCTACTTTTTAAATGACATGGCTTCATGACTGTTATGAATTTACATTCACATACTATATTACACTGCTCTTTGCTGCAGCTTATCTCAGAGAGATAACAGACCTGGCTTTATTGGAAGCTATGTAAACACTTAGCTAACCCTTAGTGGATTCTGTATATGCATTTGCATTTTATTTGATCTGCTCCAGGCAACATGCTGACACACTGACATGGGAAAAAACCTTTAATCCAAATTGGCAGTTTGCTACTTTTAAACATGCCGGGAAAAAGACAATCTAGTTTGTTGCAAAATTCTAAAACAATGACAGCTATGAATGTAGCCAGAAGTCAACAGAGTTCTCTTCAAGCGGAGCTGATGGGGATCATCGGCTCCAATAACACACTCATTATATGGTGTCCCAGTGAGCTGCTGTGATGCCAGAACAATCACAGGCCCAGTGTAAGGAATTAGTTCAGCGACAGGCCAGCTTAACAGTTGCCAAAACACCGGAGCAGGCAGATCATCGATGCCAACAACACGCTCATTATATGGCTTCCCAGCGAGCTGCTGAGATGCTGGAACAATCACGGGCACAGCACAAGGAATGAGTGTAGCAGCAGGCCAGCTTGACAGCTGTCGAAATGCCGGAGCAGGCGGATCATCGACACCAACAACTTGCTCATTATATTCCATCATTGTGTTTGTTATGCCAAGTTGTAGAAGCCCTCTGCAATCTAAACCAATCTCCTTCCTTTGGCCCTGGCATCACCAGATGTCTCAGATACTGCCAATTCACTTCACAGGGGAGTCTTATGATGTATAAAATGGCTAAGCACCTCAGCAGAAACTCAAAGTGCAGCAAGGGATACAAATTTCCAGTAGCCAGGGAAATCAAACACATATAAACATTATCAAGGTAGAAAGGGGAAAAACAAGGGTGTAACACAATCATCAGGATGGCAAGGGACAAAATGGGACAGTACTATACTAATCTGAAGCCATTCCTCCAGAGAGATGAGCCATTGCATATTGGTATCCTTTATAGAAAGACGAAGGCCTGACAGCAGATTGTTGTTTATTCATGCAGCAGTAGCTGTGGAATTTGTCTAGATGATGTCGCGAATCACTGTAGAGGGTGTGGAAATGACCTGTCTTGTGCCATATAAATTTAATGGGGTGAACTCAATACCTCTTCCTTGGCTCCCTCTTCCAGCTTAGCAGACTGATGTCCAAATCACCAAGAATCAAGCCAGTCCAGAAGAATATCATCCACATGAGTGAATGGCGTGTTTCCAGTGAGAAAACACAGAAACCTGTTTGTAATTAGTAAAGTAATCTAACACATTTGTCAAACAATTACACATACTGAAGAAAAAGAGTCAGGACCATCATGTGACCTATTTCAGGAGGTTGGGACTATCAAGTGACTACTAGCCTTCTGCTGTTTTTGGCAGATCCACAGACAGTGCACCACAGAAGAGAATGATTTTGCGGATCAGTTTTACAAGTAAATTGCAGACAATATTTTTTAATTATGGTCATGTGAAGGAAGCCTTAGCAATAGACTCTGTTTGATCCATTAAAGTGAATGAATCAGCATTCTATACCAGCTATTTAAGTTAACTCCCAAAGAAACACTCAGCAGTGAGCTAAAAAGTGATGTCAATGGCCCCTTTTTTACTAGCACCATTGATATGCAGCACTGAGGTCAAAGCTTTAAATCTGGCCAAGAGCAACAGCTGCATGGAGCTTGTACATTGTCTTTGTGTTTGAAAGGAAACCAGACTGTCCAGAAGAAATCTGTGCAAACACAAACTCATTGGTAGATACATTGGTTTTCCATGAAATTAATCTTAGCGTGCATGAAAGACACAACCAATATGTACAGCACAACAGAATTGATGGTGCTATGTAAATAACAGTAATTAAATGTAAACATAAACTTTGGGAAAGGCTTTTATTATCTTACTTGAGTGGATCTGATCCATTTTGTATCACTAAAAAGAGGACACATTTAACTTATGTTGACCGAATCATTGGTTCACTGGAGGCTAACAGGCTAAAGTAGTAAATGGTGGGGGCTACTCAAAAGCAAAAAACACATTCACTCACGCACTTTAGTCAGTTGCAGCAATCAGCTGGCCGTGAATTAAAAGTACTGGCGGCACACGGGGGACACAGGCATGTCCCCCGTGTGCCGCTCGTGCACGGATCTTGCTTCCATGGCTCCTTTCATAAAATGAATAGGAGCCATAAAAGCAAGGGCTGGAACAGGAATAGGACCTGTTCTATATTTTGGGGCCTGGATTGTCGGCCTGCACACGGGACCGTGAAATTCCCATTTATTTGTATGGGTCCATAGAAAAGAATGGGTAAGTGTAATATCCGTGAAATACACAGATAGCACACTGACCACTGCCACAGTCATCTGCAAGGCGCGTTACAATCTATAAGTGGGGGCAGATACCCAGTATTCCAAATGCACACTCCCATAGAAATGAATGGAAGCGGCTACATCCAATCATTTCTATGGGAGTGTGCTATTTGAAACGGCTGTTTCGAATAATGTTCGCCCATCTCTACTTATATAGGGTCCATTCACACGGAGGAAAATGGTGAGAAATTTGGTGTAGAATTTTCCACACTGAAAAAAAAAAACCCTAATAAGATTTCCAAAAAAAAAAAAAAAAGCCTCCCATCAATTTAATTTCAATGGGTTCTGCTATCTTTTTTTTCCATTAGAGAAATTTTCAGCGTGGAAGATTCCAAATCAAATTCCTCACCATTTTCCTCTGTGTGAATGGACCCATATGGTGCCAGTCATATAATGCAAGGCGCACAATGCTGTCTGGCAACCTATTAATGACATACTTTTCAGTTATCTGTTGAGAATATATTTACAGGGAGAATTCCTGTTAGCTATAAGACAGTTAGTGGCACATTACACTTCCCTTTGTTTCTATAACATTGCAAAAGCTGTTAATTGCTCTCCATAATCAACTTATAGGTAAACAAACTGAACATTATTTTTCCAGACTTAGCAAGTCTTAAGTAAAGGTTTGATAAAAGCATATGATAAGCTGCAATGATCTATCATGTAAAAGAATATTATCTAGGCAATATGGTAACCATATGGAGATGACATGACACCTATCAATACCTTAGGGTAGCTTCAGACAACCAAGTTTCACCCATGAAACTCAGTCCATCTGTTAGCTGTATTTACTGGTTAAGGCTAAGGCCCCACTGGGCGGAAACGCAGTGCTAAAGCGCTGTGGGAAGAACCACTGCGTGAAAGCATTGCGGTTCTTCCCGCAGAGCTTTCAAGAGAAAGTTCACAGAGTTTTCCTCCGCTGACTTTCTGTTACAATTATATCTATAGGAAAGTCGCCGGCGTTTCTGTAGATAAAATTGACATGCTGTGATTTTCAAAACCGCAACGGTTTTGGAAATCGCAGCTTGTCCGTGCTAAGATTTTTTTTCACAAAGTGGGCATGGGATTCACATGAATCTCATCCACTTTGCAAGTACTGTAAAATGCCGCGTTTCTACTGCAGCCAAATCGTGGTATTTCTGGCCTGTGAGGCCCTGGCCTTAAACTTCATGCTGGGAGTAAGACACTTAGGCAGGGTTCACACTACCGTTGGATTCCTTTATGAAGGTGTCCGTTTAAAAAAAAAACAAAAAAACGGACACCTATCATAACAGACATTAATGGACACTAACTGATGTTAACTGATGTTAATGTGTGCATTTTTTTAACTGATCCATTTAAAGTACAGGCACAGGGCAATCTGCTGTTGATAACTAGGATGCTAGGAGTCCTGCTCTGAGCATGAAGTTAAAGGGATTGTCCACTTTCAGACCAATATTGACAAACAAATGTACAATAAAAATATATACAATTTTCCAATATACTTTCTGTATCAGTCCCTCATGGTTTTCTAGATCTCTGCTTGCTGTCATTCATTTTGTTACTTCTAGAGGATAAAACTCTGACCATGGTCATGTGATTTACTGTCCATGGTCATGTGATGAGCACACAGGTGTACAGCTGTTTACAAGGCAGATGTCTGATTACTGTGCTGTGACTGTAACGAGAGGCACCTGTGTGCTCATCACATGACCATGGTCAGAGTTTCATCCTCTAGAAGTAACAGAATGAATGACAGCAAGCAGAGATCTAGAAAACTGTGAGGAATTGGTACAGAAAGTATATTGGAAAATTGTGTATCATTTTATTGTGCATTTGTTTGTCAATATTGGTCTGAAAGTGGCCAACCCCTTTAAAGTCAGTAAATCTGGCTAACATGTACCGAGTTTCACGGGTGAAACTCAGTCACGTGCAGGTAGCCTAAGTGTGTAACATAACTTCTAAAGTAATTACTAATAACATTATCTATATAACCAGAATCATATTCAATGTTCATTCTTTTTATTCTGGTCTTGAAATGTAGATTCTGTACACTATAGGTACTTAAATAATAAATATTACTGAACTTTAATAGAGAAGTTTGTAAAATGCAGCTATTGGCTAAGACCTACCAGACCTCACGTTCTGTCTGAACCCTACCTTCTCTCTGCAGATAATACTGGGAACTCTGTTCCATTTTGTCTGTTTTCTCCTGTATTTTGAATAGAAAATACTTTATTTTACACTTTATAAAACTCACTTTTTTCCAGCCAAACAGGAGGGGAAAAAGTCAGTGCATCTTAAAAAGTGAAGTAGCCGAAAATAAAGCCAGCACTTTTGTGTCATCACATCCACGAACCTGATCAGAATCCCCGGTGAGATGATTAAACTTAATAAACACTTATACTCACCTCTCCTGGGCTCCAGCGCAGGTCTTACAGCGCCTTCTGTTCACATCTGAATGATGTGAGAGACCACTGAGTCCTGTCTGGCAGAAGTCTGACAGAGCCCAGGACAATATATTGTCTGTGGAAGGGCAACTATAGGGCATTATAGTGTATGAAAGGGCCACTATGGCATTTCATACTGTGTGTACGGGACTATAAGACATTATTCTTAAAGAGGTTGCCCAGGAATTGGTTCAAACTAGAAACTAATCCTGTAGTGACTTTCATTTCCAATAAGTCAGACCACACCAATCTTAGGATGGTTCCACATGATATACTGGATGCAGCTATAGTTGGTTCTGTCACTGCTCAGCTTTATAACATCACTGGCTTCTCAGTAACACCAAAACCGCACCACCAATAATGATGTCCAACTGAAATGAATTAGTGTTTCACTTACAGAAACTGGATGGGGCTTTAGTAGCATCTACTATAATGTGGGAGCACCATCCATAACAAGGTGGCATAGCAATATACATGTAGCAACCTTGTAGTTAACCTTGGCTTCCTGCAGCATGGTATCTTAACAAGAAAGGCATTGAAAAGTTATTGAAATACCTGGATAACACTCTGTGCCACCATTCTGTTAGCATCTTAAGTGTATAGTTAAAGTGGTGTTACCGTATCTAGGATCATATTTAAGCTTGGAGCTTAAGTTTACTGAAGTGATTAACTCAATACCTTTCTTTAGCTGTCTTTATCTGCCTTTGCCAGATACTCCTCATTATGCTTCCTCAGTGTTTACAGCCAGTGGCGTAAATATTGGGGTAGGGGCAGTAGTGGTGGTCACAGTGCCTTAGGGGGCCCGGTGGGCCCTTAGTGTAACTGGCCCTATTTACTTACTGATCTTGCTCCTGATCACAGCCACCTCCGCTTCCCCTTCTGTATCCCATATTATGTCACTGGGGCCCCCTGAAAGCATCTGTGATCAGGAGCGGATATCGGTAAGGGAGACTGTGGGCCCATGTTTCTCAACAAATATTGCTATCATTATACTCAGAAGTATTTTCAGACCCCAGAGTATAATAATCAGAGGCACAGGGGAGGTGAGAGGACATAAAAACACTGTTACTTACCTCTCCTCCGGTCTGGCATCCTCCAGGCATCTTCTGGCCTATTTGATGACATCACAGATGGCACGTGGGCCAGGCCTGCGTCATTATGTGTTGCGACGCCTGCCTGGGCCAGGAAAGCGGGCACTATGCCATAGTGGCCCCCCAAGTCAAATGTTTGCTGGGAGGCCCAGTGTTTGATAGTTACGCCACTGCTTACAGCTTATTGCCTTGAACCAGACCACCTCTCTTTATTTAGTTCTAGTGGTTAGACTGAGGACTCTCTCTGCATTTTGCTTTCAGTTGCTGAGTTTTGATAAGTGTGATAACAGTTTCTTGATCAGTGCTTCTGTCATCTCTGGGTGTAAATCCAAAAATAACTGCAGTTTAGAAACAAGCACTAAGCATACTGCTGGACTGAGCTGAAATCCAGAAAGTGGAGAGAGAAAACATGAGATGAGAAAACCCCTTTAGGCTAAGGCCCCACGTAGCGTCCCACAGCAAAAAAGCACTGGAGGAAAAAGCACGGTGGCTATACATTGCAGTTGTTCCTGCAGTGCTTTTCATAGAAAGTTCACAGAGGTTTTCTCTGCGGACTTTCTGCTTCAATTATACCTACACGGAAACTGTCAGCATTTCTGTAGGTATAATTGACATGCTGCAATTTCCAAAACTGCAATGGTTTTGGAAATTGTAGCATGTCCGCTGTGTGTATTTTACCACACTGTGGGGATGGGATTGGCTAGAAAACCTTCTACTACACAGTAACTGTAAAATGCTGCGTTTTTAATGCCTCATGGAGATCTGGCCTTAGGCCCCATTTTGCGGAAATGCAGCATTGTGGGTCTTCATCCTTCATTCCCATCTCAAGGATTATATCTATACTGACCACATGCAGTCACACCCCTGCCTGAATATGCAGGTTGTTTAAAGGGGTATTCCCATCCCAAGAATCCTATCTATACTACCAGCTTCGGTAAATTCAAGATTTTTCCTAAATGCATTGCTTTAGTAATGACGCTTTGTTTGCCTGCTATGTGAAATTATTCCTCACATTGTTTAAACATTGTTTCCATGGAGAAAGCTTATGTGATTAGACAAGAGGGATGACATGAGTCACTACTCTCTGGGGGAGATGAATGTTCTAAATGCTCTAAGGTCAGGACAATCGGTTCAGCTAATTACAGTTTGGTTATCTCTATATGTAAACAAAAAGATACCACATGAGTGGGCTCTCTATACAAGCATGGTACAAACTAGTGTAAAGTAATATACACTCACCGGCCACTTTATTAGGTACACCTGTCCAACTGCTCGTTAACACTTAATTTCTAATCAGCCAATCACATGGCGGCAACTCAGTGCATTTAGGCATGTAGACATGGTCAAGACAATCTCCTGCAGTTCAAACCGAGCATCAGTATGGGGAAGAAAGGTGATTTGAGTGCCTTTGAACGTGGCATGGTTGTTGGTGCCAGAAGGGCTGGTCTGAGTATTTCAGAAACTGCTGATCTACTGGGATTTTCACGCACAACCATCTCTAGGGTTTACAGAGAATGGTCCGAAAAAGAAAAAACATCCAGTGAGCGGCAGTTCTGTGGGCGGAAATGCGTTGTTGATGCCAGAGGTCAGAGGAGAATGGCCAGACTGGTTCGAGCTGATAGAAAGGCAACAGTGACTCAAATAGCCACCCGTTACAACCAAGGTAGCCAGAAGAGCATCTCTGAACGCACAGTATGTCGAACTTTGAGGCAGATGGGCTACAGCAGCAGAAGACCACACCGGGTGCCACTCCTTTCAGCTAAGAACAGGAAACTGAGGCTACAATTTGCACAAGCTCATCGAAATTGGACAATTGAAGATTGGAAAAACGTTGCCTGGTCTGATGAGTCTCGATTTCTGCTGCGACATTCGGATGGTAGGGTCAGAATTTGGCGTCAACAACATGAAAGCATGGATCCATCCTGCCTTGTATCAACGGTTCAGGCTGGTAGTGGTGGTGTCATGGTGTGGGGAAAATTTTCTTGGCACTCTTTGGGCCCCTTGGTACCAATTGAGCATCGTTGCAACGCCAAAGCCTACCTGAGTATTGTTGCTGACCATGTCCATCCCTTTATGACCACAATGTACCCAACATCTGATGGCTACTTTCAGCAGGAAAATGCGCCATGTCATAAAGCTGGAATCATCTCAGACTGGTTTCTTGAACATGACAATGAGTTCACTGTACTCCAATGGCCTCCACAGTCACCAGATCTCAATCCAATAGAGCATCTTTGGGATGTGGTGGAACGGGAGATTCGCATCATGGATGTGCAGCCGACAAATCTGCGGCAACTGTGTGATGCCATCATGTCAATATGGACCAAAATCTCTGAGAAATGCTTCCAGCACCTTGTTGAATCTATGCCACACAGAATTGAGGCAGTTCTGAAGGCAAAAGGGGGTCCGACCCGTTACTAGCATGGTGTACCTAATAAAGTGGCCGGTGAGTGTACATTTACTGTGCATATTATAAGATCTACATCTATATTAGATTTCAAGTAATCAAAATAAATAAATCTATGATGGTAAAGGCAAAGTCTATATTGTGATACTTCATAGATTCCTGTGCAGCAGTCAAAGCTTCCCCCCAGCTTGTTGAATACAGGAAGTGTGAGGAAGAGACAGCAGACAAAGCTTCTAAGGCAAAGAAATGGGAAAACTCCTTTAAATGCTGCTACACTTGTATGTATCGCGTTGTTAATAGGAACAATTCTTTTAAATGCCTTCATAAATGTAGGTTAGATGGTTAGATATACATGCCAAAGAAAGGAGCTTGTTCATCCAAAATGTACATTCAATGGAAACTTGGAGTATAGTTGCTGTAGAAACATACTATCAAAGTGAAATTGTCACTCAGCCTCCACTTAGCAAAGTTGAAACAGGTAGTCTTTAAGAAGTTGCAATGTCAATGATAGCACCAGGTAGAGTAGAAATATTACATAGGCAAAGCATTGTTTTACATTTAAAGTAACAGTATAAACTATTCTTTTTATCTAAGCAGTTTCATTATCCGATCCAAATTTTTAAGACCCTAGGTGGCGAGCCACAACCAAAAAGTACTGCGGAAAAGACTGCGCCAGAAACACATGGTGCTTTTTTCTGTAGTGTTTTTGACAGAAAGTCTGTATAGTTTTCCTTTGCAGACTTTGCTTCTATTATACCTATACAGAAAACACCAGTGTTTCCATAGGTATACTTGACATGCTGCGATTGCGTTTTTGAAATTCCAGCATTTCCACTACGTATTCTTTTCTGCAATGTGCGGATAGGACTAACCAGAATCCCATCCACTTTTCAAGTAATGTTAAACACAGTTTTTCGTCGCCCCAGCCTAGGACTGGCAGAAAAAATTCTTAATAAATCGGTTCCATTTAGCGTAGTAATTTTACCAATACTGTGTATGGGAGGAGCATCTAAACATTCTGAAATACAGCTTTTAATTGTCATAGTAAAACTTTAAGAATAACCAGAACACAGATTAATAAATTGAATCAAGTGAATTCCATAAAGAGAAAGCCTATGGGTTTATCATGTCCAAATAATTATCATGAATACACAAATGACCTTCTCAAAATATTATGATTTTTTTAGAATTCATCTACATATAAATGATAAACCATTAAGTTGTTATGATTTTTTTGCATACAGAAATAGTATTAAATCATAATGTAGTCATAAATGTCAATACAATGTACAATAAAAGCCTTTCATCACACTTAGTACAAAAGGGACATACATTCTTAGAAATGGTGTTATCTAATTAGTGAAACACACTTGTCGATTTTTTTTCACATTTCACATGAAATGTCGCACATCAACATCTGCATATAAGTGCTAATTATATCATTAACATTTTTCAATGTGTGACATTGATACACTCTGCTTAATAGTTGACTGAGCTCGTGCTCTTGTTTTTTGCTGTTTGAGTTGAGCAAATGAAACAGTAGGATGTGGTGCTAACATTGTATTACAGGCTTGACTATCAGAATTGAGTCACATTTACTATAAAAATGAATTTCGTTGCAATAAGAAAAAGAAAAAAATATTTACATCTCTCAGTTTATTTCAGATTTTCAAGTGTCCAATCCTTGCTTTTATTAGAGTGTCTATTCTTGAAGAAAAAAAAAAATAAGTCTCTCAAAGAAATATTTCAGACTTCTTGTATATACATCCAGAGTTTAATCCTATAAATTGATGCGAACACCAAATCAGTATAATCACTTAATGGATTATCAATAAAGAAATCAGTGCATACACAATATCCCTTGGGATTTGTTTGCGGAATGTGCCATATCTGTTGTCAACTTTTAATAAAAATCTTACAAAAAAAAAATAAAAAAATTCTTGGAGTTGCCAAATTCTGACACCGTAACTTTTTTATGTTTCCATGTATGGAGATGTATAAGTCATCTTTTTTTTGCGGAGCCAGATGTACTTTTTATTTAGACCATTTTAGAGAATATCTATTGCTTTGAAGACTTTTTTTATCCAAACTTGTATGGAAGGTGAAACAGCAAAAAGACAATGGTTTGACTCTTGATTTTTTTTCCAGTTATGGTGTTCACTGTATGAGAACTCCAGCATTGGTAAATCATGCAAAAAAAGTTTGATGAGTCTGGAGGGGAGTGCCATTATATAGTTTAAAGGCCAGGCAGCTTAGAGACTAAATTCACCCCTGCAAACAACAGACAATTAGGGTCCATTCACATGGAGGAAAATGGTGAGGAATTTGGTGTGCATTTTCATTGCTGAATAAAAAGTCTCTCATTGACTTCAATGGGTTCCTTTTCCTGCTATATAAAAAGTGCCATTATGAGGGGCTAATTACTAATTAGAGATTGAGCGAGTAGTATTCGATCGAGTAGGTATTCGATCGAATACTACGGTATTTGAAATACTCGTACTCGATCGAGTACCACTCACTATTCGAATCGAAAAATTTGATGCAGAACCAGCGTTGATTGGCCGAATGCTATACAGTCGGCCAATCAACGCTGATTCTTCTCCTACCTTTAGAAGTCTTCTCCTTGCTGCGTCCCCGCGGTGTCTTCCGGCTCTGAATTCACTCTGCTAGGCATCGGGCCTGGGCAGAGCCGACTGCGCATGCCCGCACTACAAGAAAATGGCCGCTTTGACTGTAAGCAGCCATTTTCTTGTAGTGTGGGCATGCGCAGTTGTCTATGCCCAGGCCCGATGCCTAGCAGAGTGAATTCATTGCCTGATGATGACGCGGGGACGCTGCGCGGAGAAGACTTCTCGGAGAATCCAGTCTGACCCTCACTCGTGGACTTGGTAAGTTCAGTTTGATCAAATGTTGCCTACCCCTGAAACGAGCATTTTTCCCCCATAGAGTATAATAGGATTCGATATTCGATTCGAGTAGTCGAATATTGAGGGGCTGCTCGAAACGAATATCAAATATCAAGTATTTAACTACTCGCTCATCTATCCCTTATGTCAGAAACAAAATCAGAAGAAAGCAGAAACTATAATTCCTTCAGAGGGTCCATTCAAACAGACGAAAAATGGTGAGGAATTTGGTGTGGAATTTCATTGCTGAATAAAAAGTCTCTCATTGACTTCAATGGGTTCCTTTTTCTGCTAGCATATTATATTCTATAGGGTATGCTGTTTTCCTAAGGTAATCGTTTTTATGCAGATTATGTTTCCATTTGGAGGGTCCCCAAGCGGACACCCCCCCTTCCCGAATGGAAACCTGAATGCACATGTGAACTCTGCTACATCTGTATATCAGATATGGCAGTGGCTAGTGGAACAGTGTAATGTCTCATTATAAAACATTTGTTTTCTACTTAATAAATAATTACCTAAAATGCATACAAAACTGTTAAATTTAACAGTGCTTTGTGCAACTGTTCAGTACTAAGAAAACTAGGAAACTTCAGGCGTCATAAACTTTAAGACCTCAGATTATCTTTGGAAATGATGGAGACTTGGCAGGAAAACTTTTCTAAAGTAGGTGCTGTTTGAATTTCCTGCCAAAATACCAACTGTAACAATGCATTAGGAATAAATCACACTTAAGTTTTTTGCTGTGCAATTGTTATTTTTGAGGCCTTAATGCAAGTTCAGCAAAGTGTTTTATGGTGACTTTTCTCTCCAAAATTCTTATATTCTATAACTATTATTTGGTTGAAGACTACATATAAGTCTAACAAGATGGTAGAGGACCCCTGGATTGTTTTATACATATGGATTTTCTAGTAAGAGTTTATACTGACTTCAGTTTATGGAGCCTTGTTCTGCATATGGTCATCCTAAATTAATGATAACCAACCATGAACAAATTCATTGCTCAATTAGTCTTCCCATGTACATGATCATATCTATATTTGTAGATAATTAAAAGTTAAACATTTTTGCAAATGTAATTAAAAATTCAGCAACGTTTTAAAGATTTTCTCTAACTTTCTTAGTGGTGACAGTCTGTTATCTTAATCGGTTGCCAATGGTTACGACCACTAATGCAGAAACTTTCTATGGTCTGGGACTTGTCAGGAACCCAGCTATGATTTCTTATTGTAGCTGGGATATCAGCGATGACACTACATGTATCAGAAGATATCCCGGCCACAATAAAAAAATCATAGCTGATTTTCTGACCTTAGAAAGTTCCTGCATTCACGGTCATATCCACTGGCAACCAATCAAGATAACAGACTGTGACCAAAAGATATTTAGAGAAAATCTTTAAAACTCTGCAAAATGTTTAATTACTTATATTTGCAAAAATGTTTAACTTTGAATTATGTACAATTTTTTTTTTTTTTTTTTTTTAAACTATGTACATGGCAATACCCCTTTAACATTTTGCATTCCTGAAAACCGAGGCACGTTTTACACACACACAAAAAAAATTACAAAATAAAACAAATTTTATGAAAATAGCACACCTTCATGCTATTTTGTGGCAATATGTAATTTTCAGTTAGAGTGCAAAAAAAAATATTATTAGCAGCTAAAAGAGGAACCCCTTATTATAATTATATATAATTATAATAATTATTATCATTATCATAATAATAATATATAATTATATAATATATAATTATAATAAATTAATTAATTTATAAATAAATAAAAATAAGAGAGTAACCCCTGCAGAAAGTTATATGCACCATACATTGTAAAACTAAAATTCCATGTCTACATCCATGTATCTTCATAAAAACAACAGAACTGATAAAATGAAAAATCTGCCGTGAGGAAGAAACCATGTTCCGAAACGTGTAGGTGCTGTACATTCATGTATTCACTTTGAGTCCCCATGGTTGCTATATGAACCTTTTAATGGATATGAAATAAAAGCTATATTTTAATGGCCCAGTCAGTGCTGGATTCAACTTCTTTTTTTGACTTGAGGTCTGTGACCACTACAGGGCCAAATCGCACTGGATCTGAGGAGAGGTGAGTAACACTTGTTTTTATGTCACTCAACTTCCCTGGGTCTCCAATTATTAAACTCATGGATCTGAAGAAACCCCATAGTATAATAATATTGTATTTGTACCAACAAATACAAAAATTAATGTTTTGGGATTATTGCAGTGATACAGAATACTGTATATGGCTGTGAGTAAGGGACTTTAAGAATATTGGTCCCGAAACACGTCAGCTTTTTTGCCATGTACCTGCTCTCTGATATGGTGATGTAACATCCATGGTTTTATTTTTTATATGGAGTAAAAGTTAAGTTTTATGATATAGTGGTTTGCTGGATTTTTTTCAAGTTTATTTGATATCATTGCACGACAGTCGGGTGTTTTCCGTGCAACCCCATTTGTTCTCAAACCTATACAGTGCTTCCAAGTAGAGCGTTTGTCTTTTTGGTGTTTACGGAATATTGGTTGGCCAGGTGAGAAGCCATAGACGTCAAAAGAGGAACTAAGTGGCTGCCTTTTGTGGACCACTGTTATGTGTGAAGATTGTAAGCATGTTTTCTGATTGAACGGCAAAGGGTGGTTCAAAACGTGCAAAAATTCACATTATCCCCCCTCTGGTGTCAGGCACAGTTAGGAGAAGGATTTTTGCCTTTTTCCTCCTATCCCTGAAGCCTCCCTCACTGCCTTCTCCTTTTCTATACTGACTGAGGCTGGAGGGAGAAATTTAAAGTTTTAATATAGTATTAGCATTTCTAGGTGTTGTACAGTCTGAGAGAGCTGTTGGTATCAAGGAAGTATCTAATTCAGCCTTTGTTACTGAAATACAACCTTGGCAGGACTAGAGCGAGGTCCTAGGCAGGAAAAGTATTGAACAACATCTTCTCACACACCTTTACTACATTATGTAAACTGTTAAATTGCATGAAAATATATACCTTCTTGCTATCTATATGGTGCCCACTCTCCCTGTTTTTTTGTCTTAATATCGTTCTACTATAAATGTGAAAGTTTGGATGTTTGAATGTTTGGATGTTTGTTATTCGATCACTCAAAAACAGCTAAATGGATTTGGATGAAATTTGGCACATAGATAGTTTGTAACCTGGATTAACACATAGGCTACTTTTTATCCTGGTAAATGACATGGTTTCACGGCTGTTATGAATTTATGTTCATATACTACATTAAACTGCTCTTGCTAGCAGGACTATCAGCTAATTGGAGTTTGCTGATAAAGCCAGGTCTGTTATCTCTGTATGTAAACACATAGATAACACTGAGTCCATTTTGTACAAGCATTTGCATATGATCTGATCTGCATAAGTGTTCTGTGTCCTGTTCAGCCAGAGGGAGGAGGGGAGAAGACAAATACACGAAGTGAGAAGCAGACACTGCAGGCAGACTGATGAAAGACTGAGATGGGAAAACCCCTTTAAACCAAATTGGCAGTTTACCAATTTTAAACATGACAGGAAAAAGAAAATCTAATTTGTTGCAAAATTCTCAAAAAAATAAGAGCTATGAAGGTAACCAGAAGTCAGCAGGCCTCTCCTCCAGCAGAGCTGAGGAGGATTGAGCAAGTTAGGCTTCAAGCGGCTCTTAGAACAGCTGAAACACCGAAGAAGGCGGATCATCAACGCCAACAACGCGCTCATTATATGACATCCCAGCGAGCAGCTGAGGTGCTGGAACAATCACAGGCATGGTGCAAGGAACAAGTTCAGCGGCAGGCCAGCTTGAGAGCTGCCAAAATGCCAGAGCATGCGAACCATTGACAGCAGTAATTTGCTGAATATAGGTGGATCATTAACATCAACAACACGAAGATGAAGTCAAGGGCAGAAGCTAGTGTGGTTATAAATATGTATATTTTGAATGCACCATCACACACACCATCACTTGGCTTAGGGCGAGAGAGGACCCCTCTCAAACTGGAAGCGCCCAAGAGGAACAACTACTACCACCATCAGGTATGATGTAGCTCAGTGTCTGGCCTGGGAAGTGGGCTGGAGGATTTCAATTGAGTGCACTTCCCTGTGACATCACCATAGTCACTACGACTCCCATCCTCTGGTCCGCTCCATCTGGGTTAAGGCATCCCTTTCATTTACTGTACAGTGTATGCTTAACAGTCCTGAAAACTACTTGTACATTTTACTGTGTGAATGAGGTAGAGAAGTTTTGAGAATGAAGGTGAATGATTTTGCCCAGGAATCTAGAGCTGAGATCAAAGCCCAGTCAAGATAAGACACCTCCCCAAAACTCTTTACCCCTCATTTGCATATACAGAAAACACTGATTAAGATGACAATGGGGCTCCAAAGCTGAATAACAGAGGCATACTTGGAAACTGTAGAATCACCACTACGAGGTATAACCAATTGCTGACAGACTACCTTTAATGTATCTGGCTCTTCTATGAAATATTACTGTGGGCCAACGGACTTCAATACCATCATTTGGTGCAGTAAAATTGATAGGGACCTCGATATTAGTTGGATCGAAGTTTATCTTTAATTAAAGTTAAAACTCTCTGCAGTATTAAAATACACAGGACATATATTTATCAGTTTCCTGATACTACGACATTGAAAGTGATGCTCATGTCCTATGTTTTTGACGCCATATATCTTTCCCTACTTTGCTATGTTGCCTCATGATCTGTGGTTATACCCCTGTATTATATTTACATGTTCAGTCCAAAAGATGTATTGTGTATGTATTCATAGCAGAATATATATATTTTACGATTCTCTCTTCTTTATTTTTAAGCATTACCCAATTGCATCTTTTCTCTTGCACCTTTTACAGCCGCTATCAGCATAAAAGTCAGATTAGTATATTAGTATAACTGATGTTGTTTTCATTCAATAGTTCAAGCAAAAAATAAAATGACTTTTAAATAGAGTGAGTATAATGTGTTTAGTATGCGTTAACCTTGCTCTCTGCATACTATTGTTCTGTAAATATTGTCACATTATGTAGAATTGTTTGCTCTCTTTGTTGTTTTCCTCATACCAAATGAAAGTGTGAATAAAACAACATCGTGGACACTTTTCAACATTTCTATTTATACTATGTGAGAAAGTAATTAGTATTAAAACAAGAGCTGAAGGGTTAATTCATTAGAAAACATTCATTTGCATTCAGAACAGCATGCCTACAGACCACAACTTGTATATGGCTTTTCATAGATCTAACAATAGCTTGAGAGGTCTTTTAATCTCTTTCTGTTTATAACTGTATTGTTTGACCTTTTTTGCAGCAAGGTCTCTTGTATATAAAATGCCAGGGAGCAGATTAAATATGTGGGACAAAGAAATGGTTTAATTAAAAGGAGTCTTTAGAGAATAAGAATAGCCAACTGGTTCAGACAAATATTTAACAATAGATCAGTATTTATGGGAGTGGAAGAACAAATGTAAGTTAATGAAGGGGCAAACATTGCATTATGAGTGTTCACCTATTTTACATTTCTTGTAATAGAACACTATGGCCGAACAAACATTTCATCATGTAGGGGCCAGTACATTTATTTTTAATGACTAACTTAATATTGTTCAATCACTTTTATCTGATAACACATAGATATTTCATTTCACTAAAGTGACTTAAAACTTAGTATTATTAACATCTTCATCAACAATTAAGGTGATTAAAAATAAAAAATACTTATACTAACCTCTCCTGGGCTCAGCACCCACTCGAGAACTCTTCAGGCTGTTGACTGAGTGACCCAGTGGTCACGTGGGGCGTGCCGGAGTAATAACGTCATCTTGCCCCATGTGACTGCTGAGGCCCAATCACAGGCCCCAGCAGTGACATCTGGGGAGCAGTTCCTCGCATAGCAGAAGAGGAGCGAGGATGCCCCAGAGAGGTGAGGTAAGGTAAGTATAAGTGTTTGTTATTTTTAATCACTTCTCCTGAACCTGTGATTATTATACTCACGGTCTGAGGTGATAGCACCAGCTCTGGGGAAGTAAGGGGGATCTTGGGAGCATATAATATTGTGTGGGGGCCACTGCTATGCACATTTTTTTTTCCAAGATGGCGCCGCATGAGTGGCAGCCTCAATACAGAGCTCCAAGCTGAGAGCAACCTTTATCTTTCCTTTTCGCTCTTTTTGTCTGTATCTTAAAGAATCCTCTACTCAAGCAAACTAGCACTATTAATTAACAACTATAAATTGAATGGAAGACCCTATGGAGTATTTTTTTTTCCTTCTGTTTCTATTGTTGAAGCATGGACAAGACTCAAGACCTGATCAGCTGGAATTTAATGTAGGGACATGTGCCTGTTACCATCCCCCCACAAGCTAAGGACAGCATGGTCACCATGAAGCAGACAAAGCATGGAGGAGAAACCTGCATGGAAGTGCGGACTAGAGATGAGCGAACACTAAAATGTTCGAGGTTCGAAATTCGATTCGAACAGCCGCTCACTGTTCGAGTGTTCGAATGGGTTTCGAACCCCATTATAGTCTATGGGGAACATATACTCGTTAAGGGGGAAACCCAAATTCGTGTCTGGAGGGTCACCAAGTCCACTATCACACCCCAGGAAATGATACCAACACCCTGGAATGACACTGGGACAGCAGGGGAAGCATGTCTGGGGGCATAAAAGTCACTTTATTTCATGGAAATCCCTGTCAGTTTGCGATTTTCGCAAGCTAACTTTTCCCCATAGAAATGCATTGGCCAGTGCTGATTGGCCAGAGTACGGAACTCGACCAATCAGCGCTGGCTCTGCTGGAGGAGGCGGAGTCTAAGATCGCTCCACACCAGTCTCCATTCAGGTCTGACCTTAGACTCCGCCTCCTCCAGCAGAGCCAGCGCTGATTGGCCGAAGGCTGGCCAATGCATTCCTATGCGAATGCAGAGACTTAGCAGTGCTGAGTCAGTTTTGCTCAACTACACATCTGATGCACACTCGGCACTGCTACATCAGATGTAGCAATCTGATGTAGCAGAGCCGAGGGTGCACTAGAACCCCTGTGCAAACTCAGTTCACGCTAATAGAATGCATTGGCCAGCGCTGATTGGCCAATGCATTCTATTAGCCCGATGAAGTAGAGCTGAATGTGTGTGCTAAGCACACACATTCAGCACTGCTTCATCACGCCAATACAATGCATTAGCCAGTGCTGATTGGCCAGAGTACGGAATTCGGCCAATCAGCGCTGGCTCTGCTGGAGGAGGCGGAGTCTAAGGTCGGACCTGAATGGAGACTGGTGTGGAGCGATCTTAGACTCCGCCTCCTCCAGCAGAGCCAGCGCTGATTGGCCGAATTCCGTACTCTGGCCAATCAGCGCTGGCCAATGCATTCTATTAGCCCGATGAAGTAGAGCTGAATGTGTGTGCTAAGCACACACATTCAGCACTGCTTCATCACGCCAATACAATGCATTAGCCAGTGCTGATTGGCCAGAGTACGGAATTCGGCCAATCAGCGCTGGCTCTGCTGGAGGAGGCGGAGTCTAAGGTCGGACCTGAATGGAGACTGGTGTGGAGCGATCTTAGACTCCGCCTCCTCCAGCAGAGCCAGTGCTGATTGGCCGAATTCCGTACTCTGGCCAATCAGCGCTGGCCAATGCATTCTATTAGCCCGATGAAGTAGAGCTGAATGTGTGTGCTTAGCACACACATTCAGCTCTACTTCATCGGGCTAATAGAATGCATTGGCCAATCAGCGCTGGCCAATGCATTCTATTAGCTTGATGAAGCAGAGTGTGCACAAGGGTTCAAGCGCACCCTCGGCTCTGATGTAGCAGAGCCGAGGGTGCACAAGGGTTCAAGTGCACCCTCGGCTCTCCTACATCAGAGCCGAGGGTGCGCTTGAACCCTTGTGCAGCCTCGGCTCTGCTACATCAGAGCCGAGGGTGCGCTTGAACCCTTGTGCACACTCTGCTTCATCAAGCTAATAGAATGCATTGGCCAGCACTGATTGGCCAGAGTACGGAATTCGGCCAATCAGCGCTGGCCAATGCATCCCTATGGGAAAAAGTTTATCTCACAAAAATCACAATTACACACCCGATAGAGCCCCAAAAAGTTATTTTTAATAACATTCCCCCCTAAATAAAGGTTATCCCTAGCTATCCCTGCCTGTACAGGTATCCCTGTCTCATAGTCACAAAGTTCACATTCTCATATGACCCGGATTTGAAATCCACTATTCGTCTAAAATGGAGGTCACCTGATTTCGGCAGCCAATGACTTTTTCCAATTTTTTTCAATGCCCCCGGTTTCGTAGTTCCTGTCCCACCTCCCCTGCGCTGTTATTGGTGCAAAAAAGGCGCCAGGGAAGGTGGGAGGGGAATCGAATTTTGGCGCACTTTACCACGCGGTGTTCGATTCGATTCGAACATGGCGAACACCCTGATATCCGATCGAACATGTGTTCGATAGAACACTGTTCGCTCATCTCTAGTGCGGACTTCTTCTTTCAAGGAGATGATTTTTTTGTCGTCTATTGCTGATGTGTGAAGATGTCTGATTCGTATTTCTTTCTTTTACTGTGGACACGTGGGACTCTGTTACAACCTGGGAACCTACCATCACCCACCTACCCATCAGTTTATGGAAGCTTGGCAAGAGAGCAGCACTCTGTCTACCTGGATGGCTTCAGACTTCTTTGGGCAGTAGAACACAGTGGTAAAAAGAAAGGAGGAGGAGGGCTTGTGATGAAGGACATTTGGGACATTTTTTATGGTTAAGGAACAAAAGTGCTGATGCAAGACACCGAACTATCAGCTGTGAGCATGAGATCTCACTACTTACCAAAGGAACTACCACATGTTATCATGATAGCTGCATATGTCTCCCACCTCTGCAAAAAAAAAAGGTTTCTGCCTGTTATATCTACATGCTGTGCCCCCTCCTCATGTCCTCCAAACACGGTCGGCTGTATTATCAACATCACTCCACACAGAGAACTAAATGATCCTGCAGTATGTCTGTGTTTCTTTCTTTTTTGTTGCTATGATTCCTAGTATTTCTCTATCTGCCATGTGCTTGTATGTGTTTCTCTCTTGTTATATACTACTGTACCATCCATGAAACTGTATCACTGAAATGTCCCCATTGTGGGACTATTAAAAGAATTATCTTATCTTATCTTATAATGCTGTGAGTGGGCCAATGCAACTCACATAATGCTGTCTGGGAGCCACTTTGGAGCATATAATACTGAGTGGAGGACACTTTTGAGCATATAATACTGTGTGGAGGACACTCTGGAGCATGTAATACTGTATGGGAACCACTGTGGAGCACGCAATACTGTGTGGGGGCCACTCTGAGTGCATGATGCTGTGTGGGGGACACTATGGAGCATATAAAACTGTGTGGGGGCCATTGTGGAGTGTCAGTATTAACAGCATCAGGCCCTGTTCACACACTGGAATCTGGCAATAACTTTGCAGCGGATTTCATAACTAAATCAGCAGCAGATTTCTCCCTCATTCTGCCTACTATTGAAACTAATTGGAGCAGAAAGCGGGAGAAAAAAAGCGTCCTGCTGGATCTTGCTTCAAATTCTGCAGCTGATTCGGAGGTGTCAGCTTGAGACTCAGCACTGCTTAGACTCATTCATTTGGGCCTAACCAGTTGTGGAAAGCAGCAACAAAATGCTGACATTCTGCATTGTGAGCTGGGGGATAGAAAGATAAAGAAGAATCTAAGCAGATGTCTGCCTCAAATTCCTCTTTACTCTCTGCTGTCTGAATAGGTGGTATCTACTTGTATGGAACGGATTGTATTAAACTCCACCCCAGTAATTCTACCTTAGCAAAAAAACACCCAATTTTGTTTGGTTTTTTGCTGCATTGTGCATGAGTTACTCCAAAAGGGGCCAACTGGGGCTCTGTTTCCCTAGGGCCCGTGCAAACCTGGAGACGGCCCTGATCATAGAAAGTCTATGCCATCAATTGGCACATACTGTAGTAATCTTTGGGACTCATTTCATAACATAGAAAATAAATGTAGACTGAAAAAAATCTACGTATGATACAGATGTGAATTTTTCACAGTAGAAGAAATGTCTGCCAGAAATCCAAAACAGTTAGGACATGATGTGGATTTGAGAAACTGCAGCATGTTTACAATGCACTGTATATGTATACATTAAAAATTATTAGGGTTTGTTAAAAAAAGATTCCCTACAGTATACAGTACCTTGTTGTAGAATTTCAGAGATGATTATATAACTAACTTACCATTCTCTGTAAACTGAATGTTTAAGTATTTAATTTTGGTTTTATTAATTAGATGTAATTCCACAATATACAAATAATCTTTATTCTTTTCATAAAATAAGGTTTGGAGCTATTTTTAAACATCATTGGGATGGACATATTGGAGACACTCACACCTTTCTCTGTCTTTATGGACAGTGGCTGTGTGCGCTTTATAGCAGATAACATTAATAGGACTTAAGTGACAGAAAAATTTCTTGGATTGTTACGGTCTCCAGTGATGATGTGTAGCCTCTTCTCTCAGAGGATAGGTAGCTGGTAGACAAGTGGCCCTCTTAATTGAATTCTATGAGGATAATCCTAAGGCATGTCCTATGAATTTGCCAGAAATAAGATGGCAATAGCTCCTTAGCACACAAAAAAGCACAGGCAATGTATGGAAAAGCATTAACCCAATTAAATGGTCGCTATTTCAAAAACATCAGAGAATTAGCTCCTTACCCTTGTTTTCGTGAACTATCAGATGTTATTTTTCTAAAGGTAACACCAACCAATAAAGTGCAGACAATGGTTGCCACCTAGCTTTCTTCTGTCCCGGAAGCATAGTAGTATTCCCTTTGCTCTTTTTTGTGTCTTGACTGGGCTGGAAGTTCTATAATTTTATTTCACACTATATTCGTGAACCAGGAAGCCCAGGAAGAACACATATCTCCTTGTAAGAAAACCAAAGGCTGTGTCCAGAATTTAATGGTCTGATGAACGGTAATTAGTAATTGTTACATCTAAAACCGCAATCTGCAAGTCCCTAATGAATATTAATGGTCGTAATTAGCCATTTTATTTACATAAAGGGATAACTGTCAATAATTATAGTTTTAGAAAACATTTCTGTATTCTATATTAAATTAGAAGCTTCTTACCTATGTAACAATGACCATTCCTATATAGGAACAGTACTTTCCTTAAACACTTACAGCATATACTGTATTACAGCACTTGCTACATAGACTCAGTGAGTACAAGAGAGAGTCCTTCTTGTATATAAAAATGCATGTTATTAATACATGGTAATATACATAAATAAGTCGTAGATGATAATATAAATATGGGGGTAAAGACAACAAATGCTCAGAAGAACTGGAATGCTAGCAAAATATAGCACAGCATATATACACATATACTGGTAGAAAGGTATAATGCAAAAATAGCAGTAACAGCCAATGGGCGATAATAAATAAGTGACCTATAGGCACTAATAAGCCCATGTAGCCATAAAGTGAAAAAATATCAAAAACTAAATAGTGACAAATACCATACTGAAATGCTACACATCTGCCTGACACACTAAGAGGCTTTGTCAGGGGACAAAGGGATAGATTATATAACCAATGTAAAAGAAGCGCCTTAGGTGTGGATATTAGGGGCAAAAAAAATACTTAAATTCCAAGTGTATTATTTCGACACCGTTAAGATGTACACCATTAAATTAGAGGCTTCTTACATATGTAACAATGACCATTCCTATATAGGGACAGTACTTTCCTTAAACAATTACAGCATATATTATAGCACTTGCTACACAGACTCAATAAGGCTAAATAGAACTGCTCACTTCAGTTATCACCATTAATAGCAGAGGATTGTATGGGAGTTAAACTTTTTAACAGACATAACACAATCACGTAAGTTTCCTTATACTGCAGAAATACAACATCAGGGCTATGTATAGATTTGCCGTCAAATGGGAATCCTGCCAATGGAATTGTCTAAGAGGTTTATATTTCGTCTAAATATCATAATTAAATAACTTCAACTAAAAAGCAGAGGGGAACAGATGACATCGGCTGAAGCCGCTTTTCCCCCCCCACATCATTTTACTATTATATTATTACATTCCATCCATTAGCTATTCACCTCACATTTACTGTGTGCTGCAAACTATTGTTAAAAGAGAGTTAACAGTTCAGATCCAACAATTTTATATGTGTTTATTTTAATGAAAAATGAATGAATAATAAGCAAGGGGAAATGAAGATAAGGGAAGCCAATTAATAATTGTTTGCTAATAAAATAATCGGAAATGCTTAATATTGATAGAATGTCTGTTTACTTGACTGGCTCTAAAGACAGATAAATTAGTTGATGAATCAGTCATGGCTGTCCACAATTTGTCAGACTTTGCCTATTCTTGAAAATGAAATGTGTTCAGTATTATAAGTATGGACATATGGATGGATATATTTTTGCTTTCTTCACACATTAAATTAAAGCACGGTGTGGCGGATGTCACATTGCAGGCAGAAGCAGCACTCTATAATGGTATAACAGTGACATCCAGTGGACGAAGTAGAGTTCACCTACGGTTCATGCACAGCATAACATTTTCCATATCCACATTCAGTAATTAATGGAGGCTGTTGATAATCTAATTGTTGTCAAAGGTGTAAGAAAGTGACAGGAAAAGTCCTGGAAGGACGCTATATTTCCCCCAGAGTCCTCTCATATGTCTGGTGAGTGAGGGTTTCCTATAGCTGTAGCAAGGCATCTGTCAGTTAACCTCTTCTCATCCTACTGCAGGAAGGAGCTTGCGTGCTCAGGTGGGAACAGTTAGGCCTAATCACAGGCCTATAAAGCCTCTCAAAACTTCTGTCCTGGGCAGTTCCTGGGGGAGAGTGGTGGAGCCAGGTCCTGGCCATCCTAAGTGATATCTGGTGAGACCAGTGGGTGCTCCACAGCTTGTATTTTTGTTGCTTTGTTTTGTCCGTGTGGTTGAAGCAAGCCACACGTATAGACAGATTGCTTCTGTGTAGTTAGTCGCCTAGCCGGGCAGGTATTTGTGTTTGTTTTTGCCTGAAGTAAAGGCCTGTTTATTTTGTTTGCCAGCACCTTTAAACCTTTGTGCAAAATAAACGCACAGGGCTAAAACCCTGTTCAAACTGATTTTGGTGTCGGTCTCTGACTGTCTGGGTCCGCTGCTGCTACCGCTGAGCCTACCTCCCCCACAAAGGCTAATTCAATTATTTTTAATACATAGTAAAAAGTAGCATCAACAAGATAAGGCTCCTGAAAACCCAGTCAATTGATATCACAGGGGTGTCCATACCACTCCACCTTTTGGACTGTCAAAGATGGACATTTATATTATACTGAGTGAAAGTTTAAAATTTGCTTGCATACATGCTTGAATAGGTTTTATCTAAAACATTATAGATTATCTTGGTACAGATATGTTAACATTTTTTTAAGGTTTAAAATACACCAAATGATGACATATTAAATAAAAGTCTAATACGCATGATGGATCAGATCATTTCTAGAACAATATAGTTAAGCTCATTAATGTACTTCTATTTCCGATATCAAAAAGAGGAAAGTACAAGGAACAAAATGGGACAGAGGGACTTGGGTCAAAGGTAGGGGCTGTTCCTTGAAAATAGGGGCACTTGAACAGTATAGCATGGGACAGGTCAGCAGCATACAAATGGAGCCATACATGTCACCAGGGCCAGTAGTGAGGGGAGCACTTTTCTTTAGTGCTCTCTACTCCGAGAAAAACAGGGGTCCCGAGTGTGAGACCCTCTCCATGTTATCATAGGCATCTTATTAGAAGTATGAGCATGTGTTGTTTTCTTAAAGCGTTGAAGGCATTATCCCACTTTAAAAAAAAAAAAAAAACACCTGACCAAGCTGGAGGCTGCAAAAAAAAGCTACCATACTTATACTTTTTCATGAATGTCATGTTCCCACCATGTGTTTTTCTCCCCCCACTCCCACACCATGACAACTCTGACCAGAGATTGACTGTGGTAGCAAGTAATGCATACTGTAGTGTGCTCAAAGGACTGGGGTAGAGAGAGGGGTTTACGTATAAAACCATGTCAGATGTCAGTAGAATGACATCCAGCTGGTATCTGCGCCTAACTGAAAAAGCCTATCCTAACAACCAATAAACAGAGGGCTGAGAGCGGACTTTCAGTTGTAGCATGTGTCATACCTGATGTCAGAAAGACTAAATAATGGAGTAGGAGAGTAAGAGGAAGAAAGGGGAACGGCCTAGAGATGTTCTTAAGTGCTGTGACATCCCAAAGGCTGTCCAGGTGGCATATAGTAACTGGGAGACCCTGCACCGACTTCTTGTCGTGGCATATGCTGTGCAAGAAATAAGGAGGACAGAACAAGGATATGGGACAAGAAAAGTTGGAGGGGACTAAAGGAGTGGACAATGATCCCAAAACGTGGTAACACAGTAACTGGGAAGTGTGTGTCAAGTAACAGTAGTCACAAAAGAAGGGGTAGTAATCCCCTAATATTGTCACCACAGTAACTAGAAAACTCTGAAGTCTCCTCGATCAGCAGCCACCATTGACTAATACTGGTTCCTTGCCATGTCACATAACCCTCCATCAGTCACTATATTAAATACACAGAATACAAAGAATACTGATGAAAACAAGCTCGCAGCTGAGAGATAAATGCAGCCCATCTAAGGCTGAGGTCCCACGTTGCAGAAATGCAGCTTTTTTTATTGCAGATTTTGCTGTAATTTTTTGAGCCAGAGCAAAGAATGGTTAAAAAAGAATGGGAAATATTTAGGAAACTGTTATACTTCTCCCTTCTGTTTAATCCACATTAATCCAAAACTGCAGAAAAATCTGCAACAACAAAAAAGCTGTGTTTTCTCAACATGGGCCTCAACCTAAATCCTCTGACAAACCCTTCCAGCCCTTTAAAGGACTCCCAGGGGGTAACAAAAGACACCATGGGAACCACTGATGTAAAAAAAATAATACCATACTTCAAAAAGTATTCTCACATTGGTAACTTCTTAAAATTACATTTAAAGAGCCATATAATTTTTAATTGATAATGTTTTGAGACACGTGACTTTTAAGTACTTTTATATTTGTAAGCTCAGAGGATAGTAATAGATAGCAATGTGATAGTGATAGATAGCAATGCTTACCCCCTAGGGCGTTTGAACATGTGATCAATAGATCACTTATACCATAGACGGCAGTAAATGTATTACATTTTGAGATAAAATGTATTACATTTAAAGTTAATGTACATGTTAAAATTGCATGTTCTAATGGTTTTTTTGTTGTTTTTTATTTTTAAATAACTCTGTATGATCATTGAATATGATAAAGATTATCTAGTTGTTTGATTCATTTGCATTTGTCAATATTTACAAAGCAAGTACAACATTTATCCAACATAATTATACTTAATCTCCATATTTTTTCAGCTTCTAAGCAGCCCAATAGTTGAATGCAGTGCATTAGGTGTTAACCCCTTCCTGCCAGAGGAATTTTTTGATTTTCGTATTTGTCTTCCCACATTCCAAACCCAATAACTTTGTTATTTTTCCATTCATAGAGCCATATGAGGGCGTAATGTTTGCGGGACAAATTTTTTTCATAATGTTACCATTTATTATTGTGTGCAATGCACTGGAAAGCTGGGGGAAAAAAATCAGAATGGGGTGCAATTGGAGATCAAATGCATTTGTGCATTTTTCATATGGGCTTCAATTTTACAACATTTACTCTGCAGCCAAAATGGCATGTCTCCAGTATTCTATGATTCCATACAATTCCGAGGATAGCAAATTTATAGTTTTATTTCTATTTTAATCCCTTAGCAGGGACATAACTACCAGGGTAGCAGCAGTAGTAGCAGGGGCCGGGATTGGTAAGTGATGCCGTGGGCCCCACAAACACTATTATTATAATCAATGATCAGAGGCCCAGGAGAGGTAAGGGAACATATAAAACAGTGTTACCTGCTTGTGTGATGTCCCTGACGTCACATGAATGGGGCCTGTGTCCCGGCTCATGTGACATCCTGGATGTCCTTGAAGATTGCTAACATCACTGCGGAGTGTGGAGGAACCAGGGAGAGGTAAGTAACAGTGTTTTTTTTTATGTTAGTATCACCCTTCGGTCTCCGATTATTATACTTTTGGGTCTGAAAAGATTGTTCATGGGTGTCCACTATGGAGCATAATAATGTGTTCAGGGGCCACTATGGGGCATCATACTTTGTGCAAGGGCCACTATGGGACATAATACTGTGTGAAAGGGCTACTATGGGGCATAATACTGTGTGCAAGGGCCACTATGGGGCATAATACTGTGTTCAGGGGCCACTATGGGGCATAATACTATGTGCAGGGGCCACTATGGGGCATAATATTGTGTGCAGGGGCTACTATGGGGCATAATACTGTGTGCAAGGGCCACTATGGGGCATAATACTGTGTTCAGGGGCCACTATGGGGCATAATATTGTGTGCAGGGTCCCCTATGGGGCATAATACTGTGTGCAGGGGCCACTATGGGGCATAATACTGTGTGTAGGGCCCACTATGGGGCATAATACTGTGTGCAAGGGCCACTATGGGCCATAATACTGTGTGCAGGGGCCACTATTGGGCATAATACTGTGTGTAGGGGCCACTATGGGACATAATACTGTGTGTAGGGGCCACTATGGGGCATAATACTGTTTGCAGGGGCCACTATGGGGAATAATACTGTGTTCAGGGGCCACTATGGGGCATAATACTATGTGCAGGGGCCACTATGGGGCATAATATTGTGTGCAGGGGCTACTATGGGGCATAATACTGTGTGCAAGGGCCACTATGGGGCATAATACTGTGTGTAGGGCCCACTATGGGGCATAATACTGTGTGCAAGGGCCACTATGGGCCATAATACTGTGTGCAGGGGCCACTATTGGGCATAATACTGTGTGTAGGGGCCACTATGGGACATAATACTGTGTGTAGGGGCCACTATGGGGCATAATACTGTTTGCAGGGGCCACTATGGGGAATAATACTGTGTTCAGGGGCCACTATGGGGCATAATACTATGTGCAGGGGCCACTATGGGGCATAATATTGTGTGCAGGGGCCACTATGGGGCATAATATTGTGTGCAGGGGCCACTATGGGGCATAATACTGTGTTCAGGGGCCACTATGGGGCATAATATTGTGTGCAGGGTCCCCTATGGGGCATAATACTGTGTGCAGGGGCCACTATGGGGCATAACACTGTGTGCAGGGGCCACTATGGGGCATAATACTGTGTGTAGGGCCCACTATGGGGCATAATACTGTGTGCAAGGGCCACTATGGGCCATAATACTGTGTGCAGGGGCCACTATTGGGCATAATACTGTGTGTAGGGGCCACTATGGGACATAATACTGTGTGTAGGGGCCACTATGGGGCATAATACTGTTTGCAGGGGCCACTATGAGGAATAATACTGTTTACAGGGGCCACTGTGGGGCATAATAGTGAGTGCAGGGGTCACTATGGGGTATAATACTATATGCAGGGGTCATTATGGGGCATAATAGAGCTTAAAGTTCTTTTTATTTCAAATCTTTTTACTTGTTTAAATTTTTTTATTGCACTTATTAGACCCCCTAGGGGTCTTGAAACCCCTAAGGGTTTTTTTTGCATTGCAATAGTCGGGGCGACTGTTATGACAATGGGCCGCTGGCTCTGGGACTTGCTCTGGGATTTGCTTTGAGTGCCCGCGGATTGAGGCAAAATGGCAGGCATCCCAAAAACTGGCACCTCGTTCAGCTTTGACTGAGGTGATGAGGGGAGGGTGTTTAATTTAATTTAATTGGATTCGATATTCGATTCGAGTAGTCGAATATTGAGCGGCTACTTGAAACGAATATCGAATATCGAACATTTTACTGTTCGCTCATCTCTATTAAGGACTCTTAACAGATAGGTATATGCTAAAACAAGGAAACAAGGGAGGATAGCCTTTATGATTCATAACATCGTATAGCACCATATATGTACTTGTTATTGTGAATATTAAAAGGCTGATGAAAATTGTAGGTCGTCCTAAATCATCATAAGATGCAGCTTACAAGTTATTTCGTGGTAGAATTACTGCATATATAGTGAATTTAATCAGATGTATAATTACTAATTAGCAAACAAAAGACCTGTGAGAGGAGACAAAAACAAGTGGTTGAAAACTGAAGAACACATTATATGGTATTCTCATATCAAGTATCATTAGATCTGCATTGCTGGGAAAAAAGCTAGGTAGAATATTTGTTATTCTAGTAAAAGGATTTAAATGAAAAGATGAAGAGCAACCCTGAAAATATTGAATATATGATATTAGAAAGATTGCATTGGCTTTGTATGGTGACCAACAGTCCACGCCACCTGGATACTTTACACATAATTGAAACTACTGTAAAGTAAGATCATGTGAATGAACTTAAAGCTAAAATGACCATTTATTATTGTGTGCAATGCACTGGAAAGCTGGGGGAAAAAATCAGAATGGGGTGCAATTGGAGATCAAATGCATTTGTGCATTTTTCATATGGGCTTCAATTTTACAACATTTACTCTGCAGCCAAAATGGCATGTCTCCAGTATTCTATGATTCCGTACAATTCCGAGGATAACAAATTTATAGTTTTATTTCTATTTTAATCCCTTAGCAGGGACATAACTACCAGGGTAGCAGCAGTAGTAGCAGGGGCCGGGATTGGTAAGTGATGCCGTGGGCCCCACAAACACTATTATTATAATCAGGGGTCTTTTCAGACCTCCAAGTATAATGATCAGAGGCCCAGGAGAGGTAAGGGAACATATAAAACAGTGTTACCTGCTTGTGTGATGTCCCTGACGTCACATGAATGGGGCCTGTGTCCCGGCTCATGTGACATCCTGGATGTCCTTGAAGATTGCTGACACCACTGAGGAGTGTGGAGGAACCAGGGAGAGGTAAGTAACAGTGTTTTGTTTATGTTAGTATCACCCTTCGGTCTCCGATTATTATACTTTTGGGTCTGAAAAGATTGTTCATGGGTGTCCACTATGGAGCATAATAATGTGTTCAGGGGCCACTATGGGGCATCATACTTTGTGCAAGGGCCACTATGGGACATAATACTGTGTGAAAGGGCTACTATGGGGCATAATACTGTGTTCAGGGGCCACTATGGGGCATAATACTATGTGCAGGGGCCACTATGGGGCATAATATTGTGTGCAGGGGCTACTATGGGGCATAATACTGTGTGCAAGGGCCACTATGGGGCATAATACTGTGTTCAGGGGCCACTATGGGGCATAATATTGTGTGCAGGGTCCCCTATGGGGCATAATACTGTGTGCAGGGGCCACTATGGGGCATAACACTGTGTGCAGGGGCCACTATGGGGCATAATACTGTGTGTAGGGCCCACTATGGGGCATAATACTGTGTGCAAGGGCCACTATGGGCCATAATACTGTGTGCAGGGGCCACTATTGGGCATAATACTGTGTGTAGGGGCCACTATGGGGAATAATACTGTTTACAGGGGCTACTGTGGGGCATAATAGTGAGTGCAGGGGTCACTATGGGGTATAATACTATATGCAGGGGTCATTATGGGGCATAATAGAGCTTAAAGTTCTTTTTATTTCAAATCTTTTTACTTGTTTAAATTTTTTTATTGCACTTATTAGACCCCCTAGGGGTCTTGAAACCCCTAAGGGTTTTTTTTGCATTGCAATAGTCGGGGCGACTGTTATGACAATGGGCCGCTGGCTCTGGGACTTGCTCTGGGATTTGCTTTGAGTGCCCGCGGATTGAGGCAAAATGGCAGGCATCCCAAAAACTGGCACCTCGTTCAGCTTTGACTGAGGTGATGAGGGGAGGGTGTTTAATTTAATTTAATTGGATCCGATATTCGATTCGAGTAGTCGAATATTGAGCGGCTACTTGAAACGAATATCGAATATCGAACATTTTACTGTTCGCTCATCTCTATTAAGGACTCTTAACAGATAGGTATATGCTAAAACAAGGAAACAAGGGAGGATAGCCTTTATGATTCATAACATCGTATAGCACCATATATGTACTTGTTATTGTGAATATTAAAAGGCTGATGAAAATTGTAGGTCGTCCTAAATCATCATAAGATGCAGCTTACAAGTTATTTCGTGGTAGAATTACTGCATATATAGTGAATTTAATCAGATGTATAATTACTAATTAGCAAACAAAAGACCTGTGAGAGGAGACAAAAACAAGTGGTTGAAAACTGAAGAACACATTATATGGTATTCTCATATCAAGTATCATTAGATCTGCATTGCTGGGAAAAAAGCTAGGTAGAATATTTGTTATTCTAGTAAAAGGATTTAAATGAAAAGATGAAGAGCAACCCTGAAAATATTGAATATATGATATTAGAAAGATTGCATTGGCTTTGTATGGTGACCAACAGTCCACGCCACCTGGATACTTTACACATAATTGAAACTACTGTAAAGTAAGATCATGTGAATGAACTTAAAGCTAAAATGACCATTTATTATTGTGTGCAATGCACTGGAAAGCTGGGGGAAAAAATCAGAATGGGGTGCAATTGGAGATCAAATGCATTTGTGCATTTTTCATATGGGCTTCAATTTTACAACATTTACTCTGCAGCCAAAATGGCATGTCTCCAGTATTCTATGATTCCGTACAATTCCGAGGATAACAAATTTATAGTTTTATTTCTATTTTAATCCCTTAGCAGGGACATAACTACCAGGGTAGCAGCAGTAGTAGCAGGGGCCGGGATTGGTAAGTGATGCCGTGGGCCCCACAAACACTATTATTATAATCAGGGGTCTTTTCAGACCTCCAAGTATAATGATCAGAGGCCCAGGAGAGGTAAGGGAACATATAAAACAGTGTTACCTGCTTGTGTGATGTCCCTGACGTCACATGAATGGGGCCTGTGTCCCGGCTCATGTGACATCCTGGATGTCCTTGAAGATTGCTGACACCACTGAGGAGTGTGGAGGAACCAGGGAGAGGTAAGTAACAGTGTTTTTTTTATGTTAGTATCACCCTTCGGTCTCCGATTATTATACTTTTGGGTCTGAAAAGATTGTTCATGGGTGTCCACTATGGAGCATAATAATGTGTTCAGGGGCCACTATGGGGCATCATACTTTGTGCAAGGGCCACTATGGGACATAATACTGTGTGAAAGGGCTACTATGGGGCATAATACTGTGTTCAGGGGCCACTATGGGGCATAATACTATGTGCAGGGGCCACTATGGGGCATAATATTGTGTGCAGGGGCTACTATGGGGCATAATACTGTGTGCAAGGGCCACTATGGGGCATAATACTGTGTTCAGGGGCCACTATGGGGCATAATATTGTGTGCAGGGTCCCCTATGGGGCATAATACTGTGTGCAGGGGCCACTATGGGGCATAACACTGTGTGCAGGGGCCACTATGGGGCATAATACTGTGTGTAGGGCCCACTATGGGGCATAATACTGTGTGCAAGGGCCACTATGGGCCATAATACTGTGTGCAGGGGCCACTATTGGGCATAATACTGTGTGTAGGGGCCACTATGGGGAATAATACTGTTTACAGGGGCTACTGTGGGGCATAATAGTGAGTGCAGGGGTCACTATGGGGTATAATACTATATGCAGGGGTCATTATGGGGCATAATAGAGCTTAAAGTTCTTTTTATTTCAAATCTTTTTACTTGTTTAAATTTTTTTATTGCACTTATTAGACCCCCTAGGGGTCTTGAAACCCCTAAGGGTTTTTTTTGCATTGCAATAGTCGGGGCGACTGTTATGACAATGGGCCGCTGGCTCTGGGACTTGCTCTGGGATTTGCTTTGAGTGCCCGCGGATTGAGGCAAAATGGCAGGCATCCCAAAAACTGGCACCTCGTTCAGCTTTGACTGAGGTGATGAGGGGAGGGTGTTTAATTTAATTTAATTGGATCCGATATTCGATTCGAGTAGTCGAATATTGAGCGGCTACTTGAAACGAATATCGAATATCGAACATTTTACTGTTCGCTCATCTCTATTAAGGACTCTTAACAGATAGGTATATGCTAAAACAAGGAAACAAGGGAGGATAGCCTTTATGATTCATAACATCGTATAGCACCATATATGTACTTGTTATTGTGAATATTAAAAGGCTGATGAAAATTGTAGGTCGTCCTAAATCATCATAAGATGCAGCTTACAAGTTATTTCGTGGTAGAATTACTGCATATATAGTGAATTTAATCAGATGTATAATTACTAATTAGCAAACAAAAGACCTGTGAGAGGAGACAAAAACAAGTGGTTGAAAACTGAAGAACACATTGTATGGTATTCTCATATCAAGTATCATTAGATCTGCATTGCTGGGAAAAAAGCTAGGTAGAATATTTGTTATTCTAGTAAAAGGATTTAAATGAAAAGATGAAGATCAACCCTGAAAATATTGAATATATGATATTAGAAAGATTGCATTGGCTTTGTATGGTGACCAACAGTCCACGCCACCTGGATACTTTACACATAATTGAAACTACTGTAAAGTAAGATCATGTGAATGAACTTAAAGCTAAAATGACAGAAAAAAATGAATAAGGGCTCGTTCACATCTGCGCCCGTTCTCCGTTCCGCAGGTTTCCGTTTCCTGCACAAAACAGAGGCAGGAGACGGAAACCTGCAGGATTCTTTCAAACCCATTCATTTGAATGGGTTTGAAAGATGTCCGACCGTGAGCGGCGGTGAGCGTTTTATGCTCTCCGCTGCGAAACCATTTTTTTAAACCGGACACAGAGTCGGACATGCAGTACTCTGTGTCCGATTTTTTTTAAAAAACGGTTTTGCGGCAGAGAGCATAAAACGCTCACCACCGCTCACAGCTGGACCCGATCTGACAGGTTTCCATCTTCTGCATGCAAAAGACGGAAACCACAGAACGGACTGCCGAACGCTAGTGTGAACCTAGCGTTAGACGTTATACTTAAAGGGGTTTTCTGGGAATAGGCCAAAATATATACCAACATTTGTTCAGTAAAATGCAGGAGCTTGTTTTGCCTTTAAGGCTAAGTTCACACAGGGTTTTTTGGATTGGAACCTGAAGCAGAGGCCGCCTCCGGTTCCGATCCAAAAAAATGGGTAACCACAACTGAAAGCTGGTGCACTGCAGCGGCATCCAGCCAGGCACTCTGCTCTGGATTAGGCTCAATGAATGGACCTAGTCCTGAGGAGGGTGTGTCTTCAGGCCCAATCGCAAGGCGACTCGGCCTGAAGAATGAGCACCTCGCTTCTTTTTTGCAGGAGCCGGAAGAAACAGCTCCCGAAAAAAAGACCTGAGCAGGTCCCATTGATTTCAATAGGAGCCGTCTTTTTGGTCAGGGTTTTGAGGCAGATACAGCCACAAAACCCTGACCAAAAAACCCTGTGTGTACTTACCCTAAGAAAAAACATGGTCATCACTGCTCTTCTCTCTGTAAAACCCCAACTGGATGGGTTTCTTGCTGCTGGAGGGGTAGGAATGTCAGGGTCAAGGGTGGGCCTTAATAATGAGGTTTCTGTTCAGGATGTGTATCTGCACTGCACTAATACCAGAGAATAGTGGAGCAACACAACCTTTCTTCTCAGCTGCTCCATTATATTCTGGTGCAAATGCCACCATAGTCATTGCCCAGAAGAGGCATCAAGCAGAAACAAGCCTGAACAGAAACCATACTGTTAAACCAAGCCCTTACATCAAGCTCCACCCCCTTCAATCCAGCAGCAGGCAACCATCCTGGATGGGCTTGATGCTGGGTTCACATCAGCGTCAAACTGGTTCCCCTCTCCACCTGAAAAATGCGAGAGAAAAGCGCTGCAAGCTCCATTTCTTCTCTCCACAATTTTCACCCTTCTTGGGTGGAAACCGAGCGGAAACAGCATGGATCCCATTAGAGTATATAGGGTCTGTGGGTAACTGCTCTTTTAAGTGGATTAAATTTTTATTTGGGAAGTTCCTCAAGCGGACCCCCAAATGGAAACCCGAATGCAGATGTGAACCTAGCTTTACAGTGTCAGACATTTTTTTTCACAATCAGACTCCTGAAGATAAAAATGGGCCCTGCAGCTTGGTATCAGAACATGTTGAAATAAAGTAACTTTGTAAATTATTGTCAAATAAATTTAGTTCTCTATTATTTTTTCATTGAACTATTACATATTTTAGTATCAGCTTGCAAAGTTTGGTATCTTAAAGGGGGCCTATCATTTAAAAAACACCTTTTTCACTAATGGTACGTTAGAATAGCCTTTGAAAAGGCTATTCTACTCCTACCTTACATTCTTCTCTTCTCCCTGTGCCATTTCTGATAAAAGCCGCTTCTTCTGTTATTCAAATGTCCCCAGATTCTCATCCCACTCCATCATCGCAGGGCGATGACATTGTAAGAGGTGGAAACTGCTCTTCTTCTACCATCCCACGTTGCATGGGTGTAAGGGTCTCCTGTAATATATCATACTACAAAAGGGAGCTCACAATAGTAATAGGTTTAGCCATACAAAATACAATGCAGATGGAAAAAGAAAATGGCCAAAATAAACCATACATTATAAAATAATATTATAAAAGTATAAATTTATTAATAAATAATCTACAGAAAATGAACTAATATAAACGATCTATATATATATCTAGATATAGCAGAGCAGATGGGATAAACCAGAAAAACAAAAAGATATCAAACAACAATAGTGCTCAGGGGTAATATTCATATAAATAGTACAAAGATGGTGTATGGATAACTGACACTGGCATGGAAGAAGAGGAACAGTTGGTGATGATTATGATAATTATGACGACCATGTGCTACTGCTGTGGCCTGCTTACAGGGAAGATTACGGGGAGGATTAGGAGAAGAGCCTTACTCACTTTCCCTGTCAGTGCCACTGCCACTCAAGTCAATTGTACCAAAAAAGAGAATGATGACTTTATATGTGAGTATATAGAGCTGTCATTTCTAAATTTCTGCTTGTAGATCTTCCACATTGCCATGGATTCATCATTTGGCAATATACAAAAAATTTGCACACGACAAATGACTGTGCGTAGTTGCTGCCAGTAAAAACATTTCTGCCACTGCCACCACCAGTGCCACCACCACTGCCTTATGAGGTTCCCCTAGGTCTACCCCGAACACACTTTTAGGATATTGACCCTGCACAATGGCTGGAGTTGTTACTATTACCACTGCCATCACCCTCTTCACCTGATCCAGTTGCCAGGTCCTATCTGTGAATCATCATCGGCAGCAGCAATATCCACAACATTTTTTCAATTTTTTTCTAACCTCATCACAGCCATGCACACCCGCAGAATTTCCATCTCCAGATATCCCTATAGCTTCTCTACCAGACTACCAGTAGTAGTTTTACTACACTCTATGCCACTACTCTCTCCACCACCAATAGTTATCAAGTGATCCTCATCTGCTTGCACATAATGCTGACTGTCCTAAGCCATCCTATCAAAAAGAGTAGAAGACCGCTATAACTAGGAGAAATAGATTGCTCAGCAGGTGCCACATTACTATCAGGGATCTGTGCCAATGAAGAATATGAAGAAGATGGTTGACAAGCCATAAAGGTCCAGAAAGGTAAATGATGTGTTAAGTAGGAGGAGGAGAAACACACAGAAACCTGACTCAAGATCACATCACTCTCTGATCCAATATCCTCTTGTGATTGAGAAAAGCCAGCTATATAATCAAAACTTCATCTTCATTCTCAGGAAGTACAACAATCTTTTGGCTACTGGTGGTGCCACCAAAACCCCAAAACCAGAACAGTGTTGCTATCAGGGGCGTAACTACCATAGAGGCAGTGGAGGTGGCTGCCACAGGGCCCAGGCCATTAGGGGGCCCGGTGACAGCCACTACCGCTGCGTTTTTTGGGTTTTTTTAATTGGCCGTTACAGGCCCTATTCACTTGCCGATCCTGGCTGGGCCGAGATCGGTAAGTGAACCGCGGGCCCCACAGGGACTATCATTATACTCGGGGGTCTTTGCAGACCCCCGAGCATAATGATCGGCGGATCGGGAGAGGTAAGAAACATAAAAAACACTGTTACTTACCTCTCCACGATCCTGCCAGGCCTCCGTCCAGACGTCCTTTCTGACGTCTCTGACGTCACATGAACCCGGCCTGCGTCCCGGGTCATGTGACGTCTGACGTCATTTCAGAAGACACCGGAGAAGACAGCATAGGAGCCGGGGACAGGTAAGTAACAGTAGTTTTTTATGTTTTTATTCCCCCGGGTCTCCGATTATTATACTCTGGGGTCTGAAAAGACCCCAGAGTATAATAATTGTTTATGGGTGTCCACTATGGGCTATAATGCTGTGTGCAGGGGCCACTATTGGGTATAATACTGTGTGCCGGGGCCACTATGGGGGATAATACTGTGTGCAGGGGCCAGTAAGGGACATTATACTGTGTGCAGGGGCCAGTAAGGGACATTATACTGTGTGCAGGGGCCAGTAAGGGACATAGTAGTGTGTGCAGGGGCCACTATTGGGGATAATACTGTGTGTAGGGGCCAGTAAGGGACATTATACTGTGTGCAGGGGCCAGTAAGGGACATAGTAGTGTTTGCAGGGGCCACTATGGGGCATAATACTGTGTGCAGTGGCCAGTAAGGGGCATAATACTGTGTGCAGGGGCCACTATGGGGCATAATACTGTGTGCAGGGGCCACTAAGGGGCATAATACTGCCAATTTGGATTAAAGGTGTTTTCCCATCCAGGGTGTCAGCACTCTGCCTGGAGCAGATCAGATAATATGCAAATGCGTGTACACAATGGACTCAGGGTTAGCTGGGTGTTTACATATCGAGATATATATATATATATATATATGCACCAACACACATTGGGTGAAATCAGTATTGAACATAACACCAATTTTCTAAGTAAATATATTTATAAAAAATTCTGAAATTCTCACCAGATATCGATAACAACCAATCCAATGTACACAGGTAAAGTTGAAATATATCAGTAGTTAGCAAGCAATACTGCCACTTAGTGACAAATAATATCAGCTGATGATCTATAAAAAGGTGTCTCATTACTACAGTGCCACACAAGAAACATCTCAAGATGGGTAAAACCAGTAAGCTGTTTCAAGACTTTCACAAACTTATTGTTGAAAAACATACTGATGGCATTGGTTACAGAAGAATTTTCTAAACTACTGAATGTTACAGTGATCACTGTTGACGCTATGACCAGGTGTTCCCCAAAAAGATTTCAGACAGAGTGATGAGAATTATCAGAAGATTTGACTAAGAACCAAGGACCACCTTTGGAGAACTACAGAAAGACCTGGAATCAACACATACAATTGTTAAAAAAAAAAACCAATAAGTAATGCGTTCTTCCTCCATAGGTTCACAATCATTATGCAAGACTCCATTGCTGAACAAAAAACATGTTCAAGTGGATTTGAAGTTTTCTCAACATTTAGACAAGCATGTAAAATACAGGAAGAATATAATCTGGTCAAATGAGGCCAAAAGGCACTGCATATCACCCCAAAAACACTATACCAACAGTGAGGTGTGGGGCTGTATCTTAACATACAGACTAGCAAACTAAATGTAATTAATTAAAGAAAGTATGAATGGAGAAAGGTACCGAGACAAAATCACACCTGAGCAATACATGCTACTAGTCTTCCCATACAGGAAGTGTCTTGAAGCTGTCATCACCAACAAAGGCTTTTGTAAAGTATTAAATATATTTCAGTAAGTGTGTTCAATACTTTTTTCTCATTATTATACATAATTTAAGAACATCTATGGTTTGATTTCTTTGCTGGTATGGATTGAATGGGTTGATACTAGGGTTGAGCGATCGGGATCGGAAAAGATTGGATTTCAATTGGCAATCGAGTAAATTTCACGATCGCGATCGGAATTCCAATCCCGATCTTTTTAGGGAGGATCGAGGCCGGAGGTTATTTCCCACAATGCTTTGCTACTGGCCAAGCATTGTGGGGAAAGCTAACAATGTTAGGAATGAATGGATGCCACCCGCACATAGCCTGTGCCAGCATCCGGACGCTTAACCCCCTGCGCGCCGGCTGCGTCCATTCATTCCTACGGCATAGCAGGGAGGAAACAGAAGAGTCGATGGTATCTACTCTTCTGTTTCCTCTCTGCTGTGCCGTATCCTCGACTCTGCTACATCTGCATTATTGTACATTGACTTGTCAGATAAAATTAGATTATTGGAAATGAAAGGGTTAACTGTCTGTATAAGGACTGCAGCAGAAGAAGCACAAATTCACCTAGTCTCTTACTAGCACTACTATGTCTATGAACCTATCCTATCTCCATTGAATTCCAGCACTAATCTGCCATGTAATTGCTAAGTTCTGCTAGTCCTCTAATTATTGCTGGAATTCCTATAGCTTTTATGAATTGGGCTATAGCCTAAGATGCAGTTAGATGGATCACAGATCTATTTGCGTGCAGTGGCATAACTACCAGGGAAGCAGCGGAGGCAGCTGCCACAGGGCCTGGGACATTAGGGGGCCCGGCGACAGTCGCTACCGCTGCAGTTTTTTTTTTTTAATAGGCTGTTACCGGCTGGAGTTATTACAGCCGGTAATGGGCCCTACTTACTTACCGTTCCTGGCAGGGGCCGGGATCGGTAAGTGACACCGCGGGCCCCGCAAACATCATTATTATACTCGAGGGTCTTTTCAGACTCCCGAGTATAATGATTGGAAGCCCGGGAGAGGTAAGCGAACCTAACAAACAGTGTTACTCACCTCTCCACGCTCCGTGAAGGCTTCGGGGCCTACTTGTGTGACGTCTCAGACGTCACATGACCGGGGCCTGCGTACTTATGCGTCGCGACGCAGCCCCCCGGTCACATGACGTTCTCGACGTCACTGAAGATAGCCGACAGCGGGGAGCGCAGGGATAGGTAAGTAACAGTGTTTATGTTTGTATCCCCCTCTCGGTCTCCGATTATTATACTCTGGGGTCTGAAAAGACCCCAGAGTATAATAATTGTTAATGGGTGTCCACAATGGAGCATAATACTGGGTGATGGGGCCACTATGGGGCATGTCAAAGGTTCGCCACGGGCCCCGCCATTCCTAGTTATGCCACTGTTTGCATGTCTACCATTACAGCAAATAAAGGCTGATCACAAGTGTCCAAGCTTATACTACATGTGTCACCACTGTTCAGAGAGGCTGTCAGATGTTACTACAAAATCAGTGACTCATTTGTTCACTTCCATTAAAAATCTATTTGCTCATCTCCAGTGAGGGTAGAAGCTCTTTAGATGGTGGTGTGGTGGAAGTAATGCTATCAAAGGTTGTAGGCCTACCTAAAAAGGTGAGTCTTAAGGGTCCTCTTGAAGTTTGTGATTGTGGGGCATACTCTTATGTGTCGTGGTAGTGAGTTTCAGAGTATGGGAGAAGTCTAGAAGGGAGTTGTGTGAAGAGCAGATAAGAGCAGAGTAGAGTAGGAGGTCTTGAAGGGATCAGATGTTACATGTGGGCAGATAGTGGGGGATTAGGTCAGAGGTTTTTAGGTTGTCAGCATTAGCCTTTTAAACTGTATTCACTGGACAATGGGTAGCCAGTGACAGTATTGTCAGAAGGGAGAGGCTGATGAAAAATGGGAGGGGAGGTGGATTAAGTGAGTGTCAGTGTTTAGGTTGGACTGGAGAAGGGCAAAAGCACTTCCTGGGAGTCTAGAGAAGGGTGTTAAGGTAGTCAAAGTAAGAAATTATAAAGGCATAGACTAGCATTTTTGTAGGTAATAAGAAAAAGGTGCGGATGCACAGCCCGGCTTCTTAAAAAATAACCTTTAATCCATATTCAGTTAAAATCAGCAGTGTACAAAGATGAGAAAAACATGGTGCAAACAGAAAATAAAAAATAAAACAACCGCAGACGCGTTTCGGGATCAATAATCCCTTAGTCTTAGCATCTCTAATGAAAAGATGTTCTGGAGAGTTGAAGACGGTTTCCCCTTATACATTCACCACAACATCTGAACTCAATAATTCCCTTGATTGTTGTGATGTCATGGGCTTGCCCATACGCAATAAAGTTTATTCAAAAAGAACATTCACTACGTTCTTGATAATGTAAGATACCGTGTCTCAAAGTCTGTGTCTCAATTTCCCTCAAAGTCAAAGTGTCTTAAAAAAATCAAACAGATCATCAGTAGGAATATCCCAATTTTAGAAACCAACCCGACAGTAAGGGAAATTTTGAAGCAGGGTATTCGATATGTGCCTAGACAAAGTAGAACTTTGGGTAACATGTTGTCACCTAGTTTTTTACAGCCCCTACAAGATGGAAGTCAATCATCTTTATGTATGAAGGGCTTTACAAAATGTGGCAACCCGAAATGTAGGGTTTGTAAGTATACCAGTAATCTCAAAGAAATCATAGCTTACAGTACTGGACAAAGTCACGGAATTAACTATTCATTAGACTGTAATTCCGTGGATGTAATATATTGCATAAAATGCATTGAGTGCCAAATGGACTACATAGGCTGTACATTCAGATCCCTTAAGACAAGGATTCTAGAGCACATAGCGGACAGCACAAAAATATCGGGGGACCATATGTCCGGAGCCGCTAGACACTTCAATACTAAACACTCAGGATCGGTAAAGAGTTTACGGTTTTGGGGCATTGATAAAATAGTCAAATCGGTAAGAGGTGGGGATAGTAAGAAAAAACTATACATAAAAGAAGCTTCATGGATCATGAAGTTTTGTTCACGTTCCCCAAAAGGTATGAACATTCGCACTGATCTGTCTTATATTTATTAATATTAATATAAGAGCCCCTGCACAGGTTGTTATATGATACATGCTATAGGTTATCGGTACTCTATTGTGGGAACTCTAATGATTACCATCATTCTCAGTGGCAATATTCTATGTATATCGCTAGTGATGACATACTATGTGGTTCATACTGGCACTATGAATAATTGAGATTACTGATCATCAAAACAACATAATACAAAAAGAAGCTCTGTTTTTCTGAGTCCAAAAGAGAGGCGGGCCGCAGCCCTATGCATCTATGAGTTTGCCCCCACTGATATGAAGGCGTTAAGGCAATCTGTAATAGGGCGCCCCTTCTATTGGTCATTTTAGAACACGTGACCACGGGAACCTTGTGAATGAAGGTCTGTTTAGTTTGCTGTCATGGCAACGGCTTACGTTCATACGCACTGGTTGACGTTATACACGTGACTGGTGAACTGAAAGTATGATGGCATCGTGACTGCGACTGGTCGTGTTGGTAGCTCGCCGTAATAAGAAGTAAGCAAAAAACCTTAACGTTGGTAGAGGTGACGCATAATAATCTGGCTATAATTATGTCATCTTTTTTGAGTATTTTTCATTTTGGCACGTATGCTTACTATGGCTGTTGGTGGTATCTTGTGTCAATTTGATTTTTCTTTTTTTTTTTTTTTTTGTCCATTATGTCTTGACATTTTATTGTGTCTCAGTACCCGTGTTTGGAGACAAATGAGGGATTTCTATCTGATGTGATTTAGTGGTATAGTGGCCACAACAACATAAGTGGTTTAGAAAGGTTTTTTGTCACAAGGTTCTTATGCTCATATATGTTTATATTTGTATTTATGTATTTATATCTAGGCCTATATATATATTTATGGGTATATTTATGCATTTTTGTACTTTTAAGTGTATTATGGGGACTTTGAGACACGGTATCTTACATTATCAAGAACGTAGTGAATGTTCTTTTTGAATAAACTTTATTGTGTATGGGCAAGCCCATGACATCACAACAATCAAGGGAATTATTGAGTTCAGATGTTGTGGTGAATGTATAAGGGGAAACCATCTTCAACTCTCCAGAACATCTTTTCATTAGAGATGCTAAGACTAAGGGATTATTGATCCCGAAACGCGTCTGCGGTTGTTTTATTTTTTATTTTCTGTTTGCACCATGTTTTTCTCATCTTTGTACACTGCTGATTTTAACTGAATATGGATTAAAGGTTATTTTTTAAGAAGCCGGGCTGTGCATCCGCACCTTTTTCTTATTACCTACTACTTACCTCGACAAGTCCCGAGGTTGGAATCGCACACCCCGAAGAAACTTCTTTGATATGGTGAGTGGCAACTAACTCCTTCTTTCTAAAGTAACTTAGCATTTTTGTAGTTTCAGGCAGTGGACATGTGGGACTGTGGTAAGTGTGGCACCATTAACTTTGATAGATGGGTCAAATAGGGGAGCTGTGCGAGGTTGGGAAAAGATGATAAACTCCATTTTCTCCATGTTGACTTTGAGAAAAGTAGGAAGAAAAGAAGGAGGCTATGGCTGCTAGACACTCTGGAACTCTTGACAGAAAAGCAGTAATGTAAGGGCCAGAGAGATATATCTGAGTGTCATCCACCTAATAGAGGTTTTGAAAACTTGGAACTCTATGAGTTGGCCAAGGATAAGGAGGTTCCAGGACAGAGTCTTGAGAGACAGCTACAGAAAGCAAGCGTAGTGAGGAGGTGGTGTATGGGAAACACTGAATGTGGGGATGGTAAAGTATGAAGAGTTCCAGTAGAGGGCCAGTTCTGTGGTATCAAGGGATGAAAGAGTTGTAGCAAGAGGGACTGGTCAACTGTGTTTTAAAGACTGAGAAAGGGTCTAGGAGGTGGAGAACAGAGTAATGATGTTTGGTTTTGGTACTTAGTAAGTCATTCGTGACTTAGGTTAGGGCAATTTCTGTGGAGTGATTGAGTCGGAAGCCTGACTTTAATCTGTCAGAGTAAGTTTTATGAGAGATTGGAGGAATAACAAAGTGGCAGTGTTTTTTGAGGAGGTTTGAGGCAAAAAGAAGCAGTGAGATGGGGCAATAGTTGGATGGAGAGGATGAGTCAGAGGATGTATTTTTTATGGATCGGTGATGGATCGGTGTGACAGTAGCATGTTTAAAGGCAGAAGGGAAAGTACCACTGGTTAGAGATAGGTTGAAGAGGTGGGTCAGATCAAGAGTAAAAACTTCAGTGAGGTACAATTGGATTGTGTTAAGCAAATAGGTCATGAGGTGGAATTTTGAGATTAGGGGGGACAGCTTTTCATTTGTGATAGTGGAGAAGCAGGTTATGGAGGAAGAGCACCAAACAGTTAAATAGAGTGGTTGTGGGGGGTGTAAGTTTAGGTTATCTCAATTTTGTTTTTGAAGTAGTAGACAAAGTCTTTGTCTGAGATACAGTAAGTGATGTCAAAGGGGCCATTGGGGAGTGAAGAAGGAAGTCAAAGGTAACTATTTGGGGTTTTGGGATAGGAAAGATGTCAGTGTGATGAAGTAGGCCTGTTATGCAAAGGTGAGTGTATTCTTGAAGTACAGAACCGCCTCTTTATAACTCTTGAAATATTCCTTGGAGTGGCTTTTCTTTCAGAGACGTTCTGCAATTCTTGAAGAACATATCAGATTTTTTTGTCACAACAGTACACCAGGGTTGCCTATTGATTGGCTGAACGCTGGTGTGTGTGAGGGGGTCGCTGAGTAGAAGTCTAAGGTAATGGTGGTGTTAAAGAAAGCAATGGCAGCATCTATGTTCTGGAGAGAGGATATAGCAGAAAGTTCTGGAAGAGAGTGTGTAGATTTCAAGATGGTTGAAGCTTTAACAATAGGGCAAACATATATCTACATTGAGTTCTATAGTAGTGGGGGGTCCCCTCAGCTGACCCAGATTGAGTGGGATGGTCATTGATTGGGATGGGATTTAGGGTGCTGTCCCACTGTCCCACGAGTAGGGATTTTAACTCTGCCTGTATCCTTAGGATGCAGATAGAGTTCAATACAATGGTGTAGCATAGAGCTATTAGTTCTGTGTTCCACTATTCAGACTTCAGCTGAAGATGTCTGTAGCAGGGATGTCTAATGTGCCCTGACCTGCAGACATCACTATAGCCAGATCTGCAGGCAGTTCTTTGGTATGGAGTTAGGTAAGTATAAGTTTTTGTTATATGCATGTAATATATAAGACGACGCGGGACAGCCGCCCTTCACAGGGTGATTCATGAAAAGCAGATAACAGCAAAAGTGGGAGAGGCCTCTTATAAAAATAGTAGATCCAAATAATAGTAGACATTAAATAAAAATAAACCACGGTGGAATTTTCATTTATGCTATTTAGTGATCAATATGTTAAAGTGTATTACTAAAATGGGTTTATTGGAATTTACCGTTAAAACTTCATTAATTAATGTTTAAGAACAAACACAGGATATAATACATACAAGTTATTCTAAGCTTTCTCTCTACTGACAGGGAGAGGCAAGTAACAGTGTTTTTATGTTGGTATCACCCCTCAGTCTCCGATTATTATACTCTGGGGTCTGAAAAGATTGTTCTTTATAATGCATTAGTATGTAGAGAAGCATATATAAATATATATTTCAGCCTACAATATACTGACATACAATACATTATACAGTCAAATAAATACAGTGGCGTAACTAGGAATGGCGGGGCCCTGTGGCGAACTTTTTACATGCCCCCCCCCCAACCATGCAGAAGACGGGAACCTGAAAACGGAGATTGAACACTGGTGTGAACCCAGCGTAACTAGGACATAGAATCTAAGGAATTATGCATTATTTACCCCAGGACCCATATATGGAGGTGTGGCCTTTCTCACAGTGAATCTCAGGTTACTTTCATTTGGAATCGTCTCAGGAGCAGGATTTAAATGAATTTAGGTGACAATCTTTAAGCAATTACTATCTTGAAACACAACACCACATTGAAGGATATCCTGGACAGACCCCTCTAGTGAGATAAGGTGGGCACAGAGGGTCACCTAAACATTGGATGCCTTTGGTAATGGCCAGCTGTGGAAAAGGTGGGCTCAGCAATGCTGATGTTAGTATCAGTGAATAACAGTTCTCACCAATTAGGGTTCATGGTATTGGATTACTTGACAAATGGAGCATCTTCTCTTCTTTCACTAAATAGATTAATGGCCAGTGATCGAAGAAGAGAAACATGGAAGCTGTTAGGTATCCAAACAGCTGGTAACAATTTTAAACATGAGGTGAATGAATTTGTTTGTAAATCTAATAAGTTGCAAATTAATTACTCACAACTGTAAGATGATTGTTTTTAAGACAGAGCCAAAACCTGTTTCCAGAAAGAATCTCAGTAGTAGAGTACCAGTTTATCACCATTTGTTTTGGCTTTAGCATCAGTAAAGGTTAAGTTATGTTGTGCCCTCATATTTGGTTCCCTGGGGAATAATAGAAAGGGTAGAACCGAGCTAATTCATTCAGACAGCAAATCAGGACATCTGTCTTGGTGGACATTTTAATAGATTTCTAGAAATTTTCAGATCTGTTTAGCTATTGTTTTGTTGATTAAAAGCTTATAAGCAGTCTAGGGAAATCTGTATAGCCTTACTCTGGTCTATGATCTGAACTGTTGGTAAGCAACTCATGGAAGCGGAAAATAACACATCCCTAACACATCTACAACCCCATCATGGGGGTGGACTCTTGGTGTTCCAAATGCATAAAATAAGGCTTATAAAAGGTACTTTGATATATCAAGGTCACTTGATAATGCAAGGAGCACAATGTTGGTTTACAACCTCTTATTGATGCCCATACTTTTAGATGGGGCAGGCTGTTCAGCTCCTATATACCTACACCCCACAAGCACCATCACCCCGTTTTTCCTCCACATTACAGGGCCTCCCTGCATCCTTGAAAAAGGTAAGTTTATAACCATGAGGTGTTAGGGTAGTTCACATATGTCATTTGGATCAGTATAAGTTTTTTTGTCCTGTGAGTCTTTATAACTAATACCAAAACTGATAGCAAAATGCAAGACACAGATTGGGGCTTATGGTGCACATATGATGCCAAACGATGCGGGTGCCGTGTTCCCCATCCCAAGCAGTGAGAACAGCCAGTCCAGGGATGCCAGACATGCTGTTTGCTGCTCCATCCCCATTTATTTTTTCTTTTATTGCAAAAGTTTTACTGTAATGGCACTGGACCTTTGTGGAAGCCAAACAGAAATACACTGCAGAGAACAGTTTTTGATCCGGTTCCTGCTGCTATGTGCTATATAGTGTCTTGCACAAGAGCAGATCTCATAGAGAACTATTGGGTCAGTTCTAGCATCCATTTCTATCCAGCTCGTGTGCATAACGCTGGAATGAAACTGATGCTCACAACATATGTGAATGCACCCATAGTAGACATTTTGTCCAAAATATAAAAAGTCACAACTTGTATCATGGGTTAAAAATCTTGATTCTCTATGTTAAAATTCAAATCAATAAAAATTATTAGTTATCACTGAAAGATAAGCCACTTTTATCCGAACTGAAGCAATGGTTTACTGCAGGATACAGATAGGCCCGAGTAGTATATGTGTGCAAAAATACTTACAAAATACTTACACATCTGGAATACATGAAGGATGCACACAGATAAGACTTCTATAAGTTTCATCTAACTCCTTTAAGGCTTCTCCAAGGAACTCATAATAACATCCTACGTGTTGAATGTGGTCTTCAAGTGTCTACTTAGTTAATCTAGATCAGATTATTGGCATCTGAAAGATCTAGTTTTGAGAAATGGAGAACAAATGTGTACCTTCCTTTCATTCACTCTTTAATAATCAATGCATAGTCTGAAAAAGAACATTATTCAGACAGTGGAAAATGAAGGGGAATTTGAGGTGGACATCCACCTGATATTTGTCTTTATTTTCCAGCCCCACGGATCCCTGCAGCAGATTGCAGAACTTTGGCATTACGTTGCAGCTTTCCTCTGGTGGTTAAGGACAGATGAATGAGTTTATTCAGTGGGAAGTTTCGAGCTTCAGGATCTGAAATAGACTTCTTTACAAAATGGAGGACGACACTTTTTTTTTCCACCATCCTGCTTTGATCTCTACCTTACATTGAAAACAGTGGGAGGTGGAATCTGGTTTTACTTTTTTGGAGGAATCTGCCTCAAAACAGCGCCAGATTTCACCATGTGGAATAAAGCAAAAACATGCACAACAGGAATGGGGATTTATGAATAAATCTTCTCTCCCTGTTCTCCTTGCTGTAGGTAGACATGGCCTTTGATTCAACAGAAGGTAGACTTTACTCCATGGAGGCTGTAGCAATGCTGACTAGAGACATTATAGCAGAACTGAACTTCACATATAACAATACCCTTTCCTAGGTATTAACAGTATCTCCATGTACTCAGATATACCTAAAATTTACTGAATTATGCAACAACCTCACAGTCAAATAAGCAAGAAATAAAGCACGCATCTTTAAAGCTACTCAAAAGCTAGATTCAGATCAATGGTAATGATTATTTTTTTCTTCTTTCATCATAGGAACAGAAAACAGATTCATTTGATAATGGAAAGCAATAGAACCCAACTGATCCTATCGATTACAGTGGGGTCCATAAATATTCAAAACATACAAAATTTCATTAATGGGTGGAACAAAATAAATGCTAAGTCTAAAAGCACAACAATTCCGACTCCAGAGAAATCCTCAGAGCTGGACTCTACAATACAAAATCTACATGACCTTATTGCGTCCCATGACTTAACATTTATTACTGAAACATGGCTAGATGTAAATTCAGGCCCCATACTAGAAGCTGTAATACCAAATAACTACTTTGTGCTGCCGTGAAAGAAAGGGAGTCAAGTTGCCATTAGCATCAAATCCACCTTAGTCTAAGGCACCACATTGCGTAAACGCAGCTGAAACACAGCTATTCTTGTTGCAGATTTTGTTGCGGTTTTTTGAGCCAGAGCCAGTAGTGGATTGAAAAGAAGGTAGAAGTAAAAGAACTTTCTATATATTTCCCATTCTTGGTCTTGGCTCAAAAAACTGCAACAAAATCTGAAACAAAAAAGTTTTGTGACGTTCCCCATAGAGGGAAGTCTGGACAGGAAGAAGACAGGTTAGTTTAATGGGGTAGGGGGGTGGGCTGAGTTAGGGTGGGTGTGAAAGCTAGGGAGACAGGGAGGGGGTATTAGAAAATTCAGGGATGGAAACACCGAACGTGTGAACCGTGTGAACCGAGTCTTAACCTGTATAATCTTGAGGAAAAGGGAGGAGGTGCATAAACAAAACTTAAGCATGTGAATAAGGTATAAAGAGGGTTTGGGCAAGGGAGAGTTCTATCAAAAACTACACGCACAAACAAGGGGGAACAATCTAAAATTAGTTGAGGCTTGGGACAATCTTACAGCAGATTTAGTTGGGAAGGATATAGTAAGTGAAGCTAATCATGTCAGAGATAAGCACAGGTCTATCCTAAGAATAAAAATATATAAAACTAGGTGGACCATGTTGTCTTTTTTCTGCCATAGGCCATTTTTCTATGGCCTGGCTTATTTTTGCCCCAGTACAGAGGGCTTATTCTCCTACTAAGAGTAGCAAATATTCTAATGACTCTATTTAGGAAGTTGTTGAACTGCTTAGTGAACTAACATAGTAAAATCTAAATCTAAAACACGTTTATTGTACAAAATTACTTGCATCTTTTTCATTCTAACTTGTTATTTACGATTCTGGGAAATATAAATTGAATTAATATACTGAAGCTCTAAAGAAGTTGACAAGCTGTAGAAATAGACTTTATGTGAAGAAAGTAAAAACTTAAGCTGCAATAAATCACATACAAGAATACTTTACGTAGAAGTAATTAAAAAACAAAGTGCTTGAATGTTAGGTTATAAAATCATTGGCTTGAACTTATTACAGCAGCCACAGTGGAATGAATATAATTTGCAAACAGGTATCAAGTTTAATATTACTGGAAATTTAAAAAAAGAAAGGGATTAAACTACACAAAAGTATACACGTTAGGGATCCATAAGAATAATTAATTTAATTTTATTGGTCTCTCTCCACAGTGTGTTATGTTATTACAAGAGGATGAAATTGAATTAAAAAGAACTCTATTGATTAAGAATGAGTAGGACTATAGATACAGTATGTATAGGAATTTATATCAGGTACAGCTTTATTCGGAAAGATATTGTTGCAAAGTTCATTTGACCCTAAAGAGATTTTTGCAGTGGAACTAAACTTTACTCAAACTGGGTTCAAAATCTAAAATAAACTATACTCACCTCACTTTTCCTCCATTACTGCTATTTTGCTGCTATTCGGGTCTCTACTTCATGTTACCATCTTGACAGTGATTGACTGAGTAGAATTTCCTGCTGTGTTGAGAATGGAGCAAGAAGTAGAGAGCAGCAGGGACTCGGGCAGTGGTGGGATGGTGGCTGTGTAGGATCAGTGAATAATATAGCTTCCTTAATTTTCTTAACCCATTTTCAGCCCACAGCAACCACTTTCTTTTATAGACCTTTAGCCTAAAAAAACGAGACCTAAACCAAGAAAAAAAGCGGGACAGTTTTTACTAATAAGATATACATATATATATATATATATATATATATATATATATATATATATATATATATGTATTTTGTGAGAAGTTAATCATTCTAATTATGAAGTTATTTGTGAAATGTGTGAATAAATGTTGCACATGGTAAGTTGTATTCAAAAGCAGATTACTTAAAAATGTCTGAATATGTGTATATTTTTCCATAAAAATTTATAGTTGTAAAACCCCTGCACCACTTCTTCTATGCATAGAAGTGTCAGCCTTTGAGCTGTATAAAGTGCAATAAATTTACCGTATGAACATTTCCAGACACAGTTCTACTTCAAAAAGCACTTGAGAAGGACGGTAGGTCCAAACTGATGTTGTTTGTCAGATTTATCAAATTTATCAATGGAGTACATGACTCTCAGGCACAGCACACTGCACTTAGAAGAGACAGATACAGATCTGTGAATATAGAGTTATGAATGATTATAGCACTCAATATTGGTTTTAGGTTATGTCTGTTGCACAAGATATGTCAGATATGTCTGATGGCCCCAGTAACTGACGCTGGGTTCACACCAGCGTCCGTTCTCTGTTCTCAGGTTTCCGTCTTATGTAGGCAGAAGACAGAAACCTGTCAGACAGTGTCCGGCCGTGAGCGCCGGTGAGCGTTTTGAATGGGTTTGTAAAATTCCTGCAGGTTTCCGTCTCCTGCCCAGTTTCGGGGAGAAAACGGAAACCTGAAAGCGGAGACCGGGGCGCAGATGAGAACGAGCCCTTACAATGGAGGCTGTTGGGTTCTGCTAAAGTGTCCATCGTTCTATCTTATAGATGTATAAATGCATCAAAATTTCAAATAACATTTAACGCATTACCATGCAATGATGCAGTAAACTTTATATTGTCATTGATTTTCTGATAGCATATAAGTCAGTAATACATTTTGTAACATACTTTATTTAAAAATGTTGGATTCTTTCTAGGAAATTGAGCATTTTCTTATTCTTTCCCTTTCTTCTATATTAACAACTGTACCTTGCTTCTCATTGTGTGTTTAACGAAATGGAAATGAAGGTAAAGAAGGGTCACTTCTAATAGTCAGGCACTATAAAATGTTGCAGTTCTAAAGGTCCATTCACACAGAGGAAAATGGTGAGGAATTTGGTGTGGAACTTCAGCACTGAAAAAAAAGCCTCCCATTGACTTCAATGGGTTCCTTTTTCTGCTAGATGCCTGAAATAATAAAACAGTATGTTAAAAATATATTAATGACAAATGCTGCCAGAAAATCCAAAATTGCTCAATAGTTATTCTTTAACACATTACATGTCATTGAAAGTGTCAATTTAATAGTTTCTGCTTCTGTACATAATATATCATGTTCAGTCATAACATAATAATAAAAATAGTACAACCATAATTGTACCTAGTAATTATATACATGACATTAGAAAAAGATATCTCAAATGGATAAAGTTTAACTTATTAAATCTAGTAGAGAAACTTTTATTTGAATTAGACATTTCAGTGTGAGGCCAGGAGAGGGCAGCAAAAGACTATTGTAGGACATTTAATCACTGTATTATAAGGTTTACGGGATCTGGTGTAGTGATGCAGAAAAAGGATGCTTAAAATATAGTTTGAAAAAGTAATTTCAAAATTGATCAATGTAAGCGTTTGTGAAAATTATGAGAATTAGGGTTTTTTGTACTTTATTATAATTAAAGGTAAAAAAAAGTTCTAAGAAAAGAAAGTCTACACAATATGAGCATAGTATATTTTGTAGTAGGTAGCACTACTATTCTTAAATGATAATTCACTTACCACCAATACACCTGTGCTCTTCCTATAGACATTGCACATTATCAAGGTAATCCCTTGTTTGCATGAATTAGTGATTGTGAAAAGAAGCAACACCGAGTATGTTTTTATGGAGTATCTGGCACCCACATATTACACAGATTTGATAGACTGATCATTTATTGTAATGGGCACAGTGTTATACATCAACTCTTCCTTGATGTATTGAAGGGAATTTTATGGTTACTGCCATGCTCTCCTGAAATTTACAATTAATCACTGGGGGTCCCATCAGCAAAAACACTTTACAATCAAGAGACCCTGATAAAATGAATTGTCCACAGCCGATACATCAAGGTGTTTATCCAGACAGGGGACAAGGTGTTTATCCAGACAGGGGAGTGCCCTTCTACATACTAAAATAAATATTCTAACATAGTATTCCCAATAAACAGTTTAAGCAGTATAACTCCCACAGAACATTGCCAGAAAATCACTCCAAATAAACAGAGCCAGCAGAGCTTTATGGAAGACTTGACTGCTCTGCCAAATGTACAGGTCTCTCAGATAATTCTAAATAGTAGGAATAAAAGGCACTGTAGATATGTGGCCATTCAAGTGTGTCAGACTATACTACAGCAAGACCTGCTGCTTTGTATAAACTCTCTGCTCCGATAAGAGGTTGTCCCCTTTAATGATGTTTACAGTCCTATGAAAAAGTTTGGGCACCCCTATTAATCTTAATCATTTTTAGTTCTAAATATTTTGGTGTTTGCAACAGCCATTTCAGTTTGATATATCTAATAACTGATGGACACAGTAATATTTCAGGATTGAAATGAGGTTTATTGTACTAACAGAAAATGTGCAATATGCATTAAACCAAAATTTGACCGGTGCAAAAGTATGGGCGCCTCAACAGAAAAGTGACATTAATATTTAGTAGATCCTCCTTTTGCAAAGATAACAGCCTCTAGTCGCTTCCTGTAGCTTTTAATCAGTTCCTGGATCCTGGATAAAGGTATTTTGGACAAACAATTCAAGTTCAGTTAAGTTAGATGGTCGCCGAGCATGGACAGCCCGCTTCAAATCATCCCACAGATGTTCAATGATATTCAGGTCTGGGGACTGGGATGGCCATTCCAGAACATTGTAATTGTTCCTCTGCATGAATGCTTGAGGATTTGGAGCGGTGTTTTGGATCATTGTCTTGCTGAAATATCCATCCCCGGCGTAACTTCAACTTCGTCACTGATTCTTGAACATTATTCTCAAGAATCTGCTGATACTGAGTGGAATCCATGCGACTCTCAACTTTAACAAGATTCCCGATGCCGGCATTGGCCACACAGCCCCAAAGCATGATGGAACCTCCACCAAATTTTACAGTGGGTAGCATGTGTTTTTCTTGGAATGCTGTTTCTTTTTGGACGCCATGCATAACGCCTTTTTTTATAACCAAACAACTCAATTTTTGTTTCCAAAATGAAGCTGCCTTGTCCAAATGTGCTTTTTCATACCTCAGGCAACTCTATTTGTGGCGTACGTGCAGAAACGGCTTCTTTCTCATCACTCTCCCATACAGCTTCTATTTGTGCAAAGTGCGCTGTATAGTTGACCGATGCACAGTGACACCATCTGCAGCAAGATGATGCTGCAGCTCTTTGGAGGTGGTCTGTGGATTGTCCTTGACTGTTCTCACCATTCTTCTTCTCTGCCTTTCTGATATTTTTCTTGGCCTGCCACTTCTGGGCTTAACAAGAACTGTCCCTGTGGTCTTCCATTTCCTTACTATGTTCCTCACAGTGGAAACTGACAGGTTAAATCTCTGAGACAACGTTTTGTATCCTTCCGCTGAACGACTATGTTGAACAATCTTTGTTTTCAGATCATTTGAGAGTTGTTTTGAGTAGCCCATGATGCCACTCTTCAGAGGAGATTCAAATAGGAGATCAACTTGCAATTGGCCACCTTAAATACCTTTTCTTATGATTGGATACATCTGGCTATGAAGTTCAAAGCTCACTGAGGTTACAAAACCAATTTTGTGCTTCAGTAAGTCAGTAAAAAGTAGTTAGGGGAATTCAAATCAATAAAATGATAAGGGTGCCCATACTTTTGCACCGGTCAAATTTTGGTTTAATGCATATTGCACATTTTCTGTTAGTACAATAAACCTCATTTCAATCCTGAAATATTACTGTGTCCATCATTTATTAGATATATCAAATTGAAATGGCTGTTGCAAACACCAAAATATTTAGAACAAAAAATGATTAAGATTAATAGGGGTGCCCAAACTTTTTCATAGGACTGTATATGACCCAATATGGAAAGGGATTATCATGAGAAGACAACCACTTAAAGAGGACTTTTCACCATATCTAGTTCCATTTCCTTTATCCAATAAAATGCACAATTCCACAGATACTGGTGCAGTTGGAACTTTTTTTTCTAGCCCACATCATTCCTGAGCAATTAGCGTAGTTAGTTTTGGTGTCTGATGTGCTATATGAGGATTTCTGCTGGGTTGTCTCAGGCCCAGAAGACACAAGGGGGCATAATTCCAAGCTCCAATCATAGGCAGAGCATGACAGAGCTCAGAAACAGGCCTTTTTTTCTGATACCACCCACTTGACAGCCTAATTTTTATACTAGACAATGAACTCATTGCTTGGGAACTACAGATCTAGAACGAGAATTCCAACTGTGCTGGAATCAGTGGAGCTGAGTATACGCTGTCTACCAATAAGTATTTGGACACCTGTGAGAGAATAGAAAAATAAAATTTATTCATATTCAATAGTTAGTTCCAAAAAATATGTATAACAGGTGTGCTTAACCACACACTAAATAATAAAACTATGAAATTTATTAGTACTCATAAAAAATGTGCATAAAACATACAACACAATAATGATACAATGTAATAACACAGTAATGAATGGGGAGACTAATTAAAGTCAAATAACCAAAAGATACCCGGGCCAGGGGGTAGAGAGGCACAGTGAGGAATAACAAGCAGTAGTAATGGCAATATACTAAGTGCAGAGGAGGTATAACGAAGGCAAAGTGTAGAAATATATCACAAGTATACAAGTATCTTCTGTCCAACTTACTAACAGTGATTTATCCCTTTTATCCAAGGGCTTAGGTGTACCTTAGTATGTGCTTTCAAAGAAATTTGATCTGTTTGAGACACTATTGGATTTCAATAAATTCATTAGAGCCCTCACAATTAAATGCCATTTTTTTTTAACAAGATGAGGTTCTGAAACCAGGTCAGAGTGACAAGGTGACATCAGATGAAGAGGGTGTTGGCAGTGGTAATAGTAATGATTCCAGTCAATCCCCAAGCCTAACAGCCCAAAAGCCTTCCCAGAGCAGACCTAGAGAAAGCTTACAGGGTGGGGTTATGGCTAGAGATGAGCGAGTAGTTAAATACTCGATATTCGTTTCGAGTAGCCCCTCAATATTCGACTACTCGAATCGAATATTGAATCCTATTATACTCTATGAGGGAAAAATGCTCGTTTCAACATTCGATCAAATTGAACTTACCAAGTCCACGAGTGAGGGTCGGGCTGGATGCTCCGAGAAGTCTTCTCCGTGCAGCATCCCCGTGGCGTCTTCCGGCTCTGAATTCACTCTGCCAGGCATCGGGCCTGGGCAGAGCCGACTGCGCATGCCCACACTACAAGAAAATGGCCGCTTACAGTCAAAGAACCAGCATTGATTGGCCGACTGTATAGCATTTGGCCAATCAACGCTGGTTCTGCATCGAATTTTTCCATTCGAATAGCGAGTGGTACTCAATCGAGTATGAGTATTTCGAATACCATAGTATTCGATCGAATACCTACTCGATCGAATACTACTCGCTCATCTCTAGTTATGGCACTGAAGGTGATAGAGGCAGACAAGTTTCTACTGCTCCTTTTGTTGGTGGCAGCAACTACACACAGACATCTTGTGTGAGAATTTTTTTCTACATTGCCAAACAATAAATCCATGGCAGTGTGCAAGAACTGCAAGTTAGCCATGGCAATACAAGAACAAATTTAGGAATCATCTCTCTATCCTACTAATATTATAAGTGTGAAAGTTTGTGTGTTTGGATGTTTGGATGTTTGTGAGTTTGGATGTTTGTTCCTCAATCACGTTAAAACGCCTAGACGGATTTGCATGCAATTTTCCACAAACATAGTTTTCCCTTAGGATTGAGTCACAGGCTACTTTTGGTGTCACTAAACAACATGGCTTCCTTGCAGGAGACTCACAAAAGCAGGACTCCTAGCCCCAGCTATAGACTCACACACACTGCCTGGCATTTCCTGCCTCAACCTGCCTGCACACTCCTTACTGTCACCTCAGGAGAAGCCCTCACTCTACTCACTCACATTTACATATAGCTTTCCACTATATAACAGATCACATTGTCTGTATTACTACATACACAATATAACACATCACATTGTCTGTATTACTACATACACAATATAACACATCACATTGTCTGTATCACTACATACACAATATAACACATCACATTGTCTGTATTACTACATTCACAATATAACACATCACATTGTCTGTATCAATACATACACAATACAACACATCACATTGTCTGTATCACGACATACACAATACAACACATCACATTGTCTGTATCACGACATACACAATACAACACATCACATTGTCTGTATCACGACATACACAATACAACACATCATATCACATTTGCTAGCCCACCAAACTTTTTAAAGCACTTTTACAGTTTCACACGTCTGTGTCCGCCCAATTCTCAAATCACCGCAGATGAAGTCGCGGGTAAAAGCTAGTATACTCATATGAAAAGCTATCACCATTTTACCTGGCAAAACAGATTTGGCAGTGGCACTTACAGGGAAAGTAAACAGTGACCTACCTTCTAGGCATGCCACACCTACACCTAGCCAATGGTCGCCATTGTTATCATCACCACCAACTGTTTCTCCAACTCCTCCTCTTTCACACTAAATGTCAGTCATCCACAAGAGAATATGTGTCCAAGAAAAGGCAGTATGTTCCCAGTTATCTCGCAGTTCCGCAACACAACTCGCACCTAGCCAAGCTGATGATGTTGCTCTTGCTGTTATACCACTTAAAGGTTTTCACTGCATTTCGCCAACTGATGGCATGGGCTCAACACTGATGGAGGATACGTAGCTGCCAATATTTTTCTAGGAAGGTTGTCCCTGCTCTATATTGCTATGTGTCAGAGAATGTGGGCCCTTTCCTGGATATGTTAGTCTGGAGAAAGTTGCACAATTTGTTTAAATAAAGTGTCAAGTCATGAAAAGAGAACAATAGCCAATGTACATAATAAAATAAAACAAAGTAAAATAAAAATAAAATTCAACCCCACCCCATACCCTCTCCCCATCACCACCTGTCATAAAGATGAGTCAATTACTCCAGTGAAATAGGGTATCAACCATGTAGAATTTTCAAGGAATACCATACAGTAACCTCCTAGTACATAAAAGTCTCATGGACCCCATGATTGGAAAAACTGTCCTGTCAGCTTATCATTGTGCAGGGTCATGTTCAACGAATCTATCCAAAATAAATATTCCAGTTTTGCAATAATTTGTGCAAGGGGAACAGGCGTTGGGCTTGCTCAGTGTTGTAAAATGCTCTTTCTAGCAGCACCATGCCGTATTTGTCTGTAATAGAAGAGCATATTTTGTCATCTTCTGTAATAATATTAAAAATTGCCCACTCGGGTGTCAGATTTATGTGGATGTTATAGTTATGAGCAAGGTAGTTAATAAATTCCACATATCTGTGTAAGTACAAGCCCAAAAATTATGATAAATGATAGATAGAATGCTGTAGGACAAAACAGATATAGGACACAGTTGCTTCCATGCCCTCAGTGCCAGTCTTATAATCATTTCTGCACATGTTCACTTCAGCTCTACAGCAGCAAAGGCACTGGTGTGCATGCGCCCTCACTTTGCGCACAAATCTTTTCCCACCCATTCCTCTTTTTATAGGAGCAATTGCTCCTACACAACGCAATCCATACAGCTCCATTCTCCAACTACAACAGGTAAGGTGCCTCTGCCTCTCTGTTCTCTGTACCCTCATACACCCAACTTGTCTCTATTTTACCCACTACAGACTTCCTTACTTTTTCTACTTTCCCCTACTCCAGTCCACCCAGGGGTGAACCTAGGGTTTCAGAAAAGCAGCCCACCCCACCCCACGAGTAGGGGGTGGAGTGGAGGGGGTGGGGCCGAGCGAAGCGAGTATCGTTAGCAGGCAGAGAGCAGGCAGGGAGAGGACCTGCTCTCTGCCTGAGCGTGAGGGGCGGCCGCTGGAGCAGCGTTGCGTCCACAGGACCGCCCCAATCCACCGCTCGGTGATGGTAACACTAAGCCAGTCCAGGACAGCTTGTCCTGGACTGGCTTAGGTCAGCAAAAATGCCGCCCTACCCCGGGGCCCCGGCATCGCGCCGCCTGAAGCGGTCACTTCAGGTCGCCTCATGGGAGGTGCGGTGCTGAGTCCACCCCAGTCTATTTGTCCTATATCTATTTTGTCCTACAGCATTCTATTCTTTCCATCACTTACACTTTGATACGGCTATTTATGTTCTATTCTATATCCTATTTGTGTCCTATATTTATTTTGTCCTACAGCATTCTATCCTTTTCATCACTATTGATTTTTATTTGGCTATTGTGGACCCATCTATATCCTGCTACATTCCTTTTATATATTATTCTGCTCATGTTCTTTTGCACCTTAATGACCCTGCATTGTTCTTCTCTGAAGACCTTATCCCCACAGATACTATTCTGCCCTACTAACTTACATGTCCTACAGTGTCCGTGTTCACACTCTAGCTATACGATAATTTTTCAGTTCCTTTACTTACATACTTGTCTCACTTTTTTATTTTATTTTTCGTCTACATCCTGCATTAGTTGACTCACATATGCTTATCACCATTTATTTATCTGGTATTGTTCACAGACCATCTTGAAAAATGTTGTTCTGAATGAAAAGTCATATTTATGTTGATTTGTATTCAACGGCGAATTGATTTTGCACAGTTTTTGCAGCACCTCATAGTGCACACCTCAGATGTTTAAGAAATTATTTGACATGTGAAGATGGTGCCGCAGCCTATTAACCAACAGTTAATGGAAATCTGAAATATAATTTCTATGGCATAATAAGCAACTACTGTATAAGTTTAGAATATTACAATAAAATTATACAACACAAAATTATAATCATTTATGTGCAGATAACCCAAACATTATAGGATCTCTTTAACTGATTCAACATTGTGCTGGGACATAATGGATTACTTGATGGTCTGTCTCAATTAACAAAACCAAACAAACATGGCTCACCCAAATAAATAATGACAATGTGGTAATAAAAAACACTGGGAGAGTGGGCTGATCACTCACAGACATTAGCATAAGCAAGGATTGCAGCATGGAAGTTTTTCCATTATAATTACTTTATTCTATTTAAGGCAGAATGGCAGCACAGTGCTCAGTAGACAGCACTGTTGTGTTGCTATGGTAGGTCTTGGGTTTTAGCATATCTTAGTCAAATATCTGTATAGAGTTTGCATATTCTTCCCATGAAATTATGTTACAATAATACGTCACTGTATCTTTGTTTAGTGAAACTAAGCAAATTCCACTATTAAGTAACTATCATGCGGTGGCAGGGTGAAAGCCTATGTAATTCAGGCAAAGGAACTACTATTCATCCCTTATGCTGAATCCCTGCCTCCCTATCCATATAAGACATGTCAAAACCAAACACAGCTCTAGTCTGATAAATACGTAGTGAGCCAAGATGAAAGGAAAATCCCTAGACCACCTCTCCAGAGGCTACTGGCCTAACGCCACACCAACAGGGTCTGGTGATCCAGGTATACTCCAAATGGCCACAAAAGACTAGTAGCTGTGAGGTTACTGCGGACATGGAACTGACTTGGCTGCCCATGTACCTAGAAAATTGTAATTTTTCATTAGAATTACTTTATTCTATTTAAGGCAGCATGACAATACAGTGCTCAGTAGACAGCACTGTTGTGTTGCTAGGTCTTGGGTTTTAGCATATCTTAGTCAAACATCTGTATAGAGTTTGCATATTCTTCCCATGACAGTATGGGCTTACTCAAAAACTATACTGAATGCTGGCTATGTAAAATGACCGACAATGGATTTATGCTATTTATGCACAGACTGGCTATACTGGTTTGTAAAACAAACACAACCAGATAAACAGCTCACAGCTTGTATGTGAAAGGGCCATACTGATAAGATAGCTGGTGCACAAAAACAATAAATCTTGAACCCTTCTACAATACACTTCTTTAGTAAAAAATGTTCAGCAACAAATCCAGATGAAGTTTTTCATAAAATATAACTCTTAATTTCCCAGTAAAATTCAATCCATAAGTTTAGTAGTCAATTAACAAACAACCTACACATTTCAAGACAACATGTCTCTTACTCATGACATAAATCGACATACTAAAAACACAGAGCATTTAAAAGTAAAAACACCACAACCCCCTAGATCATGCGATAATAAAAAATAAATTCATTCACCATGTGATCACAGAAAAATGCAACATACACTAGGCCAATCTATAAATAAATAAATTATTCAGCTCTACACTGAAACACGGCGGCAATGACAATTATAAAAAAAATCATGCTATGAAAGTGAAAACAAGAAAACAAACATCACTTCATTTCAATGACATAAAACAATACAATACAATTACACTCCGAACACTATAAAAATGCTAATAATAGATATCAATAAAGAACTCACCTCCATTTTTTCTCCTGAATGATTCAAGCCATTATAATCCTCATTGGAATACACCAATAGGCTCCAAAGACAGAACCAGGAAGTCACGGAATGATAGCAGGTCACGTGATGAAGCACATGATTTGCGAAGGCGGCACATTCAAAAACACTGCACAGTATTAGTCATGTGAAAATCACATGACCAGTCTTAGTGGTACATTAAAAAACGCCACAAAACAACGCTCCGCAAACATATAAACATATACTGAATATATCTGACTATATTTAATCAATTTTTAATAATAAATATTAAATTGATCTCCTGAACAATCCAAGCCAAACAAAAATCTTCATTGAAATACACAGCCGGACTCCAAAAACAGAACCAGGAAATAACCAGCAATCATATGACAGATCAGGTAACAACTGGCGGAGATATATACAAAAAAAAAAAAAAACACTGGATAATAGCTAGTCACGTGGAGAGGCACAGGATTTGTCAAGGCGGCACATTCAAAAACACCGCAAGGTAATAATCGGTCACGTGAAAATCTGAGCAGTACATTTAAAAATACCACAAAACACCACTCCACAAATATATAAACATACAGTGACTATATTTAGTTACCCAAACAATCAGAAGATGCAGCTTATGCAAATTATAGTATGATGTAAATAAATGTGGTAATCATGATAAATATATAACAAAAAATGTATATACAAAAACTAATAAAGATAAGCTAAGTCTGTTTTGATATTCATAACTCCTGTAAAGTGAGTGCCTAACTTAAAAATCCAAAAACATTCCCCCTTTAATAGCTTCCTACGCCAGTCTCCAGCTCCGATCGGTTTGGGAACACAGTCAATTGGACAGAAGCTAAAGTTTGTAACATCCCCGTTAACAAATGAAATGGTTTGAAGAATTTGGAACATTGGGATTCTTGTTACAGTCAGTGAGGTGTTCTGCAATCCTAACCTTAATAAGACGTACAGTATAGTGCAACCAACATACATTAGGTTACATGCATTGCAAAAGATGATATACACCGCATGATGACTGTTACAATTGGGAAAATCACATATGATTCATGGAAGCGTCATAAAAGGAATTACTGAACCTATGGATTGTATTTTACAGAAAAATTTAAATTATATTTTTATGGAAAACTTCATACTGGTTTGTAATGTTATTTTATATTTAAAACTAAAAAAAAGATTAAAAAATATACTGAGATGTTAACTGTCTCTCATTGAATTTGTCTGTAGTGTGTATGTGTCTGAAATCCCATCGTTAAAGCTATATTCACGTTTGGCCTTTACATTTAGCATATATTAAGAGTAGAGATGAGCGAACAGTAAAATGTTCGAGATTCGATATTCTTTTCGAGTAGCCCCTCAATATTCGACTACTCGAATCGAATATTGAACCCTATTATAGTCTATGGGGGGAAAATGCTCGTTTCAGGGGTAGGCAGCGTTCGATCAAATTATACTTACCAAGTCCACGAGTGAGGGTCGGGCTGGATCCTCCGAGAAGTTTTCTCCGTGCAGCGTCCCCGCGGCATCTTCCGGCTCTGAATTCACTCTGCCAGGCATCGGGCCTGGGCAGAGCCGACTGTGCATGTCCGCACTACAAGCGGGCATGCGCAGTCGGCTCTGCCCAGGCCCGATGCCTGGCAGAGTGAATTCAGAGCCGGAAGACGCCGTGGGGAAGCTGCACGGAGAAGACTTCTAAAGGTAGGAGAAGAACCAGTGTTGATTGGCCGACTGTATAGCATTCAGCCAATCAATGCTGGTTCTGCACCAAACTTTTCCATTCGAATAGCGAGGGGTACTCGATCGAGTACGGGTATTTCGAATACCGTAGTATTCGATCGAATACCTACTCGATCGAATACTACTCGCTCATCTCTAATTAAGAGGAAACATTCCTGGTGTATGCAGTTTATGACACCATAGATAACTACTGGCACAAACATTTGTCCATATTTTGGTCTCTGTATGTCAGCATATTTTTTTTCAGCTGTATTAATGTGTTGCTATCTACACTTTTCAATACAATTAAATGCCATAAAATTGTATGATAAATGTCTGGGGCATATGTTCATCAGCACTGTCCAAACATGTATGGCAAATATAGAAGAGGTGAAATTTTAGTATACTCTTCAATCCAATTTTTTTCTTGTGCGCCTATTTACCTACACAGGCATGAATACAGTAGCTAACTCGGTGACGTACTGCAAGAAGCACTGTCATCCAAAAAAAAAAAGGAATAAGTGATTCAGTGTATTGTATAAATCCATGTATAAAAATATTAGCCAGGATTAATGTCTGTGTTTAGGCATATGGACCATTTATCATCTGCTTAGCATTTACTACTCCATTTAGAAGCAGAAATGATAATTTATACTGATGGTTTGGGTACATCATTTGGTTTATTAATATACTAAGTAATGACAAATATGTTTTCATGATCAAATCTGACTGTTTAATATTTGAAATGAGTCATGCTTTAATTGAAGACATAAAATTACAATTCTTAGCTTTATTTTGTAACTTGCAATTAATATAGTAACAAGTTTTGCATAACTTTAACCTGTAAGTCCTTCATAGCGTAACTAGATGTTTAATGATGAGCAAAGAACCAATAACACGGGCTGTGTGTCGTGTCATTATTCTCATGTTTTACGTTTTATTTTTTAAATAAATTGTAACACTAAAGCAGATAATATGAATTATATGTCATAACGGATATGTTTTGTATTCAGTGTTGTACTAGTGATTTTTCAAGCACATTTCTTGCATTGTAAATAAAAAGAAGCATAATTGAAAATATACAATACTTAAGCTGTGTATTGGCATTTTACTGTAATGGATTGCATTACTGCAATCAGTGATGTGGAATTCTAAGCTGCAGTCTTCATTTATCAGCAAGTGATATGGAAAGGAACTGAGTAATTATCCAAGAAACTCATTTGTCACGGATTCCACAATTCTTTAAGCAGAATTCTGCGGCAAGCAATAATTACTATTCAAGAAAGTGAACCTGATTTGCTTGCCTTCATAAAGATTTCTCTCTTTCAATTTAGTGCAGCACCATGTAAAAGCCAAAAGTATCTAATCAGAAGAGACGTAACTATTGGATTGGATTAATTACAGGTCACTATACACCAGTCAGATTATCATCTGTAATCAGTGTTTTAGGGGAACGACAGCTCAGCACAATTACATTTTGATTTGTCATGATCCCAAGTCCTGTAACTTAAAACAGACCCAGGATGGCAAAAGATAACAAGATATCCTTACACCTTCATATGTTATTTCCTTATGTACGACAGTAACAGCTTCAAAGACAAAGACTAAATATACGGTAAAATGAACAGGGACATTTACTCTCAGGATACCTTCCAAAGTGGTTGAAAGTTTGTATTGTAATTCCCTCATGCTCAGCGCTGTTTTAACACATTGGTGGGCCCTGTGCAAGGGTTTCATAGGTGCCTTCCCCATTACCACAACCTAGAAATACCTGACCTGCACAAATTCTAATGCACCCTACACAGTATAATGCCCTTAATGGCTAATGTCTCCCTAGTGGCCTCATAATGTCCCCTTCCAGGTTGCCCCCACATTTTCATGCCCATCTCCAGGTTGACCCCACAGATTTGTATCCTCACACCCCTGGTTGCACACACAGTGGCATTTCTGCACCCACCTTGTCATGTACCCCCCCAGGTTGCCCCAGTATCATATCCTCTCACCTCCCAGAATGCCCCCACAGTATGTCCCCACAGTATCATGCCTCCCTCAGGTTGCCCCCACAATATCATGTGCCCCTACACAGTGATGTCCCCCTTAGAATGCCCCCATAGTATGTCCCCCCCCCCAAGATTGCTTCCACAGTTTCATGCCCCCTGCTGTATATAATCAATGAAAAAAAACAAACCTTAATACTCACCTTTCCTCGTTCCCTCATTTACTCCTCTCTGGTCTAGGAGTCTTCAAGGAACAACAGGGGGTATGTAAGTGACGTCATTATATTGTGCCGCCTGCTCCTAGTACACAGGGAGCCAAGACAGCTGCTGGGTGGTGAAGCAGGGTGCGGACAGCTCCCTACTTCATTACTGTCTACAACTCATTGGCATCCTCTGGACGTTGATGAGTTGACGTAGCCTATATCCACTGTCCTGGATAGCGGGACAGAAAATGCAGTACTGTCCTGCTGTTCAGAGGGGGCCCCCCGTTATCATAGGGCTCAGTGTTAGTGCATCGTTGGCCCTATGGTTAAAACGGCCCTGCTCAAGCAGCAAAAAACAGCTTTGACCTATCAAAGCATGGAATCTTCAAGACCTCTGAATGTGTCCTGTGGCACGACACCGAGACGTTAACAGCAGATGCTTTTTGTCCTGTAAGGTACAAGGTGTAACCTTCGTAAGACAGACTTTTCTTTTCAGGACATCCCATGAATGCTCACTACTAGGTTGTGGTGCTTGAGTCATGGAGTCATAAACAGTTTTAGATGGAACTGGATTTGGGAAGAAGCTACCAATTCAAACTCTGGATTCAAAATAAAATGATTATTTTAAATTATTTTTACAATTATAAATATTGTATAATTATTTAGATGCATAGTTTGTTGCATATATATTTGCATAGAAATGTAATCACTATTTTTTTCCTGGAATTAGAGGAGCCATTTAAGCTCTCCAAAGATGCCTTTCTTATTCTTTATGATCTATTTTCATTATTTTATACTTATGCAAATTAGGTGAAAAGGGCTTTAGGGGAATTTCTTCTCCTGCTTGGGCTTCACTCTCCTTTCCAGATAACCGCTCCTAACAGTGGCATCGCTAGGAATGACAGAGCCCCAAGGCAAACATTTGGCATAGGGCTCTCCCAGCCTCCTGACCCCCCCTTTCCCCACCCATACATGCAAATAGTGCTGGAATGCCAGAATGAGCACTGTGGTGGGAAGCTGGCACACCTTCATCTATACTCACCTCCTTTGCCTTTTGCCTCCTTCAATACGTGTGCCAGCATAGTGGAATGCTGACAGACAAAAAGGCACAGGAGATTGGAAAACAGGGAGGGAGAGTGAGTGAGAAAGGGAGGAGAGTGAGAAAAGGTGGTGGAGTAAGTGAGTGAGAACTAGGAGTCTAAAAATGGCTCCTGATGGTGTAATGGGTGGGCTAGCTAGGGAAACAGGGAGGGGGTGTGAGTGAGAAAGGGAGGGGAGTGAGTCAGCTCTGAGTGAAGCCCAAGGCATTATGGTATTTGTAGGAAAACAGAACAGGAAGATGCCGGTTTAAACAAAATGCAGAGGATGGCAGGAGCTCCTACAGAACCAAGAAATCTTAAAACACTTCTAAAAGTATTTGGGTGCACTTATTACCTTACTAATAGCACTAATAGACCTTTTTTGAAAAAAAATCATTCTTTGCCCAGAAAACCCCCTTTAAGTCTCTAAATATGGCATGTAATAGTATATGCTTTTGGGGTATTATCTTTATGTTGCAGACTTCACATTAAAAAAAATGTGAAGAATGTGTAGAATGTATTATTACTATATTAGAGATCTTGACAACATGCATACATAAGCCCTTATACCATGGGTCCTCAAACTGCGGCCCGCAGGGCACATGTGGCCCGCCAAGCACTTCTGTCTGGCCCCGCCGACAACGCTGGCAGGCATGCATTTATAATGAAGCTCCTGGGGAGCTCGGGCCAGGCCATGGAGTGCACTTCACTTTACCTATTGGAGGGCACCGCTCCCGATGTCTGTGCGATTTGCTCTGCCTCCGGCCCACTATTTAAAAAGTTTGAGGACCCCTGCCTCATACTGTACTCAAGCTGTCAGTAGATTTCAAACACCCTGGGTGTATTAACAACATATTTCACAAAATGTATACAAAAAAAGATAAAGAAAAATGGGGGCACTCACCAATTTCTTTATTCCACATTCTTTAAAAGCAAAGGGAGAGAACGACATAATATCGGGGCAAAGAAAAAAGGCAACAGCCGTTTACAACATATTTTACACCAGTAAAATTTAAGTCACAAATTTTGATGCACAACCAATTTTGCACCAAATTTGTTTTTGGTACCTTTGTATCTCACAAGCCACTTTTCAAAAAAAGTGGGTGTTTTGGGGGTGGGGCTTAGCAGAGGGATGTGGTCTACAACAGATACATGATGTAATTACACTTCAAATCTGTGATAGCTTCTAGCTGGCACAGATTTGAGATTCTGGTTCACAGATTGTAGGAAATGTGCCTAATTTACTAAGCATGAGTCTCTTACTAAATTAGGTACATCTCTATATGGTGCAAGGAAAATGAAGACTGGCATAGCAAATGTCAGTCTTGATGAATCTCTCCCATGTGTGTTCTACATATCCATTAAAAACCTTTTTTATACAGTATACAAACTATTAAATCACCATATGGGCCTGAAAGATGACTATGAATATAATAAACAATGCCATCCACTAACCAAAAAAGGCAATGGCCTAATAACATGATATTGACATTCACTGATAAATTGCCAGATATGGCATGACTCTGTCTTTAATCCCTGCCTCAGCACTGGAATACATCTAATCAGTATCCAAATCTTTATAGCTTGTCAGTAGAATAAATCACTTCTAAACTGAATAGCTCTGACTAAATAATGCAGATCCACAGTCAGCAGGGAGAATGCTTTAAAACTTTAAACTGTTCCATTTCCAGACAAAAAAATAAAAACTAAAACCCATTATGTATGCCATTCACGCTACCACTGTTATAGATGTTCATATGGTTTCCACAGGGAAAATAAAATGTTCATATTATGTTAAAAGATCAATTGCAAAGAACATTAAATCATACCATGCTATTGGTAGTACATGCTATTGGTATTAATCATAAGTTGCCCTAGCACTGATCCTGTACGGTCTGTTGCAAGGCAAACAGTCATCTTAATAAAGGATAAGGTATTCCATATGATACAACAAAATGCAAGGACATATTACATACAAAACATAGAAGCAACAAATATAGATGTAGCAAAGCTACAAAGCTAGATTTTCACAGTTATAAGGCTAGATTCACATCTGCATTGGAGTCTCTGTAGGAGACTCTGCCTCAGATTCCATCTAAAATTGGTGAGGAGAAAACTGAAACCAGCGAAAACTGGGAAGAAACCCATCTGAAACCCATCAAGAAACCCATCTTAATACAATTGAAATAGCTGAGTTATTGTCCTGTGTCACAGTGTAGTTATTGTAATGACACAAATGTGTCAATCGTAATGCCAAAAGCTGCCTTAGGTTGAGGCACCACATTGCGGAAACTGAGCTTTTTTTGTTGCAGATTTTGTTGCGGTTTTTGGAGCCAAAGCCGAGAATGGCTTCTAAAGGAATAATCAATATGAGCAATAAGAAGCTCTTAGGCAGAGTTCAGGTAGAGTTTTTGGGTCCAGAATTTGACGTGGAGGCCGCCTCAGATTCCAGATCAAAAAAACGGTAGCCGCGAGTGGATGCTGATGCAGTGCACTGGCATCCAGTCGCAGCACTCCACTCCAGATTAGGCTCAAATGAATGGGTTTAGTCAGGAGGGAGTGTCTTCAGACGGACGTCCGCGGCTGAACCAGCTGTGGAATCCGCTTGAAGAAAGGGTATGTCGCTTCTTTTTCCACTCATGGAAAAAAGAAATGACGCACCCAATGATCCTGACCAAAAAACCCTGTCTGAACTCTGCCTTCTCAGCCTGATCTCAGTCTGTCTTCTGCTCAATCCACTCTTGGCTCTGGCTCAAAAAACTGCAACAAAATCTGCAACAAAAAATGATGCATTTCTGCAACATGGGGCCTTAGCCTTAGGCTGGGGCCCCACGTTATGGAAACATAACTTTTTTTGTTGCAGATATTGCTACTTTTTTGAGTCAAAGCCAAGAATGGCTACAATTTAGGAATGGGAAATATATAGGAAGTACTGAGCATAACACATTGAGCATTGAAATGACATACAGTTAGGGCCAGAAATATTTGGACAGTGACACAATTTTCGCGAGTTGGGCTCTGCATGCCACCACATTGGTTTTGAAATGAAACCTCTACAACAGAATTCAAGTGCAGATTGTAACGTTTAATTTGAAGGGTTGAACAAAAATATCTGATAGAAAATGTAGGAATTGTACACATTTCTTTACAAACACTCCACATTTTAGGAGCTCAAAAGTAATTGGACAAATAAACATAACCCAAACAAAATATTTTTTTTTTTCAGTATTTTGTTGCGAATCCTTTGGAGGCAATCACTGCCTTAAGTCATGGACCCATGGACATCACCAAACGCTGGGTTTCCTCCTTCTTAATGCTTTGCCAGGCCTTTACAGCCGCAGCCTTCAGGTCTTGCTTGTTTGTGGGTCTTTCCACCTTAAGTCTGGATTTGAGCAAGTGAAATGCATGCTCAATTGGGTTAAGATCTGGTGATTGACTTGGCCATTGCAGAATGTTCCACTTTTTTGCACTCATGAACTCCTGGGTAGCTTTGGCTGTATGCTTGGGGTCATTGTCCATCTGTACGATGAAGCGCCGTCCGATCAACTTGGCAGCATTTGGCTGAATCTGGGCTGAAAGTATATCCCGGTACACTTCAGAATTCATCCGGCTACTCTCGTCTGCTGTTATGTCATCAATAAACACAAGTGACCCAGTGCCATTGAAAGCCATGCATGCCCATGCCATCACGTTGCCTCCACCATGTTTTACAGAGGATGTGGTGTGCCTTGGATCATGTGCCATTCCCTTTCTTCTCCAAACTTTTTTCTTCCCATCATTCTGGTACAGGTTGATCTTTGTCTCATCTGTCCATAGAATACTTTTCCAGAACTGAGCTGGCTTCTTGAGGTGTTTTTCAGCAAATGTAACTCTGGCCTGTCTATTTTTGGAATTGATGAATGGTTTGCATCTAGATGTGAACCCTTTGTATTTACTTTCATGGAGTCTTCTCTTTACTGTTGACTTAGAGACAGATACACCTACTTCACTGAGAGTGTTCTGGACTTCAGTTGATGTTGTGAACGGGTTCTTCTTGACCAAAGAAAGTATGCGGCGATCATCCACCACTGTTGTCATCCGTGGACGCCCAGGCCTTTTTGAGTTCCCAAGATCACCAGTCAATTCCTTTTTTCTTAGAATGTACCCGACTGTTGATTTTGCTACTCCAAGCATGTCTGCTATCTCTCTGATGGATTTTTTCTTTTTTTTCAGCCTCAGGATGTTCTGCTTCACCTCAATTGAGAGTTCCTTTGACCGCATGTTGTCTGGTCACAGCAACAGCTTCCAAATGCAAAACCACACACCTGGAATCAACCCCAGACCTTTTAACTACTTCATTGATTACAGGTTTACGAGGGAGACGCCTTCAGAGTTAATTGCAGCCCTTAGAGTCCTTTGTCCAATTACTTTTGGTCCCTTGAAAAAGAGGAGGCTATGCATTACAGAGCTATGATTCCTAAACGCTTTCTCCGATTTGGATGTGGAAACTCTCATATTGCAGCTGGGAGTGTGCACTTTCAGCCCATATTATATATATAATTGTATTTCTGAACATGTTTTAGTAAACAGCTAAAATAACAAAACTTGTGTCACTGTCCAAATATTTCTGGCCCTAACTGTATTTCTGGAAAAATTGCCAATTTCACTTTTCATCTGCCGCCCATTCATTTCTGGAAAATAAACATTTGGGGATTAAAAATGCTCAGTGTCCCCCTCAATAAGTTCCTTTAGAGGTGCAGTTTCCAAATGGGTCACATCACGTCAGGGGTTTCAACTTTAAACTTTTGGTGGGTACATATTGGCACCCCCTAAATTTGCCACTTGTCCCTCCAAGACTTGATTGACATCCCCACCAGCTTTTAACATCCGCGGCATTCCTGGATGTGCTGTACTGCTTGTAAAGCTGCTCTGCTCTTCATCTGGGTGATGGCTGTTGTCATGAGATGTTACTCTACTTTCTATGACACACCCTTACTCTAATTGTGACAATCTCTACAACTGTTCCAAGGTTCAAAAATGGAGTTAGTAGTGGAAAAATGCAAAGCAAAACAAGAAAAGATTGGTAGCTTTACTTACTGATTGAATCTCAGCTTGACTAATAAAAAACAAGCGATTATAAAAAAAAACTGTGGTGTATGTGTTTGTGTGACATTAGCAGCTGACTCCTGCTTCTTACTGTATATGTCTATCAATAGTACTTATAATATCCTATTTTTCATATGCTCTAGCTTGGTATATTGAGGTTCAATTCATCTTTAGAAAGCCAATTGTAATATAATACTGTACATAAATGTATAATTGCCCTACAGATGTCACTGTTTTCCAGATAATAGATTACATTTGTAAGAACTGTGGACACTACGTTATTATTATATGACACAGTATATTGTCAACACATATTGCCTGTTCTCATGACGTCCTCACATTACGTATGTTTTGAAAATTTAAAGGGGCTCTATCATTAGATTTTAGTGTTTTGAGATAAAGATATGCCCGAATAGTCTTTAAAAAGGCCTTTGAAATGGTTATGTAAATCAGTCTCTCTGTGCACGGTGGGCGTTCCGTGCACCCCTGAGCGTCATCTTGCATTTGGTGCATAACTCCTTCTCCTTCTTCACTACCTCTAGCATTGTCCTTCCTGGCGGTTTCTATTGAAATCTCGCCCCTGCGCAGTAGCACTCTCACTAGGCATGCTCTAGCGCCATCTTGCAATGTTCTCTACAGGAAAATGGCGCTGGAGCGTGTGAAAGCGTATTAAAAAATTCTCTTCAATATAGTTACTAATAAATTATACTGGTCCTAACGTATGCCAAAACAATGCTCTTTAGGCAAATGTCTAGATAACGGAAATCTATAGACTCATGATCATGCATTTCCCAACATACATATTGAATATACCGCTTTAACATGATGTGAACAAAGCCTTATGTCAATATGTATTTTTGTTCAAAAAATAACACACAATGTAAGCAAATGTAAGATATGAATTTGCTTAATCATTAATTTTTTTGATAGATATAACAAAAGTTTAAATTGCATTTGCTGCAACAGTGTATTTAATGTGTCAAGTTAAACGTGAGACTTCTGTATATTAAAAAGGTATAGGTTGCAAAACATAGTGTGAAAGAGGTTTAACCCCTTCCCGACATCCGCCATACTATCCAACGTTTTCCCGGCTGCACGTGGGCGCCACCGTTTTCTCAGCAATCGCCGACACCTGGAGCAAGCTCCAGGTCCTGGATCCCATTAACATGACAGCGGGGAGCTTTGTAGATTCTATTGCAGGCTACTTGTGGTTGCCTTGTTCTGGTACGTCCTGTCAGAACACAGCAGCTGCATGAGATCGTGCAGCTGCTGAAACAGGGAACTGGCTGTAACTTCAGCCAGAGCTCCCAGAGAGAAGGCATCTACTACTGGCTGGGAAAAAGAAAATCTAATATGTCACGAAATTCTAAAACAACGAGAGCTATAATGGTAGCCAGAAATCAACAGACTTCTCCTCAAGCGGAGGTCAGGGGGATCACCGACGCCAACAACACGCTCATATGGTTTCCTAGCGAGATGATGAGATTCTGGAACAATCACAGGCACAGTGCGAGGAACAAGTTCAGCAGCAGGCCAGCTTCAGAGCTGCCAAAATGCCGGAGCAGGCAGATAATCAACGCTAACAACACGTTCATTATATGGCATTAGAGATGAGCGAACAGTGTTCTATCGAACACATGTTCGATCGGATATCAGGGTGTTCGCCATGTTCGAATCGAATCGAACACCGCGTGGTAAAGTGCGCCAAAATTCGATTCCCCTCCCACCTTCCCTGGCGCCTTTTTTGCACCAATAACAGCGCAGGGGAGGTGGGACAGGAACTACGACACCGGGGGCATTGAAAAAAATTGGAAAAAGTCATTGGCTGCCGAAATCAGGTGACCTCCATTTTAGACGAATAGTGGATTTCAAATCCGGGTCATATGAGAATGTGAACTTTGTGACTATGAGACAGGGATAGCTGTACAGGCAGGGATAGCTAGGGATAACCTTTATTTAGGGGGGAATGTTATTAAAAAAACTTTTTGGGGCTCTATCGGGTGTGTAATTGTGATTTTTGTGAGATAAACTTTTTCCCATAGGGATGCATTGGCCAGCGCTGATTGGCCGAATTCCGTACTCTGGCCAATCAGTGCTGGCCAATGCATTCTATTAGCTTGATGAAGCAGAGTGTGCACAAGGGTTCAAGCGCACCCTCGGCTCTGATGTAGCAGAGCCGAGGCTGCACAAGGGTTCAAGCGCACCCTCGGCTCTGATGTAGGAGAGCCGAGGGTGCACTTGAACCCTTGTGCACCCTCAGCTCTGCTACATCAGAGCCGAGGGTGCGCTTGAACCCTTGTGCACACTCTGCTTCATCAAGCTAATAGAATGCATTGGCCAGCGCTGATTGGCCAATGTATTCTATTAGCCTGATGAAGTAGAGCTGAATGTGTGTGCTAAGCACACACATTCAGCTCTACTTCATCGGGCTAATAGAATGCATTGGCCAGCGCTGATTGGCCAGAGTACGGAACTCGACCAATCAGCGCTGGCTCTGCTGGAGGAGGCGGAGTCTAAGATCGCTCCACACCAGTCTCCATTCAGGTCCGACCTTAGACTCCGCCTCCTCCGGCAGAGCCAGCGCTGATTGGCCGAAGGCTGGCCAATGCATTCCTATGCGAATGCAGAGACTTAGCAGTGCTGAGTCAGTTTTGCTCAACTACACATCTGATGCACACTCGGCACTGCTACATCAGATGTAGCAATCTGATGTAGCAGAGCCGAGGGTGCACTAGAACCCCTGTGCAAACTCAGTTCACGCTAATAGAATGCATTGGCCAGCGCTGATTGGCCAATGCATTCTATTAGCCCGATGAAGTAGAGCTGAATGTGTGTGCTAAGCACACACATTCAGCACTGCTTCATCACGCCAATACAATGCATTAGCCAGTGCTGATTGGCCAGAGTACGGAATTCGGCCAATCAGCGCTGGCCAATGCATTCTATTAGCCCGATGAAGTAGAGCTGAATGTGTGTGCTAAGCACACACATTCAGCACTGCTTCATCACGCCAATACAATGCATTAGCCAGTGCTGATTGGCCGAATTCCGTACTCTGGCCAATCAGCGCTGGCTCTGCTGGAGGAGGCGGAGTCTAAGGTCGGACCTGAATGGAGACTGGTGTGGAGCGATCTTAGACTCCGCCTCCTCCAGCAGAGCCAGCGCTGATTGGCCGAATTCCGTACTCTGGCCAATCAGCACTGGCTAATGCATTGTATTGGCGTGATGAAGCAGTGCTGAATGTGTGTGCTTAGCACACACATTCAGCTCTACTTCATCGGGCTAATAGAATGCATTGGCCAGCGCTGATTGGCCGAATTCCGTACTCTGGCCAATCAGCACTGGCTAATGCATTGTATTGGCGTGATGAAGCAGTGCTGAATGTGTGTGCTTAGCACACACATTCAGCTCTACTTCATCGGGCTAATAGAATGCATTGGCCAGCGCTGATTGGCCGAATTCCGTACTCTGGCCAGTCAGCACTGGCTAATGCATTGTATTAGCGTGATGAAGCAGTGCTGAATGTGTGTGCTTAGCACACACATTCAGCTCTACTTCATCGGGCTAATAGAATGCATTGGCCAGCGCTGATTGGCCAGAGTACGGAATTCGGCCAATCAGCGCTGGCTCTGCTGGAGGAGGCGGAGTCTAAGATCGCTCCACACCAGTCTCCATTCAGGTCCGACCTTAGACTCCGCCTCCTCCAGCAGAGCCAGCGCTGATTGGCCGAATTCCGTACTCTGGCCAATGAGCACTGGCTAATGCATTGTATTGGCGTGATGAAGCAGTGCTGAATGTGTGTGCTTAGCACACACATTCAGCTCTACTTCATCGGGCTAATAGAATGCATTGGCCAGCGCTGATTGGCCGAATTCCGTACTCTGGCCAATCAGCACTGGCTAATGCATTGTATTGGCGTGATGAAGCAGTGCTGAATGTGTGTGCTTAGCACACACATTCAGCTCTACTTCATCGGGCTAATAGAATGCATTGGCCAGCGCTGATTGGCCGAATTCCGTACTCTGGCCAATCAGCACTGGCTAATGCATTGTATTGGCGTGATGAAGCAGTGCTGAATGAGTGTGCTTAGCACACACATTCAGCTCTACTTCATCGGGCTAATAGAATGCATTGGCCAATCAGCGCTGGCCAATGCATTCTATTAGCGTGAACTGAGTTTGCACAGGGGTTCTAGTGCACCCTCGGCTCTGCTACATCAGATTGCTACATCTGATGTAGCAGTGCCGAGTGTGCATCAGATGTGTAGTTGAGCAAAACTGACTCAGCACTGCTAAGTCTCTGCATTCGCATAGGAATGCATTGGCCAGCCTTCGGCCAATCAACGCTGGCTCTGCCGGAGGAGGCGGAGTCTAAGGTCGGACCTGAATGGAGACTGGTGTGGAGCGATCTTAGACTCCGCCTCCTCCAGCAGAGCCAGCGCTGATTGGTCGACTTCCGTACTCTGGCCAATCAGCACTGGCCAATGCATTTCTATGGGGAAAAGTTAGCTTGCGAAAATCGCAAACTGACAGGGATTTCCATGAAATAAAGTGACTTTTATGCCCCCAGACATGCTTCCCCTGCTGTCCCAGTGTCATTCCAGGGTGTTGGTATCATTTCCTGGGGTGTCATAGTGGACTTGGTGACCCTCCAGACACGAATTTGGGTTTCCCCCTTAACGAGTTTATGTTCCCCATAGACTATAATGGGGTTCGAAACCCATTCGAACACTCGAACAGTGAGCGGCTGTTCGAATCGAATTTCGAACCTCGAACATTTTAGTGTTCGCTCATCTCTATATGGCATTCCAGCGAGCTGCTGAGATGCTGGAACAATCACAGGCACAGCGTGAGGAACAAGTTCAGCAGCAGGGAAGCTTCAGAGCTGCCGGAACAGGCAAACCATCGACAGCAGCAATTTGCTGAATATAGGTGGATCATTGACACCAACAACACGCAGACGAAGTCGCGAGCAGAGGATAGTTTATTATAAAACTTGTTCTCAAATTTGGCATATCTTACACCAGTGTGTAGTAGATTAGGACTGGTGCATGAAATGGCAGTCTTGATAAATTCCCACCATGTATTGTTATTAAAAAGAGAGCAGACTTATGAGACACAGAACATTTGAAAAGATCACTAACATAGCATATAAACAGAATACAACAACATTTCTAATTTAAACCACGAACATTATGTTGGTGGAGCAATGGATGACTAATGTTCCTTAAATCACTATATTCTTTGCAGCATCACAAGCTGCACTCAGAGCAAATGTGACTACATTAACATCAAATTATTACTGCAATGATTTTGTCTTTTGTAAGTTCACTTCATGGCCTGCAAATTCTTTTAGAACAAGATGAGTTTACTCCACCCACGTTTAGATGTGTAGCATATTTACATTGTAAAAAACACCAGCTGTCTTCCCTTCTGGCATTTTCAGTAGATAGTAAGTCATGGCTGATAAATATTCCAAAACACACAAGTGGCCTAGAGATATTAAAGGAGTCAAACAATAACTTATTTTTTATTTAATTAAGAAATGAATATCAATATTAAATACTTTGAAAATATTTTGAGAAGGTTTGCATGCTCAAAATACAAAGTCACATACACAAGGTAGAGCAGGAATATGCAGCTGTGGAATCTAACCAATCTAAAGCAATTATTTTATTCTACATTATATAACAATACTGTTTTTGGGTTTTTTATTTACTTCACTAATGGATAGATAGGTGACAAACTATATGCCTGCTATTAATGGTGGTTACTACTAGAGATGAGCGAACAGTGTTCTATCGAACACATGTTCGATCGGATATCAGGGTGTTCGCTATGTTCGAATCGAATCGAACACCGCGTGGTAAAGTGCGCCAAAATTCGATTCCCCTCCCACCTTCCCTGGCGCCTTTTTTGCACCAATAACAGTGCAGGGGAGGTGGGACAGGAACTACGACACCGGGGGCATTGAAAAAAATTGGAAAAAGTCATTGGCTGCCGAAATCAGGTGACCTCCATTTTAGACGAATAGTGGATTTCAAATTCGGGTCATATGAGAATGTGAACTTTGTGACTATGAGACAGGGATAGCTGTATAGGCAGGGATAGCTAGGGATAACCTTTATTTAGGGGGGAATGTTATTAAAAATAACTTTTTGGGGCTCTATCGGGTGTGTAATTGTGATTTTTGTGAGATAAACTTTTTCCCATAGGGATGCATTGGCCAGCGCTGATTGGCCAGAGTATTCTATAAGCTTGATGAAGCAGAGTGTGCACAAGGGTTCAAGCGCACCCTCGGCTCTGATGTAGCAGAGCCGAGGGTGCACAAGGGTTCAAGCGCACCCTCGGCTCTGATGTAGCAAAGTCGAGGCTGCACAAGGGTTCAAGTGCACCCTCGGCTCTGCTACATCAGAGCCGAGGGTGCGCTTGAACCCTTGTGCAGCCTCGGCTCTGCTATATCAGAGCCGAGGGTGCGCTTGAACCCTTGTGCACACTCTGCTTCATCAAGCTAATAGAATGCATTGGCCAGCGCTGATTGGCCAATGCATTCTATTAGCCCGATGAAGTAGAGCTGAATGTGTGTGCTAAGCACACACATTCAGCACTGCTTCATCACGCCAATACAATGCAATAGCCAGTGCTGATTGGCCAGAGTACGGAATTCGGCCAATCAGCGCTGGCTCTGCTGGAGGAGGCGGAGTCTAAGGTCGGACCTGAATGGAGACTGGTGTGGAGCGATCTTAGACTCCGCCTCCTCCAGCAGAGCCAGCGCTGATTGGTCGAGTTCCGTACTCTGGCCAATCAGCGCTGGCCAATGCATTCTATTAGCCCGATGAAGTAGAGCTGAATGTGTGTGCTTAGCACACACATTCAGCTCTACTTCATCGGGCTAATAGAATGCATTGGCCAATCAGCGCTGGCCAATGCATTCTATTAGCGTGAACTGAGTTTGCACAGGGGTTCTAGTGCACCCTCGGCTCTGCTACATCAGATTGCTACATCTGATGTAGCAGTGCCGAGTGTGCATCAGATGTGTAGTTGAGCAAAACTGACTCAGCACTGCTAAGTCTCTGCATTCGCATAGGAATGCATTGGCCAGCCTTCGGCCAATCAGCGCTGGCTCTGCCGGAGGAGGCGGAGTCTAAGGTCGGACCTGAATGGAGACTGGTGTGGAGCGATCTTAGACTCCGCCTCCTCCAGCAGAGCCAGCGTTGATTGGTCGAGTTCCGTACTCTGGCCAATCAGCGCTGGCCAATGCATTCTATTAGCCCGATGAAGTAGAGCTGAATGTGTGTGCTTAGCACACACATTCAGCTCTACTTCATCAGGCTAATAGAATACATTGGCCAATCAGCGCTGGCCAATGCATTCTATTAGCTTGATGAAGCAGAGTGTGCACAAGGGTTCAAGCGCACCCTCGGCTCTGATGTAGCAGAGCTGAGGGTGCACAAGGGTTCAAGTGCACCCTCGGCTCTCCTACATCAGAGCCGAGGGTGCGCTTGAACCCTTGTGCAGCCTCGGCTCTGCTACATCAGAGCCGAGGGTGCGCTTGAACCCTTGTGCACACTCTGCTTCATCAAGCTAATAGAATGCATTGGCCAGCACTGATTGGCCAGAGTACGGAATTCGGCCAATCAGCGCTGGCCAATGCATCCCTATGGGAAAAAGTTTATCTCACAAAAATCACAATTACACACCCGATAGAGCCCCAAAAAGTTTTTTTAATAACATTCCCCCCTAAATAAAGGTTATCCCTAGCTATCCCTGCCTGTACAGCTATCCCTGTCTCATAGTCACAAAGTTCACATTCTCATATGACCCGGATTTGAAATCCACTATTCGTCTAAAATGGAGGTCACCTGATTTCGGCAGCCAATGACTTTTTCCAATTTTTTTCAATGCCCCCGGTGTCGTAGTTCCTGTCCCACCTCCCCTGCGCTGTTATTGGTGCAAAAAAGGCGCCAGGGAAGGTGGGAGGGGAATCGAATTTTGGCGCACTTTACCACGCGGTGTTCGATTCGATTCGAACATGGCGAACACCCTGATATCCGATCGAACATGTGTTCGATAGAACACTGTTCGCTCATCTCTAATGCCATATAATGAACGTGTTGTTAGCGTTGATTATCTGCCTGCTCCGGCATTTTGGCAGCTCTGAAGCTGGCCTGCTGCTGAACTTGTTCCTCGCACTGTGCCTGTGATTGTTCCAGAATCTCATCATCTCGCTAGGAAACCATATGAGCGTGTTGTTGGCGTCGGTGATCCCCCTGACCTCCGCTTGAGGAGAAGTCTGTTGATTTCTGGCTACCATTATAGCTCTCGTTGTTTTAGAATTTCGTGACATATTAGATTTTCTTTTTCCCAGCCAGTAGTAGATGCCTTCTCTCTGGGAGCTCTGGCTGAAGTTACAGCCAGTTCCCTGTTTCAGCAGCTGCACGATCTCATGCAGCTGCTGTGTTCTGACAGGACGTACCAGAACAAGGCAACCACAAGTAGCCTGCAATAGAATCTACAAAGCTCCCCGCTGTCATGTTAATGGGATCCAGGACCTGGAGCTTGCTCCAGGTGTCGGCGATTGCTGAGAAAACGGTGGCGCCCACGTGCAGCCGGGAAAACGTTGGATAGTATGGCGGATGTCGGGAAGGGGTTAAACCTCTTTCACACTATGTTTTGCAACCTATACCTTTTTAATATACAGAAGTCTCACGTTTAACTTGACACATTAAATACACTGTTGCAGCAAATGCGTAGGAATGCATTGGCCAGCCTTCGGCCAATCAACGCTGGCTCTGCCGGAGGAGGCGGAGTCTAAGGTCGGACCTGAATGGAGACTGGTGTGGAGCGATCTTAGACTCCGCCTCCTCCAGCAGAGCCAGCGCTGATTGGTCGAGTTCCGTACTCTGGCCAATCAGCACTGGCCAATGCATTTCTATGGGGAAAAGTTAGCTTGCGAAAATCGCAAACTGACAGGGATTTCCATGAAATAAAGTGACTTTTATGCCCCCAGACATGCTTCCCCTGCTGTCCCAGTGTCATTCCAGGGTGTTGGTATCATTTCCTGGGGTGTCATAGTGGACTTGGTGACCCTCCAGACACGAATTTGGGTTTCCCCCTTAACGAGTATATGTTCCCCATAGACTATAATGGGGTTCGAAACCCATTCGAACACTCGAACAGTGAGCGGCTGTTCGAATCGAATTTCGAACCTCGAACATTTTAGTGTTCGCTCATCTCTAGTTACTACCTGTGTAGTAGAACAAGCTATTTCTGACCAAGTTAACCACTTCCCTTCCCTAGACTGCCTTTTTACATCCTATTTGATGAGCAAATTTGAAATTAGGACATAAAAGGCATTTGAAAAGCACCCCTCAAGTACAGGGGTCTTAGAAATGGGGGTGCTAATGCAGTTAATGGCAGCCTGAGAACATGATTAATGTACCCCAATATGATACCAATAAAAAGAACAGCTCAATGGGGCAACACGGTGGCTAAGTGGTTAGCACTGCAGCCTTGCAGTGCTGGAGCCCTGAGTTTGAATCTCACCAGGAACAATATCTGCAAGGAGTTTATATGTTCTCTGTGTTTGTGTGGATTTCCTCCCATTCTACAAAGACATACTGATAGGTTAAAAAAAAAAAATGTACATTGTGATCCCTATATGGGGCTCACAATCTAAATAAAAAAAAGAACAGCTCAGTTCATGAAAAAAAAACAACCCTCAACCAGGTCCATCAACAGAAAAATAAAAATGCTACGCCTCTCATAAGATGGAGATGCCAAAACAATTGGTTTTTTTCCCCAAATGGGTTTTTGTTTTTCAAAATTAGCAATGCAAAAAAACAGTATCATACTAACGCACAAAGGTAATGTTACTTATACTGTATGGTGAATGGCAAAAAATTTGAAATGTTAAAAAGCAATGTCTGAATTGATGAATTATAGGCATCTCAGAAGGGTGTGTTTACAAAATGTATTTCATACTGGAAAGAAACAAGTCCTCATATTGCTATATAACCATATAAAAATATAGCTTGTAAAATACAACAACAAAAACTGTGCTGCAGAATATGTTGGTGCTATATAAATAAAATGTATTATTATTATTATTAGTAGTAGTAGTAATAGTAGTATTAATAAAACAAGAAGGCAATAACGCGGCATTAAAAATGAAGAGAAAAATAAATCATGTAAAAGACAAATAAAGGTAGCAATGCTCAAGGCTGAGAGAACAATTGCCAATGAAAGAAGGAATAATAAAAAATATTCTCCAACTACATAAATAATAATAAAAAAAAACTAACAATGTAAGCCCTCTCAAAAAATAATCAGAATAATGGTGGTGGAGGATAAGGAAAAGGCAGATCTATTAAATGTCTTTCTCTACTAAACATACACAAGAAAATCTAATGACCAAAGGCATGATTAGGGATAATAAAATTCCCTGATAAATGTCACCTGTTTAACCCAGAAGGAAGTGTGACAGCGCCTTCAAAATAATAGGCAAATCACTGGCCATTTGATGGCACACATCCCAAGTTCTGAGGGATTAATGCACAATGATAGGCAGACTCATATCTAATATTTAAGAATTCAGTATTGACTGTGGAACTATTTTCACTAATTTTCCAGATTAAAAGGCCCAACACTCACGATGAGGTTGCGGATGGTCTCCTGAGGAATTTCCTCCCAGACCTGGACTAAAGCATCTGCCAACTCCTGGACAGAATCTGTCGACCAGTAGGCCGCAGCGCAGATCTTCTCCAGCGGTAAAGCTTTCTTCTCTGCCCAGGAGTTGGAGACTGATCTTGTAGAGTGTGCTGTAAGAAAAGCAGGGGGAGATAACCCTTGCATTGAGAAGGAGATTTTTATAGCCTCCTTTACCCACCGAGATATTGTGGGCTTTGAGGCCCTTGTGTTGTCCAACAAAATTAATAAGAATATTCTCTGATCTTCTGAAGGCACGAGAATGCTCCAAATAGGTCAGGAGACACCTGACTAGGTCCAGGGTATGAAACCTGACTTCCTCTGGAAAGGAAGGAGACAGATAAAACACAGGCAACTAAATCAGCTGGCCAATACTGGAGAGAGAAGGCACCTTGGGCCAAAATCCCGAAAGAAACTGGAGTTGAATAATATATGGATCCTCCAAGGAGAGTGCCTGTAATTCCCCTACCCTCTTGGCAGATGTGATAGCCAGGAGAAATGTTGTTTTGTAGTGAGGAATTTTACAATTGTCTCTTCCAGAGGCTCAAATGATAAAATGCAGAGTGCCGTTAGGACCATACTGAGGTCTCATATGTGGACAGGAGCAGGAACTGCAGGTCTCAACCTTTCACAGAGGTACTCACTAAAGGTTCCTGAGACAAACGCCTCCCCAGATAGGCAGACAAATCGGCTAGATGAACCTTAAGGGTGGAAACAGAGAGCCCTTCGTCGAGCCCCTCCTGAAGAAAAACCAGGATCGCCACAATTGAGGGATTGGAAGAGTCCACATCATGTTCCCAGCACCAGGAATTGAAGATGTTACCCATTCTGCAGTAATTCTCATTAGTAGATTCCGCACAGGAACAAGCAAGAATTTTTAGGACGGCTCTTGACAGTCCTCTATTCCTCAATAGGGACTGGTCAACCTCCAGGCTGTCAGGTTGAATCTCCTCAGATGCTGGCTAGAGATGAGCAAGTACTGTTCAGATCAGCCGATCCAAACAGCACGCTCGCATAGAAATGAATGGACGTAGCCGGCACGCGGGGGCTTAGGCGGCTGGGCCGCCGTTGAAGCGGAAGTACCAGGTGCATCCATTCATTTCTATGGAGCGTGCTGTTCAGATCGGCTGATCCGAACAGTACTCGCTCATCTCTAATGCTGGCAGCTCAGCTCTCCTTGAGTTAACAGGTCTGTGAAGGGGGGAAGCCTCCAGTATATGCCTTGAATCATCTTCATGAGTTCGGCAAACCAAGTCCTTTTTGGCCAAAATGGGGTTATGGCAATTCCCAAGACTTGGTCTTGTCTGATCTTCATAAATACCCTGTGTATGATGGAAACTGAAGCGAATATATATATCAGCCTGAACCTCCATGGGATGGACAGGGCATCCACTGCCAACGGATTGTCCTCCTGGTACAGTGAGCAGAAGGTTTCCACCTTGGCGTTGAGTCGGGTTGCCATAAGATCGACCTCCAGGAGACCCCATCTTTGGACAATCTGTTAAAACACATCTGGATTGAGAGACCATTCTCCTGATATGGTAATACTCCAACTCCACTGATCCGCTACTATGTTTAGGGAGCCCTTGATGTGAACAGTGGATAAGTGGGACAGGTTGTGATCTGCCCACATAAAAATTAGGTTCGCCTCTCTTAGTAGGGCTGGAGACCTGGTACCTCCTTGTTTGTTGATATAGATTGCCATGGTCATGTTGTCTGACTGGACTTTGACTCCTTTTCCCAGTGAGGAGAGGGGAGAAGTGACACAATGCAAGGTACACTGCCCTGAGCTCCTTCTGGTTGGATGTTCCCTCCTCTGGTCTTTTCCAACGTCCTTGGACGGTCTTGTCTTCTAGATTGGCTCCCCATCCCCAATGGGATGCATCTGTTGTCAACAGGGTCCACACTGGCTGGACCGAGGACCTTCCATCTTTCAGGTGTATCCAACATCTGAGGGAAAGACGAATACTGGGAGAAAGGCAGATTCTCTTGTGCAGTTCCCATGGAGACCTGTTTCAGGCGCTCAACACTTCCATCTGGAGGGGACGCAAATGCCATAAAGCCCAAGGGACTGCCCTGGCCGAGGATGACATCAGGCTGAGGACTCTCATGGCGGTAAGGATGGTAATTCGCTGGGTTCTGAAGAGATAACGGGCAGCTGTCTCTATCCGCAATTTCCTTGCGCTGGTGAGAGAAATCTGCATCTTTTGTGAATCCAAGACAAACTCCAGGAATGTTCTTTGGGTAGATGGCATTATTTCTGGTTTCTTCCAATTGATTGATTCCTAACCTCTGTAGGAAGGAAATGGCTATCTGAAAATGACGGAGAAACGGGATAGACTGAGCTTTTATGAGCCAGTTGTCTAGATAGGGAACAAAATAACAGGTCGTGTAATCGGAGGGCGGCAGCGACAGGTGCGACCACCTTGGTGAAGGCATATGGGGCGGAGGAGATGCCAAATGGAAGTGTGGCAACCTGAAAATGCTCTCTGTGGCCAGACATCTGGATAGCAATCCTGAGATATTTCCTGTGTGGATGATAGATGGGGACATGGAGGTTGGCGTACTTTAGATCCAGGGTTATCATAACTTCGTTCCGCTGGAAGGAGTATGTCACAGAGTCTGCTGATTCCATCTGGAATGGTCCTCTTCTTATATACTTGTTGAGGAATTTCAGATCTATTTTCATCCTCCAGTCTCCCGATGGTTTTGGAACCAGGAAGACTGGAGAGTAGACCTCCAGGCCCAGTTCTGAAGAGGGGACCCTTCTCAGAGCCCCTTTTTCGATGTATACTGTGGCGGATCTCTCCAGGATGGTCTGCTGGATGGCAGGCAAAGTGCGAGTTAGTAAGAAGCAATTGCGGGGAGGTTGGATGAACTCTATGGGATAACCATACTCTACAACCCGCGATACCCAAGGATCTTCTATCAGATGGTGCCACATGGTGGTGAAGTGGGAAAGACAACTGCCCACAGGGCCTTTGGCCACAGAGCGTGGCGTATCTTCAAAAGTTAGGTCTCCTCTTTGCTCTTCTCTGGAGAGCCCACGCCCCGCTCTTCTGGAGCGATACCTACTCCTTTGAGGCTGAGAGCAGCCTGGGAGGAGGAACCTCTACCCTTAGAAGGGGGAGCTCTTCTACCTCGGGAAGACTTTGGCAGGGATCTCCTCTAGCACCTGCCAACCCTTCCATTAGGTCATCCAGCCAATGGCCAAAACCATTCCCAGGTTCAAAGGGAAGGGCGCACAAGCCGTACTTGGTGGTAGTATCGGCCCTCCATGGCCTAAGCCAAAGGGGTCTTCTGGCACCGGTCCATTGGGCCATGACCTTAGAGGCAAGCCTTTATTGCTGCCTCGATGCTTCTTCCATGAAGTCAGCCACCATCTGAATGGACTCCAACGAGGCCAAGATGTCGTCCCGGGAAACTCCCGAACTCCCGTGTCAATGTCTCGCTCTAATTGGACTATACGGGATTGTAAATCATCCGAGACTTCAGCCACGGCAATGGCGACCAACGCCTGAGCAGACGTGGCTGAGTAGACCTTCTTCAAGGTGGAATCCACTCTTCAGTCTAAGGGATCTGGCAAGTTGGAACTGTTGTCCATACCGTTTTTCCTGACAATTTTTTCACTGCAAAATCCACTTTTGGGGGAGGTCCCCACCGATCCAGTTACCGTACAATTGGACATAGGTTTGTGAAAATTCTAGTGGCCAAGTAGGCCCTTTCGGGCTATTTCCACTCATGCTCCATGACCGCAGTCAGAGCAGCGTCTGTTTGGAAGGCCCTTCTCCCCCAGAAGTGGACGCAGAGGCTTCCCCATCAACATCCAGGTCCCCTCTTGACCAGATGGACTTCGGCAGCCTGGGTGTTCTTTCCCAGTGGAAAATAGGTCTGCTGGAAACTATAGACTCCTCATCGTCCGAAACCATGGAGTCATCCTCTACATGAAGTCTTTCCATGGAGGGTAAGGAAAGTGAGCGTCTTTCTGTACGCTGTTTTTTAGTGAGCTGAGCCAGGGAGCTACGGATATCCTTTAATGAATCCGCCTAGACAAGAGAGATAGGATGCTTACCAGAAGTGAGGAAGATACTTCCACTTTTATTCCGGATCCGTACTCACCAAACCACCTCCTTGTGGAGGGTCTATAATATGCGTCTGCAAGATGCTTCTGCTCATGGTGCTCCCAGAGGAGCAGAGATAGCAGGTACTCAAGGCAGGTAGCCACCCCTAGGAGGCCAGTAAGTAGTTGAGTCAGGCAGATGCTGCAGATGGCTGCCCAAGTAGCCAACAGTGAGATGAGCGCAGGTAGTCAAGCAGACACAATAGGTGTCAGTAGGCAAGTGGCAGGCAGCCCACAGGCAGACGCTGCAGATGACAGCAGGCAGATCCAGTTCTCGGGTAGAGTACAAACAGTATTGAACTCTAGAGCCGATGCACTCAACATAAAAGTCTGTTTCCCTACAGACTGAACCACAAAAAAAACCTCCCTTTTTTTTTTTTTTTTTTTGTAAAAGAGAGGACTTTCTCACTCACAAAAGTAGTCTTGGTGCACCTTCAGCTTACCTCACCTGAGCTGTGGGAGTTGCTAGAAAAAAACTCACTGCCATATGACAGGTTGCTGTTCACATTAGCTGCGCTTTAAGGCAGCGGGCGAAGCCTGGCCAGACAGGTGCGCACAAGCCATAGCAATCGCACAGGCCATAGTAATCGCACAGGCCATAGCAATAGACATTAATGCTTTTAGATTCTGCACTGAACATAAGAGGGAAAGCAGAAAGCACCCACACAACTTCCACAGCTGACTGCAACACAGGCAGGTGGGCACAGGCCATAGCAATAGATATTAGTGCTTCTAGATTCTGCACTGAACATAAAGGGAAAGTTGAAAGCTCCCACACAACTTCCACATGCCTGCAACTTTAATACATAGAGGCATGGACGGGCCAAAGCAATTGATATTAGTGCTTTTAGATTCTGCACTGAACATAAAGGGAAAGCTGAAAGTTCCCACACAACTTCCATTCTACGACTGCGGCACAGATAAGTGCACACAGGCGCCAACAAACACAACAGAAAGGAAGTTGACAGAGTGACCATAGCAATAGATATCAGTGCTTTTAGTTTCTGCACTAAACACAGAGGAAAAGCTGGAGAGGACTCAGCTTACCTTACTGGGCAGTGAATGAGCTGTGACATAGCTGAACAAAATCAGAACACCCTGGAAAGCAGGTAAGACAAAACTTAAATCTTTCTCTTAGAAATAAATAGAAGGGAAAGAAAAGAGAAAGAAGAGAATGGTTTATAGACACCTTCTTCCAACCCCTACAGGAGGCCCCAGGGCCTCCACCACCTGTCCAGTCACACAGTACTGAAAAAAACACGCGGGGGGATGTCCCTGTGCCCTCTTATAGGGTCATAGCCAGGTGTATGTAAATTTGGCTAATTAAAATTCCACCTGTCCTACCAGCACACAGGGGCAGAAAATACCCCTGTATTGTGCTGCTGGTGGGACGACAGGGAATGTTTTTATTGGCAACATTGTAATGAAATATTACTGGCCCTTTAAATAAAATAAAGGTCGCAGTGACTGAGAGGTCAGACCTGGTGGAGAGCACAGAACTCGCTGCAATCCCCCCCTTATCCTGAAATGAAAGCCACCAACCCAATTATCCAGAGGAAAGAGAAACAACCCCCCAGAAGGGGGGGACAAAAAATTCCTTTCTTTGGGCCCATTCACATGGAGTAACATGCCGCGTGACCTGGCACATATATGCCGTGTGAGATTTTGCGGGCCGTATACGCTCCCATTGATTTCAATGGGAGCGTGGATCGTAAACGCCGCGTTATTTTGCCATTTGCCCCAGATATGGCGATAGGATATAACCCTGGGTCATATCTCGTCTGCTGCCTACTGGTGTCTGTCTATGTTTGTTTGTCTATCTATGTCTGTCTAAGGCACCTGTATATCCACCTCCATGCATCCATCTCCATGCATCCATCTCCGTGCATCCGTCTCCTTGCATCCATCTCCTTGCATCCTTCTCCAAAAAAATATGAAAGCGCAGGTCATCCGATGTAATCCAGCAAAATAAACCTGTGAAAAATAAATAAATAATAAACTAGAGCAGGCCATACATATGAGAGTTGACGTCTGAACAATAGATGTCATCCAACTTTCCACCACACATGCTAGGTCAATAACTACAAGTAAGTAACCCATCCACCCAAACCATTCTCAGCACTATATACATTAGTAGCTGAGGCTGAGCAGTCTACAGCTATTCCTCTCTAATCTTCCATGTACATGAACACTTAACATACATGTTTTTTTAACAGTGACTGGAAGCTACTTATTGATGTAGCAACCTGTAAACTAAATTAATGTACATTGCACTTCAAGTACTGTTTGGCCAAAATCAGTGGGGTTGTGTTAATGTACATGCTGACATTTAGGCAGGGCCACACACAGAACACATCGGAGAACTTCCACCATGGTAAGAAAGCCTGAAATTAGATGGCGCCCCCCCCCCCCCCCCTCCAAGCAACACAAGGCACACAAAGAGTTATAAAGTGTCAAATACACATAGAAAATGAGGTTTAAGCATATACACCAGTTTTTTTAGTAGAAATTACAGAGTGAAGAGCTACATACCCAGACCGACCGTCCTCTTCAAGCTGTCAAGCTCAAATGACACCAGATGGCTCAGGTAAAGAACTGTACACATTCTACACCCATTGTGACATCATGAGATGTCTGTGATGTCATGTGGCATCTATAATGCAGCAGAGATCATGATCACATCACAGATATGTAACAATGACCGCATCAATATAAAGCTACATCACAGCACAACATGGAAGAGCCCTGATATATTATGACACACATATAAAGGGACCCAACATGTAAGAGTCGTGATATATCGTGACACACATATAAAGGGACCCTTTTCCTTTAGTACATATCACCTACTGCTCTATTTACTAAAGAAAAAGACAGGATCCCAGACTGGTCACCCCCTGATCCTACATGACCAAAGGAGCTGATAACAGAGAACTAGAGCATTTTCCTAATAGTTTTATGTTACAAAATGTTTGTTCTACAAATTATATAGAACAAAAAAAAGAAACAAATATAAAAGGCATTAACCTAATGGTTCACCTCCCTGTCCAAGTGCCGTTAGACCATATGGACATATCTTTGTGCATTTTGGAGGGCTAAAAACCCATTCCCCGGGTGTGCACATGTTCATAGAATGAGGCTTAAGAACATTTCTAAGAATTGTCTGTCCAGTAAATAATTGTCCTAACAATCACAGCAAGAATCACATTGTACAGAGGTCTAGCTGAGATTTTGATGGTGTTGATGCAACAATCCCAAACTTCAGACCACCTTCCACCCTTCCCTTCCCTTCCCAACAACACAATGTGTGAAGGAGTCAGCACTAAGAAAAAAGCTACTTACCTGCACGTCTGTCCTCTTCAAGCTGCAAAGCTCTAGTGACACAAGATAGCTGACAATGAGAACTTGACACATTCTACACCCATTGTGATGTCACAGGGTGTCTATGAACATTTGGTGTTTACTTTTTGCCTCATTCTCCAGTTAAGCATAGCTTTTTATGCTATATATTTGTTCATGGATAATTAAGTAGTATGACCACAATTATTAAATGGTATGTTCCTCTAAAAAATTTATCACCTCTAATGTCAGGAGGGAATGGATTAAGACAGACATATAAAACCTGTCATAAGAATCAGTTTTCAAGTGTAAGTGATATAAAGTTTAAACAAGAGAGGACATTCAAGCTTCCAATCTGTTACAGTGTCATTTGCAACTTGTTTGTAGTACACACTGCACAGGAAAAGGAGGAAGTGAATAACAAAGTGGAATACAGTATATCTCGCATCAATCACTGCAAAAACTGTGTCAAAGAGTAAGGGAACTAAAAATTCAACAATAGTGGAAAAAATGTATTTATTCACCAAAACATCTAGCATACTGTAGCTATTTCAGTCAGGGCGTGTTCACATCTGCGCCCCAGTCTCCGCTTTCAGTTTTCCGCCTTCTGCCCAAGAAAGTGGACAGGAGATGGAAACCAGCAGTCACTTTTCAAACCCATTCATTTGAATGGGTTTGCAAAGTGTCCGCCCATGAGTGTCCTCTGGACTCTGCTGCGAAACCATTTTTTTTTTTTTTTTTTTAACCAGACACAAAGTCGGACATGCAGGACTTTGTGTCCGGTTAAAAAAAATCGATTTCGCCGCAGAGACCACAAAACGCTCACGGGGGGACATTGTCTTCCGGGTTTCCGTCTCCTGTTGGCAGAAGATGGAAACCTGAAAGCGAAGACCGGGGCGCAGATGTGAACCCACCCTCAATAGCATTAACTGGAAAAAAAACAAGTCATTACAAATTAAGACGTTATTTTTAGTTTTTTTAGTTAGTTAACAGATTTATAATTCGAGAAACAGCTAGTTCTGTGGAAGATGTGATAGTAACCATGATAACTGTGACTCATCTTTTCCAGAAAACATCAGAAAAAAGCTGAACATTATTTTTATCTGATAACATAAGAAATGTCAGGTTGAGGTTCCCTAGGTCCACCAGATAATTTGATTCTGGACTGCCCACTCTCCAAAAAGCGTTATGAAACAAACCATAGTATCCTTCACATTTAGATGGCTTTTGTCAGACCATTACTGTGAGAGAGCTTGGACCCACCAGAGGATCCTCTGGTGCTTTGGTGAGTCACACAATGTGTGAGGTGTGTAAGTTTTTTTATTTCTTGATCTTGTAATCACAAATGCTGCTTTATATGCAGTTTTTCAAACAAGCTAAGACTAGCTTCAACAGGTTGAAAAACTGTATGTGTGAATCCTGCCTAATGAAAACAAACTGTTACTTTACAGTTCCAATGGACTCCATTGGACTGTTGTAGTTCTGGTATTTTCAACAACACTAACAGGGCAAAAGTCTAGTGGAAACCGTTTTCATGAAAGTGGGAAGACTGTTCTATGATTGTACATCATACATGCTTCATACATATGCTTCATACATGTGGTCCTATAGGGTTTTTGTTTTTTTTGCTACTAATGTCCCCATTTAGGTTGAAGCACATTTTGCATTTTGCTTTAACCCTTTCCCGCCGATGGCATTTTTTGACTTTCGTTTTTCGTTTTTGACTCCCCTCCTTCTAAACCCCATAACTTTTTTATTTCTCCGCTCCCAGAGCCATATGAGGTCTTAATTTTTGCGGGACAAATTTTTCTTCATGATGCCACCATTAATTATTCTATATAATGTACTGGGAAGCAGGAAAAAAATTCTGAATGGGGTGGATTTGAAGAAAAATGCATTTCTGCGACTTTCTTACGGGCTTTGGTTTTACGGCGTTCACTGTGCAGCCAAAATGACATGTCCCCTGTGTTTCGGTATGATTCCAGGGATACCAAATTTATATGGTTTTATTTACATTTTGACCCCTTAAAAAAAATCCAAAACTATGTTAAAAAAAATTTTTTCTAAAAGTCGCCATATTCCGACAGCCGTAACTTTTTTTATACGTCAGTGTACGGGGATGCATAGGGCGTCTTTTTTTGCGGGGCGGGGTGTACTTTTAAGTTCTACCTTTTTCGGGAAATTCTATTGCTTTGATCACTTTTTATTCAAATTTTTATCAAAATCAAAACAGTGAAAAAACGGTGGTTTGGCACTTTTGACTATTTTTCCCGCTAAGACGTTTACCAAACAGGAAAAATATTTTTATAGATTTGTAGAGCGGGCGATTTTGGGCACGGGGATACCTAACATGTATGTGTTTCACAGTTTTTAACTACTTTTATATGTGTTCTAGGGAAAGGGGGGTGATTTGAATTTTTAATACTTTTTATATTTTATTTATTTATTTTTTGCATTTATTAGACCCCCTAGGGGTGTTGAACCCCTGGGGGACTGATCACTAATGCAATGCATTACAATGCTAATGCATTGCAATGCATTGCAAAAAATCATCCTTTCTTTTGCAGGCTGCATAGACCAGCCTGCAAAAGAGAGAATTTGCAGACAAGCCTGGGAGCCTTGTAAAGGCTCCCGGCTGTCATGCCAACGTAACGTCGGCCCTGGAGCTTGCTCCAGGAACCGGCGATCACTGGCAAAATGCCTCCGATCGATCCGGGTACCGATCGGAGGCATTAGAGCCAGTTGTCTACTGCTTAAAGCAGTAGACACCCGGCGGCTATGGCGGTCGCCATAGTTACAGACCCGACATGCGCCATACTATTACGGCTCATGTCGGGGAGGGGTTAAGGCTGTGGGCGTACACAATAAGGAGCAGCCTGTCTTCCTTCCCCATCCAATATAACTAGTTTGGTTTGTTTAAATGTAATTCTGCCAGGCGTAACTGTGCAAGAGCAAACTAATAGCTGATAAAAATTCCAATGGACCATGATAGTGCACTACCTTCTAGCAAAGCTACTTGCTGTCTGTGAATTACATAGCATCTGTACCCACACAAGCAGCCAGAAGTACATACAAGTATATAGAAGACTTTCGTTTACATTGGAAGCTGTGAGATATACAGAATCTTCAGTCTTTGCAATTTGTACGCATATGAGGAAAATCAGTCCCTCCCATCTGCATTCACTTTGTGAAGAGAGAAAACTCCTTCCCCTCCCCATTTTTCGTTCTTGCTGCTAGAGTCATACTTCCCTGGTAACAAAGCAGTAAACCAGGGGTCTCAAACTCGCGGTCCGCGGGCCAACTGCAGCCCTCGGGACAATAGTTTGTGGCCCCTACCTCAATACATAGCTCCCAACTGTCCCACATTTAGCGGGAAAGTCTCGCTTTTATACTGTTGTCCCACGCAGCTCCCTGCATGTCCCTTTAGTGTTGTACTTAAACTTTCCTTCAATCCCCCCCCCCCCCCCTCAGCTCTTATAACAGCGATAAAAGTGATGGGTGATCGGTGGAAAGCTTGTACTACTGTAAACTGAAGGACCTGTATGTGATGTCACCGTTGTTATGGTCAGCAGGGTTTATTTAAAAAACAAAAAACTAAACCCTACGGAGCCGTCTGGGCTACTGACTAACACCTAAGTGTGAATACTGTCTGATAGTTCAAGTCACTGCCAGCTAAATTAAATCAGCAGGTGTACTCTGTTACCATTCACAGAGGCATGCAGTCAGAGCAAACGCACAAATAAACTAACTGGCTAGCCAGCACTCCTGGACTAGCCAGAGACCAACAAACCCTGTGTGCTTCTAGTTCCACCCAACCCCCCAAAGCAACTACAGCCAGCAACCTGTCAGTGTGAATACTGACTGACACAGCAAAGAGCTTTCACACAACTCACATACACAAGGCAGCATGCTGCCCAACTACCAATGGCATTGCTGTCTCTGGGGAATTTACTAACTAGGGCCACTAAATATTTTACAGGCTGGAACCCAAGCACCACACACACATCAATTCAGTTTATCAGATTTGGTTTGTGATTTGATCTTAGAGCGCCGGGCGTCCAGACCAGCCCCCTTATATAGGCAAGGGGCGGTCACCAGCAAATAGCCCAGCTGCCCAATCCGAGCGTCCATTGGTCGACACACCAGTCCATCAAAGACTCGATCACACCCGGCTGTTGCAAGGCAGGTTAACCCCTGCAACCCTGGACTGTACAGAAGAACAGGCAGCAACGCCCATCTCATGGCCGCAGCTTCTGCACAATCCTAACAACCGTCCAGTTACCCCTACGTCCAGTTTAATGTCCCCCTCTAGTTGCCCCCAGTTTAATGTCCCATTTCAGCTGCCATTAATTTATTTCCCCCCTCCAACTACCCACACTGTTTAATGTCTCCCTCAGCTGCCCCAATTTCATGTCTCCTCTAGTTTCCCCCAGTTTAAACTGGGGGACCAGGAGAGGGACTCAATACTGTGGGACATTTGGAAGGGAACATTATAATGTGGAGTCATATAACGTATGGGTGACTGTAGGAGGATTATACTGTGTATGGACACATGAAAAATAAATGAGAATGGGCGGAGTCAACATAAAAGTGAGTGGGGCTAAATTTGCTGCAGCGCCCATAGCTTGTGGAAAACCTGATGCAGCCCAGCCTCACTCAGACTCTACCTCCAGTGGCCCCCGGGTAAATTGAGTTTGAGACCCCTGCAGTAGACTGTAAATTAGATAGAACGGAGACACCCAATGGCAAAAACTTAGAGAGTTTTTCAGACAAAAAGCAGCTACATTTTTAAATTAAAGGGCATTACATGCTGGTCCAGAATCAAATTCTCTACGAAATGAGACAGTTATCTGAAAAGTTAGTGACCTTTTAAAATGTTATGTCTGTAACCACTTTCTAGCTCTTTCACAAAAACATAGTACAGTCAAAGTAAAAGCAACAGATGTGTCTATGCGTAAACCATGGTAACTGGCAGTAACAAACAGCCTGATTAAAACATACTGCACTGTCCATTTTGTTGCACTCTATAAAATTTAACTTAGTATTAAGGGGTTTTGGCAAGGAAAAAGAGCCTCAAAATCCAGCTCCAAAAACAGCTCCCATTGACTTCAATGGGAGCTGCTCGCTTTTTTTTTCCGCTAGCTATTAGTGGAAAAAAAAGTGAGCTGCTCTATCTTGCCACGAATGACGTCGCTGACTTAGCCGCGGTGTACGTGACGCGAGGCTCCCTCCCAATAAGGCCCATTCTTAAGGCCTAATCTGGAGCTGAATGCCACGCATAAGTGTTCACACGTGAAATGCAATTTCCGCCGTGTGAACATACCCTAAATGGATCACAAATAACTTTTTTCTACAAATTTCCCGAATAACATATTACACACAGGTGCTATGTTTATCTTAGCAGATTCCGAGGCCCCGCTCATTTGATATGACGCACTTCACAGCTGTTCCTGACTGACATCCAAGAGCTGTGTCTGGGCTGAGCCATACACAAGCATATCAGCTTGTACTTGTCCATAACAAAGCAGAGAAGGTATTGCAGAGCTTTACACGAATTACAGACTGTTCTGTTCTCACGACTCCAAACATCTCTCTGTTTGCATTGCCAGAAGAGCCTTTGGTGTGTTTACAAGCACGCCATGTTCATGAACAAGTGCTAGCTTTATTATACATAACAATGAATCATCAGACACAGCATCCTGCTGTCCCTCCTGCAGCCTCCCACAGCACATAAACTATTGCCTTATTCTGTGCAGGCTAGACACACAGCATCATGGGATTTGTAGTATAAGTCACTTCCTCCTACAATCTCTTCCTGAATGAGATGAGGAAAGAAACTGCTGTGCTTGGCGTTTGTGCTGCTATAGAAGTTTCATTAAGAAGCCTGACTCAGGGTAATTCTACGTTACATGATATCAGGAATACACATGATGTGATTTGTCGTTGTAAAGTGATCTTTGAAACTGTAGTAACAAAGCTGTGTCTCTCTGTAGTAGCTGCTGCTTGCTGTGAGTACATGGGAGGGGGCTGCTGCTCAGGTCACTAACACAGGTGAGTCTTCTCACTTTATATAGTTGTTTGTACTATGGGGCTGCTAATAAGACTCATGCAACGCACTTTCTCTGACTACTCATTGCAGTGTATTTTTACATGGTATTAGTATTATTTAGTAAAGTCTACTTTATTAGATAATTTTGTTTTGTTGGTCTAATGCGTCCAACACAGCAGCACAACAGATGGGGTATTCCTGCCCCTGCGTGCAATCAGGACAGGTGGAACTTTTACTCAATCAAAGAACCTCCCCTATAAGAGGTCACCAGACCTCCCCCTCCTCGTGTTTTTTTCTGTCCTGCGGACAGGGACAGGTGGTGAGGAGGCCTGTGGCCTCCTCCGGGATCTGAAGAAGATGGCTGTTAGCTCCTTCTTCTTTCCCTTTCTTTCCTTCTCTTTCTTTCCTTCTGAGAGAAAGATTTAGGTTTTGTCTTACCTGCTTTGCAGGGTGTCTGATGGTTCAGCTGTGCACAGCTCATTCACTGCCCAATAAGGTAAGCTGAGTCCTAGCTTTCCTCTGTGTTTTCTGAAAACTAAAAGCACTGATACTTTTTGCTATGGGCACTCTATTATGTTGATTGTATGTCTATTGCAATGGCCTGTATGTACCTGTCTGTGTTACAGTCAGGCATGGAATTTTTGTGGGAGCCTTGCTTCCCTTCATGCTTAGTGCATAGTGTAGCACTTATGTCTATTGCAATGGCCTGTATGTACCTGTCTGTGTTACAGTCTGGCATGGAATTTGTGTGGGAGCCTTGCTTCCCTTCATGCTTAGTGCATAGTGTGAGCACTCATTTCTATTGCAATGGCCTGTCTGTGTTACAGTCAGGCATGGAATTTGGGTGGAGCCTTTGCTCCATTCATGCATAGTGCATAGTGTAGCACTTATGTCTATTGCAGTGGTGTGTATGTACCTGTCTGTGTTACAGGCAGGCATGGAATTTGTGTGAGAGCCTTGCTTCCCTTCATGCTTGGTGCATAGTGTGAGCACTCATTTCTATTGCAATGGCCTGTCTGTGTTACAGTCAGGCATGGAATTTGTGTGGAGCCTTGCTTCCTTCATGCTTAGTGCATAGTGTGAGCACTTATGTCTATTACTGTGGCCTGTAGGTGCCTGGCTGTGTTACAGTTCACAGGCATGGAATTTGTGTGTCAGCTTCTGCTCCCTTTATGCTTAGTGCATAGTTGTGCATGTCTATTGCGATGCCCTGTGCGATTGTTATGGCTTTACCGCACCTATCTGGCCGGGTCTTCCCGCTGCCCTAAAGCGCAGCTAATGGGAACTGCAGCCTATGAGATGGCAGTGAGTTATCCAGCAACTCCCACAGCTCTGGTGAGGTAAGCTAAGGTGCACCAAGACTACTTTTGTGAGTGAACAAGTCCCTTAAAAAAAAAAAAAAAAAAAAAAAAAAAAAAAAAAGGGGAGTTTTTTTCGTGTTGCTGTCTGTAAGGAAACAGACTTTTATGTTAAGTGCACCGGGTCTAGAGTTCTATACTGTTCGTACTCTACCCGAAGGCTAGATCTGCCTTCTCCATCTGTGCCATCTGCCTGTGGGCTGCCTGACTAACGCCTACTGTGTCGGCGTCACTACAAATTTGATCATTGGGGTCGTCCCCCAAGAGTCGATATGGCTGTCTCTAAATTATCGAGGCGCACGTTAGTGCCATCAGAAGATGGCTCAAATCTCCAGGAGGCGATATACAGGCGTGCAGAGGGTTCCCTGCACCGAATTTATACTGCAGCATCTGCGCAGGCCTCCGTGGGAGTTCAACAGGAGAAGTCGTTCAGTTCCTGCGAGGTAATAGATCTACTCTGTGTAGAGATATCTATACAGGTGTTCCCTGTGATGATCTTCTGGCGTTCCTATCCTCCACCTCCGTAGCAGTGGATTATTTGGCAGAAGCAGGTTTGTATCAAGTGAAGATTGCGGCGAAGGCTATCTCATTAGCCACGGCCGCAAAACGCCCCCTGTGGATGAAGCCCTGGAGGGCAGATAGTACTTCCAAATACAACTTGTGCGCACTTCCGTTTGAGCCGGGGAGGCTCTTTTGGAAAGAGCTGGATACCATTATGGAGGTATAAATTGACACACCATCCGAGAGCCTGAGAAGGAGAAAACTACCTTCTGACGTCTACTCCCCCCTCCCCTTGTATACGCTTTGCCAGTGGAAGGTCGACTTTCCCACTTCTCGGCGGCATGGAGCCGTCACATTCAGGACCCATGGGGCCTCCAGCTCGTGTATTCGAGCTACAAAATAAAGTTCACATCTCACCCACCCGACAAATTTGTGTAAACCCGCGTTTTGTGTTCAAAAGCAGATCCTTCTGGAGAACGCTGTTCAGGGATACCTGGACAAAGGCGCTCTAGAGCCAGTGCTTGGCAGAGCAATCGACCGGATTTTACTCTCCAGTGTTTTTGGGACCCAAAACATCGGGAGTCAGAGACTGGTGGTCGATTTAAGATTTCTCAACCAATACGTCCTCAAGACCCATTTCCGGAAGGGAACTATCAGGTCAGTGACACCTTTTCTGCACCGAGGAGACAGGTTTGTCACCCTAGATTTAAGGGACGCATATTTACACGTCCCGATATTTCCGCCACACAGAAGGTTCTTGAGGATCGGGGTTGTGCTGAACGGTACTCTGTGTCATCTGCAGTTCACAGCTCTTCCGTTCGGAATATCCTCGCCCCCCCCCCCACACCTTTACAAAGGTCGTGGCCCCGGTCGTTGCAGCTCTTCGGCTCCAAGGTATATTCATCATACCGTACCTAGACGATTGGCTGTTAAAGGCCCACTCAACAGAGGTTCTCGCGGCCCACCTAAGGATCACTATCGCCTTCCTAGAAGAGTTAGGCGGGCTGATCAATGGTCAAAACTCGGTAGTCGTCCCCACCACCAGAATCCAGTTCTTGGGTTCACTGTGGACTCTCAGAGGATGGAGATATCTCTCCCTCACAGTCAGAAGGAGTAGATTTGTCGGGCGTTGCAACATCTGGCGGATACGCGGGAGGTTCGGGTAAGAACCTCAATGAAGGTCCTAGGTTTAATGTCAGCAGCTGCAGATGCAGTTCCATGGGCACTAGAGCATATGCGTCCACTACAGAGCGAGATCCTCAAGGTTTGGAGCCGCAGCCCCTCAGGGCTGAAGAAGCCTATCCAGTTGTCCATCAGTACCCGTCGATCACTGCAATGGTGGTCCCTATTGAAGGACGGGATGTCCACGGTCCAGCCCGACTGGACCCTGTTGACAACGGATGCCTCCTTCCATGGCTGGGGAGCGCATCGGGGGGAGACCCTGGCACAAGGGACATGGAGCCGACTGGAGACTGCTCAGTCATCGAATTGGCGCGAGTCTGCGCAGTGTATTGAACCCTGCTATACTTCACCCAGGATCTACGCGGCAAGGCGGTCAGAGTCAGGACGGACAACGTCACGGTGGTCCTCTACCTGAACAAGCAGGGAGGGATGAGGTCCCCTCCCTCTTCAAGCTAACAGATCAGATTTTTTTCCTGGGCTGAGGAAAATCTAAGCCACCTCAGTGCGGTGCACATAAGGGGACATCTGAATGTGCTGGCAGACCAGCTCAGCAGGGGAGAAGCAGTGTCGGGCGAGTGGTCCCTCAACCAGGAGGTCTTTCGTCAGTTGACTCGGATGAGGGGTCTCCCCGAGGTGGATCTGATGGCCACCCAGTACAATGCCAAGGTGGAGAGGGTCTGTTCCCTCTACCAGGAGGACAACCCCTTGGCAGTAGATGCCCTATCAATACCTTGGAGGTTCAGGCTGGCATACATCTTCCCTCCACTTCCCATGGTTTCGAAGGTATTGGCCAAGATCAGTCAAGACCAGGTATGGGTGATTGCCATCATACCGTTCTGGCCAAAAAGGGCATGATTTACCCACCTCATACAGATGAGTCGAGGGAATTACTGGAGGCTTCCACTTCTTCACAACCTGGTAACCCGAAACAAGTGGCTATGCCAGGACCTGAAGAGGTTCAACCTGACAGCCTGGAGGTTGACCGCACCCTATACGGACATGGGGGATTGTCACAGGCCATGCGGACAACACTGGCCTGCTCAAGGGCAGATTCTATGAATAGAAGCTACATGAGGATTGGCAGAATTTACCAGCAATGGTGCACAGAGAATCAACGTGCAATACCAGTTATGGAGATGGTATTGGAGTTTTGGTAAAGCGGGCTGGAGAAAGCCCTCACCCCGGTGACATTAAAAGTGCATGTAGCTGCCCTTTCAGCCGTATTAGGGATAAGATTGTCTCAAGATTCGTTGGTAAGTTAATCCTTAAGAGGGGCCGGTGGCTCCGACCCGCAATCCAAGTCCTAATCCCCCAATGGGATTTAGCTACGGTACTGCAGGGGCTCTGTGGGCCCCCCTTTGAACCACTACAAGACATAGGACTAAAGTTCCTCTTCTGCAAAGTGGAATTCCTCTTAGCCATCACATCAGCTAAGCGTACTGGAGAACTGCAGGCTTTAGCAGCCTCTGAGCCGTATTTACTATTCTTCCAGACAGGGTACAATTAAGATATCTCCCGGGATTTATTCCAAAAAGTCCCGTCGACCCAGAAAACCTTTCTGGTAAGTCTTTTCAGAAAATACAAGGGGTGTAGAGCCTTGAAGGCAACATTGGCGAGATGGATCAAGGAGGCCATCTCTCAAGCATTCAGTACTCAGGGCCTACTTCCGCCTGAGTTTTAAGGGCACATTCTAGTTGTGCAGTTGCCACAACATGTGGGGAGAGATATTCCATCTCCCTGGACCAGATTTGTGCGGCAGCGACCTGGAGTTCTCACTTAACTTTTGTGAGACATGATAGGTTGGACGATTTTAGCGCGGAGGCGGCTGCCTTCGGTCGCTCGGTATTGACATCAGTTTGTCAGGAAGTCCCACCCTAGGGGGGGGTTTCTTGCTACCTCCCCATCTGTTGTGCTGCTGTGTTGGACGTATGGGGAATGGAGGATTATGTAGATAATCTGTTTTCCCATAGTCCAAACAGCAGCACAAAGCTCCCTCCCTGTATGTTTGGCTTGTTAATTTTCTTAAGGGTTTGGAAATCTCTACTTTAGAACTAACACGAGGAGGGGGAGGTCTGGTGACCTCTTATAGGGGAGGTTCTTTGATTGAGTAAAAGTTCCACCTGTCCTGATTGCACGCAGGGGCAGGAATACCCCATCTGTTGTGCTGCTGTTTGGACTATGGGAAAACAGATTATCTACATAATCCTCCATTCTCTGACTACTCATTGCAGTGTATTTTTACATGGTATTAGTATTATTTAGTAAAGTCTACTTTATTAGATAATTTTGTTTTGTTGGTCTAATGACCACGGTGTCATCACCCTGAACAATCTTAGCTGTTATCAGCAAGGTGCTTTGCATTGTCATCTCTGAAAAATTTGCAGCTCATTTGGCGTGTGCTGAGATTTGGTTTACAAATGTTAACACAATTTAATGACCAAAATACTGTACTAATATGTTAAATTGACCGTAGGAGCAAGTCACTTGGCAGCTGAATTTGTTTTGGTTGGATTTACAAATAACTTATTAGATAGCGTGGTGCCACATGGGCTAATGCCCGCAGCACATTTATAGTATGCTGTGTATGCTTCATACATACTTACTGATTATCTGCAGTTTCTGATTACTGGCCATGCAGTAGACCGCCAAAGGGTGATAACACACGGTGTACCTCCTCCTACAGTAATATATTTTGTCTTTAAAAAAAAAGAAAAAACACAATTAGGCCCCATTCACACAATCGTAACCAGAGTATAAGTAAAGCCCAGGGTAGGTGAGTTAAAATAAACACTTCAGCTCTCTCCAGAATAATCTTAGGTCCTCTTCTTCCTGTGACTGAGGCAAAGCGTAACATAGGTCACTGCCGGGGCCTGTAATTGGGTCTCAGAGGTCACCTGCCCCATGCTGATGTCATTACGATGGTGCACCCCAAGCGACTATTGAAGCCCAATCACAGGCCTCCAAACAATATGCTGGGAACCCTTGGAAGCCCATTAGAGGTAAATATAATTTTTTTTTTTTTTTTTAATCACCTCTTCTGGACAGGCTATTATTGGTAAGGAGCCTGGCAGCATGTACACACATCAAATAACGCCCCTTTCCATTAATGATTTGTATGGTGATGGCATGCATGCCCACACAGAGGGCTCCGAGTGCCCTCTGTGGCACATGTGTCGTATGTTCACCACCACAGTACTAGATAGTATTTTGAAAACCTAAAGTGATTCAAGACCACTGGGTTTACAATAAATGATATGGGACTATGCAGCTGTTGTTGATCACATTTTCTTTAACCTGCATCCATGCAGGTATATATACACAGGCCAAAATGTAATAATTGATTGATCTTTATAATCTCAACACGCAGAATAGAGTTAGCAGTATTAGCAGGGCCGCTGATAGGCCAGTATTACCGCTACTGGCGTCAGGGGCCCGGCCAAATTGAAAAATGGGGGAAGCCCGGTTTTGGCCGGCCCCCTGGCGCCCGCAGCAGCAATTGTGCCCTGGGCTGGCGTCACTGTAGTATAGTCGGGCAAGTGCCGGGGCCCACAGAGCCTCTTGGTGTATATGAAACTGGGGGAGAGATGGAGGGGAGGCATACCTATAATTTACAGGTGACTGTAGGAGGATTATACTGTGTGGGAGCACATGAAAATGAATGAGAATGGGTGGAGTCAACAGAAAAGTGGGCGGAGCTAAATTTGTTGCGCCGCACATTTTCTCCCTCTTTCTACTCTTCAAAAGTTGGGAGGTAATACATAATTGGTATGTCACAAAATAAAGTAGTGTTAAAATGGGGGGGGGGGTGCAGACACAGGGTGTATGGGGCCCCAAAATTCCTGGTGGCGGCTCTGAGTATTAGGCACCATGTTGCAGAAACGCTGCTTTTTTATTGAATCGAGCATAAGGGAGAAGTATAAGCATTTTTTTTTTTTTTATAGATTTCACATTCCTTTTATAGCCACACCTAGTTTGACTGCCCAAAAAAACAGAATTCCACATCTAAATAACTGCATCTGTTTTCACATGGGAAGAATATGCAAATCTGACTTCCATGATGTAATTAGGAAGCCAGGGCCTCAAGAATGCACACCAATAGAGGGCGCTCACTGAGAATGTGCAAGTCTATCTTCCATGATGTAATTAGGAAGACAGAGTCTCAATCAAGCAAACCAATAGAGGGCGCTCCCTTTAACATCATACCGACCTTCTCAGAGGCCTTTGTTTGCAATGATGTTGGGATTTCACCAGGTACAGTCTCTCAGCCAAGGACAGCTGTTTTGATGTTCTTGCATCTCATCAGCTTGGCGCAGAAAGGACTGACCTGGCAGAGGTGAGAGGCTTAGACAGGGTTGAGGGGATATTGTCACTCCATAGGGAGAGAACCACCATTTAGGTGTGTGGAGTCTTATTAAGCCATGAGCGCTCCACTGTGCAAATGAACTTAGGAAGAATATGCAAATCTGACTTCCATGATTTAATTAGGATCCCAGTGCCTCAAGAATGCACACCAATAGAGTATGCATTGTTGGGGTGGCTGAAGGGCCTGTGATGTCATCAAAGGTCCTCAAACAACACTATATGCACAATATTGGACTATGAAGTACAGGCAGGAGCAACTCCATTCTGTGTTACATACAGAGACTGCCTGTCTCTGCCATAATGAACACAATTGAATTAGCTAGCCTGATAACTGGGAGAACAGAAGACGAGTTCAGAAATGAAAGCAGCTCCCCTCCTCTATCTGAGATCAGGAAGCTAGGTCACGTGGTGTGGACACAGGAATAGCTAGAAACACAGGCTCGCTCCCGTGCACTTAGCCCCTCCTCCCTCCCCCTGAGAGCAGGCAGATACATCACTTGACTTTTGAACAGATAAGTCAAGGGCTGTGTCAACAATGAATTGAATAAAGTAAGATAGTGGACAAACAAAGCAGTTTTGCTGAAGCAGTGTATTTAGGAAAAGTCTTAAATCCACATTAACAAGCAGTATAGATAGGATCCAGTGATCAGTTTCACACTGAGAAGATGTAGGAAAGGGCCACACTATGAAATGTATCGATTTGCCTGGACAACCTCTTTACCTCCAACCCAGTCAGGTTTTTCCCAGCTTTCCAGTACATTGTATGGAATATTAAATGATACCAATATGAAGTAAAAATTGTCTGAAGGAATTAAGCTTGGTAATATGCTCATCTTTAATTTACACCTTTTACTTTACATAAAATATAACATTGCAAATTACAGAGCAGGAGATGCTGAGCATTATGATATATAAGTTTGTAGAAAAAGATTCAGTATAACTTGTCATGTATCCAATTAAATTTATGCGTATTCTATGTCAATGAGCATTACAAAGCTAGCTGATGATAAAAATGTTATGGGTTTTGGAAGGTGGGAAGAAAAACAATGAAATAAAAATGACAGGAAGGGGTTAAAGACCTGGCCCCCAGTTCTTTAAAGAGGCTGCAGCATTTGTGTGAACACGCCTAACAATTGTAAGCCGACGGCTGGTCAGGTAATGGAGGGGGTGTACATCTCACCCAGACTGCTAAAATGGGTGAGATGAGAAAACTCCAGAAGGAATGTTTGTTCTCAGCAGACAACTTTCGTCTGCTCAGCATTTTGGTAAATGCCAGTCACCTGTATATACTGTAAGCCAATGGCTGGTAAAATGATGGAGGAGGTGTACATCTCACCCAGACTGCTCAGGTAGGTGAGATGAGAAAGTCCAGAAGCAGTTATTCTCAGCAGACAACTTTTGTCTGCTGAGCTTTGTTTCAAGTGCTGTGTATTGAGCTGGATTTTTTAGGAATGCCAGGTAGGTTGGTAGTGGGACCTGTCATTCCACCCCCCCCCCTCCTCCAGTCCACACTTTGGGCATGTTCCGACAGCGACTCAGCTGCAGAGAGTCTCCTCGTCAAGGAGGCTTAAGAAGCCAGCTCCAGCAGCAGACTGGGGCAGAGCTTGGCTAGAGAGCCAACAGAGAGGTCATATTTTTGGAGCTGTGTCCTGAATGATTCTACTGGCTTTTGATTTCTGTTATTCTAAGTGAGGTAACCTATTCTATGTTTAGTTAGAGCCTAGCCGGGCAGGGATTTATTTTTGTATTGTTTCCTTTTGTTGCTGCACTACCTTTTTGAGTGAAAATAAACTCTGCCTTTGTTTTGGACTAAAGAATCTGGACTTTTGTGTCTATGTCACCCCACCTAGCAACCCCAGACCCTGACACAATTTAAAAGTCCAGGAACACTCCTACTAAAATTGAAAACACCCTTCTTTACGCATGCTTCATGTAAATAAACCTAGTCGGCATCGTTTTATCTAAAAATGCCTAAACTATTTGAAATATAGAGGTATACTGCACGGGGAAATAATTCTAAATCCTTAAATCAATGTTTTTTGGTCACCTCATAATCTTTGCTTGCCCATTTGATAAATTGGACCCATATGTATTTGTAATTATTTATGAGTATACTAATAACATCCTTTTTTTTTTTTTAACTCTGTACAGAAACGGACTTGTTATTCAGGACTAAATGGCTTTATCTGGACCAGCCTGGAGGTTTCTCTCTGTGTTTATATCACTAATTTTCCTGCTCCCAGGTGTGGAAGCAATGGACGAAGGGGATGCAATAGCAATGCTGCTTGGAGTGATTATTGTGGGGATTGGATTTTGTGCTTGCTTGGGGTACTATGCCAGAAAGAAAGAAGGGCAGTACTAAGAATGTGTGTTGTATTTTGAGTTCATAAAATTATTGTTGGGAGGATATCTATTTCTTTTTTATATAAATTGTAAATGAACTGCCAATGAAAATACAGTGATATTATTTCTTTTCAATATAAATATTAAATGCAAGACATAATAGAGTATTTTATGGTATATGTGTCTTTTTCTCAAAATTGAAACCCCAAAATGTATTGGTAGTATATAAAGAGAGTCTGTCAGCAGTAAATTGGTTATAAACCTATGCACAGTACCTTGTACTGGTATTTCTACAGCTTACAAATAAACCTGTTATTCAGCTTTTGATCCCCAATTTCATGTAAATGTTTGTTTTATTCATATGTAAATCAGGCTGAAAGTGCTTATCCCAAGAATCTATAGAGTTGAGACCAAAGACTAAGCAAGTGAAGACACACTCCAAAAAGCACTTTCCTCTCATCTGCTCTTCTATGAAAAAAAAGATTTTGATTGTAGTGTGTAGAGATTTATAGCATAGGGACCCTTATTATGGTGTGTATGTGTGAAAAAAGTGTTAATGGAGCTCTCTCCCTACTAAATTGTTCCAATTGTTCAATGAATATAATTTTGCTCTAAAAAAAAAGAGAAAATAAATGAACAAAATACATTTATATAGGGTTAAATTAACTCAAGTGTATTACATGACCACCTAAATAGATGGTCATGTGCCAGCAAGTACCATCCACGTTTATAGATGGCTTAAAAGTCTATCAATTCATTTATATAACCTTAAAGAAACTATTATAATTTGCTTATGTATGGCTCTGGATGTATTGGATAGTACTACTTGTGTTCTATGTATACAATACTTTGTAAGTATTGTACTTACTTAGATTGTAAGCCCTCGCGGGCAGGGCCCTCTACCCCACTGTGCCAGTCAGTCATTGTTAGTATTATATCTACCTGTATATTCTGTGTACTGTATGTAACCCCCCAATGTAAAGCACCATGGAATTAATGGTGCTATATAAATAAATAATAATAATAATAAGTAGTAAGCCCACCCCTATTATAGCTCACTAGAATTAACCAATAAAAAAAATCACCTCAATAAATTAAACAAAATATAAAGTCCATTGTGACCTAAAATGATGTCTTAACTATGTGAGACACAGGTCAGGAAGCATCATGTAAAGGTAGTGCACATGTGTTAGTTTAGATGCATCTTTAGAAGCTATTTGCACTTTGCTCCTTTATAATGCTGTCTGACCTAATGAGTTTTTTACACTGCCCATATACTCAAGTGCATTTGTGCTTTTTTCCCTTCTTTACAATGACACAATTTTAAATATAGTGTGAAAAAGATCTCAATTTAGGCCACACACCCTTTTCACTACGAAAAGTAAAAGTGACAAGAGCAACATAACATCTGTTTGAAAAAAAAAAAAAAAAGTGCAAACGCCTCATAAATTGAGCACATGATTGGAAAAAGACCTCAGAATGGTGCAATTTAGCAAATGCGCCCCATTGAGTCCACATAGGCCTCATGTTGTCCTGCTGGAAAACGCCTTTATGGATATTTTGTAGAAATGGCTGTACCACTGGCTCTATGACCAAAACAAGCTGTTAATCAGTGGCGTAACTACCACCATAGCAGCGGTAGCAGCTGCCACAGGGCCCGGGACATTAGGGGCCCGGTGACAGCTGCTACTGCTGCTATCATTATGCTCGGAGGTCTTTTTGGACCCCCGAGTATAATGATCGGGGCCCCCTGCTGGTGGAATACTTTCCACCAACAGGGGGCCCCGAAGCTGCAGCAGCGGCTGAGACACAGGAGCTGCAGGTCTGGCTCCTGTCAGCGCTTCAGGATGCTCCCCCTCTCTCCCCCCTCCCTTTCTCTGCTGTCCTCTGCCCACCAATGAGAGGAGGAGGCGGGGCTTATCCCTGCCGTCCTGCACAGAAGAGAAGAGGAAGAAGCTGCTCTAGGAAAATGAAACTGAAGATACACAGGTACGTACTGGGGTTACTTGTTACTATCAGGCATATGGGGGGATTACTTGTGTTTTAGTAACTCCATGTGCCTCATAGTAATAGCAGTTAACCCCATCATCTCCCTCACATTAACCCCTGTTTGCCTCACCATAAGAGTTACTGATATGTGAGACATTTGGGGGTAATAGTAATGAAGATACTTTATTATTACCTCCATGTCTCTCACATATCAGTAACTCTTATGTGAGGTACACAAGGCTTAATGTGAGGGACATGATAGGGTTAACTGTTATTAATATGAGGCACATGGAGTTACTAAATTGTAATGCACAGGATCAGATTTTTTTTATCCACAATTTGTCCTGGTATAGCGGTCAGCGGTGACAGTATTTAGTCCTGTAGGGGCCACTAAGGGACATAATACTGTGTGCAGGGGCCACTATGGGACATAATACTGTGTGCAGGGGCCACTATTGGGTATAATACTGTGTGCAGGGGCCACTAAGGGACATAATACTGTGTGCAGGGGACACTATGGGACATAATAGAGCGCGCAGGAATGCGTAGGAGGGACTCGGTCGAGATCTTCGGTGTCGGGGGGGCCCCATGTCAAAAGTTTGCCACGGGGTCCCGCCATTCCTAGTTACGCCACTGCTGTTAATGTACTTGAAGTGAAGAAGTCTGGCTGCCATACATTATGCCATTGCACACGATAATCCCAGAAGCAGGACCAGTGTGACATTCCCTTGTGAAAGCCTCTTCATAGTGTGGTCATGGTATTATCATTGCCGAAGATAAGTGTGATTCATCACTACTGTCTTTCTGTGTGTGTACGCCTGTAACTAGACATCTGCCTTGTTGCACAATCTTGTGCTTACTCCTTCCAATGGATTTCGTCGCTGTTTGCCGGCCTAAGACTTGGGTTGTGAAGTTCAATTTAATTTGCCAAAATAAATGAATCACTGTGCAGTGTTTCATATCAATCCGTTCAGAGGTTCATCTCTACACACTGTATGCAAACAGGTTTTTCTAAAACAAGTTAACTCAAAGATAGTGCAAGAATGACTATAATCACACCAGAATATAATAATAATAATAAGTGTTTAATAAAAAGAGATAATACTTAGCTGTGGTTACAAATGATGTAATAGCTCACTGGATGGACGACCACATTATATATCATGCCCTGATATATACCTATTGTTTGATGACTTCCAGAGTTGCCTGGTGCATGTTCATGGCCCAATGCCGATGCTCCAGAACAATAGCTATCTACAGCTTTTATAGCACCCTTGGGTTGGGTGAGGGCTTGACTTGGTCAATTTGTAACGTGACCATTTATGGTACAGGAAATTGAGGAAATTCTTATCTACTGAGCACATAGCACACAGAAATACAGACAAAATCTACAAAGTGACCGTTCTACAAATGTACAAGAAATACATATAGATTGATCAGTAAGACATTAACTCTGTCATATCACATCAATAAGATACTATGATTTTTTTGGAAAAATGTGTCCTATTATGCACACCTCTTGTTGTCATTTGAGTTTGTCATTATTCTACAAGCTATCAGTCTATGCAATGTTGAACAGTACTGAAAGCTCAGCCTAGAAGCATTTTATACTGCCAGAGTGATAAACCAAGGTCTCTCAGTCCAAGGATTATTTTCCTTTCAATTTGTGACAAGTCCTGATAACTGCAACATCAATAAACATTGAATTCAATGTGTATGTGATGCCCCTTCCATGTTCCTTGCAGATCTTAGCAAAACCTGTCACCTCCTTAATTTGTATAAACTTACAGCTTGTACTTGGTATTACAATTTTAAAGGGATCCTGCCATTAAAACTCAATTTTTTGTCCCTAACACGTAGGAATAGCCTTAAGAAAGGCTACTCTTCTCCTACCTTCTCCGGGCCACCGTTCGGTATATAATCCAGTTTTCATTGGTATGCAAATGAGTTCTCTAGCAGCACAGGTTGCTGTCCCCAGCGCTCAAACAGCACTGGGGGTGTCCCCAATGCTGCGAGAGAATTCTCCAGTGCCGCCTCCATCTTCTTCAGGAACGGCCTCTCTTCACATCTTCTTCCAGGGCTGGCTTCAAACTTCTAGGCCTCAGGCAGCTGACTGCGCATGCCTGCCAGCCACAAGAAAATGGCCGCTTACTGTAGGGGACGTCAAATGGTCCTCAATATGTTGCAGGGTTCCAAATTAAATAATTAACAGGCCTAGATGGGCTACCACCCATTGGGTCTGGAGAAGCCACACACACACAGCTGATAGTGTATCAAGTGAGTTCTGATTTATTGTTACAGGGAGTCAATATTTATACAGACAAAAGCAGGTTGGACTTGACATGATTGGTTATAACATAAGCTGTGGCACATGACTATTGGATAAGGTCTGCATCTCATTATTACACTCCAACCTGGGATGACCTTTCTCATGACATGAAGAAGAATCTAAGATATTTATGTGTAAGCCAACATCTTACACTAGTTCTAGATGTATATCACAGCAAGAGAGATAATGATCACATGCTGGTCCGCTCCGGCCTTGGGGCTAACGATCGACAGGTTATTTGAACCGGTTTTTACACCCACCCTCAAAGATGAATAGTCTTAGCACAAACAGATAAGGAGTTATAACCCAACCATCAACATTCCACACGCCTTAGACTCTAAACTGACATCCTTATGAAGCTTATATAAGAAAAAGCTTACAAAATGGCTGACAGAATACAAGATGGAAGATGTGATCCTAACAATTACAATACTGTGTAAGCGGCCATTTTCTTGTGTCTGGCGAGCATGCGCAGTTGGCTTTGTCCTAGGCCTGAGGCCTAGAAGTTTGAAGCCAGTGCCGGAAGAAGACACAAAGAGAGCCCGTTCCTGAAGAAGACGGAGGCGGCGCTGGAGAGTTCTCTTGCAGCATTGGGGACGCCCCCAGTGCTACGAGATAGCTCATTTGCATACCAACAAAAACCGGATTATATACCAAACGACGGCCTGGAGAAGATATCTAAAGGTAGGAGAAGAATAGCCTTTCTTAAGGCTATTGCTACATGTTAGGGACAAAAAATTGAGTTTTAATGATAGGATCCCTTTAATATTGAGAAGTGTATTAAAATGCACTTACACATGCAAACACTATACACTTCTGTGTGAAAGAGGTTCACAAAAACATTCATATGCAGCAAAAATAGTTATTGTAAACTGCAATAATTTAATTGTTACGGTAATAGTGGTTACAGAAAAATCTACCGTCAGCATAGGCTAATATGCAATTGAAGTTAACAAAAGTTTGGACTATTATATGATTGCATTTTAATCTATGACAAGCAGTCTAAAAGCTATACAGCCTTAAATAAAAGATATAACCATTCTTGGCATAAGTATAATATTGTGAGGCATGCTAATAATACTTGTCCCATATTTTTTTTTCAAATTAGTTCTAGTAAATTCCATTATACATGAACCTAAATACAGCAAGGTTATTATTATATTTGCCCTTTTTCTCTCCGTGGCCTAATTACCTTACAGTTTTAAATAGTAAATCTAGTAGGAATTGTGCTAAAGAATTATTTTAAGTTTCAGGAACACACAATATTCAGATTGTACAAGGAAGGTTGAAAAGATAAAAAAGGCAGTCTAAACAATTTTTTATACATGGAAATTGTATACAATAAGAAGCCTAAGGGCCCAGAAAACTCATATGGGTTGTGTATTGTGACTTGGTACAAGATTGAACTTGAGCCTGAATAAAGCTATTTACAAGATGCCTAATCCTTATAATAATAATAATTCATATATATATATATATATATATATATATATATATATATATATATATATATTCCACAGCCCTTTACAAATGAAAGTATACACGAGCAAACAATGAGTCAGAGCAATAGTAAGGGTTTTTCATATTTCTATAGTGAGAAAAATATTGAATCTTTAAGGTACAAGAGTCGTGACTATGCCAGTGACCTAAATATGTGAGGTGAAGAAAAGGTATGAGTCAAATATTACCCAGAGAACGTTGCCTTGAACTTATGCTCAGATCAAGGATGGAAATGGGGATATCAGGGTTAGGTCAGCTAGAAGATGATGGAAACATATGAAAAGCAGTTTTTGAAAGATTGAGATTTAGATAAATGGAAGATATCATGATAGAGATATTAGAGAGACAATTACTGGTGTTTTGGAGTCATGCAGGAGTGATGTCACTGGATGAGATATATAATTGGATGTCAACAGCATAAAGATGGGATTGAAAGTCAAATCTGTCCAATAGGGGCTGTATAGAGAGAGGAGAGCAGATGACCTAGGACTGAACCTGGAGGTAAGGGGAAAGAAGACAAGAAGTAATTCCAGCAAATGATTCACTAAAGAACGTTCAGAAAGATATGAAGAATACCCAGCAGTATCTACAAAGTCAATAGAATGGACTATAATGAGGAGACCAAGGTTGTCAACCACTGCTGTGACAAAGGAGCACCGCTGATATCACGTAGCTCTTCCACTAAAGTATATAGATGTCAAGGGGGTATTGTGGTTCAGTGGTTAACACTGTCAGGGTCCATTCACACAGAGGAAAATGGTGAGGAATTTGGTGTGGAATTTCAACGCTGAAAAAAAAGACTCCCATCAACTTCAATAAGTTCCTTTTAAAAATAGTTTATTTCTATCAATTAACAAAATGCAGAGTGAATGAGAAAACTTTAAATTAAAATCAATATTTGGTGTGACCACCCTTTAGATGAAGAGTCCTGGAAGTGGTGATATGGTCTTCACAGAGCCCTAATCTCAACATTAAGACTTAGATCAAATTGGAGCAAGTCTACATCACAGAAGATCTGGGAATAGTTTAATAAGATATCTGGAATGAACTCCTTGCCGAGTTACTTCAAAAACTGCGTGCAAGTGTATCTAGAAGAATTGATGTTGTTTTGTAGGCCCAGAGTGATCACACCAAATATATTGCTTTGACTTATATTTCTCTTTTGTTCATTCACACATTCTATTAGTAAACATACAATGCAGTGTGCTAAACTAATAGCATAGCCACTGTGTCTGGTCACGATAACTGTGCCACAACCCAAATGTGTTGTAAAATGTAAAGTGAACAAGAATGCATTGATTTGGAAATCTCATATAACCATATGAAGTTGAAAGGTAGACATTTCTCCACTTAAGTTAAGTAACGCATCTCAAAAAGTTGGGAAGGAGTCAACAAAGGGCTAAACAAAAGGGTAGATTTTTAGCTTAGTCAAATGACTATCTAGATATAGAGTATATCAGAGAAATAGAGTATCCCAGGCGTTAAGATAGTCAGAGTGATGGTGTAGGGTTGCATTGGTGCCTATGGGATGGCCAACTTAATCACCTCGAAAAACACTATCAATGCTGAGCAGTGTATAGACATTTTAGAACAACATACGCTCATCCAGATAATGTCTCTTTAAGGGAAAGCCTTGCATAATGAAAAAAATGCAAATCTAAAGCACTTACAGCAACAGCAAAGTGGATATAACTTCAACAAATTTCACCCATAGACTTAAAAAAATCTACATTGGAAATTAGCCTGCAGTACAGATTTGAATAAAATGGGAAGAAAAAAGAAAGACAAGAACATGCAGCTAAAAGACATACTAAACAAGGTTACTAGATGTGGTAAAGAGGACCCAAGACAGGATACTCAGAAGGAAATTACGAAAAAGGATACAACAGAGCACAATCTGAAATGTTTTTACACAAACGCACAAAGCATGGGAAACAAACAAGGAGAACTAGAGCTGATGATACACAAGGAAAACTATGACGTCATCGGCATCACAGAAACCTGGTGGAACGACATGCATGATTGGAACATACAGATGGAAGGATACAACTTATTCAAAAAGAATAGAACTAATAAAAGAGGGGGTGGAGTTGCATTGTATGTTAAAAAAGAACACATCTCCACAGAAATTACAGTTTTACAGAATGATAATCTACTGGAAATTATTTGGGTAGTAATTCAAGGGAAAAACAATGATAAGGACATCATACTAGGCGTTTATTACAGACCACCAGGACAGACAGAAGACATGGATGAGATTTTTTCACAGCAAATGACCACGCTCTCAAAGAAACATGAAATAGTGATCATGGGAGACTTCAATTACCCTGACATTCATTGGGAAACCCACACAGCCAAGAGTAAAGGCTCCATCAAATTTTTATCCTCTCTAGCAGACAACTTCATTGCCCAGCTAGTAGAAGAAAACACGAGAGGAGCATCCATTTTGGACTTAGTCCTAACCAACAAGAGCACATGGTTAAGGGACTACGGGTAGCAGGGACACTGGGATTCAGCGATCATGCTATACTTGAGTTTGGGGTTGCAAGAAGAAGAAGACCTGAGAAGACACAGACTTCAAGGCTCGACTTTAGCAGGGCAGACTTCAAGAGCCTGAAGGCAAGGGTTAGCAGAATTCCATGGTGCAAAATTCTTAAGCACAAAAATGCACATGAAGGGTGGGAAATCTTCCGTAGGGAAATCATTAAAGCACAGGAACTAACAATACCTAGAATGAAGAAAAATGGGAAGCACCTAAAAATATCAGGATGGATGACCAAAAAAATTACATAACCTGCTAAAAAGGAAAAAGGAAACATACAAAAAGTGGAAGATGGGAACTATACCTAAGGAAGAGTACACAGCAGTCTGCAGACTCTGCAAGACAAGCATCAAAGGAGCTAAGGCTGAACACGAATTGAAGCTTGCAAAAGAGGCAAAGAGTAAGGTAAAAGGATTTTGGGGATATGTTAAAAGCAAAAGAAAAGTGAAGGAGACCATTGGAGTCCTGAAGAATGACAAAGGAGAAACAGTTAACATGGTGGAACAGCAGGTGGAGCTACTAAATTCATATTTTGTATCCGTCTTCTCCCAAGAAACTAATGGAAATATCGACATTAATGGTGATGGAGATGAGGGGAAGGAGGACTCCAAGCTGACTATAAGCGAAGGTCTGGTAAGAGAGCACTTAGCCAAGTTACAGGAACCAAGTCCCCAGGACCAGATGATTTACACCCTAGAGTCCTGAAAGAGATAGCAGAGGAAATAACAGAACCCCTTGCTATAATCTTCGGTAAGTCATGGGAAACAGGAGTGGTCCCTTTAGATTGGAAAAGGGCAAATGTTGTCCCCATCTACAAAAAGGGGAAAAGGGACGATCCAGGAAATTACAGGCCGGTAAGTCTGACCTCGATAGCAGGAAAAATCTTTGAGCAAATTGTCAAGGAACATTTACTTCGGTACCTGGATGGGAAGGCATTAATTAACCAGAGCCAGCACGGCTTTATGACCAATAAATCTTGTCAGACTAACCTGATTTCCTTCTACAACAAAATCACTGAATGGTTGGACCAAGGGAATGCCGTGGACATAGTATATCTTGACTTCAGTAAGGCATTTGATAAAGTATCACATAACCTTCTTATTGAAAAAATGATTAAGTATGGCTTTGACAAAAAATCCGTTAGGTGGATTCACAACTGGCTTAATGATCGGGCACAACGAGTAATACTAAATGGCTACACATCGAATTGGAAGAAAGTCAAAAGCGGGGTGCCGCAGGGCTCTGTTCTGGGCCCAGTACTTTTTAATATCTTTATAAATGATCTGGACGATGGAATTATTGGGGAACTCATAAAATTTGCAGATGATACGAAGATAGGAGGAATAGCCAACACTAGAGAGGAGAGAGAGTGTATTCAAAAGGACTTAGACACACTGGAACAATGGGCTGAGGCGAACAAAATGGTATTTAACAGGGACAAATGCAAAGTTCTACATCTGGGTAACAGAAATGTAAAAAACATATATAGTATGGGAGGAATAGAACTAAGTGATAGCATAGGGGAAAAGGACTTGGGCATAATAGTAGATCACAAATTCAACATGAGCCAACAGTGCAGTGCTGCTGCAAAAAAGGCTAATAAAATTCTGGGATGTATTAAGACAAGCATTGAATCTAGATCAAGAGAGGTCATTATTCCGCTGTACTCTTCCCTGGTCAGACCACACCTGGAATACTGTGTACAGTTCTGGGCGCCTCAATTCAAGAAAGACATCGATATATTGGAGCAAGTCCAGAGAAGAGCAACCAAAATGGTGGAAGGTCTGCAAACCATGTCCTATGAGGAGCGGCTAAAAGAACTGGGATTGTTTAGTTTGCAGAAGAGAAGGCTGAGGGGAGATTTAATAGCAGTCTACAAATATCTGAAAGGTAGTCACAGTGCAGAGGGATCTACCCTATTCTCATTAGCACAAGGAAGTACAAGAAGCAATGGGATGAAACTAAAGGGAAAGAGATACAGATTAGACATTAGGAAAAACTTTCTGACAGTGAGGGTAGTGAGAGAGTGGAATAGGCTGCCACGGGAGGTGGTGGGCGCTCCATCAATGGAAATCTTCAAGCGGAATCTGGATAAACATATAGCTGGGATGATTTAGGAAAACCTGCACTCGCAGGGGGTTGGACCCGATGGCCCTTGAGGTCCCTTCCAACTCTACCATAAGAATAAGAATAAATACACATGATAATGATAGATGTACACTGTGGATGTGGCACATATATATCCTATGTGAACATATCCTAAAAAATGATTGAGGTGCCATAGTGCTGGTAAGTAATTATCTATTTTACTGTAAACATGTTCAGCTCTTCTGCAGTCACCACTGCAACACATGCAATAAGGGTGCTATTACATGGAGTAAACGCGCGTGTATTTTGGCAAAATACACATGAAAAAATAAGACTCTCATTGACTTCGATGACATTTTACACATGTATTTTGATGTGTATTTTGACGTGTTTTTTTACATGTGTAAAAAAATGAAATGTATTGAAGTCAATGGGAGTCTTATTTTTACACGTGTATTTTTTACACGTGTAATCTGCCAAAATACGCACACGTTTACTCCATGTGAACGGGCCCTAACACTGGAAAATCATGATGATAATTAGCAAGTGTAAGTGGCCTTTTAATTTGACATAGACATAGGGAAACATGAGCAGTAAATATAGCTTCAGATACAAGCTGATAAACCCCTACCAGTAGATAATGATGACCTATCCTATGGATAGCGCACTAAAATCTATAACCCACCATAGCACACTAACACCCCAATTAGCAAAACACAGCAACAAAACACTGCTGAAAAAACGTGGTTGACACGCATCAACTTTTTTTTTCACAGCACTTTTTATTGCATTTTTGCAGAGTTTTCCTCTGCAGACCTTCTGCCCTTATTATACCTATATGTAAAACACCAGTGTTTCTGGAGGTATAATTGTATACTGTAAATTGTGTACTGTACTCTTGGGGCAAGGCAACACCTGCCAGTCACCCAGTGTTTCCCCAAAAATAGAAAGACAGACATTTCCTCCTGAAAGACTGATGCAAAACACTAAATGACATCTATCATGTAATTTCTGCTGGGCCCTTAATCAATTTGTCACTTTTATTTTTAAAATCTGTCTACTTGTTCTAAAGTAATGGATGATTATATGTAAATGAGCTCTTATTCACAAAACTTTTGTTTTTTCTCATAGAAAATAAAGGTTATCGTCCAATCCTTCTTATGTTCGGCCACATCTTTTGAATGGGCACACAGATTTAAGAAAAAAAAAGATCAGGTGCACAGGGACAATACAGTTAGTTACTTAGTGACAAACCTAAGGCTGAACTCCAGAGAAGTTCTAATGGTCACATTGTTCCCAACTAATTTATATTAGGTGTACTTCTGTCATGGAAACCAACTGTGGAATCAAATCAATTCTGAACCCAATGGGGAGAATTTACAGTATATAAAACCAAGATCTATCTTTGCCATAGCAACCAATACTGCACAGCATTCATTGTGTATTTTGCTCTTGACAAATTAAAGGGGTTTTCCCATTAACCATATTTAAATATGTAGACAACTAATAGATAAAGCTTTCAACGAATATAATAATTAAACATTTTCCATTCCCTAACTTCAAAAAATGTTTAACTTTCAAAATGTGAACAAATTTAAATATAGTTATGCTAATGGGAAACCCCCTTTAAACACTTCCCATCATCCATCGTAATAGTACAGCTGTAGGGTATTTAAATATTGTGGAGAAGCAGAGTGGCCGCCATAGCCGTTAGATCTATGTTGCGGGCATTAAAGGGAGTCATTGGAAATAGGCATTGTTAACTAAACATATCTTTGCATAGCCTTTAGAAAGGCTATTCCAGGAAAACCTTTTATTCTTTCATCGGTGCTGGAGTTTTGGAATGAGCCCAATTTTGCCACCTTGGTTTTTCCTGCAGCACTTGTAGTCTTAGCCTTAGACAGATGTCATTGCAACTACATTAGTAATACATTATATTGAATGAGTGATCAGACTCCTTAGGGTTCAGTTCCCCTGGATGGTCTAAAAATAAATAAAACTACATTTTTAAAAATCTGGCGTACAAGGCATAAAAAAGTCCTGATTTTTTTTGGCAGATTGCCATGCCTAGGCCACTTTTGTGGATTGGAAAATGGTTTGGACAGTGTGCTATATTTATAATCATTATGTCATAGAGGGTTTGCCTCAGCTATAAAGAGACGTGTTCCTCCTCATAAAAGATGGGAAATATTTAAATATCAGACATCCACTGTAATAGTATGTCAGATGTCGGGAAAGGATTAAATGGTACCATTAAGAATTACAGTTTGTTCAACAAAAAAACAAACAGCTCGGTGAGCAGAAAAATATTGCATTTGCAAAACACAAGAATACAAAATTCAAAAATGACTATTGCAAAAAGAGGTTTAAAACTACATGGGTGAATCTAGTTTAAAGGGTTGTCCATCTCAAGGATCCTATCTATACTGGTAGCTGTTAATTGAAGACTTTTCCTAAATATATTGCTTTAGAAATTCAGCTTTGTTTGCCTGGTATGTGAATTTATTTCTCCCATTGTTTTCACAGCATTGCTATAACCACACCTATAGGACAAGTGATGTCACTCACCCACTGCTCTTGCCGGCAGGCAGGACAATTTTTCAGCTAATTGCAGTTTGCTGATAAAGCCCAGTCTGTTATCTCTATATGTAAACACACAGATAACATTGAGTCAGTTCTGTACAAGCATGTGCATATTATCTGATCTGCATAAATGTTCTTTGTCCAGTTCAGCCCTAGAAGGAGGAGGGGAGAGAGAAATACAGGAAGTGAGAAGAAGACACTGCAGGCAGAGTGCTGAGACACTGAGATGGGAAAACCCCTTTAATACACTGAAATATTTTTAGCAATTTAGTATTTTGTGTCTTTTACATAACCATGGTGTCAGTTTTGTCAGTCATAGAATGAGTAGCATTTGACTCACTTCACAAGTGTGAACCTTGAGGTCAGAACAGTTTTTGACTTGATAAACATATCATCAAACTAGCTTAAATATTTAATATATGGTCAAAACAGATTTTTGTAAATATATTGAAAATATTCAACTATCCATGCTGATTATTCTGATTGCACGGTCATTGCACCTTACCTTGATAGTTGTACGCCATGGCAGCTGCAATCAGGTGGAACAGATTATTAGCCAGAGTTTTGTTGCCAGGCAACCTGCACAGAGAATAACAAATTGTGCAGTTTATAATGTGGAAACAAGAAGAAAACCTCAGGAAGAGCATTTAAAATGTAATTAGGGCTGAAGGATGATAAATGGCAGACAAGGCATTGTCCACAATATAGAGGGCTGGGGGAACCGGACCCTTTATTTCATTTTTACACACTTACGAAAAACAGCCAACCACATTACAGACATCCTAGCCACAAACAAGTGTGCAAGAGAATGGAATGTTATCAGAAAAAAAATAAAACCTTTCATGCCAGCTGTATTGATTTATGTCTTAGGTTATATAACAGCTTACGCTGGGTTCACACCAGCGTTCGGGTCTCTGTTATGAGGTTTCCGTCTTCTGCATGCAGAAGACAGAAACCTGTCAGACCGAGTCCGGCCATGAGCGCCAGTGAGCGTTTTGTGCCCTCCGCAGCGAAACCGTTTTTTAAAAAACAGACACAAAGTCCTGCATGTCCGACTCTGTGTCCGGTTAAAAAAAAATCGGTTTTGCCGCGGAGAACACAAAACGCTCAACAGCACTCACAGACGGACACTTTTCAAACCCATTCAAATGAATGGGTTTGAAAAATGCCTGTAGGTTTCCGTCTCCTGCCCAGTTTCGGGCAGGAAACGGAAACCTGCAGAACGGAGGCCGAGACGCAGATGTGAACGAGCCCTTATTTGCTAACATTTTTGAGATTGTTCCATACACCTGAATGTATAAATACATGTTCATCCACTTCAGATGGAATGATAGGAAATGGATTTTTTGTTGCAGAATTAATGGAACATATATAGGTCTCGTTTATGCACATGATCCAGTGCAGAGTATACATGCAAAGCTTGAAGCACCTGGGCCCTAAGGGTGCATTCACACAGAGTTTTGTGGTGCTGTTTTTACCACAATAACTCGTGTAAAGAATCAGCGCTGAAAAACAGACTCCCATTGAGTTCAATAGGTTCCGTCTTCCATCCAGAACACATTGAAATCAATGGGTAAAAAAGCCTCCCATAGATTTCAATGTGTACCACGCAGAAAACGGAACCGGGAGTCTGTTTTTCAGCGCTGATTCTTTACACGAGTTTTTTTTTTTTTTTTTTTTGGTAGAGTTGGAAGGGACCTCAAGGGCCATCGGGTCCAACCCCCTGCGAGTGCAGGTTTTCCTAAATCATCCCAGCTATATGTTTATCCAGATTCCGCTTAAAGATTTCCATTGATGGAGCGCCCACCACCTCCCGTGGCAGCCTATTCCACTCTCTCACTACCCTCACTGTCAGAAAGTTTTTCCTAATGTCTAATCTGTATCTCTTTCCCTTTAGTTTCATCCCATTGCTTCTTGTACTTCCTTGTGCTAATGAGAATAGGGTAGATCCCTCTGCACTGTGACTACCTTTCAGATATTTGTAGACTGCTATTAAATCTCCCCTCAGCCTTCTCTTCTGCAAACTAAACAATCCCAGTTCTTTTAGCCGCTCCTCTTAGGACATGGTTTGCAGACCTTCCACCATTTTGGTCGCTCTTCTCTGGACTTGCTCCAATATATCGATGTCTTTCTTGAATTGAGGCGCCCAGAACTGTACACAGTATTCCAGGTGTGGTCTGACCAGGGAAGAGTACAGCGGAATAATGACCTCTCTTGATCTAGATTCAATGCTTGTCTTAATACATCCCAGAATTTTATTAGCCTTTTTTGCAGCAGCACCGCACTGTTGGCTCATGTTGAATTTGTGATCTACTATTATGCCCAAGTCCTTTTCCCCTATGCTATCACTTAGTTCTATTCCTCCCATACTATATATGTTTTTTACATTTCTGTTACCCAGATGTAGAACTTTGCATTTGTCCCTGTTAAATACCATTTTGTTGGCCTCAGCCCATTGTTCCAGTGTGTCTAAGTCCTTTTGAATACACTCTCTCTCCTCTCTAGTGTTGGCTATTCCTCCTATCTTCGTATCATCTGCAAATTTTATGAGTTCCCCAATAATTCCATCGTCCAGATCATTTATAAAGATATTAAAAAGTACTGGGCCCAGAACAGAGCCCTGCGGCACCCCGCTTTTGACTTTCTTCCAGTTGGATGTGTAGCCATTTAGTATTACTCGTTGTGCCCGATCATTAAGCCAGTTGTGAATCCACCTAACTGATTTTTTTGTCAAAGCCATACTTAATCATTTTTTCAATAAGAAGGTTATGTGATACTTTATCAAATGCCTTACTGAAGTCAAGATATACTATGTCCACGGCATTCCCTTGGTCCAATCATTCAGTGATTTTGTTGTAGAAGGAAATCAGGTTAGTCTGACAAGATTTATTGGTCATAAAGCCGTGCTGGCTCTGGTTAATTAATGCCTTCCCATCCAGGTACCGAAGTAAATGTTCCTTGACAATTTGCTCAAAGATTTTTCCTGCTATCGAAGTCAGACTTACCGGCCTGTAATTTCCTGGATCGTCCCTTTTCCCCTTTTTGTAGATGGGGACAACATTTGCCCTTTTCCAATCTAAAGGGACCACTCCTGTTTCCCATGACTTACCGAAGATTATAGCAAGGGGTTCTGTTATTTCCTCTGCTATCTCTTTCAGGACTCTAGGGTGTAAATCATCTGGTCCTGGGGACTTGGTTTCCTTTAACTTGGCTAAGTGCTCTCTTACCAGACCTTTGCTTATAGTCAGCTTGGAGTCCTCCTTCCCCTCATCTCCATCACCATTAATGTCGATATTTCCATTAGTTTCTTGGGAGAAGACGGATACAAAATATGAATTTAGTAGCTCCACCTGCTGTTCCACCATGTTAACTGTTTCTCCTTTGTCATTCTTCAGGACTCCAATGGTCTCCTTCACTTTTCTTTTGCTTTTAACATATCCCCAAAATCCTTTTACCTTACTCTTTGCCTCTTTTGCAAGCTTCAATTCGTGTTCAGCCTTAGCTCCTTTGATGCTTGTCTTGCAGAGTCTGCAGACTGCTGTGTACTCTTCCTTAGGTATAGTTCCCATCTTCCACTTTTTGTATGTTTCCTTTTTCCTTTTTAGCAGGTTATGTAATTTTTTGGTCATCCATCCTGATATTTTTAGGTGCTTCCCATTTTTCTTCCTTCTAGGTATTGTTAGTTCCTGTGCTTTAATGATTTCCCTACGGAAGATTTCCCACCCTTCATGTGCATTTTTGTGCTTAAGAATTTTGCACCATGGAATTCTGCTAACCCGTGCCTTCAGGCTCTTGAAGTCTGCCCTGCTAAAGTCGAGCCTTGAAGTCTGTGTCTTCTCAGGTCTTCTTCTTCTTACAACCCCAAACTCAAGTATAGTTATATATATATAGTTATAGTTATTGTGGCAAAAACAGCACCCCAAAACTCTGTGTGAATGCACCCTTATGCAAAATCTGTATGAGTGCCCCCACCTACCATGTTCCATGTTTAAAGGGATTCTATCATTAGAATCCCATATTTTACTACTAACACGTAGTAATAGCCTTAAAAAATGCTATTCTCCTCCTACCTTTAGAAGTTTTCTCTGCGGCACCGTTCCGGTGATACTCCCGATTTTCTGTGTATGCAAATGAGTCTCTAGATAGCACAGGGGTCATCCCCTGTGGTGCCTGAAGACTTTCCAGTAACTCCTTTCTTCTTCTGCAGCTGGGTGCCTCCTGTCGGCTCTGCGCATGTCTTGTCGGCCATTTTTCTGTGGCCGCTATATGAGTGAAGACAGTCACCAGAAGAAGATGCAGGAGGACACGCGCAGCTGCAGAAGAAGAAGGGTATCACTGGAGAGTCTTCGGGCAGCATATGGATGCCCCCTGTGCTGTTTGAGCGCAGGGGGACCACCCCCTGTGCTGTCTGGAGACTTATTTGCATACGTAGAAAACGGAATATCACTGGAACTACGAAGCAGAGAAAACTTCTAAAGGTAGGAGAAGAATAGCCTTTCTTAAGGCTATTCCTATGTGTTAGTAGTAAAATATGGAAATCTAATGATAGAATCCCTTTAATACTGGGGTCTTGTTATTTAGTTGGGAATTTGTGTATAAAGTGACTCCATCAGGTACTTTTCCCACCTTACCCACTTCAGTCCTGGGCCAATTTCTGGTTCAGGAACAGACACATTTTAATTTTTTTTCATATGTGCGGTTTTGAGGGTTATAACATTTTTATCATTTGGGTTATTCAACTGATTTCTGTGACTTTTTTCAGTGAAACATAGGGCTTTATTTTTATGTTGTTTTTATTTTTGCATGTTTTTTAATTTTCTTTATATTTGGTAAAATATAAACAAAAGAGGGGGGAAAACGTGTCTGATTTTCACTTTTCTTTTTTATTATTATTAGAGATGAGGGAACACTGTTCGGATCAGCAGTTCCGAACAGCACGCTCCCATAGAAATGAATGGAAGCAGCTGGCACGTACACTTTGCCGGCGGCTGGTCGCTTAACCCCCAGCGTGCCGGCTACGTCCATTCATTTCTATGGGAGCGTGCTGTTTGGAACAGCTGTGCCGAACAGTGTCCGCTCATCTCTAATTATTATTATTATTATTATTATTATTATTTAATAGCACAAAGTGCTGCTAAAAGACTTTATAAAAAGCTTTCCCTCTCCATTACGGTAATTTTTATTTTGTTTTCTGTTGTCGTAATAAGGGCGTGTTATGGGTGCATTATTTATTTTATTTTTTTTTTTTTTTTCTTTCTTTCGGTCTTTCTTTCTTTCTTACTTTGTATCCCCATAAAGTCATAATAGACCTTTGGGGACATCTGAGCTCTGTTTTTTTTTTTGTGAGGGAGGCTGATATCTTAGCCCCAGTTGCAGGAGGAATGCAGCCTCCTGCTCATGACTGCTGAACTGGTTCCCTGGTGGATCACAAGACCGCCAGGTAAGAGGGGGGCCACAACATGGCAGCTCCCATAGCTGTGTATATAGCACTCATTGAACGCTGTGTACACAGTGATCAGGAAGGCAGGGATGATAAGAAACCTTTTCTACCTTCTCTAGGGATGCTTTGGCTGTAGTTACTGCTGGCTCCCTGTTTCTGTAGCTGCACAAAATCGTGCAACTGCTTAAAACTGCAACGACGTACAGGTATGCAATGAAGAATGGAGATTGTGGTACACGTTTGATGAAAGAAACGGCTTTGCACCAAACATGCACCTTAATATCATTAATAAATTCCCCCCAATATGTGTCATCAACTTTATACAGTTTTGTCTCCATTAGTGACAACTCCATTCTAAAGAACAGTACTATGAGCATTGATTTTGAAGTGTAGCATATAGACAATGAGTATGTGTATTGTCATCATAAATGTAGGGATTTCAACCTTCCCATAGAAGGATAAATGGGATAGTTAGCCAGCCTCCTGAGGAAGCCTGAAATCAGGCGAAACGCATAGAGGCGTTCATCTGGGGCACAGTATTGAGACCGGGATCTTGCTTTTCCTCACACACCATGGCTACAGGTATAACATATATTTCCTTCTGTTATGTATGCTAACTTAACTGTTATGGGCTGTCACTATGACATACATATACAATTTTGATCGGTCTGTCTAGCACACATTTTGTGGTTATATATTGCTAGTTCAGATACTTTCATTATTTTTTGATAATTATATCCTCCACTTGAATAGTGACAGATATTTCAATTTCATGGTGTGTCAATATCTTTATGTGTATGCCCTGCCATAATACTTAATGGTTTACTATTTGTATTACTAACTGCATATACACTATTATCTTTTTGTTCTCCCTTTTGTTTTGTGCATGTCCAATTGGCTATTTACATCTGCCCTGCTGTAATGAACTTTAATATTTATTGAATAAAATTTATATATTTTATAGATATTGTATCTTTGACTGCATTTATTTTTTGGCCATTTTTTCAATTGTGTTTTGATAGTTAGCCAGCTAACCAAATAACCTATGCTCTGTTGGGTTCTCATGATGTATATTGAAGCCTGTATTTTACCTGGTGCCATTTTCTATTATGGCTAGGATTCTACAGCCTCAGTATGCTAATATATTAGTAAACTATAGGAGTTATAGGAGTTGTTCACGTGGAAGTGTAAGAAAGCTTTCCTGAAATCACATAATTTGTTCATTAATAGAATCAGGATGTTTAAAGGGGTTGTTCAGGATAACGTGAAATCTTTACACTATTCTAAACACTTTTCCCCCCCTCCTACTTTTTAAATAACATCAATGATCAAAAATGAATAGTTACCCATATACCTGGGGCGGTCATGTGACCGCCCTATGGACATTTTCCAACTATCCAGTGACAATCCATTTCCGGAAATGGATCGTCACTACTACTCTCCCCCCCCCCCATCCACTCCATTATACTTACCATTCAGGCTTCTTCCAGCGAGATGGCTCTTCTTCCTGTAAAGATGCTGTCTGTGCGATGTGCACTCTTGTCCACTGTGTGTGCCGCCGCCGGTGATTCACCACTACTGCACTTCCATGCATGCGCAGTAGAGGTGGATCATCGCTGCAGAGAATGAGGAGTACGGGAGCCATACATGAGGAGTGGCCCTAGCCTGAAGAAGCACAGAGGAGTAAGTATATAATATGGGTCGGGGGTTGGGCTGAGTAAGTAGGGAAGGGTGGCATAGTTAGAGAGACGGAGGCGGTGTATGGGAGGGGATAGAGGAAGGAGGGGGAGTAATTGAGAGGGTTAGTGAGGAAGTTGCATAACAAGAGGCTGAGCAAACAAAAGCAGAGATACCAGTAGGCCCAAAGACACCCCGAAATCATTCAAAACACACTAAAATGCTGCAGTATTGCAGAAATCAGTCAAAACATGCTAAAATGCTGCAGCATCGCAGCATATCAATTATATCTATGCAAACACCAGTGGCTTTCCCATAGATATAATGTTTACAGAAAGTCTGTGGAGGGAAACTCTGTGAACTTTCTGTTCAAAGCGCTGTGGAAAGAACCGCAATGCGTTCCTGCTGCGGTTGTTCCCGCAGTGCTTTAGCCAAAGGCCGATGCTAGATTTGTGACACAACCAAAGACCACCATGTCCCCCTGCGATATCTGATGAATGTGGTCACATGCTGAATAGATACTGCAGTAAATGTCTTTATGCATTCTGCTGTTGTGTTCACACAGTACCAGGATCATACCTCCTAACTTTTTGAACTATAGTTCACAGTGTGAAAATGTAAAAATTGTTTGCATATCTTTATGCTTGAATACTTTGTTATTGCAGACTTACCAGCTGCATAAGATCATGAGGAATTCAGATTTGCCTGTTAGTACGGTAATAACCGGACACCCCAAGAGGAAGACAGGGACTGTTTATGAGCCCTCTGTATACAGCTATGGGAGTTGCCATAATGTGCATTACTCCCATCCTTGCAATCTTGTGATTCATTGAGGATCGGGAACCTAGAGCACCCAGATCAACTCTGAACTGTGTACTAGGATGCTGTTTACAGGGGAGATCAATCATCATTACCTCATGGGGGGTCACAAAGTGTAAAAAAAAACAATGTGACACCATCACAGGTTTAAACCCAGCCTTTGGCAACACAATATGTGTCACCTACATAAAAATCACCATAATGAAGAATAAAAACAATTCTTAATAAAATGTAATAGTACTTTGTGCTATTAAAAAAAAAAAAATGTGATAGACTTTCTCCTCCCCTTTTTTCTACATTTAATCAAATATTATTAATAAAAAGAACAAACGTTCAAAAAAATACATAAAAATAAAGCCTGGTGTATCACCAAAAAAGATTAAAAATTATCTTAATAATCCACACAAAAAAGTTAACCGAATGTAATGAAGAAAACTAAAAATGCCTGGTCACGACGTAGGAAAAATTGCCCGTCCACATTTACAATATCTGAATATAGACATTTTAAGGCCTATAAAGATATATTTTCTGGAGCTATATTTTTACGTTTATTAATGAACATGTATTCCCAATATGGAAAAAGGGCATTGAGGCCGGGGCCCCACGTTGTGTAAATGCCGTGGTTTGTCCGCAGGTAAACGCTGCGTAAAAAAAAGTGGTGTTTTACAGTCACAACAAAGTGAATGGGATTTTAGTGAATCCCATTCCCACTTTGAGGAAAGATACCATTGCGGTTTTGGAAATTGCAGCATGTCATTTATACCTACGGAAACGCCAGCTATTTCCCTATCCGTATAATGGAAGCAGAAAGTCTGCAGAGGAAACCTTTACAGATTTTCTGTTAAAATTGCTGCGGTAAAAACTGATGCATTAGGGGGCATTCACACGGAGTAACGCCGGGCGTGTATCACAGCCGTACACGCCGGCGTTACGGCAGACTGCCGAACACTTCCCATTAACTTCAATGGGAGCGCTCGTAACAGCGGCATTTACGAGCGCTCCCATTAAAGTGAATGGGAAGTGTTCGGCAGTCTGCCGTAACGCCGGCGTGTACAGCTGTGATACACGCCCGGCGATACTCCATGTGAATGCCCCCTTACACGTGTATTTTTACACATGTATTTTGCAAAAGTACACGCATTTACTCAGTGTGAATGCACCGTGGTTTTTACCACAGCACTTTTTTTGCTGCAGGACGCTACATGGGGCCTTAGTCCTAAGGAATAGAGACTTGAGTGAAAAGTAGGGACAGTCCCTACAAAAAAAAGGGCCACTTGGGAGGTAAGCCCATACATTGTGTGAACTGGACTGCCCTTTTCATGAAGGAGGGACCTGTATGGTGTGTGGAAGCAGAACAAAAAGTTACCTTTAAGAAAGATTACAGTATTGTCTCATTCAGAACAGCGTCCCCTGCTGGTAAAACGTAACTTGTCATTGAGCAAGTAATGGACGGAGAGGCAGCAGATTTTGTGTGGTAAACAAGAAAGGGACAATGTATGGCAAATACAAAGTGAAGTAAATGATGGGAAGGGAAATGTTGCATTAAAAAGCCATGGCAGGCATTGTGCGCTGCTTTGTGCTCCCACCCTACCCGAGGTGATGCATGCAAATGCTTCCATGTTCTTCCCAGTAACAATGTGCTCATCATTCTCCTCCCACTCAACTCCACGGAAAAAAAACAATGCATCACTCTGGGTGTTTCCACTCTGGATTTTTATGTAACAAATCAATAATGTCACATTTGACGAACATGGCTGCCTTTCTTTTCTATGTAGCGGGCTGGACGTGCTGGCAAGTGTGAGGAGACGAATGCGCCTCAGTGTCCAGTCTGTAACGCTGCATATGGCTCCCACATTGTGACAGGACCTAGCCAGCCCCGCTCACACAGCAGTCACTCCACATTAAGTGGCGGGGCAGGGATGGGCAAGGTGTCTATGTGCTGACTGTGGCAGCTGCAGCAGGTAGGCATTAGGAGCTGCCAGCCTGACGTGCCCTCATTCAGACAGCAGTGGGTTGTTGCTGCTGCTGCTGCTGCCTCTGCTGCTGTTGCTGGGAGAGACTGTGCTGCTGCGACAGGGGAGGATGAAGCGAGCAGCTCAAGGAGCCTCACAGCGCATGCGCCGTCCGAGCCACTGACTATATTCTCAGGCAAGGTATCTAAGGAAAAAAAATCAGCATTTTATATAAAGAAGAAGCTCCGGCGGAAAAAATATACTCTTGTCAGGATATATAGCACCAACAGGTAGGACCCTATGCTTTCACTTATCGATGAGAACGTGTGAGTGGCATTCTATGCAGGTGATCTTTATTACATGGAGACATTGGCAGGGCTTTTACTAATAAATGGCATAATAGTGGCACCCAGGGGCGATCTATCTAGATTATATGCTGGGTATTACATGGCTGAGCCTGGGGTGTTGCAAGCAGACCCTAGGGAAGAGAGCTGCATTCCTGTGATAATGGAAAAGCCCTAACAAAGGGACGTTTTCTATGGCCATACACAACATTCATCCATGATCAAGCCTGAGATAAAGCACTGCACAGAGCACATAGGCTCCAAGTATCTATCCATCTATCTATCTACTCATCTATCTATCATCTGCCTGTGTGAGGGGCAAATAATCCATCATTGCTGCTTTATATCTACAATAAAGGCACAGTTGACCATCAAAACCCCCATGCAGAATAAACACTCGGATTTTCCTTCTCCTTTGAGATTGGGAAGTAGCATAGTAACAGTTGCAATGATTCATATAAATAATGGAGCCTGGTCTTCTTCCACTGTCTGCCTCACATCAGCCACTCAGCCCTTGTAGTCTTTATTCTGGGCTTGTAGTGAAGGGGAGAGATGGCTTCAGCCTCAAAATGTGCACATAGATCTAGAATAAATGGAGTTCCCCCAGCTTGTCAGATGTGGGGTGTATTTCTCCAGAAATATAATGCAAGGCTGTGCCGGAGAGATTCCTGACATTTCCAACAGTTTGTGTTCATTTGGAGGATGATGGAAGAAATTGGCATTCCTGTATATTGCCCATAGGCTGGCCATGTAGGCAGGGGTATTGATGCATGAGCTATAAACCATCCTGCATGATTTATATGGGTGTGATCTTTATCTACTACACAATAGATCCAAGAGATCTAGATGATATGGCTGGAAGAAATATATAAATATATATATATTGTATCATCCTATAATAAATATTTATATTTATCGTTCTTCATGGTATGGAACCTATTAATAACAAATGATAGTACTCAAGTGTAACTTTTCGGTTCTCCATATATTAACATTCTTAGGTTAGCAGCTTCTCACATCATGACTTGCTAGCTTAAAAACTGAAAGCTTATTTTTTTTCCAGATCTCTTGACAGCATGACACATCAGAAGAAAGAAAGAGCAGAATGTGTGCCTAGACACCAGCTCAGTTGTTTTTGTGGATTACATTTGCAGTAAAATGTATGGATCTATCTTGTGCTTGTCCTTGTATATAGACCATGAGACTTGACTGAAGCAATAATATATATCCTCCATCTATGGCGAACGATAGCCATGCAGCTGACAACATTCTGCAAAATGTGTCTCCTTTAACAGCATTTTTAAAGCTAACATCATTGGGCTTTATAATAGGAGTCAGTGTGGTGGGTAACCTTCTTATCTCAATTTTGCTTGTCAAAGATAAGACCTTACACAGAGCTCCTTACTACTTCCTGTTGGATCTGTGCTGCTCAGATATCCTGAGATCTGCTATTTGTTTTCCATTTGTGTTCACCTCTGTGAAGAATGGCTCTACTTGGACTTATGGGAATCTTACTTGCAAAGTGATTGCGTTTCTTGGGGTCTTGTCCTGTTTTCACACCGCATTCATGTTATTCTGTATAAGTGTTACCAGATACTTAGCTATAGCCCACCACCGGTTTTATACAAAAAGATTGACTTTTTGGACTTGTTTGGCAGTCATTTGCATGGTGTGGACCTTATCTGTAGCTATGGCCTTCCCACCAGTCCTCGATGTTGGCACCTACTCCTTTATTCGCGAGGAAGACCAATGCACGTTTCAGCATCGTTCCTTCAGGGCCAACGACTCCTTGGGATTTATGTTACTCCTTGCTCTCATTCTTCTAGCCACACAGCTTGTCTACCTCAAGCTGATATTTTTTGTTCACGACCGAAGGAAAATGAAGCCAGTCCAGTTTGTAGCAGCAGTAAGCCAGAATTGGACTTTTCATGGTCCTGGAGCCAGTGGTCAGGCAGCAGCTAACTGGCTTGCAGGCTTTGGAAGGGGTCCCACACCACCCACCTTACTTGGAATAAGGCAAAATGCAAACACCACAGGCAGAAGAAGGCTACTGGTTTTAGATGAATTCAAAATGGAAAAAAGGATCAGTAGAATGTTCTATATTATGACATTCCTTTTCCTGACCTTGTGGGGGCCCTATTTGGTAGCTTGTTACTGGAGAGTTTTTGCCAGAGGTCCTGTTGTACCAGGAGGATTTCTAACAGCAGCTGTCTGGATGAGTTTTGCCCAAGCTGGAATCAATCCTTTTGTCTGCATTTTCTCAAACAGGGAGCTGAGGCGCTGTTTCAGCACAACCCTTCTTTACTGCAGAAAATCCAGGTTACCAAGGGAACCTTACTGTGTTATATGAGGGAGCATCTGCAAAATCTTTAGCCTTGTGAAACACTACCCTTCTCTGCTAAGCAATTGTGGCCTGTAGCCATGTCTTGAGAAGAAGATCAAGAATGGAGCATCAGCAGCATTGTGCACACTTTGCAATAGCGCACCTGTAATCCTATTTTATCCTAAAGTGTTCCTGCTGGCCACCAGGGAAGGTTTGTAATTGAAAACAAAGGACACAACCACAGATTCCTTTGTGTTTCTGTGGCTGGAGGTTCAATCTTGCAAATGACAGGTGCTAGGAACCACTGCTGAATGCTGTGTATATCACCACATATAAACAAGAACATCCAGAAAGGTTAGCATTGGACATCTTAATAAATTGAATTGAGGTAAATGTGTTAATAAACATGATTTTAAGAGTTTGAAGACTCTTTGAATATTTAATACAGTTTGGGGTTTCTTTTGCAAAGATTGACAAGTGGGAATTAAAAAGTACTGTAACTGATAAAGGATGTGCCATGCATTACTGGATTATCTTACTGAGAGATTTCGTTACCTTGTAAGTCAGTTTTGGGGAGCATTCCAAAGCAGTATTTTTGGTTAAGATTATATTCTACTTTTTCAAATATTCTTTCTATAAAAAGGAGGTTTTCTTTAACAGTGAAATGCGCATTTAAATGTATTCTGTGTTTTTTTTTTCTAATTTTCATTTGGCTAATACTGAGTTGAGTCTGGTTGAAAAGAAAAAAACTAGGTATCAATCTGTTTGGCAACGTACTATCCAAATTGCAGTATTAAAGAATCTACATAAGGAGCAGTCATAATACAAAAATAGATACATGTTGCCTTAAAGGGTTATCTAGTAGCTTCCATTTTGTTTAACCTTGAATTAAACCAATCCCGTCAGTAAGCCTGGTCAGTGATTTGGGAGTGCATGAAAGAACACTTGAACCACCTCTTTCTTTGAGCTCCTATTGTTCCCAAAATCAGTATGCACATCACCTGGGTGACATCAGCCTCCCAGATGTGCCATCCGTTCTGGTTCACCCTAAGAAACAGAGGCAGTGAAGTATGTTTATATTTACAGTGAGCTGTCTTGAGAGACTGAAGCCTTAGTATTATATTTTGCAGAGTTTGGGAAGCATATATTTTACTGAAGGCACAGTCTTGTTTATACTTTCTGCACATTTTGATGTATTGGTTGTTTAAATTATTTCATTTTCTTTTCCTTCTTGTATAAAACATATACTTTTTAGTATTTTAGAATAACATTATAGTCTGTGAGTCTTTCATTCTTTAAGATACAGATGTGTGTGAAATTTAAATATAAAGTTGCATTTGCCAAACTTTTCCTGTGTAGCTTGTTAATTTTTTCTGGAATAAAATTTTACATTTTTCCAGTTCGGCAACTAACCTTATTTTTTTCCTGTTTTGTTTAGTGGTCTGGAATGAATTAGTGAGAGAGTGGAATTATGGACTGTTCTTTTTTAGACTATAAATGTGTGATTGATGGACACTGTGTATAGTTATTCTTACAATTAAGAGTCGTTTTGCTGTAAATTGACTAATGTATCTCTCTGGACTGATGGTAGTATACATTTTAAGTTGTCTTTTACAGTTGTGCCTTAAATGGGAAGAAATTGTGATTTAAGATGCTAACTGAATTAATTAAAAGGACAACAGTATTGACATAATGAATTTAATATACCTTTTTATAATTGCAGATGTGTTTCTTTACATGCACAGCACATTTTTTAAATACTTTTACAATATGAATGCACTCTCAGTAATTTAGGTGGATAGATAGATAGATAGATAGATAGATAGATAGATAGATGATTAGATAGATAGATAAATAGATAGATGACTAGATAGATGTAGTGAATCATGAAAATTTGCATTTCTCTGATGCCATGTATTCTAGAACATTTTGAAAATATGCATTATATACATTTTCAGGTTGTGTTTGTCTTAATTCACTTAATGCACGGTATTAAAACTGTAACTTCCTGGAGGTTGTAGTAATGATTGCTTAGGGAACTCCATTATAATGTTCCCCTTGAGTACAATCATTGTGGTAAAAAAAAACATAAACCATAGCTCTTGTTAAACATAGTCTGCAGTCCTCACATTATTGTAGTGTCAGGTCCTGGACAGGCAACCATGTAAACAATCTTTCATAAAAATAGACTGAAACTGGTGGGTAGAATTTAGTGGGTAAATTATTAGAGTAAGGAGACACATTAGTATGAAAGTGAAAGTGTCCAAGTAATTTGGTGATATATATTATCTAGAACTGCCATGAATAGGTTTGTTAGTGGCCAAAAACAAATTAAACTGCCACAATATGTGAGCACCAGCTCTTATTGTCACTAAAAGATGATACCAATAATGAACAGTTTATTACTAATATATGAAATACAGTTTGGTGTTTGACAATGAAAATTTGTTCACAACAGTTATAATTTGATATTCTTTAAAACATTTCTTTTCTGCTGTTAAATCCAGTGCTTTTGGTAACAAATATAGTGAAAATGTGCCTGCCCGGCCATAAATCAGCCTTAAAGCTTAAAGGTATAACTAATAAAATGATCAAATGTATTTAATGGTTACATGTAAAATGGTTCCAAATGCATTCAGTAGCTTGTTCATTCAGTTTATAAACAGAACCATAGGTTCAAGGTCCAAACTTAAAGGGAGACTGTCAGTACCAAAAACATTATTAAACCAGCCCTAGGACCTTATAGTGCTCAGAGCCCTCAGTACAATGCTGTAATTTGTTTGTAGAAAGTGCATTAAGGGAGTGGGGCCGCTGACCATCGAGACAAGGTCTTCTTGCCTCTTGCTGTGGAGGAGGTGGGAGAAAGCTCTGATAATGTTAGTGTTGTTGGGAGGGGCATTGAGCAAGAGGAAGATCTTGGTGTGATGCTCAGCTGCCCCAGAACACACCCTGCACTAAAATGTACTTTTAGCTCATTTACATAGGAATAAAAAGCATTTTTTTCAAAATTAAGCAGCCATTCTACAAATAAGTTATAACACTGAGCTGACAGCTCTGAGCACTACAAGGTATTGGGGCTGGTTAAATAACATTTATGGTGCTGACAGACTCCCTTTAAAGAGGTCCTCTCACTCTTTATGACTTGTCTATTTCAGTAATACGTGGGGCTGGGCAACTAATAGAAAAATAGCATAGACCAACGTGATTCTGTGCTGGTTATTTTGGTTTGGTTATTACTAGACATGAGCGAGTAGTGTTCGATCAGATATCGAATACCATTATAGTCTATGGGAAAAAACGGGAATGTTGTTCCGGTTTCCATGGAAACCAAAGTTCGACACATTGGATCCTCCAAATTTAGGGAGTAGCAGGACGAGGAGCACGAGGAGGTTTTTGAATTGAATTCAATGGAATTTTCCTGCGTGGTATTTGACCGATACGAGTATTCGATCGAATAGTAGGCTCGATCGAATACTATTCGCTCATCTCTAGTTATTACATTTGTAATCTTTTGCCTACAGTTTCATTTGGACCAAACACATCTGAATCAGAACTTTATCTCTTATACTCTAAGATCTCTTCAGAGTATAATATCAGTTCTGGTTCAGACGTGTTCAGGCCAAATGAAACCGCCAGGCGAACCTCACGAGATAAATCTTAGAAAGCTCACCCAACACATACTCATACTTGAAAAGGGGCATGTTTTAATGGGCGTGGCCTAAATAATTGCCATTAATCATATTCGCCAGCCATAGTAATATGTCTATACTCCATGAAATGGAAATTCTGGAGAATCTTTTATAATGTGCCATTCCTTTGTTATTACTATTAGTAATTAAATTGACAACTGGATGTTACCATTCCCTTTTTCATCTCCTGGTGTATTTCATGCCAGGCTACAAAAGCAATTAAGACTGCCACACAACCTGCCAGGCTTTACAAATCAGTCTCAGAGTTTTAAGAAAAGATGCTCCAGAATTGTTATAGGAAATGCAATTATTTTCTAAAATAGTCATGTCAAGAGAGGTGATAGGTCCTCTTTACGGAAAACTAATCTTAGGCCAGGGGCTCCATGTAGCGTTGCCGCCGTGGTTTTTTAATCAGCACTTTTTTACTGCGGTTGGCTACTTGGGGCCTTAGCCTTATTTCCCTTCAAGGAAGCAAATCATTAGTGTTAAGAATATGGCTAATCTATCAGTAAAATAATCAGTAATTTTTTTTGTTTTTATTTTGTCTGCAATTTCTGCTCCCAACTGACATGTAAACAAAAAGGTGGTTTGGGGTGACGTTAAGAGATTAAAGGGAACCTTTCAGGTGGTTTTTCCACCATAAATTGACTTCATCACATGCAGAACAAAGTAATTCCCTTTCCATTGGTGCCTTTCTGTAATGTTTCTTACAGTAAAATGAAGTAGCCATGTTGGGTCGCTGCTTCAGTCTAGTCATGCTGTCCACTTATCAATTCCCTCCTGAGCATGTTTGACATCCACAAGGCATGATTAGTAGGGGACTGCATGACTAGGCTGACGCCGCTCCCTGCCCACTGTGACTACTTACATTAATTTACATATGACCTTGTATGCTTTCACACACTTATAACTTCACTTTGCTGCTACACAAAGCTTACAAAGCTGCACCAAAGGAAAAGGAATTACTTTATCCTCCACATGAAGAGACCAGTTTATGGTGGAAAAACCAACTGACAGGCTCCCTTCACATGGTTATTAGTGTCCTCAAACACTGATCCAAAATCTGCATGTCATCTGCAATCACGCATTCCTCAAAAAAAAGCCTCCCATTTACTTCAATGGCTTCCTTTTTCTGCTAGCAAGCCACTTACGTCAATGGGAGGCTTTTTTTCAGCGCTGAAATTCCACGCCAAATTCCTCACCATTTTGCTCCATGTGAATGGACCCAAAGACTTGTATGATCCCCTAAACTTGTATGTTCTGCAAATGCGGACAAAAATAGGACATGCTTCACAATTTGTGGTCCTGATAAATGGCACAACATGCCTGCAATAAAATGCTGTTGTATTTCTGGGACCATAGAACTGTATGTGTTGTGTGAAGGAGGCCTAAAGGGACAGTTTCCTCTATCAATGGTCTATCCTTAGATATTAGATCTGTGGGATCTGACCACCAAGATCTCCATAGATCTGCTTCTCATGCCGTACAAAAACCGATTGCTGTTGTTTGTACAGCAAGTTAATTAAGATCAAAGAGTTGACCATTGACGACTACACCCTCTCCAAACATAGTCCCCTGGTGATCAGCTGATCAGTATGGATAAGAGGGTGTGATTCAGCTGCAAACCTAAAAATGATGTTATTTGAAAGTATTGACAAATTGCTGGTTCCGTTGGACCACCTGCTGGAGATGTACATGATACATGGGTAGCAGTTGTACTTAGGCTGTAGTGCCAGAGGGATTCCAAAGAAGACCCCAGTATTACACGCAGCACATGGTAGTTGGGTTGTTTATTACAGAATTTGATTTTGAGCCCAAGAACTACTGTGAACATGTAATACCCACTGTGTCCAGCTATGATGTCTATAGAGCAAGACTTTTCACTGAAGATTTTAAAGGAAATATGTTACCAGAAAATTTTTAATGATTTTTTTTCATGTCACCATCTATATTTTAAGAAAAGTAAGAAATCCTGTTTTTCACTCTAACCACTAGTCCTAATAGTTCTTGAAAGTAGTCATCTCATTTAAATCACAAACAAGACAGACAGGATTACAATAGAAGATAACACCACCAATCACTGCATCTACTGCATCTGACAAGTAGATCGGGGTGACTTTGCCAAAAAATAAAATCTTGATATGTTTTCAAGTTTATGAGTAATTGTTTTAGCTTAAAAATACTGAAAAATATCAGAGCACTGGCACAGTGAGAAGGAGTCTAATATATGTGATGCAGACTTCCTTGTCAACTCAGCTATTGACTACAGAGAAAAAAACTGTTGCTCATAGCTGGAAGCATGGAGTATATGTTTGAGATGAAAATCAAAACTTCTCTGAAATTTAAAAAAAAAAAGAATTTAATTATTTGCCTCCAACAATAGATGAATTCATAGGTAGCTTTTCTACTCCCCCTACACTGAGCATGTCTAGAGAACTCGGGGATGAACCTGAATGAGTCAGCTCCAGTCTGTTGATGTCTTTGGCAATAAGACTGATGTAAAGCATATCACTAAGTTGAGCAGAGAAGTTCAGGCAGGATGGCAGCCCCCATGAATATGTACAGAAAATATCATTTAAAAAAAAATCTACAGTTAGAAAATAAAAAAGGTTAGAAAAAAGTGATATATTTTACAATCTGGATTTAATACATGAATTGTGATGCATTCCCTGTAACATTGGTGGTTTATGTATCTCAGTCTCTCTCACCTTAGGGTCCATTCACAGGGAGGAAAATGGTGAGAAATTTGGTGTGGAATTTCACTGCTGAAAAAAAAGCCTCCCATTGACTTCTCTTTTCTGCTAGCGGTTTTTTCAAAGTCCATACACTGTGCTGGAGGAAAAAAACATTTCCTAATTCTTGAAGTGGATTCTTTTCTCACCAAAATGCTAGCCAAAAAACTCAGTGTGAATGGACCGTAAGGTACAGCTGCTACAAAATGTACAAAGCTGTGCCTGATAAACAATGAATATGCCTCAGCACTTGCCCCAGCCCCCACTAAGGCTCTAATCAACTGATCATGTTGGAGCCAGTATTCAGACCTCTGCAAATCTGATATTGATAGTTTAGGGGACATTCACGCGATGTAACGTGGCGCTGATTCATGCACGATAACTCGCATAAGAATCAGTGCTGCAAAACAGAATCCCATTGAGTTCAATGGGTTCCTTTTAACGCGCATAACACATTGAAATAAATGGGAGGCTTTTTAACCCATTGATTTCAAAGTGTTACGCGCGTTAAATGGAACCCATTGATGTCAATGGGATTCTGTTTCGTGCTGATTCTTACGCGCGTTATCGTGTCAGAATCAGCACCACGTTACATTGTGTGAATGCCCCCGTATCCTGAATTAGGGTGAGTTCACATCTGGGCCCAGTCCCCAGTTTAGCCATTCCAGCCAGTTTCTGTCTTCTGCTCCACGAAACTGGACGGAAACCTGGTGGTCAGTTTTCAAACCTATTCATTTGAATGGGTTTGCAATGTGACCGCCCGTGTGCGTCTTCTGCCTGTCCGTTTTTTTAGCTGGACACAAAGTCCTGCATGCCTTACTTTGTTTGTTTGTTTTTTTAATGTAGATTGTGAGCCCCATTTAGGGATCACAATGTTATTTTTTTTTTCCTACCAGTATGTGTTTGTAGAATAGGAGGAAATCCATGCAAACACAGGGAGAACATACAAACTCCTTGCAGACGTTGTTCCTGGCAGGATTCGAACTCCAGGACTCCAGCGCTGCAAGGCTGTAGTGCTAACCACTGAGCCACCGTGTTGCCCCACATGGCTGACTTTGTGTCTGGTTAAACAAAAAAAACTTTTTCCCACGGACAGGCAGTAGACGCACATGGGCGGTCACTTTGCAAACCCTTTCAAGTGAATAGGTTTGAAAACTGACCGTCGAGTTTCCATCTCCTGTCCAGTTTAGCAGGGTAGAAGACGGAAACTGGCCTGAATGGCTAAACCGGAGGCCGGGCGCAGATGTGAACCCGCCCTTAGTCGATGAGTCAATACCTGGGTATATGTTTATAGGGAAAGTCAGTTTTAATATATCTTTTGACATGTTACAGAAGTTAATACAATTTCTCTGTAACTTTGAAGGGGTTTGGGAACCTTCCATACCACAACAGTCCATTGAATGCAAAACTTGGAGAAAACCAAGCACATAAATGTCAGAAATGGCATCTTCTGACATGTGTATATAGTATCTATTAACATTAATTTAGCAAAATGCAGCTAAAAAAAGGAGTGTAAACACCTGTTTTTTTCCCCAGAGTTTTCGATGCATTTTCTTTAGCATTTTTCTTCCCACATTAAATATATAGGGAAAACGTATGTGATTCAACAGCTAAAATTAACTGCACATGTTTTTGAAAGCACAGTTTTTCCACAACTGTTTTTTCCTGTAATGTGTGCATGAGATAAACCAAAATCTTATTCACTTTTCTGGTACTGTAAAAGACAGTTTGTTTGTTTTTTATTGCATTTCTTCAGCAGCCATATCCACTGCATTTATGCATCATGAGGCCTTAGCCTTAATGAGGACCTTTCCTGTTCTCGGGCACATGTAGTTTTATATACTGCTAGAAAGACGACAGTGCGATGACGCTGAGCAGTCTATGGACAATTACTGAAACGCCCCCTCTGACAGTACAGAGCTATGGACAGTACTGTCAGGAGGGGTGTTCCTCACAGCCCAGTTAGTCTGTCAGGATCGCTCTTCTGATAGAAAAGAGATATCGATAAGGGCACTGATATCTTTTGCCCCGGGAAAGCAGTGCAGAATTCAGCTGAATACTATGCTGTGTGGAGGCAGTCAAAGAATGTTGGATGTTTTCTGTTGTAGCAGGGTTTTTGACCACAAAAATCTGGAGCAAACCCTGGTGCCTGTCTTGTGTGGTCACAGCCTCGTTCATCCTGAAAATGTGTGAATAAATTGAAAACAGGGTGTTACTATTTCACTTGTGAAAGGTATGTTTCCTTATGCACTCTGATCAGTTTAGTAATGCTTGGTCAGTGTGAGGCCTCTTGCAGATGATCATGGCTGCGATCAATTTGCAATCCGTGTTTTTCCTGGATAGCACATTGACCCATTCATTTCTATGGACGCGTTCACATGACCGTGAATTTCATGGTCCCGTGTGTGGGCCGACAGCCTGAGCCTCAAAATATAGAACAGGTTCTATTCCTGTCCTATTTTGGGGCCCTGCTTCTGTCGCTCCCATTAATTTAATCAAAGGGGCCATGGAAGCATGGCTGCTGCACAGGAGGCACATGGATGACATCGGCATGTCCCTCATGTGCTACCTGTGCCTTTCAATCACAGCTTTAGATTGTTTAGGAACACACCTACAACTGAGACACCCAGTTGTCAATTTATTCATAAATATGTAGGGGAATTAAAGGAATCCTATCATACAAACACATTTTTTCTTAGTAACACATCGGAATAACCTTAAGAAAGGCTATTCTCCTACCTTTCGTTGTCTTCTCCGCGCCGCCATTCCGTAGGAACTTGTTGGTATGCAAATTAGTTCTCTCGCAGCACTGGGGGCGGGCCCCAGCGCTCAAACAGCACTGGGGGCATCCCCAGTGCTGCCAGAGAACTCTCCAGCGCTGCCTCCATCTTTGTCAGGCACGTCCTCTTCATTCTCTTCTTCCGCTGCAGGTCTCAGACTTCTAGGCTTACCCAGTATTGTAAGCGGCCATTTTCTTGTGGCCTGTGGGCATGCGCAGTCTGCTCTGCCCAAGGCCTAGAAGTCTGAGATCTGCGCCAGAAGAAGAGGATGAAGAGGACGTTCCTGACGAAGAGGGAGAGAGTTCTTTGGCAGCATTGGGGACGCTCTCAGTGCTGTTTGAGCGCTGGGGTCCGACCCCAGTGTTGCGAGAGAACTAATTTGCATACCAACAAGAACCATGATTCCTACGGAATGGCAGCGCAGAGAAGACAACGAAAAGTAGGAGACGAACAGCCTTTCTTAAGGCTTTTCCCACTTGTTACTAAGAAAAAAATGTGTTTGTATGATATGATCCCTTTAATATAATGCATTGCATAAATACAAACTAAGAGTAAAGACAAGAGCCGCAGAATAAATATTATATTTTCAGATGTCATCAGTGTTATTGATATTATTAGAATAATTGGTGGGTCAAAAGAAATAAGGGTAAGATAATGATTCCCAATTTTTTTTTTAGGATGTTACTGTTAATCATATTGAGTGAATAAGTAAAAATTCTGGAAATATTAAAGAATGTATTAATCTTATCCTAAACATTTCTCATCTCAGGTATCAACAATACAGATTTCCAACTGGCTGGTATCTCACCATTTATTTCAACTCTTCTAGCCCTATTTCTTTTCCACATGCCATGAATTTTTATTCCCATGGCCATTAAGGTTATATTGTCATACAGGCAACCTGCATAATGCAGCACTTTTACATGTGCAGCAATTCTCAGAATGTATGTGTGGGAGTTAAAAAAAAAAAAATTGGTTCAACCGATCAAAATTATTATTCATGCTACATATAGTCAGCAAACCTTTAAGTTCATAATGCAAGTTAAGGCCACCTAGATATACTGTACTATGCAAAAGGCTTAGGCAGGAAAGGAAAAAATGCTGCAGAATGCATTAAAAAATAGAAGTGTTAATAGCTTATTTTTGTCAATTAAAAAAAATTAAGTGAATGAACAAAAGAGAAATCTAAATAAAATCTGATTTGGAGAAAGTGACCTGGAAGTGATGATATGGCCCTTGCAAAGGCCTGATCTCCACATAATCGAGTCTGCCTGGGGTTACACAAGGAGACAGAAGTATTTGACGAAGCCACCATCCACAGAAGATCTCTGGTTTGTTCTCCAAGATGTTTAGAACAACCTCACTGCTGAGTTTTTTGAAAAACTGTGTTGAAGGAAGCTATAAGAAATGATGCTGTTTCGAAGATGAAGATAATCACACCAAATATTGATATGATTTAGATCTCTATTTTTGTTTATTAATTTAATTTTGTTAAATGGGAAAAAAAAGCTATTTACACTTTTAGTTTTGAAAACTTTCTTATCCGGCATTTGCATTACTTTGCTGTGGAAACCATTGCAACACACCAGTTACAGTGTTGGCCAAAAGTATTGGCACCCCTGCAATTCTGTCAGATAATACTCATTTTCTTCCAGACTTTTTTTTTCATTCTCTTTTGTGTTTTTTCATTGCAAGCAAAATAAATGAAGATATTAATACCAAAGAATTTGTGATTGCAATCATTTTCTGGAAGAAAATGAGTATTATCTGACAGAATTGCAGGGGTGCCAATACTTTTGGTCAACACTGTACATACTTACAAGTATGAATTTGACTTGTATACCATAGATGTCTGTTATGATTTGTTATAAAGCTGTACATTTGAAACATTTTCTTATTGGAAGTTTAGGGATCTATGGTTCCTGTCTTGCAATTCAAGCAGTTGGTAATGGCGTCATATCAGTCTTATAGTAAGATGCAAAATTAAAAGGTGGCCTCACATAGTCTGCTATGGTGGACAGCTGCTGCCAACCACCTCTGGCTGCTTTGGTTTATAGAACAGAATTCAGAGGACATCCATGGGTGGCACAAAATATTCTGTAAATGTCTGTAAATATTAATATAATGTGGGGAAAAATGTATTACCCTTTTCACTGTTTTATTGTTTCCATGGTTGTATTGCTGCCTGGACACTGTCAGCAGGCAGGCTAACTCCTGATGACAGATGTTAGTACAGCTTTTTTTTTATCCTAATTATGTCTTGCCTGCTTTGCTCATTACCTGAATGAATATTCAAAAAGTACAATTATCATATGATTATATTTTGCAAAAAAAGTAACATTCATTGCAAATGATAATTTCAGAGTCCTAATAAATCACAATCAGTTATATCAGATTTCACAAAATGCATTGCATCATTGTATCCAATTGTAAAGACCACTATGTAAATTATTGTCCAGATTTCATTCTACAACCTGAACGTAAATTTCAGCAAATATTTCTGCCTAAAGCTAATAATTTTAGCAAACAGATTGTTTGATCAGTAAATTATACATTTGATGAATAAATTGTATAGGCTACTAATGTTTCTTTTAGCATTCAGATATCAGTCCTAGTATAATTGGCCACAGAAAATATTGTTCAGATCTAGGATTCCCAACAAACATGTCGGTTTCTATGTTGGAGGGAAAATGAGGATGCAGAACAGCTTTGATATTCCACTTTTTGGGAATTGGATTGCAGGGGTTATCTGGGGCACACATAGAGGAGGTTCTTTAGTACCTGGTAACCCCCAAATAAAAAAAAATAAAAACGTAAGAAGAAATGTTAAATCAATTCTTTCTGCCACCAGTAAGAGGAGGCCAATGCATAATATTCTTCTGCCGCCAGGAAGAAGAGAGGCATACATGATTATTATTGAGTTTATTGTAAGCAGCCTGACTTCTGGGATCTCCCACCAGTGAATAGTACATAACACATAACACTAGGGCTGCCTAAATGAAATAGAATTAAATTATAGCCCTAAAGAAGTTACAGCTGCACTAAAAAAAAACCTCCAGAGAGATTACGTGTCAACTGGAGCTACTGATCTTTAATAAATTAGAGCACATTTATATAATCAGGAAGGGGGGAATTTTCCAGTGTCCACCAAGGGCACCAATTCTTATAAAAGAATTGTCCAGGCATTACAGGTTTTTTTCCTGGAGCTCGGGGAAGTATGTTTTTTTTTCTCCTTACCCAGACTAAAGGAAAAAATGTAATTCCTGGACATTAAGGTTGAGACCTCACAGTGAAAATGTAGTGGAATAAAAAAAGAGCTGCATTTTATAGTCTCATCCACACACAGAAAATAAAACTGCTGAAAAACTTTTTTTTTAAAAAAAAAAACAGCAGCATATTAATATTACCCATAAAAACACAGCCTTTTTACAATTAGCTTACGAGGGTGAGGCTTGCAGGGAGGAATTTTTCCTCCACCAGTTTCAGTTTAAGGCTGGGTTCACATGGGGATTTTTGGACCGGATTTTGACGCGGAGGCCGTCTCAGAATCTGGTCCAAAAAATGGCTAGCCGCGACTGGATGCTGGTGCACTGCACTGGCATCCCATCGCAGGCATTCCGCTACGGATTAGGCCCAAATGAATGGGCCTAGTCATGAGGGAGGTGTTGCAGCGCGGAATCCATGGCAAGAGAGGCCAGGTCCCTTATTTTTTCCACGAGCAGCACAAAACTGCTAGCAGAAAAAAGATGTGAACAGCTCCCATTGAAGTCAATGGGAGGCGTTTTTTTGGACCGGATTCTGAGGTGGATTCTGCGTCAAAATCCAGTCCACAAATCCCCATGTGAACCCATCTTTATAATGACGGACACCCCATGGATCCCATTATAGTCAATGGGGTACACCAGGCTCTGTGTGTAATTGCTGTTTTGGCAATCCGCCTCTACGTTGTTTCAGTCCCCCGAAGAGCCTGGACAATGTAGAGACGACACTAGTGTGAGCCTAGCATAAGAGAGGGTTGGCAAGACTATTATGACTGAAGTTGTAAAACAGAAATATAATTAAAAAAAAAAAATCCATAGCAACCAATCATCTATACGTCTTAGATCAGTGGTGAGCAGTTTGGAGAAGAAGGAACAAATATTACATCTGTTGCTATGGCTTTCATTTTCTTCATCAAGCCTGGAGCTGGTAGTCTTGCTTTTTCTCCGGTTTTACAACACCAATTATAATAAATCCAATGCAGAACAGATGATTTAAATAATAGATGAGGTGGATGTGACTGTCTGTATAACAAGGTTGTGTGACTGTGATATTTTAGATGCCATGCTGTTCTCCCTGGTCAGAAGGTCACATGCATTTAATGCTAATAAATATTTAACTTCTGCTTTAATGCAGAAGGTCTGAAAACACAAAAGCTTGTAATACTTTCATTGCCATTCTGTTCTGGAAGATTGATTTGCCTGTTGGACAGACGTGGACTGAAAGTTCATGACAATCTGTATGTTGTATGTGCTTATCAAATATGTTGCATGCGACAACATACCCTAAACATACCTATATTATTTCTTGATGATAAAGTCTAAATAAACTGTTCCATGAAAATAGTATTTGCATAAAATATTTTGGGTTTTTTTAATAGATAAAACACATAGGACTCCAACTGTTTTAAAGGGGCTCTATAATTTGTAAATCATGTTTTTAGATAGTGATATGCCTGAATACCCTTTAAAAAGGCTATGTAGGTGCTTCTAGTAGATTTTGAAAAGACCTTTGTAACGCCCTCTCCTTTGCTTGTGCTCCAAGATGCCCTCCTCCTCCGTAGATGTAACCGCCTCCATTCTCTGTAGTCTCGATCCCTGCGCTTTGAAATCTTGGGCATGTGCAGTAACTCTCCTTTTGAGCGCTACTGCACATGCCTGAGCGCCATTTTCTTGTGGACAATGGAAGAAAGCGCACAAGAAAATGGTGGGGCGGGGGTCTTTTCAAAATCTACTAGCAGCACCTGAATAGCCTTTTTAAAGGCTATTCAGGAATATCACTATCTAACAACACAATTTCCAAATGAAAGAGCCCCTTTGAGCTTTGAAGCACAAGGCTAGAGAGTAAGAAATGCACCCCTTCACAGCAATGACACTGAGCTGTAAGGACGGCCCCTCTGACAGTGCGGTGATATCAGTAGCTGAAACTGATCGCACCAATGTCTCTGCAACCGAGGCAGATACTAGCAAAACTGAAAGTGGGCTAAATTCAGCGTACTGTCAGCTTGGAAAGGCTATAGAACACTTCTGATCTTAGAGGAAAAGAACGGTCTTCTTTAAATGGTTGTCCAGTACAAAAAAATTGGATAGATGTGTTTCAACTGCAATACTGCATAAACTTACTAATGTACTTTAATTTTAAAAGCTGCCTCAAGCTAGGTTCACACCTGCGTCTGTTCTATGTTTGGGTTTTCCATCCTCAAACCCGCTTAAAATGCGGAGAGAAAAGTTCTGCAAGCAGGACCTTTCTCTCCACAATTTTTGATCGGAAACCTGTCGGACTCCATTATACTGTATGGGGTCTGCATGTAACCACTTTTTAAGTGGAGTAGGTTTTTATTCCTTGAGTCCCCAAGTGGACCTGAAGAACAGAAATCCAAATGCAAGTGTGAACCTAGCACCATTGTGCTGTTTTTACCACTGCCTATTGATTTTGGTAGCCCCACCTTCCCATATTTTGGTACTTTTCTAGAAGGGGTTTGGCTTAGCTATGGAACAGAGCACATACCCCTGTGTCAAAACCACAGGTGACGGGAGCGAGCGAAAACAGAACATCAAGGTTGCTTTCAAAATTAAAGTATAAAGTATAATCTATCTACCTAAATTTAATCTATTCGCAGTTGAACACATCAATATAACTTTTTTGTAGTTGGACATGTATTATCTATATTATTTTTCGTTATGTTTTCTCTACGTGATTATATGGAGGTGGCCAACTTTCCTAGGCTACTGTTAATAGCATTTAGGGATATGCTTTACAAAAGTCAAATGGACCAAACCATACTCTGGAGATGTTCATTAATATCTATGGGAGAATTTTAAAGACAGGCTGTTTGAATTGTGCAGAGGTCAGAGTGTAATGAAAGGAAGTAGGAAACCTCTGCGGACTTTCTGTGAAAAGCAATGTATTGCCACCATGGTTTTTCAGCAGTGCTTTTTTTTGCTGCAAGATGTTACTATTTTGCTGCGGGACACTACTTATTCTAAAAGGGATTGTCTGTTTTCATCATGTATTTTTTGGCATGTGAACTATATTGGTTTATTGCATGTAATCCAGCATGCATTTTTTTTAGGAAGTAAAGGAATACAAAACAAAAAACTCAATTTGAATGGCTGAAACATAATTATGAATAGAGTCTAATATGGAAATTGTTGAACCAAATTTACATACACATCAATGTCCATATTGTTTTGTACGGTGGTTTGGATCCATATAATGTCTCATGATAACAGGGATTTTTCCTTGTACAATATTATAAAAAGTTTCTATCCAAATATAAAAATATACCTTGCTTTTTTCAGTTGCATTACTCACAGAGGTGAAATCTAGACTATAGAGCTTCTTTTAAAGCTTGTATATGACATAAGCATTAATGTGAGTCCATATAGGTGTGCTCATTTTGACTTGAATTAGGAAGACATGCAATCTGCCTTTTAACGTTGGGTTCCTTCTGTATGATGTCTGAAAACAAGAATTCATTATTTATATGCAGTTTACACTTTTTTTTTCTTTGAATGTAGATTGTGAGCCCCACATAGAGCTCACAATGTACATTTTTTTCCCCCCTATGAGTATGTTTTTTTGGAATATGGGATGGATATCAATGCAAACATGGGGAGAACATACAATCTCCTGGCAGATGTTTTTTTTGCCCTTGGCAGGACTTGAACACCAGGACTCCAGCGCTGCAAGGCTGCAGTGCTAACCACTGAGCGACTGTGTGGCCACCATGCAATTTACACTTTATACCATCACATATAATGATGACTTCCTCCCCAGAACTAAGTGGTTGCCTTTTATCCATAGTAATTGTAGTTTAATATTTATGGCATTGTTTTTGCTTCATATTTTATTCTTATATCCAACCAACTTACTAGAGCAGATTTAATAAACAATTTAAAATGAAAACTGCATGTTTGGCTCCATGCACACCACCATGTGTTTTGTTATTTTGTTTTGCATGTTAGCACACTAATCCATTATATTCTAATGGCAACCTACACATGACCATGTATTACCATGGTGTATAAGGCCAGTGGGGTAATTAAAGGGGTTGTCCCATCACAACGATCCTATCTATACTGCTTGTTAATGTGAATGTAAGACTTTTCCTAAATACATTGCTTCAGCAAAACTGCTTTGTTTGTCCACTATATCACTTTATTCTTTTTTTTTTGACACATCCCTTGACTTATCTGGTCATAAGTCAAGTGATGTATCAGCCTGCTCTCAGGGGGGAGGGAGGAGGGGCTAAGTGCATGGGAGCGAGCCTGGACGGGGAGGTAGTTTACTCTTTGGGGGAAAGGGCCGCCAATACAGACCCGGCATCTACTGTAATAGAGAGGCGGATGCCGGGGACGGTTAGACGCTGGCACAAATGCACAGATGCCTGCAACATCGCTATGCTCCTGCCCTGCATGAAGCCAGGGAGGAGCGGAATAACAAATAGCATCGCTCCTGCTGCTGCTGGCTTCATGCAGGGCAGGAGCATAGCGATGTCGCAGGCATCTGTGCATCTGTGCCGGCGTCTAACCGTCCCCCGCATCCGCCTCTCTATTACAGCGGTTGCCGGGTCTGTATTCACATATGCAAAGCCAGCGGCGAGATGCCGCTGGCCCTGCGTGCACGCTCATAGATGGTGAGACCAGTCTAGCCTTCACAATGCGAATACAGACCCGGCATCCGCTGTAATAGAGAGAGGCAGATGCCGGATCTGTATTCGCATTGTGAAGGCTAGACTGGTCTCACCATCTATGAGCATGCACGCAGGGCCAGCGGCATCTCGCCGCTGGCTTTGCATATGTAACCCCGCCCACCAATGACACAACAAAGCAGGAAGTCAGAAGAATTTACAGCAACGAAGACTGGTGAGTATGCAATGTGGGAATACCCCTTTAAGGTCTCGTGGGCCCCGGTGCAAAATTTTGTCCGGGGCACCCTCTCCGCTTCCTAGAATGAATTCTAGTGTTCGCTCATCTCTAATAGTGACTTTTACCAGTGCTGCAGCGATATCTCATATACTTGAAAAGGATACAGCTTTAATACCCACAACTGCAGTTATCAAGGGTACGGTGAGTGAGAATCACCCGGCATGTAAATAATACTGGGGCAGTATTATATGCTCTGTAGTGGCCCCCACACAGCATTATATGCTCCGCAGTGGCTCACACACAGCATTATATGTTTTTTAAATGTAGATTGTGAGCCCCATAGAGCTCACAATGTACATTTTTCCCTATCAGTATGTCTTTTTTGGAATATGGGACGGAAATCCATGCAAACACAGGGAGAACATACAAACTCCTTGCAGATTGCTTTTTGCCCTTGGTGGGATTTGAACACTAGGACTCCAGCAAATTATATGCTTTGCAGTGGCCCCCACACAACATTATATGCTGTGGCATCCACACAGCATTATATGTCCCAAAGAGCAATATATGCTCCGCAGTGGCCCCCACACAGCATTATATGCTCCAGAGTGGCCTCTACATGATATTATATGATCCACAGTGGCCTCCACATGGTATTATGTGCTCCACAGTGGCCCCCACACAGCATTATATGCTCACACTGGCTGGCACACGGTATTATATGCCCACAGTAGCCCCTATGCAGTATTATATACCCACAGTGGCCCCCACACAGTATTATATGCTCACAGTGGCCTCCACAAAGTATTTTATGCATCATACTGGCCCCCACACTGTATTTTATGCTCACAGTGGCTCGCACACAGTATTATATACACACAGTGGCTCTAGACACTGTTATATGCTCACAGTGGGCCTCACACAGTATTATATGCTCACATTGGCCCCCACACAGTATTATATGCTCCCAAGAGTTCCCTCCCCCCAAAGCCAGTGCTATTATTATACTCTGGGGTCTCCTCAGAACCCAGACCATAATAAGTAGAGGTCCAGGAGAAGTGATTAAAAATAACAAACACTTATACTCACCTTACCTCACCTTCTGGGACATCCTCGGTCCGTCCATGTGTCTTTCCCATCTTCCTTGGTCCTCTTCTGCCAGTGGCTGAGGTTACTTGCCCCAGATGTCACTGCTGGGGCCTGTGATTAGACCTCAGCTGTCATGTGGGGCATTATGGCGTCATTACCCTGGAAAGTCTCAAGTGACTGCCGGAGCCCAATCACAGGCCCCAGCAGTGAGATCTGACCTCAGTCACCGGCCAGAAGTGCGCCAGAGAGGATGCTGAGCCCAGGACAGGTGAGTTTAAGTATTTTTTAAAAAATTTTATCACCTCCCCTGGGCTGGCATCTAATGGAAAGGGGCCTTTCCAATAACAATAGTTATAACGGTTGGAGAACCAGGCTTTCCGCAACCACTATGATGGTGGTCCAAGTCCCCAGCCATTTCCATCTGACTGCGGGCCCCATACCCCTCTGGGCCCGGCCGTGGTCGCACCCCCTACAACCGCAATCGTTACGCCATTGTATAGGTCCGTGAGTTGGGGCAAAACTCAGGACAGTCTGTCTGTTTAACAAACTAGGCTCAATGAAGCAAATAAATGTGGTCGCTGAGGCATGGGCACCACACAGATATCATTCATGTGATATTCTTGTCATTTTACCATGGAGCCAACACATGAACATGTTCATATGTATGTAGATTACGCATTTAGCAAGCATGCAAGAGAATGCCACCCTATTCAGAGAATTTCCTTATGCCTATATGTTCAAATACTGTGACAGTGTCATTTGTGTTCCATTTGCTTAACCTTTACATGTGTTGAGGTAACTAAAAGGGGTTCTCCTGGAAAAATCCACATTTTTTTATATAGATTGTGAGCTCTATATAGGGATCACAATGTCCATTTTTTATCCTATCAGTATGTTTTTGTAGAATGGGAGGAAATCCACACAAACACGGGGAGAACATGCAAACTCCTTGCAGATGTTGTTCCTGGTGGGATTCGAACCCAGGACTCCAGCGCCGCAAGGCAGCAATGCTAACCACTGAGCCACCGTGTTGCCCCACATGGCTGACTTTGTGTCTGGTTAAAAAAAAAAAACCTTTTTCCCACGGACAGGCAGTAGATGCACATGGGCGGTCACTTTGCAAACCCATTCAAGTGAATAGGTTTGAAAACTGACCGTCGAGTTTCCATCTCCTGTCCAGTTTAGCAGGGTAGAAGACGGAAACTGGCCTGAATGGCTAAACCGGAGGCCGGGCGCAGATGTGAACCCGCCCTTAGTCGATGAGTCAATACCTGGGTATATGTTTATAGGGAAAGTCAGTTTTAATATATCTTTTGACATGTTACAGAAGTTAATACAATTTCTCTGTAACTTTGAAGGGGTTTGGGAACCTTCCATACCACAACAGTCCACTGAATGCAAAACTTGGAGAAAACCAAGCACATAAATGTCAGAAATGGCATCTTCTGACATGTGTATATAGTATCTATTAACATTAATTTAGCAAAATGCAGCTAAAAAAAGGAGTGTAAACACCTGTTTTTTTCCCCAGAGTTTTCGATGCATTTTCTTTAGCATTTTTCTTCCCATATTAAATATATAGGGAAAACGTATGTGATTCAACAGCTAAAATTAACTGCACATGTTTTTGAAAGCACAGTTTTTCCACAACTGTTTTTTCCTGTAATGTGTGCATGAGATAAACCAAAATATTATTCACTTTTCTGGTACTGTAAAAGACAGTTTGTTTGTTGCATTTCCTCAGCAGTCATATCCACTGCATTTATGCTTCATGGGGCCTTAGCCTTAATGAGGACCTTTCCTGTTCTCAGGCACATGTAGTTTTATATACTGCTACAAAGACGATGTACGATGACGCTGAGCAGTCTATGGACAATTACTGAAACGCCCCCTCTGACAGTACAGAGCTATGGGCTGGACTTGAACCCAGGACTCCAGCGCTGCAAGGCGGCAATGCTAACCACTGAGCCACCGTGTTGCCCCATCGGAAAAATTCATATTGTAAGGACAAGGCTCCAATTCATATTATATTGTGCATGGGCCATTGTGGAGTATATTATACTGTGGGGAGGGGCATTGTGAAGCATTATACCGTACATTGGCCACTGTGGAGCCTTTTATACTGTACAGGGTCCACTGTGGAGCATATTATAATGTGCAAAGTCCACTGTGTGGCATATAAGGGGGAGTTCACACGGAGGAACGTGCCGCATGATGTGGCACGTATATGGTGTGTGAGACTTTGAGCGCTGTATACGCTCCCATTGATTTCAATGGGAGCCGGGATCGTATACGCGGCGTTATTTTGTGGCCGCAAAATAACGCTGCGTATACGATCGCAGCTCCCATTGAAATCAATGGGAGCGTATACGGCGCTCAAAGTCTCACATGCCATATACGTGCCACATTGCGCGGCACTTTACTCCGTGTGAACTCCCCCTTATACTGTGAGGGGGCCACTGTGGAGCATTATACCATTATACCAACCTCTCTTTTAAATATCTCCTGGTAGCAGCAGTTACCAGCTACATATAGCATATTTTTGTTTGGTTTCCCTAGTTATACTTGTATAATGTAATATCTTGTATCTTGCCCAGTCTATTTTATGCAGATCTACTTTGTTATTGTGGTTTATTCTAGTCATGTTCAGCCATTGTTCTTTTTGAGTTATCCTTGTTTGTAATTTTCTCACCATTCTTCTAGCCTTGCTTAGGGCCATTCACATCATGTTTTTCATCCTTTTAGCATTGAATTTGGTTTGTTTAAAAACACACTTTTCTCTCTGTGAAAAAAATGTATAGAAGCCAGTGAAAATGGATATTAAAAGAAAAACAGTTTTTTTCAGTGGGTCCATTGTGGGATATGTTTAATTCCCTGCTATGGGCTTGTAAATTTATACCACAACCGTATGCTTAAATGAAGGAAATGCATAATGTGAAGCGCCGCTTAGCTGGTTTTCTCATCTTTTATTAGTTTACATTAAGGACCATGAGGTTCAGTGATTCCTGGTCTTAGGGCCAGTGCTCATTTATTGTTTATCATCTATCTGCTCGATTACCTGACAACATCATCCACTTGAGCCATCATCTGCACCATGCAGTTTCTGTTATCTATGTCTGAGTTCCTTGCATTTCTTGTTACCTGATGTGGTGAAACATATTTCATATTATTGCTCCCACAACTGTTTCATCGCTTGGCCCTACTGTACAGCCTATGGGTACCTGAGTACCAGAAGACACTGTTAGTACCCAGGCAAGATGATTGCTGTAGGTGAAGTCCAGTGTCCAGGTAGCATTGTTACAGTAATGAGAAAAGATGCTCCAGATTTGGGGGTTAATGAGAAATCCAAGTATTTATCTAGACAAATGTGCCAAGAAAGGAGACAGATCATCTTTACAGAAGAGAAAAGAAGCTCCAGATTTGTTTTTTAAAATGAGAAATCCAAGTATTTGCCTAGGTAGACATGCCAAGAAAAGAGATATATCTTCTTTAAACAGGACCTTTCACCACGTCAAACAAGTCCAGGTTTTTACATCATTTAATAGGTGCTGCTACACTGATTCTGGCACATTTGGAATTTCTTCTCTATTTCCCCACCATTCCTGAACAATCAATGCTGTTAATTTTGGTGCCTGATATACTATTTATGCTCTGCATTGTCAGTAGGGCGGTGTCAGGGAAGAGCAGGCAAGGGCATTCTGAGCTCTGACACTAGCTGCCTCTGATTGGAGCTCTGAACCACATCGTCTTTGGCACTGCTGCTCTGACAGTACAATGCTTCAATAGCACATCAGGCATCAAAACTGACAGTGCTTGTTGCTCAGGAATGGTGGGGCTAGAGAAAAAAGTCCAACTGCACTGAAATCAGTGAAGCTGTATCTATTAACAGACACTAAGAACTAGAATTGATGTAGGTGGTGAAAGGTCCTCTTTAATGTCAAGATGTAGTGGTAATATATGTCATTATTGAATGGCTTTATAGAAAATTTCAGATCTTTTCTTGGTAACTAGACTGATTACTAAAATAATATGCTAACTGGGTGGCAGCTAGAATAAATAATCATATCAGCTTGGCATTCTAATGATCTCTGTTAGTCCCTCTCATTTTCCCAAAGGAGACCTTGTGCCTAATATTCTCATATAGGCTAGTCCTGACAAAATAATTCCTAGACATAACAAACAGGAAATGTACATTACAGCAACCTAATGAAAGTATGATTAGCACTTATGAATTAACATGAATGGCTGGTGCATAATACAAGTCAGTGTGGGTAGAACAATATCAAGGCTTGCACATTTAGGAAAATGAGTGGATTTAATTACTAAGTTATGACTGAGTAGTGAATCAACCTTAAAGTCTAGTATTTAGAACATTATGATTGTAATTTAAAAAACTGTTAAAATTCTTAAATACAGTTGAGTTACTGATAGAGTTCAGGAACTAGTGATCAGTGGAGATATACTGTATGCACTAGTGTTACGGTTGTTTGAGAGAATAGTGTGATGGCTTGAAACAACATACTATTTATCAAGTTTATGATTGGAAAACTCAAACTGAAGGCCCCATGCACACGATAGAGGTAATAGAAGTGTTTTAACACCTGTAACATGTGTGGTTTTAGAATGCTGTCAGACAAAAAATAGGACACCCTATCTTTGTCCATTTCTTATCCACCCTGATGGATCCAATACAAGTCTATGGGGTCAGGATTTAACATCTTTTTTTTTTTTTTAGCGATGTATCAGTGTTTATTATTGTGTCCATTAAAAATGAATGAGTGTGTTGAGTTATCTGTTTTTTTTTTACTGATATTTAAAGTCTCATGGAGAATGGATTTTAAAAACTGACACACTGCCATAAAATCGAGGAAGAATAAGTGACACACTGATGGAAAATAGACATTAAAGCCTGACAGTTTCATCCATTTTTAGGCTCAGGCCTCACATAATGGGCCGCAAAAAAAGCACTGTGGGAAAAACTGCTTCAAAAAGGTATTGTGGCTTTTCACAGAAAGTGCGCAGAGCAGGGGCTTAACTACCAGTGTAGAAGTGGTAGCAGCTGCCACAGGGCCTGGGACATTAGGATACCCGGAAGGCCCCTGATGTTTTTTTTTTATAGGCTGTTACCTGCTGGTTCTATTTACCTACTGATCTTTGCTCCTGCTCATGGATGCCTGAACTTCACCTTCTGCCGATGCAGCTATGAGCAGTAGCGGAGGATCGTAAGTAAGGCCGTAGGTACCAAACCCCCAAACACTGTTATCTGAAAAGACCCCTGAGTATAATGATAAGAGGGCTGGAAGAGGTGTATAAAATACACTGTTACTTACCTCCCCTGTGCTCCCAAAGGCTTTGGGCCTATTTAGTGACGTTCCAGAGATCACATGGGCCAGGCTGGCGTCCTTATGCATAGTGACGTAGGCCTGGCTCATGGGACATCTGGTCCATCATTGAAGATGGCCAACATCAGTGGGGAGTTCACCAGAGCCCAGGAGATGTAAATAACATTTATATTTGTATCCTCTCCTGGGTCTCCGATCATTATACTCTGGGTTTTGAAATAATTGTTCATGGGTGGTCCACAATAGGGCATAATACGGTGTGCAGGGTCCACAATGGGGCTTAATACTGTGTGCAGTAGCCACTATGGGGCATAATACTGTGTGCAGAAGCAACTGTGGGGCATAATACTATATGCAAGGGACACTATGAGGTATAAGACTTTGTGTAGGGACCACTATGGGACGTAATACTGTGTTCAGGGGCCACTATGGGGAAAAATACTGTGTGCAGGGGCCACTATGCAGCATAATACTGTGTGCAGCGGCCTCTATGGGGCATAATACTGTGGGGGGGGCATGTCAAATATTCTTCTTGGGGCCCCGCCATTCCTAGTTACGCCATTGCCATAGTGGTTTCCCCTGCAGAGTTACAGCTTCAATTATACCTATAGGGAAACAGCCGGGGTTTCTATAGGTATAATTGGCATGCCGCAATTTCCAAAACCACAATGGTTTTTGAAATCGCACCCTTTCCACTACATGTATTTTTCTGCATAGTGGGTATGGAATTCGCTAGATTACTAACAGACCCCATTAGACAATAGGTTCCATGGTGATCCATTCCAGTCTGTCACGAGATGGATGAGCTTTTATTGTTCGTTCCATTTTTCTGTTTTCTGTTTTCCTATAATGAACCAGAACTATGAAAAGAAAGAACACAGATGTGAACTTACCTTAACATTTTGTGCTTTGATTGTTCTCAAAATTAACCAGACATATAAACTTGGTAAAATAAATAGATTGGAATATTTATATAAATCAATTTGTCAAGTTCTTTTGAGCAGTGTGAAATTAGTATGTTATTCCTGCTGCAAAAATAACACCTCTTGCAAAAATTCTGGGAACGACTGGTGTGTAATAGTTTAATTTATTAATGGGCCAAGAAAGCTATCGAACCGTAGCTATCCTCACTGTTAATACCATACAACAAATAAATGATAATAAAAATCACAAATATCTTACCATTAATCCTTCACTTATAAGACATGGACTCTTGTAACAGAAAATAGAAAACATGAAAACACAGAATAATTGCATGATAAATAAATCATTGCTATGACTTCACATGGTGGACTTCATGCATGAAAACTGTTTCTGAGAATGACTCTCCTTGTTTTTCTCTGCACTGGAAAAATGAAGGCAGAATTTTGTTCATGTCTGATGTCAGTGGCTCCAGTGTATTTGTTCACAAGAATAGGATAATCTGCACTGTTCTTGCCTTCAATGGTAGACCCTTTAAAGGGATCCTATCATTAAAAAGAATTTTTTTGTGACTAACATGTAGGAATAGCCTTAAAAAAGGCTATTCTTCTCCTACCTTTACTCCTACGCATCTTCTTCCGGTGCTGGGGGTCAAACTTCTAGGCCTCGGGCAGAGCCGACTGCGCATGCCTGCGGCCACAAGAGAAATGGCTGCTTACACAGTAAGTAAGCAGCCATTTTCTTGTGGCCTGTGGGCATGCGCAGTCATCCTTTCTTAAGGCTATTCCTACGTGTTAGTCACTAAAAATAGCTTTATAATGATAGGATTTCTTTAAGGGTCCATTCACACGGAGGAATTTGGAGCTGATTCTGGCACCAAAATCATCCGTGTGAATAGACCCTTGGGATTGTTAGGTCTTGCAGAAATTTGCCGCTTTATATTTTGGTGCTGATATAATACAAACCAATTTGCTGCAACAAACCTGTGACAAATCGTTCATGATACTAATTTGAAAATGTGCTACATGTTCAAAAATACTTTTTCTCAGGTTAGCTTTACATCTGCGTTCCAAACGATAGAAACCCGAACCCTAGTGTGACCAAAGCATAACACATGTACAGAAAATAGGCTTCTATGCAACTCAATCCACCACTGCACTAAACTTTGTTGCTGTTTTGCAGTCACTGGTGCAGAAGTTGCTATATGTTTGGAATTGGTGATGGAATTGCTGCCTGGTAACTGGTATAAAACATTTGAAACATTTCTAAAATATTTAACAAGATTATTCATTCTTTTCTAAGTTTTGTTGGTTTTATTGGCTGCACTGTGTACGTTAACCCCTTAAAGGGGTATTCTCACAAACATAACTATTTTTAAATTTGTAGATAATTAAAAATTCAACATTTTTGCAAATATAAGTAATTAAACATTTTTCAGAGTTTTAAAGATTTTCTCTAAATATCTTGTGGTCACAGTCTTGTTGTCTTGATTGGTTGCCGGTGGATACGACCATGAATGAAAGAACTTTCTAAGGTCAGAAAATCAACCATGATTTCCTTATTGTGGCCGGGATATCTTCTGATACATGTAGTGTCCCCACCTGATAACCCAGCTACAATAAGAAATCATGGCAAGTTCCTGATAAGCCCCAGATAGAGATGAGCGAGTACTGTTTGGATCAGCCAATCCGAACAGCACGCTCCATAGAAATGAATGGATGCACCTGGTACTTCCGCTTTGATGGTGGCCAGCAGCCGCTTAACCCCCCGTGTGCCGGCTACGTCCATTCATTTCTATGTGAGCGTGCTGTTCGGATCGGCTGATCCGAACAGTACTCGCTCATCTCTAGCCCCAGACCATAGAAAGTTTCTGCATTTGTGGTCGTAACCATTGGAAACTGATCAAGACAACAGCCTGTCAGCACTAAGATGGTTAGAGAAATTTTTTAAAATTCTGCAGAATTTTTAACTCCTTATATTTCCGAAAATGTTTAACTTTTTATTATCTACAAATATCGATATGATTATGTTCATGGGAATACCCCTTTAAGGACACAGGGTAGTTTGTACATCAATGCTTGGCAACTTTTTTCATATTTTCTCTCCATGCCTTCCAAAATTCATACCTTTTTTTTTTTTTTTCAACATAGCTATGTGAGGGCTTATTTTTTGCATGAGTTATACTTTTATTTCACACCATTTGTGCTAAAAAAACAAAAAACAAAACATAATTCTATCAAAGTTTTTGCATTTTGTTTTTATGCTTTATGTTTTTTAAAGTAGAGGGTTTTTTTATTTTTTTTTATTTATCGAAAACTTTTTTAATTTTTTTTTTTTTACTTTTTGCATGTCTCACAAGGGGATTTGAAATTGCAAGCTCAGCTCCCCAGTGCAGTGTATTGCAATACATAGTATTACAGCACATTCATATAGATTCCCTATGGGAATTGTGCATAGGCAGTTAGGAGGCCAGTGGATTAACCCAGTGGATTAACCCCCTGGATGCCATGATCACAAGATCACAATACTATGTATTGTTGTACATTGCAATGGGGATAGAGCTCGCATGTTCAAGTTCAAGGCAGCTGGTCCTTATCCTCAGCTATGTAACGCAGCTCCTGCGCCTACGGCATTACAGCTCCCTACTATTATGGTGCTGAGCAATAAGGGCCCCTTCACATGGAGTATACGTTCGCTGATTCTAAACGTGTAACACGTTCCGTATCAGCGGCGTTAAAACAGATCCCATTGCTTTCTATGGGAGCCGGCATACATACGCTCCCCATAGAAATGAATGGGCTGATTTTTTCTCAATAGCTTTCAATGTGATACGCGTGTATCTTCAGCCTATCTTCAGTTAGCGAGGACAGCCCCATAGTGTTAAGGATCAGTACCTGGACCCCACTGATCAAAACTTCTAACATGTCTTTATGGTATTTCAAAGGTTTTGTGAAAATCAAGTTATATTTTAAGATGACCTTAGATGGGACCAATTGTATTTGATCTGTCCAATGTACCAATATTTTCTACTTTCAGGATATTTTATGGAAAAGATGTATGTTTATGAAGAAAGAGTAAATGTTGTCCCTTGTAAATGCCTTCCACTTATATTGTGCAACATACATTTATTCACTCCATAGCTTAAACTAAATGTGATCTTCGTTTTAACTGCTAAGAAGAAAAATTGTGTTATTCTGGCACTCTGCTCTTGATGGTATACTAGCTTACCTTTGCTATACAGTGTGCCATTCCTGCCTCTCCTTTCTGCTGTGTAATTCCTTCTGCTGATAATGCAGCTAGGCACGCCCTACTATCCTGTGAGCCTTCCTCAGCCAATCCCAAGCAGCTCTCACCTGTATAAATCTATCTGCTCAGCCCTTAGCACAGCATCTGAACTATGTAGGATCTTACTGGGTTAATTTCTTTCTAATTCTCCATTCATTAATCATCGTTCTATTTTTGATTCTCCAGAAGATTGCAAAGAAATGAGGTGATGCAGCGCTGGTCCAACTTGAATCTTTATTGCAAATAGGTGTAACACACTACGTATTTCGGGTAAAAACCTCTCTCAAGTGTGCATCATAACAGTAACATGACACATATACAGTATATACACACTTAAACAGAAAAAAACTTTCAAAAAATAGGCAACAGCCACACCCCTTGGGGTAGCCACGATCCATTGGGGGGTCATGGGTCTGGAATTAAATAAACAAAAAAAGGGGAGACACATTGCAGTGGAAATAGTGGGGCAATAAAGAGTGTGCTTGATTCTGACCCTGTTGATCTTCTATGTACAACCCTCTGCCTGTCCCTCATTTGTGAACCTGAGCTGCCTGTCCCGATCTTTTTTATGAGGCTCATATCTGGACATGTTAGGCCGAGAGGAATGGTAAGGGGAAGGGTAACATCTGTTTTGTTAATATTAAGTTTTTAAGTTAAAACTGGAAGTGTTTTCACTTACTTGTTCAGCTCATTATCTATATTAACACATAATCTATAAATGTTGCAGTTGTACATGGACCACTGAGTCTCACACTAGGCTGACACCTCCTGTTCTGTAGAAATCACTTCTCAACAGTCATTTCATTATCATAACAGACAGGATTGCAAATGAAGGTATCACCTTTGCTATAGTTGGAGGCAGATAACACAAAATTCATCAGCGATAGTAAATAATGGGTGCAGCTAACCTCCTTCATGTACAGTGAATTCATGTCTGGAAATCTCTCCTATAGAAGAGAAAACAAACCAATTTGAAGAAAAGAATATTGTATATTTGGGGGCATAATGAACAGCATTAGTTTTGTGTTACTATAATTCAAAGGTGACATTAGAAAGATCACAGCCACCTCTGTCATCTATCCTGCTGACAGCCTCCGGTAGCCTGGGGGTAAAGGGGGCATACAGGAGCTTTTTTCATGTTATCATTAGAGATGAGCGAACACTAAAATGTTCGAGGTTCGAAATTCGATTCGAACAGCCGCTTACTGTTCGAGTGTTCGAATGGGTTTCGAACCCCATTATAGTCTATGGGGAACATAAACTCGTTAAGGGGGAAACCCAAATTCGTGTCTGGAGGGTCACCAAGTCCACTATGACACCCCAGGAAATGATACCAACACCCTGGAATGACACTGGGACAGCAGGGGAAGCATGTCTGGGGGCATAAAAGTCACTTTATTTCATGGAAATCCCTGTCAGTTTGCGATTTTCGCAAGTTAACTTTTCCCCATAGAAATGCATTGGCCAGTGCTGATTGGCCAGAGTACGGAACTCGACCAATCAGCGCTGGCTCTGCTGGAGGAGGCGGAGTCTAAGATCGCTCCACACCAGTCTCCATTCAGGTCCGACCTTAGACTCCGCCTCCTCCGGCAGAGCCAGCGCTGATTGGCCGAAGGCTGGCCAATGCATTCCTATGCGAATGCAGAGACTTAGCAGTGCTGAGTCAGTTTTGCTCAACTACACATCTGATGCACACTCGGCACTGCTACATCAGATGTAGCAATCTGATGTAGCAGAGCCGAGGGTGCACTAGAACCCCTGTGCAAACTCAGTTCACGCTAATAGAATGCACTGGCCAGCGCTGATTGGCCAATGCATTCTATTAGCCCGATGAAGTAGAGCTGAATGTGTGTGCTAAGCACACTCATTCAGCACTGCTTCATCATGCCAATACAATGCATTAGCCAGTGCTGATTGGCCAGAGTACGGAATTCGGCCAATCAGCGCTGGCCAATGCATTCTATTAGCCCGATGAAGTAGAGCTGAATGTGTGTTCTAAGCACACACATTCAGCACTGCTTCATCACGCCAATACAATGCATTAGCCAGTGCTGATTGGCCAGAGTACGGAATTCGGCCAATCAGCGCTGGCCAATGCATTCTATTAGCCCGATGAAGTAGAGCTGAATGTGTGTGCTAAGCACACACATTCAGCACTGCTTCATCACGCCAATACAATGCATTAGCCAGTGCTGATTGGCCAGAGTACGGAATTCGGCCAATCAGCGCTGGCTCTGCTGGAGGAGGCGGAGTCTAAGGTCGGACCTGAATGGAGACTGGTGTGGAGCGATCTTAGACTCCGCCTCCTCCAGCAGAGCCAGCGCTGATTGGCCGAATTCCGTACTCTGGCCAATCAGCGCTGGCCAATGCATTCTATTAGCCCGATGAAGTAGAGCTGAATGTGTGTGCTAAGCACACACATTCAGCACTGCTTCATCACGCCAATACAATGCATTAGCCAGTGCTGATTGGCCAGAGTACGGAATTCGGCCAATCAGCGCTGGCCAATGCATTCTATTAGCCCGATGAAGCAGAGCTGAATGTGTGTGCTAAGCACACACATTCAGCACTGCTTCATCACGCCAATACAATGCATTAGCCAGTGCTGATTGGCCAGAGTACGGAATTCGGCCAATCAGCGCTGGCCAATGCATTCTATTAGCCCGATGAAGTAGAGCTGAATGTGTGTGCTAAGCACACACATTCAGCACTGCTTCATCACGCCAATACAATGCATTAGCCAGTGCTGATTGGCCAGAGTACGGAATTCGGCCAATCAGCGCTGGCCAATGCATTCTATTAGCCCGATGAAGTAGAGCTGAATGTGTGTGCTAAGCACACACATTCAGCACTGCTTCATCACGCCAATACAATGCATTAGCCAGTGCTGATTGGCCAGAGTACGGAATTCGGCCAATCAGCGCTGGCTCTGCTGGAGGAGGCGGAGTCTAAGATCGCTCCACACCAGTCTCCATTCAGGTCCGACCTTAGACTCCGCCTCCTCCAGCAGAGCCAGCGCTGATTGGCCGAATTCCGTACTCTGGCCAATCAGCACTGGCTAATGCATTGTATTGGCGTGATGAAGCAGTGCTGAATGTGTGTGCTTAGCACACACATTCAGCTCTACTTCATCGGGCTAATAGAATGCATTGGCCAGCGCTGATTGGCCAGAGTACGGAATTCGGCCAATCAGCGCTGGCTCTGCTGGAGGAGGCGGAGTCTAAGATCGCTCCACACCAGTCTCCATTCAGGTCCGACCTTAGACTCCGCCTCCTCCAGCAGAGCCAGCGCTGATTGGCCAGAGTACGGAATTCGGCCAATCAGCACTGGCTAATGCATTGTATTGGCGTGATGAAGCAGTGCTGAATGTGTGTGCTTAGCACACACATTCAGCTCTACTTCATCGGGCTAATAGAATGCATTGGCCAGCGCTGATTGGCCGAATTCCGTACTCTGGCCAATCAGCACTGGCTAATGCATTGTATTGGCGTGATGAAGCAGTGCTGAATGTGTGTGCTTAGCACACACATTCAGCTCTACTTCATCGGGCTAATAGAATGCATTGGCCAGCGCTGATTGGCCGAATTCCGTACTCTGGCCAATCAGCACTGGCTAATGCATTGTATTGGCGTGATGAAGCAGTGCTGAATGAGTGTGCTTAGCACACACATTCAGCTCTACTTCATCGGGCTAATAGAATGCATTGGCCAATCAGCGCTGGCCAATGCATTCTATTAGCGTGAACTGAGTTTGCACAGGGGTTCTAGTGCACCCTCGGCTCTGCTACATCAGATTGCTACATCTGATGTAGCAGTGCCGAGTGTGCATCAGATGTGTAGTTGAGCAAAACTGACTCAGCACTGCTAAGTCTCTGCATTCGCATAGGAATGCATTGGCCAGCCTTCGGCCAATCAGCGCTGGCTCTGCCGGAGGAGGCGGAGTCTAAGGTCGGACCTGAATGGAGACTGGTGTGGAGCGATCTTAGACTCCGCCTCCTCCAGCAGAGCCAGCGCTGATTGGTCGAGTTCCGTACTCTGGCCAATCAGCGCTGGCCAATGCATTCTATTAGCCCGATGAAGTAGAGCTGAATGTGTGTGCTAATAGAATACATTGGCCAATCAGCGCTGGCCAATGCATTCTATTAGCTTGATGAAGCAGAGTGTGCACAAGGGTTCAAGCGCACCCTCGGCTCTGATGTAGCAGAGCCGAGGGTGCACAAGGGTTCAAGTGCACCCTCGGCTCTCCTACATCAGAGCCGAGGGTGCGCTTGAACCCTTGTGCAGCCTCGGCTCTGCTACATCAGAGCCGAGGGTGCGCTTGAACCCTTGTGCACACTCTGCTTCATCAAGCTAATAGAATGCATTGGCCAGCACTGATTGGCCAGAGTACGGAATTCGGCCAATCAGCGCTGGCCAATGCATCCCTATGGGAAAAAGTTTATGTCACAAAAATCACAATTACACACCCGATAGAGCCCCAAAAAGTTATTTTTAATAACATTCCCCCCTAAATAAAGGTTATCCCTAGCTATCCCTGCCTGTACAGCTATCCCTGTCTCATAGTCACAAAGTTCACATTCTCATATGACCCGGATTTGAAATCCACTATTCGTCTAAAATGGAGGTCACCTGATTTCGGCAGCCAATGACTTTTTCCAATTTTTTTCAATGCCCCCGGTGTCGTAGTTCCTGTCCCACCTCCCCTGCGCTGTTATTGGTGCAAAAAAGGCGCCAGGGAAGGTGGGAGGGGAATCGAATTTTGGCGCACTTTACCACGCGGTGTTCGATTCGATTCGAACATAGCGAACACCCTGATATCCGATCGAACATGTGTTCGATAGAACACTGTTCGCTCATCTCTAGTTATCATGCCTCTTATCAGTCAAGAATGATATATGCTCTGTCACATATAGAGGGAAAGCTTTTTTATTTTTACTAATGAGAGAGATGATGGGCAGGTAGGTAGACATCTAATAACTCTGTAGACTGAAGCATTAGTGGCATTTCATATCTTGACCTTTTATTTTGTGGAGTTTATTGTGAATCTTGGGTTATAGTATGTTCACATCTGCATTATAGGTTCCATTAGGAGACCCTAATACAGATTCCATTGTTTTTCACAGGAAAAATATTCCTGCATGCAGAAGTATTTTTGCTGTCAAAATAGCAGGCACCTCATTGGAACCCAACATTATAAGTAAATCAGGTCCATAAATAATGGAGCCAGCAATACAGATGTCACCAGAACCTAATACTCTGCTTAGGTTAGACATTTAGCTACAAGCATGAATGTTCATATATTTCTTTAAAATGTAGCATTTTTGATTAAAAAAGTGCTTGAACGCACCAGTGAGTGTGTAGGATTTTTGAATGTGTAGGTGCTTTCAGAATATACGGCTATGGCAATATAATACTTTTATTTTTAAGTTCAGGTTTTAGGTGTATTTGTCAAAGTTGTGAAAATTGTATTAAAATGGTTAGACTTATTGCCCAATAATTGTCTTTAGGCAAACAAAACTATTCCCTATTCTGCCATTGGCGGTTTTCCCTTTTGTCTGTGAATGTGCTTGCTTATGACTAGGTTAGGAGACCTGTTTTAGGAAAGGGCTACATGGCAACATTGGTTTCGACAACCAGCGTTTGTTCAAATGTTGTATGGTGACCCTGAGGAAGTCATGACTGTGACATGGAGCATATAAAAATGATTGCTGCTCGATTGTGGCTTGTTTTGCCACTAACAGTCTCATCACAATCTTGAATTAGCAAAATGACCATATTAGATGTGATCTTTCAGGGCCACACTATAATCTTTAGACTCATATTTTCCCTAGAGAGGGGCCTCATACAACAACATTTGCATGATATGATATGATTATAGACTCTTGGTTACTAAGTCTAGGTGTATTTAATGGATTTTAACTTTGTAATATGCCCCAAGTTTAAGTGAGCTTATCACATAGACAACTCCTAAAAAGAATCAGCACAACAATTACTCAATCTCTACTTGTGCTGTCTCTCTTCCAGATGTGGCTGCTAAAGTGGAAATGTACATTACATATTAGACATTAAAATGAAGGACTGTCCATTTAATTCATGGGTGCACTGGGTTTTGGCACAATGGAGGGTCTCAGTCCATGACACATTCCCTTTTTCCTATGATGTCCATATGCATTAATAGGGCATATAGACTGGAGTTATCATCATGAATTGGGTGTTAACATTATAGTTGCTAGTAGGATATGTCAGCACTGTCAGCAATGACTAGACAGTGTAATATGCAAATCTGTTTTCTTGGATGTAATTAGGAAAACAATGCCTCTGCTTGCTGCCTTTAGGACAGCCCCCTTAAACATCAGGCATGGCTTTTTCAGATTGCCTAATACCATGATGTGGGGTTATTGCCAGACTAGTATATCTATTTCAAAAGGAACAGACTCCCAGCTGTGGACAGCGCTGTTTTGATCTTGTTGGATCTCATCAGCACAGCGTAGGGAAACTAGTCTGGCTAAGTGAGAGACTGTAGACAGGGTTCAGGGACTAAGAAAACTCCTTATGGAGAGTGCCTTTGCAGGAGTATGGAGACTTACAAATAAGATTTGCATATTCCCCAGAATCCCCCAGTAGAGCAAAAATGACTTGTAAGTCTCATGCCTGCAAAGGCACTCTCCTTAATGAGTTTTCATAGACAGTGTAAGAGTATTTAGAGACATGGTCCAATAACAATGGCAATAAAGGCACCTACGTGGTCCTTTATTGTTTAGAGATCTTCTGTAACACATTAGGAATGCTTTCCAAATAATAATATTTAAATTAAAAAGTCAGTTTTTTTGTTTTTTTTATCCTCAGTGTTAATTTTGCTCTCATTGTATAGCACAGCCCTTTCCTCAGTCCCTTAAGGTATTTCTAATTCCATCATACTGCTAATATGAGTTTTCTTCTATACATATGCCTTGTGTGTCTTGACTCTTGGTACATTTTTCATTGTATGATTTTTCCTGCCTGCTCTGTAAGCAGAATGCTTTGCCATAGCCTTTCAGTGTGTATCTTTGTGAAGCTGTCTGCAGGGTGTAGGAGTGAGGCCGTGCAGCGGGAAGCTCTAAGAAAGTAGATGTTCTCCTGGTATTTCACACAACATGTAAAACTGTGGAGAAACCTCACTACCATTATCACACAATGACTCAGAGTCTTTTCTCTCCCACATGGATGTTGAATATGCCAATTTTAATGCCTTAATTATCAAGAAAAGGCAACAGCACCAAGGCGTGCTTCCCAGATGCCCTGCTTTTTATAACACCGTGACTACACAGTGTGTTAGCACACATTAAGCTGAAGTTAATATTGGTGTTAAACCTTAAAATGTGTATACAGTCATAAGAGCTTCAGGGACACATCATCTCAGAGAATCTTTTACAGGGCTACTGTGCTAACTATAAGAAACAGATGAGAGTCAAGTTCTTCTAAATGAGCAAATATGAAATGTCATTTAAGGCTACGCCACATGGAGAAAAAGACATCAACAATTTATCACCGCTGGGATCCCTCTATAAATAAGTGTCAGAGTTTCTTGTTACCTCTGTCACAATGGAAGTTTGTATATGTGACAATGTGAGAATTTCAAACCTTGCAAAAGATTTCTTTGTAGGTGATAAATGAACACTAGTGTTCCCCATGGATTATGTCTCGATTAATTTGATAATACTAGCTTTAACTCTGAGATGGAAAAATGATAAAGGATTATATCAGTCACAACTACTTTTAGCAATGCTAACGTTTAGTTCTATAGGGCCCATAGGAGATCAGAAGAGGAACCCACAAGACGGTAACACACAGTCCAGGTTCAAAGCCTGCAGGACAATGTCAGTGAAGCTTCGTTATTGATATGACGTTGACCAAATGTCTCTAAGGCCTGGTTCACATCTGCGTTTGGTATTCCGTTTGGGGAGTCTACTTAGGGACACCCAAACAGAATATTGAACGCATTAAAAAGTGGTGAGCAATGAAACCACACGGACCCCATAGATTATTTTGGGGTCTGGGTTTTCCGTGCAGTGTCCATACAAATTATGCGCATGATTTGTGACCTTGACCTTGTGAAAAAAAAAAAAAAACCTGCTATTTTATCATTGTTTTTAGATTTTGTTTCTTTAACAAAAAGACAGTGTAGGGTTTTTTTTTACAGTGGCTCATTAACATTATGCTGAATTTTATATAGCTTTTGTAGCTTTTACAAAATAAAATTAATTAAAGGGGTTGTCCCATCACAAGGATCCTATCTATACTGCTTGTTAATGTGGCTGTAAGACTTTTCCTAAATACACTGTTTCAGCAAAACTGCTTTGTTTGTCCACTATCTTACTTTATTCAATTCATTGTTGACACATCCCTTGACTTATCTGCTCAAAAGTCAAGTGATGTATCTGCTGCTCTCAGGGGGGAGGGAGGAGGGGCTAAATACACGGGAGCGAGCCTGTGTTTCTAGCTATTCCTCTGTCTACATCACGTGACCTAGCTTCCTGATCTCAGATAGGGGAGAGGAGCTGCTTTCATTTCTGAACTCGTCTTCTGTTCTCCCAGTTATCAGGTTAGCTAATTCAATTGTGTTCATTAAGGCAGAAACAGGCAGTCTCTGTATGTAACACAGAATAGAGTTGTTCCTGCCGGTACTTCATAGTCCAATATTGTGCATATAGTGTTTTTTGAGGACCTTTGATGACATCACAGGCCCTTCAGCCGCCCTATAGGATCACGCTATGTGGTGGGCGGAGCTACACATTTATTTGGGGGTGGAGCTAAACAGCAGGTTGCATGTGAAACCCCGCCCACCAAATGACGCAAGAAACCAGGAAGAAAGAAGATTTTACAGCAGTGAAGACTGGTGAGTATGCGACATGGGAATACCCTTTTAAAATAGTTTTAAAAAACCCCAAAAACTAAATTTGATGGTGGCATATTTTGACATCCATATTTTCTCTCTTTTTTTTTTTTGTTTGATGGAGCTTTGTGGATCCTTGTGGGGCAAGCTGTAGTTTTATTGACATTATAGTACATTTGATCACTTTTTATTCTGTTTTGGGGAGGACCCTAAAAAACAGTAATGTTCATGTTGCATTTTTAAATTTTTATTAGAGTTCACCATAGGGGATAAATATCATATTATTTCTATGTTAGACATATACGGTACATCCAGTGATACCAATTATATTTTTGTTTATTTAATTTATAAAGGTTTTTTTTAGCTCTTATTATTTGTTTTCATAGGACTTTTAAAATTTATTTGTTTAGGAATATGGTATCAGGCTAATGTAATGGGGCCTTTCTTACTTTTTTCTAACAGCAAAGGAATGCACTTTTTTCTATGAATATACTATGTATGGTATTGAATCTGGTAAATGATCTGATTTTACAAGATTATTTTAGGTACAATATATGTTTAACACATTCAGGACCAAGCCTACATTGGATCTCAGTTCATGGTGACTTTTTTCATTTTAGGTTTTTCCATTGCAGAGGCTATCACATTTTTAAATCTCCATCAACTTAGCCATTTGAGGACATGTTTTTGTATGATTAGTCAAAACGAGTTTACACCTTTTAGGGTATATATCATGTTTCTGACAATTAAAAAAAAATAGTACAAGAGTACAAAGAGTACAGAGAAAGGAGTGATGCAGCCGAACCCAGACTGACCCAACCTAGATGGGCAGGCCTGAGCAGGGCTCGGCGGGATTACTGCTGATGATCTTGGCAAATCGCATGATTACTGCTTAGTTATTCCTGTAAGTCACTGCCGAGATAGAAATAACCATTTAAACATGCAGTTTAGTTTAGGCAGCCCTGAAAGATGTGGGAATTTTTTTATATATATTTTTCTCCTTGTTTTAAAAGCCATAACATTTTTATTTTTCAATTAACATCTGAGGCCTTCTATTTTGAATGAAGAGTTCTTTTTGATGGCAACATTTTGGGTACATATAATGTTTTGTTTATGTTTTCGGGTGAATGGATGAATAAATCTGCAATTTCATCATCTTTTTTTTTTTTTTTTTTAATGATGTTAACTTTGTTGCCAAAATTACACAGTGTTCCGTGAGGGGCATTACATTTACAACTATACCACATTTATATAGGTTTTGTTATATTTTACCATTTTTTGTTATAGTTTATTTACAAAATAAGACTTCTTTTAGTAAAGGAAATTGCTTGGGTGCATTATATTCTGAGACCTATAACAAATTTTTATGTTAAGGGAGTTATGTGCAAAATGAGATTCTACTGTTACTTCTCTGTGCAACCAAAAATATATAAGGTATAACTTTTATTGTATTCAATAAAAGCCTTTGGACCTAGCTAATGAAATAAAATTTAAATAAATATACCGTATAGCAGTGGGAGTGTATATTTCCCTGTAGCCCACAGTGTAGGGGAGCCGGTTCAGATATGGGATAAGTACCATATATACTTGAGTATAAGCCCAGTTTTTCAGCACAGTTTTTTTTTTTTTGGGGGGGGGGGGTCTACGACCAGCCGCAATAGTAATGTATAGAATCTCCCATAAAATAGTGGGGAAAAAAAGCTTTAAAGGGGCTCTATCACTAGGAAAAGTCATTTTTACTAATCACATCTTTGCATAGCCTTTAGAAAGTCTATTCCACATTTACCTTTAGTATGTAGATTGCCTCAGTGGTTTCTGAATAAGTCTGTTTTTATTCATATGCTAATTAGACTGGTGCACGGTAGATCGTGCACTCCTCTCCCTGTTGTTTTCTATGGGAGCCTGCTGCTGATGATGATGATGACTCAGCTCCCTGTTTGTCTCACACACATAGAAGATAATAGAAGAGAGGAGGCTGCTGGGAACTTCCTATACTGGCTGGAAGCTCATTAGCATATGAATAAAAACTGACTTATTCAGACACCACTGAGGCAATCTACATACTAAAGGTAAGTGTGGAATAGCCTTTCTAAAGCCTATGCAAGGATGTGATTAGTTAAAAATGACTTTTCCCAGTGATAAAGCCCCTTTAAAAAATATAATAAATAAATAAATGTTCTAAATCACTCCTTTCCCTAGAATACATATATAAGTAGAAAATTACTGTGAAATACATTATACACATCAGGTATCCCTGTGTCTGAAAGTGCCCGGTCTACTGAATATAGGGTATCTGCAGTGCTCCTGTTCTATCGGGAAGGGGTTAATAGGAGCACTGCAGATATCCTATATTCAGCCAGGTTGAATTCCAAGTGAGGGGAAAAAAACAGTCTTCAAGCTCAGGGAAGGGGCAGACAGACAACCAAAACACCCCCTCCTCTTTCCCAGCACACAGAAACTACTGCACCCAAAAACTCCGACCATTTTAATTTTTGAAATTTTCCAATAGCTGCTGCATTTCCCCCCTAGGCTTATACTCGAGTCAATAAGTTTTCCCAGGTTTTTTTTTTTTTTGGTAAATTTAGGGGCCTCGGCTTATATTCAGGTCGGCTTATACTTGAGTATATACAGTAACAGACCAGAGTACATACAGTACTGACCAAAAGTTTGGGCACACATTCTCATTCATAGAATTTTCTGTATTTTCATGACTATGAAAATTGTAGATTCACACTGAAGGCATCAAAACTATAACACATGTGGAATTATATACTTAACAAAAAATTGTGAAACAACTGAAAATCTGTCTTATATTCTAGGTTCTTCAAAGTAGCCACCTTTTGCTTTGTTTACTGTTTTGCACACTCTCGGCATTCTCTTGATGATCTTCAAGAGGTAGTCACCTGAAATGGTTTTCACTTCACAGGTGTCACAGGTGTGCCCTGTCAGGTTTAATAAGAGGGATTTCTTGCCTTATAAATGGGGTTGGGAGCATCAGTTGTGTTGTGCAGAAGTCAGGTGGATACACAGCTGATAGTCCTACTGAATAGACTGTTAGAATTTGTATTATGGCAAGAAAAAAGCAGCTAAGTAAAGAAAAACGAGTGGCCATCATTACTTTAAGAAATGAAGGTCAGTCAGTCTGAAAAATTGGGAAAACTTTGAAAGTGTCCCCAAGTGCAGTTGCAAAAACCATCAAGTGCTACAAAGAAACTGGCTCACATGAGGACCGCCCCAGGAAAGGAAGACCAAGAGTCACCTCTGCTGCGGAGGATAATTTCATCCAAGTCACCAGTCTCAGAAATCGCAGATTAACAGCAGCTCAGATTAGAGACCAGGTCAGTGCCACACAGAGTTCTAGCAGCAGTTTTTTCAATTTTGTTCATTTTACGGGAAAAAAATATATTTTTAAAGTTCAGACTTTTATAGATATGGCAATACCAATTATGCTTTTTAATTACCTGCTCAGTGCTACTTAATAACCTGGCACTCGGTGGTTAAGATGTCTATTGAAATGTCGAGTGCCCAGTGACTGGTGATTGCTAAGTACTCAGGAGAGAAGACAAAAGTGATTTTCAGAGTATTGAATACAGGAAGCAGCAGTCCTCGCCAATCCTCTTTATATCCAGCTACCACCACACACTGAGACCTAATACAAGCTAACATCAAGACTTTGTGCTCTCTGCATATCCAAAACCAACATATGCAAGAGGCACTAGATTATCAATATCTATTATAGTACAACATGCCTAAACCACCCATTTAAACCCTAGCATGCAGATATTTAAGCAAAGTATGTATACGTAAACCTAACACATATATCACTTTTCTTTTTTGCCATAGGGAAATTGTTTAATTTTTCATTCAATACTGCAAAATGCCTGGACAAGTGGAGGAGGTAAAAAAAATCATACTTACCAGTTCCCAATGCTCTAGTGTTCTTTTGGCTCAATCCAGTCCTTCTGCTCTGACTTCTTCACTGACTGCAACCTCATGGATCCCTTCTGCTGAAGCCGCTGATTGGCCTCCGTGGTCACGTGACCACTATGGCAAACCAGCAGGTTCAGGAGGCCTTATGAAGAGACCAGTGATGTCACAGATAGTGACATCTCAGGCCCTTTGCTGAGGCCACTGATTGGCCTCTGTGGTCAAGTGTGATTGGGACTTCTACCATACTTCAGCACAGGACCCAGAATTCCAGACCACACAGGGAGGTATTGGAGTACTGTGGAAAAGTTAGTATGAATTTTTTTTTTTTTTCACTGCCCCTGGCCTATTTAATACTGTAATGGGTTGTCCATTTTTCCCTGGACAACCCTTTTAAAGGAACCTGTCACAAAAATTATGTTCAATCTATGCATAAATATTTAGCATATCCTGTCATTTATGCAACAAAAGGTCTACTCTTTCTATGCTTAGAAGTCATGAAGACCGCCCTATCATTGGTTGACAGCCTTCCCTCTGTGACTGTATAGATATAACGTTTAGTGACTGATACGAGCAACTCCTAGCATAGAATAAGCAGGGATTTCAATAGATAAATGACAGGTGGAACTGAATTGTTACGAACAACCCAATCTGCTCAGCATTTTTCATAAGACAGGTTCCCTTTAACCCTCTAACAATGGGCAGTTTATTACATTTACTTGATTCATTTAACCTTCTTTCTGATCTGTCTGCTATTAACTACACTACTTACTTTGTTTTAATTACTCTAATTTAAAAGAATCTAAATCTATTTTGTGCCAACCATGAATCCTTTTAAGCAAAATTTAAGTGCAAACATACTTAACAAATTGCACGTTGTACTCCTCTGCCTACAGAGTAATTACTAACCTTTGAAACATAAAGTTGAACACACAGATCTTAGAGAAACATGCTGCTCACTGCTGTTTCCCATTGTCTACCAGGGAATGTGCTTCCATAAGACAAACATCTGAGGAAATGAAAGGAATATATCATTGTTGAAAATAAACCATATAAATTACTGTACACAAAAATTAAGGCCCAAAATAACAACGTTTCATTACTTTCCTTACTTCGAAATGTATATCTTAAGAGTGTGCATTGTCCTAGTAAAGTGCCAGTCACTAGACCAAAATATTGGTTTGAACCAGATAATTGATATATTAGGTTATAGGATTGGTAATGGGAAACTTTGTTGAAGTGTTTTCAGGCAATTGACACTTGGGAGAATAAGAGTTTGACTGTAAAGTTGGGAGTTTCCAATATTGGGCACCACATAATACCAGTGTGTGCAGGTTATAGGTTAGGAATGACACCTGGAGATAGTGTTGTATAATGAAGGACAGAAACAATCATATAGAAATAGAAATACCTATATAAAGGGGTGTAGATGTAGGGGGCAAATATAGCAGTTGTATCTGTGCCCTGTTGCCTAGGCAGTACCCTCTGCCACAAATGAAAGCAACAATAATATAAATTGCTCATAGCAGATTAGGAATTCTGCTACAGATTTTGCATTGCATTTTGCTCAAGTTAAGCAATTTCACATATGTAAGTTCTCAGCGAGTACTGTCTGCTATGTGTGTGAGAGCAGGGAAGACTGATGAGTCATCAGCAGCAGCCTCCCTGCTCACACATCAGACAGTGCTCACTGAGACGTCCGGGGTGCACGTTGGAGGCTAATTAGTATCTGAATAAAAATGGGCTCATTCAAAAACTAATGAGGGGATTTACATACAAAAGATATGTGTGGAATAGCCTTTCTAAAGGCTATGCAAGTATGTGCTTAGTTAAAAATGAGTTTTCTCAATGATAGAGCCCCTTTAAAGAGGCTATTTGTACAAGATGGCACTAGTAAGAGAGTTCTCCACAATAATAGTGATTGACTACCGGTAGTGCCAAGCTTGTACATACAGCTACACATGCAAATACACATAAACACACATGCATTTACACAAAAGCATATATATGTATAATACATGTGCATAATATAAACATATACACATTATTGAAAGGAACAATACTGTATACACATTATACACATACACATATAGATATGTACACATGTAGCACATGCGTGTGCATACACACACACACATTACCACATTATACTGTACAGTTATACTTACTTTATGTCCTGAGAGCTGGATCCCCGATCCCATTATGCAGATTGGATAACTACTGTCCCACCCCATTCTATAGGAGAACGGAGAGAAAAGGCACAAACAGCACTGAGTCTCCCTCCTGTTTCTCTGCACCCTCCCTTCTTGCTTGTCTACAGAGTATATGGAGCTAAGTTATTACAAAAAAACAGAAAGCTGTGCTGTATGGTATGGACAGATTTACTGCTGTGTCTTGTATGCAGCAGCCCTGACGCTGCAGCTAACAACATGCAATGCATGCACATAAAAACAGCCCAATACTGTACAGATTAGTTTAGATCAGCTCGCTGGCCCCTCTACCCCATGTGCTCCTATACAACTGAACTTCAAGCTGTCGGTTTGCAGGACAAATTGTTCTTCATAATGGTACCATTTATTATTCTGTAGAATGTACTGGGACGCTGGAAAGAAACTGAGAGTGGGGTGGAATTGGAGGAAAAGTACATTTGTACAACTTTCTTATGGGCTTTGTTTTTACAGGTTTCACTCAGCAGCCAAATAAAGTCACCTCTATTCTAAGTTTCAGCATGATTCCAAGGATACCAAATTTATATTGTTTTATTTACATTTTAACCCCTTAACCAAAATCCAGAACTTAGGAAAAAAAAAAAAAAATTTTTAAAGACACCATATAATGACATCTGTGACCTTTTTTTATATTTCCATGTACAGGGATGCATACGGTGTCTTTTTTTTTTTTTTTTGTGGAGCCAGGTGTACTTTTTAGTTATATTATTTTGAGGAATGTCTAATGCTTTGAGCACCTTTTATTAAAATATTTATCAGAGGTAAAACAGCAAAAAATGTTGGTTCGGCAATTTAATTTTTTTTTTTTTTCCCGCTACAGCATTCAATGTACAGGAAAAATATTTTTATAAGTTTGTAGATCAGGCATGGATACCTAATGTGTATATCTTTCACAGTATTTTTTTAGTTTTTTGTGTATTATAGGAAAAGGGAGGGTGAGTTGAACTTTTTTGTTTTTGGGGGGTTTTTTACTTTTTTTTTTTTGCTTCAGCATGGATGTGATAGTTAGTCACATGCACCAGGACATAGTTGTATGTCCTGGTGCATGTAAAGGTTAATGTTGTTGGGTGATTATTTATTATTTTTCAATGAAAATATTTAAGAGAAAGGAATAAATGCCTTCAATATGAATACTTACAAGTTGTTACAACATTTAGACAAATAACTTTTCCCCTCTGGGTTAAATCCGTACTTTCTAGAAACACAAAATTTGTTGCAGACAGTTACATACTTAATCAGGACCTGTGAACCTATCTTGTCAGCTGTCTTCCTGCTCTCTGGAGCATGCCCTGTCATTGGAATTAATCCTTTCAGTTCATCGTAGATCTCAGCTCTTTCAGAACGAAAAATACTGGCACAACTGTCCATATCTGTCAGTGTCAGAAGAGATGATGCCTTGGAGCATTCTTCAAGCCTCCATGCCTAGTCACTTCAGCAGATATATGTCCTAAGAAATCTCACTTCTAGTAAGGTCAGTGGATTTTCCATTCAGGATGTTGGTAGACATAATGAGGTCTTGTCTTCTATAAAATATTTATATAATGAATTAAATGGCTGGTTCCCATTCCAAGTTTCCTGCTCTATGAGAAATATAGCAGATAACTCATCCTTAGATGGAGGCAATATAGACAATGCTACCAAAAATTCCTCCAAAAAAGTCCCCTGTTGCAGAAACACAGTACTTTTGGTGGCTATGGAAACAAAGTGTGTGTGTGTGTGGGGGGGGATACAGCAATTTACATTACTGGCAAAGTGAAAGAAATTTCATTTAATCTCATACAGAAATTGCAGGAAAAAAAAAACATTTTTCAAAAATGCAAAATATGTTTTGAGAAAACGCTCCATGTTAATTTTAACTGTGGAATCGTGAGCATTTTCCCTATAGTTTTATTAGAGGAAGAAAAAAGGCTGAGGAAAAGGCACATTTATTAAGCTATTTGCATCTTTTTTCGCTTAAATTGAGCCTTTTTGCGGCTTTTTTCTGCCCTATAGTTCACTTATGAAACATTTGCACTTTTTTTTTTTCCAGATGTTATGTTGCCCTCACCACTTTTGCTTTTTGTCAAAGAAAAGGGTGCATGGCCTAAATGGAGATCCTTTTCACACCATATTTATGATATGAACATTTTTAAAAAGGGACAAAATAAAAGGCTGTCATTAGATCTGTCAAGAGTGACATGCTACACACAAATGTTTATCACATACTGTTTCTATCTATAGTCCCTATGCTATAGAGTTCGGATCTCAAAGATTCTTTTTTAGGCTAAGACCCCATGTAGCAGGCTGCAGCAAAAAAAGTGCATTGGCATTGCATTTTTTCCAGAAGAAAGTCTGCAGAGTTTGCCTAAATATTTATGCCACTGCTAAACTTCACTGTTTACTCCACATGGGGTCTCGGCTGTAGAAGACCATGCTACAACTGACCGGCCATGAATTAATAGCACGGGATGCACGTAGGGAACATGGGGATGTCCCTGTGTGCAGCCCGTGCATGGGCCCTGCTTCTGCAGCTTCTTTCATTAAATGAATAGAAGCCACGGAAGAACAGGCCGCAAAATGGGACAAGAATAGGATCTGTCCTATTTGGTGCGGCCCGGACTGTCGGCCTGCACAAAGGAGTATGAAAATCACAGTCATGTGTATGGGCCCATACAAAAGAATGGTTCAGTATGCTATCCAGGAAAAACACAGATAGCACACTGATCCACACCACGGTCAAAACTAGGACACCTAGTTACAACCTTAATAGTCTGAGAGGAAAAGCACTTCACCCCACTGTCAGTTTCTGGAGGACTGGATGCTCTGTAAGGCTATTTTACCATGCAGAGAGTCACTGCCAAAAAACACTGTGGAAAAGGCCACAGCAGAAACATCACGATTTTTTCTTTTTTCTTTAGTTTTTCACAGAATGTCTAAATAATTTTGCTCTGTGGACATTTTGCTTCTATTATACCTATACAGATATTGCTAGCATTTCCATGAGTATAATTGACATGCTGTGATTTGCAAAAACACAAAGATCATAGCAGGACTTGGAAAAAATAAGCATCCTGCTTGAACTTGTTGAGAGTTCCGTGGCTGACTCAGCCACATGAGGACACGGTGAAGAAAATGAAGAGACAGATGTTATTGTATTTATAATGGAAAGTTAGACAGATGTAGCAGCGTTAACCTGAACTTCTGCAATTGGTTAAACTGATGAAGCATGGTATCATTTTTCAATGGCTTTTCATTGTTTTTGATTTTTATCCGCTGGAAGAAAGAAGGATGAATAACAACAAGCAGAGATCTAGAAAACTGTGAGGAATTGATACAGAAAGTATATTGGAAAATTTTATAACTTTTCATCATACAAACAATAACACTTGTCTATCAATATTTATCTGAAACTGGACAACCCCTTTAAGGTTTATTCATGTATTATTACAACATTTTTTTTTAGCTAACCATTCATTCTTCGGTGTGGTTCATAAGAAAAGGGTTGTACATATGAAACAAGTAAAATAAACAATAATAAACTAAAAACTTGTACATATGAAACAAGTAAAATAAACAATAATAAACTAAAAACTAACTAGATGACAACTGATAAAGTAACGACTGCAAGGGCTTGTAATCTATAAGGCAAAGTGGATAGAATCAGAAGATGAGGACACGTATATTAATTAAGATATATATATAAATTCTGAAAAGAAACTAACAAGTAGAGTGGGAATGGGTTTCTTTCACTTGTTGCCTAAAGACTTGTTTTGTGTAAAACTTATCCTGACTGTAATGACAAATATTCCAATTATAGCTGAAGTTTATCTGCCTGGTGACGCTCCAATATGCCGGTCAGCATTCAAACATGAGCAGGGAGAACAGCAAGAGATGCCCAGGTGCTATGGAAACAGATACGAGCAGCAGCCCTTCCAAAGCTATCACATTACATTAGCAAGCTGTTCATGGTTTACAAGTGATGCTAAAAATGATGATGATTGATGTATTAGTTATGATATACTTAAAAAGTAATGTATTTATTTAATGCTGTGGTCTGTATACCCTGATATTAACAAAATCAATATAAAGTTGGGCCCATGTGCAAATACTGTAGATGGATGCAAAAAAACAAGATGAGAGCTTTACAGTTTAAACCTATTCATCCATGTTTGTATGGTGAATCTGCGAGGGAGCCATGCAAAATGATCTGCAAAATGGAGCACATACCCATCTACTGCGCCATTAGAACTAGCCGTGGCCATGTGCTAGGAGAAAGGGAAATTGCAGTCCTGGTCCTTGTGATTGTAAGTATTCCAGAGGTTGTTCTGAATAAGAGAAAAAGACCTGGACAATGGCCAGACTTGTAAATGATCCAGTATTAATGAAAGAAAACCCACAATGGTCACAGAAATAACTTGAATCTGACAAAAATAATAATAAATAAAAAGTCTATGAAAATGAACAAATGAAAGTCTGTCATTGCTTTTCAACCATGCTTCAACAGAATTTTTTTTTAAATAAAACTTAAGAAATAAGCCTGGACAGAAATGATGGTTCCCCTGAAAATAATGTGACCAAAGGGACATGTTACATCAAGTTATGTCCACTAATTATCATCAGAGGTGTCTACAATCTTGTAATCAGTCAGTGGGCCTGTATATAGGGCTACAGATACTCACTGTGCTGTTTGGTGACATGGTGTGTACCACACTCATCATGGACCAGAGGAAGCGAAGGAAAGAGTTGTCTCAGGAGCTTAGAAAGAAAATTATAGACAAGCATGTTACAGGTCAAGGTTATAAGACCATCTCCAAGCAGCTTGATGTTCCTGTGACTACAATTGCACATATTATTCAGAAATGTAAGAACCATGGGACTGTAGCCAACCTCCCTGGACGTCGCCACAGGAGGAAAATTGATAATAAATCAAAGAGATGGATAATACGTATGGTAACAAAAGATCCCAAAAAACTTCTGTAGAGATTAAAGGTGAACTTCAAGCTCAAGGAACATCAGTGTCAGATCGCACCATCTGTCGTTGTTTGAACCAAAGTGGACTTCATGGGAGTCAACCAAGAAGACGCCATTGTTGAAAACAAATAATAAAAAAGCCAGACTGGAATTTGCCAAACTACATGTTGACAAGCCACAAAGCTTCTGGGAGAATGTCCTATGGACAGATGAGACAAAAATTGAACTTTTTGGCAAGGCACATCAGCTCTATGTTCACAGATGGAAAAATGAAGCATATCTTGAAAAGAACGCTATGCGCGTTAATCAGAACCCATTAAACTCAACAGGATTCTGTTTTGCAGCGCTGATTCTTACGCGAGTTATCGTGCCAGAATCACTGCTGTGTTACTCTGTGTGAAAGCCCCTTAAAGGTGCATCTAAATTAACACGTGCAGAACATTTAACAAGGAGGTCCGACAATATCATAAATAGACATCTCACTTAAGCTAGTCTAAAAAAAGGCCAAATCTGTGAAAAATTTGGCAGAAAAAGGGACAGATGATAAATAACCCCCAGTATGTTAATTTTAGCTGTGAGCATTTTCCTTATATATTTAATAGGAGAAGAAAATGTGCTGAGAAAAATTCAATGCAAACATTGCAGAAAAAAACGCAATGTGTTTTCATTACCTTTTTATCCAGCAGCATTTTTTTCTGTTGCGTTAGCCTTAAACCTTATTCATACATCCATGTTTTGTGGACAGGTGATGCCAAGGATTCTCACTGACAGCACTCCACCCTGCTTATTTTCAGATTGTGTGCTGTTATGGTTGATTTTTTTTTCTTTTTACAGGCCTTGTTCACATCTGCGTCGATAATCCGTTCGGGGGAGTCCACATGCAAGCAGTGTGCAGTGAAAGCACACGGACCCCATAGACTATTATGGGGTCCATGTGCTTTATGCACTGTCTCTGCACAAGTCATGCGGACAGGAAAGTAGTTCGTGAACTAATTTTCTGTACGCATGTTCCCTGCGGAGACCATGCGGAAAACACACGGACCACATTATAGTCTATGGGGTCTGTGTGCTTTCACTGCATACCGTTTGCCAATGTGTTCGGTAGTCTGTTCGGGAGAGTCCCCATGTGGACTCCCCTGAACGCATTACCAAAGCAGATATGATCGAGGCCATACACTATATAATGTTTGTGGGTCTGCAAAAAATTGGCAGCACACGTGTATTATACCTTATTTTCACTGATCCAGGAGCTCCATGGTCTGCAAGATGGACCAAAATAGAGCATGTCTCCATTCTTTTTTCCACAGACCAACAAACAGAGGTCTACATACTCCCATTAAAATAAATGCATGCAGTTTGTGATTATTCTGGACATTACATGTCTATAAATGTAGATATGAATAAGGCCTTAAGGCTTATGATTGTAGTACACACAAAGCTAGCACTACACAGTGACATTGGCCTGCAAGTTCTGTCATGCAACCAAAGATTGCCATGTCACCCTGCAAATCCTTCACTAATGTAAGTCAATGAAATGGCATTTTGTGACACTGGGGATGCTGAGAGAGCCTTGGATCTCTAATCTAAAATAAACTGAAGATTAGCACAAAATGAAGGTGGTAGATAACTGACCAATATTAGGCTAGTATGTGAATGTTTAAAGTATAAAGCCTAACTGTGGTCCTTGTAAAACTTTGGTTGGCAGGTGTCTATATTGCATAATCCAATTCTTAATCTTTATATAAGACTCCTCAAATATGTCTAAGCCTAATTCTTAAGGTAAAACTAACAGGAATAAATCCGATATTGTTCTTCAATTTATGATATGAGCCTATGTGTGGACAGTTGTGTTTATCATGACCTCAGCTACATCACGTGACTCTGAACTACTGACCACAGTGGTCTCATTTTATGGAGATACAAAATAACAGCTTTTTTCTTTTGTTTTAGATTACAATGTTCTCTCAAGCAAATAGTGTAAATAAGCACATCATGTACACAATCAAATTGCCACTATAACACATAATTTTAGAGCAAGCCTTTTGCATTGATTATAATGTTTCAATGTCTTTGTTACAAAGAGGATAATCAGAAATTCGAGTACAGCTGTAAGCAGCGACAGACAGATCTGAAATAAAGGATGGTAGTTGAATTCTCAGGGCTCGTTCACATCTGCGCCCGGTCTCCGTTCTGCAGGTTTCCGTTTCCTGCACAAAACAGAGGCAGCAGACGGAAACCTGCAGGACTCTTTCAATCCCATTCATTTGAATGGGTATGAAAAATGTCCGACCGTGAGCGGCGGTGAGCGTTTTATGCTTTATGTGAAACCGTTTTTTTTTAAATCGGACACAGAGTCGGACATGCAGTACTCTGTGTCTGGTTTTAAAAAACACGGTTTAGCAGTGGAGAGCATAAAACGCTCACTGGCGCTCACGGTCGGACCCGCTCTGACAGCTTTCCGTCTTCTGCATGCGGAAGACGGAAAGCTGAGAACGGAGACCCAAACGCTAGTGTGAACCTAGCGTCAAACATACATTCACACAAAGCAGTTATGGATGCAGCTTTTTTCTATAATCGGCCACTACTTATTGTGTTATCGCAATAAGCAGCTGCTGATAATTTTGACTCACCTGTCCACAGTCCTGTCCTGGCTACCTTCCATTGCCTCCTCTAGGCGGCTCTACACATCCGTCACAAAGATCCATAAAGCTTTGGCTCTACGTACAGCATCCCGGTGAGTAAAAATTAATGTCCGCTACTCTGTGTTGGGGGCAAAGGGGGCCATATACTGTGGGTTGGCTTTAAAAAAGTGTTGTTATACTGTGTGGGAGTCATATAAGGAGATAATAAATTTGTGTGGGGGGATAAAAAAAGGAAATCAGATACTGTGTGGGCGCCATAAAAAGGGGTCATATACTGTGTGAGGAGCAAAAAAGGGTAATATATTGGGGGTGGGCATAATAAAGGAGCATATACTATAGGGAAAGGCATAAGAAAGGGGTCATATACTGTGAGGAGCAATAAAAAGACTTGTTGGCTAATTGTCTGGCAGCATACACTTTACATCAAAAGATGCCTTGGCACTCTCCCTTGTTAAATATACTAGAAGTTGTTTACTGGGATCCAAGAAATTCTTCAGGGTCTTAGCTCTTCTAAAGGTAATACCTGATTGGTCAGGTAAAGAGGCCTTGAGAAACGGCTTATTCAACAAAACTGGCCAGTGTTTATGTAAAATGGTTCTAATAGCGTTGAGCCTTGAATTGATGGTGGTAATAAAATATGATGAAATATATAGAGAAGATTATAGCATGTAGTAGTCATGCTACTGTGATCATCAGGTAGCCCAGAATTTCCAACAACAACAATGGACCTGTAGTGTAAGTGGGTGTTTTGGTGTTTTTTTTTGTGTATGGGGGCTCATCCAAATTTTGATGTTACCACATTGGTAACATCACCTTTATGTTCCAGCAATTCCCTTTCCATATTGAGCGTCCTAGTGCAAAGTATTCTTCTCATGCAGCAATAGTCTGGGTGATTAGCATGACTCTCATTTTCCTAAGTCAGAATATCAATTTGGCTGCTAAGCTCCATAGCAAGAGTCTGACATTTATAAGAGAGCCTCTCTAGTAATTCAACGCTGCCATTGTGGAGATAGCTGTCTCATTCATCATAAAACACAAAATCATTTGGAAATGGAGAGAGATGTCTTTATTTTATTGATCTGATAAACTATATGCAGGATAGATCATTATTGTGTCGTTCTCCAAAATCCAGGCCCTGCACAGATCAGTTGTTACAGCAGCCTCTTGGTGCCGGAAGCTGCTAGTGGACAGAGAGCATGTTTAAAGAGGATCTTTCGTGTTCTCTGGCACCTGGTTTTATATATCGCTAGATAGCCGACAGTGTGATTAACGACCCTCCCGCCCATTACTAGTCTATGGACAATAGTGTCGTGAATTGGCAGGGATGAGGCGGGGCGTTCCTCACCGCTCAGCGTCATAGGTGGGCAGTAAGGAACACCCCTTCTGACAGTATAGCACTATGGCCACTACTATCAGGAGGGGTGTTCCCAGCTAGACTGTCAGAGACGCCCTTGTGACAGTGAAGAGCAATCAGTAATAGCACTGATATCTCTTCCCCTGGGGCACGTAACGGGAAAGCTTACAGTGAGCTGAATTCAGTGCTCTGTCAGCTTTCTAGCGATACATAAAACAGCGTGTGCTCGAGGACATGAAAGGACCTCTTTAATGGAATAGAAGGACTATTACATGAATAGGAGTGGTGCTGCAGTTCCTCAGATCCACCACTATAGAGTGGACATGGCTGCTGCCCTGCTCCTATTACTTCCATAGGTGTAGTGTTTACGTGCTGTCCATCCAGAGCCTGCTACAATAGCTAATTTGTGCAGGGTTTGGGGTATCATATCACTGTAAAATCAATTTGGGGTCAGGAAATCCCTTTTAGTGCCAATAGCTATAGGCAGAAATCTGAAACTCTTTTGCCATACAGTTGACTGCTTCCTTTTTTATTTCTTTCCCCATCTCTGCTTGCCACAAACATTACATTTCAGACAAAGAAACACTGGGAAATGTATTTGGCACAATCACATATGGTTATACACAGCTATATATAGCTTGTATGAAATAAGAAAACAATGAAAATGACACATGCAAGGAACAATAGTTGTGAAAAGCTTTGGCTGCGAGATGAGCAGGTTCATATAAGGAACATTCCTTTTATATATACTGATAGAAAAGATGAACCATTTAATTGCATTTTATCCCTTTGGCGTGTACTATTTTCTTCTTCTCTTGATCTTAGTGTCCTATGAACATGCCTCCAGAGCAAAGTATATCACTGCACTTACCATCAATATGCCGTAAACAGCTCTGTGCAAATTCTCAGTCTCCAACATCACCATTTGATTTGTATACAGCTTTAGTATCTATGCAATTCTTACAAGACAATTCTTACAACAATCTTAAATTAATCTCTTGTTTTAATAAAGGAAATATCAGTTTGTACAGGAGAAACAGATTTTGAACAAAAATTTCAAGAATTCAGAACCTCTTCTCTGTCAGGTGTTCTTTGTCTGAGGGGAAAACGTTGAGTCTATATAACCTTCTATAATTGGACTGTACATGTATACTACCTTATACAGGAAAAGTTGTCAATGTGTGGGAAGGATGAAACAGGAATCACAAGCTTTCTCTAGGTCCTATGATGGTGAATCTGGCTGATAAGTGATGGGCAGAAGCGTACCTTGTGTGTCTGTCTATGACATTGTCGCCTTCTTGAAGTGAAGAGGCTTATTGACATCCTGAAACTCTGGGGCCTGTGCACCCCTATAACTATGCCCCTGGTGAAAGGAACTGTAATGTCTGTAACATTGAGCATCTGGACCACGTGAAGACCAGGTAAGAGGCACTAATTCACTATGCGATATGTCATATTTAATGTACTAATCTTACCTTGTCCTGAGTTTTATAGAATATGAGTATATTACTACAAGATACTTTGAAAATTAAGCTATATCAATGATAGAAACTAAAAATACACTCTGAACTTAAACCAACCTCATGCCAATGAATGAGTCACCGAACAAGAATCATGTAAAGGATTTTGATATTCAGGAATATCTCATCCATTTCTGGTTAGTAGGGGACTGACAAATGGCATCCCACTGATTAACTGTTTAAAGGGACTACAATGCTGGAATGAGGACTGTTGCTTCTTCTTAGTGGTCCTTCTGCAGCTCTGTCCCATTCAAGTAAATGGGAATGAGCTGCAATTCTAGACACAGTTTCTACTCTATGTGCAGCACGGTGCCTGAAATATAAGTAGCAGACCACAAACCATTGGCCAAAACACCCATCAGTGTGGGGGGGGGGGGTACTGGGACTGAAATCAGTACCAATTTGATATAAGTGTCCTATCCTTAGTCTATGTCACCAATATTAACCCTTAAGTACTATCATGGTGTCTATCATAATGATATGTGTATGATAGTGGTGTATGATAGACACCAGCTCTGTAATGACCATTTAATACCATTTTTTATTACCTCCTCCTGGTACTCCTGACAAACAGTTTATTTTGTCAAAGGAAGCACTGCTACAGAACAGAAGACTCTCCATATGATGTCCATATGCATACAAAGAAACAGGGGTTGTCTTCATAGTCCAACCTCTTACAACATCATAGTTGCTATAATAATAGCCTTTTATATGTTCAGTTTAGCCAATAGAAGAACATGTGCCATTTTGTGAGGATTGCAAATACTTCATTTTGATCAAAACTGCCAAATGAGCACTCACATTATCCTTCATTAGTGGAGCGTCTACAAATGTGTATTTTGGACACATCCTGTTTTGTGCAAAGTCTTGTAGAAGAGCCAGGGAATGTTTCAGATATCACACTGAAGTAAGCAGGCTGGCATGAGGCCTGGCGAAAAAAATGCAAAATAGGAAATGTCCTCAGCATTTCAAAGTAATTTATATATTTTCTTGTGCTGCGAAGCAAAAAATTGATGGATGCCAATAATGATTTCAATTAATCCTCGCATGAAGCCGACATAGTATTGCTTCCCTGTCGCTGCATCACAGGGAATTGAGCAGTTAGTTTACAGTTCGCTAGTAGACCTGGATATTAAAATCTGCAAATATTGAACAGATGAAGCTAATTGCATTTGATTTACACATAGCCTACTGTCCTCCAACAAAGAATACTAAATACAATTTTCTTCTGCTGCTTTTTGTGCTCAAGGTAATTGACTACAAATCTTTACCCAATAAAATACTTCAGTAATGTATTGCACTGGCCCACTCCATTAGCAATGAATTACAGTAAGTATGTGTTTTCCCGGTGCTGAAAATATTATTTCTGTATGAAATATGCTTTAGCCATAGGAAAAGATCTGGAAATGATTATCTCAGCGATAAGCACTTTCCTTGTTTCTTAAAGTAATGAATCTCTTAAAACACCATACATGTAATGTTTTAGGATAAACTCAGTGATATAATACTGGTTAAAACTCCCTGGGGAAGTTGTAGTTGTAGCCTTTATGCTGAGAAATCTATAGAAATTTCTCTTGTGGATATCTGTATTACCACTTTATTCATTGGCACGGCCCCATCTGGATTATACAGTTCTGGGCACCAGTACATAGAAAAGATGTCCTAGACTTGGAAGAAGTTCAACAGAGGGCCACAAAACTGATAAGAGACATGGAGAATCACATTTATGAAGAGAGACTAAAGGAGTTACATCTGTTTAGTCTGGAGAAGAGACGTTTAAGGGGTGATATGGTAAAGCTATATTAATATATAAATGGCCCATATAAGAAATATGGGGGAAAAACTGTTTTATGTAAAGTCCCCTCAAAAGACAAGGGGGGCACTCTCTCCGTGTGGAGAAAAAAAGATTTAATCTCAAGAGCTTCTTCACAGTAAGGTTTGTGAATCTGTGGAATAGCCTACCCCATGAGCTGGTCACAACAGCAACAGCAGACAGCATCAAAAAAAGCATTGAACACCTTTTTAGAACAAAATAGCATTGATGGTTATGGAAAAGTATAGACTGTCATGATGTCTCCCATCCCCTGGTTAAACCTGATGGATATATCCTGCTGGGTGTTTAACTATGCCAGCCACCCAGGAGTCGGGCGGCCGCCATAGCCGCCTGGTGTCAGCAGACATCCAGCGCTAATGCCTCCAGTCGGTGCCCACACCGACCATGGGCATTTACCCTTCTGCCGCCGGTGATCGCCGGCATGCTCCAGTGGCCAATGCTCCAGGGCCATAGTTAAACACCCGGCATCCTGCCGGGTCTTTAACTATGCCGGCCACCCGGGAGTCGGGCGGCCGCCATAGCCGCCTGGTGTCAGCAGACATCCAGCACTAATGCCTCCAGTCGGTGCCCACACCGACCGTGGGCATTAACCCTTCTGGCGCCGGTGATCGCCGGCACCTGGAGCATGCTCCAGGGCCGACGTCACGTTGGCATGACAGCCGGGAGCCTTGCAAAGGCTCCCCGGGCTGTCTGCAGTGCTTTTCTTTTGCATTATATATATATTTTTTGCATTTATTAACCCCCTGTAATACATTACAGACAGGCAACCTGCCTTCAAAAGAAATGACGATTTTTTGCAATGCAATTGCAAAGGTGTGACCACTAATGCAATGCATTGCATTAGTGATCAGACCTTTGCAATTGCATTGCATTTGCAAAAGTGTGATCACTAATGCAATGCAAAAAAAATAATAAAAAAATAAAAACAATAATAAAAAAATAATAATAAAAAATAAAAATAAAATAAAAAAAATAAAAAAATAATAAAAGTATTAAAAATTCAAATCAACCCATTTCCCTAGAACACATATAAAAGTATGTAAATACTGTGAAACACATACCGTACATTTTAGGTACCCTGTGTTCAAAATCGCCTGCTCTACAAATCTATAAAAATATTTTTATACTGTACAGTATTTAATAAATGTTAATTTTTATATTTAGCAATATATGTGAATTCTTCTTTGAAAAAAAATAAGACACCCCCTGAAAATAAGACATGGCGCATCTTTGGGAGCAAAAATTAATATAAGACACCGTCTTATTTTTGGGGAAACAGGGTATTATTGGAAATTTGAGTGGATGGAAAAAGTGTGGTAGAAAAAGACGCACAACAGGGATATCTGCAGCCTTGAAAGGATTGTCAAAAAAGTCACTGAAGAATTTAGGGGAGATTCACATGGAATGGACTGTGCTTGAAGCCAACGCTTCAAAAGCTACCAGAAACAGACATATCTAGGACATGTGTTGCAACTGTTGCATTCCTTTTGTCAAGTCACTCCTGACCCAGAGACAGCATCAGAAGCAACAGAAGAAAAAGAGTTCGGGGGAAAAAGTCCAAAGTCCTGTCTTCAGATTAAAGTAAATTTTGATCTCAAAATCCCAGAGTCCTTAAGAATATTGGACATGCACACAATCCAAGTTGTTTGATGTCCGATGTGAAGTTATCACAATCAGTGAAACCAGTGATGGTTTATGGAGTCATGTCATCTGTTCATGTTGAAACAGAAAGGAGACAGCACTGAGCCAAACCTAGTGACCTCGTGTGATACTGCTTTGGAATGGAATGGTAGAAAGTTTAAAGTAATAAAATGCTCACTCACCTTCTTTGGTTGTGATGATGTCACAACAACCAAAAAGCGTATAGATAGTTAATCCAGTGGTGGGACAGCAGCTGGATCTCCGTCTCCAGGATGTCAGAGTAACAGTTGTGGAGGACCAAGCCAAATCCAAGAATGGAAATGGCGAAATGATCAGTGCTTACCCGGTTAGGTGAAACAAATCTTCTTTATTTATCTCAGGCTCAAAACGCGTTTTGAGGTATGCAAGCCTCTTTATCAAGTGTAAATTAGACAACAACTCAACTAAGAGACATTCTGTAACATCTCTGCCTGTTCAGGTCACTGCGCCACCCTCTGCTCGCATGCGGCAGTGCAGGAGGCATGTGCAGTTTAGTTCCTTGCTTAGAGTTTTTGGTTGCACTGTGTGAACACGGCTCTAGTTCTTTAATTGAATTTGCACCACACCCGTCTTCTGCCCTTGTCTGCCTCTGTCCATGAAGTAGTTAAATTTGGTCTTGCCCTGTGATTGACAGCCTGTCTTCCTGTCAGGTTCAGGGCGGGTTCTTCCTCCCCTATTTAGTCTTTGCTCACATTCACACTGGTGCCTGTTATTGCCTCGTGCTTGCTGACTTTCTATTGCTGTTATTTTACTTGTATTCTTAATCCTGACCTCTGGCTTTTCCTATTGACTATTCTTTTGGACTCCGATTTGGCACTGCATTGCTCTATTGTTACCGAACCCTGGCTAGCTGACCTCTCTTTGTTGTTGTTTGTCTTGTCTGCATTTTGTGTATCACATATATAGGAAGGGATCATCTCCAAGTTGCCGCCTATTACGTAGGATAGGGCCTGGCAATAGGGCTCACTGTCTCTTGTGCCCCTTCCTCCAGGGTTCTTCAGCAGCTACTGGGGAATTGTCATCTCAGCAATTCCATAACACATTCATCTTCAACCAGACAACAAGAGGATAGCCGTGTCTGAGCATCTGTACAGTGGAACAGTCAAAAAACATGAATATAAAAACCAAAACACATGTAGCTAATCGTTAAAGTTATTACATATAGAATATATATAAGCAATATATATGTATATAACTATATGTAATAACTGTAATGATTAGCTACATGTGTTTTGGTTTTTATATCTGTTTTTTGACTGTTCCACTGTGCAGATGCTCAGACACAGCCAATGAGTGTGTCATAAGCATCCTCTTGTTGTCTAGTTAAAGATGAATGCCTGTTAGTTGAGTTGATGTCCATTTTACACTTGATAAAGAGGATTGCATGCCTCAAAACACTTTATCTGTTGGTGTTGGTCTACTGTGTTATATCAAGTTCAAAGCTAGCGAAACCATACACCAGGAAATTTTAGAGCACTTAGGGCTAGTTCACACGTGAACTACCCGAGCAGGTTTTGACACCGAGAGAGCTGCGGCGAGCCGCGTCTCTCTCTGGTCAAAACCCGCCTGCTGCGACCATCGCGGTCGCGGCTTTCCCCTCCTATGTCGGCTCAAATGAAAGAGCCGACATAGGAGGGTGCTGCCGCTGGGCAGAAGCCACGCGTCTCAGCCCGCGCGGCTTCTGCCTGAAGAAAGGACATGTTGCTTCTTTTCTCCGCTAGCAGCAGCCCGCCGCTAGCGGAGAAAAGAAGCCCGGCGGTCTGCATAGACCACCATTGTAAAGGGGAGGTTTTGGATGTGAAATCCGCTGTCAAAAACCTCCCCTTTGCTCACGTGTGAACGAGCCCTAAATGTTTCCCTCTGCTGACAAGTCTTATGAAGATGCTGATTTCATTTTCCAGTAGGACTTGGCACCTACCCAAAAGTGCCAATACCTGGTATCACTGTGCTTGATTGGCCAGCAAACTAGCCAACCTTGACCCCTCAGAAAATTTATGGGTATTGTCAAGAGGAAGATGAGAGACACCAGACACAACAATGCAGATGAGCTGAAGGCTGCTATCATTCAACCTGGGCTTCCATAACACCTCTGTAGAGCCACAGGCTGATCGCCTCCATGCCACATTGCAGCATAAATACAGCAATTTAAGCAAAAGGTGCCCCTACCACCAAGTATTAAGTGCATTTACTGTACATACTTTTCAGCAAGCCAACATTTCTGTATTGAAAATCAAGTTTTAATTAGTCTCATATAATATTCCAATTTTCTGATGTAATTTTGTTTTCATTAGCTGTAAGCTATTATTAACAGTCACATATATAAACCCTTGAAACAGATCATTATGTGTAATAAACTTATAAAATACAGGAGTTTCATTTTTTGAGATAAATTATTGAAAAAATTACTTTTCAAAGATATTATAATATATCTAGATTCTCTTTTGTATCCATCCTGTGTTTGGATCAAACTGCATGTTCTAGAATTATCTGCAAATTGGGGAAAAAATAAATAAATAAAAAATGCCAAGGTAATTACACCAACACATGCTTAAATACCCTTAGGGTCCATTCACATGGAGGAAAATGGAGAGGAATTTGGTGTGGAATTTTCCACACTGAAAAAAAAGTCTACGGGAGCCTTCACACGGAGTTTACGCTCGCTCATTTTGAACGTAAACTCGTTCAGAGTGAGCAGCATAAAAAACAGATCCCATTGACTTGAATGGGTGCCGGCATACACGTGGTCCCCATTGAAATTAATGGGAGGCTTTTTTTTTCAGCGTAGAAAATTCCACACCAAATTCCTCACCATATTCCTCCGTGTGAATGGACCCTTACTTGGCTTCAGGAGTACATTTTGCCTAAGGGAGGTATGACTGTTGGAAATAAAATGGCTGCCAGCGCCATCCTGTGCAAGTAACTTATCCAAGAATGTCACTAGGGCAGGATATGTGCTACTAGAGCCCTGCAAGGGGCAGAGTTGGCAGCAGAGTCAGAAAGATATAAAAACAAAATAGTTATGGGTGTCAGAATTTGCAGAAGAATTTATTGTTAAAGTTTTATATTAAAAGTATTAAAAACATAAAAATCTATATAAATTAGACATAACTGTAATCGTAGAATAAAGGTAATGTGTCATCTTTACTGCAAAGTGAATGCTATCAAAATAAAACTTGTGAGTAAATGTCACAATTGTGCTTTTTTTTTAGTTCTACTCCATTATTATTTTCCCAATGTCTTAATACATTTAAATTGAAACAATCCCTCATACAGATAAGTGAACAGAAAAAAAATATTTATGGTTTTTGCATTTACTTTGTTATAATTGCTTCAAAGATAATGGGCCCATAATCCTTTTGCTCAAGTCTATAGGCCCCATTGGCATTGTTAGGGTTTATGAATATATATATCCCTTATAGATATAACACAGTTTCTATGCATGATCATATTCTAGATATCAAAGTCAGTTACCAAATAGTATCAGTATACAAGTGTCATACAAAATTAACACCATACTATTACCGAACAAAACACATTATGCCAATGCCTATATTTACCAATATAACCATAATATACAAGTTAAATAATACTGACAGATCATTACCACACAATTGTAGGGATACTGAAAAAATCCCAAGACAAAAACTACACTGACTATATAGCGGCAAATACCAATTCTACAGTTACAAGTACAGCTGTCATATTTTCTGATTGTAGTCCTTTCATATTATTGTAGAGCTGAAATGTAGCCCAGACTGCTATGACAACTTCTAGAATGATTGTTAAGGGTCTGTTGGGCGCCACTCATGTTATTCCACTGAATAAGTCAACAATTAAAAAGGTGATTTTGACCAAACATGCTGATTGCAATTGTCAGAACTGAACCACTTAGGAGCTGTTCCCACTTCAGAAAATGAAGATGAATTGAGACACACTTCTGCCCCAGCCCATTTTCTCTCCATTTTCTAGCCCTCTGTCTCACCATGGAGGAAAGGAGAAGCAAAGCTGTGACTTTCCGCTATGGTTTTCAATGACTGAATAGCCTAAGATAAAAGGGACTATTCAGCCAAGCATCTTGTACCGCGGGGTCTTTGGCTAATCAACTGAGGAATTTGTGGCAAGATCAAACGTCGCGCCTATTTTTTCAGCATCCTGCTACAATCTCTACCTCCCCACATAATCAACGCCAAACTTCTAAGTGTGAACGGACCATTACGGAAAATGGCCTAAAGAACTGAACAAATATTTTTGTGTCAAACTTACGAACTGTACAAACTGTCAAAATTTCATACTAATTAATGAAATTTGTATTTGTTAAAAAATTTTCTACACGAAAAAAGAGGTTATCTAGTCTTCTAACTAATAAATCAGCTGGCCCAAGGTGGGCATGCAGAAAGAAGCAGGTGAGGCAGAGATTGTTGCTTGAGACGCATGTTTAGCACAAAAAAGGGCCTTGCCTTAAACGTGTGCCTCAATATCATCCCCCCCACCCCACCTCGAATGATTCAGCTTCTGATATATTTGCTATGACCTAAACAGATATAAAAATCCAAGGAGAAATACAAAACAGAATAGAATAACCATAAGAAGTTCTAGTACAGATATCAGATGAACATACTGTATGAGAAAAATCATATAATCATATAACCAGTAGTACTATAAGTCTGATCATTAAAACGCAAATTTTATTACCTCAATAGCAATAAAAAGTAGCGTTGCAAAGCATCTGGATTAATTGGCTTTTTAGAAATATACTGCACCCAATAGCCCTGTATTTCTCTACCCTGAAGGAACAGTAACCGTCTGTTTTACAAATTAGCTGTTAAGTAACTTGGACTGTCAAACTTCTACTACTTCTGCTATACACCTAGGGAAATATACATCATATTCCTTGTGTCAATCAGAGGATATAGCAGTGGGAGACAGCAAATTTCTGCAATTATCCCATTCATCTACTGTAAATAGGACTTGTAAAAATCCATGTCCTTGTTACCAGAAGAACCTTATTCAGATTTATTGAATAGCTTTTGTATTACAGAAATCTCTGCAACAAATCTGAAACATGTAAATTTACCCTCATACAGAAAGCTACAGTTCATTATAGTAACCTGGTCAAACTCCTAACCCAAAAACGGGCACCTTGTTTACAGGATTAGTAGGGATCCAATCAGTGTGCAACAGTCTATAGTTGGGGATCTTCTTTAATGAAGAGTAAGGCCTCCATCACACGATCATACTTTTGGTCTGCAATTACAGATCCAGAGTTGTGAATCAAAGTATAGACATGTATTTCTATGGTCCTATGTCTGTGCCATATACAAGGGCCGCAAATTATAAAACATCCTAATTTTGCCTGCATCTGCATAACATACATGTGTAGGGGATCATACAAGTCTTTTTGCAGATCCGTAATAACGGATGACACACAGAAATATTTTTTGTGGATCAGTGTTTGTGGACAGTAAAAACCACTATGGTCATGTGAAGAAGGCGTAAGATTCTAATCAAAGTCTGGTTCAGTAGTCATGGGTACAGCCAGAGTCTGTCCGTATCATGGCCATGTGAAGATGGCCTTAGGGATGAAGTTTCCTGTAATTTTAAGCAATGCGGGCCTTTGCAGAAATGTAGTGGAAATAAATCTGCATATAACAGTCCCTGGACAGTAAATGAGAATTAATCTACTCTTATCAATGCATTGTTGAATGAAATGCCAATGAAAATGTATATGTATATAAAACATGCAACAGTCCAATTTTACCTGAGAAAACTCAGATTTATATGGAGGGAGACAAAAGTGCAAAACACAGTGGAAAGGCATTGAAAAACACAAGTGGTTTTTGGGATTGTTTTTATCATAGTGTTTCCAATATGTTTTTTCCACATCGTTTTTAATTGCTTTTCAATTGTGTATATTTAGCCTAAAACAAGATCTTGTGGGCAATGCCGTACTGATTTTCGTGAGTGGTAAGAATGATATAATCTGCTAAAATACATGTATAATGTATATATAATGTGTAACAGCTATATTTTATAACACTTTGTTTTCCCTTCAAATTTACCATGAATGCCTATGTAAGTAAATGTACTATCAGACAATGTGTAAAAGAATAGACATCTAAATTAGTTGTGGGCCAGCACAGCCTCAGTTTTACTAATTAAACACAATTACACGTGTTGGTCAGGTAATTGCTTACGGAGATAGGTAGCATTTGCATCAGATATTGTTGTTCCCACCATAGTTCTAAAATAATTCCTTATAAACAAAATCTAGCAATTATTCCCATTACAGGAGGTTTCACTAGCAGGTGTTTCTTCACAATGAGTCCAATTATCATTCACAGGTAATTTGTTAGTAGGTCTTCTTCTGAGTCATTGTTGTCTGTTCAACCAGTGCCGCAGTTATCCGAATCATCACAAGCCGTCTTTAAGCATTTAATGAATGCCGTGTTTTTGATGTACTGTTTCATTTGTAAAAGTGCATGAAAAATATTTATACTGTGTGAACTTATGTCCTAAAGGGTTAGCTGGTCAGAAAATAATGGGAAACAGAATGAAAATGGAAGTGGAAGCAAACAACAGTTCTACCTTATTGTTCCCGCACTACAATTGTTACACCCTAAGGGTGCATTCACACTGAGTAAACGCTAGCTTATTCTGAATGTAAAACACGTTCAGAATAAGCGGCGTCTAAAGCAGCTCCATTCATCTCTATGGGAGCCGGCATACGAGCGCTCCCCATAGAAATGAATGGGCTGCTTCTTTCACTCCGAGCAGTCCCATTGAAGTGAATGGGGAGTGCCGGCGTGTACGCTCTGGCATGAGCAGAGCTTGCCGTATACGCCGGCACTCCCCATTCACTTCAATGGGACTGCTCGGAGTGAAAGAAGCAGCCCATTCATTTCTATGGGAGCGCTCGTATGCCTGCTCCCATAGAGATGAATGGAGCTGCTTTAGACGCCGCTTATTCTGAACGTGATTTACGTTCAGAATAAGCTAGCGTTTACTCAGTGTGAATGCACCCTTACATTAAAGTGAGAAAAAAAAATCTGAATTCGCAGAAGAGATTAAAAAACATAACTTCATGATAAAACTGCAAATGTCTCAAATTCGGTATGTAGTTTCACTTGAGAAATTTGCAGTTTTATCATGAATTTCATAATAAAAGTTATGTTTTATTATCTATATTTTGGGGCCAATCTCTTCTATCAATTTACATTAATTTGTTGATTCTGTCCTCTCACCTTCTGTGACTCGAGAAAAAATCTGAGAAACAAAACATTTTTATTCTAGTTTTTATTTTCAATTCAGTTCTTGGTGAAAATTTTCTGAAATCAAAAATATATTCACTTGTAATATTTTTTTATACATGTCCTATTTTTATACATGTCCTATTCATATTTTTCAATCACATTTTTCTTTAATTTGAAGTCATTATATCACCTAACCAAAAATAGCCATAAATATGAGCTGGATTATGATTGGTTGCTGTAGGTGATCCGGACAGCTTTCTTCACGTTAGGTATAATAAACAAAAAATACAGTGAAATCTATTTGAAAAAAAAAACAAAAACTCAAAATAGCAGTGAAAAATGGCCAAATATTACATTTGATGGGGGGAAAAGAAAATACAGTGAAAACTTTCCAACTCTCTGTCGCTACATGAGGCCTTAGGCCCCGTTCACAGAGCGCAAGAGGGAGCGGATTTTGGGGCAGAATCCACGTCACAATCCGCCCCCTCACAATAGCAGTCTATGTAGACCGCTAGCGCTCTTTTTTGTTGCCACTCATGGAAAAAAGAAGCGAGCTGCCCTTTCTTCAGGCGGATTCCATGGCTGATTCAGCATGCTCTGGACTAGGCCCATTCATTTGGACCTACGCCGGACGGGAGTACCGCGACTGTCAGAAGTCGCGACAGGCGGATTTTGGCCATACTCTGACGCAGCTTCCCGCTTCAGAATCAGGAACAAAATCCGCCATCCGCGCCCCCATGTGAACGGGGCACAAATAAGTCTGTTTACATAAAGGTGGTCTTTTAAAAAAGTTTTTATTATGTTGCTTGAAAATCAGTACTGGTATTGAATCCTATTAATATTATAAATGTGAAAGTTTGTGAGTTTGTGGGTTTGTGGGTTTGTGTGTTTGGATGTTTGCATGTTCGGATGTTTGTTCCTCAATCACGGAAAAACCGCTCCACCGATTTGGCTGAAATTTTCCACAAACATAGTTAATACACCCGATTAAACAATAGGCTACTTTTCGTCACAATAGCGCACATACGTTTGTGCCAGGACCCCCACAAAACCCAAACTCACACCACCATCTCTGCAATCTCACACACTTTGGACCATAGCAAGCCACAAAATTCATATTGCCCTCTACAGCCTCGCCCCTAACCCCACACAATCTCATATACATATACTTTACCACTTTGCCCCTCACCTTAACGATACTCCAGGAGGCTCTCTTTAACGCTCCGGAGCAGCCATGTTTGCCGACCCCCACCGCTCTGACAATCCGCGACACCGCCCACCCATGTCAATACCCCTAGGCGGTCTAATAAATGCAAAAAAAAAGTTTAAAAAAAGTAAAAAAATATAAAAAAATAAATAAAAAGGATTAAAAATTCAAATCACCCCCCTTTCCCTAGAACACATATAAAAGTAGTTAAAAACTGTGAAACACATACATGTTAGGTATCCCTGTGTCCGAAATCGCCCGCTCTACAAAGCTACACAAAAAATTTTCCTGTTCGGTAAACGCCGTAGCGGGAAAAATGGTCAAAAGTGCCAAACCGCCATTTTTTCACTGTTTTGATTCTGATAAAAATTTTAATAAAAAGTGATCACAACAATAACATTTCCCGAAAATGGTAGAACTACAAAGTACACCCGGTCCCGCAAAAAAAGACGCCTTATACATCCCCGTACACGCACGTATAAAAAAGTTACGGCTGTCGGAATATGGCGACTTTTCAAAAAATAATTTTTTAACACAGTTTTGGATTTTTTTTAAGGGGTCAAAATGTAAATAAAACCATATAAATTTGGTATCCCCAGAATTGTAACGAAACACAGAATACAGGGGACATGTAATTTTGGTTGCACAGTGAACGCCGTAAAACCAAAGCCTGTAAGAAAGTCGCAGAAATGCATTTTTTCTTCAAATCCACCCCATTCTGAATTTTTTCCCTGCTTCCCAGTACATTATATAGAATAATTAATGGTGGCATCATGAAGAAAAATTTGTCTGAGGAAAAATTAAGACCTCATATGGCTCTGAGAGCGGAGAAATAAAAAAGTTATGGGGTTTAGAAGGAGGGGAGTCAAAAACGAAAATCAAAAAATGCCATCGGCGGGAAAGGGTTAACTTCAAATACTTCTGTCCCAAAGTCACTATGTAAAGTTTCTCACAACACCGTATATATAGCAGCTCAAATACAAAGTAACTTCAACACAAAAGTCTCACGTATTGTCTGAATTACAGCAAAAGCAAGATACAAAGTTACATTTCATATCCCATCCCTTATACACACTACGAAAACCTTACCCACGCCTGTATATACCCACTGCTACAATCACCGCAGACCAAGTCGCGGGTACCAGCTAGTGATATATAAAACCTGAAAGTGGATACAACACATTATACTATAGCTGGTTAAATATAATTTCATCTGAAGAAGTGAAGCGAATAAAAATAGGTTTCTCATATTTTTGCACTCAAACCTTTCTTCACCTTCATCTGTCCTTCCACATTAATCACACAAGTGGTCAACTAGCACCAGGTTGAGATCATATCTCCACTTATGACTAAATAAGCTCGCCACTTGAAGACTGGGGAAACCAATTACTCATTTTCCATCAATTTGATGCTTCTTTCCATATGATATAATACATTTGTAATAAATTTGAGAAGAGTTTCCAACTTGAAATAAAACAGAATATGTTTTTAATAAATCTAAGAATATATATATATATATATATATATATATATATATATATATATATACTGTATATATATATATATCAATTCATCTAAACAAGACAATCCTTTCAAAAATGGCTGTTCTGCCAAGATATCCTTTCCTTTCTTTAGTTTTAACTATTCCTATTGATTGAAGACATCCATCTATCAATCCTGCACAAAGCTGTATTATGAATCTTAGTTATATGACTCTATAATATTATTATTATTAGTGTTTATTTATATAGCACCATTAATTCCATGGTGCTTTACATTTAATGGTTTACATACGGTACAAAAGACATACAAAACAAATATACACTCACCGGCCACTTTATTAGGTACACCTGTCCAACTGCTCGTTAACACTTAATTTCTAATCAGCCAATCACATGGTGGCAACTCAGTGCATTTAGGCATGTAGACATGGTCAAGACAATCTCCTGCAGTTCAAACCGAGCATCAGTATGGGGAAGAAAGGTGATTTGAGTGCCTTTGAACGTAGCATGGTTGTTGGTGCCAGAAGGGCTGGTCTGAGTATTTCAGAAACTGCTGATCTACTGGGATTTTCACGCACAACCATCTCTAGGGTTTACAGAGAATGATCCGAAAAAGAAAAAACATCCAGTGAGCAGCAGTTCTGTGGGCGGAAATGCGTTGTTGATGCCAGAGGAGAATGGCCAGACTGGTTCGAGCTGATAGAAAGGCAACAGTGACTCAAATAGCCACCCGTTACAACCAAGGTAGCCAGAAGAGCATCTCTGAACGCACAGTACGTCGAACTTTGAGGCAGATGGGCTACAGCAGCAGAAGACCACACCGGGTGCCACTCCTTTCAGCTAAGAACACGAACTGAGGCTACAATTTGCACAAGCTCATCGAAATTGGACAATTGAAGATTGGAAAAACGTTGCCTGGTCTGATGAGTCTCGATTTCTGCTGCGACATTCGGATGGTAGGGTCAGAATTTGGCATCAACAACATGAAAGCATGGATCCATCCTGCCTTGTATCAACGGTTCAGGCTGGTGGTGGTGGTGTCATGGTGTGGGGAATATTTTCTTGGCACTCTTTGGGCCCCTTGGTACCAATTGAGCATCGTTGCAACGCCAAAGCCTACCTGAGTATTGTTGCTGACCATGTCCATCCCTTTATGACCACAATGTACCCAACATCTGATGGCTACTTTCAGCAGGATAATGCGCCATGTCATAAAGCTGGAATCATCTCAGACTGGTTTCTTGAACATGACAATGAGTTCACTGTACTCCAATGGCCTCCACAGTCACCAGATCTCAATCCAATAGAGCATCTTTGGGATGTGGTGGAACGGGAGATTCGCATCATGGATGTGCAGCCGACAAATCTGCGGCAACTGTGTGATGCCATCATGTCAATATGGACCAAAATCTCTGAGGAATGCTTCCAGCACCTTGTTGAATCTATGCCACGAAGAATTGAGGCAGTTCTGAAGGCAAAAGGGGGTCCAACCCGTTACTAGCATGGTGTACCTAATAAAGTGGCCGGTGAGTGTAATAGTAACAGTGACCAACTGGCACAGTGGGATAGAGGGTCCTGCCCGCAAGGGCTTACAGTGTATGAGGACAGAGGGATAGAGACATAAGATGAGGGGAGAGGCTTTTCAGATGATGGTGTGGTGACAGTAGTGTTATTGGAGGTTGTAGGCCTTCCTGAATAGGTGAGTCTTCAGGGCCTTCTTGAAGCCTGTGATTGTGGGCCATAACTGCCAATAAGCCTGTGTTGTATCTCTGTGTGCCTCCAGGTGAGAAAATTGTACCTCATGGCAGTTCGATGTGCACGAGCCCTTGTAAAGAAGGGCTATTGCAAGGTGTGAGTCGTAATCCATTACTCTTTCATAAACCAGTTGGCATTCTTCTGCCTTCTCCCACTAATGTTTCCTAGCATTTATTAGCCCTCATCCCTTGTTCCTAGACAGACTAGATTCACATTAGAAATTAAATGTCCATTTTTTATTTTCTGTGTTAGGAGCACAAAAACAAAATTACATGACGGGTACCAACATAATCCAATTTCAAGTCTTTTATTTAACAGCAAAAAATATACAATGGAACCCATAACACAGATTTGAATATAGCCTTAGAAAGTAACTCCCTCTGCTTGACATTACTGCCTTTAGACCGGGGCTGCCAATCATTTGCAAATTTGTGGACAACCTGTTAAAAAAGGAAGACCATCATCATCTGTAACAAGTAGATGTGTCTGTGATTTTCTTTTAAAGCTTGTGAAGATTGTGCTTATAATTGTAAGTAGATTCAAAGAAGAGAACATTTTTCTCTCCATCAAGACAAACAATACAAAACAACAGACACATAACAGGTACATTTTTAAATGACGTATTGGGCATCAAAAGCATAGGGGGGTAACCTGACCCAGCTAATCTTCTCAGATTTCACATTAGAATCTGTACTGAATAGAGATACATATGTGTGGACTTTGGGCAAGACATTTATGCCCAAATTCACATTGACATGTTTGGCTTTTTGTTTCAAATTAAGTATATTATGTCCCCTAAATATCTAGCTAGTCTGTATGCCATACATCACTCCCTTCATGTTCACAGGATTATATGATGGGACAATAACACTGGGTAAACAGACATCATTAACCCCTCGATTCATGTATGTCAGGGAATATGGGTAGTTCCGCATCCCCATGTAGAGTTACGTGATGTGATCGAGCAGACTCAGAAGCAGAGCCCATGCGATCACAACGGGAGCACAGCTGTATCTGATAGCCAAGTTCTCACTACAACAGCAATGATGGTGATCCCTGCTGTTTAATCCATAAGCGACCACGGCATCTTAGGGGTTTGTCAGTGACACTGAATGCGACAGGCATCATCAGGAGCAGGTGCTAGTTGTAACTGACAGCTAACACCCTACTCCTTAACTCCCGATGAAAGCTGAGCTTCCATCGGGGGTTTTGACCCCTTGGATTCCACAGTCAAACATGACCATGGCATCCAAGGGGTTCCGCCTAGTAAAATGTCCTCCTAGGCACCCCCCGCAGCAAGATCAGGGGGTTCCCATATGTATTTTATGCAGCCCGGGCTCTGGCCAGTGACCCCAGGCTGCCTGGAGCCCACACATTCCTGGTTGATCCTGCCTGGAAGTGAGTATTGAAGAGTAAGGCCGCAGGCATAGAAGCTCTGCCCACAGCATTACTTCCGGGTCTCGGCTGTGTAGCAAATCATTGCATACAGTGTTTTGTTTGATTTTATTTACAACATTCACCATGTGTGTTAAATAATGTTTTAGTTTTATTGTACATGTTATTACAAATGGAACAATAACAAAATCAATGAACATTTGATATTTTTTATTCTTTTACATAATATTTTATATAGGAAAGAGGTAATTTTTGGACTTTATTTCATTCATTCATTTAACACTTTCGGAAAAAAATTTTTTTTACTTTTTTTACATTTTTGTTGTTCTATTAGTGGACTTGAACCAAGGTTTTCTTCTGGTTCACTAGTAAACATGCTTGAATTGCAGTGTATACAGACTATCAGCCTCTACAGAAGCACAGGTTGACAGCCTCTCATTGATCCTGCCTCCTCAAAACAGATTGCCAAAAAACAGACATTAATAAACACATTGAATTCAATGTGTTCTCAAAACGAATGTGTGACTGACCTTGCAAATTATGTGTGAATAAGCCCCTATAGTTCCCTCTGGTTATAGGATGATGAAATGATCAATGGAAATCTTCAAGCGGAATCTGGATAAACATATAGCTGGGATGATTTAGGAAAACCTGCACTCGCAGGGGGTTGGACCCGATGGCCCTTGAGGTCCCTTCCAACTCTACCATAAAATAAAAAAAATAAAAATAAAATGACTTTTGTCTCCCTTCTCCCAGCACCTAAGTACGCAAGTCAGTTCTATCAGGTCACAAAATGGAGGGAGTTTATCCATATATGTAACAAAGAAGTATCAGAAGTAGCAAATAAATTCTAATTTATATTAGAGAATTATTCTGGCAATATCATATGTGGCTGTTTATGTGAAAAGGGCCCACACTGTCGATATGGAGTTCTTGGTATCATTGTAACGGTTATGGTGTAACATTGTCCGAAACAGCAAAAAAATTTTTATTGAAAGCACAATTGACATATTTTTAAATAAAATTTTTGCATAAAACAAAATTGTGATTTTTTTACCCAAATATGTTTTGGACTATTTTCTCTATAATTAGTATCGACGATCTGGGCCCTTTTCACGTAAACAGCCACATATATTGCAGCGATTATTACCCATAAAAGCAACACAGGTTTATTTTATAAGAAATCATTAAGGAATAATTGATTATATATATTTATATGGGTTTACAACCAGTAACTAATATCAAATAACTCAAATACTTGAGAACTCTTAAATCCCAGACTCATGCCTGCAAACCACAATTACTTTCTTCTGACCTGGTTAACAATTCACCGGTTAATTTCTAATCTGCTGTCTATGCAGATGCTCATCTTCTCCAGGAGCTTTCACATAAATAAATGTTCATCGATAAAGAAAGAGGAACAAACATTTTCAAATTATTATTATTATTATTATTCATTTATGTTACATTTGTCTTAAAGATGTATATAGTGTAATTATTGGGAGGTTAGTGGAGTCTTGTGTTTTTGTGAACACAATTTTAAACCTTTGAGCTTGAGCCAATAAAATAACATATCTAATTATAACCAGAAGGTCGCAGACACACAACATAGATATCCTTGCCATTATTGGTAATTGGGAACTACCTGCTCATAGATAAATAAAAGATAACATATGTTAAGGTGGAGGCATACAATGGAGATCTTGTAGAACCAAAATCAGAGGTCCCTTCAACAGCATTTTTATGGGTTCATCATAATATAGTTCAAGAGCTCCCATGAGTAAAAAATTTTTCTTAATTTGCCTACTTATATAGCACCATCATATGCTGTAGTGCTAACCACTGAGCCACCATGCTGCCCCTGCTGGTCAATGCATTCCTATGCGAAAAAGTCAGCTCCCGCATATCTCAAGCTGGCAGGGATCTAAACGAGATAGAGCTCCAAAGAGCTGTTTGAGTAACATTCCCACCTAAATAAAAGTAACCCCTAGATAACCCTGCCAGTACATCTATCCCTGTCTCACAGTCACATAGTTCACAGTCTCATATGACCCGAATCTGAAATCGACCATTCGTATAAAGTGGAGGTCACATGATTTAGCCAGCCAATTACTTTTTCTGATTTTTTTTCAATGCCTTCGTTTTTGTAGTTCCTGTCCCACCTCCCCTGCACAGTTATTGGTGCAAAAAAAGCGCCAGGGAAGGTGGGAGGGGATACACATTTTTAGTGCGTTTGCCTTGTGGTATTCGATTGTAATCGAATACCTCAAATGGCCTGATATTCGATCGAATATCAGTTCGATCGAACGCCGTTCGCTCATCTCTAATAGCAATACATAAATGACACTGCGTTTTCATTTGACGTTCCCTTTGATTTTTCACTTTAATGGAATACAGAAGTAATATCTATGTTTTCAGCAATGTTATTAATATTGCATATAATCTATTTATCTGAAGTGCTGAATAATTGCTGCTCTGTAGGTTCCATTTTTGTATACATTTGTATTTTTTTAATTTTAATGAAAATACAGTTTGCATTGTTTATATTCTCCTATGCTATTTCTGTTTTTCAATAAATGAACATCACATCTACAACACAAAATACTAACATAGAAAGAGAGTGCAGAATTCCAACTATTCTTCTATTCATACTTTACATTCATACATACACGAATTCCTGAACACAAAACAAAGGAACATTACAGGAAATAATGCTTTCACCATGTATATAACTTATACTTGATATTGTTCAGTGTCATCAGGTAGACTGTGCAATATTAGTCAGCATTAGCCTATGCCATAAATGTATTTGAAATATCCTACTAGATTTATTATGCTTCAGCGGTGTTCCAGAATTGACCTAAAAACTAGAATAGCCTCTGCTTCAGGCAAGAATCCCCTGAACAAACACAAGCCTGATACAGATCAGGAAAACACTATTTAATTCTTAATTACCTCATTATAAGTCAAGCGGCTTTTGTATTTATTGAAATATTCATTGTTTTAGAGATCTGTATTTTACTGTTACTTTTACACTATTATGATAATTATCAATACTAATTTGTTCAATTACATGTCAAGAGTATCTCTAATAATAATTGCATGAATACATTGTACATTGTAACTAATGGCTAGATGTGGTACTATGCCTCCTTACAGGCAGTAACACCAAAACAGCCTCCTGCAGATGGCTCTATTCTCATTTCTGGAAAAACAGGCATTAACCTATAAGGAAATGCCTTGCAAATGGTGGCACTAGAGAAAGCTTTAATTTTTCCACCAAAAAAAGATATTATTTGCATATTCTTTTCAAAAGTAATGCATAAGCAACCATACACAGGGCACATTCTCTGTACTTCTATTACATTTAGTCAGTGGGGGAATCCTTTTAATCATAAATGATTGCACTTTCCTCATTCAATAGAATAGTTATGACAGAATCATAGCTAAATCTTATACTAGAAGTTAAAGGGGTTGTGCCATTAAGGAAACTTATTCCCTATCCACAGGATAGGGGATAAGTATCTGATCACTTGGGGACATGACCTCCAGGTCCTCCAGCAATTGGGAGGATGGTAAACTGAAAGACCCTCTAAAGCCTCCTTGTGAATGGAAAGCCAGTGTGCTTCATTTCTATGGGACTGCGGGTTCTGCTGGAGATTATAGTGTCGGTAGTCCGTAGCAGTGAATGGAGCCAACAGTTATATCCACCAGAAGAATCATTTTGCTAAATAAGTCAGGGACAAAGATCACTTTAAAATGTAAATTTATTCAACTAAGGGGCAGTTCACACTTGTGCCCGCTGTCCGGTTTGTGTGTTCCATTGGGTTTCTGTCTTTAGCTCCAGTGAAACTGGACAGGGACAGCAACCCCGGTGGTCAGGTTTAAAACCCATTCACTTGAATGGGTCTTTTAAAGGTGACCGCCTGCGGCCTGACCATGAGGAAACCGTTTTTTTTTTTTAAGCCGGGCACAAAGTGACGCACCGCACCGACGCAGAAGCACCGGAGCTGAAGACGGAAACCCGACAGAATGCACAAACCAGACAGCGGGCTCAAGTGTGATCCATTAGTTGCAGTTAATTGTAATGTCCTGCAAAAAAGTCGATGACCCCTGGACTATATTCTTGTTACGGCACCCTCTAGAGCTAGTGGGAAGAGGCAGCTTCTACGGTGCCAATTTTTAATGGCTGGCCCACACAAGAGCAGCAATAACACATTGTATACAGACAGTCTGCTTAGACTAATGGGCATATATCACACTGGCAAGAAACACGTAAGGGGGCATTCTGAGAGGGAATAAGAGGAACAGAAGAAAGAGGGGGTAGTAACATGTACGTAACAGTCATTATTATTTATTTTGCTTACTTATATTGCACCATCATATTCCACATTGCTTTACAGACATTGACAATCACTGTCCCATATAGGGCTCACAATCTATATTACCTATCAATACGTCTTGCTCACAATCTATGTTCCCTATCAGTAAGTCTTTAGAGTGCAGGAGGAAACCTATGCAAACATGGGGAGAACATACAAGCTCCTTGCAGATGTTATCCTTGGCAGCATTCGACCCCAGGACTCCAGCATTGCACGGCTAACCATTCAGCCACAGTGCTGCCCAAACAGTTATATCAGAGGAGGAGCAGAAACATTGTATCCCAATTGGAAGCTTATTCTATTTGCATTATTTATCATTAATATAATAATTAATATTTACTTGAAGGAAAACTCCTTTAAATAGACAGAAGTTTGTGAATGATGCACAATGTATATCTAGATCAAGACTTTATGGTTGTTACAAAAATGTGAACTATTTATTGCATTATACATTTACAGATATGCCAGGCCAAATTAATTTTAGCTATAAAAAGGATATCTCACAGACATTGTATTTTACGCAAGAAAAGAGTATCTTAAAGGTTATGTACATATCCGCACTCATTTTATTTATTTGCTTCCTAAATGCAAAATTGAGTAACTTTCTAAAGTGTATGTAAATGTAATAGACTTGAAAACTTGCAAATTTATGCAATAGTCTTAATAACAGTGGTAAAGCACCTCTTTTTCTGTTAAATGTCAATTTATTATCCTTCAACTAAATGAAACGTACCATTACAAGTTACAATTCTATCTACTTTCTCTTCCTAATTAATTATGCTATTCATTGAAGAAAGAGACAGTTACACTGTACAACCTCTATAAAGAATGGAGGGAATAATTGAGAGCCCGGTTATTACTACAATGAAATAACAGGATGTAAATTCTTAGTGGATTTCACAAGCAAAAGCAGATACCACATGTACTTTGTATTAAAAGGTATTTCAAATACACAAGACAATATCAGAAAAATTCAAGAGGTGCGCTACAGAAAATGGCATCTTTATTTTAGTTCAATGCCCTGTGTTCACTTCGGGGTTTAAAATAAGGAACCTTTTTATTCTATTGACAAAATGTAACTTCATTTTGTCCAGTTCATGAACATTAAATAATTTTATTGCATTTTATATTTGAAGTTACTTACCATACTTGACTTTGTATATTGAAAATCACAATAATGAAGTCTATGGAGTGTGGTCATCCTTGGATTTTCCTTGACAGGTAATTTGTGTTTCGAAGCAGTTTATTTATTGTCTTCATCTGAAGAATTTCCAAAGTGGCATCAAAATAAAGAAAGAAATTATGTGCACCCCTTACTCTACGAAAGCTTCATGCAAGTCCATAGTTGAGGCCGGAAATGAGAACAGAATCAATCTGGTAAAGAGCTGGATGGAATAGGGCACAATTTTTCAAAGGGCCCTATTAAAGAGAACCCTGAGAATAGAGCACTGGATATTTCAGATACTGCCAATGCCACTTTCTCACACTTGTATCTCTTACTTTTCAAAGCTTGCATCCTTACTGTCAACCAGATAGGCAGAAGTATAGTAGTAAGTTATATTGTGCCAAAGGAGAATTGGTAAATACAGTGTTGGCCAAAAGTATTGGCACCCCTGCAATTCTGTCAGATAATACTCATTTTCTTCCAGAAAATGATTGCAATCACAAATTCTTTGGTATTATTATCTTCATTTAATTTGTCTTCAATGGAAAACCACAAAAAGAATTGTCAAAAAGCCAAATTGGATATAATTCCACAGCAAACATAAAAAGGGGTGGACAAAAGTATTGGCACTGTTTGAAAAATCATGTGATGCTTCTCTAATTTGTGTAATTAACAGCACCTGTTACTTACCTGAGGCACCTAACAGGTGGTGGCAATAACTACAGTAAATCACACATTGCAGCCAGTTGAAATGGATTAAAGTTGACTCAACCTCTGTCCTGTGTCCTTGTGTGTACCACATTGAGCATGGAGAAAAGAAAGAAGACCAAAGAACTGTCTGAGGACTTGAGAAGCAAAATTGTGAGTAAGCATGAGCAATCTCAAGGCTACAAGTCCATCTCCAAAGACCTGAATGTTCCTGTGTCTACTGTGCGCAGTGTCATTAAGAAGTTTAAAGCCCATGGCACTGTGGCTAAGCTCCCTAGATGTGGAGGGAAAAGAAAAATTGACGAGAGATTTCAACACAAGATTGTGCGGATGGTGGATAAAGAACCTTGGCTAACATCCAAACAAGTTCAAGCTGTCATGCAGTCTGAGGGTGCAACAGTGTCAACCCGTACTATCTGTCAGCGTCTGAATGAAAAGCGACTGTATGGTAGTGTTAGGATCACATCCTCCATCTTGTATTTTGTCAACCATCTTGTAACCTTTTTCTTATATAAGCTTCATAAGGATGTCTGTTTAGAGTCTAAGAGACCCCTTTAGGGGATAAGGCGTGTGGAATGTTGATGGTTGGGTTATAACTCCTTATCTGTTTGTGGTGAGAATCTCATAACAGGTTCTATAACCAGTTGACCCTTAGCCACAGACCGGACTGGACAGATAGCATGTGATCATTATCTCTCGTGCTGTGATATATACATCTAGAATTAGTGTAAGATGTTGGTTTACACATAAATATTGTAAATTCTTCTGTATGTCATGAGAAAGGTCATCCCAGGTTGGAGTATAATAATGAGATGCAGACCTTATCCAATAGTCATGTGCCACAGCTTATGTATAACCAATCATGTCAAAGTCCCACCTGCTTTTGTTTGTATAAATGCTAACTTTCTGTAACAATAAATCAGAATCCATTTTGATACACTACCACCATGTGTCTCTGTTGATTCTCCGGGCTAAAGATGGCGGCAGCCGATCTTGGCCTGTTAATTAATTTTCCTTTATAGACAGCATATCTCTGGGGGTATTAGGATTCCCCCGACAGAAATTGTCGCCCAACGTGAGGGCGTTGATGATCGTTTGATGTGCAGCCGATAGTGTACTAATCCACTCACCAACCGATTTGGAGACGGCCCCGGAGGACCTCAGATGAATAAATCAGCGCTGAAAGAAAGGTAAGCGTTTGCTTTACCAAATAATTAATCTGAGTTCCTACGTGTCCCGGATCCTGTGTGTTGATAAGTGAGGTTAGTGCTGCATATAGTATAAAATCAACGCCATTTTTTTTTATATAGCTCGGAAGAACCAATAGAATATATTGTCTGTAAAGGGGGTGGGAATGTTATACCTCATTCTTTGTATACTGTCCATGCTGTGATTTGATTGATACATCTGTTATAAAGTGTATAGGGAGGCATAGAAGGGAGAGTCAGTCTCCATCCGTAATACTGAGTGATTGAAAAGTCCTTGTTTAAGCACTAAGGACTGAGTAGAATCCGCGCAAGTACGTGTAAAGATTCAGGGGTGTTCGGAATAGGTTTTGCCTTGAGCACAGATACCGGAAACTTGTACATTAGAGATTAGTTCAGTGAAAACAGAGTGACTGTTTGGGAGATCCCACTAAGAGAGGTCAGTATGTATGACCCTCGAGTAGTCAAGGGTGACCCTCTATTGTCTTAATTGCCCTAGAGGGGTGGGAAGCTCACAGCTGACTGGCCATCAGCTAGTATGGGGAAGGGACCCTCTGAGATATGGTACACCCCATATGAACTAATAGAAAGAGAGAGAGAGAGAAGTTGCCGCCCAAGTAAAAGAAAAAGGGGAAAAAAATAAATAAATAAAAATCCTTAACCCCTTCCCGCCGATGGCATTTTTTGATTTTCGTTTTTCGTTTTTGACTCCCCTCCTTCTAAACCCCATAACTTTTTTATTTCTCCGCTCCCAGAGTCATATGAGGTCTTAATTTTTGCGGGACAATTTTTTCTTCATGATGCCACCATTAATTATTCTATATAATGTACTGGGAAGCAGGAAAAAAATTCAGAATGGGGTGGATTTGAAGAAAAAATGCATTTCTGCGACTTTCTTACGGGCTTTGGTTTTACAGCGTTCACTGTGCAGCCAAAATGACATGTCCCCTATATTCTGTGTTTCGGTACGGCTCCAGGGATACCAAATTTATATGGTTTTATTTACATTTTGACCCCTAAAAAAATTTCCAAAACGGTGTTAAAAAAATTTTTTTCTAAAAGTCGCCATATTCCGACGGCCGTAACTTTTTTATACATAGGTGTACGGGGATGTATAGGGCGTCTTTTTTTGCGGGGCCGGGTGTACTTTTTAGTTCTACCATTTTCGGGAAATGTTATTGCTTTGATCACTTTTTATTCAAATTTTTATCAGAATTAAAACAGTGAGAAAACGGCGGTTTGGCACTTTTGACTATTTTTCCTGCTACGGCGTTTACCGAACAGGAAAAATATTTGTATAGATTTGTAGAGCGGGCGATTTCGGACGCGGGAATACCTAACATGTATGTGTTTCACAGTTTTTAACTACTTTTATATCTGTTCTAGGGAAAGGGGGTGATTTGAACTTTTAATACTTTTTATATTTTTTTATATTTTTTTTTACTTTTTTTTATTTTTTTTTTGCATTTATTAGACCCCCTAGGGGTGTTGAACCCCAGGGGGTCTGATCACTAATGCAATGCATTACAATGCTAATGCATTGCAATGCATTGCAAAAAAGCATCATCTCTTTTGCAGGCTGTATACACCAGCCTGCAAAAGAGAGAATTTGCAGACCGGCTGGGAGCCTTTAACAAGGCTCCCAGCTGTCATGGCAACGGGGGGTCGGCCCTGGAGCATGCTCCAGGAGCCGGCGATCCCTGCCAAAATGGCGGCGCCCATGCGCCGCCGGGAAAATGGCGCCTCCGGCGCCTTTGACAGCAGCGCCGGAGGGGTTAATGCCTCCGATCGGTCCGGGGACCGATTGGAGGCATTAGAGCCGGTTGTCTACTGCTTAAAGCAGTAGACACCCGGCGGCTATGACGGCCGCCCGGCTCCCGGGCGGTCGCCATAGTTACAGACCCGACACGCGCCGTACTATTACGGCGCATGTCGGGAAGGGGTTAAGAGAGCAGGGGTTCCTAAGATAGGATTGTTTGATAGTAAATGTTGGGAACCAATGGAGATTAGATCATGCAGGACAGATACAGGAGCATCAGTTACAAAGGGATATATGCTCTAATTGAAGAACAGAATGGGGGGAGTGCAGAGTCAGCCAGTATGGAAATCAACCCAAAAGATAGTTAAAGGAAAGAGCAGTTAGAAATGGAGGTGAGAAACTGCTGATAAGATGTTGGATAGTTGGAAAAACAAATTAAGTAAGGAATGGTTACAGAAATAAGGTATTAAGTGTGTGTATATTTTCCTTAGTGTAAGGAAATGCATAGTGGACACACACTCAGTCCAGTTAAAAGATCAATGCATTCTGCACATGGCATTGTGTTGTTGATGTGCCATGTGAGTGATGATGAAGGTCAGGCCCCTCCCCCCAGTGTGACTCGTATATATCCACAGCAGAGGTATACAGGATACAGGTTTTGCTAGGATTCAACAGAAGGGGGGAGGGGAGACACGGCAGGTAGCTAAGATTTCAGCTATGAGTGATACAATGTAACATCATTGGTATAATGTATGGAGAATTAGGAATATATGGTTTAATAATAAGTGAACTGTATAGTGTAAGCTGTTTCTAACCAGTATTTGACTTTGTGTAAGATTATTGTGATGTGTTACAGTGGTAAAAACTTTGATTGGAATCTTGTAAAGTAAAGTGGCAAAAAGTCTTGCAGTCAGCCCTCAAGGCAAATCTCAGATATAGTGTAAGAGTTTCTGAGCATCTGTAGCAACTAGATGAGTGGGGTCTGCCATGGAAATATTCGAAGACTGCACAAAGATATTAATATGTAATGTTGGTATCAGTATTGGCTGTTTAAATCATATTTAATGTCTTTAGAATTGGATTAATGGCATAAATTTTAGATAATCATTATTATGTTTATTTTTCAGTGTTACACATTGAAGATCTAATGAATTTACTACGTTTTGTTTATTTTTCCTCAATATTCAGCTGTGCAGGAATTATAACTAACTCTGTGATTATTTGTAGGAAAAGAAGACAATAAGATGATATCACTGTACAAAATATATGAAAATTTGACAAGTTCTTTATGATTTAATGGATGTGTGTGTGTCTGGAGCTCCAGTGTGAAGTATGTATGGAAGTAAATGGGCCCATATGTGTTACATGTACATGCTCTGTTTGTTCATGTTTATATTGTTACATGTTTAGTCTCCACAGGGAGCAGATGAAGAAATTGAATGCTGATAGTCCCACAGAGGGTGGTGATAAGTAGATATGAGTTCCTTTCCATCGTTGAATATATATACAGTATATGTCTTCTGGTGAATATGAGATGTACTTGATATACCTTGTACATGCGCTATGTACTCAATGTTTATTGGTTATGGGTTTATACTATAAATCTATGAATGTTAACAATCGGGAATTATTTTGTGAAAAAGTTTTATCTAATTAATGAATTAGTTGTAATTCTGGAGTGTTTAGAAGTTTTAGAGAACTGAATTTACTTGGGATTGTCTAAACAAGCTGCTGGGATATGTAGTACTACAGGTATAACAAGTTTGGGAAAAGCCAGCTCAGCTGCTTCCATGATAAGACACAAGGGTTGCTTGCAGTGGAAACAAAGATAACAATCTCAGACTGCAGTGTCTTATTTATGTCTTCTAATGTAAGCTTTACATTCTGTGCTGCACTACAAGTCCCATCTAAACCTGTTAACAATAGTTTCAGGGGAGGAAAAAGTCAGATAACTTAAAAATTAATTTTATTTTTGCTAATTTGGTTATGTAAATGATGAATCTATTGTTAACTCTGATGAGAGTTCTTTCATTTTAGATGATTCTCGATTTGGGAATGATGGTGGATTCTGCACCAGATATGTCATGGTCACTGAATATGAGGTAAACCAAGGGTAAAACCAAGCACAAGTAGAACCATTATGGGTCTCAGCTCATGAAGCTGAACTAGAAGCCATCACTGAGACAGGGTACAATGTCTGAGGGTAGGTGTTTGATATAGTGGGACTATGGTCCAATCTGGAGAGCGAGAGCTTTCTGTAGGGTTAATGTTAAGCCTAAAAGGATTTCCATGCTGTTCAGGTAGTGATGCTGCTGCCCCCACACAGGTGGGTATAGTCAGAAGTCAAGGCACACACCAAGGCTGATATGAAAGAAAGTAGAGGTAACATGTGGGCAGACACTGCCACTAACCCAGCTGCAGAGGCCTAGGGGATATGCTTTACTGATAATTGGTCACTATACTAGGCCCAAAAACCCCTTTTAGCTCTCTTTTCAGGTTTTACAACACTGAAGCACCAAAAATGGTCCAGGACTGAAAGAGGATGTACAAGTCCTGATCTCCGGTGGTAAGAGAGTATTTTTACTGATAGCATTTGTCCCCACTGATGGCATAAGCAGCTCATTTCTAAGTGCACTGTTTAGTAGTAGCCATGTGTGACCTGGTGAGTGGAGGATGGGCGGCTGCAGGATTTAGTATCACTACTGACAGATATATATGTAAGCCTGCATGGCATGTGGCAAGTGCAAAGTAGGCCAAAAAGTGAAAAGTGTTTTTTAGCCATGCCCAGAGCCCTTGTACCTGTTCCAGAGATTGCAGGATAACTATATGCTATAACTATAACTTTAGTAACTACTAAAGGTGAGACGGTATAAGTATGTGCTTGTGTGTATAGTGATATCTCTTCAGGATGGCCTGGGGCATATCTGGTGAAGAAAGCCATCACAAACGGGCTGCAGATATTGAAAGATGTAGTGTGTCACTTGTATTTGTATTTTCTGTAAGGTACCCTCCTGACAGAAGAATTGGTTTTAGCCCATAGCAAACTTTCTTTGGGTCAGCCCCTAGGTTAGGGTTGTATTATGGTGTACTGACTGACTATGTGATGTCTTGACAAAAACATCTGACTAATGTATAGTTTTGAGTTTTCTCCTCACTCTCAGATTTTAAGTTAAGTGGACGGGACCTATTCATTTAAGCCAAGAGATTGATGACACGTGAGAAATCCTCTTGAACCAAGATTTGATGATTTGCTCCAAGTGCTGCTAACTACTAATACTTCTATGAGACTTGACGGAAAGCCTAACTGTGTCCATGCTTCACATTGCAAAGAAGTCTCTACACAAACAGCGATGAAGATTCTCCTGATGTTACTGTTATAGATTATTCTGGCGATAAGCCTGCATAGAACAGTTGACAATGAGTGGGACAATAAGTTTTTTTTTTTCTTTAAACATCATATGATCTTGAATGAAGATCTGAATGTGTCAGACTGTAGGATATGTCCTCATAGCCCCATATTAGCCTCAGTCATGTTATATATAGCTGTTTTCATAACACAACAGGAAATGTTTGAAGTAATGATACACAGTATAAGCAAGTGAATGTCAGTAAAGTTGCAGTAATAAGCTTATGTTTATTTTGTTTGAGAAATACAAAGCAGACTGAAAATAACAGGCCAGAACTATGATTGAGATTAATTTGGAATACAGGAATATACGAGGGGAATCTGGAAAGGTCCAGCAGTAGACGTTAAGTCACTGAAGTACCTAAATATGAATTCCTGTATCCAATTATCTCAAAATGCGGGAATTGTTAGGATCACATCCTCCATCTTGTATTTTGTCAACCATCTTGTAACCTTTTTCTTATATAAGCTTCATAAGGATGTCTGTTTAGAGTCTAAGAGACCCCTTTAGGGGATAAGGCGTGTGGAATGTTGATGGTTGGGTTATAACTCCTTATCTGTTTGTGGTGAGAATCTCATAACAGGTTCTATAACCAGTTGACCCTTAGCCACAGACCGGACTGGACAGATAGCATGTGATCATTATCTCTCGTGCTGTGATATATACATCTAGAATTAGTGTAAGATGTTGGTTTACACATAAATATTGTAAATTCTTCTGTATGTCATGAGAAAGGTCATCCCAGGTTGGAGTATAATAATGAGATGCAGACCTTATCCAATAGTCATGTGCCACAGCTTATGTATAACCAATCATGTCAAAGTCCCACCTGCTTTTGTTTGTATAAATGCTAACTTTCTGTAACAATAAATCAGAATCCATTTTGATACACTACCACCATGTGTCTCTGTTGATTCTCTGGGCTAAAGATGGCGGCAGCCGATCTTGGCCTGTTAATTAATTTTCCTTTATAGACAGCATATCTCTGGGGGTATTAGGATTCCCCCGACATTAGCATACCCAGGAAGACCCCTCTTCTTACCCAGAGACATAAAAAAGCCAGGCTGGGGTTTGCCAAAACTTACCAGAGAAAGTCAAAAACGTTTTGGAAGAATGTTCTCTGGTCAGATGAGACAAAAGTAGAGCTATTTAGGAAAAGGCATCAACATAGAGTTTACAGGGGAAAAAAAAAGAGGACTTCAAAGAAAAGAACACGGTCCCTACAGTCAAACATGGCGGAGGTTCCCTGATGTTTTGGGTTTGCTTTTCTGCCTCTGGCACTGGACTGCTTTACCGTGTACATGGCATTATGAAGTCTGAAGACTACCAACAAATTTTGCAGCATAATGTAGGGCCCAGTGTGAGAAAGCTGGGTCTCCCTCAGAGGTCAATGACCCAAAACACACTTCAAAAGCACTAGAAAATGGTTAGAGAGAAAGCACTGGAGACTTCTAAAGTGGCCAGCAGTGAGTCCAGACCTGAATCCCATAGAACACCCGTGGAGAGATCTCAAAATGGCAGTTTGTAGAAGGCCCCCTTCACATCTCAGGGACCTGGAGCAGTTTGCCAAAGAAGAATGGTCTAAAATTCCAGCAGAGCATTGTAAGAAACTCATTGATGGTTTCCGGAAGCAGTTGTTCGCAGTTATTTTGTCTAAAGGTTGTGCTACCAAGTATTAGGCTGAGGGTGCCAATACTTTTGTCCGGCCCATTTTTGGAGTTTTGTGTAAAATGATCAATAATTTGACTTTTTTTTTCATTCTCTTTTGTGTTTTTTTATTGCAAGCAAAATAAATGAAGATATTAATACCAAAGAGTTTGTGCTTGCAATCATTTTCTGGAAGAAACTGAGTATTATCTGATAGAATTGCAGGGGCGCCCATACTTTTGGCTAACACTGTATGACCCAAGCAAATTATATAAGGGGGCGTTCACACTAGCGCCTGTGTCCGCCCTGTGTCATTCCACCGGATTTCTGTTGACATACAAGACTTTGTGTCCAACCAAAAAAAAAAAACAGTTTTCATGTGGAGAGGCAGTAGGCAGACACTGGCGGTTACATTTAAAAACCCTTTCAAATGAATGGATTTTAAAGCTGACTGCCGGGAAGTCATCCCCTGTCCAGTTTTGCCAGGGCTGAGGACGGAAACCCAGTGGAATGACACAGAGTGGACACGGGCACAAGTATGAACACCCCCTAAGTATGTGAAAGTTCTAACAGCTAGAATAGTTTTCCAATTTTTGCAGGTCAATGCTGCTTTGTCTTCTCAGCAACACCAGCACATGGAGCCAGTGACCCAAAGCAGATACAGTTATCTAATACTATTTTGAAAGAATTTACTTTTATCCAAATTAATCCCGGATATGTTTCATTTTGACAGAGAGAGACGATCCATAAGTTCACTCAGCTCTAGCCATAATGATAAGTTAGATTTATTTGAAGTTATGAAGAAACGCCCTCTTTTTTATGCTGAAACCAGTATAAAACATTCCGTTATTCTCCCTGTATGCTCCACTTCTTATTCTGGCTGAACAAAACCTATTAAATATGTGAAACTTTATAATGCAGAGTATAGATGCTTCTTATAGTACATTTAAGGTGAGAAAATGCATTTAGAGTTTACTTAATGCTACGGATCACTATACATCTATGTTTAATTGTGCCCACTGGCAAGGAAGGGGGTTCTTATTTTGCTAGGTTCACAGATAATGCCTTTGAGACTCTCTAGAGGTTCCTTCCTTAAAAGGCACCGAAAGCCAAAAGTGTTTCTTGAGGATTATATATCTACTGGGATCACCAACTCTGACAGTCATGAAATGACCCTGGCTAGTTCATGTGCATCAAGCTGTCAATAAGATATCCTAACATCTCTAAAACTATGTGGCCCTTCATGTTTAACTGTCACTTACAATTTATACAGTCACACTCCAGTGCTGGTAAATATAGCTCCTTTGCAAATATGTCTTCTTAAAAATAGAGCTTATATGAAAAACGGCAGATGGAAGGTGTTATTTACATGTGCGTACCTACACACACTTTCTTATGGTAAGTCGTTATTATCATTATTCACTGCTATTTTCATTTATTTGCTTGCTATTTCACCAGCATCTATAATCACGGTGGATCCCTTGCTCGTCGTTTCCTTAACAGCTTTTAATTAGCAAACACATTACAGTATGTGAAGTATTCGTTTGACTCAGTTAGATCAGTAGCATAAAACTACTGCATGGCTGACATCCTAAATACTTTGATTTTAAGCTGTTAATAAAGTACATAGATTTTATAGTCTAGATATGTTCTTAAAACCGTGTCCCCACGTGGTGTAAACGCTGCAGTGTGGCCGCAGCGGAAACACAAAGGAAACAAATAGGCATTTTACCGTCACTGCAAGGTGTGGATGGAAATATGAAATATGCACAACAGACACACTGGGATTTCCAAAACCATTGCAATTTTGGAAATCATAGCATGTCAATTATACCTATGGAAACGCCACGGGTTTACTTATTGGTAAAGTGGAAGCAGAAAAGCACTTCAGGAAAAACCGTGATGCGCTTTTTTTCTACTGCCCACTGTATAGGGCCTTAGCCAAAAGGGGTTTTTCCTATGAAAGCAACTTATCCCCTGTCCATAGGATAGGGAATAACTTGCAGATCAGAGGGGGTATAAATGTTTGAAGATAGATAAATTTCAATACTAAATTAAAATCCCAAGCTATATATGCAAACAAAGACAGGGAATATCTCTCTATAGGGCACTATCTTATCTTAGGTGCCAGCAATCTTTGCCAAAATGTTGGTGCCCATGTGTCAGGCACTGATCATGGGCATTAGTGCTGGGTCCTGGGTGGTTTCCATACTTAAATATGCAACATCCTCTGTACTTTTATGGCAGCTATCAGGAAGGGGTTAATCTGCTGTATTCCCTTCACTCAGCATATTTTCCAATTTTCAATTTTACATAATTGTGATAGATCAAATTTCTCAAACCTGGAGAGATTGTGCACTGGTCGTTGACTACATTGTTTAAATTGTTTGAGTCCCCTCTGAATATACAAGTGGTTTGTATTCAGATGGAAAAAAAATCTTTGAATAAGTGTACTTAGCTAACATTTTAATAACAGTTAACCATAAACCTTTTGGAATCAACTACATTGATATCCAATCAATGAGACATAGCTTTAGATTTTATAATTATCTTTGGGTCTCCCATTTAATCATAGCCGGCCACTATTATTAAACCGGATGTCCATAACTATATATTGATGGCCTATCCTGACATATTGATTCTATAATATTAGTGGAAAGAAGGATGTTTTGTTGATAATTGTTCTTCACCTGCTTCATTTATATAGTAGCAAAACATGTCTGGCTGACATTACTCTTTCTACAAGTTGGATCACTATGAGATCAATACAGCTTGATATACCAGCGTCTTTTTTCAACCTTATTCACTACTAGCTTTTACCCGCGACTTCGTCTGCGGTGATTTGAGAATTGGGCGGACACAGACGTGTGAAACTGTAAAAGTGCTTTAAAAAGTTTGGTGGGATAGCAAATGTGATGTGTTATATTGTGTATGTAGTGATACAGACAATGTGATGTGTTATATTGTGTATGTAGTGATACAGACAATGTGATGTGTTATATTGTGTATGTAGTGATACAGACAATGTGATGTGTTATATTGTGTATGTAGTGATACACACAATGTGATGTGTTATATTGTGTATGTAGTGATACACACAATGTGATGTGTTATATTGTGTATGTAGTGATACACACAATGTGATGTGTTATATTGTGTATGTAGTGATACACACAATGTGATGTGTTATATTGTGATGTGAGTGAGTAGAGTGAGGGCTACTCCTGAGGTGACAGTAAGAAGTGTGCAGGCAGGTTGAGGCAGGAAATGCCAGGCAGTGTGTGTGAGTCTATAGCTGATGTGTTATATTGTGTATGTAGTGATACAGACAATGTGAATGTGATGTGTTATATTGTGTATGTAGTGATACAGACAATGTGATGTGTTATATTGTGTATGTAGTAATACAGACAATGTGATGTGTTATATTGTGTATGTAGTGATACAGACAATGTGATGTGTTATATTGTGTATGTAGTGATACAGACAATGTGATGTGTTATATTGTGTATGTAGTGATACAGACAATGTGATGTGTTATATTGTGTATGTAGTGATACAGACAATGTGATGTGTTATATTGTGTATGTAGTGATACACACAATGTGATGTGTTATATTGTGTATGTAGTGATACACACAATGTGATGTGTTATATTGTGTATGTAGTGATACACACAATGTGATGTGTTATATTGTGTATGTAGTGATACACACAATGTGATGTGTTATATTGTGATGTGAGTGAGTAGAGTGAGGGCTACTCCTGAGGTGACAGTAAGAAGTGTGCAGGCAGGTTGAGGCAGGAAATGCCAGGCAGTGTGTGTGAGTCTATAGCTGATGTGTTATATTGTGTATGTAGTGATACAGACAATGTGAATGTGATGTGTTATATTGTGTATGTAGTGATACAGACAATGTGATGTGTTATATTGTGTATGTAGTAATACAGACAATGTGATGTGTTATATTGTGTATGTAGTGATACAGACAATGTGATTTGTCTATATGTAAATGTGAGTGAGTAGAGTGAGGGCTTCTCCTGAGGTGACAGTAAGGAGTGTGCAGGCAGGTTGAGGCAGGAAATGCCAGGCAGTGTGTGTGAGTCTATAGCTGGGGCTAGGAGTCCTGCTTTTGTGAGTCTCCTGCTAGGAAGCCATGTTGTTTAGTGGCACCAAAAGTAGCCTGTGACTCAATCCTAAGGGAAAACTATGTTTGTGGAAAATTGCACGCAAATCCGTCCAGGCGTTTTAGCGTGATTGAGGAACAAACATCCAAACTCACAAACATCCAAACATCCAAACACACAAACTTTCACACTTATAATATTAGTAGGATGTAACTATGAAAAGCAAGCATCTTTTTACTATGGTACACTGTACTGCTTCATAACCTCCTTTATTTTAACAATTTTCAATTATTGTTTAGCTATCAAGGGGAAAAAAGATCCACCCCAAAACAAGTATTATAAAATGGACAATTTTATACTGTAATACATTCCTTTTTTCTATATCGTGATGATAAATGAGCCCTCCTTCCAAGTAACAGCGGCTGCCACTGTGCTCATAACTGCAGTTTATTTAATGAGAATGACACAGCAGTAGGATGGAAAAAGGTCAACTGACTTCTCAAATCAGGCCTACGGTACACTGAACACAAATTAAATATTAGTGTGGACTTGAACTGCAGATAGGTCCAGTAAATTGGTATCATTTTCACTCTGGTTAACTATCAGTGTTTCTTTTGCAACTCAATCAGAAAGTGGCCTAAATAGGCCTACCATAAAGGTGACAAAAGACATTACAAGCCCACATACACACATATATATATACACACACTAGCAAATGTGCCTGACATTGCCTGGGTATAATCGGTTTGTGTGTTCATTGGATTTGTTCCAAGGGTGTCCAGGAGGCCAATCCATGCCCTGAGCCAAGGATAACACACTTTCACAACATGATATGAACATCTCAAGACCAGAGTGTCTTTACATCTCAACTGTACTTGGTTTTAGTTTTCCAGATCTCGCTGAAGTCAGTAAGATCAACTGGCAGTTGCCTTCCCTCTTCAAGAGTACAATAACTGGTATACTTTATTTTCAGTGTGGGACTTATCGAAGAAGCAATGTATATACTGACACTTTGTAATACAGTAATCTTAGAGCATGGTCTTGATAATTTTCCTGATTCCCCAATATATGCTCATTGACAAAAGAAAACTCCCAGTGCATCAGATATCCAGTTCCTGTTTTATTTGAAGATTCTGTGCAACATCCCAAAACTGCACTTATATTGAAATGCCTCTGATATATCATATGATTATTAAGCTGTGACAGCTCTCAGGTTAGCACTCAGATTATTGAAACAGACACAGACAGCTGTCCGCGCATGACCACAGGACACAAGAAAATGGCCGCTTACTTACTGTGTAAGCGGCTATTTTTCTTGTGGCCGTGGGCATGCGCAGTAGGCTCTGCCCGAGGCCTACAAGTTTCAAAGCCTGCGCCGGAAGAAGACACAGGAAAATGACGTTCCTGACGAAGATGGAGGCAGCGCTGGAGAGTTCTCTGGCAGCATTGGGGATACCCCCATTACTTTTTGAGCGCTGGGGCCCGCTGCCAGTGCTGCGAGAGAACTCATTTGCTTACCGGCGAAAACCAGTATTTCTACGGAATGGTGGCGTGGAGAAGACATCTAAAGGTAGGAGACGGATAGCCTTTCTTAAGGCTATTCCGACGTGCTAGAGACAAAAAATTCATTCTCAATGCTAGGATCCCTTTAAAGAGCAATCATTTCTATCCTAGTTCTTTTTCCCTGAGCTGGTTTTCTTGATTTGACTCATAGCCGAACTTAACATTCCTGATCTTGCTCCTGCCTTGTCCTTCAGAAGGTATGCCTGATACCTGCAGTTCTACTCTTGGTTTGGATCCTTGGCTATGTTACTGACGATGCTCTTGTCTTGTTCTCTGCCTTGTGGTGTTCTGACCACTCTTCTTGTGACAATCTTTAACAGGATTTTGAATTAGACTATTACAACAACTAACTTTTTTTGCTGGGGACCTGTTACAACTGAAGATAAGCGGTAGTGGTTTCAAGTGTGTGTCAGAACTTAATTGCTGGGGTCAGAGATGTTTGGAACAGGACTAGCAGGGATTCTGTAAGGTAAATAGAGATTTGTTTCATTTATTTTATTATATTTTTACCTGTGGGATTTTTTGTTTGTTTTTTTTTAAACTGAAGCGGGTGTCTAGAACTGGGGATCTTTCTGCACCCCAGTGCAGCCAGAACAAAAAGGATTGTAGGGAATTCACATTCTAGCATATGAGTCAAACAAAGGTTTTCAAGCTTTTATACTTATGAAATGTTTGGTTGACCCCAGTTATATAGAATAGCTAAACCCGGAATTTATATGCAATACATGCACTATAGGATATTAAACATACATAACTGAGTACATGTATTATGCAAGCATTAGTAGAAGATGTGGTTTGTTGGGAGAACATCAAAATCTATTGGGTTCTGAACTGCAGCACAATCCTATATCACTATCAATATCAGAAGTTGCTGTTTTTCGATATATAATATTTAAAAAATTAATGACTAGCGTATATGATAAAATGAATTTTAGATGATGTTACAGTTTACAACTTTACATTCTCTAACAAGTGTTATACATAAAATGCCAATACACAATGCCATATTATTTTATTGCTCAATATTTATCATCACAAGAACTAGCAAAACCACATTAAATATTTTCTAATTTTATTTCTACTTATTTATTTATTGCACCCCACTAGTACCAGCACCGTCAAACAGCATAATAGGGCCTGGCTGTATTCTACAAAAATAGTATTAATAACTATGAGGTATTAGTTAATATTTTGGCCAGTATACACAAACATGCAACACATGTCAAGTTTCCCATGTCTTGTGAGTCCCTATACTAAAATAAAAAACACTGTACTGCAAAAGGACATATAAAATCATATCAGGATGCAGACGGGTCCACAGATGCAGAATGGAACCACTCACATGTACAATCCATAAGGGAGGTGATTGTAGAACTTCAAATACACAAATAAAGCTTTGTATTATGTGCCAATAAGGCAGGGTTCACACTACTGTTGGATTCTGTTATGAAGGTGGACACCTTTTATAAAAGACATTAATGGACACTAATTAAAAAATCAGTTAAAAAAATGGACACATTAGCATCAGTAAGGGTCCGTTTTTAATAATGTCCATTATAAGTCTGTTACCCATAGACTTCAATGTTAAAATGTAACAGAGGCCAGAGCTCTGTCAGGAATCCGTTTTTGTTTTTTGTTTTTTTAATGGACACAAAAGTTCTGCATGCAGGGTTTTTTTGTCTGCAAAAAAAACCCAGGACATTTGACAGATTGGGTGTATAACAAACACTAATGGACACAAGAAAAAATCCCATTGAAATCAATGGAAATCCTATTAATATTATAAATGTGAAAGTTTGTGAGTTTGGATGTTTGTGGGTTTGTGTGTTTGGATGTTTGGATGTTTGTTCCTCAATCACGCAAAACCCGCTCGACCGATTTGGCTGAAAGTTTCCACAAACAGTTAATACACCCGATTGTGCAATAGGCTACTTTTCGTCACAATAGCACACATACGTTTGTGCCAGGACCCCCACAAAACCCAAACTCACACCACCATCTCTGCAATCTCACACACTTTGGACCATAGCCTAGCCCCTAACCCCACACAATCACATATACATATACTTTACCACTTTGCCCCTCACCTTAACGATACTCCAGGAGGCTCTCTTTAACGCTCCGGAGCAGCCATGTTTGCCGACCCCCACCGCTCTGACAATCTGCGACACCACCCACCCATGTCAATACCCCTAGGCGGTCTAATAAATGCAAAAAAAAAAAAAAAAAAGGAAAAAAATAAATAAAATAAAAAATAAAAAGTATTACAAATTCAAATCACGCCCCCCCCTTTCCCTAGAACACATATAAAAGTAGCTAAATACTGTGAAACACATACATGTTAGGTATCCCTGTGTCCAAAATCGCCCGCTCTACAAAGCTAGACAAATATTTTGCCTGGACGCTTAACGCCGTAGCGGCAAACATACTGAAAAGTCCAAAACCGCAGTTTTTTCACTATTTTCATTATCATACAAATATCAATCAAAAGTGATCAATCCAATAGCATTTTCCGAAAATGCAACAACTACAAACTACACCCGGCCCCGCAAAAAAAAAAATCCCCCGACACAGACAAATAAAAAAGTGACTGCTGTCAGAATATGGCAACTTTTAAAAACAAAAAAATGTCAACACACTACTGGCAGAAAATAACAAATCATACAATGTTGTATATCGAGGTATCTTAACTTCAAATACCTCTGTCCCAAGCACACTATGTACAGTTTCTCACAACACCGTATAGCAGCTCAAATGCAAATTAACTTCAACACAAAAGTCTCAAGTATTCTCTGAATTATAGCAAAAACAAAATACAAAGTTACATTTCATAACCCATACCTTATACACAGTACGAAAACCTTACCCGCCCCTGTATTTATCCACTTCTACAATCACCGCAGACGAAGTCGCGGGTACCAGCTAGTATTTACATATTTGTGACGGTTCAGCTAGTGTCCGTTGCCAAAATCTTATAATGGATAATAGCAATGGACACTACTGACGGTCACCAACGGTAGTGTGATGAGCATCCCCTAACATGATAATGTGAAGTGCACAGCACTGTCTTAGGCAGGGATCACATGGGGATTTTTGCCTCCATCTCAAGTTTCCGGACCAAAAAAACGGGTAGCTGCGACTAGATACCAGTGCAGTGCACCGCCATCCAATCGCGCACTCTGCTCCGGATTAAGCCCAATGAATGGGCCTAGTCAGGAGGAGGGAGTGTCTTCAAGAATGAGCATGTCACTTTAATGGGATTTCAATGGGAGCCATCTTTTTGGTCAGGATTTTGAGGCAAATTCGGCCTCAAAATCCTGACCAAAAAACTACGTGTGAACTCAGCCTCACAATCAATTAATAGGGTTTGGGGGATATTGTCACTCCTTAGGGAGAGACCACCATATAGGTGTGTGGAGACTTGTTAAGCCTTTAGCACTCCACTTTGCAAGGAACTATGGGAAGAATATGCAAATCTGCCTTCCATGATGTAATTAGGAAGACAGTTGCTGCCTCAGTATTGCAAACCAATAGAGGGCGCTCACTGGAATGTGCAAGCCTGTCTTAAGACAGGATTCCAGTGAAATAACCCAATAATGGCTGCTCCCTTTAGCCTCATGCCCGACCTTCCAAGAGGCCTTTGTTTAGCAATGACGCTGGGATTATTACCAGGTATAGTCTCTCAATCGAGGACAGCTGTTTCGATCTGGTTGGATCTCTTCAGCCCGATGTAGAGAGGACTATAACCTGGTAGAGGTGGTGGTCTCTCCCTAAGGAGTGACAATATCCCCCGAACCCTGTCTAAGCCTCTCACCTCTACCAGGTTATAGTCCTCTCTACATCGGGCTGAAGAGATCCAACCAGATCGAAACAGCTGTCCTCGATTGAGAGACTATACCTGGTAATAATCCCAGCGTCATTGCTAAACAAAGGCCTCTTGGAAGGTCGGGCATGAGGCTAAAGGGAGCAGCCATTATTGGGTTATTTCACTGGAATCCTGTCTTAAGACAGGCTTGCACATTCCAGTGAGCGCCCTCTATTGGTTTGCAATACTGAGGCAGCAACTGTCTTCCTAATTACATCATGGAAGGCAGATTTGCATATTCTTCCCATAATCAATTAATAACAACATGTTTTTGACTAGGCAGGTTGTCCAGTACTTCAATATGCGCACTCCAAAAGTACCAGCACCAGAACTCGCAAAAAACTGAATGGAGAGAGCATATTGTTTTAGAATACCAGCACAAGTCTCCTTTCTTGATGAAAACAAAGTATGCGAGTTATGCCGTTTGTTTTCCACTGCCTACTGCTGCCTATGGTGGGTTTAATGATGCTCTCCATCAAGATATCAAAAGTGAGATTACAGGGAAGTTAATGAATCAAGGCTTTTAGAACTGGGAAATTGTATGGATCGCAGCCAGCCCTTTGTTATGATCACATACAAACAGAAATATTTCCAGAGTACCACACAATAAACTGGGATGTCCAGAATAACCCACGCATCACCTCAATACCATCTACAGGCACAAATTTCAGAGACCATGATAAAAAACGGAGCACTCTGTTCTGCTGGTCACATTCTTTGCAGTCAAATAAGTGAAGCCAGGTAGCAACAGAACTTCTCATTAAAATCATGCCTTTTAAGAAATGCTTTTTATGAGCCGCTTCAGTTTCTCTTTTGTAAAAGTAGAAAAGAATCATTTTGACATTGTCCAGCAAGGAAACCTTTACTTGTGTTTAACCTATATAAAGTGCACGCAATACTGTACTTTACAAACTGAACAACAAAATAGTCACTTAGCCAAGAGATATCCATAGGCAAAAGCACAAATAGAGCAAGCACAAATAGAAAACAGATCATGCATCCCTATCTACATTGCAATCTGGCCATCATTTTCAGAATTTAAAAGAAGTTTGTCACCCGAACCCAGCATATAAATCCAACCCCACAGATAGATTCAGGTAACCCTAACCTAACAATATTGTTCCCTTATGAATCATTGCCTCAGATGCTGATATAAGATTTTGTCAATATATAAATCAACTCTTTGGAGTAACTCTCCTTCCTCCAAAGAGCACATTTGTATATCAACATAATAACAATCTTAGCAACGGAATTACCAATGCACAATGGGAAAACACCATTTGACTTTAGTGACCCTAATCTATATATCTACTTGTAGGGCTGGGTTGATAAGCTTGGCCCTCATGGAGTAAATGCCTTTTGTGTAATCTCATACATACATTACCTGAAAAACAGGCTATTCTGTTTTTTCCCCATCAAATGAAAAAACGAAAAAACGTAGCAGAAAAGGAAATTTGCTTATTATCACAGGCAGTTTTGGTTTATTTTTCACCTGTTAAAGGGGTATTCCCACCTCACATGCTCATCAGTCTTTACTGCTGTAAAATCTTCTTTCTTCCTGGTTTCTTGCATCATTTGGTGGGCGGAGTTTCACATGCAACCTGCCATTTAGCTCTGCCCCCAAATTAACGTGTGGCTCCGCCCACCCATATTGGACTATGAAGTACAGGCAGCAGCAACTCCATTCTGTGTTACATACAGACACTGCCTGTCTCTGCCATAATGAACACAATTGAATTAGCTAGCCTGATAACTGGGAGAACAGAAGAAATTAAAGCAGCTCCTCTCCCCTATCTGCTAACAGGAAGCTAGGTCAGGTGGTGTAGACACAGGAATAGCTAGAAACACAGGCTCACTCCCGTGCACTTAGCCCCTCCTCCCTCCCCCCTGAGGGCAGGCAGATACATCACTTGACTCATGAGCAGCTAAGTCAGGGCTGTGGCCACAAAGAATTGAATAAAGTAAGATAGTGGACAAACAAAGCAGTTTTGCTGAAGCAGTGTATTTAGGAAAAGTCTTACATCCACATTAACATGCAGTATAGATAGGATCCTTGTGATGGGACAACCCCTTTAAATTCTACTGCATTTCTTTTACTGTGTTTCACTATGGGTAATTTTAGCCTACAGGTCACCACACTTAGAGATGTGTGAGCTCCCTGGGAGTCTAGCAGTTTTCCACTCACTGTTATTTGACTGGCTGCTTTTCATGTTTGTTGTAACTTAAAGGGATCCTATCATTAAAACTATTTTTTTTTCTGCCTAACACGTAGGAATAGCCTTAAGAAAGGCTATTCTTCTCCTACTTTTAGATGTCTTCTCTGCGCCGTCATTCGGTATATAATCTGGTTTTCGTCGGTATGCAAATGAGTTCTCCCGCAGCACTGGGGCGGGCCCCAGTTTTCAAACAGTACTTTGGGCGTCCCCAATGCTGTGAGGGAACTTTCCAGAGCTACCTCCATCTTCTTCAAGAACCGGTCTTCTTCCGGGGGTTGGCTTCAAACTTCTAGGCCTCAGTACTAGGACAAAGCCAACTGCGCATGCCCACCGTCCACAAAAAAAATGGCCGCTTACACAATATTGTAAGCAGCCATTTTCTTGTGGCTGGCAGTCACGTGCAGTCGGCTGCCTTAGGCCTAGAAGTTTGAAACCACTGCCGGTAGAAGACACGAAGTAGACCCATTCCTGAAGAAGATGGAGGCGGTGCTGGAGAGTTCTCTGGCAGCATTGGGGATGCCCCCAGTGCTGCGAGAGAACTCATTTGCATACCAACAAAAAACGGATTATATACCGAACGGCGGCACGGAGAAGACGTCTAAAGGTAGGAGACAAATAGCCTTTCTTAAGGCTATTCCGACGTGGTAGGCAGAAAAAAAATGGGTTTTAATGATAGGATCCCTTTAATGCATACCAGGTAGAGAGCGAGACAGGGATCATACTCAGGACTAGAGATGAGCGAACACTAAAATGTTCGAGGTTCGAAATTCGATTCGAACAGCCGCTCAATGTTCGTGTGTTCGAACGGGTTTCGAACCCCATTATAGTCTATGGGGAACAGATACTCGTTAAGGGGGAAACCCAAATCCGTGTCTGGAGGGTCACCAAGTCCACTATGACACCCCAGGAAATGATGCCAACACCTCTGGAATGACACTGGGACAGCAGGGGAAGCATGCCTGGGGGCATCTAACACACCAAAGACCCTCTATTACCCCAACATCACTGCCTAACAACTACACACTTTCCACATTCAAAAAAACCTCTATCAAAGTGGGAAAATACCTGGAAACCTTCTTTACTCCCCAAATGGATGGACACAAACCCCAATTTAAGCTCAACAAACAGTAACAACCACCCCTTTAAATCACGTTCCCCATGACAACCACAAATGGAATAGGCAATGGGAATTCCAAAAGCCCTCACCCTTAACTGTCATTTTGAGTGTGTGTGTGTGTGTGTGTGTGTGTGTGTGTGTGTGTGTGTGTGTGTGTGTGTGTGATGTGGTAAGACCTTCCAAAATTCACTTTTCTAGCCCTTAACATGAGCCCTTCCAAACAAAGTTACATGACCTTAAGCTGAGCTACCAGCAGAGATTGAGGCCCTTGGCATGAGTAGAGCCTTGCACCAGCAGTGTTTTTGGCACTTAGGGTGAGTTGAGCCTTGTACCAGCGTGTGTCCCTTAACATCAGGCGGGCCCTAAGTTCTGCGCTTTGCACAAAAGTTCCACATTAACTAGGCTGAATGGTACAAAGATTAGTAGGCCCGAGAACCAGGAACAGGTCTTGCAATGGCTGTCGGATAACGCTTAAAGCACATTGTCCACCAGCCAGTCAGCCTCTACCTCCTCTTACCCAACAGTCTTGTCCTCCTTCCACCCAAAATTCCCAATCTTCTCAGAACAATAACCCCAACTGTCCCTGCTCCCCAGAGCTGTTCTCCCTTCCTTTGACTGTACCGCAACCTGCCCCTCCATTTCGCGATTCCACGGACCTAACAGACGAGTATCTGTGTCCAGATGCTCAAACACTAGAGTCTCCTCCATTCCATCTCCGGTCGATTTGGTGGCGGATGACCAGCAACCCACCCTCATCGACGACGATGAGACGCAGTTGCTGTCAGGGCAGCCAGTTGACATGCGCATTGTGCAGGAGGAGGAGGCGAGACAGGAGTTGGAAGAGGAGGTGGTGGACGACGAGGACACCGACCCCACCTGGACAAGGCAGATGTCAAGCTGGGAAAGTAGTGTGGATGTTGAGGCAGGTGCAGCACCAAAAAGGGTAGCTAGAGGCAGAGACATGTCCAGAGGCAGAGGTCAGCTGCTTTGCCGAAGCCAGGCCAGACCCGGAATGTCCGAAGATGTTCCCTTTTGTACCCAGCCCAGAAAAACTCCCCCATCGAGGGCACGTTTCTTGAAGGTGTAGAGTTTTTTCAAGGAATGCGCCGAGGACAGATATAGTGTCGTCTACACAATTTGCCTCTCGAAATCGAGTAGGGGCCCTGAGAAGAGCAACCTGTCCACCACTTCAATGCACCGTCATTTGGAATCCAAGCAATGGAATCAGTGGCAGGCAGCAACGGCAGGACAAACGTCGCCCGCCGTTCATGCCACTGCCTCTGCTCACAGTGCTGGCGATGCACTCCAGAGGACGAGCCAGGACATCACTTCATCTGCCTCCGCCACTTTGTTGACTTCTCCCTCATCCTCCCCTGTTTCTGTCTTATCTCCTTCTCCTGCACCATCAAAGGCACCATCAGGCGCTTCTTTACAACAACCCACCATCTCTCAGACATTGGAGCGCCGGCAGAAATACACCGCTAACCACCCACCCACGCAAGCCTAGAACGCCAACATCGCTAAACTGCTGGCCCAGGAGAGGTTGGCGTTCCGGCTTGTTGAAACTCCCGCCTTCCCGGACCTGATGGCAACTGTGGCACCTCACTATGCCGTCCCTAGCCGTCTCAACTTCTCCCGGTGTGGCGTCCCCGCCTTGCACCAGCACGTGTCACTCAACATCAGGTGGGCCCTTAGTTCCGCGCTTTGCTGCAAGGTCCACTTGACCACCGACACATGGACAAGCGCCTGTGGTCAGGGATGCTGCAGTGCTTATCTTTAATGACAGGCAGGGTGAATGTGGTGGAGTCTGTTCCCCGGGTGCAAACTGGGGTGGCCTATCTCCTCTCCCAGGCCAAAATTCATGGCAGGAGTAGACTGAAACCCTACGACGCTGCAACCTCCACCACAGCTACTAGCGGCAAACGCTAAAACACTGGTGTGGGGAGACGTCAGCAGGCGGTGCTGAAGCTCATCAGCTTGGGGGACAGACAGCACAGTGCCTCCGAGGTCAGGGATGCCATCCTGGCTGAGATGGCATTTTTTTTTCCCTGCTACACCTGGGGCCTGGCATTTTTACGCCTGTGATAATGGCTGGAACCTGGTAGCGGCTCTGGAGCTTGCCAGCCTCCAACACGTTCCATGTTTGGCCCACGTCTAACCTAGTGGTGCAAAGTTTTTTAAAAACATACCCAAATGTACCGAAGCTACTGTTGAAAATGCGGCGCTTGTGCGCCCACTTTTGCAAGTGCACAGGAGTCGCTGCTAGCCTAAAAACACTCTAGCAAGGCCTACATCTGTCCAAACACAGGCTGTTGTCCGTCATTCACACACGCTGAAACCCTACAATACCATATCTTGAGCAGGGTGTGTGAGCTGCACAGACCTTTGATGGAGTTCCATCTACAAAACCCAAGGGTTCCTCAAAGTCAGCAACCAAAGTTTCTGCACCATGAGTTTCCAGGGGTGGCAGAGTTATGGCTAGGGGAAGAGGCATGGATAGGGATGATGTCTAGGGGCAAAAGCAGTGTGGATGTGGAGGCAAGCTAAGCAGGAAAAACTGGGGGTACAAGCTAAGGCATGGACTGGGGTGATGTCTAGGGGCAAAAGCAGTGTGGATGTGGAGGCAAGCTAAGCAGGAAAAACTGGGGATACAAGCTAAGGCATGGACTGGGGTGATGTCTAGGGGCAAAAGCAGTGTGGATGTGGAGGCAAGCTAAGCAGGAAAAACTGGGGGTACAAGCTAAGGCATGGACTGGGGTGATGTCTAGGGGCAAAAGCAGTGTGGATGTGGAGGCAAGCTAAGCAGGAAAAACTGGGGGTACAAGCTAAGGCATGGACTGGGGTGATGTCTAGGGGCAAAAGCAGTGTGGATGTGGAGGCAAGCTAAGCAGGAAAAACTGGGGGTACAAGCTAAGGCATGGACTGGGGTGATGTCTAGGGGCAAAAGCAGTGTGGATGTGGAGGCAAGCAAAGCAGGGAAAATGGTGGCTAGAGGCAAAGGGATGTCCATAGGCAGCAAGGGCAAAGATGCAAAACTCTCCCGTTTCAAGAATTTTCCTGACTTGTTTCCCCACAAAACATTCCTGGGAGGAGGGCTGAAACACCACCCTCCTCCTCCTCCGCTGTTAGATTTACCCCAGCTACGAGCTGAAAACGCTGCAACACTGGTGTGGGGAGACGTCAGCAGGCTGGGCTGAAGCTCATCAGCTTGGGAGACGGACAGCACACTGCCTCTGAGGTCAGGGATGCCATCCTGGATGAGATGGCAATTTGTTTATCCCCGCTGCCCCTGGGGCCAGGTTTTTTAGCTTGTTGGAGGGCTCTGGAGCTTGCCAGCCTCCAACACGTTCCATGCCTGGCCCACATGTTCAATGTAGTGGTGCAATGATTTTTAAAAACATACCCCAAATTAGCTGAGCTAAGGGTGAAAGTGCGGCACTTGGACACCCACTTTCCCAAGTCTACAGTACCTGGAGCTAGCCGCAATACACTCCAGCAAGGCCTACATCTGCCTGAAGCACCTACTGTTGTGCGAGGTCACCACACGCTCTAACCCTAGATACCGTATGTTCAGCAGGGTGTGTGAGCAGCAGAGACCTTTGATGGAGTACCAGCTACAAAACCCAAGGGTTCCTCAGAGTCAGCTCCCTCACTTTCTGCACCATGAGTTTCCATGGGTGGCAGACTTATGGCTAGAGGCACAGGCATGGATAGGGGTGATGTGTAGGGGCAAAAGCAGTGTGGATGTGGAGGCAAGCTAAGCAGCAAAAACTGGGGGTACAAGCAGCCGGTGACATCATCACTGACAAGCACAGCTGTCTGTCAGCTGACAGGCTGACTTTCACCAAAATGAACAGACAATGGATAGACTCATCATATACATGTCAGTTACATGACAAATTTAGTGCAATTTGCAAGTCCAAGATGGTTTGGAGATCTGCGGAGAGGAATCTCACCACCTCTTGCGGGTGCCATCATTTGGAAGGCAAGCCCTGGGCTCAGTGGGTGAGAGCAAGCGCAGGATAATCGTCGTTTGGCCTGGCGGCCACTGCCTCTTCCACTGTTGACAGGGCTGGCGCTGCAGTCCAGACCAGGAGCCAGGACACCTCCACATCTGCCTCTGACACTTTGGGGAGTTCACCCTTATCCTCACCTTTTCCTGCCATTTCTCCTTTTGCCCGCGCCATCATGCGCCTCTTCCCAGCAACTCCCCATCTCCCAAGCCTTTCATTTCATGCTAAAGTACAGCGCAACCCACCCACATGCCCAAGGCTTCAACGGCCTCATCTCAAGAAATCTGGCCCAGGAGATGTTGGAATCCCGGCTGGGGGACACTCTGCCCTTTTTGGGCAGAGTGTCTACTGCGCCACCGCACTGTGCCGTCCACACCAGCACTTTCCCCCAAACATGAGGCGGTCCCTAAATTCAGCGCTTAGCCCTAAAGTTCCATGTGACCAGTTACGAATGGACAAGTGCATGCGGACAGGGACGCTACCTTTCAATTTGGGCACAGTGGTTGAATGTAGTTGAGGCGTGGACCGGGTCGCAAAATGTGGTGGCCTGACTTGTCTCCCCACACAACATTCCTGGGAGGAGGGCTGAAACACCACCCTCCTCCGCTGTTAAATTGACCCCAGCTACGAGCTGGAAACGCTGCAACACTGGTGTGGGGAGACGTCAGCGGGCCGTGCTGAAGCTCATCAGCTTGGGGGCCAGACAGCACACTGCCTACAAAGTGAGTCATGCCATCCTCGATGAGACGGCAATGTGGTTTTTGCCACTGCACCTGGGCCCAGGCATGTTGTCATGTGTGATAATGGCCGTAACCTGGGATTGGCTCTGTAGCTTGGCAGCCTGCAACATATTCCATGCCTGGGCCACGTTTTTAACTCATTGCTGCTAATCTTTTGAAAAAGGTACCCCAATGTTCCTGAGCTACTGGTGAAAGTGTGGCGCTTGTGCGGATAGTTTTTAAAGTGTATAGTTGCCGCTGCTAGCCTCTATGCACTCCTACAACGCCTGTACCTGCTGGAACAACGGCTGTTGTGCGACGTCTCCACACTGCTGGCACTAAACATATCATGTGTTGAGCAGAGTGTGTGAGCAGCACAGACCTTTGATGTAGTTCCAACTCCAAAACCCTCGGGTTCGTCAAAGTCAACTCCCTCAGTTGCTCAACCATGAGTGGCCATGGGTGGCAGACTTATGTGAAATCCCATCCCATCCATTGCACTGGACACGAAACATTAGCATGCGCTCAGCACAACTTCGGATATGGCAGATGCGTTAAGCAGGGTGCAGGGTACAACACAGACCAGGCCCGAGCACCAGGAACAGGTGTTAGAAATACTGCAGCATCTGCCATTTCCTTCCAATTTTGGGGTTTTGGACCCGCCACCGACTTGTCTGGACCTAAGTGGGGATCATGAGACACAGTTGCCATCAAGGCAAGCTGTGGTCATGTGCGGTTTGCAGTAAGGGGGCAGTGCGCGATTGGAAGAGGAGTTGGTGGATGACGAGGCCACCGACCCCACATGGACAGGGGTGATGTCTAGGGGCTAAAGCAGTGTAGATGTAGAGGGAAGCTAAATCAACAAAAAACCTGGGTAGAAGCAAAGGCATAAACTGGGGTGATGTTTAGGGGTGAAAGCAGAGTAGATGTGGAGGGAAGCTAAGCAGCAAAAACAGTGGGTAGAAGCAAAGGCATGCAAAACTCTACCCTGTTGGAAGACTTATTCATAGGTCTGGAACACGTTAATGGCCCCCCTGGACAAATTACTGCCACTCAGGGGCCTAGTGTCACCAGGAGGGACAAGTATAGGCGCATGTTGTGGGAATACCTGGCCGACACCAGCTCTGTCCTCTCCGATCCCTCTGTGCTCTACAGCCTAAACTTATTTTCTCATCTTTTTTTCTGAACTGCACATCTCTTGCCTGCTTCCTTTGGGATCTTAGAAATGGTGGTCCACTTCCACAGATGGTAACTTCAATAGACAGTGTAACGGGAGTAGCTGAGGGATCGCTGTCTTAACCACTTTTTGGCACAAAATTAACTTCCAAAGCCAAATATGGTGCAAGTATATGATGCAAGGACACCTACACACCTATCTCTGACACATTGGGGAGTTCACCCTCATGCGCCCTTTTGGCCTGCACCATCATGCGCCTCTTCCCAGCCACTCCACATTTCCCAAGCTTTTCATTGCAGGCAGAAGTACAATACAACCCACCCCCATGCCCAAGCCTGTAACAGCCTCATCGATAAACTGCTGGCCCTGGAGATGTTGGTGTTTGTTTATGCTTCTGGAGACCCAGGCCTTCCGTCAGCAGATGGCAGCTGGGGCACCTCCCTATGCTGGGCCTAGCCGTTACTACTTCTCTTGGTGTGCTGTCTCTGCCTTGCGCCTGCATGTGTCCCATAACATCAGTCGGGCCCAGAGCTCTGCGCTTTGCTGCAAGGTCCACTTGACCACCGACACATGGACAAGCGCCTGTGGTCAGGGATGCTGCAGTGCTTATCTTTAATGACAGGCAGGGTGAATGTGGTGGAGTCTGTTCCCCGGGTGCAAACTGGGGTGGCCTATCTCCTCTCCCAGGCCAAAATTCATGGCAGGAGTAGACTGAAACCCTACGAAGCTGCAACCTCCACCCCAGCTACTAGCGGAAAACACTGTAACACTGGCATGGGGAGATGTCAGTAGGCCGTGCTGAAACTGATCAGCTTGGGGGACAGACAGCACAGTGCCTCCGAGGTCAGGGATGCCATCCTGGCTGAGATGGCATTTTTTTTTCCCTGCTACACCTGGGGCCTGGCATTTTTGCGCCTGTGATAATGGCTGGAACCTGGTAGCAGATCTGGAGCTTGCCAGACTCAAACACGGTCCACGCATGGCCCACGTTTTCCAACTTGTTGGTGCCATGTTTCTTTGAAACCTACACCATTGTGCCTGATATACAGGTCAAAGTGGGGCCATTTTCGTAAGTGAGAACTAGCCTCTGCTAGGCAGAAAACATTCAGAGCACACTCCTCTCATCTTCGCACCGTTGGCTGGCGGAGGAAGACGAGGGGGTTGGAGTGGCATCTGATGTCCCTATCCCACACGAGGCTAGAGGGTGCACTTCAGTGCATCCCATTGCTTCACCACAAATGGTGTGAAGGGGAGTGGAAAATGGAGGAAATGGAGAGTGACCCTTACAGTTGGGGCCAGCAAAGGCATGCCAAGTAACACACTGGCACACATGGCTGACTTCATCTTGGGTTGCTTTTCAACACATATTTCACATCATGAAGAACAAATAATACTGGATTTTTTCAAGCCTCGAACCCCGGTCTAGGTCTAATGTCTGTTCCTTTCTTATATTAGGGGAGAGGGAAAAAAAATTACTTCAGTGATACGTTTAGCGTACATAGACTGACTATTAATGTGTATCCCACTTAGTGTTGTTAGGGTTACACACCGTCACAACCTGGCTAAAGCTTCTATAGCTGTTAATAAAGTCAACATAACTTTACGGTATCCAAAAAGACAGCTGGTACCGACAGAGAGCAAGACAAATGTCACCCAAAGCTGTGAGCTCTGAACACCCACAGTGACTTTGGCGTCATCATCATTATAAGGGAGCGGGTGGTAATAAATAACTTGGCAGTGCCTAAAACCCAAAAAGCTTATACAACTATATTTACATTAAGATACACAAATGAAACTTTTCAGTAGCATGTCATGAGACAAGCTGATAAGCTCTTCCTTTGTGCAGTGCTATTTGAAAGTTAAACGCTGCCTTTATTTTAATTCTGGAGAAGGTGCAGACATTAGATTTAGAACATGTTGTCTTCATTGTCCAAATCCTCTATATAGGTAACGTGTTTTTCGGGCCGAGCTGTCTGGGAACGAGCTGGTGCAGCACTGACAACCTGGGTGAATATGGCAAGAGCCTGAGATGTAGGGTGAATGAATCCCCAAATTATTTGTGGAATTCCCAGTGAGACAATGGCACTGTATACCAGTATTAAAAATTGTGGGTGCACATAACCCCCATATATTCTTTGAATTCCCAGTCAGACAATGGCACTGTATACCAGTATTAAAAATTGTGGGTGCACATAACCCCCATATATTCTTTGAATTCCCAGTGAGACAAAGGAACTGTATAGCAGTATTAAAAATTGTGGGTGCACATAACCCCAATATATTCTTTGAATTCCCAGTCAGACAATGGCACTGTATACCAGTATTAAAAATTGTGGGTGCACATAACCCCCATATATTCTTTGAATTCCCAGTGAGACAAAGGAACTGTATAGCAGTATTAAAAATTGTGGGTGCACGTAACCCCCATATATTCTTTGAATTCCCAGTCAGACAATGGCACTGTATACCAGTAGTAAAAATTGTGGGTGCACATAACCCCAATATATTCTTTGAATTCCCAGTCAGACAATGGCACTGTATACCAGTAGTAAAAATTGTGGGTGCACATAACCCCCATATATTCTTTGAATTCCCAGTGAGACAAAGGAACTGTATAGCAGTATTAAAAATTGTGGGTGCACGTAACCCCCATATATTCTTTGAATTCCCAGTCAGACAATGGCACTGTATACCAGTAGTAAAAATTGTGGGTGCACATAACCCCCATATATTCTTTGAATTCCCAGTCAGACAATGGCACTATATACCAGTAGTAAAAATTGTGGGTGCACATAACCCCAATATATTCTTTGAATTCCCAGTCAGACAATGGCACTGTATACCAGTAGTAAAAATTGTGGGTGCACATAACCCCCATATATTCTTTGAATTCCCAGTGAGACAAAGGAACTGTATAGCAGTATTAAAAATTGTGGGTGCACGTAACCCCCATATATTCTTTGAATTCCCAGTCAGACAATGGCACTGTATACCAGTATTAAAAATTGTGGGTGCACATAACCCCCATATATTCTTTGAATTCCCAGTCAGACAATGGCACTATATACCAGTAGTAAAAATTGTGGGTGCACATAACCCCAATATATTCTTTGAATTCCCAGTCAGACAATGGCACTGTATACCAGTATTAAAAATTGTGGGTGCACATAACCCCCATATATTCTTTGAATTCCCAGTCAGACAATGGCACTGTATACCAGTATTAAAAATTGTGGGTGCACATAACCCCCATATATTCTTTGAATTCCCAGTCAGACAATGGCACTGTATACCAGTATTAAAAATTGTGGGTGCACATAACCCCCATATATTCTTTGAATTCCCAGTGAGACAAAGGAACTGTATAGCAGTATTAAAAATTGTGGGTGCACGTAACCCCCATATATTCTTTGAATTCCCAGTCAGACAATGGCACTGTATACCAGTATTAAAAATTGTGGGTGCACATAACCCCCATATATTCTTTGAATTCCCAGTGAGACAATGGAACTGTATAGCAGTAGCAAAAATTGTGGGTGCACGTAACCCCCATATATTCTTTGAATTCCCAGTCAGACAATGGCACTATATACCAGTATTAAAAATTGTGGGTGCACATAACCCCAATATATTCTTTGAATTCCCAGTCAGACAATGGCACTGTATACCAGTATTAAAAATTGTGGGTGCACATAACCCCAATATATTCTTTGAATTCCCAGTCAGACAATGGCACTGTATACCAGTATTAAAAATTGTGGGTGCACATAACCCCCATATATTCTTTGAATTCCCAGTGAGACAAAGGAACTGTATAGCAGTATTAAAAATTGTGGGTGCACGTAACCCCCATATATTCTTTGAATTCCCAGTCAGACAATGGCACTGTATACCAGTAGTAAAAATTGTGGGTGCACATAACCCCAATATATTCTTTGAATTCCCAGTCAGACAATGGCACTGTATACCAGTAGTAAAAATTGTGGGTGCACATAACCCCCATATATTCTTTGAATTCCCAGTGAGACAAAGGAACTGTATAGCAGTATTAAAAATTGTGGGTGCACGTAACCCCCATATATTCTTTGAATTCCCAGTCAGACAATGGCACTGTATACCAGTAGTAAAAATTGTGGGTGCACATAACCCCAATATATTCTTTGAATTCCCAGTCAGACAATGGCACTGTATACCAGTAGTAAAAATTGTGGGTGCACATAACCCCCATATATTCTTTGAATTCCCAGTGAGACAAAGGAACTGTATAGCAGTATTAAAAATTGTGGGTGCACGTAACCCCCATATATTCTTTGAATTCCCAGTCAGACAATGGCACTGTATACCAGTAGTAAAAATTGTGGGTGCACATAACCCCAATATATTCTTTGAATTCCCAGTCAGACAATGGCACTGTATACCAGTATTAAAAATTGTGGGTGCACATAACCCCCATATATTCTTTGAATTCCCAGTCAGACAATGGCACTATATACCAGTAGTAAAAATTGTGGGTGCACATAACCCCAATATATTCTTTGAATTCCCAGTCAGACAATGGCACTGTATACCAGTATTAAAAATTGTGGGTGCACATAACCCCCATATATTCTTTGAATTCCCAGTGAGACAAAGGAACTGTATAGCAGTATTAAAAATTGTGGGTGCACGTAACCCCCATATATTCTTTGAATTCCCAGTCAGACAATGGCACTGTATACCAGTAGTAAAAATTGTGGGTGCACATAACCCCCATATATTCTTTGAATTCCCAGTCAGACAATGGCACTGTATACCAGTATTAAAAATTGTGGGTGCACATAACCCCCATATATTCTTTGAATTCCCAGTGAGACAAAGGAACTGTATAGCAGTATTAAAAATTGTGGGTGCACGTAACCCCCATATATTCTTTGAATTCCCAGTCAGACAATGGCACTGTATACCAGTATTAAAAATTGTGGGTGCACATAACCCCCATATATTCTTTGAATTCCCAGTCAGACAATGGCACTATATACCAGTAGTAAAAATTGTGGGTGCACATAACCCCAATATATTCTTTGAATTCCCAGTCAGACAATGGCACTGTATACCAGTATTAAAAATTGTGGGTGCACATAACCCCCATATATTCTTTGAATTCCCAGTCAGACAATGGCACTATATACCAGTAGTAAAAATTGTGGGTGCACATAACCCCAATATATTCTTTGAATTCCCAGTCAGACAATGGCACTGTATACCAGTAGTAAAAATTGTGGGTGCACATAACCCCCATATATTCTTTGAATTCCCAGTCAGACAATGGCACTATATACCAGTAGTAAAAATTGTGGGTGCACATAACCCCAATATATTCTTTGAATTCCCAGTCAGACAATGGCACTGTATACCAGTATTAAAAATTGTGGGTGCACATAACCCCCATATATTCTTTGAATTCCCAGTCAGACAATGGCACTGTATACCAGTATTAAAAATTGTGGGTGCACATAACCCCCATATATTCTTTGAATTCCCAGTGAGACAAAGGAACTGTATAGCAGTATTAAAAATTGTGGGTGCACGTAACCCCCATATATTCTTTGAATTCCCAGTCAGACAATGGCACTGTATACCAGTATTAAAAATTGTGGGTGCACATAACCCCCATATATTCTTTGAATTCCCAGTGAGACAAAGGAACTGTATAGCAGTATTAAAAATTGTGGGTGCACGTAACCCCCATATATTCTTTGAATTCCCAGTCAGACAATGGCACTGTATACCAGTATTAAAAATTGTGGGTGCACATAACCCCCATATATTCTTTGAATTCCCAGTGAGACAATGGAACTGTATAGCAGTAGCAAAAATTGTGGGTGCACGTAACCCCCATATATTCTTTGAATTCCCAGTCAGACAATGGCACTATATACCAGTATTAAAAATTGTGGGTGCACATAACCCCCATATATTCTTTGAATTCCCAGTGAGACAATGGAACTGTATAGCAGTATTAAAAATTGTGGGTGCACGTAACCCCCATATATTCTTTGAATTCCCAGTCAGACAATGGCACTGTATACCAGTATTAAAAATTGTGGGTGCACGTAACCCCCATATATTCTTTGAATTCCCAGTCAGACAATGGCACTGTATACCAGTAGTAAAAATTGTGGGTGCACGTAACCCCCATATATTCTTTGAATTCCCAGTCAGACAATGGCACTATATACCAGTATTAAAAATTGTGGGTGCACATAACCCCCATATATTCTTTGAATTCCCAGTCAGACAATGGCACTGTATACCAGTAGTAAAAATTGTGGGTGCACATAACCCCCATATATTCTTTGAATTCCCAGTGAGACAAAGGAACTGTATAGCAGTATTAAAAATTGTGGGTGCACGTAACCCCCATATATTCTTTGAATTCCCAGTCAGACAATGGCACTGTATAGCAGTATTAAAAATTGTGGGTGCACGTAACCCCCATATATTCTTTGAATTCCCAGTCAGACAATGGCACTGTATACCAGTATTAAAAATTGTGGGTGCACATAACCCCCATATATTCTTTGAATTCCCAGTGAGACAATGGCACTGTATAGCAGTAGCAAAAATTGTGGGTGCACGTCACCCCAATATATTCTTTGAATTCCCAGTCAGACAATGGCACTATATACCAGTAGCAAAAATTGTGGGTGTATATAGCCCCAATTCTATTGCTAGGGGACTTGCAGGGTATTTCTGAGGTGAAGGTGGGGGGGCACACCGTTGGAACGGGGATTTGGGGTGTATATATGGGGTATACGGGAATACACTGTCAGTGTGTTCCATTCAGGATCCTGGGAAAGCTGGGTTGCGGCGATTGAGCCCGTCAGTGCCACGTTACACTGACAAGCTTCTCCCTGGAATTGAAGTTATATGTAAGCCCAATATATTCTTTGAATTCCCAGTGAGACAATGGCACTATATGGCAGTAGCAAAAATAGTGGGTGTATATAGCCCCAATCCTATTGCTAGGGGACTTGCAGGGTATTTCTGGGGTGAAGGTGGGGGGGCACACCGTTGGAACGGGTATCGGGGGTATATATCGGGTATACGGGAATACACTGACAGTGTATTCCATTCAGGATCCTGGGAAAGCTGGGTTGCGGCGATTGAGCCCGTCAGTGTCACGTTACACTGACAAGCTTCTCCCTGGAATTTAGCTCTTATAAGAGCTGTTGGTTGTCTTCTCCTTCCTATCCTAGCCTGTCCCTGCCTACCCAGAATCTAACCCCTAGCTAACTGGACGGAAACCTCCGTCCTCGGTGAATTGCAAGCTCAGAATGACGCGAAGCTGGGCGGCGCTGTTCTTTTAAATTAGAGGTCACATGTTTTCGGCAGCCAATGGGTTTTGCCTACTTTTTTCAACGTCACCGGTGTCGTAGTTCCTGTCCCACCTACCCTGTGCTGTTATTGGAGCAAAAAAGGCGCCAGGGAAGGTGGGAGGGGAATCGAGTAATGGCGCACTTTACCACGCGGTGTTCGATTCGATTCGAACATGCCGAACAGCCTAATATCCGATCGAACATGAGTTCGATAGAACACTGTTTGCTCATCTCTACTCAGGACACATTGCATTCAAACATAATAGTTTGTTTGCCTGCAGACTGAGCTGCAGTAGCTCCTGTTTAGCTTAGAGTATTTTTTTGCTTAAAATTTTTTTTTTTTCATTTCAATATTTAACATGGACACATAATACCTAAGTGAATAGTACAGGTGAATAGGAGAAACTTTGTACTGTATTATATTTTATAAAAGAAAATGCTCCTTTCTCCTTTTTTAAGGTTCTTTTCCTCCTGTTCCTCCTGTTCAGAGATTTGAAATCTCTGCTGATGGTCACATTCCAAGTCAAAATAGAAGTCTGTGGAGAAGAGAAATGAGAAGGGAACTAGTGAGAGAGGAGAAAAAGTGAATGAGATTTTGTGTAATCTCATCCATACATTGCCTGAGAAAAGGCGTTTCTGCTTTTTTTCCCATCAAATGAAAAAATGAAAAAAGTAGCAGAAAAGGAAATTGGTGCGGTTTTGGTGTATTTTTCACCTGTTAAATTCTACTGCATTTCTATAACTGTGTTTCACTATGGGTGGTTATAACCCTCAGCTCACTACCACTCGGAGATGTACGAGTCCCCTGGGGGTTTAGCACTTTTCAACCCACTGGAGTTTATTCAATTCCTGGGCAACCCCTCTAAGAATATGGTCTCACAGTGCCCCTTCAAGTATAATGTCCCACTGTGGTCCCCCCACACAGTGGAGTTACCCAAGTGTAACCTATAGAAGAGAAATGAATCTAAGGGATCAACTTGTGCACAGCCATTATTTCATTGACTATTGAGACTTGGCTGGGATCATCCAACATCAAGGGCACCATGCGGTGCTGCAATTGCAGGGCATGTGATTTCATAGATATGAGTAAAACATACAAATAATTGTACAGGCATTACACACACGCTAATTATCTAAGGCTAATAGCCACACAAAAGGGTTGTATATCTCCTATCATGCTCATGTGATAAACAATATGTGGGGACGACTGTGAAGGAGTTAAGACGACGTATTCTTGAGCACATGGGTGACATTAATAGAAGAATTGATACTCCAGTGATGAATCATGTTATCCAATATCATCAAGGAATACTGACTAATATCAGATTTCAGGTGTTGGAGGTAGTTACTCCATTGCCAAGAGGTCATTTCGATAAAAAGATCCTTCAAAGGGAATTCAGATAGATTTTTTGGTTCAACACTAGAGTTGAGCCGATCCTGACTTTTCAGGATCGATTTTAAAATCCGATTTCCGATCATTTTTCATTCGAACCCGATCTCAATCCCAATTCCGATCCCAATGCAAGTCAATGGGATTTTTTTATTAATCGGAGATTGGATTTTAAAAGCAATCCTATTCATTATACAGCATGGAATCTAAGAATTGTTAGAATCCACGCTGTGTAGTGAATCACTAAATAGCCAGAGGATTTTTTTTTAATCCTCTGGATACTTAGTCCCTCCTGGTGTCCACTTACCTCCAGAGATGGCTGCTCCGCTGTTCTTCACCTCGCTGCCGCTCCAGCTGCAGTCTTCTTCTCCCTTCGCTGCCCCCTCCCTGCCAGGTTAGGAGAGTGTGGGCGGGTTAGGAGAGTGTGGGTGGGTACTGGGAGGGGAGACGTCACGTCTCCCTGCCTTGTACCCGCCCACACTCTCCTAACCTGGCAGGGAGGGGGCAGCGAAGGGAGAAGAAGACTGCAGCTGGACCGGCAGCGAGGCGAAGAGCAGCGGAGCAGCGTTCTCTGGAGGTAAGTAGCTACTAGAGATGCTACTTTAGTCTCCCATTAGAATGAATGGAGGCAGCCGGCGCGCAGGGGGTTAAGGCTGTGTGCCGGCTGCTTCCATTCATTCCTATGGAACCGCAGCGGAGCCTTCACACTGAGTATACGCTATATACTGAGTGTGAAGGCATTGTGGGAAATACTACCGATCTCGATCCCACCTAAAAAGATCGTGTTCGGATTTCTCGATCGCCAATCGGAATCCGATTTTTTCCGAACACGATTGCTCAACCCTATTAAACACGCTAAAGCCATTTGGGTTGGATGAAGACATTTCCTTTCAATCACTTCTATAAATCATCGTTTTTGGGCTTAGATGCTATACTTTTGGAATTAATACATCCGTAGAGTTGCCTATTGTATAACAGTACTATGATACCAGGCCAGTTATGCTTTATATTATCCTATGACATCCGTTGAAAAAATAGCTTCCGTAGTCTCTAATACTAAACTATGATGGGGAGCGAACTGCCCATGGATTAGCGCTAGTTGTAACATAAGGGAGAGGCTGGTGACAGAGGGAGGTGCAAAGGCCACACCCCTTACCTCGGATTGGCTTTTGTAGGACCAGTTGCGCCTCTGATGGGCGGGGTAAGCATAATGACTGCTGATATCAAGAGCTCTTGCAGCGACCACGTATTTCAGTCATACTAGTACTGGGTGGAGGGCGGTAGGGTGGAATAACTGCATGGTGACTACCTTCCGGCTTTTCTCTACATTTGTAGTCCTATTGAATACTCCGGTGACCTACAGTTAAGTTAGCCCCGGATGATCCAGCATATATTGTTGGTGAAACGCTTAGGGAGAATAGGTAGCGTTTTTATGGAGTAGGACAAGAGAAGCAGTCAGGCTGTAGACTATCCCTGGAACCTGAGATGTATTTGCTCTTCACAGAAGTTAGATGAGTAACCATTTAAACTTCCTAGTATGGGTTTCAGGAGGACTATGCGCTCAGCTGTGTTTAGCCAGTTCACTTACTAGCCATGCTAGTCACTCATTTAGTCACTAAGTATACTATAGTGAACTTAGGGTCAGTTCAAATATTCCTCTTCCTTTTCCGCCGCCGGCTTTTCACGCAGCTAGACGTGACAGGGTGCCAATGCAGTGTATCAGCATTCCGTTGCGCCATCCCACTCCTGATTAGACCCAGATAAATGGCTTATAATAATATCACATCTGCTATAAAACAGATACTGTGTAATGTGAACAGCGAAAGGCCCAGACACAATACAAACTTCTCCACAGTGGAGAAAGACGTTTGCTCTGCCGGACTAACACGAGCTCTGACTCACCGTGCTATCTCCACTACCCAGTTAAGTGCTGTTCTCCCCCTCCCCCCCCAGAGACGAGCTTCTCTTTGCTACTCTCTATCCTAAGGACTGCATGTACGGCCCTGAAGACTGAGTATACTGCATTCTTCTGGACATTGTGTTTCCCAGGACAACAGTAAACTTGCTATACTAGAGGGCCATAGCTGAAGGTCTGAGAACCCTTGCTCTGTCTGCACTATTGATGTGAGCCTCCCTCCCCCTCCCTTTACATCTGGCACACATAGACAGTGTCCCTTGGGACTAACTGACAACACTTCCACTGGTGAAGGGGTTAATGCAGTGTGTAAGGGAACTCTTCTGCTCTCTGAACCCCTTGCTCTACCTGCTGCCTGGCATCCCTGCATAGCCTGAAGTGGAGACACCTCACCCCCCCCTGCTGTTTGGCTCCCATCCTGACACTTTCTGCTGAGACATTCTGCTAACTCTGTGAGTACTCCCTACTGTTTTTTGGACTTTCTTACCCTCTTCAGAGACCTTTCTAGCAGGGAAATTTTTTTTTTTTGTTGTCGTGCACTGCAGTGGTGTGAAGGGAGTGCTGAGCCCCTACTCCACCATCAGGGGGGGCTCCTCACCTTCCTCCACTTGCTGTGTGTTCCACGTTCTGCAGTATATCCCCACGGAACTAGCACTTCTCCCATTGCTCCTTTTGCACCTCATGGGTACCAGGTTTGACTATGGAACTGTGTGACCGCTTCATGTAAGGCCTGGTGATACTGCGAGTGTACCTTCATTACCTTCTATGGTCGCTTCTCATTGTGATATGTCCAGAAGACGTCCTAACACCTCTACTGCTCCTTCCCGCATGCCGAGTCGCTCTCTTACTCACTCACCGTCAATCTCTACCTTCCTGTCCCGATCTGGAACCTCGGCTACTGGGTCTGCCACTGATGACATGGCTCCTCCATCTCCTCCGCTTCGCCAATCACAGCCACCTCCTTCACTGTCTGCCACCCTCCCTGGACATGACGTGCAATCCATGGATTCAGCCTCCCTGCCCTGCTCGGCAGCCCATATTGCCTCTGCGGACTTTCAGCTACTTCGGGACCTTATTCAAGCTCTGCCCACTAAACAGGACCTGGATGCTGTAGTTTCCCGAATGGAACAATCCCAGGCACAGGCCCTCGGTGCGATCCAGTCTGATGTGTCTCAACTTACTACTAGGGCTGACGCTACTGATCAAACACTGTCCTCTTTGGAACAACGCCTGTCTGCAGTGGAGAGCAATCAAACCCACTCTGAGGCCCGCCTTCAACAAATTGCTTTGCTCCTGGATGACCAGGAGAACCGGGGTCGCAGAAATAATATTCGATTACGAGGAGTGCCAGAAAAAGGCCCTCAGGATGATCTGATCAGCCGTATTAATACCATTTTCAATATGGCGACTCAACGCCCGCTGGATGCTACCTTCATGATGGACCATGTGCATAGAGTCCAACGTTCTGGCCCGCTTGACCCTGCTAATCCTAGAGATGTTCTGTGTAGACTACATTACTTCACGGACAAGGAACATATCCTGAGGTGTGCCTGGGATATGGGATCGGTGCCTTTTGAGAATGCCTCTGTCAAGCTCTACCCAGACGTCTCATCCCGCACATTGGCTATGCGCCGTGCCCTTCAGCCGGTGTTGACTCTGATTAAGGACTGTGGAGGTTCCTATAGGTGGGGTCATCCCTTCCATTTGATTGTTCGTGTTGGCTCGTCTTCGATTGTTGTCCGTTCCCTGGCAGACTTGCCTGATTTGTTTGCCTCCCTGGATGTGCGCCCTGTCTCAGTCCCGAACTGGCTTGCTCTGGATTCCTCCCGCCCTACTATATCCAGGCGCGGCCGCGGTTCCAGGCGTTCTTCTTCGGCTGCTTCCAGAGAGAGACCTCGGCGAAACTCATCTCCACGACGTCTTCCAATACCGGATCCGCCTGGGTCTCCGCTCCGCCAACCAGATCTCTCAGCTCAGCTTCCCATTGAAGCATGAGCCCTCATGCCGCCGGTCTTTGATCTGCCCACAGGACAGTGTTAATATCCTTTTATGTTGAGTGGTCTTGGACTTGTTTCGCGGTTGGTGGACATTTTCACTATGTTTATTTTATTTTGTTCTGTGACTACTCTGTTCCTCTTGATCCTGTGCCTGCTGGGCTTTATAGATGGCCCTTGTTGATATTGCTGTGTTTTTATACAATGTTGTTATTTGGACCTTAGAGTCAGTTTGTAGCCCTGTGCTTCCTATCCCTTTACACTTTGTTGGGGGTGGGGGCATAGGGTCTTCCTTACCAGGTACACTCGTGGTGCTTGCGGGCCCACTTCTCCCCCATCTTTTCTTACTCCCTCACTCCTTCCTGTCTGTTGTTGTGCCCCTGGCCCATTTGTCTAGGGGTAGTTAGATTTGTTCTACTCTTGGTTCTTTTTCCCTTTTCTTTCTCCCCCCCCCCCCCTCATTCTTTACTGCTCTCCTTCCTCTACTCTGTTACTTTTCTCTCTTTTTTTTTCTTTCCCTCCCCTTTACCCTCTTCAATTCTTCGCCCTCTCCCCTCCCTCCCCCCCCCCCTCCCCCCCTTTTTTTTTTTTTTTTTTTTTTTTTTTTCCCCTCTGCTCCTAGGGTGTGAGCTGGGAAAGCCCGTCTCCCTCCATGCCTCCGCTTGATCGCCTTTCCTCCATCACAGTGGGCTCCCTCAATGTGAGAGGCCTTCATAGTCCAGAGAAGCGCTCCGTACTCTTCAATCTGCTCAAAGGTAAGCACCTTCATGTTGTGTTTTTGCAGGAAACTCACCATTGCTCTACCAAGCCATACAAGTTGACTAATGCTTGGTTTCCTCATGCATATCATAGCTCTTCTCCTGACCCGAAATCCAGAGGGACTAGTATCTTGATTTCTCGCTCCCTGCCTTGGGAACATTTGGAGACTCGCACTGATTCTGAGGGGAGACTTGTTATGGTCAAGGGTCGTATCTCCTCTCAGCTTTTTACTTTTGCCTCTTTGTATTTGCCTAACTCGGGACAGGGTCGTGCCCTTAGTTCTTACTTAGGGCTGTTGGACGGCTTTGTGGAGGGCTTCCTGGTGGCGGGGGGTGATCTTAATCTGGTCCTAGACCCTTCATTGGACTCTTCTGCTGGCGTCTCTTCTCACCCTTACTCGCTCATCAGGAGGATTAAGAGGGACCTTCATTCCCACCAGCTTGTGGACTCCTGGAGGTTACTCCACCCATTAGATAGGGATTACTCCTATTACTCTCCGGTCCATCACCGATACTCTCGTATCGACTACCTCTTTATCCGTCACCAACATCTCCACTCTTTGTTGGCTGCGGAAGTCGATAACATTACTTTCTCCGACCATGCTTTGGTTACTTTGTCTGTTTCCTTGTCCTCTCCTATTCCCTTCCAGCATCAGTGGAAACTTAACGCATCACTTCTTGATGATGTAACCATCCTGGATGACATTAAGACCCGTTTGGGGGAATACTTTGAGAGGGAGGAATTGTCGGGGATTGCTCCTCCGATGGTGTGGGAGGCTCACAAATGTTTTATCCGGGGTATCCTGTTGCAACATGGTTCCCGCTTAAACAAGGAACGCCGGGCTTGTATTGAATCTCTGCTGCAGCGGATCCGCTCATTGGAACTTCTTCATAAACGCCAAATCACTCCTGATGTTTATTCCCAGCTTGCCAGCGCCCGAGAAGAATTGCGTACGCTCGTCACTGATAGGGTGAAGGGTACTCTAGCTAAATGCAGACGTCATTTTTATGAGTTTGGAAATAAGAGCGGGCGTTCCCTAGCTAGGGCCCTTCGGGTTCAGCAGTCCTCCACCTACGTTCCATGCATCAATTCCGCCCAGGGTACTCGATTACACATGCCCCTTGATATTGCAGCTGCCTTTCGGGACTACTATGCCTCTTTGTATTCTGTAAACTCTGGCCCTTCTCCTCTCCCTGAAGCGGAGTTCCGAGATCGCATTCGTTCTTATCTCTCCTCCTCTGGTCTCCCGTTGTTGTCTCTAGAGGAATTGACGGCCTTGGAATCTCCTATTGTTGAAGAGGAAATTTCTTTAGCTATCTCCAGTATGGCAACGGGTAAGGCCCCAGGCCCAGACGGCCTTACCTTGGTATACTATAAGAAACTTGGCCCTGAACTCCGCCCCAGACTGTTGAAAGTTTTCAATTCTCTCACCGATGGCTCGGCCCTTTGTCGTGACTCCCTGTGTGCTCACATAGCGGTTATCCCCAAACCCGGAAAGGACCCTCTTCTGTGCTCTAACTACCGCCCCATTTCGCTAATCAATGTTAACCTAAAAATTTTAGCCAAGATCCTTGCGACGCGTTTATCGCCCTTGTTAGGAAATATTGTTCACCCGGATCAAGCTGGATTTTTACCCGGCCGTGAGGCTCGAGATAATACTACCAAAGCTATCAACCTCATGTATGGGGCTAAACAATCGGGCTCTCCTCTCATGCTTCTTTCAACTGACGCTGAGAAAGCCTTCGACAGGGTCAACTGGCGGTTCATGGAAGAGACCCTGTTACATATTGGTCTTGGAAATCGCATGAGTTGGATCATGGCTCTATACTCTCTCCCTACAGCGATGGTTAGGGTGAACGGTTTATTGTCCCAGTCCTTCCCTATCCGAAATGGCACTAGGCAAGGATGCCCCCTCTCGCCTCTCATTTTCGTCCTGACTCTTGAACCCTTCCTCCGCCAGGTTCGAGCCGACCCGAACATCTCAGGCGCTGCTCATTCTTCCTGTTTATACAAAGTGGCGGCTTATGCAGACGACTTGCTATTTTTTCTCTCCTCCCCTCGTGTTTCTCTTCCATCTCTGATATCTGCCTTTCAGGTTTACTCGACCCTTTCGAATTTTAAAATCAACTTTTCGAAGTCGGAAGCCCTTAATGTGACCCTTTCCTCTTCGGCGGCCACCTCATTGAGTCAATCTTTCCCTTTTCATTGGGCCCCCATTTCTCTCAAATATTTGGGGGTTTATCTTACTCCGGACCCGAAAGATCTCTTTCGTTGTAACTTCCCCCCACTTCTGGCGTCTATCAGGGCTGATTGTACTCGATGGTCCACTGGAGCCTTTACTTGGTTCGGGAGATGCGCGATTTTTAAAATGAACATTCTCCCTCGTCTTCTCTACTTGATGCAGGCGCTTCCCATTCACATCCCTCTGTCTTTTCTTAGATCCCTCACTTCCGTCCAATTGAAGTTCATCTGGTCGGGCAGACCCGCCCGAGTGAGCAAGGCTTTTCTCTTTCGTCCCAAGAGTTGCGGTGGTTTATCGCTTCCGGACCTGAAGTCCTATTACTTGGCTACCCACCTGACTCGTGTCGTGGACTGGTGTAGGCATGCTGTTTCTAAACCTTGGGTCTACATCGAACAGGCATTCTCTCCGATCCCTTTGCAGGTTGCCCCATGGCTGGACTCCTCCTCATTGTCATCTCTCTTTTCTCACCCTACCCTTGGTCCCACGCTTCGGATTTGCTCCAGGGGCCTTGTTCGCTCCACTCTCCTCCCTAAGGATTCCGCTCTTTTCCCAGTGCTGGGCAATCCTGCCTTTCCACCTGGAATGTTTGACCGAGTTTTTCGTAATTGGCGCCGTCATGGGATTTTCCGTGCCTGTCACTTCCAGGACGCTGGGGGATGGACTACACTTCTGAATTCCCAGGCCCCTCCTGAGCTGCCCCCTTTGGATGCTTGGCGGGGGATGCAACTTCGTCACTTTTTACATTCTCTCCCTGCTCCTGCAGAGTTCCGCGTCGAACCTACCCCCTTGGAGAAGATTTGTGTTGGTGCTGGCCCCCTTCGCCACTCCCTCTCGCTCACTTACCGGATCCTGGTTGAACCTCCGGAGGACTTTGTTCCGCCGTTCTTGTTGAAATGGGAATCTGACTTATCCCTTTCCCTCTCTCAGGAGCAGCGTAGGCGCATTTTTCGCCTTTCTCATACTGCTTCCATCAGCTCTCGCCACCAGGAGGCCAGCTACAAAATCTTGTCCCGATGGTATAGGGTTCCTACGAGACTCCATGCTATGTTTCCTCAGGTCTCCCCATTATGTTGGCGCTGTGGCGACGAGGAAGGCACGCTGCTACACATTTTTTGGTCCTGTCCTGCCCTTTCGTCCTTCTGGGAGGGGGTCAAGCGGATAACCCTCCAGCTTACTGAAACTTCTCACCATTTGGGCCCTGCCCTGTTCCTCCTTAATCATTGTGAGTCTTCTGTTAAGGTCTTTAAGCGTTCCCTACTTAGATTCCTGATCCTCGCTGCCCGGGCTTGTATCCCCCTTTTTTGGAAACGAGTGGATCCTCCTCCTCTCTCCCTCTGGATTTCGAAGGTCAACAAGATAATGCGCATGGAAAATCTCACGTCTTTCCTGCATGGCACGACTGAGGCGTACATCAAAACCTGGTTCTACTGGTTCAGGTTTCAACAGTCTGCAGAGTACCGGACGCTTCTGGGCTCTGACCCCTCCTCTGATTGATACTCTTGTTGTTCGTCTCAGGTATTTGACCAGTGGTTGCTCGCGAGCCCTTCCCAACTGGCTGTGGTATGGATGACCTGGCGAGCGCTCTCACTGGTTTCCTGACTGCTCACACTCACCCCTACCTACCCTTTCACCCCCCACATTTAGTCTTCTCCCCCACTCATCTGTCCCACTAACCCCTCCCTCCTCCTCCCCCCCCCTTTTTTTCCTTTTTCTTTTTTTTTCTATGGTGCTTTCTTTGTCTTTAATTTTTTTTTTTTTTTTTTTTTAATTCTTCTATGATTGTATTTTGTGTTGCACTGTGTGCTTTTTCTGTTCGCAGGGCGGGTGTTCGCCTTGTAACTTGTAATTGTTTTTTCTTTTCTTATTGTTTAAAAAAAATTTTCAATAAAAATTTGAGTTATAAAAAAAAAAACTTCTCCACAGTGGCCCTCACACAGTACAATCAGCTCCACAGTGGTCCCACACTGTACAATCTGTTACACAATGGCCCCATTCCATTACCATATGCCCAACAGTAGTCCCAACACAAAAAAATATGGTCCCCACACAGGATAATATGCCCCACAGTGGCCCCCACATAGTATAATATGCTGCACAGTTTGGTTTAGTATCTACAGCTTTTTTGTGTATCTTTTCCAGCATCCTCCTCCTCTCCCTCCCTTCCTCATAGAATTCTATGTAAAAAGTTTCTGAGTTTGAGAAGTGGAGAAGGAAGCATATTAAATAGAATAAATCTTTAAAGAGATAATGGATCCTGAAGAAACATTTTCATTATTATTCACTGCACCTACAATGACATCACAATGCAGTGAATACTAATGAAGTGGCTAGCATTCAGGTGAAAGGTAATATTGATTGGGTGAAGGGATCAGAAATCAGGGAAAACGGATAAATTAACATTTCTGTAAACAGTCTGTGACAAAAAAAGTGGGGGCATAGAGAGTTGTCTTTATGAAAAAGAGGGCAATATGGGTGAGCAGACTAGGGGAATAAATCTTTTTCTCACTGAGAAATGCTTCAACTGACAAGTTACTGTAATAGTAATGCCAGTTACACAATGCAGGAATTTCATATGTCTAGTAGATCTAGGAACTTCCCCTTGCCTTGTATAAGAAACCATCAGAGGTTACTGTTAGAGATGAGCGAACACTAAAATGTTCGAGGTTCGAAATTCGATTCGAACAGCCGCTCACTGTTCGAGTGTTCGAATGGGGTTCGAACCCCATTATAGTCTATGGGGAACATAAACTCGTTAAGGGGGAAACCCAAATTCGTGTCTGGAGGGTCAGCAAGTCCACTATGACACCCCAGGAAATGATACCAACACCCTGGAATGACACTGGGACAGCAGGGGAAGCATGTCTGGGGGCATAAAAGTCACTTTATTTCATGGAAATCCCTGTCAGTTTGCGATTTTCGCAAGCTAACTTTTCCCCATAGAAATGCATTGGCCAGTGCTGATTGGCCAGAGTACGGAACTCGACCAATCAGCGCTGGCTCTGCTGGAGGAGGCGGAGTCTAAGATCGCTCCACACCAGTCTCCATTCAGGTCCGACCTTAGACTCCGCCTCCTCCGGCAGAGCCAGCGCTGATTGGCCGAAGGCTGGCCAATGCATTCCTATGCGAATGCAGAGACTTAGCAGTGCTGAGTCAGTTTTGCTCAACTACACATCTGATGCACACTCGGCACTGCTACATCAGATGTAGCAATCTGATGTAGCAGAGCCGAGGGTGCACTAGAACCCCTGTGCAAACTCAGTTCACGCTAATAGAATGCATTGGTCAGCGCTGATTGGCCAATGCATTCTATTAGCCCGATGAAGTAGAGCTGAATGTGTGTGTTAAGCACACACATTCAGCACTGCTTCATCACGCCAATACAATGCATTAGCCAGTGCTGATTGGCCAGAGTACGGAATTCGGCCAATCAGCGCTGGCTCTGCTGGAGGAGGCGGAGTCTAAGGTCGGACCTGAATGGAGACTGGTGTGGAGCGATCTTAGACTCCGCCTCCTCCAGCAGAGCCAGCGCTGATTGGCCGAATTCCGTACTCTGGCCAATCAGCGCTGGCCAATGCATTCTATTAGCCCGATGAAGTAGAGCTGAATGTGTGTGCTAAGCACACACATTCAGCACTGCTTCATCACGCCAATACAATGCATTAGCCAGTGCTGATTGGCCAGAGTACGGAATTCGGCCAATCAGCGCTGGCTCTGCTGGAGGAGGCGGAGTCTAAGGTCGGACCTGAATGGAGACTGGTGTGGAGCGATCTTAGACTCCGCCTCCTCCAGCAGAGCCAGCGCTGATTGGCCGAATTCCGTACTCTGGCCAATCAGCGCTGGCCAATGCATTCTATTAGCCCGATGAAGTAGAGCTGAATGTGTGTGCTAAGCACACACATTCAGCACTGCTTCATCACGCCAATACAATGCATTAGCCAGTGCTGATTGGCCAGAGTACGGAATTCGGCCAATCAGCGCTGGCTCTGCTGGAGGAGGCGGAGTCTAAGGTCGGACCTGAATGGAGACTGGTGTGGAGCGATCTTAGACTCCGCCTCCTCCAGCAGAGCCAGCGCTGATTGGCCGAATTCCGTACTCTGGCCAATCAGCGCTGGCCAATGCATTCTATTAGCCCGATGAAGTAGAGCTGAATGTGTGTGCTTAGCACACACATTCAGCTCTACTTCATCGGGCTAATAGAATGCATTGGCCAATCAGCGCTGGCCAATGCATTCTATTAGCTTGATGAAGCAGAGTGTGCACAAGGGTTCAAGCGCACCCTCGGCTCTGATGTAGCAGAGCCGAGGGTGCACAAGGGTTCAAGTGCACCCTCGGCTCTCCTACATCAGAGCCGAGGGTGCGCTTGAACCCTTGTGCACACTCTGCTTCATCAAGCTAATAGAATGCATTGGCCAGCACTGATTGGCCAGAGTACGGAATTCGGCCAATCAGCGCTGGCCAATGCATCCCTATGGGAAAAAGTTTATCTCACAAAAATCACAATTACACACCCGATAGAGCCCCAAAAAGTTATTTTTAATAACATTCCCCCCTAAATAAAGGTTATCCCTAGCTATCCCTGCCTGTACAGCTATCCCTGTCTCATAGTCACAAAGTTCACAGTCTCATATGACCCGGATTTGAAATCCACTATTCGTCTAAAATGGAGGTCACCTGATTTCGGCAGCCAATGACTTTTTCCAATTTTTTTCAATGCCCCCAGTGTCGTAGTTCCTGTCCCACCTCCCCTGCGCTGTTATTGGTGCAAAAAAGGCGCCAGGGAAGGTGGGAGGGGAATCGAATTTTGGCGCACTTTACCACGCGGTGTTCGATTCGATTCGAACATGGCGAACACCCTGATATCCGATCGAACATGTGTTCGATAGAACACTGTTCGCTCATCTCTAGTTACTGTTCTTTATATTATTGAATAATGATGTGGTCATAAGACTGAATCTGATGGAAGATTTAAAGAGATCCTCCAATTATTTACCAACATTTTATCAATGAATAGTACAGGTGAATATAACACATTTCGTAATACATGTTGTTAAAGAAATCATTACCTTTTCCACTTATTAGGCTCCTCTCCTCCTCCTTATCTTCATTGAGACTGTTTATTTATATATAGTCCATCTCCTTCTCCGTTTGACCTCCCAGCAGGGGCATAACTAACAAAAACTGGGTCCCATAGAAATCTTATCGCTTGAACCCCCCACCCCACAGCGACCCCTTTGCTGGCCCCCACACGGTACAACACCCATTTACACACACTATAACATCCCAAAGTGGCTTCCAGACAGTGTAACATCCCATAGTGGCCCTTCCACACAGTATAATATCCTATTGTGGCCCCTGCACACAGTATAATGTCACATAGGGGCCCCTCCACACAGTATTGTGCTCCATAACGATTTTTTCACACAATATAATGTCCCATAGTGGCCCCTTCATACAGTATAATATGACATAGCAGCCCTCCACACAATATAATGTCCTATAGCAGCGCTTCCACACAGTATAATGTCCCATAGAAACCCCTCTGCACTGTATAATGTGACATAGTGGCCCCTCTCTATAGCATAATGTAATATAGTGGCCACTTCACACAGTATAATGTTCCATAGTGGCCTCTCCACACAGTATAATGTTCCATAGTGGCCTCTCCACACAGTATAATGTCACATAGTGGCCACTGCACACAGCAGGGGCCAGGAGAGGTAAGTAACCCTGGTTTTTTATGTTCACTGAACTCCCCTGAGTATAATAAAAGTAGTTTCAGTTCAGACATAATGGGTCCAAACAGAACCACAAGCAAATACTCTTGCAAATACCTACTTTCTGAACCCCGCTCCTGCTCACAGCTGCCTTTGCTTCTCCTTATGCCCTTTAGAGGGCCCCAAGCATCCTATATTACATAGCTATCAGTGATATACTGACACTGTTCAGCATTAGTGATATGATATGGGACACACTCAGCCCCCTGTTGAGCAGAAAGGGAAGCAAAAGCAGGCATGAGCAGGAGTGATGATCGGTAAGTAAATAGGGCCCGTTACCTGCTGAGGTTGCTCCAGCAGAAAATGACCTATTTAAACAAACAAAAAAAAACCACAGCAGGGGCCCACCATAGACTCTTTTTAGAATCTCTTTAAGAATAGTCTACCACCACCAAAATCATTGTGACAATGTGAAAATACCTTATCTTGTGTCAGAAATCAGTCCATAAAAAAAGGATCAGTGCACTCCCTAAATGTTATGCCAGGTACATATTACCATAAGGATTGATCAATTCCTTGTTAGCAATCTACAACTTTACAAAAAGTTTTTTTTTTGTCAAAGTGAAACCTTTTTGCTGAGAAAATTAACTTTTAATCCTTATGCAAGTAATCTGTACAGTGCACCTGGGAAGTGACCAGAGCACTCTTTTCCAGTTCTGATAACCCCCCTGTACCACCCCCTAACATAAAGATTGACAGGTCCCAATGTGTGGTGACCACAAGTGAAAACAGGAGCTCCAGGAGATGCAGTCATATATTAGGTGCATTGAATAGTGTATTTGCATACAGATTGAAAGTTTTTTCAACAATAACACTTTTAGGCTGGGGTCCCATGGGCCGGTGACTCCACAATTTGCCCACAGCAGAAACACCGCAGGAAAAATCGCCTGTTTTACAGTACAGGCAAAGTTCATGGCATTCAAGTGAAATGTAAAAACCACCATGCAGACACACCCTGATTTCCAAAATCGTGACGGTTTTGGAAACCACAGCATGTCAATTGTACCTACAGAAATGCCGGAGGTTTCCCCATAAGTATAATTGTAAGATAAAGTCCTCAAAGGAAAACTCCATGAACTTTCTGTTTAAAGCGTTGCGGGAAGAACCGCAATACGTTAACACTGCGGTTTTTGGCTGCTGGAAGTCCCGTGGGGCCTTAGCCTTAGAAACAAAACAATGCAACAATATATAAGTAATTTAGAGGTGATTTGGGTTGTTGTATACCCCTTTGGATAGGATGATGGATTCCATAGGAGATAATATTATGACTGAAGTATGATACGTTGAAAAAGAAGTATATTTCTTTAATAAGACATTTACAAAATTTATTATATTCACCTTAATTTATGAACAATTGTTTTATAATTGGGGTACATTTTAATGGGGTCATTTAAGTCACTTAGAAGCAGCCTAAAACATAGAAACTGGCCTTATTCTGTACTGCTGCTTTAGTGGCTTCCACCCTGACAAATACTGCAGGCTACAGGCCAGTAACTTCTGATATGAGGCTTTGAAGCTTTGTCATGTGATAATACTCCAACTATATTTGGAGTCTTAAATGTTGATGGCAGGCAAAATGAAAAGACCACAGTGCAGGGCCTTGTACTGTGGCTCAGTTCCTTTTACTTATAAGAATGAGCAGCGGTACCCAGTACACTCGCTCATACGGACAAGCCTTGGCCCCTTCATTCTGCTGATCTATGCAGGTCACATGGGTCTGACTATCACTAATGAAATAATGATGACAGATGAGACGACAACCCTTTTAACTTATTTTCAGAAAATGCTAATTCCCTGATCACAGCCTTATGTAACGGGAACAGACTTCAGCCCACAAACAAGCAAATCCTTGTTTGCCAACTGATAAAATCTTTAGTACAGTCGAAAAAATTATCAATAGTCGGCAGCACACTGCGCCATTTAAGCACTGGGTGTGTTGCCAATGTAATGCCAATGGCATGACAGTAAGAAAGATATGAGCCATTGCATTTGCAATCACTTATTATCCCCCTAAAATCATTGCAATGCAATAACAAGCTCCAATTGGCATGCTTATTGCTGATGTACGATTAGTATTGTTTGGGAATGTTCACATAGAGATTTTTTTGCCGTAGATTTTGAGACAGTAGCATAAATTTTTTTGTCTCTGCCTAACTCCAATTGAAATGAATGGGATAGTTGGGAAGAGTTTTTTTGAGGCAGATTCCAGGCAGCATAAGTATATGCAAATGTTCTACTGGGCAATCTGTTCTCTGACTGTATAAACCTTCATACATAGCGTCCTATCTGCTCCCTGACACAGAAAAAGAGAGATTTGAGCACAGTCAAGAAAGGAACTTCTTGTGTATTAACATGCCATCAGCCATAACACAAGCAGCCAGAAGAAGATACAAGTACATAGTAGACTTTTCTTACATTGTATGCTGTGAAATGCTGCAGAATCCTCTCGCCAGTCATTGTGTGAAGAGAGCCTGGCCCCATCCTCCCTCCACTCACTGTGAACCTGTCTTATTTATGAAGATACCTAAGTTCAGAACAAAGCAGTAACAGGAAGAGGACAGCAAATTAGGTAGAAGAGAGGAACCTAATGGTAGCAACTTTAGAGAGGTTTTAGAAATCAAGCTTTGTTTTCAGATGTGAATGTATGAATATAACCCTAAGGCCCTGTTCACATTTGCGTTCAGGTTTCTGTTCGGAAACCTATACGCATCAAAAAGCGGTTACCTTCAGGAAACCCGCTGACCCCATAGACTGTAATATGGGGCCCAGGTGGTTTCCGCATGAAACGTGCAAAGAGAAAAGTGCTGCTTGCAGGACTTTTCTCTATGCATGTTTCGTTGGGTAACTGAGTGGAAGACACACGGACCCCATTATAGTCTAAGGGGTCAGCAGGTTTCCCAGGTAACTGCTTTTTAATGCATATAGGTTTCCATTCGGGGGTCCCCAAGTCCCTGAATGCAGATGTGAATAGGTCCTAAGATGTATTCACATGTCATCAATTTGCAACATATCTTGTTGTCCCATACTATATATCTATATTGAGGATGCAGAAATCCAAAACAATTCCATCATTTTCATGAATGGAACTGATTTTCAGCTGAAACAAATTTACCTCCTGTGAATGCCCCCTTTTTGCCAACCAAACAAGACCTTTGTCAATATGACAACTTGGCTAATTCTTGTGCCGATCAACAGAAAATAAGGGATGACCAAAAACATTCATCAGATTTACGGGGTTATCCACTTTCCACAATTGGCGGCCTATCCTAAGAATAGGCTATCAATATTAGATCTGCAGGGGTCCTGGGTGTCGTACTCCTGCAGGTCAAATATTGACGTCAATCCTAAGGATAAGCCATTAATTGTAGGTAGTGGATAATCCCATTAAATCTGTCATGTTAACATACATTAGTGTAAAGGCAACTGGCAATTACAAAATAATTTACATTTTACATATGAAATTTGGGGCAATATTTGGCTTATCTGCCTAGGGCAGCAAAATGTCTTGTCCCAACCCTATGTAGCCTCACAGGCCATGTTCATGTGTTGAATACTTCATTTTTTTTTTTTTAAATAAAATCCCATTTGCATACTGAAACCTGCAGTGAATTGTAAGCCTACTGTAGGTTTTAAACTCAGCAGCATGCCCATCTCTTGCAGAACCTTGCAGTGGATTTTGCTATAGATTTCATCCAAACTGCAAGTTAAAGCTGTCTCCAGATCTGCATGAAATATGGTTTTGCCAGCTATTTTCCTATATTCTACAGATTCTGCGTACATTTTCCTCTTTTGGTTAATTTTATGATTTTATTTGTCTTGGAAGCAACTGTGGTACTGACCAGCGCCGCACCTCTAATGAGATGAGTTGAGGTGGCAGCCTCAGGCAGCGCTATCCTGTCAGCTGCGGTGGCTGGCATTTTGGCTGACCTAAGCCAGTCCAGGACAAGGTACGTGCGACCTGTCCTGGGCTGGCTTAGTGTTTTCAGCGGGGGAGGAGAGAGATGGCTTGGGGCGGCCCTGGAGACAGCGCTGCTTCACCACTCACCTATCGGCAACAGCGTTGCTCCAGAGACCGCCCACATCTTACACAGTCAGATTCAGGCCTCCCTGTCTTGTTCTCCGGACCCAAAACACCCCCCACCAGGAGAAATGAGGAGAATTGAGATTTGAGGAGTCAAAGATGACTGTGTTGCAAACTTTACAGAGACAAGTCACAGCTGGAAGAAGTGGCCATGGTGGTCCGAAGGGAAGAGACAGGAAATTTGGGAAGACGTCCTCCTGTAAGTAACAAAATATTACTGCACTGTATTCACTGTAATGTTACCACTAGCCTGCCCCCCTCCTCTCCCCCCCCCACTGCCTGAGGAGGACGTTCAAAAGACGAAATACCCCCCCCCCCCCCCCCCCCCCCCGTATTCAGTCGGGGGGGGGGGGGGCGTCTTTTGATCGTCCGCCTCAGGCAGCAAAGAGGTGAAGTTCACCACTGCCACTTACTACAAAACTTTTCCATGTTCCATTTTCTCTATGAGCACCTTTAGACATGCACTTGCATCTCTCCGTCGCTGTGCTCATAATTTAGAATGTTCTAGACATCCATAATTTCTGATAGATTACATCTAGCTACGCCTTTATGAAACATGGACAATACAACATGGGAGATGTAGTTACCAGAGCTTCTGGTTGCAGGCAGTGATTTATTCAATCAATATGGCAGGCAAAAGCTAGAGCAATTTATTCTAGAAAAGCAACTTAAAAGACAGTGAAGCAATAATAGAAATTTGTTATATTCTGGACTCGTCAGGGATATGAGTTTATGTCTGCTGGAATTTCCTTTAAAATGAAATTTACCACTTCTCTTTTCAAATTTCCTACTTCTCTTCTTTGAATTAAAAAAAAAAAAAATTTCCTACTTCTCCAAATTTCTAATACAAGATATCTCTCATCCATGCTCACTGGTTTTCAGAGCATAGTATCATTTGCAAATATTAATATAGTACACAGTAAGTATATGTTCACATGGGTTTTCTTGCAGGCTGAAAAATCTGCTTCAGGAATTCCGAGTCTGTTTTTGACAGTTTTTCTTTTTACACAATGTGCTTTTCTATGTTTTTTTTTTACTTCAGCACACTGTATGGGCCTGGAAAATCTGCTTCAAAAAAACGTTGCTTTTTTTTAAACCTCCCATTGATTTTAGCAGGTTTCTGTCTAAAGATATCTCATGTCACTTTTTATCTAGAGGAAAACATTTGCTAATGACTCACATTGAAATGAATGAGATACAGTTTTTTTGAGGCTGGATTCAACCTCAAAATCTTCATGCAAAAAACTCTGTGTGAACAAACCCTAAAGATCAAAAATAGATGCATTAAAGGGATTATATCATTAAAATCACATTTTTTCTCAATCACACTTAGGTATAGCCTTAAGACTGGCTATTTTTCTGCTACCCTTAGATGCCTTCTCCGCGCCGCCGTTATGTAGAAATCCTGGTTTTTGTCTGTATGCAAATGAGTTCTCTTGCAGCACTGAGGGTGGTCCCCAGCGCTCAAACAATGCTGCGAGAGAAATCTTCAGTGCGGCCTCTATCTTCTTCAGGAACGGCCTCTTTGCGCGTCTTCTTCCGGAGCTGGGTTCAAACATCTACATATGCGCAGTCAGCTCTGCCACTGGGGCTCGGGCAGAGTTGACTGCACACAGCTGACTTACTCAGCTGTGTAAATGGCCATTTTTCTTGTGGCCGGGGGCATGCGCAGTCTGCTCTGCCCGAGGCCTAGAAGATTGAAACACAGTACAGAAGAAGACACAGGGAGAGGGAGTTCCAGAAGAAGATGGAGGCATTGCTGGAGATTTCTCTCGCAGCATTGGGGACGCCCTCAGTGCAGTTTTAGCGCTGGGGACCGCCCCCAGTGCTGCGAGAGAACTCATTTGCTTACAGACAAAAACCTGGATTTCTACAAAATGGCGGCGCGCAGAAGACATCTAAGGGTAGGAGAAAAATAGCCAATCTTAAGGCTATTCCTACGTGTGATCGAGAAAAAATGTGATTTCAATTATATAATCCCCAGTGCTGCGGGAGAACTCATTTGCATACAGACAAAAACAGGATTTCTACCAAACAGCGGCGCAGAGAAAACATCTAAAAGTAGGAGAAGAATAGCCTTTCTTAAGGCTATACCTACGTGTGATCGAGAAAAAATTTGATTTTAATTATAAGAATCCCTTTAAAAAGAAGACCTTGTGCATGTCTGATCACAGGCTGTTTGTCAGCCTAAATGCCTGAATAGTGTTAAGGTTGGATGAAGACACCAGTCCATCAAGTCCAACCTATAACCCTACAGTTCCAGGGGAAGGCAAAAACCTCAGTGAGGCTTATGCCCATTGTCCCATTTCAGTAGAAAAATTCCTTCTCAACTGTAATCTAGTAATCAGTATAAAACCCTGGATTTGTCCTTAACTAAATCTAGAACCCATAACTCGTAATATTGTTCTGTTCAAGAAAGACATGCAAGCCCTCTTTCATTCTAGATAGCACTGGGCTTTTTTTTTTTAATAAAAAAAATAAAATATATATATATATATATATTTTTTTTTATTTAATCTCAATTTTCTTGTTTTTGTTTAAAAAGAAAAGCAAAAAAAAAACCTAAAGTTTAGTGAGCTGGCACTGGAGTCAGATCTTTTTGTCGCAGGATTCCTCATTCTACTTGAAGAATTGTAGATTATAGCCGGTGGCTGGAGGAGAAAGCCTGCAAGGATAATATCATCGGCTAGACAGGCTGTGGGCAACTGAAGGGTGTGTGTGGTGGGACTTAAAGGAACTGTGCCATTAAGAACACTTCTTCCCTATCCACAGGACAGGGGAAAACACAGCATGTTAATTTTAGCAGAAACACAAGGGTATTCCACGTACATTTAATAAGGGAAGGAAAAAGCAGAGAAAATTCAGCGTAAACTTAATCACAAGTTTGTCAGAAAAAAATACAATATCTTAAAGTGGTTGTTCTATGAAGTGAAGACTGCAGGACTTTCCTTCCACATTCAACCGGAACGCAGCTAGCCTGAATGTGGGTGGGACTGGTGGTGAATGATGCTTCCGTTCACTTCAATGGGAGCGATGTACTTTGGCTCATTGCCCTTGGAAGGGATAAATAATTTGACAGAGACGTATTCCCTATAAAATTTCTGGATGGTTTGCTGTGTACCAGCCCTAAGTCAGACCACAGGTACACGGTGCTTCTAAGACCGTCACTAACAAAATGAGTATTTTCGCAGTCTGGTCTCTCTAAATAGAGTAATTTGTGGCTGAATATATTGTAACTCCTCTCAGTATATCATAAACATACCAATGACTCATACATACAAGTCAAAAAATGCTTATACTGTACTATATTACAATGGTACACATTCTTTCAACATCATATATATTTTATTAGCCCTACTTTTGTTTATTGTAGTGCATACTCCTCCAGATATGAAACAAACTTGCTGAGTATGTATTTGTATATCAGTATGTCTACACTGTTACCGCACCTACAATCTCGGGTGCAGTGTGACCTTAGGTTTAGCACCTCTGTCTTGTTTATTTATGGTTCATATGCCTCCAACTTTGACACTATGTTGCAGAGTATGTGTTTATATAACAGTATGTCATCACTGCTATCCCGACAGATCACTTGGGTGTAGTGTGACCATAGGCAGGGGTGATATTAGACAAAATGTGGCCCTGGGCAAAATTAAAAAGTGGGGCCCAAATCCTGACATGCCAACAACACCATCATATTTAGACATTTTAGAAGTCAGTGCTTCACTTCCATCAGCAGTGATATAGTCTTAAAAGATTCCAAAAAAAAAGGATAAACATATATATATTATTGTGAAACCACCATGTGTGTACCGCTATACTGGGGAGGAGTATTACCATTATACAGACAATTACAAAACAAAACTCATAGGCCTCAAAACCCTGACCAAAAAACTCTGTGTGAGCTTACCCTCAGGGGCCTTTATATACACAAGGAATTAACCCTACTCATCCCAAAACCTGAAGTGGCTGAACGGAGTAGAGACACGCCCAATTCCTACTCCAGCGGCCAGACCTTTATACCAGGGTTTTGGTAAAACCTTCAAAGGAACACAGCTTTCTTACTTCCAAGCTTTCCCAGATGTTTTTAGAAGGTATATGACAGGAACCTGGGAGAAATGTATACATCTTCTTCCAATGTTCCCCTTGTCCTGTCACAACAGGCAGTTCATTCATTTCTGGCTGTGCTCAGGTTGAGTGTGAAGCTGGGAAAAAAGTCTTGCAGTTTTCACTTCATGAGACAACCATTTTAAAAACCTTTCACAAGATCCAAGTCCAGGTCCTTGCAACATTTAATACGTGCCCTTCCACTGATTCCAGGACAGTTAAAACATTTTCTCTAGTCCCACCTTTTCCAAGTAATCAATGCTGTTAGCTTTGGTGCTTTTAGGCTCTGTACTGCCAGGAGGGTGGTGTCAGGTAGGAGCAGTTGCGATTCTGATCATGCCCCCCGCCTGACACCGCCCTTCTGATATGAGCTTAAAAAACACATCAAGCACAACAATTAGCAGTATTGATTTCTTTACGAACAGTGGGGCTAGAGAGAAAGTTCCAACTGTGATGGAATCAACGGAGCTGTACCTGTTGATGCTAAGAACTTTAATTGGTGGAGGTGGTGAAAAGTCCTCTTTAAAATGTAAAAGACAGGGACGTAGCTATAGGGTTTACCGTGGTAGTGTTCACTGCTAGGTCCCAGAGGCCAGTATTATTGATATCACATGGCAAATCAGGGCCCCATTAAATATTTGGGGCTCAGGAGCTTCAAGTCTCTGCTACAAGGAGTTAATAAAGTTTGGTGTGTTGTAATAATGTGTATGTCAGGAGTCGGGCTGGAACCTCCACAGCAATGCACAGAGGTTGCCGTCCCTCTCCTCTTGCAATACCCGCTCCGGCACTTCCAGGTTGCTCAAGCGGAGGACTGGACCTTGCGCAGTAACTTGCGAGGGTTGACGGTCTTCTGCTTGTCCAGGAGCATGGACTTCCAGGTCAGGGAGTCAGGCGGTGAGCTGGAGTTTATTTAAGTTTGACTCTGGCTCGCCGCTGGTTATTCAGTTTCTCCTGTGCATCAGCTCCACTCTGCATTTCTTCCCTTCGGTCCTGCTTCCTGACTGTTTTTTCCTTCTGACCACAATTCCTGTCTGCTGATTCCTCGGCCTTCTGTTGGGACCACCACCATGTGAGTGGTTTTCAGGTTTCTTGGTCCTACTGTAACTTGTGGTGCGCTGTGTGTGACGCTCTCCGGGTGGCTACGGTTCTGGGTCCCAGAATTTACTAAGTTCATCTCCACCATCAGGAGAGCTCTGGTGAAAACCTCTGGAGCCCAGTTCCACTTCAGTTTGGGGGGCGTTGGACGCACAGTGCTGTTTTACCTCAGTGTGCAGGGGAATCCGGTTACCCGGGACTAACTATCTGTCTTACACTGCATTTAGTTCATAACAATGTATTTATTTCAAATTTCTTTTTATTGTTCTATTTGTGCCATTCCAAGCCTGAACATAATATAGCTTGCAAGAGCTTACAATCTATAAGGAGACACAAGAAGTAAGAGGGCTTGTCCAGTACAATGGTCCAGCCATCTTTTAATAGATAAGGTCATATAACTGAAGCTGTATGAGCCATTCACCAGCTGGTATCTGTGAATAGACAGATACTATGTGCATGGAGCAGGGGCGTAACTACCATGGTAGCAGTGGAAGCGGCTGCCACAGGGCCCGGGACATTAGCGTGCCCGGTGACAGGCGCTACCGTTTTTTTTTTTTTTTTTTTTTAATAGGCCGTTACCTCTGGAGTTACTCCAGACAGTAACGGGCCCTATTTACTTACCCATTCTGGCTGGGCCGGGATCGGTAAGTGACACCGCGGGCCCCACAAAGACTATCATTATACATGGGGGGTCTTTGCAGACCCCCGAGTATAATGATCGGAGGCCCGGGTGAGGTAAGAAACATAAAAAAAACACTGTTACTAACCTCTCAACGATCCGGGTAGGCCTAGTCGTCTGATGTCTCTGACGTCCCATGACCCCGGCCTGCGTCCCGGGTCATGTGACGTCCGACGTCATTGAAGAAGGCCGACAGCGGATGCCCACAGCATAGGAGCTGGGGGACAGTTAAGAAACAGTAGTTTTTTTATGTTTTTATTCCCCCGGGTCTCCGATTATTATATGCTGGGATCTGAAAAGACCCCAGAGTATAATAATTATTTATGGGTGTCCACAGTAGGGCATAATACTGTGTGCAGGGGCCACTATGGGGTACAATACTGTGTGCAGGGGACACTATGGGGGATAATACTGTGTGCAGGGGCCACTAAGGGACATAATACTGTGTGCAGGGGCCACTGAGGGACATAATACTGTGTGCAGGGGCCACTGAGGGACATAATACTGTGTGCAGGGGCCACTAAGGGAGATAATACTGTGTACAGGGGCCACTAAGGGACATAATAGAGCGCGCAGGAATGCGGAGGAGGGGGTCAGTCGAGATCTTCGGCATCGGTGTCGTTCGGGGGGGGGGCCATGTCAAAAGTTCGCCACGGGGCCCTGCCATTCCTAGTTACGCCACTGGCATGGAGGGTCCGGTTCTGAGGAATAAAGCAGAAAGGATAGCTTAGGATAAGAAATGTTATCTTTGTGTGTGGAGGTGTAGAACAATGAGATCAGGTCATGTGATAATACTGCCTAAACGGATGTGATTTTAGGATATGTCTGAAGATGCCTTAGTTGAGCACTATTCAGATTGTCTGGGGTAGAGTAATTCATAGCATCGGTGCAGCTTGAGAAAAATCTTGCACATGGGAGTGGTATGTTCGGGTAATAGAGGATACAAGCCTATGGTCATTGGCAGAGTGTAGAGGATGGTTAGGGTGGTAAACAGTGACGGCAGAGGAGATTATATGGAGGTGCAGCGCTATGGATGGATTTATAGGTGAGTTTAATAAGTTGAGATTGTATTCTGTGGTGGATGGACAACCAGGGACACAAGGTTTTTTTTAATATTTTATTCTTAATTGTATAGCGCCATCATATTCTGCAGTGGTTTACAGATATAGTCAGTCACTGCCCCATATAGGGCTCACAATCTACATTCCCTATCAATATGTCTTTGGAGTGTGGAAGGAAACCGGAGGACCCCCTCGCAAACACGGGGGGAACATATAAACTCCTTGCAGATGTTGTCCTTGCCAGGATTTGAACCCAGAACTCCACCACTGCAAGGCTGCAGTATATCTGTTTACAGAATGATGAATCTGACAGCTGCATTCAGGACAGATTGTTAGGGAAGAGTTTAGTATGAGGAAGTTCAAGTAGTAGAGAATTGCAATAATCAAGACGAGAGCGGTGGTGATGGAGCCTAGGAGAGGTGATTAAAACTGTCTGTTATGTTTCCTAACATCTCCTGAGCCTCTGCTCATTATACTCCGGGGTCTGAAGAGACCCTGTTGTATAGTAATAGTTCATGGGTGGTGAACCTCTAAAAATGTTTGCAGTATTTGTAACGAACACCATAGTGGCCACTATGGAACATTATACTGTGTGGAGGGTCACTATGGGTCATTATACTGTATGGAGGACACTATGGGACATATAGAATATATAGAATAAAATATAAAGTTATCACTCTCATCCACAAGGCTCTCCATAATGCCGCACCTCCATACATTTCCTCTGATAGGGACATATGGATCCCTCCGTATGTTGTAGAGGTCCTAATTAGATAATTAATTAACAGGCCTAGATGGACTGCAGCCATCTTTCTTTTAGGCCTGGAGAACTGATTAAAGACACAAGATGGTAGTGTATCAAAAGAGTTCTGATTTTATTATAAGAAAAAGGTAGTTTAAATACATTACAGACAAAGAGCTGGCTTGGCTATTCTAATTAGTACAATCATGATTGGTTATAGAGATATAAGACAAGCCTGGCACATGGCTATTGGCTGAGGCTCATTATAATCTGCATCTCATTATAGCTTTCCACACTGGGATGGACTTTCCCATGAAACAAAGAAGGATTCAAAATACTTATGTGTGAGCTAACATCCCAGACTATGTCTATATGTACACTCACCGGCCACTTTATTAGGTACACCATGCTAGTAACGGGTTGGACCCCCTTTTGCCTTCAGAACTGCCTCAATTCTTCGTGGCATAGATTCAACAAGGTGCTGGAAGCATTCCTCAGAGATTTTGGTCCATATTGACATGATGGCATCAAACAGTTGCCGCAGATTTGTCGGCTGCACATCCATGATGCGAATCTCCCGTTCCACCACATCTCAAAGATGCTCTATTGGATTGAGATCTGGTGACTGTGGAGGCCATTGGAGTACAGTGAACTCATTGTCATGTTCAAGAAACCAGTCTGAGATGATTCCAGCTTTATGACATGGCGCATTATCCTGCTGAAAGTAGCCATCAGATGTTGGGTACATTGTGGTCATAAAGGGATGGACATGGTCAGCAACAATACTCAGGTAGGCTTTGGCGTTGCAACGATGCTCAATTGGTACCAAGGGGCCCAAAGAGTGCCAAGAAAATATTCCCCACGCCATGACACCACCACCACCAGCCTGAACCGTTGATACAAGGCAGGATGGATCCATGCTTTCATGTTGTTGACGCCAAATTCTGACCCTACCATCCGAATGTCGCAGCAGAAATTGAGACTCATCAGACCAGGCAACGTTTTTCCAATCTTCAATTGTCCAATTTCGATGAGCTTGTGCAAATTGTAGCCTCAGTTTCCTGTTCTTAGCTGAAAGGAGTGGCACCCGGTGTGGTCTTCTGCTGCTGTAGCCCATCTGTCTCAAAGTTCGACGTACTGTGCGTTCAGAGATGCTCTTCTGGCTACCTTGGTTGTAACGGGTGGCTATTTGAGTCACTGTTGCCTTTCTATCAGCTCGAACCAGTCTGGCCATTCTCCTCTGACCTCTGGTATCAACAACGCATTTCCGCCCACAGAACTGCCGCTCACTGGATGTTTTTTCTTTTTCGGACCATTCTCTGTAAACCCTAGACATGGTTGTGCATGAAAATCCCAGTAGATCAGCAGTTTCTGAAATACTCAGACCAGCCCTTCTGGCACCAACAACCATGCCACGTTCAAAGGCACTCAAATCACCTTTCTTCCCCATACTGATGCTCGGTTTGAACTGCAGGAGATTGTCTTGACCATGTCTACATGCCTAAATGCACTGAGTTGCCGCCATGTGATTGGCTGATTAGAAATTAAGTGTTAACGAGCAGTTGGACAGGTGTACCTAATAAAGTGGCCAGTGAGTGTATATATCATGGCAAAAGAGATAAGATGAGATGTTCCAACTTAATTAACAATGAGCTACATAGATTGTGTATGTACACACTCTAAGTGACCTTCATATACCATAAAATATGGCAGAGTGCCCAGATACCATAAGATTAATACTTTTGTTGGTTATGTGTCCATACATCATGTAAAGGAGATAAGAGATATACAAAGTCAGCTGCATCTTCTCAAAATGAGGCCCTTGAGAGATAATGATTAGCAACCTATGCATTAAAGTTCATTATCACATTCCTTAAAGTCTAACAAGGGGCCTCCTTGACTTAAGCAGAAAAATACATACTTATACAGTTTATATGTGAAAGAGTACAAGATGGCTGCCAAAATACAAAGATGGAGGACTTAACTCTAACACCTCCCTCATCTCTGTCTACCGCCCAACCCGTGTTCTCCGTTCACTCAATGACCTAACACTTACATCCTCTATTATCAGAACCTCCCACGCTCGTATACAAGACTTCTCCCGAGCTGCACCACTTCTCTGGAATGCTATACCCCGGACAATTAGATTAACTCCCAATTTCTACAGTTTCAAACGCAAACTAAAGATGCATCTTTTCAGACAGGCCTATCACAATTTCTAATGTAAACCCTTAACCCTCCTCTGTCCCCGCTCCCACATTTCCCCACATGATATGATGATAGGCCCAAGCTCCATCCACATGTTAAGGACATGACTGTTGATGGCTCATAAAGTCTTATGTTTATGTAAGGACAGTAACCTCTATTACAAAAGTGTCTGACCTCTGCATAAGCAATACCGCCCCTGCTACCTCTTGTGTCACCCCCTCTACCTCATAGATTGTAAGCTCTTGCGAGCAGGGCCCTCAGTCCCATTGTGTGAAATGACGTTCTTTGTAATGTATCTTTCTGTCTGTATTTGAACCCTACAAATTGTACAGCGCTGCGGAATATGTTGGCGCTATATAAATAAAATTTATTGTTATATTATTATTAGAATGTATGAAGGAATGATTATATTGTGTAGAGGAGCTACTATGGGACTTTATACTGTGTGGAGGAGGCACTATGGGACAATATACTGTGTAAATGGAGCGTTTATCTGTGTGGGGGCCAGAAAAGGGGACATTATGCTGTATGGGGGTGGGAAAGTCCATGTCAAAAGTTTGATATGAGGCCCAATCATTGCTAGATACGACCCCTAGAATAGAGTGAATTAGTTTGATAATGGAGGGGGGGGGTATATTTTCACAGTAAGAAAAGGGCAGATTCTGGAGATGTTTTTAAGGTTCAGGCGACAAGAGCATGCAAGTGTCTGAATATGTGGGTACTGGTGACATGATGGAACATGACAGACCCCATTATACGTCAAGTACAGATGTGTCACAGCAGACTTTCTTATCTAGCAGATAAGCCTCTGGTAAGGTGACAGCTTTGTACTTCCCTGACAGGCATAGTCCAGCTAAGTCACTGCATTAGACCTCAGCCACACTTACCCTGACAGGCTGCAAACCAATCAGGGGCGGCTCACTGCCTGATACTACAGAATCCAGCATAAAGCACAGCAGCCCCGCACTGGCAGTGATCTGACAGCAGGAGTGAGGGTGCGCAGCACGTACACCGTCAGCTGCACGGTAACAGAACAAAGAGCAGCTGTGTACGCGGATATGGGGCGGGCGCAGGCGTCTCATTGGCGGAGCCAATAGCCATTCCTCCAGACTGCTCCGCCCCACGCGCGGGGTTCTTCTCCGCTAACATTTCAACAAAACAAGTCAAAAATCCCTGAGCAGTACAAAACAAGCTCTGATTGGTTCACTGCTGGGCTGATAAACGACGGAGCTCTCTCATTGGTCAGCTCCAACAGCTGCTGCTGACTGCTTACCCTATGGTGAGCTGTTTTTGTGGTGACGCGCCTGTTGCTGGCTCTGTGAGTGGAACTGAGGGGGTGTGGATGCCTGTTGTTTGTAACCGGGGAACGGAGATGGAGCCGGGCAGAACGGTACTGAGTGGCGCGGATATGCTGTCTGGTAATGAGAGACAAGAGGCCGGTACAGCTGCAGTGCCAGTGCCGTCTGCCCGGGACGTGAAAGTGCAGCAGGAAAAGCTGTCAGGAGTTGTGAAGAGTGTGCACCGGAGCCTGCGGAGGAAGTATCTGGAAGGTACGGCTTAGAGGCAGGCCCAGTCACATGAGCGCTGCAGTCCTTGTTCCTTACTGCTGGCATGTTATTCTTACACTAGACTGGTGACTTAGCAATGCCCATACAGTGCGGTGCAAATAATAAGACCATGGAGTGCTGGGGATCTAAATACCCATACAGTGCTGGGCTACAATAATACCTATACAGTGCGGCACTGTGCTGGGGACATCATACCCATACAGTACAGCACAGTGTGGGGAACAGTAATGTACTAGTGACCTACTAAAACCTATACAGTGCAGCACTGTGCTGGGGATATAGTATATTCATAATACCCATACAGTGCTGGGCTACAATAATACCTATACAGTGCAGCACAGTGCAGGGGACATCATACCCATACAGTGCTAGGTTACAATAATACCTATACAGTGCAGCACTGTGCTGGGGATATAGTATATTCATATTACCCATACAGTGCTGGGCTACAATAATACCTATACATTGCAGCACAGTGCAGGGGACAGAATACCCATACAGTACAGCACAGTGTGGGAAACATAGTAATGTACTAGTGACCTACTAAAACCTATACAGTGCAGCACTGTGCTGAGGATATAGTATATTCATAATACCCATACAGTGCTGTTGACATAACATTATACTGCTGACCTAATTATACACATATAGTGCTTGGGCCATAATAACAACCATACAGTGCTGTGAATATAATATGCTGGTGACCTAATAATATCTGTACAGTGCTGGGGATCTATTCATACCTATACATGTGCAGGAAACATAGTAATGTTCTAGTGATCTAATGATGCCCATACAGTACTGGGGTTGTAATAATGTACCCATATAGTGCAGCACAGCACGGAGGACATAATACCCATACAGTGCAGGAATCCTAATAATGTACTGGTGATCTAATAATGCCCATACATTGCAGCACAGTGTGGGAGATGTAATAATGTTGTGTTGATCCAATAATACACATACAGTTCTGACTTAATGTACTGGTGACCAAATTATACCCATATAGTACAACACAGTGCTGGGGACATAACAATGTACAAGTCCCCAATAATAATACCGATACTGTGCTGGGGACGTGAAATGATGTACTTGTGACCTAATAATACCTGATAGTGTAGGATTGTGCAGGAAACATAATAATGTACTGGTGGCCTGATAATACCTTTACAGTGCTGGGGACATTGTAACTACAGTGCAGCACTGTGTGGGGGACACAGTAATACCTATACAGTGCTACACTTTGCTGGGGACATGATACTGTAGTGATCACCCATACATATACATAATCTACTGGTGACCTAATAATGCTAATACAATTTGTTGATGATATAACATTTATTCAATATAGTTCTGTGGTGGAGAAATAATACCTCCACAGCTTTTATTTTGTATTCTGCACCTGAAAAATGAAAGCTACGTTGTGATTGGTTGCTATAGACAACTACATTTTGCTGTAAGACAGTTTTAATAAATTTGCCCCTTTGCACAATTGCTAATGTAAAGTACATGTACCATGAACTACCTACCTGACAGCCAGCCCCCACGCTGATCAGTTGTACGGGCCTATTCTAGATTATGTACTATAAATGTCAGAAGCAAATTTCTCTAGTCCCTGTATACTTTGGCTGGGCACAGTCACTGCAGCTCAGACCTCATGGCCGTCAGTGGGAACTAAACTGCAGTACTGATTCCCGGCCACTACACAAGACACAAATCCAACTACTTCAAGCCCTGTTGCGTATCGTATAGTCGCTAGAAGCATCGCCATACAGCTGATCGGTGGGAGACTGACAGCCGCCCTCTACAGCGAACAGATATTTATTACCTATGGTAAGGATAGGCCATAAAATCGTTTGAAGTGTGTCTCCAGTTATAAAAACTCGTCATAAATGAAAAGGACTGGTTAATATATGAAAAATTGTAATATCTTATTAAAAAATATATATATTTTCCTCTCCACTTTTCAGGCAGTTTTTTTCCATATTTGTCAATGAAGAGGGGAGGAGTAAGAGGCGGCTGCTGGAAAAGACACTCAAATAATTGCTGCTGCACTATGTGTTCTTTTAACGCTGAAATTCTTGTAGATTAGATAATAGCAGTGCACAGAATGAGGCAATACATCATTTAACCAGCCGCCAGCAACCTCTTGCTCCATCCCTCCCTTTTCCATAGTTCTGTGTGTGAGGCTGTATACAAGACTGAATCTTGTGTAGACAGTCAGATTGAAGATAAGAAGGAGGAAAACGGTTTAATAAGTTGTGAAGAAAACGGATCTCCTTAGAAGGGTTGTCCAGGATAAGTGTTTTTTTGTCTTTGTTTTTTCCCAAGGGGAGGTGGGGACCAAAACCATGTACATATACTTGCCTGTCCCTGGTGCTCTAGTGTCTCCCATCACGGTCTGGCCCTGCTGCTCTAGGATCTCATCCCATGTCCTTTCCTGAGGCTGCTGATTGGCCATAGCGGTCACGTGTTGCAGGGACTTCCTCCAGAAGAAGAACCCAGAAGCAGCAGGCGCTGGGGATAGGTGAGTATGGTTTGGGGTTTTTTTGTTTTGCTTTTTTACCTTCCCCGTACTTGCCAAAAAAAAAAAAAAAAAAAAAAGCTTGTCCTGGACAAGATCTAGAATATTTGGAGAGTTTTGTCATTTTAGCTGTTGTTGGTGATGATGGTACCCCTAAAAATAATGTGACCAAAGGGACATGTTAAATCAAGTTGTGTCTACAATCTTGTAATCAGTCAGTGGGCCTGTATATAGGGCTACAGACACTGTGCTGTTTGGTGACATGGTGTGTACCACACTCAACATGGACCAGAGGAAGTGAAGGAAAGAGTTGTCTCAGGAGCTTAGAAAGAAAATTATAGACAAGCATGTTAAAGGTTGTAAGACCATTTCCAAGCAGCTTGATGTTCCTGTGACTACAGTTGCACATATTATTCAGAAATGTAAGAACCATGGGACTGTAGCCAACCTCCCTGGACGTCGCCACAGGAGGAAAATTGATAAGGAATCAAAGAGATGGATAATACGAATGGTAACAAAAGAGCCCAGAAAAACTTCTAGAGAGATTAAAGTTGAACTTCAAGCTCAAGGAACATCAGTGTCAGATCGCACCATCTGTCGTTGTTTGAGCCAAAGTGGACTTCTTGGGAGACAACCAAGGAAGACACCATTGTTGAAAACAAACATAAAAGCAAGACTGAAATTTGCCAAACTACATGTTGACAAGCCACAAAGCTTCTGGGAGAATGTCCTAAGGACAGATGAGACAAAACTCAGTCTTTTTGGTAAGGCACATCAGCTCTATATTCACAGACGGAAAAATGAAGCATATCTTGAAAAGAACACTGTCCCTACTGTGAAACATGGAGAAGGCTATGTTATGTTCTGGGGCTGCTTTGCTGCATCTGACACAGGGTGTCTTGAATCTGTGCAGGGTACAATGAAATCTCAAGATTATCAAGGGATTCTAGAGAGAAATGTGCTGCCCAGTGTTGGGAAGCTTGGTCTCTGTTGCAGGTCATGGGTTGAGCAACAAGATAATGACCCAAAACACACAGCCAAGAACACCCAAGAATGGCTAAGAGGAGAACATTGGACTATTCTGAAGTGACCTTCTATGAGCCCCGACCTAAATCCTATTGAGCACCTTTGGAAGGAGCTGAAACATGGCATCTGGAAAAGGCTCCCTTCAAACCCGAGACAACTGGAGCAGTTTGCTCATGAGGAGAGTGCCACAATACCTGCTGAGAGGTGCTGAAGTCTCATTGACAGTTACAGGAATCGTGTGATTGCCTCAAAAGGTTGTGCAACAAAATATAAAGGGAACCATCATTTCTGTCCAGGCCTGTTTTGAGTTTTATTTTTTATTTTTTTAATTCTGTTGAAGCGAAAGGCAATGTCTGACTTTTTCATTTGTTCATTTTCATATAATTTTTATTCATTACTTTTGTCAGATTCTAGTTATTTCTGTGACCATTGTGGGTTTTTCTTTCATTAAATGAGGGGGACCAACAATTTTGTCAGTGTGTATATAATCAACTAGCCTCTGTCCGCGACTTCATCTGCGTGTTGTTGGCGTTGATGATCCGCCTATATTCAGCAAATTGCTGCCGTCAATAGTTTGTCTGCTCTGGCGTTTCGGCAGTTCTCAAGCTGCCCTGCTGCTGAATTTGTTCCTCGCGCCGTACCTGTGATTGTTCTGGCATCTCAGCAGCTGGCTGGGACACCATATAATGAATGTGTTGTTGGTGTCGAAACGCCTGCTCCGGCATTTCGGCTGCGTTAAGAGCCGCTTGACACTTAGCTTGATCAATCCTCCTGATCTCCACTTGAGGAGAAGTCTGTGACTTCTGGCTACCTTCATAGCTCTCATAGTTTTAGAATTTTGTGATAAATTTAGATTTTCTTTTTCCCAGCATGCTTAAAATTGGCAAACTGACAATTTGGATTAAAGGTGTTTTCCCATGTCAGTATCTCAGCACTGGAGCAGATCAGATAATTTGCAAATGCTTGCGACACAGTGGCCTCAGTGTTATCTGTGTGTTTACATAGAGAGATAACAGACCTGGTTTTTATTGGCTACCTCTAATTAGCTGAGACACTGCTGCTGGCAAGAGCAGTTTAATATAGTATATGAACATAAATTCATAAGTCGTGAAGCCATGTCATTTACCAGGATAAAAAGTAGCCTATGTATTAATCGAGGTTACAATCTATCTATGTGCCAAATTTAATCCAAATCGGTTCAGCCGTTTTTACGTGAAAGAAGAACAAACATACAAAGAATATATTTTTAATTTTAATATATATTTTTTTTTTATATTTTATAATATTTGTAGGATATGGGCTGAAAGTGCAGCTTTAATTTGAGAGTATTTGTATCCTAATTGGAGTAAGGGTTTAGGAATTGCAGCTCTGTAATATGTAGCAGTCTCTTTTTCAAGGACCAAAGGTAGTTGCACAGTTATCTCCAAGTTATTTAATGAGCTCTTCAATTAAGCAGGTAAAAGGTCTGGAGTTGATTCCAGGTATGACACTTGAATTTGGAAGCTGTTGTTGTGTACCCACAACATGTGGTCAAATGAGCTCTCAATGGAAGTGAGGTTAGGGTCCATGCAGCAAAAACGCATTGTGTTTTTTTGGGGGGGTTTTTCATTGCATTTTTGCTGTGTCTGTGTGTGTTTCCCCTGTGATTTCTTCTTCCCTATAAATATTTTGATATTCTGTTCATCAGGGTGTGCTCTATTTTTGGTCCGTTTTCACAGATCGCACCATACGCTGCAATGTATGAGGGATACAGGAAAACAGGCGCCCCATGGTTGTAAAACGGGCATGAAAAACTACAAGATTTCCATATTTTGTAGAGTTTTCCTAGTGTTCTCCTTGTGTAAGCTGAAGGTTACTGTATTAGATGTTTGTGCCTTCTTTTATGACCTGTTGGTGTTCTCACATACTAATCTGTTTATGGTGGTAATGGAGTCCTTGCAACATCCTATGAATCATGATGGGCTTGTAAGTTCTTCATCAGCTACTTAGTCAACTGAAATCTTTTTTTCTGTGGAGAGTAAAATATGTCAAAGGTTGAAAACTCTTGGCTATGAACAATGTTATTATCATAACACTTAAGAAAACAGGCTGACAAGGATTTGTGCAGATGTTGTGTACACATTAATTAAATTATAAGCCTTTTTATCCTTATCTATCTCTAGATAAAGCTAGCTCTATGTACCAGTGCAGGCTTAAGATCATAGATTTCTCAAATCAAAAGGTGTCCATACACTGTAGGCTAGATCAGTGGTTCTTAACCAGGGTTCGATCAAACCCTAGGCCATATGTACGGTTCATTTTGTGTACCAGTAAAAAAAACATATACCTATGTCTTGAATTTGGAAATAAATCACATTTGATTTATCACTAAAGAAGGGTTCGGTGAATGTGCATATGAAACTGGTGGGTTCGGTACCTCAAACAAGGTTAAGAACCACTGGGCTAGATTCACATAAGTGTTTGATTCTACGTACAACACTCTGTCCCTCATTATGCTTAAGATCGTCAGAGAGAGAGAAGTCCTGCAAGGAGGACCCCCATTATAGTCTATGGGTTCCGCTGTTTACCACATGTAACTGTTTTTTAAAAGGACAAGATTTCTGTCCTTTGGGTCCCCAAGCAGACCCAATGGACATAAACCCAATTGCTAGTGTGAACCTAGCATTAGACTAAGTTAACTTCTGTGCCGGAGTCTCTGTTGTTCAGTGCAAGGAGATAAGTAAATTAATTAATAAAAATATACACACACACCTGATATGCTAGTACACACAAATACATAATAAAAAAAACCAAAAAACAAAACACTCCTTCATTAAAGCAAACTACCGTTACTTATCACTACTTTATTTTAAAAAAACAAAACACAAAACTGACTGTTAAGCTACTTAACCGCTTAAGAACCAGACTATTTTTCCTGGTTCAGCAATGAACACTCTTTTCGGATCTTTTTCGTAAATGCAGTTTTGGGGTTTTTTTTTCCTCCCTTAGGGCTCGTTCATATCTGCGCCCGGTCTCTGTTCTGCAGGTTTCCGTTTCCTGCATAAAACAGAGCAGAATACGGAAACCTGCTGGAGGCTTTCTCACCCATTCATTTGAATGGGTGAGAAAGCTGTCTGGCCGTGAGCGGCGGTGAGCGTTTTATAATCCGGACACAGAGTCGGACATGCAGTACTCTGTGTCCGGATTAAAAAATCTGGTTTCGCGGCGAAGAGCATAAAACGCTCACCGCCGCTCACGGCCGGACCCGGTCTGAGCTTTCCGACTTCTGGCATGCAGAAGACGGAAAGCTCAGAACGGACAGGTGAACGCTAGTGTGAACCTAGCATTAGGCGTATTTAAATACACCTTGAACCTTTCTACAGGACTTTTTTTTTTTTTTTTTTCCCCCTTATTTTAAATAATGGGCATGGTGGTGTGTGTTTTTTTTTTTTTTTTTTTTTTTTGTTTTTTTTTTTTTTCTATTTTTTGAGCCAAAGCCAGTAGTGGATTCAGCAGAAGGTAGACGTCTAAAAAAATTCCTTTATATTTCCATATCAAAAAAAAAAAAAAAAGCTGCAAGAAAAAAAGCTGCTTTTCTGCAATGTGGGGCCATAGCCTAAAAAACAGGTACCTTTAGAACCACATAATATAATATAGTCAATATAAGGGTCCATTCATACAGAGGTTTTTGGGGAGGAAAAAATCTGCTTCAGGAATTAGGAAATGTTTTTTTTTCTCCAAACAAAATGTATGGACCTTGAAAAAAAATGCAGTTTTTGCCAATCCCACATGGATTTTCTGCCTCTCATTGACAGCGTTGTTCTTTGCAGGCCGAATCCGCCTGAAGGAAGCTGCTTTTTTTTTTTTTTTTTTTTCCTTCACGTATGTTCTGACACTGATTCAGCGCCAAAATCCTCACCAAAAAACATTTGAATAGATCCTTAGGGTCAGTGCACACTGAGTTTTTTTTTACGCTAAATCCGCCAAAAATCAGCCTACCCCCCCAAAAAAGCCTCCCAATAGAGTTCTATTGGGAGGCTTTTTTTGGAGGCTGATTTTGAGGCGGATTCAGCGTCCATATCAGTGCCAAAAAACCTCAGTGTGCACTGACCCTTAAACTACTGGAGAGAAAAATCCTCCTTGCAAATGAAACATGTGACCTCAGATGTCAGAGGGATTTATTACCTGTGATTGCATTAGAACAGACTGAGGTAGAAACGCATCACAGTTTTTTCCGCAGCACTCATCACAAAAAATCCGCATTTTTCCTCTGAGCTGCAGCTGATCAAAAGTAATTGGGTGTGGTGCATGTAATATAAGATTGATGACTAATCACTTCACATGAGCCTTCAGTTGTTTTCCCCCTCCCCTTTATTTCTCTGCTTTGTAAGCTGTATGACTAAATGGACCGCATAAACTTGTTTGTAGCAAGGAAAGATGTCCTTGTGCCTGGCTTAATAAGGAGTCCTCTTAAAGAGAAGGCTTTAAACTAACTCGTCATGTACAGACATGAGCTACAATGAAAGTGTTTGGATAGTCCGGATTCTGTACTATTTGAATAGTAATAAGATTTAAACAAGCAATAGTTAAAACAATTGTTACCAAGGCACAGATTCCACTTACAAATGCATAAATAAAAGATTTTTTTTTTTTTTAAATTGCAAATTGCTGGTGAGTAGAGATGAACGAACAGTGAAATGATCGAAATGCGATTCGAGTAGCCGCTCAATACTCGACTGTTCGATCGAATATCGAACTCCTTTATAGTCTATGGGGAAAAAATACTCGTTAAGGGAGAAACCACTATTCGACTCAGGAGGGTCACAAAGTCCACTATGACACCCCAGGAAATGATGCCAACACCCTAGAATGTAACTGGAACAGCAGGGGAAGCATGCCTGGGGGCTTCTAACATGCATAAGTCATAAGTATTACGTCAGGATCCCTGTCAGTTTGCGATATGCACGAGCTGACTTTTCCCCATAGGAATGAATTGACCAGCATTGATTGGCTGAATGCCATACAGAGTACAGCATTCGGCCAATCAACGCTGGTTCTGCCGGAGGCTCGTCTGTGAAGAGGCGGAGTCTAAGATCAGACCAGAATGGAGACTGCTGTGGACCGCTCTTAGACTCCGCCTCCTCTGGCAGAACCAGTGTTGATTGGCCGAATGCTGTACTCTGTATGGCATTCAGCCAATCAATGCTGGTCAATTCATTCCTATGCCGAGATGTAGCAGTGCTGGCGGTGCCCAATAAGTTGTACCCACCTTATGTCAGCAGAGAAACACTCAAAAAACCGTTAAAGGGGCTCTATCAGCAAAATCATGCTGCTAGAGCCCCACATATGCGTGCATAGCCTTTAAAAAGGCTATTCAGGCACTGTAAAAGTTAAATTAAACTACCCCCCCCCCATTTTAAAATAATAATTTAAAAAAGAATGTTCTCTACTTACGGAACGTGCACCCTGGGCGGGCATTCAGGGTGCGCCGTCTTCTTCTTCCCCGCCTCTTCTTCCTCTGACGTCTTCGGGTCCCGTCCTCCTCCGGCGCTTGCTCGCGGACACTGATAAAAAAAAATAGCCCGGGCACATGCGCAGTAGCACGCGGCTTCTACTACGGCTACTGCGCATGCGCCCGGGCTATTTTTTTTTTTTATCAGTGTCTGCGAGCAAGCGCCGGAGGAGGACGGAACCCGAAGACGTCAGAGGACGAAGAGGCGGGGAAGAAGAAGGCGCACCCTGAATGCCCGCCCAGGGTGCACGTTCCGTAAGTAGAGAACATTCTTTTTTAAGTTATTATTTTAAAACGGGGGGGGGGGGGGGGGTAGTTTAACTTTTACAGTGCCTGAATAGCCTTTAAAGGCTATGCACGCATATGTGGGGCTCTAGCAGCATGATTTTGCTGATAGAGCCCCTTTAAGCAGTTATTCTGGGCACAGAAACCTTTGGGGCATTCGTCTCTGACACAAGCAGGGTGCAACATGGTGTACACAAATTATGTATTTTAGGAAAAATTCAGCTACGCATTCATTTCCTAAAGATAAATGTAACACTCAAGGATTAGAAATTGTTCAATGTATAGATAAATTCAATTAGGGATGTAGTTTTCAAAATGGGGTCACTTGTCAAGGGATTCCACTTTGCTGGCATTTCAAGGGCTCTCCAAAAGTGACATGCTATCCAAAAACCAAACTCTCTAAATCTGTGTTCCAAAAACCTATAATAGCATTCGACTCTCCGTTGTCTTGGTCCACTTTACAAAGCAGTTACCGTAGGAGACCTGTGGACCCCATAGTCCTTGCTGGACTTCTCTCCACCAATTTTAGGCAGAATCTGCAGCGATGTCTCCAAAGCAGATGTGAACCTAGTCTTAAAGGGGCTCTATCACTGGGAAAAGTCATTTTTATCTAATCAGGCTTTAGAAAGGAATACAGACCCGGCATCCGCTGTAATAGAGAGAGGCGGATGCCAGGTCTGTATTCGCATTGTGAAGGCTAGACTGGTCTATGAGCGTGCACGCAGGGCCAGCGGCATCTCGCCGCTTGGCTTTGCATATGTGAATACAGACCCGGCATCCGCTGTAATAGAGAGGCGGATGCTGGGGAGTGTAGATGCCGGCACAGGTGCCTGCAACATCGCTTTGCTTCTGCTCTGCATGAAGCCAAAGCAGCGGCAGAAGCGATGCTGTTATTCCACACACATTGTTATCATGACCTGATGTGCGATGCACATGACCCATTGAAGGCTTAAAGAGGACCTTTCATGGATTTGGGCACATGCGGTGTTATATACTGCTGAATTCAGCGCACTGTCGGCTTTCCCAATCTGTGTCCCGGGTGAAGAGCTATCGGTACCGGTACTGTAGCTCTTCATCGTCAGAAGGGCGTTTCTGACACTCTGTCAGGAACGTCCTTCTCCACAGCAGCGCCTATAGTGCTGTACTGTGAGATCGGGGAGGAACGCCCCCCTCCCTCTGCTCACAGTGCTCGTCCATAGACGAGTATTATCAGGAGGGGAGGGGGCGTTCCTCCCCGCTCACACAGTACAGCACTATAGGCACTGCTGGGGCAGAAGGACGTTCCTGACGGACTTTCAGGAACGCCTTTCTGAAGTTGAAGAGCTACGGTATCGGGACCAAAAGCTCTTCACCTGAGGCACAGATCGGAAAAGCCGACAGCGTGCTGAATTCAGCGCACTGTCGGCTTTCCAGTGGTATATAACACCGCATGCGCCCAAATCCATGAAAGGTCCTCTTTAAGAGGAAGGAGGAGGTCAGGAGCAGAGTGCGGAAAGTGAATGCAGCATGGCTCTCCCGCTTCCAATCTAGTTGTCAAAACCATACTGGCAGAACCTTGGGAGAAATGGCGGCACTGACCCAGTTCTGCTGCTGGTAATCCTTGTAGGCCACAGGCCTCATTGAGCCATGTTTGTAAAGTAAGGCTGTAGTCGCATTTCAGTCAGGATTTGTTTTTCTTTTCTGTTGTAAGAACAGATCAACAGAAACTGGTCACTTTAGATGGCCATCTCTGCTTACATGGCTGAGCTTTCATGTTTATTTCAATGGGAAGATGGGAACAATCCACTGTTAGACCCATTATATACTGTAGCAGTAATGGGTCAGGCATGTTCGTGAAGACAGTATTAGTGATATTACAGTAATCTGCTTCCTAAAAACCTGTATGGACCTCCCATCAAAATAAGATTTCTAACTTCACCTCTTTTCTTTTTATTATTCTTTCAGCTGGTGATTTTGATAAAATTTGGAAAGAACACTGCAAAGATGAAGGAACACTATGTGAATATGCTGTTGCAATGAAAAACCTAGCAGATAATCACTGGTCAAAGAAGTGTGATGGAGAAGGTCGTATTGAATGGTGCCTTGGGTAAATAGTCTGTATATTACTATAATATTAAATATATTTCTGCCCAAACACGTGCTGTATTACAGATATTCTACCCTCAAAGTGTTTATACTAGAAAGCAATACAATGACTAACAGCGACTCCACACAATAGCAAACACAGTGGTTGTTGATACATTGTGTACAGACCATCTTGCCGGAGTCATTTATTTAAAGTTAAAGGGGTTGGCCACTTTCAGACCAATATTGACAAACAAATGTATAATAAAAACTTATACAATTTTCCAATATACTTTCTGTATCAATTCCTCACGGTTTTCTATGTCTCTGCTTGCTGTTATTCATTCTGTTACTTCTAGAGCAGGGGTCTCAAACTCGCGGCCCCCCCGAACAATTTTGTGCGGCCCGCACAAGCCTAGGGACGCCGGATCCGAGTTGAATACATTGCGAGATGATTATATCCACTAGCCGCTACGTTCCGGCTAGTGGACATATAGGCGCGATGTGATGACGTCACATCATCACATCGCGCCTACAGGTCTATTAGTGAAACTGCAGAGCGCGGCAGGGGAGCGTTGGATGGTGAGAGGACCTTTCACCACTTTGCCCACAGGCAGTTCTATATACTGCCGGAAAGCTGACAGTGTGCTGAGTTCAGCGCACTGTCGGCTTTCCCGATGTGGGCCCAGTGTGAAGAGCTTACCGTAGCTCTTCTATGGTCAGAAGGGAGTTTCTGACACTCGCGCTGTACTGTGGAGCGGGGAGGAACTCCCCCCCCCCCCCCCCCCCTGATAATGCTCGTCTATGGACGAGTACTGCGAGCAGAGGCGTTCCTCCCGGCTCTCACAGTACAGCGCGATTGGCTGTGCTGTGAAGAAGGACGTCTCTGACTGAGTGTCAGAAACGCCCTTCTGACCATAGAATAGCTACGGTACCGGACCGTAAGCTCTTCACACTGGGCCCACATCGGGAAAGCCGACAGTCAGAGACGTCCTTCTTCACAGCACAGCCAATCGCGCTGTACTGTGAGAGCCAGGAGGAACGCCTCTGCTCGCAGTACTCGTCCATAGACGAGCATTATCAGGGAGGGGGGGGGGTACAGCGCGAGTGTCAGAAACTCCCTTCTGACCATAGAAGAGCTACGGTACCGGACCGTAAGCTCTTCACACTGGGCCCACATCGGGAAAGCCGACAGTGCGCTGAACTCAGCACACTGTCAGCTTTCCGGCAGTATATAGAACTGCCTGTGGGCAAAATGGTGAAAGGTCCTCTTTAAACATTGAGGTGGAATGAAGGGGCTCATGACACTGGAGGCAGACGAAGGGAGGGGGGAGAACGGCATGACACTGGGGCAGAAATGGAGGGACATGAATCTGGGGGAAGAGATGGAGGGGACATGAATCTGGGGGCAGAGATGGAGGGGACATGAATCTGGGGGCAGAGATGGAGGGGACATGAATCTGGGGGCAGAGATGGAGGTACATGAATCTGGGGGCAGAGATGGAGGGGACATGAATCTGGGGGCAGATGAAGGGTGTATACGTAACTGGGGGAAAGATGGAGGGGGGACATATAGTTTACGGCTGACTGTAGGAGGATTATACAGTGTGGGGGCACAAGAAAAATGAATGGGCGGAGTAAACCTAAAAGTGGGTGGAGCTAAATTTGCCACGGTGCGGCCCGCCGACTGGCTGGGATCTTGCTCTGCGGCCCACATGCTGAGTTGCGTTTGAGACCCCTGTTCTAGAGGATAAAAGTCTGTCCATGATCATGTGATTTACAGTCCATGGTCATGTGATGAGCACACAGGTGCACAGTTGATTACCAGGCAGATGTCTGAATATTGTGCTGTGACTATAATGAGCGGCACCTGTGTGCTCATCACATGACCATGGACCGTAAATCACATGACCATGGACAGACTTTTATCCTCTAGAAGTAACAGAATGAATGACAGCAAGCCGAGATCTAGAAAACCGTGAGGAATTGGTACAGAAAGTATATTGGAAAATTGTATATCTCTTTGTTGTACGTTTGTTTGTCAATATTGGTCTGAAAGTGGCCAACCCCTTTAAAACAAAAACTGGGTCATGTTGCCCAATTTGGACCCTCTTTCCAAAGAACCCAAAAGTACTCGCCACAGAAAACTACTGTGCTCTTGGCTGTACACAAGCTACTTAGCACAGAGCTGTTATGGCCGTCTGATCTCTCTTCAGGTTCTTTCCCTAAGGCCTAAAATTGTATGTTCTACAGAATGTAATGTGGTATGTTCTATAATTACCATGGAGAAGAGAACATTTTTCTACCCTATCCCCCTCTCCCACACCTCTGTTTACCAAGGATCACACTTCATTTCACTGCAAATGAAAAATCTGTCTCCGATTCCTTTTTCTCTTTCGTGCAGTGTGAATGTAACCTAAAACTAAGCCAATATTTGTTGTTTGTATGTATTTTGTAGTAGAAATTGTATAAAAATATCTCCCCAAATTTTATCAGTTGTCTTTATGGTAAACAAACTGTAAATTTTGTCAGTTGAATTCTTTTTATAGAATTTTAATTCTACACTATCTTGTGTACTAGAACTTTATTATATTTTTTAATAATAATATTTTTTAGTGTCTGTCAAGAATATTTCTTCAATGGAGGCAAGAGAAAAGCTATTGAGAAAGATGCAAGGAGAGCCGCCTTAAATAATCCCCAACCTCCTAGCTCTGATCATTTACTTCTTTCTGGCCTTGATGTTTCAAATGTCACATCAGCAAATCAAAAGTAAGTGTCATTTTGTTTTTGAACAGTGTATTTTTAATGTAAGAAAACTGATCTGCGCTTGTGGTGTTCAGGGTCGCCATCAGGGTAGTACTGGCGGTATTGCTGTTAGAGGTCTGGTCGCAGTGCTCTGTAAAAGGGGCCAGCAAGTTGACAGTCAGCATTCTGACTGAACGTTGTCTACAATATGGACTATGGACCTCCAACAATAGATGATGATGTCTGAAAGAGTGTTTATATATAGGCCTCTGGAAGTGCTACCATTCTCATGTTTGTGTCTTCTAGACACACAGTTGTAAGCTGAAAAGGGGAGAGGAGGCTTGCTACTGCTCCTTCAATAGATATATTATCTGTAACACTTCTGACAGTTCCTGCCGTAGATTCAGGATTATATTTCATAAGAATATGGTCTGTACTGATAACCTGTAATGTAAGTGCCAGGGTTCTGAGCTGTCGGGAGTGTAGGTAATAAATCTGCTGGAACAGCCAAAGCCCTCAAGAGTCTGAAAGAAGAGTCAGATCATGCTAGGAATCTGTAGCCTTCCCCCTCTCAATAATAGTCTTATAAAGCCTGTGTATATGTGTGTGTTTTTATAAATAGATATACATATATATACATATATATATAGTGAGGAGGTAAGTTGCTAGGACAATCAGACGGAGGCAAAGATGTTCAGCTCACACGTGTAGGTTTATTGGCAACAGTTCACACAGTCCAGCAGTAAATAAAACAAATTGGCTTTCTTCAGCAAAACGGGTAACTCAAAATAGCTTGCTCCAGCACAAAGGATAAATTCAAATAATATAAGCAGTTCTTACTTCAGGTACAAGAAAGTAAATTTCCAAGGTTTGCTCACCAACATACACAAGGTGATTTTTAGGGCTTTTCCCTTCAGACACACACAGGGCAGTGTGTACACCAGGTTTCTCCTCCAAGAGATGACCACACCCCCTTCCCATGGGCAACCTCAGGTCTTTAATAGCTGACCACTTTGGTCAGCCAACAAATCAGGACTGGAGCATAGGTTTGGGTTCGCAACCACTCCTAAATCCTGGAGCCATACTCCAGCCAGTCACCATGTGGATACCAGCCACCTCAGTGGAATATACCTGCCCTCTACCACTTTACAATCTGCTTGTTTACAATATATATATATATATATATATATATATATATATATATATATATATATATATATATATATATATATATATATAGTACATCTATACATAGAAGCATACTGTAGAGATATAGTATATATATTGTGTGTGTGCATATATAATGCATGTAGGTGTATATATCCATCTATCAATTCATGCTCTCTATATGGGTGTATGTGTAGATAATCTCTGCAACTACAAGAGTACACTGTAGCCCACCCCAGCCCAAGGTCTTGTATCCAGTCATGTAACCTATTTGCCCATCCCAGGCAGTCATGCTCACATAGTCCCTTACCCTCCCATTCCCTATAAGGTATCAACCACTGAGGACTTCTCTAAAAAAAATTTTTACTTCTCATTCCCTTCATCAAAATGTGGTTGCATGAGGCATGAAATTCCTGAAGGCAGCCCTGGCAGTTTTCGTAGCAGAATAGAGGAAATGATTATTTTTTACCCAGTTTAACATTACATTATAAAGTGATATTGATCCTTATTATATATTATGGATTACATAGATAGAAATTTATATGTGTGATATTGATCTTTGGTGGGCAGATGTAAAATATACTGCTCTTACCTCGTATCCTGGCATAGGTAATGTGTTTACAATATGTAATTTTCAAAAACATGTAACTTAAAATGAATTGAGAAGAAAATAATCTTACCTGCAGCTTTCTACAAGGATTTTTTTTTTTCTTAGTTCATAATTAGTGTGTTTCTCAGTTGCCCTCATCATCCCTGAATGAACCCAGCGTTTTTGATGAACTGTAGTAGAAGAGATAATCTTTCTTTTACACTGTTGCGGAGGCAGCGCTTCTTTCAACTCAGTGCTGCCAGGTAGCTGAAAATTGCTGTAGGCGTATTGCAACAGTAGAACACGGCATTCTGTAGCATGAATAACAATTGATGAATTAGAATGCTTATTTTGGCTTGAGTAATTGCTTCACCCAGTGGATGGGTGAATTGGTAATGATTGCGTGCCATATGCCTTTCTTACCTTATATATAGAATGTGTTTCAGTTGTTGGTATAAAGCGCCTAATTATTTATATAGAGTACCTTGATCAGATTTGTGACTACCTAGATCAAAAGTCTAGAGAGTGAGGGAATCTCGGTTATTAAATTCTCTAAAACTAGTTTATACTCAATCAACTAAAACCTTTCTGCTCTGTGGCAAAAGGGTGAAAGTGCAACTTCTCTCACAAAAAAGTGGCTTTATAAGAGATTGTTATATCAAAAAAGTTGTCATGTTCAAAGGACCAAGACTTAGAAAAAAAAATATCCCAGCGCTTTTTCCTTTCCCTCAGTCCTAGTTTGTGTCCTATTACACTAAAAACTGAGAAATATATGAAGAAACCTTCTTTTTTTGCCCTTTCTTGTACATTATCTCAAATAACAACAATAATCTGTCAGCAAATACTTTTACTGAAGAAAAGTGATGGTCATATGAAAATATATTAAAGGGGTTGTCCCGTCACAAGGATCCTATCTATAATGCTTATTAATGTGAATGTAAGACTTTTCCTAAATACATTGCTTCAGCAAAACTGCTTTGTTTGGCCAATATCTCACTTTATTCATTTTTTTGTGGCCACAGCCCTGACCTAGCTGCTCCTGAGTCAAGTGATGTGTCAGCCTGCTCTCAGGGTGGAGGGAGGAGGGGCTAAGTGCACGGGAGTGAGCCTGGAGGGGGGGGGGGTAGTTTACCCTTTGGGGGAAGGGGCCGCCAAAACAGGGTTAGACGCCGGCACAGGTGAAGCAAGCAACATCGCTATGTGCCTGCCCTGCATGAAGCCAGCAGCGGCAGAAGCATAGCGATGTTGCTGGCTTCACCTGTGTCGGCGTCTAACTCCCCGGCATCCGCTGTAATAGGCGGATGCTGGGGACGGTTAGACGCCGGCACAGGCACATCGCTATGCTTCTGCCCTGCATGAAGACAGCAGCGGCAGAAGCGATGCTGTTCCGCTCTGCTCCGGGGTCACATATGCAAAGCCAAGCGGCGAGATGCCGCCAGCCCTGCGTGCACGCTCATACACAGTCTAATCTTCACAATGCGAATACAGACCCGCAGGGTGTCGGGTCTGTATTTGCATTGTGAAGGGTAGACTGGTGTATGAACGCGCACGCAGGGCCGGCGGCATCTCGCCGCTTGGCTTTGCATATGTGACCCCGCCCACCAATGACGAAACAAAGCCGGAAGACAGAAGATTTTAGAGGAACGAAGACGGGTGAGTATGCGACGTGGGAGTACCCCTTTAAGTGTCTCTGTTGCAAAACCCCACAGAAGAAAAATGGGAAAATTCTTTTAAACCTTTGCTAGATGAGCTTGGTTTGGAGGATGGATTGGCCAGAATCTTCAGTTAATAAGGAAAGCATGGTGTGACTTTTCTTTGTCACTTGGGAGAGTTTTATCACTATGCTTCCTTAGAGTATACAGGCTGACATTAGGATGTGCTTTCAGCTCACGATCACGATGGTATCAAAAGGGTACTAATGGGGGACGCCAATTAGCGCTATCGTCTGTTCTTGGCCTCCTATTGCTGTATATGGCGGGGTAGTTGGTGGGGCCAGAGAAACCCGTGGATCCTGGGGAGTGTCTCCCTCCCTGTGTCTAGTGATGGATCTGAGGTGGACCTGTTTCTCCTGGGGATGTCTAGGATCATGTAGAGGGCACCTGTTCTCTCGCTCCTCATAATCAAAAATTATAGCGCATGAAATTACCGTATTTTTCGGACTATAAGACGCACTGGACTATAAGACGCATCTAGGTTTTAGAGGAGGAAAATAGGGAAAAAAAATTTTGAAGCAAAAACTGGTAAAATATTTAATATATGGGAGTTGTAGTTTTGCAACAGCTGCAAGGCCACATTGACAGGTGACCCTGCAGCTGTACGGAGATGCATAGAGCGTTTTTTTTTTGCGGGGCCAGCTGTACTTTTTAGTTATACCATTTTGGGGGATATCTATTGCTTAGATCACCTTGTATTGAAAAAAAAACAGGAGGTGATTTAGAACTTTTATTTATTTCATATTTTTAAAGTTTTTTTTTTTTTTGTTTTTGTTTTTTTTTTACTATTTTATTCCCCCCCGGGGGCTTGAACCTGCGGTCACTTGATCGCAAGTCCCATAGACGGCAATACAAGTGTATTGCCGTCTATGGGACATTCTGTATATTAGTATTACGGCGGCTGGTCATAGACCCAGCCGCAATACTAATATATAGCAGTGACAGACCGGGGAGCCTCATTAGGCTCCCGGCTGTCACCCGAACAGGTCGGCTCCTGCGATATCGCCGCGCAGGAGCCGGCCTGCAACTTTACAGGTACGGGGCCGGTGGGGACCGGCCCCGGGGGAGAAGGGGCCACGGATACTGACCCGGCATCCGCTGTACTAGAGAGGCGGATGCTGGGGAGGGATAGACGCCGGGGCCTGAGACATCGCTACGATCCTCTGCCCTGCATGAAGCCAGCGGCGGGGACACGGAGGAGCGGAATAGCATCACTCCTCCCGCTGCTGGCTTCATGCAGGGCAGAGGAGCGCAGCGATGTCTCAGGCCCCGGCGTCTATCACTTGCCGGCATTCGCCTCTCTATTTCAGCGGATGCCAGGCGCCACATTCAGACTATAAGACGCACCCTTCTTTTCCCCCCAAATTTTGCGTCTTATAGTCCGAAAAATACGGTAGATCCAACATGGTGGTCTTCTTATTCCAACATTCCTACCCCCCTTCCGCCCTCTTCTCTTTCTCCCTATGTTTTGTACAAGTTAATAGGTAATAACAAACAAAAAATTTCAGTTTATGTTTATGCATTTATTTTTTCTGTCACGTTTTGTACTGATTCAATTATTTGCATCGCTTTGTCTGCAAAAGTGTCTGTTGTGAAAGGTTATATATTTGTCCTGTAAGATCAGTTTAGAAAAGGCCTGTTTTCCATAGACTGAGTAGTTTCTGGTTAAATAGGTTTTCTGGCTTAAAAATATTGATGACCTTTTCTAAAGATAGGTTGCTAATATCCAATTGGCGGAGATAAGCCACCTGGGAGCAACCATCGGTCAGCTGGTCTCAGCAGATAAGGCACAGAGAATGGAGCATGAAGTAGACAGTAGTGGTAAAACCTAGTCATTGAAGCGTGGTTCCTATTTATATGAATGCAGTATCTGGTCTAACCACTACGCAGGACACAGCAGTCTGCTTTCTGTTCCATTCTGTGCATCATTTGTTGAAAACAACTGATCGATGCGGGTGTCAGATCCCCACTACCAATGTCATTTATGATAGGTCATCAGTGTTTTTAGCCTGGAAAACCTCTTTATTAATTAATAATACAGCATTTCAGTTATTCAGGTACCAAAAGTCAATGACACATCTGTTCTTGTCAAGCTACAATAAAATTGTGATAGTGGAGCAACACGATGGCTCAGTGGTTAGCGCTGCAGCCTTGTAGCACTGGAGTCCTGGGTTTGAATCCTGCCAGGAACAACATCTGCAAGGAGTTTGTATGTTCTCCACGTGTTTGGGTGGATTTCCTCCTATTCTACAAAGACATACTGATAGGTAAAAAAAATTACATTGTGAGCCCTGTATGGGGCTTACAGTCTACATAAAAGAAAAAGAAAAAATTGTGATAGAAGCAGACTGATGGGGAAAGCGCAAGTCATTACCAAAGTTTACAAATTGCTCAGCTATGCGGCTTATCCCCAAAAAAATTCTGATCACGGCAGGGAGGACATTTGCCATTGCTATTGCTAAGCTGAATGCAAAACAAATCTTGAAAATTGTAGGCACAGATGTTTAAATGCCTCGTAATTTAAACTTGGTTAAATTTTTCATAATTTAAATGGGTTGCCCAGTCAATTTTTTTTCCCCTTAATTAGCCTGGGGAAATGAAGAAGCCAGGGGGGCATAGTCTCCTGTCCCCGGGACTCCAGTGTCTCTCACGTGGTCTGGCTGCTCTGTTGTTTTCTTTCGGCGGAAGTCCCCACCACGCGTGACTGCTGAGGCCAATCAGTAACCTCAGCAAAGAGGCCTCACATGATCGCTGAGGTTAATCAGTGGAGGGGACACAGGATGACACACCTGGCAAGGACAACAATATATTTCTGTATTTTTACACAGTGAAGGGGAGTGGTCCATACCGACCAACAATGATGCTGAGCTGTGAGACTGGACCCTCTGAGGCTCAAATCTGGCTCAAAAAAATCGCCTCCCATTGAAATCAATGAGAGCCGGTCGTTCCCTTTTTCCGTGAGTGGTTTGTTCTTTCTTTCGGTGGATTCCGCAGCTGATTCAGCCACAGACAACTCCCTCCCGACACCTCCCTCCCGACTAGGCTCATTCATTTGGGCTGAATCCTGGCAATCTGTCGCGGCTAGCCGTTTTTTTTTGGACTGGAATCTGAGGCGTCCTCCACGTCAAATTCCGGTCCAAAAAACTAACGTGTGAACTTACCCTGATGGTGCTTTGTAGTTGCTTTTGTTAATTTCAGCAATATCGCTATCATTAGTTTGGGAGGAAGTTCCACTTAAAGAAAAAATAATTCTGTAGAATATTGAGTAGGTATGTTTTTTTTGTTGTTGTTGTTTTGTTTTTTGCATTTCTTGAATAAACAGATAAACTTTCTTTCTTATTAGCTTTCATCTTCCTGGGAAGATCCGATTGCTTGATGTAGGCAGCTGCTATAATCCTTTTATGAAGTATGAAGGCTTTCTGGCTGTTGGTATCGATATTGTCCCTGCTGTTGAGGTAACCTAGCCTGTTTTCTATCTAAAGATTATCATAATCATTTAGTGTTGTGGATAAAATACTCTGTTGTATAACCATATTTCAGACCTAAATTAAAACTGATGACCATAGCGACCTATTAAATACTAGATTCTATGTTTTCACTTTATAAAATTAAAGTGATCTAGTTTTGCAATGTATTGTCTTTCATAAATGAGGCCTACTTAACCAAAGAACGTAAACACTCTAGTAAAGTGAACAAAGCCTTGAAATGCTTTGTAAATCCCTTGCTACAAAATGAAACAGATTTATTAGGGTGCATGCACACTGAGTAACGCCGGGCGTGTATGAGAGCCGTACACGCCGGCATTACAACAGACTGCCGAACACTTCCCATTCACTTCAATGGGAGCGCTCGTAACAGCGGCGTTTACGAGCGCTCCCATTGAAGTGAATGGGAAGTGTTTGGCAGCCCTGCTGTAACGCCGGCGTGTACGGCTCTCATACACGCCCGGCGTTACGTAGTGTGCATGCACCCTTAATCTCATTTTAAGACCGTGCAAATTTAGACTAGACCGTCTTCAGGGAGACTGGCTCCTCCTCTTTACGTCTGCTGATGCCAGTGCAATAGAGCCATAGTGCCAGCTACAGCACATGTCAGCACTCTGACACTTATCCAGGCGCTGGTAGACCTCAAGAAAAGGAGGAGGAGCCAGCCCCCTTGAAGGAAGTGATCTCCCATGTCTAAAAGATCCAGACAGAAAGACAAGTATGACAGGGTGGGTGGAGTTATTTGGTTATGAAGGGCTAGTAGTGAACGAGCTAGCTAGTGAGACAGGGAGGGGGCATGAGAGAGGGAGTTAGTGTGACTCAGCTCTGTGAGTGAAGCCCAATGCATCATGATAGTTGTAGGAAAACCAAACAGGAAGCTACCCATGTAAAGAAATACAGAAGATATCGGGAGCTCCCAGGGAAACCAAAAAAAAAATCACTTAAGACACTGCTAAAGGTATTTGGTTGAACTTATTAACCTATTAATAACACTGACAATTTTTTTTTTTATTTATTTATTTTTTTTGAAAGGTGTATTTTTTGTTTTATTTTTTTTGTGTGGAAAACCCGTTTAAGAAGGACCTGTCACAAGATCTTAGAAGCCTAATAATGCAAATTACAGATTGTTTGGCAAGTGGGTGTTAACACGGTTTCTCTGTCTATGGGCAGTATATCATGCAGTGTTAACCTCCCACATGGCTACTAAATACTAACAGAACACAACTGAACAGATTTAGATAAACAAAACACCAGAATGAGTTGTCATTTGGGCTTTTCAATGGTAACAGGTCTTCTTTAAAATACACCTCTTATCGCAGTAGCTGGTGCTGGGTGAGAATCTCTTTCATTTTTACATTGTCTAGTTGGCATAATTTGTGCTAGAAACCTGCACCAGAATTTTGTTGCGATTTGTCTTATTTTAAGGCCTGCCCACTTTTGTGAGAAGCCTGCCCTTTCTCTAAAAGCCCTACCCTCTTGTCAGGCAAGGGGGAAACTTCATCTAAAACACATATTAAATCAGTACATAATAAAAGCACAGCAGATATGGAAGTACTTTGCAAATTAAACTGCATAGCTTAGTAAATCTGCTCCAAATGACTTTGAACATGTTTTTGGGTTTTTATGCAGCTAACCTAGCTCACATAAAGCAACTTTCTTTAACTTGTACCACACTTTTCCATTAGTTTCTGTTGTGTGTCGGGAATTCCGATCTCATAAGATGATCTCATGGGGGAGGCAAGTGTGTTTTTAAAAAAAAGGGGGAAAAAAGCCACTTCCACTCCTACATTGCAAGTTCTAGCTATGCCTCAGTGGCACAATAATAATTGACACCTATATAAAAAATATCGTAATGGAGAGGGGAAAACTTAAAAAAAAAAAAAAAGCACTTTGTGCTACTAAAAAAAAAAAAGGAAAATGAGAAAAATGTACATTTCCGCTCTTTTTTGATTACGTTTTCTTGGAAATGTAAAATAAGCGAAAACCTGGAAAAATAAAAATATAAAAAAAGCCCTGTTTATCACTGGTAAAAAAATGAAAAATTATTTGAATAACCTAAAATGTTAAAACTCTCAAAACTGCATGTACGAGAGAACCTGAAATTGTGCCTGATCCTGAACCAGGGAAAATGGCCTGGCCCTGAATTGGTTAACTAGAGTAATGATGGATGATGGCTAGGACTACATGACAACATGTGACTCGCAATGAAAATCACATCACTTTGAGCAATTTTTAGGTATTGTGATGCCACAGCGAAGTTGCTCACCATAATTTTGTTGCGAAATGCTTGCACCTTCAATTCCCTCTGTGTTTTTTGTTTAAAGGTTTATATCCTTTTTTCTGCAGCTGTACATATACACATTAAACAATACAAAAGATGGTCTGGACAGTATGAAAAATTAAGGCAAAGATTGGAAAGAAAGCCAGTGTACATATAATAATAATAATAATAATAATAATAATAATAATAAACAATAAAAGCCAATGTAAATCGAATAAGAACTTGAAAATGATGAGATCAAACTTCCAAGTTAAAGGTCTTGCTTATTGGATGTGACTTGAAAGGCCAGTTTATAAAACCAAGAAAAGCACCAGAACCCAAAGTGTAACAATTTTATTTGTGCAAATTATTAACACATGATACACACTTGATATCTATGGGAACAATGTCACATGACTTGTAACAGAATCCATGGCTGTCATGTTGCAGTTGCATGTGACACCACTGAAATGCATTATAGCTACCGCGCCCAGCCATTTGGTCCTAGCCCAAAATATTCTGTCACCTGCCAGATGTGTGACACACCCTAGTGTTAAGTTGCAGTGATGTAATCTATAATAGTAAAACACTTGATTTGCTTCATTTACTTCTATGCTTGAATGTTTATGGACTTTTGGTGTGGGAAACTGAGGAACACTGTCATTGCTTCATACACTAATGTACTCTTTCATTTTTTTTCTTTTAGACTGTTTTCAACTGTGACTTCCTGAACTTGCAAATCCAGAGGCCACTTCAGCTTGCACCAGATGCCGTTGATGCTTTCCTGAAGCAGCTGAAGAGTCCCATAGACAACTTACCTTCTGAACTATTCCACGTTGTAGTTTTTTCTCTCCTCCTATCTTACTTCCCTTCACGGTACCAACGGTGGATCTGTTGTAAGAAGGCTCATGAACTCCTTGAACTCAATGGCTTGCTGCTCATTATTACCCCAGATTCTTCCCATCAAAACCGACATGCAATGATGATGAAGAGTTGGAAGATTGCTATTGAATCTCTTGGCTTCAAACGTATGACCTACTCCAAATTTTCCCATATGCATCTTATGGCATTTAGGAAAACGTCACTGAAAACAACAAGCGATTTGATTACCAGGAACTATCCAGATATGCTTTACATCCCTCAAGATTTCAATACTGTGGCAGAAGAGGAATCCTCCAGCCCTTGTTGTGCGCGGTCTGAAGTGGAAGATGAACAGATAGCATATACTTTTTCGGAGTTGCCAGACGCTCCTTATGATTCAGACTCTGGAGAAAGTCAGGCCGGCTCAATGTCATTCTATGAGATCGACGATCCTGTCCTCCTCCTGAGCTAAGATGGGCCAATTAAAGGCAAAGACTTGAATCAAGATAAAAAGTTTACAGTTTGCTATTTTTCCTACTCCTGTATTTTAGAGATTTTTACTGTTGTGAAGAACTGGATAATACTTTGTAGTAATTGCTATACGGTTAGAGCTTTTTTTTTTTTTTTTTTTTTTTTTTTTTTAATTAAGAACACAAGGTACTTGCTACATGTCTGGGTCTGCACCTGACGCATGCATATCTCCTTTAATCACATATTGTACACCATTGCAATGCCCGGAGAGGTGCAGCTAAAAAGAGGGAACATTGCACTCATATTTCAGAAATTTTGGCTTATCACTTTTTGTTTCTGAATTCCGTTTCAGCTGTTTCAGTGTGCACTAGTCAGTTGTAGAAAAAGAATGCACAGTCTACCCATTAATATAAGGCTTTTCAAAGAAACTCACTTCCAAATGATCAAAGAACAGAGGGAAGCAATGTATATGTTACACACAGTAACTTGTGTCATGTCCTAACAGAATAAGTCACAGCTTTCATGAATAAATATTGCACGTGTGAGTTGATATAAGGCATGATTCACACTTTTTTTTTTTTTTCCTTTCGGGAACATTGCATCCAGGTTATACTTTAAGGCTTGGGCCACACAAAGTGAACACACTGGTCACTGTGCACTGCAGGCTTCAGTCACAGCATATGGGTAGATTTGTTTAAATCTCATTCAAAATGCTGCTACTATAGACTGTAGTGAGTTAGCTAATGGCAGGATTGTAGCAGGTAACATGCAGCAAATATACTCATTTATTCCGAGTCTAAAGGACCATCCATGGTTTACATTTTATCACTCACCCACAACATAGGTGATAAACTCCTGATTTGGGGTGGGGGGCACGGATCTTAAATATGAGTTTCTGTGTCCCCTATTTGAATGGAGATGTGGTCAAGCATGCATACAGTTGCTGTCTTCCTATTCCATACAGAGCTCGGTACGGCACTTCCCTTTCTCTAACAGTCCCATAGAGTTTTGAATGGAATAACAGTACACCACCCCATTGAAACTGGGTTACACAGACCGCCAATTTTTGATTAGTGGGACAATTGTAATCCTTAACAATCATGGATAGTGGACAAGTTGCAATCTTAAGAAAACCCCTTTAGGGCCCCTTCACACGGAGTATACGCTGGCTGATTCTGAACGTGTAAACATTCCGAATCAGCGGCATTTAAAACAGATCCCATTGCTTTCTATGGGAGCTGGCATACATGCGCTCCTCATAGACATGAATGGGCTGCTTTTGGCAAAAAGCAGCCCATTCATTTCTATGGGGAGCGCACATATGCCGGCTCCCATAGAAAGCAATGGGATCTGTTTTAAACGCCGCTGATTTGGAACGTTTACACGTTCAGAATCAGCCAGCATATACTCCGTGTGAAGGGGCCCTTAGGCTAAAGCCCCACGTCGTGAGCCGCAGCCGAAAAATGATGTGGGAAAGACTGTGGCGGAAATGCATTGCATTTTTCACAGAAAGTCCAGTCTAGTATACCTATATGGAAAACGCTAGCAGTTCCGCAAGTATAATTAACCTGTTGCGATTTACAGAAACTCAAGCATTTTTGAAATTGCAGCATTTCCGCTGCAAACTTTTTTTTTTTTTTTTTTTTTTCTATATGCAATGTGTGGATGGGATTAGGCAGTATCCAATCTTTGCAGGTAATGTAAAACTCCACTTTTTGCAATGTGGGGCCCCAGCCTTAAAGTTTTATATAGGACTTCAAAAATGCATTTACCATATAAAAATGCTATAAAACAACAATTGGAAGTTATAGTTATAGTTTTTTTTTTTTTTTTTTGCAACCATTTGAGACTCCTGAAAGTGTGTGAAGGGGGACCTTATAGTCCTTATGACATATGTGGCACACTGTTTTATGATCTGGGACGGATATTGGATCCAGATTGATGTTTTCTGTTCTGTTATACTGTACCTCGTTTTGTAACTTTGCACTGAAAAAAAAAAAAAAGGTTTGATTTGCTGTTCTGTTCTGAATAAGTTATTTTTCAGTAGTTTGTATTTTTGGTTTTTTTTTTGTTTTTTTTTTAGTAGTTTTGAACAACTCTAGAGATGCTTGATATTGCCATTTGTGAAAATGTTAAGCAATATTAAAGTCAATGGTACCACAATATGGAAATACTTCATAATAATATTTTCATTGATAAATGCCAGTATTAAGCTCTGCTAAAATATTGTCTTCCGAATAAAAAATAAGACTACAATAAGCAATCAGAAATTTCTTTGGTTATTTACAATATTAGAATCTGTGTTTCAGGTGCGGCTCCAGGTTTGTGTGCCCTTAAGCAGCTGGGCCACATTGCGGTGCATCTGATGCAGCTGCAGTCTGTTCTTAAAGCAGTTAGAGGGTGGTTTATGACCCCCTTATGCTCCCACACTCAGTATAATGGCCAGCTTTGTGTTCCCATTTTGACCACACACTTATGGTTCTTTTTGCCCCCTCACACTGTATAATGACCCCTCACAGTTTTGTTCCCTTTTCCCAGTAAAATATAAGCTCTGCTGAGTATGCAAGTGCGGGATTATCCAACTTTAGACCACTATTACGAGATAAATGTTATTGTTTGCATATTATACAATTTACCAATATACTTTATTTAATTCCATGGTTCTCTAGATCTCTGCTTGCTGTCATTTATTCTGCTTACATCCAACAGATACATTTTAGTCCATTTCTGAAAATACTTTATTTTAAAAAAAAACACTTCAATCTGAGGCACACAGGGGTTAATATGAGGGACATGATGGGGTTTATTCCTATTAATGTGAGGCACACAGGGGTTAATATGAGGGACATGATGGGGTTTATTCCTATTAATGTAAGGCATATGGAGTTACTAAAACTAAACTAATAACCCCAAATGCCTGACATTAATGAGAATAGTAATCCTATGTACCTGTGTGTTTTTCAGTTTCACTTTGCTAGTAGCTTCCTTTCCTCCTCAGGGAATCTTTGCAGGATGCAGACCACTATAGCAGGCACAGACCTGAGCGATTAAGCTCCACCCCCTGGGTTTCCTGCACCCCTCTCAAAGGGGAGTGTCCTTATGCCTCAGCTCTAGCAGAGCACTGAAGGGACGCTCGGACTTCATTTAACTCTTGCAGGTCCTGTGCTGCTGGTGTGCCAGTGAAATATGGCAGGAGTGCCACTCTTGGCACGTGTGCCAGGGGTTGCTGACCTCTGCTGTAGAGGGTAATATGAATTTTGTGGCTTGCTATGGTCCAAAGTGTGTGAGATTGCAGAGATAGTGATGTGAGTTTGGGTTTTGTGGGGGTCCTGGGAAAAACGTATGTGCACTATTGTGACGAAAAGTAGCCTATTGCGCAATCCAGTGTAGTAACTATGTTTCTTGTTTGTGGAAAATCTCAGCCAAATCGGTGGAGCGGGTTTTGCGTGATTGAGGAACAAACATCCAAACACACAAACCCACAAACATCCAAACTCACAAACTTTCACCTTTATAATATTAATAGGATATAATAAATGTATAGAGGCTCTGCTGATCTCCTTCCCCTATTGCTCCTACTGTGATCGCCAGCAATACCGATCTATAGTTACTACTAGCAGTCACATTGAAAAAGGAGATTGGGGAAGAAGACTGGATTTGCTTCAGAGTATTGTCAGAAATGGGGAGCCAGGGGATACCTTAGGTCAGTTATGATCTAGTGATCTAGGGGTTAATTTAGGGCAAACCAGGTCAGCAAAAAAAAAAAAAAATCTGGGAAAGTCCTCCACGTTTTCTAATAAATGTTTGGGATTTTGCTGATCTCTCCTGATGCAACAACTGTGATTGCCTGATAATAACCAAGTTGATCAGCTTGGTTATTGTAAAGATCAGCGGAATCCCATACATTTGTTCTAGTAAAATAAGATTGTGCGCTTGCTGCAGCAATAAAATAAGTTTGTTCCCATCCCCTGTCCTGCCCTTAAAAAGATTGTCCAAAAATTGGAGCAATCCATTAAGTAGCCAGGGTATACTCTCCTGTCCCCAGTGCTCTGTTTTCTGCCACTAGTGTGTCCATTAAAGGGATTCTACCGTTAAACTACCTTTTTTTTTTTCTAATGAACACATCCGAATAGCCTTAAGAAAGGCTATTCATCTCCTATCTTTAGACGTGGTCTCCGCCGCGCTATTCCGTAGAAATACCAGTTTTAACCGGTATGCAAATGAGCTCTCCGCAGCAATGAGGGCGGGCCCCAGCGCTGAAAGGCCGATGAGCGCATCCCCATTGCTGCCCGAGAGCTCTTTCCTGCGCCACCCCCTTCTTCTGCAGCAACTCCGCCTCTTCTGGCTTCTCTTGCTCTTGTAGTTCTATACAGGAGCATAGAGAGGCCACCCCAAAATGGCATGTTTTTTTTTTTTTCACCGTTTTGCCTCTGATTTAAATAAAAGGTGATCTAAGCAATAGACATTCCCCAAAAGAGTAGAACTAAAAAGTACATCTGCCCCCGCAAAAAAAATGCTCTATGGATCTCCGTACAGCTGCAGGGTGACCTGTCAATGTGGCCTTGCAGCTGTTGCAAAACTACAACTCCCATATATTAAATATTTTACCATTTTTTGCTTCAAAATTTTTTTTCCGTATTTTCCTCCTCTAAAACCTAGGTCCGTCTTATAGTCCAGTGTGTCTTATAGTCCGAAAAATATGGTATTAGGAAATATTTTTACCTGGGATGAATCTTCTGAAAAATATTGAGATGGTAGTAGTCTATAGAATCTGAAACGATGTATGCTTATTTATGCATTCTTTTTTCTATAAACAACAGAGAGCGGTCGGGTGTCTGCTGTTTTCATACCTCAATGCAGGACTTTTCTCTCTGACACTCTTCAGCAGGTTCTGCGGGGAGTCTCCAGTGCAGATCTGAGCTTAGCTTGAGCGTGTGAAGCTGATATTATATATTGCAAGAAATTTCGAGGAAATACAACCTGTTAATATTTGTAAACAAAGGTGTAATTGAGCAAGAAAAGTTTATTTTGCAAAGTAATTATACGGTTGACATTACATATGAATATTAACAGATTAGTGGTCATGTGATTAGATTTGGCACAGAAACAAGCACAATGTTAGGTCTCTTTTGTAGAAAACAGGAGCTTTTAATGACATTTTGTCTAATACAAATTAATAGGCCGCACTTAGCTTTTGAGTTTGACAGCTTTGTTTTCAGGCTTAGGTTAGGTAAGGAGAGGATAAGATAACTTGTCTTGTGTAGTAGTTCTGTCCTACAGACTGTGTAATGAGGGGCAATCGTTTCCTCGCACAGTCTCATCATATCAGTCTCCTAATTACGCAGAGATCAACCTTTTGTTTCTAGCCTGGTAGCCATGGTAACAAAACAGATTTATAACGCGCAGTATCCTCCTAACTTCACACAGTTCTTATATGTAATAGCACTGACCAACCTTCTGAATACACACATAGGTAAACATTGATTTGGGGATATAAGTGCATATACTGGGGCACTGTTCACCAAAAGACTACAATGACAAAAATATTTCAGCATACTCCAAAATGCCTGGCAGAAGGAAGAGTAAGGCCTCGTTCACATCTGCGTTGGAAATCAGTCGGGCGAGACTGCATTGGGCCCCCCACCTCGAACGCATTTGCAAGCTGTGTGCAGTGAAAGCACAAGTATCCCCATAAACTATAATGGGGTCCTTGTGCTTGCTGAGAGATCTCCGCAGGAAACATGCAGACAGGAAAGTACTTCACAATCTACTTTTGTCTCCGCATGACTTGTGTGGATATCTTGCAGGAAGCACACGGACCCCATTATAGTCTGTGGGGTCCGTGTGCTTCAACTGCACACTGCTTGTAAATGCATTCGGTAGTCCGTTCAGGGGGTCCCCATGCAGACTCCCCGAACTGATTACCAAACGCAGATGTGAACCAAGGGTAACACAGTCAACAAATCTCAGTCAGAAAACAGCACTGGCAACAAGGAATACTCCACATGCTCTTTTGAGCTAGGAATAGGAGGGATTACTATGGTAATAAGGCTTAAATCACTTTATAAGGGCATAGCAAGTTTATTTTATTTTTTATTATTTTTATTGCTTATACAACAATAACAAGAAATAAGCATAGTAGACTAATATACAATTGATACAAAACCTATATTATCCCACCCCTCCCAAGCTACTAGCCAGAGAAAAACACAGCAATTTAACTTTAATCAGTGGTGAACCTAGCCTCTCTGCTGCCTGGGGCGGATGATCAAAAGATTCCTCTCCCCCACCCCCATCATTACAGTGAATACAATGCAGTAATATCTTGTACAGTAATACTTACAGGAGACGTCTTCCCGCATTTCCTATCTCTTCCCTTTGGGCTGCCATATTGTCCCACAGCGGCCCCTCCAGCCTATATTATGCTCCACAGTGGCACAATAGACTGTGGGGCATAATAGAGGTTGCAGGGGCCACAGTGGACACTGTAACCTCTATTATGCTCCACAGTTGCCCACCCAACTATTATGCCCCACAATTGCACACCCAACTTTTATGCCCCACAGTGGCCCACCCATGAACTATTATTATACTCAAGGGGTCTTTTCTGTGGAAAAAAGGCAAAAAAAAAAGAAAAAGGAAAAACTGCTATGTGTTTCTGACACTTTTTTTTTTTTTGCAGCATTTTTCTTTTACTGCTGCAGCCCACAAAATAGGGCCTTAGTCTCAGGCCTTGAAGACCAAACCATATTTATTTATCTATTTATTTTTTACACTAAAAGTTTTCTTAGAGTTTTACCAAATGAAATACAAATAGAGAACAAAAGGTAACAATGAAAAAGTTACAAATACAAGAGTAATGTCCATAGTTGAGGATGGGAAATAATCAGTGGCAGAGGACAAGTACACAACATGTTAAGGGTTAGTTCACACAAGGAGCAGAAGGGCAGTTTTTGGCACCGAGAGTGACACGGGGAGCCGCGTCACTCTCGGGCCAAAATCCGCCTGCCACGACTGTCGCGGCTTACGACAGTCGCGGCTTCTCCCTCCGGATAGGCTCAAATGAATGGGCCGACTCCGGAAGTTGCTGCCACAAGGCGGATGCCGCGGCTCAACGAGCTGTGGAATCTGCCTGAAGAAAGGGCAGCTCGCTTCTTTTTTCCGCTAGCGGCAGCATGCTGCTAGCAGAAAAAAGAACGTTAGCGGTCTCCATAGACCACCATTATGAGGGGGCGGATTATGACGTGGATTCCGTGCCATAATCTTTGCCCGTGTGAACGGCCTTAAGAATAGGGTGAAGAACAGAGGGAGAAAGACAAAGGCAAGAAGCTCTGAAGCAGCAGAGCAACACAGAGCAAAATAGAAAATAGCAAGTATTAACAAGGAGGGGTAGCACCTCAGACAGCTAGAGAGGCTGCAAAGGGGGGAGAACACAGTGTTGATATGTTGATGGGGGCAAGGAAAAGAGAAGTATAGAAAAAAAGCAGAGTATCTGACCCACAAATCCCTCCATAGCACTGCACCCCCCATATCTCCTCTCTTGTCACTGTCTACCGCCCTAATCATCCTCTCCGCTCTACCAAAGACCTTAGACGTGCATCCTCTGTTATCCGAACATCCAACTCCCATCTCCAAGATTTTTCTCACACAACACCAGTGCTCTGGAATGCTTTACCCCGGACAATTTCATTAATCCCCAACTACAGCAACTTCAAAACAGCCCTAAAATCACATCTGTTTGGCCAGGCTTATCACGTGACCTGTTCATAGTGTAGTGTGCAGATGTGTAGAACAGTAACTATTTTTATCCTTCCTCCTCTGTTCCTCAGATCCTGTCCTCTCCATCTGGAAGTTACACTGCACTCCATGCACTTAGTTTCTGTTTATTCACAGATACCGGCTGGTGATGGGTTCATACAGCTTCAGTTACACAACCTTTTCTATTAAAGCATGGCTGGACCATTGTAGCACACAAGCCCTCTGACCTCTTGTGTCCCCTATCTCCTCAAAGAATGTAAGCTCTTGTGAGCAGGGTCCTCACTCCTATAGTTTGATTCATTTCTTTGTCACATTGTAACGTCTCATATTGTCTGTTCATGTGTCCTCTGATTTGTAAAGTGCTACGCAATATGTTGCCGCTATATGAATAAAGTTTATTATTATTATTAGTATTATTAAGGCTGGGGCACAACGGGCTGAATTTGCCTGCAGCGGAAATGCCGCAGGAAAAATTGTGGCGTTTTACAGTACTTGCAAAGTGGGTGGGATTCATGCGAATCCTATGCCCACTTTGCAGAAAAAAACGCAGCGCAGACACGCTGCAATTTCCAAAACTGTTGCGGTTTTGAAAATTGCAGCATGTCAATTATATCTACGGAAATGCTGGCGGCTTTCCCGTAGATATAATGGTAAGAGGAAGTCTGCAGAGGAAAACTCTGTGAACTTTCTCTTCAAAACGTTGCGGGAAGAACCGCAATACATTCACACCCCGTGGGGCCTTAGCCTAAGGGTTTGAAACACTGAGGGGAAAATAAGAGGGATAAGCTGCAAGCAATCACATAGAACATCGAGGACAGGACATACCCCTGTTTCCCCGAAAATAATACATCCCCCAAAAGTAAGGCATGGGGGGAGGTTTTGTTAAATTGCCTAATATAAGGCACCCCCCGAAAATAAGACATCCCCAAAAACACTGCAGCCGGCAGAACACTGTGCACGATGTTCCGTGTGCACAGGTATGCCGGCTGCTGCCTCTACTGTGATACCACTGTTCCTGCTGCTGTAAGCTCATCCCACAGCAGCCGGAACAGTGGTATCACAGCAGAGGAGGCAGCCAGCTTTCCTGTGCACACGGAGCACAGCGTTCAGCCGGCTGCAATGCCCACTAAGTGAGGCTCTCCGGCACAACCGCCGGAAGACTCGCTAATCTCTACTAAGCCTCGCCAACCATTTCCACCACCGTGACCAACAGCAGCACCAGCGCTGCTATGAGGATGGGGAAGGTAACTAACATACCCTCCCCCCTCCACCACCTCTTGCACCACCTACAACCGGTAGTCATGCCGGCACTCCGTTAAGGAAGCGCCGGCATGACTACCGATTGTCCCCCGCTCCAGCCGCTCCATAAGACACCCCCCGAAAATAAGACAGGTCATATATTTCGGAAGATAATTTAATATAAGACACTGTCTTATTTTCGGGGAAACAGGGTACCAACACAACCCAGAGGCACAAAAGACAAACACTTAAAGCAATAGCACTGTGGGATGCTGCACACATGCACAGTACAGACGGTCCTTGGTGTTATGAGACAACTACCATGTGCTTGTTGCTCTTAAAATACTAATTTGCATATTAAGAATAAAAACCAGTTCCCGGGAATGGAGGCAGCAGTCTGAATGGGAGAAGCATTTTATGTAGGGGAGAGTTGGCTATATAACCCGGCTGCTATATAGCCCGGCGGCTCCATTTGAATGGGTGAGAAAGCTGTCCGGCCGTGAGCGGCAGTGAGCGTTTTGCGCTCTCCGCCGCGAAACCGGGTTTTATAATCCGGACACAGAGTCGGACATGCAGTACTCTGTGTCCGGATTAAAAAATCCGGTTTCGCGGCGGAGAGCCTAAAACGCTCACCGCCGCTCACGGCCGGACCCGGTCTATGGTTTCCGTCTTCTGCCATGCAGAAGACGGAAACCATAGAATGGAGACATGAACGCAGGTGTGAACCTAGCGTAAGACTGCAAAGGTCATGTGAAACCGTTCTTCAGCCAGGAGCAGTGTCAGGAGCAGTGTCAGGAGCAGTGTCAGGAGTCCTTTCTGCACATTCGATGTGATATTCACCCCTGTCAGTAATATGGCAGTAAGATGACTCTGGTTGTGGGCACTGTATGTGGACGACAGTCCTTGTCGGGGCACGAACCACTGTGGAGTCCTTCGGATAGAACTTGCCGGAATCTTCCTAACCCTCGGTTCTTCCGGGACTCTTCTAGCTTTCCTCTCATTGGATAAGTTGTAAACCATGTAGGTCGTCAGAAAAAAAGGCGTAGGTCATTTACTTTAGTAAAGGTCGCGAAGCTCGGCGCTGCTATAGGTTGTTTGTCCCTTCCTGCTTCCCCTAGCTAGTGACACGGCTTCAACATGGCGGAAATACGGAAACTTTAATGGATTTAGCAAAAGGGCTGTAAGTGCAGCCGAGCTCCGTGCGGCAGCGGCAGGCGCCGGTGAGTCAGGCTGAGCCCCGGTACATGTAATGCTGGTTCCCCGCAGCCTGTGGTTTATACCCGGCAGGGCACTTGACGCCCGGCGGGCACTGTTGGGACCTGTAGTTATACTGGACATTGCAGACATTGCTTCCCGGCACTAGTGCACCAGGCAGCTCATGCAGGGTGGCCTATTGTCTATGTAGCCTTACTGGCTGTTATTGTATAGCATTAGTCCATTGTCTTCAGTGTATAGCCCTCATTATTACACATATATGCATTCTCTATAGGAGGTTCTGATCTAGATGGTGGCGGGTGTAGCTATATAGGAATATTACCATCTGACATCCACATCCTATGCTTATTAATGGAATGGACAAGTATCCAGCTTCATCTTATCTATGGACTGGCTTCCCACAGGGCAGATCTACTGCTGATATTCTTTACAGAAAATCATCAGTACTTCTCATTCCACCATGACAAAGCTCGCCTGAAGTGGAGGGTATTTTGCAGCAGAATCCGGAAACGACGGCCCGTATGCACTGTCTATTTTATTTTTTATTTATTTATTTTTTTGTAGCTGCATTTGGATGAGATTTGGTCACATTTCTGACACTTTGCTTCTACTGTACATCACAGCAGATTTGCCACCAGGTAGTCTGACAGTTATTCATCTGCTTGTAAGTCTTACAATATCATAGTGTATGGCCGTCTCCTCATATGGAGTAAACGCTGCAGAAAAAAACGTGGCGTTTACAGTCAACATGTAGTGGATGAGATTCTAGCGAATCCCATCCCCAAACAGCAGTAAAATACGCACAAGGGACGCATGGTTATTTTCAAAATTGTCACGGTTTTAGAAATCACAACATATCAATTAAACCTACGGAAATGCTAGCGGGTTCCCTATAGGTATTGAAGCCAAAGTACGCAGAAGAAACCTCTGCAAACTTTCTGTGAAAAGCGCTGTGCAAAAACCGTAATACACTGCTGCCACGATTTTCCCGCAACACTTTTTTTTGCTGCAGGACGCTACGTGGGGCCTAAAATTTACATTTGCATTGAAGTCTCCATGGGAGACTGTGCTGCAGATTCAGTATAAAACCAACTGACCTCATTATAGTTTATGGGGTCCGCAGGTAATCACTATTTTTTAGCAGAGGGGCTCTACATCTTTCAGGTCCCCTTTCGAACCCAAACAACGGTGAGACAAACACTAGTGTGAACCTAACATAAGAGTAAGGACATACAAACAAGTTTGCTCATACAGTTTGTGGAGCAATAAAAACCTAAAAAACAAAAAAACATACCTGTTCCCAGGTGCTCCGACGGCCTCCCAGTGCAGTCTGGTCCTTCTGCTCGGCTGTCTTCTTTTGCCAGAAGTACTTGCCAGCTGTGCTTCCTAGTTTACTTTCTTAAGGCCTCTGATTGGCCTCAGCAATCATGTGTGGCAGGGTCTTCCACTGCAGAACCAGACCGCACTGGGAGACTCTGGAGCACTGGCTATAGGCGAGTATGGTTTTTTGTTTTTATTTTTTTTTTTCACCTCCTCTGACCTAATTAAGAAAATGTATCCTGGACAACCTCTTTAAATTGACAGTTACAGATATTTAAAAAAAAAAAAAAATGATGCGAAAAGCATATAACGTCACCCTAAGGCTAGGTTCACATGGTGCAAAATGGAAAGAAATTTCTCTTAATTTTACGCTGCCTTAATCGACCTCGGTGTCGCAGGCATCAGCATTCCGACTCCTGAGCCACAGAATCCACAGCAAGATTGAGCATGAGGCTGATTTTTTTTTTTTTTTTTTGTGCAGCAGATTCCTACGTGTTCAGTTACATGGATTGAGCTGCCCACATGGGTGAACACTACTTCGTTCAGCCTGGGGAAATAGGTGTGGGATCCTGTGAATGTATCATGTGTCCAAGAGTCTAATGCCCCTTGAGCACCACAAGATGTTTTATTTGTTCATGTTCATCAATGTAATCAATTTACGTGAGAACTTAAATCATTCTTCTAGTTGTCTGAGGGTTCTTCTAATTTATAAAATAGCTTTCACACAGACACAAATGGTGTGTAGATATTATTTCTGAGAGCCAAAAGGAGAGCACCTTCATGAATTTAAGCAGTCACACGATGCCAAGAGGGTGGTGGTCACCAGTCAGTGCAAAGGGATGTACTTGAATATTCAGTTACCCTTAAAGGGGTTGCCCAGGAATTAGTTGTTTTTTTTTATCTGGAGGTCACGGAAGGTGGGGAGAAAAAAAACCAAGACATACTTGCCTGTCCCTGATACTCTGGTGTCCAATGCCGCTGCCCTCAGCAGTGCAGCGAGGACTTTTGCCAGGACAACTCCTGGGGCTCTGCTGGACCAGACAGTGGCTTGGAATACTGGAGCACCATTTTTTTTCACCTTCCCTGGCCTCCAGGAAAAAACTGTAATTCCTTGATACCCCTTTAATGAAGATAATACAGATAATACAGTGATGGGTTGTACACAATAGAAATTTAGCTCAGGAAGTATTGCAGATCAGAAGTTTGACCAGCTGGTAACTACAAAAATCTTCTAGAAGAAATCTACTGGCTATAACTTGAAATAGAAACATATTATAGGGTGAACAATTTATAGTGTTAACCAATTACTTTCTCTGTGTAGCAACACTTCAATCCACAAACTGCTGTAACCAAGAACCGCATTTTCATACCTTTCAATATAGTAGGAATTAGCAGTATATGCTGTTGGTGCTAGCAGGGTTGTGTTGCAAATGTTTGTGCTTGTATATCAACTATATCAACTGCAGCCCTGGCAACCACTATCTACATATATTGTTCATGTTCTTTGGCAGTGTGTGCTTTCCATTTATGATGGAGTTGAAAGTTTCGCTTACCAACTCGGCAGCTCTCGAGAGGATTTCCATCAATACATATTGCAGTGCCAGAGTCTTGAAGAAAGAACTTATTTACACGTCAGTGAATTTCATCAGTGATTATAATCCAAAACCAGGAGCTGGTCAAATACACAGAGCAGGTACAAATCTTTCTGTTATATCTTACCTCTGTACAGTCTCCATCTCTGGTTTTGGCTTAGAAGCATTGATGCAGATCAGTGATCAAACACATGAAATGTGTAAAGCCTAAATTGGACTTATTAGGTCTTTGGTACTGCCTAATAGGGTTATACATGTAAAGGCATCTGACCCCTACTACCTTGATTGCAGGTTTTGCGATACTTCCAGGAGGGAGCTTCTTCCCTTCAAAACCCCTTAGATGCCGCAGTCGGTATTGGCCACAGAATATAAGTATTGGTGGTTTGCATAATTCTTTTGCAACGCACTATCCTCTGGCAGTAGGCAAACGCAATGTATCAGATTGCCTGGAATGTTCCTTTTAGGCCCTATGCACAAAGGGCAATCCAGACAGTTCATACATTCATTGACCATTTTTCATTGTGATTTATGATGCCGGGAGTCCCTGCCTTTTCACAGCTCTACTGTCTCCTCTCCTGTGTTCACTGCTACTTACTTGTACTATGGAGGCTAGGAGACCAGATCATTATAATATTAAAGCCAGCCCCATAGTACAGGTAACTATCGTGAAGACAGAAGAGGAGGTGAAATGTGGGGAGCCGGTTATGATTTTGTGACCCATGGACGGATACAACCTGGAAACCTGTGGTTTGTTTGTTTATTTTAAGAGGACCTTTCACCTCCTGGGGCACATGCGGTGTAATACAGTGCTAGAAATCCGACTGTGCTGAATTCAGTGTACTATCGGCTTTCCCGTTCTGTGCTCCCGGTGAAGAGCTATCGGTGCCGATACCGTAGCTCTTCGCTGTCAGAAGGAAGTTCTGTCGGCTTTCTAGTGGTATATAAAACTGCATGTGCCCCAGGAGGTGAAAGGTCCTCTAAATAAATAATAGAGCCTTGAAGAACCCCTTTAACAATCTGTGTGAAATCTTTTAATTGTGTAGACTGTTAACATCTAGAAGATGGGCTGCTAGAACTACTGTATAAATTATATTTAAGGAGCCTGTTTCTTTCATACACTGAATCATCATTATAAATCATCAGAAAGGAAGCTAATAATAGCCTTCATGTACTAAACTGTCATAGTACAGAAATAAATAAGTTGGAATCATGTAACTGGAAGGAAATGGCAAAACAGAAGTTCAAGCAGTGTCTAGATCATTGGCTGAAGACAATAATTTGTTCCTTCCTGTCTCTTTCCCTGTTATGCTCTATATCACGGGTAGGCAACCATTTTTGTTTGGCGCGCTGATTTAAATTAAGAAATCAAAGATGAGGTACTCAGAGTGCTGGTCAATAATTGTAAGGCTGACGACCCCTATACTAAAGTCATATACCACAAACTGACAGAAGTGCTGCCACCTGATGCCTTTACTGCTATTTCCTGGGACGCACCTGTACTTTCCCATTAGAAGCAATGAAAGTACATGTGCAGCCCCCAATTAGTGGTAAATGTATATGTCCACCGTATGGCAGCATCCTTATAGTGGAAACACACTATGTATCTGGAAGCAGTTATATTCTTAGGCCACTGGAACTTTTTTTACTTTGATGTAAAACTTCTGTCACATGGTGTGTTTTTGCACAAAATAAATGCCTGGGTATTATGTCCAGTAGACATAGCGGCCCCTGTACACAGTAGGATGCACCATAGGGGTCCCTGCACATGGTCAGATGCCCGATAGGGACCCCTGCACATGGTCAGATGCCCGATAGGGGCCCCTGTACATGGTAGGATGCCCCATAGGGGTCCCTGAACACGGTAGGATGCCCCATAGGGGCCCCTGCACACGGTAGGATGCCCCATAGGGGCCCCTGCACACGGTAGGATGCACCATAGGGCATATTCCAATTTTCGTCACTCACTAGCTATTATAATAAGCAGAGGGCAAAGAGAGGTGACAAACATAAAAATGTTACTTTCATTCCATGCATTTTGCAGCGGCTCTGTTCTCTTCAGTGCTTCTGACTGATGTCAGTGGCCGCTGACTGGGTCTCGGGGGTCACGTCAGTGTCATTATGCTGCGGAAAGGTGAATGACATTTTTTATGTTTGTCACCTCTCTTGGCCCTCTGCTCATTATATTCTGAGGTCTGAAGAGACCCCACAATATAATAATAGCAGGGCGTGTTTGGTGCAATCGAAACAGCTGGGCAAGGACTCAGGCTGCCTGTGCCAGAGAAATAAGCTTCGCGTACCCCTCTTGGCATGCATTCTGGGGGTTGGCAACCCCTGCTGCATATGGAATTGTCAGACTATAAAAAGGAGGCAATGCATGGGATGTGTGCTAATATGCAAGTAAGAACCAGGCCGAGCATTATAGTATGATAATACAAATGTATTTTCAGGAGACGCATGACGTAATACGAGTCAAGAAGGAACTGTGTATAGAATTTAGAAGCAGTGCTAGCACTTAATAATGAAAATCCAATCCCCAGGTTCATTTAGCTCAGTATAGATGTGTATAACAAAAACCAAACAAAAGGACTAGAACAAGGATGAAATTGGTATGGATTTCAATATAACCATATAAACTTTGCCATGAGGCTGAAAAATACCACACAATATAATAAATTGAAAAGCTTTGTTATCATGCTTAATATCTACATATTGGACAATGTGTTTTCTAGTATTGCTTAAGTCTTTGCTCTTGCTATATTTTCCTTTGAGATATAAACTTGCCTTAGATTCTTTGTCATTTATACATGCTTTATTACTTTCCATACCACTGTATATGATGTAACTGGCTATGTCGTCTGTCCCCCCTTATGTGTATCTGTTAATGGTTTCATATTTATCTGGTCTAATAAATTATCAATTTCTTATTACATTGTATGGTGTGTTTCAGCCTGATGGCAAAGTTTATATCAGTATAGATGTGACTGTTAACCTATTTCTAACCTATTTTTCAGTAGTTGTATATTACTGTACCATACTGTAAGGCCACACATATGCGACCTTGTACAACGTGGCTTTTCTACAGATTTCATTCTTTGCATTTTGTAAAATCTGTGTCTTAAAATATTTTGCAGATGAAAATCGCAGAATGGCCTCAAATTTGGGTACTAAAAAATCCACTATGTATATAAATGGGTTTTTGAAAATCCTGTACTCTTATATTGTAGTGTGTTTTGGTGATCTATACAAGAGCTGTATATGCCCTAATAAGAATCTATTAATGTATATGTGGAATACAGCAGCCATTCAGAATAGGCAGGTAGGAGGGAAGGAGCAGCAACCATACAGAATAGGCAGATCAGCAGGCTAGAGGGTTGTTTCTGTTATCTCAGAATTGGACCTTGATAAAGATATATATATAGTATCTGAAATATAAAAAAGCATCCGTTTTTGTATGCTGACTGATATTCTGTGTTATCAGGTTAGCTATTCTAATTCTTGCTTCTCTTTTCTTTTTCTTTGTAGGCTGCTTGGTGAGATGATAGAAATCAGATACAGAAATCTGCAAACTGGATGTTCTCTAAGAAAACTCAACACTTCAGGCTCCCTGAAAAAGACACTACCCACCCGTTTACATGTGTAGGTCACTCCGTTACTGTGTTAGTCACTGTTTGCATGCAGCAATGACTCGACTGGAAGAGGCAAACAGAGAGGTCAACATGCATTCTTCAGTACGATATCTGGGTTACTTAGCCAGGCTAAGCCTGCTAGTGGCCATATGTATGGGCCTTTATGTTAGGTGGGAACAGACAGCTGATGCCTTGATATTGGTGATCTTTATACTGGGTCTGTTCATCCTTGGGATTGCAAGTATCCTCTACTACTATTTTTCCATGGAGGCTGCCAGTCTCAGTCTTTCCAATCTTTGGTTTGGATTTTTACTTGGTCTCCTTTGTTTTATTGACAACTCAAAATTCAAGTATGACGTAAAAGAAGAGGCTACAAAGTATCTGCTTGTTTCTGCCATCAGCATAAGAGCAATGTGTGCTTTAGTGGAGAGAATCTGTGGATACATTCGCCATTGTCCTACATTGCTGACATCTGGGGAATTTTTGGAATTAGTTGGATTCTCTATAGCTAGTACCATTATGCTGGTTCAGAAGTCCATCAGCATCATCTTTCTGGTCACTGCATTTGCTTTGATTATTATTGACTTGCGAATGAAATCCTTCCTGGCACTTCCAAATCTGGGGACTTTTGCTGTCCTTACGCCCCTGTTGTTTTTCCCATCATTGAAGATCCCAGTCAATCCGTATGCATTGTCCTGCTTTTTTTGCTGCATCATCAGTGAACCACTTCTTGATGTCTATTTCAGTGGTCTATCAGTCATTGAACGATGGAAGCCATATCTCTATCGGGGCAGACTGTGCAGAAGATTTTCTGTCATATCCGTTGGATTAATTGAAGTGGTCTTTTTTGTACTTGCTGCCTTTAAACTAAGTGACTTGAAACGTTGGTATTTTGTCATTCCAGGTTTCTCTATCTTTGGTATTTTTTGGTTAATTTGCCATATTATATTTTTAATTACCCTGTGGGGTTTTCACACAAAGCTAAGTGATTGCCATAAAGTGTATTACACACACAGATCAGATAATAGCTTAGACAGAGTCATGGCATCCAAAGGAATGAGACATTTTTGCCTAATTTCTGAACGTTTAGTGTTCTTCAGCCTCCTAGCCACAGCGATTTTAGGGGCTGCTTCTTGGCAGGTGAGTTCATTACTGATATATAAATTCTTATAAAACTTTGTTTTTTTTTTTCTGTAACTTGTATGCGGTGTAAAATATCTAGATTGCTACAGAATATTCACTCAATGCATCTAGTACGGTAGTATCCTAATATAACTTACATTAGGGCATATTTATTTGATAAGTTATTAATCACTAATCTATTGAGATACAATCCTGTAGGTTCACAAATGGCATAACTGTTATTGATTTTGCCCCAACACAACAAGGTACAGTATAGTGTAGAGCTGGGCGATTCATCGAAAATAACTCAAACCAAATATTAACCAGGATAACCAATGTGACTTTATTTCAGGTCTGTTATTACGATAAATATTATCTTGATTATTCTTACGTACAATAATCTTTAACAAAAAAAAGCAGTTTTTCCGCAACATGTGGCCTTAGCCTTAGGCCCCATATTGTGGAAACACAGATTTTTTTGTTGCGATTTTTTTTTTTTTTTTTTTTTTTTTTTTTGAGCCAAAGCCAGGACTAGATTGAGCAGAAGTTAGAAGTATAAAAAACTTTCTATATATTTCTGATTCCATTTGTAGCTATTCTTGGCTTTGACTCAAAAAACAGCAACAAGATCTGCAAGAAAAAAAAGCTGCGTTTCCACAACATGGGGCCTTAGGCTAAGGCCCCACGGGCTGTATCCGTAGCACTAAAGCTCTGAGGGAAGAACCACTGTGTGAACGCACTGCGGTTCTTTCCGCAGCGCTTTCAACAGAAAGTTCAGTTTTCCTCCGCGGACTTTCTGTTACAATTATATCTATGGGAAAGCCGTCGGCGTTTCCGTAGATATAATTGACATGCTGCGATTTTCAAAACTGCAACGGTTTTAAAAATCGCAGTGTGTCCGCACTGAATTTTTTTTTCTGCAAAGTGGGCATGGGATTCGCATTAAAGGTTTTTTCCAGGATAAAATTATTGATGTCTTGTACTAAGGAAATGTCATCAATACCGGGTTGTTGGGGTCCAACCACCAACACACTGATCAGCTGTTATACTCAGTAGCTGATACACCAAAAATGGAGCAGGAAGAAGACAGCTATGTTCTCCATGTAGAGGCCAGGTCAGGAACTACAGATAAGTGGGGACTCAGTTAAGGCACTACAGAGAGAAACAAAGTTGGCAGCTTCCTGTTCCATTCTCTGTGTATCAGCTGCTGAGAACAGCATACGGATGTAGGTGGTGGCAGGTTTCAGACCTCTACAGATCTGATCTTAGTGATATATCTTCAGGATAGCTCATCAGTATTTTTAACCTAGACAGTCCATTTAGGCTCAGACCCCACATTGTGGAAAAGCTGCTTTTTTTTTTTTTTTTTTTTTTCCTTGTGGGTTTTGCTGTGGTTTATAAAGCTAAACCCCGGAGTGGCTGCAGAAGGAATGGAAAATTTAAATAAAACATTTGCACTTTCTTCTGAATTCACTCCTTTAGATAAAAAATAAAACACAGAAAAAAATTAGCAACATACAAAGCAGCTTTTCCACATCATGGGACCTTAGCGTTAAAGTGGTTGTCCATGGAAATATGGACAATTTGTTTCATTTTCAAATGGGGACAGTGAAAAAAAATTCATACTCTCCTTTCTACTGTGTTCCGATGCCTCCCAGCGCGGTCAGTTCTTCTCGATCCAGTGTGGATGTGTGACAGAAGTCCCAGATACACATGACTGCTGAGGCCAATTAGCAGCCTCAGCAAAGGGCATGCAATGTCACTAGATGCCGGTGCAGAAGTACTGGACCGCGCTCAGAGGACACCAGAGCAGCAGGGATAGGGGAGTATGATTGGTTGTATTTTATTTTTTTCACCATCTCTCCCAACATATTTAAAAAAAAAAAAAAAAGCTAGACAACTTCTTTTAGGACTGCTTTGGTACATTTTATGGATGTTCACCTTTTATCTTAATTAATATTATAAATGTGAAAGTTTGTGAGTTTGTGTGTGTTTGGATGTTCGGATGTTTGTTCCTCAATCACGCAAAACCCGCTCGACCGATTTGGCTGAAATTTTCCACAATCATAGTCACTACACCCGATTGCGCAATAGGCTACTTTTCGTCACAATAGCGCACATACGTTTGTGCCAGGACCCCCACAAAACCCAAACTCACACCACCATCTCTGCAATCTCACACACTTTGGACCATAGCAAGCCACAAAATTCATATTGCCCTCTACAGCTTAGCCCCTAACCCCACACAATCACATATACATATACTTTGCCACTTTGCCCCTCACCTTAACGATACTCCAGGAGGCGCTCTATAACGCTCCGGAGCAGCCAAGTTTGCCGACCCCCACCGCTCTGACAATCCGCGACACCGCCCACCCATGCCAATACCCCTAGCCGGTCTAATAAATGCAAAAAAAAAAGTTTAAAAAAAAGTAAAAAAAAAAATATAAAAACAAATAAAAAGGATTACAAATTCTAATCATCCCCCTTTCCCTAGAACACATATAAAAGTAGTTAAAAACTGTGAAATACATACATGTTAGGTATCCCTGCGTCCGAAATCGCCTGCTCTACAAAGCTATACAAATGTTTTTCCTGTTCAGTAAATGCCGTAGCGGGAAAAATGGTCAAAAGTGCCAAACCACCGTTTTTTCACTGTTTTGATTCTGATACAAATTTGCATAAAAAGTGATCAACGTAACATTCCCTGAAAATGGTAGAAGTACAAAGTACACCCGGTCCCGTAGAAAAAGACGCCATATACATCCCCGTACACGCACGTATAAAAAAGTTATGCCTGTCGGAATATGACGACTTTTCAAAAAAAAATTTTTTAACATAGTTTTGGATTTTTTTGAGGGGTCAAAATGTCAATAAAACCATATAAATTTGGTATCCCCAGAATTGTAACGAAACACAGAATACAGGGGACATGTCATTTTGATTGCACAGTGAACGCCGTAAAACCAAAGCCCGTAAGAAAGTCGCAGAAATGCATTTTTTCTTCAAATCCACCCCATTCTGAATTTTTTCCCTGCTTCCCAGTACATTATATAGAATAAATAATGGTGGCATCAGGAAGAAAAATTTGTCCCAGAAAAATTAAGACCTCATATGACTCTGGGAGCAGAGAAATAAAAAAGTTATGGGGTTTAGAAGGAAGGGAGTCAAAAACGAAAAACCAAAATCAAAAAATGCCATCGGCGGGAAAGGGTTAACTTCAAATACTTCTGTCCCAAAGTCACTATGTAAAGTTTCTCACAACACCATATATATAGCAGCTCAAATACAAAATAACTTCAACACAAAAGTCTCACATACTCTCTGAATTAGAGCAAAAACAAGATACACAGTTACATTTCATATCCCATACCCTATACACACTACAAAAACCTTACCAGCGCCTGTATATACCCACTGCTACAATCACCGCAGACGAAGTCGCGGGTACCAGCTAGTAGTTACCGTATTTTTCGGACTATAAGACGCACCGGACCATAAGACGCACTAAGGTTTTAGAGGAGGAAAATAGGGAAAAAAAAATTTTAAGGAAAAAAAAATTGGTGAAATATTTAATAACCTAATAATATAATATTTCACCAATGTAAATAGAACCGGGGGCTTTCGGACACAGGGATACCAAATGTGTATGTGTTTCACAGTAATGTTTTTGTTTTATATGTATTCTAGGGATATGGGGGTGATTTGAACATATCTATCTAATCTATCTGTCTGTCTGTCTGTCTTTCTGTCTATCTATCTATCTATCTATCTATCTATCTATCTATCTATCTAATCTCATCCATGGATGGAAAGAGACACCCTGCAGTGAAGCTATGTAAGAAGAGAAAAAGGGGCGGGCCAGACGGGTGAAGGAGGTGTGGTTTTCTAAGCAAACTTGAAACCACGCCTCTTTCACCCGTCTGGTTCGTCCCTCCTTCACTGCCTCTCAGATCTGGCTCCTGCAATGATGCCACACAGGCAGGGAAGTAGGGGCGGGTCAGACGGGTGAAGGAGGCGTGGTTTCAAGCTTGCCGAGAAAACCACGCCTCCTCCTCCCGTTTGGCCCGCCCCTCCTTCCCTGTCTGTGTGGCATCATTGCAGGAGCCAGATCTGAGAGGTAGTGAAGGAGGGGCGGGCCAGACGGGAGAAGGAGGCGTGGTTTTCTCGGCAAGCTTGAAACCATGCTTCCTTCACCTGTCTGGCCCGCCCTTACTTCCCTGCCTCTCATATCTCGCTCCTGCAAACATGCGACACAGACAGGGAAGGAGGGGCAGACCAGGCAGGCACCGTGCTGCTCTCCTTTTGATTCTCACAGACGGGAAACAGACGCTGCACACGCTGCATTCGGACTATAAGACACACACACATTTTCCTCCCATATTGGGAGGAAAAAAAGTGCGTCTTATAGTCCGAAAAATACGGTAAATAATATTGTTCTGACTCTTCAGCTTCAGAATCGTGTACATCCTGATGTTCTGTTTGGAGCGTTGATGGTTTTTGTTTTTACATTTCTTTACTTGATTTTGTTCCATTTTTACCTTTATCTTTATATTATAGCCTTCCAATGGGATCTTTATGAGCATGTTTCTGATTGTGCTGCCCCTCGAGTCTATGGCACATGGGCTATTCCATGAACTTGGCAGCTGTTTGGGAGGAACCTGTGTTGGTTATGCTGTTGTAATACCCACTAATTTTTGCAGGTATGTTGTTTTTGGTCACAAACTAGTTCTGTGCAAGAACATAAAACCTTTGGTAGCTTTTTATGTAGGGTCTCCAATAACTTAAAAAAAAAAAAAAAACACGATGGGGAAGATTAATTAAGATTTACATCAGTGTGTCACAAATTGGACAAGCAAATGGGGCGATATGGCACCACCATTTTTCATATTCATTTACCTCACAATATAAACCTTCCTAGAAAAAACAAGAAAACATGTTGACAACATACAAAACTATGCTACATGCCTTGCTGACATGATCTGCTTAATAAGCAAAACATGTTAATCTTTTCTATGAACTCCATTATAATATGATATTTGTTTTCTGTATATTGACATTGTCCTTTTGTTCTTTCTGGAAATCAGCCCAAATGGACAGCCCATGTTACTTCCACCTGAACATGTTCAGGAGCTAAACCTGAGATCAACTGGAATGCTAAATTCTATTCAGAGGTTTTTTGCCTCCCACATGATAGAGACTTATGGATGTGACTACTCTACAAGTGGGCTTACACTTGACACCTTACACACAAAATTGAAGTCTTTTCTGGAGTTAAGAACAGCAGATGGTCCCAGACATGATACCTACATAATCTACTATAGTGGACACTCCCACAGCTCTGGAGAATGGGCCTTGGCAGGTAGGTTTCAAGACTAGTGTAATGAAAGAAATGAGTATATAATGTGCATGAGATTATGCATGCATACATTTTAAAGAATGATTCCGTTTTTACCATACAGGGTAGAGATGCTAAGATATTTGGGCTTAAGAAAGCAAGAAAAAAAAAATTTGGTTCAGCAGATGGACACATATTACTCCACATTCTTAGAACACAAAAGCTTTTTAACAACTTTGATTTTCTGTGAGTGTTTGTGACATAATACATTTTATAATATACATAAAGGGGTTGGCCACTTTCAGATCAATATTGAGAGACAAATGTTATGGTTTGTATAATAAAAAGATATACAATTTTCCAATATACTTTCTGTACCAATTCCACACGGTTTTCTAGATCTGCTTGCTGTCATTCATTCTGTTACTTCTAGAGGATAAAACTCTGACCATGGTCATGTGATTTACGGTCCATGGTCATGTGATGTATACACAGTAATCAGACATCTGCCTGGTAATCAGCTGTGCACCTGTGTGCTCATCACATGACCATGGACTGTAAATCACATGACCATGGTCAGACTTTTATCTCCTGGAAGTAACAGAATGAATAACAGAAAGCAGAGATCTAGAAAACCGTGAGGAATTGGTACAGAAAGTATATTGGAAAATTGTATATCTTTTTAGTGTACAAACAATAACATTTGTCTCTTAATATTGGCCAACCTGTTTAATAGTTTTGTCACCTTTAGAACGATTTTAGCTTTGTCCCCTATTTATTTCTCCTGCTTTCCTATTGGCAGCAGAAATTCTCTTACCGTTTCTCATGATTTTATGGGTGGGTGTGTCATATGAAAGATGAGATTCTCAACTTTTGTATGCCACCGAGATCACAGTTCTATGTGTATTATTTCTGTAGATATCACCAATTAAAAATACAGCCAGGATATGAGAGCTGTGTAGTAAAAAGCAAAGCACGTATGACATCAGAACTGTTCTTTGTTTTACAATGCATGAGATATAACTGGTAGCCTCAGCTTACCTGAAGTTATACAGAGGTTCGCTTGTCTGTATTCTAATGACAAGCAGTGACAGGATTTCTGCTAACAATCGAGAAATAAGGGACAGCTAGTTGAGATCAGTGCAGTATTTCAAGGAAAAGAGGCAAAATCTGTTTAAAGTATATAATGAAGTGTATTAATGTCACAAATGTTAGCAGGGAATCAGTTTTGAGTTTAAACCCAAAAAAGTTGTGAAGCTGTGTAAAATGTAAGTAAATCAAGAATGCACTGATTTGAAGAGCACATAACCATATTTTATAATATTTGCATCACTGTTTACTTTTTGCTATAGCAAGAAAAAGCGCAAAACAAAAATCAAACTACCCCCCCCCCCCAACTTAGTTTAAAAGAAAATAAATAAATTAAAAATTTTATTTGCATACTATATTAAATTCACTGTTCTATTTGCAATGTAATGCCCTGAAAGAAAGGAGATGAGAAGCCGGGAACAGGAACAGAAAATTGAGAATGTTAAACCTTTAGATTGTTCTCTGAAAAGGAGATAAAGGAGTAATATTAATACATTTTTCTCAGTCTCTCTGGGAGGATAGAGGATGGGAAGAGGATGTGGTGTATATAGATAAGTATAATACATTTCATTAGAATAAATATGATTGCTTTGCAAATAAAGAATCTTTCTAGATGTAATGTAAAAAATGTACCGGTAATAACATTGATATTAAAGGTGGACCTTAAATTTCACTAAATCCTAAAGGATCTGACCTGTTAGCTAATTTCTTTATTTTGTACCACGCATTCAGGTGGTGAGACTTTACGCTTTGAGACTCTCTTGGAGTGGTGGAGAGAGAAGAACAGCACCTACTGCTCTCGTCTTATGATTGTATTGGATACAGAATTCTCACAGCCCTGGGTTAAGGAGGTGCGAAAAGTGAATGATCAATATATAGCCGTTCAAGGAGCCGAAATGGCAAGAATAGTAGACATTGAAGAGGCTGACCCGCCACAGCTAGGTGATTTTACCAAGGAATGGGTGGAGTTCAACTGCAACCCTGAGCATAACATAAGCTGGTCTGAGAAAGGACGCACCATTAAAGCATTATATGGTGTGTCCAAACACTGGAGCGACTACACCTTGCATTTACCAACAGGGAATGATGTGACTAAGCACTGGATGATTTATTTTCCTCGTGTTACTTACCCTCTTGTCCACCTAGCTAACTGGTGCGGAGCGCTCAATATTTTCTGGGTATGTAAAGCTTGTTTCAAGTGTTTAAAGAGATTAAAAATGAATTGGTTTCTCCCAGCAGTGCTTGACACAGGCCAAGGCTTCAAGCTGGTCAGGTCCTAAGCACCCTCAATAACAAATATTGTATTATTATGTATTTACATATAAATATATATGTAAATAAATATATTTAGTTATATCAGTACATGTATAGATATATTTTTTTCACCTTTGCTGTTCCAGCAGTGCACTGCTTTGTTACATCTGTCTTAATAGATACATGTATCTTCTCAATGCAGATTTTTTTATATGTTGAACTTTGTTACTGAAATATAGTGTGTATGTGTATTCTGTATCTGTGTGCGTATTCAAACATGTATCCATAATGTATTTTGTATGTAGGGTTTGGGTTTTTATTGTATCCGATGCTCTGAATTATTCTGAGATCACTCTAGCTGTACTATAAATAATGGTTTTGTAATATTCAGGATGGGACAGTTTCTATTGAATGTCATCGATTTCAATTGTAAGTTTGACAAAAGGTCTGTTGTATATAGAAAACTAATTTATTCCAAAGGACGAACCATTCAGTCAGGTTATTAAAACCTAGACTGCAAGTATTGCCATGACTTACATATGTTAGTTGGGCCCTTCACAGGGGCCATTGCCTGGTTGGTGGGGTCTGACCACTTATTTCAGTTTCTGAATACAGTGTTCTGTTGTTGTTTTTAGTAGTCTGATAGAGATGAACAGGTAACCCCTCGTTCACATCTGCATTGGTATTGCATCCGGGGGAGTCTGCATGGGGACCCCTCCGAACGGAATAACAAACGCAATTGCAGGTGGTGTGCATTAAAAGCACATGGATTCCATAGACTATAATGGGGTCCATGTGCTTGCTCCCAGATCTCCGCACAGAACATGTGGACAGAAAAGTAGTTCACAATCTACTTTCCTGTCCACATGATTCGTGCGGGCAGCGCGTGGCAAGCACACGGACCCCATTATAGTCTATGGGGATCCGTATGCTTTTACTGCAAAGCGCTTGCAATTGCGTTTGTTATTCCGTTCGGAGGGTCCCATACAGACTCCCTGAATGCAGATGTGAACGAAGGGTAAGCTGAACATGTCCGCTGCCTCTCCCATCAGGTATTTAGCAGTTATCCTGTGCATGGGTGAGGAGTTTAAAACTTTGTACAACCCCTTTAAAGATCAGTATACATTTAAACATTTGTAACTCTCATGTACATAGGATATATAAATAGAATTTTTTCAAAATGTATTTTTTAACATTTTGAGCAGACTTGCAGACAACAACAAAACCCTGCATGCATCCTGCGCCTGCCTCTGTGCTTTCACTACCCCCCTGCTATCTGTAGGATCGTAACATTAAGGGGTACAGAGAGTGAAGTAAAGTGCAACTGGTCCAAAAACGATGAGTTTATGGAAGCTCACTGCAACCATGTCAAGATGTATTCTGCATACAAATGCTTATTAAAAAAAAAAACAACAATTGTTTACATGGAAGTTCCTGTAGTTATCTTGTAAGAAATGGCTAAAACTGAATGGAAAAATAACACCGTGCATTATCTTGTTTTTATATAGAGTAGGTGGAAATGTTTTGTAAAATGTTTTGCTTATGATGTTTGATTTAATGATGCAATACATGGTACTGTTTAACTTTTCTTTTTATATGAGAAAAGTATTGCCAGAATGTATTTTTGACATTGTAATACAGTGGCCCCTCAAATTACAGTATTGTTTCTGGGATGACTGTTGTAAGATGGAACCACTGTAATTTCAGGAAAAAAATAAATCCAGAAAACTAGTTCCAAAGACCCCAAAATGTCAGCAACATTACAACTTTAAAGTGAAAGAAAAATCATCAGATATCTACCATTACAGTCACAATGGTCAGAAGGGCCTGCTCTAAGCTTTAAGTCTCTTTCTATGATGGTAAGAGGGTGTTCACACTCTCGCCACTGTTTGCCCTGGGGTTTCCATCCTAAATCCCAGGGGAAACTGGATAGGAGACGGCTTGTCGGTGGTCAGCTTTAAAACCCATTCATTTGAATAAGTTTTTGTTGTGGTTTTTTGAGCCAAAGCCAAGACTAGATTGAACAGCAGTTAGAAGTATGAGAGCTTTCTATAAATTTTCATTTGTAGCCACTTTTGGCTTTGGCTCAAAAAACTGCAACAAAAAAAGCTGCGTTTCCACAACGTGGGGCCTTAGCCAAAATCGTTTTGTTTTTTTTTTGCACATACACAGTCCTGCATGAAAGACTTTGTGTCCATGCAAAAAAGACTGTTTCCAGGTGGAGAGGCAGCATACGGACATCGGCAGTTACCTTTAAAAACCCATTCAAATGAATGGGTTTTAAAGCTGACTGCCGGCAAGCTGTCCAGTGTCCCCGGGGTTTGGTATGAGAACCCCGGGGCGGAGAGTGGTGGTAGTGTAAACGCTCCCTTACAGGAGCTTTGGCAGGGTCCTGAAAAGGATTTACAGTACAGCAGAAAAATAACATGGAGCCGCTAGCGCCTTGTTTTTAAAGCATCAGCTCATCCTGGCACAGATAAAGAGAAATACAAAACATGTAGTACTGCACTATACTGTAGAGTGGCACTACTAGCCAGCCAGTCAGTCAGTGCATGCACTCTCCCTTATACAAGGGTTTCACATGTCCATGCTGAACCTCCTGCCATGCGTTGTATGTTGGTCTTAAAGTTAGGGCCCGTTCACACGGAGTAAACGCGCGTGTATTTTGGCAAAATACACGTGTAAAAAATACACATGTGAAAATAAGACTCCCATTGACTTCAATGAGATTTTTTTTTTTACACGTGTAAAAAAAAAAACACGTCAGAATACACATGTAAAATGTCATTGAGGTCAATGGGAGCCTTATTTTTACACGCGTATTTTTTACACATGTATTTTGCCAAAATACACGCACGTTTACTCCATGTGAACGGGCCCTAACAGTGGTCCTGAAAATGGGAAAATATTGTATCCTGAGGCCATTGCAATTTGAGGAACCACTGTACATACTTGCACTTTTACTGTTGCCAGATTGCAGACATTTTTTGATGATTTAAGTTTTCTGATCATGAAGTATTTTAAGCCCCACTCTGTTACCTATACCAAAATTCTCACACACAATAGATCTAGTTTGTATTATGCATGCAGTCGAGCACTAGGTGCATACTCTAAGTGACATCTAGGGATTGTTCATATTGTAGATATCTGTTGCTTATTGATGGGGGAGCTTTGTATTTTTGTAGTATGTTTTGCAAATCTGGTTCTCTGCCAAATATATCCCTGCTTAAAAAATGGTTAACATTCTTGTACTACATGCTTAAAAATTTTTTTTTGTTTAAATGATATTCAGTAAATTAAATGATCTCCATTTTAAGTCTATAGATATATTTTGGCTACCTGCAGCCACCAGTGCTATAAGATAACTGCATGCAGTTAACACTTTGAACTCTATAAGGGAGCATGCACACGGAATTACGCTCCGCTCATTCTGAACGTAAAACTCGTTCAGAGTGAGCGCATAAAAACCAGATCCCGTTGACTTGAATGGGTGCCGGCATACAAGCGCTCACCATTGAAATCAATGGGAGGCTTTTTTCCCTATTCCTTTCAATGTGATAAGCGTGTAATACATTGAAAGCAATAGGGAAAAATGCCTCCCATTGATTTCAATGGTGAGCGCTTGTATGCCGGCACCCGTAGAAATCAATGGGATCTGTTTTTTATGTGCTCATTCTGAACGGGGTTTTACGTTCAGAATGAGCAGAGTGTAACTCTCTGCGCAGGCTTCCTAAGAACGCAGTATGCATTAGGCTCCCTCTAGTGAGTGAAGGTAGTCAAGGTTTAATTTTGTGTTTATGCATCAAAACTGGAAGTGTTGTGTAACAAAAAACAGTATATTAAGAATGGCTCTGTGTGTTGGTCCCTTATATGTGCTCATGCGAGATGCCCTAGACTGTTAGCAAGGCAGGCGCATTATAAGAGGTTTAGTGTTCAGAATTGAAACCTAATCAAATTGGGGACTATCATAGGTTTCAACTATAATGTGTGCCAGTTTTTTCGCTGAAGTTTTAATAATTTTTTCAGGTAGAGGCATCTCCATTCATGCCTCCTTTATTTCCATCTATAAGTGTGCTCTCCTGTTTATCTCAAAGGTGGAACGTACAGTTCAAAATTAAAATTGCCATTTTTGTGTAAAAATTGTGACTTTTTATGCCATTCAGGCAGATTTATTAAGACTGGAGTGAGTTTCGTGTAACAGTCTTAATAAAGACTGTAACTAGCTGCAGCCTCAATAAATTTGGCAGCACAGGTCCATGTGCAAGATTAGGAGTCTACACCAGTAGAATACCTGTATAACCCACCCCAGATAACTGCCAGTAGTTATACTAATACGGCGTTCACACTTGTGCCTTATTTTGTCTGCCCTTTGTGTTACTGCCTAAATCCTCAGAAAAACTGCTTTTTGGTTTTTTTTGCGGTTGTTTCACAGTGGAGAGGCTGCATACAGAAATTGGCGGTATGCTTTAAAATCCATTGAAATGAATGAGTCTTTAAACTGACTGCTGGCAAGCTGTCGCCAAACAGTTTTTAGATTTAGGCGGAAACACAAGGGGCGGACAGGTCAAGGCACAAATGTGAACACCGCATAAATATATTGGGCTGACGTGTCCCTTCCCCAATCCACCCTCATTCGTGGTTCACCACAAAGTGGTGAGTGAGGTGAAAAATGGGGAATGTGGCACAAAAAGGTAGTAAACGGGCATAGATGTTTTGTTTTATTAAAGTGCACAAGATTGTGAAATGTAATAGTCCTATCGCACCTTTTTCTTCCTTTTAATGGATATTTTGGCTGGCTAAGACATTTTCTCAAGAGAAAGGGAGCATTCACACTGAGTAAATGCTAGCTTATTTTGTAGAGTAAAATTACACTTGTAAATTTTGCTATCCCATTGACTTCAATGACATTTTACAGGCGTATTTTTTACAGGCGTATTTTTACACTTGTAGGGTGCATTCACACTGAGTAAACGCTAGCTTATTTTGTAGAGTAAAATTACACTTGTAAATTTTGCTATCCCATTGACTTCAATGATATTTTTTTACAAGTGTAAAAATACGCCTGTAAAAAATACGCCTGTAAAAAATACGCCTGTAAAAATACGCCTGTAAAATGTCATTGAAGTCAATGGGATAGCAAAATTTACAAGTGTAATTTTACTCTACAAAATAAGCTAGCGTTTACTCAGTGTGAATGCACCCGTAAAAAAATATCATTGAAGTCAATGGGATAGCAAAATTTACAAGTGTAATTTTACTCTACAAAATAAGCTAGCGTTTACTCAGTGTGAATGCACCCAAAAAATAAATTACTCAAAGACAGACCTTTTCTACAAGCCACACATTTCTGTTCAGTGTATTCCTATGAGTGTTTTACATTGAGAATCGCTCTGATTAATCCCTGTGCAGATGCCGGCTAAGAACATGCAATGCACCAGAAAGATCTCAGGGAAATAGGTATTGAAATCTATGGATTTTCTAAGCTTTTTGTATTTCTTAGTTACACCATATTTGTATCAAATCTATGCAATGTAATAAAATTCTTTGAAATGCAATTGTAAATGCTATTTCTTTTTCCTTTGCTCTACAAATCCAAGGCCTACTCCAGTGTGAGTTACACATTGGTGGCTGCTTTTTTGTTTGCAGATTTTCTATATAACCTCATATTAAAATACATACAATTGGTTTAAGCCATTCTGTTTGATTAAAAACTTTTATTCATCTGTAAATAAATTATTTAAAAAAAAAAAGTTTGTGCTTTTGTGAATTTATTCTCTAATAGATTTGGCTACATCTGTACTGCTGATAATATTGATACTTTTGTTAGAGAGATTCCATTATGGCAATCATGTTTCATATTAAATACATCTTATACAAATTTCTTTACAAATACTTTAACATCAGCCTTTGACTATGTCACAAAATAATGTCCTGCACATATACCCTATGAGCCACAAAGGGTTGTCCAGGGGAAACAAAAACAAAAAAAAAAAACATTTTTCCTCTGGAGTCCAGGAAAGGTGAAAAAAATAACTAAACTTCACCTGTTCCTGGTGATCTGGTGTCCAAGGCCTAGTTCACATCTGCGTCGATAATCTGTTTGGAGGAATCCACATGGTGACAACCCCCTGAACGGACTACCGAATGCATTTGCAAGTGGTGTGCAGTAAAAGCACACGGATCCCCATAGACTATAATTGGGTCCGTGTGTTCTCCCCACACGAATCATGTGGGCTAGGAAAGTACTTCACAATCTACTTTTCTGTCCACTTGACTCGTGCAGACATCTCGCAGCGAGCACACGGATCCCATTATAGTCTATGGGATCCGTGTGCTTTCACTGCACACCGCTTGCAAATACATTCAGTAGTGCATTTGGGGGGGGTCCCCATGCGGTCTCCTCGAATGGATTACCAAACGCAGATGTGAACCAAGGGTAAGGCTCCTAGCTACCTAGGGCTTGTTAAAGTGGAAGTCTCTGCCACATGTGACCACTCAGGCCAATCAGTGGCCAATGGAACGGACACATGACACGAAATACGTCATCTGTCACATTCTGGTTCCTTTCTTTAGGCCGCTGATTGGCCTCAGCTATCATGTGTACCTAGACTTCTCCTGGAACAAGCCCTGCAGGACTTCATAATGGCCTGGGACACCTGAGCACCAGTGACAGGTGAGTGTTTGGTTATTTTGTTTTTCACCTTCCCTGGCCTTCAGAGTACATTTTTATCCTTGACAACCCCTTTAAGAATATGTAGAATTCCATAGGGAAGTAGGCTGTCGCATGGTGTGCACTGCTGGAGAATCTGTTTTTTGGGTTTTGGTTTTTTTTTCCTCAGATTGTAGGTAATGTCACTGAGCCGCACACATGGAAGGCACACTCTGTCGTGTAACATGGGCCTTATTTTTTCATGGCAGAATCAGACCATGATTTTAGCGTGAAGTCCACCTTAAAATCAGCAGCAGATTCTGCTGTGTGAACAGTACTCCATCTCTGTGTCTAGGCTGCTAGAGACTAATTTCACTTGATAACTGACAGTGCACAGTAATTTAGAGGGAGAATAGACACTTAGTGGCAGGTACTTTGGAGAAGAAAATGTCAGTTCAGTAACCACACTGAAGGATCCATTCACACAGAGTTTTTTGGTGCAGATTTTGATGCCGAATCCGTGTCAGAATCCACGTGGGGAAAAAAGCCTCCCATTGACTTCAATGGGTTCCTTTTTCCGCTAGCGGAACCCAATTTAGAATTTTTTTTCCCAGTACATCAAATGGAATATTAAGTGGTACTATTACAAAGCAAAGTTTGTCCCACAAACAGTAAGACCTCATACAGCTCTGTGAATGGAAAAATAAAACTGTTATGACTTTTGGAAGGAGGGGAGAAAAAAACAATATATAGTAATAACACAAATAATCATATTCATTAATTTGAACTAAAAATACATAAGTGAGATAACACTATTTTCTGTCGTATGTACCTCACTTACAGTGCCTACAAGTAGTATTCAACCCCCTGCAGATTTAGCAGGTTTACACATTCGGAAGTAACTTGACATTGTGACATTTGGACTGTAGAGCAGCCTGGAAGTGTGAAATGCTCTGCAGCAAAAAAGAATGTTATTTCTTTAATTTTTTAAAAATTGTGAAAAGTTTATTCAGAGGGTCATTTATTATTCAACCCCTCAAACCACAAGAATTCTGTTTGGTTCCCCTAAAGTATTAAGAAGTAGTTCAGGCACAAAGAACAATGAGCTTCACATGTTTGGATTAATTATCTCTTTTTCCAGCCTTTTCTGACTATTTAAGACCCTCCCCAAACTTGTGACCAGCACTCATACATGGTCAACATGGGAAAGACAAAGGAGCATTCCAAGGCCATCAGAGACAAGATGGTGGAGGGTCACAAGGCTGGCAAGGGGTACAAAACCTTTTCCAAGGAGTTGGGCCTACCTGTCTCCACTGTTGGGAGCATCATCCGGAAGTGGAAGGCTTGTGGAACTACTGTTAGCCTTCCGCGGCCTGGACAGCCTTTGAAAGTTTCCTCCCGTGCCGAGGCCAGGCTTGTCCGAAGAGTCAAGGCTAACCCAAGGACAACAAGGAAGGAGCTCCGGGAAGATCTTATGGCAGTGGGGACATTGGCTTCAGTCAATACCATAAGTAACGTACTCCACCGCAATGGTCTCCGTTCCAGACGAGCCCGTAAGGTACCTTTACTTTCAAAGCGTCATGTCAAGGCTCGTCTACAGTTTGCTCATGATCACTTGGAGGACTCTGAGACAGACTGGTTCAAGGTTCTCTGGTCTGATGAGACCAAGATCGAGATCTTTGGTGCCAACCACACACGTGACGTTTGGAGACTGGATGGCACTGCATACGACCCCAAGAATACCATCCCTACAGTCAAGCATGGTGGTGGCAGCATCATGCTGTGGGGCTGCTTCTCAGCCAAGGGGCCTGGCCATCTGGTCCGCATCCATGGGAAGATGGATAGCACGGCCTACCTGGAGATTTTGGCCAAGAACCTCCGCTCCTCCATCAAGGATCTTAAGATGGGTCGTCATTTCATCTTCCAACAAGACAACGACCCAAAGCACACAGCCAAGAAAACCAAGGCCTGGTTCAAGAGGGAAAAAATCAAGGTGTTACAGTGGCCTAGTCAGTCTCCTGACCTTAACCCAATTGAAAACTTGTGGAAGGAGCTCAAGATTAAAGTCCACATGAGACACCCAAAGAACCTAGATAACTTGGAGAAGATCTGCATGGAGGAGTGGGCCAAGATAACTCCAGAGACCTGTGCCGGCCTGATCAGGTCTTATAAAAGACGATTATTAGCTGTAATTGCAAACAAGGGTTATTCCACAAAATATTAAACCTAGGGGTTGAATAATAATTGACCCACACTTTTATGTTTAACATTTATTAAAATTTAACTGAGCAACATAACTTTTTGGTTTGTAAGATTTATGCATCTGTTAATAAATCCTGCTCTTGTTTGAAGTTTGAAGGCTGTAACTTATTTGCATCTTATCAAACCTGCTAAATCGGCAGGGGGTTGAATACTACTTGTAGGCACTGTATGTATGTGGGTTTTTTTTTCCTTTCTATAAATTGAGATCTATTGTCAGGAATTCTTCTTATAACCATTATCTCCAGCATTTGTTCAGCTTTACTGATCTCTTCAATGGTTCCTAATAGTTTAATTTTCTAAATAGGAATTAAAAGCAGCTTCACAGTAAACTTGTCCATACACATTGGATGACTGTTAGCCAAATCGGCTAATCTTGGCAGGACTAGACAATAGCAAATATAGGAAAGATGAGAAATGGGGTACTTAGGTTTCAATGTCTTCTTCTATTGTATGCAGGTAGATAAGCCTTAATACAACACATAGGCACTGTCAGCTGATCCCAGGATGGGATGGCCAGCCTAAGGCTTTGTTCACGTTGGGGTTTGGTTACAGTTCTTGTAGGTTTTATAAAGGTAATAATAGAGTTGCATCTGTACTGCAGATTTTTATCTTTGAATTTCCCTGGGTTTTCCATTCATTTACTTTTTTTTTTGTATTGTCTTTAATTGGATATTTGTCTCCAATCCATGGCCTTTAAAAGGAAAAAAAAAACTGAATTAGGTAGCATAAAATCAATATAATATGCTAATATGAATACCCAGCTTAGTAACTGCGGTTGTCACATATTGCTAGTTTTAAATTAAAAATCAGTCCATGGTCATATGATATACGGTACATGGTCATGATATACGGTCCATGGTCATGTGATGAACACACAGATGCACAGATCCTTATAGTCAAATCACATTAATCAGACATCTGCCTGGTAACAGACATACTGTTGCTAATTGACATGGGCAATGTCCCTAATTAATGAGTGTCAATTAGTGACACTATCCAAGACACTCTATGTTATGGTTAGTGATTGCTGTGTGGATAGCTAAAGGGATTATCTAGCTTCCAAAAATGCAAATCTATCCACAGCATTGCATTATACTCACTGTTCCCTTGTGCAGCCTTTACTTGGCTTTATTTTACTTGAGACTCCTTGTATCACTGTTATTTACATGCAGCGAATTTGTGGACAAACTATAATACATCTCCTTTCTCTCACTCTTTGTGTACCCCTCCTTTCTCCACTCTCCCCTGCAATGAAACCGCAGGTAATATAGCACTCCCATATCTAAGGTCACATGATGCTGCGATCTTTGGAACACACAGGTGGAAGTAAGCTTGCAAAAGAAGACAGTGAGAGGAATCATGGGAAATGTGATCCGAGGAGTCTCAAGTAAAATAAAGCCAAGAAATCGGTGTATAAGGGAACATTGAGTATTTAGCACTGCTATAGATGTATTTAAGTTTTTTAGAAGCTGGATAACCCCTTTAATATGTAAAATCATAGTATACTGCAGCAGCTCCCTGTAAAATGCACCACTCTTTAAAATGACTCTGAATAGCAGATAAATGTGGAGAGAGATTTTTATATGTACGTATCCTATAATGAAATTACTTTAATATTTATCGTCATAGCATTGTTGCCTTTAATACTAGGTAGCTCATCTGGTGCGGTTATTAAGAAAAAAAGAGTCCGTTATAAAAAGAGCTTAGATTATGTTCTAAAATGTACTAAACCAAGCAATGGAAAGCAATATCATGAACACAATTTGCAGAAAGCCATTTTACTAGATGGGATTTAAATTTGTCTGAACAGGGAAAAAAAGGTAATTGGCTGTTGTCTCTGATCAAGATGGCACCATGTCAGATAAGGCTACTAACATAGCGCTTCATCTCCTAATGCAAACGGCAGACAGAGAAGGGATGCCATAAATGACAGCGGATCAGACAGCAGTACATTAGGTGCAGAATATCCACAAATGGCTGCAATCTGTTTAGTGGATACAAAGGTCCATAGTGCAGAAATACCAAAACAACATGGTGTGTTTTATATAAAATGATAAGATAATCAGTTATATTTTATATCTTTATTAGAAAAGTGACTGCCATTTGGGTAAAAGTAACAATTCTGATGCCCATATGTTACTGCATATGCCAACATAACTGGATGCGAAGCTGAACATAGAGGTTTCATGTACCGGGTGCTGTTTGAAATAGTTTCAAGTTACTGTCCAGCTCAGATGACCAATTTCATATATATTATTAGGGGAATATCCGTTAGTAGGTGTGTGGGGGGGTCCTTTGAAAAAACATTGATTTAAATGGGCATTATTTAATGCTTGATCTAACCTGAGGTAGTGATGTAGCAAAATTAAATTTACAGATCAGTCATACATTACATGGATGTTAATAAGAAACGCTATTTCTTAAAGGGAATCTGTCAGGTCCAAAATGTTTCCCAAGTCAAGAATAGTGCTGTGTAAGGATCTGTAATAGGAGCAGAATCATACTGCGGTGGCCACAACCTGAAGCAGCAATGAGAAAAACATCTTTTCATGGACATGCAAGTGCATCAGGGGCTGGCCTGAATTCCCAGATTTACATACAGACAACTGCAAGTGCTTCAGCTTTGCCCTGGAATTGCAGCCCAATGAAATCCCTGTAGCTGTGAATGACATTTTCAGCCTCTTCATGAATCACAGCTGTATTTAGGTAAATCTCGAAAATAAGGCCTGCCCCAATGCACTTGTAGACTAAATCACATACCTATGAAAAGATGATCTCTGCATTGCTTCATTGGTTTGGGTTCTGCTTCTATTAAGGGCCTCTGCACAGCACTATTATTGGTTTGGGAGACATTGAGGACTGGACGGACTCACTTTAAGGACTAAAGGCAGTACAAAAGCAATAGATGCAGGCAACTTGTTCCAGTGATAGACAAGCTGTGGGTTATGTGTGTGATTGATATATAAGGGTGCATTCACACTGAGTAAACGCTAGCTTATTTTGTAGAGTAAAATTACACTTGTAAATTTTGCTATCCCATTGACTTCAATGACATTTTACAGGCGTATTTTTTACAGGCGTATTTTTTACAGGCGTATTTTTACACTTGTAAAAAAATATCATTGAAGTCAATGGGATAGCAAAATTTACAAGTGTAATTTTACTCTACAAAATAAGCTAGCGTTTACTCAGTGTGAATGCACCCTTAAGGGTGCATTCACACTGAGTAAACGCTAGCTTATTTTGTAGAGTAAAATTACACTTGTAAATTTTGCTATCCCATTGACTTCAATGACATTTTACAGGCGTATTTTTTACAGGCGTATTTTTACACTTGTGCATTCACACTGAGTAAACGCTAGCTTATTTTGTAGAGTAAAATTACACTTGTAAATTTTGCTATCCCATTGACTTCAATGATATTTTTTTACAAGTGTAAAAATACGCCTGTAAAAAATACGCCTGTAAAAAATACGCCTGTAAAAATACGCCTGTAAAATGTCATTGAAGTCAATGGGATAGCAAAATTTACAAGTGTAATTTTACTCTACAAAATAAGCTAGCGTTTACTCAGTGTGAATGCACCCTTAGACTGTATTTCAATGCTCTCTACCTATACCCTTCCTTGTGTGCCCCTCCATCAGCTGCAACTTGGAAGACTGGAGAGCAGCAGACAAGTGAGCAGAATGTACTAAACAAAGGTGCGGTGCTCTTCCTCAGCTCCACAGCTGCTGTACATATATGTTAATAAATGGCTTCATGTTAACCATATGTTAAAATGGACAACCCCTTTACAAATATTTTTTAGACGTACATCATCATGATGATTTGGTATTTTTTTTTTATAACAATCTATAGAATTCACCAAGACACTTCTGGAATTTCAGTAGTAATTGAAAATATCCAGCTCACCCTTTCATTTCAGCTACGTCGCTGGGATGCACGGAAACAGGTGGACGAATATAGATCCAGCATACACCAAGCGATGAATCAATAAAACAACTTTTATTTTCAATCCATAAAAACTTTACAAAAGCAAGAATTACGCCTAAATGTACATGTTTATATAGTATGGTAAAAATACTAAAACAAATATGAAAAACACAACATTTTGTTGCCATGAGGAAGGAACAATGTTCCGAAACGCGTAGCTGCTCTGTTATACTCTGTATCCGCTCTCATTCCCTATGGACGTGACGATTGTTTTTATGGATTGAAAATAAAAGTTCCACATTCGTTTCATCTGTGAACTTCTGGAATTTGGTGAACTATAAAATATGAAAAACAAAATGTGTTTTTCATATTTGTTTTAGTATTTTCCCCATATTATATAAACAAGTACATTTAGGTGTAATTCTTGTTTTTGTAAAGTTTTGCTTAAAAAAAAGAAGACCCATCTCTGAAAACTTTATACAGGTCAGTGACGAATGATGAAATGTCAAGGGGTCCAAAATAGGCCTGCTCCTTGTGGGGAGGTGTTATTTTTATTGTTAAAGAGTATCTGTCATGTGATATTATATACCATGGTAAAGTTGACAGTGCATTGAATTCAGCGCACTTGAACTTTGTTATACATGTGCACTGCAGTGGCGTAACAAGGAATGGCAGGGCCCCAAAGTGAACGTTTGACATGGGGCTCCCCCCAGCTCCGCATTCTTGCGCTTACAATTATGCCCCATAGTAGCCCCTGCACACAGTAGTATGCCTCATAGTAGCTCCTATGCACAGTATTATGCCCCATTGTGGACCACCCATGAGGACGCAAGCCCCAGCCCACGTAACATCTGGAACGTCACCAAGTAGGCTGAAAGCCTTCCAGAGCCCAGGAGAGGGAAGTAGCAGTGTTATTTATGTCCCCTCACCTCCAGCAATTAATGGACTGTTAAGAAAAAATATATATCTGCAGTGGTAGCGGCTGCCACCAGGCTCACTAATGTCCCAGGCCCTGTGGCAGATGCTACTGCTGCTACCCCGGTAGTTATGCCCCTAGTGCCCTGTTTCCAGAGATATTAATGAAGTTACTTTCAGTTACTGATATCACTGAACTGTCAGAGGAGCCAGCTTCATAGCATTATCACTGGGCGCTAAGAGACACCCCCTAACTGTACGCTTATATAGACTTGTTGCGAAGCATGGGATTTTTCAAAAAAACAATCGGACCTTGATTGATGAAAAGAATCCAAGGAGTTTATTTCAGGAAGTCCAGTTTTAACAAAAAAAAAAATTCTTCAGAAAATTTCCATAATGCATACAACAAACACCTTGTACCTCAGGCTGCTGTAGTCTCACAAACAATTCATCATGTGAACTTCACCAACACACCCCCAGCTTTCTGGGAATTGGAATCATTTTATACCTTAGACATTTCCCATAATCCTCTGCAGTTTTCCCTATAAAACCCTGGAGTTGCTGCAGACTTGCCTCTTATAAGATCAGGGGAGACACACCCAGTGCAACGCCACTCATGCAGGTAAATATGCAAAAACACTTTATAAATCCATGTTAATGTGAACAGTTCCTTAGTGTTAGTATATGGTTCCCAGATGGTAAGACAAGAAATAGTAGGAAAATAGAGCATTAGGTGGCCAGCCTAATGAGGAAAGAAAGAAATAAGAAGCAGTAATAGAACATTCACACAGAGATATTACCAGATCTGGGGTCTTATGTACCACCACTAAGGTTACAAAAAAGAAATCACATGGAAACATAACACAAAATAGTTTACCTCTTCACACTTGTACTGTGAAGGGGGTGTTCGTGACCATCTAGCAATGACACTGAGCTGTGGGGCTGGCTCCTTTGACAATGCAAAACTAAAAGTGTGCTGAATTCAGTGCATTGTTAGCTTTGCAATGGTATATAGCATGCCATACCTTAGAGAACAAGAAAAGTCCTCTTTAAGCTGATGGTGATTATTATTCCTCCACAGAAATGGGGTTGGAAGAAGAATCCTATGAATTGGAGGGAGATCTCTAAAAAGTTAGGCTGATTACGATCCGTATAATGCAAATGCTTGGCTGGAAAAGGCAACATATTGTGGAAAGATGGTTAGTTAGCATTTCATTTTGCAGATTTTGGGGAACTTTTGTACTTTTTTTTTGAGCAAACATCTGCACTGAAATGTTTGAGCATTATTTGATTATCGAAATTAGCAATTGTAATTGAGTTATGGAAAATTGGATTTAGTATATAATTCCTTCTGTTATATCAACATGAATCTTTGCAAATGCATTGTCACAGAATTGTCCTTCTGTCAAGTAAACCTCATGCTCTCCTCCTGCATTAATGCTATTGTCATAATACGTCATACCACTGATGATACTAATGAAACGTTCCTTGTAAGTGTCTTACTTTATGGGCATAAACAGCTGGGTTTATGTTGCTATGAATTTCCTTTTTCATTATAAAGTTGTCACCATGCTGGGTGGAAGCCATGGGAAGTCCTGAGCACCACAGTTACCAGCTGGCACTGAAATTCGGTTTGAGTCTATTAACTTAAGAAAGCTATCTCCATTCTCTTGTCTATGATATCATATATCTAATAGTATGGTATTGTGGTCCAAGAATACTATGATATAGTGCCTAAATATAGCCATAACATTCCCAAGTAGTATCCAGTGTCATTATGCACATATACTGTAAAATACTGCCAATGTGTAAGACAGTCCAGTTCTGAAATGAAATAACCCCACTAACACAGATATATATATATATATATATATATATATATATATATATATATATATATATATGTACATACCTGTATTAAACTCCATGTAACTATACTCATTTTCCCTCGATTCCATACAAAATTTGGTTTCTGCTATTTCCTGGAAACTTACCATCTGGGGATGCTGGACAAATGATAGACTTATACACGGTGATGGACAGGCCCCTATAGCTAATATTTAAGGATTCAATAATAATTGGGTCTGTTCCACAGAATTGGTGCAGAACAAATATGGTGCCAATATTCAAAAAGGGGTCTAAAAGTGAGCCTGGAAAATATAGTCAGGTAAGTTTGGCCTCTGTGGTAGGTAAGATATTTGAGTTCTTTCTAAGATGTTATCCTGGAGTATCTCAATGTACATATTCTTACAGCATGGATTTATGAGGAATCAGATTCTAGGAAGAGGTCAGTTCTAGACTGGACATCGGTAGTGCGGTAGATGGAGTATATCTGGACTTTTCAAAGGCTTTTGATAAAAGGTTGGTATGTAAAATGAGAATGTTGGGACTCGGGGAAAACATGCATTTACGTTCACAACAGGCTCAGTAAAAGGAAACAGAGGGTATTTGTTAATGGTAAATACTCTGATTGGTTCAAAGTTCACAGTGGTGTACCACAGGGATCAGTAATGGATCCTCTCCTGTTTAATATGTTTACATAGTTACATAGTGATGCTAGGTTCACACTAGCATTTGGCTTTTCATCATTCAAGTCCACATGGGGACCTGAAACACAGAAAGCCTGTCTGCTTAAAAAGCAGTTACCCGAAGACAGATATGGACCTAATATAATGTAATATAATATAATAGGGTCCGCCGGTTGTTGGTTGGGTTTCTACCGGTTTCAGTATAATACCTTACAGGAATTTTCTCTCTGCCAATTATAGATGGAAACTGTGGTGGAATCTCTTATGGAGACTCCAACACAGATGTGAACCAAGACTTAGTATGGTTAAAAAAAGACATTTGTCCATCAAGTTTAATCAAGGATTATTAATGACCTTGAAAAGGGTTTACAGAGCAGGGGGTCCATATTTTAAGGTGATACTAAACACTGTAAGACTATTGCGCACAGTTTTGGGCCCTAGTATACAAGAAAGACAAAATTGAATTTGAGAGAGTGCAGAGAATTGCGACCAAGATGATTAGGGGAAAGGGTGGATTACAATGGAGTACAACGATAGATTAACAAATTCAAGGTTATTCTGTTTTTTTTTTTTTAAAAAAAAAGACATCTAATGGGAGATCTAATAGCAATGTACAAATACATGAAGGGACAATACAAAGAACTTTCTAATTATCCTTTTACTAAGGCAGTAACAGTGACAAGGGGACGGTGATGGTGGATTCACTGTGCTGTTCTCGAACAGAAAAATATAAAAAATATCATGTGTTATAGGTGTTAGGTTTTGGTAAGGATATGTTGATCTAGGGTCTTATACTACCAGATTGGAAGGAATTTTTCCCCTGGCATGGGGCATTTGGCCTCATGTTTTTTTTGGTTTGTTTGTTTTTTTCCTTTCTATGGATCAACATTGCGGGGCCTTAGGACCCTAAATCATAGGATCTTTATCTTCATCCAACCTAATCTATGTGACTATGTAAAGTCTTACCCTGATTTTTGTGACATGATATTCCTTAGGGGGATTTACTTCTTGAATTAGAGGTTTCTGCCAGACTCTGCCTTCTTATATCTGAATTAACACTGGTGGATCATCCAACACTTATCTCCAGTGCTCTGAAGTGTTTGCTCATTCCTTATATTCTCGTCGCCTTTGTCAATTATTTGACATAGCAACAAGTATAAAAAAATAAACCAATACCTGCCAACACATTATAACATTGTGGAAAAGTTGCAAATGTCTGTCATCTGTCAAATGTCTTCTGTCATCTTAAAATTACAAAGAAATGTTTTTAAAAATATTGATATTAAATATCATGATAAAAAAATTTATTTTCTTTTAGTTGTTATTAGAGATGAGCGAACACTAAAATGTTCGAGGTTCGAAATTCGATTCGAACAGCCGCTCACTGTTCGAGTGTTCGAATGGGTTTCGAACCCCATTATAGTCTATGGGGAACATAAACTCGTTAAGGGGGAAACCCAAATTCGTGTCTGGAGGGTCACCAAGTCCACTATGACACCCCAGGAAATGATACCAACACCCTGGAATGACACTGGGACAGCAGGGGAAGCATGTCTGGGGGCATAAAAGTCACTTTATTTCATGGAAATCCCTGTCAGTTTGCGATTTTCGCAAGCTAACTTTTCCCCATAGAAATGCATTGGCCAGTGCTGATTGGCCAGAGTACGGAACTCGACCAATCAGCGCTGGCTCTGCTGGAGGAGGCGGAGTCTAAGATAGCTCCACACCAGTCTCCATTCAGGTCCGACCTTAGACTCCGCCTCCTCCGGCAGAGCCAGCGCTGATTGGCCGAAGGCTGGCCAATGCATTCCTATGCGAATGCAGACTTAGCAGTGCTGAGTCAGTTTTGCTCAACTACACATCTGATGCACACTCGGCACTGCTACATCAGATGTAGCAATCTGATGTAGCAGAGCCGAGGGTGCACTAGAACCCCTGTGCAAACTCAGTTCACGCTAATAGAATGCATTGGCCAGCGCTGATTGGCCAATGCATTCTATTAGCCCGATGAAGTAGAGCTGAATGTGTGTGCTAAGCACACACATTCAGCACTGCTTCATCACGCCAATACAATGCATTAGCCAGTGCTGATTGGCCAGAGTACGGAATTCGGCCAATCAGCGCTGGCTCTGCTGGAGGAGGCGGAGTCTAAGATCGCTCCACACCAGTCTCCATTCAGGTCCGACCTTAGACTCCGCCTCCTCCGGCAGAGCCAGCGCTGATTGGCCGAAGGCTGGCCAATGCATTCCTATGCGAATGCAGACTTAGCAGTGCTGAGTCAGTTTTGCTCAACTACACATCTGATGCACACTCGGCACTGCTACATCAGATGTAGCAATCTGATGTAGCAGAGCCGAGGGTGCACTAGAACCCCTGTGCAAACTCAGTTCACGCTAATAGAATGCATTGGCCAGCGCTGATTGGCCAATGCATTCTATTAGCCCGATGAAGTAGAGCTGAATGTGTGTGCTAAGCACACACATTCAGCACTGCTTCATCACGCCAATACAATGCATTAGCCAGTGCTGATTGGCCAGAGTACGGAATTCGGCCAATCAGCGCTGGCTCTGCTGGAGGAGGCGGAGTCTAAGGTCGGACCTGAATGGAGACTGGTGTGGAGCGATCTTAGACTCCGCCTCCTCCAGCAGAGCCAGCGCTGATTGGCCGAATTCCGTACTCTGGCCAATCAGCGCTGGCCAATGCATTCTATTAGCTTGATGAAGCAGAGTGTGCACAAGGGTTCAAGCGCACCCTCGGCTCTGATGTAGGAGAGCCGAGGGTGCACTTGAACCCTTGTGCACCCTCAGCTCTGCTACATCAGAGCCGAGGGTGCGCTTGAACCCTTGTGCACACTCTGCTTCATCAAGCTAATAGAATGCATTGGCCAGCGCTGATTGGCCAATGTATTCTATTAGCCTGATGAAGTAGAGCTGAATGTGTGTGCTAAGCACACACATTCAGCTCTACTTCATCGGGCTAATAGAATGCATTGGCCAGCGCTGATTGGCCAGAGTACGGAACTCGACCAATCAGCGCTGGCTCTGCTGGAGGAGGCGGAGTCTAAGATCGCTCCACACCAGTCTCCATTCAGGTCCGACCTTAGACTCCGCCTCCTCCAGCAGAGCCAGCGCTGATTGGCCGAATTCCGTACTCTGGCCAATCAGCACTGGCTAATGCATTGTATTGGCATGATGAAGCAGTGTTGAATGTGTGTGCTTAGCACACACATTCAGCTCTACTTCATCGGGCTAATAGAATGCATTGGCCAATCAGCGCTGGCCAATGCATTCTATTAGCGTGAACTGAGTTTGCACAGGGGTTCTAGTGCACCCTCGGCTCTGCTACATCAGATTGCTACATCTGATGTAGCAGTGCCGAGTGTGCATCAGATGTGTAGTTGAGCAAAACTGACTCAGCACTGCTAAGTCTGCATTCGCATAGGAATGCATTGGCCAGCCTTCGGCCAATCAGCGCTGGCTCTGCCGGAGGAGGCGGAGTCTAAGGTCGGACCTGAATGGAGACTGGTGTGGAGCGATCTTAGACTCCGCCTCCTCCAGCAGAGCCAGCGCTGATTGGCCGAATTCCGTACTCTGGCCAATCAGCACTGGCTAATGCATTGTATTGGCGTGATGAAGCAGTGCTGAATGTGTGTGCTTAGCACACACATTCAGCTCTACTTCATCGGGCTAATAGAATGCATTGGCCAATCAGCGCTGGCCAATGCATTCTATTAGCGTGAACTGAGTTTGCACAGGGGTTCTAGTGCACCCTCGGCTCTGCTACATCAGATTGCTACATCTGATGTAGCAGTGCCGAGTGTGCATCAGATGTGTAGTTGAGCAAAACTGACTCAGCACTGCTAAGTCTGCATTCGCATAGGAATGCATTGGCCAGCCTTCGGCCAATCAGCGCTGGCTCTGCCGGAGGAGGCGGAGTCTAAGGTCGGACCTGAATGGAGACTGGTGTGGAGCGATCTTAGACTCCGCCTCCTCCAGCAGAGCCAGCGCTGATTGGTCGAGTTCCGTACTCTGGCCAATCAGCGCTGGCCAATGCATTCTATTAGCCCGATGAAGTAGAGCTGAATGTGTGTGCTTAGCACACACATTCAGCTCTACTTCATCAGGCTAATAGAATACATTGGCCAATCAGCGCTGGCCAATGCATTCTATTAGCTTGATGAAGCAGAGTGTGCACAAGGGTTCAAGCGCACCCTCGGCTCTGATGTAGCAGAGCTGAGGGTGCACAAGGGTTCAAGTGCACCCTCGGCTCTCCTACATCAGAGCCGAGGGTGCGCTTGAACCCTTGTGCAGCCTCGGCTCTGCTACATCAGAGCCGAGGGTGCGCTTGAACCCTTGTGCACACTCTGCTTCATCAAGCTAATAGAATGCATTGGCCAGCACTGATTGGCCAGAGTACGGAATTCGGCCAATCAGCGCTGGCCAATGCATCCCTATGGGAAAAAGTTTATCTCACAAAAATCACAATTACACACCCGATAGAGCCCCAAAAAGTTATTTTTAATAACATTCCCCCCTAAATAAAGGTTATCCGTAGCTATCCCTGCCTGTACAGCTATCCCTGTCTCATAGTCACAAAGTTCACATTCTCATATGACCCGGATTTGAAATCCACTATTCGTCTAAAATGGAGGTCACCTGATTTCGGCAGCCAATGACTTTTTCCAATTTTTTTCAATGCCCCCGGTGTCGTAGTTTCTGTCCCACCTCCCCTGCGCTGTTATTGGTGCAAAAAAGGCGCCAGGGAAGGTGGGAGGGGAATCGAATTTTGGCGCACTTTACCACGTGGTGTTCGATTCGATTCGAACATGGCGAACACCCTGATATCCGATCGAACATGTGTTCGATAGAACACTGTTCGCTCATCTCTAGTTGTTATCAATAATATGTATTGATAGTTTCTCTGGTTTCAAAATTAGGAATGAAATTTGTATCTTACTTGTCGTACATTCTCGCCAGTGTTCCAGGATGGCTTATGTCATTCACCTACAATAGTGAAGAATATAGTATATGCACATACTGTTTATCCTATGCTCACATGTATACAGTTATTCTTATCTATATGGTTACAGTATATGTGTTTCAATCAGCCACACATTTTTTTCTAACAATGCAAGGATCCCAAGTAAAGGATATATGTCCTTGTATCCATAGAGGTGTGGTGGTGTTTCTTATGCTAGGTTCACACCTGTGTTCAGCAGTCCGTTCTGTGGTTTCCATCTTCTGCATGCAAGAAGACGGTAACCACAGACCGGGTGCGGCGGTGAGCGTTTTATGCTCTCCGCCGAAAAACGTTTTTTTTAATCCGGACACAGAGTACTGCATGTCCAACTCTGTGTCTGGATTAAAAAACCCGGTTTCGCAGCGGAGAGCATAAAACGCTCACCAGCGCTCACGGCTGGACAGCTTTCTCACCCATTCAAATGAATGGGTGAGAAAGAATCCTGCAGGTTTCCGTCTCCTGCTCTGTTTTATGCAGGAAATGGAAACCTGCATAACGGAGTGCCGGGCGCAGATGTGAACGAGCCCTTAGTAGTTATCTTTTGTAAAATACTTCAAGAAACCACGACCTTTAGAAATGTACCTGGATATTGCTTGTAAATCTGTAAGCCATGATATCTTTAATATTCAAATGCATCTATAACCTCTTTAAACAAACATTTCTTTTCCTCGATACTTTTAGTGAAAGAAATCTAACTTTTTCTGGAATTAACAGATACCAATAGACTTGAATACGTCACTTTGGCTTTGGAAGAAAATGATATATTGTTGTTACTACAAGTGTATGCATTTACTGTGAAAGTACTTTGCTATTGCTAACATCGTGCCCCTCTAGCAATATAAAGGTTAATGATGTTCTTCCCCATATGAGATCTACTAATGCGTAATGAACCATTCAGGGTACATTGAATACATCATCCAGTAAATCAGCTGGGATACTCTTAGTCCTTTTCAAGTTAAAGAAGGCAGCTGTGATGAAAGGACATCTAGCCCGTAGTCGCCAATAGCTAAGTACTTGTACTTGTAATTAGAATCAAGAAGCCTTAATGTATTTAATGCCGCGCTTGTTGCAAAATGCAGACAATTCAGAGTTATTATTAAGAGTAAATTAATGTGTAATTTACATGTAACTGGGAATCTTTCTCACCTAAAACACTTGCCAACATATAGTGTGTAGGTCAAGATCATTAGGGTCAAGTACCCGGTTACCCCAGCATGATAGCTGCTTTTTAACTGGTCGTACAGATCCTGTATACAGACTACTGTATAGCTGGATTTGCTGCATATAAAACAATGGATAAGGATTTATATTCCAGCACTTCAGCCTCCGTTTACATTTATACAACAAACATTGTGGAAACTGGGACAAGGCAAACATTCCCTAATACATTGTTCTCTACTTATTATTATTTATATTATTATTAGACTCTTTTCACATTAAATTGCTTATGCACATCTAACATAAAAAGGTCTTGATGCATATGTTATGTGTTAAGTATTATTAGACTATTTTGTTAATTAACAATATCAAGTGAACCAAAAGGGAAACGTAAAGCAAATCAATATTTGGTGTGAACGCCCTTTGGAGGAGGAATCCTGGAAGTGATGATATAGTCCCCAGAGCCCTGATCTCAACATCATCCAGTCTGAAGGATGAAAAATAGAAGGATCGGAGTAAGATCTGTGGTTAATTCTCCAAGATGTCTGGAAAAACATCTCTACCAAGCTCTTTCTAAGGGGGCATTCACACGATGTAACGCAGCGTTGATTCTGACACATAAACTCGCGTCAGAATCAGCGCTGCAAAACAGAATCCCATTGACTAACACTTTGAAATCAATGGGAGGCCTTTTGAATGCCCCCTAAAACTGTGTACCAGTGTGCTTAGAAGAATTAATGCTGGTTTAAAGGCAGAAGATGGTCACTGCAAATATTGAGTTGATTTAGGCTGCCTACACACGGCGGGCTCAATTTCAGCTTATTTTTACAGGCGTAGAACTCCGAGGGTCGCATTAACGTTGCATTCACGTGGTGTTTTTTTACTATGAGCGCATACGTGGCGTTTTTTGCTCACGTAAATGCTCCGTTAAAAAACTGTTTTTTTTAACGGAGCGTTTACGCGAGCAAAAAACGCGCTGTGTGAATGCCGTTACTCCGTGTGAAGGCAGACTTAGAGTTCATTTTTGTTCACTTAATTTTGGAAAACTATGAAAGTGTTTTTACTCTATGAATCCATTACTTTTTTGAAATATGTGTCTGAAAGGTGGGAGCAGTAGTGTGTTTCTGGGATTCCTATTCACCCAGTTTCTGAATACTATAGGTGGAGGCGTATATTTGGGGTGTGTGAACTGTGTTGGTGTGTAATTTGCAGCGTGAGTGAAGGGTGAGTGCAAGTTTGAGTGGGTGGAGTAAATTGACCCCTGACAACCGCAAACACGTCACATGCTAGGGCAGTCCATATGTAGCAATGAGCATGTGCTGGGACAGTGGTAAACTAGCATGGACAGCACATAACCAACTCAGTGTCTTCCTTCACTGAGCCCAAGCCACAAAATGCACAGGTATAGGACTTGTCCTGAGTTTTGACCTGGGCTCACAACCCCATGATAATACATGGGCATGTGTATGGGGCCATAAAAAAATAGTGATCAGTGTTCTAACCATGAAAAACATTTTTGCAGTGAAAAGTGGAAGTACAGATATATTGGTTGTCACTCCCATTCACACTAGGGGACTAATATATACTGTGGATATAATAAGGGCACATTATACTATGTGTGGGAGCACCAAGGGGGCAGTAAACTATTTATGGGGACAATAAAAGAGTAATATATTATGATTGAGGCTCTAAGGAGGCAGTATTAGGAAACCCCATATATACTTTTGATTGGGTCCCCAAAAATGCTAAATTTGCTCTTGCACAGACGAGAACATGGTCATTGCACTTTCTGTTGCAAAGAGATATAAATATTTATTGAGCAGTACAGACAAGATTTCTTACCTTTTGCTTTGTGACAAATGGAGTAGAAGAGTATTATCACATACATATCTTTCTAAATTACAGTTTCATGGTAATTTTTGATATTCCATATTTAAGACAAATTCACAGATATTATATTTAGAACAATGCATCTAATCTTAGTAATAAAATCAGACATATACTCACAGAGAAACCTGTGGCTTCATGAATTTTCTGATGGAAAGATGTTTTCTGAATAGAAGATCTATGCACAATACAGGTAAACAAGGTGTGATACATACAAGGGTAATGTGTCAATTTGCTAGGGCACAGACAAGTAATTTAGCAAATTAAAATGCATAGACAAAAATATTATTTTAAAAGCCAACGCACTACTGTGCATACAATACATGGATAACATTTCACAGTGTAAGGAGCCCCAAGTGCTCAGGAAGGGAACTTTAAGAGGTGGATATTACTTATGCTCTGTAACTCTGGCTTTATATGGGTAGAAGGGAAGAAGTTTGGCAGACCCTCTTTGTGTGGAAAACAGGCATGACAGTATGGACAGCACTTAATGGAAACTTTAGTCATACATTCAGGAATTGATTCTTCCATCAGAAAATTTAAAAACGGAAGAAACTTGCCATGATTTTTTTTTCTTTACATGTGAAGGACTGCAGATGAACACATGATAGATGGGGCTCCATCTGCAGCTGTCTTTAAATGTCCGTTGTTCTCATCCCGTGATGGATAAGGGCAACGGTATTGTGAACACACTTTAATAACATACATGTCTGTTGTAACATGAACCCTGCACTTTAGTTTATATAGTGATATAAGACATTGATCAACTATTTGTATGGTCTATGTATAAATGTTTCATTAATTTTATTGCATAGAGTTCTAAAGGTAATTGTGAATAGTCATTTCTGCTTTGCTTCTGTATGGCCTTACCTTGAACATACAGTAGACCTATCACAGAACTGGACAATGTTTTCCAAAGCGTTTCTCTTGTTTCCTTGAAAATATAATATATGGTGTAGCAAAAGTGACTTTTTTATCATTAACGTAAGGAATCACAAAAAAACAAAATATACTTGTTTTGTAGCGAACATGAATTCAATAGCAATATTATAATTTACCATATATACTCGAGTATAAGCCGACCCGAATATAAACCGACCCTCCTAATTTTACCACAAAAAACTGGGAAAACTTATTGACTCGAGTATAAGCCGAGGGGAGGGGGGGGGGGATGCAGCAGCTACTGGTAATTTTTCAAAAATTAAAATGGTCGGAGTTTTTGGGTGCAGTAGGTGCTGGGGAAGGGGAGGGGGTGTTTTGGTTGTCTGTCTGCCCCTTCCCTGAGGATGAGGACTGTTTTTTTCCCCCCCACTTGGAATTCAGCCAAGCTGAATAGAGGGGATCTGCAGTGCTCCTATTAACCCCTTCCCGACAGAACAGGAGCACTGCAGATACCCTATATTCAGTAGACCGGGCACTTTCAGACACAGGGATACCTAATGTGTATGTGTTTCACAGTCATTTTCTACTTTTATATGTATTCTAGGGAAAGGTGTGATTTAGAACTTTATTTTTTTATTATATTTTTTTTAAAGCTTTTTTTTTTTTTCACTATATTATGGGAGATTCTATACATTACTATTGCGGCTGGTCATAGACCATCCCCCACCCAAAAAAAATAAATATTTTTTTTCTTGACTCGAGTATAAGCCGAGGGGGTTTTTTCAGCACAAAAACTATGCTTAAAAATTCGGCTTATACTCGAGTATATACGGTATATAAAATTCAGATCATGTATCTACTTAACTACTAGACTATTAAAGAGATATTTCATCCACAAGTTGCCTTCTATACACATGCAATTGGATGGGGGTCCAATCACTGCGACCTGCAACTTTGTAAATCCGGTTTTAAAGGGGCTCTATCAGCAAAATTATGCTGTAAGAGCCCCACATATGCGTGAATAGCCTTTAAAAAGGCTATTAAAGCCTTTAAAAAGGCTATTCAGGCACCGTAAATGTTATTTTAAACCTCCCCCCCCCCCCCCGTTTTAAAATAAAACCATAAAAACATATTTGTAAATCATAACTTATCGTGCACGGTGGGCGGTCCTCCAAGGTGCGACGTCATCTTGCTGTCACACCTTCCTCTTCTTTCTTCTTCCAGTGACGTCCTCCTGTCCTGGCTCTTCCCTGCCTTGATCTTCTGTTCTTCCGGCGGGTTGTGTTCAAATCCCGCAGGTACGCAGTAATGCTCCCTCCGGAGCACTACTGCGCATGCGTCGGTGCTAATTTTGTTGTAGTTCTAAGTATCCCTTAGAACTCATTCCGGAAGAAATAAAGATAAAATCGCCCGTTCTGCCGCCCCCCTCCGGTCCGCCGCCTGAGGCGGGGCCTCACCTCACTTCATTAGAGGTGCAGCGCTGTACTTACCCCTCATGACCAGATTACATTGCCATTACATATAGAGATTTTATGGGGCTCCCATTGAGCTGTACCTCTGTATGCTATCACTCCTATGGAATTTATCATGACATTCTCTATGTGCAGAGCTTTTCTCCTCTAGAAATGCTGTAGGCCAGGTAGCTCTATTTGTGAAACTATGTGGGCTCTATTCACTGTCATATGGATTTTGAGCACATGACTACCATGTACATTACCCTGAAATCAAGTTTTTTGATTTATGTACCAGCATAGACTAGTGAAACACTGTAGGAAAGGTAAAGCCGTGCTAATGTTATTCAACAGTAGGCTTGTCATAGCTCATTAAAATAAATAGAAAATAGTCTAATCCCTGCCGGCTCATGGTAGCGCTCTGCTGTGATCACACCGCAGGAACATTCTTTTCTGAGTTATGGCTTTTGATTTTATATAATATAGTTACCTTGAGTAAAACAATGCATTATAGTTCAAACAATTGTTAATAAATGCAACAGAATTTAAAAAAGAAAAGCCATGAAATAACAAGGGAAATGACTGATTTGGGTGCAAATAATAGTATATTTAGGATTTATTCTGTTTGTGTGTTATGTTTAAAATGTGTCGGGTTGCATTTATTTATGGATAAATATATGATGCACTCTGGGAGGATCATTGTCTTACATGGTTTTAAAAAAAAAAGGGCCAATTCCTAAAACAATGATCATGTGACATAATTTTCTTAAAGTGTAAATCCCATTTTATCTTTTTTTTTTTTGCTATTGTGTCAGGAGTGTGTGGTGAACATTGTAATATACTTTATAACCTATCATACTTCCTGTAAGGTTCACAATAGCAATGCTCTAACAAAGCATTGCCAGAGGGTCCATTCATACAGAGTTTTTTGGAGCTGATTTAGACGTTGAATCTGCGTCAGAATCCATGTGGAAAAAAACGCCTCCCCATAGAATTCTATGGGGTCAGCTCACTTTATTTTTCCACTCGTGAAATTTTTCCACGAGTGGAAAAAAAAAGCTTCCTTTAGGCAGATTCCACCTGCAGAAACACAGTCAGTGGGAAGAAAATCCACGTCGCAGATTTGGAGGTGGAATTGGCAAAAACCACACGGAAAAACCGCTAGCAGTTTTTTCCAGGTCAATCCACTGTCCTTGAGGGAAAAAAAAAAACTAAACAAGCCTCAAAAAACACTCCAAACACCACTTCAAAAAAACTATTTCCTAATTCCTGAAACTGATTTTTTCCTCTCCAAAATCCTCGCCAAAAAACTCAGTGTGAATGGACCCAGACTCAATAGTCAATACACCTGTGCTCAATGCAGCATTTACAGCTAAAGCATTTATCAAAGGGGAGGGGGGATAATCACTTCAAAATTGCTGTATCTCCAGTTTTATACCACCTAGAAAAATTGTTCTGGTATCACAAGAAAGCTGAGAGATATTACTAATAATGTGATTTTATATGCAGCATAAACTAGTGATATATCAGGTTCTGTTATAGCTAGTACTTCATATGTGTGTGAGAGCTAAGAATCTCAGCTTTCTTGTGATAGCAGAATCATTTTTCATGGTAGTATAAAACTGGACATAGAGCCATTTGAAGTGACTATCGCCCCCTTTGGTAACTATTTCAGCTCTGCGCATTTACAATACAAATGTGTACAGACTTTCCTTAGTAACAGCTCAGTTAGAGGGTTGCTAAGAAGAATGTTACAGCCTGTTTTATAATAAAAAGGAAGTTAGATAGGATAATAAAGTAAACTACAAAAACAGTCACCAAACACCATCTGACACAATAGTGCAAAAAAAAATAAATATATATATATATATTTCCCAACATCCCCAATATTATTAGGATGGAAATGAGGTGTTAATGTAAGGTAAGGTAAATATAGCCGTCCTATTATACAGCGGAAACCCAGTGATCTTTTATTAAAATAGTATCCTAGCTGTGATGCCTCCTCCCCCCCCTTTTCTAGTTCATCTACTAATGCTACTCCTGTACAGCGAGATCACAAGAGCCATCCGATTGTTATGACAGACAGGAGCCTTGTGAATGTTCCCAGGCCTGCCTTTACTACACTGTGTTCCACATTATTATGCAAAAAGTGTTTAGGAGTGATAAGGTAAGAATTTTTTTGTTTGTCAGTTAAACTCATTGATGGTGATGTGTGTCAGGGCTCTTTATATCACTGAACGCAATTGCAGACGCCTGTGCTAATTAGTTTGGTAGGCGTGTCCAATTAAAGGCAAGACTAATTAAGACGGCTGTCCCACATTATTAAGCAGCCTACATTTTCTGCCAAAATGGGAAAGAAAAAGGAAGTGTCGGCTGCTGAGAAGCAACAAATTGTGGAGCATTTAGGTCAAGGAATGACTACAATCAACATTACCAAGACACTTCATCGTGATCATCGCACAATCAAGAAGTATGTAGCAGATTCACAGCACACGTGTGCGTGCTGATAAGGGAAAATTGAGGACTCTTTCCAACAGACAATTACGTCAGGTTAAAAGAGCAACTGCAAAAATGCCTAGTCATAGCAGCAGACACGTTTTTGAAGCTGCCGGTGCCTCCTACGTCCCCTGAACAACAAGATGCAGGGTCCTTCAGAGGTTTGCAGCTGTGCGTAAGCCATCCTGATGACCTCCTCTATCTACTGCACACAAGCAGAAACGGCTCCAGTGGGCCAAATAATACATGAAGACTGACTTCAAAACTGTTTTGTTCACCGATGAGTGCCGTGCAACGCTTGATGGTCCAGATGGATGGAGTGGAGGATGGCTAGTTGATGGGACACCCCATGCAAATACGGCTATGGCGCCAACAAGGAGGAGGTGGGGTAATGTTTTGGGCTGGAATCATGGGGAGAGAGATTGTCAGCCCCTTTAGGATCCCTGAAGGGGTAAAGATGAACTCCATAATTTATGTGGAGTTTCTCAAACAGCACTTCCTGCCATGGCTCAAGAAGAAGAACCGTGCATTCTGGAGCAAGATCATTTTCATGCATGATAATGCACCGTCTCGTACTGCAAATAACACATCTGCATCTCTGGGGGACAAACTTATGGTGTGACCCTATGCTCCCCTGACCTCAACCCTATTGAGAACCTCTGGAGCATCATCAAAAGGAGTGTCTATGATGACGGGAGGCAGTTCACATCTAAGCAACAGCTCTGGGAGGGTATTCAGTCCTCATGCAAAACAGTTGAAGCAAAAACCATAAAAAACCTGACAAATTCAATAGACAAAAGAGTTCAGAAGCTCCTTTCGAACAAGGGGTCGTATGTGCAAATGTAACATCACCTAGAATAAAGTTTTGACTTGTAGACTGTTTGATTTCAGTTTGTAATAACCTGCTAATGCTTATAATTTCACAAATGACCATTTTTTTGTTCTTTATAAAAATAAAAAGGTTGAAAACTCTGCTGTGCATAATAATTTAGAACATGCATTTTGAGTGCATTTTGTGTTTATTTTTTTATTAAAATATACTGTTGTTATCATAGGCAGTTTGTTCAAAAACCTTTCAATTGTACTTTAATAGTTGACTGGAAAATTACAATGACTGCAATTAAAAATGAGAAAATATTATTTGCATAATAATTTGGAACACAGTGTATATTTCAATGGTGCCTCAATAAGCATATAGCAATTTACTCTTAGATTCACAATCTACATTTAAAAAAAAAAAAAAACTACTCTCTTGGTAAATTGTACAAGCAGTAATTCACACAAGGAAGCCGGAGAAGGGCACAATACCTTAGTACTCAGAGTTCAGCTTTGCTAAGCACAGTTTCAGCTTTGTGGGGCCTGGCCTAAAAATAACCCTCCCCCCATGGGTCATTTAAAAGATACAAATAAAAACACAAAAAGAAAGTGGAGAGGGAGAGATCTTATACCATTAATTATGCTAATCTGTCTCATTGCTATGTAGGTGGGCCAGTCCTAAAAGGAATTAAAGGCAGGGATAAGGACCCTTCTGTGCTGCCACAGGATGAATAGGAAATAAAAAAAACTTACAGGTGTGAGAATATGATGACTACAAGAATGTTTTTTTTTTTTTTTTTGCTACTATGGAAATAAATAAATTTGCTTATAACAAGTTTTAGTATGGGCACTGGTAGCAGACATCATTCCTATCACATTTTAATTAAATAACTTATCCAGTGGACTAGTCTACATATATGGAATGGGATATATCTGTTCCCCTATATATAAATAAGTAAATTGCTCAATTCTTTTGGATTAATTGCAGGTTGTTTGTCCATTTTAATCCCCTGCAACCAGAACTTTCATATACGACAATCTTGCCACGAGTCCCTTTTATCTATGATTATATTTTTATCTCTTAAATTTAATATAAAAGTCAGTAGGATACCTCTAAGTCCTGGTGAGTATGTAGAAACAGCTCTACCATAATTTAGCCTTCTTTCCAGTCCAAAAGGTTTAGATTTTCCAGTAGCAGCAACACCATCAAATGAAGTATGATCTTGGTCTTTATCAAAAGAGTATTTATTCTGATTTCTGGGTTCTGTAATATAAATAAAACAGTCTGAAAAGACCATCAAGTATAACGATAGTAGTGTTTATGGCAGGGGTCCTCAAACTGCGGTCCGCGGGCCACATGTGGCCCGCCAAGCACTTCTGTCTGGCCCCGCCGACAACGCCGGCAGGCGTGCATTTATAATGAAGTTCCTGGGGAGCTCGGGCCAGGCTATGGAGCGCACTTCACTTTACCTATTGGAGGGCACTGCTCCCGATGTCTGTGCGACCTGCTCTGCCTCCGGCCCACTGTTTAAAAAGTTTGAGGACCCCTGGTTTATGGGGCCTGCGGCCTTACTTACCGATTCCAACTACTATTTTTTTTTAAATAGGCCGTTACCTGCTAGAGTAGCTCCAAATAAGTGATAAGTAACTCCAGAAGGTAACAGGCTCTATTTACTTACCAATCCTGGTTCCAGGAACCAGGATTGGTAAGTAAGTAGGGCCTGTTACCTTCTGGAATTACTTATCACTTATTTGGAGCTACTCTAGCAGGTAACGGCCTATTTAAAAATAATAATAAAATAAATCGGTAGCGGCTGCCACTGGGCCCCCTAATGTCCCGGGCCCTGTGACAGCTGCTACCACTGCTACCCTGGTAGTCACGACCCTGGTACAGCTATCTCCAACCGCAGGAATATAGTGCAAGTCAAACATCTCAAACTTTATAGTAAAGGCTCCCGGAGGTCTTTAGTCATCCAATTGTACATGCAGACAGATTACCAATTATACAAATAGTGCATAAAACCTCCATTAATCACTTATTTGGTGGTTTTCACAAATTTAGAATTAAAAATTACAATGACCCCCCCCAAGATGTTATTAAGACCTTATGGGGTGCGTAAAGTATAAAAAAAAATATATATATATTAAGGCAAAAAATACAAATAAATAAATAAAATAAATAAAAAACACCACATACACATTTATAATCTCCTACATAGAAATCTCAATAATAGAGGGGGTAACTATTTTAAAAATGTTTTTGTAGTAGTAGTGAGTTTTTGTAGAACTGCTATTAAAAATAAATAAATAAAACACATGACAAATATGAAAAACAGGCAAATTTTCTTCCCTTTCTTTTACATTTATCCAGATATAAGGTGACAAAATGTGAAAGTCCAAGGGGTATATAAATAAATAAATAAAATGAAATAAAATAAAATATTAAGCCTTACTAGAGATGAGCGAGTACTGTTCGGATCAGCCGATCCGAACAGCACGCTCGCATAGAAATGAATGGACGTAGCCGGCACGCGGGGGGTTAAGCGGCCGGCCGCCGTCAAAGCGGAAGTATTTCGCTTTGCATCCATTCATTTCTATGGAGCGTGCTGTTCGGGTCGGCTGATCCGAACAGTACTCACTCATCTCTAAGCCTTACGCTTTCACTTAAAAAGAACACGAATAACACAAATGGAAAAAAAATTGTTATAGACTTCAAAACCATCCGTATCAAAAAACAAATATGTCCTGGTCATGAATTGGTTAACTTCCGGTGACACTGAGAAATTCTATACAGTGTTCCTATAATAGTATTTTATCTCATGAAAATGTTCATAGTTTTGAGCAGTACACTGGAAATGATTTTTTCACGCTTACCAGGTGCTGAAAATGCTCTTTTGAAATGGAATGAAACACCCTGTGCCATGGAGCAAGCAGAAGGCAGACGTACAGAGATCACTGTGTGAGGAACATTTAGCGACCAAAGCAAACTAGAAACAAAAAAAAGGAAGTTCACCGACCTCTAGCAAAAGATGCTAAAGTAACATCTTACTTTTAGATTGTAATTAAGAAAATGCATATCCTTGCACTGCAAATTCTGGTTGGAAGGACTAGCTGAGAAAAGCACAACAGCAGAAAGCACAGAACAAACAATTTGTATTGCTGTCATTAGGGAGAAGTTAAAGTCTCATAATTAGCTGAGAAAAGAATATGAATAGTCTGCAACTATTGAAAAGGCCTATGGAAGGCCTGTGATAGTAGACGTGAACACTGTACTTCATCAGAAGTAGTCTCTGTAGAGCGAGCAGTGCCTTTTTGGCTGCGGCCCACTATGTAGGGCCTTGGCATAAGACATTGTATGTGGAAACAAAGGAATATTTGTATGTCTGTTTGACCAAAAACAGATACTTTAACTTACAAGCTGTTTCTGTCAAGACATATTCTGAATACCATTGTACCAGTATATCCTTTAAAGCTTTCAATGTTTGGTTTTAGATTTGGCCAATAATAAGAAATCTACTCCAACCAATAACGTTATCTACGATTCTTCTCAAGGTTGAGTGGGAACATGTACAGAAAGCTACCAAGTGACGTTCCTCCTTGCGTTGCACTAACTCATATATATTGAATTTCGCTTCTTACAAAAAACAAAACCACAAAGGTTGTCCAGAATTTAGGATCAGGTCTGACTCCGAGAAGTATCTGTCATAGATGCTACACAGCGTACAGAGCTGTATAATTCTGGTACATAGTGGCTTCAGCAAACAGCAAATAATTTATGCAACACTTTGCAAGCTATTTTATATCTAGTTTACTGCTCATAAAACATGGCTATACAGCAGAGCTGTTGGAGAGTTGGAACAAATTTTGGATCGAAGTTGGAAAAAGCTACTGACTCCAAAGTTACTGACTTTAAAATAAAATTATCTTTTTTTAAAATGTAATGGTGCAATTTGTAATATTGTATAATAAATTACGATAGATGCAGTTTTTGCATATTTATTTTTGTAGAAATTCAATCACTGGCTTTTTCATAAATTACAGGTTTTGTACTGCTACTGACTGGCCATTTATGAAGGAGTTAGATTTGGAGCAGGAGTGGTAATTTGTAGTCCCATGCTATTAGTACATCTTGGCCACTGTATACACTATCTTTAACTATCTTTAATGACAAAGTTGCTACTTTACCTATTACACATAAATAAAAATGTACATCTCTATGCCATATCTTCAAATTTACAGCCAGTTAGAAATATGAGTATCTGTGCTTGTGCTTCTCCACCATGCATCCATCATTCCTTCTAGTGCAGCACTGCCCAAAGCTGTCTTTTTAAAGTTGCTATGCCTGTCAGTCAAACTCTGGCTTGGTCTGCTCAGCCAGTTAGAGCTTTGAGACACAGAGCCAATCATAGTGCTGTGTTACATTCCAATGTAGAGGCCAGGTAGTTAAACCTGGCTCTGTCACTCATTCTCTGCTTCTCATTGTTTTAATGTATCTCGACTCCCAGTGTTTCTAAAATCATTTTCAGTAACTTCCCTGCTTTACCGATTTTGGTTTGCTCTTCTGGTTATCTCCTCTCTTACTAATTTGGCTTTATATGTGAGATCCTGGACTTATAATGGCCTGGACATCTGATCTTCTCCTGCTATTGTTTTGAGTATTCCTGTACTTGCCTACTTTTTTTTTTTTTTTTTTTTACTTTGACTTGTGTTATTTTTCTCTGCCAGCACTTGCGTTTCCGATATGGTCCTTAGCTTGAAAGTGCACTTATTTTTTTGTTGCGTTGTACTGGGGTTGTTTATTTACTTGCTTTCTGCTGTTACTGTCTTGATGCATATTAGGTGCAATTGCTGAAAAAAAAGCTTTCACTACCTCTGCCAAATCTTAATTTAATATGCACCAGTCCACTGATTCTGGCACAAATGCAATTTATTTTCTAGTCCCTACCATTCCTAAGAAATCAGTGCAGTTAGATTTTGTACTTCATGTGCTATTTCAGCTCTGTAGTGTCAGGAGGGTGGTATCAGGCATGAGTAAGAAAAAGGGGTTGTGGTTGTATGCTCTGACTTTAGCTGCTTCTGATTGGAGCTCTGAATTATATTCCTTTTCTTGCTCCTGTCTGGCACTGCCCACCTGACGGTAGAGAGCCAAAGTAGATTGTAATGTACCAAAACCTCTGCAGTGGTGGGAACCAGAAAATAATTATAACTGTGCTGAAATCAATTGAGGGGCACCTATAATAAGGACTTGTATGGGTAATATGGAGACAAAAGTAATCAATGGAATCAAGATAAGATATGGTGATGATAAATTTAAGTACACGAAGAAGATATGGGGGCCCACTATGGAAGGAAACAAAAGAACAAGAAAATATGTGCATAAGTCATCTAAATGGCCTACTCTTATTTATGTCCAAACAGAGAATCCAAACTTCTGCATGACTCTTTCTCTTTAAAGAGGACCTTTCACCTCCTGGGGCACATGCGGTTTTATACACTGCTAGAAAGCCGACAGTGCGCTGAATTCCGTGGTGAAGAGCTATCGGTGCCAGTACCATGGCTCTTCACTGTCAGAAGGGCATTTCTGACAGTCAGTCAGAAACGTCTTTTCTCACATTAGCGCCTATTGCGCTGTACTGTGAGAGCGATGAGGAACGCCTCCTCCCCTCCTGATAGTACTCGTCCATAGACGCGTCATTGCAGGGTGGTAAGGAACGCCCCCTCTCACAGTACAGCGCTATAGCCGCTGCTGTGAGGAAGGGCATTCCTGACTGACTGTCAGAAACGCCCTTCTGACATTGAAGAGCTACAGTACCAGCACCTATAGCTCTTCACTGGGGGCACAGAACGTGAAAGCCGAGCTGGAGTGCAAAACACCAAAGTTCTCACATGCGTTATTCAGTAGTCCCATCCTAGAAGGTTTGGATTTATTTGTAATGTTTCAGTAGAATAAAATACAATGAAAAGAAATATGGCATCTGCGCTTTAGCAGGACCGCAATTTGCTACCAACTTCCAACTTGATATGCTAACACTAGTAATAGATTCAATTTCTCTGAAACTGTTCATTCATAAATCGTGCCGGAAAATATTCAATTTCTAGATCGGTGAAAAATGGCTGAGCAGAAGTGTCCTGAGCCTCATGGCACACACTTAGCAGAAGAAATGATGATAAATAATGTGTAGTTATACTGTATGATATTTCTAGCCCAGTTGCTAAGCACCACATGCAGTTAAAGTCATTGGAGAGCTCAGCACTGAGGTAAAACACCAAATGAACAGCTCTTTAAAGAATCCTAATAACCGGTGATGCTGGGAATGTAGATGCTGATGTGAAGATGGATGTTACGAGAACTATTCACCGGATGAAATATTGCAAGGCTTTCTTAAATATAATGATAGCACTGAGATATGCAGCTGCATTTTATATGAAGCAGCTAACAGAGTATAACTAAAAGATTTCTGGACTGCACTTGTGAAATCAGCATGCCCGCTTCTCCTATTACAAGAAAACGTAGACTTTCCTTCCTGCTCCTTCCACTGCCCATGAGAGCCGCAAGACCAATGACAAAAAAAAGGCAGAATCATTTTTATTTTCTAATAAGTATGACCTAGCAGGCAACCTTCACGCTATGAAAGTTGTTCTGACTGCAGCTGTACAGAAGCAGCCACACAGCAAAAATGATATAGAAAAGATCTGAAATTCATTTGCTGTTTTTATGTGTTTTGATGCATGACGACGCCACAAAATTTACTGAGCTAGTCTGAAGTGGAACAGCAGACTAAACAATTGTGACCTTAGTTCACTTGCAGATGGTGGTAGGTATTGAATGTAATATGCAGGTGGCACATTTCTCACAAAAGATTCTGTGAAATATCGGGCTAGGTAAAGTCTTAGTACAGAGAGAGAGGATATTTGCAATAATTGAAAATAAAAATCAGAAGTTTGAATTAGTATATTAACCTCATAGTGACAATGATCATAAGAACAGGGATTACTTATACCCCCCTCTTAGGCTGAGGCCCCACGTTGCGGAAACACAGCTTTTTTTGTTGCAGTTTTTTGAGCCAAAGCCAGGAGTGGATTGAGCAGAAGGTAGAAGTATAAGAACTTTTTATATATTTCCCATTCATTTGGTAGCCAATCTTGACTTTGGCTCCAAAAAACTGCAAAAAAATCTGCAATGAAAAACGCTAAGGCCCCATGTTGCGGAAAGGCAGTTTTTTTTTCTGCAGATTTTGCTGTGTTTTTTTGAACCAAAGCCATGAGTGGATTGAGCAGAAGGGAGAAATATAAGTACTTCCTATATATTTCCCATTCCATTTTTAGTCACTCCTAGCTTTAGCTCAGAAAAACGCAACTAAAAAAGTTCTGTTTTCGCAACATGGCTTCAGCCTCAGCCTTAAGGTCGACACAATCTTTTCTGGTTTTTCTGTAAGGGCTTGTATGAGCGCTTGTTTTTGTGGGATGAGTTGTATTTCTCAATGGCCCAATTTTTGATAAACTTTTATTAAAGGGGCTCTATCAGCAAAATCATGCTGCTAGAGCCCCACATATGCGTGCATAGCCTTTCAAAAGGCTATTCAGGCACCGTAAATGTTATATTACACTACCCCCCCCCCCCCCGTTTTAAAATAATAACCTAAAAAAGAATGTGCTCTACTTACGGAACGTGCACCCTAGGCTGGCATTCTGGGTGTGTCTTCATCTTCTTCCCCGCCTCTTCTTCCTCCATTGTCTTCGGGTCCCGTCCTCCACCGGCGCTTGCTCGCGGACACTGATAAAAAAAAATAGCTTGGGCGCATGCGCAGTAGCACGCGGCTTCTACTACGGCTACTGCGCATGCGCCCAGGCTATTTTTTTTTTATCAGTGTCCGCGAGCGCCGGTGGAGGACGGGACCCGAAGACATCGGAGGAAGAAGAGGCGGAGAAGAAGATGAAGACACACCCAGAATGCCCGCCCAGGGTGCACGTTCCGTAAGTAGAGCACATTCTTTTTTAGGTTATTATTTTAAAAGGGGGGGGTAGTGTAATATAACATTTACGGTGTCTGAATAGCCTTTTTAAAGGCTATGCACGCATATGTGCGGCTCTAGCAGCATGATTTTGCTGATAGAGCCCCTTTAATGATTTCAGTGAATGAATGGAAAAACAGTGATCCAACCACTGATATTTGTGTTAGAAAGTTTGCACCATTTAATGTGCAACATGAATAACGTTTTTGTGCATTAAAGTAACATGAAAAATCTATTTGTTTTTATGTCCTTACAACTTTTCCATTTAGATTAGCAGTGCCACTATCTACACCCATTCTGCTATCTACCTGTCTCTGTGTCCATACCTGAGTTTAACCAAGCAAGTCTATTGAACTCGGCAGAGTCAGTAAACATTGCATGCAGCAAGATTCTTTTTGCATAAGCAATCTACTTTTCAAATTCAACATTCTTATGTATATAACCTCCCATAGTAGTAATAAGTAAAATGTAATTACTTACTTATTGTAGAACGCAGGAATTTCAGGGTTATTAAAGTCCTTTACACCCATAAAATGGATTGAGGAGTAGTTGATTTGAAGGGCCTATAATAAGAATAATAAGACTGGATTTAAATATACACATGTATTACCTAGACCATTTTAGAAAAATATGAATGCATTATGATAATATAACACTGTGTAGTAGGGTGATTGCATGACAAACAGTTATCACCTATCCATAAGAAAGATGACAAAGGAATGTACAAATAAGCTTTCCTTACTCCCTTACTAGCATACTTTTTTTTTCCTTTTAGAAAAGGTGTTCTGATTTGGCTATAATCACAGAAAATGTCACTAGGCTCCATAGAAAACTAAGCATTGATCTATAAGGCGCTACCTTCCAAAAGGTGGTGCTAGCATGCGATTTTCTTTTTTCCGTCAAAGAAAGCTTATTTGAGTATACTTGTCCCAGAATTCCTAGTAGAGCATGCATTTTTTTTGTTAGACTCTACACATCATAAAGATGGACAGCAAATGCAGTCCCCCTAGTAAGACATACAATCCCTTCTGACACAGGATAGTTGATAAATATATAATCAGTAGGGGGCTGACCAATAAGACTCCACTACTTACTGTAATAGGAGAGCCAAGCCCTTTGTACCAGAGGCTTTTAAATGTGATGGTGGTCACTATTGGCATAAACGATTGTGGTTGCAACGGGTGTGACAGCGACTGGGCCCAGTGGGATACAGGGTCTGTGACCAGCTGGAGATGGCCGAGGCCCCGGACCAATACGATAGCAGTGAGGGAAGCCTGGTTCCCCGACAGCTATATATGTTGTAAATGAAAAGGGACCCTAGCAAGTCGCCGGGCACCTTTCCATTAGCTAGCCCAGGGGAGGTGATTTAAAATAATAAATACTTGTACTCACCTCTCCTGGGCTTAGCATCTTTTCCAGGGCTGTCCCTGCTGAGGCCTGTGATTAGACCCCAGTGGTCACATGGGGTGCAGCATCATGACGTCAGTGCGCCCCCACATAACTGCTGAGGACCAATCATAGGCCTCAGCAGGGACATCTGAAAATGACCAAAGATTCTGAAGACAGCCTGACTGAAGCCCAGGATAGGTGAAGCAAGGTGAGTATTAGTGTTTGTTATTTTTATTCACCTTCTCTGGGCCACTGATTATTATACTCTAGATTCTGAGGAGATCCCAGAGAATAATAATAGCACTGGAGTGGGCGGGGCTGTTGGGAGCATAGAATACTGTGTGGGATCCACTGTGTAGCATATAATACTGTGTGGGTGTGTGGGGGCCACTGCTGAGCATATAATACGGAGTGGGAGCCACAGTGCAGTATATAATACTGTGTAAGGGCCACTGTGGAGTATATAATACTGTGTGGGGGCCACTCTGGAGCATAAAATACTTTGTGGAGCCCCTTCATTATTCACATCACACACCATCTGTTTTATAGCAGCATCCGTAACAGTCACTATCAAAAATGTGCTGTAGTGGACCACGGACAAAAGTTTGCACCCGGGCCCACAAGACACTTGTTACGCCACTGCTGCTCACACATGTGCCCTTCCATTCCTTTAAATGCCTATAGGACTGACATAGATAGTCAGGTAGGCAGTCATTAATATAAATCAATACCTGCAAATTGTATTCTTTGATTAGAAATTTGGCATGCATAATAATTATTGTTATCTCTAATTGAATTGTTTAATCCATTATCATAATTATCATAATTTACCTGTTCTTGATCTCCATTAAGTTGATCTGATTTATTTTCTGGTCTTAGGCATTTATTAATGTTGCCCCTTAGTATCAATGAACAGGCATGAGAAGGGTTGATGCGCAGCCCGTAATTGAGATCTTTAATAGCGTCCTCTTCTTTCTGCATTGTGCACCACACCAGAGCTCGGATGCAATAAACATCCTGAACAGTGCAAAATACAAAAATGTTATGAATAATACGGTAAATTAGAGATTTAATATAATAAAATTATGTTTGCTATCCATTATATATATGCTAAAATTAAATTACAGCCATATATAAGGATGTATATGCTGTTGATATGACCGTGCATATGGACAATGATTTGTCAGGGCTTTTGAAGAACATACCTGCACCAAATTTTGGTGTAAACTGCATAAAATTATTGCAAATTCACGTTTGCACCAAATTTGTGCAAAAACTCCACTATTTATGCCATCTCACTAAAAGTATATAAAATTGGAGTGATCACTTTGGAGCAGAGTTGGTCTCCATGTTTCCAATAAATGTATTAAATTGCAAAACATTAAGTGTAGAAACTATTTTTCATACAATTACATAGTTACATAGTAGATGAGGTTGGATTAAGACATCAGTCCATCAAGTCCAACCTATAACCCTACATTCCCCAACAGTGTTGATCCAGGGGAAGGCAAAAAACCCCATGAGGCTTATGCCAATTGCCCCATGTCAGGGAAAAAATTCCTTCCCGATTCCAATCTGGTAGTCAGTATACAAACCCTGGATCAATGTGTCCTTAAAATCTAGAGTCCATAACCCATAATATTGTTCTCTTCAAGAAAGGCATCCAGGCCCTCTTTGAACTTGTTTATGGTCTGTGACTGGTCTCCCTGATATCAGCAACTCTATTCTGAGATCTTGCCCTGTTGTGCATCCAAAATAAATACATTTATTTAAAGGAGCATTCCCATCTTACATTAGGTTCAAACTAGTGTTCGGATTTCCATTCTTTGGGTCTGCTTGGGGACCCAAAAAAACGGAAACCTAATCTGTACTTTGTACTGTGTACTTTCAGAGATTATGGCCTTGGCAACCCCATTGAAGTGAATGGAGTGCTGATCATGCAAGTCTTTTTCTCCCCTGTCCTCTTGATCACTGGAGGACCCACTGCTCTGCCCCCAGCGATCGGACACTTACCCCCTGTCCTGCGGATAGGGAATAAGTGTCCATAATGGCACAACCCCTTTAAGCTCTCACATTTATCTTATATGGCTGTGCGATTTCCGAAAGTATTTACTTTGATATTACCAGTTGTAGTAACTACATGTTGGATATACTGGAAATGCTTATTCTCAGACCAGAACCAAGTGCACAATATGAAATGAAAACCAGAGCCAGCCATGTACCAATTAATTATGACGTATTCCTTATTTTATTCTCTTTTCTTGCTCCTGTTAATATACATTTGCACAGATAATTATGACTATAACTATGTTGATAATTAAGGAAACTCATTAGAATAATATTTCTGCATACTCACAGGATTCAACCTATCTAAGACAATGGCTGCATCAGCGTCTCTCAAGGCCTTGCCTGTTTCACCTCCAATAATAAAAAGTAAGCGTGTTAACAAAAATAGGCCGCACATTATATGATGAGTCACAGATAGAGTTGAATTTCAGTAGATGAAATGCCTGTAAGTTTACTGACAAATCTGATATAACTAATGCTAATAGAACTTAGGCTTGTGACATTTCTTGCTTTTCTTTGATCACTGGAATGTTTTGTTGAATTATTATTAATAACATTTATATATTGACTTATTTTCACTTCCATTACTTCATAACTCCCAATTTTTAAAGGACAAAAAGAGGGACAAAATGAGGGTGAACTGCGACAAATTTAGCTCCACCCACTTCTAAATTGACTCCGCCCATTTCCATCCATTTCACATTGGGTACACCCTGCATCCCACATCTGTCCCTCACATACAGTCAACCTTGCATCCCACATCCTCCCACAGTATATCCTGCACCCCACAGTACACCCCGAACCCCACATCTCCCAGACACACAGTACACACTGCAACCCACATCTCTCCCCCCACAGTACAACCATGCACCCCACATTTCACCCCCCACAGTACAACCATGCACCCCACATTTCACCCCCCACAGTACAACCATGCACCCTACATTTCTCCCCTCACCCACAGTCAACATTACACCCCACATCCACCCTCAGTACACCCTGAACCCCACATCTCTCCCCCACACACAGTCTACCCTGCATCCCACATCTTCCCCTCACACAGTCCACCGTGTATCCAACATTACCCTCTCCCAGTACCTTAAACCACACATCTCTCTATCTCTTCCTGAACTGTATGGGATACAAAGACATGCCTATCTAGTCATGTGACTGATGTGCAGACAGGTCTTTCTGAGTACAGTAGTCAAACTTTTCCCCGATCACCACTCACTCTTATTGCAGTTACAATCTTTTAGAGTGGGTGGTGATCAGGGGAAAGTTTAATAAGCAAAACACTTCAGGAATAGAGCGGACATGCGGTAAGCCGTGCGAGACAGCAGTCTAAAATCGGGACTGTCCCGCGGAATGTGGGACGGCTGGGAGCTATGATTACTTATATAGTACAAACATGTCAGGAAAGAATTTTCACACTATTATTAGAAAGTTCTGTCATTTCTGAGCTCTGGGTAAAAGTATGTTTAGGCTTGAATTACACGGATACGCAATTTTTCAACTTTTTTCTGTTGTTTTCAAATGAATAGGTGTATCTGAATGGATTTTTTTCCGCAGATTCTGAAAATGATCTTCAAATTTCTGTATTACGTCAGGTTTTTTCAAAAATGATGGAAATGTGAAAATTGAAAACAACGTAATTTTTTTAATGACATTGCTATATGACAACGTTTGTAAAGTGTGAAAATGTTCTCCGGAGGGATGGAATGATTGTGCAAGGAATAGATAAACATAAATACATATTTAAAAGCAAACATACCTAACATACTGTCCGGTTGGTACGTCCCATCACTTGTATCACCGTCTGAATCGGTGTCTGTTGAGGGCTTGACATTGGACGGGGATGGCACAGGGATGTATTCGCTATGGGGCACTGGTCTTATGGCAGATGGGATATTGGGATACACAATGTTACACTTACTGGTTCTGGTATGGCCCACGATTTTCACTGTGCAGAAATAGCAGTCGTCACTGTGATTTTTTGGCTCACGCCACACCATGGGTACACCGAATGGCATTGATGCCCTTTTTCTACTTTTCCAGTTCCTCAACCCCTCCACACATGCATGGCACACTTTGTGAGGCGACCAAACTTTGTCCTGATCTGCTAGTTTAATCCCGAAGTATTGGAAATAAGCATTTTTCACGAAAGGCGTAATATTTTGCCTTCGTTTTTTTCCTGTCGTATAACAGCCACAGATGTAGCAGAATACGTCTGGATGATTAACACAACCACGTGAAGCCATTGCACACACCACAAAGAAACAACCTAACGCGACCAGTCCCCTCTTCGCACTGACTATATCTCCCCAGAATGGCGCCACGTGACCAATGGAAAGGAGGGAGTGATGGTGTGAGGTATGAGTCATACTGCCGTGCCAAGATAACATTCTCTCATTCTCCGCTTTTGTTAATGCAGCAAATCATGACGTCATACAGATAAATAAGTTGCATTTCCATTGTTGTATTTATTCAAACAAGTTTTGCGGAAACTTATACAATCAAAAGTTCACACAGTGCCGACAAAGCCTTGATCGACTCAAACAAGATATTAAGCACTATATACCAAACAATAATAATTTTTTGGTATATAGTGCTTAATATCTTGTTTGAGTATGTATTTATGTTTATCTATCCCTTACACAATCATTCCGTCCCTCCAGATAAGATTTTCACAAGATACAAACGTTGTCATATATCAATGTGATTAAAAAATTATGTTTTTTTAATTTTCACATTTCCATCATTTGTGAAAAATACTGATGTGATACGGAATTTTGAAGGTCATTTTTCGGAATCTGGGCAAAAAAACCATTCCGATACACCTATTCATTTCAAAACAACAAAACCTTGCGTATCAGTGTTATAAATATTTTTCAATGTTGTTTTTCTGCTGTCTTTCTTCCCTTATTATACCTGTATGGTAAATGCCTGCATTTCCGTAGGTATAATTGACAAACATATTTGAAAATGCCACATTTCCGCTGTAGTTTTTTTTCTACAATGTGTGGATGGGATTAGCCAGAATGCTATCCACTTTGCAGATTATGTAAAATACAGCATTTTTGCAACGTGTGGCCCCGGCCTAATAGGCATTCTAAAATAGACTGAAGTTTTGCATCAGAGTGAGACATTACAATTATAATTAATCAAGGAAAAAAGTTAGATTATATAGCTTTAAGCCGAGGCCCCAAGTTGCAGAAAAACTGCTTTTTTGTTGCAGTTTCTTGAGCCAAAGTCAAAAGTGGCTTGAGAAGGAATGGGAAATATAAAAGAAACACTTATACTTTTACCTTTCGCCAAAAAAACATAGCAACAGTCTGCAACAAAAAAGCAGCTTTTCTGCAACATGAGGAATTAGCCTAAAGTATACCAGATTTATTATTTTAACTTATGCTGGATGACAAATCTGTCCCATCACATCGAATCACATTCATTTTCCTGTTGGTTGGCTTAATTTATTAAAACAAAAAAATTAAGTGGGCTAAAACTTAACATTTAATGATAATCTAAAAAACTAGAAAATGTGTCCTTGGTGCACAATCGAGCTAAAAATGGTTTTGAGTTTGAAGTGGCAGACCTTATAGTATACTACTATCTACTTTGTGACTTTGGCTTAGTTTATGCCAGAAAAATGCACTAAAATTCTGGCACGAATCTTAGGCCACACATATTCCCACTGAACTACAGGCCCATCAAACAAGAACACATCAGTTTTCCGTACAAGTCATAAAAGAGCCTAATGCCTCTTTCACATCTGCGTTGGTATTCCATTTGGGGCGTCCACATGGGGACCCCCTGAACGGAATACGAAATGCATTTGGAAGCGGTGTGCAGCGAAAGCACACGGAACTCATAGGCTATAATTAGAGATGAGCGAGTACTATTCGAAAAGGTAGTTTTGAATAGCATGCTCCCATAGGAATGAATGGGAGCGGCCGGCAGGTTAAGCGGCAGGACGCAGGCCCTGGCTGTGTGCCGGCTTCGTCCATTCATTCCTATGGGCACGTGCTATTTGAAACTACCGTTTCGAATAGTACTAGCTCATCTTTAACTATAATGAGTTCCATATGCTCTCCGCAAAGTGTCTGCACGGAACATGTGGACAGAAATGTGCTTTGTGATCTACTTTCATGTTCACATGATTCGTGCTGGCAGCATGTGGAAAGCACACGGACCCCATTATAGTCTATGGGGTCCATGTGCTTTCACTGCACACCACTTGCCAATACGTTCGGGAGTCCATTCAGGGGGTCTTCATTTGGACTACCAAATGCAGATGTGAACGAGACATAAGTGTTAATACATGTTTGAGCATTGAGGGTCCCACTTCTGGGATCATAAACTTATGAGAATGGGGGTCCTTTGTCTCCAGTATTAATCATGCATGTTTGATCTGCCACTTCATTCAGGCAGTGAGGGGTCCTGCAGTGAGACCTCCACCGATCAGACACTTCTTAAGTATCTTGTGAAAATGTTGGACAACCACGAGATATAAGAAAATAATGCTTATATGTAGAGTAAATACCGCATGTCATATCTATATAAAAGATATTTGGGAAGCCATACTGCTGGGGAGGAAATACATTTTATTTTACTGGAAGCCTGTTAATAGGAATATATTAAGAAGCTCCAAGAGACTTGCTCCATGGGGTATTATTTAGCAGCTATATTGAGGAATACTAATGTGTTCTTTATGACTACTGCAAACAAAAAATAACAATTTCCCACAGAGCCAATTCTTTTCCATGATTTCATTTGCATAATTATTAAAAGTTGAATTAAAGTAGAACTCTGCATTAATGATGTCCAATAAGTACTTTTGATATAATTGCATGGCCCTGAGCGTGTGCTGGATGAGTCTCTGGAGAACCATTTAGTCTAGCAATCAGTCCTAGACATGGAAATTCTTTCAGTTATGACAGTGAAAATAATCGCATAGTGAGCACTTCCATGATGTTATTTTTTTATATACTTACACATGGCACATTTGTTACAGAATTCTGTGACTGAAAGTCAGTTCTATACATAAGAATGGAATTGTTTTAAGGGCAAACATATGGATTTCTGTAAATCCCATTAAAAAGAATTGAACCTTTACAAATATTTCATCATCACATCTGAATATGTGAATATGACGTAAAGTGGATCTGTCGGCTCTGCTTACATTTCTCTTGTAGTAAATACTTTTAGTTTTGCCCCATGAAATTAATCTGCATCCACACCACAGTGACTTTACTAACAGCTACATTAAAGTAATTGTATATGAATGTGGGCTATGCGCATGACCAATTTTTTGACGGACCTTCAAAATATAGGTCATGTCCTATTTTTCCCTATTTTCACAGGTCCCTCAATACACTGAAATGTATTGAGGTACAAAATGGCTATGAAATTTTTTTCTGGGCCGTTCTGTATGATGGTAGTGTGAATGAAGCCCAACCATGCTCTAACTCACCTATTTTTAGAATTCAGTGTAGTGTTGTGGCAGTCCACTGCTACTCCTCATGGGAATGTATGAATAAATTAGCAAGTGGTTGTTAACATTCCCATTGTTAAACTCCTTCCCATTATGATGATGGCATTTAAAGGGATCCTATCAGTCAGACACAATTTTTTGTAGGTACCACATCGTCGTCTTCTCTGTGTCGCCGTGTGCCTACAATCCTGGTTCTTGTCGGTATGTAAATGAGTTCTTTCGCAGCACTGGGGGCAGGCCCCAGCGAACTCAGAGAACTCTCTCCAGCGCCGCCTCCTCTTCTTCAGCAGCGTTACCTTCAGCCTCTTCTTCCAGCGATGGCTTGTAACTTCTAAGGCCTCGGGCCTTGGGCAGAGTAGACTGCGCATGCCCACAGGCCATGAGAAAATGGCCGCTTACAATACTGTGCAAGCGGCCATTTTCTCGTGGCCTGTGGTAGAGTCTGCATGGAGACCCCAAACAGAATACAATTGCAATTGCAAGCGATGTGCTGTCAAAGCACATGGACCCCATAGACTATAATGGGCTCCGTGTGCTTGCTGCGCACTGCCTGCACGAATCATTCAATGGAAAGGGGGCAAACAAATCGAGAAATTGAACGAACTGTCAAGTTTAGTGAAGGAAGTCTGATGATATTGGGTTGTTTTACAGCCAAAAGTGTAAGATACTTGACCAGAATCAATGGTGGTCTCAGTGCTGAGCTATATGTGAGTATCCTACAGGATGAATTACTTCTAACACAAGTATTATTTGTATGAAAAGGACAACTTAGTGTTCCAACAGGATAACAGCCCAAAGCATACGTGAAGATTAAATAAGCCCAGCCCTGAAAGGATTAATAGGTGTAGTACAACCTTTCCTGACATTTTTAACACTGACTGGACAGTTTCAGATTGTATAGCAACACAAACAATCTGACAAAAGGAATGGTAACTTGCTAGTTGTTCACTTATTTGTAGATTTTCAGAAGGAATGACAGGAATCGCAGATACGCAGCATTGCTATTTATGAAGAATGTAAGTATTTACCACATACACGCAAGGAGACAGTTATTTTACGTCTTCTGTGACAACTAAAAGTGATTTGAGATTGCATTATCCAAATAGTATTCTCACATGGGCTTAAATGAATACTTTTGAGCACATGCAGTGTCTTCTTAGAACATTTATAAGCGCCCCCTAGTGTTCCCAATAACTGTATACTATATCATCCGAACACTCCATACAGAGGAGAGATTCATTGTTCACTATACATAGCTGTCTGCTGAAAGAATCTGAGAAAAATCAAGATATGTTGTCACTAGAAGGAAGTTCTTAGTACATCTAAGTATATTACAAAATGAGCAAATTGGATGCACACTACTATGGTGTATAGTTAGGCTACATGCGCACAGTCATACATATACTCTGTGTAAAACCATAGAATGGTACCCATAGAAAGCCATAGAGCCCTACTGCAGCTTCAATGTCTCTGATTTCATGTATAGGTAGACAGAGTTTGTTCTGCCTAGTTCATATTGAATACAACAGAGAAGAAAATGAATGCCATTAGATAACATATTATGGATATATTTTACCCTAGAAGCATTGCACAAAGCCATTGGGCCTCTACTGTATATAGTGCCATATAACCTATTTGTCTACAACTCTTCCATATAAGTCCTAAGAAAGCACAGGGGTATAGGATATACAGCAAACCAGCCCACTGCAGCCTGCAAACAACCCTATAACTAAACATATTCACAAATTTCATTATATCAAACATTAAATCTTACCACATTTTACAAAGGCATAAGCGCGTCGCGTCAGTACGGGAGTGTGTAGACAGGTTGCTATAGTACAGCCAACAGCACAGATTTTCTGCATTAGAACAATTTAACATTTACCATGAGAGTGAACGAGAGAAATTTCACATTTCACCACAACCAACATCACTCATGAGCAGTAAACATAAGCTTTGCCTAGTAATGGTCTTATCTGTCTGCAGATATTAGCTTTGTAGTCTTTCATTTATTCCAAATTAAAATACTTATTTTGCCCAGCAGGGATGTATTGGAGCTGGCTAAAGACTAGCACGTCTCCTACAGGGGACTGGGAATGTCCAAATGACAATTAATTTTATAATTCCAGTGTGTGTTTATAACCTGAGAGATATAGCACAAGGTATATTGCTAGCAGCAGCTTCATATGTATTCATGTGGACATCCTAGATGTTTACAATATTTAATAGCTATCTGATGAATAATAGTGAATAGGCTGCGCTCTTTAGTGTTAAAATCTCTTCATTCTTAACAACTCACCAAAAAATGTTTCTTATTTTCCCTTTGGGAATTAGGAGGAGCTATATCTGTCATATATTAAATACATGGACAAGACACGTGGCTAGAACAACTCTGTTTGGGTTCATAGAGTGGGGATTTTGCCGTCATGTCTATGTTCCTAGTAAGGCATATATTCTGAGGTTGCTGCTGGTTATGTATACTGACATCCATATATCCCAAAAAGCTGTAAAGGCATGGGTGATTGTTGTAAAGACATACCCTTTAAATTCCTATGTGCCACCTACTTTTGTCAATAATCACCTGGCGCTTGGTTCAAACCTGCACTCAGGTTTCCCTTTTGGGGATCCGCTTGGGGACCGAAAGGGTCGGAAAAAATGAAGAGAGAATGAAATGAAAGCGCTGCTTGTAAGACATTTCACTCCACATCTTTAAAGCAGAATGGGAAACAGAATCCCCCAGCAGAGACCCAGTGCAGGTGTGAACCTAGCCTTATTCATTCAGATTCAGATAATTGGTCTTTGTCACCTATTGTCTATTTTAAGTAAAATGACAATATCTTAAATTTTTTGGACATCTGACATCTTATCACTAGTCATGGTCATGCAGTACATGCTTCTTTTGTGTACGTATTACTATCAGTTATGCTGATTATTTGAGATGTTGTCCAGACATCTGTGATTCTCCAAATTCCCCATGTATGAACACAGAGTTTGTTTTCACTTGTCCCAAATACCTTACGAATAGATGAGGTGTGTAATGCTTTCGAGTATTGCAGCACAGCTTCCTCATGGCGATTTACATTCTGGAATGCAATACCCAAGTGATAGTGTGTTTCATAAAGCTGAAAAATAAAATGGCTCCATTATGAAAAAGGAATCACAAAATATGTTGCCATACAGAGAAAACCTATGTGGTAAACAACTTAAGAATATTAATATGATTTTAAGGAAACATTTAGTAGAGCATATTGGCATACAATTATAGTGTATCTGTAACCAAGGCTAGGACATTTTGGTGCTCTAGGCAGATAAAGCAAATTACACCCCGCACCCTTCTTTGCACTTGTTACTGAATAAAAGACATTTCCAGGGTAGATGTACAAGGTATTCCACAGTCAGCAATAGTTATACACTTGCAACAGTACAGCATATCCACACATGCAACATATACAAAATATACATACACATTCTGGATACATCCAGTATTTCAGAATTATTTGATAAATAATAATGGATAGGCTGTACTCTATAAAAAAACAAAAAAAAACAAATAAAAAAGTCTCTTCATTCTTAACAAATCACACATACATATGCAGCACATACACGCATACAGTATTGTACTCGTAAAAAAGTATTTCCCCCTTAAAGGAGCAATCACACTACCGTCAGTGTTCGACAGCTAGTGTCCACTGCTAATGTCCATTCAAAATCTTGCGCGGACATTAGCATTGGACACTAGCTGTGTCCGTGACATTTTGCATTGATTTAAATGGACATCAGGTGCGTTATTTTACAGTCTGTGTCTGTCCTTAACTGTCCGTTACCAAAGATGTCCGATTTTTCAAGCGGACAGAAAAAACCTACATGTCGGGTTTTGCTGTCCGCTTGAAAAGTCGGACATCTTTGAGAATGGACAGTTAAGAACAGGCACGGACTGTAAAAGAACACACTCGATGTCCATTTAAATCAATGCAAAATGTCACGGACACAGCTAGTGTCCAATGCTAATGTCCGCGCAAGATTTTGAATGGACATTAGCAGCGGACACTAGCTGATAGTGTGAACGCCCCCTAACAAAGACAAAAATAAGACGAGTGAATACAAAATGTATTTAATGATGATATGATTGATGAAGGGATAAAAAAACCTATCCAAACCATCTTGACCCTATGTGAAAATGTAATTGTCCCCTAAACGTAAGCCTTGGTGACCACAACTGTAGTCAGGCGTTTGCAATAACTGGCAATGAGCCTTTCACATCTCTATGGCGGAATGTTGATCCATTCATCCTTCATTCAGCCACATTGGAGAGTTTTCGAGCATCAATAGCCTGTTTTCAATCAGATTTAATTCCAAACTTTGACTAGGCCACTCCAAAACTTGAATTTAGTTTTTTTCCAGCCATTCAGTGGTGGACTTGCCAGTGTGCTTTGATTCATTATCTTGCTGCTTAATCCAAGTATGCTTCAGGTTAAGGTTACAAAGTGATGGCCGTACATTCTCCTTCAGGATTTTCTGGTAGAGAGCAAAATTCATGGTTCCATCAATTACAGTAAGTTGTCCAGGTCCTGAAGCAGCAAATCATCCCCAGACCATCACACTACCACCACCATGTGTGACTGTTGGTATGACGTTCTTTTTCTGAAATCCTATGTTAGTTTTATGCCAGATATAATGGGATGCACACCTTCCAAAAAGGTCCACTTTTGTCTCATCAGTCCACCAAATATTTTCTGAAAAATCTTGTGGATTATCAAGATGGTTTTTTTGGCAAAAGTTTTTGCCCAGTCTCTTTCATATTGTTTAACCATAAACACTGAATTTAACTGAGGCAAGTGAGGCCTGCAATACTTTAGGTGTTGTTCAGGGTTCTTTTATGACCTCCTGGATGAGTTGTCCATGCGCTCTTGGAGTAATTTTAGTAAGCCAGCCACTCCTGGGAAGGTTCCCACTGTTCCATATGTTCTCCATTTATGGATAATGCCTCTCACTTTGGTTAGCTAGAGTCCCAAAACATTAGAATTGGTTCTGTAACCCTTTCAGATTTATAGATATCACTGACTTTGTTTTTAATATGTTCTTGGGTGTGGCTAGTAAAATTGAACTCAGATTTCCAAAAATGTAGTTAATAATTAATTGGGGGGAGGCAATTATTTTTCACATAGGGCCAGGTTGTTTGGCATAGCTTTTGTTCCTTAATAACGGAAATCATCATTTAAAAACAGTTTAAAACTCAGGTTATCTTTAATATTCAGATTTGTTTAATAGTCTGAAACATTTAAGTGTGACAAATTTGTAAAAACAAACAAAAAATCTTCAAGGGACAAATACATTTTCACAACACTGTATATACAACATACACATAGATTTATGCGCATAATACTTGAATACTTTTTAAATCAGGGAGAGACTGAGAAACACTTTCACAGAACTTCACACTGTTAGGCCGGGTTCACATGGGTTTTTTTGGTCTGGAAACTGAGGCGGAGGCAGCCTCCGTTTCCGGACCAAAGAACGGGTAGCTGCAACTTGATGCTGGTGCAGTGCATCAGCATCCAGTTGCGCACTCTGCTCTGGATTAGACCCAATGAATGGGCCTAGTCGGGAAGAGGGAGTCTCTTCAGGCAGATTCGTGAGGCGAATCCACCTGAAAAATGAGCATGTTGCTTCTTTTTTCCAGGAGCCATAACAAACGGCTCCCAGAAAAAAAAAGAACTGACCGGTTCCTATTGATTTCAATGGGAGCCGTCTTTTTGGTCAGGATTTTGAGGCGAATTCGGCCTGACCAAAAAGCTACGTGTGAATTCAGCCTTATCCTATAGACATCACTATTGACCTTCACATGCTCTCTTGCTAGTTACTCTGATACTGGTAGCAGCAGACTCTCCTGACACTAGCTACCTCTGCTTGATTGTATTATTGATTGTTAAAATTGCCACCAGCAGTTGTGGGAATGCCCATAGTGGACAGCAAAGTTCTAAATGCAGTATGATTTGTTGCCACATGAGCTGTAGCATTGTCATGTGACCAATGGACATAAGGTAACTTGCTGAGAAGAAGAGAGCAGCTATGTTTTATAATCCTACTCCACCCCTTTTATATGCAGCTTTGCCTACTCTTCAACCTAGCCCTGTGTAAGATCTTCTAACCAATTCCTACTTTTCAGTTCTGCAACTAAAATTTTGTTCTTGCTAGCATTAAAGGGGTTTTCCCCATCTCCCTTGGTCATCAATTTGCCTGCTTTCTTTTCTTCTCACTTCCTGTATTCTTTAACAAGTTTGTAGGCTGGCAGGACTGACAGTGGGCTTGCACTAACCTCAACACTTATCCTTGTATTTACATACAGAAATATCAGGCTTTGAGCAAGCCCACTATGGGAGGCCTTATCAGCAAAAAAAAACAATTAGCTGACCTGATTGCCCGGGACCTAACAGAAGGATCCCTGGGAACTCTGCCCCCCTCCTCTCCAGAGAGCACTGAGTCATGTCACCTATCCTGAGGTGCTAGATAAGAACAGGCCAAGCCAGGGATCTAGGCAACCTTGTGGGGAGGAATAATCTCAGATAAACAAAGCAGCATTTCCAAAGCAATGTATTTAGGAAAACTCTTAAACTTAAATAAGCTGGCAGTACAGATAGGATCCTTGAGATGGGAATACCCCTTTAATTATATGGTACGTGTATTATGTAAAGAGGACTCTATGCTATACATCTTACACACAGTATGTCACAGTTGGATTATAGGCATGCTCCCTGTCTTGCACTGCATACCTATTTGTGAATGTATTACTTTATTTCACAATCACAATTAATAAGAAAATGATCCCATGCTTATTACATTTTATAGTGTCTCATGAAAATGAACTTTAGATGCAATATTATTTCAGAAAGATTTGTTTTCTGCATGGTATGATGTACTTGGCAACAGCCCAATGTTACATAATGATGTAAAACAATAAAAGCGAGTAATTAGGCCGCCAACATCTGAACAGAAAGAAGAAAGTTATGTTTGTAATTACCAATTGCTTAAACTGTGGATCCATTTCTCCCTCGTTGTATATTTTAATTGTGTTTAGAATTCTCAGTAGCTTCCGGTAGTGTCCTATTGCCTAAATAGGTTCATAAAAAATATTAATGACATTAGCCTTGTTAGCTATTAGTATACAAATGAAATTTACATATATGATAATGTCCTTGCTAGATGTCCAAAGATTCAGTTCTCTGTCCTCACCTTGGCTTTCACCCAAGACACTAGCCCTCCCCTCCACACAAACACATGCACACAAGTATATAACAATCTACAAGCTTCAGAATTGTCAATTTTCATGTAATGTATATATTACATAGTATGTTTATCTCTATTTAAAAATAATCTAATATTCTCCATCAAATATTTGCCTAAATTACTAGCAAAGACTCCTATTAGTAAAAACTGAGCTTCACAATATTAATTTATGACATCATAGAATGGCATTATGTTTCAGAAAATGTTTATGTAAATGATATCATATATTAATTTGGGTATATTACCAATATATGCCCTAAATGTATTTCATGCAATTTATCATTAGCTTGTCTCACATGTCACGAATGTATTACTTTTGATTTGTATTTGTTATATGTTATATTAGTTATGGAAATAAATAGTGAAAAATAAGTTATCTTACCTTTTTCCATTGCTTGGCCCTTTCACTGGATATGGCAGCGTGAAGACTTAACTCTGCCATTTGTTTCAGAACATTGGATTGTCCCTTGGAGGTCATCTGTAGCCGTAAAAGAATATTATATTAATACAAATGAAAAGAAAGATGTGTGGTTATATGAAAATAGATAGAAATGGAGCATTCATATGAACAGGTCGTCCAGCCATACACCCAGGCACTGCTGAGCTGTGCACTGAGCCGCAAGTAAAATACCACAGTCTCCATAGCAAGTCCAGCTGCCTAGCACCTTATACTAACGTACCGTGCTCTCTCATGACTATGACCTATATAATAATTAATTGTAATAGGAAACGTAATGCAAATATATTATGTTTGAACTCTGGAGACAAGCATGACCAGACAAGCAAATCATTGCTAGTTAATGCTTTAGACATTGACTGACCAGAGGCTGGATATTTGTTTTGTTATATAATATCAAAGCCAGCAGGATTGTTGTCAAACAGGAAGGTCAAGTGTTCATGAAAACTACTAGGAGATGTGCCATTTGGGAAACAAGGTATTAAGGTGGTGGATAGTAATATGCCAATTACTAAGATTGTATGGAATGTGCTAGATGACTACATGTAATGATCTTAATTGACAAGGATCATTAGAGATTTGGGCAATAACAATGGCTAATCTACTTATAGAGGTAATGCACCTAAGAGCAAACCAAATCAAATTAAGGATTAAAGTGCACTAAAAACTAACTTTTATTGATATATATATATATATATATATATATATATATATATATATATATATATATATATTAAAAGCTAGCTAACCACAGGATAAAATGGATTAGATATTACAGGCTAAACTGCATGTGTGGCAGCGGTGTGCTGCAGTGAAAGGGTTGTGTCAAGGTGTCCTATATAGTATTGGGCAACCTCCCTACAACTTGATCTATTATCTAACTAGATACTAAGTGGCATAGCCATTTCCAAAACAGAGACCCATTTCCCAAACATAAAAGACACAGACACAACACAAACTCATACTGAGCCCAATGCTAACAGACCCAGCACTACATACAGCCGTACTGAAGTCAGAGTGATAACTCACTGACTCAAGGTGGTATAGTGAAGGGGCGGATCTCTATCCTATACCTAGGTGGGATTGAGCACCAGCGCCTTGCAGCTAAATATCACTGCCAGCCGAGCGTTCAACACACATAGCACGCTCCTATTGTTCTGGCGTTAGCCCATGAATCAGGCAGAACGGGCCTAGTGTGTCAAAAGTCTGTATGTGTGTATGTACCTTGAGTCAGTGAGTTATCACTCTGACTTCAGTACGGCTGTGTGTAGTGCTGGGTCTGTTAGCATTGAGCTCAGTACAAGTTTGTGTTGTGTCCGTGTCATTTATGTTTGGGAAGTGGGTCTCCCTTTTGGAAATGGCTATGCCACTTAGCATCTAGATTTTGGGATAACGTCTATCCTTAGTGAGAGACCACCTTTTCAGGTGTGTGGAGACTTCTATAGCCATAGTTGCTCCACTGCAAGGGAACATGGGAAGAATATGAAAATCTGTCTCCCAAGATGTAAACAGGGAGTCAGTGCCTCTGTTATGCTGCCCTCTATAGCAAGCACCCTGAACAACATGCCCGACTTCCCAGAAGTCTTCACTGCATGATGCGAGGTTATAACCAAATCAATTTCTCAGCTACGGACGGCACCGTTTCTGTCTCTTTGGACTTCATCAGCGCAGCCTAGAGAGAATTGATTTGGTTTAAGTGAGAGGCTGAGAGACCAGATTGTGGGGATAACGTCTATCCTTAGGGAGAGACCACCTTCTCAGGTGTGTGGAGACTTATACAGCCATAGTTGCAGCCATAGTTAGCATCTAGTTAGATAATAGATTATAATAGATTAAGTTGTAAGGAGGTTGCCCAATACTATATAGGACACCTTGACGCAAGCCTTTTAGTGCAACACACCAGTGCCACACATGCAGTTTAGCCCAGTAATATCTTACCATTTTATCCTGTGGTTAGCTAGCTTTTAATATATCTCAATAAAAGTTAATTTTTAGTGCACTTTAATCCTTAATTTGATATCATTATCAACATTAACCACATATTATGGAGGGGGGTTTATCAGTCTTTGATGCCAATTATCTGACGTAAAATAGTTGCTTTCTTGCAAAAAGTGGGCACGGCCATCATCTGTATCATAATCTTCATAATTCTTTACTGCTGTAAAGAAACTGGTGTAGATTTTGCCTAGGTACAAGCACTCCTAGAAAAACTGCCTAAATCATGATTTAGGGCAGCCTCAGACCAATACAAACTTCCTTATGAAACCCCGTCCCCATTGTGTTTCTACTGCTTCTAAAGCACTTGTTCTGTGTATGTTTGGAATTTATATTATTTTAATGATTTTCAATACTAGGCAGTCATATTTTGTTACACCAGAATAACAGCAAACAATGTAAAGTATAACAGTAACAGGACCCTGGAAGTAGCAGCTATGGGAGAATATTGATGTTGGTCTACACCAGTGACTCCCAAAGTGGTCCAGATGGACCCTCAGGGTTCTCAGCCGCGATGCAAATTTCCATTGTTAGATCTAATCTTCACATTTTTCGATGAGTTTTGGGAATATGGTAGAAATGTAGCAGCAGGAGGTCCACCTAAAGCAGTAAAATTTTGAAAGTGGTTTACGAGAAAAAAAAGTTTGGGAACCTCTGATCTACACTAAGTACCAGGACCAGGACTGTCTAAGCACCTGTGATACATAGAACTTTTCCTCTCATAATATATTGCTCCAAATCTGTATAAGGGACAACCACAAGTCACACCACTGTGATGCAGTTGTTGCAGTCAAGTGAATGACGTGGCCCATTATTACTACAAAAACGCCAGCAGTTTCCCTATAGATATAATTGTAGCAGAAAGTCTACAAAGGGACTTTCTGTGAAAAGTTATGCGGGAAAAACTGCGATCCATTTCTGCCTTAGTCTTAGTTTCAAAGCATTGTTGGTGAATATTATTCATTTTTGTGTTTCCACAATTAACTTCTGCCCCAATAGAATATATGTGACTTTAGTATAAGGCTGAGGCCCCACATTGCAGATTTTGCTGCGTTTTTTGAGCCAATGTAGAAGTGAATTGAGCAGAAGGGAGAAGTATAAGAAGCTTCTTAAATATTTCCAATTACCTTTGTAGCCATTCTTAGGTTTGGCTCAAAAATACACTATAAACTCTTCAACAAAAAAGCTGTTTTTCTGTAATGCAAGGGTAGTGGACCCACTGAACCAATGGACTTGTTTGGCTTCAGGCTGCTGCAGGCCTTGCTGAAGCTATTCTCTGTTTTTGACACTTTAAAAGGGAGTCTGTCAGCAGGAAAATTGCTATCAAACTAATGATAGTATCTTGTAGGGATAATTCTACACTTTAGGGGTGTTTATTTTTCTTCTGCTGAAACCCTGATTTGTCCTCCATATATCCGCCCTTAACTGCAGATAAAGTGTGACAAAGTGGGAGATGTCACTTAAGCATTTAGGGTTGGCTATCTAGAGCAGAGATTGATGCACCGGCAGTGTGAAGGAATGCCCATAAAGCCCTTTTCAGCTAACTTGCATAAGAATAAAAACATTGATTTTCATGAAAATAGAACTTCAATGCAAAATTAGAAAGACATCTTTGTAACATGTAGAAGCAGCCGTACAAGGTACTGTCATTAGTCCAATACTGATTTTCCTGCTGACAGACTCCTTTTAACTCTGTTAGGGCAATTGATTTCCTCTACAAGGTACCACCATCTCACTACCTCCAGAGTATTGTCATTTCAGGGACTGCCGACACCAACAGATATACCAGTGCTTGGGACTGGCAGTAGGGTTGAGATGTGATCGGTAGAAGAGACAAGATCAGAACACTCAGAGTTCTTTCTGAACAGTTTAATAGGCAAAAGATAAAGGCTATTGGACTATGTTCAGATACTGGTAAATGGACAGAGGTCCAGAAAATACACAAACCAACAACTGAAGACACAAGAACACCAGGAACCACTGTGGAAAGGTGCCTGAAATAGCTCGGAACTGCAGGGGACACTTTACCATGTGCATGTACTAGCCCATTACATGGCAGTTATTTTGTGTGTGTGCCTTACAGGAACGAGCAAAAACTGGAGCAGGGTGTAGCATCCACTGGAAGAGACTGCAATGTGATGGACAGAGCATGGACTTTAGTGTCCATTGCCAGAAGAAGGAGGAGGGACTGATTGCTGTGATCAACTGAAACTATGATAATATAATTGCTTTTACAAAATATGACCCTTCATCAAGCTGAACTTTCTCTTCAACCACATCAGTGGTGATAAATCTGAAATATTATAAGGGCTTCACATTTAGCATGACCCTATCAAAGTGCCATAAATTACATTCAGTTAGGGTCAGGACATGAGGAAGGTACACACATCTGGCTTTATTTGTACAGCTGTATTTGTAGTCAGCCTTTTCTTTGTACGGTATATTTAGCTAAAAATGGATTTATAGTCAGCAGAAGAAAATAAACTTTCCAAAACAGGTGTTGTTAAACCTGTGTGTAGCAAAATACACAAGCATATAAAACATGTAGAGATAGATAGATAGATAGATAGATAGATAGATAGATAGATAGGAGATATTTTGAGGCCAGGGCCCCACGAGGAGTAAGTGCTGCACTTTGGCTGCAGCAGAAACACTACAGAAAAAAAAAAAATCACAACATTTTACAGTCCCTGCAAAAATGGAAAAATATGCACAGCGGACACACTGCGATTTCCAAAACCATCTCGGTTTTGGAAATTGCAGCATGACAATTATATTTACGGAAATGCCATAGATATAAATGCAGACTTCTTGTGAAAAGCACTGGGAAAAAAATGCAATGTGTATTCACCGCGTTTCTTCCTCCAGCACTTTTTTGCTGTGGCCTGCTACATGGGGCCTAAGACTTAAAAATGTGAACGATGACACAATTGTATCACAGGCACAGAGCTTTATACATTAAATGGATAGATCAATGTCATCCTCCCTACAGCTTCACCTACTCCCTTATACAGAGTGTAGCGTCGATGTGGACACACTGCCTGCTCATTTCTGTAATGCAGGCATAGTAATGGGGTGGTAGAGCAGCAATGACACATGCAGTGCACCTCCATTATAGCAATGAGAAGACAGGTTTTTTTAATGACTAATTCTCTGTCTAAGGGCAAGGCAGCCTGGTGGGCAATAACTTACAGATGAAGCATCTTGCTACATTGGGGCCAATTTGAATTTTTGGGGTCCAAAGTTATGTCGGAGACCCCCAAAATACTGCCCCCTTAGTGTCCCTACACACACAGCATACTGTTCCCTTATAGTGCCTACACATCATATACTGTACCCTCAGTGCCCCACACTGTACTGTGGTCCCACATTGCAGAATGATTCTGGCTAATCCGATCCACACATTGCAGAAAAACTATATACAGTGGAAATGCTGTGATTTCAAAAATATTTGTATTTTTGTAAATCACAGCATATCACTTATTCCTATGGAAACTCTGGCGTAATTCATACAGGTATAATAGAGACAGAAGGTCTGCAGAGCCAAAGCTAAAAGTACAAAAGATTGATGCACGTTATAGTTAAAATCTATGCATAAGTCCTATGTAATGCCTCTAACAGCCCATGTTGGTGTTGATAGAATTCCAATAAACAATTTTCAGTGGATATTGATAGGGACAGCAATAGATCCCTCCGTATGTTGTAGAGGTCCTAATTAGATAATTAATTAACAGGCCTAGATGGACTACAGCCATCTTTCTTTTAAGCCTGGAGAACTGATTAAAGACACAAGATGGTAGTGTATCAAAAGAGTTCTGATTTTATTATAAGAAAAAGGTAGTTTAAATGCATTACAGACAAAGAGCTGGCTTGGCTTATTCTAATTAGTATACCATGATTGGTCATAGAGATATAAGATAAGCCTGGCACATGGCTATTGGCTGAGGCCTGATATGATCTGCATCTCATTATAATTTTCCAAACTGGGATGGACTTTCCCATGAAACAAAGAAGGATTCAAAATACTTATGTGTGAGCTAACATCCCAGACTATGTCTATATGTATATATCATGGCAAAAGAGATAAGATGACATGTTGCAACTTAATTAACAATTAGCTACATAGATTCTGTCTATACAAACTCTAAGTGACCTTCATAAACCATAAAATATGACAAAGTGCCCAGATACCATAAGATTAATACTTTTGTTGGTTATGTGTCCATACATCATGTAAAGGAGGTAAGAGATATACAAAGTCAGCTGCATCTTCTCAAAATGAGGTCCTTGAGAGATAAGGATTAGCAACCTATGCATTAACGTTCATTATCACATTCCTTAAAGTCTAACAAAGGGCCTCCTTGACTTAAGCAGAAAAATACATACTTATACAGTTTATATGTGAAAGATTACAAGATGGCTGCCAAAATACAAAGATGGAGGACTTAACTCTAACAATATATTAAGTATAAGTAATTTGAAATTTACTGCTTAGGTATAACTAAAGGGAAACAACAAAAATCCTAAAGCACAAAAAGTAAATACATACTGTATGTAGTTACAGAGGAGTTTATCCGGTTACACACCCTGGAGGATATGTTCAGCCTCATTCACTTGTTAGGATAACCCACAGTGGTAGAAATAGTACAATAGAATAACTGTTTCCTTGCACATTTCATATTCTGCTTCTTGAAATTGTCACTTATTGTACCTGGGATAAGTTAGAATGTATTTCACTGCAGAAAAACAGTTTCAAGGTCTGAAATTTGTTATTGAAGCCAGATCAATAATACAGAATAACAAATACAGGAAACGCTATTGAAAGAAATTGTCTGCTGTACTTAAAGATGCTGCTTTGGCAGAAGATAACAGATTGCATCACATACAAGCTGAAGTGCAAAAGAAGCATCAAGAATTGTTTTTCAATGATTTGTAATGTATTGCTCCAGATTGGGCCTACAGAGAGCGATATGAGGCTCAGGTGTGAAGCAACAACTCTATATATGAAATGTGAGACCTGACGGAAACCTAATAGAAAAAAATAATGTTATCTAGTTAGCTCTCCTTTCTTTGAGTTTCGAGGCACATTAGAATATCAGTGGAGACTGCTGAAAGTACAAGGATAGACTTATAAGAAAAATATTGGCAGAAAAATATTTTATTCATGCACTTGTATGAAACCTCAAAGGAAGGGATAATAGTTTGCTGAAACAAAGACTCCAATATTTAAAATATATAGAAATGTGTCACAACTAGTACAAACAATAAAATGAAGCAGTTGCTCATAGCAACCAATTAATGCGCAGCTCTCATAATCTAAAATTGCCCGACTCCCTTTCAACAGCTCAGTGCAAGATTCATGCAAGAGAAATCACTGCCTTCCTACTTTTAGGCTCCGTTTTCACGGAGTAACGCTCCGCTCATTTAGACACGTATACACGGGTCAGAGAAGTGTAATTCAATGGGTGCCGACTTACGCGCGTAACACATTGAAATCAATGGGTTACAATGCCTACCATTGATTTCAATGTGAAGCGCGCGTAAGCCGGCACCTATTGAAATCAATGCAATCTGTTTTGAAGCACCGCGCTCTGGCACGTGTATACGTGTCTAAATGAGTGGCATGTTACTCCGTGAAAACAGAGCCTTACATGTTCAGTGAAAGCTCTAAAATTCGTACCTATTTGAGAAGACCACCGCCTTAACCAGACTAGATTTCCTGTGCCAGTTTTACTGTTTCACCATATATTTTACATGCTGGCTTGGTTCTTTTAGAGGATTAATTCCCCCCCCCCCCCCCCAAGTAGAAAACTTAGAAATGAATTTTAGTTCATTGGCCTAAAGCAATTTAATTGTAATAATGATAGCTATAATTTGTTCATTTGTGATTTGTTGTTTAATGCACAAAAAGTTGAATGATAATAAAACTAGTGGCAAATATAGAAATTCTTTGTCCGACATTTTACGTTTGCAACACATGTATGAAGGCAAATACTGTGTATGGTAATTGTTTCAGGGAGCGGCCATATCATGAATCATTGCTACATGTAAATGGGTTTTTAGCTGATTTTTGTTTCTCCTGCTTCACAACAGAATCAACGTACGAGATAAACCTTACCAATATTGTTAACTTATAAGTGTAGTGGACAAAGAGGAACAGGGAGCTAATATATTCACAGGACACCCACCAAAAATCTGGCAAGAATGTTTAATACCTTTTTATGTTGAACAATATTTTTTGATGGTATATTCCCTTTAAAATCTTACATTTTAATTATATTATAAATAATGCAGTTTATAAATGATGTATCATTCGTCCGGCTTCCTGGGAAGGAGGGGGAACAGAGGAGATGCTGAACAGTTCTATTTATTTTATTTACAGATGACATAGACAGGCAGACCGTTCAGTAGTGGACAGTACTGACATTTACATATAGATTCATATGTGGTGCATTAGGTGTAGACCAATGAGTATACTACATCAATGTGCCCAACAAGATATTGAGACAAGACAGAGCGAGATCGGTGAAATAAATCTCCCTAATATCTTCCCTGTGATTATTTGCCTTAAAATTATTCTATTAAGAATAAAACAACCAACTTTAACCGACCTGACGAGAGGTCTGCAATATAAGAAATGCATTACAACGTGTTTACTAACAGACATTCAGATATACTCATGAAATGTGCACTTTCTATATTTAGAAGTAAAGATCCTTCTCATAACATCTTTACAATACTGAGAAGTCTGTATGATGTCAAGAACATCGATTCACCAGCTCTAACCACATTCTTATTAAGAAACCACCACTTGTAAACCAGAACTTGTGCATACATGAAAGACGCAGAAGATGCATAATATGATGTGTTTCCCAGAATGAAGGCAATGCATTCCATCTAAATAGATTATCCACACATGACATCTGCTAGCATGACTCAGGATATAAATACATGTTTTTTTTTACGTTGGAAGATCCAAATTAAATTTAAAATTAAGTTATTTCACTGTCTAAGGGGAATGGTCTAGTGACGCACAAAACAGAGAATTATTCTAAGATTAACAAACATGTCTCATTGCTCACTAACTCACAAATTAGTTTAATGGAGTTACAAGCAAAGGCAGAAATAACAGGAATTAATATATTCATGGTTCTTCATAAACTTCTTATTAGGAACATTTACTCCATGTTTTTTACTATAGATTTTTGGACACAAAGAGAAGAAATAATATATAGTTGAGAAATTATGTATTACAGTGCAATAGACAAACCATCCAATACCACATGATGCATTTGCACAGTATACTGTGAACTAGAATGAATTACACTTCTAAATATTGAACACCACACATGAAATAGGGTAGTCTTGAGTAAAAGGATCTGAAATTGAAATATAATTTTTAATGATCTGTGTGTTAGAAAATGAAATGCCCCATGGAAACACCTTAAAAGAATTAAAATGTTGACATTTCATGGCACAACTGTCTGCAATATTGCCCCAGGTTTAAAGGGGCTCTATCAGCAAAATCATGCTGATAGAGCCCCACATATGCGTGAATAGCCTTTAAAAAGGCTATTCAGGCACCGTAAATGTTATATTAAACTACCCCCCAGTTTTAAAATAATACCCTAAAAAAGAATCTGATCTACTTACGCATCGTGCACGGTGGGTGGGCATTCAGAGTCCGCCGTCTTCTTCGTCCACGCCTCCTCTTCCTGCGATGTCCTCGGGTCCCGTCTTCCTCCGGCGCTCGCGAACTGACATTGCTAAAAAAAATGGCGTGGGCGCATGCGCAGTAGCCGTAATAGAAGCAGCATGCTACTGCACATGCGCCCAAGCCATTATTTTTTAGCAATGTCAGTTCGCGAGCGCCGGAAGAAGACAGGACCCGAGGGCATCGCAGGAAGAGGAGGCATGGATGAAGAAGACGGCGGACCCTGAATGCCCGCCCACTGTGCAGGATGGGTAAGTAGATCACATTCTTTTTTAGGGTATTATTTTAAAACGGGGGGGGGGGGGGGTAGTTTAATATAACTTTAGCGGTGCCTGAATAGCCTTTTTAAAGGCTATTCACGCATATGTGGGGCTCTATCAACATGATTTTGCTGATAGAGCCCCTTTAAAGCAGATCTCCTATGGTAAAATATGTACTGTTTTAATGAATGCACATACATGTATTATAGGTTTTGTTTAGTGTTCAGAATTGAGTACTTTTTAAGGGAACAACAGGGAGGCACCATAATTACCCAGGCCACTCTACATTAGATTCCCAGCTAGCCAAAAAGTATTATCCAATTTAAGAAAAAGTATATTAATAAGAAAATTACTTTGAAGAAGATATTGTAGAAGTGTATGTTGCTTTGCCTAGCCAGGCTTGCCAGCTTCCTCTCTCTGCTTGCCTCACTGTTCTTCCTGGCCTTGGGTGGTTTTCTCCAGACATTGTGACATGCTGCCAACCAATCACCTGCGGGCTATTTAAGGCACCTTGTTCCACAGAAAGTTGCCTGAGCAAAGAGGTTATCTTTGGGGGTTATCCCCCAAGTATATTCCCACGAAGATACCTTCTTACATAACTGTCCTGCTGTGGTACCTGACACCACTCCAATACAGGATGGTACTTGCTCTATAATCTTCTAAATGGATCAAAGCATCCGACCTCTTATTGGAAGAGCCTAGGCCTGCACTCAGTCAAGTGCATGAGGCCTTAGTGTGTACAAACAAGTCTTAATAGATTTTGACTGGTTTGGTTTGGAGAGATCTTTCTGAATTTGGAACCTATGTGTGTATTCTATAGATATACGGTCCTATGAAAAAGTTTGGGCACCCCTATTAATCTTAATCATTTTTTGTTCTAAATATTTTGGTGTTTGCAACAGCCATTTCAGTTTGATATATCTAATAACTGATGGACACAGTAATATTTCAGGATTGAAATGAGGTTTATTGTACTAACAGAAAATGTGCAATATGCATTAAACCAAAATTTGACCGGTGCAAAAGTATGGGCACCCTTATAATTTTATTGATTTGAATTCCCCTAACTACTTTTTACTGACTTACTGAAGCACAAAATTGGTTTTGTAACCTCAGTGAGCTTTGAACTTCATAGCCAGATGTATCCAATCATAAGAAAAGGTATTTAAGGTGGCCAATTGCAAGTTGATCTCCTATTTGAATCTCCTCTGAAGAGTGGCATCATGGGCTACTCAAAACAACTCTCAAATGATCTGAAAACAAAGATTGTTCAACATAGTTGTTCAGGGGAAGGATACAAAAAGTTGTCTCAGAGATTTAACCTGTCAGTTTCCACTGTGAGGAACATAGTAAGGAAATGGAAGACCACAGGGACAGTTCTTGTTAAGCCCAGAAGTGGCAGGCCAAGAAAAATATCAGAAAGGCAGAGAAGAAGAATGGTGAGAACAGTCAAGGACAATCCACAGACCACCTCCAAAGAGCTGCAGCATCATCTTGCTGCAGATGGTGTCACTGTGCATCGGTCAACTATACAGCGCACTTTGCACAAATAGAAGCTGTATGGGAGAGTGATGAGAAAGAAGCCGTTTCTGCACGTACGCCACAAATAGAGTTGCCTGAGGTATGAAAAAGCACATTTGGACAAGGCAACTTCATTTTGGAAACAAAAATTGAGTTGTTTGGTTATAAAAAAAGGCGTTATGCATGGCGTCCAAAAAGAAACAGCATTCCAAGAAAAACACACGCTACCCACTGTAAAATTTGGTGGAGGTTCCATCATGCTTTGGGGCTGTGTGACCAATGCCGGCATCGGGAATCTTGTTAAAGTTGAGAGTCGCATGGACTCCACTCAGTATCAGCAGATTCTTGAGAATAATGTTCAAGAATCAGTGACGAAGTTGAAGTTACGCCGGGGATGGATATTTCAGCAAGACAATGATCCAAAACACCGCTCCAAATCCTCAGGCATTCATGCAGAGGAACAATTACAATGTTCTGGAATGGCCATCCCAGTCCCCAGACCTGAATATCATTGAACATCTGTGGGATGATTTGAAGCGGGCTGTCCATGCTCGGCGACCATCTAACTTAACTGAACTTGAATTGTTTGTCCAAAATACCTTTATCCAGGATCCAGGAACTGATTAAAAGCTACAGGAAGCGACTAGAGGCTGTTATCTTTGCAAAAGGAGGATCTACTAAATATTAATGTCACTTTTCTGTTGAGGTGCCCATACTTTTGCACCGGTCAAATTTTGGTTTAATGCATATTGCACATTTTCTGTTAGTACAATAAACCTCATTTCAATCCTGAAATATTACTGTGTCCATCAGTTATTAGATATATCAAACTGAAATGGCTGTTGCAAATACCAAAATATTTAGAACTAAAAATGATTAAGATTAATAGGGGTGCCCAAACTTTTTCATAGGACTGTAACTACATTAATTTAATGAAATAATAAAAAAAATCTCAATAACTGTATCCTGGCAAAAGTAATTATCCATCTATAGTATTTCAATTTGATTCCTAGTTAGAGATGAGCGAACAGTGAAATATTCGAGATTCGATATTCGTTTCAAGTAGAGCCTCAATATTTGACTACTCGATTGAATATGGAATCTCATTATAGTCTATGGGAAAAAATGCTCGTTTCAGGGGAAACCACTATTTGACTAAAGGAGAGTAACCAAGTCCATATAGTCACCATATAGCAGGAGGAGAGAGTTAAGGAGGAGCGCTGTGCAGTTAAAGTGCACGGACCCCATTATAGTCTATGGGGTCTGTGCGCTTTAATTGCACAGCGCTTGCAGTTGCACTGATAAAAAAGTAAGCTCCCTCGTAACAGCAAGCTGCCAGCTCTCCTGACTACCAAGGACGAGGATGCTGCAGAACCAGCGTTGATTTGCCACAGGCTCGTCCTTGCTAGTCAGGAGAGCTGGCAGCTTGCCGTTACGAGCGAGCTTACTTTTTCTCATAGGAATGAATTGACCAGCGTTGATTGGCCAGTGTACAGCATTCGCCCAATCAACACTGGTTCTGACGGAGGCTCGTCTGTGAGGAAGCAGAGTCTAAGATCGGACTAGCAAGGACGAGCCTTCTGCAGAACCACTGCACTGTATAGCATTCGGCCAATCAACGCTGGTTCTGAATCAAATATTTACTGCGAATAGCTAGTAGTATTCGATCGAATACGAATATTTTGCATACCGTAGTATTCGATCGAATACCTACTCGATCGAATACTACAGTACTAACTCATCTCTATTGCTAATATGTCCAGTGGTGCTACCTTATTTATGTCTGGTAAGAGTGTACTTTTTAAAAAACTTTTTTAACTTAAAAAATAAAATAAATAAATAATAAAAAATACTCAGCCTCCATTTTTCTCTTGTTAATTAATATTTTATACATCGGGCTTGAACATACTTGATGTCCATGTCATAGATAACAATTACCCTATTCATCACAGCATTTAAACATTGCACTATTATTCATTGCCCCTTTGCTGTAATTTTCAATTTGCATGTTAATGTATTTTCCCATCACTATAATTTGTTATTATTATATGTACATAATTTAGCAACCTTTAATAATTTCTTATTAATGTTACATTTCCCTGCCCAATTAACATTGCATTTATCTTAAAAATGCAAACAGAGATTAACAACACAATGTAAAACTTTTTTTTATATGTATAACTTTTTATATGTGTGGCCAAAACAAGCACAGCTCCATTTTGTTGTTGAAGGGCACAGTGTTCCTTTCCAGTCATATTCTAAATAACATGATTGCCATGATCTGAACAGAAAATGCAGCCATTTTCTAAATTACAACCATTATATATAATGCATCTTTTTGTAATGACCCTGGCCTATCAGAAAATGAAGCACGGAAACACATACTCAAAAGGTACACTATAAAGAATTCCTTAAACATTGCATGTTTATCAATGTAATAGAGTAATGAATGCAAAGGTGCAAACATCATGCATAAATGCACAATAACACTCTACAGTGTATCTATCAATAATGTTATATTGTAAATCTGGATTCTGTATATGTGGATTACACTATTTTGGAACAAACTTGTATACGCACCTTCAATGCAAATTTGGAAACTTCTATTTCACTTGTAGGGTACCCCAAATATAAGATCAAAGTCACCCACAGCTTAGACCCACAGGGATCCGCTATCATCTGCAGCAGAGCCTGGCAGTAAGTGTTTGGGTGAAAAAAGCAGTACATGATGCCAAGTAAACTCAAATGGATGCACAAGCAATAAATGGATTTGCTGAATTCTCCAGAGAAAGAGGATTGAGCTTAACCAAATTAGATACCACTTTTACTTTTTTCACCGATTAGTTTACCATATTTTCCTTACTAATAGATCTCCTAGCTATCTTATGAAATGGTTTTCTGGTTACTGACCAGATAGTCACTCTAATTTTTGTTTAGAACAACATGTTGATGCAGGTAAGTCAACATTGTCAGTAGGGTCTAGATGATACAGTCAGGCTAAGGCCCCACGTTGCAGAAATGCAGCGTTTTTGTTGCAGATTTTATAGAGACATTATACTGTGTTCAGGGGCGGCTGTGGTACATTATAGTGTGTGGAGGCACCTCACACCAATGATGTGATCTCATTCAGAGACTGGAAGACAGCAGGGAGTAACACCGAGCCCAGGAGAGGTAAGTGACACTGCTTTTTATGTTTGATCACCTTTCCCGGGCCTTCAATCATTATATTCGGGGGTTTGAAAAGCGTGTTGATTCTGACAAATACAAACACCATAGGGGCCACTATGGGACATTATACTGTATGAAGTGGTCGCTATGGAACATTATACGGTCTAAAGAGGCCCCTATTGGACATTACAGTGTGTGCAAGGGCCACTATGGCACATTATACTGTGTATAGGGGTCATGTGGGGCATTATACAGTGTTCAGGGGCCACTATGGGACATTATACTGTGTGGAGAGGACCCTATAAGATATTATACTGTGTGAAGAAGCCGCTATGGGATATTATACTGTGTGGAGGCCACATTAGGACATTTTACTTAAAGGGGACACTATGGGACATTATAGTATATGTAAATTAGGCTTTATACCCCGTGGGGGTCAGTAAAAGGGGCGCTATACCATATGAGACTCTTTGATAGTTACTCCCCTGTGTGTGTGTGTGTATATATATATATATATATATGTATTGTGAGGAAGGTAGCTTGGTAGAATGCATCGGCATTCTACCACCGAGTCAGGGCGCAGAAAATAAAGAGTTATCCGAGGCAGATGTCAGTGTCAAATTCTTCTTTACTTTCCAATGTTTGAACAGGTTCCATCTGTTTGAAAGGAGTGGACTGTATCATAGTCCATTCCAGGATGTTTGTCTCAGAAAAAAAAAACAAAAAAAACCCACCCAATTTCAGTTGTTCTTTTTACTGTGGTGCACATGAATTTCTCCAAAAGGATCCCACTGAGTCTCTGTCACCCAAAGGCACCCAAAATGGTTAACACTATTTGTGCCCTTTATTAGTTGTACCACATGCCAATTGCTATGTCTGCTCCCCTGGTAGTTACTTACGTTGTTGAAACTCTAAAATGGGCATCTGCTTTTTTATTTGAGAAGAAAATTTGCAAACAAGGATGTTGAAAAGATGCCCCTTAATTCCACAAGGACTAACATCAACCTTGTTTAGGTCAAAGGCAATGACCAAAACACCAAACAAGTAACTCATTGCACAGTACATGACACAGCGGGCAGAGGTTCCTCTTCTGGGGTGAGATGTCATGCTGACTAGCTGGTATCTACTTACTTCTGCTATTCATGCTTATACATACTTTTCAGATTATTTCTTCCTGATAAGTGTTTCATTAACTAAGAAGATTTAGAAGGAACTAAACTGCTTGCTTATGCAATTTGCCGGCTAGCCCCCTTTGTGAAAGGAAATGAATATTCATTTTCACCAGATGTTTTTGTGAAATATTCATGAGAGAATGAAATTAGACTCATAATATAGTTTCAAAAAATTTGCATACGAAATGACATTTAGAAATATTGAAACAGGGGTCTCCATCTTTCACAGATTAATTGCTTCTCAATGACTTTAGAAAAGTGTAATAATGTTTCCTTACCACAACTGCTTGGCTCTGTTCGGTAAAATATATTCCATGCACTGCCATTGCAAATTGCTCACATAGAACTTGAAAACCTTGCATGACAACATATAGCCTTTATGAATTAACATGTTCACATCTTGAAAATAAGAATAAACTATTCTGCCTTCCGTCATGAGCATGGCAACATGTTCCTTTACTCTGTATACATCTTCTCTATATAAATAATAGATCACATGCATGACTGTATATGGAGTGGCCTTACATTTATAAGCTTCTAGTCCATACGTAGTTTTATGATACTGTAGCAGTACAACACTATAGCTATATACTGTTGCTTGTTTCATCCCTGTTGCTTATTTTTAATGAATAATGAAGCAAGATGGTGTAATTTGCTATAGCCAACCCTCCATAACCTAAGTTTTTGAGTTTTGTGAGGTCTGCTAAAATAGTGTTTACCCGCAGACCCCATACACTGGGTTACCGTCTGTTTCAGTATAAAACCAGCGGAGAGAAAAGTCCTCCATGCAGGACTTTTCTCTCCACTGATCTTCGGTGAATGCAGACTCTGACACAGATTTGAACCTAACCTTATTCTGTATTATTCTTGTGATTTTTGAGAACTCATGGGCTGAAACTATCAAACATGTAATCAAGAAGACATTTATCGAAAGTGTAAGAGACAGCAGTTTCTGGAGGAAATCTGAAATTTTAGTTTACTGATATGTTTGTCTTATGAAACTTTTACTGCTGAATGTGCGAGTATTAGAGAAAATTTTTTACATAGCATTAATGTTATTCATGTTTGTACATATCTACAAAAAATTGTTAGGGTAGGGGGATGCCAAAATGTATATTCAGATGGGTTGGAAGTGTGCCAATTGGTAAAAAACCTTGCAAGAAATGTGTTTTACTGCCATGTGCTATATGATTTGCCTTGTGTTACGCTACTGACCCATGTGAATACACACTACAGCTAAGCAGAAATTATTGACCCAACCATAAAAATAAATATTACTTATTTTATAGTACTGTTAGTTACAGACCACAGTATATATTTTCATACATAACATTATATCAAAAACGTATAACAGAGAAGTCCAAGAGAGAAGTGGATTAACTAGTAGGAACAGCTAAGGAAGGATTGCATGGGAACATGAAAGAAAGTTAGATGTGAGGCCACTGAGAACATACCTCCCAACTTTCAAAGACAAGAAAGATGAACAAAATGTGTGGCACTGCAGATTTAGCTCCACCCACTTTTACATTGACTCCACCCACTCATCCATTTTTCCTTGTACTCCCACACAAAATAACGCTCCTACAGTCATCCGTACATTATATGCCCCCACATTATAATGTTTCCTTCCAACTGCCCCACAGTATTAAGTCCTTCTCCTGGTCCCCCAGTTTAAACTTGGGGAAAATAGAGGGGGGCATGAAACTGGGGCAGCTGGAGGGGGGACATTAAACAGTGGGGGTAGTTGGAGGGAGACAATAAATTAATAGCAGCTGGAGCGGGACATTAAACTGGGGGCAACTTGAGGGGGACATTAAACTCAGGCAGCTGGAAGGGGACATTAAATCATAGGGGTTGATAGAGGGATACATTAAACTGGGGGCAACTAGAGGTGGACAGGTCCCCCTCCAGCTACTCCCACAGTTTAATGTCCTCCTCCTGTGACCCCCAATGTTCGCCTCCTGTTGTCCCGAGTTAAATATCCCTCTTAATATCCCCCCAGTTTAAGTGCCTCCTTCATCTTCCCCCAGTTTAATTCCCCCCCCCCCATTTATCTGCCCCAAGTTTAATGTCCCCTCTTCATCTACCCCCAGTTTAATATCACCCCATCTCATCACATCACGCCTACAGCTCCTGAGGTCGGAGCACAGCAGTGGAGCTCTGCCGACAGCTCCTACTTCATTCACTAGTGTATTCAACTCATCTGCGTCCTCCGCATGCAGAAGAGTTGAAACCGGGACATATATTCCAGCGACTTGGACGTAATCCAGGAATGTCCCACAGAATCCGGAACGGTTTGGAGATATGACAGAGAAGCATGCTGTATTCATCTAGAGATGAAGATAGAAGGTTGAGGAAAAAGTAGCCACAACAAATGTTTTGGAGGTGATAAGGCTAAAGGAGCAAGTAAATGATATGAGTTTGAATGCAGCTGCATAAAGTGTCTCTGCACTGAATTGCTAGTTTGCTATGTGGATCATCTGCTGTCCTTGGAAACTTGTATCTATCTATTGAAGAAACGTCAGGCATCTTATCCACACTCCTATTATCTTTGTGTGTGGGGGCCCACAATATGATGATAATGTAAAGTATACTATATCACAAATAGAGCACTAGTGCAAGATGAAGCCTCATTACCATGACAGTACTGCACAGTGTGCAGCCAAGGGTAATCTATTTTTATAATGCATCATGCACAAGTCTATTTTGGTATCCATGAAAACAATAGCATATGTTTTCTCAGATCATTCACATGGACCGTTAATACAACGGTGTGAACAAATGTATTATATTAAGCTTAACAACAAATAAACAACATATCTAACACAAAGCAGCGTAAAACTTTGTGGGCGACAATAGAGTATAAATAGTGTATAAATGTATTATTTTTTACTATTTCAATTGACAGGTCTCAGTACTAAAGATATAATATACACCCAGAGAGTTTGAGTCATATTACCAATAATCTCATTAATAAATGAATCCTTTTTCAAAATATTTGCAAAGATTTAGTAAGTCCTAATATTTCCAACTTCCCATTTTCACTGAAGACGTGCTCATGGGAAGCTATAAATAACAATGTGACCTATATTTTGTAGGACAAGTGCTATTTATAGCTTACAAATGGCAGGTACACAATAACATGGCAATGCATACTGTGACATTTTACTGTGGAGTGCATTACATTAAAAGACTGGTATATGGTCCTATAAATACCACTTATATCCAACCACCTGCTGAGTTTTAATCTTACCGCTATCTTATTTTTTTTCTCCACTTTTTATAGCTGTTTCATCAAGGGCTTGTTTTAGTAGCAGAACTTTTACATAAAGCAGCTTGCAACAGGCAAAGTTGTTCGGTCATGTATGCATTTATGGGCAGGGTCTCGTGCCATCTGCTCACTCATAAGAGACAGTAAGCTGAGTTTTCAGGGCCTTTGATGTGAAATGAGGTTTGGTTACACTCTCATAACTACTACTTGCAAGTGGATGTGTATATACAAACCTAAATGCTCTATTTTTCGTAGTGTAAAATAGATTTTTTTAAAAAGACCATTCTAATTTGTTTTTATGATCTTTTGGGTGAATGACAAAAATGGATTAGCAGCGGAGACAACCCCGGCCTTAGGATGCCTGATATCAATCAGTTACAGGTGTTAATAAACACTTATGTAATTTATGAAATATATCTAACAAACAACCATGAAAAAATACTACAGATCCTATGCAGACCTATGTGTCTCCATGGTTGCAGAGTCTAGTATAATACCCTTCTGTCTGACTCTGTGCCTACTGTTTGTAGGTTGGCAATAAAAAGAAGCATATGATCTTTGGATGACCAATAATTGTTGTTATTATAGGATGTAATGTAAGCTGACCAGTCTAGAATCAAAAATCACCTGGGGGCATATACCACCAGCCAGGGGTGAACCAAGCCTCTTTGTTGCCTATGGTGGACTATAGAAAAGCGCCCCCCACCAAAAAAACAAAAACAAATGAAGGTGACATGCTACGAACTTCACGTGCTGCTATCGTCACACAATATACATAATACAAAGTTATAAAACAGTTTTTAAGAATTATTTTTACTGTATTCCTTCAGGATCAAAGATCAACCCCACGGCATTAACAATGAAAATAACTTCATACATCTTCTGCTCAGTGGATGGACGAGCCCTCGTGGCCTCCATTCTCTTTATTAGTTGCATGCAGATAGTTAAGTACTGTACTTTGGCGATCTTTGCCACTCCCATCAAAGTGAATGAGAGTGTAGGTTTGTCCATGCACCATGCCTATATTAAGAGGACACTATGCTAAAAAAAGCGCACTGCCACAGAAGATGTTTAGCAAAAAATATATAAAGCTTTATTTAAATACATTTTAAAACATATATAAGCAGGGTCGGACTGGGGTGCCTAGAGATTATTTCCAGGGGCCCACCCTACTGCCATATGTAATATCGCCCATCCAGTTTTTGCCATTATACACGTTTAAAGTGCATTTTCACGCACAATACAGTGTGCAAAACAGCTATGGCTACACTACTACTTCTGTCATGCAACCAAAGATCGCAGTGTCTCTTTGGGACTCTTTCACATTAGTGAATGGAGTCGCATTGGGTCCCTCAGGTTGCAATGTGACTCCATTCACTAACATGAGTGAAAGAATCACAGGGCGACATCTTTGGTTGCATGACGGAAGTTATAGTGTAGCCATAGCCTTATGCTAGGTTCACAACAGCGGCAAGCTCTCCGTCATACAGGTCCACAATGGGACCAGAATGACGGAGAGGTGGACTATCAAAATGGCGGTTACACACAGACAGTGGCAGACCTCATTAACATAATGAAGTCCGCCAGGTGTCAGCCATTTTCAGGCAGATAAGGGTATGCTCACACATCAGTATGCCATCCGTCCGTTTGAATTCAGTTTGACACTTCAAAACAGACTGAGGCACATACTGATTGTATACTGACACCTTTTTATGCTGATAGCAAACGCTCTCCGACCCCTAGAGGACAGATAAGGGGATTAAAAGTAGCAATTGTAAACAGAGTAGAGATCAGTATGTGTATCAGTCCGTTCTGAAGTGTCAAACTGAATTCAAACGGACGGATGGCATACTGATGTGTGAACATATCCTAAGTCTTCAGCGTTTCTGAAACTTGGATATTGTTATGCTGGAGCTCTAGAAAAGGGCACCAGCATAACAATAGAGTGGGACATTATCTATGGGGTGGGTGGACTACAACTCTCAACAGTTCCAGGGCATCTGGAGCTGCTGGGAGTTGTAGTAATTGAAAGATTTGGGGGCATCTTTCAATTGTCCACCTCAGACAGCGGGGGGATTGGGGGGGTGCTAGCAGTACCATTACAATAAATCACAACATTACAATAAATACAATGCAGTAATATTTTGTGCAGTAATACTCACAGGAGACGTCTTCCCACATTTCCCGTCTCTTCCCTTTGGACCGCCATGACCACTTCTTCCAGCTGTGACTTGACTCTGTAAAGTTTGAAACACAGATATCTTTGACTCCTCACTGCTCCACACATCCAACCCATATATATATATATATATATATATACACACACACACACACACACACATAGTTTTTCCCCCTGACGAAGCCACGGTAGTGGCGAAACGCGCGTCGGGGCGCGTTCACTACATGAAGGTCCACCCATAGGTAATTTACTACTTGGTATCATGTTATTTCACAGAATATTTGCACTTTAAAAAACTATGTATGTTATATATGCACTTTAGAAACTATGGATGTTTCACACATCCTTATATACACTCACCGGCCACTTTATTAGGTACACCTGTCCAACTGCTCGTTAACACTTGGCGGCAACTCAGTGCATTTAGGCATGTAGACATGGTCAAGACAATCTCCTGCAGTTCAAACCGAGCATCAGTATGGGGAAGAAAGGTGATTTGAGTGCCTTTGAACGTGGCATGGTTGTTGGTGCCAGAAGGGCTGGTCTGAGTATTTCAGAAACTGCTGATCTACTGGGATTTTCACGCACAACCATCTCTAGGGTTTACAGAGAATGGTCCGAAAAAGAAAAAACATCCAGTGAGCGGCAGTTCTGTGGGCGGAAATGCGTTGTTGATGCCAGAGGTCAGAGGAGAATGGCCAGACTGGTTCGAGCTGATAGAAAGGCAACAGTGACTCAAATAGCCACCCGTTACAACCAAGGTAGCCAGAAGAGCATCTCTGAACGCACAGTACGTCGAACTTTGAGGCAGATGGGCTACAGCAGCAGAAGACCACACCGGGTGCCACTCCTTTCAGCTAAGAACAGGAAACTGAGGCTACAATTTGCACAAGCTCATCGAAATTGGACAATTGAAGATCGGAAAAACGTTGCCTGGTCTGATGAGTCTCGATTTCTGCTGTGACATTCGGATGGTAGGGTCAGAATTTGGCGTCAACAACATGAAAGCATGGATCCATCCTGCCTTGTATCAACGGTTCCGGCTGGTGGTGGTGGTGTCATGGTGTGGGGAATATTTTCTTGGCACTCTTTGGGCCCCTTGGTACCAATTGAGCATCGTTGCAACGCCAAAGCCTACCTGAGTATTGTTGCTGACCATGTCCATCCCTTTATGACCACAATGTACCCAACATCTGATGGCTACTTTCAGCAGGATAATGCGCCATGTCATAAAGCTGGAATCATCTCAGACTGGTTTCTTGAACATGACAATGAGTTCACTGTACTCCAATGGCCTCCACAGTCACCAGATCTCAATCCAATAGAGCATCTTTGGGATGTGGTGGAACGGGAGGAGATTCGCATCATGGATGTGCAGCCGACAAATCTGCGGCAACTGTGTGATGCCATCATGTCAATATGGACCAAAATCTCTGAGGAATGCTTCCAGCACCTTGTTGAATCTATGCCACGAAGAATTGAGGCAGTTCTGAAGGCAAAAGGGGATCCAACCCGTTACTAGCATGGTGTACCTAGTAAAGTGGCCGGTGAGTGTATATGTAATGTAAGTGTCATTTATTCATCATCAACCATTAGTATTCCATCTTGGGCCTTCATTGTTCTGTTTGGTTGTATCACCCCATTCATTATTTCTGTCTTATATATTTTAAAATGTATTTAAATAAAGCTTTATATATTTTTTGCTAAACATCTTCTGTGGCAGTGCGCTTTTTTAGCATAGTGTTCTATTTATATTGCTTTGCCAATTCTTGCCCTATATTTAGTCGTGTATACTTACATGCCTATATTAAGCCTGGCTGTGGTCAAGCTGAATTCCCACCCAGTGGGGGAGAATCAATTTTCAGGTATTTATGCTCCATCAGTTAGGTGTATACAGTGCAGTAACAGTTTGTAATTTACAGGAAACGTCTCTGACTAATCATTTACATTTCCTTTCTCTTCCCTTTGGACCATCATGACCAGATTTTCTAGCTGTGACTTGTCTCTAAAGTTTGCAGCACAGACCTCTTTGGCCTCTCACTTTTCCAGGCACCCACAGCGGCACCTGAACACTGCCCACAGTGGCCCCTGCACATGGTATGATGGCCCAGAGCGGCCCCTGAACACGGTATTATGACCCACAGATGCCCCTGCACATAGTATGATGGCCCACAGCGGCCCATGAACATGGTATTATAACCCACAGCAGCCCCTGAACACAGTATTATGACCCACAGCAGCCCCTGAACACAGTATTATGACCCACAGCAGCCCCCGAACACTGTATTATGACCCACAGCGGCCCCTGCACACGGTATTATGGCCCATAGTGGCCACTGCACACGGTATTATGGGCCACAGCAGCCCCTGCACATGGTATGATGGACCACAACAACCACTGCACATAGGAATGACTTCTGGTGGCCTGAGGAAATGCCACAGGAGCTACTTCTTTACTAGAATCCCATCCACAATGAAGGGACTGTAAAACACTACTTTTTTTATACTATGGTACAAAAAAAAAAAAAAAAACAACTAGAATATTCTAATATTAGAATATTTAGGTATGCTATCAAATCCATAATTAAAATATATGTCAGAATTAAATTACCATATTTCAAACTTGTAACATGTACTGTATATAATGCCATTGTTTCTAGTTTGTATCAATAATTCTTTCCCCATTTATTACATGGGCGGGCATTTATTTGTCAGCTACAGCTTTCCCCAGAGATAACAGCTGAGCAGGGGATTCTGGAGCTGCACTTGTGCTGATCAGCTAAGTCCGGGCTTCTATGTAGAAAATGTGATCGTGTAAACAGAATAAACCCTCACAACCACTGCACTTAAATAGTTAACCCTGATGGATCTATGAAAATGTTTCACTTCGTAATTTAATATTAAGACATTGGCTGTCAGTGCAGCTTTGCTTTGGTAAAGAATATGTTGTATTTAATATTTAATCATCTTTTTAGCAGTTAACGGTTTTTCATTTGGAAGATGAGACTGGAGGAAAGCCTCGCTTCATTCTAATCTGTATCATTTATTAAGGCTCAACAAAAAGCCTACCCAGCTGTGACAAATGAATATAAGGGTTTTTCCATTCACATTGCATTGGTATAATGGAGCAGATGATAGTGCCTTCGTAGAATAAAGGAGGGTCTACATAGGGCGAATTACACCCATTGAATCTATCTACAGCTACAGGAGATCTCCACCAAATATATTTTTAACAAATGTACTTAATGCAAGGTTTTTCCTTATTGCCAGTGTAAAGACTTGTATTGTATCATATGAATAGAGGATCATTGCTCCTATTTTTCTTCTTAATACAGACTTTCCTTCACAATTAGTGTGTGATATTTAGATAAACTGTGGATCTTGGCAAAGTTCTGCCACCTAGTGAGAAGAGACCGGTAGTTCTCATCAGAGAAATATTTCAATGTATCTTCTACAGAAAATACATAAAGTAAACAATGGGGAGGGGAATGCATGTCAGCTCTTTTTTTTTGTTAAAGTTGCCCTTATAAGTCTAATGTTTACTTGAGTCGTAGAGAAAAATGAGTGCACTAAGAATACTAATACAATATCAAGACATTTCACTCAGAATACGGCTTTACTGAGATTGTACCCAACACATTTCAACTTACTATGGACAGTCCAATATTAAAGATGCGTTTGTGATAACTATGGAAATACTAGGCTGGCTGATCGGGGACCTAAAGGCCAAGAATGGAGGGGGGGGGGGCAACACATGCAATACTAGGTTATCTCCTTGCATGTTTACGGGTTAAAGCCAAGTCTCCTATCCATTGGTACTCCAAGGGGGCATACAGTGGACCATTCTGTCCCAAAGAAAATAGTGCAGATCCTATCCTGCTCTGTGCCATTAAAACAGAATGGATCAGAAGCCCCATCATAGAATACATCCTAAACCACCAGGAATATTAAATGTTAATTTCTGACCCACAGTAAACCTTACCATAACCACCATATAGCACTAAGAATATTACATTTTCAGCCATGAGAGATATTCTATATTAGCAAAGCCATTTTAAAACTTTATTGGGCCCAATACAAATGTTTCATTAGTGGTCCCCACTCACAGACCTAGACATTACATCCTTACTTTCAGAGGACATAAAGATGGATGTGTCCCTACCATGTCTCCTGTGAATCTTCCCATTTGTACCAAATCCCTTTGTGCTCCAACACAGTAATAATACCATTCAATGTTTAAAACACAGTAATAATACCGCCTTATATGCCACAAACAGTATAATTTTCTCTAAGTATCCTCACACAGTATAATGCCTCCTTATTGGCTCCACACTGTTTAACATTCCCTAGGTGGCCCCACTCAGTATAATGTCACCTAAGTGGTCCCACTCAGTATGTCAATGTTCCTTAAGCAGCCCTTCTCACTAGAATGTCCCAAAAGTGGCCTAACTCAGTGTTATGTCCCTTAAATGGCCCACAGACCATATAATGGGCCTTTATGGGAATCATGCAGTATAATGATCCCTCAGTGGCCTTACAATATAATTTCCCCCATTGGCCCTCATATGACATGCCACCCTCAGTGGTTCCCATACAACCATCCAAAAAATGTCCTTTCAATGGTCCATCACACATTAAAATGCCCCCTCAGTGGCCCTCATATGATAATGTCCCGCTCAATGGTCCCATACAATATAAATGCTCCCTCAGTAAACCATCACACAATACATACAAAAAAATATATAAATACAAAATAAAACAATACTCATCTTGCCACTTTCCCACACAGGCTCTGACTTGGCACTTATTGTTTCTCCCTGCCAGAGACAGCACTAGTCAAGGCCAAATGGAGGATCTATAGAATCAACTCTATCTGCATCCTGAGAATGCAGATAGACTTGAAATCAGAACCAACCTGCCACCTAGGATAGTGGAGCAGTCCCTGAAATGCAGGGTTGTCCTAGTGGATCCATGATAGCTAAGAGGGAACACCCGCTGCCTTAAGGCATGTTGGAGATGCATGGTTTAACCTATAATTAAATCTGCCCTAAACCCCAAAATCACTCTAGACCCCTGGGATTATTACATGAATATTGTCACTAATTTCTAAACCACTATATGTAAAAACCATTCAAGTAGAAACAAAAACTCTTTTGGTCTTCTTGTTGTGTTTTAATCTGGACCTCTGGAGGACCCTCATGTCCTGCACTGGGCCAGTCCAACCCTGGTATCAACTATTCATAAATACATTAAAGCAGTGAGTGTTATGGTGAACAACAGTCTCTTTTAGTCCAGTTCATTGTATTTGATATGAAGTTGTGAATTTATCTGCTCCACAATCTGAAAAAAATACTTGCTGTAATAATAATAGCACTACCAGACCTGGTCCCTTTCTTATTGCAGAAGAATTGCTACTGTCTTAAAGGGGTTGGCCACTTTCAGACCAATATTGAGAGATAAATGTTATGGTTTGTATAATAAAAAGTTGTACAATTTTCTATTATATTTTCTGTCTCAATTTCTCATAGCTTTCTACATCTCTGCTTGCTGTCATTCATTCTCTTACTTCTACTGGATAAATGTCTGACCGTGGTCATGTGATTTACGGTCCATGGTCATGTGATGTACGCACAGCTGTCTCTCGTTACACTCACAGCACAATAATCAGACATCAGCCTGGTAATCAGCTGTGCACCTGTGTGTCCATCACATGACTATGGACCATAAGTATATTGGTCATGCTTCACACTACTAGATCAGGTGGGCTGCCAAGCATCTTAACACATATATCCCAAAAGTAGCAGCATACTGCAAAAATAAAAGGCCTATCTGCATCCTGCTAAAAAGATTAAATAACTAAAGGGATACCATATTTTGAACACATCACAGAAATACCAGACGATACATGGATGTGCAGGACACAAGCCCCCAATGCAAGATATAGTACAAAAAAAACACAGGTGTAACATGCTAATGAAACGTCCACTCTTACACCTACAATCCATGAGGGGTGAGGATGCTGGAACTTCAAATGCATATATATGAAAACATACTTGGCACCAGTGGCGTAACTGAAGTCTTGTGAGCCCTGGTGCAATGTTTTGTCCGGGGCCCCCTACCTCATCACTACATAGAATTCTTGATAGTGATGGTTACGGGTGCTAAGGAGTTTTTATCACCTTAGTATGGTTAGGGCAATCTGTGGGCTTCCTTGGTTTAATCGGCCAGATGGAAGCTGCAATCTCAATACTGATGCCAGTGCTTATGGGCCCCCTAAGGCTCCTGGGCCCTAGCGCAACTGCACCCTCTGCACCTCCTGAAGTTACGACTCTGCATGGCTCTGTCATATGACCAAAAACAAAGATGTGTAGGATGGCACTGCTGGGATGCAAATAAAAGTCCAAATAGACTGGAGGTAGATTTGAGGATTATAACCTTGTATGTTAGGAGCCGTGGGGGTGCTCAACAACCAGAAAAAGCAATATGAAAATGGAACAATTGTAGAAAAATTGGAAGGGCACTCACCCACATCAAGGCTCATCTTGATAAAAGACTTCTTTATTAGAGTAGCATGTCTTTAAAAACAATTTGTGCATGGAGGGAAAACAGCATAAGTAGGCAAGTAGGCAACAGCCGTTTCGCGCAGCTATGTGCGCTTTCTCAAGCCTCAAAATGCAATCTCGAATAGACAGAACAGCAGGTTTAAATACTATTGAAACAATCAGGCATAAGGGAAAACCCCTGGAGTGAATACAAAGTTTAGCCAATAGAAAAGCCGATAATGCCCTCCATAAATATTCATATGGACAAATGCCCTCCTCTTTGGCCTAAAAGTCTTTGGGGGGTCCTATCTCCCCCTCAGTTGGTGGCAGCTGGACACATATTGGGCGGTGACCTCCACAGTGGACTCCTCTTCTCCCAGTAGGATGTAGAGTTTCCTCTTCTCGTCTGTGATGTCACAACTAGTGAATAGTTTCACTTTGAGAAGACACCGGGCCTGAAGGACTGGAACATGCCAGGAGGACACGGGAGCATCGGGGACAGGCGAGTATGATTTTATTTTATTGTTTTGTACCTCCCCTGGTTATCCAGGCATTCAAAAAAAATATGCCTGGAGAACCTCTATAACAATACTTATCTCTACAGTCCGTACGCATGTCAGAAACCAATGTCTTATGTGAACAGATTGTGAGACAGAGAAACTTACCATCCAATTTTTTACTAATTGTAATGACAGAAGATCAGGACAATGATACAATGTAGCAGCAGGAGGAGACTGCATTGAAAGTGAACATGTGTTGTTTTATGAGTTACATGGTTGCCACATCATTATTGATGTATTCTATGAAATGATGAAGAACAGAATGTACATACAGAAATAAGTCACTAAGAGGCGGACACACATTAGGTGGCATGTATGAATAAATCAGCTATATATAACTATTAAATGACAGGGATGCTGTTGGCTTGCTAAATTTATTTATGCCGGGCGTAGAGCCAGTGATGTCTAATACTGCAGACATGGCAAATTAGAGCATTCTGCAAAGCACAGCAAACACATAACCTGTCTCCTCCCATTAGATCACAATTATATGGAGCACAATTGTAATCATAGAAGAAAAGTTATCTAATTATCACAGTATGAAACTTGCTATGCTCAACCGCTTTACATTTTCACTGTTGTAGGTGTGCATTAATTCCCCACTTGAACTATATAATCTAGTCCTTAACCCCTTCCTGCTCTGCGCCGTACTATTACGTCACACTGAACATATAGTTAACATTCAGTGCCGTAACAGTACAGCACTGTAATGCCATGGGCACAGGAGCTGTGCCTGTAGCATTACTTTGGGCATTCGGTTGTGTTACAAGATACTCTGACTCCGGTAGATTAGCTCCTTGGATGTTGTGATCAATAGCGATCATGGCATGCAGGAGCTTCGGGGGCAAGACAGCCCCCAGTCATCCCTTAGCTCCCCCCCCCCCCCACCACAATAAGATCAGGGGGTTCTGAGGGGTTGCCATGGCACCCATAGGAACAAATGTGCGATGTTCGGCAATACTATGTATTGCAGTGCATTGCACTGGAGATCTGAGATCCCAGCTTCAATTCACGTTGTGGGGCAGGTAAAAAGTGAAAACACAAAAAAAAAAAACAGATATTAAAAAGTTTAAAAAAAATAACTATATTTAAAAAATATAGGATTTAATAAAAAATAAATGAACATGTTAGGCATCTCCATGTGCATATAAGCCTTGTGGGGAAGGTAGCTCAGTAGCATCAATGGTGCGGACCCAACCAGTCAGAGACAGGGACACAAAAAACTGTAGCAAACAGGTTTATTTAGAAAAGAAATAAAATGAAAAAAAAAAAACAACTATATCTCAGGCACAAAATAGGCAAAATAAAATAAAGCCTTAGTTTCAGGCACAAGAATGTCAAATAAAACACTGGCTTACTACCAACCACACGAGTAAACAGAAATAGGGCATTATAGTCTCACCAGACTCTCAGTGTATCAGGACAGACCCAGGCACCCCCTCTCGCTCCCAGGACCTGCCCTGAAGTGCAGGCTCTGTAACCTTTTATGGACCATTAATGAGCCCAGGACCCACACCTGGGCTGAGGCCTACTCAAGACCCACCCTGGATCACACATATGTCAGAAACTTGGAGCTGATATATCAAGACTTCAGCACTCTGGCTGTCATCTTCTCACTGCCTCCACTATCCAAATATACGGCTATTTATCACATATGCTGAACGCTGTAATAAAAAAAATTAACATATTGGTCACATATAAAAGTCATACATACAAAACATTGATATCAATAGAAAATACAACTTGTCCCACAAATAAAGAGCCCTGAAATATCTCCGTCAAAAGTACAGTAAAAAAAAAAAAAAAGTTGTAGGCATCATAATATATTCAGAAATCGTGCATTTTCAAAAAGTGATGTTTTATTTGTAAAAGCGGTAAAATGTAATAAAAATATAAATATGGTATCGCCGTAATCGTAATGACCCAGTGGACAAAGCTGCTATAGTCATTTTTAATGCTGAGTGAATGCCGTAAAAACAAAATAAAAAAATTCTGACAGAATTGTGTGCTATTTCACATGGTCCCTCAAAACTGTTAATAAAATCTAATCAAAACATTATAAGTACCCCAAATAAAAGTATAACTCGTCATGCAAAGAATAAGCCCTCACATAGCTATGTCAACAGAGAAATAAACAAGTTATGAATTTTGGAAGACAGGGAAAGAAAATATGAAAAAAGTCACCAATTGATTCTTTTACTTTTCAGTCTTTCTGTTGTAGATTTAGTGGTCTGCTTAGGTTAATTGTACTATTTCATGACCCAGTTTTGGCCAAGCTTTAGCTTTTGGTTAGATGACCTCATATTTAACTCAAGAATACCTTTTATATACCGCTAGAAAGCCGACAGTGCTCTGAATTCCTGTTAAGTTTCCTGGGGGAAGAGATATTCGTGAAATTACTGATAGTTCTTGACGGTCAGAACGTCGCTCCTGACAGTCTTCCATACCGCCAAGCCATGAAGAATGCCCCCTCCAACAGTATAGCGCTATGGACATCACTGTCAGGAGGGACATTCGTCACAGCCCAGCTAGACTGTCAGGAACGCCCTTCTGATGGTGAAGAGCTATCGGTAATTGCACTAATATCTCTTCCCCTGGGGGACATAACAGAAAAGCCGACAGCTGGGGCAACACGGTGGCTCAGTGGTTACAACTGCAGTGTTGGAGTCCTGGGTTCAAATCCTGCCAGGAGCCACATCTGCAAGGAGTTTGTATGTTCTCCCCGTGTTTGTGTGGATTTCCTCCATTCTGCAAAGACATACCGATAGGAAAAAAAAGTACATTGTGATCCCTATATGGGGCTCACAATCTTTCATGCCCGAGGACATGAAAGATCCTCTTTAATGAGACCTCCACTCCTGGGAAGATTGTCAATTGTCTTGGATGTTTGATATAACCTTTCCCAGACTGATGGGCATCAACAATTGCTGAGCTTCTCTAGTAGCCATATTTAGATTCAGCTTGCAATAAGTTAGGTTTAAACACTAACTTGAGTGAGCCAAGTTCTCAAAAATGTTTATATTTCATGAGCCTAGACATGAATTCTTATCATTTTTATTATACTTAGACCCAGTGATATTTCATTCTTAAGATAATAAAAAGAAATAGGGAATAATAACTTTTGGACCGTATATTGAGTTCAGTTGAGATGTATTTAGGCAAAACAGCCAAATTTGTAGTCCTGGGCCCTTTTATCACCCTGACTGAACAGGACAGGTGGCGCTCACTGCTGTTAATCTTTTCAGGCAAACAAAAACACAGCTAAGTTTTTTCACATTAAATGGTTTAGATGAATTTGCTTTCATAATTCTCAAAATATGTTACCCTATGGGATTGCTATATTTATAGACAATTTAGCTACTCATAGGTTTTTATAGTATTATTTGCTACACTTGGATTGAGCTATCACAGTTGCAATATAAAAAGAAGAATAATTGTTGAAATTGAGTTTATGCGCATTCTGGTTTTAATAGGCAGTAAAATCCTATGAGTCATAGCCCAGTTTCAGGAACCTACGATCCACCAACTGTGCACGGAATGAAAACAATTTTAGATAAGGAAACATTGTCTATGGGGAAAGTGATCGTCTGACAGGACAGCTCATCATGGTAAGAGCACCTTCAAGTTTTAAGTGAAGCCCTAGCCATACGCTGCAGAGTACAAAGGCTCTAAAGTTACGAAAACTATATGGCACATTGTATAGCTGTTCCCTGTAAGACAGAGGATGTTAGGGCGGGTTCACACCTGCGCCCATGTCCGCTTTAGGCAATGCTGCTGTTTAAATTAAACGGACACAAAGTCCTGCATGTCCAACTTTGTGTCCGGTTAAAAAAAAAAACGGTTTCTCCGCGGAGAGGCACAAAATGTTCATAGGCGGTCACTTTGCAAACCCATTCAAGTGAATGGGTTTGAAAACTGACTGCTGGGTTTCCATCTCCTGTCCACTTTCTGTGGAGCGTTTGCCTAAAGTGGACATGGGCGCAGGTGTGAACCCACCCTTACAATGTTAAAGGTGTTTTCTGGGATTTATTAATAATTTTTGATTTATTAATCATTTTTTAAGGCTAAACAGATCATAATATATGTGCTATATCTGTTCTGCCAGTCCTTCTAGCTAGTCAACTGTATACCATGATAAGTTCCCATGTCATATGATCCACCAGCAGGGCCGCCATCAGGAATTTTGGGGCCCCATACAGCCTAAGTGTCTGGGGCCCCCCTCCCCCGCCATTTTAAAACTACCTTATTTTGCGTCATACCAATTCTGTATTACATTTCCCTTTATTTAGCAGCATTACAAGGCTTAATCAGATTCTATTTGCAGGTAAAATCTGCTACGTGTGAATGCGCCTATAGAGAGCCAGCACCATTTATAAGAGCCCTCCTAATAAATCCTCAGGGCTTATTCACATTGCGTTTTTGGCCTCCCTTGCCGGGATACGTTGGTAACCAGTCAGAATCAGCTGTCAACTTATCCCTGCACGAAGAACTGGCCATTTAAAAAAAAAAGGGGGGCCTGCAGTTCTCCGTGCAGGGATAAGTGGGGAGCTGATTGTGACTGGTTACCAACGTATCCCAGCAAGGGAGGCCAAAAACGCAATGTGAACACTCCTTTAAAGTGAAAGTCCCACCCCCAAACAGGCTGCTATGCTAGTAGCATAGTGGCATACATCATTATTATTCTCCAGCTAAAAAACTTATATATTATATATTATTGCCCCAGTTCCCTCTCCGCAGTGCCGCACACCCGATGTCCCAACAATCCCCTCCCCCCCCCGTTCACCCTCTAACATCTTTCCATTGCCCCCTGTACCCATACCTCCCAATTTTTGAAGAACCAAAAGAGGGACAAAATGTGCGGCACGCTTTGCGCGCCGCGGGAAATTTAGCCCCACCCACTGTTATGTTGACTCCGCCCGCTCATTAATTTTCCATTTGCCGCACACTGTATAATCCTCCTACAGTCACCCGTAAATTATATGTCCCCCCTCTGTCTGTCCCCCAGGTTCATATACACCCTTTATCTGTCCCCAGATTCATGTCCCCTCCATCTCTGCCCCCAGATTCATGTCCCTCCATCTCTGCCCCCAGATTCATGTCCCCACATCTCTGCCCCCAGATTCATGTCCCTCCATCTCTGCCCCCAGATTCATGTCCCCCCCATCTCTGCCCCCAGATTAATGCCCCCCCATCTCTGCCCCCAGATTCATGTCCCCCCATCTCTGCCCCCAGATTCATGTCCCCCCATCTCTGCCCCCAGATTCATGTCCCCCCAATCTCTGCCCCCAGATTCATGTCCCCCCATCTCTGCCCCCAGATTCATGTCCCCTCCATCTCTTCCCCCAGATTCATGTCCCCTCCATCTCTGCCCCAGATTCATGTCCCCTCCATCTCTGCCCCCAGATTCATGTCCCCTCCATCTCTGCCCCAGATTCATGTCCCCTCCATCTCTGCCCCCAGATTCATGTCCCCTCCATCTCTGCCCTCAGATTCATGTCCCCTCCATCTCTGCTCCCAGATTCATGTCCCTCCATCTCTGCTCCCAGATTCATGTCCCTCCATCTCTGCCCCCAGTGTCATGCCGTCCTCTCCTTCATCTGCCCCCAGTTTCACGTTCCAAATTACACTTACCTTCTCTTTCGTTCCCCCGCTGCTCTCTGCGCGCCTCTCTCTCTTACTGGCGCACAGTTGTAGATGCGATGTGACGTCATCACATCGCGTCTACACTGCCGGGTAGCCGGCGGCAGCGGGCCGCCTCTCTCGCTGACACATATGCGGCTGAAGCGAGGAGCTGACCTGTGTCAGCTCCTCGCTTCGCCGCTGCCGCCTCTTTCGCTGACACATATGCGGCTGTTCCGGCTCAGCCGCATATGTGTCAGCGAGAGAGGCGGCAGCGGCGAAGCGAGGAGTTGACACAGGTCAGCTCCTCGCTTCAGCCGCATATGTGTCAGCGAGAGAGGCGGCAGCGGCGAAGCGAGGAGTTGACACAGGTCAGCTCCTTGCTTCAGCCGCATATGTGTTCAACTCAGATCTGCATCCTCTGGACGCAGATCTGAGTTGAAACAGGACATACAATGACTGCTGCCGGCGCCAGGGGGCCGGCACACGGTGGCGGGCCAAAACCGGGCCCCCCCCATTTTTAAATTTGGCCGGGCCCCTGACGCCAGTAGCAGTAGTACTGGCCTATCGGCGGCCCTGTCCACCAGTCCAGTCCACCTTAAACTGCGCTGCTCGCTTAATTCACCTCTCTCCCTGATCTTCATCGGCTGCTCCCCTCTGCCAGTCCCTCCACTGGCTACCTATAGCCCAGTGAATTGAATTAAAGCTACTAACGCTAACATACAAAGCCATCCACAACCTGTCCCCTCCATATATCTCTGAACTAATCTCCCGCTACCTGCCCACACGTAACCTCAGATCCTCCAACGACTTCTTACTCCGCTCTGCTCTCATCTGCTCCTCACACAACCGCCTCCAAGATTTCTCCCGTGCATCCCCCATATTCTGGAACTCCTTACCAAGACACATAAGACTGAACCCCACAATCACAGGTTTCAAGAAGGCCCTAAAGACTCACCTTTTCAAGAAGGCCTACAACCTCCAATAACACTATCACCGCACTGCCATCTGTACAGTCTCCCCCTCTCCTTCTGTCTCTACCCCCCTTCCCTCATAGATTGTAAGCCCTCGCGGGCAGGGCCCTCTACCCCACTGTGCCAGTCAGTCATTGTTAGTATTATATCTACCTGTATATTTTGTGTATTGTATGTAACCCCCAAATGTAAAGCACCATGGAATTAATGGTGCTATATAAATAAACAATAATAATAATGTTGGGCAAATAACACCTTCTGTTTTAATGTTCCAATGATGTTCAATGATCACACGACATGGTGCCTCACAGATATCATGACATAAGGTACAGCGAAGAAACAAGAGGGACCTGTTGAGTGGGAACAGTATTAGGGTCAGTTCACACAAGGTTTTTTGGTGAGGATTTTGGTGCTGAATCCGCCTAAAAATCAGCGTAAAAAAACTCCGTGTGCACTGACCCTAAAAACTCACTTCTTCAACCAAACCTCAGCTTTCTGGCCTGGTTCTAACTTGGATCTACCTGGCACTCAAGTCCATCAACCTCTTCCCTCCTCTCCCCTGCTTACAAGCAAGTTACCTATACTACGGGGGCCAGGCATTACAATTACAATAACCTTCTATGACAAGCCTCCAATTGTACAGGTAACATCTATGAACATGGGAGAAGAGGGATAAGGTGGATCAACTCCAGTGTCAGGTGCTGGTTCCAGTCACATGAATCAAAATCAGAAACCCGAGGTTCAGCCACAATAGAACGCCAAAGGAAAGGAGTTTCTATACAATACCTGGATAACACTTAATATGATGAGTATACTTCTACAGGTTATATTGCTTTACAGTTTGAGGTAAAGCATATCAAAAAGGTATTCATAAAGCTCTGAAAACCTTTCAAAAGGGTTGTCCAAGATTAGAAAACAAGGGTCTCATCTTTAAAAAAAACAAAAAAAAACAACAACATTGTCACACACATCCTTTGGTTGTGTTGCTTATTTGTAGGAAATAAGGATGACATGCAATACCAAAAGCAACATGTAGACTGCTGTGGCGCTGTATTCCTTATAACATAAAAACAACCAAACTTGTATTTTTTCCTTATGTCTATGACAAGTCACTGTCTCCCACAGGATTATGTTCTTTAGAAACACTTTCTACAAGGCTCTACAGTGCAGTTTTATATACAGGTTTGTATAGTTGGCCTAAGCGCCTTTACACCACCACAATTGCCCCAATTCCAGCTATGGGCACACTTGAATGTAAAGATCTACCTTATGATTTAGGATTGAAGTAAATGATGTTCTGTTGTCAAAGGAGAGAAGAAAACTGTAGCAGGATTTTCAATAAGTGTCAAGTATGAGACTGGTACATTATTCTGAGCACGTAATATATTTCTCATCATGGCCTGGAATTACAAAGACAAGTACATCCTATTGAAGTTGGAGTGTTTGGGAAGATCTACGGGATGTTTATTGCTGGCAAATTTTAAATGAAAATATTTTTATACTCTTGGAAACCCTATATGTATTAGTTTCATTATATTGATTTTTATCTGAAGCAGCCAACCTACAAACAAATATTTCACAAGGAACATGCTCAAGTGAATTCATTACCACTACAATGAAAACTGGCATTGATCTATAAGCTGTATTTGGTAGAAAATACCGTACAACGCACAGCCCAAAAACACTACCATCAGTTTGCAAGTAAAGAATAGAGATGAGCGAGTACTGTTCAGATCAGCCGATCCGAACAGCACGCTCGCATAGAAATGAATGGACGTAGCCGGCACGCGGGGGGGTTAAGCGGCCGGCCGCCGTCAAAGCGGAAGTACCAGGTGCATCCATTCATTTCTATGGAGCGTGCTGTTCGGATCGGCTGATCCAAACAGTACTCGCTCATCTCTAGTAAAGAACAAAATAAAACCCCTAAATACTGCAAAGCAAAATAAAACAACCAGTTCATTTTGGGCCTAGATCAGGTCATGAGCACATCACTAGGGGTTGAAGGACTCCCAAAGTTTTGTACTTTATTGTATGTAGGAACAATGGGTTTCTACATTCATATTTGAATGTTTTTGTTACATATTATACTTCATACAACACTGCAAGGTATATTGTGTTTGCTCAAACATGTCTAATCAAAAGGGACTTTTGGTGTAATCCAGGACACATTGTAGTTAAGAAACAATTGTGTGGAAAGGATATCGAACTGCTAGCCATGAGCATGAGACCTTATTACCTGCCAAGGGAACTATCACATGTTATCGTACTAGCTGCATATGTTCCCCCCTCTGCTAAAGCTGATGCTGCCTGTGAAGTCCTCCATGCTGCTGTGAGCGAGCTGCAATCATCTCACCTCCATGCCCTGCTCCTAGTGTCGGGGGATTTCAACCATGTTTCAGAATCCACTCTACCAGGCTTCACACAGTACGTAACCTGCCATACAAGAGACAACAAAACACTGGACTTGCTCTTTGCTAATGTAAGGGATGCATATAACTCATCTGCCCTACCACCCCTAGGCAGATCAGATCACAACCTGGTACATCTGCGACCCACATACATTCCACTGGTGTAACCGTACGGTGAAAATCTGGTCAGAGGAAAGTGTCGAGTCTCTAAAGGACTGTTTCAATATAACTTTATGGGAAGTGTTTCAAGACTCATTTCCAGAGGACATTGAGGGACTCACACACTGCATAACAGACTACATTAATTTCTGCATGGACAGCACGGTACCAACTAGAAAGGTGAGGTGTTTCTCCAATAACAAACCATGGATCAACTCTGAAATTAAAACCCTCCTCAAGAAAAAAAAGAGAATTTTTAGGTCTGGGGACAAAAATGGCCTGGGGGCGGTGCAGAAACAGCTAAGACAATTGATCAGAGAAGGGAAAGCCAACTACAGGCGGAAGATGGAACTACAGATGGGGGAGGGTAGAATCTCGGAGGTGTGGGACAGCCTTAAGGCAATTTCAGGACAAAGAAAAAAACAGGGCATCGAACAGTAGGGGACAGGAAGTGGCTTAACGAGCTTAATCTATTCTTCAATAGATTCGACTCCAAGCAAATGCTCCCTCCACCAGCATGTCAGCCAACCCCCCCTCCCCTCACACACCAAGACCCAACCCCCACTGAACTGCGGTCAACTGCAATCTGAATATCTGATCCTGCAGGAGTCTCTAGTGGGTAAGGAAATGAAGAAGATTAGAGCAGACAAAGCGGGAGGACCTGATGGTATAAGCGCAAGAGTTCTTAAAATGTGCAGTGACTAGCTAAGTGGCATTATTATGCACATGTACAATATGAGTCTAAAGCTGGGAGTGGTACTTCAACTGTGGAAAACATCTTGCGTGGTACCAGTCCCAAAGAAACCCAACCCGATGGGCTACAATGACTACCGACCAGTAGCACTGACATCCCACCTGATGAAGGTCCTAGAGAGACTGGTCCTGACACACCTACGCCCTCTAGTGAGCTCCGCTCTGGACCCCCTCCAGTTTGCCTATCGGCCGGGCATTGGGGTAGATGACGCCATCATCCACCTTCTTCATAGAGCTTTCTCTCACCTGGAGAAACCCGGGAACACTGTGAGAATAATGTTCTTTGATTTCTCCAGTGCGTTCAACACCATTCAGCCAGGGCTACTGAGGGAGAAGCTGAACCTTGGTGGTGTGGACCACCACCTGTCCAACTGGATACTAGACTACCTGACAAACTGCCCTCAGTATGTGAGAGCCCAAGACGGTGTGTCTGACACTGTGATCTGTAGTACGGGGGCACCACAAGGTACAGTTCTTGCCCCATTTCTCTTCACACTATACACTGCTGACTTTAGGCACAACTCATCCAGCTGTTACTTACAGAAGTACTCCGATGACTCTGCTATAGTCAGCCTTATCACTGATGGCGATGATAGGGAATACAGAGACTTAAACCAGGATTTTGTTGAATGGTGCCAGCAGAACCAGCTCAGGATTAATGCTGGGAAGACCAAGGAGATGGTGGTGGACTTTAGTAAACGGAGAGGTGCTCTGACCCCGGTGGAGATCCAAGGAACATGTATTGAGATAGTCAGGACCTATAAGTATCTGGGCGTGATCCTCAACAATAAACTAGACTGGGCTGATCACCTGGAGGCGCTGCACAGAAAGGGCCACAGCAGACTCTACCTGCTCAGGAGGCTGAGGGCCTTCGGAGTCCAGGGGACACTTCTTAGGGCCTTCTTCAACTCTGTGGTTGCTTCAACCATCTTTTTCGGTGTGGCCTGCTGGGGGAGCAGTATATCAACCAGGGTCAGAAATAGACTTGACAGGCTGATCAGGAGGGCCAGCTCTGTCCTGGGGAGCCCCTTGGACCCAGTACAGGTGGTGGGTGACAGAAGGATACTGTCTGTGGTGACCTCCATGTGGGAGAACAAATCCCACCCCATGTATGGGACCCTGATGGGACTTGGCAGCACTGTAAGTGACCGTCTGCTTCACCCCAAGTGTGAGAAGGAGTGCTATCGCAGGTCCTTCCTTCCAACCGCGATCAGGCTGTATAATCTACATCAGACCAAGCGAAGATCTCTCCGCACAGAGAACTAATGATTATGACGATGACCATGAGGTCTTCCTCTTTCTCTTCCGTTTGTTCCTTAGCTGCTATGGACTCCTAGTATATCTTCTCTTCTCAGCTTATGTGTGTCTACGTCTGTAATATATTACTCTGTATTATCCTATTACTATGCTGCTGTAACATGCTGAAATTTCCCCAATGTGGGACTATTAAAGGATTATCTTATTTTATACAATTAACTTTTGTTACATTAGCTATGTAGATAAGTAATATAGAACCTGTTGGCTGCATAGCGTGAGAAAACATCCTGTGTAGTATGACAAGTAATGCACGCAACAATGTGCGCTAGCCATGGTTTTCATAGCTAGCACACTGAACCATTCATTTCTATGGCCTGATACACACAGACGTATGTACGGGGTTGTGAGCAGTGGACAAAACTCAGGACAGGTCCAATTCTTGTCCTTTTTGCGGCCTAGGCTCAATGATGAGTGAATAGGGCCATGGAGGCACACAGATGTCATCCATGTTCCTTTCAATCACAGACTGGCTACATGTGCATGTAGCCTAAGACAATGCAGTAGAGAGTGTGCTATATGGCAATGAATGTAATGGCTAGAATGTATGGGCTCTGGTAAGGTCTAATGTGCTGCAGATAAGAGCCTTCAAACAACAGTTTGGATCTAAACTGTGTCAATGAAATTCTATGCAATGAATATATTTTTCCTATGTATGTCTGAATATTTTACAAAGGCTTATATATATTGCAGGGGAATTCTAGAAGCGGACCCCCTAAGGTTCCTGTGAATGTATTTTTGGACTCCAGTAATCCATGGGCAGAGCATCAGGTTATTGTAGTGGTTTTAGCGTGCTGACTACTCTCATATAGGGACCATCAGCTTGTAGCTAGCCCACCGCAGATTTTACTGTATATTCACAAAAAAGGTTTCAAAAACTGACATGTCGGTTCTTGCTTCTGCAATGCAGATTTGAAAGCAGCAAGCAAAAGTTTCCAGTGTATGAGCCACACTGTGGTTTCTCATTTAAAGCCATGAGCCACAACTCAAATATAATTCACATGTATTCCAATGTGGAAAATAAATGCCCTTAAAACAAATTCTCCTGACTACACTCAAGGATATAGGAGATATGGCTGCAACACCCAACCGCAAAATTCAGAAGCTAGTGTTAAAAAAAGAAAAAGTTTCAGTAGATAACAAAAGGCGATATGTTCACAATGTAGTTAGCAAAGTTAATTGATAGTCACATGGCAGTACATTTTATTTTTATTTAACTTTTAAGTCTATATATAGCACAGATGGCTTGAAACCCCTTACAGACTAAACACTTACTATTGAAGTGGCAATCCTATTGGACTGGATCACAAGCTCTTCAGTTTCAAAGACTGTCTAAAAAACAGACTGAAGCCATGAGTAAATGTACATTTAATAAAATCTCATGAACTGGCCAAACCTATAATATAGAATTAGTACTTACTGGTAATTCGGTTTCTAGCATAGCCCTCCATGGTAACATCACAGGAGGTTGTATCTCCACCCACTACTAGGGACAGGAAAAGCACACAAGAGGTTAGACAGCCCCTCCCCTTCAGTGTATTCTAAATAACCACTATCCTGACCAAAAAACTCACTGTGAACTCAGCCTAAGGTTAAGTTCACACAGGGTTTTTAGGACCGAAACCTGAGGCGGTCTCCGGTCCAAAAAACGGGTAGCCGCGACTGAATGCCAGTGCAATGCACCGACATCCAGTCGTGCACTCCGCTCTGGATTAGGCCCAATAAATGGGCCTAGTCTGGAGGAGGGAGTGTCTTCAGGCTGAATCGGGAGGCCAAATTCGCTAGCGGAAAATTCTGCTTATGGAAAAAAAGAGCTAGCAGAACTCATTGAAATCAATGGGAGGCTTTTTTTCAGCATGGAAAATTCCACACCAAATTTCTCACCATTTTCCTCCATGTGAATGGACCCTTAAGGGTGCATTCACACTGAGTAAACGCTAGCTTATTCTGAACGTAAAACACGTTCAGAATAAGCGGCGTCTAAAGCAGCTCCATGCATTTCTATGGGAGCGGGGATACGAGCGCTCCCCATAGAAATGAATGGGCTGCTTCTTTCACTCCGTGCAGTCCCATTGAAGTGAATGGGGAGTGCCGGCGTATACGGCAAGCTCTGCTCATGCTTAGGCCTCCTGTACACAAATGTCACACAAGTTTTTTTTCACTGACCTATACATTAAAAGGGAATTGACTGGGTTGCAAATACAGACAGTTATAGGACCTGTTCCATAATTTGCAGCTCTTCAAATTGGCCTGGACATACAGCCACAAAAAAAAATGTATATGAGTAGGGGCCATTAGAAATGTACTTTTATCCACAATTGTTAAGAAAAACAAATGTCTGGTCATGTGTATTAAAGTTTAGCAACTACATGTGCCTCACATTAATAGCATTTAACCCCATTATCTCCCTCAAAATAATCCCTGTGTGCTTTACATAAGGGTTACTGATATGTAGGACATATGGAGGTAATAATTAAGCATCTTCATTATTGAGGTCCTTTATTAGTACCTCCAAAAGTCTTACATATTAGTAACCCTTATATGAGGCACACAAGGGTTAATGTGACGGACAACATGGGGTTAATTGCTATTAATATGAAGCACGAGTTATTAAAACAATAACTCTAAATGCCTGACATTAATAGGAACAGTAACCAAAGTTGTCCATGTGTTTTTTTTGTTTTTACTTTCACATTGCTGGCAGGGGCTTTCTTCCTTCTCCTTGGGGAAACTTTTGCAGGAGGCAGACATCAGGAGATCATCTCTGTAGCAGGCTTGGTCTTTGTTCTGTACAGTGATAAGCTCCACCTCGTAGGCTTTCCTCACCCCTCTCATTGGTGGGCAGAGACGGCAGCAAGAGAAGGGGGAGCTTCCTATATCACTGCTGTAAACTGAGCACTAATCCCTCTTAATACCTGCAGGTCTCGTGCTGGCTACCATGCCAGCAAAATTTGCCATGCATGCCAGGGGTTAACGACCTCTGGTCTAAATAAAGGGAGGGAAATCAGGGTGCCGTCATGGAGAGCTTACTAGAATCTGAATTACCGGTATGTACGAATTCTATTTTCTCAAGTGCTCTCAATGACAGCACCACAGGAGAAATGACATAACTATTTTGAGGGAGGGACCATCACCTGCAGGACCTTCCTACCAAAACAAAGGTCACACGTGCGCTACCGGTACAATCTGTAATGTTCTGTAAATGTATGGGCAGAAGATAAGGTAGCTGCTCTAAAAATTTGCTCTAAGGAGGCATCAGCCCTTTCAGCCCAAGAAATGGACATTGCTCTGGTAGAATGAAGTTCAGGCTGAGGCGCCATGTTGTGGAAATGCAGCTTTTGTTGTGGTTTTTGAGCCAAAGCCAAGAGTGGCTACAACAGGATATGGGTGATAGGAAGCTTGTAGACTTCTAGCTTTTGCTCAATCCATTCCTGGCTTTGGAATCTGCAAAAAAAAAAACCAAAACCTGTTTTTGCAACGTTGGGCCTTAGCCCTGCTACACTGCTAGAGATCGGCCTTACAAGTAGTATTTTTAACTAGAGATGAGCGAACACAGTTCGGATCAGCACGCTCCCATAGAAATGAATGGAAGCACCTTTGACGCTGACTTTGCCGGCGGCCGGCCGGTGTCACAGGTGCTTCCATTCATTTCTATGGGAGCGTACTGTTCGGATCATCTCTATTTTTAACCCAACTGGACAGATAGGTTTTTTTTTTTTGCCTTTAGGTTCACAAAACTGAATAAAAAGATTTTCATCATTCAATCCAGAGGAGGCTTCAAGATAGGAAAGGATAGTTCTTACATCTAATGTGTGAAAAGATTCTTCCCTCCTATTAGGTGGATAATGGCAAAATGGAAGAATGAGCTCTTGAGACATGTGAAAATCAGAAACTGATTTTGGAAAAAGGTAGGGTCAGAACATAAAGGGCTCTCTGGTAGAGGGGGCCTGGATATCATTAAGTCTCCTGGCAGATGTTATGGCAACCAGAAAGTAGATTTCCAGGACAGTTCTGAGATATGCTTTGAGCATTTTTTTTTTATGTCCATTAGTGCCATTTAGGAGTTCATAAATGCATCCATATACCTTTAGCTGTGTTTTGAGTGATTTCTGGGAGGTCCTCGTATCTACTGCATTTGTTTGCATGGTTCAGCTTCCTGCTTTGTAACTTGCACACTAACCCCTCTTACCTCACTCCCCCGTCTCTCTAGATATCCTACCCTTCCCTACTTACTCCGCCCAAGCCCTGACCCTTATTATATACATGACCTCCCCACTTTTTCCCTTGAGACAGCTCCTCCTCCATTTATTGTCTGTGCGCACTCTTCTCTATCATTTCTCTGTAGTGATGATCCACAACAGCAGCAGTGCACTTAGCACTTGAAGAACACGAACTGACAATCAGTAAAGGAGGAAGATCAGTCTCACAGGAAGAAGCGGAGGCCAAGTATGATTGAGTATATGAGGGTATATGAGTGTGGAGGGTTTCCAGAAATGGGGAGACTGATAGTCACTGGATAATCAGAAACTGTCCCTGGAGCGATGATAGGTTTTGCAACTTTTTAAAAAGGATCTCCCACTCCTGGCTCTTGCACAAAATTACCTGTAAAAGTGTCAACAGGTCTAGCATAGATTTGTTGAGGCCCACTGCCTGGCAGAGTATGCACCCAATTCATTACAAAAAACCTCTGCACTCACAAACATCAAGACCAATTTATATCATCAATAGTTACACACCTAAAATTTGCCATAATCATAAAATGAGATCATTAAAGAGCAGTGCTTGGAGGTGATCATGTCAGCCTATACTTGACTAGTTAGGTCTAGGTTATAGGGATAATGTCACTCCTTGAGGAGAGACCACTTTGTCAGGTGTGTGGAGTCTTAGGTTGCGTTCACACAGCGTTTTTTTGGTCAGGAAACTGACTCAAATTCCTCCTCCTAAAACGCCTCACCATAGGACTGTATGGTGAGTTTTTAGGAGGAAGAATTTGAGTTAAAAAAAAAACAAAAACGCTGTGTGAACGTAGCCTAAGACTTTTCCCAGGATGTAAATAGGGTAACAGTGCCTCTGTATGCTGCCCTCTAGGGGAAGCTCCCTTGAACATCATGCCTGACTTTCCCACAAGCCTTTGCTGCAATGATGCAGGATTTTGCCAAGTCAGTATCCCAGCTGTGGACAGTGCTGTTTCAATCTGATTGGATCTCATCAGTACAGCCTAGGGAGAACTGACTTAGCAGAGGTGCGAGACTTCTAGACCAGGTTATGAGGATAATGTCACTCCTTGAGGAAAGACCACCTTGTTAGGTTAATCATACTGTGACAATATTAACTGATCAGCAGATTTATCCAGCGGTTTACATAAATGGAAGCTATACAAGTTTTCCTGCCAGTTTAACATGAATACCACCACTCTGGTAAATAGAGTTCTTTGAAAATGGCACTTTAAGGTGATCCAATTTTCTATGATCTGGTCTGATCAGAATGTGCGTTACCTGCTACCACACAGCTACTGATGTCACGGCTAGACTGTCAACTTTCTGCAGGCATCCTATGCTGCTGCCACTCAGCCATTTCATTGAAAAAAGGCTTGTACTTCCCATGCTCCCATGACACCATTTCTGAAGATACTTCATGTAACAATATGAGGCAGAAATGAACAGGACCTGCAATTGTGCATTTACCAATTAACAAAAGGTGTCTTAGCAGTATTCAATTGCAGTTAAGTGGCATTGGGTAAATTAAACAGACTTGTGCTCAGCTTCTTTTTGCTCAAGGGTATCAGGTGTTAAAAGCCTTTTTGGTCCAAATGGACTGGATGCACATTTTAAAGTATAATGTGATAGAATTAGGAATTTAATAGTCTTATACAAGCAGATATTTTATTCTAGTTAGGACACACAAGCTGGAAATTACATGTTTTCTTGAAACTACACCCAGGCTAGAACCAAGTAGGGCTGGACACCTAACACCCATACTGGGAACAAGTATAACATGTGGAATGGAGGACTCCAGAGAACAGTAATTTGAGGCTATAAAACAAACAATGGGGCTAATTTATCCTCGCTTGTGCACTAGAATATTAGCTCATAAGCGATTTAAAAAATATATATATGTAATTGCGGCAAGCACTGCCCTGCATGGCCCCTGCTCCACCAAAGCCACCACCCCCCCCCCCCCCCCCCCCCCCGTGGCAAACCCCAGCCCGGCACCCCCCGCACACGGTTGTACTCACCACAAACCCATAGCTGACACACCGGTCACGTAGCTGTAATCCAATGCTAAATCCGGTGTCCTCTCTTGTGCGAGTAAGACACCATGTTCTTCTGTTTGCAGCCCGGCCGATAGCTCCACCCACACAGTAGCACAAGCCAATCAGGGGAATGGCTGAAGGGCTTGGGAGGACGTAATCTCAGGTCCTTCAGCGACTGCAGAAACGAACATCGCCGGTAACTACCATAAAGTCCGGGGGTGTACATGGATACAAAGTGACCTATGTTTCAATCTGGGGCTCAAGGTATGTATGTGCAAAATTTCATGTAAATCTGTTCAGCTGTTTAGGTGTGACTGAGGAACATCCATCCAAACTTTCACATTTATAATATAATATTAGTAGGATAGGAGAGTATATAAAGAATATAGATTATTTACACAAATCAGAATTTTTGCAGAGAACTTAAGACTAAGCTGTGCTCCCCACAAGTGGGAGAAGCCATTGGCCAGTTATTTACTTCAGCATTCTGGTGTAAATGATGCATGGAGCTGGGGTTTAGGTGCGCAGAACCCATAGGAGACACCTAGTTTATGACACGGTTTGCAATTCGCTATAGATGAGGGCCAAACTCTACTGGGGAAGGGATCCTCAAGATCAGTGTGGCGTAACACTTATCTTGATAAATCAGACCCTATAGTAGTGATGGTGAACCTAAGACCAAGTGCTCAAACTGCAACCCAAAACCCACTAATTTATCACAAAGTGCCCACACGGCAATTTAACCTTAATGTTTGGATCCACAATTGCGGACAATTCCCCCCCCCCCCCCCAAAAAAAAAAATAAAAAAAATAAAAAAAATAAATAAATTAAAAAAACAAAAACAACACACAGGTGTGTGAATGGGGCTTTACAGAGCTTTCAATAATACAAACAACTTTGTACTGCATGTGATATAATTTTGAACAATTAATGTTCACTATTTACATCACAAAAACCTGTTTTATAGTGACCGTGCAATGTTATTATGTCTGCTATAAAACAGATACTGTGCGATATAAATAGTGAAGGGTCCACACTCAGTCCAATCTGTTCCACAGAGAACCCCACATAGTCCAGTCTGCTTCAGAGGACCCCACACAGTACAATCTGCTCCACAGTGGCCCCCCCCACACAATACAGTTTTCTCCACAGTGACCCTTTACAGTATAATCTGTTCCACAGATGGGTGCCCAAAGAGAGGGGTCTGAGTGCCACCTCTTGCACCTGTGCCATAGGTTTGCCATCAAGGCCCTATAGTGTAAAAGGTAAAACAGAGAAGTACAATGTGCAAACAACCATCATCATAAGAACAAAAGCATTAGTTTGAGAAGTTTATTAAGTCATAGTGCCATTTCAGAGACCGTATACATTAAAAAAAATGTAAATAGAAAATTATAGTACACATACCACAACATTAAGTTTATTATATCCCATTCCATATTACAGTCAGTTGCATGATTCCATTCAAAATGTGTCCAAATTAGATGTAAATAAAAATACTGGAATATTTGTTAAATTACATGATTACATAAAAACTAAGCTAGCCAATAACAGACTTGATAATGGATTGCGTCACCTATAGTTCCATAGCATTAGGAAGTGCTCAAAATAACATTCTGCAGATGTATGTTGTGCTGTACAAGAGAAATGTGTCAACGGCTAGGAAAATAAGAAAATATACAAAAGCTTATTACATACTTATAAATATACTACAAACCCAAGCAATATATATCAAACACTGAAAGAAAATGGTAGTTTTTCAGCTGATGATATTCACATAAGCCAACTCTCACTCCAAGGAATTGTTCTTTTTATTTGCTGACTGCTCACTTTTCAAGGTTGGATCCCATCCTGAATATTTAGAAGAACTCTCCAACATCTGCTCTCTTGTCACGCAATTTGCTTCTAGCCTTTGTACGAGCTTTGAATGCAGCAGAGTTGTTCATGTGCTAAAATCAAAAAAAGTCAAAAATGAAAGCCAATTTGTACAACACCCTTAACACTATTTCATGCATGGGATCCACACATCTCCACTAACTTTATGCTGGCTGCTTACTAAAGTGGTATTTTCTGCAGAAAGATCAGATGCCCATAGACTCTAATTTGAGGAAATTTCAGAAGTTTTATCATTGAAATGCAGAAAACTGAGGTCAGAATTTATTTTTAATTGACAAACCTTTACCAGTCAGATGTTTCACTTATTGAAGAACTCTGCTGTAGAAATATAGTGTGGCTCCTATAAAAATAGGATCTGTGCAGATCTTGTATAGCTACATGCAGTGGGGGGAAAAACCTGTGACATGCTCAAGTGTAGATGTGTACGTGAGACCCTCCATGAACAGTCAGTTCTGCACAGGTGTAATTTGAGCCCAATAATGCACAATGCTTGATAAAGTTGGTGCACCAAATCTAAAAAGCACACACTCTTAGCACAAGTTGTACTTTAAGTTGGCAAGATTCTGGAGTACATGTTTTGATTAACTCATTAGAGTGGGGCGATTAGAGCCTGAAGTATTAAAAAAAATAATAAGTGTGCTTTTTACCTCTATTACAGATTTATTATTTTAATCACACCCCTTTTAATGGACATCCCCAAGAGCGGATTATTATGGGTTGTAAACGGGGGCCCTCAGTATAATCCAACCTCACTTGTGTCTTTGCATTACATGACTGCTGAGGCCCAGTCACAGGCGTCAGTGGTCCTTGATGTCAGTCAGAAGTTCTGAGAAGAACAGGGAGCTGCACTGGAGGCTGGGAGAAGGGAGAAACCCTTTTTTTAAACATTTTGATAACCTTGGGCCTCAACTTAGAGACCCCAGAGTATAACAGTTTAGGAGTTCTGTCCAAACGAAACTGCAAGTAGAAACTCGTGAATATTTTAGTAACCAAAGCGACCCTAAGCCATGTTAGTTTGTATTTTTTTTGAAAGAGGGCTTGAACCTGGAATTTCTTGATTCCCTGTACACTGCAGTACATTAGCTCACTATTTGTATAGGGAAAGGGTTCCAGGCCTTGAACTCCCAAGTGCCATGGCAATCCTTTGGAACCTTGAGTTTTTTTCCCCATAGGGGGATGCAAAGTGGTAAAAAGATGCTCTCTGCCTCAACTACCTAGATGCCATGATCGCGGCATATGAAGGACCAATCTGCTGGAGTCTGAGAATTTTCCATCTAGCAGTTAGTCCTAGCTGAATAATACACCTGGAAGCCACATACAAGCACAGCTGACATTTGACTTACCCTTTCATCACGGGAAACCTTCATTCGTTCAATAGTAGCTGCATCCAGGAGTAACGGGGGACCAAGCTCAAAAATACTACGTAGAAATCCGTTTGTCTATGGAAATGAAAGTACATTAGGAATAGATCAGAGAGGCAATATAAAAGTAATTAAATGGGTTTTCTTGCGACTTACATATTGACGATCTATCCACAGGTCATCAAAGTGTGACTAATTGGGCTCTGACACCCAAGACTCCATCAAAAAGCTAGTTGGGTTCAAGTGAGCGCTGTAGTCTCAGTGCCAAACAATGCATAGGGGGATGTATGAGGTATGGCAGCTCCTCCCTATTCATTTGAATAGGACTGAGCATAAGGAAGAGGCCACATTGCTGTTGAGCAATGCAGCATCTTCAGACTGCTGATCGGCAGATTATTGGACCCCAAACACCAACTGATAACCTGTTCATGAATATGTAAGGGGAAAACCCCGTTAGGCCAAGGTCACATTGCAGGACAGCGATTTTGTTGTTTTTTTTCCAGCCAAAGCCAAAATTGACTTCAAAAGGAATCAGAAATATAAGGAAGCACTTGTACTTCTCCCCTCTGATAAAACCAGTCCTGGCTTTGGCTCAAGCTGCAACATAATGTGCCACAAAAAAAAAAAAAAAAAAAAAAAAAAAAAAAGTACAATCTGGTTTTTAATGTACTAAAGTAAGAAAAACTGTCTTTAAATAGCTCTCTCAAAGGTATACACTTGCCCTAATGTTTGGCATTGTACAATTACATTGGGCCGAGCATATAGCTAGTAATTAGTGCCATCATTGTATGGCGCTGTTGTGTTGCAGGCAAAGAGCTGTGCCTACTATTAACTTCCAGGTCCATGGAGTAGCACTTTTTTTTTCAAAGTTAGAAAATTAAAAAGAAAAAAAAAAATTTTTTTAGATATATTGCAAGCAAATACAGTAAAAACAGTGTCTGTGTCCAAGTCCTATCCAAAAAGCAATATTTGTAGTGAACGTGAAAAAAAAAAAAAAAATACTGCAATGCGCAAAATTAACATCACCTCACTTCAATGTTGAAAAAAAAATTGCACCAAAAAAATTTAAAAGCTTGCTCTGCAAAAAAAAAAAAAAAAGCCCACACAGCACTGTCAAAAAAAAAAACTGTAGCAAAGTTATATAGACATCAGAATACTTTGCCTGTGGGCAAATTATTATTAATTTTTTTTTTTTTTTTTAAATTGTATTTAATAAAAGCAGTAAAACTAATCAATATGGTAAAATAACTGGCCAAACAAAGTTGCCAAGCTAATCAAAACACATGAACCAGAAAAATGTACAGTACAAGTCAATAAGACCTCAAATAAGACCTCATGTGTCCATGTCAACAAAAATTCAAAAGTTATGAATTTTGGAACGATAAACTCACCATAAGATGAAACTGCATCCCAGAACCAAACAATTCCTTGAACACCCCATAGGTCAGCCTCTTCACCCAGCAGTCAATATGCATGCGTTCTCTCCCAAACCGAATCACCTCTGATGGGAAATCTCCTTCCTATGTAGAATTAGATAAATGTTGACAAGAGAATAGAGATTGCGTTCCCCTCAGGTTTAGCATATGACTGTTATGTACCTCTACAGCTCTAAGGACATCTCGAAAAACTGAACGTTGTTTCCGCCGGTCTACTTTGGCTCTGTGCTTATTACAGTCAGTGGCCAAAGCTTTTAGAGTTTCAGTTAAAGGTTCAAGATCTTCATAATAAAAGTCCTAAAGTAAAGGGCAGACGTTAGAATGCTGTATAAATTGCAATCTAATTTACAACTTCTCAGTTATCAACATTAATGGGAGCTGAGCTGCAGTACCACCATTGAGCCACTATACAAAGGCAGAGTCAACTGCTTCCCGTCCTGTATTGTGTATATTAGGAGTGTCAGAAGCAGCTAAATACAGCTAATCTATGTGGGGCGACTATCTGCCTCCCCACTGATTAGATATTTACCATGAAATGTCAATCCTAAGTGCTGGACAATCCCTTTAATATACAGATTTTTTTTGTTTTTTGTTAAAGATCGATGTCTATGTAAATGGTTGGCCATCAATATGCAAATGTGTTCACTTTTTGCATCCATTAAACTGATGTAAAAACTGATCTGAATGAAGCCCAAGTTAGATATTGCCGTTTCAGTGTATAAACTGCAAAATGAGAAGGGGTCTTCTTATTAATGCCATTCTAAAGCAGATCACTACATGATGTTCTATGCCCAGCCTTGTTCACATGTAGCCAAAACTCATATAGAACAAAACCTATTAGTGCTCTTAAGAAAACCATTCACCAAACTGTTAAGGACGACAAATACATTTAACCCCTTAAGGACCAGGCCATTTTTTGGTTTCGCATTTTCGTTTTTCCCTCCTCACATTTCAAGAGCCATAACTTTTTCATTTTTCAGTTCACAGAGTCACATGATAGCTTATTGTTTGCGGGACAAATTGTACTTTGTAATGGCACCATTCAATATGCTGTGCAATGTACTGGGAAGCTGGAAAGAAATTCAGAATGAGGTGCAATTGGAGAAAAAATGCATTTGCGCCATTTTCTTATGGGTTTAATTTTTACAGCATTCACTGTTTGGTACAAATGACATGTTACCTGTGTTCTACGTGTCAGTACAAACGCGGTGATACCAAATTTATATAGTATTTGAAATTTTTTGATACTTTTAAAAAAATGATAAACTTTGCAAAATAGAAAAAAAAAATTTGTGTCATCATGTTCTAACACCTGTAACTTTTTCATATTTCCATGTATGGAGCTGGTTGTGGTGTCTTTTTATGCGGGACAAGATGACGTTTCTATTGATACCATTTGGGGAAAGATCCGATGGTTTGATCACTTTTTATTCAATTTTTTATAGGAGGCAAAGTGTTGAAAAAAACGCTTTTTGGCTGTTTTTATTTTTTTTGCCGCTACGCCGTTCGCAGTACGGGATAAATGTTTTAATATTCTAATAGTTCAGGCATTTTGGAGCGCAGGGATACCGAATATGTTTATGTTTAATGTTCTTTAATTACTTTTATAGCTGATCTAGGGAAAGGGGGGTGATTTGAACTTTTATATTTTTTTTATTTTTTTAATACTTTTAAAAACTTTTTTTTTTCTTCTGTTACATTTATGATCAGACCCCTTAGGTACCTTGAAACCTAGGGAGTCTGATCGCTCATACTATTCACTGCAATACTACAGTATTGCAGTGAATAGGAAAATCGCAGCACTTCTATTAGACGATGCCTCTGGCATCGTCTAATAGATCTAGTGCAGAGACAAGCCTGGAAGCCTTCAATAGGCTTCCGGCTGTCATAGCAACCGATCACCGCCCTCTTGTGACGTTCAGGAGGGCGGCGATCGGCAAAACATGGCGGCGCCCATGCCGCCGGCGCCGTTTACACACTGCGGTCACGTTTGACCGCAGTGTGTAAAGGGTTAACAGCAGCGATCGGCTCGGGCACCGACCGCTGCTGTTAGTGGCAGGTCCTGGCTGTATTATACAGCTGGCATCTGCCGTGTATGGAGCGAGCTCAGCGTGTGAGCTCGCTCCATACATCCCCATGCGACCCATGACGTACAGTTACGTCAAGGGTCGCTAAGGGGTTAAGTCAGTTTGAATATGAAAACAAGAATCATTGCCTGGAAAACTTCAAGTTTTGACAGAACTGTTCCAACTGTTAGGGGGTTTTTTGCTGAAAAATAAAGCCTTCGTTTACATCCCATCAGTGTTTTGCCAGAAAAAAAATTCAGCATGGTGTGTTTTTATTTCCTGCAGAAAAACCTGAAGAAAAACAGCCATCAGTAAGTCGATGAGGGATCCTTGAAAACTGGCACCACCGATACAAACCAGTGAATTAGGTCACCGTTGTGTGGATGAACCCAACTCTTCTAATTGATCAAAAAAAAAAAAGTGTATCTAGTAAAAATGGACCAGTCAAAACCTGAAGCTTTTCGGAAGAAAGTAGATGGCCAAATTCTCAAAGCTAAAACTGACAGTTTGCCATCTTAAGTCAAGAAACATGTACAGGATATGAATAAATATGTAGACCACCACCACAAGTAGGTCCATTTTTATCACTCCCTACCGATGCCCAATTACTAATCGCAGACATGAGCTTACAATAGAGAACACTTCTGTACTTACAGCATCTGCTTCTCGTGCTAGTTCAAACAAGAGGGCCAGTGTCTCCCCAGCTGCAATTCTCATGTTCACATCATCACAGGACAGCAGGCGTGGAAGCTTATGCAGATGTCTATTTAAAAAAAAAAAAAAAAAAAAAAACTATTCAGTTAGTGTGTGCATGGTCATGTAGTATACATTGATACACAGGTTCACACACTAGTGGCAAAAGTGTCAGTTTAGATGGGAGAAAAATCCCTCAGAGCAGTTTTTAGGACTCTGCCTCTTGTCCTTAGTGAGCCATTAATGTAGGTTAGCGTGCCATGGAACTATGCTGGTATTCTAGCATTAAGAAAAATATGTTTAATTATGCACACTCAAAAAATGATCAATCCCTGCCCCACTTCGCAGTCTGTGGGGCAGAAGAGCAGTCTCATTTACATTGTGCTTTATTGTCTATGGACAAGCAATAAGCCAGTGATACCACATTGAACAATATTTGGTTTTTGAACTGATATTTTATTTTCAAACTATGAAAAACACAATTTAGCCAAAAAGATAATAGAACAGTCTGGGAAGATCTGCAAAATTGCATTGATATTACCATAGTAATCATTTGTGACCTTCAAATTGCCAGTAGTACCTCTACCAACACCAATGATGGTATAACAGAAAGGCAAGGAGCCTAAGGGTGGGTTTCACACCTGCGCTTGGTCTCCGCTTTTGGGTTTCCGTCTTCTGCCAAGAGAAACTGGACAGGAGACGAAAACCCGGCAGTCAGTTTGCAAACCCATTCACTTGAATGGGTTTGCAAAGTGACCGCCTGTGAGAGTCTTCTGCCTTTCCACAGCAAAACAGTTTTTTTGTTTGTTTTTTTGTAACCAGACACAAAGTCCTGCATGTCCTACTGTGTCCAGTTTAAAAAAAACAAAAAAAAAGCAAACAAAAAAACCCCAAAACAAAACAAAAAACAGTTTTGCTGCGTAGAAGTACAAAACGCTCACGGGCAGTCACTTTGCAAACCCATTCAAGTGAATGGGTTTGCAAACTGACTGCCGGGTTTCCGTCTCCTGTCCAGTTTATTTTGGCAGAAGACTGAAACCTGAAAGCAGAGACCAGGCGCAGGTGTGAACCCGCCCTAACCCACACAGCAGTGGATGTCATTGGCACATTTACTTACATGTCAATTTTTTTCTTCACTTCACTGCTATGACAAATGGTCAGCAGGAGAGCCCATGACTGCAGAGCCTGAATGTGAAGTGCTGAAGCATTATCTGATCCACCCTCTGAGTGATACTGCTTGGTAAAGACATTTTCCATACACTCCATTGTCATGTACAAATCCTAGAAAATGCAACAGAAAACACAACTCTTCAATATAAAAGTTAGTAGAAACAGGATATGAATAGTTACAGACAAATGTAAATGCATCTTACCTCAATGTCATCCGTAGCAATAAAGCAGCAGAGTCCCAAATAGCTCGCACACTAAAAAAAACAAACAAGCAAATGGTGTTATAACAATTTGCCAGCAAAACAGAAGATTTTTATCTAGCACTTTACCCTCATTACCTTCACCCTCACAAGGTTATCTGTATGGAATTATTCGATCGGTTTGTACAAAGCACTGCTCAAGAAACCAAACACCAGAAGAGAACACACCCTTATGCAATTATTTTCTTGTTGCACATAGCCTCGCTTTTACAATAGATTTTTATCACCTATCTATTCTCCAACAGATAATGGGTACTTATTCTATGTTTGCTTGCTAGGGAGGGAGTGACCTGTGCCCTTCATCTATTAAGGGTGGTGTAATCCTAAATTAACTTCTGGAAAGGCACCTTCCTTCATTGTAATTCAGCCTGTGATAGAGTACTGCTAAGAAGTGATCGCTACATAGTTTGTCTACTGTGAGGCTCAGCAGTTCATAGAAAAATGCAAGACTTCGGCCTCGTTCACACGGGGCACGGGACCACATATTTTGGTCCCGATTCTGATGCGTCAAAATGCGCCTGCGGCTTCCTGCTCCAGAGTAGGCCCAAATGAATGGGCCTAGTCCGGAGGGTGCTGTCGCGAGGCGGCCGCCGTGGCTGAGTCAGCGGCGGAATCCGCCTGAAGAAAGGGCAGCTCACTTTTTTTCCATGAGCCGAATCATACCTCTAGCAGTCTACATAGACCTCTATTGTGAGGGGGCGGATTCTGAGGTGGATCCAGCATCAGAATCCACCCCCTCTTGCCCCGTGTGAATGTTCCCTTCAGAATTTTTAATTTTGAAGATACTTTCCTGATGCAACATTCATTTTAAGGCTTTCACTGCCACTAAACAATTTTTCCTTGTAAATATCCTGTATAACCATATTTTAAACAACTGACTACATTATAAGCTGGTATTTATCCTGAAAAGACTGTACAAATCACACCACCACTATCTTTGCTTCATTTTCAATTCTGTTATACAGTACAGACATAATATACACAATGCACTGAGCAATCTGCTCCTGACTCTGCCCACTGTATAGTTCCAGCACCAGCTGCTCCCTGGATAAGCTGATTGGCTGAGGTGCTGGGTGAGTAACTGAGTATTGCTTGGACTGAATACAACAATCTACTACTCAGGCCTGGTTCACATCCGCGTTCGGTATTCTGTTTGGGGAATCTGCTTGGAGACCCCCAAATGGACTACTGAACGCATTGACAATCGGTGAGCTTATGAAAGCACACAGACCCCATAGACAATAATGGGGTCCATATGTTTTCTGCATGATGTCTGCACGAATCATGCGGAGAGAAAAGTACTTTCCTCTCTGCACAACTCTTGTGGACACCACTTGGAAAAAACAGACCACATTACAGTCTATGGGGTCCTTGTGCTTTCATTGCTCACCGCTTGTCAATGAGTTCGTTATTCCATTCCCAAGCGGATTCCCCGAACGGAATACTGAACGCAGATGTGAACCAGGTCTTAGCTGTATTAACTGGATATAAAGCTTATTTACAGAGAGATGAGCAAACAGTGGACAGTGCCATTATGTGTCTCCGGGATAACCATACATTTACCCCATTTATTAGGCTTCATTTAGCTGAGGACAATACTTACAGCCTGACGGGCTGGCATGCTTGCACTCCTGTCAGAAATGATGATTTTTAAGACCGGGGCTAAGGTTTTGAAGACTTCTTCACTTTCCACTCCAGAGCCAAGCTGACAACACAGGAGGCAGGCCAGAGCTGCAGCCACACGCTGCTCTTCACCTTTACCTAGATCAACATTTGCAATGATTTACAGACTGTAAAAAGCCACCTCTTGAGAATTTATTCTCGACAAGCTGAAACTAGATTACTTACCCTTTTTCAAGCAACGTTCAATACTATCTGTGAGTGTTATCCTCCTTTCTAGGATGAAATCGTAAAGGATCTTAGACGACAACCCAGCCTTCAGTCCCTCAAGGGCAGCTTGCCTAGTCTTTGCACTGTAGAGACAAAAGAAAACTTATAAATACAAACATAATATAAAGATTTCTAGTAAATGCATAGTGAAAACCGAAGACTTAAAAAAGGAGTCTCATGGCAGATACCCCTATCCATATTATATATTTGGGCATCTAGGCTTCACAGAACAGGGGTTCTCTTACTGCTACAGTATTTGGGTGACCTGACATTTGGTAAGCCTGGAGACAGCATTACCAAAGGAAGGAGATCGCCCATGGGTTGCGTAACTGGACCTGAGGCAGTCTGCAATATTTGCTTCACTGGCTTCTTTTAAAATAAGGCTTTTTTTAATCAAGTGTTTGTAGGTCATCTGTGGATACATTTTCTATATAAAAATTGAGCACCGTGTAACAGTTTAAAAATAGATTCGCTTCATGTAACAATGCTGACTGCACTATACTGGATCTATAGGAAATGGTACAGTCAGCAAGTCTTTATTGTGGACAACTGCTCACAAAAGAACAGTTCCTTTGGATGGTGGTGAAACTTTGCACCTGACTGCAGTTCCATGGTCACAGGTACTTGCTATGTGACCACAGTGTCACATTGACCAACAAAACTATTTCTCAGTTAAGCCACATGCAAACATCTGCAATTTTATCCCCAATTGTGGCTAAAAGCACATGTCTGTGCATTTCAATGGGCCCATACATACATCTGTAGTTTTTGAAGCTGTGATCAAGCTACATTTATAAGCCGCAAATGCTGGAGCAGGTCTTGTAGAATGGATTGTCAGTGAAGACTGTGGATGACACCTGGATACCAATCCAGGCGTCCCGTGCGGGAATATTTTTCATTTTGTGCAATTTCTTGGCTTCTTTAAAGAGGTGTATATAATTCAAACAATAGGGGTTTTTTTTTCCTACAAACCGTACCATGTCAGTTTATAGGTAGGGTGCAGTTTTGCAATTTATCCCTACTGACGTCAATAGAGCTGAGCTATCAGACAAGCCATGGACAGACATGGTGCTGTTCCAAAATCTTGTGCAGCTTCTTAATGCCAAATAGCAGTGCTTCAATTACAGTCTACATTGCACACCTACCTCTTGTCCATTGTAAGTTCTAGAAGTCCCTTCAATTTGAATTCAAAATCTTCTTGAGCGGCTTCTTCATCCACCTCCGCTCCTGCCAGAAGAGAATGCACTTATACATTATAGTGATACAGAGAGCACAGCAAAGAAGGAGCACACAAATACCTACCATCCTCAGCAAAGCTGGCAGCATCGCTGAAGCTACTGCAGTGACTCATGGTTTCTATTGAGGAATCATCATCACTAAAAGGCTGGATGGTTTTCTGACGGCCACCTGAAGAAAAAAAAACGACAACTTGACATGACAAACCATCACCATATTAAAAATAAGCCAAAACCATTCTGTTTAAGCATACGTTTAGACACCATCACACAAGAAGACGGAGCAAATTATTGCTCATTTAAGTGAGCCAGAAGATCACAGCGTCCGCATCTTTAAAACAGAAAAAAATCAGTTTGCAAGCAGCCCCATAGAAGTGAATGGAGTACAGGTCACACTGGCACTTTAATCACAGGGAGAATGCAGAGGGAATTTCGGTTCGCCATTCGCCGATGAACCCGTGGATAAAATTCTGATAGGACAAACCCTTTAACGTTGGATTCACACAGCGTTTTGAACTTTCAATGGGGTTGTCTCACGAAGTAAAGTCTGCAGAACCTTTTTCTCCCTCAACACTGAATCTGAGGGCATCCAAGCTGAATGTGGGCAGAGCTTCCATTCACTTTAATGGAAGCAGCAGAGATAACAGTGGTGGACTCCCACTTACCAGTTCTGGCTGAGCTAAGGTTGAAGTGAGCAAAACAAAGGTCCTGCAGACGTTACTTCATGGAACAACCCCTTTAATGTCAAAAGCTGCGAGCAGATATTACTTTAAAGTCTATGGCAAAATATTGTGTACTTAAATACAGGGTCTGACTGGCCCTCCAGAGTATTGGTGAATCCCTTGGGGGACTTACTGACTATTTTTTTAAACAAACAGTGGAGGTCTAGTAACAGCCGTATCAACTTCCCTATCCCTCCTTCAGGGAGTTCCCGTGCATCACCACGACGTGATGTACAATGCACAGGGCCCATTGAAGGCTAAAGAGAAGGCTGCAAGCCCCTCCAAATACTGTATGGGATCCGGTGATGAGGCCACTATATTGTGTGGGGGCAGTGATGGGGTTCATAGCCTGTGTGGGGGAAGTGGGACATTAACGTGTGTGTGTGTCAATAGGGGAATATTTTATTTATTTTTTTAAACAACAACCAGAAGCAAAAAGCTCTGCCCACTGTATAGCAGCCAGAATATAGTGTGTACAGGACAGGCACCGGAAGCAGCTCCATAAAGCTGTTGGGGCCAAGCGTCAGACCCCCATAAACATGGATATACATATCTGGTTTTTCTGTCCGCTTGAGAAGTCGGACATCTTCACTTGCGGACAGGGAAGGAAGGGCACGGAGTGCAAAAGAACGCACACGATGCCCATTTAAATAAATGACAGGTGTCACGGACACAGCTAGTGTCCGCTCCTAATGTCTGTGACAGATTTTGAGCGGACACTACCTGTCGGACACCGACGGTAGAGTGAACGCCCCCTAACAAGCAAACATGGAACACAAAATGACATCAGGAAAACAAGTAACGGATAATATAATAGATGAATCAAATATATGAATAATAAATATAATGATATACACAAATCCAGTTGAAACAATACACCATGAAAATAAAGAGCAAAGTTCCCCATTAGAATAGCCCTAACAGTGATAGATAGAGACACGTGTTTATATAAAGTCATCGGACCAGATTTCAGCTATAAATACATAAAGTTGAATAGATAAATACTTAACATATAAGTTAGAAGATTTGCAACAAAATTTATATATAAACAAAGCTGAAGGTCCATACATTAAATAGTCTTACATGTGCCCACAAGAGGAGACAAAGCTAGTCACATAACAGGCATCAGTCATATACCGGTAGACATGAGGAAGCCTAAATACGGGCAAAACGCGTTGAGGCGGCTCCAGGGACCCTGGGTTGAGACCTATCTATCTTGGCTATTATACACCATGTCTACAGGTATATGACTGATGCCTGTTATGTGACTATCTTTGTCTCCTCTTGTGGGCACATGTGAGACTAATGTATGGACCTTCAGCTTTGTTTATATATAAGTTTTGTTGCAAATCTAACATGTCAATTTTATATATTTATAGCTGAAATCTGGTCCGACGACTTTATATAAACGTGTCCCTATCTGTCATTGTTAGGGCTATTCTAATGGGAAACTTTGCTCTTTATTTTCATGGTGTATTGTTATTTCAACTGGATTTGTGTATATGATTATATTTATTATTCATATAATTGATTCATCTATTATATTATCTATTGCACATTATCCGTTACTTACCTGGATTTCCTGATGTCATTTTGTGTTCCATGTTTGCTTGTTAGCCGTTCTGCTGAATCAACTTTGCTTAGGATAGGCCAACAATATTACATCTACAATTGTCTAACAGACAGGACCTCAGCAGATCAGCTTTCAGGACAATGCAGCTCCACCTCAAAAACATCTCCAGAATATGCCCTTGCTTTACCAGAAATACATTAAGGACACTTATTGTCTCTCCGATTCACTCTCCCCTTGACTACTGTAACTCCTTACTAATCAGTCTCCCCCTCACTAAATTCTCCCCTCTACAATCTATTCTGAATGCAGCGGTCAGGCTCATCTATCAGGCTAAACGCTACAGCGATGCCTCTGGTCTGTGCCAGTTGCTACAATGGCTGCCTATTCATTACAGAATACAATATAAACTTATCACCCTCATCCACAAGGATCTCCATAATGCTGCAACTTCCTACATTTCCTCCTCATCTATCTACTGCCCAACCTGTGCTCTCTGTTCACTCAATGACCTAACACTTACATCCTCTATTATCAGAACCTCCCACATCCGTATACAAGACTTCTCCTGGTGAGCAGAATGACACATTATCTGTAGCCACACTGTCTCAGGACAGCTGATCTGCAGGGGCTCTGGGGGTGGGCCCTAGATATCCTGGTCCAAAAGTCTACAGACAATTATAGAAACAGTAAAAATGTTCAAGATCCTTGTAGAAACACCACAGTTGTAGGTGCAGGTGTAAAATCCTGGTATGTGGGGGGTGTAGAGGTACATCAAATCTGCTACTCTAATCTTTGAAAGCTTATCCTAGGAGATCAGGGTGGTTTTGCACCTGAAGTTCTACTTGAAACACTTGATACAATAAACCCATGTTGAGAAAATAAAGTCTGTAAGTGAATGGGGTCTACTAAAGAAACTGCATTCTATGTAAGTTACCTCCTACAACTAGAAAAAAAATAAAGATAAATGGAAAATCCTTCATTGTAGAATTAAACGTACAGCCAAGTACTATATACTGCTGTCCAGTAGCGACAAATCTGTGTTCGTTCCCTTCACTAATTCTAGCAAAAAAGAGCAGGTGAAATATTTTCTGAAGCCAAGACAAACAAGTCTGGATTACAGAACAGGCTCAAATGACAGAGCTGTTTACTGGAATTGATAAACCTTTTACACAGTACATTAGCCAAAATTCTGAGCGGAAAAATAAATATCCACAGATGTGAAAGTCTCAAGTCTTGTTATAGCTTAAGCAGTCATTGGAACGTGGACTTGTTTACCTATGTAGCATTGAACAAGATATCTTAATTCTGAACCCAGAGAAAACATCAACTTTCTCTACAGAACAGACAACTTTAAAAGTTATTTTCTAGATTAAGAACATTAGTGGCCTATCCTTGAGATAGTTCAATAAGATTGGTGGGGAATGAACTCCTAGTCCCCTGCCAATTATGTAAAGGGTCCACAGAGCTCATCCTGTCCACCTAGTAGTGACTGTGCAGGCAATTGCAGCTTTGTCTCCATCTGAATACTGAAACACTCTGCAAAGCTGCTGAGGATATATAGAGGCTACGCGAGTAGGCCATGAAGACTCAGAACCCAGAAAAGCACTGCTAAAATAAATTAATCGGAAATTTTTATGATTGCCATGTACAAGACCAAAATGTTCTAGTCTCAAGAGTTAGCATGTAGACCAAGGATTTCAACTGGTGAGTGGGTCAAACTAATATACTTTACTAAAGAAAAGTGCCTGCATCTTCAGATTTCTCCTTTCTTTACTTTAATTCATTCTGGTTCCTGGGTGGGCTGTGAGGACAGATAGGAGCCTGTCTACAGCACTAAATGAGTCAGTTCTGACAGGAGAAAGCAGACAGTAATTCCTGATAACCCATCTGTGTTGTGAACAAGAACTGTCTCTCGATTGTTTATGTCTGTTTGCAGAGCTCTCCTTTGCTTCTCTCCCCTCCTCTCTCCATATAGTTCAAGGTACCAATAAATAAAAGGCAAATAAGTGACTATATATGCTTTTCTTATATAAAGTATATTGCAAAGCTTATGGTCCTGATCTACAGATTTAGGAAATAAATGTTTAGTTACACATGGACCTAACCAGGACAATACATACCCTCTACTGAACGCCAACATAGCAGCATTCATAATACAAAGACCTTAATACACAATATTATTGTATTCAAGAATGTCAGTGGTATAGATAGGAATATGTAATCATCAATGGTATGATCTTTCTTGCCTTTGGTATCCAGTAAAAGCCATACAAATACCATGCAACTCTTTATCAGTGATACCTATGGAAGTTACAACTGTGCTTGGAATGTACGGCTATTGCATTAAATACAATAACCGCCACCACTTATTCTAAGTACAAGAATGCCATCCAAAAGGTAGACAAGGACTACTGCAGCAAAGACTCCTATATAAGTCAAAGCTAGTTGGAGACAGCAAAAAGGCCAGAGGATACCTGAGTGATGGGGGAGTTATGGGTGGGATTGTCATCGCATTTTGATATACAGATGTAGCAAAGTTTAACATGACATAACATATTAAGTCATCGTTTCTTAAACTGTGTCCCATGACCCCCTAGGGGATCATGAGCCAAGTTTTCACCAAACTGCCAGCAATACTTATTGCCAGTATTTTTCAGTTCTACAAAAAGGACCTTTGATGATGCCAGTCATGTGAGTAGTCACATTCAGGAGTGGAGCTTGTACAATGGCTCAGGCTATAAAAACTGTCTGGGGCTACCTGCAGGGGAAGAAGATTTAGGGAGCAAAGCTAACTGTGTGGAAGGAAATGTGGATGTAGGTGAGCTTAGTGTATGAAAATAGAATAGAATTTTGAATATGTTAGGGGCACAGAGCTGTGCGTGCAGGAAGGAAAACCTGTGGGCACCAATGTTATGTGTGGAGAGGGGAAACATGGAGGTAATACACCTAGATGTCGGTGTGGTGAACAAACAGAGCTATGTTTGTAATAGGTGTATAAAAAAAAACAGGCAGAAAAGAAGCAGTAAGTAGCTGAAAAGCATAACAGAGGATGATCAGAACTGACTTTCACATGGGACTAATTTGTTTCATACAAAGTCTTGCCCAAAAGGGGGCCTCATTTAAGCTGAAGATGGCTACATGTTTATATACAAGGCCAAACAGTATTTGTTAGAGATTGGATTAAATAGGAACAAAACATTAATTGTGTTTTAACTGCAGTTTATGTATTAATGCAATGATGGGACATTGATGGATGTAAGGAACATAATAGGAGCACTGGGCTAATACTAAGATACCTACAATGTCTTTTCAAGGCACAACATTTAATGCAGCTGAATTTTATGGACTCCTGCCATTTTGCATCAAACAGGAATTGACCCAGATTCTAAACATCCTAAGTATGGTGTGGGTGACACTCGCCTGCTACATATGGCATTGGACTGGAAATATTTTGGGAGTGACGGTCTGCAGATTATAGGAAGAGTGTTAGCTGTAAAGGTCCCAGCAGAAGCTCGTCTGCTTATTAAATATGCTAGGCATTGGGAATGTGGAGAATATAACTACCTTGGGAATTCATAGGATGCTATATCAGGAGAGAAAACCAGTGGTAGCAAAGTCTATTCAGGCTCATCCACCAATAATTGGAGTATTTTTTTGAGACTGAATGTGGTGATTGACTTGGATGCCTTCCTAAGGCAAAAAACACCAAGCTAAATTGGGGGTCATTTGGGTGAGATGGCTGGTTGCTCCATATATACTCAGTCCAGCCATGGTGAGTCTTAGAAAGTATTTTTATATTCTATTCACAGGAACACAACAGATTTATTTTATTATGTTGTATTTGCTTATATAATTCATGAAAATGTAACCATTATTACTAGAGATGAGCGAGTACTGTTCGGATCAGCCGATCCGAACGGCATGCTCCATAGAAATGAATGGATGCACCTGGTACTTCCGCTTTGATGGCGGCCGGCCGCTTAACCCCCCACGTGCCAGCTACATCCGTTCATTTCTATGCGAGCATGCTGTTCGAATCGGCTGATCCGAACAGTACTCGCTCATCTCTAATTATTACTAAAGAGTACCTGATCAGAATCTGGAAGCACACTGTACCTGGTGTTTCATCTGTGGGGTTCACTTCAGACATCAATCAGGGCCCTATTAAACACTAGCCCTAGAAGGTGTACATCTAAGACGGACCATTCTTAGGAGAGGGCAACAATAGGAAAAACAGCACTGCCAGAAAGCCCCATAAGAGTAAGTTCACACTGAGTATTTTGGTCAGGATTTTGAGACCGCCTCACTATTCAGCCTGAAGACACTCCCTCCTCCCTACTAGGCCCATTCATTGGGCCTAATCTGGAGCGAAGAGTGTGACTGGATGCCTCTGGTCCAAAAAACCCCGTCTGAACTTACCCTAAGGGTACATTCACACTGAGTAACGCCGGGCGTGTATGAGAGCCGTACACGCCGGCGTTACAGCAGGGCTGCCGAACACTTCCCATTCACTTCAATGGGAGCGCTCGTAAACGCCGCTGTTACGAGCGCTCCCATTGAAGTGAATGGGAAGTGTTCGGCAGTCTGCTGTAATGCCGGCGTGTACGGCTCTCATACACGCCCGGCGTTACTCAGTGTGAATGTACCCTAACACTGCTACTGCTAAATAGCGACTGCCTATCTTCCGTTAGTCAATGTGATATGCTTTACAAGATTAGTGATACATGGAAGAATCAACAGACCCAGCTTGAGGGGACCCAACAGGGATAAGATGCACCTGAATTAAGAGACCCCAGTTTCTTAAAAATGCAGGTGTACTCCCCCCATATGCTATCACTGAAATTTATGCCAGTCAGGAACTCACAGCACCAAGTGTTCTTAGGGAGCGTTCACACTACCGTCTGTGTCCGACATGTAGAGTCCGCTCAAAATCTGTCACGGACACTAGGAGCGGACACTAGATGTGTCCGTGACACCTGTCATTCACTTGAATGGGCATCGGGTGCGTTCTTTTGCACTCCGTGCCCGTCCTTCCCTGTCCGCAAGAGAAGATGTCCGACTTCTCAAGCGGACAGAGGAACCCTGCATGCAGGGTTTTTCTGTCCGCTTGAGAAGTCGGACATCTTCTCTTGCGGACAGGGAAGGACGGGCACGGAGTGCAAAATAACGCACCCGATGCCCATTCAAGTGAATGACAGGTGTCACGGACACATCTAGTGTCCGCTCCTAGTGTCCGTGACAGATTTTGAGCGGACACTAGGAGTGGACACTACATGTCGGACACCGACGGTAGTGTGAACGCCCCCTAACAAATCTACCAGTCTGAAGAGTGGCAAGAGGGTACAGAAAGAACAAAGTGACATCTTTGGCGCAAGAAAGGGCTATGAGCCAAAGGTTTAACACATTTACACTGGGTTAGTATATTTACTAGCAGATTGGGCTTTTGTAGCTTTCTAAAAAAAAAAAAAAAAAGTCATACTTCGGCTGGCCATACTTACCCATCTCCCATCAACTGTACCTTTGCTTTTGGAAGTCGTGCTCTGCACGTGACTGCTCAGAGTTTGCAGGGAAGGAACCAGTAAGGTCACTCATGGCGCACGCTGGACCAGATAACTGTGGCAGACACTGCTGTGCTAGGGGATAGGTGAATGATTTTTTTTTGTTGAGTTTCACCTTACCTAGTCTAAGTTTTGAAGTTCCCAGACATCTCCTTTAAGGCTCCTCTAATTCACAAGTAAAGCTCGTAATTGACTACATTGAAAGTAAATTTGCAATAACTGCATCTAATTATACAATATCAATATTAAGTATATTTAAGATAACTAATTTTATATTGAGGCCAGAGTCAATCTCTTTCCAGCTCAGCCCAAAAGAAAAAAAAAAAGAAAAAAAACTGACCCTTGACTCCACAGCCCTGCTTGTTTGGTCAATAGTCTCCATGTCTCCCAAACATATCATACACAAGCATATTGTGTCGAGCATGTATGTGTTCTGAATCAGAAGATGGAAGCAAGTTGCCGTCAGATCGTTTTCTGCAGTTTATTTCCCCCAAAATTCAACATGAAATTTCTAAAGTTTGAGTACATGTAACCAGCTTAGATAGTAACACTCTAACCCACTTTGTATATTACTTTACAATTAACAGATAGCAAAATGTTATATTTCACTAAGATCAGAACCTACTATCATTGGACTCTGCATAGAAGAGAAGAGTAATACAACAAGAGCCCGAAAATTAGGAGTCACTTTCCAGTAAGATTACATTAGACACTTAATATAGACACCCTTCATTAAGCAGGCCATTACAAAGCTGACTTACCACGATTGCCTCACTTCTTGACAACCAGACGGCTCTTCCAGCTGTTACCTAACCCATCTGATATGTTCACCACTAGCAGCTTTATGCCAAGAACTTGCAAGTCACCCATCAGCTGCTTGCCTTGAACACCTTATCTCATAGCATGAGTTAGCATACAGACTAGTAGATCAGCACAATTATAGTGTAGCTTCACCTCTGGTGAACTTTATATCAGCAAAGCACAGAAGTGAAAATTCCCTTCACACGATAGCAAATAAGTGTTTCGTTGCAGTCCATTGGTTTCAGTACTTGGACATCCAAGGTCCACGAAAACAGTGGTCCCATCTGCCCATGTGAATGGAACAGCATGGTGAATCCACAGCCATTGTAGAATTTACTTGTATGGGACTGAAGTCCTGAGGTAGTAGAGGCCATGATGGCAGCCATCCCTGTGGTCAGGCCTCCGCAAATCACAAACTTATTATATTACCCACAAGATCCGGTATAGTCTATATGCTCTATCCACATGTTAAAGGACACTACTAGTGACGGCCCATAAAGCTTTGTTTGTGTAATGGCTGCAACCTCTATTACAAAATTGTCTGAACACTGTATAAGCAATGCCGCCCCTCCTACTCTTGTGTCATCCCCTCTACCTCATAGATTGTAAGCTCTTGTGAGCAGGGCCCTCAGTCCCATTGTGTGAAATTACGTTCTTTGTTTTGTATCTGTCTGTATCTGAACCCTACAAATTGTACAGCGCTGCGGAATATGTTGGCGCTATATAAATAAAATTTATCATTATATTAAGTCTGGGTTTACAGGGCACTTTTTTACTGAAGAACTGAACGTGGTTTTACCTTTCATGTCCTTGGGCACATGTGGTTTTATATACCGCTAGAAAGCCAACAGTGCGCCAAATTCAGCACAGTGTCGGCTTTCCAGTTGTGTGCCCCAGGGCTATAGATAAAAGTGCCATTAATTTTGGCACCAGTATCTCTCCACTGAAGGGCGTTCCTCAGTCTTGCATCATCACTGGGCTGTGAGAAACGCCCCTCCTGACTACTAGTCCATAGACTTGTACTGGGGGGCATCCCTCACAGCTCAGCGTCACTGCTGTGCGAAAGCAACGCCCTTCTGACAGTACAGGGCTATGGAAGAATACTCTCGGAGGGTGACGTCAGTGCCAAAATGAACGTTAATATCAGCACCGGGGCACACAACGGGAAAGCCCACAGTGTGTTGAACTCCGTGCACTGTCTGCTTTCTAGTGGTCTATAAAACCGCTTATGCATGAGGACATGAAAGGTCCTCTTTAAAAGCTTGTTTGCATACAGTTAAACGCTATAAACATATGCTACTCAATACTGCAATTAAAAACCCTGTGATGTCTAACCTGAGCCTACACTGTCACTTGTCCAATTGACTGCACACAAAGGTATTCTTCCCTATAATAAGCTAGGCAGGTCCTATGGATGCAGAAGCCATCTCATGCCAACTACACCTAACAGATCAACAACACAGGTATAGCTTTACAGCTATGAATTCACAGTTCTAAAGCATTCAGAGCTGAAGTGTTTACATACTGCTTGCTGAGGACGCCAAGTGGTTTGCATTACTGTTTTAGCACCATGTATTTCAGCAGATACAAGGGGCACCTTCAAACTGTTTCAGAAGGTTTACATGCCAAACACATATGCATGGGAAATCTGATGCAGATTGTCCTTTGCTTTACCTACACAATGAATTCTTGCTCAGACTTGAGCAGAGGCCTTCAAGACTCCCCTCTAGAAATTTTAAGTTTAACTCCCATTTTATTTTATTAGCTATTGTGTTGGGGATGATAATGAACATTTCGGTAATATACTTTATTAACTTATCAAACTTCCTTTTAATAGAAAATAGGCTTTAAAGTTAGCAAAGCTATAACTAAACATTACCAGGGAGAGACTGTCCTTATACATGTTCTCAATGCAGCATGAAGAACAATGGTATTACAAAAACTAGCTAGATCAGAATCTGTGAATTCACTAGTTGAAAACACAGCCAGGAATGGTATTTTACATGCAGCATGAGCTTATGATATCAGACCCATTTGCTAGATGATTATAAAACCAGAGATACAGCCATTTGAAGTAACCAAGACCCTTTGTACTGTATATAGACTTTCCCTAGTGACAATTTAGAGGGTTTAGTGTAGTTACTCTTTTCTACAAACTACAGAAACACAGATTTCATATTACTCTATGTTCACACCTGCACTTGGGTTTCCATTTTTTTTGGGTATGCTTGGGGACCCGAAAAAGCAAACCAAATACACTTAAATAATGGTTATCAACGGACCTCAGACTAATGTGGTCTGCCAGGTTTCTGTGCGAAAAATGCAGATTTCGCTTCACATTTTTCAAAGCAGTATGGGGAATGGAATCCCCGAGCAGAGATGTGAACCTAATATAAGCAAATTTTGTACACTGAACCACAGTAGGTTTAGCGGATCCCAAAACTGTAGACCGAAAGGCCCATGTGTGAATTTAAATAACCCATGCACAACTATATTATTTTGAGAACTGTAAAGTCACAACTTTCTTAGCAGATTAGGCCATGTTCACACTAGCGTTGTGGCATCCATTATAAAGGGAGTCTGGTGTCATATGAAAGAGGATCAGCTTTCATATGATACTAAAAAGGCAGTTCTACCTGCATAAGGTCTAAAGATATTGCATAGCCTGGAATCAGAAGTTGTCCAGTTTAAGAACAATATTGAGACAAATGTTATTGTTTGTAAAATAAAAAAAAGTTACATAATCTTCCAACTACTTGCTGTCATTCATTCTGCTTACTTCAGTAGCTAAAAACAGTCCATGATTATATGATATGATCCATGGTCATGTGATGGACACAGGTGCACAGCTCAATACCAGGCAGATGTCTCATTACTGTGCTGTGACTATAACAAGCGGCACCTGTGTACTCATCACATGACCATGGCCTGTATATCACATGACCATGGGCCACCTATCCTGTGACCATGGGCCATCCACCATGGGACCATTTTCATCCACTTGGAGTAAGCTGAATGAATGACAGGGATCTAGAAAACTAAAGAAAGTACGGTACTATTCCGTTATCGGGCCAGCAGCAGCGCATTTCAGCACCAGCTTTCGGGACAGCAGTTCAGTTCAGCAGCGGGAATTACAATGACATCCGAGGACTGCTGGCCCGATGCTTGTGCCCAGTAGCCAGTACATCAATGACCCCCCCTCCATCTCCTCCTCCTTCCAGTGCTGCCCCCCAGCTCTCCTTACATCTACCCCGTACCCTCTCCCCGCCACATGACTAAGCCGATGCTGGCCCGATGATAGAGGCCGTGCTTGTGTGTAGTAGGCAGTACATCGATCGATGCCCTCATCCTCCTCTTCCTTCCAGTGCTGCCCCCCAGCTCTTCTTACATCTGCCCCGTACCCTCTCCCTGTAATAGGCCTCACCGTAAATCTTGAGCAATGAATGCTACTAGATAGCCGCCGGACGCTGCAGAAAGTTTGTCCCTCCGGCTCGCTGTAGCTCACCGTTCCTATAGTCGGCGTGTTTCTTGTCAGGGCCTGGATTGAGCCCCGGTGTCTTTCCTTTCGGTCTCGGTACTAGCGCTGAGGTGAGGCCTAGTCGTGTGGCGGGGAGAGGGTACGGGGAAGATGTAAGGAGAGCTGGGGGGCAGCACTGGCAGGAGGAGAAGGATGGGGGAGGGGGGGTCATCGATGTACTGGTTACTGGGCACAAGCATCGGGCCAGCAGTCCTCGGATGTCATTGTAATTCCCGGGGAAGATGTAAGGAGAGCTGGGGGGCAGCACTGGCAGGAGGAGAAGGATGGGGGAGGGGGGTCATCGATGTACTGGTTACTGGGCACAAGCATCGGGCCAGCAGTCCTCGGATGTCATTGTAATTCCCGGGGAAGATGTAAGGAGAGCTGGGGGGCAGCACTGGCAGGAGGAGAAGGATGGGGGAGGGGGGTCATCGATGTACTGGTTACTGGGCACAAGCATCGGGCCAGCAGTCCTCGGATGTCATTGTAATTCCCGCTGCTGAACTGCTGTCCCGAACTGCGCTGCTGCTGGCCCGATAACGGAATAGTACCGAAAGTACATTGGAATTGGAATATTGTATAACTTTATTGTACACTTTACAATGAGTTTCACATCACATGTCTTTGGGTAAGGACGTCACTGTTACAGCAAGCGAGACTGGCAATGAACTGTCACATGGAATAGGTGGGGCAAGAATGCTTTTTCCATTCCAGTATGCCAGTAGCTTAGCCAGTCTCAGGCAGTAAACAGATGAGAGACTGGTTTACGTCACACATGACAGTATACTGAGGCAGGTCAGCTACCAGTATTAGTAATGTCCCCACACTAGTAGCACGTACTAGGCAGCAGCCTCCTACTAAGCCTCGGCCACCATATACAGAGCCCACTGCCTGAGCAATACATAGGCGGCTAGGAGCCAAATTCTTGCGCATGTCCAGTGCTCTGACGTCATTATCCCGTCCAGGCTCTGCTCGGAACACGCCATGGCCGAACTCCCATGGCGCACAGTCTCATCCCATTTAGCCGTGTCGGACAGCACCCATAAACGTAGTAAATGCCGACTTTCTATGCGCGGGGTAACGTGGGAATTGTAGTCCACGCCCAATGACGTCTCTACGTAACAGAGCCATGAGCCCTGATTTACGAACTACAACATCCGGCATGCTCCGAGCACTTCACCTCAAACGCTAGGCCTCCCAAATCCCCCGGCTTACCCGCGGACCGGTTGCTCCTCTTCTTCGATTTCGGCATGGCTGTGGCGCTTGTTCCCAAACCTCGTCCCCGCTTTAGCTCACCGCGTCTAGCGTTACTTCTGCTTCCTCGGTGTGAGCTGTGTAGTTCAGTAAAAATCAGCCGATGGAAGAGCACTTTTTACTAAAACGTCTCTCAGGAATAAGGTTTGAATCTTCTATCGGCAGATGTGAGAAATGTTTGAAAGAAGAATTGAATGAAACTCCGGTGAATGCCTGTGAATGAAGACGATACATTTTACCTCTGAACACCTCGGGATAAAGCGCTGCGCGGTGCGGCTCGGCCTTATATTAGTGCGGCCTGTGACGTCGGCGAGGCTGACCTTTACTATTGACCAATCCGGCGGCACGGAGAGCGCTTCCCTTCACTGGAGCCTGTGCCGCCATGTTGTGTGCGGGAATGACGCTCTAAGCTGCGGTGTGTGCTAGACGTCTCATGTATTCATAATGGGTGCGGGGAAAGGCACAAAAGGGAGATTTATAGTGGGGGAATGGGGCAGTTACCCAACGCTGGGGCTGCTGCTTTAATTTGCCATAGGGCTTCAAGAAAGAATCTTATTTGTGATAAATGAACCCACTAATGTATAGAATAGAATATGATATCATTCTGGGATATTTGTGTCTGCATGCCAGGCTCCATTCACATCATGCTTGAGTCCAGCCATTACATAGACATCCATCACATGAATAGTACAAGTGTAAGACTCAGATGAAAAATGAAGCGGATTTGAGACCAACATCTGTGTCAAATTCCTCGTCAGAGAAACGTTTATGAAAAAGGGACCAATCTGAGTTTTTTATGGTTATGCCACAAATAATAAAGTATAAATTACCAATTAGTCAGAGCCAACTGCTAAGACGCCCACTGATCTTGAGAACGGGGGTTGTTTTGCCCCCATTGTGAACGTAGCTGTGGTGAACACAGGCGCACCCCCACTGCCATTCACATTGGTACTCAGATTGTAAGCTCTTGCGAGCAGGGCTCTCAGTCCCATTGTGTGAAATGACTTTCTTTGTAATGTATCTTTCTGTCTGTATTTGAACCCTACAAACTGTATAGCGCTGTGGGATATGTTGGCGCTATATAAATAAAATGTATTATTATTATTATAGGAATGCTTGAGAAGTGCTGTACTTCGGCTATTTCCATCATTCCCATTGAAATCTATAGTTCACAGTTGGGATAAAACACCTCATGTTCCCAGCATCAGTAGGGGTCTCACAACAATTTATTCTCTAGGACAGAGATAAAGTATATTTTTTTAATTTCCCTTTTTTTTTTTTTAAAGGGGTTGTCCCATCTTAAGGATCCTATCTATACTGCTAGCTTATGTAGTTTCAAGACTTTTCCTAAATACATTGCATTAGCAAACTGCTTTGTTTGGCCGCTATCTGAGATTCTTCACTTCATTGTTTGCACAGCATATCCATAACCATGGACCTGGGGATGATCTTATCTCTCCGCCCTGAACAAGTGACATAGCTCCCTGCTCTCAGGAGGGAGGGGAGCTGAGTGCTTGGAGCAAACTTGCATTTCTAAGCTGTTTATCTCCTGCTCTTCCAGTTATCAATCTGCTAATAGAATTTTGCTGATAAGGGCTGTTACCTCTGTATGTAATCACGGACCTAAAAGTGAGTGTATTGCAGGCTGACTCTTGGTCCTCTAGCATATAAGTTTGTTTTTCTCTCCCACCTCATGTAGTATAATAGTGAAACCCCGCCCACCTATTTACCAAGAAAACCAGGAAGTGAACAGAGTATACAGCCTGCAAGTTGGTGAGCAGGCGAGGTGGGAAAACCCCTTTAACCCCTTCCCGACATGCGCCGTAATAGTACGGCGCATGTCGGGTCTGTAACTATGGCGACCGCCCGGGAGCCGGGCGGCCGCCATAGCCGCCGGGTGTCTACTGCTTTAAGCAGTAGACAACCGGCTCTAATGCCTCCAATCGGTCCCCGGACCGATCGGAGGCATTAACCCCTCCGGCGCCGCGGTCAAAGGCGCCGGAGGCGCCATTTTCCCGGCGGCGCATGGGCGACGCCATTTTGGCCGGGATCGTCGGCTCCTGGAGCATGCTCCAGGGCTGACGTCCCGTTGCCATGACAGCCGGGAGCCTTGTACAGGCTCCCAGGCTTGTCTGCAAATCCTCTCTTTTACAGGCTGGTCTATGCAGCCTGCAAAAGAAAGGATGCTTTTTTGCAATGCATTAGCATGGTAATGCATTGCATTAGTGATCAGACCCCCTGGGGTTCAACACCCCTAGGGGATCTAATAAATGCAAAAAAAAAAAATTAAAAAAAAAGTTAAAAAAAATATAAAAAAATATAAAAAGAATTAAAAGTTCAAATCACCCCCCTTTCCCTAGAACACATATAAAAGTAGCTAAAAACTGTGAAACATATACATGTTAGGTATCCCCGCGTCTGAAATCGCCCGCTCTACAAATCTATAAAAATATTTTTCCTGTCCGGTAAACGCCGTAGCGGGAAAAATAGTCGAAAGTGCCAAACCGCCGTTTTTTCACTGTTTTGATTCTGATAAAAATTTGAATAAAAAGTGATCAAAGCAATAACATTTCCCGAAAATGGTAGAACTAAAAAGTACACCCGGCCCCGCAAAAAAAGACACCCTATGCATCCCCGTACACCTACGTATAAAAAAGTTACGGCCGTCGGAATATGGCGACTTTTAGAAAAAAAAAATTTTAACACAGTTTTGGAATTTTTTTTAGGGGTCAAAATGTAAATAAAACCATATAAATTTGGTATCCCTGGAACCGTACCGAAACACAGAATATAGGGGACATGTCATTTTGGCTGCACAGTGAACGCCGTAAAACCAAAGCCCGTAAGAAAGTCGCAGAAATGCATTTTTTCTTCAAATCCAGCCCATTCTGAATTTTTTTCCTGCTTCCCAGTACATTATATAGAATAATTAATAGTAGCATCATGAAGAAAAATTTGTCCCGCAAAAATTAAGTCCTCATATGGCTCTGGGAGCGGAGAAATAAAAAAGTTATGGGGTTTAGAAGGAGGGGAGTCAAAAACGAAAATCAAAAAATGCCATCGGCGGGAAGGGGTTAAAGGGGTTGTCCCATAACAAGGATCCTATCTATACTGCTAGTTTATGTGGATTTAAGACTTTTCCTAAATACATTGCTTTATCAAAACTGCTTTGTTTGGCTTCTATCTTAATTTATTCACTTCATTGTTTATACTGTGTTTCTATAGTCACAGGGCTTATCTGCTCAGTCCCCAAGTGATGTAGCTGCCTGCTCTCAGGGGGGAGGGAGGGGCTGAGTGCTGGGAGCAGCTCTGAGCTGTGTGTGTCTGACAAGTAACGGAGCTTCTCAGATAGGGGAGGGAGGAGGTGAGAGCTCCGGGATTTCTGAACTCATTTATCTTCGGCTCTTCCACTTATCAGTCGGTTTAATTGAATTTTGCCGATAAGGGCTGAGATAGGGAGTCCATTACCTTTGTATGTATTACAAACGGTAGACTGTACAGACTGTAAGCCCTCGTGGGCAGGGCCCTCTACCCCACTGTGCCAATCAGTCATTGTTAGTATTATAGCTACCTGTATATTCTGTGTACTGTATGTAACCCCCAAATGTAAAGCACCATGGAATTAATGGTGCTATATAAATAAACAATAATAATAATAAACTGACTCACATCCAGCTCTGCTACATCAGCCTCTACATCAGCTTCATACTGTGGTAATTAATTTACAACCAATCCCTCATTACTGACTACAAACATAGCAGATAGCAGAGCAAGTGAAACCCCGCCCACCAATGTACTGAGAAAACCAGGAAGTGAAGAGAGCACACAGCCTGCAGGTTGGTGAACAAGCGTTATGGGAATACCCCTTTAAGTCCTCCAAGAGGCCTTGAATCTGCAATCATGAGATCGCTTGTACCATAGGCTACAATACAAGCAGGGTCCGGAGTCTCCAGCTTCAGATCGCTTCTGACGAAGGTCGTATGACTGAAATGTTATCCTCTGATCTAGTTTTTTCACATGACAATTTTGCCTTATATCCATGGCGTAACAATTGTAATGCTTTTTGCTTCTTTAATAAATCATTGCACCTTTTTCATGCAAGTGTGTGCAGCAGAATTTTCTTGCATTCACCTACTAACGCTAGGTTCACACCTGCGTTCAGCACTCTGTTCTGTGGTTTCCGTGTTCTGCATGCAGGAAGACGGAAACCACAGACCGGGTGCGGCGGTGAGCGTTTTATGCTCTCTGCCGCGAAACTGTTTTTTTAAATCCGGACACAGAGTACTGCATGTCCGACTCTGTGTCCGGATTAAAAAAACCTGTTTCGCGGCGGAGAGCATAAAACGCTCATGGCCGGACAGCTTTCTCACCCATTGAAATGAATGGGTGAGAAAGAGTCCTGCAGGTTTCCATCTCCCGCCTCTGTTTTGTGCAGGAAATGGAAACCTGCAGAACGGAGACCGGGCGCGGATGTGAACGAGCCCTGATCCTGACTCCTGCTCACAACCACCTCCGCAGAAGGGGAAGTGCCAGAGGCCGTGAGCAGGAGCCAGGATTGCTAAGTAAATAGGGCCCGTTACAAAAAAAAAAAAAATCAGCAGACCCTGTGGCAACCGCTACCGCTGCTATCCCCGTAGTTACGCCCCTGCCAGCGGCTACAGTAGGTCATTGCTGCAGCCAGAAATTGGCTTAGAAGTCCTTTCGGGAATATACAAAAAGAGAAAAACATGGCCCGCACATCCCAATCTTATACATTGATCTAGTAGTGCTTCTCAGCAAATTCTACAATACTGAACATGAGGTTCTTAGTATACATATTGATCAAGGTGTATAAGCCCACTAGCCACTTCACGGCGACCTCTTTATAGTGGGTCCCTACTCTACTGGGTGTGGTGCCGCACAGCGACCGCCACAACCGTAACACGGCGCCCACAGGGGGAGCGACCCAGCGGTCCGGCAACACCCCTGCCACCAGACCAAGCCCCCAGGGCTCCGGGCCGCGCCGCCCCATGGGCACCGCACCACAGAAGCAGCAGACACCACGCAACACCACACCATGTGAACAGATCTCAAAAATTCACCTTACCATATTGCCCCAGTCAGAGGACTGAGAGCTAGTAGGTGGGTCCCTTTTTGCAGTCTCCTGCTAATTAAAAACACCTGGGCAAAATGGGGGGAGTGCTGGTACCAAGGCAAAACAAAAAAAAAAATGGTGAAGGAAGAAACTTACCGGAAATATACAAAAAGAGAAAAACATGGCCCGCACATCCCAATCTTATACATTGATCTAGTAGTGCTTCTCAGCAAATTCTACAATACTGAACATGAGGTTCTTAGTATACATATTGATCAAGGTGTATAAGCCCACTAGCCACTTCACGGCGACCTCTGGGTCGCTCACCCTGTGGGCGCCGTGTTACGGTTGTGGCGGTCGCTGTGCGGCACCACACCCAGTAGAGTAGGGACCCACTATAAAGAGGTCGCCGTGAAGTGGCTAGTGGGCTTATACACCTTGATCAATATGTATACTAAGAACCTCATGTTCAGTATTGTAGAATTTGCTGAGAAGCACTACTAGATCAATGTATAAGATTGGGATGTGCGGGCCATGTTTTTCTCTTTTTGTATCTTAGAAGTCCTTTCCTTTATGTCAAGAGGGACCAGGAAGCAAAAAAATGTGAACTATAGCATGGGAACGGGAGTGACAGGTAGCAGGTAAGCTTGACTTGATCCATGTATGATCTGGCCTGTACCCTATTTCAATTACAGTTATCTATGGTGGTAGGAGTCAATTCCTCCCCACTACATACTGTCTCTTTAGTGACTAAAGCATGGAGTAGTAAGTAGTGAGGAGGCAGAGACTAGTTTCACAACTAGTGTTTTTTTTTTAAGTTTTTTTAAAGGCTTAAGGATCATTGTCTGGCTGCAAGCTATATGATGTAAGAGTCTGTTGTCAGCTACTGTATGTAGTGTTTGGGTGGAGCCAAGACTCTAAGGCAACCCGGTGACTCCAGAGACAGTCCTAACATAGCTATAGTGATAAACACCAAGTAACTCTTGCATAGCTGAAGTCTCAGTCATTATTATACAATGCTGTGGAGTGTAAAACTACTTTTACCATTGTCTGCGGTTATGCTGATGTGTATGTCTTCAAGCAAGAACTGCCGGACACTTCATGAGTGAAAAAAAGGTAATATTTTATACAAAATTGTATGGTGTGATGGAAAAATGCAAAAATTGTTACTTAGCAAGGAAGTTATATTTAGATCTATCTATGTATAAAATCCTTGTATAGTCTAACTTAAAAAGTATCTATGATTTAAAACAAACTCATACCTCCCAACCGTCCCGATTACCGCGGGACATTCACGATTTTGGTGACGTGTCCTGCGATCCCGGTTGGGGGGAGGTATGTCCCGATATCAATAGTATATACGCTACTAAAGCAATGAGCTGTCAGAGCATATTTCCTTGCTTTGCCGCGTCGCTTCGGCTAGTGACAGTGTAGACGCGATGTGATGACGTTACATCGCGCCTACAACTGTGTGCGAGAGAGAGGCGCGGAGAGAGTGGCGGGGGAGTGAGGAGAAGGTAAGTTTAATGTGTACACTGAGGTGGAACGTGAAGGAGGGGACGGCATGACACTTTGGGCAGAGATGGAGGGACATGAATCTGGGGGCAGAAATGGGGAACATGAATCTGGGAGCAGAGATGGGGGACATGAATCTGGGGGCAGAGATGGGGGACATGAATCTGGGGGCAGAGATGTGGGACATGAATCTGGGGGCAGAAATGGGGAACATGAATCTGGGAGCAGAGATGGGGGACATGAATCTGGGGGCAGAGATGGGGGACATGAATCTGGGGACAGAGATGGGGGGACATGAATCTGTGGGCAGAGATGGGGGAACATGAATCTGGGGCAGAGATGGAGGGACATGAATCTGTGGGCAGAGATGGAGGGACATGAAACTGGGGCAGAGATGGGGGGGCATGAATCTGGGGGTAGAGATGGGGGACATGAAACTGGGGGCAGAGATGGGGGACATGAATCTGGGGGGGTTTCATAGTAGAAGGCCGATCACACTACCATTGTTAGCATCGCTCAGAAAATGTTAACACTAACATACGGACAGAAAAGTACTTCACAATCCATTTTCCTGTCCGCATGACTTGCACAGAGACCATGCAGAAAGTCTATGGGGTCTGTGTGCTTTCAATGCACAGCGCTTGCCTCGGTGGTCCGTTCGAGGGGGGTCTCCATGCAGACTCCCTGAATGGATTACTGACGCAGATGTGAACCAGGTCTGAACAAACTCTAAGCATTCAAATATAAACTACTGCTATTTGGACCTTTTTACAATGACTTAATTTTTAGATGGATTTAATAAAGCTGTTTTAATGTAAAGGAGTGCTAGATTTTCACCATTTTTCCTACACCTTTAATAAATATGACACAAAGTAAAATCTGTAGTGAAGTCAATGGAACTTTTGCTGTGTAACACCCATAGTTTGCATCATGGGAAACTACAAGTACCAGTATGGCCTAAACAATGGTAAGGATATTCTGGGAGATGTCCAAAAACAGCACCACCCATCATCTTTAACTTTCTGAAAGCCTTTCATTGGGATACCCTGCTGATCCTGTGATACCTCTTCCAATCTCCTTGCACCCTGCCTGCAATATATTAATATCTATAAAAATATGACGAAATCTGCTTCATCTGTTTGTGGACATAAAAGTATGTGTCTACTGAAGTGAGAGGCCCCCACATGGAACTATTACTATTATTCGGGAAGCATATTGGACCTGACAGACTCCTTTTGAAGGTATTTTCCTACTTTTGAATCAACCAGCTCCAATAATAACAAGGTCCACTGCCAGTGTCTTTTTACGCTATTAAGGCACCAACAGGTTACTTGCTGTATATGTGATGCTGGTATATACAGTACATTGGTATAGCACATTATGCTGCTTGAAGTAGGACCTGTAGGGTACATCAACATTGGTGTCATTGGAATTAAAAGATAAGTATAGGCTTAGTGCAACTGTTTAAAAAAAACTGAGAAAACCTGTTAAAGCCCCTTGCAGATGACTATGGGGTTGGCCTGTGTGCTATCTGGATTTTTCCTAGATTCCTAAGCTCACAAAACTCAGGATAGTTCCTATTCCTGTGTGGTTTTGCAGCGGTGCTCCCATGGCTCATATTCATACAGGATGATATATATGTGCCAACCGCGTACCGGCCATGTTGTTCAATAGCGGCCAGTGGCGAGCACGCAGTTGTGTGTAACTAGCCTCAGGCCAAGGGCTCAAGCAGTGAATTGCTGCAAAAAAAGAAAAAACTAAACGCTGTGGAAAAGACTGCAGCGAAAATGCCTAGAGCAGTGCAAAAGACCACCACTGATCTACACGTTATCCCCAATGCTAAAGAACTACTGAAAAATATATACTTGGGAAACGTTTTTATTAGAGATGAGCGAACAGTGTTCTATCGAACACATGTTCGATCGGATATCAGGGTGTTCGCCATGTTCGAATCGAATCGAACACCACGTGGTAAAGTGCGCCAAAATTCGATTCCCCTCCCACCTTCCCTGGCGCCTTTTTTGCACCAATAACAGCGCAGGGGAGGTGGGACAGGAACTACGACACTGGGGGCATTGAAAAAAATTGGAAAAAGTCATTGGCTGCCGAAATCAGGTGACCTCCATTTTAGACGAATAGTGGATTTCAAATCCGGGTCATATGAGAATGTGAACTTTGTGACTATGAGACAGGGATAGCTGTACAGGCAGGGATAGCTAGGGATAACCTTTATTTAGGGGGGAATGTTATTAAAAATAACTTTTTGGGGCTCTATCGGGTGTGTAATTGTGATTTTTGTGAGATAAACTTTTTCCCATAGGGATGCATTGGCCAGCGCTGATTGGCCGAATTCCGTACTCTGGCCAATCAGTGCTGGCCAATGCATTCTATTAGCTTGATGAAGCAGAGTGTGCACAAGGGTTCAAGCGCACCCTCGGCTCTGATGTAGCAGAGCCGAGGCTGCACAAGGGTTCAAGCGCACCCTCGGCTCTGATGTAGGAGAGCCGAGGGTGCACTTGAACCCTTGTGCACCCTCAGCTCTGCTACATCAGAGCCGAGGGTGCGCTTGAACCCTTGTGCACACTCTGCTTCATCAAGCTAATAGAATGCATTGGCCAGCGCTGATTGGCCAATGTATTCTATTAGCCTGATGAAGTAGAGCTGAATGTGTGTGCTAAGCACACACATTCAGCTCTACTTCATCGGGCTAATAGAATGCATTGGCCAGCGCTGATTGGCCAGAGTACGGAACTCGACCAATCAGCGCTGGCTCTGCTGGAGGAGGCGGAGTCTAAGATCGCTCCACACCAGTCTCCATTCAGGTCCGACCTTAGACTCCGCCTCCTCCGGCAGAGCCAGCGCTGATTGGCCGAAGGCTGGCCAATGCATTCCTATGCGAATGCAGAGACTTAGCAGTGCTGAGTCAGTTTTGCTCAACTACACATCTGATGCACACTCGGCACTGCTACATCAGATGTAGCAATCTGATGTAGCAGAGCCGAGGGTGCACTAGAACCCCTGTGCAAACTCAGTTCACGCTAATAGAATGCATTGGCCAGCGCTGATTGGCCAATGCATTCTATTAGCCCGATGAAGTAGAGCTGAATGTGTGTGCTAAGCACACACATTCAGCACTGCTTCATCACGCCAATACAATGCATTAGCCAGTGCTGATTGGCCAGAGTACGGAATTCGGCCAATCAGCGCTGGCTCTGCTGGAGGAGGCGGAGTCTAAGGTCGGACCTGAATGGAGACTGGTGTGGAGCGATCTTAGACTCCGCCTCCTCCAGCAGAGCCAGCGCTGATTGGTCGAGTTCCGTACTCTGGCCAATCAGCGCTGGCCAATGCATTCTATTAGCCCGATGAAGTAGAGCTGAATGTGTGTGCTTAGCACACACATTCAGCTCTACTTCATCAGGCTAATAGAATACATTGGCCAATCAGCGCTGGCCAATGCATTCTATTAGCTTGATGAAGCAGAGTGTGCACAAGGGTTCAAGCGCACCCTCGGCTCTGATGTAGCAGAGCCGAGGCTGCACAAGGGTTCAAGTGCACCCTCGGCTCTCCTACATCAGAGCCGAGGGTGCGCTTGAACCCTTGTGCAGCCTCGGCTCTGCTACATCAGAGCCGAGGGTGCGCTTGAACCCTTGTGCACACTCTGCTTCATCAAGCTAATAGAATGCATTGGCCAGCACTGATTGGCCAGAGTACGGAATTCGGCCAATCAGCGCTGGCCAATGCATTCTATTAGCCCGATGAAGTAGAGCTGAATGTGTGTGCTAAGCACACACATTCAGCACTGCTTCATCACGCCAATACAATGCATTAGCCAGTGCTGATTGGCCAGAGTACGGAATTCGGCCAATCAGCGCTGGCTCTGCTGGAGGAGGCGGAGTCTAAGATCGCTCCACACCAGTCTCCATTCAGGTCCGACCTTAGACTCCGCCTCCTCCAGCAGAGCCAGCGCTGATTGGCCGAATTCCGTACTCTGGCCAATCAGCACTGGCTAATGCATTGTATTGGCTTGATGAAGCAGTGCTGAATGTGTGTGCTTAGCACACACATTCAGCTCTACTTCATCGGGCTAATAGAATGCATTGGCCAATCAGCGCTGGCCAATGCATTCTATTAGCGTGAACTGAGTTTGCACAGGGGTTCTAGTGCACCCTCGGCTCTGCTACATCAGATTGCTACATCTGATGTAGCAGTGCCGAGTGTGCATCAGATGTGTAGTTGAGCAAAACTGACTCAGCACTGCTAAGTCTGCATTCGCATAGGAATGCATTGGCCAGCCTTCGGCCAATCAGCGCTGGCTCTGCCGGAGGAGGCGGAGTCTAAGGTCGGACCTGAATGGAGACTGGTGTGGAGCGATCTTAGACTCCGCCTCCTCCAGCAGAGCCAGCGCTGATTGGCCGAATTCCGTACTCTGGCCAATCAGCACTGGCTAATGCATTGTATTGGCTTGATGAAGCAGTGCTGAATGTGTGTGCTTAGCACACACATTCAGCTCTACTTCATCGGGCTAATAGAATGCATTGGCCAGCGCTGATTGGCCGAATTCCGTACTCTGGCCAATCAGCACTGGCTAATGCATTGTATTGGCTTGATGAAGCAGTGCTGAATGTGTGTGCTTAGCACACACATTCAGCTCTACTTCATCGGGCTAATAGAATGCATTGGCCAATCAGCGCTGGCCAATGCATTCTATTAGCGTGAACTGAGTTTGCACAGGGGTTCTAGTGCACCCTCGGCTCTGCTACATCAGATTGCTACATCTGATGTAGCAGTGCCGAGTGTGCATCAGATGTGTAGTTGAGCAAAACTGACTCAGCACTGCTAAGTCTGCATTCGCATAGGAATGCATTGGCCAGCCTTCGGCCAATCAGCGCTGGCTCTGCCGGAGGAGGCGGAGTCTAAGGTCGGACCTGAATGGAGACTGGTGTGGAGCGATCTTAGACTCCGCCTCCTCCAGCAGAGCCAGCGCTGATTGGCCGAATTCCGTACTCTGGCCAATCAGCACTGGCTAATGCATTGTATTGGCTTGATGAAGCAGTGCTGAATGTGTGTGCTTAGCACACACATTCAGCTCTACTTCATCGGGCTAATAGAATGCATTGGCCAGCGCTGATTGGCCGAATTCCGTACTCTGGCCAATCAGCACTGACTAATGCATTGTATTGGCTTGATGAAGCAGTGCTGAATGTGTGTGCTTAGCACACACATTCAGCTCTACTTCATTGGGCTAATAGAATGCATTGGCCAATCAGCGCTGGCCAATGCATTCTATTAGCGTGAACTGAGTTTGCACAGGGGTTCTAGTGCACCCTCGGCTCTGCTACATCAGATTGCTACATCTGATGTAGCAGTGCCGAGTGTGCATCAGATGTGTAGTTGAGCAAAACTGACTCAGCACTGCTAAGTCTGCATTCGCATAGGAATGCATTGGCCAGCCTTCGGCCAATCAGCGCTGGCTCTGCCGGAGGAGGCGGAGTCTAAGGTCGGACCTGAATGGAGACTGGTGTGGAGCTATCTTAGACTCCGCCTCCTCCAGCAGAGCCAGCGCTGATTGGTCGAGTTCCGTACTCTGGCCAATCAGCACTGGCCAATGCATTTCTATGGGGAAAAGTTAGCTTGCGAAAATCGCAAACTGACAGGGATTTCCATGAAATAAAGTGACTTTTATGCCCCCAGACATGCTTCCCCTGCTGTCCCAGTGTCATTCCAGGGTGTTGGTATCATTTCCTGGGGTGTCATAGTGGACTTGGTGACCCTCCAGACACGAATTTGGGTTTCCCCCTTAACGAGTTTATGTTCCCCATAGACTATAATGGGGTTCGAAACCCATTCGAACACTCGAACAGTGAGCGGCTGTTCGAATCGAATTTCGAACCTCGAACATTTTAGTGTTCGCTCATCTCTAGTTTTTATATTAGATTTTCTATAAAGAAAAGTATTCACTACCCATATGTATAAATTGTACTGGTGCTGTGGTGACGTACATGCATGAATGATGTGGAGAAGCCTTCAGAAAGAGACGAGTACCCAGGAAATATTTCCCCACATTACCAGAGTTCTATTGGGAGACTTTGTTTTCATGAACTTTCCTTATTGAACCTTGGCTAGGCAAATGTTTGCTCTGCCCAGCCTACCCGCAGTTATCCAAAGAGTGATAGTGTGCTCTATGAGACCTCAGCCTTGTTTGCCTGGAACCCCTAACTATGCTAGAAGTATCCCCATCCACTACACAGCAATTGCAGGAGGTAGCATGGTGGTATCCTGTAGTAAAGCCAATACATGCTATACATACAGAAGAATAGTAAATATAATACAGTAAATATAATACAAGTTACAAAAGGACAATACAAAGGAAGGTACAATAAAAAGCTAAACTTACAACTCTTTCCGATATGAGAAGATGTGGATTGATATAGTATTGCTGCATACACACAGACTCTTTACACCCAATATCCCAAGGAGTTTCTAAACTTTCTGCCTGGCCAAACACACCCAGGATTCAATTTGACCAATCCAGGAGATACAGGTAATGTTATCTGATTTCTCCTGCCCATCAACCAGTTAGGGGATGGTGACCGTTAGCAGTGTCTGTAGCTATTGTCCATTACAAGATTTTAGCAATGGACACTAGGTGAATCATCAGTAATCTGTTAAAATTTCCATTCATTAAAATGGGATTTTATCTTGCGTCCATTTGTGTCCGTTTACACACAATCCGGACAGAAAATCCTACATACAGGACTTTTGTGTCCATTTTGTGATGGCAAGTGTCCATGATTTTTTTTAACATTGAAGTCTATGGGTAACAGACCTATAACAGACAGTAACTGATAGCCATCAGTTACTGTCCGTTATTTTGTGTGCGTTTTTTTTTTTTCTGCACTCATGCTCAGAAAACAGAAACAAAACACAGTATAAAAAAAAAGGACACTAACTGACCGTAACTGATGCTAGTGTGTCCATTTTTTTTTTTAACTGATCCTTGAAATGGATCAGTTTTAAAAACAGACATGTTAAGATTAGTTAGTGTCCGTTAATGTCTGTTATGATAGGTGTCCCTTTTGGGGAGGGGGGGGGTTAACGGACTCCTTCATAATGGAATGCAATGGTAGTGTGAATCCTGCCTTAGATGGGACTCCCTCCGTTCTTCGCAGACAAAGAGGACATAAAGACTGAGACCGGGCCACATGGGCCAGAAACGCCATGGGAAAAATCGCGGCGTTATACAGCAACAGCAAAGTGGATGGCATTCATGTGAATCCCATGCCCACTTTGCGTTAAAATCCACATCGCGAACACGCTGCGATTTCCAAAACCGGCGTGATTTTGGAAATCGCAGTATGTTAATTATTATCTATGGAAACGCCTGTGGCTTTCCCGTAGATATAATGGTAACAGAAAGTCCACGGAGGAAGCCTCCGTGAACTTTCTGTTCAAAGCTCTGCGAGAAGAACTGCCATACATTCCCGCTGCAGTTGTTCCCGCTTTAGCGTGGCGTTTCCGGCCCGTGGGGCCTCAGCCTAAGACTCCTATAATCCTCCACTTTCATTGTCCAGAGAAGATGTAAGACCAGCAGGGGGTCATTAACCCTTTACAAACATTGGATATTTTAAGCACGACATTCAGTACAATATGGATATAGTAAGACAGTGCTCCAGACAAAAAAAAAATTATCTAGGAGCAATTGACAAAGTGAATGAGGCCGAGCTGCAACACCATGCGCAAACTACTAGCAGGTACTGCACCTTTGCTGGAAGAGAACAGCTATGTCCCTCCAATCTTGGTCAACCCCCAAGACCTGTTTGTTTTGTCTGAGGGAGTGTGGTGGACAGTTTTACATATTATTTACATAGCCTATCTTGTGTTAACAAACTCACAAAGTTGCATTAGAATAGACTTTACCTATTCCAGGAAGATATATACAGCATAAATACAAATGCAATAAAAGTAGAAAAATGCTAGGCAAGACTAGCTGGTTCCACATCCAGAGGGGGTTTATTGAAATGAGTTTTAAAGGGATTCTACCATTAAAAAACTTTTTTCTGTGGATAACACGTCGGAATAGCCTTTAGAAAGGCTATTCGTCTCCTACCTTTAGATGGGATCTATGCCGACTGCGCATGCTCGCAATTGCGGCCTCGGAACTACTAGTGTAAGAGCCGACAGAGGTGACGCTGCTGAAGAAAGAAGGGGAGGATACAGCAGAAGACAGAGACGGCACAGGATCCTGTTCTCTGGCAGCGGTGGGGATGCCCTCATTGCATTTTCAGCGCTGGGGCCCGCCCCCATCACTGCCAGAGAACTAATTTACATACCGGTAAAAAACGGTATTACTGAGGAACGGCGCGGCGGAGATCCCATCTAAAGGTAGGAGACGAATAGCCTTTCTAAAGGCTATTCCGACGTGTTATCCACAGAAAAAAGTTTTTTAATGGTAGAATCCCTTTAAGCATACTGAAGTCATGAAGTGACCGCTGAGCTGTGTATGCAGCCTTTTGCATCCTGTACACATTTAAACAATTGAGCTCAGTCATAAGAGATTGTATGCAATATTCCCTATCTCAACTGCACAGGCTATGCTTACTCAGCTTTTCCAGAACCATGAAATGCAAATCAAGAAAGCTTTGGCAAGATTTTAGGAGCAAGCAAGAACATTTATTTAGGTATCAGTATTCAGAAGTTCGTGTTACTCCGTTATCTGGTATGTTACCCAGCTTTCCCAAATCCTGGAAGAGAAATCCTGGAATATTATGGTGTGGTTATAGTGCAAGGATGTAGATTTATGTAGGTAAATATAGTATTCAGTATTCCTTATTACAGCTCCATATACTATATTATCCAGCTTTCTCAGAAGTCCAAAAGGCAAATCTGGCAAGCTCAGGATCAAGGAGATTTATTTTATATCATATGACTTCAGTTATACAGTAGTCCCTAATATAGCATTTCCTGGGACAGTGCAATGCACATGTGGCATGGTATGCTGTACTATTTAGTATATAGTATTGGGGCAATAATGAGGTCTGGTATTCAGAATACCTTTCCATTGGTGTAGTCAGAACCAATTTTAGACAAAATGTTTAGCCCTGGGCTAAATTAAAAGTGGGCCCCCATATCCTGACATACCAACAACACCGTCATATTCAGTCATTTCAGAATTCAGTATAGCACTTACAGCGGCATTAATATAGTCTTAAAAGATCAGGAAAACATAAAAGATATATTGTTGTGAAACTGCTATGTGTATACCACTATTCTGGGGAGAATTATTATCACTATATAGACAATTACCAGACAAAACACATCATATAAAGTCCAACAATACCTCTATACAAGGCTCAGATATTACACTACCTTGACACGGTGACTACCTCCATTACACTACATGGCGATGCAAAGACAATAGTCGGTGCACTGCACATACTTCTATCCTAACAAACATCAGATCAATTAAAGGGTTTTTCCGAACCTTTTTTAATTTGTCTCACAAATGATATCATTGACACGTATATATTGTTTAATATTGTATGTTTTGATTTATTGCTGATTATATTAGTTTGTTACAAGTTGATTTTCTTTAGAACAAATTTATTTTCAGGTTAGTGCACAGGCAAGCCAAAGAAAACCTACTTCGAAAAGTAAATCCATAATGGGCACAGGAGCCTCCAAATCCAATTCAGCAAAGAAGAATGTAGAAGATAATGAGGAAAGAGCAACAACTGTGATTCAGAATGGCTCAGCATCCACTCTACCTGATAATACTTCTATTAGACAGCAACTGGTACAGTCAAATCCAGAAGATGAAGAGATAGCAGAAGACATCGAGCAGATGGTACAAGTTACTCGGGGACAACAAAGGAGTGGACAAGTATGTTATGGTCTTTTAAAAATAATTCTTTGCACGTTTTCTGCTTCAATTTATGTGAGTTTTATTAGCAAAATATCAATATCCCCTTCTTACAAAGTCATAAGATATCCAGGCTGTGCTTGTATGTCACTAAAATAATGTAAGGGCTCATTCACACAGGGCAAGAGGGGGCAGATTCTGACGCCGAATCCAGCTCAGAATCCGCCTCCTCACAATGGAGCTCTATGTAGACCGCTAGCTTACGGTATGTTCCCGCTCACGGAAAAAAGAAGCAGCAGAACCCTCCAGACTGGGTCCATTCATTTGAGCCTACTCCAGAGCGGGAATCCACGACTGTCATGGCAGGTATATTTTGGTCCAATTCTGATGCAGCTTTCCGCATCAGAATCAGGACCAAAATGCGCGGGGCTTATCCCCGTGTGAACTAGCCCTTATATTTAACAACTGTAAAATATAATACATACAGCTTAAAGATCCCTAATCAGGTATTCCTCAGAAGATCTATCACTTTTACGATAGGCGAGGCAAATTGGATTCTGGTCGCTGAAAGATTTGTTCATTATTATTATTTGGCTCAGATATGTTTTCTGTTTTATAAAGACTTTAGAATATTTTGGCCTTTCTTACTAAAAGCAAAATTATGGTCTCCCCAGAAGTAGAAAAAAATTCCAGGGCTTCCCCTGTAGTAATAGTGTTAAAAATGACTGAGCTAAAACATCATAGCTATCCTCAAGAGTATATGTAATTTACATGGTACCTGCGGAGGGTTCTAAAAATAATATCAATCTCCTGGTACAGTCACCTCTCCAGAGTGGAACGCAGATCGCTCTGGAAACCGAAGATGTGTCTGTGACGTTTGAAAGCTTCCAGCACCAGAGTGGAGCTCTCTATACATGTTTTACTCAGAATGGCATCAGAATGTATTTTGATGATGAAAAGGTAAGCCTGCACAACCAGTATCTAGTGACAACTCGAGTTGAGTCTCTTGATTTTGTTTTCTGCTAACATTTTAATATTTTAATTTATGTAGGGAATTGTTCCATTCCCACAAGAACTATACAGTCAAGGAAAGTTCCTTGATATTCACGATGAGGTATTCTTCTACGTTTTCTACATTTATATTTCTTTACTGCTATAGATAACAAATATTAGTTGTGCAATTTTGTTTTAGTTATGTCCTCTATAATAAATGTTCTTGGCACACGTATTATTGCACATAGAGTACCTTTTGTGTGACAATGTCTTTTAGTTCTAGGCTAGCCGAAACCCTATTCTCCCTTTAATGGTGCCTCCCATCAGAGGCTGTTGATTCCCTCTCAAACAGTGATCTCTGTTATATGGAAACCTAGTCCTATTTGACAAAATATCTCTATAATTCTAACCCTGTTGCAGCTCCAGTTTCGCCAGTCTTGTTTAGTGACTCTTCAGGGAGCAAGCTGACTTATTAGGATAAAGTGGTTATAGCAGTGGCCTCACAACATTATAACCACATATTACCACCTCATAGTGACTTATCAGCATAGTGTTACTACTACACATTACCACCACATGGTGAATGAAGAAAGTATAGCATACAAATACCAATATTACCCTCATACAGTAATCATATACCGCTAGATACCAGTTCTGCAGAAAAACTAAAATTAAATCCGAATACTTACAGTTTATGTCTCTCGTCTTATGTTTTTCTTGTCTTTTCCATCCAGTCAGACTGCCATGGCAACTTCTTCAAAGCACAACTCATCTCTGTGGAGTTCGGCTCCTAGTTTTTCATCAGCTTTCCAAACTACACTACCTCCCATCATGCCCCTACACAGTAATGCCCACATTTGTGCCCCCAAATAATAATATCCCCTTTGTGCCCATTAAAGAGTAATAATGACCAATTTTTGCTAGAAAATAATAAAATACAGGTTGGATTTGTTTTTGTGGAGGTAGAGGGATAGTAGTATTAGTAATATTAATTTAAAAATTGCTTTAGTACCCAGAATAGTAACAGCTCCCTTTGTGTCCCCATACAAAATATTGCCATATTTTTTTTACAACCTGATAACTCGAAATGTCTTTTAATTTCTAGCAACTGAAACAGTGCCCATCTCAATTTCTAGTGATCCTTTTCAATAGTACCCTCAGTCAATGTATTAGTGCCTCCAGTGCTCCCTGTCAACCAACAGGCACCCCAGTGTCTGGCAGTGCCGCTAGTCAATTAATCATGGCTCCAATGCCCCCGTCAAGTAATTGTGCTCTCAGTGCACCCCATCATCTAATACTGCTCCAGTGCCTCTCCTTTTCAATAGTGCCCACAATTGAGTAATTGTGACTCATGCACCTGGGCACTGACCTCCCATGCGTGCTATGTCCTCTTGAGGTTTGCACCACAAGGAGTCTCTGACTCCCTGCTCTGCTATGAGACTCAGGTAGTTGCCATTGCCTATGCCACTTCTCCCCACAAGTCTCTGGTAGAAGTGAAATCAATTTCACAGGCAGCAAACAGTGACGCCCATTTCATTAGCATTAACTGCACATAGGGAGCGTTCACACTACCGTCTGTGTCCGACAGGTAGTGTCCGCTCAAAATCTGGCACGGACATTAGGAGCGGACACTAGCTGTGTCCGTGACACTTGTCATTTATTTAAATGGCGATCGGGTGCGTTCTTTTGCACTCCGTGCCCTTCCTTCACTGTCCGCTTGTAAAGATGTCCAACTTTTCCAAGCGGACAGAAAAACCCGACATGTAGGGTTTTTCTGTCCGCTTGAAAAGTCGGACATCTTTACATGTGGACAGTGAAGGAAGGGCACGGAGTGCAAAAGAACGCACCCGATCGCCATTTAAATAAATGACAAGTGTCACGGACACAGCTAGTGTCCGCTCCTAATGTCCGTGCCAGATTTTGAGCAGACACTAGGAGCGGACACTACCTGTCGGACACAGACGGTAGTGTGAACGCCCCCTTATATTGATGTTGTTGACAGAGAATAGTAATGAAGTGGGCAGAGGGCAAATATATCAGCAGGCAAAGTGGTAGTGGTGGGTGAAAAAAAGTGGGCTGAGAAACATCACACAAGCTTAATGCTGGGCCCCTTTCCCGTACTGCCCTGATGACACCTCTGCATTAAATTGATATAACTCAATGAGGTCTCTCAGGCACAATAATAGTGTTAACACTCTTTTGAGTGTTCCCCTCTTCTCACATTTGTATTGTGTTATGCAATTGTTTTTTGTTTTGTTTTTTTTCAGTTCAATTTCCTATGCCAAGTTAATCACTCCTCCATATATACGTTATGTCAGCAACTTGTTTTTCACAATCCATTGTTCTCTGGGTGCCGGAGAGAGCCCAGAATGGTCAAAACAGTGAAGGTGCATTGGAGCAGATTTACTAATACAATTAGACAGTGCAAAGTTAACCAAGACAGTCTCAAACTTATCTAAAGCTGAATAATTTACACTGTCTAGTCTAACCACCTATTTCTTGGCCTAGTTTATAGAACAAAATGCTCTAATATGTTGGCATACAATGTTGCACATTAAACCATGCCTCTTTCCAAAAAGGTCATGCCCCTTTCTGTTAAGGAGAGTTCAACACCAGGAGACTCAATGTCAATCCAGCTACAGTACATCATTCCCATTATCAGCCCCCTTTTTATTTCTCAATCTTAAGCTGGCAAGCCTCAAACATGCTCAATTTAAATAGTTCCAATACATCCAGATGGCTGCCTGTATCCAACTGGAGAAGACCCCTTCTCTCATTGACCGATGTGATTCGGCAAAATGTCACTGTAATGTTCCATGAATGAAATGAATGGCGCTGTCTCTGATGCCCACCCGGCTTTTGACAGGGTTTGGACGCCTTGGATCAACATTCCAGGTCTGCCATATGGTCTTCATCTATGAATATATACCAGGATTGAGCGTGTTTCTTATGCCCCCTATATTGGACACATTCTCCCTTTTGCCTAATTCTTGTCCCTTTGCACTTTAAGTGCTATAATCTGCCACCCTCACCTCCCTCCAAGTTGGTTTTTGTTTGTATACCTTCTTACGTCTTTCCCTTTACTTCTGTATATGCTGATCTCATCAGTATAGCATTTTGTTTTCTTATGTCTTTGTACTGCTTTGCATTTTTATATTCATACTACGATTGTTTTGATGGTCTCTGTGATTTTCCATTGTTGTCATATTTCAATAAATACCTATAAGGGGGCATTCCCATTTGCGCCCTTAGGACGGAAACACGGCAGGTAGACAATGTGAACGTTTCCTAAAATGGACTCGGAATACTCCTTTAACCCTTTTTTTTTTTAAAGTGCTAGTGACTATAATCCAGTTTCATGCAGAGCATTTTAAAGACATTTTCCTGTGCGTCAAGCAGGTATACAGAGCTCTCCTGCATTATATAACATTTAAATGATTCATTTCAAGACACCATATGAAAAGGATTACAAATATTTTCTGCTTGCTAAGGCAATGAGTAAACCAGGTGATAAACTTTTATGTCTCACCTATATTTTGCAGTCAAGCAGTATACATAATGAATACAGACAGGACAGTAATGGCAATCCAAGCTATTTGGAAAATGATCGCACAAACTCAATCTACATACCTGGGAAAGGAACAGTCATGACGTACATATTTGAGGTAATGCATTTTTTTGTGATTGGTTTTCATCAGGAACTCTGGTTTTATGTAATATGTCATGTTTTATTAATATAGTTCAGTAATTCTAATATAACAGAGAGGTGCCAAGAATGGTACAAAGTGCTCTCAGAAAAGATGCAAACTAAAGCATTTACATAGTTATTTCCAATCATTACTAATACTACATAAAGGGGAAGCACTCAAAGAACTTGTGATTTTAGGATAGTAGACATTACTTTTTGTCTGTGTGACTAATGGGACCCTGTCAGGTGGTTTTTCCAGCATAAACTGGCCACACTATGAAATTACTAGACAAGGGTGAATCTGTTTGCAACGAACCAGTTTCAACCCCAATATTCCACACAATTCCGTTTTAACGATTGGAATCCACATCAAATGAACTAAAATGGCTGCCGCAACATGCATTGCTGTAAATTATTATACTATAGGGTTTCTTTAGACCCTGGGGTGTTATATGTGAAAGCCCAGGTAAGTTGATAAACATAAAAAACATTTATACTCTCCTTCCGTTACCTCTTTTGGGACCAAGAGTGGCAAATGTATGAATCTTCCAGCCTCCGCAGCTGAACATTGCAAAAGTAGTAATCCAGGACCCTGCTATTATATTAGTAATAAAGCTTACCATTTCACGGAGCCCCTGTAACCCTAAAATTTACTCCAACAACATATTTTAAGCTTAAAGTCTCAATAACGCTTTTGTGTACCCAAAATGTAAACAAATACTACTGCAAGACAATCCAAAAAACTGCATGGTATACACATTACAACTCAGTAAGAGCAGAATTCTCACTAAGGTTGGGGCTCACAGTGATTCTCTCCCTGAAGATGGCTACATCACTTTGCAACTTCCTCCCTAATGTGAGTGACGTCACATGCAACCACAAGGATGCCGCAACTATAACTTCTACTCACAAGAAAATTGAGCAATGTAGAAGCTGTAGCCCCAACCAATATGGTTCCTGTATTTAGCAGAAGAACATTAAACACACCTCATTAGCATTTTCTAGTAATCTTTCCATGCAAGTCCTCCTTTGAGAGTTATACTAATTTTTGAATGTGAATTCTGGACTATTCATTGAATACTTCAGAATACTGTACTCAGATACTGTCATTCCAATATCTAAAAATAGTAAAGCAGTGTATAAAGTAAAATATAATGCTGCATATATAATTCTAGCTTATTATTGGTGAGATTTAACGTACGTGAACTATTCTCTTCTGAAGGAAAGAATCAATGTCTGCAAGTATTATGACAACGACTCGGATGCATGGCTTATTTTACCCTTGCTTTGGGAAATGAATCTGGACTTTATTCTTCATCGTGTGCAGCAAGTTAAGGTACATCACTGTTATATTTCATGGTACAGACCTACGCGAACAAAATTCTACTGTTTCTTCCACTATTATTTTATCCTTTCAGGAGGCCCTTCCTGCCATCACCGATTTCAAGGAAATCCTGGCTGCTCTTCGGCTATGTAATTATGATCCAGATGAAGTCATTTCAGTGTTCTTTGCTATGTTTGGGGACAACCTTCAAAGTAATATAAATGGACAGCAAAATTTTGAACCAATTGCTCTTCAACGGTAGGCACTATTATAGACCAAAATGGTTTTTTTTTAAGTTGAAATAAACTTTGGATTTCTTTTGTAAGCTAATTTGAGTGTCAGAATTGTTATTCTATTGCTTTTTTTTATCTGTCTATGACACTGCTGTATGTTGTTACTTTATTTTGAAATTGGATAAATAAAACCTGGATAGGTGGGATGTGGGAACTCTTTCGAGTGCAAATGAAAGGAGACTCGGAATTTGATAACCAAATGTATAACTATGTTAGCATATTGATGGAGGGAAACAATAAGGTGTGTGACGTTCATCCTGAACCACACCAAACAGTATTGTGGCAATTTTTTGTGACCTTAGCCGTTATTAAACCCTTCCCATCGGAGGAATTTATAGATTTACACTTTTGACTCCCTGCCTTTCAAACCCCATAACTTTATTATTTTTCTGTTCAGAGTCATATGAGTGCTTAAAGGGGCTCTATCAGCAAACTAAACTAATCCCCCGTTTTAAAATAAAACCCTAAAACAGAATGTGATCTACTTACCCATCGTGCACGGTGGGCGGGCATTCAGGGTCCGCCGTCTTCTTCATCCACGCCTCCTCTTCCTGCGATGTCCTCGGGTCCCGTCTAAGTCGCGAACTGACTTTGCTAAAAAATGGCCTGGGCGCATGCGCAGTAGCCATAGTAGAAGCAGCATGCTCCCATACAGTAGAATAGTCTGACAGGCCACAGACAGTGGTCTGGAACATCCTTCTTTAGGAAAGATGAAGTCACGTAGTGTTTTATGCTTATTGGCAAAAGTTGGAATTGCAAGATTTTTAGACTTATTAAAAACATAGCTCTTAAATTGGAAAATCAAAAACACCACCAAAATTCTCAAAAAATATACAGTTAAGGAGGCGTTCATACTTCTGTTGGATTCCGTCAGCAGTGTCTGTGGCTATTGTCCATACAAGATTTTAGCGACGGACACTAACTGGTCTGTCCAAAATTTCCATTCATTTCAATGGGATTTTTATCTGTCCGTTTGTGTCCTTTAGTGTCCGTATACACCCATGTCTGTTTTTTTCAAGTGGACAAAAAAATCCTACAAGCTGGACTTTTCTGTCCGTTTGAAAAAACAGACAGGAAGTGTCCGTTATTTTTTTTAACATTGAAGTCTATGGGCAACGGACTTCTAACGGACAGTAAATGAGAGCCATCAATTACTGTCCGTTTGTGTCAGTTATGATAGGTGTCCGTTTTGTTTTGGGTTTTTTTAAACGGACACCTTCTGAACGGAATCCAACGGTAGTGTGAACCCTACGTAACAAATAAACATGATTTAAACAATAGATAATTTCCTGTCCACACATACCTACTACTCGACCCATAGTCACCTCCTCCAATTACCTTGAATTAAAGAATCACCCATATTGTTCCTTTACCTCCCAATCAGAGCTCACACCACCAACAGCCCAACCAGATTATATCAACCTATCTCAATCTCCTTATTGCTTCCACTTTCTTCCTGGAGTTACATAGACCTCCTTAGGGGTCTTCATCTGTATGTCACTCTTTGATCATTTGGAGGAGACACAATACTTTCTGGCTAGAGGGGTGAGCATAACACACGGAGAGGGACCCTTTCCAGTCTATTGTTGGACATTGCTTTATTACTGTGGGTGGTATGCTCTACTTATTTGTCTTGCTGTGATTGTGAATTTATTACTTGTTTTTTCAGCTCTACACTTCTCACTTGATTCTGTATAGGAAATACTTTGTCTTAATCTATGCATAGTGTGCTTTCTCTTCTCGTCCCCTATAACTCATGTGAGAATATTGTTGTTGTTCAATATTATAATTATTAATTTTGTCAATAATGAAATTTTTTACAGGTGGTCTGTCTGGGCCATCTGGAGCCTGTTCTCTGTGTGAGTGTGTCCTGACACTGCGCCTAGCATCTTCTCACAGCTAGGGGTTCAAACCTCCCTCAGATGTGTTCCAGAAATGTAAAGGTCTTGGGTTGCTTGAGAAACTATTTTACAGCTACTAATTTTTATATTCACTCCCTTCACAGCGAAATTTCAAAGAAAGATGAAAAAATAGAAGTCTTAAACAAGAAATTGCAGGAAAGGGAGAGTGAACTAGAAACCTTGCGCTTGAAATGCAAATATTTCGAAGAAGAGAAACGTCATCTCATTCAACAAGCTGAGACCTTATATGAGAAAGTGGCAGAATTACAAAATGAACAGGCGAAATATCTACACGAAATATCCGAAATCAAGTGCAAAAATACACAGATGACTGATAAACTGCACAATTACACACCATTGAAAAAAGACGCACTGATAAAAGTGTTAAGAGAAGCAAATGAGCTCAGTATCAGCAATGACAAGTTAAGACTCCTTGCAACAAGTGGTCTGTCAGAGATTGGCCTGAGCATGGAACATCTAAAGAGCACGGTGATGAACCTACACAGCTCCACTAAAGAGATAGAAGAGATTCGCTCACTTTACCAAAGGGAGTCTATGGAGAGAAAATTACTGTATAACCAGCTTCAAGAATTAAGAGGAAATATCCGCGTATTCTGTCGATGCAGACTAGATGACAAAAAGAGAGAGCACTTGGAATTTGTGTCTGATGAAGACCTTGTAGTGAACTGCAACGGGTCCAAGAAGCGGTTCAGATACGATCAGGTTTTTCAGCCACAGTGTACTCAGGTACAATGTATATACTCTTGGTAGATGCTTATCCTAATACATTTCTTCTGTCAGCTCAGGGTCAATTCAGCTTTAACTGAATCATTCAGGACAGAGCAGGTGCCTCTGACACCTTGCTTAAAGGAGATGTTCAGGATGTTCGGTGCTTAGGGGGCAGTGTCACCATGCACAAAATGCTAAATGACATACCGTATATACTCGAGTATAAGCCAACCCGAATATAAGCCGAGGCCCCTAATTTTACCACAAAAACTGGGAAAACTTATTGACTCAAGTTTAAGCCGAGGAGGGGAAATGCAGCAGCTACTGGAAAATTTCAAAAATTAAAATGGTCAGAGTTTTTGGGTGCAGTAGTTGCTGGGTGATGGGGAAGGGGAGGGGGTGTTTTGGTTGGCTGTCTGCCCCTTCCCTGAGCTTGAGGGCTGTTTTTTTTTCCCCCACTTGGAACACAGCTTGGCTGAATATAGGGTATCTGCAGTGCTCCTATTAACCCCTCCTGACGGAACAGGAGCACTGCAGATACCCTATATTCAGTAGGCCGGGCACTTTCAGACACAGGGATATCTAACGTGTATGTGTTTCACAGTCATTTTCTACTTTTACATGTATTCTAGGGAAAGGAGTGATTTAGAACTTTCATTTACTGTATTTTCTTATTTTATTTTTTAAAGCTTTTTTTTTCACTATTTTATGGGAGATTCTATTCATTACTATTGCGGCTGGTCATAGAACCCCCCCCCCCCCCTCCCAAAAAAAAAAAAAAAAGTCTTTTTTCTTGACTCGAGTATAAGCCGAGGGGGGCTTTTTCAGCACAAAAACTGTGCTGAGAAATTCGGCTTATAGTCGAGTATATACGGTATATCATTTGGTTGCTGCTGTGTTTCCAAACAATTTGGCATTTATTTTTTTAAATCTGTCCACCCATTCAAAAGACAGGGCCCCTAGAAGGCTATATGTAAACTAGTTCTGGTTCTGCAAGTGAGCAGGAACCTTTTACTTTCTCAGAGAAAGTCAAGAGCCTAGTTGGAGAAGTAGTGCAAGTTTACATACAAGTTTTCTGCAAGTGTGGCGCAGCCCTGAGTGCACCAAACAGTACATTTGCATAGGGAATAAAAGTTGAATTTCTCAGCAACAAAATTGCACTTTGACACAAGAAATATATGTTAAGTATGTCATTCTACAACAACATGTAAGTGTTCTAAAAGTGGTTGTGTTGATGGTAGATTCCCTTTAACTAGCCTGGTGTTTTATGCATCAGTCTTGCTGTCCCCTTTAACTCCTACCTCAACAAAATGTTGCTTTATTACATAGCATTAAGGGCGGGTTCACACCTGCGCCAGTTCTCTTCTTTCGTGTTTCCGTCTTCTGCTGAGAGAAACTAGACAGGAGGCGAAAACCCGGCAGTCAGTTTTCAAACCCATTCACTTGAATGGGTTTGCAAAGTGAGCACCTGTGAGCATCTTCTGCCTGTCCACGGGGAAACATTTTTTTTTTTTATCACTTTGCATATTATATTATGTGAGACCACTGTGGAGCATTATACTGGGGGGCCTCTGGGGAGCATAATATACTGTGGGGGGCCACTGTGGAGCATATTATACTGTGTGGGGCCACTGTGGGGAACACATTATACTGGAGGGGGATCTCTGGGTAGAATATTATATTGTGTGGGGCCACTGGAGAGCATATTATATTATGTAGGGCTTCACGGGAGCATATTGTATTCTGTTGGGCCACTGTGTGGCATTATACTGGCAGCCCTGTGTGCTCTACCTGTCTCACAGCTCCCTTACTATAATCTTCCACATACGTGTAGTGCTCCATCTCTTTCTCCGTATACTACTGTGCATGAACTGGCCATTGAGCTATTGGGGACTGCACAGTACTATAAAGGATGATTATACTGGAAACATACTCAGTAATACCAGATAGTGAGCACATACGTAAGAGTTCAGTGAAGGAGCCGTGGTATAGGCTATTAGCAGGAAGATGTTGGGTGATCCCTAGGACCTTCAGTCCGACACTGGGTCCTGGTGATGGCACCTAGAAACCATTCCACTGGTGACATTCCAGTCTGACACCACTTTTAGGCCACTAATATCTCATGAAACCCATTTAGTACAATAGTATCACATGCTAGCAAATCCCTTGACATGCTGCAATTCAAAACACAACCACTTTTTGACAATACATAGACAAATATAACTTTGTGAAACAATATCGCAAAATCATGTAGTCTAAAAAGGCTAATTATCTAGTGACACACATATCTAGACATGTCCAGTCAAGAGGAGAAGTAAGGAAGGATTTATCTGTATATGCAAATCTATATATGCAGTGTCTCAATTTGCTTTGATATTTTTAGGATAAATTAAATACTCATATACTTTCAACATTTGTTTGTAGGAAGATGTTTTTGAAGGAACTTTACCTATTATCAAGTCCTGTGTAGATGGATACAATGTCTGCATCCTGGCTTATGGACAAACAGGCTCAGGAAAGACCTATACCATGATGGGAACTGAGCAAAAGCCAGGAGTCAACATAAGGTGACAATTATTACCGCATCTATTTGATATGTATACATAATATACCGTATGCTTTGTTAATATAACCAGTTAAAAGCCTTATAAATAACGAACCATAAATCTAGTCAATACATTTCAGTCTGTGTGTCATGTAGATTAGAAAATCACATCCACTGTTTTATTTTTATTGGTGATTTATTTATATGATTTTAGAATATAGATCTCGGTTGTGGTATGTTTATGGCTGCCAAGTACTGAATGGAAAGTTTGTCTAAGCATCTATCATCTAATCTATCTATGTTTGCAGTCATATTCTAGAAGACAAAAGAACAAGAATTAAAAAAAGTTGAATAAAAGATTTATAATGGAAACACATTAAACCATGACAACAGTGGTGCAGATTTATTAAGACCCCTTCAGACTCCAGAGTATAATGAGTGTAGGCCTAAGGCAGGTGATAAAAAATTAAAAACAGTGTTAATAATCACCTCTCCTGGGCTCCACTGTGGGTCTTAGAGCTTCTTCAATGATCCCACAGACATGGATTACGCCGGCATCATTATGGGTCGTGATGCCAACTTGACCCACATGACATCTAAGGCGTCATTAAAGGGGCCCAAAGTCCCATGCTGAAGCCCAGGAGTGGTGAGTAATACTGATTTTTATGTTTGCTCACAATACAATAATAGCAGTCATGGTTTGGTGGTGTTCATTACCAAAGAAACCACAAGGTGAACCTCGCAAGATTCACCCAACTGCTCCTGCCACAGCCCTACTTATAATAATATAATAATAATAAATTTTATTTCTATAGCGCCAACATATTCCGCAGCGCTGTACAATTTGTAGGGTTCAAATACAGACAGATACATTTCAAAGAAAGTCATTTCACACAATGGGACTGAGGGCCCTGCTCGCAAGAGCTTACAATCTATGAGGTAGAGGGGGTGACACAAGAGGTAGCAGGGGCGGTATTGCTTATGCAGAGGTCAGACACTTCTGTAATAGAGGTGACTGTCATTACACAAACATAAAACTTTATGAGCCATCAACAGTCATGTCCTTTAACATGTGGATGGAGCTTGGACAGATAAAGTTATCCTGAGATGACATCATATCATGTGGGGAAGTGTGGGAGCGGGGACAGAGGAGGGTTAAGGGTTTACGTTAGACATTGTGATAGGCTTGTCTGAAAAGATGCGTCTTTAGTTTGCGTTTGAAGCTGTATCTGATTGTCCGGGGTAGAGCATTCCAGAGAAGTGGTGCAGCTCGGGAGAAGTCTTGTATACGAGCATGGGAGGTTCTGATAATAGAGGATGTAAGGGTTAGGTCATTGAGTGAACGGAGAGCACGGGTTGGGCGGTAGACAGAGATGAGGGAGGAAATGTATGGAGGTGCGGCATTATGGAGAGCCTTGTGGATGAGAGTGATAACTTTATATTTTATTCTATAATGAATAGGCAGCCAATGTAGTGACTGGCACAGACCGGAGGCATCGCTGTAGCGTCTCGCCTGATAGATGAGCCTGGACGCTGCATTCAGAATGGATTGTAGAGGGGAGAGTTTAGTGAGGGGAAGACCGATTAGTAAGGAGTTACAGTAGTCAAGGCGAGAATGAATCAGAGAGACAATAAGTGTCTTTAGTGTATCTCTGGTGAGGAAAGGGCATATTCTGGAGATGTTTTTGAGGTGGAGGTGACATGAATGTGCAAGTGATTCAACATGAGAGGTGAAGGAAAGGTCTGCGTCAAACATGATCCCGAGGCAGCGGGCCTGCTGCCTAGGAGTTATAGTAAGGCCTGAGACTACAATGGATATATCAGGGACAGATCTATTAGATGGTGGAAACAGTAGTAGTTCAGTCTTGGAGAGATTTAGTTTCAGATAGAGTGAGGACATGATATTTGAGACAGCAGAGAGACAGTTGCTGGTGTTCTGTATGAGTGCAGGGGTGATGTCACGGAAAGATGTGTATAATTGGGTGTCATCGGCATAAAGATGGTACCTGAAGCCAAATCTGGCAATGGTTTGTCCAATGGGGGCTGTGTAGAGAGAAAAGAGGAGGGGGCCTAGGACCGAGCCCTGAGGAACCCCAACAGCAAGGGAAAGAGGGGTGGAAACAGAGCCCGCAAATGATACACTGAAGGTGCGGCCTGAGAGATAAGAGGAGAACCAGGAGAGCGCAGTGTCATTGAGGCCAACTGAGCGGAGCATAGTGAGGAGGAGTTGATGGTCAACAGTGTCAAAAGCTGCAGAGAGGTCCAGAAGAATAAGAAGAGAGAAGTCGCCATTGGATTTAGCCATTAGGAGATCATTGGAGACTTTTGTGAGAGCCGTTTCAGTAGAGTGCAGAGTACGGAAGCCAGATTGTAAGGGGTCAAGCAGAGAGTTAGCAGAGAGATAGCGGATTAAACGAGAATAGACCAGGCGTTCCAAGAGTTTAGAGATGAAGGGGAGGTTAGAGACGGGTCGATAGTTAGCAGCACAGGATGGGTCCAGGGAGGGTTTTTTCAATAGCGGGGTTATAACAGCATGCTTGAAGGAGGACATCTCCACTCCTGCCACAGACGTCTCTGCTTTCCCTTCAGCCCATATTACATCCCTGACAGTGACATCCTGACGCTGCTCAGCCTCAGCGACATGATATGGGATGCATAGGGCCCCCTGGGAGGCTGAAGGGGAAGCAGAGGCAGCCGTGGACAGGCATGGGGATGGGTAAGTATTATTCTTTTTTATTATTATTGTTTATATAGCATCATTAATTCCATGGTGCTTTACATACAGTACACAAATATACAAAACAAATATAATACTAACAATGACTGACTGGCACAGTGGGATAGAGGGTCCTTCCCACAGTCTATGAAGTAAGAGGGATAGAGACAGTAGGAAAGGATAGAGACTGTTCAGATGGTGGTGTGGTGACAGTAGTGTTATTGGAGGTTGTAGGCCTTCCTGAATAGGTGAGTCTTTAGTGCCTTCTTGAAGCCTGTGATTGTGGGGTTCAGTCTTATGTGTCTTGGTAAGGAGTTCCAGAGTATGGGGGATGCATCAGAGAAATATTGGAGACGGTTATGTAAGGAGCGGATGAGAGCAGAGCGGAGTAGGAGGTCATTGGAGGATCTGTAAATCGAGCCCATTACTCCAGCATATGGCCTATAAAAAATAAATAAATATTTTTTTTCTTGAGATTTCAACACAGCAAATAATTTGTTTTTATTTATTACTCAGTTGGTACCTATTTTTCTGGGAACTGTACAAGTTAAACGGGTTTTCCCATCTTAGGCTGCTTTCACACGGAGTTAACACTCCGCTCATTCTGACACATAAACATGTTCAGAGTGAGCGCAGTAAAACAGAATCCCATTGAGTTCAATGGGTTCGGTCTTACGCGTGCTACCCATTGAACTGAATGGGAGGCTTTTTTATCTATTGCTTTCAATGTGACACGCGCGTATCTGTTTTACTGCGCTCACTCTAAACGTGTTTACGTGTCAGAATGAGCGGAGTGTTAACTCCGTGTGAAAGCAGCCTTAAGGCTGATTTTTGGTTAGCCACGTGGAGAAATCGCACGGCAAAAAAGGTTTCCGCCATGTGAACATACCCTTTCTTCTCCCTGCTGTTTCTGCAAAATTCCGTTTCTTATGCAAAATAGGATCACGGAGCACTGGGGCATTCTCCCATTGCTACGAGCACCCCCTGTGTCATAACTCTCGGTAACTCTCCACCACCCCTTCTGATCACTTCCCTCCTCCTCTTCTCCGGATCTTCTGCCTTCGACAGGCATCGGACACAGCTCTATATGTATTTCAAACCTCGCCCATGCACAGCCGACTGCCCATGTTCGGGTGGCCTTTTTTAGGTGGTCTGCTACACGAGCGTATTGCAAAGTAATATGTAAATTCCCACTAAATACTTCCAGGCCTTCACTTCACACTTAATGGTTCTGTCCATTTTCAATTCATTCTCACACAAGTGCTGAAAGCACTGCATTCATGACTGTATCCCAGCACTGAAGCTCAGATGTAGTTAGATACATAATTTTAGACACTCAATAACAATTCAGGGCCTCTACAATAGAGAAACAGTGTATTAAAAGTGTCATAGGATTCATTATGGCTGCTGTTGCCAGGAACGCCATCTGCTAATTTATTCCCAGTAGTACATTTTGTGAGGTATCACAAGCTCCTTATGCTGCAGTAGTTATTCAGGGATACAACTACATACAGAACAGAATAACAACAAAGGCTTGAACATGCTAATGCACAATGATTTGCTTTACAGATTGACATTAATTAAATGGAATAAAACAAAAGCACATTTTACAGGAAAGTCATTTTACTGAAGGTCAAGGCTAGTTTCCTCAATATTTATTATATGCTGGGAAAAAATGTCACAAAGCACATTAGCAAATGTTGTTGTTACTTGTAGAAACATTACAAATCATTTTGGTGTAACAATTTGTAACGACATTCAAAGAAAGCCATCAGAGTCTTAAGTAGAGCACTTCAAGGAATATAGGATTGTATAGGAAATTTAGACATTAGTTTGTTGGCGATCTAGAGTTTTTGATAGTACTGCCTAAATAAATAAAAAAAAGTCCCAGGTATGTAGATAACTGATACATAGCGACATAGATTACTTACAGAATTGCAGATTTTAATCTTTAGAATTTAGAGTTTTGTTAAGCTTAAAACATTGTTCCAACAGAACCCAGCTCACCACAGGGGTCACAACTGAGACTAGGCCCATAGACCACTCTCACTACACTAAGGCTGATTAACCCCTTCCCACTCAGCACCGTAACATTATCATAGTGCTGAGTGTATAGCTAAGACAGCCGAGACCTAGGTCTAGCCACTGTAGTAGTAAAATATTTAAACTCCAGTGGCTTAACTCCTCAGACGCTGTGATTAATACTGATCTAAGCATCTGGGTGGTTAGGAGACAAAATCATCCCCCTCCTTCAGCCCACATAGTCCAACCTATAAACCTTCCATGCTGATCCAGTGGAAAGCAAAAATCTCCAGGTCCCTCTTGAAACCCAACACATTTTTAGTCATCAATACATCTTGTGGCAGTGAGTTACAGTTTTACTGATTATAAGCCCCACCTACGTGAAAAGCACTGATTTACAGTTACTGAATATAATATTGTGTGGTGGCAGAAGGTATTACACAGTATACTATCAAATAAGAACTAGAAGATAATTTAGTAATAATGTACAATAAGTTGCAGTACCATTTTCTTTTCAGTATTGCTGAAAAATTATTAAAGGCAGTCTGTCAGCACAAAATAGAGAAATAAACTAATCGCAGTACCTTGTAGGTCTATCAGAACAGTTTACAATTATGTATTTCTTATTTAGGACAGATGCGCCATTCTTGTAAAAATTGGCCTTTTATCCCTACGCAAATGAACAGAAAAGGGCTTTAGGGGCATTGCTTTCCATCAAGGGGCTTCACTATCTGCTGCTGCTCAGCAGCTACCTGAATAAATAATGTATCATTGTAAACTGTGCTGACATCCCCATAAAGTACTGTGATTAGTTTATATCTCAATTTTGTGTTGACAGATTACCTTTACAACTAAAAGTTTATAATCTGTATATTAACCTACTCCAGAACAGATGTTACAACATGTAACAATTGTTTATAGAAGTTAGGGCATTTATTAGAACTAATAGAGCAGTAGATCAGTCTCTCACTTAGTGAGATGTGTGCACGCTCTGTAAATGAATACAGTGTGTAATATAGTAGGTCCCCATAGAATTTAGTGGAGCTGCAGAAAAATGTAAAGTGCTGCATGCTCAGCTCATTTTCTATATTTTGTATACTTTAAGGCCCCACGTTGTAGAAACACTGCTTTTTTTGTTGCAGATTTTGCTGCACTTTTTAAAGCCAAAGCGACAAATGAATACAACAGGAATGGGAAATATATAGGCAGTACCTATGCTTCTCCATTCTGCTCAAACCTCCCCCATGACTGGCTCAAAAAAAAAAAAAAGCAATATCTGCAATGTGGTCTAAAGGGGTTTTCTGGGATAGAAATATTGATGACCAGACCTTAAGGTAGGTCATCTATATCAGAACAGTGGGGGTCCAACAACAGCAACACAATGAATGTTTTCAGCAAGAATGGAACAAGAAGCAGAAAGCTCTATTCTGTGTAGTGGCCAGACCAGAGTATTGCAGACAGTCGCCCATTCACCTGAACAGAAGCTAAAGTTCAGTGACTCAGTTCAGCCACTACACAGAGAACACAACTGTCTGCTCCCTGCTCCATTCTCTGAGCATCAGCCATGGAGACCAGCTAATCTGTAGGGGTTCTGCATGCCGGACCCAATCAATTTTATATTGATAACCTATATTTAACTTGGATAAACCCCTTTAATGGAGAGGGCTACCCTGCCACTTCTCAAATACTTTGTGTATGTTTGGAAATGGGATTACCTGAGAAGTGATTATATATATATATCAATATGTAAGCAATATCTTATTAAACAATTTCAAGTCTCACCATAGTTTCCCTTCAAGTATTTCTCTAATGTAAAATTATTTTCCTATATTTTCCTATAAACTCACAAATCAGAAAAAGTGGAAGTGCACTGGAAATTAATTATTTTTGTCAATTTCTACAGGTCAATTAGGGAACTTCTGCGCATATGTCAAGAGAGACAAAGGATTAAATATGTCATAAGGGTATGTATTAAAATCAAACTTTTATTGTACACTGCATTAAATGGAAACACAGAAGTGCACATTTAGAACTGCCACAGCTTTAGGGCCAATTTAGATGACAATACTCAGGCTGAGGAACCCAGTAAATGTGACATTTGCAAACTGACCACAGTTCAGCTGAACTAAACTCACAGCATCATAGTGATTTGAGACTCTGTGAGCTCCAACATGAACAATACTCACAGCATCATATGAGTATGGCACAGTAGACCCGTGGTAATAATGAAACTCACAGCATTAATGCAAAAGATGGATGTTGTTGGAAATGTGGCCAGTACATGTATAACGTTTACCAGACTAAACAAGGCTGTCTGAAAATGGCCTTAAAGAGGACCTTTCACCATATCCGGGCACAGGCAGTTCTATATACTGCCAGAAAGCTGACAGTGCGCTGAATTCAGCGCACTGTCGGCTTTCCCGATCTGTGCCCGGTGTGAAGAGCTTACGGCCCGGTACCGTAGCTCTTCTATGGTCAGAAGGGCGTTTCTGACCATTAGCCAGAGACGTCCTTCTGCCTCGCGGCGCCAATCGCTCTGTGCTGTGGAGCCGGGAGGAACGCCCCCTCCCTCTGCTCACACAGCTCGTCCGTAGACTAGCATTATCAGGAGGGGAGGGGGCGTTCCTCCCGGCTCCACAGCACAGCGCGATTGGCGCCGCGAGGCAGAAGGACGTCTCTGGCTAATGGTCAGAAACGCCCTTCTGACTGTAAAGCGCTACGGTACCAGGACCGATAGCGCTTTACACCGGTCACGGATCGGGAAAGCCGACAGTGCGCTGAATTCAGCGCACTGTCAGCTTTCCGGCAGTATATAACACTGCCTGTGCCCAGATATGGTGAAAGGTCCTCTTTAAAGTATAGGGACACTGCCAATATATTTGCCGCCATACACTTTGAATGCCACATTTAGAAGGATTGAAATAGGATTGCAGTGGACAACTTGCCAGTCACTACAGCCATGAATCTTACTTTTATTATTTTACACATCAATCTCATGTCTATGACAAACTACTAAATGCTAATGGTCCAAACAACCAGGATTGTAGAGGTAAAAAAGTCTCACTTCAAAAAAGAATGATTTAATATTACATATTATACAATCATTGGTTTTGTATAACGAATTAGATATATAGCTGATTGCATAATTACTTTAATAGAATTTTATTAACGCTAGGTTCACACTAGCGTTCGGATCTCCGTTCTGAGCTTTCCGTCTTCTGCTGGCAGAAGACTGAAAGCTGTCAGAGTGGGTCTGGCCGTGAGCGGCGGTGAGCGTTTTATGCTCTCCGCCACGAAACCGTTTTTTTTAAAAACCGGACACCGAGTACTGCATGTCCAACTCTGTGTCCAATTTTAAAAAAACAGTTTCGCGGCGGAGAGCATAAAACGCTCACCACCGCTCACGGCCGGACATCTTTCAAACCCATTCAAATGAATGGGTATGAAAGAGTCCTGCAGGTTTCCGTCTCCTACCTCTGCTTTGTGCAGGAAACAGAAACCTGCAGAACGGAGACTGGGTGCAGATGTGAACGAGCCAGAAGTGACTTTTTTCCTGAAGGAAAGGTGCTTTACTGCTTCTGTCTGACCACGACAGTCAGCCATTTATAAAGGACTTAGAGTCAGACTAACACCCCACGAAAGTGAGTCACAGCCAAAAAATGCTGCGAAAAAGACAGAGGTGGAAACGCATCGTGGTTTTTTCCCACAGCACTTTTCAGAGAAAGTTCACAGAATATTCCTCAGCGGACTTTCTGCTTCTATTATACCTTTACATAAAACATCAGCATTTCCATAGGTATCATCAACATGCTTCCTTTTACAAAAACGTGAGCATTTTTGAAATCTCAACATTTTCATTGCAGATATTTTTTACAATCTGTGGATGGGATTAGCCAGAATCCCATCCACTTTGCTGGTACTATGTGGGGCCACGACAGGAGAAAGAGAAGAGTTGGATGTTTGGTCAACCAATGCCACAGCCCTGCAACACTGCACAGCCTCTTCTGTTACAAAGGGAGGTCCAGACTTCACAGCCAGACTTCTATTAGAGGGAATAGTGCTGCTTTCTGCACTATTCCATGCAGTTAAAATACACAAACCCACCAGTTTCCACATAAATTGAGCATTTTTAGCCTCCACTGGGAGAATAATGGCCTATGTATCTGTTTTCCATATTTGTCACGAGCTATCACAGAGCATACAGTAAACTAATAGAAATACTGTGGTGTGAAGCTTCAATTGCACGTTAATTTTTTTAATACAAAATAGTGCAGCATATTGTGCAATTCTATTCAGTAGAAATGTTGAGCGCTCTATCCTACAATTTTCCATATTGTATACAGGACCACTACACTGATCCATCCTTGTAGCATGATTTTACCTGATGCTTTTCAGGTACACTCCAGGTAAAATATATAATACAGAGGGTGTAAGGAAACTATACTTGTATACACTCCAAAAGTCCTTACTATTGACCAAAAACAATAATACTTAACTTTTAATAAATATTGTTAAAAAATGTCCAAGATACCCAATCTCCCCAAAATCCCACAGTAACCTCTGAGCAATGGGCTCAGAGGAAAAGGAAGGCGGTGTGGTTACTATAGCAGAAAGAGGCAATAGTGCGCTCTGTTTTCATTTCCATGCATTGCACCGTCATTGCCCTATAATATTGGTACTGTTCTCGCCACACTGTCTAGAATTAAAATACTCTCATGGTCTGCTGGTGGGTTTAACCAGTAAGGTTATTAACTGAGGGTTGGATAGCCATAGTTAGCAAATCACAGATAGCCTAAAGCCGTCTTGTCAATATCATAATAGTCTGGATTGCCATTCAGGCTACCCCTGCATATATCTATATCCCCTACTGGAGCTCCTAAAATGTTCCTCTAATCATTCAACGCGTTTCCCTCTCTCTCTACTTATATCTACTTTGGGGGCCAACCATCGTGGTCCCACGAACTGCGGTTTTTAACGTACATCGTGCATATAGTAGACAGTGTTTATTATCTAGACTCCTCCTGATGAACTTAGATAGAGGGAAACGCGGGTTAAACCCACCAGCAGACCATGAGCGTATTTTAAGTATAGACAGTGTGGCGAGAACAGTACTAACATTATAGGGCAATGACGGTGCAATGCATGGAAATGAAAACAGAGCGCACTATTGCCTCTTTCTGCTATAGTAACCAGACTGCCTACCTTTTCCTCTGAGCCCATTGCTCAGAGGTTACTGTGGGATTTTTGGGGGGATTGGGTATCTTGGACATTTTTTAACAATATTTATTAAAAGTTAAGTTTTATTGTTTTTAGTCAGTATGATATGGTCTGCTTCCACTTTTCAAGGAACATATGAATAGTTAAATATACCCATAGATATAAAGATCTTCACAGCAGATCATAACTTCTAACAGTTGACTACAAAGAATCTTCTCTTCAAACCATGAAGACTAAAGATAAAGGTCGATGATACTGGATATTTGATGCTGAACAGTGGATATTACAAACTGCGGTACATATTTTTCTGTTTGTGGGAATATTGGTTATTGTTAAACTATCTGATGAATATTCTTTCATTTAGCTACCATTATCACCGGCTTTCCTCATAGTTCTCTCTTTTATTTAATCTTTGATTAGATTTCAATGCTAGAGATATATAATGAAGGAATATGGGATCTTCTCTCTCAAAATGGAAACAAACAACTTGAGATCAGATCGCAGGGAAAAGCAGTAACACTTCCTGGATTAACGGAAATGGAGGTTTTGACTGAAGACGATATCAAAAAGATAATGTCATTTGGTGAGAAGAATAGAACAGTGGCATCTACAAAAATGAACACTGAAAGGTAACATTTACTTTTACATACATCTTCCTTTTTCAGCCTTCAATGGGCTCTGTGTACTGCACATCAGGTCACAATGACGTAATATGTGACAAATGGGACCCCCTAGTGGCTGATGAGGGAATAGGAGGCTGTGAGCAGGAGCAGGGATAGATAAGTTAATAGGGGCAGTTACCAGACTCCCACTGCCTATTTAAAGAGCAGTGGGGATCCAGTAGTGCCCTCTGAAGGCAACAATGCTGGCAAGCAGGTGGAAATTTGAAGACGGGCTGGACTTTGGATATGTCTGATCTAGCTGCTGATGTTGAGGAGGAAATTTGAATCAATCTTCCCCAGAATGAGATTCAACTCATCAATTTTTCTGGGATGAACTGCATGCAAATAATAATAATAATAATAATAATAAATGTTATTTATATAGCGCCAACATATTCTGCAGCACTTTACAAATACCCCTCTTTAGAAAACACCACAGCATTCAAATAGAGCTTAAGTCAGAGCTCTGGCCATTGTAAAGCAAATTTTATTTTTCAATCATTATTTAGTATATTTTCTGGGCCATTATATTTTTTCATAAACTTACATTCTCCTGTAAAATGTTTTGATACATCTTTAAAGGGATGCAATCATTAAGGCTAATCTTCTCGTACATTTAGAAGTCTTCTCCGCGCCGCCGTTCCTTAGATACCCCAGTTTTCATTTGTATGCAAATGAGTTTTCTCACAGCACTGGGGGCGGTCCCCAGTGCTGTGAAAAAACTCTCCAGCGTCGGCCTCTTCTTCCTCTGGAATGCCCTCTCCGCTCTGTTTGAGTGCTGGCGACCGTCCCCAGTGCTGCAAGATAACTAATTTGCATACCGATAAAAACCAGGATATCTACGAAACGGTGGCGCAGAGAAGACTTCTAAAGGTAGGAGAAGAATAGCCTTGAGGCTATTCCTACGTGTTAGGGAGAAAAAATGTGGTTTTAATGATAGGATCCCTTTAAGCTCAGTGTTCTATCAATGATTGCAAGCCCTCCATGCCCCAACACAGTAAAGCAGCCCAAGCATGATGATTTTGGTGTTCGTTCTCTTCTGAACATAGATTGTGTATCTTGTGCTACATATTTTTATTTGCAGATGTAGTTGACACATTTTGTACATGACCCCCTGCCCCTATTTGCTTTTTGATGTGCCAAATAGATTTGTGTTATCTGGTTTCCTCAAAGAGAAGAAATCAGTTTAATGCCTGATAGGGACTGTCCTTTCAACAAACTTTCCATAAATGAATAGTACAGGCAATCATAAGAAACATTGTAATATATCTTATCAGAGAGAAATGCCCTTTCCAGCTTATCAGGCTGTTTCCATTCTCTATTCCTCTGCTAAAATAGCTTTGGCTCTAAAAATCACTGCTACAACTGTTTTGAGACAGACTGTAAGGTCACATCACTGAGCTAAATCCTCTCCATTGAAACCTGTAGAGAAAGGCGTCAGCAAAGGAAGGGAGAGCGAGTAGGGCTGAAACACAGGCTTAGACTAATGCTGGAGCTGAAGAGAAATGTTTTATCACAACCAAAGCACTTTACTCACCTCACTACTTCTCTATGTCCTGCATGTTCCTGGGCTGGTTTCTCTTCTCCTTAGCGTGTGGAGTATATGGCAGCTAGTTTCCACTTGACTGTTCAGAGAACTACATACTCCAAATGTAGCCTGCATAGGGGAAAACTGCTAAATGATGCAGAATGTAAACCATATAATGATCAAGTATGGTGTTAATGCTTATGTACACACATGGTAGTTTATCCTGAAAAGTCATCTGAAACCGCAGGTCTTAAAGAGGATCTGTCACCCACATGCTAAATACCATCATTTATTTATCACTGTCCTTGATCAATTTGGTGTTTTTCTTTTTAAAATCTGTCCACCCATTCAAAAGATACAACCCCTAGAAGGTTATAGCTCTGATTCTCCAGGTGGTTTCTCCGAAAAAAAAATAAAAGGTTCTCACCCACATAGAGAATCAGAGCTAGTTTACATACAATTTTCCAGGGATCATATCTATTGAATAGGTGGATGGATTTTAAAATGTAAGAGAGCGTTCACACTACCATCGGTGTCCGACAGCTAGTGTCTGCTGCTAATGTCCGTTCAAAATCTTGTGCGGACATTAGCAGCGGACACTAGCTGTATCCGTGACATTTTGCATTAATTTAAATGGACATCGGGTGCGTTATTTTACACTCCGTGCCTGTCCTTAAGTTCCTAAAGATGTCTGACTTTTCAAGCGGACAGCAAAAACCTAGATGTCCGCTTGAAAAGTCGGGCATCTTTGGGAACGGACACTTAAGGACACCCACGGACTGTAAAAGAATGCATCCGATGTCCATTTAAATGAATGCAAAATGTCACGGACACAGCTAGTGTTCGATGCTAATGTCCGCACAAGATTTTGAATGGACATTAGCAGCGGACACTAACTGTCGGACACCTACGGTAGTGTGAACGCTCCCTAAAACTCTGGATTGTTCGGGGGCACAGCGAGAATCAAATGATGTGTATTATTTAGCATTTTCTACTTGGTGACAGGTCCTCTATAATCTTTATTATTTAAAACATTTGAGAAGGCTATATATTGTTTTAGCACCACTTGCTCTATATACTAGAAATACTTGCTGAAATATTATATATGATATAAAACAAGCAGGAAAAAAAGCGTGGCCTTTAAATAGTGTATATAGTAGAGCAGGGGGTTTCATCTTGTTGTCTTTTGGAAGTCTCAATCATAGAAACCTAGAGGCAAGCATATTTTGGGATGTATAAATGCTCCACCTTACCAAGTCCAGCCCTGACTGCAATCTCAACATGGTATTCTTTAAAGGGATTCTACCATTAAACTACTTTTTTTTCTAATTACCACGTCGGAATAGCCTTAAGAAAGGCTATTCGTCTCCTACCTTTAGACGTGGTCTCCGCCGCACCGTTCCGTAGAAATACCGGTTTTAACCGGTATGCAAATGAGCTCTCCGCAGCAATGAGTATGGCCTGTATGGCCGGCCGGCGGCCATTTTTGGGTAGCCGCTCTTGCAGTTCAATACAGGAGCCGTCCGACGGCCATTATGGGGTAGCCGCTCTTGCAGTTCAATACAGGAGCCGGCCGGCGGCCATTTTGGGGTAGTCGCTCTTGCAGTTCAATAAAGGAGCTGGCCGGCGGCCATTTTGGGGTGTCCTCTCTATGCTCCTGTATAGAACTACAAGAGCAAGAGAAGCCAGAAGAGGCGGAGTTGATGCAGAAGAAGGAGGCGGCGCAGGAAAGAGCTCTGGGCAGCAATGGGGATGCGCTCATCGGTGTTTCAGCGCTGGGGCCCACCCTCATTGCTGCGGAGAGCTCATTTGCATACTGGTTAAAACCGGTATTTCTACGGAACGGCACGGCAGAGACCACGTCTAAAGGTAGGAGACGAATAGCCTTTCTTAAGGCTATTCCGACGTGTTCATTAGAAAAAAAGGTAGTTTAATGGTAGAATCCCTTAAAGTACCAGTGGACGTTATAATGCCAAACACTTGAGAATTGTTCAAAAGTGTAGTGCTAAGAGCAAACTGGCCCAATACAAAGGAAACATGTTACATTTAGGAATGGTGATAACCTTCAGATATTCCAAGTACGGTAGTGAGAACACAAAATAAACCATAGTTATCCACAAAGTATGCCTCCAAATATCAGTAATTATAAAATAATCACGTAAAACTGCTGTGCTACTGCTAGAGCAATCTCCATACATCTGGCAAGAGGATGGTCCATATAATAGAACACCTTTATTCAGTTTCAGGATCCTGCACTGCTCTTTACTAACAGGAACTTACTATCAGCTGGTTGGCAGCCCCTCTTCTTAGGCCAGACTAGACTAGAAGTCTCATATGGCTCCCTAGACACTACGGCTAGCCCTGTAATAGAGGATGTGGCGCCACATATCTTATATATTCTGCTTCCCATTATCAGTAGTCATATTATCAGACATTTAGCAACAGACAGACATAAAGAGTATATCCTGAAGGAACTCAGCTAGAAAGCTTAGGCCTAGATCACATGTGTGCATGGGTGTCCATTCGGGGGACCACTTGGGGACCCCCTGAGTGGAAACCTAATCCACATAAAAAAGTGTTTACCTTAGAAAACCCGCAGACCCCATAGACTATAATGGGGTCCGTGTGGTTTTTGCTTGGTTTCTGCATGAAAAATGTGGAGAGAAAAGTCCTTTCATGCGGAGAGGGGAACGAAATTGACGAAAACAGATGTGAATCGGGCTTTAGCTCTATCTTGACATTTTTCAGAAGAGGTCAGGACTGTGAATTCAGCAGTTCCTCCTGTGTAAGTGCTTCACAGTAAGTTAGAAATAGCAGCAGCAGTTTTGTCAATGATCACATTTCCATGTAAGTGGAAGGGAAATAATTGCCCCATAATGCTACTTTCACTGCATTTTACCTGATTTTCCATGTGGAATTGCTCTCTTTTTTTTCCCCTTCATTAGCCAGTATGGCTTCATAGTGTATTGGCATATAGAACATGTTGTTCCCAAAACACCCTTTGTTCTGTATTTATGATAGAATAACTCAGAATAATGACGCGCTGCTCCTTATTAAAATACATTTTATTATATTGGCATCTATACAGAGAGAGATAAAGACAGGGGTGATTTTCCATCACTCACTTGCACATAATTAACCCCTGAAGTGCAAGCAGCTCATTGGCATCACATTGATTTCTATTAAATTTGCTACAAGCCAATTTTTAATCTCTTTGTAGGGCAGTCATCTCTTTTAAAAGATCAGGGCTGCAAATGAACTGAGTAGTGTGAACCAAGAGATTAATCACTTCCATTGAGTGTAATGGAGGAACCATTAATCGCATGAAGTTCATCTTTCTAGCCATTTATAAAGAATGAACAATTAAAACGGTGGATTGGGGTGAAGTTGGGCAAGTATAATGAATTAGTGGCACAGAAATTGCTTTTGATTCACTGATTTGATGAATTAGTTGTCAAGTTAGTTACAGAAATGTTTAAAGGGGATTCCCAATTGTAGCCCTTCATGGCTGAAATGAGAATATCCGTCTGTATGCTGCAGCTAGAGGTGGCCAGGATTATGGAAACTACCAAACTGGCTGTACTGTGCTCTACTCATAACTTCCATTCACTATGGGCAGAAAGAATATATATATATATATATATATATATATATATATATATATATATATATATACATACATACATATACACACAGTATATATACAGTACAGACCAAAAGTTTGGACATACCTTCTCATTCAAAGATTTCTCAGTATTTTCATGACTATGAAGATTGTAAATTCACACTAAAGGAATCAAAACTATGAATTATCACATGTGGAATTATATACTTAACAAAAAAGCGTGAAACAACTGAAAATATGTCTATTATTCTAGGTTCTTCAAAGTAGCCACCTTTTGCACTTTTGGTCTGTACTGTATATATATATTTTTTTTAATTCAGTCTTTCGAAACGCATAACTATTATTTTTTAATTCAAAGCTGTATGATTATGTAATTTTGCAGGACGAATTGTATTTTATTCTCTCTTTATTCACACAGAATATATACATACAGTCCTATGAAAAAGTTTGGGCACCCCTATTAATCTTAATCATTTTTAGTTCTAAATATTTTGGTGTTTGCAGCAGCCATTTCAGTTTGATATATCTAATAACTGATGGACACAGTAATATTTCAGGATTGAAATGAGGTTTATTGTACTAACAGAAAATGTGCAATATGCATTAAACCAAAATTTGACCGGTGCAAAAGTATGGGCACCTCAACAGAAAAGTGACATTAATATTTAGTACATCCTCCTTTTGCAAAGATAACAGCCTCTAGTCGCTTCCTGTAGCTTTTAATCAGTTCCTGGATCCTGGATAAAGGTATTTTGGACAAACAATTCAAGTTCAGTTAAGTTAGATGGTCGCCGAGCATGGACAGCCCGCTTCAAATCATCCCACAGATGTTCAATGATATTCAGGTCTGGGGACTGGGATGGCCATTCCAGAACATTGTAATTGTTCCTCTGCATGAATGCCTGAGTTGATTTGGAGCAGTGTTTTGGATCATTGTCTTGCTGAAATATCCATCCCCGGCGTAACTTCAACTTCGTCACTGATTCTTGAACATTATTCTCAAGAATCAGCTGATACTGAGTGGAATCCATGCGACCCTCAACTTTAACAAGATTCCCGGTGCCGGCATTGGCCACACAGCCCCAAAGCATGATGGAAACTCCACCAAATCTTACAGTGGGTAGCAAGTGTTTTTCTTGGAAAGCTGTTTCGTTTTGGACGCCATGCATAACGCCTTTTTTTTTATAACCAAACAACTCAATCTTTGTTTCCAAAATGAAGTTGGCTTGTCCAAATGTGCTTTTGCATACCTCAGGCAACTCTATTTGTGGCTTACGTGCAGAAACGGCTTCTTTCTCATCACTCTCCCATACAGCTTCTTCTTGTGCAAAGTGCGCTGTATTGCTGACTGATGCACACAGGGCCGCCATCAGGAATTTTGGGGCCCCATACAGTCTAAGTGTCTGCCCCCCCCACACACACACCATTTTAAAACTACTTTATTTTGCGACATTGCCCCCTGTACCTATAAATGATGTCCCCTGGCGCCTGCAGCAGTCATTGTGCCCAGTGAGCAGTGCCGAGCTCCAGCTCCTCGCATGGGTGCAGTACTACCCGCTCGCCGGCTTCAATACGGGTAGTACTGCGCCTGTGCGAGGAGCTGGAGCTCGGCACTGCTCACTGGGCACAATGACTGCTGCGGGCACCCGGGGGCCGGCACACGGTGGCGGGCCAAAACCGGGCCCCAGGGCCGGTTTTAGACAAAGTGGGGCCCTGGGAAAAACTAAAAGAGGGGCCCCCATATCCTGACATACCAACACCATCATATTCAGTCATTTCAGTAGTCAGGGCTGCACTTCCAGCAGCATTGATATAGTCTCAAAAGATCAGGAATACAAAAAAAATTGTAAAGATATATATAGACACTGCTATATATGTACCGCTATACTGGGGAGAATTATTACCACTATACAGACAATTACCAAACAATACACATCATGTATAGACCAACAACACCTCTATACAGGGACCAGATAGTACACGGCCTCCACACTGTGACAACCTCCACTACATTGCATAGTGAATCAAAGACAATAGCCAAGCACTACACAGACTTCTAACCTAATAAACATCACATCAACTAAAGGGTTTTCTTGCCCCAAATTGATTCTTTTATACTGATAACCTATCTACAGGACAACTCATCGGCATGTCAGTATATAATCTATCTACAGAACAGAATGGCTCATCAGAATGTCAGTATATAATCTGACAGGGTTCGACACCCGAACCCCACACAGATCAGCTGTACTAGCAGCTTCCTGGTGCCAGATGCTGCTTGTGGACAGGATGCCTCAACGCTACTATTCAAGTAATAGGAGCGGCGCTGAAAAACCCAGAAACACCACTTTACAGAGGATGGCGCTGCTGTGCCACTCCTATTACTTGAATAGTTGCAGTGCTGCATCCTGTCCACTATAAGCTGTCAGCACATGGAGGCCGCTAGAACAGACAGACCCAACAGATCACATACTGAGGTCCTGTCCTGTGGATAGATCATCAGTATCAAAAATCAGTTTGCGGCTAGAAAACTCCTTTTAAAATAGTAAATTAATAAAACCCATTTTGCCCATATGCAATAGAAATCACCACCTTTAGTATCACCTTATGAGTTATTATAGCTCCCCCTTATAAATAATAGTCCCCGATTATGAATAATAGTTCCCCCTTAGAAATAATAGTTTGTCTTTATAAATAATACCCCCTCCTCTATCAGGAATAGCTTCCCATTATAAGTAATAGATCCTTCTTACAAATAGCCCCCCTTATAAATAATAATTTCATCAGCTTCATTAATAATAATAATCCCTCCATATGAACCATAATTCCCCAGCTGACCTTATTATTAATAGTTCCTCCTTATAAATAGCCCCTCTTATATATAATAGTTCCCATAACCTTATTAAGGGGGCATTCACAAGGAGTAACACGGCACTGATTCTGCACTATAACTCGCGTTAGAATCAGCGCTGCAAAACAGAATCCCATTGAGTTCAATGGATTCCATTTAACGCACGTAACACATTGAAAGCAATGGGTTAAAAGGCCTCCCATTGATTTCAATGTGTTACGCGAGTTAAAACGGAACCCATTGGACTCAATGGGATTCTGTTTTGCAGCGCTGATTCTTACACGAGTTATCGTGCCAGATTCAGCGCTGCGTAACTCCGTGTGAATGCCCCCTAATAATAGTCCCTTCTTTTATATATAGCTCCCTCATTAATATTCCCCACCCGCCTTATTATTATTATTAGTTCCCTGTAATAAATAATAGTTCCACCAACCTTACTAATATAAGACCCTCCTTATTAATAATAATATTAATAAGGCTGGGGGAACTATTAGTAATGAGGGGGGGCTAATAGTTCCCCCAGCTAGTAAGTAATATATCCTCCTAATTATTAATAATAGTTCCTCTGTCTATATATATATATATATATATATATATATATATATAAACTCCCTCCCACTCCCAGATTTATTATGAATAGTTTCTTTTTATACAAACTCCCCCCTAGACTTATTAATAGTAGTTTTTCCATATATATATACACACATATATATATATATATATATATATATATATATATATATATATATATATAAGCTAGTCTATGGGGACTATTATATAAGGGGGTATGTATATCCTATCTCCCCATCATTATATAATAGCTCCCCTAGGGATATTATTAACAATAAACCCTCCTTATAAATAGCCCCCCCTCCCCTTATGTTACTCTGAAATTATTAAAACTAATCCCTGTTAGTAAATATCTGACCCCCTTATCATTAATAGTCATTTCATTTCTAAAAAAAAAAATAATGAAAGTTTCCCTCACCTTCCCAGGCTCCTGCTGTGTCCTGGGGCTGAAGTCTCTCTTCCTCGGCAAAGGACCTGTGATGACGTCACTAACCACGCCCCCTCACAGGTCTTTTTGCCGTTTTCTATGCAGTGACACCTATGTAGAGCAGGGACTACAACGTCCTGTTCTATCACAGACGTCAATGGCCACGCTTGAAACTAGGGCTCCCCAGGTCCGGACTCACTGGGCACAATAACTGCTGTGGGCGCCAGGGCCCGGCACACGGTGGCGGGCCAAAACCGGGCCCCCCTCATTTTTCAATTTGGCCGGGCCCCTGACGCCAGTAGCAGTAATACTGCCCTATCGGCGGCCCTGGATGCACAGTGACACCATCTGCAGCAAGATGATGCTGCAGCTCTTTGGAGGTGGTCTGTGGATTGTCCTGGACTGTTCTCACCATTCTTCTTCTCTGCCTTTCTGATATTTTTCTTGGCTTGCCACTTCTGGGCTTAACAAGAACTGTCCCTGTGGTCTTCCATTTCCTTACTATGTTCCTCACAGTGGAAACTGACAGGTTAAATCTCTGAGACAACGTTTTGTATCCTTCCCCTGAACAACTATGTTGAACAATCTTTGTTTTCAGATCATTTGAGAGCGGGCTGTCCATGTTCGGCGACCATCAAACTTAACTGAACTTGAATTGTTTTGTAGAAAGAAATGGTCCAAAATACCTTCATCCAGGATCCAGGAACTGATTAAAAGCTACAGGAAGCGACTAGAGGCTGTTATCTTTGCAAAAGGAGGATCTACTAAATATTAATGTCACTTTTCTGTTGAGGTGCCCATACTTTTGCACCGGTCAAATTTTGGTTTAATGCATATTGCACATTTTCTGTTAGTACAATAAACCTCATTTCAATCCTGAAATATTACTGTGTCCATCAGTTATTAGATATATCAAACTGAAATGGCTGTTGCAAACACCAAAATATTTAGAACTAAAAATGATTAAGGTGCCCAAACTTTTTCATAGGACTGTATATATCTTTTTCTTTTTTAACTTGTAGACCCCCTAGGGGTCTGATCACTAATATAATACCCTGCAATGCTAATGCATTGCTGCTTAACGCAGCCTGTAATACAGGGGCATAGTTAGCAAGGACTTGGCCACCCCACGGCCTTTTTTCTGGCTCCCCACACAGTATAATGCCCCATTTACACACACTATAATGTCCCAAAGTGGCCTCCAGACAGTATAACATCCCATAGCGGCCTCTCCACACAGTATAATTTCCCATAGCAGCCCCTGCACCCAGTATTATGTCCCAAACTCGCCCCTATGGTGTTTGTTGCAAAAATTTCAGAGTACACCACCCACAAAATATTATTATATTCTGGGGTCTTTTCAGACGCCTGTGTATAATGATCAGAGGCCCACGGTAGGTGACAAACCAGTGTTACTTACCTCTCTTAGGCTCCAGAGTGACTCCCTGTTGTTTTTGGCCTTCTTCCATGACATCACAGATGTGGGTTAAGTTGGCATCATTATGTGTTGCGATGCTAGCCTGACCCACATGACATCTGTTACCTCACTACAGAGGCTCAAAGACAGCATGGAGTTGCACTGGGGTTGAGGAGAGGTAAGTAGTGTTACTTTTGGTTTTTATGTTTTCTCACCTTCCCTGGACCTTCGATCATTATACTTGAGGGTCTAAAGAGACCCCGAATATGATAACGGTATTTGTTGGGGTTCCTAACAATGCTTGCTAATGCTCATGGTCACCTCTGCTTCAACTTCTGCCCTCCAGGGGGCTCCATTGTGTCCCATATCATGTTGCTGGGAAACACCCTAGAGGGCAGAAGGGGAAGCTGAGGCGGTCGTGAGCAGGAATGGAGATTGGTAAGTAAATAGGGTCTGTTACCTGCTGGGATTACTCCAGCAGGTAACAGTCTATTAAAAAAAAGAAAGTAAAAAAAAGCAGTAGGAGCCTACTGAGCTCCCTAAAGTCATGGGCCCGTGGCAGCCACTGCTGTAATAGAAGTACATTGATAACAAGCCTATGAACCTTCAGAAGGCTTCCATCTGTCATAGTAACAGATCAACACCCTCAGATCTCGTTCTGGGGGATAGTGATGGTCTTGAACTTGGCAGCGTAAATGTGCTGCTGGTAACAGGATGCCTTGGTCACATTTGACATAGTCACCTGTAGGACTACTGCCCGCAAACAGTACAGGCTTTGCTTATAATAACAATAATAACAATATTTAAAGTGTAACTCCCATTTTCTTTTTTTGGTGTCAGGAAGGGGGTGTGGTAAACATTTTGGTAATATACTTTATTAATCTATTAACCTTCCTTTTAATAGAAAACAGCTGAAGCAGCTGTAGAGCTGAAGCATTTACCAAAGGGGCATAGTCGCTTCAAATGGGTGTATCTCTGGTTTTATACCATACCGCCATGAAAAAATAAACTGCTGCATATTAAGTTCAAATTTCCGATTGTGTTTTTACCTAGTGATATCTGAGGTTCTGTTATAGCTAGTTATGATGCCAGAGCCATCTGTCTAGGTGGTATAGAATTGAAAATACAGCCATTTGTAGTGACCACCCAGTGCACCCACCCTTTGGAAAATGCTTCAGCTCCACATATGCACAATACATTTGTATACGGACTTTTCTTAGTAACAGCTTAGTTAGAGGGTTGCTAAGGAGAATGTTACAGACTGTTTTATAATAAAAGTTAGAAATGTTAATAAAGTACTGTATATTACAATGGTCACTAAACACCCCAACAAAATAGCAAAAAAAAAAAAAAAAAGAGTTCCACCACTTTAAAAATCTGACACCCACTTTATCATTATAGTCTAACTCCCTTTTTTTGAGGGGAGATAAAAAACTAAACTAAAAAGCTATTAGAAGTGCTGCTAAATTCCGTTCAGGAAAGCAATAGCTGTCATGGCTCAGGGAAACAAAATTACAGGTACGTATAATTAACATTTCCCCCTTCACCATTGCAGCACCACTGGAAAGAATATCAGACATAAGGGATTAGGGTGGGACAGTGGAAGAAAGGATCTTTTTGTCCAAAGATAGATCAGACACAATAGCCACATCCAAACGATATGGACAAAAAAACATGTGTACGGAAGACCAGGTACAGTAGATTCCCAGCAGATCTGATCTATCAAAGCTTCCTTGTGCTCTGCCCAGTAGGTGGCCACAGCCCAGGTACAGTGAGCCTTTAACTATGGTGAAACAGGAACCTCAAGTGACTCAAAGGATAACTAGATAACCTGTCTTAATTCACCTGACCATGGTACCTATGCTAGCTTTGACACCCCTATTTAGGCCCCTGAATAAGATCAAGTGTTTCCTAGTTATTTCTCCATTCAGAGGTATTGCACCACATATTTCCTGACATCCAGACTGGAATTCCTTCTCCCGAGTGAGTATTTTTTTTTATGTTTCACCTTTGTCACCTTCTGTGCAATTCATGCATTTCTTTTAATGGGATTATTTGGGGGTGTCAGATCCCTGCCAATCTAATATTCCTTATGATAGGCCATCAATCTTAGAAACCGGTTAACCCCTTTAATACCACTGTCCACTAAGGAGTATAATAAATGTTGTATGGTGTACAGAATTCAGTGGGGCAGATCCAACATATTGATCGCAACTTTATTTTGGCATAAAATTCACGAAAAGCTGGGGAAAAATAGTACATCTAATTTTAGACCAAGTTTTTTGACTCCCTTGAAAAGCGGGCCTGATTTGTGCAAGTAAGTGTGATATATGGAAAGGGGAGTGGACTAAATATGCCAAATCTTGGTACAAAATTCTGAGGCAAAGTAGGGCAAATAGGTAGCATGAATTTAGATCTAAAACTTAGTCTAAAGATGCTCCAAATTTATCATCCAGCATCAAACACTGTGATAAGTCTGGCACATTTTCAGACTGCTTGTCTAAGGTTACATTATCAGTAAATAGGGCCGTTGTTTGTCTGTACAGGAAAATTGATATTATATATAAACTGTTTCCTCAGCTCTCGCTCTCATCTCATTGTGATTTTTACACTGAATGGAGTGGACACCATCTCAGGAATTGTATCAAGCTCCACACTTACATTATGTGACCTGGCTGGATCTGAACGTATATCGAAGACCGAGGCTACAGGTCAGCGTCTGGTGGAGGCTGCTGCCATTAATAAATCTCTCACATCACTAGGACAGGTATTTCTATTTTTGTACTTTACTTTATGCACCCTTTCTGTATGTACAAAGGATGAAACTTAATTCTGCAAGTGTATAGTGAATATTGTATATTGTCATTAGCTATGAAATAACAATCAAAGTTCATGACATGTGCTCACTGACACATTCTCATCAGAACAGACCTCCTGCTATTTCTTCTTTTGACAAATAGTGCCACCTAGTCTCAAGCCTCGCTGCCTGCATCTCCTCTAGGCAGCAGAGGTAACAAGGAATGGAATGAGCTACAATTGATATCCTTGTAAATAAACCTCCCAATAGAGCATTTGCAACAAAGCTGTATCCATCCTCCTATATTTCCTCATACTCTGTTAATCCGGGGCAATTTTTATTGGCTAATGGACAACAAAAGTCCTTCTGCACTTCCCACATCCATTCTCTGATGTGTAATAGAAGTTACATTGTATTTTTCAGCAGGGTCATAGTAGATATTGTGTCAACAAATCAAATATAAAATACTCTGCTCTCACTCTCATTGCTTTTCATTACGTCTTCACAAGTCAATTCACTTGGATGAATCGCATCGGCCTTTCTGATCTGGATTGTCCCAGTCGTAGCTTTCCCTGCCAGAAGGCATTCAACAGATTCAATTGTTTCAGCACATCAGTTAACTTGGAGAAGCTACAGCAGTAACATTTCTGCTGGGGATCAGCAAGCAAAAAAAAACCCCAAAAGGAACAGGCACAAAAAAAAAATGAGAAAAATAAATATAGGGGTTTCTGTCTAAACCTTCTAAAAACATTACATGTTTCTAAACAACTTACTTATATTCACCAAGGTTGAGCCTACACTGTAGATTCATTTAGTAACTTGCAACATATGAGTATCTGCCTAACTAGCAGTCTCCTAATATAGAAGTATCACAGTACTCTTTCAGGCCTTATGCACGTGTCCGTTATGGATCCATAATATGGTGCCCTTAGAAAATCAATGGGATCATACTATACCACTTCAAGTGTATTTCTTATGGAGTCACAGTAGCAGATTTACTAACTGGCCTGCACCAGAAATGTATCTAAAGCTGCACCTCAACTGAGTGAATTTTAGGCACCTCACCTCCTGCACCCCATTCTCCACTTTTTAAGACAGTGGGGGTTAGGAAGGGAACCTAGGTACGCCAGGAAAGGGACACCTCAGTCTGTTAGATATGCTGTAGCTCATGCCAGAAAACTTGTGTAATTTATAGTAGAAATCTATAGCAGTCCCTGATAACTGTGGCACATCTAGTGCCTGGTGGAGAATATATTAAGACTTCTGTATTACATTGTGAAGCATTGCTTGTAGAGGAGAATACTGCTCCTCACAGACTCATCATACCACAAGGACATCTGCCACACTAGTTCACCAAGAGATGGCGTTTAGGACTTAACAACATACTATTATAAACTGATTACGACAGTAAGCTTCTATGCTTCTTTATGGGTTGTTGCTAGCTGCCTGCATAATAGCTTTTAGCCCCTTAATGATAGGATTTCTATTGAGAGAGCTCAGAAGCTAAGAATAGAGCCAACTTTTTTTTTTTTAGATGCCACAATCAATTGCAATCGCAGCATCTAAACAGTGTTGCGGTCATTTGGGGGGGGGGGGGGGAAGGGTGAATGGTTACAATGACACCTGAGTGCCCGTTGAAGGTTTACAAACGTGTTATTATAAGGCAGTTTGTAATAGATATCAGCAATTTATACCATATTGCAGAACTGTACTGCATAATACATATACTGCATAGTATAATACAGTAGTATAGCATTGTATGACCCCCTAGGCCATTGATGGCAAACCTTTCAGAGGTCGAGTGCCCAAACTGCAACCCAAAACCCACTCATTTCTAGCAAATTTCCGACACAGCAATTTAACCCTAATACTGAGCAGATCCACAATTGTGGACAGTTATGGCAAAATACAATTGGGTTAATGGGGCTTTACAGAGCTTTCAATGATTCAAACAACTTTGTACTGAAAGGTAAAAGTTTGTATTTGGCATCATTGTAAACAATTAATGTTCACAATTTACATAGCATAGGATCTGTTATATAGTGACTGTGCAATATTATTACAGCCTGTACTAATATCACGTCTGCTATAAAGTAGATACTGTGTGAGATAAATATTGAATTTACTCCACAGTGGCCTCCCACACAGTACAATCTGCTCCATAGTGGCGCACAACACAGTATCATATGACCCACAGTGGCCCTCACACAGTATAATATACCCAACAGTGGTCCCCCACACAGTATAATATACTGTGAAGTTGCCACTACACAGTATAATAAACTCGGCAATGTATAATATACTGCTGTACATACCTGCAATCCCACGAAGTGCAGCTGGAGGACTTCCTTCTCCCACCAAAATGCAGGCGCTGATGAATGACGTTATTGTGCCTGCATCAGGCAGAAGTCACAATCTTCTGTCAGTGTAAGCCATAGTTTACACTGACAGTTTTCAGTTGTATATGCATTTGCACAGACACCTGAAAAGAAGCGCCTGCTCACTTGGGGATCTGAGATAGCTGTCCTGGATTCCCCATTAGTGAGCAATTCAGGAGCCTGGCTAGGACGACGGCATGCATACCCACAGAGAGGGCTCTAAGTGCCCCCTTTGGTATGTGTGCCATAGGTTCACCACCTCAGCTCTAGGGTCTAGGGCAGTGATTGCAAACCTTTTTGAGACTGAGTGTCCAAACTGCAACCTAAAACCCAATAAATTATCGCAGAGTGCCAACATGGCAATTTAACCTTAAAACTTTGTGGATCCACAATTGCAGACCCAAAAATTACAGGCGTGTGAATGGGGCTTTACAGAGCTTGTACTGAAAGGTATAGGTCTCTGCATTTGGTACTTTTGAACAATTAATGTGCACTACTTAAATCGCACAGGATCTATTTTATAGTGACCGTGAAATATTATTACAGCCTGTACTAATATCACGTCTGCTATAAAACAGATACTGTGTGAGATAAATAGTGAAGAGACCCCACACAGTACAATCTGCTCCATAGTGGCCACACACACAGTACAATCTGCTCCACAGTGGCCCTCACAAAAGATTATATATTCCACAGTAGCCCCCTCCCCACACAGTATTAAACACTCCAAGGTAGCCCCCCTCCCCACACAGCAGAGCAGATTAAAATATTTTTTTGTGAAAAGATTCAGCGCAACTTCTGATACAACTGATAACTGAAACATCAAGAAGGTAGTCCTATCAGTAACTGACAGCTATCTCTGTATGCACCATTATAGTAGGGAGGCTCTAGCAAAAAAAAACTATTGGCACAGGTCGCGTGTCTGGTCCCTAGAGACTCTTTTAAGCAATTTAACTTCATCATAACTTGATTTATATGGCAAATCTACACATAAACGTAGCTTGAATATATTGCAGAGACCCAAAGCCCACAGAGGAATGTCTTTACTTGATTATTACCTAAACTTTTTGGCTGGGCAGTTTTGATTGTGGACCCATAACATAGACTTAACATCTGTTGCATACTATTTAGCAGTACATATAGGCATTAAAACTTTATGGCTGGTGTTAGAGAAGCTTACCATATTCCCTGCTGTTTCTTACTGCTTCATAAAGTAGCAATGCAGGTGTGGAAGGCCGCTAAGGAGATTTCACATTACCACCCCATGGTGAAATTCTGTTTCCTTACTTAAAGGCCATGGAAGAGGTGTCACTCTGGAAGTCATATAATGTACTCACTGTGATATATACCATGGCGGTGCTCTTAGATCCTATTTCCAACTATAGACATTTTTCAACTGCCCAGCACTTCCTTTTAGCTTCAACTGAAACATGAGTTGCAGGATTTCATGTCAGACATTACAATAAATACAATGCAGTAATACTCACAGGAGAGGTCTCCCCAGATTTCCCGTCTCTTCGCTTTGGACTGCCTTGACTACGTTTGAAGCATAGACATCTTTGACTCCTCACTTCTCCACACACCCAACGAGGGAACATAATAAACACGGTTACCTCTCTGGGATTCAATGTTAAAGAGGACCTTTCATGGGTTTGGGCAGTCTGTCATGAACGGCCTTCTTCCCAGCAGTGCCTATAGCACTGTACTGTGAGACCGGGAAGGAACGCCCCCTCCTTCTGCTCACAGTACTCATCCATAGACGAGTATTATCAGGGGGGGAGGGGCGTTCCTCCCTGCTCACACTGTACAGCGCGATAGGCGTTGCTGGGAAGAAGTACGTTCCTGACAGACTGTCAGGAACGTCCTTCTGACTGTAAAGAGCTACGGTACCGGTACCGATAGCTCTTCACCCGGGGCACAGATCATGAAAGCCGACAGTGCGCTGAATTCAGCACACTGTCGGCTTTCCAACAGTATATAAAACTGCCTGTGCCTCAAACCCATGAAAGGTCCTCTTTAATCCTAGCAGGCTTTGAGCCTATATGGTAATATCCCAGAACATGTGACGTCTGGGCATTACCATATAGGCCCGAAGCCTGCGAGGATTAACATCGGATCCCAGGGAGGTAAGTAACACTGTTTATTATGTTCTCTCACTTCCCCTGGGGCTCCGATTATTATACTCGGGGGTCTGAAAAGACCCCTGAGTATAATAATAGCGGCAGTGGGATCGCAGCCTGGCCCAGGCCTATTCACTGCCTGCCTCCGCGGCCTATAGTACAAGGGGAAGCGGGAGCAGCAGTGCGCAGGTCCGGGGAGGTTGGTAAATAGGCCGCTACCTGCTGGAGATACTCCAGCAGGTAGCGGCCTATTATAAAACAAATTTTTTTTTTATTATACTTACCAATCACGCAGTGCTGCTCCTGCTGCCTCCGTGATCCTCTTCTTTCGGCCGTCAGACGTCTACGTATCAGCGTAGGTGGCGTGATGACGTCGCCTACGCTGATACGTAGATGTCTGAACCAGCGCAAGGAGAGCAGCAGTTCTCCTGCGCTGGTTCAAAGAAAAAAAGTAAAAAAAAAAATAAAAAAAATCGCCCTACCTTTAGTATGTAGATTGCCTCAGTGGTTTCTGAATAAGTCTGTTTTTATTCATATGCTAATGAGCTTCCGGCCAGCACAGGAAGTTCCCAGCAGCACTCGTCTCTGCTATTATCTCCTATGTGTTTGTGTAAACAGGAAGCTGAGTCATCATCATCAGCAGCCTGTGCAGTATACACCCATAGGAAACAATAGCAAAGAGGGTGCACGATGCATCGTGCATCAGTCTAATTAGCATATGAACCAAAACGGACTTCTTCAGAAACGACTGAGGCAATTTACATACTAAAGGTAGGTGTGGAATAGCCTTTCTAAAAGCTATGCAAAGATGTGATTAGTTAAAAATTACTTTTCCCAATGATAGAGCCCCTTTAAAAAAAACAAAAAAAAAAAAACATTGTAAGACAAGATGTGTACCAGCTCTGACCTGTCTTAAATGTCTTCCACTTTCAGAAGACAAAATTTAAAGTACATATCGATAAATATCTCTTACAGCTGAGACTAACCAGTCTCCTGAGACAGTTTACAGGATTCCTTCGTCCTGGCTGTGACACTTTGATACATTTAGTTCTTTTTGTGCTCACTTGTCAAACACATTTTAAATGTATTAGAGAACCTGTAGTCTACTCAGGTAGAAAATGTATGGCTGCCTCCATTGTGAAACTGTTACTTTATATTTCAGTATATTAATCCCCCAATGCATCCAAATTGTGTTGTCAATTTTCTTGCCATTTTTGTGGTGTGTGCATTATATTTAAGGTTCAAATGTTTCATTTAGAAAACCCTGCAGACTGACATGAGTGAAAGTTTCTCTCTTGCTTTGCTATATCTATCCTGTATATGCAATTTCTGACATTTCATTTTTATAAATAATATTAATATTACTGATTGTACTATACAATAGTCAATCAAAAAAATTTATTTTGTTTCTATTGCTTACAGGTGTTTACAGCCATAAAGACCAACTCGCTCCATGTACCCTACAGGAATTCTAAACTTACCCATCTCTTGCAACCCTCGCTCAGTGGTCAGGCAAAGGTAAAGCATCAAAATAGACCTTCTGATATATGTTAGTTTTGTTTGGTTTCTAGTAGTTTTCGTTAAATGGGTTGCTCAAGACCTGAAGATAATTGATATGGATGACCTGTCCCTGTAGCAGCGGCGTCTGGAACTGCAATTTTGCTCCCATTCATCTGAATGGGGACAGAGCGGCTTCTGGCCGTATATATAGTATATGGCTTTGGTTGGCCTAAACAGCTAATTTGGATAGGGTCTGGATGTCAGACCCTGAATGATCTGATACTGATGATCTATCTTGTGGAGGCTTGAAAAAATCCACTTATGGATCAACATAGAAAACATCATGCCATCACAGGAAGTTCTTCCTTGATTCTCTGATGTGACGGGAGAAAAGTGGCTTAGAGCTAAAATGTGAAATAGATTCGTATGGGTAAGACACTGATACATTACGCATATGAACCTTGCAATTCTTGTTTTCTGAGAGGACAACCCCTTTCAAGTTTGAATGAGTCTTAAATGGTCAAACCAACAGCTTTTGCCTTACTTTTGAAGTATTAGCTGGGACTTGAGATAGACTGTCAATATTAGATTAGGACTAGGATGTAGACTTGTAATACCAGGCACAGTTGCTACTAAAAATATGAAACTGTGCCTGGTAAACAATAAAGGAGTCATGACACTCACTGGAGCACTGCAACCCTTTCAAATAGCTAATCTTTGGAGTGTCAAACCAAACCCCCACTGAATTAGTACTGATAGTCTGTCCGTAACAATAGGTCATCCAATTGGTAGTCCTAGATAAACTGTTTAGAGGTCAGGTGTTAACTTTGGAAGTATTATATCCAAGGGTGTTAGCCTCTCCTTCAATAGAAAGGTGACATACTGAAGGTGTGTAAACATATTAAATATTTTAAGTGAGGCTGTTCAAACATCTGTAGAACTAGCAACTGAGGAAATCTATTATGGCATCATTATATTATCAAGAATTTACTTGTTTCTTTATTTTAATGCTAGTATCAGAAACTAACTTAAAGGGGTATTCCCACGTCGCATACTCACCAGTCTTCGCTGCTGTAAATTCTTCTTTCTTCCTGCTTTGTTGCGTCATTGGTGGGCGGGGTTACATATGCAAAGCCAGCGGCGAGAAGACGTCACTTCTATGCCGCTGGCCTTGCGCGTGCGCTCCCGATGCAGCTAGGTATCAGACGTACAGCCTTCACAATGCAATACAGACCCGGCATCCGCTGTAATAGAGAGGCGGATGCCGGGGAGTGTTAGACACCGGCACAGGTGCCTGCAACATCGCTATGCTCCTGCATGAAGCCAGTAGCGGCAGGAGCGATGCTGCTATTCCATTCCTCTGCCCCCTCCGGAATAGCAGCATCGCTCTTGCCGCTGCTGGCTTCATGCAGGGCAGGAGCGTAGCGATGTTGCAGGCACCTGTGCCGGCGTCTAACCCTCCCCGGCATCCGCCTCTCTATTACAGCGGATGCCAGGTCTGTATTGGCGGCCCCTTTCCCCCCCCCCGCCAAAGTGTAAACCCCCCCCCCCCTCCAGGCTCGGTCCCTGCACTTAGCCCCTCCTCCCTCCCCCCTGAGAGCAGGCAGATACATCACTTGACTTTTGACCAGATAAGTCAAGGGATGTGTCAACAATGAATTGAATAAAGTGATATAGTGGACAAACAAAGCAGATTTGCTGAAGCAGTGTATTTAGGAAAAGTCTTACATCCACATTAACAAGCAGTATAGATAGGATCCTTGTGATGGGACAACCCCTTTAAATATGTTGTCCAGGCTAATGTATAATTTTCTAATTAAGCCGAGGGAGGTGGAAAAACAAAAAATGAAAAAAAAAAAAACCAAAACATACTCACCTGTCCCCAGTGCTCCAATTCAGTGGTCCGGTCCTGCAGCTCAGCTACTTTCTTGCTGTGGAATTTCTCGCTGGCTGTGAAGTCCCAGTTCTTTTCTGCTGAGGCAGCTAATTGACCTCAACACTGATGTGCGGTGAGTACTCCACTGGAAGACAACAGCCGAGCTGCAGAATGGGTCCACGGGACGAGGCACCAGAGCAGCGGGGACAGCTGAGCAGGTTTGTTTGTTTTTCTTCACTTCTCCAGGCCTAATTAAATAAATAAAAAATTTAACCTGGACAACCCCTTTAATTTTATATAAACATTTTTACCACCATGCATAGTCTTTAGATATAGGGCAGCAATTAAAACAATAGATTTTTTTTTCTATTGCTGTTGCTGTGGTTATATCCTTGTATTTGTATAGCAGAGATGTGGGCATATCAGTGCACACAGTCATGGCAAACAGAATAAAAATCTTCCATGTAAATGGCTAGCTTGAATATGCCTAGACTGTATGGAAATAGATGGGCATGGTAAATACACTTTTTTTTTATACAACCACAACTGACAACACCTATAAAATTATGATGAAGGACTCAACTTGTGTATGATTATATTAAATTGGCATCAGCAAGAACAATAAAACATAACTTTTAAATATTAAATTTTATATATACATAACTGGCATTTAAAAACTGTGGCAAAAGAACCAAATATTGTCCAGAACTTGCCTCCATATGGACAAATAAATTAGTCTCTAAGTACCAAATGTCTCATAATCAAATGTGCAAGTTGGCTATTCCAAAAGTCCAGATATAGAGCAATTAAACTCTGTATATCATCCAGGAAAAGAAAGTTAAAAGAAGAACAGTCTTACCATTTGGAGGGTACATATGTTGAATACACGGTCATAACAGGAAATCATCAGCCCCTGCTCTTTCAAGGGCAGTCCCTGACAATCCCTGTGGAAAGCTCTAACTTGTCCCTAAATGCATTTCATCCCGGAGCTATGCGGGATTCCTTAGAGGAGCACTAAGTACTACACATTGAAGGTAAAGTCCTGTTAAGGCATCAACTAAAGAACGACTGGTAACCTGTCAGAGGATTAGACCATATATCGACTGTCACTAAACAGCTGTGAGCAGCTGTATCAACACTGCTTACCTGTAATATAATGTATCAGACTCCACCCCCTACACTGGGTACTAACAGACTAATTTATTTCTTCATATGGAGGCAGGCTCTGGTATGGACAACACCAGTGACTCTGTGTGTGTGTGTATATATATATATATATATATATATATATATATATATATATATATATAATCATAACATCTGACTGTTATATTTCTTTCTTTTTTAGGCATGTGTTTTTGTGAACATTAGCCCTGATGTAAAAGACCTAGCAGAGACACTAAGTTCACTTCAGTTTGGTTCATCTATCCAGCAAATAGCCCTTGGCAAACCCACTCCTCATTCTTCCAACATTAAGCTTGGTCACTGAAGACATGAATGCAAAGAAACTAACATAATTAGTAGAGATGAGCGAACAGTGAAATATTCGAGATTCGATATTCGTTTCGAGTAGAGCCTCAATATTCGACTACTCTATCGAATATCGAATTTTATTATAGTCTATGGGAAAAAATGCTCGTTTCAGGGGAAACCACTATTCGACTAAAGGAGAGTCACGAATATTTACTGGGAATAGGAGTAGTATTAGTACTCGATCGAAAACTACTCGCTCATCTCTAATAATTAGTAATAATTATAATAATTAACTTGACCATCTTTGAAATTACAGTACATTGGAAAATAGGACCAAAAAAAAAACGTATGCTTACTATTATTTATATCTATATTCTAATCCATTACTATCAGGAATAATGTCTATAATTTCAACCTGACTTAATTCTGGGCTTACAGTTCCACTGGTTTGTTCCATTCAGTGATTGACAGTTGTCTCTGTATACCCATTAATGCACAGAACGTGTCAATCACTGAGTAGGACCTCCCACTTGACACCTCAGCCCAAAATTAGCAGAATTTTCAGCCAATACATAACAAGTGATGCTGAATCTTTTCCCACAAAACTACATATCAATCTGGTGCAGATCGCACAACATACTCAATGTGACAGGCACCCTTAAAAATATGCTCAGAATCAAATGTTCCAGAAATGATGATGTGCGGTAGTGTTACATAGCAATGGTTTTAAAGGCTAGTAATTGTACTTGTCATCTACTCTTACAAAGGTTTATGGAGGGCAATAGGTCCTTTTATTTCACATATCCACCCCAAAAAAAAACTTAAGCTAGCACTGCTTGGGTTAGTTTCATGCACTAATGAATGGGAGATGATTAATTCATAGAAGAACAGGGCATACCCTCTTGTAGCATTCCTGACACATTAGAAAATTAGAGTCAATTTTTGCTAAGAATGGAAATCTGTCTACGGTCATGCTTGTGCAGCAATGATACAAGTGTATTGAGAGGACTGAATTCATTTGTTTAATTAGGTGACTTGTAATATAACAGCTATGAAAACTGTATTCCCCTGTGATGTGCCCAAACAGCTGACATCTACACAGCATGCAGCCTTCATTATACAGGAGTAAGTGAAATCTGAAATAAAGAGAACTCTGTCTGAAGCAGAACACCTGAAATGTCTTTTTGTTCCATTGTATAACACTTTGTTCTTTTCACAGCTCTATCCTCCTCATATGTCAAATATGAGAATTCCACATCATACTCCATATCTAGGTCCTCAGGGTACTGTCACGTACAAGTTGGTTTAATATGCTGCCTTTCTTTAATGCTTCAAGGCTTGAGAGATCTTCCCCAAAAACTGGGATCTCTTCATTCTGGTCTTGTGCAGTTAACTCCTCCTCACTGTCAGATAATGTGCACAGCAGAGAATCATTTTCATAGGTGGGAAAGTAGTACCTGCACAATAGAGGGAAATGTTAGCACCATGCTAGGATTAATAAACTGTTTTTATTGGTATTTAATACACTATTGCTATATGCTACACTACCACGCCCAACACCACAAAAGCAATAGTGTTGGCAGTTCCAAACGTTCAATGTCTAAGAATTGCTAGTAGGTAATACTACATCACTGAGACGGAGTTATACACCATTTACAACTAAAATAAATATATTAAAAAATAGAAATCCCAATCTATAAATTGTAAATATATACTGAAAAGTTATGTAACTGTTTAGTTTGTTGCCACTTCAAGATTCAGTAAATATGAAATGTTTTGAAAATATATTTGAAACTTAAAATCTTGCTTTCCAAATATATATATACGACCTACATCAATTAAAATACTGTGTTTCCAAGGTAGTAGCAACAGACTAAAGCCATGTTCACGCTATTAAAATTCAGGAAAGATTTTGGCATAATTAAATGCTTAAAGAGGACCTTTCTATATACTGCTGGAAAGCCCACAGCGTGCTGAATTCAGCGCACTATTGGCTTTCCCGATCTGTGCCCCGGGTAAAGAGCTATCGGTCCCGGTAACGTAGCTCTTTACAGTCAGAAGGGCGTTCCTGACAGTCTGTCAGAAATATCCTTCTCCACAGCAGCGCCTATTGCGCTGTACTGTGAGAGTGAGGAGGAACGCCCCCCCTCCCTCTGCTCACAGTACTTGTCCATAGACGAGTATTATCAGGAGGGGAGGGGGCATTCAGGTTTCTATTACACTTTGACAGCTGGAGTAGTAAGCTTGAAAGTTGAAATTGAAAGTTATAATCGATTATAAAAGGAATCATAATAAATCGGTCATGACTTTTGTAAAATTGGAAGCCATAATCCTGGTGTGAACCAAGCATGGGCCTTCAAATAGGAGACAGCTCATAAAGGACAAGTGCATAAAGGTGGAGGTCACACAACAGTTTGTTGATGCCATCACAGAAATTGCACAGAGAGTATAACACTTTCATTACCATAACAGTTAGGAAATCAGGGAGAAGAATACTAAACAAGGTTCAGGATGGGAAATTTCATTATTTTCAATTAGTTTAAAATGAAATCTATCCAACACCTTTAAATATGATCATGGTAATGGTTGTTATTATAGAATTTACCGGAGAAGATCTGACCTTCTTTCTTAAGCTAAATCCCCATTCCCATTACTGTTTGTACAGTCTGGTATTCTTATCTGTCATAGGAACAGAGCAACGGACCAAAATGGTGCTGGAATGACTGCTTGCAGATCTTCTATTCCGTATGAAAAGAAAAAAACATGACAAAAAACTCTCCATCATGTTTTTTTTTTTTTTTTTTTAGATTGGATTGAATGCAGACTGAGGTGGAGCCATCTGCATCAGTCATTCCAGCGATGTTTAGATCCCTTTGTTCTCTTCCTATAATGAAGGAGAACTATGGGCTGTAAGAATGGAATTGTCACCTTAGCCGTAGAAGTGTTGAAGATAAATTTGTCCAGGTATGCAGTGATCCATCGCTTTTCTCTGAAAATATTGCATAACTAGACAAGTTTACTGTTAGGGGCTCTAAGGAGATTTTTATGTAGTTAGCGCCTCCTTTGGTGTTACCGTGAAAAAAAAAATAGCTGCCAACTTAGGAAAAATTGCTGTTATCTGACTACTGAATATTTTGTGTTTCTTTACTGCAATACATTAAACACTGAACAGACATGATTCTAGGAGCCAGGATCAACTACAAGATGAGGATTTATCAGCAAATCTTTGCTCATTTTTTGGAAGGTCACTAGAAATGTGGGAAAACATTGCCTAGGATCGCATGCTTACTAAACATATGCGTAACTCATCCAGATGTTTCCCATGTGTGTCTGTAGTTGGTAGCAGACTTCTGCTTGGAATTCAGCTACATATTCCAGGGAAATTGTTTTCTCTGATTGATCAGTATTCCAATGAAAGCATGACTTCCCCCCTCTCTTAACACTTTAAGGACACTCAGGGTAGTTTGTACGTGAATAGTTTGCAACTTTTTTCATATATTTCTTCACTGTCTTCCAAAATTGATTGGGGGTCCATGTGAAAACCCCACAATTCTATCATATTTTTTTAAATGTTGTTAAATCATTCACTCCGCATTAAAAACGACATGGCAATTTTGTCTGGACGGGTCATTACGATTATAGCGATACCATATTTAGGCTGAAGCCCCACATTGTGGAAACGCAGCTTTCTGGTTACAGATTTTGCTTTCTTTCTTTTTTTTTTTTTTTTAAGCCAAAGCTTCATGATGAATGGGGAACATATAGGAAATACTTATACTTCTTCTTTCTGTTAAATCCACTCCAGTCTTTGGCTCAAAAAACCGCAACAAAACCTGCAACAAAAAAAGCCCACTGCTTTTCTGCAATGTGGAGCCTCAGTCTTATAGTGGTTAAATTTATTATGTGTTACCACTTTTACAAATAAAATGTCACTTTTTGAAAATGAGGTCACTGTATTGTGATGCCTAACTTCTCTACTGTTTTGTTGATGGAGATACGTAAGGGATCTTTATTTGCAGGACAAGTTGTACTTATCATTGGTACCAAAGTTTGGTATGTATGACTTATTATGATGGATCTTGTACAAAAAAGATGAAGAGCTGCATTTTGCCACTGGTTTAACACCAATAGGATTCATCAACTCAAGTGCAAGAACAGCCAGAAGCAGCAAATAAGATGTAGTCATGACAGGTCAACTTTAATACATGACAATACCAAATGTTAGATTCTTACTGAGGTTGATCCCAAATTGATCTCGCTGGAAGAATGCCTATATGGTTGTCTTTTTCCATGTGAGTTATTAATTCTGGTTTTGACTGAAACTTCTCTTGACAGCCATGACATCGACACTGATGGATTTGCCTTCTAATAAAATTCACTAATTTGACTTGCTGATAAAACTTCAGTCCTGTCAAGCACAAAACAATACAAGTCAGTGAAAACAGTGCTTGTATTGCTAGAAGTCAGTTAAGCGTATCAAGAGCAGTCACAAACGATATCAATGTAAATTGAATGCATTCATCACATTGCATTTAGTAGAACTTGTCAGCTCTTTCAGTTCTCCTTGAATTCTCCTGTACATTTCCGCTACAAGAACTAGAGCAATTTTCTTTCTTTCCTTTAGAATGACTTAGTATCAAATATGTATTGATTTTTTTGTGGGCTTGCACCTATGAAATATGTTCCAGCTTTAGACCTAGATAATCTCTAGCTAGCATCAGTAAACTGCCATCAATCTTAGATCAAGACCTACACTGAAATTTGGACTGGGACCAAATAGATGACCAGTGGGTGCACAGAATGCCGGATTGATTAACATACTGCTGAAAGGCTGGATATTAACTTAAGGACGTATTCAGAAGGCCATGTTCGGTCTGAGTAACACGGTACCCTTGTTGGCCGTACTTCGTCTGAACTGAAAGGAGGGGTTCATAGTAATTTATGAAGCTGCGAGTTCCTGAACGACTGTGGCACTAAATTCCATATTCAAATGCAGATTTCGGTACCGGACTATACAGCCACAGTTGTTCAAGAGCTCACGGCATCATAAATCTTATACTGTTACATCAGTTCAGATGAGCCACAGTTGGCCCTGAAAATGCAACAGTCACATGTACTGTGTTTTTTGGGCTGAACACAGCCAGTCATGTGAAAGGGCCTTAAGCTGTGCTAAATAACTTAAATTTTACTAGATCTAAAATGTTATTGTCAGTGCTCCCTATAAATATATTCAACTAACTTCAGACATACAGTACTTCTTGTTACTCACCCAAATCTGTTTTTATTTTGTGAAGATCAAAATGGTGACAGACCTAAGCAGAGACAAAAGCAGACACTTCAGGTCATAGTTCTCTGTACCTTTATTAGTTTAAGGTGCACATCCAATTACTACTATCTCTCACCCAATATGACACTGAGCTTAAATGGTCACTAAGTTGACAAACTTTCATGTATGTAGGCTTTTTCCCTGCTCTCTCTCCCCTCTTGTAAACTGAATTTTGCTATAAAATCCATCTTGAGACAGACTGCAAATCACATGCTTCAGATTACACATGTCTATAGAAGTCTATGGAGAGAGAAGGGATAGGAATGAGCAGAAGGAAAGAAGCATAGTAGCAGAAACACAGGACATTAAAAGGCAGATTTGCCTTTGCTTTCTGTGTGCAGTGTATGGCAGCTGGTCTTCACTAAACAGCTCTGGGATATAGCAGACCCCTGTGAACGAGGCGCAACCAGAATTGACCAGCGGGTATGGTGCCATTATAACTGCAGAACAGCAATTGCTATGCCGCTTGGTAAGGATTCAAAAAGCCAGAGAAAATTTGGCAGAATTGACTTTTTCACAACCTATATCCAGCTCAAAATATATCCAGGTCATCTATCCAATACTACACTGACTTCCTTTATGAGGGATTCATAGGTCCCTTTAAATGCTTTTAAGCAGATGCAAAATGTTAATAGATATAAAATAATATATAAGAAATCTACAAATCTAGATCTTAGTTGTGTTTAACTGTTTACAAGTCTGATGAATGACACAGTCAAGCCAACATGACTGGCAGATACTACCAGAGCGGTGTTGTTGGAGGGGCAGAAGATTTAGTACAACAGTATAAGCAATTTGTTTTTATTTTCTCCCATTTAATGCCTTTAGAAATTTTGTTTAAATATCAGACAACCCATTTAAAACAATTGGATACCATGTACACGCAATAGCAAGAACAACAAATCTCAGCACCACATGAGGAACCAACATTATCATCTTCATAAGAAAAAAAGTGCAATCGGGTTCCTCACACGGTGGTCCTGCAATATGTGCGATGACTGGCAATTCAGTGGTAGTGTTAGTTCTCACAACATGGTGCATAATGTTACGTCATAGGTCTATTACTATCTTACCTTCATGTGAGAGAGAAGTTTCTCTGTTGTGTCAGCTTGTTTTTCACAAAATAGACAAAATGCAGATACAGGGTGCTCTTCCCAGTCAGACCAATCCCTGAAAACAGAATATATGTAATCTTTTAGAATTCACTTTAGTCATCATTAGGCGCTGTTAATTTTATGTGACAGAGAAAATATCTAAAAGCAATGACTAAATAGTGACAAAATGTTTTAGCCATATGAAAGAAAAGAACAATAAAATCCGTCCTACTCGTCATTGTGGTCTCCCAATTCCTGATCATCTTCAGACTGGACTTCCTCCCAACTCTTACCTAATTCCTATAAACAAGAAGAAGAGCCAGTTATTACGTAATGTTTTCTCCGGACTCCTAAACTAAGCATGGACTGTTTGTCAGCTTACAGCAAGGAAGTCAAAGTGCGTTCAGAAATAATATTTACATTATTGTAATCTATCTTATTCTAGTAAATTGGTGAAGGGAAGGGGCTTTCACAGTGGAAAAGTCTCTACTTCACACAAGTTAGACCTTTACACTGGCAAATGAGAAAAATGAATAAAATTACCTGTGCCAGACCTGAACATTGTTTTACTGATAAGAATTCTATATTGCATTATGCCATGTTAGCTTTATGTTACAAGATACAATGTTCCTGAATTAATTTTCAGCATGGAGCAGCGTGTCTAACTAGCTTCTAGCCATCCTCTATGAAAGACAGAAATCACTGAGACATGGTAAAAGCGTTCGGCTTTCCTCAAAGAATGGTTATTTTAAGACGCGGTCCCTGCAGACTAACATTAGCTGTGGAAGCCACAGTTGACATAATTGGCTAGAGGTTTGAACCCGCTCTCTTTTCAGCGCGACCACAATTGAGATACAAGTAAACTCGCTAATGATCAGAAATCTCCAGAGAATTCTCAGCACAATTCCTTTGAACAATATTTGCAGACCATGTAAGATTCATCTGTTCAAAGGAAGAAGGATCTCAAAATATTTAATGAGGAGATGGGCACAATGCACCGCATACTCTTCTCTGCTGCTCATCCTACAGGTTTTATTCATAAGCCTACTGTAGCGCACAGACCTAATGATAGATAGATAGATAGATAGATAGATAGATAGATAGATAGATAGATAGATATGAAAGAAAAAAAAAATCGGAATACTGTACAGCCTGAAGCAAATACATCACTAATTTTAGATTTAACCAATGTGAGTGATGACAATCTGTACAGCAATGTGCGAATATGTTGGTAATATGTATAATAATATTATTTATTTAGCTTATTTGTATAGCGCCATCATATTCCGCAGCACTTTACAGACATTGTCAGTCACTGTCCCATATAGGGCTCACAAGCTACATTCCCTATCAGTGTGTCTTTGGAATGTAAATAAATCTTACCAAATAGTTGATTATGTAGAAGCGATCATATTCATGGTTCCTGGGATTGACCCTGCGGTGTTGTTTTTTCCTCATGTGATCCTTGAGAGTATTTTTATCTCTAAAGGTTTTTTCACAATATAAACACTGCAAGCTTAGGAAACACAATATACAAACAATACATTTTTATATATACACCTTATTCCTGTTACAGCATAACATTATAAAACGTTAAATGGAACATCAGAAAATTCACCAAACAATAAAACTTTACAAACTCATATCAGAGAGGGGAGTATGGTCTCCCAAGAGATGCATTTTAGCCAAATTTATCAACTGGAGTTAGGAAAAATGTTTTTTTTCCCTTTTCAACAAAGGTCAGAATGTGAATATCTGTTAACAGGCGTGAGCCTATAAATAAATGTGTAAATCTCACCAGCTACTGACTATGACTTGTCACAAGATACAATATGCTGATATCTCCCGTTTTCTCCATTTTTCATGTTAATGTTATTTTATATTATAGACAGGGACATGTATCAGAGGTCAGTGGATTTAATGACAGCTACTATATATGGTACTGCTGGAAGTCAAGATAAAGTAGCATAACACTGTACACATAGACAGGGTTTGGGATTCATCTGGGACATAAGAAAACTGGCTTTAGGCTGGTCTTACACGGCCGTAATGATTTTACAGTCCGCAAGTTGCTGATCAACAACATAGACTCCGCAGACACCCGTGAACTGCTGCACTCACCCATAGAGTTCTATGGGTGAGCCCATGCAGTGCCGTGAATTCAGTTGCAGCTATCCGTATTTTGGACCAGAACCTGAGGCGGCCTCCGCCTCAGGTTCTGGTCCAAATTACTCTGTCTGACATTACCCTAAGAAGACTATGGCCTTTTCAGACCGTGCATTCTCTGCTAAGGATTCTGGGAAAATAATATGAAAATAAGTCCTCCTTGGTGCAAAATTGAGAATTTTCACTAGCAACAACTTTTGGAAGGTGCTCCCTATAGATCAATGCCAGATTTTCCTGAATCCTGGCAATATGATCTGGGAATAAAACCAGATCTGAACAAAACAAAAGTGGAAAGTCCTATACCCACAGGCAAAAAGGTAAGTATTAAAAGCACTAAACTTTATTATTGATTAATTTAAAATCTCTAAATGCTACAACATATTCGCTCTTTAATAAAGAACCTGTGCATAAAAGCATCAAATTTACATTTATGTAGGAGGCACTGCAGTTTGTTAGACTATTGTTATTTAGCCACTGCCTCCCTAACTAGATGATGTATAGGATATAGTGTCTAAACCCTTGTTAGTTAAACATTCTAAGGAAGCCTCACATCAAGCTGCCCCACAGATTCCAAGGCAATGATTAATGCATCTCAGGGATAAACACTATCCAACACTGTATCATTCTTCCCTCAATTTGTTGTAAACTAAATTAGGGTGATTCCTAGCTTGGGGTAATCTGCCTAGGAGCACAGGATACACTACAGCTGGTCTCTGATGGTTTAACAGAGGATCTTGCTCAAATATAAGGGAGATCCCTACCGATATACTAGAGACCTGAAGTAGAACACTAACGCGTTTCTAAGTTATATTTCAAATAACTATTTATCAGAGGTGTAGAATTTGTTCATATTCAGGTATTTTGAAAAGCCATCTAGTTTGTCCCCGCTCCCCCTCGGCACTAATGTTTGGCCGTGAATGAGACCGCTGACATGTGGCCTAATAAAGGAAACATCCAACCCGCCTCCATAATTAGCATAACCAATACAAGGACAGAATCCTTCACACACCTTCTAGGCTCCGAGCCCAACGTAATCGTCGGCTCTAACGGCACATGCGTGACTCAGTACCCAGTATGTGTCCATAGCTGGGTACAGGCACCACATTATGGTCCAAAATATAGCTGTGTGCAGGAGTTCATACACCCATATATGAAATCAATTACAATCAAGTAAATACTGAAACAAATCAGCATTGAACTTAAAAATTCTAAGCCTAAAATGATCACAGTTCATTAATGCAACAGTCACATAAAAGCCATTGTGGCTTAGAATATAATGGTAAATGCTGTCCATTACTTGCAAAAGTAATATAATAATAAAAACGCTTTGCAGAGCGCGAAACGGCTGTTGCCTCTTTGCCTACTATGTCATCGCTCCCTCCCAGGAGTTGCTTTTAAACATATCTAATAAAGGACAGTGTTTTAGAAGAAATGTGCCGTATGGTGAGTGCCCTCCTTTTTTGCTACATTTGAACATATTATGGGATGTTGAGCACAACCACTGCATCGGCAAAAATAATAATGAAAGTCCATACTAATGTTGGTCGTTCTATGCATTCATAAGAAATATAAAACCACAATCTTGAGAACAAGCAGTGCCACCTATTTTTCTCTTTTTTTATCTAATAATATTAGTACCTGTCCATCTTCTTCTGTAATATATCCAAATATTCATTGCAATACACAATATTATCTGGAAGTCCAACATTGAATGAGTGCTCCTCATTCATGTGATTGAACAAAACTGATCTGCAAGAAATTAGTGATGAGGTTAATAACAACACGCTAAAGTAATTAAAAGCTAAAGTGTTACATTCCATGTCACATCCGCTGTAACAGTGAATATAGGGCTGCCCTCGGGAATGAGAGAATGTAAGCTTATAGCCTCTAATACTCACCAAGTAGAAATAAATGTGCTAAAAATAAAGACAATTTTTAGTCTTCAACTTTATGGATTTTTGTATTAAAAAATAACAACTACACAAATTTGGTATTCCTATGACGAAATCAACCTGCACAATATAGGTAACATGTTGCTTTTACTGCACAGTGTACATCGTAAAAACAAAACCTATAAGGAAATTGCGCAAATGCATTTTTTTTCCTAATTCCACCCGGTTCTGAAGTTTTTTTTGCTTCATACTGTGCTATTAACTGAAAAGTAAAAAAATAAATAAACCTGGCTTATGGAGGGTGGGGAGTAAAGAAATGAAAATGCAAAAACAAAAAAGGCTATCATGGGAGAGTGTTAAAGGGGTTGTCCAGGATAACTGTAAATCCCTACACTAATTTAAACTTCTTCTAAACCCTCTTTCTTTCTAAATAACATAATTTATCAAAAATGTATAGTTACCCATATCCCTTGGACGGTCATGTGACCGCTCCAGGGACATTTTCTGATTATCCAGTGACAATCCATTTCCCCATTTCTGGAAACGGATCGTCACTACTACTTCCCACCCCCATTATACTTACCCTCCACGCCTCTTCCTGGGGGACGGATACTCCTTCCTTACTGGTTCGGAAGGCGCTCTGTCTTCTCCAAGTGCTACTCTGCATACCGCTACCAATAATCTACCTCTACTGTGCAACTTCCATGCATGTGCAGTAGTGGTGGATCATCACTGCAGAGAGCAGAGCAGCGCTGGAGAAGAGAGTGCGCAGTATCACAGGAAGGTAAGTATACTGTATAATGGGGTTGGGGGTTTGGCTGGGTCGGTAGGGAAGGGTGGGATAGCTAGAGAGACAGGGAGGGGGTGTATGGGAGGGAGGGAGGTAGGAAGGGGGTTGGGAGGAAGGAGGGGAGGGTAAGGTGTTTGGAGTTAGGGAGGAAGTTACATAGAAGATAGCTGACCCATGTAAACAAATGCAGATGATACCAAGAGCTACCAGAGACACCCAGAAATCACTCAGAACACAGCTAAAGGTATATGGGTGCCTTTATTAACTCATTAATAGCACTAACAAATTTTTATACACACATATATATATATATATATATATTTAATATATATATATATCTAGACATAGTGCTTCTAACCATTTTTATTGCTTATACTCAAAATACTTTACATTGGACAATGCATTACTATACTTTTATAGTTTGGTATCATACTTAGTGTACTGTAGCATCACTACAGTTGCCAACAACACTACTATATTATGACTGATATCTAAAATGGATTGTTAAACTTCCTACTTCTTTTCTACCTGGCACCAGCTATAAAATCTTGCTCTTGCTTCTTCCTTGGATATAAATATATATCATACCATATAACCGAGGGTAACACGTTATGCTTGACAGGTAAAATATGTCTGTTTTCACTCGTTGGTGCCAATCATAACAGTATCTGATCACAATATTTTAGTGACATCTGCCACTTAATTATTTTGGATTTTTCCATTTGTCTCCTAATTTGAACAATTTTTATTTCATTACGAAAACGCTTTTTATTTTACAAATAAACTGCAGATCTAGATCGCAAAATGAAAGGTTAAGTTTTTATTTCAGCTCTGTTTTAATTTTAAACACTGAGGACTTTCAAAGCGCATAAGTGAGTCCATGTAAGAAAGTTCAAGATGCATAATAAAATAAAATCAAACCTGTTTCCTTTAAATTCCTCACTGCAAAACATACACGATCTTTGAAAACTTGTGTCTGATCTTTCGCGGTGCTGCTGCTCCAAGATATTTTTCTGCAAAATTCAGCAATAAAATAAATGAAGGTTAATGCTATAATTTAATCAAAATCCAAAAACATTCCACAGATTCTGTCTTAAAGGGTACTTCCAATTCTAAAAACACTTTTCACTAATGAATACTGCAGGTGTACATAAGAAATTTTGTAATATATTTTATTAAAGAAATCAAGTCTTATCAAGTGTTATTTTGAACCATGGCAGTGTCATAAGAGCTCTAGCACTTACAGTGTAAGGCCTGGGGGCCCCACGTGGCGTAAACCCCATAGTTTACCTGCGGTGGAAATGCAACAGAAAAAAATGCAGTGTTTTACAGACGCAGCAAAGTAGACGGCATTCTAGTGAATTCCATCACCACTCCGTGGTAAATTACGTGCGGACACGCTGTGATTTCAAAAACTTTCACGTTTTTAGAAATTGCAGTATGTCAATTATACCTATGGAAACACTTTTCCTATAGGTATAATTGAAGCAGAAAGTCCGCAGAGGAAACCTCTGCTAACTCTCTTTGCAAAGCACTGCAGGAAGATCTGCAATGCGCTCCACAGCGGTTTTGCCCGCAGTGCTTTTTTGCTACAGGACAATACGCTGGGCTTTAGCCTAAGCCCAGGGCGCCACGTGACGTAAATGCTGCGATTTTCCTGCAGTGCAAAATCAGAGCAAAGTGGATGGTATTCTAATGACTCCCATAATGACTCTGCGATAAAAACCATGGTGTGGACATGCAGCAATTTCCAAAACCGGTGCAGTTTTGGAAATTGCAGCATGACAATTATACCAACAGAAGAACTGGCGGTTTCCCCTACATGTAATTGAAACAGAAAGCCCACAGAAGAAACCTCTGCGAACTTTCTGTATAAGGCACTGCAATAAGAACTGCAATGCGTTACTGCCACAGTTTTTCCTGCAGTGCTTTTTTTTTTTTTGCTGCGGGACGCCACATGGGTCCTGAGCCTAACAGTGTTTTTTTCTAGCAGCGCCTGAGCTGGAGATCCAATTAGATCGAAACAGCCGTCCACAGTTGGTATGATACTGACTTGGCAAAATCCCACATCATTGCAATTAAAGGCTTGTTGGAAAGTCGGGCATGATGATCAAGGGAGCTGCTTCCAATAGAGCGCAGCATAGAGGCAGTGTTTCCCTATTTACATCCTGGGAAACACATTTGGATATTCTTCCCATAATCCCTCACAGTGGAGCGAAAATGGCTTTATAAGACTCCACACACCTCCATGGTGGTCTCTCCCTAAGGAGCGACAATAACCTCATAATCATACTTGTTCAACCCCAAATAAATCAGGGACCCGAGCCTAAAATGTAACAAATCATGGGAGCTTCTCCAATCTCTACTCCTAACCCCTCCATTCTCCATGGACTTCTAAGTAAAAAGTAATTCAACCTGATAAATGGAGAAGGAAACACATTTGGAAAGTTTCTTACATTTAACTGTTCTATTATTTTATGAAAAGCGGTTTTAATTGGAAGTACACTTTAAGGTATAAGTACACAGACATCTTTCATGCTGAGTCAGACACTATAAACAAATCAAAATCACGTGGAAAAAAATTCCTCAAATTTGTCTCCCACTGTTTTCAATGGGTGTTAATTAGCCAAGCGTCCTGACCTCTCTTCATGTGGTTTCAGCAGGAGAAAGACTACTGAAACCGCAGAGAGTGGCCACATACTGACTAACCCCATTAAATCATGTATTAAAGACGACAGAAACCAAAGGCATAGACTCATGTTTCTGGCATGGGCTTCCAACGTGTATTTCATGCACTGTGACCATATCCTTAAAAATGTATTTAGTATGCCTCAAAATAATAAACAGCACAATTCTTACACTTGTCTTTATGTTTACAGAACCCTTTAATTTACTTCATATGTAAGGGTCTTTTCATATTGGGTTTGCAGGGAAAATGTGAGATATGTGTTAGGAAAGCTTCTGACAAATACGTCAAGCATAGCTATAGACCCCTATTTATCTGGCAGAGGGATAAAAGGGTGTCCTTTTTGGCTAGTGTCAGTACACCTAATTTTTGCAGTATGGAATAAAGCAATTTTCTGATTGGCAATTATAATCGATGAAAGACATATGTTGAAAATACTCCCAAACTAAACCTGCAAAATGCAGTGTGAAAACATTCCAAAATGTTCTTAGCAAAGCTAGTCAGAAAAACATCACCTTCAACTCATATATTTCCATATGGTGCAACTGATAGTACCACAGAATGTGCATACAGCATATACAGCATATGCTTCTCTTGTATTCAGGGGTACTGTACATAGCAGCACCTGTTGTCATATTTTTTACAGCATACTCCATTTATAAACAACTTTTCATAAATTAATAGTATAGGTGAACATAAGAAGGCTTTGTAATGTATGTTAGGAAGGAAATACGGTAGGTTTTCTTTTCCACTTTTTATGCAGTTGCCTTCTCCATATTAGTTTATGAAGAGCGGAAGGGAATGGTAAAAGATACTCAAATAATTGCTGCTGTTACACTCTGCTGCACCTTGCTTTTTTAGCATTGCCAAGTTGTAGATAAGAAGCCAGTAATACACAGAATGAGGCAATGAATCAATTAACCAGCGGGCAGGAGAATTATGCTCAACCCTCCCTGCTCCATAGACTTGTATGTGTGAAGCTGAACATGGAGACGGATATCATGTAAACAAAGTAAAATGAAGATAAAGAGGAGAAGAACAGCTTAATAGATTCTGAAGGAAACAGATTTCATGAATAAGATATATTACAAAGTTTGTTATATTAACCTGCATTATTCATTTATGAAAAGTTGTTAATAACTGGAGCTATGCTTTAACACTATACCTTATTTTGTATATGTGATATTAATTGTAATACAGAAAGTGAAGAGGGGCCATCTTTTACATTCTCCTTTCAGATCCACTTCTGCTCCAGGAACTGACAGTAGAGTTCAGAAATAAAGCCACCACACAAGGTATTATATCACTTCAGTCTGAATATAAATGATTATTTTACCCAGAAATCAATACAGGCTTATGGACGAGTCAATTACAAGAGAATTGTTAATCATGTTTAGCTGTTTTACAGCATTTACATGCATATATAATGGTAAACGAATTTTCTCTGGAGGAACAAACATATTGAAATGCGATATCTACATGTGGCAGTTTCACCCGTGCTGCTAAACATCTGTTGCATTTTACAAACACATGGTAAAGGGATTTTCAAGGTATTACTATTTACTTGAAAGCTACAACTGACATCTGAAACAGTAGCACTAAATATTATGCTCTTAATAGGAAAGTGTGACAAGTCAGCATTCACTTCTAGAAAACTGAGAAACACATTCCATCCTGAATGAATATAAGAAGTAATATTACAGGTGGACAGCAGATGGAGTTATCTGAACTCCTATAAAATCCACGATACAACAACCATTCATCTATACTCTGGTGTGGGTAGAAAAATATGCTGTATTTTATTCTTTCTTAGACAAACATATGTCTAGCATTCTGCTTAAACTACTAGGTGCAGTCCCTAAATCTACATCTATAAAAAAGTAGGTATCAACATAGTAGTACAAATGAATCTTCAAGACTTTGTAAAATATCTTTTCAGGGTTAAGCACATCTCTAATATTACCGTCTTTTATTCTTTTTTTCCATAACTACAACTATGAAAGTGTTCAGAAATTGCATTAGGTACTAAACAATAGACTAAAACAGTGACTACTAGTCCTGGAGGGAGAGCTGCTGCAGAAGAAGCAGCTCTCCCTATGTCTGTATAGACTCTACGCCTTAGCTTATGTGTGAGACATCGGATTGACTTTAGGTACACAGTAAAGCCCTCACTGGCACAAGGCAAAAAGACCCAACATTTCTGGCTGGTCCACAAATTTTTCATTATGATGAGTACATTTCCAAAGAGAGCTGTAACACCTTGTGGCTTTTCATATTAATCCTTCGGGAGATTTAGTGGGGGGTCCTAATGGACTTCCCCCCCCTCCCTCTTTATGTGTCGGATTGTGTCTCCATATTTACTTTTAATTGTTATTGTGTTGCTGTTGTTTTGTCGATTGTTTGATTTTATGTTAAGAAAAATTTGTTAATAAAAATTATCTGATTTAAAAAAATATTAATCCAAAACATAATACCAATACGATGAGATGGATTATGTATGGTCGCCATACTTCATCTGCAAACGACCCCATGAAAACAGAGTGTAATATTAATGGAGGACTATCTATCTTCCTAACACATTATTTATCATAATAATTTTGCTGCACCTCCCTGTGTAAGCCACATGGTTGCATCTGCTACTTTACCCCTCTGAGCTAAGGTATGCATTTTACCAGTTGAATATAGTCCCACATGGAACATGGTTTGTTGCTATATATTGCATTTCAATAAAAATAGAATTCTGGAAATAAAATGTAGATTACATTAGCGTATTATTTTTCCTCCAAACAGACAAATGTTCTTGCTGACTTCTCAAAAACGGAGGTGTCTGTTGTTAGTAGAGACCCTAATAGACTAGACCGCATCTATTATCCTGACAATGGAAACAGCTGCATTTTAATAAAGAGCTAGGATATATTTGGAGAAAAAGACAGGATCTGAAGCCAAGGTATGAGATATAAATACAATGAAGACTGAAGGTTTTGCTGCTGAAGACACTGTACAGACCTAGTATGGTTAAGAGTATCAGCAGGATGTGGACTGACAAATGTACTAAGCATTTCCTGGAATTATGTAGAGGCGATGCACCCACTTATTTAAGAGAAAAACAAGTATGCTGAAGCTACATATATCAGAGAAGTAGTGAGGTAGCTCTGGCGGGCCATTACAGACTGCATGAAGTGCTATAACCGATTAAATATTAGGAGAATTAGGTCAATAATAGAGGGGCAAATAAGTTCTATTACAAGTGTAATATAGTATTATGAAACACTTCATCAGAAGATGATAAGGACTAAACCTGCATATGAAGGGGGTAATATTACAACAGAAAGCATGCTTATTTGTCAGACTAACGCTAGGTTCACACCTGCGTTCAGGGTCTCCGTTCTGAGGTTTCCGTCTTCTGCATGCCAGAAGACGGAAACCACAGACCGGGTCCGGCCGTGAGCGTTTTATGCTCTCCGCTGCGAAACCGTTTTTTTTTATCCAGACACAGAGTACTGCATGTCCGACTCTGTGTCCGGATTATAAAACCCGGTTTCGCAGCGGAGAGCATAAAATGCTCACCGCCGCTCACGGCCGGACATCTTTCTCACCCATTCAAATGAATGGGTGAGAAAGACTCCTGCAGGTTTCCGTCTCCTACTCTGTTTTATGCAGGAAACGGAAACCTGCAGTACGGAGAGGAGAACGCAGATGTGAACGAGCCCTAAGGCTACTCAAGGAGGCTCTCAAAACATTTTTGCACTTACATAAACTGTTGTTGAGACTATAGGAATTTTTTGACAGACAGAAGATTTAACTACACAAAGTAAAACACAATGGGGAGATTTAGCAATATTTTCATGGGAGGCGACAGTTTACCTCATGACAAAAACTGAGAAAAATATGAAATAAGGGCGGGTTTACACCGGCGCCCAGCCTCCGCTATGTGACTTTCCGTCTTCTGCCCGAGAAACTGAACAGGAGACAGAAACCCGGCAGTCAGTGACCGCTAGTGAGCGTCTTCTGATCTCCGCTGCGAAGCCATTTTTATTTTAACTGGACACAAAGTCCTGCATGTCCGAATTTGTGTCTGGTTAAAACAGTTTCACCGCGGAGAGGCAGAAGACACTCACGGGCGGTAACTTTGCAAACACATTCAAGTGAATGGGTTTGAAAACTGACTGCCGGTTTCTGTCTCCTGTCCAGTTTCTCGTGCAGAAGACGGAAACACCACAGGTGTGAACTCGCCCTGAGTGGAACGATCTAGGTCCTATATTGATGTGAAGGTGTTTAATACCCAAAATATGGCTGTAAGTAATATTACACACCAGTGGTACTTTGTCAGAGATGTATTAAGAAAGATTTCATCCACACTCACAATTGGTAGAGAAGTATTCCAGCAGGGTTTTGCATCATAAATCTATTTTTCTATATTCCACCACTTTATCCAGAGGAATCTTAATTCCATATTGGTAATCAATGTTAATGCAACTCAGGTACGCATTGTCAGGCATAGATCAGTGAACGGACTTTGTTATGGAGTTGCGTCTGGATCTTGACAGGAGGAGAATCCCCACCTCTAATCCTCTTCTTTTCAGGACCAGGGCTGCTTTATACATAGGGCATAGGGTGCACTTGTACTGGGCCCTATTGGTTGCAGGGTCCCCAGATCCAGGGACCAGACTTTCCACCCAGGACAGCTCCACTCACAACTGATATAGTTGAAGCCTGACAGGGCAGAGAGTAGTGTGCTCTGGCCCTGGGAGCTGTAGGTGCAATGTGATGACATCACTTACATTGCAAATGCAACTCCCTGAATAGTCCGTGACAAGAGGCTGCACAGAGCAGCAGGGGAGAGAGGACAAGCAAGGATCAGTGTTTTATTATGTTAAACTGGGAGCAGATGGGGGCAACAGTCGTTAGCATTGCAGCCTTGCAGTGCTGGAGTCCTGGGTTCGAATCCCACCAGGAACAACACCTACAAGGAGTTTGTATGTTCTTCCCGTGTTTGTGTGTATTTCCTCCCATTCTACAAAGACATACTGATAAGAAAAAAAAAAAAAAAGCAGATTAAACTGGGAGGGTGAAATTAAACTGGGGACAGCTGGAGGGGGTCATTAAACAATGGAGTTTGCTGGACTGGGAAATTAAACTGGGGGCAATTTGGAAGGGGACATTAAGAAGGAATTATACTATGCGGGGGCCATTTTAATTTGAGCGGGCCAGATATGTTTAAGTGGTGGTGATGAGGAGGGAACCCACTTATGAAGACTTTGAAATAGGCCCACCAATGTGTTAGAACAGCCCTGGTCAGGACCCAGCAACATTACCTAGTGGGACACATCACAGGCACAAATTGTGTGTGTGCAGATCTGAACTGTGAGACAATGGCCTGTCCTATGTTGAGCGTGCACCCTATACTCAACATCATAAGAGAGAATGCAGCTTAGAAATGTGATTTTATCTAATAAAGATTTGATGTGACGTATATCACCTGCATTGCTGCATCCCGCACAGATCAGCTGTTCTGGCAGTGTCAGGGGTGCCGGAAGTAATAGCAGTAGCTATAACCTTCATGTGTACATTAACTATACTAGATTATTTACCAGTCTTTCTTGCTGGAGTTCTTCTCTCAGAATTCGGTCTTCTGGCAAAACATCACACAATAGGAAGAAGTTTTCTTGCTGGTCTACAGATGAGAAAATATAACAATTGTATAACAGCCAAACTAATGTACTTCCACATTTATAGAGATTGTGATGTGCTACAATGAGTGCTGACTGGGCACTGAACTCCTTTAAGTTGGCAGATCTCTGCAGCAATGACAAATTTAATAGGATTATATTGTAGTATTAATAAATTGAAAGTCACCACTAGTTCAGAAATCTGTAAGTTAGTGTTGAAAAGTCACAAGTCTTGTAATATCTCCAAGGTTCATCGATCCTAAATGTAAACTAATAAAACGCTGTATTTTATCTTGCCGCAGTAAGTGGCATCTTCCTTACCTTCCAGCAGTCTGGTCTTCCAGTTTACCAGGCTGATATTTGTTTGTCTGTACATGATAAGAAATCTCTTCAGACACCAAAAAACTCAGGAAGAAAGAAGAAAAGAGGGAGAAGGGGGAACCATGCTGCAGCCTATGCAATGTTTGTGAAACAAAGATGAGAGAGGGTTTCTCATTCACAACAAGGCAATGCCTTACAAGTAAAGCCAGTCCTGAAGTTTGAGAAACATTACCTCAAACGCTGCCTGGAACTGAGTGCCTACCTATTACCATTAAAAACATACATTTTAAACCAATGCATGTGGCACCTCAGGAGCTTTATAATACACTGTATAAATCTGGGGCCTAGTCTGAACACCATATTTTCCAATGATTTTATATAGGATAACTGAGGTAAATACATAAACTACTTCACATGGCTGGACTTTTTTGTGTCAAAGACAAGTCTTGTTGGCAAGAAAGTAACTTTTAATATTTATGCAAATGAACTATTCTATGAACATCGCTGCAGTACCTATTAACTGTTGCTACTAAAGATACTCCTGAGCAACCCTTTTAAAGCATAAGTAAGTTTCTGTTTTTGTGGGAGTATTTATGTCATGGATACATTTTGTAAGATACTTTATTTTGAGTCCTTTCCGTGAGATCCTGCATTTCTTTTTTTCCTCTTGCTTCTCTTTTGATAACCGTCTCCTGCTTCTCACTGTTTACAATGTACGGGCTTGTGTGAAATGTAGGGACAATGAGGGTGGTGAGGGACACTTCAAACAATGGTATATTGGATATTATAAAATGTAAAAATCTTGCTTTTGGTGTCGCAAGAAAGAAGAGATTATCATCTTTCATAAGACACTAAGCTGCATAGAAATATCCTAAATCCTGACTGTGCTTTCAAATAATAAACTGCAACCTTAGTGTCTTGATGAGAATCTTTCATAAAACACACAATCTCTCACACAAATATTGCCAGGAAAAAAAAAAAAAAGTTGTCAAAAGTTGTCTGAAAGTTTACTTATGCTTTAAAGAGGACTTTTCAAGTCTTCATGAAAGTGTGGTTTTATATACCGCTAGAAAGCTGACAGCATGCTGAATTCAGCGCAATGTTCAGCTTTCCTGGTATGTGCCCCAGTGGTGGAGATATTGATGCCGTTAGTTTCAGGACTGATTTCTTCCCACTGTCAAAAGGGCATTCCTCATAGCTTAGCATTATTGCTGGGCTGTAAGAAATGCCCTCCCCGACTGTGTTCTAACATAGCATTGTACTGTCAGAGGGGGGCTCCATACTGCCCAGCGATGACGTGAAGAACGCTCTTCTGACAGTGGGGAGATCGGTACTGAAACTAACAGCACGGATATCTCCACCACCGGAGAACATACCAGGAAAGCCGACTTTCTAGCACTTTCAAAAGGACATGAAAGGTCCTCTTTAAGGTAAATACCTAGCATCTACCTCTAAAAACATGTCTCCGGGTGGGAAAACAAATTTGTACCAACCTTCTGGTGCTTGAGAATTGGTCCTTATTACTGAACAAAAATCTGTGATCTCTTGCTCTGCAAATCTTTTCTTCCAATATATAATATAACTGAAAAAAAGCAAATGAACATAAACTTAAGTATACAACTTTTATGAATACTTTTTATTCCATTTTTTGTGAGGTGTTTCCAACAGTTTTTTTGGTTATGGTACAGGTTTTTACAGATGTGGCGATACAAAACGTATTTTTAGTCTAATTGAATTACCAAATCATGGGATCTTCTAATCCCTCATACACTTGCCACAGGCAAGACTCAATAGGCATTTAGTAAAGACAGGCCTTGGAGCCTTCATAAGGCTCCCCACTGCCATGACATGACGACTGGACAGCTCCCGCCATCTCCCTATGTGGGAGCTGTACAGGAAGAAGTGGCTGGGTCGGTGGGAAGGCAACAGTAGAAGGTTTTTTTTTTGGTTTTTTTTTTTTCTTTACTTTCGGGGCATAAACGAATGAGTGGGCTCCGATCGGGTATTACTGCCAGGTCACTGCTATATAATACAGCAGACACCCGATGGCTATGAACCTGAGCTTTGTCATATATATCGTATAGCAAATGTCGGGAAGGAGTTGAACATTCCACAAATAAAATCTGCAGAAAATGTTGAATCACTTTGCATAAACCAAGTTGATTCATCAACAAAATAAAGACAGACCTAGACCTATTTCTGACGGTTACCAAGGGGTCTTTGAAATCAGTCTGCAGAATAGAATCCACCGAAACACGACTTGTTCTTCAAATGCTAATAGTTCAAAACCATGGGACACACAAAAAAAATACAGCATATTCCCAGGAGCACTAAAATAAGTTATCATTTGAGATATATCCAATGTAAACCCTGGAAAATTTTACAACATGGTAAATTACCCCCTCAAGAAAAGTTCAAGATCAAACACCATTACCAAAACGGCAACATATGTGCTCATTATTTTACGGATTTTAGCTGCTAATCAAATGGATAAAGCAGGAATAGAAGGGAAAATCTGCTCATGAAAATGTGCCACAAAAACCTCATTTATTCAGTGTTTTAAACACTTTCAGACAGTTTCAGTGCCTTGCATGCCAAGGCACTGGGCAGGGCTTACTGGAGAATGGGTGGTGTGTATCAAAAGAAGTGGAGCTTAATATGCAACACCATGTGGCAAAAAATGCCACAAAATTTTTGCACATTTTTTTTTGTCAGAACTAATATGCAAAGTGGGGGACAATGCTTGTTGCTGGTGCAAGTCTATAACTCATAAAGAGAGAACATATAGACGGGGGTTGTCCTAATAGGACACCCCTTTTAAACTGCCAAATTGACCCTATTATTACCAGTAAACTAGCTCCACTACATGATCACAGACAGAACTGGTTTGGCACTTTCAATGTTAAACTTTATCCCTCCTATATATGTAATATGTACTGCCTATGAATTGCTGCTTTTCCATGGTAACAGTTGAATTTTCTCATTGAGTTTCAGAATTTTTCAGGACATCTGCCCTGTCTTTCAAGACATTGCCCTGTGCTCAAACAGACACTGAAAAACAATTCTAACACCATAAGCGTACGTCAATTCTAAACTTGAACATTATTAACACTGCATCCATTTACATCAGATCTTTCTTTTGTCAATGGTTACCTTTGGACATAAGTCACGACACCTAGACTACGCCTAGCCTTGGCTTAAAAGTATGAACAAAAGTGAACATAAATTGTAAGGACACATCTGAGAAACTATATTTAACAGTAGAAATAAAGCAGCACAGACAGCAAATTTAAAGAGAACTTGTCACCATGAAAATGAAGTCTATTCTGCAGGCACCATTTTATAGACCAGGAGGAGCTGAGCAGATCAATATATGATTTTGTGGGAAAATATTCAGTATAACTTGTCATTTATTTATTTCTCTGTTCTTTCTATGCTTGGAAGGAGTAATTGAGTCCAGTGGGCGGTCCTAACAGAGATGGTGCCTATAGAGATAGCTGGTAGGACCACCCAGTGAACTCAATTACTCTTTATAAGCATAGAAAGGATAGAGAGATACATAAGTGACAGGTTAAACTGAATCTTTTCCTACAAAACAATATATCTGCCCAGCTCTTCATGCTATATCGTGTGGGGTCTGTAGAATACATAGCATTTTTATGGTGAAAGGTTTCCTTTACAAATGACTTCACATCCTGTGGTGTACAACTACAAATTTCCTGCAGAACACCATTTACAAATAACTTACCTTCTGAAATTTGCTATTAATTTGACATCTGCAATGACAAGTTTATGCTCAATAATCATGTGTTTGAGAAGTCCATCCTTCTCTTCCTTCTCATAAGACTGTTCACAAAATATACAAGGCAGTGAAACATTTTCCACTTGGTTAGGATCAGCACTGAGGGGCTCTGGCAATGAAAGCGCTTCCAAGATGCAGTCCTTGACAACTAAACAAAAAGAACAGACAACGTGCATGTTATATTGTTATGTTCAACAAATGCAGAACAATATTCTATCTACATACATATATGTACCAGTGATTGAGCAGGATGATATACACAACAATTGATGACTGCAGTGTAAGAAACCCTTATCAACTGTCAGAATCGAGTACATGTATTACAGTAAATAACTTTCCTCCTCCACAACTATTAGTATCTTCCACAGATCCATGCTTGTAAGCGAATAAGCAAATACTCTATTGAGACATACTAGCAAAGATCTGGGAATATTTCTTCATTATACTGCTGGTTATCAGCGCCAGTTTTCCTGCATGCAGTTTTATAGTATGATTATGAAGAACAATGTCAGATCATTACTTGGGTTCATTACAGTATAGGGAGAGAAAATCAGTTGCTAAATGGATGGAAAACATCTGAAGGTGTAATTTAAAAAAATGATAAGAAAGAAAAAAAGCTATATTTTAACTGAAGGAATGATATTTATCTCTTTATATTAGCAGAGTTTTATGCCAGCAGCTCGTAGGCATCCCTCTATGGATACAGACTACAAACAGAACTTATGCAGTCATACTTTCTGTGAATCCTGTGCACATGTGCTTATACAGCATCATTGCAATTATTACCCCGAGGTACGAGGAATCGCTTTCCTCAAACCATGTATCCTGTGTGTTCTATCGGTCCTTCTAATATCCAAATGCCACAAAATATATTTGTACTGCATTGGCTACAAGTAGTATTGACCCATATCTGTAGTATGCTGCCCCAACATACAACAGAATATAAAAGTGGACCTTTCACCACCTCCACCAACTCCAGTTCTTTCAATAGGTACTATTTAACTCTTTCACTTTCTGGAGCAGTTGGAATTTTTTTCTCTAGCTCCTACCACTTTGCAACAATCAACGCAGTTTCAGCACAATTTTGCTTCTTACTGTCAGGTGAGTGGCGAGAGAAAATGTTCCAGCTGCATTGGAATCAGTAAAGTAGCAGCTCTCAAAGAATGCAGAATTGGAGGTTGGTGGAGGTGGTGAAAGGTTATCTTCAAGCTTTTTAAAAACAAAGTTTTTTTGGATTGCACAAGGAGCTTCTAAGGGCTAGTTCACACGGGGTTCCACATAAACACATTCCGTTGCGGCTTTTAACTCCAGATTAGGCCCAAATGAATGGGCCTAGTCCGGAGGGTGGTGTCGCAAGGCGGACGCCTTGGCTGAATCAGCTGCGGAATCCGCCTGAAGAAAGGAGAGCTGGCTTCTTTTTTCCACGAGCGGGAACAAAGCGTTCGCGGAAAAAGGAAATGACCGGCTCCCATTGATTTCAATGGCAGGATCCGCATCAAAATCCTGACCATTTTGCCCCATGTGAACTAGCCCTAAAAGTCTGCTTACAAAGAGCACATAGGAGTTACACCTGGTACAACCCCGAAATGGCTAGTTTAGTGATATAATCAAGTCGCTATCACTCTGATCCTACACATGACTGCTTTGCCCTCTTCCTCTTTTCTACTACCATGGCTGTTTTGAAACCACCTTGATGTACACTGTGCTGTTTATTGTAGATTTGTACGACAATTACTCCATGCGTGAACCCTATACAATTCAGTATATACAGTCTGTCCATCGAAACCTCAATACGATCAGAATGCAAAAAAATAAAATAAAAATAAATTAATCCTCTATTTTCCTATACTTCAATTGCTTCATACTGTAAATAACACATGTACTGTATAATAATTGGTATGCATTGTACAAAAAGTTGCCTAGATTTACTAGCTAGACTGTGTAATCCTAGGCAACTTTAGGACATAAATTTGGTGCACCAACAAGTTCACCACCTCCAACAAGCCCAATTCTTTATACCATTTAATAGGCGTTGCTCCATTCAATCTGGAACATTTAGAATTTTTTTCTCTAGCCCCAACCATTCCCAAGCAATCAATGATGTTAGTTTTGGTGTCTGATATGCTATTTAGCCTCTGTACTGTCAGGAGAGCGGAGTCAGGCAGGAGTAGGCAAGGAGAGTGATTCTGAGCTCTGATACTGGCTGTCTCTGAGTGCAGTTTTGAGTTATGCCACACACCCCATCTGACACCGCCCTTCTGACATTACAGAGATTAAATAACACATCAGGCATCAAAACAACCTGTGCTTATTGCTCAGGAATATTAGAGGGTAGAGAAAACATTCCAACTGCACTGGAATGCCATATATACTCGAGTATAAGCCGACCCGAATATAAGCTGAGACCCCTAATTTTACCACAAAAAACTGGGAAAACTTATTGACTCGAGTATAAGCCGAGGGGCAGAAATGCAGCAGCTACTGGAAAATTCCAAAAATTAAAATGGTCTGAGTTTTTTGGGTGCTGGTTAAGGGGAGGGGGTGTTTTGGTTGTCTGTCTGCCCCTTCCCTGAGCTTGAGGACTGGTTTTTTTTTTCCCCCACTTGGAACTCAGCCTGGCTGAATATAGGGTATCTTCAGTGCTCCTATTAACCCCTTCCCAACGGAACAGGAGCACTACAGATACCCTATATTCAGTAAACTGGGCACTTTCAGACACAGGGATATCTAATGTGTGTGTTTCACAATGGTTTTCTACTTATATATGTATTCGGGGGAAAGGAGTGATTTAGAACTTTTATTTATTTTATTATTATATTTTTTTAAAGCTTAGGTTTTTTTTTTTCCACAATTTTATGGGAGATCCTATACATTGCTATTGCGGTTGGTCTTTCTTTTTTTGCTTGACTCGAGTATAAGCCGAGGGGGGCTTTTTCAGCACAAAAACTGTGCTGAAAAACTCAGCTTATACTCGAGTATATACGGTAATGTTTTTTTTTGTTTTTTTTTAATCACTTATTGTAAGTCTTTCAGCATTTTCACAACTGATGCTAGGTTCACATCTGCTTTTGGGTATCCATTCGTAGGGTCTGCTTGGGGACCACACCAGCGAAAACATAATCCATTTTTTTTAAAAAATTGGTTACCCGCGGACCCATAGATGAATGGAATTTTCTGAGTTTTCGAAAAATGCAGAGAGAACAATCCTACTTGCATTTTTAAAGCGGAATGGGGAACGGAATCCCCGAGCAGAGATCAGGCACGAACCTAGCCTGAAATTAACATGTTGCGTTTTTCAAAAGCACACCAGTTTTATGTTCTGAAATGTGTGGATAAGATTAAATGAAATCATTCACTTCACTGAAAGTGTTAAATGCATAATTTCTAAAACATGTGGCTTTAGCCTTAAGTTAGTTTTTTTGTTTTCTCTCTTTTCTTTTTTTAAACAACAACAACATAAAACGGTTATCATTTTCATACACACTGTAAAGATCAGATTATCACAATTTTCAAGTATGTGTTCTGCTATATACACTTGCCAATGTTCTACAATGTACAGACATATACTTTCTAAAATAGATTTTTCTAATAATGGCTATAATATATACATTTATATATACAGGTTGCATAGTAACAGGTAATATAAAGTAACCTCCCTAGCTATGTTTAAGTGATATAGTGCGTGGGCGTTCTGGTTAATATGGTTTGTTAGTATCAAGAGTTGCCATGGCAAGCCAGCAATTCGAAAAACACAAAGCACACAAAAATAAAATACAAATATCTACATCTACTTTTTATTTTCTAAATGATCCATTACCAGGTCTACACAATGGACTATATCATGGAGTGCATGAAAATCAGGAATATATGGCTTCAATGACGTATAACCATTATCCACTTATAAGGCTACCGTTATACCAGGTTTCTGCAGTTTGTCATGCATAAACTTTATTTTTATAAGGAAACTAAAGTATATAATGCAGTAAAAAAATGAAAAAGAGATGCAACTATTCATCATGTGTATCAGTTTTGTCCTGCATCCATCTTCTTTTTGGTAGTGGAAAATTGTGCAAATGCATAAATTACATAATTATATGCTTGGATTTGTCCTTCCCGGAGATATATATATACAGTCCTATGAAAAAGTTTGGGCACCCCTATTAATCTTAATCATTTTTAGTTCTAAATATTTTGGTGTTTGCAGCAGCCATTTCAGTTTGATATATCTAGTAACTGATGGACACAGTAATATTTCAGGATTGAAATGAGGTTTATTGTACTAACAGAAAATGCGCAATATGCATTAAACCAAAATTTGACCGGTGCAAAAATATGGGCACCTCAACAGAAAAGTGACATTAATATTTAGTACATCCTCCTTTTGCAAAGATAACAGCCTCTAGTCGCTTCCTGTAGCTTTTAATCAGTTCCTGGATCCTGGATGAAGGTATTTTGGACCATTTCTTTCTACAAAACAATTCAAGTTCAGTTAAGTTTGATGGTCGCCGAACATGGACAGCCCGCTCTCAAATGATCTGAAAACAAAGATTGTTCAACATAGTTGTTCAGGGGAAGGATACAAAACGTTGTCTCAGAGATTTAACCTGTCAGTTTCCACTGTGAGGAACATAGTAAGGAAATGGAAGACCACAGGGACAGTTCTTGTTAAGCCCAGAAGTGGCAGGCCAAGAAAAATATCAGAAAGGCAGAGAAGAAGAATGGTGAGAACAGTCAAGGACAATCCACAGACCACCTCCAAAGAGCTGCAGCATCATCTTGCTGCAGATGGTGTCACTGTGCATCGGTCAACTATACAGCGCACTTTGCACAAATAGAAGCTGTATGGGAGAGTGATGAGAAAGAAGCCGTTTCTGCACGTACGCCACAAATAGAGTTGCCTGAGGTATGAAAAAGCACATTTGGACAAGGCAACTTCATTTTGGAAACAAAAATTGAGTTGTTTGGTTATAAAAAAAAGGCGTTATGCATGGCGTCCAAAAAGAAACAGCATTCCAAGAAAAACACATGCTACCCACTGTAAAATTTGGTGGAGGTTCCATCATGCTTTGGGGCTGTGTGGCCAATGCCGGCATCGGGAATCTTGTTAAAGTTGAGAGTCGCATGGATTCCACTCAGTATCAGCAGATTCTTGAGAATAATGTTCAAGAATCAGTGACGAAGTTGAAGTTACGCCGGGGATGGATATTTCAGCAAGACAATGATCCAAAACACCGCTCCAAATCCTCAGGCATTCATGCAGAGGAACAATTACAATGTTCTGGAATGGCCATCCCAGTCCCCAGACCTGAATATCATTGAACATCTGTGGGATGATTTGAAGCGGGCTGTCCATGCTCGGCGACCATCTAACTTAACTGAACTTGAATTGTTTGTCCAAAATACCTTTATCCAGGATCCAGGAACTGATTAAAAGCTACAGGAAGTGACTAGAGGCTGTTATCTTTGCAAAAGGAGGATCTACTAAATATTAATGTCACTTTTCTGTTGAGGTGCCCATACTTTTGCACCGGTCAAATTTTGGTTTAATGCATATTGCACATTTTCTGTTAGTACAATAAACCTCATTTCAATCCTGAAATATTACTGTGTCCATCAGTTATTAGATATAACAAACTGAAATGGCTGTTGCAAATACCAAAATATTTAGAACTAAAAATGATTACGATTAATAGGGGTGCCCAAACTGTTTCATAGGACTGTGTATATATATATATATATATATATATATATATATATATATATATATATATATATATATATATATATGAATGGTTATTCCAATCATATAAAAACCGCAGTCTAAAAAGTGTCAGTCTGACCTGGGACACCCACTAATCCTGAGGATGAAGAGACTGCATTGCTGGTCACTTCATTGTTTTTTTCATGGAGCTAATAGCCACTGCCTCTGTAGTGAACTTAAAGGGGCTCTTTCATTAGGAAAAGTCATTTTTAGATAAGCACATCATTGCATAGCCCTAGAGAGACTATTCCACACCTACCTTTTGTATGTAAATTGCCTCAGTGGTTTTTGAATGAGCCCTCTTTTATTCATATGCTAATTAGCCTCTTGGTGCACCCCGGAAGTCTCATCATGCACCCTCTTGTATTCAGCACAGGATGCTGCTGCTGCTGATGACTCCGCTTCCTGTTTGCACACACACATAGGAGATAATAGCAGAGAGGAGGCTGCTGGGAACTTCCTGTACTGGCTGGAAGCTAATTAGCAGATGTATAAAAACGGACTTATTAAGAAACCATTGAGGCAATTTACATACTAAAGGTAGGTGTGGAATATCCTTTCTAAAGGATATGCATGTATGTGCTTAGCTCAAAATGACTTTTCTCAGTGAAAAAGCCCCTTTAAAGGCTGGGCTCCATGTTGCGTGCAGCATATTACAGTACCTGTAAAGTGGATAGGATTCTGGGTAATCCCATCCACACATTGCAGAAACAAAATCTTCAGTGGAAATGCTGCAATTTAAAAAAAATGCTTGCATTTTTGTAAATCGCAGCATGTCAATTATACCTACAGAAATGCTGGTGGTTTTCACATAGTATAATAGAGGCAGAAAGTCCACTGAGGAAAAATTTGTGGAATTTCTGAGAAAAACACTGTGGAAAAAAATGTGATGTGTTTCCTTCTTGGTCTTTTCCGCACTGTTTTTCAGCTGCGACTCACTACGTGGGACCTTAGCTGAAGGGTTCCTGAGTTTTCACAAAAAATGTTTCATGAAAATATGCACATTTCTTGCTGTGCATTCTATTACTGTATAAGCCTTCAAGCATGGTGACCTACCAGATTTTTCTACTGCTAATAATCACATGGCTGAAACACATTTTACATTTGTCTCAGGCTGTGGGCATGTACAAGAAAGAGCAGTTGTCCCCCCTCTTCTATTCATTATTGAGTAACTGTACAATAGCAAACAAATAGATGAAAAAATCCCAAGTGACCATAATATAGGAGACCCAAGAACACTGAACTGTAAGTATAGAGCAATTACATTAGCTGATTGATACCTGTTACTATTATCCCATCTGTAATAACACAAATAGCCAGAAGTAAATATACTAACATAGAAGACTCTTCTTACGCTAGGTTCACACCTGCGTTCTGGTCTCCGTTCTGTGCTTTCCGTCTTCTGCATGCAAGAAGACGGAAAGCACAGACCGGGTCCGGCCGTGAGCGCTGGTGAGCGTTTTATGCTCTCCGCCGCGAAACCATTTTTTTTTTTAATCCGGACACAGAATACTGCATGTCCGACTCTGTGTCTGGATTAAAAAACACGATTTGGCGGCGGAGAGCATAAAACGCTCACCACCGCTCACAGCCGGACAGCTTTCTCACCCATTCAAATGAATGGGTGAGAAAGACTCCTGCAAGTTTCCATCTCCTGCTCTGTTTTATGCAGTAAAATTCGGCAATCTTCGCCGAACAGAGCGTACTGCGCAGGCGTCCGACAGAGACGCTGAAGAAGCAAGGGGAGGATACAGAAGACCATAGAGGCGGCACTGCGGTCGGTTTTCGAGCTGCAATGGGGACGCCCCCATCGCTGCTCCTGCGAAGGGGACGCCCCCATCGCTGCGAGAGAACTAATTAGCATACCGGTACAAACCGGTATTTTGAACGAACGGCACGGCGGAGAGCCCATCCAAAGGTAAGAGACGAATAGCCTTTCTAAAGGCTATTCCGACGTGTTAACTAGAAAAAAATGTGTTTTAGTGGTAGAATCCCTTTAAACACAGTCTCACTCAAGTGACTGCAGTTCTCTCAATGGTGGGAGGCCAGAAGCCAGGCTTCCATCAATATATGAGATTGCATCATCCATTTAATATATTTTATTATTTTGTACTGAAAAAATGAGAGGTCTATGTAGACTGCTAGCGTTCTTTTTTCCATTAGCGGACATGACCTTTCTTCAGGCAGATTCCACCTCAGGAAATCAATACAAGTCAATGGGAGGTGGAAAAACCATTAGCGGTTTTTCAAGGTCCATTCACCGTGCTGGAGGAAAAAACCTGAAACAAAAACCGCCTCATATCAAAAGACGCTCCAAAAAAAGCTTCCTAATTCCTGAAGCGGATTTTTTCCTAACTAAATTCCTTGGCCACCCTAACACGTGTGAACTAGCCCATACAGTAATGGACGTAAATGTTGGTACCCCTGAAATTTTTACAGAAAATTAAGAATTTCTCCCAGGAAATTATTTAAGTTACACACATATTGTTATAGACATAGTTTATTTCCTTTGTGTGTATTGGAACAACAACAAAAAGGTAAATTGGACAGTCCATTACTTCAGATGCTTCTGTAGTGCTGGTCTTATCACAGAAATGTAGCGTGTACGGTTGATATAAGTTACATATTGTTGCTATGTCTCATGTATTTCAAGAAGTGATATTTCTTGCTTGAACATAGGTATGTCAATCACTTACATGATAAAACAGGAATGTCAATATCCCAATATAACTATAATGTTAGCCAAGCCTGACTTGGATATCTAAAGTATCTACAGCTGAACCAATGACAGTGAACGAGGATGACAGAGTCATCATTTATCAGTAGAAAGCTTCATACCAATGCATATAATACCAGTGCCAACTGCTGAGCTCCTCTCTGAAAATAGCCACAATATCAATGAAAGCCACTGCATTGTGAGAACTGTGGGTACTCAGGATACTCACAATCTGTTTTCAATACTATGGAAACTTTACAAAAAAATACAGATTTGTATTTAATATTTTATTTTCACAAATAACTTTTAATGAATGTCACAAGCTAGGGAACAATATCTGTATCTGCACCTGCGTAAATGTGGACAGAGTTAGGGTCCGTTCCCACGATGTAATGCGGCACTGATTCTGACACGTAAACTCGTGTCAGAGTCAGCGCTGCAAAACAGAATCCCATTGACTTCAATGTGTTACGCGTGCTAAACAGAACACATTGAAGTCAATGGGATTCTGTTTTGCAGCGCTGACTCTGACACGAGTTTACGTGTCAGAATCAGCGCCGCGTTACATTGTGGGAACGGACCCAAAGGAACTGATGAGGTAGTGATCATGTGGGTAAGACATGTGTCTGCTGCCATATTCATCCTATGGACATATCCAATGTTTTTACACAATATCTATGGTTAAGAGGGGACTTGATAATGAAATGCTGAAGCATTAAGGCGTTTTAGAACACCCTGGCACAAAAGCAACAACCTGTATGACATAGCTGGAATCTTTCTAGAAAGTGTCCTTTTTGTAAGTATCTTGCATTTTCTGAAGGCTAAATCAGGAGTTGGCTCATAACTTGCAAGACATAACAAAAATCCACATTACATGAAGTGTCTGAACATTAGTGTGAACATAGTCTTAAATGAGTAGAAGTATTTTTAAGCATTGGTACTTTTGTATGTAGAGTGTGAGCCCCCTATCAGTATGTCTTTGTAGAATAGAAGGAAATCCACGCAAACACGGGGAGAACATACAAACTCCTACAGATGTTTTTTTCCTGGCGGGATTCGAACCCAGGACTCCAGCGCTGCATGGCTGCAGTGCTAACCACTGAGCCACCATGTTGCCCCCAAAGCATTGGTACTTGAAAGGAGCCGGTCTGCAACTTTGTGCAGACACATACCTCTGTGCCCACAAGTGGAACCAATGCAGAGACGATCATCTTTTTATGGATATACAGATCTGCCCACAAGTGCACTGGGGCAGGGGGTGATGTACCTATGCAGTGCATTTGTAGGCTGATTTGCTTCTCTGTAAAATGACTATTTTCTCTACAATGCTTCATCAGTTTGCGGCCATGAAGGTATGTTTCTGCTTCTATCAAAGGCCCCTACATGGCCCAATTATTGGATTGACAGACTCCTTTTAATGAATAAAGTATAGAAAATAACAATACATCTCCTGTCCTGTTATTGCAAGTCACAGAAGCAGTAATAGCCTCACTGGAAGCTAACCATATTCTCATTTAGAAGCTGTTGCCTTGGAGCTTTCTGCCTTGTTACACATAACAGAAGGATTAAGGGGAAAATGTGAAAATGATAAAAACAGACAACTTATTTCATAGCCTGTGTGCAGTAGATCAACTCCCACTCGCAAAATAATTTACAATCCAGATTGTTGGTAAGTATGGGCATACAAGTGTGCCTCTTCTGCTTCTTATCAAGTGGTCTTCGGACATTAGAAGACTTATTAAAAAGCAAAACACAAGGGTCACAATCATTTTTAAAGGAGTTGTCCTATGAGGATACATAATGGCCATGGGGGCAGGGGAGAGGGGTTGCTTAAATCATTGAAGATGCCATATAAGGCTATTATTTATTTAAAAGGGTTAACTAGGAATTTTTATTTAAGACCTATCTTTTGGATAAGCCATAAATATTTCTTTGTGGGGGACAGAGAGGTGCCCCTCACAGAGATCAATAGTTCGGAAAACACTTCTGATGCCCATACTATAAACTGCATGGGGCCATAGTTATGCTCATGGGAGAATCCCTTTAAAAGGGAGGAAATCAAAGTCTCTATGTGCATAATCTGATTAAGTCTCTAAAAATCAGAAAGCCATGGTAGAAAGGCATATCTCCTTCCAAAGGACAGGTATACACCCACACGCTTCTATCACCAAGAATCTGATCAGCAAGCTTTTCCTTATTGTTGGACGGGTTTTCTTTGTACAATAAGGAAATCATAGCTCTCACTACTAAAATGGTTAGAGACAATCTTTAACACTCTGCAATATTTAAAATTATTTATATTTGCTAAAATATTAAAATTTGTCTACAAATTCAAATATGGTTATGTTCATGGGAAAACATCTTTAAGCATTCTTATGAAAAGTTCTACAAAACCTGGTCCTACTGGATGGAATCAACTAGCATGCTAAGTATGTCTGACCTGCACTTTTGTTCGTTAAGGAGCGCACTTTTTCTTTGGGGACATCTGACCACAACTTTCTGCAATTCTACTCTGGATCTACCTCATGTCCTTTAATGACTTTCTATACCTAGCCAAAGGGAAGCGCAGCTCTTCAGCCATGGGGTCCTAAAGGTTTCCCTCACTGGGTTTTTTCCTCTCCTGGGTGCTGAAGGATGACGGTGGTTCACCTGTGGTTCACGCCGTCTGTCATCTTCATGGGCAAGAATTTTTAAACCGTACCTCCACTTAAAAACTATTTTTCATAACTGAATAGTACAGGTGAAAATAAGAAACTTTGTAATATATTTTATTACAGAAATATGTTTTCTTCTCCACTTTTAAGGCAGTTACTTTCTTCATATTAGTCTTTGTATAAAAAAGAGAAATATTAGTCAATGAAGAGGACGACAGACAAGGAACTCAAGTAATTTTTGCTGTTACACTCTGCTATTCCTTGCTTTTTTAGGCCGGGTTCACACAGGGTTTTTGGGCCGGATTTTGACGTGGACTCCGCGTCAAAATCCAGCTAAATAAAACGCCTTCCATTGAATTCAACGGGAGATGGTCATTGCCTTTTTCAGCAAGCGGTTGGTTCCCATTCTCGGAAAAAGAAGCAATATGCCCTTCCTTCAGGTGGATTTTGTGGCTGATTCAGCCGTGGACGTCCGCCTTGCGACACTACCTCCCGACTAGGCCCATTTATTTGGGCCTAATTCGGAGCGGAATGCCGCGACTGGATGCCGATGCACTGTATGCCCTGTACCGGCATCCAGTCACGGCTAACCATTTTTTGGACCGAATTCTGAGGCGGCCACTACGTCAAAATCCGGCCCAAAAGACCCAGTATGAATCCGGCCTTAACACTGCTAGGTTGTAGATAAGTGGCTGCTAGCACACAAGATGAGGCAATAAATCAATTAACCAGAGAGCTGGAGAATCCTAGTCAACCCCTCCTTATTCCGTAGAGTTGTATGTGTGAGGCTGATATAGAAACAGATAATATAAAGAAGCGGTGAGATTTTAAGATAAGGAGAAGAACAGCTTAATAAGTTGAGGAAGAAGCAGATATCCTTAATAAGAGGTAATACAACATTTCTTATATTACCGTATTTTACGGACTATAAGTCGCACTGGACTATAAGGCGCATTGCCCATGAGCGCCTTATAGTCCGTCTCGGTTCATATATAAGGCGCACTATATGTTATTGAAAGCGGCGGCAGGCAGACTTTGCCAGCGGCCGCTTAACCCCCCGCGTGCCAGCCGCTTCTATTGGAAGCGCTCGGCAGGCGAGGAGGGGCTCTATCAACAAAATCATGCTGATAGAGCCCAACCGTAAAAGTTAGATTAAACTACCCCCCCCCCCCGTTTTAAAATAAAAGCCTGAAACAGAATGTGAAACTTACCGAGCGGTGCAGGGTGGGCGGGCATTCAGGCCTCCTCTTCCTCCGATGTTCCGTCCTCCTCCTCCGGCGCTCGCTAACTGATAATGGCCTGGGCGCATGCACAGTGGCCGTAGTAGAAGCATTATGATATTGCGCATGCGCCCAGGCCATTATCAGATCGCGAGCGCCGGAGGAAGTGGTCAGGACATCGGAGGAAGAGGAGGCCTGAATGCCCGCCCGCCCTGCACCGCTCGGTAAGTTTCACGTTCTGTTTCAGGCCGGCGTGACAGCAGGGCTGCCGGACATTTCCCATTCATTTCTATGGGAGCCGGCATGCGAGCGCTCCCTATAGAAATGAATGGACTGCTTTTTTCCATTCATTTCTATGGGGAGCGCTCGCATGCCGGCTCCCATAGAAATGAATAGGAAGTGTCCGGCAGCCCTGCTGTAACGCCGGCGTGTACGGCTGTGATACACGCCGGCGTTCCGTAGTGTGAATGCACCCTTACGGTGCCTTTTATATATGTATGGAAGCGGCACGCAGACTTTGCCGCCGCTTCCATCCATATATAAAAGGCACACCGGACTATAAGCCGCACTTACGATTTCTGAGGAAATCGTAGGTTTTTATGTGCGCCTTATAGTCCGGAAAATACGGTAACCTGTATTATTAATTTATGAAAATTTGTTTATAAGTGGAGATACAGTTTAATGAATAAGAAGGTAATAAACATAGATAGCATGTTATGTGTACACAGTGTTCACTGTGTGTTACTCTTTAAAATCTATTTCAATACTCTTTTGACAGGGCTAATCTTTGAGACTGTAACATTGCGTTTCTTTGCTCATTTAATTTGCTACGCCATTTGGCGTCAGTCTCACCCAGAGGGTAAGTTCACATCACTACTGTTTAGTCTGTTCTTCTGCTCAGCTGATCCGAACAGTACTCGCTCATCTCTAGTAGAAAGGCTTTTCTGACGTGGTGTTTGTAGAAAAAGGGATTCTTAGTTAATCATTTTTAACTAAGCATATATTTGCATAGCCTTTAGAAAGGCTATTCCAGACATACCTTTTCTTTAGTAATCCTCTTAGCTGTTTTTGAAGTAGCCCGCTTTTATTGATATGCTAATTATCCACCTCGGAGCAGTGAGCACTGTGTGCTATGTGTAAACAAGGGGAGGTGAGAGCAGGGAAGGCTGATAAGTCATCAGAAGCAGCCTCCCTGCTCTCACCTCCCCGTTTACACACAGAACACAGTGCTCACTGAACTTCCGATGCTCCGAGGTGGATAATTAGCATATCAATAAAAGCGGGCTAATTCAAAAACGGCTGAGAGGATTAACAAATTAAAGGTATGTGTGGAATAGCCTATATAAAGGCTATACAATCTATGCTTAGTTAAAAATGAGTTTTCCTAATGATAGAATCCCTTTAACTGATAGGTGCTAGTAAAGTTCATGATGATGACCTGACTACGCGCATGGAAGAGATGAATGCAGTTGTTAGCATTTATGGGATTATAAACATCATTATGGGCGGGTTCACACCAGCGCCTGGTCTCCGCTTTGCAGGTTTCCGTCTTCTGCCCGAGAAACTGGACAGGAGACAGAAACCAGGCAGTCAGTTTTCAAACCCATTCACATGAATGGCTTTGCAAAGTGACGTCTCTCTGCGGCGAAACCGTTTTTTTTAACCGGACACATAGTCGGACATGCAGGACTTTGTTTCCGGTTAAAAAAACCCCAAAAAACAGTTTCGTCACGGAGAGGCACAAGACGCTCATGGGCAGACACTTTGCAAACCCAATCAAGTGAATGGGTTTGAAATCTGACTGCTGGGTTTCCGTCTCCTGTCCAGTTTCTCGAGCAGAAGACGGAAACTTGCAAAGCGGAGACTGGGCGCTGGTGTGATCCCGCCCTATGAATGTTCAGCGCCCACCTATAAAAACTGATAAATCATGAGGGGTGGGAGCATATTGGAGAACTCGTTACAGGATGTCAAAACTATACACAACCCTCTGTGATTAACTTTACGGTAATTCATAACATAACATCAGCTCACTGTCAAAGTAGCAGAGTATTCACCAAATAAGGCTACGGATGTTAACCACACAGGTGGCCCACCAAGAGTGCCTGCATCTGAGTTTTAGTTGGCGCTGGGTACGCACCTCCACTCGTCATGGTGGGAGCTAACCACTATCAGATAGAATCCTCAAGATTAAAGAGGTGCTCCGCGCAAATTATATTGATGACCTATCCTTAATCGACACCCTGGACCCTACTGATCAAGTGTTCTTATCACCTGCTATGTGGAGAACATAACTAGAAGCAGTTAGCTCATCCACTACAGGGGAAACATAGCTAAGTTACTGCAGCTCAGTGCCTGTAAACTTGCATAGGAATCAAGCTGCTGTATCTCAGCACAACCACTTCACAGGGAACAAAACTACCTGCAGTCAACTACATTCTCCATAATCGGCTGGTGAGAAAAGCTGAACAGTGAAGTCACGGGTGTCAGGCCCTAACCAGTCTCATATTGATGTCTTCTCGTAATGAGGACCTTTCATGTTCTGTTAGATAGAGCATGTCATATACTGATGCAAAGCTTACAGTATGATGAATACAGCAATATCATTGCACTGTCAGAGAGACAACCTCACAGTTCAGTGTCATTGCTCGGCAGTGGGGAACACCCCCATGACAGTACACAATAATTTTGTGCTATTAAGGGTGCATTCCTCACCACCCAGTGATCCTATAACAGTGCAGTGATATCAGTAGCTGAAACTAACGGCACTGATCTCTCTGGAACTAGGACAGGTACCTGTAAAACTAAAAGTGTGATGAATTCAGTTTGCTTTGCAAAGGTACATAACATACCCTATCTTTTAAAGGGAGTCTATCATTAGCAATAGCCATTTTTAAATAATCATATTTTTGCATAGCCTTTAGAAAGGCTATTCCAGGGATACCTTTTATTCTTTCATCGGCGCTGGTGTTGAATTTTCCTGGTTTTAGTGATATGCAAATTAGCCATCCTGGCGCACTGGAAGCCTTCTAACTATTCCTTGAGCACTGCAGCATCATCAGCCTTTCCCTTCTTACTGCCTCCTTCTTTACACAGGATCCCTCCTCTTAAAGGGGCTCTATCAGCAAAATTTTGCTGTATGAGCCCCACATATGCGTGAATAGCCTTTAGAAAGGTTATTCAGGCACCGGTAATTTTATTTTAAACCCCCGTCCCGTTTTAAAATAAAACTATAAAAACATATATGTAAATCATACCTTTGCATGCACGGGGGCGGTCTTGCACAATACGACATCATCTTCTGGCACGACTACCTCTTCTTTCTTCTTCTTTCGGCGACGCCCTCCGGTCCTGGCTTTTCCCGGCTTCATCTTTATCTTCTTCCGGCGGTTTAAATATGATTGGTTGAAATCTGGCGCGTGCGCAGTAGCGCTCCCTCCGGAGCTACTACACACACTCCGGCGCCATTTTTCTCAATGGCAGTGCCGCTGGAGTGTGCGCAGTAGCTCCGGAGAGATCGCTACTGCGCACGCGCCGGATTTCAACCAATCGGATTTGAACCACTGTAAGAAGAAAAAGATTAAGTCAGGGAAGAGCCAGGACCGGAGGGCATCGCCAAAAGAAGAAGAAAGAAGAGGTAGGTGTGCCAGAAGATGACGTCGGTGCACGTTCAGGTATGATTTATGTTTTTATAGTTTTATTTTAAAACGGTACGGGGATTTAAAATAAGATTAGCGGTGCCTGAATAGCCTTTTTAAAGGCTATTCACGCATATGTGGGGCTCTTACAGCAAAATTTTGTTGATAGAGCCCCTTTAAAGTTCTTCACTGCTCCAGAGGGCGGTGAGAAGGGGAAGGCTGATGATGCTGCAGTGCTCAAGGAATAGTTAGAAAGCTTCTGGTGCTCTGTGCTGCATAATTTGCATATCACTAAGACTGGGCTCATTCCAAAACGAATAAAAGGTATCACTGGAATAGCCTTACTAAAGGCTATGCAAAGATATGTTTAGTTAAAAATGGCTATTGCCAAAGATAGACTCCCTTTAAAGGGGTTGTCAAGGATCTGAACATTTTTGATACTGAACATCAGTTCAACACTCAAACCAATCAGGTGATGTGGCGCTGGAAGCCATATACTAAGTATGCGACTGGAAGAGGGGCTGCAGTTACACACGCCAATGCTAGACAGTACAGACAGAAAGCTCTGTACAGTGTATAGCGCTGCAGCTGTGGCTCCTAGAACTGCTGCAACATTCACTTGGATAGGATCAGGGCTGCTTATGGCCGTATACTTAGTATATGGCTTCTGGTGGTCACATCAGCTGATCAGTTTAGGGTTTGACTATTGGACTCCAACCAATCTGTTATTTAGTAACAGATCAACAGTATTAAAAATATTCAGGTTCTGGACAACCCCTTTAAGGATAGGTTATCAACATTATTTACCCAGAAAACCCCTTTAAGAGTTCTAGCCTCGGCCCTGGCTGCACTATATACCCAGAATAGTTTCTAGAAGCGCCTTTGAGTTGTATTCATGCAGAAGTTCCTAAGCATACACATCCATGTGTCCTACACCCAGCCTCCAGTGCCATAGGAAGGTAAGGTACACATGCACACAGCAGAATAGCATGCACAACTGACATAGTACCTTCCGTGTCACTGGCTGCCTCTGCCATGCTGCTGCCACTTCCGTGAGTGGGAGGGCACACAGGGGTACTGAAAGCAGCTCCTCACATGGAGGGGGCATAACGAGAGCTGTCAATCACTAGGATGGGCGTGTCCATAAGGCCGCCAGTTACAGGCTGCTATAGAGGTGTGCCCCTATCCGCCCCTATAGATTTGTCTACCATACTGCCCTGTATAAGGGATCACCTACACCCCCTACTTATTTTACTCTAGCGCTGACGTAAAGTAGACGCGGGCCTCGGTGGGCGGTCCTACGTGTGACGGCCCCGCCTCTCGTTGCTGTGTACACCAGAGCAGGGACTTCCTGTGCATTGCCGCTAGTTTGTACTACATATCCCGGCGTGCATTGCTCCGGCAGCCTGCAGCGTTGCTTTGCTCCTGGTTACCAGAACAATAAGCCCGCTGCTGCCTGTGAGCTAGGCTGGCAGATAACGGGATGCATGGCGCATGCTCGTGCCCATAGCTAAACAGGGCACTCTCCGAGTAACACTGGCACAGGAATGAAGAGCACGGCAGGCAGACTCCTTGTAAACACTAGTGCACAGCGTAGACTGCTGCACAGGTAGCCGCACGTTAGCCTAGTTATGCCAAGCATGTGAGTCAGCTGGCACACACTGGAGCAGTAACAAGCACACAGCGCCTGGCACAACTCCGGGCAGCATCCCTGGCACCTTTACCCATGCACTGCCTTGTGTGAGGAGCCGCTGACACACAGCTCCCGCATCCTTCCGACCACTGACACAAAGACAGGATAGAGGAGGGGGCAGAGGAAGCCCTGCCGGCCCGGGAGCAGCTCTGTCACCGCCAGCGATGTCCTCCTGATCGCCAATGACCAGGAGCAGCGCCGCCGCCGCCGCCGACATGTGGAGACCCACGGAGCACGAGAAGTACGGCGTCGGTGAGTAGTGGATCAGCTGTCACCGGGGCTGCCATTGTCAGCGCTCACATAGCTGCACTGATTGATCTCATTAGCAGCCTGTGCCATCTGTACATGCCATCCCTGCCATCAATGACCCCTGCCATAGCTGCAACTTTATTCTGTGTAAACAAAGGGGCTGTCATTGAGTTAAGCCAGTGCCAGCAAAGAGGCAGTATAGTGGCTGGGCATCCCCTGGCAGCACTGACTGCTCTCTATGTGTGGATGACTTATGGCTGCAGGATAATACTTCTAGGTCACCCCATCATGTAGGGCATCGAGCTGGTGCTGGAATAATAGCACGATCTATGGGTATATGTTGTGTAATCTCATTCACTCTGCTGCTGTATTGGCTGATTCTGACTTGTGCTCTTTTTTAGCTGTTGTTCTTAGTGTTTTCTACATTTGTATATAGTATTTTCCTGTCTGTGGTTAGTATTATTTAGCTTGGGATTGTCTATGGCCTTGCTTGTTGTCATCCTGGAGACAAGTGATTTTAGGAAAATGAAATTCTTCATGGCTGGTGAGCTTTGGAAGTGAACAATTGGCAGCCAGTGATCCAGGAGTTTCTTTGTATTGTTCCTCTGCATGCCTTTTGTTATTGCTTTTGTTTGTTTGTGCTGAGGGAAGTGTTGTGATTGTTGACATGATGTGAGGTCTGTTCCATGGGATGTCATTTAACAAGTCCCGCCTATCGCTCTTCCAGCAAATGGACCTCTTAGAAAACCCATCACAGACCTCCTTTGTACTTTGTGGCACATATTATCCGAATATATTACTGCTTGCTTTGGCTGTGGAAACAATAGCTGTATATCAGTTTGCCAGGCCATGGCCCATTAACTTATATGGCATCAAGGCGGTTAATCTTGGTGGTGGGTAATAATATACAGAGCTCTCCAATATCCGTTGCTCATTTCCTATGGACCTACTACCATCTGCCCTGCTTTCTGTCTGTGGTTGCAGTCTTGTAAAAATAAGCACCATACCTTCTTGTTGAAAATGATGCACCAATAAAAGACAGTCATTTTATATAGTGAATTATATTTCTTTTTTAATGATAATATTTGTTGTTTTATTGTTACTTGTAATGTGCCTTCTTTTGTTTAGGGATTTTCTTAAAAAGACACCTCACTGTAATAATATTGTAGTGTAACCAGATGTATCAGTTTAGATCTTTTTACTTTATAGTCTGCACAAAGGGATGACTTCTGTGTATTTGGTCTTTACACTTGTGTTCTCTATTCATGGTGCTCAAAAAGCCATGCAAGTGAAGACGTATATTCTTTGCTATAGTAGATAATCACATCCTTAGCCTTACTTCCCAGTGTTTATTTTGCAGAGGCCTTGCCATACACATCTGCATTTCACAGCCAGGCAGCCTGATCATGAGACAAATCTGTTGAGATTCTATATCATTGTATATTTGGAGGATGATTATTTATGTGTAGTGTCCATTCTCGCTCCACTTGGTTTGGAAGATTTTCTATGTGTATACAGATGGCTTCTTCTTTTCCAATATAGCCATTGAGGAGGAGGAGGAGGAGAGCTGCTCCTGGAATGTTATGTGGAAACCATGCAGTTTATTTCAGGCAGCGTCTTTTGAAGTCATCCAGGGAGCTGTCTTTGTCTTTGGTGCTGTTCACTATGTAGTACTCAGTCATGTATCACTATGGTGTTATGCATTGTGACAGGGCTGGATTGTAGTAAGGGAGGATTGCAGGATAAGCAGTTCTTGGATATGTGTTATTTTAGCTCATTTTAGACTTACAAAAGTGGTTGTGATATAAACCAGTGGTTGTATACTGGAAACTGTGTGAGCTGTCATACAGTGTCACAGAGCATCTGCGTTTACAGTACATAATGCAGTGGTACAAGAGCCTATTCCAAGCTGCATCTGGTTTCTTGTGCTGCTGATAATATCTGTCTCTACATTTGCCTGATTTCCCAGTTTTTCCCCAAACGTGTTCACACACTGAGGCTTTTCTTCGGTTTCATGTAAAGCCATTTACTTGTCATCACAACTGGAATAATTTTGATGGCAGAACAGATTGTGAAACTTTCATCCAAACCCTTCATTCAGTCAGTGTTTGTATTATGTTGACTTTTTAATATAACAAAATATGTGTTTGGCTATTTTCACATCTGCACTGTATGTCCGTCCATTGTGAAGCCGTCTAATAAACAAACTAACAATAGATTTGTAAAAGAAAAAATAGACCTAGTTACACAAAGCATAAGTCAATAAGTATCCATCAAGAAAAGTGTCTGTTTGTGTTTGGGGGATCCACTTTTATCCCCCCCCACCCATCTTCAATGTTCATCCTGAGCATGTGCATAGAAGAATGAAGAGGGAAATATGGATTGAAAAACGAACACAAACGGATTACCATCCGTTGATAATCCATTTGTGTCCTTCTTCCATAGGCATCAATGTTAAAAAAGATATGTTGCTGTCCATTGTTCTGCAAGTTCGATTTTATTTTATTTTTTTTGTTTCTGTTCAAAAGAGTGGGCACACATGGGAAATGCTCAAAACGCTCACCAGTGGTTGGTTTTAAAAACTCATTGAAATAAATATTCTTTTTAAAAAAAAAAACAAAAAAAAAACGACCCGCTCTAAACAGTTTTTGATGAGTCATAAAAACTGGTTACCTGCCGAGACATCAATGCAGATGTGAACCCACCCTAACATTGCTGAATCATATTCACATTTACTATTTCATAATGACAATAATTACTTTTCTTCATTTATTTTTCTATGTATATGTTAGCTAATCTAGCACTCAGTTGGTCTAATAAATGTTCATCTACATAAGGGCAGTACAGCACACTGACCAATAGAGTACATCAGGATAAGTATGCATTATCCATATAGATGTCCGTATTTGTTTTTCCTCTGTGATACTGATAGTACACAGACTTAAAAATATATTCTATAACAATAAAGCTGAACTAGATAATGAAGGTTACATGATCTATCAGTTTATCATTACAGTACATAGAATTTCACATCCTTTGTAGTGAATTTCTTCAAATACATAATCTGTCTAACTCCAATAAAATGTACAGAAAGACTGTAAAAAAAAAAAAAAAAAATCATTCACAACCCTGCCAGCAGAGGCAGCGATCACTACTGGGCTCTGAAGCCTAAGGGGGCCCAAAGATCTCTCCACATCGTAAGAAGGCACCACTATTACGCCTAATGTACATGAGCAAGTGTACAGGGAAAATTGGTGCTGGTGTTGTTTTTGTTTTTCTTTTTTATTAAATGGAATACAATTGGATCACATTCAGATGACATGTAAGTGATTAATTACTATGGGGGTTTCTGGCCCCTTTCGGTATATCACGGAGAAAGAAACATACTTCATTGTACTTATCAGAAGGGAGCATCAGAGTCCTGTTTGGATGTACACTCAGTCATGTTCATGGGGGCCTTATAGCTATTACTTGGTAAATGGGGGCTCCATTACAGATTTTGCATTAGGGTCCAGGGGTTTCCCGTTATGCCTTTGAACCGTCAGCACTGGTATCTGCTTGTGTTGTCATGTTTCTGTTTGGGTCACTGCTGCAACCAGTCACTGGCCTTGGCAGTGACTTGTATACAAATATTAGTGCTGAAACCAGAGATTGAGTGTGATTTCTATTTTATTAGCACTATTTGAATTTTTGTGTATATTTATATTTGAATCCCTATAACAAATTTTTAACCATGTGCTATATCATTGTGCATTTTACCACTGAATACCAATGTATTTCTATAGTATGTGATAAAATACATAATGTGCTTTGTTATACTTTAAGCATCGTATATGAATCATTTACTGGTACTAGTACACTATTGCTAGACACGACATGCTTGGAGGGTGTGCTTTTGTGGGGTTCTCTACATGTTATAGAAATATTTGACTTTTGAAAGCGTTTCCTAACTTGTTTCTTCATCACTATATTGTAAAGGCTTCTAATTGTTTGTGTCTAGCACATAACTTGACTAATATGCATATGACGTTACAATGATATTTTGCACGTTCAGTGAGCGTGATTTCTATGTTCTGACTTGTTCAGTAATTTTCAGATTCTTTTATTGCTCCAGATGACTTATGTTCCTTATTTGGCATAGCTTTTCTCAAATTCAATACCTATATAACTATGTAGCTTTTACTATACAGAAGTAGATTGGGTATAAAGTTTGTTGTTTGTGCATAAAAGAAAAAAAAAGGACTAGTATTTTTTTTTCGTTGTGGCCTGACATTTGGAACAAGATTTGATGTTTCATGATGCAGTTGACAGCTGCCAGGAAAACATATGGAATTATTTGTGGCTGATCTCTGGAGTGAGAGAAAATGACTAGTCATCGGCTTTCACTTATCCCCTATCCACAAATCATCCACTATCCACAGAACAAGGGGTTAAGTATCTGATCAGTAGGGAACTGACTACTGGGACCCACATTGGGGTTCTGTGTATCCGGTATGAATGAAGTTGAAGATCATGCATGCACACAGCTACACTATTTAATTTCCCTTCAGCAGTACCACAAAGTTGAGGGGAGCTGTAGTGCATATGAACGATGTTCTGCCCTGTCTATATAGGGCACACAGAACCCTCTCATGAATTCTTATGATTTTTGGGCGTCCCATCTTCAACCACCAACGATCAATGGTTATTTCCTGTCTCAATAGAGAAGACACACAGGTCCAGTTTCTTTAGTCCAAAACAATAGTAGAGTTTTATTTTCACTCAAAAAAGGTAGTGCAGCAACAAAAGAAAACAATACAAAAATAAATACCTGCCCGGCTAGGCTCTAACTAAACATAGAATAGGTTGCCTCATCTAGAATAACAGAAATCAAGCCAGTAGAATCATTCAGGACACAACACCAAAAATATGACCTCTCTGTCAGCTCTCCAGCCAAAGTGTTGCTGCTGGAGCTGACTTCTTAAAGAGGACCTTTCATGAGATCTGGCACATGCAGTTTTATATACTGCTGGAAAGCTGACAGTGAGCTGACTTCAGCGCACTATCTGCTTTCCTGATCTGTGCCCCGGGTAAAGCGCTATCGGTACCGTAGCGCTTTAGTGTCAGAAGGGCATTTCTGACAGTTAGCCAGGGACGCCCTTCTGCCCAGCAGCGCCTGTCGCGCTGTACTGTGGAGCGGGAAGGAACGCCCCCTCCCTCTGCTCACACAGCTTGTCCATAGACGAGTATTATCAGGAGCGGGAGGGGGGAGTTCCTCCCCGCTCCACAGTACAGCACGATAGGCGCTGCTGGGCAGAAGGGCGTCCCTGGCTAACTGTTAGAAACACCCTTCTGACTGTAAAGCCCTACAGTCCCGGGACCGATAGCGCTTTACACCGGGCACAGATCGGGAAAGCGGATAGTGCGCTGAATTCAGCGCACTGTCAGCTTTCCAGCAGTATATAGAACTGCATGTGCCTGATCTGATGAAAGGTCCTCTTTAAGCCTCCTTGACGAGTAGACTCTCTGCAGCTGAGTCGCTGCCGGAACATCCCCAAAGTGTGGACTGGAGAGGGGTGGAATGACAGGTGGAATGACTACCAATCCTACCTGTCGTTCCTAAAAATCCAGCCCAGTACTGAGCATTTACCAAAATGCTCAGCAGATGAAAGTTGTCTGCTGAGAACAAACATTCCTGGAGTTTTCTTATCTCACCCACCTGAGTAGTCTGGGTGAGATGTACACCCCCTCCATTATCTGACCAGCCATCGGCTTACAGTATATACAGTAGGTATATATAAAGGTGTAAGATATATAGGTATAAGGTGTGTAGATAGATAGATAGATAGATAGGGTAAGAAGTTGCCTGACCCCCATAAGACTCCTTTCCTAACAAGGGCAGTACCACAAAGCCGTCCCTTTTGTAACTGTCCCTGTCATGTGACAGCTATTCTCCCCACCTGCTTGTTTACTCGGCCAACTCTACATATGTTGTCAATGAGGAGAAGAAAATAAGCCATTGCCAGGCAGATTTGGAGTCTGCTTACCACCCCCAATCCTTCGTTTAAACCCCATCATTTGCTATCATTCCTGCCGGGATTCCATTTGATCAAATAATTGGAGTCCCAGGGTCCATCTGAGCCAAGAACCCTCAACATACTCTAATAGGCCATAATTTTGTACATTTTTGCACTGCCCTGTCTGTATCGTTATGAAATCATGCTAATGTGAGATGAAGATTACTGGAGTCAGTAATGAGCTTGATTATTTTTGCTAGAAAATAAAACCTTATTCCGAGAGTGGGATGCAGTCATGCGTCATTCCCCCACAGGATCATACAGATTTTGTACCTACTGCCTACAATACATAACATTCAAGTACTTCTTTTACTGTCTCACGATTACAGAACAGTTATGAGAGGTGAACTAAAATTCTGCTATCTAGTATGGAATGGTATTCTCTATGAACAATGCTAAAGGAGGGATCAGGCTAATGTTTGCTTTATGTATTAATGAAAGAGTACCTTTCATTTTTATAGAACAGAATTTGTTGAGCAGATATGTATAGGTTTGTGGGAATAGTTTTGATATAATCTATTACTTATTTAATAATTCTATCCTTAGGAGTCTAGTGGGCGGTCTTACACAGTGACCACACATACTGTTATATAAGCAAATCACTGCCCACTTGACAACTAATGAGGTTTTACTGGATTGTTTCTGACAAAACTATATATCAATGTGTTCAGCTACTCATGGTCAGTAACAGGTGAGACTATATTTTTAGTGCAACAGTCTCACTTTAGCTAAAGTTTTAATATATATAGTACTTTACTGGTATGTGTTTAAACAGCCTGAAGCCTTTATAAGCTTTAAGCAAACTATACCTAGAACAGTCACCTGGCACACGCCTTAAAATAACAATAAGAAAGCTAAATCCAGCTGATACACAGATATTCCTGGCAGCATGGGTAACAAGAAAGAAAGGCATGAAACGTGTTAGCGGTGCTGCTGCCTGTTAGGATTGAGTTCATGGGATCTTGACATAAAAGCTAAAGATTTTATCTTCTGTTTTATGCTAGACTTTCTTTTCACAATTTATCCAAAATAAGTTGTATATAAAATAGGTCAAATCAATCCATATACTTAGAACAGTTAGAATAAATAATAACAAAATGCCACACTGAATGTTTCCCCGAAGCAAAATTCTAGGTGCAAAAAATAGCATGAAAGAAAGCACAAACACCGATGGCATACCTTTAGATTTCATAATGGAGAATAACCAGTGCAAGTAAGAACAATTTGACTTTAGGATAAAGTCAAACACTTTTATATCAACAATTGCATAGTTTAATATGTACTACAATCTGGTTTTAGGCATTTTTATACATGATGTCTGCGAAATTGCTGTGAGAAAAACTTTTAATAGAGGAAAAAGGCCTGAGTGTAGGGTTTTTCTGTCCGCTTGAGAAGTCAGACATCTTCACTTGCAGACAGGAAAGGAAGGGCATGGAGTGCAAAAGAACGCACCCGATGCCCATTTAAATAAATGACAGGTGTCACAGACACATCTAGTGTCCGCTCCTAATGTCAGTGCGAGATTTTGAGCGGACACTAGGAGCGGACACTACCTGTCGGACACTGACGGTAGTGTGAACGCTCCCTAAGGAGTCCTGTCTAAGGAGTGTTATTATCCCCTGATCATGAAATAGACAGTAACACAGCCATAAGCTTTCTAATGAAAGAGTGTCTGATTTAGGCATTTTAAGAATTGTATTACAAATATTATATTAATAAACCTACTGCTGTGTCATTTGAGAATTTTTTGGTCAGAATTAAGTGCCTGGAGCCTGTGAATAATTCAGGTGTGTCTATCATCAGTGGGGGAATTAAGACTGGCATATGGGCGTTTAATAAATTCCACCCATTGTCCATGCGCTGGTTTCCCACAACAGTTTTATTGATAGGTCTTTTTCTATGTGCAAAAGGAGTGTTGCTTATTAGCCACTTTCCCCCATGTCTACTGCTTTGTAAAGCTATGTAAAACATAGTTTGTTTTAATATGAGAGCCTGTCAGTATTTCATGCTATCTGTGGTTAGGGCAGCATCAATCTATTGATCAGTTACAAAATACAGTGAATGAATCCCTATGGATTCCTCTTACGTCCGTAAATTAATTTTAAAGAGTACTGCAATTGAAAAAGTCAAGTGAGACAATAACGTGTGGGGTTTGTCAGAGCCCCACTGATGCATAGAAATATGAAGTCACTGTGATTGTACTGCTTCGTGGAAGATGTGGTGACAATGAAGAATAAATCACTACTTTAGTTCCATATTTCTAGCTAATTATTTCTTTCACTGTACTTTGTACATGCTGAGAAAAACAGGAAGTCTATAAATTGACAACATTGGTATGTCTGACTTAATGCTAAACCTGAAAATAACCATACATGTGTCCTTTTTCTAGCAATCATCCTAATATTTTTCAATATCTCGGTGTTTATTGTCAGATTATTATATATGCAAGAATATTTTCAAAAATGAGATTTAATTCATGTGAAAAATCATTCACAATTATCAGAACAATTCAGGTTTGCTAGAATCTACTTGTCTCATAAACTGTAGGCTATCCACATGGAAAACATTCCAAACACTTTTATATTTTGCATATTAAGAGTTAAAGGGATTCTGTCATTAGAAAATGACATTTTCAAGTAATGGCACGTTGGAATAGCCTTTAAAAAGGCTATTCTACTCCTACCTCTCATGCTCTTGTGCTCTCCACCGTTTCTGTAAAAAGCATTTCTTTTGATATGCAAATTATGATCAGGGAGCACAGAGTGTTCCCCCTGTGCTCCAAGCACACCAGCATCATCAACTGCTCGCCGCCATTTAGAGCCTTCTGTTCACTCCCCCCTGCATATTCTCCTTGTCTTCAGCTTTGTGTAGGTATCCGATGCTGTGCTATACACGGTTGAAATCCTGCGCATGCACAGTCGACTCTGCCACTTTGAGTCTAGGCAGAGCCAATTATGCATGCGCCGGCAGTCATTTTGTGGCTGAAGATGAGGAGAAGGTGCAGGGTGGAGTGAACAGGAGTCAGTAAGGGGCAGCGAGCAGTTGATGCGACTGGTGTTCTCGGAACGCCCCCTGTGCTCCCTGAGCATAATTTGCATATCTGAAGAAATGTATTTTTTCAGAAATGCTGGGGAGCACTAGAAAGTGAGAGGTAGGAGTAGAATAGTCTTTTAAAGGCTATTCCAATGTGCAATTACTTCAAAACGTAATTTAATGAAAGAATCCCATTGAAACCCAAGCATGCAGTGCCATTGAAAATGAAGGGCCCTTGCACACAATAGAGTCCTGTCCATATGTGGGCCTTAGTACCCATGCTGAAGTCATTGCATCATAGTCAGTTCATTACTGTAGTGATCAGACTCCCGGGAGCTCATTGCAGCATAACTGACTATGATACAATAACTTCTATGCACAAAGCCATGTTCAGTGCTATGGCCCACACACAGGCTAGTTTCCAATAGACGGGTCTCTGTTGTGTACTAGTGCCTTTATTCATATAGGTTGAACCTCCAAGGGTTGTAGTTTGTATATCACTCAGGCTATGCTCACGTCTCTGTTGGACAACTGGCCTCATTGTTCCTGTGTGGTGAGGTCTTCCACATTCGGGTTCTCAATCTTCCGTATGTGGATAAATTCCTGAAGCTGCTCAAGTAATAATAGGGCAGCCACACTGTGCCAGTGTCTGGGGATGGCCGCTCTGACTACCATGAGGAAGTGGGGCAAGTTGTCGCTTGGGCAGTCTTTAATTTGGATTGTTTCTCTCCCTTAGTTCCACTGGTGACTTCATACTCTTTTAGTGTAAATTGTAGAAGACTACACAGAGGTACTGAACAGTAAAATTCAGGAGTGTTATCCAGTATTCATCTTTACAGGAGATAACCTTAAAATGGGGTTGTCAAGGGTAAATATTTTTTATGTTTATAAGTTTTTGACTATTAAAAAAATTGAAGCAAGTTTTTAAATGGTTTTGATGTATCCATATCCTAAAGTGGGATGTTTACAGCCCCTACAGCAAACCTCTGTCTTTCCACAGTTAAAGACAGCAAAAGAAATTGTAGTATTACTAAACTGAGAGAAGACTAATTGAAACTGATTGAAATGAAATAGGACTGTAATCCCCTGTCAGTTCTGTTCACAGATGTCTCAGTGTGAACTGGAACATACAAAGTGATATCTTTTACCAATATTTTTCTACTGAAATATCTAATAGTTTGCCCATGAGAATTTTTTTTTAATGTAGATTGTGAGCCCCACATAGGGCTCACAGTGTGCATTTTCTTTCCCTTATCAGTATGTCTTTTTGGAATATGGGATGGAAATCCATACATACACGGGGAGAACATACAAACTCCTTGCAGATGGTTTTTTGAACACCAGGACCCAGCTCTGCACGGCTGCAGTGCTAACCACTGAGCCACCATGTGGCCCCAGTTTGCCCATGAGAATTGATAAACTGGTAAAGGACCCCACAATATGTATTTTCCATTATTACTCTTAGAAGCATCACTGCCATGTGAACAAAAGACCTGACATTACATCCTAAGAAGAAGTGGAGCTGTTTCTGAATGAAAGCAGCCATGTTTATGAATCCACGATAACGCCTTTAATTTTAAATTCCACCACTATTCTAATGTGCCCTTCCCTGTACATTCTCCTTTATTAAGTCTTACCGTAGTTGATTTTGTGTGATTTTGGATGTATTTTATAGAATAGATATAAGAATGACTTGTCACCAGGAACTCATGTTGAGAAATGTAATATATTTTATATATGTAAATAGATATAAATGACTTCATAACACATTTATTTGGTGAAGTTGGATCAACATTTATCAGCTCTCTCTTTTTTTCTTAACTCTGCACGACATTTGTGGGTTCATACTTTATTGCGATACAGGCTGTTCTACTTCCAAGTGATGGAACCAGATTAGATCAAGGAGATATTTGAAAGCAAAAAGTCTCATGGCAGGTGAATTTGTAGCTCTTTGAAAACCTAGCTGCCTCAGGCCAAGTTCATATCTGTGTCGGAGTTTCTATTGGGAGCTTATGTTGCAGATTCCAGTCAAAATAATGCAACATGCTGCTCTATTTTGGCTGATAAAATGATGAACACCAGAATGGAAACGCGACGAATCCCATTATATAGTCAAAAAACACTGTTGGTGATTGATCCAGCACTGCAATGATGTTAGTTCTTCTGTATCAATAATGGGACAAAAAAATGGAAATAGTATTGCAGATGTGAGCTCAGCTTTAAAGAGGACCTTTCACTACTTCCACTAACTCCAGTTCTGAGCATCTGTTAATAGATGCTGCTCAACTGGTACAGTTGTAATTTTTTCTCTAGCCCTTACTGTTCCTGAGAAATAAATGCAGTTAGTTTTGGTGCCTAATATTCTATTTAGGCTCCATACACTGAGATTGGTGGTATCAGTAGAAGCAGGCAAGGGGTGTAATTTAGAGCTGCAATCCGAGGCGGACATGGTCAGAGCTTAGATATTAAAAATCACTAGCGATACTCACCCCCTATTCACAAGATAGGGGATAAGTGTCACATTGCTTGGGTTCTGACCACTAGGGTGCTTGCATGACCGCCTCTCTATTCATTGCATTGGGACTACAATCTCTGGCGGTCCTGGCACCCCCATACAAGTGGCATTTCCTTCACAGGGAGGGTGCAGTGGTACTCAACGGTTGGATCCACACCAATATAACATTTCTCACTTATGGCACAACCCCTTTAAATGATACAATATGATTTTTTTTACAAACCACAGGCAGCCATATTTCTCCATAAATATCAGAGAAATTACTTGTCCTTTGTATACCTGTCCTGTCAAACACATTACTGGCAAGGTGTAGCCTACAAGACATGAAACAGTTATTTTGAAATAAGAGTCATAGAATCTGAAATAAATTACTTGACAAACAATGGTTGCTTTGCAATATAAATAGCATATTTAAGTAGATTGTTATCACCCAAAGGTTCTGTATGTTAGTTAATTACTCTTGTTAATGGAAATTGACATGTTAAAATGTAGATAATATCTTATTTATATTGCATTTCATGTGGATGTCTCCATCTCCCATGGCACTGCTGCTCTCTGTATATTCTTCATACTGGTTTGTTCTTTAAATAAACCATTCTGTCATAGAGCAACCTTACTGCCACAATATTGCTTGGTAAGTTAATATTGCCACCATTACGTTTATTATCAGTTTGTTGCTGAATAAATGTTAGTACTTTTTAAGCAAATTTATTTCATAAGCACCAAAGGCTATTGGAAGACTTTAAAGAAGCACTCAGATTTTTTTTAAATTACTCACCAGCAGTTTTCTAGCTGTGTAATTTGTTTTTTACCAGCCTAATCCATACCCTTTCATTATGGGCAGTCATGGTATGTGATCAGTCTAACCGCCAGAGCTTGTTTTCCATCATATGGCTGACTTCCTGTAAAGTAAAGGATAACATCAACATCTAGTTTTTCTCCCATACTGTCATTAAGAAATCTAAAGTTATCTAAAGCCAAATCAAAGTTATTTAGGGTTATTTGTATGATTCTGCGACTATATCATAGTGTAACCGTTACAAAACGTCTGTTGTAATTAAAATTCGGTTCACGTGGGATTATTATAATTATATGTGTATGTATATATATATATATATATATATATACCTTTGACTCTGTGGACCTACTCCACAGTTACATGCAATTATTAACTTCTTTAGTGAGATTTATACTATGTAATAAATCTGGCCACCAGCATAAAGTGGTGCGCACACAGCTCCTGTACCCACACCATCGCTGCAATTTTATAGTATTGCAGTTTGCAAGAACAGCCTGTGAACCCATGACAAACTTTTTTATATCATAGTTAATGTAAACTGTGGCTCCCTACCTATATGGAAAGCTACAACTTCCATCAAGTCCAGAAGATCTGTAGTCTAAGGACATCCAAAACGTTGTAGTTCCACAATGGCTGAAGGGGTAGCAGGGAGACGTTTCTTTATTAACATTGTTCTTTTCTGTGGATAGGGGGGGGGTACATGGTTTTCCTCGACAGCCTACCTGGGTACGAGTGTGTACTTGTTGCATAGACTTTGCAGTGGCAATATGTGATTTCAGCATTATGAATTACTCACAGACTGTAGATGATGGGCTGTGTGAATGTTTTGGAGGCAGTGCCCGCTGAGTAAGGAGCAGTGGCACAGGAGTCACAAAGACATTTCAAAGAGTTGCGGTGTCTATATAGTAAACTGTAGTTTAATAAAGGATAAAGGTAATCACTATCAGATTGGTGGGGCCAGTCAACCATCTACCGATCAGGTATTTAAAGAGACTGCAGCATTTGGAGGACTTCTGAAGCCTCTCAAATATTTACCAAGTAAAGAGTTGGAACTTGGCTCTATTTACTTAAATTGCACTTGGCAGAAAAGAGGCCATGTGACAAATGAACATGATATCACGTGCTGTTCAGAGATCACTGCTACTACGAATATCAGATCTGTAGGGTTTCTGGGTGTTGAACCACCACCAATCTGCTGAGGACCCGAACAATGGAGAGTCAGAGTGCAAAAACATCGGTTATCTGTAGACTCCTATAGACCACATAATGGACCCCAGATGTCCGTTGGGTTTCCATCGTTTTTATACTGAAACCGGCAGAAAGAAAGTCCTCTGCTCAGAACTTTTTTTTTCTCCAACAATTTTTGGTGGTTTTCCCAAAGCTGACCCTGATGCAGATGTCAACCTAGCCTCAGTTTAGCTCGGTATATTTTGGTATCATTCTCCCAACTTAGGTAGACCAGTTTTAGTGTCTGTTTTGTACACATTTTTAAAAAGTTCTCTAAAAAAAAAAGTGTATTTCTTCTTTTCATTCCAGGCCAGATTTCCTCACTTTGTCACTGGGAAAACACTTGAGCATCTTGTTTGTGATCTTTTCACATTTCTCTGTTGTTTTTCACTCAGGGTTACATTAGGAAGCAGTGGCACTTCAATTAATCTATCAGGCATTTGAGAAACATGTTGACGTGATGTGTATTTTAATTTGACGTATCACAATCAACTTTTTTTTTTACATTACCTGTATAAAATCTGCCACAAATTCATTTGTTTGCTAAACATGAAAAATCTGCATTGCTAAGCACTCACATTGACATTTTATAATATCATAAAAAGCATGATTATCACAATGATTATTAGCTTTGCTGAGACATAGTATTAGGTCTACCTGTCATCACATGCCTGGATATACTTGATTTGTTTTATTAAAACTATGTAAAAAGCACTTGAGCGAGGACAGTTCCTTATCATAAAGATGGAGAAAAAGTGTGTTCAGCTCACACTTTCGAAATCATCAACTTCATACCGGTGTGCATGAAGACAGGCAGACTTATATCAGCTAATAGTGATCCAAAGCAAGTGAAGAGGTCAGGTTCAGCACCAACCGGACGATTAAAATTTAGCTTTTATTTCATATCCAATAAAAACGGTTCATATAACAACCATAGGGCGTCAAAGTAGATGTATGAATGTATAACAGCTACGCGTTTTGGAACATGGTTCTGCTTCCCTTTGGTAATGAGAGAAAAACAGTTCTTCCATACTTCTGTGTTTTTACTCTGTATACTACAAAATTGAGCACGTGTGGAGTCTAAATAACATATTTTACCATAATGTTGCAGCAACGGATTCTACATTTGCCTACTATAATAGAAAACTGACAATGTGAACCCCCCACATAGTTAACTACTGCTCTAAAGGCATTTATCAGGCTTACTGATGAACTGGCACACAGCTTTTCACAAAGGATCAAAACTTATAGAAATCAAGTCTTTCTTGAGGCGGACTTTCAGATTCCTGTTTCATAACAATCAGCTTTATTGATGACAGCTCACCATTGTTTGTGTTGAGTCCTAGACATACATGTACTTCAATTATGGAATGGAGAGACACAGCATGCAACATTTTACAGTTTATACAGTGTAAAAGGGGTAGAGGATATATTGTAACTTTGCTATTTCATTGTAAGAAAGTAATGACATTCTAGAAGTCCACTCTGCCAGTTCTTTTCTTTAGTGTTGCACTTTAGTGTGGGCAGGACCGTGGACCTGGAATACTCATTTTCTATTCATTTCCTGAAAATAGTTTGACTTCTGTTATTGTAATTTTGCGAGAGAGGTGGGTAAGACGCAGCTATATCCTCCCTAGATGGGTTAGTTATTTACTTTAGTTTAGATTATGATACTAGTACCATTCGCTTTTATCATGTTATTAATCTGGAGTGTGGAATTGGCTGCTGTACAGTGAAGATAAACTTGAAGATGGATAAACAGACTTAATGGGAAGAAAAAGTTAAAATTAAAGTCAAGTTGGATTCACATAGTGTTTTTTGGCTGAAAAACTGTATGCAGCTATGAGTAGCACATTTCTACAGTGCCAGCAAACCAAAGGTTTTCATTTTATTAATTTTTAGCACATTGGTGAAATGTATATATTTACAAATTACTACAATTAAAGAAATGTGCAGTTGTTAATTGGTATAGACCCAGCATTAAGTCTTATTCACATGGTCAGTGTTGGATCGGTGGTTTGCATCAAAACCGGAAGTGGAGACCAAACTTGGGTAAGGTAACTTATTTTAATCTACACTTAGTTTTGGCACACAACCATTGATGCAAATCACTGACCCAATTCAGAGAGCACCCTTCACCACATCCATCAATTCAAGTTCTTAGCATCTCTTAATAGCTGTCACTCCTCAGATTCTAGCGCAGTAGGAATTTTTTCTCCAACCTCCACCGTTCCTGAGCAAAAAAAAAAAAAAGTTAATTTTGGTGTCTGATATGCTATTTAAGCTCTGTAATGTGAAAAGGGCAGTGTCAGACAGGAAGATGTGATTCAGAGCTCCAATCAGAGGCCGCCAGAAAACATTCTGCAACAAAAAGCAACTTTTCCACAACGTAGGCCCTAAGCCTTAAAGAGGACCTTTCATCACTTGAGACACATGCGGTTTTATATACCGCTAGAAAGCCGACAGTGCGCTGAATTCACAGATCGTGAAAGCCGTTAAAGTGTCTGGAAACTTTCATAGGTAAATTGCTGCATACTCTTCAAGCTGCCAATTTATTTATTTATTTATTTATTTATTTATTTTTTTTTAAGCTTCTAACACTGAAGTAAATTTACTCTTTCATGAATAATGTATCCAATATTGTGGGGGCATAGCTTAAGAAAATGTATGTATGGATTTGATACAGCTGCACTACATCTTTATCAATGTCTAAAGGTTCATTAGATGTGTGGATAATTGCTATATAACTTACACTGAGAGATAAGTGAAGATCAGTGTTTCCAATGCTGGTCTTTGTATCGCCTGCACTGGTGGAGGGTTCCCATGATTATTGAGCCCACTCTGAAATTTAGATTCAAAAATAAAAAAAGAAATCAGGCACTCAAAAATAAAGCTAAAGGAGGTTATTGAAAGGTGGCAACCACTGCTTGGAGAAATACTTCTTTCATCTACCTCCTTTCTACTGCAGCAATCCGATGTATGATTAGGTCCTGATTTTGGACCAAAACGTCATGTTAGTTACTGGATTGTAATAAAATAGGACTACACGTCTGCTTCAGCCTTATTTTTGAGTGCTCTTTCTTATCTGACTCTGTGGGCTTCTGCCTAGGCACCGTCAATTTGGAGTGCCAAGGTAATTCCTTTGCACTACACTAAAATCTAGATTTTCTAGATTAAATACTGTAATTGAATAAAAAATGATAATTAGTTTGTTTTATTTTGATATAAAAAATTTCAGCTACATGGGGACATGGACGCTAATTTTGACAGCTGATTTCGCGGCCAAATCAGCCTCCATAAAATGTAGCCCTATGTGAATTGCTAGCTTTTTTTTTTTCTGCTAGCTTGCTAGCAGGAAAAGAAGCGACATGACCTTTCTTCAGGCGTTTAACACCTGAAAAAATGAATTGGAGTCTATGGGGCACTGAAAAAACCGCTAGTGGTTTTTGGTCGCTTATTTTTGCAGCTGTTTTGGCAAAAACAACGACTGAAACCGCTAGCGTTTTTTTATCATGTACTTTTTTGTAGTGCAAAAAAAAAAAAAGCAGCGACCGAAAAAGCGTCAAAAACAGCGTCCAATGCAAAAAACAGTGTCCAAAAAAAGCGACGCTGAAAAATCAGTGACAAAATCAGCTAGGCTTTTTTCACGTGTGAACTAAGCCTAACAGTGAGAATTCCACATGTGTGAACAGCCACAGCCTACAAGATAGACAAGACTAATATAGAAAATATTGCCAGAGTCGCTAATGACATTCAATTCTTATTCGCTTTTCTCAAGGAGAAACAAAGTGCAGGGGAGTTAGTGTCTGTCTTACATCCCCCAACGGTCAGTTGTTTTTACAGGAAGCCAATTTATCTATTAGTTGGTATATGAGGGGAAAGTAGAGTACCCAGAGGAAACCCACACAAACGTACAAACTCCATGATGTTGCCCTTTGGCGGATTCAAACCCAGGACCCCAGTGCTGTAAGGCAACAGTGCTTACCACTGAGCCACCTTACTGCGCTTTTAAAGGGATTTTCTCATCCAAGCATGTTATACTCTATCTGTACTTTGTTTCCCTCCAGTTCTGTCATTGAAATGAATGGAGTAGTGTTCACAGTGTCTGTCCAATGCTGTATTCAGAATTGGGAACAAAAGTCCTACGTTGTTCTGATCAGTGGGGGTCTGAACTGTCAGACACACACTGATTTTCACCTTACCCCAAGATAAGAGATATCTTGCTTTGATGGGAAGACCCCTTTAAACGATTGAAATTAACAGCCATAATGAAAGATCGATTGATGTAAAGGTTCATTCATGGAGTGTTAGCATCTTGCTCAAGTACATTACGTCAGTTATCCACACATGTGAAGGGGCCTTTAGTTGTACAATACAGTCTGGATCATGAGTGCATTGCGACTGGTTGCTATGTGGATCTACTTTACTTTCCCTTTGCATTATTTTGTTTAAAAAAAAACAACAAAAAAACTACTTCCATATATCCTAATGATAGGTCATCAAATTCTTTAGTACAGAAAACTGCTTTAAATAAGTTTTTATACATTCAGTAGATTGAGTTTGTGAAGCTAAAAATAACTAACAATCCTTTTAAGCTGCAATAAGAGACAGGGTAAAGTGAATTGTTTCTGCTGGTACAACACAGTGCCATGTTGTGTTTTTATATACCGGTACAAAGTTGATCAGCATATATCTCCCTGGGAGTTGTATATTAGTGACTTGCATAGGTCAGGCTGCATGCATTGCTTTCATTATAGTCCAATGTTTTGCTGCAAGACTAAGCACTCCATTGTTTGCCTGTTTCCTTAGTTCCTCACTTACTTCCTTTTGGCGTGACATCCATTAATTAGCCTTCTCAATCTTGCTGCTCAAGAAAAAACACAAGAATCGGGTTCATAGCAGGGTTGAGATTTCAGTTTGTTTTGCATGTATGGCATAGATTATGATGGAGAATGTGTCTCTATGTTGTTCTATGACACTATATGATAATGATATAGAGCATTGTAGTCTGTCATGTAATTCCATGTCAGTATTTACCCACACTTTTAATATATGACTTGATTTTAATTTACCAGCTTTCAATAATGTTTAATAAACTAAAAGAGAACTTTGTTTCATGTTTAATAGAATTTGGGTATATCTGTGTCGGATGATCTGTCTGATCCATCAGAACAATGAATAAAAAGGTTTCACTTCTAAACACAGACTGCAATGTTATACTTTCCATCCTAATAAAAGGAAAGCAGATGGAAGGAACCTTCCATTTTTATATGGGAATTGAAATAAATGGAGACCGATACAATTAGAAGACTTAATGAGGAACATTTCTGCCCGTTGTGATCTTCTGACAGATCAGAGCAATGGGCATTGAATGGCTTTAAAGACAAATATTGAACTGTAAGCTTAAAAAAAGTTTAAAGAGCTACTCTCATCACCAGACTTTGTATATACATGTATAGCTTATATGGAGCCTGCCGCCATGAAAACGAAGTCTAACCTGCAGGAAGGATGTTATAGAATAGGAGGAACTGAGCAGATTGAAATATTGAATCTTTTCACACAGCACTATATAATATGTTGTCCATTTACTTCTCTTTTTTCTATATTTTGGAGTAATTGAATCCACTGGGTGGTCTTAACAATGATAGACAGCTATCTCTGTATGTCCAGTCATAGAGACGAGGTTGTCATTCACCATTGGCATTGCCTTATGGACTATTTTTACTTCTTTTAAGCCAAGAAAGAAAGAACAGGCAAATAAATGATAGGTTATACTGAATCTTTTCCCTCAAAACTGTATCAGTCTGTCCAGCTCTTCCTCTTCTGTAACATGAGGCCTACAGATTTACACTGCATTTTTATGGTGATAGGTTCCCTCCTATTAAGTAATATTTTGTGTAAAACACTTCAGTTAGCTCATCTGTCTTGCTGTTTGTCAGACTCTGCAGAATATGCATTCAGTGTTTGCAGCATGTTGCTTATGCTAGGTTCACACTAGTATTTGGGCGAATCCGACTGAGATTCCGCTTAAACAGGTAGAGAGAAAAGTCTTGCAAGCGGAAACTCAGCACCTCACTATAATCTATAGGATTTCCGCGAGTAACCGCCTTTTTAGGTGGACAGGGTTTCTGTCCTTTGGTTCCCCATGCGGACCTAAAAGACTGATACTGAGCACTAATGTGAACTTAGCCTTAAGGTTCAGAGCACTGTGGTCCTCTGACCAGTGACAGTGGTCCTCTGACCCAGTCACTGTTTCTGACCAACACTATTGTCTGTTATTTACTGTATTTGACAGTGAATAGCACTGGGAAGTCTGTTTAGTTTCTGAACCCTGATAAGGACTAGGACGTGTCTGGGTCAGTGTCTGCAATCTATGTAAACCCAGAGATAACAGTGCAGTTTCATTTCACGAGCAAACTGCTGGCCTAAGCATCGCACAGGCTAATCCTGCCCATCAGCTTGTCACTGAAACCAGGAAGTGGAGGGGAGAGGAGACAATTCAGCAAGTGAAACACTGAAATGCGAAAACCTGTTTAAGAAAAAAAAAAAAAAAACTTGTAGCAAAACAGCAAAAAAAAAAAAATCATCAAAACTGATCCATATTATGAGCACTTCTTGCTTGTACTGAACTGAACTGAACTAGATAATTTTGGAGTTTTGTAAGGCTGCTATGATTCGGCATATTACAGCTGTAGGAACCTGGACTTATTTCAAACTCTTTCAGACTAGTTTTGAAATTGATCTTAGATCCGAGTATAGGTTTATATTTTGTTGGACGTTTGATGTAGGCATTCCTATGGTGTGAATGCTGTAACACAAAATATGTTCAGAGACATTGTCATCACAATGTGGAGGGTGGAGGCTTGCAATGTATGAGAAGTTTTGATGAGCCGGCAAGTTCTCATATTGCAGTGTGTCATTTCAGTTATGCAATAGAACACGTGGCTGAAATTACGTAGAATAAATTCCACATGGGCAGCTGTTTCTTATGCAGATGTGGCCCTTTATCTCTATAAAGCTGTGCAGGTTCCTATCTCCCCACACTTTTGTCAGGAGGCAGGGAACTGAAGAACATGACATACTGCATTGATCATGCAATCAAAATCTGCTGCTTCCCTTTCTTCACACATGCATTTTGTATTCTGTATATTGTGTTAAGATTTAGTTTTTTACCCTTTTAGCAATGTTCTTTTTTTAGAGCTATTCCTCCAGGTTTATATTTGTACAAGTTGTTTTAGGTTCTTTTCCATCATTCTGAAGCTACAGAGATTAACTGGGTGCTTGAGTTTTTAGAATGCATGCTGACACATCACAAGTTTCTGTCAAGGTTTTCTGCCTGTATCTGGGGGAATTGCTTTGCTACTTGTTTACTTTTCTACATTTGTCCAGTGTTAAAAGGCTACCCTGGCAACTCTGTGGCTTGCTAAGAAAGGACATTGAAATCCTGATCTGTTCAATACAGCTGGATGAGTGTCAGAACCAAAGTATCCACTTCTATCCAAGTTATCCAGACCGTGCCAGAATACTGTCAGCGTTCCTTCATGTCACCTACTTACTCTTTGTGTAACTCTGGTATTTGAATCTACAGCCACTCCGATTATTAACTGCTAAAGTGAATGGTGCCGGGCTACTCTACTGCTATAGAGCTTATAATATATACTGGTCATCATCCGCTGTACAACATGGCAGTAGTTGTTTGCTTTTCAAATGAGCTCTAGGCTTTTGTTACATGGTTCCTGAATACTACTTTGTCTTTTATGGTGGCACATGGAGGTTTGTTTTCTCCTAGCCCAATCTGTTTGACAGAGACCTTCTTCCCTAGCAATATTGCTTGTTGGGGAATATAGTATGGTGCCTCACAGAGACACCGCACAGTGGTGTACAGGGAATGGCTGAGCCCCAAGGTGAACATTTGACTGGTTTCCCCCCTGACCCCAACCAACCCAACCCCTGTCCGCCCCCTCGTGTGCAAACTGAATTCCTGCACATATTGCTATGTCCCGTAGTGGCCCCTGCACACTATATTATGCCCCATAGTGGTGTCAGAAACAGGTGCCTTTGTGGTCACCTGTCCAGTAACTGTCAGTGACTATGGCTGGCCAAATTCAAAGACTAAGTTGCTAGCAATGAAGATTTCACACCACACAAGAGTTGGTATAAGAGCTCCTCTCTTAGCTTGAGCAGTGCACACAAAGAAAACTTTATTCCACATGTGCAGGTTTTTATATCCACATACAGGAAGTAAACATATCCACATGGTCAGGCCTACACCATAGAGGCCATCTTGTTATGTAGTATATTCAGTTCCAAACGCAAGTAATTATACTGCATTTAATTTTAAGGATGACCATGTTTTTGTGATTCATATATTTACAACCTTCACAGTGGCCCCTAGCAGTATATAATACTGCACACTTGTGAAGACGTGAAAGGTCATCTTTAATTCTACTATATCTAATATATCATCTAATAATCTAATATATAATTGTATAAAATAATTTGAAATTTTAGAATATTTTAGGACTTTACCTCTCCCAAAACTTGCCGAGTCTGATTTCACAATTCTGACTCCACAGCCCTAGAAATGTTTCATTAGCTGTTCTTAGAGCACAGGGCCTGCGACAGTCTGCTGATCATGGCAAGACTGCACTTGGGGGGAGTGTTTAAGATGGGACCAATTTCAGAATCTTTGTCTCATTGTCATGCATTTTATAGTGTTGTTTGCAGTCAAATAAACCAAGTGACTTAGACATATAATTTAATTGTATGCTTTGGCAAAGAAGTCTGATGTTCAAGGTATCATGACTGAGCATTGAGGACTGTAATTTTGTTGGTCAGAAATTTCTAAAATGGAGGGTTTGTCATTTTCTCCAGTTTTATAAGAAATTGTTTATAAAACTTACTTATGTAGTGCCAACATATTCCACACACATTACAATCTTTGTCAGTCTTCTATAGGGCTCCCAATCAGTATGTCTATAGAGCAGGGTCAAGCAACCTTATATGTAGTGTGCGCCAATTAAAAAAAAAATCAAAAAAAAAAAAATCAAGGAGCGGATACCTGGTGTACTGTACAATAATTAATGTTGTCAAACTCTATATAATATTGAATCTGTAATACAGAGAGTAGATTGACTCAGTATTACAGCTGTGTGAACCTGAAAAAAATAACAAAATAATGCAGTAGAATGTCAGGACTCATACACAGTACAATGCTCCTTATTGCCCCCTATACGCAATATAATGCTCCATATTGCCCCCTATATACAATATAATGCTCCATATTGCCCCCTATATACAGTATAATGTCCCCACACTATTTCTCACCTACCTTGTGCTTCATTTCTGATGACTGCTCCACCCCCATTTTTGGCACTTGCATGTGGCAATCCCATCCATTGCTTGGGAGTGAGTGAAGGACCTTGTGACTGTACATGTCACTGAGCCTCCTCTATACAGTAGTATCCCTCTGTGCTCTATAAACTAAAGTAAGAGCAGAAGACATCTTTGTATTAGATGATTGAACTTCAACTCCTCAGTAGGTGTTGCAACATTGATACTGGTACAAATGGAATTTTTTAATTGCTCTGGACCAGAATCAGTTGAGCGGAGCCTATTAAAGAAAGTAAACAGTTGGTAGAGGTAGTGAAAGGACCTCATTAAAGATTACCATGTAATATTACATACCACAAGAGTACATGTATAGCCAGTAGGAACTTTCCCTTTAAGCTCAGTTGTTTGACAATGGCGGCATTGGTTACCGTGTCGGCTCTCATCAGAAAGTGGGTTGTATTAAGTAGCTCTGTGAGGATACACATCTGAAAAACTGCATAGTGAAATACCATTTATATTAGATTGTATACAAGATACATCTTAGTAGTTGTACGAAATTTGCTTGTGATGTTTTTTTTCTTTACGAGGTAAGTGTGGGTGTGGTAGATAATTTTTGTGGTAGGGTGCTTAATATCTTCACAATGTCTCTAACAACATGATTTGTGGTTGGGGAGTAACTATATTCTTGTTAAAAGTTCAATTTTGTGTTGGTGCTAGTGGAGAGAAGGACCAAAAAAAAAATTGGACAGATTTTTATGGAGTCAACTGCTGATGTGAATTATTATTAGATGCAGAGGAGGTTATGGTTGTGATATGTACATCACCTCTCTCTGCTTGCAGCCTGCTTACAAATGGAGCAACTGACTACTTAAAGAGGACCTTTCATCAGATCGGGCACATGCAGTTCTATATACTGCTGGAAAGCTGACAGTGCGCTGAATTCAGCGCACTATCGGCTTTCCCGATCTGTGCCCGGTGTAAAGTGCTATCGGTCCCGCTACCGTAGTGCTTTACAGTCAGAAGGGCGTTTCTGACACTTAGCCAGGGACGCCCTTCTGCCCAGCAGCGCCTATCGCGCTGTGCTGTGGAGCGGGGAGGAATGCCCCCTCCCTCTGCTCACAGTGCTCGTCCATAGACGAGTGTTATCAGGAGAGGGAGGGGGGAGTTACTCCCCACTCCACAGTACAGTGCGATAGGCGCTGCTAAGCAGAAGGGCGTCCCTGGCTAAGTGTCAGAAACGCCCTTCTGACTGTAAAGCCCTACGGTACCGGGGCTGATAGCGCTTTACACCGGGCACAGATCGGGAAAGCCGACAGTGCGCTGAATTCAGCGCACTGTCAGCTTTCCAGCAGTATATAAAACTGCATGTGCCCGATCTGATGAAAGGTCCTCTTTAAGGTTCAGAATTACTCAACCTATAGGTGCTCTAATGATTTTACCACCAACATTTATGGTCAAATTGACTTTTGTTACAAGACTTAGGTGTAAGGTTTTGAAGAATATTCCAGGTTTTTACATTAGTACATAATTCTAATAATCCAGACCAAGAGGCATAGATGGTAAATAGTTTGTTGTGAATAGCAAAGATTGTAATGTGTGTGGTTATAAGGGGATGCCTAACTGTATTATTGTATTTGCTTGAAGGGTTATTACTTGTAACAGAATTCCTTGCAGACATTGTAAGTTGTAGACGGCATACACTACTTGTTATAATTTCATGTTTTCGAGTTTATTACTTGTGGTTAGGTTGTTCAATGTTCCACTTACATGATAGACAAAACAAAGATATGAAAGTTATATCAAAGGGCATGACGTGATATCTTACTGGAAAGGACTTTGAGCTGGCATTTCTGCAGCCTACGTCTTTGATGACATCTTTTTGCAGTTAAAAATACTCTCCAAGTGTATATGATCTGTGGTGTTTCTTATTGTGTTGAGCCAGGTATAAAGCTAGAAGGTATCAATTATTAAACCTCTCCTATATTGTTTTACTCCAGACCAAGCTTGTCCTAATGGTTCTTTTAGCTGAATTGCCCCATGACAATGATCCACACTGCTCTGTTAGGCTACAACTATAATATGACAATGCAATATTGCTCTTCTGAGGATAGCAAATATACTTCAACTGCACACAAAGGCCAAACTATCATACCAGTTGAATATTTCTACATATCAGTTGATATGTAAAGATGATGTGTCAGGTATCCTGATATGTATATCTTACAATAGAACTAAGCTATAAATTTGTATAATCTTTTCTTGGAACTTTAGGTAGTGTCAATACATTATCTAACCTGGAAATGTATAGTCAAGTCGACAACTGGGTATTACTCTACTTGTCATAGTTCTCCTTACATAGCCTGAAGCGTTTAACACAGATTGGGCAGTGTCAGGCTTTACTGGGGTAGTGTTAGTAGTGTTACTTATCAAGCAATTCAATGGGGCCCCATAGATCGGGGGCCTCCACATTGATCACATATCTTTCCATGAGTTATATTATGTGGGTAGCATATTGTGTGGGGACAATAAAAGTGTTGTATACTGTTTGGGGGGGCAGCACTAAGGGGACCGTATACTGTGTGTGGCGGCACAAAGGGGGCAGTATTAAAGGGGCCCCCCTGATATAAGTTTGCTTGGTGCCACAAAATTGGCTAATCTGGCCTTTGAGACTGTGTGTGAACACACCCCTTTGACATGGGAATGTTACCACCCAGCTGTCACTTAAGTCCTATGTTTTTTGGAGGAGCAATGGAAGTAATGGAATCTTTTATAGTATTTCCTAAAACAGCCAAGAGGAGGCCGAGCTTGGACATGATAATGAAAGACTGCTGGTACTATAAATTCCTTGCATGTGTAAATATGCACATGCAGAAATAGGTTGCAGAAATAGCGCTACATAAACTGTTGAACCTTATATACAGTACAAATGTTTGAAAGACAAAAGTCTTAGAAACTTACATCTTTATTGCTAACATTACAGATCTACAATAGCATTAAAGTAACAATAAAGATTGTTAAACAAAATAAAATCAGGTAGGCTTTTAGTGTTCTATATACCACAATAGCTTAGGTGCAACACTGTTGTACACTTGTATATATTGTATACTCCAGGCTTGTTTACATGTCTGCATCAAATATACTGTATTTGCCCTCTGTTCAATTTTCAATGTTGGTCCAAATTCCTTAACAGTATGACCCTGCTCATGGTGGTCAGAGATGAAGTATGGATAGGTAGAAATACAAAGGTCATCATTTTTTTTCCGTGTTAACCTTCTCTTCATACGACATTTTTATGCCTCAGTTTTATGGGAATCAAATCTCGCACTTTTCCCAAATCCATTTTTAAACCAGGTGCTTGAGGCAGAGATATTGCGCCTCTGGCAAGTTACATTGCAGGGACTTGTTCGATTATACTTTTTAATCTATTGTCATGGTTACAGAACAGGTTACTGCATTAGTGGAAACTGTCAAAAAGTACTTTGACTTGTATTTTGTCATAGACAGGTAGCATATGACAGATTAGTGCTTTTAATGTAGCGTCGATTAACCTGCACCTACATGATTTTCTTCTTTACAAGTTGCTTTCTCAATGACCGTCTACATTTTATTCTCTGAAATTGTAGCTGTGCCTGATAAACACTGTTTGCAAAATCACCTGCCATTGTCTATAAACTGTAGCTTATAGAATTCCTTGTCATTGTAATGTGTGTATATTCCATACAATTTAATCGGTCAGTGTCATGTCCCATTTTATTAGCTCTAGATCACTCAAACGTGTAAATGTACCTAGGTAGAAGTTACAATGTTAAATCTCATATACATAGTGTAGGTAGAGACAGAGAATAGTCACAATTAGGGAGCTGCAGCCAAAAAACGCTGCTGTAAAGACCATGGTGGAAATGTATCACATTTTTTTTTTTTTTTTTTTCTTCACACAAAGCCCCCAGAATTTTCCTCTTATGTTCTATTATGTTCTGTCTACCGCCCAACCCGTGCTTTCCATTCACTCAATGACCTAACACTTACATCCTCTATTATCAGAACCTCCCACGCTCGTATACAAGACTTCTCGGAGCTGAACCACTTCTCTGGAATGCTCTACCCCGGACAATCAGATTAACTCCCAATTTCTACAGCTTCAAACGCAAACTAAAGACGCCTCTTTTCAGACAGGCCTATCACAATGTCTAACGTAAACCCTTAACCTTCCTCTGTCCCCGCTCCCACATTTCCCCACATGATATGATGTCATCTCAGGATAACTTTATAGGTCCAAGCTCCATCCACATGTTAAAGGACACGACTGTTGACGGCTCATAAAGTCTTATGTTTATGTAATGACAGTAACCTCTATTACAAAAGTGTCTGACCTCTGCATAAGCAATACCGCCCCTGCTACCTCTTGTGTCACCCCCTCTACCTCATAGATTGTAAGCTCTTGCGAGCAGGGCCCTCAGTCCCATTGTGTGAAATGACTCTCTTTGTAATGTATCTGTCTGTATTTGAACCCTACAAATTGTACAGCGCTGCGGAATATGTTGGCGCTATAGAAATAAAATTTCTATAACGCTACCTGCCCACACGTAACCTTAGATCCTCCAATGACCTCCTACTCCGCTCTGCTCTCATCCGCTCCTCACACAACCGCCTCCAAGATTTCTCCCGTGCATCCCCCATACTCTGGAACTCCTTACCAAGACACATAAGACTGACCCCCACAATCACAGGCTTCAAGAAAGCCCTGAAGACTCATCTATTCAGGAAGGCCTACAACCTCCAATAACACTATCACCGCACCGCCATCTGTACAGTCTCCCCCTCTCCTTCTGTCTCTACCCCCTTCCCTCATAGATTGTAAGCCCTCGCGGGCAGGGCCCTCTACCCCACTGTGCCAGTCGGTCATTGTTAGTATTATATCTACCTGTATATTCTGTGTACTGTATGTAACCCCCAAATGTAAAGCACCATGGAATTAATGGTGCTATAATAATAAATAATAATAATTATTATTATTATAGCTATAGGGGAAAAACAAACAGTATTTCTGTATGTATGATAGACATGCTGCAGTTTACAAAAATGCAATGGTTTTGAAATCACATTATTTCCACTGCAGATTTTATATTTTTTTTATGTAGATTGTGAGCCCCATATAGGGATCACAATGTACTTTTTTAATTTAATTTTTTATATCAGTATGTTTTTTTTAGAATGGGAGGAAATCCACACAAACGTGGAGAACATACAAACTCCTTGCAGATGTTGTTCCTGGCGGGATTTGAACCCAGGACTTCAGCACTGCAAAGCTGCAGTGCTAACCACTGAGCCACCGTGTTGTCCCTCTATAGATTTTTTTCTGCAGTGTGTGGAAGGGATTAACCAGAATTCCATACACTTTGCAGGTAATGTAAAGCGCCGGCCTCAAAGACAGGTGATACTCGCAATAGAATAATTGTGAAATGAAATCGCATAAGGGCCAAGCATAATCTCTAGCTACAACACAACACATTATAGCAAGTTTTTATTTCACTTACATGCTGTTAATATCGATTTCTATGTTCCTGGAAATCTGCACTGTGTGTCAGGGGACTGAAGAACTTATGTCCGGTGATAACATAGCTGACTTTACGCTGCTGCTTTACCAAAGATGTGTAAATGTCACAAGTGAGCTATTGACATTGTTTAAATAGTCTGCAGAATAAGGTCCATGCTCTCAAGCTGTTATACCCAGGGGGCTGCCCCTGCCTCACCTCCTCTCTCTATGAATAAAGCATTAGGATACCAAATCAATCTTTATTCTTTCACTGGGTATTAATTCTATTGTCTGCACTGGATTACTTGTGCTGATGAAAGTGGCAATGGCGGTGATCTGTTACACAGCTGGTGGTGCTATAATATTGTTCAATTTACCATTTATATGCAATGTATTTTTTTTTTTTGTAGACAGTTCATTAGTATTTTTTTTTTTATAAACGTTTTTGTTTTGTTTTAGCTTTCTTTGTATCCTTTTTCTGGTGTAAGCTATATAGAGAAATGTACACAAGTCATATATATACATAAAGTGTGATTGATTGATTGATTCATTCATTTTTGACAAAGATGGCTCCCACCATTGTACAATGAAAGTGGTTGTGCCACAAATGAGTCCTATCCTCCATGTGAATTTCACTTTTGGGTCCCTGTTCTTCTGATAACTATGGGTCCCAGTAGGGGGACAAGCACAACTTCTCGTACAGCACTTTTTCGTACTGTTCTTTGTGCAAGTTGTCAGATGCCTCTGAGTAAGAGAACAGATCCTACTATACTTTCAGTGTGTAGTGTGTGGGAGACAACATAGCATTAAGAGATGGTACATGCAGGGAAGGAATGTACTAAGTATGCATAACGCATTGTATTGACCAGAAATAGTTTGATTATTTATATAGACACACTATGCTATTGATTTACAAAAAGCTTACTGAAAAGTTTGAACGCCTTTAAGTTAAAGAATAAAAACAAGAAGGAATGACGTTCGCAGATGTGTTTTCATTATTTTTATTTCCTTCTGTGTGGGATTTATCAGACTTGCAATTCTTGTAGAGTTTCCATGAGACTGTTGATGTATATGATGTAATGATGGTTCCTTTTTGCTTAAATGTCAGATTTGTAGGGTTCAATCTTGTATGTAGGTTGCTTAATATTGTATAGTTCCTCAATTTCTTTGATTGTTACCAATTGCATTTAAGAGTCTTAATTACAAGAATTGTAGATCAGGGCTGCTTAAAGGGGTTATGTGGGCTTTTAAGATGGTTGAGTGCAAGCAGGTTATGGTATCAAATAAGGAAATAACTGTTAAATTTACTCCTGGCTCAAGTGCTGCTACTCCAGTAGTCTCCCTCAGTCCTGCAGAGATCATTTATATTCACCTAGTGAGTGCACTGGGGAAACATACAAAGTTAAGTTTTATTGCAGCCCCTTGAATTAAAACAATATGACAATGTCGAATAGGTAGTGCATCTTTGTTTTAGGTGTAATAGAATAGGTGGTTATTTGTGAAAAAAGATGAAGTATCTTTAGGATGTCTTTTTTTTTTTTTTTTTTGCTTACATAGAGCCAGTATCCTTTGGTGTACTTTCTTTCCTGTACAGAAGTGTTGCAGACTGAGAAAAAATTTAAGTATACAGCATGGTATATGTTAATGGAGGATGTATATCTCTACAGATTGACATGTGTCAGAGCCTTCCCTCCAAGGTATACATTGAGAAATTGATGGAAGGCTTCGGCACGGTATGTATAGGATCATACTCGTGGATTTTTATCTTCTGGGTTTTTTTCACTTTTGTTCAGAAATGAATTTAATTTAGCAACACCATAATTGAGATTTATATTGTCTAGCTTGGAAGATATGCTGTGGCAGAGTCTTATCTTTTTGGGTAGTTTCACAAGGGATAATGTATCGCATTGAAAGTAGACTGGTACATGCAGATTTATTTATTTATTTTTTTTAAACACCACTGCTGTTTTTGATGCGGTTTTTTTAGATAATTCCAGTCCACTGACACAAGCAGTGATCTTGAATTGAAAACAGAGATACTTGCTTATACTCATGTACTCTTCTATGGGCGATAACATCCTAAACATTTAGCCTTTTTATTTTACTGTCCATAATGTTTGAGGCATGAAAGTGATCAAAACGAAGGGATATTCCGTTCTCCTACCATCATCAGCCCCACCAGTACGTAGCATAGAAGAAAAAAAGGGGAAATAATAATAATAACAATACTGCAGTTACAATGCAAAAGTTTCATTGTAGTCCCATGATATGAATACAATATTAAAATACAGCATACATGCCTAAAAAAAAAAAGTTTTGCACCTAGATATTTGAAGATATATCTGCATTGGAGAGTTCTAGAACATTTGTGTTGAAAGATCATGAATGGTACAGTGCAACTATTTTCTGACACTGCATTTCCGTTTTCAAGCAAGTGATACATACTACTTAGCACCGACAAGAAAGCTGTCATATTTGTGGCTGTGAAGTTGTTTGTCATGTAACTCTAGCTGTGTTATTTGTTAGTTCTTTTCTCTAGACTCCACATCAACATACATTGTCTGCCTTATTAGCCAACAAAGTGCATTTTTCTTCTGACTGTCCCATGGTAGCAATAGTGATAGGAATGCTGATGAGTATTCCCCTCCTCCAGCTACTGGCATTGGCATAAAAGAAGCATTCACGTAAGGCAGAAGGTTCTGCTATTCCTTATATGCATTATACCTTAAGTTTGATTTAGAACATATATGTGCTTTATATATTTTGTACATGTTTGTTTTTATGAGTTTACTGTTTATGTAAGCATTACCTGAAGTAACAGGTATATATATATTTGTGTGTACAATTTCACTATTTACTTAGACAGGGAAATGTTAAATATGTCATTTACATCGCATTTACATCTGTGATGCCTACATTGTAGATTCTTCCCACAATTCACATAGCTATTGTCTGGTAAACTAGCGGGTCTAATCTAAGCTAATTCCCCCCCCCCCCTCTTATCTTCTAAATTACTTAGTATGCCAAAAATCTGTATTCACTTAGATTGCTGGGTGCACGTTTTCCGAATTTTCCGCTGGCGTTCCATTTCCGGAAATGGAACATCACCTGTACTATCCCACCCCATCATGCTTACCAGTCTTCCAGGCAGGGGCACGGCCGTCACTTCCTTCTGGGCAGTGGTTGGCACTCCTGCTGTATTGCACAGGCATGATGAAGAAGTGGCGTCCAGTGCCCAGAAGGTGCATTAACCTATTAATAGGACTAACAGTCGTTTTTCAAAACATTCTTTTTTGCCCGGAAAACACCTTTAATGCATTGGAAACAAGCTATGACCATAACTGAGATGCACATCAGATTTATAGGTATGGTATACACTGTACAGTAGAAATATGTATTCTAATTCTTTTTTTTTTTTTGCTCATCCAACTGAGGGAATGAGTACAGTATTTAGAAATATTACAGCATTTGGTTATCTTCAGCGCTGCCATGGAAGTGCCATCCATTACCATGCCTACATTCAGCCTGGCTTACATGGTGGCATAACCCCTTTAATTATTTTATACTATATTATACAATATCAATATTCTATAATTAATTAAATCCACAGTTTATTGTATATTTACTTTTCTAGGGATTCAGTCGCTAGCTGTTCCTGTGATTTAGAGGAGCTTTACTAATTCTGTCTGGGCAAGGCTTTCAGTTGTTTATGAAGAAGTCAGAGTTGTGTTGTGAAAAAAGTATTTGGAGTAGTGATTTAGACTACTGACTCCACAGCTCTGTCCTCAACATTGAAATTGCAACATCAAGAATGATAAGCCTTTAAGTTATGCAAATTGAGGAAGTAGAAAGTGTCACTAAGATGTGCAAATAATAAAAAATTTCAAATCTCTAGTTCTAACTATGGCATATGGAAGAGGCATAAATGCCAGTATAAAAACCAATTTTTGTGGCCACGTAAAACCTCAAAAATCGGATCAAGTGGTATGAGGTTATTGTGCGATACCTCTTGTTTGTCGACATGAGTTATCGCCACTTGTTGCAAACTGAGGACAGAGTGTTTCGGAGTCCTTGGTTCACTCAAGCAGATTGCCATGTAACTATGCTATAATGTCGGCACATTTCAATATTGCATGTCCCATTGGTTGGGAGAACAACAACAAACTAAAGTGACAGCAAGTGGTGCGTAGAGCCATCATCTGACTGGAAGGAGGGCATGTAGTAATCCAACAACCTGGACCCCTGCAGATCACTTGTACCAAGACAGAGCAACTCTTCGTAATATTTATGTATATCAGACTGCGTTGCACAATTGCCACTATACAAACTGTATACTGTAGTGGCAAGTTAGGTACAACAGCACGGTTTCATATTCTTCAGTGGGATAGCGTTGCATACATTCGCAGATGTAATATTACCTACATTTACTGGGTACCTACACTGGCAGATCTAATATTGATAATCTATCCCAAAGATAAGTCATCACTACTACAAACCAGATAAACCCTTTAAGATTGGGGAAGGTTTCAGGACCAAAAATTTGGCAGAAGAATGCATAAAAGTTAAAGGGAATCTACTAGCTTCCCTTAGCATATTCAGCTTTCACCACCATGTTACAGAGCACAGTACAGTGATACTTTTGTAGATTTGGACAAAAACAAGTTTGAAGTCTTCTGAAATGGGCAGTAAATGTACTTAGGCCTGGCTTTTTAGCTCACTGGTGCAATGCTCTTGCCACAGAGACCCCTACAACCTCCTGCTTTCATTACCCTGTAGAGTCAGAGTTTACCCTCCTATTGTTATGACATTTCACATCCTACTTGAGCGGCAAGCACAGTGCTCCTAGGGTTCAAGGTCTGCCCCCAGTGCACCGACTGCCTCATATGTGTAAGACTTCAAAGTTGGTTTTCTCCAAGTCCAGAAAAGTGACATACATAACAAAGGTATGTTGTTTATCTCTGCAAGGCTCGGTTCACATTTGTGTACAGATCATTCCATTCCCCTCTCTGCATGAAAAGCACTTCAAGCAGCTCTTTTCATGTGGAAACAGAGTGGAAACCACACAGACCCCAGTATAGTCAATGGAGTCTTCTGGTTTCCTAAGGTAACCACTTTTTTATGTGGATTTGGTTTGGAAACCTATGCGCAGATGTGAACCTGGCCTAATGTGCTCTGTAACACAGTGGCAAATGAAGATGCTTGGGGAAGTGAAAGACTTCCTTTATTACGTACCTGGGCTATACAGTATATCTTGCCCTGTTTTTTCATCTTTTATAAATAGCCGTCACTCCACAGTCTTCTGTGCGTAAGTATCAAGATTTTGATGTTTTAGGCTATTCAACAGTGAATTTCATATAGTCAAACAGAATATGTAACATCATTGTCACCCCATATTACACCCACTTTGCATTGAGTTTGATGAATGACACTTAAGCACTCTTGCTGTCCTCGATCACCTTACCTTTGGCACGAAGGATTCTCTGCCAAACAAGCTTTCCCATAATAATCAGTGTCTTCTCTGCTTCTTGTTAGAAGTTGAAAATGTAAACATGTACAATGGCATTTTTTTGGGAAAAACATTGAAGTTATTATATACACATATACACTCACCGGCCACTTTATTAGGTACACCTGTCCAACTGCTCGTTAACACTTAATTTCTAATCAGCCAATCACATGGCGGCAACTCAGTGCATTTAGGCATGTAGACATGGTCAAGACAATCTCCTGCAGTTCAAACCGAGCATCAGTATGGGGAAGAAAGGTGATTTGAGTGCCTTTGAACGTGGCATGGTTGTTGGTGCCAGAAGGGCTGGTCTGAGTATTTCAGAAACTGCTGATCTACTGGGATTTTCACGCACAACCATCTCTAGGGTTTACAGAGAATGGTCCGAAAAAGAAAAAACATCCAGTGAGCGGCAGTTCTGTGGGCGGAAATGCGTTGTTGATGCCAGAGGTCAGAGGAGAATGGCCAGACTGGTTCGAGCTGATAGAAAGGCAACAGTGACTCAAATAGCCACCCGTTACAACCAAGGTAGCAAGAAGAGCATCTCTGAATGCACAGTACGTCGAACTTTGAGGCAGATGGGCTACAGCAGCAGAAGACCACACCGGGTGCCACTCCTTTCAGCTAAGAACAGGAAACTGAGGCTACAATTTGCACAAGCTCATCGAAATTGGACAATTGAAGATTGGAAAAACGTTGCCTGGTCTGATGAGTCTCGTTTCTGCTGCGACATTCGGATGGTAGGGTCAGAATTTGGCGTCAACAACATGAAAGCATGGATCCATCCTGCCTTGTATCAACGGTTCAGGCTGGTGGTGGTGGTGTCATGGTGTGGGGAATATTTTCTTGGCACTCTTTGGGCCCCTTGGTACCAATTGAGCATTGTTGCAACGCCAAAGCCTACCTGAGTATTGTTGCTGACCATGTCCATCCCTTTATGACCACAATGTACCCAACATCTGATGGCTACTTTCAGCAGGATAATGCGCCATGTCATAAAGCTGGAATCATCTCAGACTGGTTTCTTGAACATGACAATGAGTTCACTGTACTCCAATGGCCTCCACAGTCACCAGATCTCAATCCAATAGAGCATCTTTGGGATGTAGTGGAACGGGAGATTCGCATCATGGATGTGCAGCCGACAAATCTGCGGCAACTATGTGATGCCATCATGTCAATATGGACCAAAATCTCTGAGGAATGCTTCCAGCACCTTGTTGAATCTATGCCACGAAGAATTGAGGCAGTTCTGAAGGCAAAAGGGGGTCCAACCCGTTACTAGCATGGTGTATCTAATAAAGTGGCCGGTGAGTGTATTTCTTGGGACAGGGGGATATAAGATTGGGTGAGGGAAAGGTGGGCTGTTAATCAGTTACAGTAAGAAAGTGCTTGCAGGGTATCACCTGTACATCACTGCTGCCTGCTTACAAGCAAGCTGGATGGATAGGAGAAATTGGTGAAGTTAAAAGGTATGGGAAAAGAGTAGTATCAATAATATAGGTTCTATATTATTATTTAGAAATGTATACCATTCTATACTTACTTGGCTAGAAAATGGGTTTGTGGGCTCCTTTATTGGTTAAACTCTTGGGGTCTGATTCCACAAATCATTCCTGAAGCTTAAAGAGGACCTTTCACCATATCTGGGCACATGCAGTGTTATATACTGCCAGAAAGCTGACAGTGCGCTGAATTCAGCGCACTGTCGGCTTTCCCGATCCGTGCCCGGTGTAAAGCGCTATCGGTTCCGGTACCGTAGCGCTTTACAGTCAGAAGGGCGTTTCTGACCATTAGCCAGGAACGTCCTTCTGCCTCGCGGCGCCAATCGCGCTGTGCTGTGGAGCCGGGAGGAACGCCCCCTCCCTCTCCTGATAATGCTCGTCTACGGACAAGCTGTGTGAGCAGAGGGAGGGGGCGTTCCTCCCCGCTCCACAGCACAGCGCGATAGGCGCCGCGAGGCAGAAGGACGTTCCTGGCTAATGGTCAGAAACGCCCTTCTGACCATAGAAGAGCTACGGTACCGGGCCGTAAGCTCTTCACACCGGGCACAGATCGGGAAAGCCGACAGTGCGTTGAATTCAGCGCACTGTCAGCTTTCTGGCAGTATATAGAACTGACACTAAACAAAATGATTGTGACTTGTTAAAAAGATAATTTTTCCTTTATTTAGGGTACATGGCCCTCAAAATAAATAGTGATGCTACAATTGTAGCGCTTGGCTAAAATAGTAAATATATATGGCTAAATATACTCTACTTGAGAGGGATGCATTTAGGTTCACTCCTCCAAGTTCCATCCAAATTGTATAGCCATTGTTAAGAGAAAATATATACACAGATTGTGGACAACGAGGGTACTAGTGTTACCTCCCTCTATAGGTATCCCCAATATCTAAATGACAACCTGTGTGTCCAGCACTGCTTGAAGCGTCCGCAGTGTAAATACAACCTATCCGCATCAATACAGACCGAGGATCGTCTGGACACAGCTGTGCATATGGGAACTGATAGACGTATCATAAGGACGAGGACTAGTTAGCTACACTCCATCCCGTACGGTCATGTCATAGCCCCCCTGCCAGTGTTCAATGTCCTGTCATTACCATCCAGCTACTGGGTCCATATATAGTCTGATAGGGTCGGTCAAAGGTAAGTATATCCTCCTATCTGATATTGGGAGTCTCTGCATAAAGTCATCCACCTACGGAACATCTGGAGTCACGGATGGGTGCAGCTATAGTCTGGTTACGTTTTATAGATGACATTTTTATACTATGGCAGGATACAGTAGAACGATTCAAGGAATTGGTAGCCATATTGAATCAGAATGATTTCGGATTATTTTTTACTTTCGAAATACATGAAACATTACTTGCTTTTCTTGATCTTCTGATCACAAAGGGACCAGATGGCCGCTTATCAACGAAAGTACACAGAAAGGAGACCTCCACAAACGGCCTCCTCAGGTCGTCCAGCTGGCATCCCCCACCTCTACGTAGAGGTATACCAAAAGGACAATATTTGAGGATGCGTCGTAATTGTTCCACACATATTGAATTTAAAAGGGCATCCGATGACCTTAGACAGAGGTTTAGAGCGAGGGGATACCCTGATGACATCTTGAAACAGGCTTACCATCATGCCAGAACAAAGGATAGAACATCGCTACTAGTACCACATAGAAAAGAAGGGGTGGAACAGACTAGGATTATTGGAACATATGACTGCGCGAATGGTCAGATCTGGGCAATTTTGAAAAAATATTGGAGCATCCTGGGCTTGGACCCAGATGTGGGGCAATATATAGGTACACAACCTCAAATTACCTTTAGAAGAGGAAAAAATCTGAAGGACCAACTGGTGCATAGTCATTATGTACCAGTGAGGAATGAAACATGGCTGAGTAGATGTGGAAGCAAGGGTACAAAAAGATGCGGGACCTGTCGAGCCTGTGATTATATAGATCAAAACCGGACATACAGGAATGAATCTTTGGATAAGTCATTTCCGGTTAGATGCCTGGCTAATTGTAAAACAAAAGGTGTGGTGTACTTGATGACTTGTATCTGCACCAAACAGTATGTGGGAAAAACCAATCGAGAACTGAGGAGGCGTGTTCTTGAACACGTTGGAGATATTAATAGGAAATCGGATACTCCAGTTGCTAACCACATCAATACCTACCATATGGGAGAACCGAGGAGTATTCGTTTTCTGGTTTTGGAAAAAGTAGAACCGTCTCCAAGGGGTGGAAATTATGAAAGAAAGATACTTCAGCAGGAAAGCCGATGGATTTATCGTTTAAATACTTTGAAACCAAATGGCTTAAATGAAGAACTATCATTCCACTCATTCTTAATGTGATCATGAAAATATGATATTAGGTCCATATAGAAGATATGTTATTAGGTCCATATTTTCATGTAGAAACTATCTATGAGACACTTATGATTATTCTTCATATTTATTCTTAATGTATCCATAAAAGGGGAGCAAAACATAGTTATAGGGGTAAATCGAAATCCTATAAATATATCATGGTACAAATAGCAGAATTGAATAAGACGCTAAGGATATGGCAGTGTCTTTTAAATAAGCGTAACGCAATAAAAACGCAACAAAATGTGATTAGGATTGGGTAGTTAGATTTTATCTACACAGTGTAAATATACATGTGGGACTGTCCATGCGAATAGTACGATGGATGGTAAACTTTGCTGCACACTGGTATGGAGTTTTAAACATGTAAACCAATTGAATGGGAAGTAACCACGTGCGGTAATCTATACATCAATAAGTACCCTATCATCACTTACCATATCCGGGGAGACATACAAATGTTACAAGACAAACAGCAAGACGTCTATTTTTGTTGCTGCATAGCAATTAATAACATATATTAACTGTGTAAGATCAACTCTGCAAGATCAATACACGTACAACATACGATAGGTACCCCTAGGAACATTAACATAAGAGATCAACACTGCTGTAATATATCGAGGAGGCTACTTCAATATCTAGTTAGCCGATCTGGATACCATATTTCCCGTCATCTTCACTGCCTGCTGACAGCCGCCGTATTCTCCGGGAATCACGCCCCGCTGGGAGGAGGGCAGACCAGGACATGCAGCTTCTCACATGGGTTTGCGTATTGGCAACCCGTGATTGGTTGGGAAGCGAGGGCGAGGCCACACCCAGTGGGAGGCGGCATCTCGTGGCGCACGGCTATATCAAGCGCTGCAGAGACGGCCGCGATTGCGGTCAACATACACCGAACAGGGCATCAGTGCGGCGTCACTAGACGGTGGTCGCCTGTTTGCCCTAATCACTAGGGAGAAATTAGGTCATGCAATTGAAATATCCCACCAGTAATACCCCTACGTAGGTGGATGACTTTATGCAGAGACTCCCAATATCAGATAGGAGGATATACTTACCTTTGACCGACCCTATCAGACTATATATGGACCCAGTAGCTGGATGGTAATGACAGGACATTGAACACTGGCAGGGGGGCTATGACATGACCGTACGGGATGGAGTGTAGCTAACTAGTCCTCGTCCTTATGATACGTCTATCAGTTCCCATATGCACAGCTGTGTCCAGACGATCCTCAGTCTGTATTGATGCGGATAGGTTGTATTTACACTGCGGACGCTTCAAGCAGTGCTGGACACACAGGTTGTCATTTAGATATTGGGGATACCTATAGAGGGAGGTAACACTAGTACCCTCGTTGTCCACAATCTGTGTATATATTTTCTCTTAACAATGGCTATACAATTTGGATGGAACTTGGAGGAGTGAACCTAAATGCATCCCTCTCAAGTAGAGTATATTTAGCCATATATATTTACTATTTTAGCCAAGCGCTACAATTGTAGCATCACTATTTATTTTGAGGGCCATGTACCCTAAATAAAGGAAAAATTATCTTTTTAACAAGTCACAATCATTTTGTTTAGTGTTAGTATTTGTGATTTTACACCACTAGTATACTTAGGGTGGTAGTTGTTTTTCTAGTATATAGAACTGCCTGTGCCCAAAAGTGGTGAAAGGTCCTCTTTAAGGATTGAGTTTATTCATATGAAAATAAAGATGTGATTTTTTTTGTAGACTTATAGAGAACTTTGAGGTGCCAGACGAGTTTTGGTTCTTGATATATTTTGAGGTTTAACAATTCTGTGTTCCTTACAGATTCACAACCAGTCAGCTGTTTCCCTTCCCTTTTCTATGACTGTGACTCTTTTCCTTCCTTCCTCTCCCTATCCTCACATCTTTTTCTGCAGCTTTATTACAAGCAGCTGGTTTTACTTCCTTAATTTAATATGACAGGCGCTGCACCCAGCTGGCTATGGATAACTGTATAGAACATAAATAAGTGAACCCTTGTTACCTGTCTATATATTTTCTTTTAACTGAAAAGCTTAGTAACTAGCACTACTCCTAGTAACAAATATATATCACAGTTGCCGATATCCAAATCTCTGATGTGTAACAGTGGACAGTGTCAAACCTATGTAATAAAAGTGAAAAGAATGGGCACTATGATCTTCAGATATTTAGGTCAGGTTCAGTCATCTGTTTGGTGGTTTTCCTTCTTGCTTATGAAATAATGCAGTCTCCTTTGCAGTTCCATTGAGTAGAGGAACATATTGCTGTCAACTGAAAGAATCAGACAAGATGCATAGCCAGCTAGGTGGAATGATGTGAACAAGCAGGTGGCGGCATTAATAGCAGGGGGCATCAGCGCAGATACTTTCAATATATTATACAAGTAAGTCACTTGATGTACTGTTTGCAGCTCATTCTGAAAAATTAAGTCAGAGCGGCCTTCTATGGAGAACCTGCCACCACCCTTGGCATGTCATCATCGGGGGAGCATTCACACTACCGTTTATAGCGTCCATCGCTAGTATCCCTTACAAAAGTTTACCAATGGACACTATTAGATCTGTAATAAAGTTATTAAAAGTCCCATGCATTTAAATCGGATTTCATCTGTTGTCCGATAATGTCCATTTTCACTAAATCCATCACAGGTCTGTTATGTTAACAAAGGGCACCTCTCTCAACCTTCCACTCATGCCCTGTTAGTGTCTGGGCTCAGGATAATACGAAACAAGCTTGATACATTTTTATATATTTATTATCCTTAGTGGGTCGGTACTAACCGCAAACATATACAGAAATATATATCAGTGGATAAGCAAATACATTTACAGTGCAATATAATACATAAAATAATATGGGAATAAGAGCAGAAATATAATACCAAACAAAGTTATGGTTTGGTTCGCTGGGGCCTCACTCCTAGGCCTCAGGGTGTTTTCATAAATCAGTCCAAACAGCATGTGTCCTGTACATGCTGTCCCAGAGTCAGCGCTGTCCTTGCTGAGTGACTCCTTTTGTCCCCTCCCTCCTGGAGAGATCAGTCAAAGGCCATGTCCCTTACATGATAGCAAGGAACAAGAGAGACAGAATTCTCTGCAATGGGAGACCATGTGCTACCCTAGTCTCCTCCCATGAGTGATGGCATGAGGCAAGGAAGCCCCACCCTCCATCTTTAAACCACATAACTATGAACAATCATAATTCCTCAACAGTTGATCGTAGTGTCAGGCAAGGGGAATGATGTGGTTTGTGGCGAGACTCCCATTGTGTAGACACCAAGGATGACACCCCAAACCACTTTGGGTAATCAGTTCAGTGTCTGGACCTTTCCCTTGCTCTCAATAGCACAATGTTTGAACTGGAAATGTGTGTCTTCTCCTTGTGCACCTGAGGAATTTATCGGGGTGACTGTAGCATGTTTTTCTGGGAAAATATTGTCCTAAAACCATATTTCCTTTGAAGTTTGACTTAAAGACATGAAGTCTGCTTCAACTGAAGCAGGTTCCTCCTGCTGTGATAACGAGATTAGTACCTGTGTAGGTGCCTCTTTAGGAAACCAAGGGTTTGATTAAACCAGACCTACTCCATTTCTGTGACAAAGGGTTAATATGAACACGTGATATAAAATTCACTAAAGGTGTATATATGTGTGTGCATATATATATATATATATATATATATATATATATATATATATATTTATTTTTTTATTTATTATAAATAAAGTAATAACACAAAAGCTATAAGCTTGGTAGGGTGTCATGGTGGTCTTGGGTCATATAATGAGAGCAGCCAAAGTTGCCATGTAACCCTAATCTAAAATTGTAAAATGTGAGCAAATAATTCTAAAAAAAAAAATGAATTAGTGAGTCATAACATTGCCAAAAGATAAATCTACCAGTTCACTTTTATATGCTCCTTAACAAAGAAATGAGACCGTCAACATCTTTGTGGCTGCGGAGAACTGATATATTTGGGAGCTGTGTCTTGTGTTGTAACACTCTTATCTGTTCTGTGAAGTGTAGCAGCTTTAGAGTTGCTATGGAAATAGCATATTGGTATGCAGTTTTTTCTCGTACTGATTTGACCTCTTATGTGCTCCATCCTTTTATAAAGGAATCGTATCAGAGGCAGTAGTAAAAATAACAACAAACTAGAATTTTAGATCTATGTGACATTTAATGATATTTTCTATGGCATGTATTTGCTTATATTAGTTTAGTATTATTGTATTCATCTCCCTGCATGATAGAGGTGACAACTGTGGCTGTCACATGCCTGATACTCAGCCCTGAGGGAAAGTCAAATTCATACGGTGCTTTTGCCCTCCCCAGGCTAGTATTTAGACGTGTGTCTCTGTATCCTAAAAGAATAGAACAATGATTTACTTTTATCATTCGTTATGGAGGCAAGGCAGATCTTTCTCATCTTAATACTTGTAGTGTTAAAATATATCTGGTATATTGCCAAAAACTCAGACAACTTTTGGAAGATCTTTTTTGGAAAACCTTCCAAATCAGGGGCCACACGGTGGCTCAGTGGTTAGCACTGCAGCCTTGCAGCGCTGGAGTCCTGGTGTTCAAATCCCGCCAAGGGCAAAAAACCATCTGCAAGGAGTTTGTATGTTCTCCTCGTGCTTGCATGGTTTTCCATCCCATATTCCAAAAAGACATACTGATAGGGGAAAAAATGTACATTGTGAGCTCTATGTGGGGCTCACAATCTACATTAAAAAAAAAAAAAAAAAAGTCCAAACCTGAAGAAAGCAAATGCCATGATTGTTTCCTTGACCAAGTCTTGACTGTTAAATATTATAGATTTACAATATTCTCTAGCAGACATGGGGTTAACACTCTACTGACATCATAGTCTTATATTCTTGGAACATGGGTGCGGTTAGAGTACACTATTTTAGAAATCTCCTTACATAGCTACAAGATGGAAGGTAACACCCACTCTCATGAATATAAATGAGTAAGAAATACACATGTCTGGGTCTGTCTTTGGGAAGACCAGGGGAAGACCAGGAGGTCTGTCTTTGGGAACACCAGGGTGGGTGGTCCAGGCAGATGGACATCCATGGACGTCGTAACCAGCCCAAGTCCACCAACCAGATGACAAGCATGAACCAAGCTGTAACTACAAGATATCCAGATGATTTAACTTCTCTGAAGATGTAAGCTATTGACAATTGACTGATATTTGTGTTATTCGGACATTTTCCCTGTTCCTGTGTTTTCCTTCAAGATATTAATAAACCTCTACACTGTTTTATAACAAGCTGACTTCTTCCTATCGTGGATAAGGCCTTCAACACGTGACACAAGTCTATCCCACAATTTCAAGGCTAGGTACGGATATTTAACAGTGGATACAAGTCTCACCGGCAAATACAAGATATTTAACATTGACTTAATCTGTTGTATGGCTATATAGAGCCAGTGGGGCCACTCCAGGCATAAGATAGATACAGTAGGTAGATTTTATGGTTTTTATTTTATTATCCAGCCATGACCTTGATAAAAAAAAACAAAAAAAAACAAAACATAGTTTTAAAAGTTGCTCTGTACAATTAGGTACAGTCCTATGAAAAAGTTTGGGCACCCCTATTAATCTTAATCATTTTTAGTTCTAAATATTTTGGTATTTGCAACAGCCATTTCAGTTTGATATATCTAATAACTGATGGACACAGTAATATTTCAGGATTGAAATGAGGTTTATTGTACTAACAGAAAATGTGCAATATGCATTAAACCAAAATTTGACCGGTGCAAAAGTATGGGCACCTCAACAGAAAAGTGACATTAATATTTAGTAGATCCTCCTTTTGCAAAGATAACAGCCTCTAGTCGCTTCCTGTAGCTTTTAATCAGTTCCTGGATCCTGGATAAAGGTATTTTGGACAAACAATTCAAGTTCAGTTAAGTTAGATGGTCGCCGAGCATGGACAGCCCGCTTCAAATCATCCCACAGATGTTCAATGATATTCAGGTCTGGGGACTGGGATGGCCATTCCAGAACATTGTAATTGTTCCTCTGCATGAATGCCTGAGGATTTGGAGCGGTGTTTTGGATCATTGTCTTGCTGAAATATCCATCCCCGGCGTAACTTCAACTTCGTCACTGATTCTTGAACATTATTCTCAAGAATCTGCTGATACTGAGTGGAATCCATGCGACTCTCAACTTTAACAAGATTTCCGATGCCGGCATTGGCCACACAGCCCCAAAGCATGATGGAACCTCCACCAAATCTTACAGTGGGTAGCAAGTGTTTTTCTTGGAATGCTGTTTCTTTTTGGACGCCATGCATAACGCCTTTTTTTATAACCAAACAACTCAATTTTTGTTTCCAAAATGAAGCTGCCTTGTCCAAATGTGCTTTTTCATACCTCAGGCAACTCTATTTGTGGCGTACGTGCAGAAACGGCTTCTTTCTCATCACTCTCCCATACAGCTTCTATTTGTGCAAAGTGTGCTGTATAGTTGACCGATGCACAGTGACACCATCTGCAGCAAGATGATGCTGCAGCTCTTTGGAGGTGGTCTGTGGATTGTCCTTGACTGTTCTCACCATTCTTCTTCTCTGCCTTTCTGATATTTTTCTTGGCCTGCCACTTCTGGGCTTAACAAGAACTGTCCCTGTGGTCTTCCATTTCCTTACTATGTTCCTCACAGTGGAAACTGACAGGTTAAATCTCTGAGACAACTTTTTGTATCCTTCCCCTGAACAACTATGTTGAACAATCTGTGTTTTCAGATCATTTGAGAGTTGTTTTGAGTAGCCCATGATGCCACTCTTCAGAGGAGATTCAAATAGGAGATCAACTTGCAATTGGCCACCTTAAATACCTTTTCTTATGATTGGATACATCTGGCTATGAAGTTCAAAGCTCACTGAGGTTACAAAACCAATTTTGTGCTTCAGTAAGTCAGTAAAAAGTAGTTAGGGGAATTCAAATCAATAAAATGATAAGGGTGCCCATACTTTTGCACCGGTCAAATTTTGGTTTAATGCATATTGCACATTTTCTGTTAGTACAATAAACCTCATTTCAATCCTGAAATATTACTGTGTCCATCAGTTATTAGATATATCAAACTGAAATGGCTGTTGCAAACACCAAAATATTTAGAACAAAAAATGATTAAGATTAATAGGGGTGCCCAAACTTTTTCATAGGACTGTATATTTTATCCAGTGGCAATAACCTCAGATGCATTAATATATTTTTATTCTTCCAGGAAGTTTGTTCAGGTTAGGAGGTGGTTTTGTAGCGACCCTGTTTAGAGTTTGTACATCTGATTTTTGCAAAAGCATTTTTAGAAGATATTCTGAAATGTATTTTCCATTGAATAGTCAATGTATAGTGCAGCTTTTAAAGACTTTTATACATGAGGGTTTTGTTTGTTTTTAAGGTTGAGGTCCTATGTTACGGAAATGTAGCTTTTTTTTGTTGCGGCTTTTTGAGCCAAAGCCAAGAATGTCTTCAAAAGAAATGAGAAATATTTAGGAAGTACTTAAACCTCTCCCTTCTGCTCAGTCCTGGCTTTGGCTTAAAAAACTGCAACAAAATCTGCAACAAAAAAAGCTGCGTTTCTGTAACCTGGGGCTTTGGCCTAAAGAAGTTTTATCAACAATCCAATTGAAATAAATGAGAATGAAAATAATAGGATATGATAATTCATGTTGTGATAAGATGCAAATACAGCCTTGAAGTCTGGCTGGGCAGTTGATCAAAAACAACCATTGGCATTAAAGGAAATGCATACGGACCCTGTTCCAATCTCAGTTATGAAATACATAAAGAATATATCCCAGAGGGTCAGTCATTTTTCTTCTTCCTCCTCCTCCTTACAATCTTGTGTCTGACTGTAAGAGCACATTCACACATTGCAAGTTTGATGCAGACATTTTTTCAAAGGTTACATTCATCTGAATAGAACAATTTTCAATGGTAAAAATGTGTGCAGTAAATCTGCTGCATGTGAATATACCCTAAATGTATTAGCTGCGTAAGGAGCCTTCAACTAGTGTTCTGACCGTAATAGAAGGTAAGAATCGCTAGACCCCACTCTCGTGTCTGCCAGCCAAAAATGGCAGAACTCTATAGGAAATTAAAATCATCTGTGAGATTTCTAGAAGACTTATTGTCAGTCTGGATGATTTCATGAACAGTAGGGTCATGTATAACTGTATTCTTTTATTGTGTGTGTAGACTTAGTTTATCTTTTATTCTATAGTAGAAATTTAAAGGCAATTTTAAATGAGGTAATATCCAGTATTATTGTACTGTTATTGTCTATGTTCTAAACGTATTTCCTTGTGGCCAAAGGACAAGTCACTTGAAATGTAGCTTCATCAAATGGTAGTCCAGTACAAGGCTTTCTAGTGTCTGCACCTCTGTAAATGTAAATAAATCTTCCTTGTACTGAACAGCCGTCTGTGGCCTGTTAACATACTCAGCACAAGAACATGGAACTTGAGACTCCCTAGGCTCTTATACTTCTTGATCTCTCCTACAGCTTGCTGGTTTCAATAATACTGTTTTGTTAGGGTAGGGCTAACTTTAGATGGATGGAGCTGAATGCAGATTTTGTGGACTTATTCTCTGTTTGATATGGTATTTATCTATTCTTCTAGCTACTGGGTGCAGTCTTGTTAAGAAGCTTTTCTACTCTGTTCAGTAAAGTAGTGGAGTGATACCATAAACTAAGGGAATGCAGCATCTTAACCATTTAGCACTTTTTAGTTCCTCTTTTTCTTCTTCTAGGCTCCTCTAAATGTTTTGAAACTTTGTCCTAGAAAACTTTCTGAACAATAGTGGCTAGGTTGGGCTTTCTGCTACAGTTTCTATGTTTCTATCATGAGAGGAAGCAGCAGGGGAAACCTCTGATTGGCTCAGAATTCTGAGTACAGCCATTACGTCTTAGGACATGTTCACACGGCGGAAACCTTTTCTGCCGTGCGAACTCTCCGCGCGGCTAGCTGCGACGGAATGCCGATGCAGTGCATCAGGATTCCACTCCTGATCAGGCCTGAATGAATGGGCCTAATCGGGAGGGAGTCTCACGTCGCTGCTGCCTCAGCAGCGGAATCCGCGGGAAGAAGGGGCCTGTCACTTCTTTGTCCCACTAGCGGAAAAAAATTGCTAGCAGAAAAAAAAAGCGAGCGACTCCAATTCAAATCAAATGAATGGGAACTTTTTTTGCCAGTGGATTTTTGAGACTGATTCCACTTCAAAATCTGCCTGCAAAAAATTCTGTATGAACATTCCCTTAAAAGGACAAATTCATCCCCACTCAGGAGAGTATGAGGAGAGAGAAAGTAATTTAATACATTTTTAATATATTAAACTGGATAAGGTATGACTTTCTTTTTTAATTAAAATAGTTTGAAAGAGTAATTGAATTAAATGATCATGACTAAGCATAAACAATTTTCTACCCAGATATACAAGGATACAAGCACCTTATGTTTATGATACTGTGTTTAGAGTCCTCATATGGTTGATTTTACCAGTCTTTTCACTGAGAGACTTACCTCTCGTTCATATCTGCGTTTGGTAATCCGTTTGGGCAGTCCGCATGGGAACCCCTTCCTGAACGGAATAACAAACGCATTTGCAAGCACTGTGCAGTAAAAGCACACAGACCCCATAGACTATAATGGGGTCCGTGTGCTTGTCGCTAGATCTCCGAAGGAAACTTGAGGAGAGGATAGTACTTCAAAATCTACTTTGCTCTCCGCATGATTCATGCGGAGATCTGCCGGCAAGTACATGGACGCAATTATAGTACAAATGCGTTCGGTGGTCCGTTCTGGGGATCCCCATCCGGACTCCCTGAACGGATTACCAAACGTAGATGTGAACAAGGGGTTACTTGTTATATAGAAAGTCACAAGAAAAACAAAGTACATCCTTTTACAATTCAAAGGGTGTACATATCAGGACATAAAAAAACAAACAAAAACATCTGATCCTCAGGAGGCCTTAAAATTAGTTAAATAAAATTTCATATGAACATCAAGACACAACAGATTCCACCATTTCATTATTTATTCTACAAAAATGAAGCCAAAATGGATAAGTCCTATATGAAAAATTAAATATGCCCCTGAATTAATAGCTTGTGAAAACACATTGGAGCAGCAGTAACTTAAAGCAATGGTTTTCTGTATGTTTCTGTCTCTTACTTATTCTGAAGGTTGCTATCATTTATGCATTTCAATTGGGCTGAGGTCTGAAGTCTAACTAGGCAATTGTAACACCTTGAATCTTTCTTACATCAAAACGTTTTGCCATATTGGTTGGCCCTTTAAATAATCATTTCAGAAACTATCTTCTTTTTTTTTCAGTATGTGCAGTCCTTAAAGTGTACATAAACTTTTCAACAACTTCTGACTTCCAGCCAACATTTATGCAATTAACAAATTTTGTAATTTACTTTACCAAAAGATCTTGGTTCCTTTTCGGTGCTGTAATTCACTTTTTTTTGTCCTCTGCTTCTCTATCAGAAGTAGAAATCTTTGCTTTTACTGACATGAACTATGGGGGAGTTTGGGTGTAATACAGAGAAGCTGAGACTGGAGGGAGGCATTGTAAAAGATCAGATTCTTAATTTCCATATGTTACTCTTTAAGAAAGCACCAGGAAAGTACTAATGATTTGCTAACATATGCTCAATTATATTTTGGGTGTAAATCTTATTTAGAGGCCATCCAGTTTAATACTATTCATTATTATTATTATTATTATTATTATTATTATTATTATTATAAGAGATGAGTGAACACTATTCGAAACAGCCGTGGTGGGTTAAGCAGCCGGCCTCCGGCAAAGTCTGCATGCCGGCTGCTTCCATTCTTTTCTATGGGAGTGTGCTATTCGAAATGGCTGTTTCGAATAGTGTTTGCTCAGCTCTATTAATAATAATAATAATAATAATAATAATTAATAATAATATTGCAGAGAGTGCTACAGGTTGTTTACTTGTCCAGGACTAGGATTTATTCAGTGTATATATTTACCTGAAGTTATCTTTAAGAAAGATGAACTGCTCTCTTATAAATGGAACAATTCAATCATTCTGCACCACGTACACGTCATTTACAAGACCTCCATTTCCTCTTGGCTTCCTGTTCTACTTGTACTTAATTGGTCATTAAAAGAAACTATTTTTGTAATGTGTACTTCTTGGGGTTTTCTGTATATAACACTGCATAAAGGCTACATTTATGTGCAGATTTGTTATTTAGTAAATGTGTTCCTGTCACTGTAGGTACAATATTCACATATCTCTTTGAGAAATAGGTTATATCTCAGTATTTGATAGCTTGCGGATTTAATGTTCATCAGAATTGAGAGAATCTGGGGGCCGGGTCCTGCAGCTATTATTACACACAGAGGAAGAAAAAATAATCTTTTAAGCTTCTCTCTTAAATATTAGGTTCAGCCATAAATGTGACAGTATAGCCTTGTGCGCATATGCTGGTGGGAACCTAATGATCAAAGTGAATTAAGGTGATTATAACTGTGGTTATTCTACAGCTCAGCTTGGACAGGATTCAGTAGCAAAGCAATCTCATTTTACTCCCTGCTGTGCAATAGAACTAGTTGCTGCATCCTGGGATGGCAGATGTCCTTATTTTGCCTTTCTCCTCCTCCAGGCCACACGATGTAGGAGCATGTGAGCTCTGGATGTGGCTGCTTTTAGATAATGTGTTTGCATCTGCATTAAGAGCAAGTGGATTCCCCATGCAGGCCTAGAAATACAGATCATAGCAGACGGCTTCATCTATAAGTATGAGAGGTTGTCACATGTCTTAGCAACCCTTAAGACTTGCATTCTGATAAATTCCTCGAGAACAAGGCAACTGTTGACCATCCAGCTGAAAATGGCATCTTTTCATGGTTCAGAGCTCCTGTTTACCTTTAGTCTATGTCTTAAATTATTAATATTTTTTTTTCCCTCTCATGCACATATTTATGTCTTCAAGCATAGCAGTAATATTACCTTATGGAGGTTTATATACTTTCTTGGGCACCATATTTATATAAATATAAAAATGGAAATTTTGCATGAATGTTGTTGATCATTGCCTCTCATTATACATATCATTTATGCTATTAATACAATATTGATATATGTATAATTGTGGCTATTTATGATAACTCTTTTAAATATTTTAGTGGAGAGTATGGTTTTGTTTCAATATATGATCCGCATTAGCAAGTTTTTATAGGTGAATATAGCAGAATGTTTTAACGGAATAGGTTATGGTGTTTGTACAGAAATGAGTCTTTCCTGAAATTTTGGTAGGAATTACACAATATCCACAAGTATGGACTTCTCTTCCCTAAACTGCTGCTAAAACAAATTTGTGATTTTTAAAGCAGAAACTATCCAATGCCTGTATGAAACACATTATGGAACGTATACCAAGCCCATATGTAACAACATGTAGTAAAAGAGCAGGGCTGTGCCTTTGGCATAAATATTTCAAGGTGCCAATTTTCTTCTGTTTGGTTTTTTTTGTTTGTTTTAAATTGTTCCAATATTCTCAAACTTTACCATTATCTTCATTTGTTCCTACACACCATATATACATTGTACAGGATGTTCTGCTTATAGTAATATTCTTTAGTACTTATTGAATTGATGTTTTAAATAAGAACGTTTCTCCAATTTTCTGTAAATGTTGCTGGTAATGGAGAAGCTTTAGAGCGTTCATTAGTTTAGTCTTAATGCAGTACACATTACAAGAACATTTGTGCTAGAAGGAAAAGTTTTGCTGAAAATTGTGGTGTAACCCATCTAAGTGCTAATGGTGGTTTAAGATCATTTCATTCTATGATTTCACCTTCCCCAGCCTCATGCCAGACATTTGTAATTTCTAGACAACGCCTTTAAATTCAAACAACTATGTAATTAATAAAAGAGGGCGTTCACAATATCGTTGGATTCTGTCAGCAGTGTCCGTGGCTAATGTCCGTTGCAAGATTTTAGCAACGGACACTAGCTGGTCAGTCTGAAATTTCCATTCATTTCAATGGGATTTTATCTTGTGTCCATTACTGCCCATTTGTGTCCATTTACACTAATGTCCTTTTTTCAAGCAGACAAAAAAATCCTACATGCAGGACTTTTGTTTGAAAAAACGGACAGCAAGTGTCCATTATTTATTTATTTATTTTTTTTTTAACTTTGAAGTCTTTGGGCAACGGATAGCCATCAGTTACTGTCCATTTTTTTGTGTCTGTTTATTTTCTGCGCATGCTCAGAAAGCATAAACAGGAAAAAAACAAAAAAAAACGGACAGTAGAGAGAAACAGACACTAGCTGATGCTGACACCACCTGATGCTAACTGATACTAATGTGTCATTTTTTTTATTTTTTTTTTAACTGACCCATTAAATGGATCAGTTAAAGTAAACTGACATATTAACTTTAGAGATGAGCGAGTACTATTCGAAATAGCAGCTTCGAATAGCAAGCACCCATAGGAATGAATGGACGCAGCCAGCACACAGGGGGTTAAGCGGTAGGACGCCGACCCCCATCTGTGTGCCGGCTCCATTCATTGCTATGGGTGTGTGCTATTCGAAACTGCCGTTTCGAATACTACTTGCTCATCTCTAATTAACCTTAGTTAGCATATGTTAATGCCTGTTATGATAGGTGCCCGTTTTTTTTTTTTTTTTTAAACGTACACTTTCATAACGCATTCAACAGTAGTGTGAACCCTTCCTAACCGTGCACGTTGGCTAATCTGCCTTAGTGTAAACCCCCCCCCCCCCCCAAATCTCAAAACTTAAACATAGGAGAACACTGTGATAAGCAAAACAAGGTAGAAGCTTTTTCCAGACCCATCAAAAATTATTCTTTACAATGACAAAACACTTTGCCTTGGTCTAGATGTTATATACTACTTATGGCCTCTCCTTATTTTAGTATACCCAGTGCGTTTAGTGCTCAGCAGAAAAGGGAGATTCTAGTGTGTTGATTATTGGCTGGCCTGCACAATTCTAGTAGTTTGCTGCTTATGTTGAAGAGGTTCCAAAATGGGACTGAGCTGCTGAGCATGTGTAACCACAAGTTCTGATGCCTAAGGTGGACTAATTGAGCAAGGATCAGAAGAACTGCGGGGGCCGCTCTAACAAGGGAATTCTTTCATTAATGATTAAAAAAGATTTTTTTTTTTTTATTGTGGTAATTCCCTTTTAAGAAATTAGGAAGTGTTCTGCAATTTTTTTTTTAAGTTTCTTTTTCACCCTTACTGGAAAAGATATAAATATTTTGTAGATTTCCTAATTAAAAGTGTCATGATTTTAATTACTCATTCCAGGAGCAATAGGAATTGTTAGTGCAGTTTACCAAGAATGGGCCTAGCAAATGAGATTTGCAACAAATGAAATATTACTGCTGTTGCCACTTGACGTATTTTCTATATACTCCTACCTTTCTTTCAGACCGTATATAATAAGAATACCATATATACTCGAGTATAAGCCAATGCCCCTAATTTTACCACAAAAACTGGGAAAACTTATTGACTCGAGTATATGCCTAGGGGGGAAATGCAGCAGCTACTGGAAAATTTCAAAAATTAAAATAGATACCAATAAAATTACATTAACTGAGACATCACGGTCATGTGCATTACAGCTTAGTAAGTCCATGTGCCTCGTAGTAATAGCAGTTAACCCTATCATGTCCCTCACATTAACCCCCTGTGTGCCTCACATAAGAGTTACTGATATGTGGGACATATGGAGGTAATAATTAGGTATCTTCAAAATTAAGGTCCTTTATTAGTACCCCCATGTGTCTCACATATTAGTAACCCTTATATGGGTCACACAGGGGTTAATATGAGGGACATGATGGGGTTAACTGCTATTAATGTGAAGCACATGGAGTTACTGAAACCAAATTAATAACCCCAAATGCCTGACATTACTAGGAATAGTAACCCAGCAGGTACCTGTGTGTTTTACTTACACTTTATTCTATCTTCCTCTCCTCGATGCAGGGCAGCAGCAGGGGCCTCCCGGGCTTTCATCTCTCTTGCTAGAGAAGAGGGAGTGTCCTATATCATTACTGTAGCACTAAAGGACCTCCCCCTTCGTTTAATTTATGCAGGTACTTACAGGTCCTGTACTCTGTGCCTCATTTTGCCAATGCAAATGCATTGGTTAAGGAACCAATCAGGGCCCCTGACTAATGCATTTGTATTAACAAAATGAGGATTAATAGTTGGGGCTCGAGGCCCAGTCCAGCCCATTGAAGTGAATGGGAAGCGCTGCGTGTACGGCTCGGCATGAGCAGAGCTAGCCATACACGCGAGCACATCCCATTCACTTCAATGGGAGTGCTCGTAGTGAAAAAAGCAGCCCATTCATTTCTATGGGGAGCGCTCGTATGCCGGCTCCCATAGCAATGAATGGAAACTGATTTATACGCCGCTGATTCTGAACGTGTTTTATGTTCAGAATAAGCTGGCGTTTACTCCGTGTAAATGAGCCCTAACTGTGAAACACCTACAGTCCACGTGGTTTCATCAATAACTTTACCAAGCTTTATAGAATCAGTGCAGTACCTAAAGGGGGCGCTCCATGACACAATAATTAGCAAATTGCTAAGGAGGTAATTCCAGTGCCATGTACATCAGCCTTAGGTTCTGTGCTAGGCAGCTATTGTTAATACTTATATTGATATTTAGAATATCAGAAAAGTGGACTGTAATATTTATCCCAATACACCCGCCCCACCCCACCTCCCCATATAGCGGTCACCAACTAAGAGGAAGATGAGACTCCACGGACTGTTATACCCCAAACCACCCACCCCACCACTCACCCACCCGAATCCAACTCCCCCCCCCCCCTCCCCACTTTACTAGCTTTGGCAATGCCAAATATCTATTCGGACGTGCCAATAAAGCTTGTTTGATTTGATTTGATTTGATTTGATTTGATTTGAAAAGTGGTTGAAATATACCAAAATCTAATCCACACGCTGGTAAAAATCTGAGCATAATTTGACCTGAGATGTGAATTTTAAATCCATTGCATGTCAATTAATGCTGCAGTGTTTCACGATGGATTTTAACATTTGCATATGTGAATTCCAGAAAAAAAGCAGCATCACTTGGTGTGGATTTTCTTCTGCAGTGTATCAACCCCCTTATAGACCTACGTGAGAAAGGAAAAACAACTTTATCCAGACATAAACCTATCATGTACATACCTGTACTTTTGATAACTGTTTTCCTTTCAGTTATATATTCCATTTTATATTACTTTTAAAATATAGGATTTTAGCTTTATATTTTATAGTATTATTCTGACAATTCTTCAAATTGGCTTTTAAGGCAGTTGGAAGAGTTTATGTAACATTAACCGGTAATATTTGCTTTTTATAGGTATGGGTTATTACATTTATAAATTCTTGGCGAAACTTTTTACATGAAGTAATAGTGCTTGTTGCATATTGAATTTTAGAAAGCATCCATTTCATGCACGATATGCTGAGACATGTGGATGGATAATTCTAAATCGGGATTATTTATTCTTGGATAGACTTGAATTCATTTCGCTTTAGATATGTAAACAGAAGTGTGTTTATTCTATATATGTAATCTTTTCGGTACATACTCCTCCTGTTGGTACTGAAATTGCAACTCTATACAAAGCACAAATGATACTTTTGTGTAAAGTTGGCTCATGTCTTCAGTGGATGAATTAACAGTTGATACAATTTGCATAACATTAGCCATCATGCCATCGTGCCATCGTGCTCTAAGCTCACCATGACCTATTTTACTGTATATGTGGAAAGCCTTTCAGCAATGTATGCACTGTCCTTCCAATGACTGCATCATAAAAGTGCTACTTGTTATCTTACAGCAGTTTATTGTAGAATAGTTTCTTTTTAATTCTTCTGTTCTTCTTCATTTTTATATAAAGGTATTTGTAACATGAACAATTAAACTTAGACAGGATGTGCATCAACGTATGTTTATAAGGAATTACAACAGGATCATCTGAAATAAAGATATGCTTTTACTTGATTCTCCTTCTGACTAATGTCTCTGACTCTCACCTAGCTAGCCAGTTCCCTCTTTCACACTGATGTGGGGCAATGACCAGGAAACAGCTGTCCATGGATGGGTCTTCCTTTTGGAGGAGTTATTCAGGATTTTGACTTTAATCTTATGAAATTATGCCACTAGGTTTCTGGAAAACGAGGCATTGATCTATAGCAGGGGGGTCAAACTCTCTTTCGCTGAGGGCCAGCCTTATGATATCTTCAAAGGGCCTTTAGTAATTTTGCGACTGTATAACTGTAGCTGCGCCACTTAGGCATAGTTACATTTATAGCTCATTGAAGAAAACCATAAGCCTGATGTTAACTTCTTGTTAAATAACACAAAACATTTTGTAAAAATGCTTACCTATTTTGTTTTCTGGCTGGATGTCCCTCTATAGGTAATAGTTATCCCCTCTTCAGGTAATAGCACCCCCATAAGTAATGGTGTCCTAATTATCCATCTCTAATGATGATAACCCCCTACAGGTAAATAGTGCCCCTACACACATAAATGTTGACACGCCCCCAATGTTCTCCCCGCCCCACATCAAATGACATACTTAAAGGGGTTGTCCGGGATAACTGGAATTCCCTACACTAATCTAAACACCCTCCTACTTTCTAAATAACATAATTAATCAAAACTGTATATTTACTAACTTTCTGATTATTTGGTGTCGATCTGTCTCCCCGTTTTCCGGAAGTGGATCGTCACTACTGTTTCACCTCCCCATCCACCCCATTATACTTGCCCTCCATGCTTCTTCCAGCAAGATTACACCTCCTTCTTTACTGATCCTGTCTATGTGTGCTCTTCTCCAATCACTGCTGCTGATAATTCACTTCTACTGGATCATCGCTGCAGAGAACAGAGCAGCAATGGAGAAGAGCACGTACAGACAGAATCGGTAAAGGAGGAGGAGGAGCCATCTCGCAGGGAGAAGCGTGAAGGGTAAGTATATAATATGGGTCAGGTGTTGGGCTGAGTAGGTAGGGGAGAGTAAGGTGAGGGGGTTAGTGTGGAAGTTACGTATCAGGAAGCCGAACCTAATAAACAAATGCAGGAGACACAAAAAAAAACCAAACATTTTTTTTCTGCCTGCCCTTTAACTTCATATTTACCTCTACTTCCTACATAGCTCTGATGCGGCGCTGGGTTTTTCACCTATTCTGTTGTCCTCCCAGATAACTCTTCACCTGCACTATGGTACTGCAAGCGATACTATAGAGCAGGAGACAACATTGCTGTAAGGACTAGAGATGAGCGAACAGTGTTCTATCGAACTCATGTTCGATCGGATATTAGGCTGTTCGGCATGTTCGAATCGAATCGAACACCGCGTGGTAAAGTGCGCCATTACTCGATTCCCCTCCCACCTTCCCTGGCGCCTTTTTTGCTCCAATAACAGCGCAGGGTAGGTGGGACAGGAACTACGACACCGGTGACGTTGAAAAAAGTAGGCAAAACCCATTGGCTGCCGAAAACATGTGACCTCTAATTTAAAAGAACAGCGCCGCCCAGCTTCGCGTCATTCTGAGCTTGCAATTCACCGGGGACGGAGGTTTCCGTCCAGTTAGCTAGGGGTTAGATTCTGGGTAGGCAGGGACAGGCTAGGATAGGAAGGAGAAGACAACCAACAGCTCTTATAAGAGCTAAATTCCAGGGAGAAGCTTGTCAGTGTAACGTGGCACTGACGGGCTCAATCGCCGCAACCCAGCTTTCCCAGGATCCTGAATGGAATACACTGACAGTGTATTCCCGTATACCCGATATATACCCCTGATACCCGTTCCAACGGTGTGCCCCCCCACCTTCACCCCAGAAATACCCTGCAAGTCCCCTAGCAATAGAATTGGGGCTATATACACCCACAATTTTTACTACTGGTATACAGTGCCATTGTCTGACTGGGAATTCAAAGAATATATTGGGAATACAAATACCCTCATTTCTTGCTACTGCCATATAGTGCCAGTGTCTGACTGGGAATTCAAAGAATATATTGGGGTTACGTGCACCCACAATTTTTACTACTGGTATACAGTGCCATTGTCTGACTGGGAATTCAAAGAATATATTGGGAATACAAATACCCTCATTTCTTGCTACTGCCATATAGTGCCAGTGTCTGACTGGGAATTCAAAGAATATATTGGGGTTACGTGCACCCACAATTTTTACTACTGGTATACAGTGCCATTGTCTGACTGGGAATTCAAAGAATATATTGGGGTTATAAATACCCTCATTTCTTGCTACTGCCATATAGTGCCAGTGTCTGACTGGGAATTCAAAGAATATATTGGGGTTACGTGCACCCACAATTTTTACTACTGGTATACAGTGCCATTGTCTGACTGGGAATTCAAAGAATATATTGGGAATACAAATACCCTCATTTCTTGCTACTGCCATATAGTGCCAGTGTCTGACTGGGAATTCAAAGAATATATTGGGGTTACGTGCACCCACAATTTTTACTACTGGTATACAATGCCATTGTCTGACTGGGAATTCAAAGAATATATTGGGAATACAAATACCCTCATTTCTTGCTACTGCCATATAGTGCCAGTGTCTGACTGGGAATTCAAAGAATATATTGGGGTTACGTGCACCCACAATTTTTACTACTGGTATACAGTGCCATTGTCTGACTGGGAATTCAAAGAATATATTGGGAATACAAATACCCTCATTTCTTGCTACTGCCATATAGTGCCAGTGTCTGACTGGGAATTCAAAGAATATATTGGGGTTACATGCACCCACAATTTTTACTACTGGTATACAGTGCCATTGTCTGACTGGGAATTCAAAGAATATATTGGGAATACAAATACCCTCATTTCTTGCTACTGCCATATAGTGCCAGTGTCTGACTGGGAATTCAAAGAATATATTGGGGTTACGTGCACCCACAATTTTTACTACTGGTATACAGTGCCATTGTCTGACTGGGAATTCAAAGAATATATTGGGAATACAAATACCCTCATTTCTTGCTACTGCCATATAGTGCCAGTTTCTGACTGGTAATTCAAAGAATATATTGGGGTTACGTGCACCCACAATTTTTACTACTGGTATACAGTGCCATTGTCTGACTGGGAATTCAAAGAGTATATTGGGAATACAAATACCCTCATTTCTTGCTACTGCCATATAGTGCCAGTGTCTGACTGGGAATTCAAAGAATATATTGGGGTTACGTGCACCCACAATTTTTACTACTGGTATACAGTGCCATTGTCTGACTGGGAATTCAAAGAATATATTGGGGTTATAAATACCCTCATTTCTTGCTACTGCCATATAGTGCCAGTTTCTGACTGGTAATTCAAAGAATATATTGGGGTTACGTGCACCCACAATTTTTACTACTGGTATACAGTGCCATTGTCTGACTGGGAATTCAAAGAATATATTGGGAATACAAATACCCTCATTTCTTGCTACTGCCATATAGTGCCAGTGTCTGACTGGGAATTCAAAGAATATATTGGGGTTACGTGCACCCACAATTTTTACTACTGGTATACAGTGCCATTGTCTGACTGGGAATTCAAAGAATATATTGGGAATACAAATACCCTCATTTCTTGCTACTGCCATATAGTGCCAGTTTCTGACTGGTAATTCAAAGAATATATTGGGGTTACGTGCACCCACAATTTTTACTACTGGTATACAGTGCCATTGTCTGACTGGGAATTCAAAGAATATATTGGGGTTATAAATACCCTCATTTCTTGCTACTGCCATATAGTGCCAGTGTCTGACTGGTAATTCAAAGAATATATTGGGGTTACGTGCACCCACAATTTTTACTACTGGTATACAGTGCCATTGTCTGACTGGGAATTCAAAGAATATATTGGGAATACAAATACCCTCATTTCTTGCTACTGCCATATAGTGCCAGTGTCTGACTGGGAATTCAAAGAATATATTGGGGTTACGTGCACCCACAATTTTTACTACTGGTATACAGTGCCATTGTCTGACTGGGAATTCAAAGAATATATTGGGAATACAAATACCCTCATTTCTTGCTACTGCCATATAGTGCCAGTGTCTGACTGGTAATTCAAAGAATATATTGGGGTTACGTGCACCCACAATTTTTACTACTGGTATACAGTGCCATTGTCTGACTGGGAATTCAAAGAATATATTGGGAATACAAATACCCTCATTTCTTGCTACTGCCATATAGTGCCAGTGTCTGACTGGGAATTCAAAGAATATATTGGGGTTACGTGCACCCACAATTTTTACTACTGGTATACAGTGCCATTGTCTGACTGGGAATTCAAAGAATATATTGGGAATACAAATACCCTCATTTCTTGCTACTGCCATATAGTGCCAGTTTCTGACTGGTAATTCAAAGAATATATTGTGGTTACGTGCACCCACAATTTTTACTACTGGTATACAGTGCCATTGTCTGACTGGGAATTCAAAGAATATATTGGGAATACAAATACCCTCATTTCTTGCTACTGCCATATAGTGCCAGTGTCTGACTGGGAATTCAAAGAATATATTGGGGTTACGTGCACCCACAATTTTTACTACTGGTATACAGTGCCATTGTCTGACTGGGAATTCAAAGAATATATTGGGAATACAAATACCCTCATTTCTTGCTACTGCCATATAGTGCCAGTTTCTGACTGGTAATTCAAAGAATATATTGGGGTTACGTGCACCCACAATTTTTACTACTGGTATACAGTGCCATTGTCTGACTGGGAATTCAAAGAGTATATTGGGAATACAAATACCCTCATTTCTTGCTACTGCCATATAGTGCCAGTGTCTGACTGGGAATTCAAAGAATATATTGGGGTTACGTGCACCCACAATTTTTACTACTGGTATACAGTGCCATTGTCTGACTGGGAATTCAAAGAATATATTGGGGTTATAAATACCCTCATTTCTTGCTACTGCCATATAGTGCCAGTTTCTGACTGGTAATTCAAAGAATATATTGGGGTTACGTGCACCCACAATTTTTACTACTGGTATACAGTGCCATTGTCTGACTGGGAATTCAAAGAATATATTGGGAATACAAATACCCTCATTTCTTGCTACTGCCATATAGTGCCAGTGTCTGACTGGGAATTCAAAGAATATATTGGGGTTACGTGCACCCACAATTTTTACTACTGGTATACAGTGCCATTGTCTGACTGGGAATTCAAAGAATATATTGGGAATACAAATACCCTCATTTCTTGCTACTGCCATATAGTGCCAGTTTCTGACTGGTAATTCAAAGAATATATTGTGGTTACGTGCACCCACAATTTTTACTACTGGTATACAGTGCCATTGTCTGACTGGGAATTCAAAGAATATATTGGGAATACAAATACCCTCATTTCTTGCTACTGCCATATAGTGCCAGTTTCTGACTGGTAATTCAAAGAATATATTGTGGTTACGTGCACCCACAATTTTTACTACTGGTATACAGTGCCATTGTCTGACTGGGAATTCAAAGAATATATTGGGAATACAAATACCCTCATTTCTTGCTACTGCCATATAGTGCCAGTGTCTGACTGGGAATTCAAAGAATATATTGGGAATACAAATACCCTCATTTCTTGCTACTGCCATATAGTGCCAGTTTCTGACTGGTAATTCAAAGAATATATTGGGGTTACGTGCACCCACAATTTTTACTACTGGTATACAGTGCCAATTTCTAACTAGGAATTCAAAATGCGCAAGGCTCCCGGAAAGGGACGTGACGAGGCCGTGGGCGAGGTCGGGGGAATGGTTCTGGGGAGCAAGGTAGCAGTGAAGCCACAGGGCGTCCCGTGCCTACTCCTGTGGGGCAGCAAGCATTGCGCCACTCCACAGTGCCAGGGTTGCTTGCCACATTAACTAAACTGCAGGGTACAAACCTTAGTAGGCCCGAGAACCAGGAACAGGTCTTGCAATGGCTGTCAGAGAACGCTTACAGCACATTGTCCAGCAGCCAGTCAGACTCTGCCTCCTCTCCTCCTATTACCCAACAGTCTTGTCTTCCTTCCTCCCAAAATTCCGAAGCTTTACAGAACAATAACCCAAACTGTCCCTGCTCCCCAGAGCTGTTCTCCGCTCCTTTCATTGTCCCTCAACCTACCTCTCCACGTCACGATTCCACGAACCTAACAGAGGAGCATCTGTGTCCAGATGCTCAAACACTAGAGTCTCCTCCATCTCCGTTCGATTTGGTGGTGGATGACCAGCAACCCACCCTCATCGACGATGATGTGACGCAGTTGCCGTCAGGGCATCCAGTTGACCGGCGCATTGTGCGGGAGGAGGAGATGAGACAGGAGTTGGAAGAGGAAGTGGTGGATGATGAGGACACTGACCCGACCTGGACAGGGGGGATGTCAAGCGGGGAAAGTAGTGTGGATGTTGAGGCAGGTGCAGCACCAAAAAGGGTAGCTAGAGGCAGAGGCAGAGGTCAGCAGCTTAGGCGAAGCCAGGCCACACCCGGAATCTCCCAAGATGTTCCAGTTCGTACCCAGCCCCGAAAAACTCCCACCTCGAGGGCACGTTTCTCGAAGGTGTGGAGTTTTTTCAAGGAATGCGCTGAGGACAGATATAGTGTTGTCTGCACAATTTGCCTCTCGAAATTGATTAGGGGCTCTGAGAAGAGCAACCTGTCCACCACTTCAATGCGCCGTCATTTGGAATCCAAGCACTGGAATCAGTGGCAGGCAGCAACGGCAGGACAAAGGCCGCCTGCCGTTCACGCCACTGCCACTGCCTCTGCCACTGCCTCTGCCTCTGCCACTGCCACTGCTGACTGTGCTGGCGATGCACTCCAGAGGACGAGCCAGGACACCACTTCATCTGCCTCCGCCACTTTGTTGACTTCTACCTCATCCTCCCCTGGTCCTGTCTTATCTCCTTCTCCTGCACCATCAAAGGCACCATCAGGCGTTTCTTTACAACAACCCACCATCTCTCAGACATTGGAGCGGCGGCAGAAATACACTGCTAACCACCCACACGCGCAAGCCTTGAACGCCAACATCGCTAAACTGCTGGCCCAGGAGATGTTGGCGTTCCGGCTTGTTGAAACTCCCGCCTTCCTGGACCTGATGGCAACTGCGGCACCTCGCTATGCCGTCCCTAGCCGTCACTACTTCTCCCGGTGTGCCGTCCCCGCCTTGCACCAGCACGTGTCACTCAACATCAGGCGGGCCCTTAGTTCCGCGCTTTGCACAAAGGTCCACTTGACCACCGACGCGTGGACAAGTGCATGCGGACAGGGACGCTACATTTCACTGACGGCACACTGGGTGAATGTAGTTGAGGCTGGGACTGCTTCCCAAACTGGCCCGGTGTACCTCGTCTCCCCGCCTAACATTCCTGGCAGGGACACGAGAAGAACACCCCCCTCCTCCTCCTCCTCTACCGCCTCCTCCTCCGCCACCGCCTCCTCCTCCGCTGTTAGATTGACCCCAGCTACGAGTTGGAAACGTTGCAGCACTGGCGTTGGTAGACGTCAGCAGGCTGTGCTGAAGCTGATCAGCTTGGGGGACAGACAGCACACTGCCTCCGAGGTGAGGGATGCCCTCCTCGATGAGACGGCAATATGGTTTGAGCCGCTGCACCTGGGCCCAGGCATGGTCGTTTGTGATAACGGCCGGAACCTGGTAGCAGCTCTGGAGCTTGCCGGACTCCAACATGTTCCATGCCTGGCCCACGTCTTCAACCTAGTGGTGCAACGTTTCCTAAAGAGCTACCCCAATGTTCCAGAGCTACTGGTGAAAGTGCGGCGCATGTGCGCCCACTTTCGCAAGTCGACAGTAGCCGCTGCTAGCTTAAAATCTCTCCAGCAACGCCTGCATGTGCCACAACACCGGCTTTTGTGCGACGTCCCCACACGCTGGAACTCAACGTTTCAGATGTTGAATAGAGTGGTTGAGCAGCAGAGACCTTTGATGGAATACCAGCTACAAAACCCTAGGGTGCCACAAAGTCAGCTGCCTCAGTTTCACATCCATGAGTGGCCATGGATGAGAGACCTTTGTGACATCCTACGGGTCTTTGAGGAGTCCACAAGGAGGGTGAGCTCTGAGGATGCGATGGTGAGCCTTACAATCCCGCTCTTGTGTGTTCTGAGAGAATCCCTGATTGACATCAGGGATAACTCAGATCACACAGAGGAGTTAGGGATAGCATCCGATCCGTCACAGCTGGAGAGTAGGTCCACACATCTGTCCGCTTCACTGCGTTTAATGGAGGAGGAGGAGGAGGAGGAGGAGGAGGAAGAAGAGTTGTCCGATGATGTGATGGTGATACAGGAGGCTTCCGGGCAACTTCGAATCGTCCCATTGTTGCAGCGCGGATGGGTAGACATGGAGGATGAGGAGGAAATGGAGATTGAACTTTCCAGTGGGGCCAGAGGAGTCATGCCAACTAACACTGTGGCAGACATGGCTGAGTTCATGTTGGGGTGCTTTACAACCGACAAGCGTATTGTCAAAATCATGGAGGACAACCAGTACTGGATCTTTGCTATCCTTGACCCCCGGTATAAAAACAACATCTCGTCTTTTATTCCGGTAGAGGGGAGGGCCAATCGCATCAATGCTTGCCACAGGCAATTGGTGCAGAATATGATGGAGATGTTTCCAGCATGTGACGTTGGCGGCAGGGAGGGCAGTTCCTCCAGTAGGCAACCAAGTTCTCACCGGTCCACACAAACGAGGGGCACACTGTCTAAGGTCTGGGACACCTTGATGGCACCCCCTCGCCAAAGTGCCGCCACGGAGGGTCCTAGTGTCACCAGGCGTGAGAAGTATAGGCGCATGTTGCGGGAATACCTTTCCGACCACAGCCCTGTCCTCTCCGACCCCTCTGCGCCCTACACGTATTGGGTGTCGAAGTTGGACCTGTGGCTTGAACTTGCCCTATATGCCTTGGAGGTGCTGTCCTGTCCTGCCGCCAGCGTCCTATCTGAGAGGGTGTTCAGTGCAGCCGGTGGCATCATCACTGACAAGCGCACCCGTCTGTCAGCTGAGAGTGCCGACCGGCTCACTTTGATAAAAATGAACCACCACTGGATAGAGCCTTCATTTTTGTGCCCACCTGTGTAAAGCACCCCAACATGAAACTCCATGTCTGTACTCAACCTCTCCAATTCCTCCGCATCCTCATACTCATCCACCATAAGCGTTGCACAATTCTGCTAATACTAGGCTCCCTCCACCCTGATTTCCCCCAACTCTGCTGGTTAGAGGCTCCCTCCACCCTGATTTCCCACAACTCTGCTGGTTAGAGGCTCCCTCCACCATGAATTTGCCCAAACTGGGCTGGTTAGAGGCTCCCTCCACCATGAATTGGTCCAAACTGGGTTTTTTAGAGGCTCCCTCCACCATGAATTAGTCCAAACTGGGGTTTTTAGAGGCTCCCTCCACCATGAATTGGTCCAAACTGGGCTGTTTAGCGGCTCCCTCCACCATTAATTGGTCCAAACTGGGCTGGTTAGAGGCTCCCTCCACCATGAATTTGCCCAAACTGGGCTGTTTAGAGGCTCCCTCCACCATTAATTGGTCCAAACTGGGCTGGTTAGAGGCTCCCTCCACCATGAATTGGTCCAAACTGGGTTTTTTAGAGGCTCCCTCCACCATGAATTTGCCCAAACTGGGCTGTTTAGAGGCTCCCTCCACCATGAATTGGTCCAAACTGGGCTGTTTAGAGGCTCCCTCCACCATGAATTTGCCCAAACTGGGCTGTTTAGAGGCTCCCTCCACCATGAATTGGTCCAAACTGGGCTGTTTAGAGGCTCCCTCCACCATTAATTGGTCCAAACTGGGCTGGTTAGAGGCTCCCTCCACCATGAATTTCCCAAAACTTGGCTGTTTAGAGGCTCCCTCCACCATTAATTGGTCCAAACTGGGCTGGTTAGAGGCTCCCTCCACCATGAATTTGCCCAAACTGGGCTGTTTAGAGGCTCCCTCCACCATGAATTTGCCCAAACTGGGCTGGTTAGAGGCTCCCTCCACCATGAATTGGTCCAAACTGGGGTTTTTAGAGGCTCCCTCCACCATGAATTTGCCCAAACTGGGCTGTTTAGAGGCTCCCTCCACCATGAATTGGTCCAAACTGGGCTGTTTAGAGGCTCCCTCCACCATTAATTGGTCCAAACTGGGCTGGTTAGAGGCTCCCTCCACCATGAATTTCCCAAAACTTGGCTGTTTAGAGGCTCCCTCCACCATTAATTGGTCCAAACTGGGCTGGTTAGAGGCTCCCTCCACCATGAATTGGTCCAAACTGGGGTTTTTAGAGGCTCCCTCCACCATGAATTGGTCCAAACTTGGCTGTTTAGAGGCTCCCTCCACCATGAATTGGTCCAAACTGGGGTGGTTAGAGGCTCCCTCCACCATTAATTGGTCCAAACTGGGCTGGTTAGAGGCTCCCTCCACCATTAATTGGTCCAAACTGGGCTGGTTAGAGGCTCCCTCCACCATTAATTGGTCCAAACTGGGCTGGTTAGAGGCTCCCTCCACCATGAATTTGCCCAAACTGGGCTGTTTAGAGGCTCCCTCCACCATGAATTGGTCCAAACTGGGTTTTTTAGAGGCTCCCTCCACCATGAATTGGTCCAAACTGGGCTGTTTAGAGGCTCCCTCCACCATGAATTTGCCCAAACTGGGCTGTTTAGCGGCTCCCTCCACCATTAATTGGTCCAAACTGGGCTGGTTAGAGGCTCCCTCCACCATGAATTTGCCCAAACTGGGCTGTTTAGAGGCTCCCTCCACCATGAATTTGCCCAAACTGGGCTGGTTAGAGGCTCCCTCCACCATGAATTGGTCCAAACTGGGGTTTTTAGAGGCTCCCTCCACCATGAATTGGTCCAAACTTGGCTGTTTAGAGGCTCCCTCCACCATGAATTGGTCCAAACTGGGGTGGTTAGAGGCTCCCTCCACCATTAATTGGTCCAAACTGGGCTGGTTAGAGGCTCCCTCCACCATTAATTGGTCCAAACTGGGCTGGTTAGAGGCTCCCTCCACCATTAATTGGTCCAAACTGGGCTGGTTAGAGGCTCCCTCCACCATGAATTGGTCCAAACTGGGGTTTTTAGAGGCTCCCTCCACCATGAATTGGTCCAAACTTGGCTGTTTAGAGGCTCCCTCCACCATTAATTGGTCCAAACTGGGCTGGTTAGAGGCTCCCTCCACCATGAATTGGTCCAAACTGGGTTTTTTAGAGGCTCCCTCCACCATGAATTGGTCCAAACTGGGGTTTTTAGAGGCTCCCTCCACCATGAATTGGTCCAAACTGGGCTGTTTAGCGGCTCCCTCCACCATTAATTGGTCCAAACTGGGCTGGTTAGAGGCTCCCTCCACCATGAATTTGCCCAAACTGGGCTGTTTAGAGGCTCCCTCCACCATGAATTTGCCCAAACTGGGCTGGTTAGAGGCTCCCTCCACCATGAATTGGTCCAAACTGGGGTTTTTAGAGGCTCCCTCCACCATGAATTGGTCCAAACTTGGCTGGTTAGAGGCTCCCTCCACCATGAATTGGTCCAAACTGGGTTTTTTAGAGGCTCCCTCCACCATGAATTTGCCCAAACTGGGCTGTTTAGAGGCACCCTCCACCATGAATTGGTCCAAACTGGGCTGGTTAGAGGCTCCCTCCACCATGAATTTCCCAAAACTTGGCTGTTTAGAGGCTCCCTCCACCATTAATTGGTCCAAACTGGGCTGGTTAGAGGCTCCCTCCACCATGAATTTGCCCAAACTGGGCTGTTTAGAGGCTCCCTCCACCATGAATTGGTCCAAATTGGGTTTTTTAGAGGCTCCCTCCACCATGAATTGGTCCAAACTGGGCTGTTTAGAGGCTCCCTCCACCATGAATTTGCCCAAACTGGGCTGTTTAGCGGCTCCCTCCACCATTAATTGGTCCAAACTGGGCTGGTTAGAGGCTCCCTCCACCATGAATTTGCCCAAACTGGGCTGGTTAGAGGCTCCCTCCACCATGAATTGGTCCAAACTGGGGTTTTTAGAGGCTCCCTCCACCATGAATTGGTCCAAACTTGGCTGTTTAGAGGCTCCCTCCACCATGAATTGGTCCAAACTGGGGTGGTTAGAGGCTCCCTCCACCATTAATTGGTCCAAACTGGGCTGGTTAGAGGCTCCCTCCACCATTAATTGGTCCAAACTGGGCTGGTTAGAGGCTCCCTCCACCATTAATTGGTCCAAACTGGGCTGTTTAGAGGCTCCCTCCACCATTAATTGGTCCAAACTGGGCTGGTTAGAGGCTCCCTCCACCATGAATTTGCCCAAACTGGGCTGGTTAGAGGCTCCCTCCACCATGAATTGGTCCAAACTGGGTTTTTTAGAGGCTCCCTCCACCATGAATTTGCCCAAACTGGGCTGGTTAGAGGCTCCCTCCACCATGAATTTGCCCAAACTGGGCTGGTTAGAGGCTCCCTCCACCATGAATTGGTCCAAACTGGGTTTTTTAGAGGCTCCCTCCACCATGAATTTGCCCACACTGGGCTGGTTAGAGGCTCCCTCCACCATGAATTGGTCCAAACTGGGGTTTTTAGAGGCTCCCTCCACCATGAATTTGCCCAAACTGGGGTGTTTAGAGGCTCCCTCCACCATGAATTTGCCCAAACTCTGCTGGTTAGAGGCTCAATCCACCCTGATTTTCAAAACAAATGTTGGTGCCAACCTCAACTTACTACAAGGGCCAAATTCACTGCTGGTGACAAGCTCTCCTCACTGCAAGTGCCAAATACACATGTTTCAAGGTGTTTTCCTACTGTCAGAGATGTGGTATTGAGTGTGTAAAGTGTGTAGTTGTTAGGCTGTGATGTTGGGGTAATAGAGGGTCTTTGGTGTGTTAGATGCCCCCAGACATGCTTCCCCTGCTGTCCCAGTGTCATTCCAGAGGTGTTGGCATCATTTCCTGGGGTGTCATAGTGGACTTGGTGACCCTCCAGACACGGATTTGGGTTTCCCCCTTAACGAGTATCTGTTCCCCATAGACTATAATGGGGTTCGAAACCCATTCGAACAGACGAACATTGAGCGGCTGTTCGAATCGAATTTCGAACCTCGAACATTTTAGTGTTCGCTCATCTCTAGTAAGGACATTAAGAGGTGTGGCACTGGGCTATGCATCAGTGCTTTGCTAGAAGAAGAGCTAATACACCTGAAGATAGTAGTATGGAGAGGGGCCTCTTTGACCCCTATAGTTTTTTCTGGATTTGGCTGGATGGTGCACAGCATCCTTAGTAATACCCAGTGTAGCTGCACCATTAAAGTGGCCATGGGAAACCTGTGATCCAAGTGCTAGAGCAAGTTATAGCTCCATATTCTTTTATTACACAGGTCCATACAAAAGCAGATGGAACGTCTCAGTCTGTCATTGTACAATGTGCACAGAGTAGTTTGAGAAACAGGTGGTACACTACTATAAATCTTTAATTTTTTTTTTTCTAGCTTGGTGACTAATCCTGCTGTATTATTTATGACACACAGTATTTTGATTCAGACATGGACTTGTTTCTGAGTTTTGCCTGTTTCTGGATTCAAATAAGTGGATCTAGAATGACCTATATTAATTTTATTAAAATATGCAATTTACCAGCTCGTGATCACGGCTCTGGAATCAGTCGCAGAGTCAAGTCAGAAAAATGTTAGACTCCGGCTTCAAAACGAAATGATTATTTTAAATTATTTTATGTGGTTATTATTTATTTATTTATTTATTTATTTTTAATGTAGACTGTGAGCTCCATATAGGGCTCACAATGTACATTTTTCCCTTTCAGTATGTCTTTGGAGTGTGGGAGGAAATCCACGCAAACACTGGGAGAACATACAAACTCCTTGCAGATGTTGTTCCTGGCAGGATTTGAACCCAGGGCTCCAGTACTGCAAGGCTGCAGTGCTAAACACTAAGTCACTGTGTTGCTCCATTTTATGTGGTTATTGAAGGGGGGTTCCGGACAAAAATTATTAAAAAAAAAAGCGTATGCAATGCAGTCTGGTTGTTGTAGGCTCTCGCACCCCCCCCCCCTCTCGAACACCCCTTCCCTGACTCCCTAGCTATTCCACCCACTTCTACCCCTTTCCAACTCATACAGCCAACTCCTGAACCCTGTTATACTCTTTAGCGACTACCAGCATGCAGCAGTCCTGGTTCTGATCTGTAGCCTTCACTTCATCTCTATTGCGCAGGCTCCCAGACTTGTGCAATAGAGGTACAGTGTTTGCTTTAGCGTTAAACCAGGACTCTGGCTCTTTTTTGCATCCATGCGGGCAGAGGAAGGAGGAAGAGGAGCCGTTATCGCAGAAGGAAGCCTAGACAGGAAGAAGATGGGTAAGTATAATGGAGTGAATGGGGAAAGGGGGGGAGTAGTAGTGATGATCCGTTTCCAAAAATTGGGAATAGAGGAGTCCGAGTCTGTGTTTAGCTTACCCATTCCACAGCCCTGCTTGTAATTGTAAGAACTATCTATGTAAGTGGATTAGAACATGGGGTAATCCTCACATATACACCAGGTAGTGCAATGGTGTTGCAGTTTCCCTTCACTCTCTAGAGATACATGACTATTTAATGACATGAGAGCTGTGCCATTGACCTCATATTTCATATCTTTGTTCTTTGCTTAGAAAATTTGTCAACCACATTTCTTTGTAATGTCATGTAAGTGCTGCTATTCTTTGTCTGTGTGTGAGTGAGTTAGGCAAGCAGGATCTCCTCTTTTATATGTACTGTATAAGAGAGACATCACAGCGGCAATCTCTACACACCCTGGAGCTGAGCTCTGGGAAAATTGACAATGTAAGAAAACTAGGATACAAGTTATAGAATAGTCAGATAAAGTGTTAGTTCTCATATATACATAATGGCATATTCTAAAAATTACCCTTAAAATGATAGTGGTGCTTTATAAGTGATATGTCATACACGTCTATAGGTGATATGTCCTACACCTGTCTGTAAAATGAGTCTTCCCGGCCTCTGTCTCCAAATACTTGCTGAAAAGACTATTGGCTTTGGTCTGTCTTTATGACCGGGCTCCCATAAGAGTGAATAGAAGTTACGGATACAATTGTAGCGCACTGTTGTATACTATATATACAACTCTCATTCACTTCTACAGAATAACTCCGAGCCATACTGTTTCCATAAAGCCTGACCACATCTTCTCAGAGGAGTTAGAGGCAGATAGTTAGGTATCGGGGAACAGAGGCTCAGAGATTCAACCCACATCTATCAGACATTTAAGACGTAACCTGTGGATTTGTCATAAATGTCTTTCGTGGGAAGCCTCTTTACATGCCCAGGGATAGAGCCTTGTATATCACTATCACTCCATTTACTGTTTCTTGTGGAAATTTACAGTCATTAAGATAATGATTCCGTTTTTTCTGCTAAACAAGTTTCAGAAATTGGTGCAGGAAATGATTTATATATAACTTGTGGAGCGGTATTTATCATGTTGCCAGGCAACAAGAATCACCTTGGTTATCTGTGCGAGTCATGTGATCGTTCTGATAATTAACAGTGTACAGAGGCAATGATGGATGTAATGCCTAGTGCAGCGGGGGGACAGAGAGGAGGCCAATGTCATCTTTACCACCATTGATTTGTCTTTTCTTGTTTAATTAGGGCATGTAACTTTGTTTATATACCCGCGGCAGCAGGAAGATCATGTACACTACATAACACTGGATACTGAAATCCACAAACTGAACCCTATATCATTATTGGCATTTTTATGTTTGATCATTTTGTTGTTTGTGGGTGTCCCATTGGCTGGCAATCTGTCAGCAGGGATTCTGGTGAATGGGGTGCAGTGGACTTTGTCAGCAGCTGTTTGGGGGATCAGATTGTGAGCTGATGTATCTGATGAGCCATACTGTTAATACTTTGTGCTATTACCAGTATAGTGATGTCACAGAAAACTTTGTACAGTCCCTAGTTTCTTGAATGTTAGGATTTCTGTTCAGCTTTAATTAGGTTTTTGATGCAGTTGTAATAAATAACATGATCAATGCATTATTAATGTGTAATAGCAATAATAGGAAAAGTAGAAAAAAAATCTAGGATGCATGTTAAAGGGAACCTGTCAGCAGTACATTAGTTATAAACCTAATCCCGGTACCTTGTAGAGGTGATTCTACAGTATCCAAATAGGTCTATGTTTTCAGCCTTGGAACCATTTGCATATGAATAAAGCTGTGATGTACATGAAAACGGAGCACCAAAGCTGAATAACATAGGCATATTTGGAAACTGTAGAATTATAACAATTTTACTGCTGACACACTCCCTTTAGGGCCCATGTACACGGAGTAAACACGCTCTCATTTTTGCATAATACACGTGCAAAGAATACACGTATAAAAATCAGACTCCCATTGACTTCAATGATTTTTTTTTTACTCTTTACACGTGTACTCTTTACACGTGTACTCTTTACACGTGTACTCTTTACACGTGTACTCTTTACACGTGTACTCTTTACACGTGTACTCTTTACACATGTATTATGCAAAAATAAGCGCGTGTTTACTCCGTGTGCACGGGCCCTTAAAGTGTTTCAGAGATACACCCTGGATTAACAGGTCTTGCATCCCAGGAGTACCATATTGCCTACAGCTCTAATTGTTGGATAAGATTCCCAGTACTTCTCCCTCTCCCCATCTCTTTCAGGTAGGATCTCTTCACCCCCCACCTCCTATATGCTTGCATTATAGCACTACATTCCCCCCATACCCCTCTCCTGTTGGCTTTAGGTATTAGTTCCCTTTTTACCTCTTTTCATCATGTTTTGACCAAATCCAGATGTTAATAGTCTACCTGTTTTTATATTTCTGTTATTTTACACCTTTGTGTTTTGTATTATTATTGTCCTACTGCTTGGACTGTTTTATGTTAAGGCAATATTTCAATACATACTTTTGAAACTGAAGTATTCCAGAGATAATCACCCTATAACGAGTGATGCAGTAGTCTTTTTTTTTTTTTTTAAATACCTTTCCTGATTTTAGAATAACCTATTCACTTTGGCCCTCATCCCTATTGAAGGAAATGTGACATATTTAATAATGTTGTGTTTACACTCCACAATGTGGAATGATGCGGTTTACTCAATAAAACTACATGTCACACCGTCTACCTCTGAATGGATTAAATGCGTTTAGTTTGGCTCCACTTAAACGTACACTTGAGTATCCCATGGGGAATTTCTCATTCTTTCTAATATTGTTGACTGCAAAAATCGCACCTTCTATAACTCTATTTCTGCTGTCAAAATTACTGAAACCATGACATTAAAGTCATTGCGTGTTGGGTGTGTCAGAAGTGAAACAGTCCATGATGGTTTTTTTTTTTTTTTTTTCATCAAAGCCCTATTATTATTGCTTTACAAGCACATGCTTGACTGAAACGTAGAATTTGCTAGCAATATGTGAATGTGTTAGTATAATTGTTCTGCAATTAGGTTCATACTGGTTTTTTTTTTATCACATATATAATAGTTACTATAGCTTATCCTGTATTTTACACTTTTATATTAAATCTGAATTTCATTATGAGAATATAAAACTGTATTTGGTATATTGTGGGTTTTTATCTGTGCCGTTTTGGTCCATTCTTCTGTTCTACATTATGGACTAAAAATTAAAACTTATCTGATAGAAAGCTGGTGTCAGGGGACTTCTTTGACTAAAGGGGATTTGTATAGTATCCTTTGTTTTCTGGAGTTGTGCTTGCAGGACTTTACTGTCTGTGATATTAGACTGACTCTGCATCAGAAGATCTGCACAGATTCTCCAATGCAGATGTGGCCGTAGCCTTGGGACATTCTTTTGACATCTTTTTAAGGATTAAAGTCTATTGACAAATTTTATACTGTACATCTGGAATTTTTTCCAGCATAAATACCCAACATACACTAAAGTTGTGTGAATATGGTTTATTTTTTGGCAGCATGAAATGAGATAACATTTATTATGCAGTTCAAACCACTATTATTGCAACTGAATGTGTTTTATATACAAGCCCAAATTTCTTTTTGTAAATTTTTCTGAATGTGGTCTTAACAGAAGTCATGGTCTGTGCTACATGTATCAAATGAATGTGATACATGTGAGCGTTGTAGGTGATTTATTGCCCTATAATGTTGAACTCCTTGCCCCAGTTGTGCTGCATCATACTTCTACATGCCTGACATGTTTTTTCCAGAGAGCACACTGACCCATTCATTTTCTATGGGCCCAAGTACACTACCATGTATTCCGCAGATCTGTTTGTGGCCCGAGAGTCTGTGCTGCAAAACTTTGCTAAGTGTTTGTGGCACGCACTTGCCCATAGAAGCCTATGGGAGAGTAAAAACCATGGCTGGAAAACTGATGTATTCTATGAGTAGTCTGTATTTGTGGAACAGTTACTTAGCTACCCACAGGTTTTTTTTTTGTTTTTTTTTCCACTTCATTGTGTCATCCACACAATACTGTCTGTTTTTGCGGACCTTGGGCATTGATGCTGAAGACACCCTGATGACACATGGTCCACAAAAACTGAATACTGAACAACATTTTGCAGACCGGAAAAATAAACACAGTCATCTGCAAGGGGCCTAAAGTATATTTTTATCTGTGATGCTAGGCTCACACCTCATTCACATTTTAGTTCAGGGAGTCCGCTTTGGGTCCCCCAAATGGAAACCTAATACACTTAAAAAAGCAGTTACTCTCAGAAACCTGTGGACTCCATAGACTATAATAGGGTCTCCTGGGTGTCCGCTGAATATCAACCAGAAAAGGGCAGAAAAATGTAGAGAGAAGTCCTGCTTGCAGGACTTTTCTCTGCATTTTTAAAGCTGAAAGGGGAACGCAATCCCCGAGTGGAGACTGAGCACTAGTGTGAACCTAGGCTAAATGGTGGTTTTGTAGTAGTAACTACCAGAATAGAAATCTAAAAGATGCTACCATCAATGTTTCACAATATTATGTTCCAGACTAAAACAAAATAAAATTTTTATTTGCATGTAAATTGTAATAAACACCCATCTTTGGTTCTTTTTAGCATCATTTTATTGCCATCTAAAGCGTTTTAAATATTAATAGTAAATCAGTACGGTGACATGTGGGATCAATTCCTACTGTATGCTTTTATGAAGCAGCAAATGTAGCATCTGCTACCCGACCAGTAACCAGTTTCCATCATGAAAGACCTATTAACAGCACGTAGCTTCAGGCCACGTAGTGGAACATACAGAGTCCATCCTGCAGCATATGGTTTTGCTGTAGACATTGTAATAATTAAGAATCCATTTATGTCATTGCCAAAATTCTAGTCTCGCTCTTCTAAGCATTCTTCATATTTAACAGTTGAAGTAACAGCTTGATGGCCCCTTGCCCTGTTTTAGAATTAACTTCTGACTTTACATCATGCAGTAGCAAGTGTTTAGGTTTTATGTATATTAAGTATAGACATTCATTTGTGTTGCACTGGCTCCATATATTCCAAAAGAGATCATTTGTGAATAATAATATTTTACTCTTGTCATGTCCTGCGTAAATCACATACCATATAATAGATCACAACTCAGAATGTAGAAACATCTAAATCTAAATCAGGAAATGACCTACTGCTCTTTTGTGGAAGGCTATAAGCGGAACATGAGATTCCTATATCTGATGACAAACAGTCAGTCATACCAAGCGTCTTTCATCACAGTTTATCTGGCACAAGATAATAATGTTCACATTACAGGGGCTCTTCTATGTATTACTATAAACTGGCGATAAATTAAAAAAAAGAACCCTGTGTATTTGTCAGAACAACTTGATTGTTTTGGCATAAAATAACAATAAATAATAGATAGTATAAGTTGCTGCGCATAGTAATACACATGGTTAAATAATGATTCCAAATATTGAATGTATTAAACATCATTTTACACGTTACATGAAGTAACCTCATATTTTTTGTAATTACCATCCTGCACTACTTTCAGTAAAATTACCAGTACTAAAAGAGGTATTAGGTCTTTGACTTATATGTTGCAACCTAACCAGAAACCTATTCAACATACCTATGTTTTTTTTTTTCTATAGTGGTGGCCAGCTTTCGAGGAACAAATCCGCATGGCTTAACATTAGAGATTGGAGACACTGTTCAAATCCTTGAGAAATGTGAAGGTAAGATATGTTGTAAACAGATCATGCTTGTAAAGTGATGTGTTCTCTCTAGACTAATAGTCTAAAGCTACAGTTTCCCTTTACTGTATATGGACCATTCAGTTATGGAGTGCACGATTGGCAAAGGTTAGAATTTATTAGACACAGAACAGCACTGACATGCACTATGTTGTACTGGACAGCTGGACGTAAATAATGAGAGAGGTAATATCATGTTTATACATGAAGAATATAGTATTTTTGTGCAAGTTCTAGGTATAACCAATGAGTAGCCAACTTTTAGGGTATTTCTTTTTAATTTTACAGAGGTCATACCCTGTATTGTTTTGTGATAAATGCTATGTACCTAGGAAGGATATATTCACAAAAAGTGTCTTAATGGAAGAGCTCTGTAAACTTGCAATTCAGCTTATTGGCTGCAAAGGTTCATGCCACTTAAATGGCAAATAGAGTAAAGATGTGTTGGAACATTTGTCTTCTGCAGGACTACTGTAGTAACAGTCAGGCACAAAATAACTGACTGTGGCACTGGATGACTCCATTGTTCTCCAAGAAGAGAAGTCTGGCTCATTGCTACTGTGTATGCTATTTAAATATCATGGTCCTTTGGAAAAAAAATAAACAAGATGAATCACGTTATAGTCTGTTGTTGTTCCATTAAGACTTTTTTGAGGATTTTTTTTATTTTATTTAAACACCACACAATGGGGAGGTACTAGGGATTCACTATTAATTCCAGTTAAACCTGAAAGTCAGCGAGTAAATTATTATTTTTTTTAAAAAAAATGCAGTTGAAATGAGCAGGTAAATATCAACATTCTTCTTTTCACAGGCTGGTATAGAGGATTTGCCCTGAAGAATCCAAATATCAAGGTATTGTAATTTACCTGTATAGCAGATTATCTTTCTTACCACACAAACGTAGAGCAATAGTACCCAATCCCCAGATAATTATTATATACGTTATAAATAAATATATTTAGGCAGCTTTCATGAACAAAGGTTAAGATATTTTGGATTGACTAAATTATGTCAATTCAACTCAGGTATGATTAAAACAGTAAATAAAGTAAATAAAAGATCTGTTAGCTAACATTAAAGGGGTTGGCCACTTTCAGACCAATATTGACAAACAAATGTACAATAAAAAGATATACAATTTTCCAATATACTTTCTGTATCAATTCCTCACGGTTTTCTAGATCTCGGCTTGTTGTTATTCATTCTGTTACTTCTAGAGGATAAAACTCTGACCATGGTCATGTGATTTACGGTCCATGGTCATGTGATGAGCACACAGGTGTACAGCTGATTACCAGGCAAATGTCTGATTATTGTGCTGGGACTATAATGAGCGGCAGAAAGTATATTGGAAAATTGTATATCTTTTTATTGCACATTTGTTTGTCAATATTGGTCTGAAAGTGGCCAACCCCTTTGATAGAAAATAAGTGAAATTTTAGCCAACAACCTCATGGAAATAGATCATAGTATCCTTTAACATTTTTGTGGTTTATGCTGGACCATTATTGTGTTAGAACCTGAGCCCACAGGAGGAACCTCTGGTACTCTGTGGGCCAATCTCACACTGTAAACCAGAGCCTGCAACAAGGAAGGGTGGACTCAGTTTCTTGGAATACAGGTTGTCACATGGCAGCAGTGGCGTAACTATCAATGGTGGGGCCCCGTGGTGAACTTTTGACATGCTCCCCCTTCTCCGACTGATCCCCACATTTCTGCGCACAGTATTATGCCCCATAGTGGCCCCTGTACACAGCATTATGCCCCATAGTGGCCCCTACACACACTATTATGCTCCATTGTGGACACCCATAAACAATTATTATATTCTGGAGTCTCAGAGTATAATAATCGGAGACCCAGGGGGGATAAAAACATAAAAAAAACACTGTTACTTACATATCCCCAGCTCCGCTGCACTCTCCACCACTGTCGGCCATCTTCAATGACGTCCAGGAGGTCATGTGACTGGGGGGCCTGCGTCGCGACGCATATGGACACAGGTCCCAGTCATGTGACATCAGGGGCGTCATGCAAGTAGGCCCGAAGCCCACCCAAAGAGGTAAGTAACACTGTGTTTTATGTTTCCTTATCTCTCCTGGGCCTCTGACCATTATACTCGGGGGTCCAAAAAGACCCCTGAGTATAATAGTGCTTGTGGGGCCTGCGGCGTCACTTACCGATCCCTGCCAGGAATGGTAAGTAAGTATGGCCCGTTACCGGCTGGAGTAACTCCGGCTGGTAACGGGCTATTAAAAAAAATTAAAAAGCAGCGGTAGCGGTTGTCGCTGGGCCCCCTAATATCCCTTGCCCTGTGGCAGCTGCTACCGCTGCTACTCCAGTAGTTACGCCCCTGCATGGCAGATATAAATGTCAAAAAACAGGTATAATTGCGGACTAAGGACCAGATCAGAAAACCTATGGCAAGCACACAGAATAATAAAATAGCCAGGGTCAGAAATCAGAAGAGTCTGGGAATATTCAAAAGAAACACAGTGGAGTTTCAGTAGTTAATGCCCTGGTCAAGTCCAGGAGGTATCAGAAAAAGCCAAATCAGACAGAGAGGAGTAAGCCAGGAAGACAAGCCAAAATCCGTAAACCAGGAGATGAGCAGATAAACAGGGTAAGGTCCTAGGACTGAGCTCAGAGAACATAGAGATGCAATTCAAGGCAAGCATCCATCAGTGTCAGGTTAAAATATCCTGCCTCACCCTTTGAATGGATGCTGAAGTAGAACCCTGATTGGCATCCATCTCAAGCTTCTGAATGGTTGAGCAGACCCAGTCAGAGTTTGACTGGTAGGCAAAGCAATCTTGAAGCAACAACCAAGTGATAAATGCATATGCCATACATGATCTCCATGAGGTGCCCTGCTCAGAAAGGAACACCACCTGTTGGGTGAAAAAAATATGAACATGGGAATTAAAAGAGGACCTTTCATGTCTTGTAACACAGGGCATGTTGTATCCTACTACAAAGCAGGTCTTGCTCTGAATTCAGCACACTTTCTGCTTTGTTTGTAGCTTCCCCATTGCTGAGACATTGGGGTTTATATTTGGGGCTAAATTTGTCTACCAAGGCTATGTCCTTACAGAACAGTATCATCACTTGGCAGTGGAAAATGTTCACCTGACAGTACTCTTGTATGGTCTTATGAAAAGGACATTCTTCACCACCCAGCAAGGCGCTTGCTGTGTTTTATGGAACGCCTCTCTGACAGTACAGTGATATTGATGGTAGGAACTAATCGCACCAATATCTCAGCAATGGGGGAAGCTACAAACAAAAGGCAGAATGAATTTTGTGAAAGAACTGCTTTCTAATGTTGTATAACATGTCCTGTGTTAGAGGACTTGAAAGGTCTATTTTAATATTACAGACACTGAAGATGTATTTTAGAGTAACTGTAAAATATTATTATTAAACAATACTTGCAGAAATATCACATTTATTAAAAGCAACCCTGGTGTTCAACTTGTATAGATGTGTTTTGATCATTTAAATGAAGCGCTGTTACCTATGCATGCCCAGTAGGATAGAGTACAGCCTAGTGTTTCTTTGAGAGAAAGTTCAGCATGTTCAGCAGCATTTATAACTGTAAAAGGTTGCTCATCTGATAAAGGCTTCGAGCAATGAGAGGAAAAGCAATTAAATAAGCCCCTCGCCTCTTCACTCCTCGCTCTCTGCTGCTCTCCTTATAGTCAGAAACAATGCTAAGAGTGATAGTTTATGATGGAGCAGCATGAGGGTACAGCAGACACTGTACTGTACTTTATTGTGCTTACATAACTTAACAGAGCCTCACTAGAGCTCTCATAACCTGCACAAACATTTATGTTTTGAACCTCAGGGGATTCTGTTTCTAGCAAGTAATTGTTGTATATCTGCAACAGAGTTACTTTACAAAGTTACTCTGAAATGCATATTCTCTCTATTGATATTTACAGTGATGGATAAATCCCTTTAAAGCATACCTTTCATTTCAGGTGATTTTACTCAATAAGGTGCCATGTTTGTGTACACAAAGAGTAAATTATTTTTGGCACTATATGATTTATATTCAACATTATTCAGTGATTATTCTATCTGTAGATTGCAGTTCTCTCTGAGTTGAAAAAAAAAAACTAACTGCCATACACTGCAAACGGTAACTGGAGGAGAATCTGCTCCATAATTAATTTCTCTCTTATTCAGAATCGGCCCCAGGATCATGTAAAACATATATAGAGTACTGACCTGAATTCATGTGAATAAAATACTTGGTCTGTAATGGAAAGTTCTTATTTAACTTCAGTGTTATCATAAACCTCTTCCTTTGCTTCTTTGCCCCCTCAGTTCCTGCTTCTTGCTGTCACTTTCAATATACTTCAGTAGACATTGTGGGGAAGATATCTCGGTAGCAGCAATAGTGCGGACCCAACCAGTCAAAGACAGGAACTCAAAATGTGGTTAAAATAGGTTAATTTAAAAAAAATTGGCAAAATAAATAAACCTTCACATCAGGTACAAAAATAAGCAAAATAAAATACAGCCTTAACTTCAAGCAAAAGGCAAAACCAAACGCCTGCTCGTCTGAGCTCTAACTAAAACAGAATAAGGCTAACTGTATGTATGGCTTACTTCCGGCCACACGATCAAACAAAGCACAGCAAGTCCCAGTCTGGTCTTGCCAAAACTCAGCTCTCCAGGACAGACCCAAGCAACTCCTCTGACTCCCAGGATTTGCTTTGAAGTGCAGGCTCTGCAGTCTTTTATGATCCAGTTACGAGCCTAGGACCCATACCTGGAGCTGAGGGATATTCAAGACCCACCCTGGACCACACATAGGTCAGAAATTTGAGGGACATATACGATGACTCTAGCACTCTGCCTGTCACCTTCTCAGAATATGTATAAATTGATACATGGGAGCTTTAGTCACAAGATTGGTATAGTAGAGATTTTAGAGTTAAATCAGTTGAGCTTGAAAGAAGGTAGAATTAAAACTGTTTGATAAAAGAAAAAGTATTCAATAAGATAACAGTGACTAGGAAAGAATGGGCCCCATGCATAGTATAATACCTCTTTTACTGGTCCCCTTTATTGACCCTCCCAATACAATTTTTTTTTTTTTTTTTACCGAAATACCATATTTATATTATTATGTTTTATTGTTATTACTGAATTAAACTTTTTTTTTTTTTTTTTTCCAAATAAATGACATCTCCTTAGGGTCACTGTATTTTGACATATATATATATATATATATATATATATATATATATATATATATATATTATATATATATATATATATTATATATATATATAATTTTATTTTATTTTTTTACTGTTCACACAACTATGTGAGGGCTCTTTATTTGTGGGGCAAGTTCTATTTTTTTATTGGTGACAATTTTTGGTATATATCATTTTTTCAAATCACTTTTTATTGCTATTTTGGGGGTAAGTGACCAAAACACATTAATTTGCACGTTGCGAAGTATATTTTTATGGCGTTCATTGTACGGCATTAAAGGTGCCTCTATCATTGGGAAAAGTCATTTTTAACGAATCACATCCTTGCATAGGCTTTAGAAAGTCTATTCCACACCTACCTTTAGTATGTAGATTGCCTCAGTGGTTTCTGAATAAGTCCGTTTTTATTCATATGCTAATGAGCTTCCAGCCAGCACAGGAAGTTCCCAGCAGCACTCGACCCTGCTATTATCTCCTAGTCTAATTAGCATATGAATAAAAACAGACTTATTCAGAAGCCACTGAGGCAATCTACATACTAAAGGTAGGTGTGGAATAGCATTTCTAAAGCCTATGCAAGGATGTGATTAGTTAAAAATGACTTTTCCCAGTGGTAGAGCCCCTTTAATAACACTATTGTTTACATTATGCGTTTATTTTTTTTTTAATTTTCAAGGTTTTTTTTTTTAAAGAGGACCTTTCACCACTTTTGGGCACATGCAGTGTTATATACTGCCAGAAAGCCGACAGTGCGCTGAGTTCAGCGCACTGTCGGCTTTCCCGATCCGTGCCCGGTGTAAAGAGCTTACGGTGCCGGTACCGTAGTGCTCTATGGTCAGAAGGGCGTTTCTGACCATTAGCCAGAGACGTCCTTCTGCCTCGTGGCGCCTATCGCGCTGTACTGTGGAGCGGGGAGGAACGCCCCCTACCTCTGCTCACACAGCTCGTCTATAGACGAGTATTATCAGGAGCGGGAGGGGGGAGTTCCTCCCCGCTCCACAGCACAGCGCGATTGGCGCCACGAGCCAGAAGGACGTCTCTGGCTAATGGTCAGAAACGCCCTTCTGACCATAGAGCACTACGGTACCGGCACCGTAAGCTCTTTACACCGGGCACGGATCGGGAAAGCCGACAGTGCGCTGAACTCAGCGCACTGTCGGCTTTCTGGCAGTATATAACACTGCATGTGCCCAAAAGTGGTGAAAGGTCCTCTTTAAGTATACTTTAATAAAGGTACAAAAGGTACAGTATTGTGAAATCTACAGTGCCCAGCATTCGATGTGAACAGCAGCAAACATCAAACAAGTACTTTGTTGGTTTTTATTGCATTCTGCTCTGCGAAACTATAGAGACTGTAGATACTTGTATCAGAATGTATTGCCAGAACAGCAGCGGGCTTCTTCTTTTCACAGCTCTGGCTATAATTATAGCTCTGTAGAAAGGTGATTTTAAAGTCTGTTTTATAATGGCTATAAAGTACAAATGCGGCCCCTATGCATTTTAGTAAAGCACGGTGGTAGAAAACTAACAGCAAATTTGGCTACAGAGTCTGTCTGGGAGTACTTGTTTCTTAACTTATAAATAAAGCAAATGTTGAATTATTTTACAGCAAAAGAACCTCAAAACTACAGTATACTGCCAGTGCTGTTTTAATGTTACGGATATACCTCTGGGGCACTGGTGTCTTTTTGATATAGTGAAATGCACATACCAAGCAACATTAGTCTAGCTATGGATTTTATTGCTTAGGATTTTTTTTTTTTTTATCATTGAGCATGTAAAGCGAATTTTAGTGTTATCTCATATCTTCCCATTTTCCTAAATATCACCTTACAAATTGAAGTCCAAGAATTATATTTCATTATAGGAGTAAATTTATTTTTGGTTGCTGCTTGCAGCAGTTTTCTCTCCACATTTTTCATGTGGAGAGGGGTACAGAATCCCTGTATGGAGTGGCAAACAGAAATGTGAACCAAGCGTCATCCTTCACTCTGGTTGTGAATTGAGCAAACATTACTGTCCTCTAGATATTAAACTCACTGCCACCACCTACCAAGTCCTAGACTTCTAGGCATTCAACACACACACTTAGTAAAGGCTATTGATTCTATAGAGTACCATATATACTTGAGTATAAGCCAAGTTTTTCAGCCCAGTTTTTGTGCTGAAAAAGCCCCCCTCGGCTTATACTCGAGTCAAGCAAAAAAAATAAAATAAAATAAATTATATGTATTTCTTTTTTTTTTTTTTTTTTTTTGGGGGGGGGGGGGGATCTATGACCAGCCACAATAGTAATGTATATAATCTCCCATAAACCTGTGAAAAAAAGAGGCTTTAAAAAAAATAAAGTTCTAAATCACTCCTTTCCCTAGAATACATATAAAAGTAAAAAATAACTGTGAAACATATATAAAATAGGTTTCCCTGTGTCTGAAAGTGCCCGATCTACTGAATATAGGGTATCTGCAGTGCTCCTGTTCCATCGGGAAGGGGTTAATAGGAGCACTGCAGATACCCTATATTCAGCCAGGCTGAATTCCAAATGGGGCGAAAAAAAACCCAGTCCTCAAGCTCAGGGAAGGGGCAGACAGACAACCAAAACACCCCCTCCCCTTTCCCAGCACCAAACAACTACTGCACCCAAAACCTCTGACCATTTTAAATTTTCCAGTAGCTGCTGCATTTCCTCACTCTGCTTATACTCGAGTCAATAAGTTTTCCCAAGTTTTCGTGGTAAAATTAGGGGCCTCGGCTTATATTCGGGTCGGCTTATACTTGATTATATACGGTATGCAAGGATCAAACTTTATGTAACTTTAACGTTACATACAGACTTCGAAAAAAATGGTTAGGCCTCATTCACACGTTCCATGTGTGTATTCACTGACAACTGACGGGTTTAACATACAAAAGGTATGTATGGAATAGCCTTTCTAAAGGCTGTGCAAGTATATGCTTAGTTAAAAATGACTTTTCCCAATGATTAAATCCCTTTAACACTACACCACATCGCCATACAATTAAACAACAGAGAATGGACCTTCCCGTGCCAAAACATTTCTGCCAGGAAGATCATAATATGACCAATATTATGAAAATTTTGATTTTTTTTTTTTTTTTTTTTAAATGTAGATTGTGAGCCCCACATAGAGCTCACAATGTACATTTTTCCCTATCAGTATGTCTTTGGAATATGGGATGGAAATCCATGCAAACACGGGGAGAACATAGAAACTCCTTGCAGATGGTTTTATGCCAATGGCGGGATTTGAACACCAGGACTCCAGCGCTGCAAGGCTGCAGTGCTAACCACTGAGCCACCGTGTGGCCCCATGAAAATTTTGATTTTATGAGGGAATTTTAAATCAAGAAAACAGCGACTGATTTATGAATACAAGTGCATGACCCTATTTAAGACTCTGGATAATGGAATGAATGCATCACATGGTTTCATGTCATTCTATACAAATCACTGAACTAAGACAGCCATAAAGATAAAGAACCTGGGAACTGGGAATTGATTATTTGTTTTTATATGTATATAGTAACAAGCCTCTCTCCCCCCCCCCTCCTGAAATCCTATCCCTGTGTCCAGTTATACATAAATATGCAGCCTGCAGAAAGTGTTTTTAAATATATCTGAAGAAGAAGCCAGGAAGCTTCGAAACATCATATTCTGTCGTCATTATGAGTTAGCCATTAAAAAAGGTATCACCTACTGAAGACTTGCAAGTTTTTTGTTTTTTTATATTACATCTTTTCATACAGACTATAAAATGTAGTACTGTAATCCATGTAATGTACTGTAATCCATGGTCCAGTACATTGAGAATTTATAACACAAAGTTCTTGACTACTCTTACTATTTTGCATATTTGATGCTAGTATAAGTACCTTATATATCTCCTAAACTGACCTATTTTAAGTTACCAGTTTTAGATTACTCCAGTTAGACTAATCTGAAAAGGAACCTGTCATCGTGAAAATGCAGTATAATCTGCAGGCATCATGTCACAGAGCAGGACGAGCTGAGCAGATTGATTTATAAATTTATGGCAAAAGATTCCTTATAACTTGTCATTTATTTATTTAGTGCTGTGCTCTATGTTTAGGATCACCCCTTGGACTCATTTACTTCTCCTATCAATACCTGACAGCTTCCCCTATATGACGCATGGCTATTTCTGTATGGACAGTCGTTGTCAGGGTCACTGAATTTGCTGTTTCTAAGCATAAAAAGAGAGAGAAATGACAGGTTATTCCGAAGCTTTCCCCACAAAACTAAATATCAACCTACTTAACTCCATCTGCAGATTATATAGCATTTTCATGTTCGTCTATAAGGCCATGGCCTGACGTGACATAAATTCATTAGTTCAGCTGCAGCAGAAACGCTGTGGAAAAAAACAGCGTTTTACAGTCACTGCAAAGTGATTGGAATTGTAAGGAATCCCATTCAAACGTTGTGAAAAAATATGCGCAGTCTGCTGCATCAGGACAGGAGAACCAGAGCTTATCCTTGCTGTAGAGGATAACCTCATAACTTGGTACAACCCTTTAAATTCCCATTGTGGTGCTGCTGCAGGGAAAGTGAATACCTATTGCAGTTTTCTTTTTGCTAGATTTACACCTGCATTCAGGTTTCTGTTCATGGGGTCCACTTGGGACGGTGCAATGCTTATTTTTAGAAGAACGATTTAACAAAAAGAGGTTATGAAAAGTAAATTTCATTTAGATGATACTGAATTCATGAGAAAAATATAAGCCTGCTATTTTAATTGTGTCTTATTAATATACATACAGATTTTGTAGTGGGGTATATTTAGTAATCCTGACAAATTTTAGGCAGTGCAAACTTGTATTAGACATACATTCCTATAATATGCCAGATATACCACATTGACTGCTGCTGGTTGATAAAGCTGATGCTTCTTTAGACTGTCTAGCCTGAGTTTATACCAACTAATGGGTGTGTAAGCTTTGCTACCTTTTAGGCACTTCACGCTTTGTTGTTAAGCCTTGGCCACTTGTCAGACAAGGTCCAAAAAGGTGCCTAAAACGGATAAGCAATGTGGTGCACAGCATGTAGGCAAACTAAGCTTAGTAAATCTCCTCATATGTATTTTATGGGAAGTCAAGACCTATAAGTACCTGGGCATGATCCTCAATAACAAACTCGGCTGGGCTGATCACCTGGCGGTGCTGCACAGAAAGGGTCACAGCAGGCCATACCTGCTTAGGAGGCTGAGGGCCTTTGGAGTCCATAGGCCACTTCTCAGGGCCTTTTTCAGCTCTGTGGTTGCTTCAGCCATCTTTTTTGGTGTGGCCTGCTGGGGGAGCAGTATATCATCCAGGGACAGAAATGGACTTGATAGGCTGATCAGGAGGGCCAGCTCTGTCCTGGGGATCCCCCTGGACCCAATTCAGGCTGTGGGTGACAGAAAGATACTGTCCGTGGTGAGCTCCATGCTGGAGAATAAATCCCACCCCATGTATATGACCTTGGCAGCACTGTAAGTGACAGACTGCTTCACCCCAAGTGAGAGAAGGAGCACTATCGCAAGTCCTTCCTTCCAACCGTGATCAGGGTACATAATCTACATCAGACCAAGCCAAATGACTGAAATCTTCTTTTTTTTTCTTCCTTAGCTGCTATGGATTCCTAGTATTTTTTTTCTCTCAGCTTATGTGTGTTTACTTCTGTAATATATTACTTGTTATTATCCTGTATCTGTATGGTAACATGATGCTGTAACACACTGAAATTTCCCCACGGTGTAAATTTTCTTATCTCTTTATATGCCATCCATGTTCAGGGAGCCTTTATTGTTTACTGATTGTATCAATGAAGATATCACTATAAACATTTTTTTATTTTTTTATTCTGTTCCAGGGTATTTTTCCTTTAAGCTACGTACACCTAAAGAACGCTTCTGTGAAAAACAAAGGGTAGGTATTTAGCTGCAGATAAGGTCTTACATACGTCTTGGACTAAATTTGTTTTCTTAGAATTATTGAAACATTGTGGAAGTCTTAACTTGTAGATATTGTGGTTAGTGAAGAATGTTTTTGTCTTCCTTCCATCCAAATGGAACAAATATGAATCACACCTGCCCCCGCATTACTCCAACCTCTGTACTCTTACTCAGTTTTGTTTTGTACTGCTAAAAAAAAAACTATTATGCTTTGGCCATTATCACCGACTGAGGAAAAATTGCAAGTTGGTTTAAAGGGCAAGAAAACCCAAATTTTTCAAAACATTAATCATCAGGTTGCCCAATTTCACATATTTTTGCCCTGCGTTATCACTAGCATTGACATATAATGCTGTATCTTCTCCATCTATACTGCTATGAGGAGCCATTATATCTGACTTTTTTTTAATTAAAGGGTAAGACACATTCCTGGTTACTTTGTGGGTTTTGTGTACTTGCTGAGCTGTTTGAAAATTTAATGTGTTTACTCGACAGGTAGAAAAAAACAGCATGTCATCACTGTACACATTCTTCTCTTAGGGAAAATGGATTGTGTATAAAAAAAAAATTAAAAATCTGAATTATGTTTTATTATTTTGGATAGGTCTATGATGGATAATGACTGGTCACTTTATTAAAGACACCTGTTATTTCAAAATTGTAGCATAATAATATGGAAGCTAGACATGTGAGCCTAGGGTGCAGCACACTATCAAGTGAGCATGTTTTTTAGTTTGAAGTTTCAGGGTTAATCCACATTAGAATGAGAAAAATCAGATGTTAAAATAAGTAACGCATGAAGCATGGTGCTAGACCAGACTGGAGCCAGTATTCAAAAACTATTATTTTGTTGGTGGTTAGAGAGTATGGCAAGAATGGTATTCATCTGTGTGATCAAATGAATCCATATTTCTGTTACGCCATATTGGGTTGGGTCAGGATATGGCTTGAAAAGCATGAATTGGTCAACAATTCAGGCTGGTAGATGAGGATTGGTGATTGATGGACTGATTTGATGGTGCACCTTGGGTCACACAACAACAATTTCAATGTATTTCTATGGTGTTGCATTGCAGCATGCATTTTCACGCATGCATTTTACATCAGTTGTAAAAAATCCCAACTTGTTGGATTTTAACTGAAGGGCGCAAGTTGTTTGTGACTTAAATGTGTTTTGCAGCCAAATCGTAGCTCGAAAAATGTTGCATGACAGTAAGTCGCAGACAGGTTGCACAACATGTTGCCTAGTAGCCCTAGCCTAATTGTTCCTAATCAGAATTCACATAATGTGTTCTAATATATCTGGCATAGCTCAGCCGTGTAATACGCACCAGACAGTTATAATCTTTTACTGTTTTACATTCACAGGCAATTTGAGATGGTCGTTCCTACTGAAGATGCTGTTATTACAGAAATGACATCTACATTACGAGATTGGGGCACAATGTGGAAACAACTTTATGTGGTGAGGCATTCTTGTTCAGTAATTGTAAATGGCTTATAGAACGTTAATTAAAAAAAAAACAAAACATTTTTCTTCCACAAATGGCACCACCATTGTCCATAGTCTGCTACTGCAACCCGTTCATGTGAATGAAATGATGCTGTAATACCTATAATATTCCATAAATAAGACTGATGTTATTTCTAGAGGAAAGCAGTCATGCTTTCTATGGCCCCTTTAATTGGCTAATTGGCTGACCTCTGTGTGTGAACAATCTTTTTGCATCCTTCAGTCATTAATAGTCACTAAAAAAGCAAACAAAAAAAACATAACTCATTAAAGAAGACCTTTCACCACTCCCAATAAGTCCAGCTGTTTACAGCAATTAAAAGTTGCTGCTCCATGGATTCCAGCCTAGTTGATATTTTTCCTTAAGGCGAGCAATCAATGCTGCTAGTTTTAGTAGGTTCTTTACTAGAGATGAGCGAACACTAAAATGTTCGAGGTTCGAAATTCGATTCGAACAGCCGCTCACTGTTCGAGTGTTCGAATGGGTTTCGAACCCCATTATAGTCTATGGGGAACATATACTCGTTAAGGGGGAAACCCAAATTCGTGTCTGGAGGGTCACCAAGTCCACTATGACACCCCAGGAAATGATACCAACACCCTGGAATGACACTGGGACAGCAGGGGAAGCATGTCTGGGGGCATAAAAGTCACTTTATTTCATGGAAATCCCTGTCAGTTTGCGATTTTCGCAAGCTAACTTTTCCCCATAGAAATGCATTGGCCAGTGCTGATTGGCCAGAGTACGGAATTCGGCCAATCAGCGCTGGCTCTGCTGGAGGAGGCGGAGTCTAAGATCGCTCCACACCAGTCTCCATTCAGGTCCGACCTTAGACTCCGCCTCCTCCAGCAGAGCCAGCGCTGATTGGCCGAATTCCGTACTCTGGCCAATCAGCGCTGGCTAATGCATTGTATTGGCGTGATGAAGCAGTGCTGAATGTGTGTGTTTTAGCTCAACTACACCGGTGGAGTAGTTGAGCTAAGCACACAGATTTAGCTCTGCTTCAATCAGCGCTGGCCAATGCATTCTACTAGCTTGACGAAGCAGAGTGTGCAGAAGGGTTCAAGCGCACCCTCGGCTCTGATGTAGCAGAGCCGAGGCTGCACAAGGGTTCAAGCGCACCCTCGGCTCTGATGTTGCAGAGCCGAGGCTGCACAAGGGTTCAAGCGCACCCTCGGCTCTGATGTAGCAGAGCCGAGGCTGCACAAGGGTTCAAGCGCACCCTCGGCTCTGATGTAGCAGAGCCGAGGGTGCACTTGAACCCTTGTGCACCCTCGGCTCTGCTACATCAGAGCCGAGGGTGCGCTTGAACCCTTGTGCACACTCTGCTTCATCAAGCTAATAGAATGCATTGGCCAGTGCTGATTGAAGCAGAGCTGAATCTGTGTGCTTAGCTCAACTACTCCACCGGTGTAGTTGAGCTAAACACACACATTCAGCACTGCTTCATCACGCCAATACAATGCATTAGCCAGTGCTGATTGGCCAGAGTACGGAATTCGGCCAATCAGCGCTGGCTCTGCTGGAGGAGGCGGAGTCTAAGGTCGGACCTGAATGGAGACTGGTGTGGAGCGATCTTAGACTCCGCCTCCTCCAGCAGAGCCAGCGCTGATTGGTCGAGTTCCGTACTCTGGCCAATCAGCGCTGGCCAATGCATTCTATTAGCCCGATGAAGTAGAGCTGAATGTGTGTGCTTAGCACACACATTCAGCTCTACTTCATCGGGCTTATAGAATGCATTGGCCAATCAGCGCTGGCCAATGCATTCTATTAGCGTGAACTGAGTTTGCACAGGGGTTCTAGTGCACCCTCGGCTCTGCTACATCAGATTGCTACATCTGATGTAGCAGTGCCGAGTGTGCATCAGATGTGTAGTTGAGCAGAACTGGCTCAGCACTGCTAAGTCTCTGCATTCGCATAGGAATGCATTGGCCAGCCTTCGGCCAATCAGCGCTGGCTCTGCCGGAGGAGGCGGAGTCTAAGGTCGGACCTGAATGGAGACTGGTGTGGAGCGATCTTAGACTCCGCCTCCTCCAGCAGAGCCAGCGCTGATTGGCCGAATTCCGTACTCTGGCCAATCAGCACTGGCTAATGCATTGTATTGGCGTGATGAAGCAGTGCTGAATGTGTGTGTTTAGCTCAACTACACCGGTGGAGTAGTTGAGCTAAGCACACAGATTCAGCTCTGCTTCAATCAGCACTGGCCAATGCATTCTATTAGCTTGACGAAGCAGAGTGTGCAGAAGGGTTCAAGCGCACCCTCGGCTCTGATGTAGCAGAGCCGAGGGTGCACAAGGGTTCAAGCGCACCCTCGGCTCTGATGTAGCAGAGCCGAGGGTGCACTTGAACCCTTGTGCACCCTCGGCTCTGCTACATCAGAGCCGAGGGTGCGCTTGAACCCTTGTGCACCCTCGGCTCTGCTACATCGATAGAACACTGTTCGCTCATCTCTATTCTTTACTGTCAGGAGGGCGGTGTCGGGAAAGAGCAGGCAAGATGTGTGATTCTGAGCTCAGACACTGGCTACCTATGATTGGAGCTCTGAATCATGCCCCCTGCCTGACACTGCCCACCTGATATTACAGAGCTTTAAATAACACGAGCTTCCAAACTACCTGTGCTTGTTGCTCGGGAATGATGTGGGATAGGAAAAAAATCAAACTGTGCCAGAATAAGTGGAGCAGTAGCTATTAATAGATACTAAGCACTTGAAGTGGTGGAGATGGTGAAAGGTACTCTTTACTCCCCTATCCTAAAATGTTTAACTAATAATAGATAAAAACATAGCGCACATATTGGGTATTTCTCTGTCCTTAAGGACCTGAGCTGTACAACTGTAACATTATTTTACCCATATACTGAACGTGTAAAAAAAATAAATCTAAAACAAAAGTATGGCAAAGTGGCCACTGAGAAAACATTATAAGAAGTGATTCAAAAAGTGTTATGTTCCCCAAAATATGATAATACTAATGTAGAGCCCAGTGTAGGATGGAAAAAACATCTGGCATTCTACTCTATGAACATACTATACTTTAATGATATGTTACTGGGGTCTGTGACTTTGTTCTTTAGCCTATTTCCAATACAGCATGTAGAGGGAAAAAAAACAATGTAGATCAATGCAATTTGTTCAGTCCATTGTGTCAGATTTGCGCTAGTGGTAATCTCTGAGTACAGCAATTCTGTAAAGTGCTGCAGACTTTATTTTCTAAGCTCATAGAGCTTACGGATGTTAGATTTTGGCATGTATTGGCTTAATATCTGCTTTAAAATTTCAGATCCATTAAAAGGATTAAAGGGTTTACCATTTTTTAAAAATTATTTAATAGGGTTATTGAAGCGGCATAAACATAAAAACGTAACCTCTTACCAGGCCTCCATTTCCAGCGGCGGCAGGTCCGGTCTTCTGTATGCAGCAGCACACACTGGGAGACTTCTGCAGCCAATCGCAGATCTTATCGGTGTCTTGTTCACAAATGGCATGTGACTGATGCGCTGTTTGTGAAGTGGTGACCACTGAGACCTGTGATTGTGCCAGTTGACTGCTGCAGCCAAACAGCTTGGGAACCTATGCACAAAAGACCGGACCGACTGAAACTGGAGGCTTGGGGAGAAGGGAGTAGTACAGTGTGGTTGTTTGTTGTGCAACTCTATTAAAGGGATTGTCTGGACAGATTTATTTTACTTTCATGTGCCAGGGTTTTTTGATGCAGGCAATGGGGGTTCCATGTTGATTCCAACCCCATGTCATGTGATTGGAACCAGCCCCATCGCTGGGTCATTCGGTCTTTTCCTTCCTCTCCTGTTTGCATCAATGGTTACATGTGATATGAGGGTTGGCTTTAGTATAGGTTGCCAGCCCCCATGACCTACCTGAGAAAACGGGAGAAAAGGCAGAGCAATTGTTGGATGGGGTTTAATTTCATTCACTTTACTGGGCGTCAGAACCCATGGACCAGCATAAAAAAAAAAAAAATCTCCATGGATAATAAAAATGTAATAATAAAAAATGAGCTGGAAAAAACCCTTAAACTTTATGCTGCAATAAAGGTGAAATGTTTGAAGATTTGATGGGCTTTGAGCTGAGTATATTAAGTTTCTCCTTCTTACACTGCAGAAAAATGAAGGTGATCTCTTTCATCGTCTGGGTCACATAATGAATGAAATCCTTGATCTGCGCAGACAAGTGCTAGTGGGACATCTGACTCATGATCGCATGAAGGATGTGAAGCGGCACATAACAGCCCGTCTGGACTGGGGAAATGAGTGGGTAACAGATAGTCATCTCGCTGCTGTTCACATGCACAGAATGCTTTCACAGCAGATATTTCTTTTCATAAGCATCAGACATTAGAATTAATTGTTATGTAGTTATACATTATTAGCTAGGGGCAGGCTTGTGTTGTGTCCTCATTCATAGAAATGCAGCTTATAGTTATATGCTACATTTTACTGTAGTAGCTTCAGAACACTGATCACATTACATTTCAGTCATTCTTTAAGAGAATGCTTTAAGCTGTTTAAGATCTAAGGATTCGATTCGAACCCAGGACTCCAGCGCTAAGAGGGTACAGTGCTAACCACTGAGCCACCGTGTTGCCCCCTGTTTAAGATATAAGGTACCAGAATTAGAAAGATAAAGCTCAACAATTGTCTTTGTGACTTGTGAGGTCAAGTTAAATACTCATACACTAAGTTCAAACCAGCATAATGTAATATACTTACCAATATACAAATACAATACATTCACATATAAGAAAGTTGGGAATTGAAATAATCTGAGTGGTGAATGTCTAGAAAACTGGGATATTGGTTAATGATAGTCAAACACAGCAAGGCCGTATTCCCAAGTATGACCCTTGAAGCAGTCTGAGTACCCTATTAACTATACTATCTCTTTTCTGTTATGTTTAATGGCTTCATTACACTGACAAGTATTATGGCATCTTTACAAATTCTTGTAATAACTTTGTATATTTAAAAATTTACGTCCTATGTGCCCACTTGAGTTCAGCAGCCCTCAGCTCACTGGTGATTTTGATATAGCTTTGTACCAGATGAACCATATTGCATTGCAGCAGAAAAGGGAATTTCCCATCTGGTAAATTAATGCCCCATTAATCCAATTATTTCTGCTGCTGCCGAACAAAATAAGTGCATACTGAGACAGATTTTATTTTTTGCTTAGCACCCACAATCGAAACAGGTATTTGTACATGTCATTAGCAAAATGTGATATTTTATCTAGAAATATTTGGTTAAATTTTACCACGATGATTATGTAGAGAAATTCTTTTAATGTTTATCTATAAATGAAGCATTAATGTAGAGCTTTTACAGGGACAGGATTTTTTTCAAGAGGTTTTCACAACAGGACACTTGTCCATATGACCTACTGTATTAGATCGGAGCCTTCTCTCAAAACTCCATTACTCAGACCTGAGAGATGCTGCAGGGCACATGATGTCGTGCAGGTAGCTTCATGCGGCATAAACAATGCTATTTACATATGCAGTGCAGTCTCTGTTACCGACTCCTTCATTTAGATTTTCTTTTAAACTATCTTTATTGAATATCAAACAACACATGAAGTTCTGGTAGAACTAAAAGGTTCAATAAACCATAATAAAAATTACAAAGCAAGTACATCGTGTATGGTACATCGCTTACAGTACATCAAAGTCAGTACATGACAGTATGAGAAACAGAAAATATGTTGTAAACCAAAGAACACTTCTTCAGCTTCACCAGTACATTTCCAGTATGCGTCTCATAATAAAAGATTAAAAATGTATGCACCAGGGTTTTCCAAAGGGAGAGGTTGCTTTTTCCAGCAGAAGCCAGGTGCTCTCACATATATGGAAGATGTCAGAGCCTCCTCTAGCCAAACATATATCACTAGGAAGCATGCAGGATAATGGGAGTATTAGGTTGGTGTGCTTCCGGCTGGCTGTTAATTAAAGGCACAGGCGACGCACATGGGACACGTGGATGTCACCTGTGTGTCGCTCCTGCACTGGCCATGCTTCCGTGGCCACTTTCAATAAATGCTACGGAAGCAAGGGCAACAAAATAGGAAAGGAATAGGACCCGTTCTATATTTTGCTGCCCGGACTGCCCGAACATGTGACCCTGTAATTTGCAGTCATGTGTACGGGCCCATAGAAATGAGTGGGTCAGTGTGCATACACAGGATTTGAAGCACCAGGAGCGAGACAACAGAGGATGTAGGCAGTACAGCAAGTGTGGAGGAGGAGGGAATAAGGGGGCACAAGCCACGGAAGGGGGGGCTTTACTGAGGTATGATGTAAGGTGTGCTCACTCTGGGTGCTTGTGAGACTCATTAGCATATAGTTTTTACCAATTTTTACTAAAAATGAGGGGGGGGGGGGGGTTTGGTCTTTAGGAGAACAGGAGACAGCACCTGCATAGCCTTTTTAAATGCTATTCAGGCATATACTTAATTCAGAATCTGTTTTCAACACCAAAATTATCAATGACCATCTCATCAGAGAGCAAGCTGAATAAAATGGATAGTCTTCATAAAAGAATCCCTTCAATAAAAATTTGACAGTTGACCCACATTTCAAGTTATGTTACTTGTTGCTCTCCTGACTGTAAATATAGTGCTCCTTAGATTCACTGTCCCTCTTTGAATGTACAGGGATTTACATGGCCATTTGAAGCAATGTCATAACACTGACTATTGGTATACAAAGCATATATAAAATTTGCCAGGCCGGCACATGTTCAATTTACTAAACACATAGTAGTCAGCTGGAAAGGAACTTTTACGTTGGGTTCACACCTGCGTTCATGACTCCGTTCTATGGTTTCCGTCTTCTGCATGGCAGAAGACGGAAACCATAGACCGGGTCCGGCCGTGAGCGGCGGTGAGCGTTTTAGGCTCTCCGCCGCGAAACCGGATTTTTTTTATCCGGACACAGAGTAGTGCATGTCCGACTCTGTGTCCGGATTATAAAACCCGGTTTCGCGGCGGACAGCGCAAAACGCTCACTGCCGCGCACGGCCGGACAGCTTTCTCACCCATTCAAATGAATGGGTGAGAGAGTCTCCTGCAGGCTTCCGTCTCCTGCATCTGTTTTATGCAGGAAACGGAAACCTGCAATAAGGACAGTGAACGCAGATGTGAACGAGCCCTTATATAAAAATATTGGGGTTGCCCAGTTTCAGAAAAATATCGAGAGGCAAATCTTATTGTATATACAATGAAAAGAGCAACAATTTTCCAATATATTCTCTTACCAATTCTTCATGATTTTCTAGATCTTTGTTTGCCGCGATTCATTCTGCTTGCTGCCAGTGGAGAAAATAAATAAAACCAGTCCATGGTCATGTGATGTGCCGTCCATGGTCATGTGATGTACACACAAGTGCACAGCTCGTTATAGTCACAACATAGTAATGAGACATCTGCCGAGTAATCAGCTGTGCACTTGTGTGTACGTCACATGACCATGGACGGCACATCACATGACCATGGACGGCACATCACATGACCATGGACTTATTTTCATCCACTGGAAGTAACAGAATGAATGACAGCAAGCAGAGTTCTAGAAACTGTGAGGAATTGATACAGAGAGTATATTGGAAATTGTATGACTTTCATTGTACATACATTTGCCTCTCAATATTTTTCTAAAATTGGACAACCCTTTCAATATTACTATTATTATAAATGTTTTGCAGCTTTTTCTCTGTCTGATGGCTGTAAAAAAAAAGAAAAAAAAAAAAAAAGACTTTTTTTAAATGTACCAATCTGAACATAAAATGCTTGGAAAACTGGGTGATTGTATTTAAACAGGGTCTAAAATGCAATGCTGGCACAGTATCTCCCAGCTTTCTGTATTATTTCATAGGAGATCAATTTGTCATGATGATAGGCTCTAGCTCTTGTTTATTAATGTGATATAATATGCACAGATGGAAATGCCGCCATTATCCATTCCCTTGAATTGTATAGATTTTGTTTCCAAGGCTCATACTGTGCTGTTGCTTAGTATAATACAGCATCCCCTAGGATACAATATGGATTATTAATGTGAATGTTGCGAACTGAATGCCAGCCTGAAGAATATTATATTACAAATGATAGTGAAAACCAATTTGTTTTGTAATGGTATTGAACTTTCCTAGCTAGTTTCTTAGAATGTGAGGTGTTAGGGGGCTATTACTAGTGTTTTTTTTGCTCCTGTTATGACAACTTCTGTTTTTATACACAAATGAAAATGACGTACAATCATCAAAAATGTAAACACTTTTGCGATCTCATACGACCCATACATTAACGTGAATAAAAACTCAGACGTGTAGTACACCCTTAGGCTAAGGCCTTACACAGTGGGCTCCAGCCAAGAAGCACAGTGGAAAAGCATCATGTTTTTTCCTACATAAAACAAGTTATTTGAGGAAGGCAGCAACTTCCTCACCTTTAATTGGGTCAATCTCTGATCTCAAAACTAGGACCTTCTGTATGGGTGGCAGATACCTGAAAAAATGGAGACACAGACTCAATCAAGTACAATAAGATTTTCTTGGAATATATATTTTCTGTATATAGTGTACTGCTATATATAGATACATCTCTATGTGACAGTATGTTGTGTGCTTAAAAAAAAGTGTTTTTGTAAACATACAGCGTTCTGGCATATAGGGATCTATGGTCTTATGCAAAAGTTTTAGGCAGGTGTAAAAAGAAAATGCTGCTTTTGTCAATTAAAATGGTTGAACAAGTGCACACAAAAGTAGGGAACCAAGTGGTCTATTGAGCTTTGTCAGGGCCACCAGTACTGTACTGATAGAAGCCCTGTGTGCACAAAGGTAGTGAACCAAGTGGTCTATTGAGCTTTGTCAAGGCTGCCAGTACTGTCCCGATAGAAGCCCTGTGTGCACAAAGGTATTGGACCAAGGGGTCTATTGAGCTTTGGCAGGGTCGCCAGTACTGACCCGATAGAAGCCCTGTGTGCACAAAGGTAGTGGACCAATGGTTAGAGATATGTGGCTGAGTGTGACCAGCACAGATTTTACACCACAACAGGAAGGCAATCATTTTAAAAGGATATGTACATTTACAGTAAACAGCAGAAGAAAGGGAAAAAAAAAAAAAAAAAAAAAACCGTGAGAAAAAAAACAACAACAAATTTCTTGTGTTTTTAAGAAACAATTACAGCTGTTTGAGGCATTGATTTTTTTTTTTTTTTTTTTTTTTTTACAATGGATTCACTTTAAAGCATGAAGTGGTTTGAAACTCTTTAGCAGACCCGTTTTATCATACAAGGCTAATGAATTGTATTAGAATGTCACTTTTAATAGTTTTCCATATTTTATAGGCAGCTGGGTCTAGACTTGGTTCCAAGAAAAGAGTTTGCCATGGTTGATCCAGAAGAAATCAGCGTTACTGAATTATACAGATTAGTAAGTATGACAAAAATAAAGTTTTTGAATGTGTTGGATGACCTATAAAATTAATGTAGGAATTGTAACAATAAAAGCTTGTTATACATGGTAACTGAAAGGTAGAAATTGTTTGTTTATTTTTTTTTGTATCTTAAAGGGGTTATATTAGTTCTAGTACTGATGGCCTAGCCTTAGGATTGGCCATCAATATTAGATCTGTAGGGGTCCAAAACCCGAGACCCGTGCAGATCAACTGCGCTGAAACAGCACAGCTCCCAGGATGATAGGTGATACTAGGAGCCATGCTGTCTAGGTACAGCTGATCTGCATTGGTCAGGAGTGTTGGACTCCCTACAGTTCTAATATTGCTGGCCTTTCAATTGCCTGTCAAGGATAGGACATCAATAATAGAAACCAGATAACTCCTTTAAAAAGGTTTTAAATATTTTTTGTTGTTGTTGATGAAACATACTAGTATCGTGTTCCATGACAATGTGATTTAATCTTGGGGTGGCCTATATGAGCGTTTTATATTACACGTTAACACGTAAACCATATCATTCTACTGTTTACGGACAAGGCAACATGAAATATGAAGATTACCAAAGGATTTTGGGTCTTAATGTAGGGCTAGAGTCAGAAATTTGAGTTTGTTTCCTAGGTCATAGGTCTTCCATCAAGACTATGACTCCAAACATACTTCAGAAGGACCCAGAAAAGGATGGAAACAAAGCGCTGGAAAGTTCAGAAGTGCCCAGCAAAGAGTCCAGATCTAAATCCCATTGAACACCTGTGGAGACAAAAATTGCTGTTGGGAGAAGATATCCTTCAAATACGAGAAACCCTGAGCAATGTGTAAAATAACAGTGGTCCAAAATTCAATTTGAGAGGTGTAAGAAGCTCGTTGATGGTTGTAGGAAACAATTGATTCCTGTCAATTTTTCCAAAAGGTTTGCAACCAGACATTAAGTTGGGGGTGGCAGTAATTTTGTCCTGCCCATATTTGTAGTCTTGTGTGAATTTTTATCATTTTTGTCTTTTTTTTTTTTTTTTAAATGTTTTTTTTAGTGTTGTTCCAGTGCACACAAAGACAATAAACATGGTCAATAAAGCGTGCAATTGCATTAGAGAAATACTGCATTTTCTGGAAAAAATTCAAGGTTGCCAACACTTACAGTCATGACTGTAATATGCCACCAATGTTTAATTGTTGGGTCCTTCTGTTTTCCCCCACACCTATCACAGAAATGGTGATGAATTGATATTTGGTGAAGGATCGTGGCTCTTTAATATTTTTTTTTCAATTAAGTCATGATATTGCGGTTACATTACGGGAGATAATTTTTTTTTTTTTTTCTTTTTGTACTTTATTCAGATGGAGCACAGACATAGAAAGAAAGACGCACCAGTGCTAGCAAGCAGCCACCACCTATTTGTACAGATGAAGAGCTTAATGTGTTCAAATCTGGGAGAGGAACTGGAAGTGATCTTCTCACTTTATGACAGCAAAGAAAATCGACCAATAAGGTGATAAGATTAAGTCAGATGGCTAAAAAGCATTAAAATGTTAGTGTTTATAAAATGTAACATTTAACAAAGACATCAGTTTATGACTTTTTGTATGTTCAGTATTATCGTAATTTGATACCGTATTGGTGAGAAAAACAGTGTGAACTATGCAAAATAACTCCAAATGAAACCATGCACCTGTTAAATGCAAAACCTATATTTTAGGTGTATGAGTATTTCAATTATTTAGCTGAAATCTGTATGCTTTAAAAAAGAAAAAAAATCTTAAATCTGCTTTTCAAGATTATGAAACGTTAACCCACAGGCAGGGAAAGGCTTAATGTAAACTGAGCAGTAGTTAGTTACTGTTTGAATACCTTTGACAATATGTGATTGCTGCAGCGGAGGCCAGTGATGCACTGTGTTGTTGATGTGACATTCCCACTGTGGCCCCATCTCCAAGGGCCAGCTGAGATTCAATAGGTAAGTGCTGCTTTAAAGCCACTTCACATGACACCTGTCACCTGAGCTATCTACATGAAAACTTGTATTTCTTATAACAATTCTGGTGCATATATTCTTAGAACTCTGTATCGCAACTTTCCTCTTTATAGCTGTTAAAAAATTATGAATAAATTCCCACCGATTGGGGTTGTGTCTATACACACTCTAACATAGTCCAATCAGTACTGTCTGTGTCAATGTGTGTATAATTTTCTAGTAGGGATAATAGAAGAATGTGAAGAGCTTGTGATTATTATTATTTTATTATGTTGTATTTGTGATGTGTTGTGACAACTTTTACTGTTCTACAAGAATTATTTTTTGGGGACCTGGTTAAACTACTCGTGGTTATACCGGTTGCCCAGGATATATAATTTTTTACAAGGAGGCCAGGGGAGGTGGGTCCAGACTGTGGTAGAAGTCCTTGGCCTAAAGAAAGGATACAAGACGTCACAGGTAGAGATGAGCGAACAGTGTTCTATCGAACTCATGTTCGATCGGATATTAGGCTGTTCGGCATGTTCGAATCGAATCGAACACCGCGTGGTAAAGTGCGCCATTACTCGATTCCCCTCCCACCTTCCCTGGCGCCTTTTTTGCTCCAATAACAGCGCTGGGTAGGTGGGACAGGAACTACGACACCGGTGACGTTGAAAAAAGTAGGCAAAACCCATTGGCTGCCGAAAACATGTGACCTCTAATTTAAAAGAACAGCGACGCCCAGCTTCGCGTCATTCTGAGCTTGCAATTCACCGAGGACGGAGGTTTCCGTCCAGCTAGCTAGGGCTTAGATTCTGGGTAGGCAGGGACAGGCTAGGATAGGAAGGAGAAGACAACCAACAGCTCTTGTAAGAGCTAAATTCCAGGGAGAAGCTTGTCAGTGTAACGTGGCACTGACGGGCTCAATCGCCGCAACCCAGCTTTCCCAGGATCCTGAATGGAATACACTGTCAGTGTATTCCCGTATACCCGATATATACCCCGATACCCGTTCCAACGGTGTGCCCCCCCACCTTCACCCCAGAAATACCCTGCAAGTCCCCTAGCAATAGAATTGGGGCTATATACACCCACAATTTTTACTACTGGTATACAGTGCCATTGTCTGACTGGGAATTCAAAGAATATATTGGGAATACAAATACCCTCATTTCTTGCTACTGCCATATAGTGCCAGTTTCTGACTGGTAATTCAAAGAATATATTGGGGTTACGTGCACCCACAATTTTTACTACTGGTATACAGTGCCATTGTCTGACTGGGAATTCAAAGAATATATTGGGAATACAAATACCCTCATTTCTTGCTACTGCCATATAGTGCCAGTGTCTGACTGGGAATTCAAAGAATATATTGGGGTTACGTGCACCCACAATTTTTACTACTGGTATACAGTGCCATTGTCTGACTGGGAATTCAAAGAGTATATTGGGAATACAAATACCCTCATTTCTTGCTACTGCCATATAGTGCCAGTTTCTGACTGGGAATTCAAAGAATATATTGGGGTTACGTGCACCCACAATTTTTACTACTGGTATACAGTGCCATTGTCTGACTGGGAATTCAAAGAATATATTGGGGTTATAAATACCCTCATTTCTTGCTACTGCCATATAGTGCCAGTTTCTGACTGGTAATTCAAAGAATATATTGGGGTTACGTGCACCCACAATTTTTACTACTGGTATACAGTGCCATTGTCTGACTGGGAATTCAAAGAGTATATTGGGAATACAAATACCCTCATTTCTTGCTACTGCCATATAGTGCCAGTGTCTGACTGGGAATTCAAAGAATATATTGGGGTTACGTGCACCCACAATTTTTACTACTGGTATACAGTGCCATTGTCTGACTGGGAATTCAAAGAGTATATTGGGAATACAAATACCCTCATTTCTTGCTACTGCCATATAGTGCCAGTTTCTGACTGGGAATTCAAAGAATATATTGGGGTTACGTGCACCCACAATTTTTACTACTGGTATACAGTGCCATTGTCTGACTGGGAATTCAAAGAGTATATTGGGAATACAAATACCCTCATTTCTTGCTACTGCCATATAGTGCCAGTTTCTGACTGGGAATTCAAAGAATATATTGGGGTTACGTGCACCCACAATTTTTACTACTGGTATACAGTGCCATTGTCTGACTGGGAATTCAAAGAATATATTGGGGTTATAAATACCCTCATTTCTTGCTACTGCCATATAGTGCCAGTTTCTGACTGGGAATTCAAAGAATATATTGGGGTTACGTGCACCCACAATTTTTACTACTGGTATACAGTGCCATTGTCTGACTGGGAATTCAAAGAATATATTGGGGTTATAAATACCCTCATTTCTTGCTACTGCCATATAGTGCCAGTTTCTGACTGGTAATTCAAAGAATATATTGGGGTTACGTGCACCCACAATTTTTACTACTGGTATACAGTGCCATTGTCTGACTGGGAATTCAAAGAATATATTGGGAATACAAATACCCTCATTTCTTGCTACTGCCATATAGTGCCAGTGTCTGACTGGGAATTCAAAGAATATATTGGGGTTACGTGCACCCACAATTTTTACTACTGGTATACAGTGCCATTGTCTGACTGGGAATTCAAAGAGTATATTGGGAATACAAATACCCTCATTTCTTGCTACTGCCATATAGTGCCAGTTTCTGACTGGGAATTCAAAGAATATATTGGGGTTACGTGCACCCACAATTTTTACTACTGGTATACAGTGCCATTGTCTGACTGGGAATTCAAAGAGTATATTGGGAATACAAATACCCTCATTTCTTGCTACTGCCATATAGTGCCAGTTTCTGACTGGGAATTCAAAGAATATATTGGGGTTACGTGCACCCACAATTTTTACTACTGGTATACAGTGCCATTGTCTGACTGGGAATTCAAAGAGTATATTGGGAATACAAATACCCTCATTTCTTGCTACTGCCATATAGTGCCAGTTTCTGACTGGGAATTCAAAGAATATATTGGGGTTACGTGCACCCACAATTTTTACTACTGGTATACAGTGCCATTGTCTGACTGGGAATTCAAAGAATATATTGGGGTTATAAATACCCTCATTTCTTGCTACTGCCATATAGTGCCAGTTTCTGACTGGGAATTCAAAGAATATATTGGGGTTACGTGCACCCACAATTTTTACTACTGGTATACAGTGCCATTGTCTGACTGGGAATTCAAAGAATATATTGGGGTTATAAATACCCTCATTTCTTGCTACTGCCATATAGTGCCAGTTTCTGACTGGTAATTCAAAGAATATATTGGGGTTACGTGCACCCACAATTTTTACTACTGGTATACAGTGCCATTGTCTGACTGGGAATTCAAAGAATATATTGGGAATACAAATACCCTCATTTCTTGCTACTGCCATATAGTGCCAGTGTCTGACTGGGAATTCAAAGAATATATTGGGGTTACGTGCACCCACAATTTTTACTACTGGTATACAGTGCCATTGTCTGACTGGGAATTCAAAGAGTATATTGGGAATACAAATACCCTCATTTCTTGCTACTGCCATATAGTGCCAGTTTCTGACTGGGAATTCAAAGAATATATTGGGGTTACGTGCACCCACAATTTTTACTACTGGTATACAGTGCCATTGTCTGACTGGGAATTCAAAGAATATATTGGGGTTATAAATACCCTCATTTCTTGCTACTGCCATATAGTGCCAGTTTCTGACTGGTAATTCAAAGAATATATTGGGGTTACGTGCACCCACAATTTTTACTACTGGTATACAGTGCCATTGTCTGACTGGGAATTCAAAGAGTATATTGGGAATACAAATACCCTCATTTCTTGCTACTGCCATATAGTGCCAGTTTCTGACTGGGAATTCAAAGAATATATTGGGGTTACGTGCACCCACAATTTTTACTACTGGTATACAGTGCCATTGTCTGACTGGGAATTCAAAGAGTATATTGGGAATACAAATACCCTCATTTCTTGCTACTGCCATATAGTGCCAGTTTCTGACTGGGAATTCAAAGAATATATTGGGGTTACGTGCACCCACAATTTTTACTACTGGTATACAGTGCCATTGTCTGACTGGGAATTCAAAGAATATATTGGGGTTATAAATACCCTCATTTCTTGCTACTGCCATATAGTGCCAGTTTCTGACTGGGAATTCAAAGAATATATTGGGGTTACGTGCACCCACAATTTTTACTACTGGTATACAGTGCCATTGTCTGACTGGGAATTCAAAGAATATATTGGGGTTATAAATACCCTCATTTCTTGCTACTGCCATATAGTGCCAGTTTCTGACTGGTAATTCAAAGAATATATTGGGGTTACGTGCACCCACAATTTTTACTACTGGTATACAGTGCCATTGTCTGACTGGGAATTCAAAGAATATATTGGGAATACAAATACCCTCATTTCTTGCTACTGCCATATAGTGCCAGTGTCTGACTGGGAATTCAAAGAATATATTGGGGTTACGTGCACCCACAATTTTTACTACTGGTATACAGTGCCATTGTCTGACTGGGAATTCAAAGAGTATATTGGGAATACAAATACCCTCATTTCTTGCTACTGCCATATAGTGCCAGTTTCTGACTGGGAATTCAAAGAATATATTGGGGTTACGTGCACCCACAATTTTTACTACTGGTATACAGTGCCATTGTCTGACTGGGAATTCAAAGAATATATTGGGGTTATAAATACCCTCATTTCTTGCTACTGCCATATAGTGCCAGTTTCTGACTGGTAATTCAAAGAATATATTGGGGTTACGTGCACCCACAATTTTTACTACTGGTATACAGTGCCATTGTCTGACTGGGAATTCAAAGAGTATATTGGGAATACAAATACCCTCATTTCTTGCTACTGCCATATAGTGCCAGTTTCTGACTGGGAATTCAAAGAATATATTGGGGTTACGTGCACCCACAATTTTTACTACTGGTATACAGTGCCAATTTCTAACTAGGAATTCAAAATGCGCAAGGCTCCCGGAAAGGGACGTGGACGAGGCCGTGGGCGAGGTCGGGGGAATGGTTCTGGGGAGCAAGGTAGCAGTGAAGCCACAGGGCGTCCCGTGCCTACTCCTGTGGGGCAGCAAGCATTGCGCCACTCCACAGTGCCAGGGTTGCTTGCCACATTAACTAAACTGCAGGGTACAAACCTTAGTAGGCCCGAGAACCAGGAACAGGTCTTGCAATGGCTGTCAGAGAACGCTTACAGCACATTGTCCAGCAGCCAGTCAGACTCTGCCTCCTCTCCTCCTATTACCCAACAGTCTTGTCTTCCTTCCTCCCAAAATTCCGAAGCTTTACAGAACAATAACCCAAACTGTCCCTGCTCCCCAGAGCTGTTCTCCGCTCCTTTCATTGTCCCTCAACCTGCCTCTCCACGTCACGATTCCACGAACCTAACAGAGGAGCATCTGTATCCAGATGCTCAAACACTAGAGTCTCCTCCATCTCCGTTCGATTTGGTGGTGGATGACCAGCAACCCACCCTCATCGACGATGATGTGACGCAGTTGCCGTCAGGGCATCCAGTTGACCGGCGCATTGTGCGGGAGGAGGAGATGAGACAGGAGTTGGAAGAGGAAGTGGTGGATGATGAGGACACTGACCCGACCTGGACAGGGGGGATGTCAAGCGGGGAAAGTAGTGTGGATGTTGAGGCAGGTGCAGCACCAAAAAGGGTAGCTAGAGGCAGAGGCAGAGGTCAGCAGCTTAGGCGAAGCCAGGCCACACCCGGAATCTCCCAAGATGTTCCAGTTCGTACCCAGCCCCGAAAAACTCCCACCTCGAGGGCACGTTTCTCGAAGGTGTGGAGTTTTTTCAAGGAATGCGCCGAGGACAGATATAGTGTTGTCTGCACAATTTGCCTCTCGAAATTGATTAGGGGCTCTGAGAAGAGCAACCTGTCCACCACTTCAATGCGCCGTCATTTGGAATCCAAGCACTGGAATCAGTGGCAGGCAGCAACGGCAGGACAAAGGCCGACTGCCGTTCACGCCACTGCCACTGCCTCTGCCTCTGCCTCTGCCACTGCCACTGCTGACTGTGCTGGCGATGCACTCCAGAGGACGAGCCAGGACACCACTTCATCTGCCTCCGCCACTTTGTTGACTTCTACCTCATCCTCCCCTGGTCCTGTCTTATCTCCTTCTCCTGCACCATCAAAGGCACCATCAGGCGTTTCTTTACAACAACCCACCATCTCTCAGACATTGGAGCGGCGGCAGAAATACACTGCTAACCACCCACACGCGCAAGCCTTGAACGCCAACATCGCTAAACTGCTGGCCCAGGAGATGTTGGCGTTCCGGCTTGTTGAAACTCCCGCCTTCCTGGACCTGATGGCAACTGCGGCACCTCGCTATGCCGTCCCTAGCCGTCACTACTTCTCCCGGTGTGCCGTCCCCGCCTTGCACCAGCACGTGTCACTCAACATCAGGCGGGCCCTTAGTTCCGCGCTTTGCACAAAGGTCCACTTGACCACCGACGCGTGGACAAGTGCATGCGGACAGGGACGCTACATTTCACTGACGGCACACTGGGTGAATGTAGTTGAGGCTGGGACTGCTTCCCAAACTGGCCCGGTGTACCTCGTCTCCCCGCCTAACATTCCTGGCAGGGACACGAGAAGAACACCCCCCTCCTCCTCCTCCTCTACCGCCTCCTCCTCCGCCACCGCCTCCTCCTCCGCCACCGCCTCCTCCTCCGCTGTTAGATTGACCCCAGCTACGAGTTGGAAACGTTGCAGCACTGGCGTTGGTAGACGTCAGCAGGCTGTGCTGAAGCTGATCAGCTTGGGGGACAGACAGCACACTGCCTCCGAGGTGAGGGATGCCCTCCTCGATGAGACGGCAATATAGTTTGAGCCGCTGCACCTGGGCCCAGGCATGGTCGTTTGTGATAACGGCCGGAACCTGGTAGCAGCTCTGGAGCTTGCCGGACTCCAACATGTTCCATGCCTGGCCCACGTCTTCAACCTAGTGGTGCAACGTTTCCTAAAGAGCTACCCCAATGTTCCAGAGCTACTGGTGAAAGTGCGGCGCATGTGCGCCCACTTTCGCAAGTCGACAGTAGCCGCTGCTAGCTTAAAATCTCTCCAGCAACGCCTGCATGTGCCACAACACCGGCTTTTGTGCGACGTCCCCACACGCTGGAACTCAACGTTTCAGATGTTGAATAGAGTGGTTGAGCAGCAGAGACCTTTGATGGAATACCAGCTACAAAACCCTAGGGTGCCACAAAGTCAGCTGCCTCAGTTTCACATCCATGAGTGGCCATGGATGAGAGACCTTTGTGACATCCTACGGGTCTTTGAGGAGTCCACAAGGAGGGTGAGCTCTGAGGATGCGATGGTGAGCCTTACAATCCCGCTCTTGTGTGTTCTGAGAGAATCCCTGATTGACATCAGGGATAACTCAGATCACACAGAGGAGTTAGGGATAGCATCCGATCCGTCACAGCTGGAGAGTAGGTCCACACATCTGTCCGCTTCACTGCGTTTAATGGAGGAGGAGGAGGAGGAGGAGGAGGAAGAAGAGTTGTCCGATGATGTGATGGTGATACAGGAGGCTTCCGGGCAACTTCGAATCGTCCCATTGTTGCAGCGCGGATGGGTAGACATGGAGGATGAGGAGGAAATGGAGATTGAACTTTCCGGTGGGGCCAGAGGAGTCATGCCAACTAACACTGTGGCAGACATGGCTGAGTTCATGTTGGGGTGCTTTACAACCGACAAGCGTATTGTCAAAATCATGGAGGACAACCAGTACTGGATCTTTGCTATCCTTGACCCCCGGTATAAAAACAACATCTCGTCTTTTATTCCGGTAGAGGGGAGGGCCAATCGCATCAATGCTTGCCACAGGCAATTGGTGCAGAATATGATGGAGATGTTTCCAGCATGTGACGTTGGCGGCAGGGAGGGCAGTTCCTCCAGTAGGCAACCAAGTTCTCACCGGTCCACACAAACGAGGGGCACACTGTCTAAGGTCTGGGACACCTTGATGGCACCCCCTCGCCAAAGTGCCGCCACGGAGGGTCCTAGTGTCACCAGGCGTGAGAAGTATAGGCGCATGTTGCGGGAATACCTTTCCGACCACAGCCCTGTCCTCTCCGACCCCTCTGCGCCCTACACGTATTGGGTGTCGAAGTTGGACCTGTGGCTTGAACTTGCCCTATATGCCTTGGAGGTGCTGTCCTGTCCTGCCGCCAGCGTCCTATCTGAGAGGGTGTTCAGTGCAGCCGGTGGCATCATCACTGACAAGCGCACCCGTCTGTCAGCTGAGAGTGCCGACCGGCTCACTTTGATAAAAATGAACCACCACTGGGTAGAGCCGTCATTTTTGTGCCCACCTGTGTAAAGCACCCCAACATGAAACTCCATGTCTGTACTCAACCTCTCCAATTCCTCCGCATCCTCATACTCATCCACCATAAGCGTTGCACAATTCTGCTAATACTAGGCTCCCTCCACCCTGATTTCCCCCAACTCTGCTGGTTAGAGGCTCCCTCCACCATGAATTTGCCCAAACTGGGCTGTTTAGAGGCTCCCTCCACCATGAATTGGTCCAAACTGGGGTGGTTAGAGGCTCCCTCCACCATGAATTGGTCCAAACTGGGGTGGTTAGAGGCTCCCTCCACCATTAATTGGTCCAAACTGGGCTGGTTAGAGGCTCCCTCCACAATTAATTGGTCCAAACTGGGCTAATTAGAGGCTCCCTCCACCATGAATTGGTCCAAACTGGGTTTTTTAGAGGCTCCCTCCACCATTAATTGGTCCAAACTGGGCTGGTTAGAGGCTCCCTCCACAATTAATTGGTCCAAACTGGGCTAATTAGAGGCTCCCTCCACCATGAATTGGTCCAAACTGGGTTTTTTAGAGGCTCCCTCCACCATGAATTTGCCCAAACTGGGCTGTTTAGAGGCTCCCTCCACCATGAATTGGTCCAAACTGGGCTGGTTAGAGGCTCCCTCCACCATGAATTTCCCAAAACTTGGCTGTTTAGAGGCTCCCTCCACCATGAATTTGCCCAAACTGGGCTGTTTAGAGGCTCCCTCCACCATTAATTGGTCCAAACTGGGCTGGTTAGAGGCTCCCTCCACCATGAATTTGCCCAAACTGGGGTGGTTAGAGGCTCCCTCCACCATTAATTGGTCCAAACTGGGCTGGTTAGAGGCTCCCTCCACCATGAATTTCCCAAAACTTGGCTGTTTAGAGGCTCCCTCCACCATTAATTGGTCCAAACTGGGCTGGTTAGAGGCTCCCTCCACCATGAATTTGCCCAAACTGGGCTGTTTAGAGGCTCCCTCCACCATTAATTGGTCCAAACTGGGCTGGTTAGAGGCTCCCTCCACCATGAATTTGCCCAAACTGGGCTGTTTAGAGGCTCCCTCCACCATGAATTGGTCCAAACTGGGGTGGTTAGAGGCTCCCTCCACCATGAATTGGTCCAAACTGGGGTGGTTAGAGGCTCCCTCCACCATTAATTGGTCCAAACTGGGCTGGTTAGAGGCTCCCTCCACAATTAATTGGTCCAAACTGGGCTAATTAGAGGCTCCCTCCACCATGAATTGGTCCAAACTGGGTTTTTTAGAGGCTCCCTCCACCATTAATTGGTCCAAACTGGGCTGGTTAGAGGCTCCCTCCACAATTAATTGGTCCAAACTGGGCTAATTAGAGGCTCCCTCCACCATGAATTGGTCCAAACTGGGTTTTTTAGAGGCTCCCTCCACCATGAATTTGCCCAAACTGGGCTGTTTAGAGGCTCCCTCCACCATGAATTGGTCCAAACTGGGCTGGTTAGAGGCTCCCTCCACCATGAATTTCCCAAAACTTGGCTGTTTAGAGGCTCCCTCCACCATTAATTGGTCCAAACTGGGCTGGTTAGAGGCTCCCTCCACCATGAATTTGCCCAAACTGGGCTGTTTAGAGGCTCCCTCCACCATGAATTTGCCCAAACTGGGCTGTTTAGAGGCTCCCTCCACCATGAATTGGTCCAAACTGGGCTGGTTAGAGGCTCCCTCCACCATGAATTTCCCAAAACTTGGCTGTTTAGAGGCTCCCTCCACCATTAATTGGTCCAAACTGGGCTGGTTAGAGGCTCCCTCCACCATGAATTTGCCCAAACTGGGCTGTTTAGAGGCTCCCTCCACCATTAATTGGTCCAAACTGGGCTGGTTAGAGGCTCCCTCCACCATGAATTTGCCCAAACTGGGCTGTTTAGAGGCTCCCTCCACCATGAATTGGTCCAAACTGGGGTGGTTAGAGGCTCCCTCCACCATGAATTGGTCCAAACTGGGGTGGTTAGAGGCTCCCTCCACCATTAATTGGTCCAAACTGGGCTGGTTAGAGGCTTCCTCCACAATTAATTGGTCCAAACTGGGCTAATTAGAGGCTCCCTCCACCATGAATTGGTCCAAACTGGGTTTTTTAGAGGCTCCCTCCACCATTAATTGGTCCAAACTGGGCTGGTTAGAGGCTCCCTTTCACAATTAATTGGTCCAAACTGGGCTAATTAGAGGCTCCCTCCACCATGAATTGGTCCAAACTGGGTTTTTTAGAGGCTCCCTCCACCATGAATTTGCCCAAACTGGGCTGTTTAGAGGCTCCCTCCACCATGAATTGGTCCAAACTGGGCTGGTTAGAGGCTCCCTCCACCATGAATTTCCCAAAACTTGGCTGTTTAGAGGCTCCCTCCACCATTAATTGGTCCAAACTGGGCTGGTTAGAGGCTCCCTCCACCATTAATTGGTCCAAACTGGGCTGGTTAGAGGCTCCCTCCACCATTAATTGGTCCAAACTGGGCTGGTTAGAGGCTCCCTCCACCATGAATTTCCCAAAACTTGGCTGTTTAGAGGCTCCCTCCACCATTAATTGGTCCAAACTGGGCTGGTTAGAGGCTCCCTCCACCATGAATTTGCCCAAACTGGGCTGTTTAGAGGCTCCCTCCACCATGAATTTGCCCAAACTGGGCTGTTTAGAGGCTCCCTCCACCATGAATTGGTCCAAACTGGGCTGGTTAGAGGCTCCCTCCACCATGAATTTCCCAAAACTTGGCTGTTTAGAGGCTCCCTCCACCATTAATTGGTCCAAACTGGGCTGGTTAGAGGCTCCCTCCACCATGAATTTGCCCAAACTGGGGTGGTTAGAGGCTCCCTCCACCATTAATTGGTCCAAACTGGGCTGGTTAGAGGCTCCCTCCACAATTAATTGGTCCAAACTGGGCTAATTAGAGGCTCCCTCCACCATGAATTGGTCCAAACTGGGTTTTTTAGAGGCTCCCTCCACCATGAATTTCCCAAAACTTGGCTGTTTAGAGGCTCCCTCCACCATGAATTGGTCCAAACTGGGCTGGTTAGAGGCTCCCTCCACCATGAATTTCCCAAAACTTGGCTGTTTAGAGGCTCCCTCCACCATTAATTGGTCCAAACTGGGCTGGTTAGAGGCTCCCTCCACCATGAATTTGCCCAAACTGGGCTGTTTAGAGGCTCCCTCCACCATGAATTGGTCCAAACTGGGCTGGTTAGAGGCTCCCTCCACCATGAATTTCCCAAAACTTGGCTGTTTAGAGGCTCCCTCCACCATTAATTGGTCCAAACTGGGCTGGTTAGAGGCTCCCTCCACCATGAATTGGTCCAAACTGGGGTGGTTAGAGGCTCCCTCCACCATTAATTGGTCCAAACTGGGCTGGTTAGAGGCTCCCTCCACCATTAATTGGTCCAAACTGGGCTGGTTAGAGGCTCCCTCCACCATTAATTGGTCCAAACTGGGCTGGTTAGAGGCTCCCTCCACCATGAATTTCCCAAAACTTGGCTGTTTAGAGGCTCCCTCCACCATTAATTGGTCCAAACTGGGCTGGTTAGAGGCTCCCTCCACCATGAATTTGCCCAAACTGGGCTGTTTAGAGGCTCCCTCCACCATGAATTTGCCCAAACTGGGCTGTTTAGAGGCTCCCTCCACCATGAATTGGTCCAAACTGGGCTGGTTAGAGGCTCCCTCCACCATGAATTTCCCAAAACTTGGCTGTTTAGAGGCTCCCTCCACCATTAATTGGTCCAAACTGGGCTGGTTAGAGGCTCCCTCCACCATGAATTTGCCCAAACTGGGGTGGTTAGAGGCTCCCTCCACCATTAATTGGTCCAAACTGGGCTGGTTAGAGGCTCCCTCCACAATTAATTGGTCCAAACTGGGCTAATTAGAGGCTCCCTCCACCATGAATTGGTCCAAACTGGGTTTTTTAGAGGCTCCCTCCACCATGAATTTCCCAAAACTTGGCTGTTTAGAGGCTCCCTCCACCATGAATTGGTCCAAACTGGGCTGGTTAGAGGCTCCCTCCACCATGAATTTCCCAAAACTTGGCTGTTTAGAGGCTCCCTCCACCATTAATTGGTCCAAACTGGGCTGGTTAGAGGCTCCCTCCACCATGAATTTGCCCAAACTGGGCTGTTTAGAGGCTCCCTCCACCATGAATTGGTCCAAACTGGGCTGGTTAGAGGCTCCCTCCACCATGAATTTCCCAAAACTTGGCTGTTTAGAGGCTCCCTCCACCATTAATTGGTCCAAACTGGGCTGGTTAGAGGCTCCCTCCACCATGAATTGGTCCAAACTGGGGTGGTTAGAGGCTCCCTCCACCATTAATTGGTCCAAACTGGGCTGGTTAGAGGCTCCCTCCACAATTAATTGGTCCAAACTGGGCTAATTAGAGGCTCCCTCCACCATGAATTGGTCCAAACTGGGTTTTTTAGAGGCTCCCTCCACCATGAATTTGCCCAAACTGGGCTGTTTAGAGGCTCCCTCCACCATGAATTGGTCCAAACTGGGCTGGTTAGAGGCTCCCTCCACCATGAATTTCCCAAAACTTGGCTGTTTAGAGGCTCCCTCCACCATTAATTGGTCCAAACTGGGCTGGTTAGAGGCTCCCTCCACCATTAATTGGTCCAAACTGGGCTGGTTAGAGGCTCCCTCCACCATGAATTTGCCCAAACTGGGCTGGTTAGAGGCTCCCTCCACCATGAATTTCCCAAAACTTGGCTGTTTAGAGGCTCCCTCCACCATTAATTGGTCCAAACTGGGCTGGTTAGAGGCTCCCTCCACCATGAATTTGCCCAAACTGGGGTGGTTAGAGGCTCCCTCCACCATTAATTGGTCCAAACTGGGCTGGTTAGAGGCTCCCTCCACAATTAATTGGTCCAAACTGGGCTAATTAGAGGCTCCCTCCACCATGAATTGGTCCAAACTGGGTTTTTTAGAGGCTCCCTCCACCATGAATTTGCCCAAACTGGGCTGTTTAGAGGCTCCCTCCACCATGAATTGGTCCAAACTGGGCTGGTTAGAGGCTCCCTCCACCATGAATTTCCCAAAACTTGGCTGTTTAGAGGCTCCCTCCACCATTAATTGGTCCAAACTGGGCTGGTTAGAGGCTCCCTCCACCATTAATTGGTCCAAACTGGGCTGGTTAGAGGCTCCCTCCACCATTAATTGGTCCAAACTGGGCTGGTTAGAGGCTCCCTCCACCATTAATTGGTCCAAACTGGGCTGTTTAGAGGCTCCCTCCACCATTAATTGGTCCAAACTGGGCTGGTTAGAGGCTCCCTCCACCATGAATTTGCCCAAACTGGGCTGTTTAGAGGCTCCCTCCACCATGAATTGGTCCAAACTGGGCTGGTTAGAGGCTCCCTCCACCATGAATTTCCCAAAACTTGGCTGTTTAGAGGCTCCCTCCACCATTAATTGGTCCAAACTGGGCTGGTTAGAGGCTCCCTCCACCATGAATTGGTCCAAACTGGGGTTTTTAGAGGCTCCCTCCACCATGAATTGGTCCAAACTGGGGTTTTTAGAGTCTCCCTCCACCATGAATTGGTCCAAACTGGGGTTTTTAGAGTCTCCCTCCACCATGAATTGGTCCAAACTGGGGTTTTTAGAGGCTCCCTCCACCATGAATTTGCCCAAACTCTGCTGGTTAGAGGCTCAATCCACCCTGATTTTCAAAACAAATGTTGGTGCCAACCTCAACTTACTACAAGGGCCAAATTCACTGCTGGTGACAAGCTCTCCTCACTGCAAGTGCCAAATACACATGTTTCAAGGTGTTTTCCTACTGTCAGAGAGGTGGTATTGAGTGTGTAAAGTGTGTAGTTGTTAGGCTGTGATGTTGGGGTAATAGAGGGTCTTTGGTGTGTTAGATGCCCCCAGACATGCTTCCCCTGCTGTCCCAGTGTCATTCCAGAGGTGTTGGCATCATTTCCTGGGGTGTCATAGTGGACTTGGTGACCCTCCAGACACGGATTTGGGTTTCCCCCTTAACGAGTATCTGTTCCCCATAGACTATAATGGGGTTCGAAACCCGTTCGAACACACGAACATTGAGCGGCTGTTCGAATCGAATTTCGAACCTCGAACATTTTAGTGTTCGCTCATCTCTAGTCACAGGTGATGATTTGAGTGATGTCCCGTTTCCTTTCCTGAGGCCGCCTAAGTGTCCGATGCTGCTGGACCGGACAGAGGCACCGAGGACCGCTGACTGTTGTTTTTTTTTTTTTGTTGTTGTTGTTGTTGTTTTTCACCTTCCACCTTGTTGAATATTGTATATCCTCGACAAACCTCTTTAAATTCTCTCTGTGTCAATAAGAAGAAAACTATCTTATAGGCCATTTGGGGTAAGAATAAAGATATATTCACTAAGAGGCCATAAGGTGGCTCAGCCCACTGCTTGAGCTATCAGGCCCCTAGCGCTGGAATTTTCCTCTGTCTGTGGAATTGGTCCTTGGTACAGTGGTTTTGGAATAGGGTGATCTCTTTCTCAGCTGCCCCCTTGATCACCTATACCCTGAGGATTCCATGATGGGTGATATTTGGATATGTTGATCCAGATATGCAGAGATGCTTCAAAGGGGGTGGGAAACTGCTTACAGTGGTCACAGCTGCAGGCTATGAAATGATTTTCCAGCAGTAATTGAACCCTGAGCCACCATCTTTTAAGCTTTTCTTAGTGACTCTGTTTTATGTTTTGAGAAAAGACTAGGTTGAAGCCTCTCTGCAGAAAGACTGTAGTAGAGGTTTTCTTTCACATGTGGGATTGTTTCATAGAAATATTACCAGTCTGTATTCATCATTCATTATGGACTAGACAATGCTTTGTACTACCTAGTACCAAGAACCACTATTAGCTAGTGACACCCCATTGGTGGTGTGATGCGCCACCGCTGCCACGAAGCACTGGGGAGCGCTACACTGCTTTCAGATCCTTTTCCTAACATCTTATTATGTCATGGTCTGATTGATGAAGATTATTAGTTTTGTGGCTGTGTTTGTTGTCTTCATTTGTTGACTCTTCCACTAGGATTGTGCTGTGTGTTAGTTCAACCCTTACATAGGGTTGATGCAGATTCTCCTTGGCACTCTCTCTTTTTGCTATATTGATGTTCCGGATGATGTAATACTGTGTATTTTTCATCTAGCGATGTATCATGATGTACAGATTACCTTGCTTCTCGCACATACTATATTGCATGTTGTCTGTTATGTTTGTTATAAACTTTAAGAAATCCAGTTAAAAATTAAATAAAAATAAAAAAAGTTTAAAGAAAATACATAAAAATACATAAGAAGATGTTCTCTAATAAAAATAAACAACCCACCCAAAAATATATACGTTAGAGGAGGTTTCCTAACATGTCAGTCACTTGCTTGAAATAAGTGTATCCAAAATGGTTAACATTTCTAAACATCTCTAAATATGGAACTTTTTAATTGGTTTTAGGCCAGGACTTTGCAAACACAAAGTTTCTTGCATAATACATTGAAAATGTAAAATATCAAAGCTTTGAATATTCTACACATGAAAGGGAAAAGTTGCCCAGATTCTGCAAGCCAAAATGCCTCTCTGTATTTTCATTTCTTTTCTCTTGATAATTCCCAGTTATTAATTTTTGACAAGGTGATCATGTTCAGTAGGTTTGGATATCTTATTTTATATACAGTACTTTTCTGTTTTATTTTTGTCTAGTAGGAAGGGAAACAAACTTATGATATACTTGTATGCTGTCTATTCAGCGCATCGACTCATTGTATGTGTACACAGTATATACGGCTGTTTAAAGGGATCCTATCATACAAACACATTTTTTTCTTAGCAACACGTCAGAATAGCCTTAAGAAAGGCTATTCGTCTCCTACCTTTTGTTGTCTTCTCTGTGCCGCCATTCCGTAGGAATCCCCGTTCTTGTCGGTATGCAAATGAGTTCTCTCACAGCACTGGGGGAGGGCCCCAGGACTCAAACAGCACTGGGGGCGTCCCCAATGCTGCCAGAGAACACAGTATTGTAAGCAGCCATTTTCTCGTGGCCTGTGGGCATGCGCAGTCTGCTCTGCCTGAGGCCTAGAAGTCTGAGACCTGCGCCAGAAGAAGAGGATGAAGAGGGAGGCAGTGCTGGAGAGAGTTCTCTCGCAGCGTTGGGGACACCCCCAGTGCTGCGAGAAAACTAATTTGCATACCGACAACAACCGGGATTCCTATGGAACGGTGGCACGGAGAAGACAATGAAAGGTAGGAGACGAATAGCCTTTCTTAAGGCTATTCTGATGTGTTACTAAGAAAAAAATGTGTTTGTATAATAGGATCCGTTTAAGTAAGGTCATGTAGGCTATTATAGTTGTGAATTATTTGAATGAGACTGTAACCCAGTAGGACCTCATTGTGATAGGGATCTGTCCTATACCATTGGAATTTGTCATATGATTGTTCAGCATGGCAATATAACTCCCGTTATAAACTGAAGCCACTCTGTAGATATGAACAGAGCCTAAAATATTTCATTATTGAGTCTTTTAGCCTCACATTAGGCTTTTAGCTTCCAAGGACAAAATGGTTCTTGCAGATCAGCAACTTTTTCTAGAGCTTTGTATTTCTAAATACTGATTGTTTCTTAATTCCATTTTAATTCTTTTATGTGATAATATTTAATTGCTTTGCGGCATACTCCATAATTATATATTGTGCAAGTGTTACATGTTGAAGGTTAGGCTTTCTGGATGCCCTGAAACCCAAGCAACTTTAAATTGAAGATTATAAATATTAAAAGTCAACTGCATGCGGCCCACTGATGTAAAGAAACAAAAAAATATCAACGTTTGGGATGACTGCTGTTTTAATTGGCATCTTTATCCTATTTTCACTTGTTTATTGATGCTGTCAGTGCGTGTGGAGGAAGCTTTGTAGCTTAAAATGGCTTCTTAGGAGAAAAAAGGCGCTCCACTGTGAAGGTTTAATCATTGCTTGTGATCAGCTGCCTCCTCAGATTGAGAGGTTTCCTTGAATTTAATCACAAACTCCCAATTAAAAGGCCTAGGCGAATGTAGCTCATTGTGTATAGACTTATCAACATGTTCTGTGCTTGTTGGGAGAAATATCTACACAAGTTGTACTTTCTTTTTTTTTATTCATTTATTTTTTTTAATTGCCGTTCAGTAGAATTCCTACTTTACCAGATAAACAAACTTGTAGGGACTGCTCATCTGGACTGCGCCCCAGTATGCCCTGACTACATGTCATTGGAAGTATTCTTGGAATGATTCTCTGCTGCTTCAATCAGCACTTAACGTTGTAGACAAAGTTTATGGAAATAATTAACTTCATTCCAGTAGCAGTCAAGTCACAAAGTCAAGACCATGTTGACATTTCTATTGTTTGTATTAAAGTTATCAGAGAACACTCTTTGGAAGCAGCAGAAGTTTTCCTTTTATTCAATACTCTACACTAAATGAAATTTTCCTTTTTTGGTGAGCTTTTATGTTTTCCACTAATTTAGTAAACCATGTTTTCAATAAAAAAATCTTCTTTTAGGCAACGTGATGGCTCGGTGGTTAGCGCTGCTGCCTTGAAACCCTGGGGTTCTGGTTTCAAGGTGGTATCTTCATCCTTTGCTTGCAAATATTTCTTGTGGGTACTCTAGTTTCAGAAACATATTAAGTCTGAAGCATAGTAAGTTCGCTCACAGCACGCACCCATACAAATGAATGGAAGCGGGGGATTAAGCGACCGGCCGCCGGCAAAGCGTACGTGCCAGGTGCTTCCATCCATTTCTATGGGAGCATGCTGTTCGGATCGGCTGATCCGAACAGTGTTCGCTCATCTCTAAGTAACAATTCTTAATTTGGAATGTAGTTGTTCAGGGACAAGGGCGAGTATGCAGAGACATTATTCACTCACAAAGAGCCCCAACATCAAATAAAATAGTAATAGATAACTTGTAGAAATCCACTTTAGGCTTAGAAGGTCATCAATTCCCAAATTCTCACATAACAATACTACTAATGCTATTGGAGGATTAGATTGGAGATTGGAGCTCCTAAAATAACTAGGGAGTTTTAACTTTGCTATCATTACATTTGAAGAAATGCATTTTCAGTTTAATACAGTATTAATTGTAATATTGGTAATGATTGCCAATAAGTGCCCAATATAGGCTAGGTTCACTAGCATGGAAAGAGAGTAATGCCAGTGCTGTTTAGAAACATACATAATATCTTTATTGTTGTAAAACTTTCCAATATACAAACTACAACTGAATCTTTTTCAGCTCCGTTAAGAAGTTGTCTGGGAGTTTTAATCAATGACGTATTTTTAATACCTGTCATTTATATACGATCATTGAGGTTTAACCAAAGACTCCAAACAGTCAAAAGAACAAAGGTGCCATTGCACTGCTGGAAAAACACATTCCATTATTGTTTATCCAGACACAGTGTCAAGCACAGAGGTGTGTCTGTGCGGGGTACTGCAGCTTAGTCCTTTTCAAAACTAAAATAAAGTTGACAATGATATTAATAGGCTATGAATATGGAATGAATGGAACGCTTGTGTGACTAAGTAATGGATTTTCATATATGCAGTGTCTCTATATGGTTTAAAGTGGTTATTCTCCCCCATGTATCCATATTGTTTTGCAAAGGTACCGTTTTGCCTTCTCCCTCTCCCTCTTTCAACTCGATTCTTGTCTCCCCCCTTCTTGTTTGATATATTTGTTTGTCTTCTCCTGCCTTTCCTTGTCCATTTTTGCCTTCTCTCATAATACGTACGGGATGACCTCGACACAAGTCTCTTACTTGAGATGGGGGTGTGGTATAGCACAATCCCATCAAGTGTCACATTCGTTGTTTGCTTTTGGTCCTTCTGCCCTACTGATCTTGTCACCTGAGACATGATGTAAGGTATTACTTTGCTAGCATTTTGTTCTTTTTGTTTATGCCTTATTGTGTAGGTATAAGTCTGCCTTTAATTGTATGTTGGCTTTGTTACATTCATATTTGTTTTACTTTAATACAAAAACTTAATAAACAATGATTAACCCCTTAGTGACCAGCCTGTTTTGGACCCTAATGACCAAGCCAAATTTTGGAAATTTGCCCTGTATGACTTTATCAGTGAATAATTCTGTAACAGTATATTGCATCCAAGCGATTCCGATATTGTTTTTTTGTGACATGTTGTACTTTACTGAGAAGGTAAAATTAGACTGATATAGCTTGTGTAAATTTATTTAAAAAACTCGCAAATGCTGAAAATGTAAAAATTTTTTAAATGTTTTCCATTTTCAGCTGCGATATCTCACATATGCACAATAATACAGGGCAATAAAGTTAGTAGTTATATACTTCTAAATGTTCCTTTTGTGTTTCAAGCATATTTGAAATAAGTTTAGCATATATGAGTAACTTAGACAATTTACAAGTTTATCAAGTTTATAAGGAAATTTTGAGTATGTGATTTTTTTTTTCCTGTACCAAAGAAAGGAATAGGTGGCATAATGACAGACCCTCCCATTAAATGACCCAATTTGGAAAACTAGACCCCTTCAGGTATTCTTTGAGGGGAACAGTGAGCATTTTGATCAAACAAATATTGTTTTGCAAGAATTATTACAAATGATGAAAAAAGATACATTTTCATTTTCTTCAAATATGTGTCATTTTAAAGCTAGTTTTTTTTGCACACAACACATCAAAAAGAAGAAACACACCCCAAAATATATCACCCCACTTCTCCTGTGTTAAAAAATGTACACTTTGTGGCCTTAGTCCTATGTACGCATATACGGTAGGGCCCAAGAGGTAGGGAGGGCCAATTGGATTTCAAAACACAAATTTTGCTTGCAGATATTTTAGGCCCTTTGCACATTTGAACAAGATTTGAGTTACCAAAGCAATTGAAACCCCCCATAAATGACACCATTTTATAAACTACACCCCTTAAGGTATTCATTGAGGGGTATAGTGAGTACTTTGACCCCATAAGTTTTGAGAAAATTTGCATCAAACAAGAAATGTAATTAATCCTATGTACGGACACACAGTAGGGCCCAAAAAGAAGGGAGCACCAACTGTATATCAAGACACAATTTTTTCTTCTAAATGTTTCAGGCCCATTGCGCATTCAAACAATGTTTGAGTTACCAAAACATTTGAAAACCCCAATAAATGACACCATTTTATAAACTAGACCCCTTGAGGTATTCATTGAGGGGTATAGTGAGCATTTTGACCCCATAGGTTTTAAAAGAATTTGTGTCAAACAAAAAATTCACATATTATTATTATTATTTTTTTTTTTACTGAAGAGTCATTTTAAAGGCAGTTTTTTTGCACACAGGGCAAGAAAATGAAGAAAAACACCTCAAAATAGATGACCCCATATCTCCAGTGTTCAAAAATGTACACTTTGTGGCCTTAATCCTATGTACGGACGCACGGTAGGGCCCAAAAAGATGGGAGCACCAACTGGATTTCAAGACACAAATTTTGCTTGCAGATATTTTAGGCCCATTGCACATTCAAACAAGATTTGAGTTACCAAAACAATTGAAAACCCCTATAAATGACCCCATTTTATAAACTAGACCCCTTAAGATATTCATTGAGGGGTATAGTGAGTATTTTGACCCTGTAGCCGTTTCACAGATTTTACTAACCTTGGAATGTGTAGGTTAAAAATTACTAAAATGTCCCTTTATCCCCAAAGTTTCATTTTTACAATGGGTCAAAAGAGAAAAAGCCCCCCACAGTTTGTTACACAATTTCTCCTGAACACAGCAATACCCCATATGTGGTCAAAATCTGCTGTATGGATACATGGTGGGGCTCAGAATGGAAAGAGCGCTATTTGGGTTTTGGAGGGTGGATTTTGCTGGAATAGTTTTCAGGTGCCATGTCGCATTTGCTGAGCCCCTAAAGTATCAATACAATTGAAATCCCTCAAATGTGACCCCATTTTAAAAACTACACCCATTAAAGAATGTATCAAGGCGTATTATCATTTTGAGCCTAAAAATGCTTCCCAAAAATTAATGTACAAAATGAAAATTTTAATTTTTAATGCCATTTCAGTGCCCAATATGTTGCACCCACTTTGTGTTGTCAGAGACCTGCACTCCTAAAATTATTAAGGGGCCATCCTGAGGGGTAAAAAAATTATATATGTGGGTGTAAACTGCTGCTTGGGCACACAGCAGGGCTCAGAAGGGAAGGAGCACTGCGCTTTTTAGCTTTTTGGGTACAGAGTTAGAGGGACTTTCTGGGTGCCATGATGTTTTGGCAGAGCCCTGGAGGTGACAGAAAACTGGAATTCCCCGAGAAGTGACCCCATTTTGTAAGGGCAATTTTAGGGTCTCTGCAAATGTGACATGGTGTCCAAACATCGATAATCCAAATTTGCACTCCAAAAGCACATATCACTCCTTCACATCTGCTGTGTACGCAAATGGGGGTGTATGCCCACATGTATGACACTGGTGTACCCCGGATAACGGACTTAAAGGGGTATTCCCACGTCACATACTCACCAGTCTTCGTTGCTGTAAATACTTCTTTCTTCCGGCTTTGTTGCGTCATTGGTGGGCGGGGTTACATATGCAAAGCCAGCGGCTAGAAGTCGTCGCTTCTATGCCGCTGGCCCTGTGTGCATGCTCATAGACCAGTCTAGCCTTCACAATGCGAATACAGACCCGGCATCCGCCTCTCTCTATTACAGCGGATGCCGGGTCTGTATTTGCATTGTGAAGGCTAGACTGGTCTCGCCATCTATGAGCGAGCACGCAGGGCCAGCGGCATCTCGCCGCTGGCTTTGCATATGTGAATACAGACCCGGCATCCGCTGTAATAGAGAGGCAGATGCCGGGGAGTGTAGACGCCAGCACAGATGTCTGCAACATCGCTATGCTCCTGCCCTGCATGAAGCCAGCAGCGGCAGGAGCGATGCTGTTATTCCGCTCCTCCGCCCCACCCCCGGAATGGCAGCATCGCTCCTGCAGCTGCTGGCTTCATGCAGGGCAGGAGCATAGCGATGTTGCAGGCATCTGTGCTGGCATCTACACTCCCCAACATCCGCCTCTCTATTACAGCGGATGCCGGGTCTGTATTGGCGGCCCCTTCCCCCCAAAGGGTAAACTACCCCCCCTCCAGGCTCGCTCCCATGCACTTAGCCCCTCCTCTCTCCCCCCTCAGAGTAGCCAAGTCAAGGGATGTGTCAAAAAAAAAAAAATGAATAAAGTAAGATAGTGGACAAACAAAGCAGTTTTTCTGAAGCAGTGTATTTAGGAAAAGTCTTACATTCACATTAACAAGCAGTATAGATAGGATCCTTGTGACGGGACAACCCCTTTAATGCCATATGTGGGTAGAATCGGCTGTTTGGGCATAGTCGGGCACAGACGGGAAGGAGCACTATTTTGGTTTTTGGAACACAGTTTGGTTTTTGGACGTCACTTTTGCAAAGACATGTAACACCATTTTGGACAACAGTCCACTGATGGGATTTATCAAGTGGCGTCACAAGCTGTAATAGTTATTTGAAGATTCCAATAGGCTTGGACTTGAATGGCTTGAACAGAATACCGAACGCATTAAAAAATGGTTAGCAAAGACACTGGTCCGTGGGTTTTCCACGTGGTGTCCGTACGAATCATGCGGAGAGAAAAGTGCTGCTCGACTTTCCTGGGTCCCCTTCCTTAGGTCACTGATTGGCTTAGGCGGCAATGTGAATGCTTATGCTAATCAGTGGAAGGGATGCGGGACACACAGCTGGCACAGACTTCCAGGAAAAGAAGACAGTCGAGCAGGCAGATGAATTTTCATCTCTCGACTATGCCTTCTAATATGAGGCCAAGGGGATATAAGGGGAGAGTGGATAACGGAGGGGTACAAAGAGAGTGAGTGCAGGCAGATGAATCATAGGGAATGTAGTTTGTCCACAGATTCACTGCATGTAAATAACAGTGATAAAAGGAGTGTCAAGTAATGGCTCCCTAAGGGATGCATAGTTATTAATAAGTAGACAGCGTAAAGTTAGAAACGTAGTCTGAAACTCTGCCAGATTTCTCACAGTGTCTGAGGCTGAATAATAAAACTGTCACAACTTTAGACTGTCTAGTTAAAGTTTATTCCACCTATTAGTTGGTTTTTCCAGCTAAGCCAAACCCCTTTTGCTGCTAGTCGGAAAAATTATTGAAAACTTAAAGGGGCTCTATCATTGGGAAAAGTCATTTTTAACTAATCACATCCTTGCATAGCCTTTAAACAGGCTATTTCACACCTACCTTTTGTATGTTAATTCCCTCAGTCTTTGAATGAGCCCTTTTTTATTCAAATGCTAATTAGTGATCATCGGAAGTGTCAGCGAGAACAATCTGCTGAAAGCAGGGAGATGAGTTATCATCAGCAGCAACAGGCTGTGCTGTACATATAGCGCGAGAGTGCTCGCTGAGACTTCCGGTGCTCATTGCTGGCTAATATGCTAATAATATAATGTCAAAAGTTGCTTTGTGAAACCAAGAAATGTCTTTTATAAGGAAGCAAATGGGTTAACTGCAATTCAGAGCAAAGGCTCGATTTGTTACTATAGGAGAATCTTTAGTGCTAAAATCCCCTGTTGACCTGCTTAGATTAATCTCTCCAATGTTAGTTATTTTTCAATCCCTTTTCTTAAGATAGCTAAAATTCTGAAGCATTTTATGGAGACATGTGCTGCCTCCAGTTGCAAAAGCAATGTGGTGCTCCAAAAAGAGCTTATAACATGGAATCGTAGTGTGTCCTATGTTGGATGTGTGTCTTATTAGTAAACAATTCGTTCCTCATGATAAAGCATTGCTTAGTGTTTTTAATTTTAACATAATTTTGTAAAATGTATTTTTTGGTAATTGGTTGTTTGCTCTTTGGCTTATCTGGACATTGATAAGATTACCGTACCAAAGGGTCTGTATGATACTGTAGAATCTGTTGAATCTGGTACTTCTAAATGATAGCACCAGTAAAAATCTTTACAGTTTTCTGATATAGGTCAAAGCATAAATATTAATATGCCATCAATATTAATATGTCAATTATATTTTTCCAACAGTATACTACTGCTACATAAAAAGTGTATTCCTCCTTCTTTTCTTAAACCAAAAAATTACATATATGTAGACTCCTCATTCAGTTCGAATTGTGACATTCTTAGGCTGCATTCACACGGAGTAAACGCTGGCGTTTTTTGTGTGTTTTTTGCACATAGCGCCGCGTTTACGCCGCGTAGCGTCGCGTTAACGCCGCGTATACGCCGCGTTAACGCCGCGCTATTTAACGGTGGCGTTGCCCGGCGTTAACGCGGCGTATACGCGGCGTTAACGCGACGCTACGCGGCGTAAACGCGGCGCTATGTGCAAAAAACACACAAAAAACGCCAGCGTTTACTCCGTGTGAATGCAGCCTTAGGCTTTTGACCTCTAGCTGTTTTTAAAGGGATCCTATCACTCAGACATGATTTTTTCTAAGTACGACGTCGGAATAGCCTTAAGAAAGGCTATTCTTCTCCTACCTTTCGTCGGCTTCTCTGCGCCGCTGAATACTGTGCAAGCGGCCATTTTCCCGTGGTCTGTGGGCATACGCAGTCTGCTCTGCCTAAGGCCCAAGGCTTAGAAGTTACAAGCCACCGCTGGAAGAAGACGCTGAAGAGGACGCTGCTGACTAGATGGAGGCGGCGCTGGAGTGAGTTCTCTCACAGCATTGGGGATGGCCCCAGTGCTGTCTGAGCGCTGGGGCCTGCCCCCAGTGCTGCGAGACAGCTAATTTGCATACCGAGAAAAAACGGGATTGTAGGTGAACGGCGGTGCGGAGAAACCGCCGAAAGGTAGGAGAGGAATAGCCTTTCTTAAGGCTATTCCAACGTTGTACTTAGAAAAAATCATGTCTGAGTGATAGGATCCCTTTCATAATGTACCTGCCACTTATACGTTAAATAAGGATTTGAAAAAAAAGAAAAAAAGTACATTGGAACTTCTTTGAGATGATGATCAATTGCTTTAAAAAGTTGTTTTACAATAATAATAACTTTATTTATATAGTGCCAACATATTGCGTAGCACTTTACAAATCAGAGGACACATGAACAGACAATATGAGAAGTTACAATGTGACAAAGAGATGAACATATCAAACATTAGGAGTGGGGGCCCTGCTCATAAGAGCTTACATTCTATGAGGAGATAGGGGGATACAAGGGGACAGAGGGCTTGTATGCTACAATGGTCCATCCATATTTTAACAGAAAAGGCTGTGTAACTGAAGCTGTATGAACCCGCCACCAGCCACTATCTGAATAAACAGATTTCTAAGTGCATGGAGTGCAGTGTAACTTCTAGATGGACAGGATCTGAGGAACAGAGGAGGAAGGATAAAAAAAGAGTTATTGTTCTACACATCTGCAAGGGAGTGGTCTGCTCCAAAAAGATGTGTAGTATGGAAAATGAAAAATCATCACAGAAAATGTAATATAAAAAAACAAAAAACTTGATAGTCTTCAGTAGTTGATACCTTTTTTAATGGGTAACTAGTAGAGATGAGTGAACAGCGTTCGATCGGATATCAGGCTGTTCGAGATGTTCGATTCCAGTCGAACACCAGGTGGCAAACTCACTAAAAATTCAATTCCCCTCCCACCTTCCCTGGCACTTTTTTTTGCACCAATAACTGCGCAGGGGAAGTAGGACAGGAACTACCACAACAGAAGCATCGGAAAAAAAAAATCGGAAAAAGTAATTGTCTGGCTAATTCAGGTGACCTCTAATTTATACGAACAGTGGATTTAATATCCGGTTCATATGAGACTGTGAACTAGGTGACTGTGAGACAGGGATAGATGTACAGGTGGGGTTAGCTAGGGATTACCTTTATTTAGGTGAAAATGTCACTCACCCAGCTCTTTGGGGCTCTATCTGGTCGGGATCCCTGTCAGTTTGCGATATGTGTGAGCTGACTTTTTCCCTTTAGAAATGCATTGACCAGCGTTAATTGGCCGAATGCCATACAGAGTACAGCATTCGGCCAATCAACGCTGGTTCTGCCGGAGGCTCGTCTGTGAGGAGGCAGAGTCTAAGACTGGACTAGAATGGAGACTGCTGTGGACCGATCTTAGACTCCGCCTCCTCCGGCAGAACCAGCGTTGATTGGCCGAATGCTGTACTCTGTATGGCATTTGGCCAATCAATGCTGGTCAATGCATTCCTATGCCGAGATGTAGCAATGCTGGCCGTGTGCTCAGCTCAGATACACCAGAGATGCAGCCGAGCTGAGCTCACGGCCAGTTCTGCTACAACGGAGATGAAGCAGTGCTGGCTGTGCGCTCCGTTCGGCTACTCCGGAGATGTAGCAGAGCTGAGTGTGTGCTGAACCCTGTTGCACACTCAGCTCTGCTGAGATGCAGCAGAGATGAGTGTGCAGCAGGGTTCAGCACATCTCTGATGCAGCAGAGCTGAGTGTACAGCAGTGTTCAGCGCACACTCAGCTCTGCTACATCTTTGATGCAGCAGAGATGAGTGTGCAGCAGGGTTCAGCGCATCTCTGATGCAGCAGAGCTGAGTGTGCAGCAGGGTTCAGCACACACTCAGCTCTGCTACATCTCTGATGCAGCAGACTTAGTGTGCGGTAGGGTTCAGCACATCTCTGATGCAGCAGAGCTGAGTGTGCAGCAGGGTTCACATCTCCGGTGTAGCAGTGCTGGCCGTGCGCTCAGCTCGGCTGCATCTCCGGTGTAGCCAAGCTGGGCGCACGGCCAGCACTGCTACATCTCGGCATAGGAATGCATTGACCAGCATTGATTGGCCAAATGCCGTAAAGAGTACAGCATTCGGCCAATCAACGCTGGTTCTGCTGGAGGCTCATCTGTGAGGAGGCGGAGTCTAAGATCGGACCAGAATGGAGACTGCTGTGGACCGATCTTAGACTCTGCCTCCTCCGGCAGAACCAGCGTTGATTGGCCGAATGCTGTACTCTGTATGGCATTCGGCCAATCAACGCTGGTCAATGCATTCCTATGGAAAAAGTCAGCTCATGCATATCACAAGCTGACAGGGATCCCGACGTAATACAGTGAATTGGGCTTGTTAGATGCCCCCTGGCATGCTTCCCCTGCTGTCCCAGTTGCATACCAGGGTGTTGGCATCATTTCCTGGGGTGTCATAGTGGACTTGGTGTCCCTCCTGAGTCGAATAGTGATTTCCCCCTTAATGAGTATTTTTTCCCCATAGACTATAATGGTTTTCGATATTCGATCGAACAGTCGAGTATTGAGCGGCTACTCGAATCGAATTTCGAACTTCGAACATTTCACTGATCGCTCATCTCTACTAACTAATAATGATGACAGATTACAAGTTTTTGAGGCTCTCGGCCTCTTCCTCAGGTATATTTAAAAAGAATTTCTGAAGGATGCATGTTTATGTAAAAAGAGACACTTACATAAATATGCATCCTTCAGAAATTGTTTTTAAATATACCTGTGGAAGACTCCGAGAGCCGCAAAAGCTTGTAATCTGTCATGATTATTAGGTAGCCATTAAAAAAGGTATCAACTACTCAAGACTCTCAAGTTTTTTGTTATATACAAATATAATACCCACTGGCTAACACGGTACAAATATATATGTTTTCCCTACACAGGAAATGTAGTGTAAGTAAGGAGGTAGTCTTCCCAATAAGGTGTTTTTTTGCAGAGGGTTCGCTGTATCTATATTTTGTGGCACCTACTTGCCAAAGCCCTAAAGGAAACTGGATCAGTTAATTTCCTGAAATTCTGGATACCTGAAGGAAAAATGAAGTTACTGCATCTTATTCAGTTACTTTCTTTTGGTCTATTTACCTCAGATAATCTTTCAAGCTGTAGGAAAGATCCACACTGACAGTTTCAGCAATTACCATTGCAAAGCTGACGTTTTGTCAGGTTTGTAACACACATTGAATATTTAATAATTGTTAAGTCCTGACAGACTACTTTTTTTCTTTCTGTGTTTGGATGGGATGGAGGTTTAAATGTGTGTTTAAAAATGAGAGCTCAGAATATGAATTGCTCACTTGCTTTTTTTTTCTGTTTTTTTTTTTTCCTCCACATTTCAGTGAGCGGTTCTTCGTAAGGTTAAATAGAAATGGACTGCCAAAATCTCCGGAGAAGACCGAAAGATATAGTTCTGTTTTTGTTGTAAGTATTCGAAATCTGTGATATTATTTGTTCTCTGTTTTGGAATGGTACTGAAGCCATAACTTCACATATATTATGGTTTATCAAAATATCTATTGGAACTTTGTGCTAGAATCCATATATTCCGTTATTGGATAGAATATATGATTATGCTCATGGGCAATCCCTTTAAATATCCCTTTTGTTATATGATTATACTTAGCGGACCACAATAATAGGACAACAATGGCATATTACTAGGATTTGCCTTCAATTCATGATGAATTGGGGTCCAACTTTTTTTATTTTCAACTTTTTAGCTTTTGTATTTTTTCTTTTTTTAAGTTTGTAACCTATCCTAAATCGTAAAAAAAAAAATACCATTGCTTTTGTAAAGGGATAATATATATCTTGAGAGAAATCATTTGACCTGGTTTAGTTGCTGTTATTATTTTATTTGCTGTATTAATAAATGCATTGCAGAAGTCATCTTTTGAGGTTGTGGAATTATTTGTAGAATAAAATGTCCAAGCCCAATGTGTTACTGTTGTTTCAGTTTACAATATGCCTTTAATTCTAGGATTTGAGCTCAAGTGACCTTCGGAAAGATATTTTCATCACTGTACACATAATCAGAATTGGTAAGAAATTTCAGTCTTTCCGCACTTTGCTGCTAAGGCTTCTATTTTACTGTTAAAATATTGTGACAGATTACATATCAATTTTAGAGCTTTTCTAGTTTTCTAAGAATAAACTATCTGAAATTGCTCACCTGAAAAGCGTGTTTTGACCCCTGGTGCTATGAAATGCACAAAATCTGCCTTAAATTTGTTTTTCTTTTTAGCAAGGCAGTAGTTTGTGTGAATTGTGGAAAGGGCATAGCCATTAATGTAGGGCACATTTATAGCTCTGATGATAGGCAGCCAATGCAAACTGAATCCAAAGGAGCACACTGTTCTAGAGATTATTGTGGAACCACCAACACCTCCATCCCCATTCACAATTTCTCCTCATAATAATAATAATAATAATAATAATAATAATAATAATAAATTTTATTTATATAGCGCCAACATATTCCGCAGCACTGTACAATTTGTAGAATAGAAATGGTAAAGCTGATCTGTTAGATTAATATACTGTCCTTTGTAAACATAGCAAAATACACAGTTACACAGTAAATTAGTAGATGAGGTTGAATGAATACACAAGTCCATCAAATCCAACATATAACCTTAAAGTGTTGATCCAGAAAAAGCCAAAAAAAAAAAAAAAAAATCCATTAGTCCCATGCCAAATAACCCATGTCAAAGGGGAAAAAAAATCCTATCTGTCTCCGAAACCAGCCATTGGTATTAAAACCCATAACCTGTAATATTTTTCCATTCAAGAAATGCAGCTAGGCTCTTTTTAAGCTTGTGCAATAAGTTCACCATCACAACACCCTGCAGCAACGCGTTCTATAGTTTCACTACTCTTACAGTAAAGAATCTCCATTCTGGTGTAATTTTCTTTCCTATAGGCATAGATGATGTCCCCTTCTCACTATCACAGGCCTAGGTGTAAAAAGACTATTAGAAAGGTCTTTATACTGTCCCTTCATATATCTATACATTGTGATAAGATTTACTCATAGCTATCTTTTTCTAAATTGAATAGCCTCAAGTCTTTTAATTTGTCTCTGTACTCCTATCCACTCACTCTTGGTTACCCTTCTCTGGACTCTGTCTAGTTCAATTATGTTCTTGTCTACTGGGACCCAAAATTGCACACAATAGTCTGTGTGGCTGTACTAATGATTTGTGTAGAGACAGAACTATGTTCTTGTCATGAGCATGTATGTTTCTTTTTTAGCAATCCATAATTTTCTTTGCCTTCACATAGCTGCCTGGTACTGGTTGCTGAAGGAAAGCTGCTCACCATAATACCCACGTTTTTAAGTATCAAGTATATAAACTTTATCAAAGCTTCATATAGAAAGTGCAATACAATGGGATGATAGCACAAAAGTCATGCATGGGGATAGGTGATCAAGTGGTTACAAAGTAGGTCAAGGCTTCCTTGCCAGGACTTGATATGTGCAATAATTGTCATAAATTGTAGGTCAGTGATTTCCATTTGGCAACAATAATGTCCAGTTTTTTTTTCAGTGATAGTCATACCCAATAATTTTACTATTAAGTACATAATCATACATTTTAGTTTTTTGACAATAATGCATAACCTTACATTTGTCTATATTAAACTTCATTTGCCGAGTCTCCACCCATGTTTCCAGCTTCCTTAGATCCCCTGTAATATTCTACTATCCTCCTCAGTGTTAATTATTTTACGGAGTTTAGTATTAACTTTAAATATGTAAATCCTGCTCTGTATACACTCTACCGGGTCATTTATAAACATATTAACCCCTACCCGCACCAGGACGAACATGTTCGTACTGGTGCACTTGACTAAGTATGGCGGCCACCCTGAAGCAGAAAGGCTCTACTAGCTGCAAGAACCTGGCAGCATTGCCTGCGATCAGAAATGACTATGATCACGGGCATTTAACCACTCAGATGTCGTGGTCAAATGAGACCATGGCACCTGAGTGGTTACTTTCACTTTCCCTATTAGAATCAGTAACTGGATGACCCACCACTGTGACCGTGGTGTGATCACGGCGCATTTTTGACAATTTACTTCACAAAAAAAACTGAATAAAAAGTAGTAAATACATCATACATTCCCCCACATGGGATCAATAAGAACTGCATATTAACCCGCAAAAAGAAAAAAAAAAAGACAATTTACAAAGCTCCATCAACTGAAATATAAAAAAATAAAAGTTACAAGTGTCAGAGTATGATGATTCAAAGAATTTTTTTTTCTTCAAAATTTAGAATTCTTGTATTAAAACTAGGGTTGAGCGATCGTGTTCGGAAAAAATTGGATTCCGATCGGCGATCGAGAAAATTTCACGATCGCGATCGGAATTCCGAACACAATCTTTTTAGGTGGGATCGAGATCGGTAGTATTTCCCACAATGCCTTCACACTGAGTATATAGGGTATACTCAGTGTGAAGGCTCCGCTGCAGTTCCATAGGAATGAATGGAAGCAGCCGGCACACAGCCTTAACCCCCTGCGCGCCGGCTGTCTCCATTCATTCTAATGGGAGACTAAAGTAGCATCTCTAGTAGCTACTTACCTCCAGAGATGGCTGCTCCGCTGCTGTTCGCCTCGCTGCCGCTACAGCTGCAGTCTTCTTCGCCTCACTGCCCCCTCCCTGCCAGGTTAGGAGAGTGTGTGTGGGTTAGGAGAGTGTGGGCGGGTACAGGGCGGGGAGATGTGACGTCTCCCCTCCCAGTACCCGCCCACACTCTCCTAACCCGCCCACACTCTCCTAACCTGGCAGGGAGGGGGCAGCGAAGGGAGAAGAAGACTGCAGCTGGAGCGGCAGCGAGGCGAAGAACAGCGGAGCAGCCATCTCTGGAGGTAAGTGGACACCAGGAGGGACTAAGTAGCCAGAGGATTAAAAAAAAAAAAATCATTTTGTGACTTTCCAGTGACGTCTCTGAGTAATCGTTCACATTTCAATTCCATTTCTCTTTCGTCTGGACCGCCATGGCAACTTCTTTCAGTTGCTGTAAAATTTACAGCACAGACATCGTTGGTTCCTCACTTTTCCTGGCACCTGCCTACATTGTGCTTACCTGCACACCCATCCTGCTGCTACTCCAATTATAAAATATGTAATATAACCCCCCATAATGAATAATGCCCACAAGTGCATCTTTAAATTAATAACTTCCCTGTGCACCCCCTTTAAAAAATGCCCCTTATTAATATTGCCCCTGGTAATTCCTAATTAAAAGGTAAAAAAAAATATTAGTGGGGTTCCTTACCCGGAACCCCCAGGATCAGCTGTTTGAATGGATCATGGTACCTGTGTAAGCACCATGACCTCTTCTCTGTTTATATAGTATCATACATTTCATAGCGGCCATGTAATGTAACTACAGCCTCGTCCTATACACATCTATGTGACAAGGCTGGAATTATATCTCACAGTCACTATAAACAGACAGCATGAGTTATACACAGGCACCATAGCCCCATCATACAGCTGATCAGTGGGGAGTCACTGATATCTTATTGATTTACTCTGAGAATAGATCATCAATAAACACGAGGTGGAAAATTCCTTAAGGCCGGGCTGCACCTGGCGTAGGTGTCGTGGTGTGACCACGCTGTAAACGCCGCAGTTCCTGCAAAGTATTCTAGTGAATTCCATCCACATAGTGCAGAAAAATATGCGCAGTGGACATGCTGCGCTTTAGAAAACTGTTGTGGTTTTGGAAATCATAGCATGTCAGTTGTACCTACAAAAATGCTGGTGGTTTCCCTATAGGTATAATGGAAGCAGAAAGTCTGCAGACCTCCTGTGAAAAGTGCTGCATGTAAAACCGTGATGTGGTACTGACACGTTTTTCCTGAAGCGTGCTACGTGGGGTCTTGGCCTTAATAAAGCCCAAGTGCCACCTTAATTAAATGAATTGCCCCCTTATATTATGCCCCTGATCCACCCTGACATAAATACTGCACCCCTAATGACCCCTTTATATAAGTGATGTCCACTAATGGCCTCTAAGGCCCGGTTCTCATCTGCGTTCAGTATTCCGTTCAGGGAGTCTGTATGGGAACCCCCCAAATGGAATATCGAATGCATTAAAAAGCAGTGAGCAATGATAGCACATGGACCCCATAGACTATAATGGGGTCCGTGTGTTTTCTGTGTGGTGTGCGCACAAATCATGCAAGCAGCATTTTTCTCTTGTGTTTTGTGGGGGTTCCAACAGTTGGGTTGTCTTGTGGATGATTAATAAATGGGTGAGATGGGAAAACACTTTGAGGTACTATTACCTCATGGATGTCTGGTGCTTAAGGACCAATGAGGTAATAGTACCTCATGGATGTAAACAATCCCCACAGCGCAGTGCGGGCGTTCTTGGAGCGGGTGTTAGTTGTATCTGACACCAAACACCCTGCTCCATCCCCCCTCCATCGGACATGAGTGCCGATTTTGGGTTTTAACCTGTTGATTGCCGTGATCAAACATGATCACGGCAAACAACGGGTTGCCCGATCTTGTGGGGGTCCCCGGCACCCCCCGCTGCGAGATCGGGGGGTGCTGGTAGCCCTACTATGTAGCCAGGGGTCTGTTTAGTGACCCCTGGCAGCCCTGAGCCCCACTTACCTCTTGTATCCTGGCCGGGATCTCCTGCATCTGAGCTGTCCCGTCCGTACGACTCACTTCCTGTTTCTAGAGTGAGACGTGCAGGCTCTTACTGCAGCCTGTGTCTCACTCTATACTAGAGGATCAGTGATGCAATCATCACTGATCTAAGTGTCCCATAGGGACACATGAAAAAGTTAAAAAAAAAAAAAAAAAAAGTGGAAAAAAAATAGTGTTTGCAAACAATTAATAAAGTTATAAAGCCCCCAAAACCCTTTTTTTCTATAGAAAATGAATTATATTTAAAAAAAACACCTAAAAATTAATAAAAACAATACATATTTGGTATTGCCACGTCCGTAACAATCTGTACAATAAAACTGAAACAATATTTAATGTACACGGTAAATGACGGGAAAAAAAACCGGAAAAAACCCGCTGGAAGTAGTGATTTTTTGCTATCTCACCTTACAGAATGTGCTATAAAAAGTGATCAAAAAGTCAAATGCACCTCACAACAGTACCAATAAAAAGCACACATTGTCCCGCAAAAAATAAGCCCCCAACCAACACTGTCAACCAGAAAATAAAAATGTTACGCCTCTGCAAAAATGGCGATGCAAAAAACATTGATTTATGTCTCCAAATGTGTTTTTATTCTGCAGAATTAGTATTGCATAAAAAAAAATAATATAAATGAGGTATCGCCGTAACCGTACCGACCTGCAGAATAAAGATAATATGTTACTTATACTGTATGCTGCATGGCGAAAAATTTAAAAGGTAAAACGCAATACCGGAATTGATTTTTCTTTTTTTTTTTTTAATCCAGCAAAAAAAAGAGTTAATGAAATGTATTCAGTAAGTTGTAGGCACCCAAAAATGGTGTCATTACAAAATACATCGCATCCCGCAAACAACAAGCCCTTAAATGGCCACGTCACCAGAAAAATAAAGAAAATATAGCATCTAGTAATGCAAGAACAAAAGCCCGCAAATATCGCCAAATTATTAGAACTCAACTGGCTGCGTCAGGAAGGGAATATATAAGCGGTGCGAGCGGATATCAGGGGACACCCCATGTTTACAGCTTATGAGTGAAAAGACACCAGAAGTGACCCCCAGAGTGACTCCCCCAATCATAGGAGCTACTGGGACATAGTAGGGAATGTGGTGTTCCCAATGTCCTCTGCACGGCTTATATATTCCCTCTTCGCCATCCACAGTGCAGTCACGTCCGGGATACTAATACTCACTACACCCCCTGATAAATTTTTTGAGGGGTGCAGTTTTCAAACTGGGGTCACTCCTTTGGGGAATCCACTTTTCCGGTACCCTACAGGCTCTACAAACATGACATGGCGTCCGGATACCAAACATCAGAATCTGTGCTCCAAAAGCCGCATCGCACTCCTTCCCTTCTGCGCCCTGCTGTGTGCCCAAGCAGCAGTTTACACCCACATATATAATTTTTAGACCCTCGGGATTGCCCACTTAATAGTTTTAGGAGTGCAGGTCTCTGACAACACAAAGTGGGTGCAATGTAGTGGACACCAAAATGGCATATTTCTTGAAAAATTAAAATTTTCATTTTGTACATTAATTTTTGGGAAGCATTTTTAGGCTCAAAATGATAATACCCCTTGATTCATTCCTTGACGGGTGTAGTTTCTAAAATGGGGTCACTTTTGAGGGGTTTCCATTGTATTGGTACTTTAGGGGCTGTGCAAATGCGACATGGCACCAGAAAACTGCCTTCAAAAGCCAAATAGCCCTCTTTCCATTCTGAGCCCCGCCATGTACCCATACAGCAGATTATGGCCACATATGGGGTATTGCCATGTTCAGGAGAAATTGTGTAACAAACTCTGGGGGGCTTTTAATTCTCTAACTACTTGCAAAAATTAAAAATATGGCGCTAAATGGACAATTTATTGGAAATAAAGTAATTCTTCATTTTCACATCTCAATGGTAAAAAAATCTGTGAAACACCTGTAGGGTCCAAGTGCTCACTAAACCCCTTGATAAATTCCTTTGGGGGGTCTAGTTTTCAAAATTGGGTCATTTGGGGGGGGGGGTTCCACTGTTCTAGCACTTCAGGGGCTCTCCAAATGCAACATGGTGCCTGAAACAGATTTTAGCTAAATTTTCCCTCCAAAATCCCAATAGCGATCCTTCCGCTCTGGACCTCACAGCGTGCCCATACATCACTTTACATCCACATATGGGGCATTTCTGTAGTTGGGACAAAATGCGTAACAATTTGTGGGGTGCATTTTCTCTTTTATCCCCTTGTGGAAATGCAAAATTTGGGGTTAAAGCAACATTTTATAACAAAAAATGTCACTTTTCCTTTTATTGGGCCAATTCTGTTACACTCCTGTAGGGTCAAAGGGCTCACTATACCCCTTGGTAAATTCCTTGAGGGGTATAGTTTCCAAAATGGGGTGACATTTTGGGGGTTTCCACTGTTTTGGCACATTGGGGGCTCTGCAAACGGGACATGGTGCCTGAAAAGTATAGTAGCAAAATCTGGCCTACAAAATCCAATTAGCGCTCCATCCGCTCTGAGAGCGACCGTGTGCCCGTACATTAGGGTACCAGCACATATTGGGTATTGTCGTGTTCGGGAGAAATTTTGTAACAAAATTTGGGGTGCAGTTTTTCCTTTAACCCCTTGTGCAGATGAAAAATTTGGGGCTACAGTGACATTTTATTATAAAAAAAAGTAATTTTTCATTTTCACATCTCAACGGTAAAAAAAATCTGTGAAACACCTGTAGGGTCCAAGGGCTCACTATACCCCTTGATAAATTCCTTGAGGGGTCTAGTTTCCAAAATGGGGTGACATTTTGGGGGTTTCCACTGTTTTGGCACCTTGGGGGCTTTGCAAACGGGACATGGTGCCTGAAAAATATTCTAGCTAAATCTGGCCTACAAAATCCAATTAGCGCTCCATACGCTCTGAGAGCGACCGTGTGCCCGTACATTAGGGTACCAGCACATATGGGGTATTATCATGTTCGGGAGAAATTGTGTAACAAAATGTGCGTGCAGTTTCTCCATTAACCCTTAGTAAATGTGTAAATTCTAGGGCTAAATAAATATATTAGTGACAGAAATTGAAAAATGTAAATTTGACCTCCATTTTGTTGTAATTGCTGTGAAATGCTGAAAGGGTTAAGAAACTTTCTAACTGCTGTTTTGGATTCTTTCAGGAGTGCAGTTTTCAGAATGGGGTGACTTATGGGGGGTTTTATTAGAGAGGCCTTTCAAGTACCCTTCAGAACTGAACTGGTCCCTTGAAAAATGTGTTTTGGAAATTTTCTTGAAAATTTGGAAAATTACTGCTTGACTTGTAAGCCTTATAATATCTGAAAAAAATGAAAGGGTGATTAAAATTTGATTGCCACATAAATCAGAGACATGGTTAATTATATTTATGAAAAAATTTGGGTAGTATGGATTTCTATTTGAAAGGCTTGCAATTTCAAAGTTTGAAAACTGCATTTTTGTCAAAATTTTCACCAAATTTCCTATTTTTTCATAATTAAAGACAAAATATATCGACTAAAATTTACTACTGACATGAAGTACAATGTGTTACGAAAAAACAATCTCAGAATCACTTGTGTAAGTTAAAGCGTCTCAAAGTTATTGCCATTTAAAGTGACACATGTCAGTTTTGAAAAAAGAGGCCTGGTCCTCAAGTCACTTTTGAGCTGTGTCTCTATAGGGTTAAAGTAATACCTTTCCAATCTCTCCATTGCAAGAGAAAATTTCTGATCTGTAGTTTTTACAACAAATGGTTAGTCTGTTTCTTTTCCTGGTTCAATGCAATGTTTTGCTCTTTCTTACAAATTCTGTTTGTCTGTAAGGTCGTATGGGAGCTGGTGAGAAGAAGAACTCTTCTAATGTGCAATATCGTCGACCTTTTGGTTGTGCCGCTCTTAGCATTGCTGACCTCTTAACAGGAGAGTCAAAAGATGACCTCATTTTAAAGGTTTATATGTAAGTTCTCTGTGTTCCTGCTTGTTTTGTGCATTGTATGATTTGTAAAGCATTGTGTGTCCAGATGCACAGAAGCATTCTATATAACCATCTCTGTATTTGATCATTTTGTTATAGAATATAAAGTCTATAATTTGAATTCAGAATATGGTGTAAAACAATAAATAATATCAATATATCTTTTTTAGGTGCAACACAGAAAGTGATTGGTATCAAATCCATGAAAACATTATCAAAAAAATGAACGCTCGATACAACCTAACAGGCTCAAATACAGGTTTGTAATCTTTACTGTACATTTGACCACAAAGGGTCAATGCAAAACCAGTAAAAGTAATTGCAGTAGTGTATTTGGAACTGATCTTCCAATAGAAAATGTTGGAAAGTCATGGATACAATGTAGTCAATAAATGCTTTATGCCGTTTGGCAGGTCAGTTAGTAAATACTTAGGAAAGAATTGCATTTCCATAGACTCATAAAGCATGCGTTTCTGCTAGTAGAATAGACAACAGTTTTTTTCTTACGTCTTGAGATTTCAGCATAATCTGCATGAGCTAATCTTCAGCCAGATGGAGATGGTCAATTTCAAGTATGCGTTATTTTTCTTCTTCTATGCTAAGATGCTAGTTATTCTTTAAAGGGGCTCTATCAGCAAAATCATGCTGTTAGAGCCCCACATATGCGTGCATAGCCTATAAAAAGGCTATTCAGGCACCGTAAAAGTTATATTAAACTACCCCCCTGTTTTAAAATAATAACCTAAAAAAGAATGTGCTCTACTTACCGAACGTGCACTCTGGGCGGGCATTCAGGGTGTGTCTTCATCTTCTTCCACGCCTCTTCTTCCTCCGATGTCCTCCGGTCCCGTCTTCCTCCAGCGCTCGCGAACGGACAGTGATAGCCGGGGCGCATGTGCAGTAGCCGTAGTAGAAGCCGCATGCTACTGCGCATGCGCCCAGGTCGTTTTTTCATATCAGTGTCCGCGAGCGAGCGCTGGAAGAAGACGGGACCGGAGGACATCGGAGGAAGAAGAGGCGGGGAAGAAGATGAAGACACACCCTGAATGCCCGCCCAGCGTGCACGATCTGTAAGTAGAGCACATTCTTTTTTAGGTTATTTTTTTAAAACGGGGGGGGGGGGGGGGATGGGGGTGGTAGTTTAATATAACATTACCGATGCCTGAATAGCCTTTTTAAAGGCTATTCACTCATATGTGGGGCTCTAGCAGCATGATTTTGCTGATAGAGCCCCTTTAACACTTTTTTTTAATAAACTTTTTCTTTACCTTTTGATATCCTGAAAAAAAAAAAGAAGTTAAAATATGTAGCAATAAATGTAACAGCAATCTTAAGTTATATTTAGGGAATGATGATGTGCTGTATCAATGTACTATATCCCTTGACCTCAGTGGTCAAATACATTCTGGTGTGCTGTTTTGGTAAGGCATTTAAGAGTCGTACTAGATGGGTTTTGTTTTTGTTTGTTTTTTTAAATTGCACTTGCTGCAACTTTTTTTATTGTATTTTTTTTCCTAGGGTAACCCATTAAGCTATAGATGTATAAGCTTTTTTAAAAAAAAAAATTAATTTTTTTTTATTTTAGATGTATAAGCTTTTGATAAGGGTAGACTGTTCTTGTGCCCTGTAAAACATAATTTGATCTGGGCTAAAAGCACTCGATTATATATATCTGTGGGTCCATGATAAAACTGCACAGACAGCATATGAGTGACATGTGTGCCATATATGTTCTCCACGGACCGATTCATAGTTGCAGTGAGTCTAGCCCGTAAAACAGACTGGAATAAGAGCTGTCGTGAGTTTTGCCCCTGGGCTCAGGGCTCCTACTGGGCATTTATATGGACCATAGGAAATAATTGATCAGTGTACTAGCTATTAAAAATATGGCTAACATTGACAAAGTCTTAAGTGTGGATGTGTTAATCGAGAAAGTATTCTTGTTTAGTAATATTTCATACCAATTACTTGGCGCTATTACAGATAAATATGTATACATACTGTACAGTGATACACCAGCACATTGCCATTCTAGCTTCTGCAGATCTTCATGATGCAGCATACCTTGTTATTTGTTAGTGACCTAGTTCTTCTGCCCAACAGATAAATGACAATTAGACTATTAGCCTAATACCCTTCCTTTGTGCTATTTGTATATATTACATAATCTAGTGCAACAGACGGACGACCATTGCGATTTCATTGGTATTCTCCCTCTTAGACTAAACTGTATGCTCTGCATTTTATGTTCTTATATACTTGTTTTATTGTTAGACTGAGCAGGTTCTAGACAGAAATAAACACTCAAGGTTATTGCTTACATGACTCTGCTGAGAGTTTGGAAAAGCTCAAGACCTGACAGTATTTATAGGTTGTCTTGAATTCTGGCTTTGTCTGTTTATCAATTGTGTTTGGCTGCCCACTGTACCATGTATATAACATCTATTTTATCTAAAAGCATGGTATAGTAAAGGCCAGTGTGGCGTATTCCACAGTCTAGCAGTGCTTTTCATTCTGTTCTTCCATGCTCTGTTTTCTTTTCCAGCACTTGATTATGTTATTGCTTTGCATATATGCGTTTGATGTTCTACAACCCAGCAAGCTACATTAAACTCCCAAAATGCAAAGGCAGAAAGCCAATAAGTTTCTGTAAATGCTAGATATCAATGTTGATTTTTTTCACTGTACAAAACTGAATAACAGAATAATACCTATGCTATACAGTAGTCAAAATGAGTATAATAAAGCAATCCTTTCCTTTTTTTCGGTCTTGTTGTCATTGGCATTGACTTTCCCTTGTTCTCCTAACAAGTAAATGACTACGTGCGTATTACTGCCCCATATCTTGTGGGAAAATCATTTTTCTAAACAGAACAATTGGGAACACACTTGATGGTTTTCCCTCTAGTTTAGTGTGAGCTGTTGTCTGTAAAAGTTGCACTGATATAATAGCAATAACTAGAAATTGTTATCACGTGTTTTCATTATTACAATGTTTGGGATACATATTTTCAATAATATTTACTCTGAATTATAACACATGGCTGAATTATAACATGTCTGTTATAACACAGGACTAAGCTGGGTACTTGGTCTGACTTGTAAATATGCATCCCATGTCTGGAAGACAGAATGGTGTTTTAGATGGAGGTCTCCTTGCCACAACACTGTAACTTCCATTTTTAACATAGATTCCTTAAATATCTTAAAAAAATAATAATAGTTGGTTAGTTTAATAAGTTTGTAACAAGTCAAAACAGTTTTTATTTATTGATATCTGTTTCCATGTCTTAACATTCCTCAGCCAGCATTCCAGGCTGATTCCAGGCTGAATAAGCTAAACATAGCTGTACAAGGTCTCCAAACATCTGAAACATGTAACAGTCACTACATTTCATATTGAGGTCCAGTGAGACTATACCAAACCTAGAGTTTTAGGACTGAGCTACCAAAGCTAGCCATATAGATTGGACAGTTGTTGGACAAATCTCCTGCTGTTAACCTGACCAGCCGACTAATGTATAATGTATATGGGGTGTCTCCGGTCACTCTCCTGCAACAGCAGATATAGCGAAGATGAGGAGCTGCTAGAGAGTTAGATTTAGGCTGCCCAATAATTTTCTTCTCATAGACAAAAAAATCTGTGACACAAGTGTCTGACAGCTGCTTTCTCCCATCCCCCATTCAGTGTACATTTGGCTGGGCCCAGCTTGTATACGTTTATGTATGGGCAAATATGAAGAGATCTTTAGCTGTCTGCTATCTTATTTGTAGCAGCACTAGAATCTTTGCAAACAACAGGTGACATTTTACCATATCGTCTCTCAAAATCTTTTCAGTAAATTTTTATGGAACCTTGTAGGTAACCCTAACCTATTCATCTGTGGGGCTGGGTTTTAGTGACAGACTTCCTTTAAGAAAGAGGCTGGGATCAGGATACAGCAGGGCCACCTCAGCCCATCAAATTGACTATAACTTGCGCCAGAAGAGATCTAGTTCTATTTAGTCCCAGTTAAGGCTAGGTTCACTCCTACACTTGCTCTACGTTCAGGAATCTCCATCCCCAAATCCGCTTTAAAAATGCAGATTTCTGCATTTGTGAGCGGAAACCCAGTGGACCCCATTAGTGTCTGTGGGGTCCCTGGGTTTCTGCGGTAACCGCTTCTTAAGTGGAGTTGGTTTCCATTCTTCAGGTCCCCAAGTGGACCTGAAGAATGAAAATTAGAATACAGGTGTTAACCTAGCGTAACTAGTATCGGATTCCAGAAATCCCTATTGGCTGAAGCTACAAGTTGCCAAAAGTCTTTGTTGCAAAAATTTGTTGTTTGATTTTTAAAAAAAAAAACCAACAAAAATCTGTAAAATCTACAACATAAAATTTTTTATCTTTTTCACGTGTGACCTCAGCTTCAAATATCTTGTCAAAGCCACAAACTCTGAAGTGAATTTCTGGCAACCTTGAACTTGCTCTGTGTCTCACACTCACTTCCTTTATGTATGAACTGATGGTTATCACATTGTCACTGCCAGCACAAGCTTCAGTTGTGGTCAATTACAGGACAGTAGTGTATCTAAGGAAAGCAGAGTCTTAATAATCTCGTCTGCTGCGGAATATATGATTTTTTGCCAAAGTTCAACTTAAAGAGTATGCTTTGGTTGGGTTACTTATTGTTCCCTATATGAAATACCACAGAACAGTAAGTGCAGTATATGGTGATCAGCAGTAAAATAAAATGTCTACAATTTTCCAGTATATTTTCTATATTCATTCCTCACAGTTTTCAAGATCTCTGCTTGCTGTCATTCATGCTTCCTACTCCCAGTGGATGAAAATTTGATAGACACAAAGGTGCACGACTCGTTACCAGGCAGATGTCTAATTATTGTGCTGTGACGCTAACGAGCTGTGCACCTGTGTGTTTATCACATGACCATGGACTGTACATCACATGACCATGGACTTTATATCACATGACCATGAACTGTATATCACATGACCATGGACTGTAAGCAGAATGAATAACAGCAAGAAGAGATCTAGAAAACTGTGAGGAATTGATACAGAAAGTATACTGGGACGTTGTATAACTTTTTAATATACAAACAAGATATGCAGAAATTTCTCTTTCAATATTGGTCTGAAATTAGACAACTCCTTTAAATCAGAAGTACAGTATTCATCTGATGTTAATTTAATGAAACAGAATTTACAATTCCCAAACGTAATAAGTAGCAAGAAGTGAAACAAAATCCATTTTCCTTTTATTTTCTCCCTTGCATATCAATAATGTAGATGTATAAGGTAGATAAAGCATTGATTGTGAGGTTTGCCTGGGATTCACAGTGCAGCACAGTCAGCCTGGTACTGACTACTTGATGTGTTATGCTAAATTTGCTGAGTTCTATAGAAAATTATGTAAATAGCCTCAGAATTTCTCCTGAATGCTTAACTTCTGAGCCCTTTTTCTCACTTTTATTCCAGGCTTGGCAGTTTCCCTTCAGCTGCTTCATGGAGACATTGAGCAAATTAGAAGAGATTACTCTTCAGTGTTTACCCGTGGGGTCTCAATAACAAGAAAGCTCGGCTTCTCAGATGTCATTATGCCTGGTAAGCTTGAGGAAAACAAAAGGTATATGTTGCAGTAGCTGCAGATACCTTAGTAATTGGGAACATTCCCGAAGCAGACGTTCTCAGCAGTGATTGCATTATGAGATGTTTCCTCAGTTACATTAATACAATACAGTCAATAAAGTAAGAAATGAGAAGTATTAGGTGTGTACATGACTGTATTGTATTCAAGTCCCATTTGTATATTCACAGTATTGTGGCTGTATGTAGAAATTGCTGTTCTGCATAATATTTCGGCCTTATGATCTTTTTAATGCTCATTCCATATAAAAATGTATAGGCATATTTTACAGATCTCTATCATCCCAGCAAGTTATAAGGGCTTGTTCACGCTGAGATTTTTTGACACAATACATTGGCAACTTTTTCCATGTCAAAAAACTCTCCATTCAGTTCCTTCTAATTTTTATGGAAGATTGAGCCACTGTGTATACAACAGATTTTTTTGAAAACCATCCTACAATAATAAGAGGTGTTCCAATCATTCTGTTTTTGCTCCAAAACAACTTTGGTTCTGAAAACTATGTAAGGCCCATGTGGCGGAAACGTGACACCAAAAACCGCAGCGTTTTACAGTCCCTGCAAATCCCATCCACACAATGCAGAAAAATATGTGGAAAAATGGAAATGCGATTTCCAAATCCGTTGCATTTTTGGAAATCACAGCATGTCAGTTATAGCTACAGGCGATTTCCCTATAGGTATAAATGAAGCAGAAAGAGTTTTCCTTTGCGGACTTTGTGAAAAGCACTGGGGGAAAAGCAGCAATGCATTTCCACCACAGTTTTTCCTGAAGCGCTTTTTCACTGTGACCCCACTAGGTCACTAAAAATAACTTAGTCATGAGAAAAACAAAGTGTATGCTATTGCTGGTAAAGATGGTTCTACAAGCTATAGGACATGTTTTTTTTCACACACCTCTTCTGCATTGTGGCCTATTTTTGTTAAATAAAGTCACATATGATATATTTATATTTTACTAATGTTATAGGACAGTTTACATAGTGGATTTTTTCTGGTGGAATCTGCTGTGAGGGTCCCTCCCACACACACACACACCTTATTAATATCACTGAGAGGCAGATGTTTTAAGAAACATCCATTGAAATCAATGAAAGTAACAAATTTTTCTTCCAACGGCTGGGAGTTTTCCGCAAATTCCTCTGCAAAGTCCACTGTGTGAAAGTGTGTTCAGACCTTCTAGGCACCAATTCTCTTTCTTTTGTTATGCCCTGATACATGATTTGTTTGTCTCATGACTGTTCTTAAGTAGTTCCCACATTATTTATTTATTTTTTTTGGCTTCACAAAATATCCTTATGTTTCTCATAACGGACATCACAATCAGGAACCAAACACAAGATATCAGCACAAACGACTCATACTGACTTTCAAGCCCAGTGATGGTGATTCTATTGTTTGGCATCTACGAGACGTATGGCTACATTGAAAATTATATTACGTTTCTTCACATAGTTTCTGATATATATATATATATATATATATATATATATATATATATATATATATAAATTTTGTTCAATAACAAATAGAACTTTACTCTTGAATTTAGTTTCCAAGTAGCCTTTATTCACTTCTTAAACACATTTCCTTTTTTTTCTTGCAGGTGAAATGAGGAACGACTTGTACATCACTATAGAAAAAGGGGAATTTGAAAAAGGGGGTAAAAGTGTTGCTAGAAATGTGCAAATTACAATGATTATTGTGAACAGTGAGGGACAGATTCTAAAGGTAAATGAGTAACTTGTATGCATTTTTTTGTAACCAAGGTTCTGTTCACATTAGCTTTGTGGCTTTTATTTATAAAGTAGCTATGACATATATTGCAAACTGAAAGGGTATGTTCACACAGAGTTTCTTGCAGGCTGATTTTGAAGCGAAACCTGCTTCAGATGTTGCCATTCTTTTTTGTCAAAGAATACCAGAAAACCAAATGGACTCCATTGACAATTGCAATATATGGCCGTGGAGTCCAAGCTTCCATACATGTATCTGGTTGCAGTGTAAAATGGAGAATACACCTTTAGGCCAGGGCCCCACATGGCAGAAAATGCCATGGAAAAAAATCACGGCATTTTACAGTCAGAGCAAAGTGAATGCGATTTGCTATAATCCCATGCTCTCTTTGTGGTAAAAACTGCGCTGCAGACATGCAGCGATTTCTGAAACTGCAGTTTTTCTCGCAGCACGTTTTTGCTGCCGGACGCCACGTGGGGCCTTAGCTTTGAAATCTGCTAGTCATGTCTTTGCAGCAATTAATATAAAAATATCTGTGAATGTCTTGGAGAGCACAGCCCTCATGTTGAGCATTGTGTTTCCAAATGGAGATGCGTTGCTTTGGCCTTCAAGCAATTGCTAGAGAATCCTGTGATGTCAGTATTGACCTGAAAAAGGTTACTTGTGCAGAGGGGGCTTGGAAGCATGCAGCAAGGATGCAATTTGCTACATGTTTGTCTATACATATTAGGGCATTCACTTGAATGGGTTTGCAAAGTGACCGCCTGTGAGTGTCTTGTGCCTCTCTGCTGTTTTGTGCCTCTACTGCTGAAACTGTTTTGTTTAAACCGGACTCAAAGTCCTGCATATCCGACTTTGTATCCGGTTAAAAAAAAAGGTTTCGCCAGAAACCCGCAAAGCAGAGACCTGGGGCAGGTGTGAACTCGCCCTTACTGGTAGTAATGATTTAAATGGATGTTACCTTTAGATCACTGTGTTAGAAATTGGTGTCACTGTAACAATCCAGACTAAAAAGTTATCTTGTTACTTAGTTCGCACAGTGAATCCCATAAAAAAAAAAAAAAAAAAAATAGATATTGTTAAAATTGCTGTTTTTGTTCATTAACTAAAAAGTGAACAAAAACTTGAATGTACCCTATCCTCAAGAGTGTTTTCATTGGGCAAAAGTTTTCAAAATAAATTATATTAGTTATCTTTCTAATTGTACTGACCTACAGAATCCTTGGTCATAGTGTTGATACCGCTCACTGAACGTCTCATGGAATTGTAGATTTACTATTTATTTTCTGATTCCCCTCCCATAAAAAAAACACTATTTATGAGTACCCCAAAATGATTCCATTAAAAAAAGCATACATATTGTACAGATAATGGCAAATATTGTTCTAGTGATATGGCTGTGTAAAGACAAAAATAAAAATAGTTATAACTTTTGAATTGAATTTGAATAAGCTTAAATTAGGCCAAATAGGCAGATCTGTGTAAAAGGCTTAGGCGGGTATGGAAAAAATGCTACCGAGTAAGAATGCTTTCAGAAATAGAAGTGTTAATAGTTTATTGTAGCCAATTAACAAAATGAAGTGAATGAACAAAAAAGAAATTGAAATAAAATCAATATTTGGTGTGACCCTTTACCTTCAAAACAGCCTGAGATCTTCTAGGTACACTTGCACACAGCTTTTGCAAACCTCTTAAGACTCGGTAGTACACGATAGTGACGTCCGTTAAAACCTGACATTACTATTTTTCACATCAGTTTTGCATCCATTCAGTTCTGTTTTTGAGTGTCATCAGTTTTTAACTGACAGTTTTTGGCCCGAAATGCTGATCTGTTTTTAATGGACATAAAACGGACATCAGCTAAAAACCGGTCCATTGATTTCTATTTGGTCCATGTGTTCATAAAAACTGACAGAGAGAGTGCTGGTCAGTTTTTTTTGACAGATGTGAAAAACGGACCATCAACACAATTAACACGTGAATAGACACATTGAATTCAATGTGTTGTCAAAACTGACATGTGGCAGATTTTGCAGAACATCCATCACATGTCTGTTTTTCACTGTTGTGTGCAAGAGGGTTTAGAGAACTGACCAGAGATCTTCTGTGAATGTAGGCTTGCTGAAATCCTACAGTCTCTTCATCTAATCCCTGACAAATAGGATGATGTTGAGATCAGAGCTATGTGGAGGCCATATCATCACTTCCAGGACTTTTATTCTGAGGCTACTTCTTCATGACCTTGGTTGTATATTTTGGGTCTCTTGATACAGAATAAATTTGACTAGAATGTTTCCATAAATCAAAAGTTGTTCAGAAGTTTAGGCACACTTTTTAAAGTTGCAAAGGAAGATCTTAACATGGTTTCTTTGTTTTGTTTTTTTTCAGGATTATATATCTTTTGGTTCAGGAGAACCAGCTGCTCATGAGTATCATTCATTTGTATTATATCACAACAACAGTCCTAGATGGGCTGAATTACTAAAGCTTCCAATACCTGTCGATAAATTTAGAGGAGCACATATCCGATTTGAATTCAGACATTGTTCAAGTAAGAATGATTTTCTTTTATTACACAACGTAACATTGACCTTTTACTGTACAAATGTCTTAGGGCCCGTGCACACGATGTAACGCGGTGCTGATTCTGACGCGTAAACTCGTGTCAGAGTCAGCGCTTCAAAACAGAATCCCATTGACTTCAGTGGGTTCAGTCTCACCTGCGCTACACATTGAAGTCAATAGGAGGCTTTTTAACCCATTGATTTCAATGTGTTACGCACGTTAAATGGAACCCATTGAAGTCAATGGGATTCGGTTTTGAAGCGCTGACTCGGACACGAGTTTACGTGTCAGAATCAGCACCGCGTTACATCGTGTACATGGGCTCTTAAAATGTATTGTACAGGTCCTTTAAAAGTGCTTACTCCCTTCCCTTGGACATTTTCATATTTTAGTCACATTGAATTCTAAGGAAATTAAGTGGACTCTTTGATATAGATAATTCTTTTCTTTTTTTTAAATATAATTTTGTATACCTTTTTGATAATAATAATTTTATAATTAGTTTTTGTCCTTTTTTAAAAAAATAAATAAATCTGTTCTCCTGTTAAAAGGGCCCTGGTAGGTTATATGTAAATTAGCCATTCACCAAGAGGGCACTAAAAGGTTACTGCCTTCTTGAATAATCAGAGCTAATTTACATATAACCTCCTGGGGCCTTATCTTTTGAACCAGCATGCCATTTGGCACTTTGAGACAAGTCCTCTTTAAAGAGGGCCTTTCACGTCCTCAGGCACATGCGGTTTTATATTCAGCTAGAAAGCCGACAGTGTGCTGGCTTTCCCATTATGTGCCCCCGGTGAAGAACTATCGGTGTCGGTACCATAGCTCTTTAGTGTCAGAAGTGCGTTTCTGACAGTCTGTCAGGAATGTTCTTCCTCACAGTAGCGTCTATTGCACTGTACTGTGATAAGGGGTGTTCCTCACCGCTCAGCGTCAATCTTGAGGAGTGGCTTTAGCAGAAGGGAGAAGTATAAGTGCTTCTTATATATTTTGCATTACTTTTGTAGCCATTCTTGGCTTTGACAAAAAAAAAAAAAAGCAAAATCTGCAACAAAAAAGCTGCGTTTCCACAATGTGGGCCTTAGCCTTAGGCCAAGGGCCCACATAGCGAGCCACAGTGAAAAAGCGCAGTTTTCCTTTGTGAACTTTCTTACTTTACTTATACCTATGGGGAAAACACCAGCATTTCCATAAGTATAATTGACATGCTGCAGTTTATAAAAATGCATTTGTCAGAATCCCATCCACTTGGCAGTTACTGTAAAATGCCACAGCAAAATCGTAGCGTTTACGCTACACGAGTCCCTGGCCTAAAGGAGTTTTCTGTGCTAAATCTATTATTTTAGAATGCAACTAGTTCTTTACTTGTCAATGCATTTTTATACCAAACTCTGCTTATTTACCCTGGTCATATGACTCCAGAATGTGATCTTGGAGCTTCAGCTGAAGTCACACCTATGAACAGAGACTCAGCATTTTGCCCCTGTTAATAGACTGAAACATCACAGGCTATGTGTGGAAGCTGGGCAGGTGGACAGGGCTGGAAGTACCTCACAGTGACTGCTAGTCTTGGTGTGGATGCTGAGCAGGGTAGACCGAATCGGAAGTGCCAGGAGGGTGTTGTAAAATGAGACAATCTGAAGAAGCTTGACAGTGTCTGGGGAGGAGTTTTATGCTCCCAGGAATATTGGGAACTATAGGCACAGGAGAGGAAATGCTGTGGGCCAAAAGTGCTCGATGTACTATCCAGAGATGCAAATATAAAATATTTTTCAGAAAATGTAAGGTATGTGGTAGATCTGATCACAGCAAAGTGTTCATGGGGACCCTTTTAATAAAATAGTTTGGTTGCTAGAAAACCCCTTTGCTTCGCACAAACCTTTATATTTAGTGTTATATAAAATGCAGGATTGTGGAGTTAATAAGGCAAAATTACTCCTCTTTTTCCACAGCCCAACTCCAACTTCTGCTCCCATTCCATCTCCTTCATTAATGGCTGACAGCCATGGTCAGTCAGGAACAGTAAAGATCCTCTAATTCATTAAAGACCTAGTGATAGAATTCCTGTGAAAGAAAATATTTATCCAGTTATGCATGTAATTAATTAATTATACAATATTATAATTGTACAATATGGTTAAAAAGTAATGGTTCTTTTTTATTTGGAACTCTAGTCAGAGCCATTATTGTTCTTCTGACTCCATCTTCACTCAGCATTGGTCCTGACTCCAGCTCCATAGCCCTGATAAGATGTTTCCTCTATGTGAAGAATATACAATCATTTTTCTCCATTTTTTTTTTTTTTTTAAATTTAGCAAAGGAGAAGGGTGAGAAAAAATTGTTTGGCTTTTCATTCATTCCATTGATGCAAGAAGATGGTCGAACATTTCCAGATGGCACCCATGAACTCATTGTACACAAGGTAGTATAACAATTCCAGTGTTTATTAAAGTCTATCTTAACAAGTCCCAAACTGTATATGTAATATGTCTAATGAGATGCAAATAAGCATCATTTCTATTAATTGTTAGTGCTTAATATTATTTCCCATGTATTTCCCACGCAATAGATGCTACTGTGAGGAAGGGCGTTCCTGACAGACTGTTAGAAACACCCTTCTGACACGGAAGAGCTAAGGTATTGGCACCGATAGCTCTTCACTGGGGGCAAAGAATGGGAAAACCGATAGTGCGCTGAATTCAGAACACTGTCGACATTCTAGCAGTGTATTACACCGCATTTGTCCCAGGAAGTGAACGGTCCTCTTAAAATGATAGGTTATCAATATCAGATCAATAGTTGTCCAACACCTGCGACCTCACGGGTCATCTGATATCTTCACGGAGTCTGAAGTGTGAAGCGGACTACTCAGTATACTGTGTAGTGGCCACTGTTACAACTCAGCTCTTATTCAAGTGTCAGACTCCCATTGTTTTTGTATTGATGATTTAGGGTTAAGCCATCAATGTGTAGTCTTAAGCAACCCTGTTAATGTTTAAGTATTCTAGTGTATTGTGGTATATTAAGTATACTGCTTTATCTAATACCAATGTGGTATCCAATTGCAGAAAAATTGCAGAAAAAACATTGCTTACTTTTCTTAAATAGATGGCTATGGATGACAGAGGGTAGAAAATATATTATTTTATTTTCATAGTCAGTATATAGCACAATATTATTAAACATATCACATTTTTGTTCCCTTCATCTGTCAAAGGCATGAGCGCTATTAAAAATACATGAAGAAATCTTTTTCTTTTTTCAGGGCTGCACATGTTTATTATGCCCTCAAGTACAGTCCTCTGTTTGCATTACTATGACAGTAGACGTAGGGAACAATTTTACTTTGTTGTTGCTTGTTGCAGTGTGAAGAAAACACCGTTTTCCAAGATTCCTGCCGCTACCTCAAACTTCCATTTTTGAAAGGAAATCTACACGGAAATAATAATCAAGCTGTTAAAAATACAAAAGAGTCTTTTTGGATAACCTCATTCCTTTGTTCAACCAAGCTAACACAAAACGGTATGGAATTAGAGAAATGTTTCATCAAATATTAACTATGCTGCCATGCTAGAGTCACCTTTATGTAGCTTTGTAGTGCCGTGATCAAGGCTTTGCTGGTTCTGCAGGAATGACAGTATAGGCTGTTTATATGCACAGCTTAGAGGTGTGTTTTCCAGTTACCTTAGAAACAATCTGAAGTGAGTGCTTATGGCAGGTACTGCAGAGCTCTTAGTAGAAGACTAGTAATATTCACATAAGAAACATTGAGATTTCCACATATTCTAAGCTTATTCTTCCAATGTTTGTATAAGGATATGAATTCTAAATATACGCTGAAATGCAACACTGTGAAATATAACTCAGATCCTCAATTAAAAACATTCTTATACTTTGGGGTACATCTATCCTACCTATGAGTTACTTAAAGGGTATTTCCATCTCCAGAATCATATTTAAATTTTTAACTTAAGGTAACTAAAATGTTTTACCCAGTTTTTGTCAGATAGAGCTGAATATGTGTCCTTAGTGTTGTCCAGGTTTCAGACCACCTCTGACATCTAGCAGCAGTGGCAGGGCTGGTGACATCAGTCGTTTTTTTCCTTCACTGTGATTTCTGGCTATTAGAGCAGTCTGTTAGTTCTTCAGTGTACTCTCAGCTGATGAGCCCTGATAAGTGCTAGAACAGTGATCTATGCCTCTCTCTTATCTCTGGATGTAAAGACAGAGATAACAGTGTGCAGTTTAGTCTCAGGAGAAAGGTGGCCTGAACTGTCCATCACATATGCTAAGCCTACCCAGCAAGCTGTCACTGAAACCAGGGAGTGGAGGAGAGACCAGAACAGGTGAAACCCTTAGATGGGGAAAACTACTTTAATTACAAGTTAAACCCTTAGATAAGAAAACCCCTTTAATTACAGGTGAGACCCTTAAGGCTGAGTTCACTCTGAGTTTTTTGGTCAGGGATTTGCCTCAAAATCAGCCTCCAAAAAAGCCTCCCAATAGAACTAGAAATAGAATGGTCCCTGATGAGCTAGGCTAGACCCCTAGCGAAACGCGTTGAGGGAAGTGTGAGGGAAAACTTATACAATAGGTGGTGGATACATCAGGGACCATATATTGTATTTATCCAGGTAGGATACGTAGCCCATGAATAGAGACTAATATGGCTAATGTAACTATACCCTAAGTGGCAACAATGTTAACATAGGCAATTGGAGCATACTTGAGATCAGTAGGGCATTGTGTGAGGTGTAGTTGAGTGGAATACGGCTTGTGAGAACGTGAGACTGTACTGTATTGAATATCCTCCGTTTCAATATAGCTCCTGTTGTCATTATCATATACGGGGGTTAATTTGTCAGTAACAGAGACTGCTCACAGAGCTTTCACCTCCAGGACCTCCCTCTGGCCTTACTCACAGCCTATGTGGAACCACTAGGGATTTGTATCTAGATTTCCTCGCACCTGATTTCATCTAGAGTTCCAGGGATATATAGGTGTACTGGGGCATACCAGATTAGCTCCTGGCACACCATCAGGGAATGAAACTGTTAATGGCTGTACCAGACAGGGACTGACTTAATAATTATTGGTTACCCTTTATCAATGAGGTCATAGTACAGTTTTTTTTTTAAAAAAAAAACATTTAAAAAACATTAAATAAATTGAGGCCATTTTTAAGAAAGATTATTAAAAGTTATATTTTATTTACTCCTACAGTGATTTATGTGAAATGTAGAGTTTTTTTTCTGTGGGGGCCCCGGCCTTTATAGGAGTTACTAGCCTCTGCCCGCGACTTCGTCTGCGGGTTGTTGGAGTGGATGATCTGCCTATATTCAGCAAATTGCTGCCGTCAATTGTTTGCCTGCTCCGGCGTTTCGGCAGGTCTTAAGCTGTCCTGCTACTGAACTTGTTCCTCACACCATGCCAGTGATTGTTCGGGCATCTCAGCATCTCGCTGGGACGCCATATAATGAGCGTGTTGTTGGTGTTGATGATCCGCCTGCTCCAGCGTTTCGGCAACTCTCAATCTGGCCTGCCGCTAAACTCGTTCCTTGCGCTGTGCCCGGGATTGTTCCGGCATCTCAGCAGCTTGCTGGGAAACCATATAATGAGCGAGTTGTTGGTGTTGATGATCCACATGCTCTGGCGTTTCGGCAACTCTCAATCTGGCCTGCCTCTAAACTCGTTCCTTGCGCTGTGCCCATGATTGTTGCGGCATCTCAGCAGCTCGCTGGGATGCCATATAATGAGCGTGTTGTTGGCGTTGATGATCCGCCTGCTCTGGCGTATCAGCAGTTCTCAAGTTGGCCTGGCACTGAAGTTGTTCTTCGCACCGTGCCTGTAAGTCTTCCGGTATCTCAGCAGCTCGCTGGAACGCCATATAATGAGCGTGTTGTTGGCGTCAATGAGCTCCCTCAGCTCCACTTGAGGAGAAATCTGAGACTTCTGGCTTCCTTCATAGGTCTCGTTGTTTGCGACAAATTAGATTCTCTTTTTCCTGGCATGTTTAAAATTGACAAACTGCCAATTTGGATTAAAGGTGATTGCCCATGTCATTGTGTCAGCAGTGCCTGGAGCAGATCAGATAATATGCAAATGCATGTACACTGTACACTGGGTTAGCTTGTGTTTACTCACTAGAGATAACAGGGACCTTGGACCTGAGATAAGGCTGCTGCAGGAGCAGTGTAATAAAGTATGTGAATATAAATTCATAACAGTCGTGAAGCCATGTCATTTACCAGGATAAAAAGTAGCCTATATTTTAATCGCGGTTACAAACTATCTATGCGCCAAATTTCATTCAAATCCGTTTTTGCGTGATTGAGGAACAAATATCCAAACACACAAACATCCAAACTTTCACATTTATAATATTAGTAGGATTTGAACAGTTATTGCCTATAACTGGCCTATGTAAATGTTGTGATCAGACCACAAAAAAACTCATTATTGGGCTGATTACATATTTTGTGCAGGATAAAAGATGTTTGACTGTTGGCAGTACATTGCTTTGTGCAAATAGGGATGTGTTGGCGACCAAAATAAAACCGTAAGTGCCGAAATGCTCACACTAACGATTGTTCTGGCACATTTAGGCCCTATAATTGCAGACTCTTACTGTACAGTGCTGGAAAGCAAATCAGTTTGGATACCAGTTATCTAATGCATTATAATAACACACTTCTTTAGGGCTGTCATTAAAGGGATTCTATCATTAGAAACCCTTTTTACAGTAAATACACGTAGGAATAGCCTTAAAAAAGGCTATTCGTCTCTTATCTTTATTATTCTGATCTGCGCCGCCATTCCTTAGAAATATCTAATTTCTTCTTTATGTAAATGAGTTTTCTCGCAGTACTGGGGGTTTTCCCAGTGCTGCTTGAAAACTCTCCAGCAACGCCTCTGCCTTCTTCTAGCGCAATCCTCTTCTCTGGGTCCAAAAGCGCCGACCTCACATGTCCGTCGGCCGTTTTCCTGTGAGCCCAACGGGAAAGGCACAACATGTGTCCTAGTCCTCCGAGTCCATTGGTTGCTGTCATATTACAGTTCCAGTACGCCACCATACCTTCTTTCCCAAACAATTTCCATTTGTCTTAAAGCATAACTAACCTAAAACCACTTTTAACTTTCTGGCAGCATTTGTGACATTAATAAATTCAATAATATATTTTATTAACAAATTACGGATTTTAAACTGAGTTCAGTGAAATTCTTCATGTCTTTATTATTTTGCTTGCTTCTCTACTGATTGCTATACCCTGCTTCTTATTCGGTATGATATATGGCTTTCTGTGTAATGAAAGGTCTAATAAATATGTAATGAGAAAATGAGGCTGGTGGAGGGTCACTTTAAACAGCAATATCTCTGGCATTATAAAAACAGATAGATCTGCAACCTTATTGTCATACAAAGTATAGGAATCTAATCTTTAATATGACACCAGAAACTAGTTACTCTGTTTTATAATACCAAAGATATAACTATTTGACCCCGCACCTTTATTTTCTCTCCATTAGACATACAATTCTGTACACCTTACACATTGAGACGCAGAATAGAGCTCTCATTTTATTTTTTCTACAGTACATAGAATTTCACATATTGTATGATCTGATAATGGTGTAGCCACTGGGAAAAAGAAGTGTGTAAAATTGATTTGTCTTGGTAGTGTCAGGTGGCTCAAGGTACTTGAGGTGAAGTCCTGGTAGTTTTATGAAAAAAAACTTTTTGTCAAGGGCAGCAGATTGTGGCTGTGCCACCTAACTAACTACTTTCACGTTGGGCCGCTCCCCAAAGGCATTAGCTAAGTAGTCCATCCAGTCTTCACCCTTTAACACCCGTAAATGGATGTGATTTTCATTGTAGGGAGAATACTATGCCTCTACCTCCCCCCCCTCCCCAGCGTGGTCCTAATATATGTGGCTGCTGATCAGGGACCAGACTGACCAGTGGCGGTGCACTGTGGCGAACTTTTGACATGGCCCTCCCCCTTCCTGACGAACACCGAAGACCTCGACAGACCTCAGAGTATAATAATTGGAGACCCGGAGGGATACAAACATAAAAAAACACTGTTACTTACCTATCTCCAGCTTCGTTGCAATCTTCGTTGGTGTCGGCCATCTTTAATGACGTACAGACATCACATGACCCGGGACAAAGGCCCTGGTCATGTGATGTCAGGGACCTCACAGTAGTAGGCCGAAGCCTGCCAGAAGCGTGGAGAGGTAAGTAACACAGTTTATGTTCCCTTACCTCTCCTGGGCCTCCGATCATTATACTCGGGGGTCAGAAAAGACCCCCAAGTATAATAATAGTGCTTGTGGGGCCTGCGGCGTCACTTACCAATCCCGACCCCTGCCAGGATCGCTAAGTAAATAGGGCCCGTTACCGGCTGGAGTAATTCCAGCCGGTAATGGCCTATTAACCTTTTCGCTGCCAAGGGTCTCTGGAAATTTTGCACCTCCAGTAGGCAGAGCAATTTTCACAGTTTTGAGATGGACAAATCAAACCTAAATTGCAACATTAAAAAAGCATCCAACCCCCCCCATACCTATATATTTTCTTAAGGTAGACACCTGCAGCATTGTCAGAATGCCACTTGGTACTGTATACGAATAGGCACCTTCATGCAATTTTGATTTAAAGTTAATGCTTTATGAAAAAATGCAAATAAATGTATATTAGTTGTTAAAAGCGGAAACCAAACAAAAAATTAAATGCACCAAACCTCCTAAAAATAAGAGTTCAACATGTGCAGAGTTCATACATATCACTATGGCCTGCACCCGCATGCACGTGTCTTCAGAAAATCGCTAGAACTGGAAGGAACAAAATTCTGCTTTGAAGGTGGAAATGTTAAAAAAGTATCATCCTATAAAATGTAGGGATTACACACCATGAAAAGTAAGTGAACCCCTAAACCCTATATATTTTTTGAAAGTAGACAATCTGAAGATTACAAATGTCTTAATGGGTCATCGATAGCCACATCCACCTTCATGCAACTTTGCGACCAACACAAATAATTTTTTGAAAAAATATGCTAAAACACATATTTGCACCTAAAACTCATGTTCAATCTCACATTCATATACAAAATACTTTTAAAATAATAGCTTATGGTTTATACAATGTGTATACAGTGCCTACAAGTAGTATTCAACCCCCTGCCGATTTAGCAGGTTTGACAAGATGCAAATAAGTTAGAGCCTTCAAACTTCAAACAAGAGCAGGATTTATTAACAGATGCATAAATCTTACAAACCAAAAAGTTATGTTGCTCAGTTAAATTTTAATAAATTTTAAACATAAAAGTGTGGGTCAATTATTATTCAACCCCTAGGTTTAATATTTTGTGGAATAACCCTTGTTTGCAATTACAGCTAATAATCGTCTTTTATAAGACCTGATCAGGCCGGCACAAGTCTCTGGAGTTATCTTGGCCCACTCCTCCATGCAGATCATCTCCAAGTTATCTAGGTTCTTTGGGTGTCTCATGTGGACTTTAATCTTGAGCTCCTTCCACAAGTTTTCAATTGGGTTAAGGTCAGGAGAATGACTAGGGCACTGCAACACCTTGAGTTTTTCCCTCTTGAACCAGGCCTTGGTTTTCTTGGCTGTGTGCTTTGGGTCGTTGTCTTGTTGGAAGATGAAATGACGACCCATCTTAAGATCCTTGATGGAGGAGCGGAGGTTCTTGGCCAAAATCTCCAGGTAGACCGTGCTATCCATCTTCCCATGGATGCGGACCAGATGGCCAGGCCCCTTGGCTGAGAAGCAGCCCCACAGCATGATGCTGCCACCACCATGCTTGACTGTAGGGATGGTATTCTTGGGGTCGTATGCAGTGCCATCCAGTCTCCAAACGTCACGTGTGTGGTTGGCACCAAAGATCTCGATCTTGGTCTCATCAGACCAGAGAACCTTGAACCAGTCTGTCTCAGAGTCCTCCAAGTGATCATGAGCAAACTGTAGACGAGCCTTGACATGACGCTTTGAAAGTAAAGATACCTTACGGGCTCGTCTGGAACGGAGACCATTGCGGTGGAGTACGTTACTTATGGTATTGACTGAAACCAATGTCCCCACTGCCATGAGATCTTCCCGGAGCTCCTTCCTTGTTGTCCTTGGGTTAGCCTTGACTCTTCGGACAATCCTGGCCTCGGCACGGGAGGAAACTTTCAAAGGCTGTCCAGGCCGTGGAAGGCTAACAGTAGTTCCATAAGCCTGCCACTTCCGGATGATGCTCCCAACAGTGGAGACAGGTAGGCCCAACTCCTTGGAAAGGGTTTTGTACGCCTTGCCAGCCTTGTGACCCTCCACAATCTTGTCTCTGATGGCCTTGGAATGCTCCTTTGTCTTTCCCATGTTGACCATGTATGAGTGCTGTTCACAAGTTTGGGGAGGGTCTTAAATAGTCAGAAAAGGCTGGAAAAAGAGATAATTAATCCAAACATGTGAAGCTCATTGTTCTTTGTGCCTGAACTACTTCTTAATACTTTAGAGGAACCAAACAGAATTCTGGTGGTTTGAGGGGTTGAATAATAAATGACCCTCTGAATAAACTTTTCACAATTTAAAAAAAAAAATTAAACAAAGAAATAACATTCTTTTTTGCTGCAGTGCATTTCACACTTCCAGGCTGATCTACAGTCCAAATGTCACAATGCCAAGTTAATTCAGAATGTGTAAACCTGCTAAATCTGCAGGGGGTTGAATACTACTTGTAGGCACTGTATATACTATATGTACCGCAAACATCAACTACAACAAGAGCTCAGACTCCCAAAAACACGAATACAGAAGACAAGCAGGATTTTGCTGTTGTTCACTAATATGTTAAAAAGCTATACTGCACCTACCAAACTGTGACTGTGATACCAAAATCTAACTTTTTTTCAGAGTACACAGCATACCGTATATAAAAACACAATTTAATAGTTTATATATACAACCACCTTCATTCAACTTTGCCGCAAACAGAGATTGCTAGCAAAAATTGCGCAAAAATTCAAATTTGCCACTAAATTGCGGCTCAAGAAATCCCTTTCTGCAAACATAATGTACTGTCCATAAAACTGCAATATGTGAGGAGTTCATACATACCACACATGTATATATTTACTGGGGCGGGTGTTAAAGAATCGCCAAAATCGCAGAAATGCGCCATCCCATTTTGTGCATGCAAATTAAATAGGACTTTACATAAAAATGTTATTTTCCATCCCCCTATAATAATTTTAGAAATCTATACGTTCATCTCTAGTGATAATCGTTATTACTATTATTTTAGTGTGTAACGGATATCACTAGAGACGTATTTTACTGTAGAAAGCTCAGGTATAGACAGGACAGGGATTGGGTGAAATGTAAACTTTATTTGCGACTTTATGTATATGTTGTGTAAGTGTTTGGTGCGACTTTTTTTTTTGGCTCTGCGACCTGGACAATGGTAAATGCCTGGGTCACAGCGCCAACAAACTTCCTGGTTATGTTCAGGAGGTATAACATAAGAATACCCCACTAGAAAAGCTCAGGGGGGAATTACATTATAACTGTATGTGACAATCAGAGACAAATGTATAGTATGTTCTCTGATTGGCAGGAGAAGGGTTAATAGGGACAATAGAGTCCCTGCCACCCCCCCACCCCCCCTGCTGTCACATACAAGTTATGCACAGAGAGAGAGATCTGTGTCTCTCTCTCTCTCTGCTGGGCTGCTCCGTGTCCATCTCCCTTTCTTGTTAGATCGCAAATTGCTTGCTTAGACAGGAGGGGGGGGGGGACAATTTGGAGCTCTATATCTTTGGACTACATCAACATATCTTGATGCGTTCAATTGCATTTTAAAGAGGAGAATCTCATCTTTAAAATGATATCAAGAACTCGATGATTGGATGTACAGTTTTGGAGAAATTCACTGTTGAAACGCTGTCGGGAATTGAGATCTGCAGTTGGATCTCAATGCCAAATAGTGTTTTCAACAGTGAATGGCTCCAACACTGTAAGTAAAATCATCAAGTCCCAGGTATCATTTTAAAGATGAGAGTCTCTTCTTTAAAATGCATTTTAAAGCATCAAGATGTGTTGATGCAGTCCAGAGATATCTGCATTAGTAGGGAGGATGTACTAAGTACGTCCTCGGCTACTGAAGTGCCACCTTGGGAGCATGTACAGTGTACGTGCCTGGCAGAGAAAGGGTTAAGAAGAAAAAAAAACTAAAACGCAGGGGTAGCGGCTGTCGCCAGGCCCCTAATGTCCCGGGCCCTGTGGCAGCCACTACCCCTGCTGGCCTAGTACTTACGCCACTGAGACCGACTCTGGCATGAGGCACCAGAGGGTACAGACAAAAGATAGTTGGGTACAAGCTGAAGGATAGTAGCAGGCAGAAGATAAACAAGATTATAATCAAGCCAAAGTGTTAGGCAGGCCATCCAGGTTCGCAGGTCTAGGACAGGCAGAGGTCATGCACGGATAGGCAGCAGTACAGGGTCCGTAGCAGAAGCAGAGCCAGACATCACACTGATCTCACAAAACAGAAGATGAATCAGGAATACAAAAAGGCCCCCCCCCCTCCCCACCTGAGTACTGGAAATCCAAACTATGCTGCGAGGGTACAGTGCAGATGGCTGAGCAAGCTTAAATAGGCTAGATCATTCTTTAATTGGATGAGGAGACCTTAAAGGTACTTATTAAACTCCCAAGTTGCTGAAAGGGCAAGCACCCTATGGCATGGACCAGGAGCAGCAGGAGGAAACACAACAGCATGGAGAAACAAAAAACTGCAGCGCTGACGTCTGTGTTTGCTACTAGAGAGAGCTTGACAATGGGTGTAAAGGGTTACAGTTTATTTTATATGTGCACTTACTTTGTGAATCCTAGCCATATTGAAAATGAGTGGTCAAGTTGTGGAAATAAATATACTTAATAATTTTTTCTGTGAAATTCTCTCTATTCCCTAACTATGCAAGTCATATATATTTTCCTCTTCTTAATGTATTCAGTGTATGGCAGCTATTCTCCAACCACCAGCTCAAGGAGAAAGAGTGGCCAGAAATAGCATTCAATGCTCAATTTAAAGAACGAATTTAAGAAAACATAAAAGATGGACAACACATTAAGTTTATTGCGGTTGCTCTTTTTAATTACTAAGCCCTTTTACGAAAAGAGCTTTTCATTAAAATGTTGTTTATTTAAAACAAGTACATTCCTATGGTGCCACTGAACTAAACATTGCTGCATGTAAATATTGAAACAGCACTTAACGCTAGGTTCACACCTGCGTTCAAGGTCTCCGTTCTATGGTTTCTTCTATGCCAGAAGACGGAAACCATAGACCGGGTCCGGCCGTGAGCGGCGGTGAGCGTTTTAGGCTCTCCGCCGCGAAACCGGATTTTTTAATCCGGACACAGAGTACTGCATGTCCGACTCTGTGTCCGGATTATAAAACCCGGTTTCGCGGCAGAGAGCGCAAAACGCTCACTGCCGCTCACGGCCGGACAGCTTTCTCACCCATTCAAATGAATGGGTGAGAAGGACTCCTGCAGGTTTCCGTCTCCTGCCTCTGTTTTAGGCAGGAAACGGAAACCTCAAGTACGGAGTGCCGGCACAGATGTGAATGAGCCCTTAATCTGCACAGGACCCTCCTGCACTATAAACCTATCCATTGCACAGTGAGTGTGTTCATTGTGCATCTATGTCACAAACAGACATGTTGTTCTTAAAAAAAATTTCCACTTAAGTACAGCTGTTCACCAGTTGCTTTTCTTTCAGACATGAATACTGAGTCTATGTTCTCACTACTGTTATTAATGTCTGTTGCTGTCATCTGTCATAAGATGACAGCAACGAACATTAATGGTACCAGTATAATGGACACAGACAGAGCCTCTCCTTCTTTGTCTGTTCCCATTGACTCTATTGAATCAACATGATGAATGCTGTCTTCCATTACAATGTAAAAAATCATGATAGAAGAACGTCCTTCATGCAGGACTTTTCATTCCATTAGAAGTAAAAAATATGACGAAAGAAGGCTTCCATCATGTTTTTCACATTGGAGTGAATGCACATGGACACCCGATGGAGTGGGCTGTGTCTGCATCTGTCATTCAATGTCCATTGCTCTCCTCCTGAGACAGATGAGAGCAATGGATATTAAATAACTGTAGTGTGAACCTACCCTGTTTTTGTCATTTCTAGAAAATGGCATGTGCAAAAAATGGCAGCTAAGTAAAAATGACCATACATCTAGATAAAAGGAAAATGTTTGTTTTGGTACCGTGTTAGCCAGTGGTTATAAAATATAAAAAACAAAAAAAACTTTGCAAGTCTTCAGTAGGTGATACCTTTTTTAATGGCTAACTCATAATGATGACAGAATATGACGTTTCAAAGCTTTCCTCTGAGCTTCTTCTTCAGATATAACTAAAAAACACTCTGTAGAGGCTGCATATTTATAACTGGACACAGGGCTAGAATTACAGGAGGGAGGGGGGAAGAGGCTTATTACTATATACTTATAACAACAAACAATCAATTGCCAGATCCCCCAGTTCTTATCTTAATGGCTGTCTTAATGATGTGTATAAAAAGACATAAACCCACGTGAGATGTTCATCCCATTGTCCAACGTCTGGAATAGGGTCATGGCCTTGTACTCATAAATCAGTCGCTGTTTCCTTGATTTAAAGTTCCCTTTTAAGATCAAGATTTTCATGTCATTGATGATGCTGTGGTGTTTCTGGCAAAAATGATTTGGCACGGGAAGATCAGTTCTCTGTTGTTTGATTGTATGGCGATGTGAATTAATTCTCATTCTGAGTTTCTGACCAGTCTCTCCAACATACAGATTTTCAGTGGAACATTTGGTGCAAATGATCAAATACACCACATTAGGTGTGTTACAGGTGAACGTACCTGGGATTTTATATTCCCTGTTAGAGTTTGTTATCTCTATCCTGTCAGTGGTCAGTATGTGGGGGCAGGTTTTGCACCTCTTCTGTCCACATGGGAATGTTCCTTTGTTAGTTGGAGGTGACAGAGAGCTGCTAATAATCATATTCCTGAGGTTTGGTGGCTGTCTGTAGCATAGGAGAGGGGGGTCCTATGCTACAGACAGCCACCAAACCTCAGGAATATGATTATTAGCAGCTCTCTGTCACCTCCAACTAACAAAGGAACATTCCCATGTGGACAGAAGAGGTGCAAAACCTGCCCCCACATACTGACCACTGACAGGATAGAGATACCAAACTCTAACAGGGAATATAAAATCCCAGGTACGTTCACCTGTAACACACCTAATGTGGTGTATTTGATCATTTGCACCAAATGTTCCACTGAAAATCTGTATGTTGGAGAGACTGGTCAGAAACTCAGAATGAAAATTAATTCACATCGCCATACAATCAAACAACAGAGAACTGATCTTCCCGTGCCAAATCATTTTTGCCAGGAACACCACAGCATCATCAATGACATGAAAATCTTGATCTTAAAAGGGAACTTTAAATCAAGGAAACAGCGACTGATTTATGAGTACAAGGCCATGACCCTATTCCAGACGTTGGACAATGGGATGAACATCTCACGTGGGTTTATGTCTTTTTATACACATCATTAAGACAGCCATTAAGATAAGAACTTGGGGGATCTGGCAATTGATTGTTTGTTGTTATAAGTATATAGTAATAAGCCTCTTCCCCCCTCCCTCCTGTAATTCTAGCCCTGTGTCCAGTTATAAATATGCAGCCTCTACAGAGTGTTTTTTTAGTTATATCTGAAGAAGAAGCTCAGAGGAAAGCTTCGAAACGTCATATTCTGTCATCATTATGAGTTAGCCATTAAAAAAGGTATCACCTACTGAAGACTTGCAAAGTTTTTTTTGTTTTTTATATTTCATACATCTAGATGTAAAACAAAACAAATATAATAAAGTTTGGCTATCACCCCTTACTTCAGTGTACTATATGGTTATCTTTCGGATCTCTTTGTTGTTGGTAGAAGGGAAAGGTTTACCTTCTCAGTAAAATAGTTTACTAACCACAATGATTGTGCCCATCTGTAATCAGGGGGGTGTAGAAGGTGCAGTTGCTGGTGGGCCCAAGAGCCTTTGGGGGCCAATGAGGTTTTTCATCTTAATACAAAAAGATCTGTACTATATAAAATACATTATAGTTGGTGGGCCTTTGCATTGGTGCTGAGGGTCTTCACTCTGTAAAGGAATGTTTTATTCCAATATCTGATTTTATTATAATACATGTTATGTTATTGCTGTTGTTTTATGTCTTCTTAGGGGACATGCTGGATTTGCTTAAATGGAGAATGCACCCTGATAAAATCCCAGGCTCCTTGTCTAAATTAAAGGAGATTGACGGTTCTGAAATTGTGAAGGTAAGCTGTCTAGTGTGAGTATATAACTGTACCTTACAGTAATACATTGTTAAACTTGCTAAATTCTGCATCTTTTCCCCTTCAGTTTCTGCAGGACACACTGGACACCTTGTTCGGCATTTTAAATGAAAGTTCTCAGAAGTACAGCTCCAAAGTTTTTGACTGCTTGGTAAGTGCCATAAAGACTCTTGACAAGATTATTGGAAAAGTAATAATGTAGTAGTAATGAAGGTTAACCGTTTCCTTAATGTTTTATCTCCCTTTTATTGATGTTTTGTGTTTTCAGGTTCACATAATAAATTTACTACAAGACAGTAAATTCCAGCACTTTAAACCAGTAATGGACACTTACATAGAAGGACATTTTTCAGGTGCCCTTGCTTACAGGTACAATGTTTTTACATGATTTGTTTGATTGTATTAGATGCATCTTGTAGCAGGAGCGAATGTTTATATACCGCATTTTTCGGACTATAAGACACACTTTTTTCCCCAAAAATTTCGGAGGAAAATGAGGGTGCGTCTTATAGTCTGAATGTGGGGGGAGGAGCGGATTTACAGCATGGCCGCGCTACTGCCACCGCTGGTTTTCTTCAGCGGCAGGAGCGTGACAATCTGCAGGCCCCGGCAGCTAAGACACTCCCCGGCATCCGCCGGTCTATTACAGCAGATGCCGGGGAGTGTCTTAGCTGCCGGGGCCTGCAGATTGCCACGCTCCTGCCGCTGAAGAAAACCAGCGGTGGCAGTAGCGCGGCCATGCTGCAAATCCACTCCTCCTCCGCAGGTCCCGGCAGTCAGTTAGCCCCGGGGCCGGTCCCCACCGGCCCCATACCTTTAGTGATGCAGGCCGGCTCCTGCACGACGAGGCCGCAGGAGCCGACCTGTTCCGATGACAGCTGGGAGCCTAATGAAGGCTCCGAGGCCTGTCATAGATATATATTACTATCGCGGCTGGTCTATGACACTCCGCGATAGTAATGTATAGAATCTCCCATAGACGGCAATACACTTGTATTGCCGTCTATGGGACTTGCAATCAAATGATTGCAGGTTCAAGCCCCCTAGGCGGGGGATAATAAAATAGTAAAAAAAAAAAAAAACACTTAAAAAAAAATATAATAAAAAATAAAATAAATAAAAGTTCACCTCCTTTCCCTAGAATACATATAAAAGTATAACATTACTGTGAAACCTATACATTAGGTATCCCTGTGTCTGAAAATGCCCAGTCTACTAATAGTTTTATGTACAGTGAACGTCAAAATCAAAAGTGCTAAACCGCTGGGTTTTTCTCTCTGTTTTGCCTCTGAATTAAATAAAAGGTGATCTAAGCAATAAACATTTCCCAAAATGGTATATCTAAAAAGTACACCTGGCCCCACAAAAAAAAACGCCCTATACATCCCCGTGCAGCTGCAGGGTCACCTGTCAATGTGGTCTTGCAGCTGTTCCAAAACTACAACTCCCATATATTAAATATTTTACCATTTTTTGCCTGAAAATTTTTTTCCCCTATTTTTCTCCTCTAAAACCTGGGTGCGTCTTATAGTCCGAAAAATACGGTATTTGTGTCTTTTAATACAAAGTGCCAAATGGAGTTAAGAGTTTTAAAATATCATATGTAGAAAACTATTCTAAAAGTCTCATTTACAAATATAACAAGAAATGTCCTATGGCATCCCCATGGCCCAGATATTTACAGTACGTTTTTAGAAATGAAGTCCAGACTCTGGCAGGTTGCCTGCTTCTTATCAGACAGTTTTGATACAAAAAAACTGTTTGTTATACCCAGTGCAGGCCACATTGCAATGCATTTACGAACACATATACAGACATATACATGTAATCGATGACCAATAAGAATTTATTTCAGGTACCACCCCCATCAGTTTGACATTTGACATAACACTGTGTGTCATTTTTGCAAAAAGTGTTTAACCAACATGGAATATACTGTTAGCTTTTCTGCGTTATATGTTTTGTGGAAACTTTGTTGCAGCTAGTTAGGTCATGAAAATTCAGGTTCGGTTCACATCTGCATTCAGTATTCCATTCAGGAAGTCCTCTTGGGAACCCCCAGAATGGAATACCGAACGCATTGACAAGTGGTGAGCAATGAAAGCACACGGACCCCATAGACTATAATGGGGTCCGTGTGTTTTCTGTGCGGTGTCTGCACGAATCATGTAGAGAGAAAAGTAGTTCATGAAGTACTTATTTCTCCACATGACTCATGTGGACACCACATGGAAAACCGCTTGTCAATGAGTTTGGTATTCTGTTTGGGGGGTCCCCATGCGGACTCCCCCAATGGATTACCGAATGCAGATGTGAACCAGGCCTTCGTGTTATCTAACATTTATTGTTATTTTTTTACATTGTTTATAAAAAGCTTATTTTATAAGTTATGTTGTGACTTTTCAGAGACCTCATAAAAGTGCTGAAATGGTATGTGGACCGAATAATTGAAGCAGAACGTCAGGAGCATATCCAGGAGGTATTAAAGGTAATGAAAAGGAAAATCAGATGTACTTTTGTACTCATTTCCATACAGGTTGATCTTTTCTTTACTGATTTATGCTGCTTCACTTTGATGTGGTGATAATTGGCAATCGGCCTATTTTTGTACTTCAATAACTGCAGTCGCCAGGATCATGAGGAGACAGTAACTGAGTCTCATACACAGTTCATTACCCTAGCTTGTATGTATTACATCGCTGGCTGTTGTAGTAGTCAAACAAACCAAAGTGAAACTCCTAGAAACACGACGTATAAATTATCCTACATAAAGTAACTCAGTTTGCTTAGTTGAGCCCTTTTCTGGTGTCTCTAGTTACAATAACCATTATTCTCTTTAATCTTGTAGGCTCAAGAATATATTTTTAAGTATATTGTTCAGTCTCGGAAACTTTTTTCATTTGCAACTGGTGGACAGAATGAGGAAGAATTCCGCTGCAGCATTCAAGAGCTTATGATGTCAATCCGTTTCTTCCTATCCAAAGAAAGCAAAGGAGCAAGTGCTTTGTCTCAGTCACAGGTTCCTGTTTTTACTTTAATTTATCCTAAAGACCTAAAATTCTTTATTCACAAAGGCGTGCTCTTTGTGTACAAGATGTTCATAAATGCTTTTTTGTTATAACAAAGGGATCTTCATAGTCTTAGAGTGGCTAATGTAATAAGAGTGAGGGGTATACAACATTTAGCTGTATTCAGGGTCTTAGTGTTTGGACTTAGCATTATTGTCAAGGAATACCTTGAGCTTCACATATCTGCATATAGACGATAGATTGCAGGCTCAGAATTCAGTTGCTATTGGTATTCCTGCTAACCTGAAACAAACTCAGTGAGCTTATATCTAGCAGGGTAAGTGTATAAAAAAACTCAGTGGGACTCCTGGTGTCCTTTTGTAAATCACATTGGATTCCCTCAGAGGCCAGAAGTTACATTGGTGTAGTCTTCTGTATTTCCTTTAAAGGCAGCACCATTGTATTGTATTTCTATGTTCATGCTGAAGCCTATTATTGATATACATTTTCTATAGGTTGTAAGTATTAGACTCTAATCAGTAGCTTGTCCCCTGACTATATGTGTTTCTATATCTCTCCAGGCTGTATTTCTGAATTCTTTCCCAGCTGTATACTCAGAGATGCTGAAGCTGTTTGATGTTCGGGAAGTGGCAAACTTAGTGCACGATACTCTGGGCAGTCTGCCAACAGTCATGCATGCCGATGACTCTCTCCAGGAGATAAAACTTCAATGCATTGCAAAGACAGTGGAGAGCGAGCTCTATAGCAATCCTGGTAAGGGTAGTAATACATATACTGCATAGTGTGCTATTTCTGTATAGGTATAAAATCTATAAGCATCTTCTAGAAATACATAGGACTTCACTTTTTTCCTGCACATCCATGGATATGAAATGGTTAGGTGAATGGATATGAAAAGCCACCTGGAAGTTGGAATAAGGGCTTTGGTGAACTTTAATGTCAACTGTGCGCATTTTTCTAATACTTCATGAGTGGCAGAGTATCTTCTCTTTTTATAAACCTACTACAAGAATTTGTTAAAAGTCACTTTTGTGGTTTCTCAAGAGCCCTCTGTCTTAGTGGCCTACGCATCTGCATCAACATTAGATTCCCCCTACCTTATTTTTTCTAATTGTGGTTTATAAAGATGAAACCACAATTATATACACACCAGAAGAAACCTATATAAACATTTCCTTTATAATTCTCTGTATATGGCACCTTTGCCTATGGTACAGCAGATATGTTCTTACTTGTGGCTTGTTTGTGAGTCCTCTCTTTGTATAGGTGGTTAAAGGGAGCCTGTCAGGAGTAAATTGGTTATAAACCTAATCCCAGTATTTTATAGGGGCGCATTCTACAATTTCCATATGTGCCTGTTATTTTAGCTTTAGAGCCTTATTTTCTTGTAAATTGTTGTTTTATTCATATGAAAATCAGTGGAAAGTTATTTGTCCGGGAGACCATAGCCCAGGCAAGGTTAGGCATGTCTCCAAAGCACATTTCTCTTCATTTGCATATGACCAAAATGGCAATTTACATTTGGTCAAATTTACTGTTGACAGACTCCCTTAAACAACATGCTATTAATTCCATTTTTTAGGGACTTGTAAAAATTTCATAAAATTAAAGATTGTTGATAAAGTCCACTAAAGAATATTTCCAGATTACAGGTTTTATTTTTTATGCTTATTTTGTTACTAAAATTTTTGTTTTTTTTCTGTCTCCTTGAAGATTTTTGCCTAAGGCTTTAATGGTTTTATATTCTAAGATACAGAATAGTGTTGCGGGTTTTATATTATTTTATGACACTTATTTTCTTAATTATATTTTATTTTTGTTTTGTTTTCAAGTAGATTTTTGTCTATAGGCTTTAATGGCTTTATTTTCTAAGATGTAGAAGAGTGTTGCAGGTTTTAGTATATTATTTTATGATTCTAATTTTCTTAATTATATTTTATTTTTGTTCTTTCCATTGTCATCTGGAAGATTTTGGTCTATAGTCTTTAATGGCATTATATCCTAAAATACAGAATCGTGTAGCGGGTTTTATATTATTTTATGACACATTTTCTTAATTATATTTTATTTTTGTTCTTTCCATTGTCTTCAGGAACATTTGGTCTATAGGCTTTAATAGCTTTATTTTCTAAGAAGCAGAATAGTGTTGTTTTTCAATTAAGTGGAATCATTGATTGCCAAGACACTTTTGTGTATGCAGTGAGGTGTGGTGCAAACCTTAATTTCAAGGCAAAATTAGCTTTGATTCAGTAATCTTTATAGCAACAGGGAAGAAATCTTATAATCTCGGAACTAAAGGAAGCCCTGATGTTATTTTCTAGCCAACTATATAAAAAAAAAACTTTTTGGCTGTGAGTAATTCTGATGAGATGTTTGATTCTTAAAGTAATCTGCCTCTAGTTTTACAATAATCGCAGATAAATAGTATGCCAATGCGTTAAATAAATCTTTTTTTAAAGGTGCCCAGACACCTTTTGACTCCTATACATGCATCAGTGGGGTGAGACACTTGTGGCAGCAAAAGGATCAGGCGATGAAATTCAGCATGCCCAATCTTCATTTCCCTTGATTCCCACACACATCCGTCACTTTGAAATAAGAGGGTTTGGTAAACTTTTTTCTTAAGATTTTTTTTGTTATAAAAGTTATTTTCACATGATTTTTTCATCTTTAAAAATTTATTTCAAGGGCCTGCTGAATTATGGGCTATCCCTTAAATTTCTTACAATATAGTCTACTTGTTGAGTGCTTTATCTGACCTGTATAACAATATGTAATGTGTTGTCGTTTTAGATTCCCGGTTTATTCTTCTCCCTGTCGTCCTCCACCACCTCCACATGCATCTGCAGGAGCAGAGAGATCTTGTAATGTGCGCACGTATCCTTAGCAACATGTTTTGTCTAAGCAAGAAAAACAGCTCTGTAAGTAATTGCAAGACACTTATTATATACATTAACATACAGTGTGCTGAATAGTAATCCAGAGCTCTCTGTAAACTATTTCCACAGTCATCTATATATAGGAGAAGTACCCTGCAGGTGCTTGGCATACAGCTGTAAAGCTATCATTTCTGCCCACCTCAATTTTAATAAATACATACTTGTTGCTAGGCCGCTAATTACTAATCACAAATTAACTTACATAATGTGGAGAATTTTTGATTAGATGCTGGGCCTGATTTCTTTCTTGTGATTTGAGCATTGCCTCTTACTAGTATTATACTGTAGGTACCACCCAGGGTAGAAGAAGCACAGTTAAAGGAGTTAAGCTGTTTTCCTATCTCAGGATTTCAGCTGCTTTCCTGTCTCCTCTCTCCTCTACTTCCTGGTTTTTAGTTTAGTTCAGCAGTGTGCTTTGGGTTTGTTGTAATCTACACAGATCTGGAGTTACATAAAGAGAAAATAGGCACTGATGAAGAAACTTTTGTAGCTTTTATCAAGGCTCAGCAACTAAAAGCAGTACACAGAGAAAGGTAGAGAAGAAAATATAGATACAGGAGATAAGTCAACGGCCCAAGCAGAGAAAGAGATCTGTAATTTAATCAACCAGCTATAAACACTTTTTCTGAATCTGACTAACTGATATCTGGCTCGATAAATCACTTCATTAAGCTTAAAGGGATTCTACCATTGAAATGAATTTTTTTGGCGATCACATGTCGGAATAGCCTTTAGAAAGGCTATTCGTCTCTTACCTTTAGACGTGGTCTCTGCTGCGCCGTTCCTTAGAAATACCGGTTTCTTCCGGTATGCAAATGAGTTCTCTTGCAGCAATGGGGGCGGAGCCCAGTGCTGAAAATGTGATGGGGGCGTCCACACTGCTGCTCGAAAACACGCTCCAGCGACGTCTCTATCTTCAGCTGGATTCTCCCCTTCTTTTTTTGTCTTCCTTTGTGTCACTTCTGAAGCCTTTGCAGTTGGCTTTGCCAGTGAGACATCAGTAGAGCCGAGTGCGCATGCCGGTGGCCATTTTTGGGAGGCCGCTCCTGTATTGAACTACAAGAGCAAGAGCGGTCTCCCAAAAATGGCCACCGGCCTGCACTCGGCTCTGCTGGAGTCTCACTGGCAGAGCCAACTGCGCAGGCATCGGAGGTGACGTAAAGGAAGATGACGAAAGAAGGGGAGGATCCAGTCGAAGATAGAGGCATCACTGGAGCGTGTTTTTGAGCAGCAGAGAGAACTAATTTGCGCAGCGGAGACCACGTCTAAAGGTAAGAGACGAATAGCCTTTCTAAAGGCTATTCCGACATGTGATCTCCAAAAAAATTCATTTCAATGGTAAAATCCCTTTAAAGAGGACCTTTCATCAGATTGGGCACAGGCAGTTCTATATACTGCTGGAAAGCTGACAGTGCGCTGAATTTCAGCGCACTGTCGGCTTTCCCGATCTGTGCCCCGGGTAAAGCGCTATCGGTCCCGGTACCGTAGCGCTTTACAGTCAGAAGGGCGTTTCTGACAGTTAGCCAAGGACGTCCTTCTGCCCAGCAGCGCCTATCGCGCTGTACTATGTGAGCGGGGAGGAACGCCTCCTCCCTCTGCTCACAGTTCTCATCCATAGACGATTATTATCAGGAGGCGAGGGGGCGTTCCTCCCCGCTCCACAGCACAGCGCGATAGGCGCTGCTGGGCACAAGGGCGTCCCTGGCTAAGTCTCAGAAACGCCCTTCTGACTGTATAGCGCTATGGTACCGGGACCGATAGCGCTTTACCCGGGGCACAGATCGGGAAAGCCGACAGTGCGCTGAATTCAGCGCACTGTCAGCTTTCCAGCAGTATATAGAACTGCCTGTGCCCAATCTGATGAAAGGTCCTCTTTAAGTTACAAGTTTAAAGCATATATAAGGTAGGGTTCACAAACGAACACAAACAGATGGCTATCAGTTACTGTCCATTATATGTTATATGTCCGTTGCCCTTAGAACTCGATGATCAAAAAAAAAACAGACACTTACTGTCTGTTTTTTCAAACGGACAGAAAGTCCTGCATGTAGGGATTTTTTTGTCCACTTGAAAAAAAAAAAGCTGTCCCATGCTTCTCACTATGTATAGAGTACTGAGTTGAGTAAAATGAAGAGAAAATATGGAGCACAGGCCCTTTGAATGCTTAACCGCAACACTGATCCTCCCCGAAACGGAGTGGTTTTATTACCGTCAAATAGTTCACTTTACCTTCTCGCTTAAGATTTTGCCTCCTAATGCTTTTGAAAGGCTGTGTCGGACCGACACGTCTAGAAAAGGCCTAATCACTTCGATCTTCCACCTCTTATCCTCCCATAAGGGCCAATCCCCTCCTGTCCATAAGTATATGACCCATTGAGAGGGAAGAAGGATTTCCTATGCTCAATGACAAATTATTTGGTCGCGTGCAGCTAAATCCTCTACATGTGTAATATTTAAAGAGTGTAAACTCCTGATTCACCAGTACTGTACACACTCCCTGAATCCCATAATACCATTAGTCTGCTGGAGATGCAACTAAGCTGTGGGAACTCCCTATCCTATATTCTGGGACTGTATGTTGATGAGAGTTTCTGGAACGAGGTCAATTACATAATCAACAACCTCTTCCTGCAGGAGGTTTCCCTTGACCCTTTCACCCACCTACTCAACCTTCTGCTGAGACAGATGGCTAAGAAATTCTCCAAACTCTACCTCTGTACAGCAGCTAAATCCCTCATAGCAATTCGGTGGAAGTCCACTAACCCTCCATCTCCCCCCCCCCTTACAAAGTTTCTGACAGCTATCCTCCCTTTGTCTTTTTGTCACACTTATTAAACATGATTTTTTTGTCTCATTTTTGCTTTGCTTTATGTTACGCCCTGGTTATTATTGTTGTACAGTACTTTGTTTACTGTATTGGAAAGTATTTTTCTATCAAAAAATGTTTATTAAATATGTTTTTGAACATGTAAAATGTTTATTAGATGCGAACACCACCTTCATCTCCATCCCCTTCCAAGTAACCTGTTGACAAAATTTGAATCCCACCCCTGTATGTTTTAGATTTTCTTTACAAATTCAACTTTGCACACAAATGGATTCTAAAGTTTGTTTAACTGCTCAGTTAAGCAAAGTCAGCCTAGGTAGAAGATCCAAAGACTGTGAAGTGTACGCTACCTCTTCTCTTAGCTACTTTGACCATTATAATTGTTATTATGCTTTCTAGGCCATAGTTCTTTGGTGCCCTCAAGGCAGCGATAAAGTCTGTTAAATGTCAGTGTGAAAGCGGCAATTCATTCTTCAACAGACACACAAACAGGTGTAACAATGTAGTAGACCTTGGCATACCATCTGCTAACACAACAATCAATGTTCTTCTGCCTGTGGCTGTTATGTCAGAATATAACGGTAAATAGGACAGACTTACAACACTTGTGGTTAGCTGACTTTAAGGATTCTTTTAAAAAAAAGATTTTCTATAAGACACAAAATGTAAAATTTTCTTTTTAATTAATAGTGTTGCAAGTTTATGTTCCCTAAAAAGTGTTCATAAAAATGTACCTATAATAAGAGAATTTGTTACAGTATACAAAATGTTTACCTACAAGAAGAGACCCCACTGTATCCCCTTTGCTAGTTATTATTATAATCATGGTACTCTGCTTTCTTATCTACTGATGGGATATCTGAAGTGGCTACCATGCTGGCCTTCATAGCTTTGTGCATAATGATGTTTTATATGTTTGGTTATTTTTAGGAAAAGTCCGCCATGAAGGAAGTTGATGTGATTGTTAATAGCTTGCTGGATATTTTATTAAGGACAATTTTAGAGATTACAAGTAGACCTCAGCCTTCAGGCTCTGCAATGAGACTTCAGTTTCAGGATGTGACTGTAAGTACTTTGTCTTGGCATGCAGACAGTTTGCTATAATATAAATTCTTTCTTGCGCTGTTTAAACATGTGGAATGCTTTATGTCATTGGTAATATCCTATACAGGTTTTTGTTTGCTCACCTGTCGGGTATTCTTGCAGTAACATGGAATGTGAATTTATTTTTCACTATTGCATAAAATCATGTTGAGTTTAGGAATTTTATGATTGTTAATAATTTTAAAAAAATTTACATTTTTACTGCTACTTCAGTTTTAGTAAGTTGGAGCATCTAGGTACATTGGACATTTTATAACCCACAATACAGTTTTATATGACTTAATTTAATGTATTTCCTCCTTATATATAAAACATAGCCATGGTGAATGTGTTCACATCCTACATTGGCTAAGTAACATAAGTTCCCTTTAAACACAACGTCACCGTATTCTAGTCATCATTTAAAATACTTTTCCCTGAGTCAAATGAGCATATATTCAGGTATATTTATGATATAAGCAAACCTCCTAGGTATTTAGGGGTTAATGCCTTTCCTAGGGTAACACATATTGTGGGTGCTCTATGGTGTTTATGATTTAGGATGTGATAGAGGTTAAAACCAAGAAAAATTACTTCATATCAGGTTAAAACCTAGCATTCATTTTGCTTTACGTACTCCAAAATCTTATTTTTGTGTAGAGATTTTGTATGTTCAATTTTGCAAGACAGGGCTTTCCCTTTTTAATTTAAAGAGCTCCAAACGCTCTTTGTATCTTCACTTGCAGAGGTAGACACTGAGATTGTGGATGTCTGTGAGTGCCAGTAGGGAGAGCTCACTGCATTCAGAATTATACAGTTCTTAATAAGATGATCACAATGTTTATGTATAGTATTTCTTTCTGCCAACAGCCACCTCTAGAGGGGAAAATCTGATAGTGACTGCAAGCAGAAAGAATTTTATTATATTACTTGGGTTTTTTTTTAAGTAGGAGTGGAGCAAGCTCCCAGATACTGTATAATGAATCTACTGTAATTGTACCTGTGCAGTGATCATCTTGTGTCGCCTGCCTCTGCAACCCAGTATTAACAGTTTTAGAATACAATAAACACTATGACTGTTTTCATTGAATGTGACACACAGATCTTACAGCTTACAAGAACAGAAACACTTAGGCTACATGCACATAAGCATGGGCATATATACACTATGTGATCAAAAGTATCCGGACACCTGGCTGAAAATGACTTACAAGTTTGTGGCGCCCTCCATCGGTAATGCCGGAATTCAAGATGGTGTTGTCCCACCCTTGGCCTTGATGACAGCTTCCACTCTCGCAGGCATACATTCAATCAGGCGCTGGAAGGTTTCTTGGGGAATGGCAGCCCATTCTTCATGGAGTGCCGCACTGAGGAGAGGTATCGATGTAGGTCAGTGAGGTCTGGCACGAAGTCGGCGTTCCAAAACATCCCAAAGGTGTTCTATAGGATTCAAGTCAGGACTCTATGCAGGCCAGTCCATTACAGAGATGCTATTGTCGTGTAACCACTCCGCCACAGGCCGTGCAGTATGAGCAGGTGCTCGATCGTATTGAAAGATGCAATCGCCATCCCCGAATTGCTCTTCAACAGTGGGAAGCAAGAAGGTGTTTAAAACATGAATGTAGGCCTGTGCTGTGATAGTGCCACCCAAAACAACAAGGGGTGCAAGCCCCCTACATGAAAAACACGACCACACCATAACACCACTGCCTCCGAATTTTAGTTTTGGCACTACACATGCTGGCAGATGACGTTCACCGGGCATTCTCCATACCCACGCCATCGGATCACCACATTGTCTACCGTGATTCGTCACTCCACACAACGTTTTTCCACTGTTCAATCGTCCAATGTTTACGCTCCTTACACCAAGAGAGGTGTCGTTTGGCATTGACCTGCGTGATGTGTGGCACCCAATCACCTGACCACATTTGTAGTCCGTGAGTTCCGCGGAGCGTCCCATTCTGTTCTCTCACGATGTCTAATGTCTACTGAGGTCGCTGATATGGAGTACCTGGCAGTAGGTGGCAGCACAATGCACCTAATATGAAAAACGTATGTTTTTGGGGGTGTCTGGGTACTTTCGATCCCATAGTTGTAGGTCCAAGACAAAACTGCATGGATGGAAATGGATGGTATCTGTGTGCCATTCTTGCCCTCTACGGACCCATACACTTTAGTTAATGAGCAGCAAATCAGATGGGAATAGCACCTTTCCTGAGTTTTGCCTCTGGACTTAAGGCCACCCACATAGATCTCTGATAACATACAGAGCAATAATAAAAGAACGGGTCAGAGTGCTGTCCAATATAAACACATATGGCACAGTGGCAATGCACACTTCATGTGCATGTAGCCTTAAAGACAACATATTCCAATGTAGTTCTAATCTTATTGAGACCTTGCTCTGTGATTTGCCTGCAGTGGAAATGCAGCGGAAGAAATCACAGTGTTTTACAGTCAGGGCAAAGTGGTTGGGATTCTAGTGATCCTTAATCCCACTCTGCGGTAAAAAACACTATGTGGACACGCTGTGATTCAGCACGGTTTTGGAAATTTCAGCATGTCAATTATATCTATGGAAACGCTGGAGGTTTCTTCTTAGTTAGAATTGAAGCAGAAATTCCGCAGAGGAAACCTCTGCAAACTCTCTGTTTACAGCACTGCGGGAAGAACCGCGATGCGTTGCTGCCGTGGTTTTTCCCACAGTGCTTTTTTACTATGGGAAAACCATGTTGGGAATTAGCATAAAATGGTTTTCTGAGCCCCCTGAAAAAAAAACAAAACCTGAGGCTGAGAAGGCTTTAAAATAAATAAATAAATAAAAGTACTTGTTCTTTGCTCTCATCCCATTGACCTCCTTCAGAATGCACTGATCAACTGATCACCCTAGGTCCCGCTCTTGGTAGTACATGCAGACAGTTGTTTGTCTTTGGGGACGACAAAAACATCCAGGCATTTCCTAAGGAGAGCTAGACCCCATTAGTTGTGTGATGTCGACATGCCCCATTAGGACATACAATGTGCACAGAAGTTGTTTTCTTGAGACAGCTTCTTTAGAAGTTAATTTGATAGTTGCCGTAGGTGATCCACCAAGATCTTGTGTGTTTGAGAATTTACACCATTAAAGGGGTTGGCCACTTTCAGACCAATATTGACAAACAAATGTACAATAAAAATATATACAATTTTTCAATATACTTTCTGTATCAATTCCTCACGGTTTTCTAGATTTCGGCTTGCTGTCATTCATTCTGTTACTTCTAGAGGATAAAACTCTGACCATGGTCATGTGATTTACGGTCCATGGTCATGTGATGAGCACACAGGTGCACGGCTCGTTATACAGCACAGTAATCAGACATCTGCCAGGTAATCAGCCGTGCACCTGTGTGTACATCACATGACCATGGACCGTAAATCACATGACCATGGACCGTAAATCACATGACCATGGTCAGAGTTTTATCCTCTAGAAGTAACAGAATGAATGACAGCAAGCAGAGATGTAGAAAACTGTGAGGAATTGATACAGAAAGTATCAATTGGAAAGTTGTATATCCTTCTATTGTACATTTGTTTGCCAATATTGGTCTGAAATTGGCCAACCCCTTTAACTATTGTGGGCTAAGCTATCCATATTAGATCTGTATGGGAATGACAGCGGGGACCCTGCACATCAGGTGTACCGGGACAGGGCAGCATTCCGTAATGTTTATATTCCAGGAGCTGTGCTGCTTACTCACCATAACAAACTGTTGTGGTGAGTGTAGGTACTGCAGCGCTTCTCCATAGACTTCAGCGGGATAGTGCTGTAGTACCAAACCTTACCACAGTTTGTACTACGAGTGAGCAGTGCAGCATATAAACATCATTGGAAGCTGCACTGTCAACTTTGTCAGACCCATGCAGATCTATTATTTATGGCCTAGCCTTGGTTTGCTTTTGGATTTGTTTTACAAGCCTTGATCTGTGTTCTCTTGTAATAAAAGCAACATATACAGTATGTTTAAACTAGAAAAAAAAAGGTTTTTCAAAATCTCTTCTCCTTCTGGATGGCGTAAGAGGTTATGAAGAGCATCTGGTTGCCATATCAGCAATATTGTTGGCAGTGATGCCACAGCTTTGCTGAATGTTCAGGATTTGTCATGTTCTTCCCCACAGAGCCAATTAAATGTCAGTAAGTTCTAACAATATGTCCTTGTCATTCTACAGCTTGCATGAGCTCGCTACAAAGTACATTGCTGTTATCCAATTATGCTTCTTTTATTGAGGGTCGGGGTTTATACACTGTATTTTTTTTTGCATTCTGAATTAACATGGATACATTCACTTATTGAATGATATTTGTATTTCCAGGGAGAATTTGTCGCATCTTTGTTGTCACTGTTGCGACAGATGACAGACAGACACTACCAACAACTTCTAGAAAGCTTCAACACAAAGGATGAACTTCGAGTAAGTGGTTAACTAAAGGGTTTTTTCTTCTATATTTCCCTTATATACCATAAATAGCAGAGCTGTGAAGTCGGATCGGGAGGAGGGCTTCAGTTTTCGGTGGAGTTTAAGTCAAAATAAGGTTTCTGAAAATGAATTAACTAATATATTATAGATTTATTAATAATGTATAATTACTGAGATGTTTACAAAATAAGGCTGTGTTTGGCACCTTTGTCAGTAGCTATGTCCGACTGGATTGCAAGAATAGCTCGACATGCAGCACTACTCTTCCCATTAAAGTGATGGACCCCATTACAAGGCAGTGGACTCTGTGGTGGAGGGTGGTGTTGGAGGGCATGGGGGGCCCATCATATGATGTCTAGCATGTTATGGGTCCTTCTTCAGTGTGAAAAATGCAGTAAAAACATGTAGCGTGACCAAGCTTACTTTTGACAAAGCTGATTTTTTTTTGTAACACAGATACCCAACAGGTCAGTCATGCCCCTTTTTCAAAACTTGACTGGCACATAATTTACCCACATAACATTTCAACTGGCGAAGAGCCTGCTGTACGTGGGAGCATTCTTTCAGGCCTAGGAGATTTCTTTACTCTTCTGGAAGGCCACCCTTTTTTGTGACTCTCCTGAATGTTCAGGAAGAATTGGCAATTTGTGTTCCCACACAGTATAATGCCCCCCTCTACAATATAATGCCTTCTGGTTCCCCACACAGCATTACGCCCCCTCAACGCACTGACATGCAGCATAATGGCCCCTTCAATGCCCCATACACAGTATATTGGTCCCATATTACCCCTATACCTGGTGTATTGTCCCCTGGGTGCTCCCACACAAGGTATATTGATTCATTACTCACCGCTCTGCTCTCCACTTATTTTCTATTCTAGTGTCTGCTGTAACTTCAGTACTCAGCACCTGCAACAGGGAGTAGAGCGGGGAGTAATGAATACAGCTCACTGTTGGATCCCCAGCGTAACATTAATGAGTAACTCTATCAGAGCTCATGGCTCTTCTAAAATGCTGCTAGGGCAGTTTGCTAAGACAGGTTGAAAGTCCATGGTTAAAGTCAAGATGGCACCTTTACTGAGTGGTCTGAGGGGAGACCATGTTCTCAGTCTTAGCGTACCGCCAGAGACTGTGGGGCATGTTTATTATCATTTCTTCTAGAGGTTGCCTTCTTTCTTGACCAGTTGTTGAAGGTTTTTGATGTTGAAGGTCTGTTTTTGTCTAATGTCCTCTAAGAGTCTTGTTTGGACTCTTCTTGCTTAGGGACATCGATGCCTACTTTTGTAAGTCTGTCCATGTCTTGCCTTCTTTAGATGACATTTACTTTCCCTCTTCAGTTCCTTTAAAGGGAGTCTGTCAGCAGGAAAATCGGTATAAAACTGATGACAGTACCTTACAGGGCTAGTTCTGTGTCAGGGCTTCGCTTTCTGTTCTAGATAACCACCCCTAACTGCAGACAAAGTGGAAAATGTCACCCAAGTAATTGGGGGTGGAACTGGGTGGCAGTTACGGGCAAGTATCTAGATCAGGGTGTGAAACCCCAGCAGGAAATAAAAACCCCTAAAAATCTTTTATTTTTTAGCTAACCGCTTAAGTAATCCGCTGTCACAGATCCTTCATAAACTTTATCCTGATATATGACATATTCTATCTTTTTTGGGATAGGTCACACAGGGGCCATTAACAGCAACAATCATGTGAAGAGATGAATTTACATCCGTGAGGCTGTGTGCAGGCTATTAACACAATACCAGGCAGCCGGAGAACTCTGTTGTGTGAATAAGTACTTAGGCTATGTTCACATGTTCAGATTAGTCCTGTTGTCATTTAGTGGAACTGTATTTTTTCCATATTGAATCCATTGGTATAATGATTATGCTGCAGATTTTATAGTCTGCAGCATAGTTATATTTTCCATTTTTTTTACTGTTGAATGTGAATGGTGTGACATTTCAAGAAATGTAAATGAAAGTCTTGTCTCTTTATTTAAACTTTAAAAGGATATTATGTGACCTGCTGTTTCAGATTTCAATTTCGTCATAATGTTTATTTTTTCCATACACAGAATTACTTTTATTGAGGATTCTTGGAATTGGATGCTTATAAATAGTTTAGCGCCTCATACAAAACAATAAAGACTTGCAAACCAAATTAAACTGGATCTCTATTTCTGTAGAATTTTGATAGAATGAAATATATTTCAATATTTTGTTCTCATATCCTCAGTAGGCAGGTGTAAGTAAATTAACTGATATACACATCTGCAGACCTGCATGAAGGGATATATTACAGACCTTAGTGTTGTAATCCCCCGATTTGTCTTTTCGGTTGTATCACGTAAAAGAAATTCTGTTGCGTTCTTGCTTTTGCCTGTGTCCCACCAATGAGCGTGCAGTGTCCACCATTTAATCTTCACTACATATTAAAGGACGTCCTATCTCAGGATTTGTATATGAAGATGATGTTCATCAAAAATAAATCAAGACCGCAGCATAAAATATTTGAGAATAATTTCCACAGAGGTCTTTTAAGTGGTCGCATGAATGTTGAGCTTTTTGTTGAATGCTTTATTATTTAGTACTTAGCTAATGAAGGACTCATTTTCATTTATAATTTACTACCAAGTCAGAAACCCATGTAATTCAATTAGGCAGTACAGATTGAAGTTTAGTCTTTTATGATTAAGTCATCAGAAAATGCAATATTTGAAGTAAATTCCTGCATTTCATGTAAGCCTTACATTCCTATGCGTATTTGTCATCTGGTAACTGCCAAATGCTAAAAATACAGCAAATAATTATTGACATAGAAAAGTAGAAGCAAATTGTATATTTAAAGGTTCATTCTCATCTTGTTAAGTGATATCCTGAGAATGAAGGAGCCACACTGCAGGTGTAGACTATAGTCTTTTCACAGGAGTGTCATGACCACCCTCTGTACATAGAAAGGCAGAGCACTTAGGGTTCCTTGCACATCTTATTGGCCCTGAGTGCTGTTAGTTTCACTGGGGTCCCTTCTATTCCAGGACCTCTAGGAAATCAAGGTCAATAAACCACCTATTGTGAAGTGATTGCACATTCTAACAATGGGAACACCTATTTTACCTAATATAGGTCATGGTTTAGAGATGCACTTTTATTATTAACATGGAGTGCAAATATTAGGAATAAAAATGTATGTCAGCTCAAATAAAACCCCATCATTGGGGAATATGTAATACCGTATATACTCGAGTATAAGCCGATCCGAATATAAGCCGAGGCCCCTAATTTTGCCACAAAAAATGGGAAAACTTATTGACTCAAGTATAAGCCTGGGGGAGGGGATATGCAGCAGCTACTGGAAAATTTAAAAAATTAAAATAAATACCAATCAGTTTACATTAAATGAGACATCATGGTCATGTGCATTATAGTCTTCTCCATGTGCCTCATAGTAATAGAAGTTAACCTCATCATGACCCTCACATTAACCCCCTGTGTGCCTCACATAAGAGTTACTGATATGTGGGACATATGGAGGTAAAAATTAGCTATCTTCATAATTAAGGTCCTTTATTATTACCCCCATTGTGCCTCACATATTAGTAACCCTTATATGGGGCACCGAGGGGTTAATATGAGGGACATGATGGGGTTAACTGATATTAATTTGAGGCACATGGAGTTACAGAAACTAAATTAATAACCCCAAATGCCTGACATTAATAGGAATAGTAACCCCAGCAGGTACCTTTTTGTTTTACTTTCACTTTATTCTAGCTTCCTCTCATCGATGCAGGGGCCTCCCGGGCTTTCATCTCTCTTGCTAGAGAAGGAGGAGTGTCCTATATCATTACTGTAGCAATAAGCCGGAGTATATGTGGTAATATGATAGTTTTCCACACACTTGTTACCAAAACTTTTGCTTGTGAATATATGGTGTTGCAGTCCTTAGACTACATCCACAGTTACAAAGTGCGGACCGAACACATTTATGATAATTCTTAGTAAAGAGATTTGTTTATAGTCTTCTCATTCAGGTTCTGTATTCATATTCACTCCAGACATCCAGTTTTTCAAAGTAGTTGGAATACGAATTGGCAAGGACAGTGTATAAGACATTCTTCCCCATTTCTCCATTATGAATTAAAATGTGTGTATTTCTAGAGTGACTACACTTGTTAATGGTCAGAACAGGGATGATATTTGGAGTCTAATAGCTTGTGGTATAAATAATTTTGAACAATTTTAAAGTGTCTTGTGCCAAGATATGCTTGAGCTTGTTTCTTAAAGCTTGCAATAGGAAATCACTGTAATCTGTTTTCTGCTTATGACATTGTGGCAGATATGTTGTGCTGGTCATTATTTGCACCTTTAAAATATCTGACTAGTTTATATGTTTCTGTTTTTCTATAGGATTTTTTATTGCAAATCTTTACGGTGTTTCGGATACTTATTCGACCTGAAATGTTTCCTAAAGACTGGACGGTTATGCGGTTTGTTGCCAATAAGTAAGTAGCTACAGCTTCTAAACATGACCGTAAATGGGGAGAAAATATTAACTGGCATGTACAGTTTAGATTAAATAGTTTGGTTTTTTTTAATTAAATTTGATGAATGGCTACCTTTAGTAGACGTGAGCCTACTATTAAGGTTGTTTTAAACTTTATGTAGGAGTCTAGATACTACATTATTATGTATTAAAAGATGCCTAACCTGCTAATGTAATGGTGGAATTTTGCATGGCTGAGCTTTAGTTTGCCTGGAAGATGAGCACAGGTTAACAATATCTGGTTGTACTTAATGTCCCTCTTATGGTTAAAATAAAATGTTCATGCTTGTTCATCTTAAATATATATTTCTATGGGGTTTGAGGATGTGACTGTTGAAAGTGGGTGTATGACTGATAGCTGTCTAATCTTCATGAACATACAGCAAATGTAGGTTATAAAAAAAAAATAAATGTTGCCCACCAGAGACTGATGATTTTTTTTTTTTAAACAGTTTATATGCACTTATTTATATCTATATATTTTTTATAATGTGTACAATGTTCAGCTGTGTCATACTCAAGAAAAGCGTACTTAAACACTATTCAGTCAAGTTTCAGCTGTACCAGTTTAGCACAGCATTCTACTTAAGCTGCATGTTATTTTATATTAACGGAATCTTTTCTGTTTGTATTTTTTGCTATTGTATTTCTGTACAGGATGTGTTGCACAGTGAGACACTGTTTTAAAGCTCAGTTCATTCCGTACAGCAAACCTGTATAACATGGTTTTGCATTATTGAAAACTTGTTCCTAGTTACTGTCAAATGTAAATATGCCAAAGATCAGTCGACAAATGAACAAACCCTCATTTGTCTGGTGATCACAGTACATCACCTTATATAACCAGATAAGAGCTACCTACCGACACTAATAACATGGTATGTGGCGAAAGCAGTCACAATGATTGTTCCATGGAAATAGAGTATGGAACAATTTGCTATATTGTTGAGCTCTGCCCATTGTAGAAGGACCATAATAGAACAAGTTCTTTCTTAAGAAGAAATAGCAAGGCCTCCTGCAGACCTCCTTGCTCTGACCATTTATACTCATAGTTTTAAAAGGAGATTTTCATGTCAGAAAATAAATATATTTTTTTTATATAAGGAATGGTTATGCCATTTTCCCAAATACTTTGACATCAGTTCCTCCAGTTCCTCATAGTTTACTGCTTGAAGTCCTTTGTTGGACGCCTTTATTACATCACTTGTAAAGAGTATGACACTTCTGACCTCCATAGCAGCTTGTTTGAAGAATTTTCTGTCAAGTTAAGGTGCATATACCGACTGTGCTTAATAAAACCACCCCATCAAAATCATGTGTACTATTCATTAAAAGGGATGTCCGGGGAGTGTAAATTAACTTACGGTACATCTTCTGGAAGTTCTGGAGCAGTTCCAACTCCCAGTCATGTGATTGGTACCAGCCCCCATTCCTTGGATCACTATGCCTCCTTCCTCCTCTGCAGTTTTCACAAGGGGGATAGCTTTACTATACTCTTCCAGTATGAGAGATGTGACCCTGGGAATGGGAAATGGTTCCAATCATGTGACCCCAGATCCAGCAAGTAATTGGAAGAAGAATGTTAATACTCCTAGACAACTCCATTAAGGAGTTCGAACATCAAATATACCATCTACTGCTATCCAGTTGAAATGTAAAATTTTTGTAATGTATTTCCTTAATCTTAGAAAAACCCATACTTGGCTGACAATACCAGTACCACTCATAGGATCTTATTTAACTAAACTAGTGTGGGAAAATTCTAGCCTTCCACTGCAGTCTTAAAACAAAATAAGTAATCTTTTAATAGTTGTTACAGACAACAATTGTCTGACTCTGCTCTTACTTCTATGCTACTTGTTACTGTTCTAAAATCAGATTTGTTGGTGGGATGCACAATATAACGGTCTGATCCAGCTATCCCCTGATGGAAGGTGTAAGGGGAAATAAGGATGAAGTCAGAGCTGTTAAACAATCCTTCATCCAGGGCAGAACTTAAGTTCTCTGCCCTTACTCTCTATCTAAACACACAAATAGTGGTTTATGGATGAGGCTCAATCCTTTGCTGGGAGATGAGCCACTTTTACAGGAGTCTTTCAGCTAAACAAGCATTTAGACAACAGATTCCTAAAGTTCTTGGTCACTTCAATACATTTTGCATGGTTGTAACACCAGCTATACTGTTATGAAGTGTGTCAGTTAGCCGACAGTCTACACTATGCAGCAGGTAGCCTTTTTTGATTACTACGTGATCAAATGGGGTTCAGTGGGTGTTGAGCCATAAAGGAACAAAGTATTACCAGTGAACACTAGTCAAGTATAGAAGCTCGAAATCAAAGCAAAGGCTTGCTGCAGGGCTAGCTCTTTACAACCCTTTACTCAGGATTCCATCACAGCGGAGCTGAACTCACATTGCCTCTCCTCCTAGCGGGTACAACTTGGCCTCTATTCTGCTAGTGACCTCCCACATATGCTAGAAATGCATCCGCTACTAGCAGGAAGCTGCCAATGAATAACATATTACGGATAGTATCTTCTACATCAGTCTCTTTGCTAGAAGATACTGACGCAGGAGCAGCACACAATTCCATTATTATCCAATAATGTGTGTTAAAAGAGGATCTGTCATCTCACTTGCCATGTCTGCTTTAGTAAACATGTAATTGTAATTTCCATGAACTAACAAATCTGGAGTAGCTTTTCTTAGAATTGATCCTTTGTTATTCCGTCTTACAATTTGAGTAATTGGCCAAATGGGCATTACCAGTTGGGGATGTGTCCCTCCATAGTCTAATATTGTCCTACCAGCACTGTACAGGGACGCACCGACGACTGGTAACACTCGCACATTTTTAAGATAAGATAATCCTTTAATAGTCCCACATTGGGGAAATTTCAGCATGTTACAGCAGCATAGTAATACAGATACAGGATAATACACAGTAATATTACAGACGTAGACACACATAAGCTGAGAAGAGATATACTAGGAGTCCATAGCAGCTAAGGAAAAACGGAAGAGAAAGAGGAAGACCTCATGGTCATCGTCATAATCATTAGTTCTCTGTGCGGAGTGATCTATGCTTGGTCTGATGTAGATTATACACCCTGGTTGCGGTTGGAAGGAAGGACCTGCGATAGCGCTCCTTCTCACACTTGGGGTGAAGCAAACAGGGACTAACAAAGAAAGAGTTAGAAGAAAAGATTCTGAGTGGGGAATGCAATTATCTCCTAAAACACATGTCAGGAGAGATGACAGGCCCTCTCCAGATGCTTCCCGTACAAAGGAACTCATATTCAAAGTGAGATTCTGTTGCTCTATATTGCACCAATACAACCACATTGTATAGTTTTAGCTCAGCTGAGTGTTAGCTGCTTTCCCAAGCTGTGTATACTTTCTACTCAGCAGGAGCAGGCTGTAGGTTTATATTACTTTTTGTCAATTTGTTAGGTGGATCCTAAATTTTTAGATTGATAAACATTACCATGAATTCATGTGAGCCACCTGGGAGTTTAAAGAGAGTCCCATACCTCCCTCAAGTATATTTAACTGAAACCACCATGTTACAGAACACATTCAAGTAATAATATACCTTTGTTATGTAAGTTACCTTTGTTATGTAAGTTACTTTTGTAAATTTGTTGAAAAACATCTTTAAAGTCTTATGCAAAAGGTGCAGCTGTGAGTGCAATGCTCTTGCTGCCTACTTAGGATGAGTGACATCGTACCAGTAGAACGATCACCTTTCACTGCACTGGATGGCACAAGCAGGATATGGTAGGGGTCTGAATGGCGAGAGCAGTGCTCCAGCTAGCTAAGCCTGCCCCAATGTACCAGCTATCTTATTTGCATGAGTTGTTTTCAAAAACTGCAAAAGTGACATACATAACTAGCGTCTATATTCTTTATCACTATGATGTACTCTGTAACTTGGTGGTTGCAGTTGGATATGTTTGGGTAGCTGGTAGACTACAATGCAATGTTAAATGCAGATAAGCAGAACAGACTTCGTAGTGACTGATATACAGTAGCAGAAGTAATATGTATATAAATAGGCTTAGAATTGTTATCACTGGGTCCATACTCAGTTACTGGGCTTCTATCCATTGTCATTAAGCACATAACCACTCGGGGTCAGTCATTTGACCACTTGACACAAGGATTATGGTTTCAGCACAAGCCATGCCCCTGAGGAGGAAATAGGTCCTTGTAATTGAATGAAACAATTAATTAGCTTTGCCAGTCATGAAACCAATTAAAAGACTAATGTCTTTTGCTATTCAGCTACATAGTGAAGCACTCTAGCTCACTTCCAGTTCCTGCAGCTGCTCCTAGGCGCTGTGTGCCAGCCACACCACTTTCTCTTCATAGAGCGAGCAGGAGAGACCCAGGGGAGATGCTTCATTTGATTAAAGACTAAGAAAAACATAAATAGCACATTGTGGAGTTGAGAGCTCTTTAGGGTTCACTAAATCTCCCCACGTGAAATCACACAGCTTTTTATTGATACTGTAAATATTCAGCTGACATGGCTTTTTTCTTATTTTGCTGTGTATTTTGTGGTACTTCAGATACAGCTGCATACAGAATACTGTGTACAGATTACGGCCCATTCCACTGGAGGAGGCACCTGATCGTAATAGGACTATACTGATATGACTTTGTATCATTTTCATAGCTGTTTAAAGTTGAAGTGCCAAAATCTATATATTCTACTAAGCAATGTTCTGAAGTTACCGTAATAAGCTTGATTTATTTGTCTTTATACTATGCATTTGTCATAGAGTGCTCACTATTACTTTGTGACTTGACCCAATGTGGTTTTGGTATGTCATGGGTCAACATGTCTGCCGCTGCAAATGGACCAAAAATAAAATAAAATTATTACTCACGTGTCCCTTTCCTCTGCATATGGAATGTGACTGCTGTTACTATTGAAATTTACCATTGAAAATGCAACACAATTCTGGTGCACTTCATGCAAAATATCTGGTGCACATGCTTTACACCATATATATGAATATATTGGCCACTTTTTGTGCCTTGCTCAACAAAGGGGTGAGGATTCTGAGGCTCATAGCTTGTTGAAAAGAGTGGCAACATGATGTGCCAAGTTATATTTGGTGAAATTTAGACTAGACATTCAGTAGATGTGCAAAATTCATCATTCAGCTCAGCATCGGACAACTATCGAGTCTAAGTTTTCACTGCCTTACTTTGAGACAGTAACCAAATTGTCCACTAGTAGTATAAAAGCTTAAGATACAAGGCCTACATCATGAAAATTAGAGCTTATTTGTTTCAGAAATTTCGACCACTGTCCTAATGATCTGAATTGGGCTTGCAGTAATCCATATGTTTTGCTACAGAGGCAACTCTGTTCAGATACTTATTTCCAGGAGCCAAAATTCTGTAAGAAATCTACCTTGTGTGAATATGCATATTTGTATGAGACTAGTATGGGTGGCACAAAATAAGGGTGTGTGAAAACATAATTAAACATTTGCTGAATTTATGTCAATTAAAACCCATTGATATGAAAGTTGAGTTACGTGAATTATTCCTTTCTTTCCTAGTGTAATTATTACTACTGTATTGTATCTATCGGATGCTCTTCGGAAGAACTTCTTAAATGAGGGATTTGATTACAAGGTGAGAATGACTCTTAGGCACACATGTTGTGATGCACAAATGGATGAGACCAGTTATTGTAATTTACAAAGTCTATGACCATCTTTTTATAATAGTATTACTGATGTTTATCTGATGTCATAGCAGGGTGGGCTCAATAGTTAGCACTTATTCCCTTGTATTTGGAGATGTCCTTTAACTCAACAGCAGATGTTGTGGGACATAAAGATCAGAAAAGTTGGATTTAGACATGTCTGATCCTTTTGAAGATATGCCACCACCAGAGTTGTTTAGCTGTCACTGATCCAACTTCCTCCTCTCTCTATTGAGGACACATGCACACTTGGCTAAGCTGAGTGTCCATTTATAGTATATAGCTGCGAGTTGATTAAGTTGTATGGGCAAATTAAGTTTAGATTTAGGAAGCATCTATATAGAGCCATACATACTAAATGACAGATTTATAAACAATGAGAGACAGTAAACTTGCCGGTTCTGGAGAAAGGATATTAGTCACAGCAGTACCCCAGCTTAAAAGATAGAAAACTCATCAGTTCAGTTTACAGCATGCTTCCTCTTAACAATGCAAAACATAAGGTGATACATTTGTGTTTTTTCCCCACACAGATATGGGATTCCTACTTTTACCTTGCAGTCATTTTTATAAACCAGTCTTGTTTACAGTTGGAGATGTTTACCCCTTCTAAGATGAAGAAAGTGCTGGAGAAGTAAGTGTTAATCCTTTTTTTGTGTGGTAGTGAGATTGCCATGTTTTTGGGTAGATTGGCACACAGTGGTAAATACACAAGAAATTCAGTCTACAGTACCAATTGTACTTTACCATTGTTTCACACTATTGAATATTGAATGGTACAGGTGAATAAGAAATTTGAAATAGACATACATTTTATCAGTGGAAAATGGGGGGTTTTCACCACTTTTTAGGCTCTATTTTTTTCTTTCTTCTCTTTCCCTCCTGTAACAACATTCACACTGAAATCTCTGCTATATCCATAGTGGTCTCCCAAAATGTAATAACAGCTTGTGCTAAAGATTGTGCTTAAAATGCAATATGTGGGTCCTACAAGGACCAGAAATAGGAATAGTACCTCTTGTACACACAATATAGCACCTTTTCCTGATAAGTCATCCAACTTTAAATATCCTGTGTATTTCAGTTATAAAAAGAAACAAGAGTAAATATAGAATGTTATAGTTTTATTATCTCTTCTATATTATAAAAATGAATTTCTGTCTGTCTGTTCTCTAATGCAAACCAAACGACTGTACCGATCTTCACCAAATTTGGTACAGAGATACTTCAGGTATCCAGGAAGGTTTAAGACAGGACTCCAACTCGCTCGGACGTACTGTTGCTGAGATACAGCATTCCAAACACAATGCCCCCCCTTTGCCAATACAAACCTGCAAGTCTTTCACTCATATTCCAACTACAATACACACGGTCACTCCACATGCACAATACAACACTGATATCCAAACTGAGATACACGCATCAGAGGATTAGATACACAGATCAGCACACAGTATTACAAGCCAGAGGATTAGATACACGCGCCTGCACACAGTCCCACACACCAGAGGATTAAATACGCGCTTCTGCACACAGTTCCACACACTGAAGGATTTAGATACGTGCGTTTGCACACTTTTCCACATGCCAAAGGATTAGATGCACGCGTCTGCACACAGTACCACACGCCAGAGGATTGGATACATGCGTCTGCAAACACAGTACCACATGCCAAAGGATTGGATACACGCATCTGCACACAGTTCCACACACCAGAGCATAAGATATGCACGTCTGCACACAGTACTACATGCCGTAGTATTAGATACGTGCGTTTGCACACAGTTTCACACGCCAGAGGGTTAGATACACGCGTCTGCACACGGTTTCATACGCCGGAGGATTACATACACAGATACATGTGTCTGAACACAGTACCACACTTTGGAGGATTAGATACATGCCTCTGCACACAGTACCACATGCCAGAGAATTAGATACGCGCTTCAGCACACAGTACCACACTGGGAAGGATTAGATATGCGTATCTGCACACAGTACCACACGCCAGAGGGTTAGATACATGCGTCTTCACACAATACCACACACTGGAGGATTAGATACACGCCACTGCACACAATACCACACGGGGGAGGATTAGATATGTGCCTCTGCACACAGTACCACATGTCAGAGGATTAGATATGCACCACTGCACACAATACCACAGGCCAGAGAATTACATACGCATCTCAGCACTGAGTACCACACGCCAGCGGATTATATACACGCGTCTGCACACAGTACCACACCAACAAGGATTAGATACTTGCAACTAAATACAATACTACACGGGGAAGGATTAGATACAGCTTCACTTCAGGTATCCATAACAACTGATCACAGGTTTTTCACTGATATCCAAAATGAGATACACATAATCACATGACGCTTATGGACATAGACACAAACATACAAAATACACCAGTGCAAAATTGGACAATTCTTATGGGGCCACTACACAAACATAAAATGTAATATACCCGTGCAAAGCCGGGTCCTCCTGTTAGTGTGTATATATATATATATATATATATATATATATATATATATATATATATACTGACATTTTTACAATGTGAATACTCAACGGGGTATATGGCTCTATACACTGTGCGCGACTCTTCATTATTGTCTGTAATGCTATTTTATTGAATGCTTGCCATTTGTCATCTCCTTAGATATGGTGACATGCGTGTGACAATGGGCTGTGAAATCTTCAGCATGTGGCAGAATTTAGGTAGGACGATCCTTATTTGGTATTTTATAATGAAACTGCAATGGCTAGATGTCAAGAGCTTTGTGATCATTAAGTGGGCATACTTCAATTGCCTGTATGAAAAGATTATACGCAGTGACTTGCTGGAGCAATAATTTCTGCCCTGATTTATCACAGCACTCTTGACAGCTGTAAGTGACTATTACATGGTTTGGTAGAGAATTATCTCATGCCTACATCTGTTTCTGACTCATTATTGGTGATGTCTTATCATACTGAAATGCTGAAACCTGCAACGGGAAACTGACTAAATGAGTTAAAGTCACATATAATCATGGACTAGCTGATACTGTAGCTAGGAATAAGGATAAGATTAAGTATTGTGAAATATCCAGTGCATATTCCACAAATTGTTAATTCAGTACATTATCACATAATGCCTACTCCTGTATATGTTGGATTGTACTAGGTCATAGAATTGTCATCAAATTCAGAGCAAAGACCATGAGAGGATATTTCCAAAATAATGTTCTGGGGTACATTCAGATTTGGGTTAAAAAAACATTGGAAAAGATTTCCCTAACGACTTTAAGAATTAATCCAAAAAGAGGCCATAGAACTTGTTTCTTGATCTTCTGCTGTCATTTCTAGATGGCTTCAGAGATTAAACAGGAGAGTCTATCAGCACGGTGAAGCATTTTAAACCAGTGACCTAAATTTATATGTCATTTTAATTCCATTATTTATACAAATTAGAATTTACTTCTGTTTTCCAAATTGATTTTCTTTATCTTTTACCAAATTAATATTTCTAGATTTTACTCTAAGGCCAATGCCCCACATGGCTTAAATACGCGCTGCGGGCACGCTGCAATTTCCAAAACCTATGTGGTTTTGGAAATTGCATCATGTCAATTATATCTACCGAAACGCCAGTGATTTCTTATATGTATAAATGAAGCAGAAAGTCGACAGAGGAAAACTGCAAATATTCTGTCAAAAGCACTGCATGAAGAACTGTGATGCGTTGCTGCCACGGTTTTCCCCACAGTGTTTTTATGCTGTGGGATGCCTCGTGGGGCCTTAGCCTATAGCCGTTTTTAAAGTGCTGCTTCTGCGCCTTTTCCATTGTGGGACCCCCCTTCCCCCATAAAGCTCAGAAAATTGAAGGGGCCACACGGTGGCTCATTGGTTAGCACTGCAGCCTTGCAGCGCTGGAGTCCTGGTGTTCAAATCCCGCCATGGACAAAAAACCATCTGCAAGGAGTTTGTATGTTCTCCCCGTGTTTGCATGGATTTCCATCCCATATTCTAAAAAAAAAAAGACATACTGATAGGGAAAAATGTACATTGTGAGCTCTAAGTGGGGCTCACAATCTACATTTAAAAAAAAAAAAAAAAGCTCAGAAGATTGAGTTTGAATTTGTCCTAACATAGACAGCAATACTTTACAATATATAACCTCAGATAAAAATGGCTTTTCCTTCTTTTATGGTAGTTTGACTATGTAGAGATGCTTATTTTCTCCAGTGTAAAAGAACTATTTTGGGGTTTTTTTGTAGGTGAACACAAACTGCATTTTATCCCAGCCTTAATTGGTCCATTCCTAGAGGTCACATTGATACCCCAACCTGACTTGCGAAATGTAATGATCCCTATTTTTCATGACATGATGGACTGGGAGCAAAGAAGAAGTGGCAACTTTAAACAGGTACACATAGTAAATTAGAAGCTTGTACACTTTAATGTCATTATAGATGTCATTCTGTAACACTCGTTTTTAGGTGAAATTTCTGTGACCATTGTGGGTTTTTCTTTAACTAAAGGAGGGATATCAACAATTGTGTCCACGTGTGTATGTTAAACAGTAGTTTCTGCTGACTTGGATGCAGGTATTAGGTCCAGTGTCCAGGTCCTTTAGGGTTTTGCTATGTATACAGTACTTGATTATTTTGAGATGCCTTGACTTAAACAGTTTCCCTTACGGTGGTATTTCTGTGTCAAACCTTTTTGATCTACTTTGTCTGTATGATATACCATAAGTGACTTGGCAACAAGGTGGCTGTACTTGTGTGGCTTTCCCAGTTTAAGACAATAGGAGTTTAAAAAAAAACAAAAACAAAACTCATATAGACTTCAGGGCTACAAAGTCTGACAAGTTTCCTGCTGTTCTTGGCCAGTGTCCATCTTGGATTGTCTCTTCTTATGGCAGGTGGGGATTCACTTTATCACCTGTAGAAATGCCATAAATGTCTTCTATCAATAAATCACTTCAACCTTAGCCATAGTCTCCATTATTTTGTTCCTGACAATTGGAGGATTAATGGATGTCTTCTATCAGGTCTCTTTTGTCTAGGAGCCTGTATAGGAAATAACCTATTGTATACTCTCTATTGTTTTATATTCAGGTTCCCAGGTGACAACCATTGCCTGGGACCTGAATATAACTGCAAGCTGCAGCAGAGCCGTGCTAGAAGATCCCTGTGAAAGACCCAACAGGTAGAGACCTCATAGTTGAGGCTTTGGGGCTTGCATGGGTTCCTCTATGTGAGGACATAGTTGCATTTTTAGCTTTTGTCTTGTATATCACTAACTTTTAATAGTCAGCCGTTCAATAGGTTTATAGATTTTCACTTAGTGTTATTTTGTTTGTTAGGCTGTAATGGTGTTGTAGAGATCACAAACTTGTATACATTACCAGTATCGGTTTCAAGTATTTTATTGAACTGGAGACATAATCTTGGATCAAAGTAGCCTGTATTTATTTAGGCCACACAATTTTGACACTCCAGTACGTTTTCCTATTTTCCAGCTCAGAGGTTTGCTAAGTGTTCCAAGTACTTTTGCAGCTCCCACTCGATTTTTCTCCTGCTGTCTGAAACCATTTCTTTACACCCACCATCATGCTGCTCCATAGGAACATCGATTTGAAACATTGTTTAACGCACACACAATAAATGACTTTGATTTCTATGCAGGAGCAGTGTTGTTAACCCTTGGACTGATATCCTTCAGTCCATAGTTATAGGTGCAGTCGGTTAGTGTGTGTACATGAACTTACCCTGCATGTTGTTATTTGCTAAATAAGGTTACACCTCTGATTGATAAATCATGTACTATGTGTCAAATTGGTTTACTGTACCAAATTACGAAATCTAAAGATGTTATTGATGCCTTGTTATTTTCATGAATACGTGGATAAATGTGCGGTCCATGTGTGTACAGTTTATACTTCAGAGTAAACATCAAACAACCTTGCAAGGATAAACGGACAGGCTAAGTATGTTAGGAATGTGCAGCTTTTCTCTAAATCATTCCTGAGGAACAAGATGCTTTCCTGGATTTAGTTTGATGGAGAATCATATAACACACCGTGTGAGAAATTGCTTTGTTCAATAGACGTGTTATTCATAACATGAAGCTTCCAGTCCCAATGCAAAGTATGCCTAGCCCCCTAATAAATGTTATTTATAATGTATGCTTAAGTGGCAGAAGGTATTCTGTGCCCCTCACTCTCTAGTGCACAGATACAAGCGCCGCCACTGCACTACACCTTGCAGCGATCCTCTTAGGTACTAGACTTCTAATACTATATAACGGCCTAAATGTATAAACCTCAAAGTTTGTAGTTCAGTAAATAAGGGGTTTTTTTAGACAGTTGTGGGGCACAGCACTATTTTCTTGTAGTCTTTTTAAAGTGGTAGAACCTGCAACAAACAAAATATAATAAAGATCTTTTCCAGATTGAAGATAGTAATGACCTATCCTAAGATGGATCGGTGGGTTCTGACATATAAAACACACTAGTCAGCTAGTATCAGCTTCTGTAACTGCCAGAATTGCACAGTGTATGAGGTAAATAGCCACAAAACAGTGTACAGTGCTGTCTTCCAGAAGCTGCTATCATCAGCTGATTAGTGGGGGTATCAGGTGTCAAACACACTCCTCTGCCTGACACTGCCTACCTGACTGTACAGATTATCAGGCACCAAAACTAACTGCACTGATTACTCAGGAATGGTGGTGGATAGAGACAAAAATCCAGATGTGCTGGGTTTAATAGAGGAGCACCTATTAACGGATGCTAAGAATTTGAGTTGGTGAAGTGTTGAAAGGTTTTCTTTAAAAGGTTGTTTTTTTGTTTTTTTTGGATGTATGAGTGATTAAAAATTTTGCAGCGTTTTAAAGATGTTAGTGGTGACGATCTGAAATCCTGAACGGTTGCCAATGGAGATACGACCATCAGACATTGTTGCCTGGTTCTCATGTATCTCATCTTCTCATGCGTGTAATGCCCTTGCCTAATAACCTGTCCACATAAGGAAACCTTGGGAAGGTTTCAGATAAGTCCCAGACCATAGAAAGTTTCTGTATTCATGGTCATATCCATTGGTAATTGATCAAAACAGAGGACTGGCTCACTAAGATGGTTAGAGAAAATCTCAAAAAAATTTATTAACATCTGCAAAAATGTTTAGCTATTGGAAAAATCTTCAATACAAACTGTAAAAAAAACTTTAAAAAACAGTAGATTATTCTTAGATGTTTCACAATCCACATTGACTGTAAATATGGCTGCTATATATGGGTTCAGACTGGCCCAGAGGGGAGTAGGTGAATCTTTTGGTGGACCCATGACCAGAGTGGTTCTCTAACCTCTTGTATTAGAGGTGCACAACACAGTACATTCCTTATACTATGTACAGATAGGCAGTATAAGGCATCTCAAACAGCCTATGCATCGAGCCAATAAACTGGGCAGATTATTTGACTGAGCAGATTATTAATCTATGCAGTTTATTATTATATAGATGGATTGGGTGGTCGCCACCCAGGTAAACAGGGTGCTGACAGGGCTCCAGGATAGAAACGGTCCAAGGCAAGTACTAGAAAGCCAGCTACTACTGAAGACAAATATGTGTCTGTGCAGCTTTAGGGATTTGTGACCAAAGGTCAGGTAGATTAATGTTACTAGTGAGTCCGACACCATAGGCCAGGCCATCCATGCTCAGTACTGAGAGTTATAACAGAAGTTTTTTTAACTTTTTTCTCATATGCATTCTGCTTGCGTAAAAAACTTTTCATTATGTTTGCAATTCATTTGTGTGGAAATATAGTAGGTTCCCATTATTAAAGGTGATGCATTGTAAGATCGTGGTCTCTGAAGAAGATAATGCATTAGCCAAAAAGTGCATCAGTTTTTAGCCAAATAAATATGAATGTCCTGGAATGTGCATCGCATGAGATGAAGCCCTGCAGGAAAAGGCAATCTAGTGTTGGCTGCACTCCTTTTTGTTAGAATCCATATATAGCTAGCTGCCTTAGCATCAGCATCAGCTCATGCATCTCAGCTTGTAGTGTAAAGTCACATTGCTCCATGACAATTAGTACTGAGATCGTTCTCATGGAATGGTGACAGCTTAACACTGGTGACAATATGACCTATGACAAGAATTTTGACTAACGGAGCACACATCGTGCACTGAACCCTGAAGGAATACTGGCACAGTAAAACAAAGCACCTTTTATGTTTGTCTTTGAGGTGGAAGCAAAGCTAATTGATAAACTGGATAGCCTGATGTCTGAAGGAAGAGGTGACGAAACCTACCGGGAGCTCTTCAACAGTATGTAAGTAATATTCAATACAATATTTCAATGACAGATGTGGGTAATGGCTATGGCTTTGTGTCTAGAGTATTTGGGACTTTAGTATATATATTAGTGTATATATATATATCATCTGCTGAGTACAGTACTAGTTCATTAATGAAAGAGAGGGAGCTACTGTATGACTGTGTGTGGGTGGTGAGTTGGAGTTTATAATGTTTTCTAGGGAAGGTATAAAAAATAAGGTAACCAGCAGATGCTTCATTAAATGTGTTGGTTTAAATAGCCAAGAAAATGTTGTTTGTCATCAGTGGAGCTTGTGTGTGTATTACTAATGATTTGTTGTTGTTAGCACTGTCATACTGTGTTGTCAGGGCTGCATGTGTATATTTATATATGGATATTATAATCCAAAGCCAGGACTGTTTGTGGAAGCATATGGACAAGCATAGCTCCTGCTATTCCTGTATAGGCATCTGTCTGTATTTGCTTTCATGTACTGTACCTCTTCTGGGTAAACTATAATACAATAAAGCACAGTATACTAAGCACTTAGGCTTCTATTAACTATCTTGATTTCTCTGCATATCAGTGAACTCTATTATTATACTTGAGTGACCTCATAATTTTGGAATCCATATATTACTGTAGACCTAGCTTGCAGGGGATATTATTTCTCAGCAATACACAAATGCACAGGATATGTGTGTGTGTGTGTATGTATATATATATATTTAACTTTATTTATGGCAAACTAGAACAGAATAATACAGTTCCAGGATGACAACCTAAAATTGCTGGATGGGACTGCTGCAACTTTTGATGTCTATTTAGGAAAACCTATATTTTAGTTGTTCTGTGGGCAGCAGTTGGCAATGGCACATTTAGTGCAGCTGCCACCTGTGAAAAATTGTAGTACAGTAACAAGAAAGGCATCGTCTTTGGACTTAGTTGGCTGCACTAGTTGCCCACTTAATACTGTAAATGTTAACATAGCTAGCAAAAAAAAAGAATTAATGGCTTTGTTATTTACTAGAGATGAGCGAACAGTAAAATATTTGTTATTCGTTTCGAATAGCCGCTCAATATTCGACTATTCGATTGAATACCAAACCCCATTATAGTCTATGGGGAAAAATGCTTCGTTTCAGGGGAACCCACCATTCGACTCAGGAGGGTCATCAAGTCCACAATGACACCTCAACAAATGATAACAACACCTCTGCAATGCAACTGGGACAGCAGGGGAGGCATGCCTGGGGGCATCTAACAAGCCCAAGTCACAGTTTTACCCCACCATTACAGCCTATCAACTACACACTCTCCACACTCAAAAAAACCTCTATCAAAGTAGGAAAATACCTGGAAACCTTCTTTCTTCCTCAAATGGATGGACAGAAACCCAAATTTAAGCTAAAGAAACAATAACAAGCACCCCTTTAAAACACGTTGCCCATGACAACCACAGATGGAATAGGCAATGGGAAATCCAAAAGCCCCCCACCCTTAACTGTCATTGTGGATGGGTGTGTGAGATGTGGTAAGACCTTCCAAAATTCACTTTTCTGGCCCTTAACGTGAGCCCTTCCAAATTAAGTTAGAGGCCCTTAAGCTGAGCTACCAGCAGAGTTTTTTGCCCTTTAGGTGACTTCAGCCTTTTACCAGCAGAGTGTTAGCCCCTTTAAAATTCTTAGCCCCTAAAACGGTGGTTCCAGAACCATCACTCTCATTGTGTTGGATTGATGCAGTGGATTTTACTGAGGACCTAGACATTGACCTTGATTTTGATTGGGAAATTGATAACATTTTGGCATCAAGTCCTGGGGGTAACTTTTATTTAGAGGACCGCAAAGGTGGAGAATTGGCTGCAACCACTACTACCGGTAATGGTCCTCTAATATCGGACTCTACATTACCTCTACAGGGTTCTGATCAGGTGTTAATAGTCCAAACAACATGCTCCAGTACTTTAGATTTAGATCAGAAACCACTTTCCCTTCCGACACCAGATTTAACCAAGCGTCACCATCATCATCCTGCTGAGATAGAGCCACTAAAGGAAGCCTTGCCTTCAAAGGCATGTTCAGGAGCTGCGACTGAGCCAAATCTAAGCACAGAGTGCTTTGGAACTGAACAAAATTCACCAGCAGTGTTTTTGACCCTTAGGGTGAGTTGAGCCTTGCACCAGCACGTGTCCTATAACATCAGAAGGGCCCTAAGTTCTACACTAAGTTGCACAAAGTTGCACCACTGACGTGTGGACAAGTGCATGCGGCCAGGGACGCTGCATCTCAATCAAGGCACACTGGCTGAATGTAGTTGAGGCTGGAACCGGATCGCAAACTGTGGCGGCCTGCCTTGTCTCCCCGCCCAATATTCCGGGCAGGAGTGCTGAAACACCACCCTCCTCCTCTGCCGTTAAATCGACCCCAGCTACGAGCAGGAAACTCTGCAACACTGGCACGGGGAGATGTCAGCAGGCCGTGCTGAAGCTCATCGGCTTGGGGGACAGACAATTGATATGGCAATATGGTTTTCCCCGCTGCACCTGGGCCCACGCATGTTTACGTATGTGATAATGGCCGGAACCTGGTAGCAGATCTGGAGCTTGCCATGTTTTCAACTTGTTGGTGCAAAGCTTCTTTGAAACCTACACCATTGTGCCTGATATACTGGTCAAAGTGCAGCCATTTTCGTAAGTGAAAAGTAGCCTCTGCTAGGCTGAAAACATTCAGAACACACTCCTGTCATCTTCACACCGTTGGCTGGCGGAGGAAGATGAGGGGGATGAAGTGGCATTTCATGTCACTGTCCCACACGAGGCTTGAGGGTGAAGTTCAGTGCATCCCATTGCTTCAGCATGGATGGTGTGAAGGGGAGTTGAAAATGGAGGAAATGGAGAGTGACCCTTACAGTTGGGGGCAGCGAAGTCATGCCAAGTAACACACTGGCACACATGGCTGACTTCATGTTGGGTTGCTTTTCAAGAGACAAAGGCATAGTTCACATCATGGAGAGCAAACAATACTGGATTGAACAAAAAAATTGGATTGAGCTGATATAGCATGACTGAATTGCTGTGTATCACACTTAGCTTTTGGGGGGTAGACCCTTAAAAATTGGATTGACCTTACATGGCCTGACTGAATGAACGGCTGTCTCCCACTTAGCTTCGGGGGGTAGACCCTTAAAAATTGGATTGAGCTGATATAGCCTGATTGAATTGCTGTGTCTCCCACTTAGCTTTGGGAGGTAGACCCTTAAAAATTGGATTCAGCGTACATAGCCTGACTGAATTTCTGTGTCTCCCAGGTAGGTTTTGGGGTTACACACAGTGAAAAACTGGATTGAGCGTACATAGCCTGACTGAATTTCTGTCTCTCCCACCTAGGTTTGCACGTATATAGCAAGAAGTAACTGCTGTGGATTCCTCCTATTTTGTGGGGGACACTCCAAATAAAAGCAACAAGTAACTGTTCTGTATCCCTGTTTTCCACCGTCCGTGGAAAGCTCGACTCCTGTCCCTGCAGTGTATAGCTCTGAGAAGAGCTGTTGTTGTTCTTCGGTGTTTCCCTGCCTATCTCAAGCTAATGCCTATCTAGCCCTCAGCAGATATGTTTCTCTCCCTATCTCTCACCGTGAAATGACATGAATATGGTGGCGGCCGTTCTTATGAATGGGAGGTCACATGTTTTCTGCAGCCAATGGGTTTTTAAATTTTTTTCACTGCCTCCGTTGTTGTAGTTCCTGTCCCACCTCCTCTGCACAGTTATTGGTACAAAAAATGCGCCAGGGAAGGTGGGAGGAGATACAAATTTTTTCTGCGTATGCCGCGTGGTATTTGATTGGGAATGAATACATCGAACGGCCTGATATTCAATCGAATACCTATTCGATCGAACGGTGTTCGCTCATCTCTATTATTTACAAATCTTTAATAGAGAATGTTTTCTGAACCTGAGAATAACACCAGAAGTATATTTTACAACTGAGAGTTTTCCTGTGTACGCTCCCCTAGTCATGCAGTTTTTTGTTATTTGAGTGAATGAAGGTTTCTGTGAAAATAATACAATGCACAATTCAGTGTAATTCAGGGCTACATTGACATTCCGACCCTTTCTAATTCATCTTGCGCCCAGTTACTGTGAAGAAAACTTTTTCATTCTGACTGTTGTTTCTTTCTTGCTCTGACTCTTGTAGGGACAATTCTGTGTACATCAGACAGTCTTGCATTATAGAGGAAGTTAATACATGATACTTTATCAGTCACAAAGAATATATATTAAAAGCAAATCCAATATTTTAACGTATTTGCTTATTCAGATTTTACTGGTAGTTATGCACAGACCTATTCCAGAGGTGGACTGCGAGGTGCATATTATGCGCAATAACAACCACGTTTTTGGAGGTTTTGTTGGATCATCCAAGACACAAGAAGTATGAGGCTATTCATGCCATCTTTTAATAATGCATGATAACATATAAAGATGTTAAGCACACACAAGAAACCTACATATAGAGAACCTGGGTTGAAGGGCAGGGTAATTTTATTTTTTTAAAGCTAATACTTACCATATGCCAAAAAAAAGAGACACAACAGGTACAAAAATGTAAGAAAACTGAAAGGACAACATAAGGTGTCCCTAAAAATTCACTCCTCTCTACGCACATCTCTGCCATAGATGGCTTCATACAGGGGTGCACACAAAGGGCTAGCTTTACATATAAAACTTCCCCCTTAATGACCTTGGCTGGCCACCGCTGTCCTATTCATCATCAAGGGGTGGTTGGTCATTGGTTACTTGGCCCTGGTGGTAACCATTGAGCGCTTCCATCAGTATTGATGGAAGCGCTCATTAGTTATAAGTGTGGTCCTGTGAAATATTTCTAAATATTCACCACTCCTAGCACTCCTGACCCCTTCTCTGCACCAAGCTCAGGCATTACTCTAACAAAGTGGCCCACGGTGCCAGGAACATAGAAGAAGCGGGGCGTCTTAAGAGCATATGCCCTGTTCTGAATAAAGATGGAGCTAGGGTATGTTACCGTGTGGGAACAGAGCTGCAGTATTGTACTGTGTAGGGACCCCTGAGGGGGCATTATAATGTTTGGACCCAGGGAAACATATACTGTGTGGGGGCACTAAGGAGAACATTATTCTTTGTGCGTAAGCTCTAAAGCTAGCCTCCTCCTCGTGAACTCCCTTCTGGAAAATCTCGTGGACGACCCTAGTTGGCCATATACTACACTCTTAATGAACAATTGCCCAGACAAATTAATTTGCTGTTTATTGCAATTGTGAACTTAGACTTTTTTTTTAATTGGAATAGACTATTAATTTACTTTGTAATTGCATATCTTGTTCTTGTACGTCTGCACCATCTATAATTATAAAATTGCTTTATTCTATCCCAGTCTGCCTGCAGTATCACCTCACATTACCTACATACAGCCTAAACATATACAATCAGCCTGCAATGCATTAGATTTCTTACAGTGGCATATGTTTTATGGTAAACTTGGCACATAGGCTACCTATCTAGAATTTTACACAACCTATTCAATTCCTTAGTTTGTGCCAATATTTTATGTGAAACTTTTGCTGGAATTTTGGTGCAAAATGTCTTTTTATCCACTTCCCTTTCATTTAAAACACACCTCCTACATATTGACCTTACCCCCACGTGAGCTATTTAGGAAAGGTAAATGATTTTGGTTTATTTTACACATTCTATTGTTTTGTGCATTTTTGTGTACGTTATTGGTTTGTCTTTTATTCTAGAAACTCTTTTAAGCATTTAAAAGTATTATTGTAGGATAAAAAAAAAAATGTTGTTAATGCTTATGTTGGGTTTTGCAACTCTCTGCCTATTCACTTTCAATGAGGCTAAGCTGCAATATTCACAGAACTATGGGCAGTTATGGTGCTGTTACTGGGAGAAAACAAAGAAATTACAACCAATATTTAGGTTCTGTCTCTGTAACAATTCATATCTATCTATCTATAATCTATCTATCATCTATCTATCTATCGTCTCATTTATTTTCACTTGGACATCTTTATGAAATATTTCTGTTGTTTGCACAATACGATAAATGTAAGATCAATAAGTAAGTTAATAAGTTTTCTTTTCTGACACCAAGTGCTTTGATCACTTTAGTGGTGTTCAGAACTTCTCTATAGTGTCCTCTATGCTACTTTTGAGTGAGATGTAGACTACAGAATCTCCTGGCTTCTACATGGGTAGTTCATAGGACACATCATAACAGCTAGACTGAACCCACTGGCTCAGTAAAGTAGATGCAAATGCAAACTACAAGTCAAATACTAATCAGATATAATGTCACTGCACATGTAGTACACAGATATGTGGCATCTTATCCTGAAAAGTTCTATGAATGATATACACTGAGTGGCCAAAAGTCATGGGAAGGTACCGGATGCGCCGTTAATAGCGGGTTGCCCCTTCACGAGCCCTGATAACTGAAGCAAGACGACTAGGCATGTAATCCACAAGGTGTTGGAAGAGTTCTGGAAGGATATTGATCCACACAGTCTGCACTGCAGCCCACAATTGGTCCTGTGTAGTTGGCGCTGGGACAATGGAGTGGACACGGGTATCCACAACATCCCATAAATGTTCTATGGGGTTGAGGTCAGGCGGGCGTGTAGGCCAATCGAGGGTTGTGAGGACACTGGTGTGTTCATTAAGCCAGTCCCTTGCCACCAACGAGCGATGACATGTTGCATTGTCCTGTTGGCACACAGCATCCCCATCAGGGAACTCTAACATCAGAAAGGGGTGCAGATGGTCTACCATAAGTTGCATGTATCAAGCACCGGTCATTGATCCCTGCACCCGGACAATGGGACCCAATTGCAACCATGTGAACATGGCCCAGACCGTGACGGAGTCACCTCCTACCTGGACACGTCCCTATTGGCTTGCAGGATCCATGGCTTCATGGGGTATATGCTAAACTCTCACACGCCCATCGGCTCTGTACAACTGGAACCATGATTCATCAGACCATGCCACATGGTGTTACTGTTCCAGGGTCCAATGACGATGGTTACGGGCCCACTCCAGTCTTCGAGCTCTGTGGCGTCAGCAAAGGGACACAGGTCGGTGCGTCAACTGTTGAAGCCTATGCGGTGCAGTTCTTGGCGTACAGTCCTGGTGGAAATGGGGTTCTGGCGTCCCACATTCAAATCAGCGGCAATTTGACCCACATTAGACCGTCAAGAGCCCTGTACGACTCTGTGGAGGTGACGTGACGTCCGTTCATCAAACACTCGTAGTCCACCAGTGCGCTGGTTTACACAGCTACCAACATTGTCTCTGCGATATTGCAGGTCCACCCGAGACCATGTTGACTTTGGAAACCCAAATTCCCAGATAATCTCTAAAATGCTATGCCACATGCGTCTTGCTATGATCATCATCCCACATTCATAGTCACTTAACTCGCGACGTGCTGTCATGTTCACGAGATACCTGTCTGCATCAGACTGCTCAGATATCCTGGTGACACTAGCGTCATAGGCCGCATCGCGTCACACTGAGCGTCATTTCCGACACAACTGACACTGGGACACGCCTTCCCGTGACTTTTGGCCACTGAGTATATTAGGCTTCAAACTGTCATATGTCATAATGTCATAAATGTCATATTCTATATCAAAAAGTGAAGATACAGCTTGTGTGTAAGAAGACATTTGTTCGTACTCTCAACAGTCACGTTATATCTCATGAAATAGTCAGTGCTTATTTCAATATACTGTATGTAAAGAGGCATTTCTAGGGCATTCTTGGAATTCAGAAGTTGGGAGGTATTACAGTGTGCCTTACTATCTAGGATTTAGTTAGTATTCATTTTACATTTTTAAAGTACAAGTAATAAAATGAAGAGCTGACTCTGAATGAGTGCTATGCCCAGTACTTGCCTGAGTACATGGAAAAGAATTGTCACTGAGAGGTGACAAGATCTCTTTTTCCTAAAGAGGTTGTCCAAGATAAAACAATACTTTTACCCTAAACTAAACACCCTCCCCCCACCTAACTTCTAACTAACTTTCTTTACTAAAAATATATATTCACCCTGATCGCCAAGGTGGTCATGTGACCACCCCAGGCACATTTTATGATGTTCCTGTTTTCGGAAACGGAACGTCACCAATACTGTTCCCCCAGCCCATCATACTTAAAGAGGACCTTTCACCATATCTGGGCACAGGCAGTGTTATATACTGCCAGAAAGCTGACATGACATGACCTGATATGGTGAAAGGTCCTCTTGAACTGTTTTCCTGTTCGAATTCTCTGGCTACGGAATGTCACTTCGTTCAGTGGGGCCGGTTCCTCCTCTTCTTCGCTGTCTACCATCCTCCCACTCCGGCACTATTGCGCAGGCACCTGCAGATATCAAGAGGAGAAGGAGCCGGCAGCACAGAAGGAAGAGATCTCCCATGCCCAGAAGATCTGGGCAAAAAATCAGGTAAGTGTGATGGGTGGGAGTCTAGGCTGAGGTAGTCAGTTAGGAAGGGCTAGTTAGGAAGGGCTAGTTAGGAAAACAGGGAGGGGGTAGGAGGTAGTGAGAGGGGGATGATGATGGGTGTGGTATGATGTGATGTGAGTCATGGTAGTTGTAGGATATACAAACAGGAAGCTACATCATGTAAACAAATATCTAGGGTGCCAGGAGATCCCAGAGAAACCCAGAAATCACTCAAAACACTGCTAAAGGTATTTGAGTGAATTTATTAACCCATTAATAGAAGCAACTGACCTTTAAAAAAAAAAAAAAAAATTACAATTTTCTTTTTTGCCCAAAAAACCCTTTTAAGGCTCTTTTCCAGTTCTCTTTTTTTATTTTTTTTTTATTTTTTTACTGATAACCTGTCTTTAGGATAGGTCATCAATAAGAGGAAAATATCCAGGGCCCCTGCTGATCAGCTTGAAGCGGCTGCTGTGCTTGTGAAAGCACCGTGACCTCTACCCTATTTATATTGCACGCTGTTTGTTTCATAGTGGCCATTCAATGCAAATGCAGTCTTGTGCCATAGTAGAGAATAGTACGAGGTTGTAATTACATCATACAGGTGCTATAACTTAGACAGTGTACACTGGGAACAGTGAAGGGGTCACAGTGCTCACACAAAGGCCACAGCTCCTTCAAACAGATGAATAGTAGGATTCCAGGTGTAATAATGACTCAACGGGGGCAAAAACTCATAAATGGATTTTTTTTAAGCTGCTTGTATTTTATTTGCTAGAGAAATATAATCATAGGTGAAATGGCTATTTCACAGACAAGCTCAATGAGAGCTAAAGCACTATAAGGACCCATCGGAACAGAGGCCTGAGAGTATATCACTAACGCATGCACATATGGGGGTTATTCACAGTTGTACATGGAGTATCTAGTTTATAAGTCTAGTGCTGTTATAAAACCCTCACCATAACCGGTAAATCTTTTCTATGACTTTTTTTTTTCTTTCTAAATGGATGTCTATACTCTATCTATATTATATAATATCTGTATATGATAGATTTCATTCTGGTGATATTGTAAGTACTGAGTGTTAGCTGAGAAGGCGGCTGCTTTTGTCCAGCATGACTGTGGCACATGGACATTTCATTGGATTAGATATTGATCAAGTTCAGCTAACTGTGCTGGAAGGCAATGTGCTATGTCATTATGTGCAGCATATCTTGTGATCAGTGTATATATGTCTGTGGTAATATAGATTGGGCTATAAAGGATGAACTGTAATTATTCATGTAACTAAAGCTGTAGAACTGTAGTAGCATAGTCACGTTATGGCTAAAATGTGCACATGGTGTGCTCTGCTTACATTATGTTGGCCAATAGATGTACTATCAAGTATACGTTGTATGTATTCTGAGAATGGTGGTTACCAGTAGATTGTGCAAGATAATGGGAGATGTCATTAGCTCAATCTGAACCATCTGTAAATATAGTCAGTTCTAATTTTATTTGTGCCATTTACATTACCATAAAATTTAATCTTCATATCTTGGTATCAGAAATCTTACTATTATGTCCCTTCAAAAAAATGTCTAGATTACTGGATGTCATAAAAATGACAGAAAGCTAATATGGAATGGGGGCAAAACGGTGGCTCAGTGGTTAGCACTGCAGCCTTGCAGTGCTGGAGTCCAGGGTTCAAATCCCACCAGGAGCAACATCTGCAAGTAGTTTGTACATTCTCCCCATGTTTGCATGGATTTCCTCCCTTTCTACAAAGATATACTTAAAGAGGACCTTTCATCAGATCGGGCACAGGCAGTTTTATATACAGCTGGAAAGCTGACAGTGCGCTGAATTCAGCGCACTGTCGGCTTTCCCGATCCGTGCCCGGTGTAAAGTGCTATCGGTCCCGGGACCGTAGCACTTTAGTGTCAGAAGGGCGTTTCTGACAGTTAGCCAGGAACGTCCTTCTGCCTCGCGGCGCCTATCGCGCTGTACTGTGGAGCGGGGAGGAACGCCCCCTCCCTCTCCTGATAATACTCGTCTATGGACGAGCTGTGTGAGCAGAAGGAGGGGGAGTTCCTCCCCGCTCCACAGTACAGCGCGATAGGCGCCGCGAGGCAGAAGGACGTTCCTGGCTAAGTGTCAGAAACGCCCTTCTGACACTAAAGCGCTACGTCCCGGGGCCGATAGCGCTTTACACCGGGCACGGATCGGGAAAGCCAACAGTGCGCTGAATTCAGCGCACTGTCAGCTTTCCAGCAGTATATAAAACTGCATGTGCCCGATTTGATGAAAGGTCCTCTTTAAATGAATGATAAAAAAATGTAGATTGTGATCCCTATATGGGGCTCACAATCTACATTTAAAAAAGGAAAAAAAAAAAAAGAAAAAAAAAGAAAGCTAATATGGAATGGTACAAATGCAATATTAAGACTAGATCTGCTACTATAACTATACTGTTATGCTATAACTGTACGATAAGTATGTTTTTATTTTTTGGGGGGTGGAGGGTTGTAATCAAAGGAACTTCTATATTTGTTCTCAGATGCTGAGCTAACGCAATTTTAGTAGAAATCGCTTCAGTGCAGGGAAATATTTATACTTCACTTTTGTTAGTTGTCCCAATAAAAACAGGGGAAGTTCTCCGCGCAAATTAATTAATGGGGAAAGAGGAGAAATAAAAGGGGGATGAGTGGTTGTGTTTGTTCGGAGGATGGTTACCGTTCCCCATTGAATGAGGTGTGTAAAGTAGGTACAGGCATCCCAGAGGGAAACATGGTCTTCAGAAGAGGTAATCTGAACCCAGTAATACCAGGTCTTGTAACCCACAGAGGTCATATATCCTTTTTGCATGAGCTCCTTTATTTCCCCAAACCACTGTGCTTTGGTAAGCAGGTTTGAGTATTTCCACAAGTAGAATATTCACACCTTTGCAGAGTTTAGGAGATGTCTGAGGAGGAAGCGTTTATATCTCTTTAAAAACATATCAGTGTGGTTTATAAGGATGCACCCCGCAGTATTTGACAAGGGCCAATCATGTGAACCGAGACACAATGTGTCGGAAATTTGTTAGAATGAGAGAAGGAGCGGACAATGACCTTAAAATGTGTAAGAGGGTACCCTCTGCGCGGTGACTTCATCATCGGGCATACAGTTTGAGTCCAAAGGATATATTTTTCCCAGCATTGTGGGAACTCTGTACCATCTGGTTAGCAACTTGTAGTAAATTTCTTGGTATATAACTTGTAGTAAGTTTCTTGTGGTCCAAAGTCAGTATTTTTGAATTCTCTTTTGCTGACCACAATGTCTGGAGATCCCTTTCTTATTTGCCCAAGTATGGAGTAGACCACTCCCCTAGAGTCCCTTTGACCATGGACTGACTTTTAGCCACTGTGAGTAAATAAAGAATAACAACAAGCAGAGATAAAGAAAACCATGATGAATTAATACAGAAAGTTTATAGGAAAGTTGTATTTTATTATTAGATATTTTACAAACAACCTTTAGTTGACACTGGACATACCAATTAATAATATATTGTGCAAGTCATCTCCCTGCAAACAGTCTGGCCTGCCGTGATGTTTTCATTGATATGTTTAGAGATCAGTATGTCCTCATATGCATCTCCCACATGATCTCCAATGCTACTGCAGAATTGGCAAGTTGTCTTGCCCACATGATATGAAATATGTCACCCCATTGCTTCTCATGCTCTTTCTCAGTGCTGAGACTCTTGAAAGCCTGAGCTGTCCGACTATACCTGCACGCCCTACAGTCTCCATACCTATATGTTCTTGGTATCCTCCTATCCAACCAGGTCTTTAGTTTAACTTTAGGTATAGGCCCCTGGTGTGCATGCGTACGTGTAGGGATATTTTCTGTGCTACGTCTGTGTCTGCAGGGGTTTCATCTTGCAGTGACTGTGATAACTTTAGCCATTATACTACCTCCTTTGTGCTATCTAGAAATATTTTAGTGACCCCTTCTGTGCATAGAAATGAAAGTAATTATTTAGGTATGAATTAGGCTTGTGTATTTAATTTCATATATTTAACTACACATTGGGAATTTCAAGCTGGCGTTCACGTCCCCTGTTTTTATTGAGACAATTAATAAAAGTGAATTTTTACTCTTTCCCTACACTACAGTGTTTTCTTGTTAGGAGTGATTTTGGCTCAAGGGATTTTACTGTACTTGTTAAAGTGGTTGTCCAGATTCCTTAAGATAGGCCATAAATATCTGATCGGTGCAGGGCTGACAACCCGAGAGCTGGCCCCAACACCAATCAGTTTGATGGAGCTGCTTATGGAGTCCATACTATACATAAGATAGAGCCAAACGCGGTTGTTTCCAAGCCCAGTAGAGGTGCCAGTACTGTCAAGTGAGCAGCAGTAATGTCTCCCGGCCATTATACAGGGACTGGAGCTTTCTGCATTCAGCCCTGTGTTGTGTAGTGCCAGAGAAGGAGGCAGCTCCATACAGGTTATTGATGCAGAGGTCAGCTGTCTGTTCCGAATTGATCAGATATTTTAGGTCCTATGATAAAGATAGGCCATCCATTACAACATCCAGGACATCCCCTTTAAACATGCAAACACTTTGCTTTTTTCCATTATTGTCCATTTGGTTACATCTGCAAAACAAACAATTATATAGCTCTTTTTATTTCTATCTAACACATGGCTTGTTTAATATTTGTGGATAATCTTAACATTATTTTTATCAATGCTTCCTGGATTAGAATTCCTTTGTTTGGGCCTTATCCTAGGTAAGATATTTTCGCCTGTGAACTGACTAGAGTTCTAATAACTACTTTTACATGATCTTTGTGTTAAAGTGTAAATGGGATTCTTAGTTATTTTCTAATTTATGTATTTAAATAGTTAGCTATAACTGTCCTTAACCATGACTTGTTCTTTATACGGATTGACTGTACCTGGTCTTCATGTTCCTTAAAAATAGCTTACTCTTTTACTGACTAGCTGCCGTGGAAAAGGGGCCCTAAAATATTCTGGTTATATAAAAATATCCATTGCAGAAACCTATGAGTGTTCATCAATTGTAAGCTGATCATACATATTAGATGTGTATTGGCCAAACTATGTAGAGTTTTGGGGCCTCCTGACTCAGATTTCATCTTTTGTGGAGGTGAGCCACTGGTAGAGGAGTCTAGCAGCAACTTTCCTCTTTCCCGATTCAGCAGACGTGCCTTTTGGCCAAGACGAGCATGGATGTGTATGATAGCTGTTGGCCAAACAAACAGCCAATAGTTATCCAACATGCATACCCATATTCAGGCTTTTCTAGTTCTCATTGATTTTTTTGAAAGGAAAGGGAGTCTTCCCATAATTCCTCCCAAACCAATAATAGTTCCATGTAGCTGGTGTTTAATAAATGCAGAAGCATACCTTTGTCACCACAAACTGATGAAGCAATGCAGAGATAATAATCTCTTTATAGAGTTACAAGACAGGGGCAGAGACATTTTACTGAAAATGTCACTGCTACAAGGGTGTAGGTATGTTGTGACTTCAGAGGAGAGCCACAGCACATGCAGCTGTCTGTAGGCAAATCTGGTAAATTAAGCCCCGCCCTAGAGATGATCTGCATATCCATAATAAAGATGATTATCTCTACATTGCGTTATCAGATTATGGCAACAAAGGTAGATTTTTTCCTATTTAGAGGCCTGTACATAGCGCTGTTATTGACTTGGGAGACATTTTGGAACTAACAGACTTCCTTAACTACTTCTGGACCACCCATTGACTTTATATGAAATTGTGCAGCAGCAGAAGCAGGGGGTTGACTGTTACTACAGCTGAACCTCCTATTAGAAAGGCAGGGGCAGTATGTTACTGCCCCTGCCTATCTGATCACTCTATACACTGGGAGCTGCCATGATGTGGCTCCACTTCTAGCCCAACATGACTGCTAAGAGGCTGCATTCCTCGTGTAACTGGGGTTAATGTAACCAGTCACTAACACATCCACGCCACATGTTCTAGCCCTGCCCCCGATGACATCATAATAATTCTGACCTACATAGAAATTACCATAACGGTGAGGGAAAACTATATGAAAGAAAGTTTTTGTTAATAAAAAAAAAAAAATTTAATTTGAAAATATGTTTATGATTTATCAGATATTACAGAAAGACATGGAAAAATGAAAACAACATAAAATAGAGCCCTATTTATCAGTGAAAAAAGACACAAAAATTATTTGTATAACCCAAAAGAATTACCCTCAAACCGTATGTATGAAAGAAAGCCAAAAATTTGTCTGGCCCTGGGAAAATGGCACAGTCCTATAATGGTTAAAGGGGTGACTATTCATGCAGAATTCCCATTTCATTAAATATTTCACTCCTTCAAACAGCAATATCAGTGGAAGGTCCCCAGCCATAAAGTTATTTTTAGGATAACCCCTGTAAAATGTAAACAAAAACAATTGTGTGTGAAAGCCTTTAAAAAAAAAACCTGTGGGAACAGTATAACATATTATTGGATTATTAGTATAAGAAAAATCATTTAGAATAACCAAGTAGCTGAAATTCCTTAAGTTGTAAACACCAGTGGCAGATTTTTTCCTTGATCTTTGGTGTGGAACTTCAGTATGGTAAGCAAAAGTATATTCAACCTCAAGTCAATATTTCATTACTATATTTAACAAGAAATATTTATATGTTGTCTATTATATAAACAATATACCCTTTCATTGTACATTGGATTGTATTGTCTATTATCTTCTGTATCATAATATAACTATACTTGTACCGCAAAACATAAAATAACTAAAATCATTATTTTTACAGCCTATTAAAGAAAATTGAGCGGGAAACATGGAGAGAGAGTGGCGTATCCCTAATCGCTACTGTGACAAGACTCATGGAGCGGTTGCTGGACTACAGGTAAGAGAAGTCAAGACTTGTTTTTTAACTTTTTCTATTTCCTCAAATGTAATTTGAGTATTTGAACATTTCCATAAAAATAATGGAAAATAGGCAGATATCCTTGTTTTCCAAGGTGACATGCCCTATGATATAGTGTTGCATTTTGTTTTTATTGGAACTTCTTTTAAATACTGGTACACCATATGGAGGAATGATGGCAAACCTTTTAGAGACTGAGTGCCCAATCTTCAACCAAAAACCCATTAACTTATCGCAAAGTGCCAACACAGCAATTTAACCTTAATACTGCGAGGATCCACAATTGTGAACAGTTACGGACCCATAAAATACAGTTGTGTAGAAGGGATTTTACAGAGCTTTCAATGTTATAAATAACTTTGTACTGAAAAAATATAGGTCTCTGCATTTATTTGCATTGCACAGGATCAGTTTTATAGTGACTGTGCAATGTTATTACATCCTGTACTAATATCACTTCTGCTATAAAAGAGATACTGTGTGATATAAATAGTGAAAAGACCCCCAGAAAGTACAATGCGCTACATAGTGGCCCCCAGACAGCATTATATGCTCCAGAGTGGCCCCCAAACAGTATTATATGCCTAGTGGCCTCCACCCAGTGGGCCCCCGCACAGTATTATACACTCCACATTGGCCTCCACACAGTAGTGTATGGACCACAGTAGCCCCCCCCCCCACAGTATTATATACCCCACAGTAGGCCCTCTACACAGTATTGTATGTGCCACGGTAGGCCCCCTACACAGTATTATATGCTTCACAGTAGGCCTCCCGCGCAGCATTAGATGCTCCACAGTATTCCAACAGACAGTATTATATGCTCCACAGTAGGTCCCCATACAGTAGTATACGCTCCAGAGCAGGCCCCCACACACAGTATTATATGCTCCACAGTAAGCCCCCACACAGTATTATATGATCCACAGTAGGTTCCCACATAGTATTTTATACTCCACAGTAGGGCCCCATACAGTATTATATAGTCCAAAATAGGCCCCCAAACAGTATTATATACTCCACAGTAGGCCCTCCATTTGTATGTATAATTCTATGCTACTAACTCAGTATGAAGTACCACGAAGAGCGTCCTTCTCCTCCTTTTTCTTTTGACTGCGGACGCTGATGACTTACATGGGCAGAGATCACATTCTGCAGTCAGTGTAAGCCACAGTCCCACGGCCTACACTGACAGCTTTCAGCTATATGTGTATTTGCACATACAGCTGCAAGCAGGGATCGCTCACTAACTGAGAATCCTGTCCCGGATTCCCCGTTATTGAGCGATCAGGACGACATCGTGCGTGCCAACAGAGAGGGCTCTGCGTGCCCTCTCTGGCACACATCCCATAGGTTCGCCATCATGCATATAGAGTCCCCATTAGATCAAACACTTTATTCCTTACCCAGTAGCTACTTTCCCTTTTTCCCTTTTAATTTCCTTTTTGTCATTGAAGTGTGTTGTATGTTAGCTGTTGACTTTAGTTTAATTTCCATAAATTGGTAGTATAATCAGTGATGAGAATCTTTTTAGTACAGTTACAGATGACCATACAAAATGAAATTAAAAAGTTTTTTTTTAGCGAGTGGTCTTCCAAGTGAAGATGGTTAATATGGAAAACTCAAAACCCATCTTCTTAAATTAGTGTTGCCCATAGAAGAATATAAACAGTGTTCACCATGTGGTAAAAATAACGATTCTTTGGATTATTATGATAACTATGATACCAAATTTATTAACAAAAAAATATGTTAGCGTTGCCATTTTGTAACACCTGTACCATTTTTACATTTCTATGAATATAGCTGTGTAATGTCTTTTTGTGGGGCAAGATGTAGTTTTTATTAATACTTAGACATTTAGGCCTTATTCACTTGGCCGCGCTGTTTTTTTTTATGGATCAACATCAATTAAAAACAGCCATGTCCGTCCATGCAAGTCAAGTTCATGGACTGCATTTAATCACAGAGCAGTGAATAATGGGCCATACATTAGCCATTTGTACGAGTGTCAATGGGTCTATTCGTGTTACTCTGTCTACGTCCTTTCAGTCTTTTTGATGGCTGTTAAAAACGGGCCATCAAAAAATAGCCATGTGAATAGATGTATTGGGAGAAATTTAATAAGACTGGCATATCATATGCCAGTCTTAATAAACAGTGGCCAGTTAATAAATGTGTCTGTTGTCTATGCAACAAAAAAACTGATCTTGATCTCAACCGGTGCAAAAATGGCTGGCACATGGCTGTTTTTTCACTGTTATATGACCAAAGTCTTAAATCACTTTCTGTTCAAATATTTTGGGAGTTAAAAAGGTGGAACGGAGCAATTTTGAGCATTTTGATATTGTGAATACTACAGAGTTGTTGTTTTTTTTTAACCTTTAAGCCCCCTTCCCCAGGGGAACTTGAACCTGCTATAATTAGATTGCTTATACCAGTCTTTAGTAGTCTATGCTAAAATCGCTGAGCTCTGCCACAGAACATTCAGTTTACAGGTTTTTGCTTCATGCTGTGTACTCCTAATGGTGTGTTTTCAACTTCTGGTAATTGTGATAAAAACTCTTTGCAAAATGTATTTTTTATTTTAGAGACTGCATGAAAATGGGAGAAGTAGACGGAAAAAAAATTGGGTGCACCGTTAGTCTATTGGTAAGACACTCATTGCACTTTATGACATATCCTGCATTGATGTCTAAATGGAAATGTCTCACATTCAGTTCTGCACATTATTTAATTTCCCATTAAAACCAACTCAGTGGCAGTAAAGCAAATCTATTCAGAGCGTAATGATGTGAAATGAGCATTTCTAGCAGGTAATAGAATAGCGCAGCTCATCTGCTTTGTCCTTCTAACCCAGGCAATTACTTATGAGGACAATATTCAGATACTAAAGATTTTTAATATGCAAACAATATTCTGTAACACCCCAGACTCTGGGGAAAAAAGCAAACGGATAAGATGTGAACTTGTCTGAAATAATGAGATGCAGTTATAGCCGTCACAGCAGTAACAGCAGGGCTTGACATCAGCGCAAGGATTGCTTTATTTAGCAATTACAGAGCATTTACCATAAATCCTCTGAGGCCTTCTTGTAGGCCTCGGCCCAGAAGCTCTTGCTTCATTTCATATGGCCTATATCTTTTTTTAATATGTAAAAAAAATAAATCTCACTGTTAGCCAAGAAATCAGTGTCCTTGTTTATATAACAGATTGTTAGAAAGGAAATGGTTAAACATAAGCAGTGATTGACGCGATGATTGACGCGACAGGGTATTTCTTTAAAAAAATCCCTCATGTTTTGTTGTTTTAATCAGTTCTCATATAACATAGTTTTCTTGGTGGGGGTCATAGCATCACTTCATCTTGCAATAACCCCACTTAAAGGCTATGTACATCTTGAGGGGCATTTTTATCATTTCATTGAACCTATTATGGACCAAAAACATTTTTCTAATAGGCTTTTATTTAACAACTGTCAATTGTCTCCGATCGGCATCTTGCACTTTTTCTGATTCTGACTGTTGTGCCTTGCTCAGTAAGAAACCCGTCAGAGTCTTTGTGTGATGGTTCATCTCCTTATCTTTGTTCTCCTAAGCACTCACAAAACGAAGTTTAATTCGGATCAAACACCTTGTCCGATGGATATCACTGAAAAGAGAACTGAGCAGCCTGCACTGCATGAGAAATATACAGGCTGCAGAGTGAAAATGATGGAAAGTTTTTAATAATAAAAAAAATGTATTACAAAAATATTCTAGCCCATAATAGGCTTAATATAATTATTTACAAAAAAAATGCCCTGAAACTGAACATTAAATTTTCACATGAAATATTTCAATTTGTAACAGTAATAATTATAAGTTAAACATTTTTGCAATGTATTAACCATCTTAGGCCCTCTACACATATGCGTTCGGGTTTCTGTTTGGGAAGTATGCTTTGGGACCCCCCGAACGGAAACCTATCCACTCAAAAAAAGCATTTACCTAAGGAAACCGCGGACCCCATAGACTATAATGGAATCCGTGTGGTTTCAGCACAAAACATGTGGAGAGAAAAGTGCTGCTTTCTGGACTTTACTCTCCGCATATTGCATGTGGGTAGTCGAAGCGAATGGCCCGAACACAGATGTGAACTGGGCCTTAGTGTTGGCACTCTGTTGTCTTGATCAGTTGCCAATGGATACAAACATGAATGCAGGAACTTTCTATGTTCTGGTACTTTTCAGAAACCCTCCCATGTTGCCAATGTTGATACAGTGTAAATAAATCCGTATTATGTCTTTTTACAGAATTTTTATAAAACAGAACTGAACAAAGAAGAAATGTATATACGGTATATTCACAAACTATATGACCTGCATATGAAAGCACAGAATTTCACAGGTAATAAAGCCCTATATATGTTTAACCATTGAGCTTTGCCTTATTCTACAGATGAAGTTGTAGCCTGAAAAGAGTAATAGTGTTGCTTTAAAGGGTGCCCTTCATTTTTCAGGTGATTTTAAAAACATATTTGAAAAACATATGTATTTTTGATCAAAATCCGTATGTGTTCTATAAAAGGGCACATGTCAATGATAATGGATTAAAAGAACAAAACACATGTCCTTTAAAAACACATGCATTTTTACATTTTTTATACATTTTTAAACACACCTAAAAATGCACCATGTAAGGGCACCCACAAGCATTAGTTATATTACTTATTATAAAGGTCCCACATAGCGAGCCACAGCCAAAAGGCACTATGGAAAAAAAGCAGCAGAAATGCATCAAGTTTTTTGCCACACCACTTTCCACAGAAAGTTTTCCTCTGCGAACTTTCTGTCCCTATTATACCTATACGGAAACCGCCAGGTATAATTGACTTACTGTGATATATAAAAACGCAACAGTTTTCGAAATTGCACAAAAATATCTGAAACGGAAATGCTGCAATGTGTGGATGGGAATACTCAGGTACTGTAAAACGCTGCAGTTTTGGCCGCAGCATTTCTATTTAAATTATGTAACAATAGCAAAGGAGGATCCAGCAGACTTTCTCCCAGATAAAAGAATTTTTTTGCTTTATTAAATAACCATAATTAAAAAATATATATGTGCTCCAAGGAAAAAGATTTAAACATGAAACATAGTAGTCAAGGGCTGATGCGTTTCGAACTAAACGTTCTTAGTCATAGTCTGATGTGGGGGTCCAGGCATTAAGCTGGTTTTACATGGTATATCATAGGCACTGGTATAACCTGCACTAGCAGGATCTGTGAACTTCCAAGAGAATAAGATAAGAGATAAGATAATCCTTTAATAGTCCCATAGTGGGGAAATTTCAGCATGTTACAGCAGCATAGTAATACAGATACAGGATAATACACAGTAGTATATTACAGAAGTAGACACACATATGCTGAGAAGATATACTAGGAGTCCAGTATAGCAACTACCATGTCACAGAGCGTAGCCCCCTAAAACAGAATCTGTAATACATAATTTATGTATAAAAACTTCTCATGAATGAGAACTCTTACTGAAGAACTGCATATTATTTTTAATTGCATTTAATTCCTTGAAGATATTACTATGCATGTCACCTGTATGCTAGCAGACATTAAATTGGAAATCTCAGATTTACTGGCATACTAGGCAAGTGTTTCTCATAACTGAAATTCAAAACTGCATGGAGATCTTCTGTATAAAAGCACTGTGTAAACACAGCCACTGTAATTACAACTACCTGCATTTCATTTTGTATATGGACACAAGCCAAGTTCCCCTATTTTTGGTGACTACCCATAAATCTACAAATGGTTCGCAACCTTCAGTGTACTTAGATTGTATTGTAGCGCATGTTATATATGTACCTGAAGTAGCTCAGCTCTTAATTTCTACATGCAGAGGCTGCCTATACCCTTCTCCTGTATGATGAGTTACTGGAATGGTCTGATCGTCCGCTCAGAGAATTTCTCAGCTACCCAATGCAGACGGAGTGGCAACGGAAAGAATATCTTCATATGACCATTATCCAGAATTTTGATCGAGGAAAAGTAAGCTGGTTACTCATTTTAATGTTACCTTTTATTTTATACTTAGTGGCCCATAAATGATTCTATGGGTGTTTACATTTTTTCATTTCCTACAGTAACAGGCTGTATTTTCAATAACACAAAATGTTATGCTGAACACATTGTATTTGTTCCAAGCATAAGGAGAACATGTGTGGTTTTCAGAGCCATTGCTACGAATAGGTAACACTTTTTACTATGGAAATTTGGAAACTCCTCCCCGTCATCTGTTCAGATGACATAGCATGCTCTGGTTAACACATTGGCTGACTCTATTGATCCCAAGACAGAGGAATGTAGAGGACACATATGAGAGATGTAACAAGGGAGAAAGAGGGGGGGGTGCACTTATATTCTATACATTCATGCCTGGGAAGTTGGAAAGGTGCGAGTTCACAGAGATAACAGATTATAAGAGGTAACTACCATCTGACAATTCTTAAAAGCAGTTGAGCTAAGATGACAGGCTGGTCATTTACTTGGCTGGCCATCATGTGATGCTACATTTTCCCTGCAGTGATTGTCTCATAGATAGTATGTGGATATCTCATCATTGTCATCACCAGTATCTTCAAAATATGGATTTCAGCAGGAACTCATTGCAGTTTACATTCTTCCATTAGGCAAATTAATACAGAATCATTGCCTGGCCTATCACTGCACTGCAGATGATACCCAACTACATATATCCTTCAAGCCCAGAGTCAGTGACCCATTTCCAGCCATAAATTCATGCCTAGCTGAACTAGAAGAATGAATAATTGTCAGCTGCTTAAAGCTAAACACAGACAAAGCTGCAGTTCTCTTATACATCCACCACCTCTATCCCTATGAAACACAATCCTTAAAAGCTCAGACTATCTGCAAAACTTAGGAGTAGTTATTGATGGGAAACTCTCTTAGGAACCAGGTATCCTTCATCAAATCTCCATACTTCCACTTGAGGAACATTGTCTTCAGCTAGTCCAAAATACTGCCGTGAGGTTAATAACCAAACAAACCCCAACATGCTCCCAGAACCCCATCCTCTGCTCACTGAGTTGCCTGCCTATAAAATGGAGAATGACTTTTATAGTAAGCTTGATGACGTTCAAATCCATAAACAACTTATACCCTGACTACTTAAAGAGGACCTTTCATGTCCTCGGGCACCTGCGATTTTATTACCACTACAAAAGTCTTCTTTAAAAGAACTTCTGGAGCCTCATAAACCTCGCCAACCGCTCACATTAGCCAGCACAAATCAACTGTCCATCCCCATCAATTTTAAATCAAGATTCAAAAGCTCTTCAGTCTGGCATTTGAGGGCAAATAACACCCTTACTATACATGGAATACTGTAAAATAGTTTAGTTAACCACTGGACGCGCTTTGAGTTTATTGCGACTATTTGTCAGGGGCATTAACTGAACACTTGGGGGACACATCCTGAATAAGGTTGTCCAACATCATCTTTATATTGATCACACACATTGGTGTGATGACTAACATAACACATAATGGTTAAGGTTATCACGCACATTAGATGGATGAATGTTAATTCCTTAGAAATTTTAGTTTGCCCAATCCATTTGTTCTCTGGAGAGATAAGCCAGCGCTGTGCCTGGCAGTGGCTCCCTTCTGCTGTTTCCCACTGTTGGCTGCCAACTACATATTGTCTATACCCAGATTTACACCTACCCCTTATATTAAAACAAAGCCTGCACAACTATCATTTTGATGACATCCTTCATTTTAAGAAAGAAGAAGATGCAGAGATAAATCTATTACCATATGTAATATTCTCCAATATAATGTAACGTTTCGCTCAGCTCTATTGTGTTGCGAGCGAGCTGCCAGCCAAGGCTTCCCCTTATGCTGTGAAATGTTTCCAGGGTTTATAATTAGCTTCTCCAGCTCACTGATTCAAAGTTCCCTTTGCAGATTGTTCTGGCAAGGTAGGCAGATCTGAAGGTATTCACATATGAGCTGGGCATATCCTAGCAACAAACAAAGTGCTCTGTAGAGACTTAAATGTATGTATATTCCCCGCTCTGTCCTGGCAATTTATACTGTCACATTGCGCCCATTTGGGCGAAAATGATTTGAGCACGAAGTACAGTATTTGATGTTTTTCACGGTAAAGTAGCTGAAATAGACATGGACGTTTGGAAGGGACTTCGATATTAAGGTTAACTGCAGGCACAACTACATTTTCAGGTTATAAGTGAAGAAAAACTTTAAGAAAAAAATTTAAATCTTGTGAAGCATTAAATTATTTCATGTACATCGTAACATAAACCTTCACAGTCAATATTTCTATGTAATAAAAATACACTAATAGTGGTTTATTCACTTTTTATGTCACATTACACTGATCTTCTCTTTCTTTTCTCATTTATTCACAGTGTTGGGAGAATGGAATAATACTTTGCAGGAAACTTGCTGAGCAGTATGAAAACTATTACGACTACAGGAATCTCAGCAAAATGAGGGTAACTCATGCCAATGACTTAATGATCTTATACTGTAGTACATAAGAATCTGGAAATGTTGCCACCATGTATGTAATAGTATAGAATTGAATGTAGCATAATAATAAGACATATATCACATACAGCATGATCATACGGTATCAGATCGCCCCCTTATTGACTTTGGTAAGGGAAGAAATTTAAGGCATTGACTTGTCCATAGCCATTGTGTGAAAAAAATTGACACATGGCTACACTACCCCAAAATGGAACTTAGAAATGTGGACACTGTGTGACATGCAGAAATATTCAGAAGTCACAGCCATTTAGAAGTGCTATAACAGGAAATACCAGATTAAAGATTTTATCAATTGCAGTACATGAGGGGAAGGGTTGTTAGTATACATGGCTGCATGTTCATGTCTTTTGAATTATGTTGGAAAGAGGAGCCGGGAATTTAGGCGGAGAGTTAATATAATATCATCAATGATCTCCATCTTTATCAAGATGGAAAGTAACAAATTAGGGCCTAGGCCTATTCTACGGGAGGAGGCAATATGGATTTACCTGATGTAAAGTGAGGCAGCAAAGGGCCTTAATAAATCTATTTCATTTGTACTCTTCCTTTTGAGACACTTATTCCATCTCCTATGTGCTCTTCTGTAAGGCTCCCATTATTCTTCCCTTCATTTCTCCCCCTCTTTTTCACATCACCATTTTTTTTTCCTTATTAATATTGTTTCTACAACTGGGAGTGCATATCATGTATTCTTTAGATTTTAACATATAGATATCCCTATACATTTGTCAGGTCTACTCCCCACTCTACAGTTTTTCTTCCCTAATATCTGTAAGGTTCTGATTTCTTCTCATTTATTTGTCTATCTTTGTGACATCTGCTCGGTGCCCTATGTATTTACCTCCTTAATCTATCCCGGGTATATCGATTTTTTATTTTATTTTACCAGCCATTGGAAGGCAATGTCCGGAGCTACTTTCCACTAAAACACATGCTATTCCCGAGTAGCAACCATATTTTGTGTTTAGCTTTCCCCTAAAAACGGTCCTTTATTTAAGGGACTGTGCCTGACTAGATACATCTTATTCAGTGGCCTTGAATATATTCTTTGGGCAGCCATATTATGTCGGGTGAATCAGGCCTTTGATTTTATTGTGTTATAAATAATTTAGAATTTGAAAAAAAAGTTATATTTTATGAGCCAATTTCCCATCTTTGTGAATTTAAATGCTATATTTTGGGCAGTTGTGGGTGTTGAGAGAACCCTAGCACCTAAGTGGCTTATTGTCCAGAGTGAAAATCGTAGGATGTAATACTTTAAATATAAATAGTGAAAATAGAGATGGACATGGAAAATTCACTAAAATAAAAACAAAAATTATTAAAACATATGTTTAATATGAAAACTTGGTTAAAAAAAAAGGTCATTTTGTGGTGAAACATTCCCTTTACGTTCTCCAGATTAACCCCTTAGCGACCCTTGACGTAACTGTACGTCATGGGTCGCATGGGGATGTATGGAGCGAGCTCACACGCTGAGCTCGCTCCATACACGGCAGATGCCAGCTGTATAATACAGCCAGGACCTGCCACTAACAGCAGCGGTCGGTGCCCGAGCCGATCGCTGCTGTTAACCCTTTACACACTGCGGTCAAACGTGACCGCAGTGTGTAAACGGCGCCGGCGGCATGGGCGCCGCCATGTTTGGCCCACCGCCGCCCTCCTGAACGTCACATGAGGGCGGTGATCGGTTGCTATGACAGCCGGAAGCCTATTGAAGGCTTCCAGGCTTGTCTCTGCACTAGATCTATTAGATAATGCCAGAGGCTAGAAGTGCTGCGATTTTGCTATTCACTGCAATACTGTAGTATTGCAGTGAATAGTATGAGCGATCAGACCCCCTAGGTTTCAAGGTACCTAAGGGGTCTGATCATAAATGTAACAGAAGAAAAAAAAAAGTTTTTAAAAGTATTAAAAAAATTTAAAAAAATATAAAAGTTCAAATCACCCCCCTTTCCCTAGATTAGCTATAAAAGTAATTAAAGAACATTAAACATAGACATATTAGGTATCCCCGCGCTCAAAAATGCCCGAACTATTAGAATATTAAAACATTTATCCCATACTGCGAACGGCGTAGCGGCAAAAAAAAATAAAAACAGCCAAAACGTTTTTTTTTCAACACTTTGCCTCCTATAAAAAATTGAATAAAAAGTGATCAAACCATCAGATCTTTCCCCAAATAGTATCAATAGAAACGTCATCTTGTCCCGCATAAAAAGACACCACAACCAGCTTCATACATGGAAATATGAAAAAGTTACAGGTGTTAGAACATGATGACACAATTTTTTTTTTCTATTTTGCAAAGTTTATCATTTTTTTAAAAGTATCAAAACATTTCAAATACTATATAAATTTGGTATCACCGCGTTCGTACTGACACGTAGAACACAGGTAACATGTCATTTGTACCAAACAGTGAACGCTGTAAAAATTAAACCCATAAGAAAATGGCGCAAATGCATTTTTTCTCCAATTGCACCTCATTCTGAATTTTTTTCCAGCTTCCCAGTACATTGCACATCATATTAAATGGTGCCATTACAAAGTACAATTTGTTCCGCAAACAATAAGCCATCATGTGACTCTGTGAACTGAAAAATGAAAAAGTTATGGCTCTTGAAATGTGAGGAGGGAAAAACGAAAATGCGAAACCAAAAAATGGCCTGGTCCTTAAGGGGTTAAAATACAGTTCAGTAAAAAGTCTGACAAGTGTACTGTTTTCTGTCGAAAAAAATGTTTGTTCTACTTTTTTTTTTTTTTAACTGTAGGAAAACATTGAGGTTATTACAGTAATTCTGTAATTCAGCTGTGACCAGTGTCTCCTAAGTAAAGCCATGGAGCCCTACAATAGTAGATGGTACAACATTAAAACAATTGGTGCCTCTTAGGAAGCCCTCAGTGTATAGAAAGAAATACAGCGCCAGTCATAAGAAACTGCCAGATATCATTATTCTTCCTAACACCCTGGTTTTATAGGTGGCTTTAAAAGCTAGTTATTGTTGGTATACATATATATAGAGAAAGAGAGAGAGAGAGATTATCTGCAAGAACCATTGCCATGTACGTATGGCATGCTTTGATCCACTGACCTACAGGCTACCTATGTGATGTGTGTAAAGTGACTGACTCGATGTTTTCTGTGTTTGTACAGATGATGGAAGCATCTCTCTATGATAAAATAATGGACCAACAGCGCTTGGAGCCAGAGTTCTTTCGAGTTGGATTTTATGGAAAGAAATTCCCATTTTTTTTAAGAGTAAGTGTTGCAAATACATAGAATTTAATAAGAAGAATGAACAAAAATAAGGGATATGGTATGCTATATTTTTAGTTTATTTTAACATATACAATCCAGGAAAATCATATCTAGATGTAAACCTGTTTAGCAATTGCCAGCAGGTCAGATTTAGCATATTGGATACATGTTCTTATTTTCATACAAATGTTCATGTCCGACACACAACTAAATGTGGCGTGAACAAAGTCTTAATCTGGCAGAGAGTTAAGGACTTCTTTATTCTGGTGGTTACTGCACAAACAGCATCAGCAGCCTGCAGTCTAGAGACTTTTACTGAATGTTTATGATCAAAGGGATTTTTTTTAAATCCTATTCTCTTATTGATACTTTAATTAGCAAATATTGTTAGAAACTTTTTTTTATTTTTTATTCTTACCTATTGCTTATCTAGACACTGAGTTTGTTGCTATTATATTTTTTGGAAAATGTTACAATTATTATACAATCTGAAAAAGTAGTGGACTAACGTCTTTCCTGACTAGAACAAAGAATTTGTTTGTCGAGGCCATGACTACGAGAGATTGGAAGCTTTCCAGCAGCGCATGCTTACAGAATTTCCACATGCCATCGCAATGCAACATGCAAACCAGCCCGATGAAACTATCTTCCAGGCAGAAGCTCAGTGTATCCTTTCAGCAACAGGAGTCTAATGACATGTCAAGCTATATACACTCACCGGCCACTTTATTAGGTACACCTGTCCAACTGCTCGTTAACACTTAATTTCTAATCAGCCAATCACATGGCGGCAACTCAGTGCATTTAGGCATGTAGACATGGTCAAGACAATCTCCTGCAGTTCAAACCGAGCATCAGTATGGGGAAGAAAGGTGATTTGAGTGCCTTTGAACGTGGCATGGTTGTTGGTGCTAGAAGGGCTGGTCTGAGTATTTCAGAAACTGCTGATCTACTGGGATTTTCACGCACAACCATCTCTAGGGTTTACAGAGAATGGTCCGAAAAAGAAAAAACATCCAGTGAGTGGCAGTTCTGTGGGCGGAAATGCGTTGTTGATGCCAGAGGTCAGAGAAGAATGGCCAGACTGGTTCGAGCTGATAGAAAGGCAACAGTGACTCAAATAGCCACCCGTTACAACCAAGGTAGCCAGAAGAGCATCTCTGAACGCACAGTACGTCGAACTTTGAGGCAGATGGGCTACAGCAGCAGAAGACCACACCGGGTGCCACTCCTTTCAGCTAAGAACAGGAAACTGAGGCTACAATTTGCACAAGCTCATCGAAATTGGACAATTGAAGATTGGAAAAACGTTGCCTGGTCTGATGAGTCTCGATTTCTGCTGCAACATTCGGATGGTAGGGTCAGAATTTGGCGTCAACAACATGAAAGCATGGATCCATCCTGCCTTGTATCAACGGTTCAGGCTGGTGGTGGTGGTGTCATGGTGTGGGGAATATTTTCTTGGCACTCTTTGGGCCCCTTGGTACCAATTGAGCATCGTTGCAACGCCAAAGCCTACCTGAGTATTGTTGCTGACCATGTCCATCCCTTTATGACCACAATGTACCCAACATCTGATGGCTACTTTCAGCAGGATAATGCGCCATGTCATAAAGCTGGAATCATCTCAGACTGGTTTCTTGAACATGACAATGAGTTCACTGTACTCCAATGGCCTCCACAGTCACCAGATCTCAATCCAATAGAGCATCTTTGGGATGTGGTGGAACGGAAGATTCGCATCATGGATGTGCAGCCGACAAATCTGCGGCAACTGTGTGATGCCATCATGTCAATATGGACCAAAATCTCTGAGGAATGCTTCCAGCACCTTGTTAAATCTATGCCACGAAGAATTGAGGCAGTTCTGAAGGCAAAAGGGGGTCCAACCCGTTACTAGCATGGTGTACCTAATAAAGTGGCCGGTGAGTGTATATACACCTTTCCATAATTTTTCCATATATAGTGATGTGGAATGGATTCATGAACTGAATTCCATTAACCAAATTTAGGAAAACTTGAAAGATAAGCACCAGTACATTGCGCAATCATGCATGTTCTATTGCTTCTCAGGAAATCGGCAGCCTCTCAACCAATGAATCTAAAGACATTGGATTCTCTCATTAACTTCTGCTAAGGGTACTAAGGGTACTGGAGTTTCAAACCTGTGCTTCTTTGCCAAGATCTCCTTTCACATGATATGAAGGAGGTCTGACAACCAATCCGACAAGGATGAGCAAACAGTGGTTTTCCAGTAGTGAGAAAATACAGATCTAACAGCAGAGAACAAATTCTGAAATAGTCTTTACTTGAGTTTGGACACTGGAACCAGCAAAGAGGCACATGACTTGTTAGGAATGGACCAGCCTAATTTGGCCTGATAGTCATTCATAACCTATGCCGAAAAGTCCTTAAGTATTCTCCCAAACATGGAGCATAGCACTTGCTTATCCTGTAGGGGTTTTCATTGTACCAGTGATCTCATTTGCATAAATAAGACACAATATTACAATAGAAGTTCACACCTGTACAGATAACATCCATCGTTATTCTTAACACATCGTCGCAGCCACTACCGAAATAGATGATTTCACAACTCATCTACTTCCTCTCCCTGTACAGAGTATGTCTAGAAATCTTTGCTACAGAACGCAATGAGTCAGATCCAGACTAAAACCTCTATAGATAACACCATCATGTCATAGCTTATCTATACACCTTCCATGCACACAGCACGACTAGAAAATGTTGGTTCCAATCTATTGCTGCCTACCACCTTGAGCCTGCTGTAAAGCATATCGCTAAATGTTGTTAAAGAGGACCTTTCATCAGATTGGGCAAAGGCAGTTCTATATACTGCTGGAAAGCCGACAGTGCGCTGAATTCAGCACACTATCAGCTTTCCCGATCTGTGCCCCGGGTAAAGCGCTATCGGTCCCGGTACTGTAGCGCTTTACAGTCAGAAGGGCGTTTCTGACAGATAGCCAGGGACGCCGTTCTGCCCAGCAGCGCCTATCGCGCTGTGCTCTAAGACCGGGGAGGAACGCCCCCTCCTTCTCCTGATAATACTCGTCTATAGACGAGCTGTGTGAGCAGAGGGAGGGGCGCTCCTCCCCGCTCCACAGTACAGCGCGATAGGCGCTGCTGGGCAGAAGGGTGTCCCTGGCTAAGTGTCAGAAACGCCCTTTTGACTGTAAAGCGCTACGATACTGGGACCGATAGTGCTTTACCCGGGGCACAGATCAGGAAAGCCGACAGTGCGCTGAATTCAGCGCACTGTCAGCTTTCCAGCAGTATATAGAACTGCCTGTGCCCAATCTGATGAAAGGTCCTCTTTAACAGAGCAGAGGAGAAGATCATGCAAGATGGCAGCCCCCATTATCCACATAGAAAAATGCTTCATCCAGGAAATAGAAACAGATTAGAAAAAAGGTTACATGGTTCACTTTAAAAAAAAATAAAAATCTATCCCCTGTTCAAAAGACATGTATGTTTGCTTTTATTCTCCAAATGGGCAGCAACCTTTTCTTTTTTTCTGAGAAAATAAAAGCTTACCATCCATTTGGAGAATAAAAGTTAGAGAGCTGATTTGTATTTACCTTCCAGAGGTCATATCTATTGAATGGGAGGATAAGATTTAAAAAAAATAAGCCATATTGTTCAGGGGCTCAGCAGCAATCCAATGATACTGTATGTGCCATTTACTTCACATTTTGTACTTTGCTACAGGTACTCTTTATAAGTTTGTTTTACTGTTATAATATTTATGTGTGTTGATTTATTGTTATTTTTGTGTTATTTAATGTATTTTTTTTTTTTTTTTGTAATTTAGTAAAAAAAATTGATCACTCATCCATAGATAGATTTTTGCCTCTCGCTGGCAGGGATTAAGAGGGTTAAGAAAAAAAAATAAAAAGCTTATCTCAACAAATAACACATTTTTCAACAGGTTATTAAAATTCCATTCAAGATAATATCTGCCACCATTTACCATGGCATCCAGATATAAAAGTAAATGGGAAATGTTGCATCAGAAAATAAATGGTACATGCAAATGTTTTTTAAGCTTGATTTTTATTTATTGCCTGCATGATATGATTTATTGCAAATGAACTTTAATTAGTGCCTTTTTAAATGCATGTTTTGAGTTGTTTGTTCTGCATTAGCCTTAACTTTGTGCCTAGATTTACAGATTTATGCTGTTACTCCTATTCCTGAAAGCCAAGAGGTTCTTCAGAGAGAGGGTATTCCTGATAATATCAAAAGCTTTTACAAAGTAAATCACATTTGGAGGTTCCGGTATGACAGACCTTTCCATAAGGGTACAAAGGACAAGGAAAATGAATTCAAGGTAAAATGCATCTTTTGTAAACTATTCTCCAGTCTCATGGTACATACAATCCTCCTAGGCAGTGCACTGTAGACTTTAGATTGTACAGAGTGCAAAGGAGGTCACATTTTCTTCTTTACACATTTCCTATTTCTGCTATTTAACACAAGGAATTTTGTGTTAGCAGAAATGACTACTTTGCATTTGAATATTCCCAGCACAGAGAGAGAGAGAGCTTTCAATTACATCTAGACATTTATCATCCGGATGAAAATGGGGAAGTGGATCCCTTGAAAAGACTTTTGTCCTCGGGAGATTTTTCAGAGCTAAAGATAGGTTCTTACTTGACAGGATCATCACACAGGACTGTGCATATGACTTAGTGTAAGAGTAACTATAGTCTACTCAGTTACATGGTTTGTGCATTATATTTGTTTTCCTGCAATATTTTGGGAAATTTAATCCAGAAATATGGGCAAATTGGTCAATTTTGCACATATATACACTACAATTATTCTTGGGGTTTTTTTTGTTTTTTTTCTTCACTATATTGAGATTCAACAAAATAGAACACCCACAAATTCTCAAAAGGATTATAATCTTAGCTTTGTCTTGGTCTGTGTGAGCCATTAACATTGTTTTAGGCCAGTCTTGTGTATATACCATATTTGGAGATAATTTTCTTGCTGTAAATCTAATTATCATTGTCTTAGATGTTTGTTTGAATTCCTTTAAAAAAAAACAAAAAAAAAAAAAACAACAATCATTAAAATTCAACTTTTTCTCCCTAACACGTAGGAATAGCCTTAAGAAAGGCTATTCGTCTCCTACCTTTAGATGTCTTCTCCACACTGCCCGGTTTTCTTCTGTATGCAAATGAGTTCTCTTGCAGCACTGGGGGCGGTCCCTAGCACTCAAACAGCACTGGGACCTCCCCAATGGTGCGAGAGAACTCCCAGCGCTGCCTCTATCTTCGCCTGGAACGGCCTCTCCCTGCGTCTTCTTCTGGCGCTGGCTTCAAACTTCTAGGCATGCTCAGTCGGCTCTGCCGTCAGGCCTCTGGTAGAGTCGACTGCGCATGCCCATGGCCATTTTCTTGTGGCCGCTTACTGTATAAGTAGCCACAAGAAAATGGCCATTTACACCAGTTTACTGTGTAAGCGGCCACAGGAAAATTGCCATGGGCATGCGCAATCAGCTCTACTGTTTGAGCACTGGGGCCCAGTACTCCCAGAGAACCCACTTGCATACAGAAGAAAACCAGGATTTCTACCGAGCAGCGGCACCCACCACTTAACTAGAGAAGGCAAATAAGCATACTGGGAGACCTGCAGAGCTCCAGTGGCAAAAACCGAGCTCTGCATCCTGCAGGAATTTTTGGGTTCCCATTATATTGGGGGGGGGGATGAATCTTATTGTATTAATACTCACCTGATCCTTTCATCTTATAAGACATAAGTCCCTGCTGAAAGAGGCTTACTCCTCTTTCCTCATTGACATCATAGCAAGTGTGTATATATGGGGGAGTTTGGAAAATGTGCTATTGGCTGATGGCTATTGAGCACTGTCCAGTCTATATTCTTTGCAGGTTTATTGGGATATCAGAAGTTTTGTAAGTGCAGTTGCAAGGATTGCTTTAAATCAGATCTGCCAAGTTTACCTGAGGGCAGCATATGATAGAGGTGGAGACGCTGAGCTTGGAAAGATACAGTTTCTACTAAATGAAAATAGTGTGTCCCACTTTCTCCTTGAGTAGTATGCCTCAGACATAGGTGACCTTACAGATTGAGGCAGTGTTTTTTGCCACTGGCCAAATTAACAGTTTAACAAACATGTACGATTAACCATTACTAATATTCCATATTTGTCTTTATCATAATATTTCATATTATTTCTTTATTCATCATTGCGCCTTCCCTTCCATGTACCAATTAAATTGGGAGCTAGCATTCATAGAAGTGTCCTGATGTCTTCACTGTTACTTTGGCTTTTACTTTTATTATTAGCATTTATTAATATAGGTATATAAAAATAATAAAATAATATGGGCAGTACAGTGGCTCAATGGTTATTGCTGCCGCCTTGCAGTACTGGGGTCCTGGGTTTGAATCCATCTGCAAGGAGTTTGTATGTTCTCCCTGTGTTTGGAATGTGAGCGGAAACCCACACAAAGAAATACCGATAGGGAATTTAGATTGTTGATAAGTATTTTCTATTGTACATTATGTGTATTTTCCAATTGCTATGCTGTAGTTTTAATGAACAAATATTTTCTCAATTTTAAGAGCCTCTGGGTAGAGAGAACAGCTCTGACACTGGTGCAAAGCCTGCCTGGTATCTCACGATGGTTTGAAGTTGATAAACGCGAAGTGGTAAGTCTGCGTTCTTTTTTTACATGGTATCTACTGTTTTTTGTAAAGCGGTATAAAATATTCACTGCTTGTGGAAATTAGTTTAGTACTTGGAAAGCAGATGACTGTATGATAAGTATGTGTTTCCATGGAAACACTTGCTGTGCTTACATTACAGTCGTGCCCCAATTAAATGCCTTGATCTGGGAAATAGCTTGACATGTTGGGATTCTCAGTGATGCCTTACATCTAACTGTTCATGGGAAAAGGCTCTTGTAATTTGTTGGCTCCTCATGTACGGTTTTGTGGAGCATACATTACTTTGCTTACAATTTTATAATGGCGGGGGGGGGGGGGTTTACGAAACAAAATGCATCAGAATTCAGGTGCCAAAAAATGGCATGCCTTGTGCCTTATTTACTGAGTGTTTTAGACACTTTTATAACTTGTATAGAGCTCTGGGCAAGGCTATAAGAAAAGGAGCATTAGAGGAAAGTGGGCATGGCCTGTTCTTACAAGGGCTCACCAAAATTTTATTGTATTTTTCTGCAGTAAACTAAGATGTCTGAGATGAAAGTTAGACCATACAGCATAATAATGTGTCCAAGTTATCATCTAAAATCAGACACCATGATAAATCTGGCACGTTTTAAAACTGTCCAGTCTAACATTCCACTCGTTTTTAGAGCAGTAGGGTAGAGAGAAATGGAATCCACCTTTCACATAGAGATTATGAAGGCAATAGCTTGCAGGAGTATCTTTACAGGCAAACAAAGTCCAGGGAAGACACAAGGAACTTTTCCAAGCTTGATCTAGTCTAGTTTTTTTGTTGTCGTGCACACCTGATGTTAAAAAGAAAAAATAAAGACATGACCCGCAGTTACTAATGTTTATGTACCCAGAAGGTTGAAAAAATGCTCCTCAACTAGGCACATTTTTGGCACTAATCTAAACACCCTCCCCCTTACTTTCTAAATAACATAATTTATCAAAAATATATATTTATCCATATCCCTGGGGTGGTCACATTTGCTAGTTATCCAGGGTCTGTTTCCCTGTTTCCAGAAACAGAACATCACTGCTACAACCCCCCTTCCCCATCCACTCCATCATACTTACATCTCTCCCTTCCAGGTTTTCTCCTGTGGGGAAGCTCCTCCCTGTTTTCTGACTGCCAGTGCGTACTATAGTTCCAGCGCTGCTCTGTACCCGATAATCCACCTCTATTGTGCAGCTCCCACGCCTGCGCAGTAGAGCTGGATCTTTGGCTGCAGAGCACAAAGCAGCACTGGGACTATTGTGCCTGTTGGCAGAATCATAAAAGGATGGGCCGTTCCGCAAGAGGAAGACACTTAAGTATAATTGAGTTGGGAAGTGGGTGGGATAGCTAGAGAGACAGGGAGGGAGAGAGGAAGGGGGTGAGAGGGAGCTAGTGTGGAGGTTACATAACAGGAAGCTGAACCATGTAAACAAATGCTGAAGATACCAGGAGCTCCCAGAAATCATTCAAAACACTGTTAAAGGTATATGGGTGCATTTATTAACCCATTAATAGCACCAACAGACCTTTTTTAAAAAAAATGAATAAATAAATAAACATTTTTTGCCTGGAACACCCCTTTAACTCATGCCAGAAAACTGGCATGAATTAAACTACAAATCTACAATTGTCCCTGACCAGTATAGATCTGCGACCAGGCACAACTACATGGGCTATAATTACTAAGAGGCATGAAATGAATGAAGAATGGTGTAAGAATTGCCCCCATAATGTGATAAATTCAACTGGTTAAAAAGAATTGATCCATTTTTATTGCTCTCACAAACATACTTTAATTTCAAGTATATTAAATAAATTTAAAACCATTAAAAAGTCCATGTGGAGCAGGTGTTAGAAAGGGTGAAGTGAGAGCATGTTTGTGAATATAATAAAACTGCAACTGATGTTTTTAACCTGTGGAGGACACCTCTAGGGCTCTATTACAGTTACAGTGCCCTCCAGCTGATAACACTACCTGTTTGTGAGGGGACTATTATTAACTGTGGGGGGGAGGGGTACTATTACTGTAATAGTGGCCTAATAGTGCCCACACACCACAAGTAATGTTATTAACTGTTGGTGGGTATTATTTTTGTAATAAAACTCTAGTAGTACCCCCACAGGTAATAGAACCCTCTCTCCTATCATACTGTTACTACATATTCCACTATAATTACCTGCTTACTAATGTAGATCCCGGGATCTTTCTATTTTCTATTAGAAAGGAAGTTAGATAGCAACAATGGTCACCAAATAACCCCGACTCAATAGCAAAAAAAAAAATAAATGTGAGTTACACTTTAAGTCCAGTTAGCTGATAACATTACAGTCACAAAACCTGAAATACATTTTGGTGTTAAGTAAACAATGAGATTTTAAAAGTAAAGTGTAAAATATGCCTGCTAAGAAATATCTACGTGTGTCTTATAAATCTAAAAATAAAGCTATTCTTCCCACGTTGACTGTCATCCACTTGGATTATAACAGGCCTGTTATTTATCTTTGTTGTACTTTCAAAAGCTGTGCCCAGGTTTTGATCTTAGACATAGACACAGTCAGATTGGTGATAAACATTTTTATAGGCGTTATACCTAGTACATATAACTGAAATAAAAGATCTAAAAAGCAACCTGTATACCTTTCCCCAAAATAAGGTAGACATTCAGCACATTGAATAATATGTATGGTAGCATTAGCATATATATTCCATTGTATAGTATCAAACCGTAATCTAGACATACTGAAATGTGGACATTACCACTTTTCTGGCATTTTTAGAATTTCCTATGCTGATCTTTTTTCCCAAGCCTTTGCAAACAAACAAACATACAGACAAAAGCCTAGTGTTTGTGACCTTAATTTGCGGGCTGAATTTCTGGAAGTGCACAGTGAGGCTTGCTGTTGTTTCCCAGTCTATGGATAGTGATGTATAAGAGCTGTTATTAAACTATCCACTGCCAGCTGCAGGAGATTTTCTTTCCTTCCCCCTTTTTTTTGAAAAGGACGTTATTTGAAGCATATATTTGTAAGCAATGCATGCTTTGTAGTGGTTTTCCCAATCACAAGGCAATGTTTATTCCTATACAGCTCTGTGAAAAAAAAATGCTCCCTATGTCACATTGAATAGTTTTTGATCTTTTAAGAAAAATATAATGTTATGGTAAGGGAATATAAAACAAAAATTTTAATGATTGAATTCATAGTATGCTACATTTACGTTAGTTATCAAGCACCCATATCTCATACGTTAAACAGTAGCTCTCAGTTCACACCTGCATTCAGGTTTCTGGTCGTTGGGTCTGCTTGAGAGCGGAAACCTAATCCGCGTAAAAAAAGCAGTTACCCATGGACCCCACAGACTATAATGTGGTCTGCTGAATTTCCACCTGAAAAAAAGCAGAAAAATGCAGAGAGAAAAGTCTGCTTGCATACAAAATCCTACATGAGGAACTGTATAACCAACTATTTTGGTTTTTTTCGATTTGTATTTTTTATTGAATTTTAACAAGGCAATAGGAAATATGTGCAAGTTATTTGTAATACAAAACAACCATAAATGGCAATGAAGTACATGGGCAGAAGACCCAAAGCAGGCAACAATAATGAAGGAAAAGAAGAACAAAAGACATGAAACAAAAGGAGAGAGAAGGAATGGAAGAGATGGGAGAGGGGGATTGTCACACTGGCAGCGATAAGATCAGGGCCAATCACATCAGGAGCTGTCAAGGGTCACAAAGTAACCAAAAGGTGTCACAATGTTCCCATATTGCCTAATTTCAATCCTCCTCCTCATTCAAAAGAACAGTTAAGTGTTCCATGGTCCTAAGCTCTCAGATTCTAGTATACAACTCCTCTAGAGACAGAGGGGTAAGTCTGCCTCCAATTCCTAGGTATAAGGCAATGAGCAGAAATGAGTATATACAAAAGCCGTTGTAGAGTCTTTTTTCAGAGTTTTTCCAGGAAAATTAAGATGAAGCCTACTGGGAAAAAATGGCAAGGGACAAATCCCACTTGATCTTTATGTATTAGAGAGGAGAGACAAGTTGTGAAGCTAAAATCTTGGTGAACATCTTGAGATCAGTATTCAAAAGCACTATAGGGCTAAAATTATTATAATCCAAGTGATCTCTCCCAGGCTTCAGAATAAGGGAGAGGAAGGAGTGCAAAAAGGAGTCAGGGATGGGGGACCATATCATAAAGCATTAATCAGAGGAACCAAGCAAGGGAGTAACTCAGCACTAAAAACTTTTTAGTACATATACAAAAACCATCGGGCCCCTGGCAACTACCCATTGGGAAGATCTGTTTGTTAGCTGCTCTACCTAATCAGTTTCAATAGGTTTATTAAGGTGAAGAAGAGCTGCTTAATAAGGGTAAGGGAAGGTAAGTGACAAGATTTCAGAAAGGTAGTCTAAGAAACATCCCTTTCAGGGAGTACAGCTTTTCATAATATTCATGGAACGTGCAGGCAACCTTAGAGGGATTGTAAATTACATACCCCTTTCCACCTGATCCTGAAATTGCATGGCCAAGAGCTTTGTGAGTTTTATTAGTTCTATCATAATCTTGTTGTTTCATATAAAGAAGTAACTTATCAATCTTCTGTAGTAGGATGGCTTTAATTTGGCCACGGAGATCAATCAGCAATTTGAGGATGGTCTTGTTGGGTGTAATATCATTCCAACAGACAGTGGCATTATGTTTAATTTTAGTTCATAGGGCAATGCAATGACCCCTCATAATTGCCTTATGGGCTTCCCACAACATTGCCTCAGAGGAAACCGATCCCTCTTTAACTTCAAAAAAGGATTTAAGGTAGGAGCAAAGCTGCTATTGGGTCTGTGCCCTCCTAAGCAGTCCCTCATTAAGCCTCTAGTTCCCAATCCTGGACACATAAAACCAACTATTTAATTATATCCACCACCAATGATGGTGTAATGGAATTATATTAGAATATTTGCCCTTTAAGAGAGGACCTGTCATAACAATACCACAACATACAGTTCTCATACAAACTGCTCCTGATTTTTTATTTAAAACACCCGTTTTCTAGTCCCAAATCAAATGTACAATCTAATGACCTATCCATATGATACATCAGTTAGTGACCTCTCAGGGTCTGACACCTGGACCCCACACAGATAATCTGTTCTTGCAGAACCCGATTGCTAGAATCTGCTAGTGGACAGGAAACGTATGCAGTGCTTGTCCTATTCAAGTAATAGGAGCAGCACTTCAGTTCACCAGAAACAAAGCTATGCAGTAGATGGGGCTGATGCGCCACTCATATTAATTAAATAAAAGCGAAGACAGCACATGCTCCCCATTCACTAGCAGCTTCAGTAATATCTACTCTGATATACTAGGCCTCCTCTATTCACTTCCATCTTTTGTTCTTATGTATCTCATAATGTTACCAATGAAAATTACAGCTCATCCTGCAAGAACACAAGCCCTCCAAAAACTCCACTGATTGGAAAATAAAAATGTTGCAGTCTTAGAATTCAGTGACACAAAAAAAAAAAAAACAATTTTGTGAAAAAGCATCATTGTGCAAAAGTAGTAAAACTAAATATATATGTTAGATTCAACATGATCATAATGACCTGTCAAACAATTAACGTCATTTATACCTCATGGTGAATGCCATAGAAACAAAACCAAGCCAAAAAAAAAAAAGCAATAGGGGAATTGTTTTTTCCCATTCTAGTTTAGTAGCTACTGCAGCTGCATATAACGATACCAATCCCAATGGAAATCATACAGGTAGATCTGTGTCATACCTGGGTGCCATATAATAGATTAGAATGGCATTATTAATATGACAGCAAAACTACTGTTCTAAGTTTTATAATGTCAAGATAAAACGGTTTGGCCTCAGCGTCAGCTTCATATGAGAGTCCTCCACTTCATACCCCTAGTGAGAAGCAGTGTACAGATTTCAGCTAGCAATAGGAAAAAAGGGAAAGAATACAGAATAGACGGAAAGTGGATTTCAGTGAAAGATTTCACAGCAATGGTCCAAAATCTATTAAGAAAGTATAATACAACAATTATTGTCACAAAAGCTGCCAGAACATCAATTGTTGATTGAAAGTTTATATATGTTTCAAGGCTAAAAGTTTCTGGATTTGGGTGCTATTTTTCTCACTTGCGTTGTTGGATAAATTTGGCACATCTAGTCTAGATGGCATAGGCTAACTTTGCACCATGGCATATGCATCTTAGGCGACAGACCTTTTACAGGAATCAGGTTGCTTTTCTTCAAGCCACTCCCCCTTGATAAGTAAAGGGCAAATGGTGTCTAAAACAAGTAAAAATGTGGCACACAGCATGCATGCTTTTTTTGCACCAGAATTCAGGCACATTTTGATAAGTAAATGCGCCCCTGGCACCGCCACAAAGTGTTTTTGTTTTTTTGCTGACATTTCTGAATATATCATTAGGTGGAGATGAGCCCACTTGAAAATGCTATTGAAGTTTTAGAAAATAAGAACCAGCAACTGAGAACTCTGATAAGTCAGTGTCAGGCCCGGCAGATGCAGAATATAAACCCCCTGACAATGTGCCTGAATGGAGTTATTGATGCGGCAGTTAACGGAGGAGTTTCAAGGTATCAAGAGGTAAGATAGTACAAGGTAACTTAAAATAGCAATGTTTTACACTTGTAAACTCTGATTTATTACATATATTAATGTATATGGATATACTGTGTATAATAATGGTGGTATAATAGACCAAACTGAACTATACAGCGAAAAATCATTATTATTATTATTATCATTATTATTATTATTATTATTGTTGTTGTTTATTTATATAGCACCATTAATTCCATGGTGCTTTACATTTGGGGGTTACATACAATACACAAAATATACAGGTAGATATAATGCTAACAATGACTGACTGGCACAGTGGGGTAGAGGGCTCTGCCCGCGAGGGCTTACAATCTATGAGGGAAGGGGGATAGAGACAGAAGGAGAGGGGGAGACTGTACAGATGGCAGTGCGGTGATAGCATTATTGGAGGTTGTAGGCCTTCCTGAATAGGTGAGTCTTCAGGGCCTTCTTGAAGCTTGTGATTGTGGGGATCAGTCTTATGTGTCTTGGTAAGGAGTTCCAGAGTATGGGGGATGCACGGGAGAAATCTTGGAGATGGTTGTGTGAGGAGCGGATGAGAGCAGAGCGGAGCAGGAGGTCATTGGAGGATCTGAGGTTACGTGTGGGAAGGTAGCGGGAGATTAGTTCAGAGATATATGGAGGGGACAGGTTGTGGATGGCTTTGTATGTTAGCGTTAGTAGTTTGAACTCAATTTGCTGGGCTATAGGTAGCCAGTGGAGGGACTGGCAGAGGGGAGCAGCCATTGAAGATCGGGGGGAGAGAAAAATGTAATTCTGTTCATTTCAAGAGGCAACACAGACTGTAGCGCACAAGGACGAGTGGTAGAAGCTATTCTGGTGTGTGCTAGACTTGCTAGGTGACCTTTAAAATTACACATTCCCTTTAATATATAAATGGAGTTTCACCTGTAACGACATCAGCGTGACAGATTTTGATGTGAGATACTTGATCTAGATGACAGTACAAATTTACAAATTATTGTGTCTCTGTTAGTCTTTAAAAATATATTGAATCCTACAATTTGCAACTTTAACCAAAATTCGCCATGTTCTATTTTTTGCATAGGCATTCTTTGTGAAAGAGTATATATTCAACCACCCTGAGGATGGAGATAAGATCTCACGTCTGAGAGAACTAATGCTGGAACAGGTACTGTGCAAAAGAGAGTAAATACAATGTCCCTGCACATTATAAGGGTCAAGGTGGGCAGATCTGAGTTTATGGGATGTCCTGTCTTCTGTAGTTCTAAACTTACATAACCTATATACTTTATGTATATACACTGTATATTACAGGTATACAATAAGCTACTGTTTAGGGTTGCCCTCTGATTTCCCTAAAATAAAGTACAATAATTATTATCTATACAAACACTGGCACAAAGAGAATAAAAATATATTTAAACTAAAAATAGATATTTACATATTTAAAGGAATCGACTTTCCTAAAATGCCTGGATCTGATATATAAGAAAGAAATATATTTTCAATGATTTTAACTGTAATGTTAACTTTTATCAATACTCCAACCATCGCTGTAGATATTAACAACAACTTTCCACTTTTCTGCTTATTTTTCCAGAAATTAGATTCAGTTTTCCTTTTTTGCCCTAAGACACCTATTCATACATTTCCTTATTTGACATTACAGAATGCTTACTACTCTGCTTTTAGCATCCTACAAGGTAGCTGCTGTCAAGAATGTTTCCATTATCCTCTATGGAGGATTAACATTGCACTAGTCATGCTAGTTTCTGGTCTAGTTTTCACTTAGCCATAGCAAGCGCCATAGACTTCACCGTTCACTGTACATGTTAATTGCTTATTCTTATATTTTTCAGGCCCAGATATTAGAATTTGGTTTGGCTGTTCATGAGAAATTTGTGCCTCAAGATATGAGACCATTGCACAAGAAGATGGTGGACCAGTTTTTCGTACTTAAATCAAGTCTGGGAATCCAGGTATAGTATTATCCATAATATCCATAGAACCTTGGAAAGATTTCAAGTCTCAAATGGCTTTATCGGTGAGACTTTAAGCAACAGTGACATCTTTTGGTTAATCGTATTAATTACCTCTCGCACCTCTCATGAGGAGTCAAACAAGATGTTACTACACTCAATATATGTGTGACTACAGGGAATATTTTAGCGTTTGCTTGAAAAGCTGTTATAGTATTTCGACTATTCTTTATCCTCTACCTACTGTTAAATTATGATTTTTATTTATTGATAGGGTCATAATTTGGTTAAGTATTTGATAGTTTTCTAACCTTTTTCATTGGACTATCAGGATTTCTCAGCTTGTGTGCCACCAAGTCCTGTTAATTTTCCAAATGGAAGTCCTCGTATACCTAGAAACTCAGCACCGGCTATTATGGGTCCAGATGCTGCTCGTGTGGTACCAAGAAGAAGGTAATGTTACCAATGCTGTATTATTGCATCTGTATCCTAGCCCATGAGTGAGACATCAAATGAACTATATACAATAAGGATTCATGCTCAATGTTGCATTTCTCAGATGTCACACCTGACAAGCTAATAACAATAATGATAATAGTATGATTTATAGGACAGCAACATATTTCAGCATTCTTACAAAATCAGTGAGTATTACAAGTGAAGGCAGTATCAGCCATCACAGTGTAACAAAACAACTGACATATCAAACGTTAGGCATGAAATCCCTGTTCACAAGAGCTTACAGGTATATTTGAAATTGTTTGGCATTCAGGTGTAGACATGGAAGTCAGAGTGTTAGAGAGTTGCAGTAGTCAAGACAAGAATGTTTCAGAGTTACAGTAAGGGTTCACACAGATGCATTTGCCACAAATTTGAGGGCGGATTTTACTCCCGAACGCAGGAGTTTCCGCCTAGATTCTGCCTTCCATTGGTTTCAGTGGGAGGCAGAGATCACAGCAGTGCTTGTTCTTTCCACGAATTCCACAACTCAAGACTCCCTGCTGATTAGACCATTCACGTATGTCTGATCTGCAAGGGAAAGCTGCGTCAGAATGCCGATGCCCTGTATCAGCATCTTGCTGCTAGTAACCTACTGCCTGAAAATAAAGAATTCCTGTTCGTGTGACCGCAACAGGGACACTTTCTGATAATCCGAAGACATTCTGTTTCATCGCTTCTGAAACGGAACGCCACCAGTACTCTCCCCCCAACCCCATGAATATTTACGTGTGTTCCTGTTTCCAAGAATGGCTCCTCCTCTCCTTCTCTCTTGAAGCACCAGCACAGTCTGGAGATGACTGCAAGACATATGCAGTAGAGATTGCACTCCTTCTCTACTTTGCAGGCCTCACAGGTACTTCTAGTCTGTACATAGTGTCTCCAGCGTGTGCACAGTGAAGAGGAAAGGAGGAGCCGGCTCCCAAATCGGGGGGGGGCGAGCTTAGTTAGTTACTTGAGGAAGGCTAGCAGTGGGTGGGATAGGTTAGTGTAGCTTAGCTAGGGAGACAGGGAGGAGGATGTAACAGAGTGAGAGAGGACTGGGGGAGCAGTGACATGGAGGTGGTGTGGAAGGTACACCAAGTAAACAAAGGCAGAACATACCAGGAGCTCCCACAGACATTCAGATATCACTCAAAACACTGCTAAAAGTATATGGGTGTATTTTTAACCCATTAATAACACTAACAGACATTTTAAAAGAAAAAAAAAATGTCCAGAAAACCCCTTTAACGAAAAGAGAAAAAAAAGCCTTCAGATGTGTTTGATTTTCTCCACGGTACACATGAAAAACAAACTGGAGAAGAAGACTGATTACTAATAAGATTAGTGCCAATAACAGGGTTGAGAGAGAAGTCCTCTGCAGTTAGTAGCTCTACAATTATATTATATGCATTATATGTTACACAGTGGGGTAAGATGGGGTTAAAGAGATTTTGAAATGTAAGCAAAGAATAAGAGCTGAACATATGTGAGAAGAAGAGAGGGATTGATGTGGATAAAATGCAAGGGTGTGAATGGGTGGTAGTTTTGAAAGAAAGCAGCGGATAGAATAATACAATGACCATGGTAGGGAAGTTTTTTAATTGATTGTAAAACTTAGAAGTTTTTGATTTGTTCACATAGTTTAGCTGTATCCTGTCTTGTCTAACTGCCATGTATGCAGGACACTTGTACAAGATGATACACAAGATTCACCTTGTGTCAAATCCCACTTGTGTGCTTCTCCTATACTAGAACTATCCTAATATAAAGAATATGCTTAGAATTAGTACTAAGCTAGCTCTTAAAACATTGAGTGAGTTAAAGTAGATATATGATCTAAAAGAAAATCATGCAGACGGTAACTTTCAGCCTGGATGCAAGATAACATTAGTATAGACTGTGTACTTTAACAATGGCAACGGAGATCATATCAGAAGGTTTACGAAGATGGGAAAACATTTCTATGTACCGTGAAATAAATCTTGCACAGATGAAAGTGGTGCAGAACTGAATTGTTTATGTGCCAGTATAGAAAGACAATAGATGAAGGTTAAATCCATGCCATATATAAAGCTCAATATAACACAGTGTTCTTAGCTGGGTTCTGAGGCTTTATAACACAACTGCTAATCCTGCATTATATCTATAATACTGCTACACAATTATCTTTTCCATGGTCTTACATTTTCACCATATATAGGAACAGCCTTATTACTCCTCCAATACTGTCTGATTATAGTCCCTGAGGAATCCATGTAACTTGTGAGACATGAGGTTTGGTTTCTTAGGCAAACTGTCGGTACTGTAGGTATATAACATATTGTAACTAATATTGGTTAGTATATTATGATTATAATATACGTATAAAGTGAACAGTACGAAGTACTGAGCTATCTCAGTCGTCCGTTCATAATGTGTGTTCACTTTCTGTAGTTGAACATTAGAATGAATACTCTAGCACAGAGGTCCCCAAACACCAGGCTGTGGATCAACTGGTACTGAGCCGCAGATTCTTTCAGGTGACTTCCCCCGGTACTCTGAAATGTACACTTATTGTATTTACAGAGCTTTGATGGGGTGGGTGAGACCTTCTCTTGCACATAGTCTGTGAACATCTTCTATTTTCTTTTTGGTGGTACAATACAATTGGGATGGGGGGGGGGGGTGTCAAGGTTCCAGGAAGAAAGTAGAAGATGCACACAGGCTGTGTGCAAGAGGAGGCCCTGCCCATGCCATCACTCTTTAAGTACAATATAACTATATAGAGAAAGAAAATATGGAATGATATGTGGGGATGGGTACTACTACCTATGAGGAAGCACTCTTATCTCACTCTTGCAGTAATAGTCCCCCCCTCCCACAGATAACTACATTACTTATGTGGGGGGCTATTACCTGTGCAGGGCACTATTAGGTGCTATTACTGTAATAGTGCCCCTATAATTAACAGCACTGCTTATTTGGGGGAGGTAAGTTTTACCTGGGGGGGGGATGCTAATTAGAGCACTATTGCAGTAATAGTGCACCCACACAGGTAATAACATTACTTATGGGAAGAGGGTATTACCCATGGAGGGGGGCATTATTACATGTGGTGTGGCAGTGCAACCCAAATCCTGCCTCCAACCTGCACCACCCCCTGCTGGGCCATGGAAAAATTGTCTGCACTAAAATTGATCCCTGGTGCAATAAAGGTTGTTGACTGCTGCTTTAGCAAATAAGCATGCAGGAGATCTCATATTCTGTCAGTAATGTTATATAGTTCTTATATAGCTGGAATGTTATTTACATTGTTGCAAATTCATAAAACACATAAACAATAAGCATTAAGTATTTCAAAGCCTCAAAGGGAACCTGTTGTCTAGACAGACCATTTTATTATCACAAAAACTAACCAGTGGTTGTTCCTGTTAAGTATGTGTCAAGGATGCTCTCCCTGTATATAATGTGGAAGTCCTGCTTGTCTGATTGCTTGGGCCATACCATATTGTGATATCCATATTACAATTCGATACTAATATGCCATGTGGCCATATGATCTTTCTGTTAGGTGCACTTAATGATGTGAGAATATTATGCATGCGTGTTCCTTATGTTTTCTCTTTTGTCTTGTTTGCTCTACAGCCCTTTGAGTTACCCAGCAGTGAACAGATACTCTTCATCCTCCCTCTCCTCTCAAGCTTCGGCTGAAGTTAGTAATTTGACAGGGCAATCAGAAAGTTCTGATGAAGTCTTTCACATGCAGGTAGGAAATGAAATCAGGATGCAGACCAGTTACTTCCTCTTCCTGATATAGCTAACAGTGCGTTACATTGTTCAGAACCACAACATGTAATGTCATTTCTATCAAGACGCCAGTTTGTGATATAGAAAGTATCTCAGCAGAAAAGACTTCCTTCTGTTTAAAGATGATGTATTCACCTGTTTTATGATCATATTGTATGTCTCTCCTGACATTAGTAATTTAAAATTGTGGCACTACAGTATGTTATACAGTGAAACCTATTTGAGGAAATTACCTAATAGTGGTCAGTTGATGGCCAGTATAGATGATATATGATGAAACTCAAAATCTGGTTTGTATAGGCAATGAGCTTCTTCAAGAGATGGTATTTATGTTTTAAATACATTAGTTAGCAAAAATGATTGCTATGACTAACATATTTTTCAGATTTATAAGGGTCCAAACTGCATAATATAATGTACATTACATTAGGGTCTGTTGTTAAGAATTATTTTAGGACCGTTTGCAAATGCAAATTTCAACTATAACTTTATGCAATGTACACTGTGTGGCCAAAAGTCATGGGAAGGTACCGGATGCGCTGTTAATAGTGGGTCGCCCCTCCGCGCGCCCTGATAACAAGACGACAAGGCATGGACTCCACAAGGTGTTAGAAGATTTCTGGAGGGATATTGATCCACACAGTTTGCACTGCAGCCCACAATTGGTTCTGTGTAGTTGGCGCTTGGTCCATGGAGTAGACACTGGTATCCACAGCATCCTCATAAATGCTCTATGGAGTTGAGGTCAGGCGAGCGGGCAGGCCAATCGAGGGTCATGAGGTTAGTGTTATGTCACCAATCCAGTCCCGTGCCACTGAGCGATGATATGTTGCATTGTCCTGTTGGTTACACAGCATCCCCATCAGGGAACTCCAACATCAGAAAGGGATGCAGATGGTCTGCTATAAGTTGCATGTATCGAGTACCGGTCATTGATCCCTGCACCCGGACAACGGGGCCCAATTGTGACCACGTAAACACGGCCCAGACCATGACGGAGCCACCTCCCTCCTGGACACGTCCCTGTTGGCATGCAGGATGCATGGCTTCATGGGGCATACGCCACACTCTCACACACCCATCGGCTCTGTACAACTGGAACCTTGATTCATCAGACAATGCCACATGCCACCACTGTTCCATGGTCCAATGACGATGGTCGGGGGCCCATGCCAGTCTTCAAGCTCTGTGTTGTGGAGTCAGCAAAAGGACTCGGGTCGCGTGTCGACTGTTGAAGCCTGTGCGGTGCAGTTCTCAACATACAGTCCTGGTGGAAATGTGATCCTGGTGCTCGATATTCAAATTGGCGGCGATTTGACCTACAGTAGACCGTCAAGAGCTCCGTATGACTCTGCAGAGGTGATGTCCATTCATCGAACGCTCGTGGTCGACCTGTGCACTGGTTTACACAGCTGCCAATATTGTCTCTGTGATACTGCAGGTCCATCCGAGACACTGTTGACCTTGGAAACTCAAATTCCCAGGTAATCTCCAAAATGTTATGCCCCATCTCTCTTGCACCGATTATCATCCCATATTCAAAGCTATTTAACTCGCGATATGCTGCCATGTTCTCGAGACACCTGCCTACATCAGACTGCTCAGATATCCTGACGACACTAGCGCCATAGGCCTCATCGTGTTACACTGTTTGAGCGTCATATTCGACACATCCGGCACTCGGACACGCTTTCCCGTGACTTTTGGCCACTGAGTGTAAAATATTGCTGCATATCAAACAAAATTACTTGTCATAATATGATGTGAAACACTGCAACAAATAGACCAGGGTCAGCTACTTCTATAGTCTGAAATAAAGTTGTAACAAAAGAAATATGGTGCTAAAGGGGAAACTTTACAAAAAGTGCCTAAGGATAGCAACCCCATTTTCCACTTTACATCTACATCTATAATATTAATACTACTGCAGATATTTCTTCCTACATCAAGTATCTAACAGCAGTTGTATTGTATTTTATGCTAAATGTAATATGTTTCCTTTTTACCGTGAACCTACAATTCATTAAATCTTGGTCATGGCTATAAAGCAGTAGCAGATAGAAGGGGAGAGAGAGAGAGTAGCTTATATATAACTATAAAGATGAATCTTTATTTTAGTTATGTACTGATTTTTTTTGTCTTTCAGCCAAGTCCTTCTACCTCAAGTTTGAGTTCCACACATTCCGCCTCTCCTAATGTGACAAGTTCTGCCCCCTCAAGTGCTAGAGGTATCGTGTATATAAGAATGTATGCTACAAATGATAGTCATATACTGACCATTTCCAAGTACCATTTAAAGAGGACCTTTCACAACCTCCACCAACTCACATTAGTATAGACCAGTAAATCTCTATACATGTTCTACATGGTCATTGAGCTTTTTCGGATTGAAAGAGAGACCATTCTGTAGCAGATTCTCTTGCACTTTTTGTGTGCAAGGTATAGCTAGTCTTCACCCACCAGCTCAGAAGGTACTGCATACTCCAGATATAGCATGTAGAGGGGAAAACTACAGAATATAAGAGTCTCTCTCTCTCTCTCTCTCTCTCTCTCTCTCTCTCTCTCTCTCTCTCTCTCTCTCTCTCTTTCTTCTCTCTTTCTTCTCTCTCTTTCTCTCTTCCTCCTCTCAGGCATTTGCCATAAGGTCCACTGGTGACACGGCCATGTTACAGCTCAGTTCCATTTAAATGACTGTAATCCCAGACAATCCCTTTAACAACTATTGATTTCTGCATTACTACTCCTACAATGGATGTCATCCAACTTTTGTAAACTCGTAAAGTTTCTATTAGTCTAATTATTCAGACGTACAACATGCATACTTCTTGCCATTCAAGTCACAAGGAACGCTAGGTGAAAATCATGATAGGCCTTCCAAGAAATAGATAGAATTCTGAAATAGTCAATCATTTTTAGAATTTTCACTTTGAAAACCTAAGGACAATTTTTGCCTTTTTTTTTTAATACACACTATATAATATTTGTTTACAAAGCTACTTCTATTCTATAGCCAATTATATATCCCATTTTCTGAAAGATTGTACTCATTATTGTATCTTCTGTTTTAGCTTCCCCTCTGTTATCTGACAAACACAAGCATTCCAGAGAAAATTCCTGCCTATCCCCAAGAGAGAGACCATGCAGTGCCATATTTCCAATCTCCGCAGAACCACCACAGGTAGCTAGCTTGTCAGCCAGCTTGACTATGTTTTTTTGTTAAATATAAAGTCAAATAAAATCGGGTTTCAGAATATATAGTTATTATCTGTTGCACAGTTATTGGTAAGCTGGAATATACAATATATATGTGTATTATGTTTAATATACCTACTCTTGGCTTACTTAATGGTTAAAAGAATGCTGCTATTTGCTTTGATGAAAAGGTCAGTACTGCTGAGGTGCGGCGATGTGCTCTTCTTACTAAGTAGCTAATCTTTTGTAGGAAATCAGCAAGCTATGTTTTTCTCAGTACCTTCTTATTTTAATTGTTTGCTGGGTAGTTGCCTGGTAACCCCGTGCTAAGAAATTTCAATTTATTTAGTTTTTTTCTCCCTTGCAGTCAAAATAAAACTTTTTTGTGAATATTTAGAATTTATATTTATTAGAAATGAGTTAAAATTAGAGCTACAGTGAAATCTTATCAATACATGTCTCAGATTCTAAAATAAGACTATAAAATATACTTTAGGGGAAAGTGTTGCTGGGAAATGAACTATTGCTTAAATCAATTTCTAACAAGCTTTGATTTTCTGACTCTAAGGTTGCAGATTCTCTCTATTACTTACAGAAATATGACTGGTTGAAAACATAGTCGAAATAAGGATATTTATATAAGTGTTCCAAACCTGGCTATATTTTCAACCTGTGATCTCTCTGGAAATAGTAAAAGTGTCATATGAAGAATGCCTGAGATATGTCTTTGAAATCACCCGCCCCCAGCCTCATTTTACAAGCACATCAAGGTATGCCCTAAAACCAAAGCAGAGGTCATTGTGTAGAGAGGGGGCTAGGTAAGCTGTGAAACCACCTATTGAGACTGGTGGATTGTGTGTCTTATGTGCAAATACATGATAGCTATGATCATCAGTGAGGTGGCTACTGCTAAGAATTCTCCTACAGAAAACAGGATATTTACACTAATAAGAACAAAAATTTTCTAAATTTTTGTGTTAGGCTTGTGAGGCTTCATTTCCAACTCCTAGCTCCTAAAGTATTCACATTGTATGTTTACTTCTAGTATAACTGCGGGAAAAGGATGTATGACATATATTTTTATATTTTCTGGTGTTTTAGCTGTTACAATCCCGAAACCATACTGTAACAATAAATGCACAAGTCTTTGACAGTGGGCAAATAAAAACTAGATTCAGCCACTATGCATATTTTTTTGTACCAAAGATTTTCTTTAAATATAAAAAGTAATATTAATGTACTGTCTGTTTCTTAACATTTTCTTGCAGTGCTTGTGTATTTGATTGTGTAACATATGGTTTAATAGCAATGTAATGCCCCATCACAGAATACACGCTGTTCATGGAATGCGCAGGAATAACGTAGCTGTACTTTTGAAAATAAAAATGTAGTTGTGACTAATGTTTAACTGAACAAAACCCAAGACATGTCACTGATTTGTCATCTATACTATATGCTAACCTTTATTTGTCTGTTTTAATATTTTTAGAGAGCACTTTTTAATCACATTGGAGAAAATACTTTGCCTCGGAGTGACCCAAACCTCTCCGCTCCAGATAAAGGTAACTTATCCTCCCCTAAAAGCATTACCAGAATCACCCAACTCATTCTTCAGTTGATATTTATATCATTGTTCCATCTAGAATCATCTGCTTTAGGAAGTTGGATGCACGAAATTCATCTTGTGAATATAAAAACGCAATTTGCTAACTGTTACCATTAGGTTGTTATTAAGATTGGTGAGATCATTTGAGATATGATTTCGATAATAAAATTCGCTTTAGATGCAAGAAGTTGAACAGATGTGTAAACTAAATCTTTTGGTCCTGTCATCTTCTTTTATTAAAGGTTTTGGGGGTAAATATTGGTTGCCCCTGTTGCATGTGTTAGCCTCCATATATCTCCAAAAATAGTAGAAAAAAATGAACTGTTGCTGTTCGGAAACACTACTGTAAAGTGTATTGTAATTTTCATCAAAAGTTGAATTATCTGGCTGAATAAACCTTCATACATGAAGTCAGTTTTTTGCTGCTAATAGCCCTGTTATTGATGCAGCGCATTTTACTTTGCTCCCTGAGGAAGGGGCTATGTACAATAAGGAGCAGTCTGCTCCCATCCATTGCCATCACTATTGGTTTCTTTTCATGTAATTCTGCCAGGTAATATAGCAAATGAATAGCTGAGAAAAGCCCAAATGAACATAACAGTGTCTAGGGACATTGGACTGAATGTCCAGGATATGATGCTGCTAAACATATCTCTGACCCAGAAAATGACAAATCTGAGTGCAATCAGGAAAGTGGTCTATGACTATCATCCCATCAGCAACAACACAAACAGCTAGTCACAAGTTTATAGATGCATAATAAACTCTCCATACATTGTAGAACAAGGATCAGCAAGGATTCTCCAGCTGCTGTGAAACTACAACTCCCAACTTGCTCCATTCACTTCCATAGGAGTTCCAAGAACAGCAAAGCAAGTATGCATGTCTGGAGTTGTAGTTTTAAAAACAGTTGGAGTGCCGAAGGTTGCCTGCCCTGTTGTAGAAGCTGCAGAATCCTCTCAGTGCCTTCAGTGTACAGGCTGGAAAAGCTGAGTGCATATGTGTAGCAACTGTGAGGAGACCCAGCCCCTCCCCTCCTAAGCAGTTTGAAAATTTTGCAACCTTTTGTGACTTTTGATTCAAAAGTCTTGAGCCTAAAGATTGTTTTCTAATACCTGGAAGTCCCCAGCTTTTTTGAGATTATCCTACAAATAACACTTATTCCCTATCCAAAGGTGTAACAATGGGGTCTGAGAGCCCCATGTGCATGACCACTATTCTATACACTTCTAAAAGACTTTCCAAATGATAATTTAAGTGCATCTCAAATAGTGGTGGTCATGCATATGCAACACATGGGATTGTGTCGTGATTGTTGGGGTTCATAGTGGTTGAACACCACGATTAATCGCTTATTCCTTATAGTGTGGATAAGGGAATACATGTTAATAAGATATATTCCTCTAGCATATATAACTTTATTAAATGTGTTTTTCATCCATGCCAATGACATTGCGAAAATCAAAGTTTGATACAGCAAAGAGCACAAGCTCTTAGGTACAGAGTTGGTTCCAGCCTTGGATAAATATGATGTGATGTCTGAGAAGCCACCATAAGCACTTGTTTAACCACCTCTGTTCTAATGTATCAGACATCTCTGTCAATGTCTTATATGTATTTACACAACTCTAAAATGGATATGCATTCGCAATATACTATATACGGATTTTAATTACTTGTTTGTGTACTAACAACCATTGAAAAGGTAAGTGGCCTATATACCACAGGCTGACTTTGTTTCTGATTGGTATTGTGCGGCTTATTCTGCTTTGGCCCCATATTAGTGATTAGTAATTGTCCGCTTGCCAGTGAGGCTTTTTGGTGTGATTCAGCGACCCTGAATTTGCTCTCCACCACGTGTAGCAGAAGTGTACACTTTCCTCTTAATATTGGCACATTGGGCTCCTTCCTGCCTGTACATAATTACAAATTGCCGCTGCGAGCCTTTTGAATAAGATAGATGGAGGCCATTATTTTAGTACAAAATTATCTTAATTGCTAATCATTAAGGCTTGTAATTCACGTTCTGAATAAAGAAAGTGACATAAGATAAAGAGCAGTCAGTGTATTTGGCACAGGCATTGATATTCCTAGAGGTAAATCAGGCTTAATTAGACACTTTGATGTATCTGGGTTTCCACCCAATGATCAAATTTATTAATTGCCTTATTGTAGTATTCTGCCCTGTTATGAATGTTACCATGAAATATATATATTATTAAGTGGCCATGGTATATACATATTTGTTTAGTGCATAAACTGTAAAAGCCCTAAAAAGTGTTATATTCAAAAAAACTGAAACATTTCTGAGTATATTGCTTTATCCTCCCCTACCTACTGTAATGGGAAAGAAGACAAGTGTTCAGATATTGACCATATCTATATACCTGGATGTAAAGGGTGGCTAAGTCTTATAATCTTAGCATATTATCTAGTGTTCACTAAACTATTTGAAAGTCTTTTTTGTGTTTTTTATTTTTAATATCTTTCATTGGCTAAGGAATTACTATTAGACTCTGTTGTTAAACTTATATATACAGTAGATTTGGCTTTATTTGAGGCATTTTACTCTGTTGATACATTTTGCTCTTCACGTTTTCTAATCCCAGTCCAGTACCCCAATCTCTATTACTTGTACTAAGACGAGATAGATTCCAATGCCTGTATATTGCTTAATAGGTCTGGACAACATCTATGTATCTGCACTTCATCTGTTTCTCTCATCTCGCTGTCTGCTTTAGATAATAATGCTGTGCATAATGTAATCATTCCTCTACCCGACCAGATTAGTCCCATTCTATTTCATCTAGAGTCAGGTGCCTAACATGGTTATGGCTTCCTCTTCAATGTCTGCATTGTTTCATAATCCACATCAGAGTAAGAGAATTAGCAGGACTCTAACTAATCAGGACTCTAATCAGGACTGCAACCAATGAAAGATAATATTTTATGTGCACTGCAAAAGGACCTTGTCACCTTACAATTGATCTGGGGAAGAGGTGCTCAATGTGCTGTGCATACGAGGGGATACTGATAAGTCTTTGACTTTGTATAGAAAACAACAAGACAAGATATTGAAAAATAAATTTACTTTACATATTGTCCTCAGAGCTCTACACATTTTTTAACCCATCCACAAAAAATTGTTTTGTTGTGCCAGCTTATGGCCTTCTTAATGCTTGAAACATTCTTCCCCTGACGTGTTTCCTGAAGACAGTAGTAGTTCAAAGGGGAAAAATCTGGATAGTAGGCTGAGTGACTTAGGGCTCGTTCACATGGGGAGGCGGATTTTGGCACCAAGAGTGACGTGGGGAGCTTCCAGTTAAAGACCATCCTCCATTGATATAGAGAAAGAAGACCGCGCTCACCCAGGGACCAACACAATCTTTATTAGCACAACGCGTTTCGAGCTGAAGAGCTCTTTATCAAGTGCACAGAATTACCACTCCTGTTTGTAGGTTCCTGCATAGTCACAGGCATGATCGATAACCCATTTAAAGTCATGGCACAGGAAATAGCATCGCACAGGAGTGGTAATTCTGTGCACTTGATAAAGAGCTCTTCAGCTCGAAACGCGTTGTGCTAATAAAGATTGTGTTGGTCCCTGGGTGAGCGCGGTCTTCTTTCTCTATATCAGTGGAGGATGGTCTTTAACTGGTATCTCCTGACGTCATCTGGCGTGTGACCAGCTGCTGCCTAAACCTGCTTCCATCATTTGCATTTTATACTATCAGGGTTGTTGTATCCTTTACAACCCTGTCAGGTGAGCGGCCTAATTTTGTCAGCTGACCTTGCCCTCTTACTCATTACTACACATTGGTCGGCTCGGTGCCTCTTTTCTTTTTATTGTGGGGAGCTTCGTCACTCTCAGGTCAAAACCCGCCTGCTATGACCGTCGCGGTCGCAGATTCCCCCTCCGGAGTCTGCTCAAATGAATGGGCCGACATCACGGAATCCGCCTGAAGAAAGGGCAGCTCGCTTCCATTGTATGGAGGCAGAATTTGAGGCGAAATCTGCTGTCAGAATCCGCCTCCTTGCCCCCGTGTGAACTAGCCCTTAGAGTAGCACTGTCTTGAAGAAACAGGATTCCTTTTGAAAGTTTGCTTTGACATTTAAGTTGCTGCTTCAGTTTGTTGAGAAGGGCAATGTAGTACCTTGTTGTGATAGTTGCTCTCCAGGTAAACTACAAGAAAAATCTTTTTTTTATCTCTCTGCTGAATTTTTAACAGATGGGGCCTTTAGCCTAAGACTTGTTATGTCAGAATATGGCAACTGTAAAAAATTTTTTTGACAAAGTGTTGGATTTTTTAAGGGATTAAAATGTAAAAAAAACAAAAAAAAAACAACTGTATAAATTTGGTAACCATACTTATCCACAGAATACAGATGACATGTCATTTTGACTGCACAGTGAACACCTTAAAAACAAAGCCCCTAAGAAAGACTTGTAAGCTCAGTTTTTCTCTAATTCTACCCCATTCCGATATTTTTCCAGCTTCCTAGAACATCATAAGAAATGTTAAATTGGACCATTGCAAAAGTACAATTCATACTGCAAAAATTAAGCCCTCATACAGCTCTGTGAATACATGCAAGTTTTTGGAAAGCAGGCAGTGACAATTAAAATCAAAAACTTACTGTGGCGGGAAGGGATTAAATCCAAATTGCCACTTCTCCACCCAGCCTGCAACTTATCCAGAGCCATTTGGAAGTGTATTCTGTCATATTTTGTGGTAATCACTTTGCACATCAAGTGCAACAGGTACTTTATAAGCCATTGTGGTAAGGAATACCCTAATAGTGAAACTAAGGCTGCCTAGAAGAAAGTCTTGGTAGAGTTAGTTAAGTGTTAAGGTGTTACTCTCTACTGTACATTCGGGTGACTCTGTTTGGTAGGTGGCTTTATTAAGGTGCGATGACAGATTACCTTTAAAATCGTGAGCGGTAAACACTACAGTTAAAGAATATTTTTATTTTTCATGCAAAAAACTCATTGCATGACACTACACAAGTGTTGTCTTCAGTCTTTTCATCCTAGCTCATTTAAATCTACATTTTTGTGCTTTACCATGAATTGTGAAAGGTTGCTGTCGTCTGCACAATAGACAATAAAACATTCAGGCCTGACTTTAAAAATTCATAGTGAAATTCAAGGTTGTTTCTGACATTTCTGCTCCAATTTTACAGCAGTGAACACAACCCCAAGTAGCTGGAGCCTGGATAGTGGGAAAGAAGCCAAAAACATGTCAGAAAGTGGAAGGCTCATAACTCCTCCTGTCCCACCTAGACCCACACAAGCCGGTAGGTCTGCTCTCCAGAAGAAGCCTCTGCTCAGATTTATGTTGATGAAATTTAAGCTAACTTCATGCATACTAGTTTTATTGCCATTTGGTTAAAAGGTTTAATTATATGTAAATTTGTAACACATTTCAAGAGGTAGGATGGGTTTCAGCAAGTGATTTTTTTTCTCTTAATAATGGGAAGTTTTTCTGCTTCCAATATACATTCTGTATCAATTTTATGCATTCCAGTATCCCTACTTGCAGAGAAGTTGTGATTGACAGCTACTATAAATAAAGATGGATACAGAGCAGCCTTCAAGTACTGGTGAAGCAGGAGAAGCACTCTTATACCTTTGGGCCTGCTGTAGTTTCTTCTGCTATAAGAAGTTGTTTTTGGTGCAGTTTAGTAAAATAGCCCAGTGGACTTGTCATTGGAACATGCTTGCTTTTATCTCCTCCCCTCTCAGTAGTCTACCATTATGTCATGCTGAGCATATAACTAATGCTGAGCACTGTAATAGTATGGTGCTGCAAGGTAGCAGGCAGAGAAGCCGTACCTGCTACACTGGTGCCAGATACTGGCTGTGTTACATAACTGGCCCCCTGCTGTCACTGTCTAAGTTGAGGATAAATCAGATTTTGGCAATTTAAGACTTTATATGCCGTGATAAATACTGATCTTCACATGCATGTACATTTCTAGAAAGGGGGCTTCTTTCTGCAGCACGATTGCCGGTTACCATGACAGCCACTTGACTGTCAAATACGGATGTCTATAAGATCCAACCAGAGACAGGATGTCATAGGTATTTGGTAAAGTGTACAATATACTGCATTACAGAAATATTAATAATTATTAATAATAATAAAAAAAGGAAATGTAAATAGCAAATTAAAGTAGACAAATGGCCCACTGCCCTCGTGGTTTTGACCCCCCCCCCCCCTCCCCCTCTCCCCCTCCATTCCATCTCTCCCCTTCTCTCACCTTTCTCATCCTTGTTCTTGCCTTGCTATGTCCGTTTTTGGATCTGTACGTCTTGTTAGTGACGTTGTTCGCACCTTTTCCTGTGCTCTGCATTTTGCATTAGTTTCGTTGTTTTGTTTGTTGTTTCATATAACATTTCAATAAAAGTTGATTTACATCTAAATTAGATAAATAGTATAAAAATGTAATTGGTATTATTATCTGTGTAAAAATTCTAAATATTACAATATAGTTTGTTATTCCATACAGTTAATACCACAATGTACGACCTGTTGTTTTTATACATTTTCTTACCTTCCTCCACAACAGCAATGAAAGTGATCAAAATTTCATATATACTTTGATATTGTACCAATAAAAAAAATTAAACTCTCCATCTAAAAACCAAACCCTCATTAAGATGTGTCAACATTCAACCGCTATATTTCAAATCTGATGTCTTTGAGTTAAGCAGCTGTGAAAGTGGGAAACCAAGTGTTAATACAGCCAGATCTCCCATAGGGAAGAGAGGGATAGTTTGTCCCACTGGCATTACCATCCCTGCCTTCTCTGTGTACACATGCAAACTGCTGGGGGCCAGGGGCTGTATGAGCTGCTGGGTCCTAGAGGAGCCAGATCAGGTCTGCAGTAACTGTAGGGAGGCTGCATCCCATTCCACCTGTAACTGGCGCCAGTTGCTGTAGGAATTGGGGAGGGGGGGGGGGGAGAGAATGTTTAAATGCACAATGTGTAAAAATAAATAAATATAATAATAATAATAATATAATAATAACAAAAGACAGAAAAAAGCCACTACCATATTCATGTTATTATTTTAGCTCCACCCATGCAACAGAAAAGTAAGTGTGTTCTATGTAAAAATTGTGCTATAAAAAGACCTGAAAAATGTGAACACACACATTTCTCCTCTTTTTTTTTTTTTTTTTTTTACCGTTTGCTTGGATATTAAAATAAAGAAAAAACATGGAAAAATAAAAGTATACCATATGATATAAAATATATAAAAATAAAAGCAATATTTATCACCAAATAAAGACACAAAAATTATTTGAATAACTCAGGGAAAAAAAATATTATGGCCCTCAGTACACCGTATATAAAAAAAAAATCCAAAAATGTGCCCGGTCAAATGGCCCATTGTGAAATATTTAAAGGGCTTAAGGGCTTATTTCATGAACACCACTTTTTTTCCCTATCCAGAAGATATGAGACTAGTGACCACATGCAGGGGATCCACCCCAGAAACCACACCAATTATGGGAATAGATGTCCTGTGGACATTGATCACCAATACATACAGGCGACATAAGACCCCCATTCTTTTGCACAATCAGGCCTTCCAGTGGTGTGAACCTCAAAAGTTAGACACTTGTCCACATGGTACTCATGGGGCAAAACCTTTACTTTGGGCATAACATTGTAATAAATCTGTTTTAATACTGAGAAGTCTTTCATTTTCCAGTTTCACATTTGACAATTTTACAGAACGCTGTGCAGTATTTGGGTGGTAAATCCACTGCATCAGTAATTCAGCAAATCTAATAGAATTGCAATAATGAGCTTATTGGTGTTTTCTGTAGTGTGGAATCTGTTACATTGTTTGCTCTGATTCATTTCAGCTTCTCCAGCTAGAAACATTGCTGCAGTGTCTCCTTCTATAATGGGAAGATCCCCAATGAAGGTAAAGTGTTCTCTGCATTTTCCAGTATACATATAGCCAGCTGTTAGCATGTAGCACATGAACCACAAGCGACCAGCAGAGGGCAAACTTGCACCATCATTTACTTCTTGCTCTCTTTTCTATAACATTCCCAATGAAGCTTGATGCAGTTTTATTCTCTTGTCTGATGGAAAAATAATAATACTTGCTTTGTTCACAGATAAATTAATAAAGCTGGTTACCTATTTTTGTCTGTTATGAAAACAGAATTGCAAGGGTCACTACATAAACACAGCTTCTGTGCTGTTGTATACTGTGCTAGGTACAAAATAATAACCAGAATGAATGTGGCAGCCTGATATGTTGTGTAAGTTATTAGAAAAGCCATGGGAGCTGATAATACTGTAGGCAGACATTGTAAACGGAATATTGTTTGCTTAAACATATGCCTCACTACTGGATGGAGCAAACATGTACAAGGACCTGGTGATTACTTTATGCACTGCTCTAATAAGTGTAATGCCCCCTATGTACAGTGTCATATACAAGACTCCTCCATATTCAGTGTCCTATATAGTAATCCCCTATCATACACAAGACTCCGCTTTATACAGTGTCATGTATTGTACTCCTAGTATGTACAAAGTCACATACAATACTTCTCCATATACAGTGTCATACATAGGGATCCTCCTATGTACATTGATATATAAGACACCTCCAAAGACAGTGTCATTCTCAAGGCATCTCATGTTACATCTGTATAGCAACAAGGCTCCGTTCACTGCTCCTACTTTCTTTTGCGGCTTATAAAGTAGTTCTGACAGATATATCACAAGGTATTAAAAAAGGGACACTGTTTAGTGCTGTGTTAGATGACAGGTATGTTAACTCCTTTAGGGTTTTATTGACAAAGGCAGATATAAAAGCTTTTTTCATTGTCTTTCAGGGCTCAATGCACTCATTTACTCCATCCCCCGTGGACTGCCATCCATCTAGCATCATGTCTAATTCCCCAGTGCTGTCTGGAAGCTGCAGCAGTGGCATTTCTTCCTTAAGTCGTTGCAGCATTTCAGAAATGTCTGGTTTTGAGAGTCAAATTTTTGAGCAAACAGGATCTGGATCAAATTATACTATATCAGAAGAACCAACACGAAAGGAGAATAAAACACCACCTCCCTACAGTGTGTATGAACGGACTTTAAGGCGTCCCGTTCCCGTACCTCAGTGTCTTTCCATACCTGCCCCAATTGACCCTCCAGCTTTACCACCCAAACCTGGCCCAGCACGTCCAACAAGTTTGGAGAATGGCAAAAGGACTGATCCATTGCCGCGCCCAAGGCCTTTCCCAAGGAAAGTATCTCAGTTGTAACAGAATTGCTGAACAAACAATATGACCTTGCAGAACAAGTAACCCTGAGGGGTCCAGTGATAAATGTAGACTGCAGAAGGGTTATAGATGTGATAAAAGTATGGGCACTTTAATTGTTTACTATTTGGTTCTCTTAAAGAAGTGAAGAATTTTGTTATGTATTATTGTTTTGCACATTATTATAGAAATATTAATTCAGGAGTAACTTGACAAGAGGCACTTTGGATCACATACAAAAACTACATACATTCGCAGAGTATGTGTGCTTACTGGAGATGAAATGGATATCATCATTTCTTACAGGTTTTTATTAATCTATATATGATCTTGAATTATTTGTTTTTTTGTGTTTTGATTTTATTTTAAAGATACTTGATTCATTGCTTTTAACCATTAAACCAGCCAACAATTCCAAATTTGTTAAATGCACTAACTTCAAATTTATAATATTATTAATTAATTTCATGACCCGGTTAACATATTACTTTTATGGTTGAAGTAGTTTCTATGAATGAGGGATTTTACATGTATAGTGTATATAGAAATTTTTGCTCGGCATTGATAAATTATCTTCCGTACTTTGTGCATTTTGTATATGCAGAGACAAGTTTAATGTTTTATTAACTCAAGGGGGTGGATTCTCAGAACTGCATGTACATTATTACTAGGTCGCTCTGGTGGTTAGAGCAGAAAAGTAAATACTGTACGCTACATACATGTCTCCGCTTACAGCCATGCTATGGGCTGTTTGTTTCATGTGCATCCACTTGTCGAAACAGCGTATGAAAGGCAGTAAAACTAGGGTTGCTTTAGTGGGTCAGTAATGCAGAACTTTTCTACAGCTTTGTGTATGTGGAATTTTTATGTTGTATTTGAAACAATGGATCTGAGTTAGATTTACACGGTAGGTAGCTAAAAATTACTCTAGTCATCGGAATATAAGGCTCTGTTCACATTAGCATCATGGCTTCAATATTAATAGAGCCGTTTCAGCTTTTAAAACCTATTCCAATGTCCCAGAGTGATTTTTTGGCATTTATCAGGCCCATCGTAGGTATTTTTTTTATGGCAAAAAAAAAAATACTATGATAAATTATTTTTAGCACAAAAGAAAAGAAACCTAGCACAATGACGAGTGTTGTCAGTGTGAACATGGGTAAAGGAAATAAAGGCCAGGAATGGCATTTATTAATTCGTTTATGTCTGATTTTATGCCCCAAAAAGCCACATATTTGCAGAATTTTTTGGCACTTGCACAGTGGTGAGGAAAGTGGTTTTGGCCTACTGGTAGTAGGCATGGCCTGCAACTTCTACCCAGATTTCATAATACTGTAGTCAGAAACATTTTGGCTCAGCATCGCACAACTCACTATCCTGTTAAACATCACTGGCAATTCACTTTGTGTCATTCAACCTGTATTATCTTTAATGTAGTTACAAGCATAAAGATATAAATTTACACATACAATGTATATAATGACACATTTTATTAATATTTTTCAGTTTTTCTTCACATAGATAAGGCACATTTATTGTTCACTAGGAGCGTCTTTGTCATATTTTTTGTGGCATGGTATTTGTAGGGATGTAGCTATAGAAACATGTAGTTAGCAATCGCACCAGTGTGTTGAAGGGCTCAAGGGCCCCTTTGCTATGTATGTATGTGTGTGTGTGTGTGTGTGTGTGTGTGTGTGTGTGTGTTCTTAGAGATTTTGCATTGAATGGTGACTCTAAATCAGATCCATTGTTAATAGTGCCTTGCATTTAATCCCTTTTTGCAACCCTAATGTTTTTAGAAGTGAAGATCTGCGTTCCCTCCGAACAGTATTGCAGATGCTGGGACTATTTTAATTCGGATTCCATGTACGTTGGTTATGCAGTAGACCAAGCAATACAAGCAACATTTTATATATCAGGCGAACTATTTTTTTAGTCTCCCAAGTGCAGTATTCCTATTGAGAGTTGATCTAGTGGAAGGTAAAAATACATAGTCCAATTTGCCTTAGATTAGAAAAATTCCTTCTTGACCCCCATCTGGGGTTTCACTGCTGTTTTCAGAGAGCCTGCAATACCTATGATATGAGAGGTACTGTGTATCCACTTGTCAATCATATTTAATGATCTATTTGGTCAGGTATATTGGATGAACGTGCCACATTCTGAAAATGCTAGTCATTGCTGTGCTGACTTGGATCTGTGGAAGCATCCATTTAGATCACGGACTTCTGACACAGCAATAAAACTGGGTTTACTGCAGGTCATCTATGAAAATATACAATACAATTTTCTGCAGAATGTGCAAAAAAAAAAAAAAAAAGTGTAACAATGTTTAACTTACTTGCCAGCAACTAAAAGATATAATGCGCTTTCTGTATTAAACTGATGGATACTTGAAGCTAGGACATGTATTTAATCTATGTAGTGCTGTACGGTGCCAGTATATTTCATATGTAGATGTAACATTGCTCCACACAGACTCTATGCTGCATGCAAGTATGCAATACTCTGCAGAAAAATGTACACCTATTAAACATTGCATATGTGAACAGATTAGTGACGGTAAGAAGTACTCAGCTTAGTACTGTAGGGTATATTTATGTATTCAGTATGTATACACTAATAACAGATTTTTCTGAGGTATTTTTGGCAGAGAACTATATTTCTCTGCATGTTTCTATTTATTAGTATCTGAGAGCAATCATTTTGAGCGCTCCACATTGTAAATTGAGATGTCCTGTATAGATGCCAGTACAACAGTGCCCCACTTACGAAGTTATCACGACAGTGATGGGATGATGGCTTGGATCTCGAGAGCAATAATTGTTAATATAAGCACCTCTAAGTACATTGGCTCATTTAGTATGCACATACGTATATTATCCCATACATGTGGATGGAACAGACAAACTGTTTCCCATAAACCTGCAGATAATAGTGCAGCAGGATTTATTGGACATATTCATTGCATGTCATTACAATTCTTATCAATTTCAGGGAACACAGGAAATTATCCCTTTTTAAAATGGTGGTTCAGCTGCTTGCACCATTAAAGGGTTATTCTGAAATGTAACTTTGATGGCTTATCCCCAAGATATGTTGGATTGGTGGAAGTCTGATTCCCGGAGTCCCACTGACCAGCAGAATAATGGTGCCACACAAAGGTGTAACTTGAGGGGGTGCAGAGGGTGCATTCACACTGGGGCCCAGGAGCACTTGCATCAGTATTGAGATTGCAGCTTCCATCTGGTCCATAAGACAAGGAGACCCACAGATTACCCTAACCACACTAAGATTAAACTCCTTAGCACCCGTATCCATCACTATCAAGAATTCGCTGTAGGGATGAGGTAGGGGGCCCCGAACAAAAAATTGCATCGGGCCCACAAGCCTTTGCCACAGCACTACTCTAGTGAATTGTGCCAAGTTTCAGTACCAGGCACAGTTACACATGGATTAGTAGCTGTATAACCTGTAAAGCAAACATAGTGAGTATCCCCACCAATCACATTTTGATGATTTATAGATAGGCCATCAGTTTAGTTCTCTGAAGAACCCCTTTAACTATTCCTGAACAGCACACCCCATTCTCCAGCAGTTTTTCTAGCTTTGTCCCAGGTTCTCCTTTATTAATCCGTTAATAAAGTAACTGGCGAGTAATGCAATAAACATTTGCATACTATTCTTTTCTTATGGTTTCCCAATGAATCATACAGAGCAATCCCTACCAATGCAAACTCTTGTACAGATGTAATGTTGTGCCTTTCTAACCCGTGTGCTGTCTCATGGTCATTAGTCCGTGAATTATGGGCATTGTGTACGTCTCTGCTGTTTTACTGTATTACTTTTATGTTCCTGCCACCTGTTCTGGCACATAATTCTCCATCCTCACCGAGAACAGAGCACCTTACACAATGGATTTCATTGCTCTCATGCTTGTATGGCGATTTTCAAAATGGTTATGCATTTTAAACCCTCCTTTAAAAAAAAAAATATAAAAACAAAAAAATGAACACAAGATAATGTATTTCCCTTTTTTTGCTGGGAAGTTGATTTTTAGGTAAAGCTTGTATTTTGCTTTTAAAGAAGACAGTCTGGTTAAAGGAAATGATCACTTTTTATATATTTTCCCAGGAAAACTGTTAGCAGGTGACTAATTACATTTTTAGTAATTATTCAAGTATTTTTGTACATAATTTGTTAACTTTAATAAAATATTCCACTTAAAAATAAGAGCAGGCGTGCATATGCAGTATGATTGTGAGAATTATGCCAAATAATTTATGTATTGAAACAGTTTGTACATATGTGCTTTTTAAATAATAATTCAGCCATATTGACTTTACAGTTTTGAATGTCAGAAGAAAATATATGGTAAAAAATATTTATGTTTTAGTAAAAGATATTAAAGAAGGATAGTAATTTTAGCTTTGTACCAGGCTATTTTGCAGTTTGGAATTTTTAGAACTGGTTGTGGCTTTGGGGTATAGCAGACCTTGTTGTGTTTTTAACATATTTAACAGATAACAGAAGCAAGAGGACTATACGTTTGTTTGTATATCTTTGCATATACAGGACATAGATTTATATAAAGATAAACTGCCGTTGGTTTCAATTTTGGCATTATGACATAACAGACTCTTCTGATTTATCTGTGTAGTATATAGTTGATTTGTTGTACAGTGTTTTAAAGCAAGTGTTTTTTTTCCTGCGGCCATCTTCTATTTCTGGCAACCAGCAGAAGTGTTACATTTTAATATATGCGTGTATTACTGGACTCATTCATGCATAATAACTATTATGATGAACTCTTTACCAGATGTGCATATTAGATGGTGCAGCAATGGAACAAAATAAAATAAAGTTACTTGGATAATATATTTCTTTGTTTTTTCTTTTATGAAATGTTGTTCGTATGATGTGTGCTATACGATACACTTTGCAAGCGCTTTTCATTTGCTCACAAGAGATTTGGTATTATTAATTTGGAATGAAAGAGTATTTACAGAGAATTGGATAAAAACTTTCACCGTACATGGCTCATGATTTACAATAAAACAGCTGCATTTCTATGTTAAAAATCTCATGCCCTACATTTATTCTCATACAGCAATGTCTAAAACTAGCAGCTACATTTATATCTATTGCAACTGAAGACGACGGAGAAGCTAGCTACTTCCTTAATCTGTGATGTCTCCATTTAACCGCACTTCCCAGCACTGCTTGTTTTCTTAACTTTTTTTTCGCTCTTTTCCGGCAAGTCATTAGCCAAGAATCAATGCTTAGGGTTTACCATTACACAAGGAAAGTAAAAAACACACACAGCTCACTTACTAAAAGTCCAAAGTTGCTTGTGATCCACTCCAAATGTTAGGGAAAAGTTCAGCACGGATTTGGGAACCCCTTCGGCTCGGGCAGAATACACATCCAAAAGCAAAAAAATCCGGCAAACTACGATGTCCAATAAAACTTAACTTTTAATACATTATCATGAAGAGGTTAAAATACATAGAAGGAGGGAAAAAAATGTGAATACGAAAAAAACCAAACATATGGTGCGCCCGGCTGACGCAGTATCGGCTATGAGTAAGAATACTCCGAAACGCGTCAGCTGGGAGCACCACATGTTTTTTTTTTTTTATCCTCACGTTTTTTCCCTCCTTCTATGTATTTTAACCTCTTGATGATAATTTATTAAAAGTTATGTTTTATTGGACATCGTAGTTCGCTGGATTTTTTGCTTTTGGATGTTTACCATTACTCGTCTATCAAATATCTCAATTTACTTTTCTCCATGTGAATTTCTTTCAGTACTATAGTAGTCACAGGAGATAAGCCTTTTCAAGTTCTAAACACGTTTGCCAAAACGCTATGGTCGACTGCACCTTGCTGACATCATGGTGGCCCAGTACTGCTTGCATTACGGCCCTGATTCCTCTGACAAATGAACTAATAAACATTTGGTATCTGATAACAGACCTAGAGATGTTAAAAAATCACAGACTGGAAAAGGGAAAAAGGGAAGGATTATACTCAGCTCTCCTGCAGAAATCTTCAAGTGTATGTTATCCGATTTGAATGCATATCCTTGGACTTGCCCGGATGCCTGTCTCCCTTGGCTGGGAGTGAAGTCCAGAAATAGTACGAGAAATCATCCAGCAATGAAACGAAAGTTCCTCCAATAAAAAGCTTTGCTTTATTTCATGTCCACAGGATAAAATATAAACACGCAGTCACAGGAAAAGACAAAAAAGGCTAGCGTCAGACGACGCGTTTCGGATCTTATATCCTTCTTCAAGGTCTGATCAAGACTGACAAAAAGCCTCCCCATTTATACCAGCATAAACAGATATAACACCTGCAATCAATATAAATCCATCTAAGCCGCTAGTGCTAGGTACAAATGGAGAGGTATTGCCAGCCTTTGTGTATACAAAACAAAAACAAAACACATAGACAACATGACATTTAAAAACATATGAAAAAATATATATACATATAAATGAGTTAATGAATAAAGGTATAAGAATGACATGGTCAATGTTTAATGGTATACAATTACTGTCGATTCTCGATACTTTGAAAGAAACAAAACGCAACATTAGAGCATGTCTGCATACCAGTATATGTTAGTATATATGCTGGTGTATACTAGTATATAAGCTGGTGAAAAAAAAAGCCCATTCTGAAAAGAAACGATATATGCTGTTAAGTATGACAAGTTATACATATTACATATTAATACTTAGATTTACTGTTGATGTTCTTTTCAGAAGAAAAAGTTTGTCCCGTATTCAAATGATATTTAGTCACGTATTATTTGTTGTTTTTATTAGCTGGTCTACTATATGGGCATTTACCAGTAATAAAAATGGGTGCCTGACCTACATCTATCCATGCGCACATATTCAAATCAAGAATGAATGATCCTTCTAATATTGTTATCCACTCTTCAGTATGGCACAACAATTCAAACGCATCCATATTTGGATATTTCGATGCGTTGCCGATGTCCCTTTTCAGGAAAGAAAGATCTCCCATATTCACTAGGTGTTTGATCACGTGATGTTACTATCATACGTTCATTGGTCGAGATGGATGACTGTGTGGGCATTTGCCAATAGTAAAGATGGATGCCCGACCTGCATTCATCCATGTGCGCATGCTCCTATCGTGACCAAATTTCCTTCTCCATATGAAGTTGCTAGAATATCGTTGTTGATGCTCTACTATAAGGTAAGTGAAATACAATGAATTAATGACCCAAAAGAAAGAAAAAAGGAGAAAACAAACAAGAAAAAAGATGAAAGATAATTACATGGTCCATCAGTAAATACTGAACAACGATATACATCGTTGTTCAAAGCTTATGCTGACTCCAAGTACCAGATAAAGGTATAAAATACTGTACAAAACCACTGTTAGACCATATTTATAGGAAAACTATACCAGATATAAATTTGCTTCTAAGATTTGTTTTAGACTGGGTAAATATAAGACACATCGTTCCTTTGATTGAGTCCTTTTGGATGACGAGTGCCTATTTTCCATATCCAAAAAACCTCTCTTATTCTTAAATGGTGTTCCCAATTTCCTCCTCTATGGGATTTACTAACTGCTTCAATGCCTTTAAAACTAAAGCTAGATGTATTACCGGCATGTATACTTTTAAAATGACGTGAAACACCAGTGTTTCTGACATTATTCTCACTGTTGATGTCTTGTAGGTGTTCAGAAATTCGAGTTTTTAATGGTCTGACAGTACTTCCTATGTAATGTAAATTACATATGTCACAAGTGATCATATAAATCACATGGCTGCTCATACAATTTATAAAGGATTTGATATTATATTTACACGTTGAATCCACATTCTCAAATTGTTTACTTTTTTTGGCCCATTTACAAGCACCACATCTATTTTGCCCACATTTATGAAAACCAACCATATGTTCTCTTGATTCCAATCTTTTTATATTGTTGTGCGTGTTGACAATACTGCTAGGTGATATATAATTGCCTATTGTTTTGCCTCGTGCAGAGGCAAATGAACAGCCTTCTTTTAGAATACCCCTTAGCAATGGATCCTGGTTTAGAATAGGCAAATTATTTTTTATTATATTTACAATTTTTTCATATTCCAAACTATAGCGAGTGGTAAAATGTATATTTCTATTATTGTTTTGCTCTCTGGACTTGGTTTCATATAGCAACGCATCTCTCTTTGTTTTGTTAGCTATATTTTTCGCTCTTGTGATGGACCAATTTGGATAGTTTCTCTGCTTTAATCTTTTTATCATTATTGCTTCCTCTTTATTATATGCATCACAGGTAGTGCTGTTTCTTTTGATTCGTAGAAATTCACCGACCGGCAATGCCTTTTTTGTGTGTTTGGAATGCATGCTGTTTGCATGTAATAAGGCATTACCAGCCTGTGGCTTTCTATAATTCTCGCAAACTACTTTCCCACTATTCTTATCCCCTATCAGGGTAATGTCCAAAAAATTAATTTTTTCTTTTCCGATCTCATACGTAAATTTTAGGTTATAACTATTGTTATTTATGTAATCAATAAACTTTACAACATCTGTAGTTTCTCCTACCCATATCAGAAGACAGTCATCAATATATCGACCGTAATAGTGAATTCTGTCCCTGAATGGATTCTCAATACTGTATAGGTGTTTCTCCTCCCACCATGCCATGGTGATATTGGCTAATGATGGGGAGAAACAAGCCCCCATAGGTGCCCCTTTGATTTGTAAGAAATATTTGTCTAGGAACATGAAATAATTGTGGCACAGTAAATACTGTACCACTGAAATTACATATTCATTGAAATCAGGGCTATAGTCAGAATAGGTATACAGAAAGTAGCCTAATGCATTGAGTGCCACATCATGGGGGATAGATGAATAAAGGGCTGCTACATCACAGCTAACCCAAGAGAAGGTTTCCCTCCACTGAAACCCATCGAAATTTTTGAGTACCTCTTTGGTGTCCTTGAGGTAACTGGGTGTATTGACCACCATAGGTTGCAATAACTGATCAACCTAATTACAGAGTCTTTCATTCAACGAATTGACCCCCGAAATAATGGGCCTCAGTGGAGGGGGAACCACCCCCTTGTGCACTTTCGGCAGTCCATAAAAAACGGGAGTTACAGGATGTTGCACTAAAAGATATTTGTATTCTTTCTCTGAAAAAATACCTTGATTGACCCCTTCCATAAGAATATTATCCAACTTTCTATGAAAAACAATAGTGGGATCTTCTTTTAACGGTCTGTATGTTTCCTGATCATTGAGAATGGATAAGACAGAATCTACATAGTCTTTTCTATTCAAAACCACCACACTCCCACCTTTATCCGCTGATTTTATTATTAGATTTTCATTATTTTTTAATTCCTTTAATATGACTCTTTCTTGTTTACTTAAATTATCCTGAATTGGTCCATTATTATGTGTTTGATGCAATTCTACTATGTCATTTTCCACTGCTGTTTGGAAGACATCCAATATGGGAATTCTAGCTTTAAGAGGGTAAAATAATGGATTTTTTATATCTATCGTTGACTTTAAACCTTCTAATCTAAACTCATCCTCCTCATTTAAACTGGCAAGTTCTAAAAGACTGCACTGTTCCCTGAATAAAAAGTCTTTAAACCTATTGGGTCTCCCCAGTAAGTCTTCATTACCTTTTGTTTTGATTTGTGTATCTATCCCCCATGATGTGGCACTCAATGCATTAGGCTACTTTCTGTATACCTATTCTGACTATAGCCCTGATTTCAATGAATATGTAATTTCAGTGGTACAGTATTTACTGTGCCACAATTATTTCATGTTCCTAGACAAATATTTCTTACAAATCAAAGGGGCACCTATGGGGGCTTGTTTCTCCCCATCATTAGCCAATATCACCATGGCATGGTGGGAGGAGAAACACCTATACAGTATTGAGAATCCATTCAGGGACAGAATTCACTATTACGGTCGATATATTGATGACTGTCTTCTGATATGGGTAGGAGAAACTACAGATGTTGTAAAGTTTATTGATTACATAAATAACAATAGTTATAACCTAAAATTTACGTATGAGATCGGAAAAGAAAAAATTAATTTTTTGGACATTACCCTGATAGGGGATAAGAATAGTGGGAAAGTAGTTTGCGAGAATTATAGAAAGCCACAGGCTGGTAATGCCTTATTACATGCAAACAGCATGCATTCCAAACACACAAAAAAGGCATTGCCGGTCGGTGAATTTCTACGAATCAAAAGAAACAGCACTACCTGTGATGCATATAATAAAGAGGAAGCAATAATGATAAAAAGATTAAAGCAGAGAAACTATCCAAATTGGTCCATCACAAGAGCGAAAAATATAGCTAACAAAACAAAGAGAGATGCGTTGCTATATGAAACCAAGTCCAGAGAGCAAAACAATAATAGAAATATACATTTTACCACTCGCTATAGTTTGGAATATGAAAAAATTGTAAATATAATAAAAAATAATTTGCCTATTCTAAACCAGGATCCATTGCTAAGGGGTATTCTAAAAGAAGGCTGTTCATTTGCCTCTGCACGAGGCAAAACAATAGGCAATTATATATCACCTAGCAGTATTGTCAACACGCACAACAATATAAAAAGATTGGAATCAAGAGAACATATGGTTGGTTTTCATAAATGTGGGCAAAATAGATGTGGTGCTTGTAAATGGGCCAAAAAAAGTAAACAATTTGAGAATGTGGATTCAACGTGTAAATATAATATCAAATCCTTTATAAATTGTATGAGCAGCCATGTGATTTATATGATCACTTGTGACATATGTAATTTACATTACATAGGAAGTACTGTCAGACCATTAAAAACTCGAATTTCTGAACACCTACAAGACATCAACAGTGAGAATAATGTCAGAAACACTGGTGTTTCACGTCATTTTAAAAGTATACATGCCGGTAATACATCTAGCTTTAGTTTTAAAGGCATTGAAGCAGTTAGTAAATCCCATAGAGGAGGAAATTGGGAACACCATTTAAGAATAAGAGAGGTTTTTTGGATATGGAAAATAGGCACTCGTCATCCAAAAGGACTCAATCAAAGGAACGATGTGTCTTATATTTACCCAGTCTAAAACAAATCTTAGAAGCAAATTTATATCTGGTATAGTTTTCCTATAAATATGGTCTAACAGTGGTTTTGTACAGTATTTTATACCTTTATCTGGTACTTGGAGTCAGCATAAGCTTTGAACAACGATGTATATCGTTGTTCAGTATTTACTGATGGACCATGTAATTATCTTTCATCTTTTTTCTTGTTTGTTTTCTCCTTTTTTCTTTCTTTTGGGTCATTAATTCATTGTATTTCACTTACCTTATAGTAGAGCATCAACAACGATATTCTAGCAACTTCATATGGAGAAGGAAATTTGGTCACGATAGGAGCATGCGCACATGGATGAATGCAGGTCGGGCATCCATCTTTACTATTGGCAAATGCCCACACAGTCATCCATCTCGACCAATGAACGTATGATAGTAACATCACGTGATCAAACACCTAGTGAATATGGGAGATCTTTCTTTCCTGAAAAGGGACATCGGCAACGCATCGAAATATCCAAATATGGATGCGTTTGAATTGTTGTGCCATACTGAAGAGTGGATAACAATATTAGAAGGATCATTCATTCTTGATTTGAATATGTGCGCATGGATAGATGTAGGTCAGGCACCCATTTTTATTACTGGTAAATGCCCATATAGTAGACCAGCTAATAAAAACAACAAATAATACGTGACTAAATATCATTTGAATACGGGACAAACTTTTTCTTCTGAAAAGAACATCAACAGTAAATCTAAGTATTAATATGTAATATGTATAACTTGTCATACTTAACAGCATATATCGTTTCTTTTCAGAATGGGCTTTTTTTTTCACCAGCTTATATACTAGTATACACCAGCATATATACTAACATATACTGGTATGCAGACATGCTCTAATGTTGCGTTTTGTTTCTTTCAAAGTATCGAGAATCGACAGTAATTGTATACCATTAAACATTGACCATGTCATTCTTATACCTTTATTCATTAACTCATTTATATGTATATATATTTTTTCATATGTTTTTAAATGTCATGTTGTCTATGTGTTTTGTTTTTGTTTTGTATACACAAAGGCTGGCAATACCTCTCCATTTGTACCTAGCACTAGCGGCTTAGATGGATTTATATTGATTGCAGGTGTTATATCTGTTTATGCTGGTATAAATGGGGAGGCTTTTTGTCAGTCTTGATCAGACCTTGAAGAAGGATATAAGATCCGAAACGCGTCGTCTGACGCTAGCCTTTTTTGTCTTTTCCTGTGACTGCGTGTTTATATTTTATCCTGTGGACATGAAATAAAGCAAAGCTTTTTATTGGAGGAACTTTCGTTTCATTGCTGGATGATTTCTCGTACTATTTCTAGAGATGTTAATGCATTCACAGTAAGGTCTAGTTCACATCTGTGCATAGGTTTCCTTTAGAGGGGTCCGCTTGGGGACCCCCCGAACAGAAACCTAATCCACATAAAAAGTGGTTACCTTAGGAAACTGGCGGACCCTATAGAATATAATGGGGTCTGTGTGGTTTCTGCACGAAAAATAAGTGGAGAGAAAAGCGCTGCTTGCAGTACTTTTCTCTCCCCATTTTTCATGCAGAGAGAGGAACGGAATGACCCAAACGCAGATGTGAGCCGAGCCTCAGAAGGATAACAAGAGTTGGTCTGACTTGCTGTAATTCCCTGGTACAAAAAGCTGCGAGAAGGAAGCAGTCCCACTGACTGACTTGTGACTGAGGAATACGAGATAAAGTATCTGACAAACGATGCTTCTTTGTCCTGCAGTCCTACAAATTGGATCATACAGTACTTTACAGTTTTCCACCGTCATGTATCTTCTCTGCCTTAGAATTCTATAATTTACTTTAAACAGTGATGTACCTGCGTCTTTACAAATGTGTTTCAGTTTATGTTCCGCTCTGGAGTAAGTATTCTAATTTACATTAAAAAGGAAAATACAAGTACACACTGAATATTTGATATTACCCTCTGAGACAGAAACCTTCCACCTCAAGGTCTTCCAAGCAGTGCTTATTAAGTCTGCATGAAATATATATAGTAAAGCTCTGTATCACTGTAAAGGAGAAAATTTATGAAGGTAAGAAATCTGTCTGACAACACCTCTGATTATAAGCGCACATTGAAATATAACCCGAAACTGTATCACTCTAGCGCAATGCAAAACTGCAGTAAATATAAATGTACACACGTACATGTACTGTATAGCTGTAAAATAGCTTTAAATCTCCAGCCGTAAAAATATATTACATTATCAATGCTCTATGACAAGACCGTTAATGCCATTGACAATGCAATTATATATTTGGTGTACCAAGACAAAAAGAAATATAGGACCAAAACACAGGGGCATGAAGGGTGAACAGTGAGATAGATCTATACAGTGGAATGGTTTCAGAATAAGATTGTTTCTAATACACATAACCTCAGGTTTACATCTCTCCTCCATAAAATTTACATCTAAATCTAAAGTTTAAAACATTTTTTTTAAAAAAATCCGAAAAATGCAATTTTGTAAATCTGATTAAAACAACTTTGAAGCCTTGTGCAAATGAGGGCAGGTCCTGGGAACACAGCTCTTGGTGCTTAAAGGGAGGTATTACTGGAAAATAGCACTAGTGACACTGCAATGTAGCCTTTATAAAGGCTATTCCAGTAATACCTTTAGGGCCCCTTCACAAGGAGTTTACGTTCCACTCATTCAGACACGTATAAACGAGCGCTTCAAAACACATCCCATTCACTTCAATGGGAGCGCGTATAAAGCTGGCTTTACGCGCGCTCCCATTGAAGTGAATGGGATGTGTTTTGAAGCGCTCGTGTATATGTGTCTGAATGAGCGGAGCATAAACTCCGTGTGAAGGGGCCCTCAGTTTTCAGATCCAACCAATAGATTTTGAATAAATCGCCTTTTTGTCCATATGAAAATGAGGTCCACAGAGCACAGGGGGGCATTAGCCTAGTTCTGGGAGGACAGTCGCAACAAATTCTGCAACAACAACAAAAAAAGCTGCGTTTCTACAACGTGGGGCCTCAGCCTAACTGCTGTCCAGTATTTAACTCAAGAAATAGATTTTCTATCCTATAAGAAAAATGATAACATCCAAATGTTCAAAAATGTTTGTGCCAGCCTCATTTATATATATAACATATAGCTGTTGAATTTCTCTAAAGCTGGCCATACATATTATGGTGGATCTGTCTGATTCATGGCTACCATAGAGTTGATGACCTGTCCTTTGTTCCTGAAGGATATAGACTGCTGCCTTGTAAAGTCTTATTATACTTTCTCCATGGAGAACAGCATGCAGACTTGGCCAAACTGTGTGCAAGTTTATGATGAAGTCAGGAAAAATAGATGTCATACAAAAGGATGTTCTATTATCTCATATTCTCAGTATAAAGCTGACCAAATACATAACAACAATATTAAAAGTTGGACCGTTCAACCTCGTTTAGGCCTGGTTCACATCTGCGAACAGAATACCGAACACATTGACAAGTGGTGAGCTTTTGAAAGCACACAGACCACATAGACTATAATGGGGTCCGTGTGTTTTCCGCGCATTTTCCGCACAAGTAATGTGGAGAGAAAAGTAGTTCATGAAGTACTTTCCTCTCCGCATGACTCATGTGGACACTGTGCGGAAAACACACTGACCCCACTATAATCTATGGGGACCATGTGCTTTCATAAGCTCACCACTTGTCAGTGTGTTCAGTATTCCATTCGGGGGGTCCCCAAGCGGACTCCCCAAATGGAATACCAAACACAGATGTGAACCAGACCTTAGTCTTCCAGAATTCACTTCTTGCTTCTGAGGACCTACAGAAACGTAAAATGAATTTACCTGAACCAAATCCTTTTCCTTAAATTTCAACTCCAGACCGCTTCCCTCCTCCTCTCATTATTGTAGCCTGGTTTTTATACAACTAGTTTTCTGTCATTTTTCTTTTGACTGGTTAAATCTCCCTTTGGATTTGCGGAAAAGAAAATCTCACATAAGTAACTTTTCCTATTGATTTAGATTTTCGTCAAAACCTGGATTTCATGGCTCAATATAAAATATGCAGTGCATAAAGTTTTACATAGAAATGTAGAACTTGTTATTAAAAAACCACTGCGTCCGTACTATGTTGGAAATAGTCATATGCATTTTATATCTTCAAACTATTTGTTCACCGTGAGCGGCTATTTTCTCCTACTGTGAACAATTACGCAAAGGATTATCACAAAGCTTATAAACACTCTTTGATGTACTTGATATTTTCCCTTTAATCACAGATTGCAGCAAAACTATGGATTAAGCTTCTAAGTGTTAGTTACTATTGTAGATGACAGTCTATTGACTTTACTTTGTATATATTTAATGGGGAGAATTTATTATTTACTTTACTTTAATTTCTGGTGTAAAAAAGTCACAGTTTTTTGGAGTGTGGCCATATTTGTTCCCCACGTAACAGTTTCTTTGAAAATCAGAAAGTCACTATTATGGTAGTGTGGTCATATCTGTATTCCACATAGCAGTTTCCTAAAAATGTCAGTGTGGGACTTTGTGGGAGAAGGCATGGGTAGATACGGAAAGTTTTCTACAGTTTACAGCAGATGAAAAATTGGCACAGATTGAAACAATTGGCACATGGATGGTATCTATGGATCCATACACTTCAACAAATGAGACCAGGCCTCAAAAACAAACAATTATGGGATATGAACATGATGGGTATGTGTATGGCACCACAGAAATAAATGGGTCCCTGTGCAATCTGCTAAGAATATGGATTGCACAAGGACTGTCACGTGCGAGCCATCCTAGCATGTGCCGCAGGTGTGGATGTTGGGGGTCAATTACTCCACACACTCAATCTTGTACTCACCCTTCACCCAGGCTGTAAATTGAGTGTAAATCGCACCCCATTACAGTCCACACACCCCAAATACATGCTGCCACTACCACTGATTTCCCCAGCTCAGAGGAAATCACATAAACACTTACGGGCGTCTCTCCAAAAGTCAGACACAAACACATCTCAAAAAGGTAATGGATTCATCAGTTACCTTAAATGTAATAAATTAATACCCAAAGGCTTCAATGCTATGTATACAAGAAATGAGAACAAAGGACACAAAATGCAAGCAGCTTTTAAAATAAATTGGATAAGAACAGAATAATACTTAAAAGTCCAGGCTTAGAAGCATTTCTGTAGTGAAGTGGACACAACCAGCTCTCTTACCTGCTTCCACAGACGTGACAATAATTCTCAGGTCTCATAGACTCCTAAGCTTGTACTAAGCCACCCCTCCCTACCAGGGTGCCTCCCCCTCCTCTTGCTCTCTGAGGTGGGGGATGAATGACTTGTCTCTGGGAAAGCTGGGATCAGCCCAGGAGCACCCTCAACTTTTTATGGTGCATCATTATGATTATAGCGACACTATGTAGGTTTTAATTTTACCACTTTTTAATTTTACCACTTTTAATCAATAAAATGCCTTTTTGTGATATAAATAATGTGCCTGAGGATACCGTATATTGACCCATAACTTTCAAAATTTATTTTTTCTTGACAGCTACGAGAGGGCTCATTTTTTGTACAGCAAACTGTACTTTCTTTTGCTATTGTTTTTTAGTTCAATATGGGAAATTTTTGATCACATTTTATTCTCTTTTATTGTGAGAGGCGAAGTGATCAAGAAGCAATAATGAGCACAACAGCCTTGCAGAGCTGGAGTAACTTGGTTTCGAATGCGACCAAGGACAACATCTACAAGTATGTTCTCCCTGTGTTTGCATGGGTTTCCTCTGTTTATTCTGGTTCTCTTCCACACTTCAAAGACATACTTATAGGCAGAGAAATAAATACATTGCCGTTTTAACTGAACAGAATAAATTTTACTTTTACACACACACACACACACACACACACACACACACACACACACACACACACACACACAGTGATGCCTACAATGCTTATTTTATTTATATTTGAAATTGGAAAGGGTTTTTAACTTTTAATATTTATTTACTTTTTAGAGTATGTTCACACAGAGTTTTTTGCAGGCGGATTTTGACATGGAATCCGCCTCAAAATCGTCTCCTATTCATTTCAATGGGAGTCACTCGCCTTTTTTTCCTGGTAGCGATTTTTTTCAGCTAGCAGGAAAAAAAAAAACCGCATGCCCTATCTTTCCGTGGATCATACAGCTGAGTCAGCTGCGGCGTCCACGGCTCAAGACACCCTCCTGCTTAGGCCTACTCATCTGGGCCTTACCAGGAGCGGGATGCCGCACCAAAAAGCCACAAGGTTTCTGCCGTGTGAACTTACCCTTATATAGTGTTCTCACTTTTTATTTATTTTTGCTGTCTCACAGGGAGACTTAAACATAGGATCACTTCATCCCATTTACAATATTCTACAATACTTCTGCTTTGTAATATATTGTACATTACTGCAGAAAGTCCTATTTTGAGGACATTTCTGTATGTGACATGGCAACTTGCAATGGCAGTCCATTTTTCAGTGGGGGAAAATCAATGAGTTGAGACCCTCCATTCCCAGTGCTGGAACAAGCCCAAAACCTGGAGGTCTGTCCCTAGCAGAACCACAGAAAAAGTAAGGCCCCATTCCCACAGAGTAACGTGTCGCTCATTTAGACATGTAAACACGTGTCAGAGCGAGGCGCTTCAAAACAGATCCAATTGACTTCAATGGGTGCCGGCTTACGCACGCTACACATTGAAATCAATGGGAGGCTTTATTACCCATTGATTTCAATGTGTAGCGCGTGTAAGCCGGCACTCATTGAAGTCAATGGGATGTTTTGAAGCGTCTCGCTCTGACACGTGTTTACATGTCTACATGAGTGGCGTGTTACTCTATGGGAATGGGGCCTAAGGCCTTATGCACACAACATCATTAAAAATGGCCATTTTGGTTTGTTCATGTCCATGGAAGGGAGTAAATCATTGACCATGTGATGGCTGTTTTTGAAAAAAAAAAGTGAATATCAGTCTATTCACACAACTCTGTTATTTTTTTATGCCTGTGGAAAAAACAAACAAAAAGGAAATGTGAATAGACTGCTATTAAAATGGCCTTGTGACAGCCCTTATAAAGATGTTTATCACTGTCCTGTGACCTGTGGCCTTAGTCTTTTTACAATCCCTGGAGTACTCCTTTATGGAGGGCATGGATGTTCTCTATGAATTAACTGTAATACCAGAACTAGGTTATAGACAAGAGCTTTGAGCTGTTACTGGTTTGTTTTATTTGTTTTATTATTTTTTTTATTATTTCAAACAGCCATATAAATGGTTTAGTGTCACACTATTTTTTTTTGTTTGTTTGTTTTTTTAATAAGAGGTCACTGCATTTTTTGTTGCAGTTTTTTTAGCCAAAGCCAGAAGGGGATACAACAAGTAGAAGAAATCCTTCATTTATATTTCTCATTCCTTTTGAATCCACTTCTGGCTTTTGCTCAAAAAACTGCATCAAAAATTCAGTTTTTCAAAAACACTGTTTGTGAAAGTATTCTAAGGCTTTTTTTTCGGTAGATATATTCTATATTGTGCGGCTATGTATTTAATACATATTGCAATTAGGTCTCCACTTAACCTGTATTTTTGATATTAGTGTGGGGGGTTAACTTCATAGCAAGGGCATTTAAAGTTGTATTTTATCTTTTTTTGTCTTTGTTTTTGGAGACATAACTAAGGGAGGTAAATATTGGATGATATAAAGAACAGAGACAGAAGCAGAACACAGTACAAAAAAAATCCAGAATAAGTTACAGTATATTGAAGCTTTGGTCACATTTCATATTGAGGTTGGCAGAGGCTTCTCTTTGCTCTTGCATTTGGTAATAGAAGGTAAGATTGACACAACCACCCATTCTTAGTTGTATAAAGTAAGGAAGAAAACATGTTAAATATTTATACATGACATTTTGTCCTGCCTTGTATGATAGGTGAGGTCAGGTGAAGCTGAATGTAGATTATACACTAAAAAAATCTCAACTCTTACTGCTGGATGTTTACTTCTCATTTATTTTTGTCCGCAACAAAATAATGCAGATGATTATAGAGTCAGATAAAAATTGGAGAAGTGCTCTAACTTAGTCTTACTGGCCGGATCTATTGTATTCTGCCCTACATGTACACAAACACTCTCTCTGGGTGCCAGTTTTAGAATAAGCTTCTTCTTTTTGTATTATAGGATATTTAGAGTACATGTGGTGCTGCAAGAGGTGATGTCAGAATAAGAAAATATGAAAAAATGGTATATATTGTGAGAAGGTGACAGGCAGAGTGCTGGAGTCCACATATATTAGCCCCAGGTTTCTGACATATGTGTGGTCCAGGGCAGATCTGGAGTTGGCCTGAGCCCAGGTGTAGATCCTTGGCTTACTACTCGGCCAGAAAAGGCTGCAGCTCTTGCATCGTAGTCCAGTTCCACGAGGTGTAAGGCTAAGTGCACACAGAGTTTTTTGGATTGGAACCTGAAACGGAGGCTGCCTCAGGTTCCGATCCATAAAACGTGTTGCGGAACTGAAAACCGCGCACCCTCCTCTGGATCAGGCTCAATGAATGGGCCTAGTCCGGAAGAGGGTGTGTCTGCAGGCCGAATTGCGAGGCGACTCAGCCTGAAGAATGAACACCTCGCTTCTTTTTTCCGAAAGCCGGAAGAAACGGCTCCCGGAAAAAGCTCCTGCGCGGCTCCCATTGATTTTAATGGGAGCCGTCTTTTTGGTCAGGGTTTTGAGGCTGATACGGCCTCAAAACCCTGACCACAAAACTCTATGTGAACTAAACCTAAGGAGGTGTATGGTTCTGTCCTGTAACCCTGAGTCCGATGAGACAATATTGCTCCTGTTTTGTTTGTGTGGAAGGAAGTAAGACACATGTATAGTTAGGTTATTCATACTGTTTAGCTAGTGGCTCAGACAAGCAGGTGTTTATTTTGTTTTTGCTGAAGACTGTATTTTGTTTTGTTTATTTTTTGCCTGAAGTCAAGGTTTATTTATATTCCTGTTTTTTTTTTCAAAATAAACCAGTTTGCTGCACATTTTTTGTCTATGTCTTGACTGTTTGAGTCTACCCTGTGAAGCATTATATGTCTAACATTGCAGCAGTTGTGGCTTTGTGGAAAAGCTGGCGCTTGGGTGGAGTCATAGGGGTGAAGGTGAGGTGTGGTCTCCATATTTGCCTTTCTGTCAGAATTATGCCCTTCTAGATCCGAGAAGAACGGTGAAATATCTCACCTAACTTTTGAGTATGGGTTTGCAGCAAGACTTACAGCATCCACATAATTAGGAACATAACTAGGAAAGCCTGGGGTCCATAGCAAATGTTTGACTGACCTCCCAGCAACCAGAAAATATAAAGACACCAACATTACCAATCTCCCCTTCTTCCTGGGAGAAATTATTAGTTGCAGATACAACACTTAGGATCAGGCCAGTAACTACTGGGGTAGCTGCGGTAGCGGCTGCCACAGGGCCCGGGACACCCGGCGACAGCCGATACCACTGAGTTTTTTTTTTTTTTTTACTAGGCCGTTACTGGCTGGAGTAACTGGAGGCTTCGAGCCCTCTTGTATGAAGTCCCTGACGTCACATGACAGGGGCCTGCATCCTTATGCATTGTGACGCAAGCCCCGAGTCATGTGATGTCCTGTACATCATTGAAGATGGCTGACATAGGCGGGGAGTGCAGCGGAGCCAGGGAGACCCCCCTGGGTCTCTGATTATTATACTCTGGAGTCTGAAAAGACCCCAGAGTATAATAATTGTTCATGGGTGTTCACAATGGGACATAATACTGTGTGTGCAGGGGCCACTATGGGGCATTATACTGTGTGCAGAGGCTACTATGGGACATAATAGTGCGTGTAGAAATGCGGGGGGTGGGGTCGGTCAAGTCTTTGGCATCAGTCGAGAGGGGCCCCATGTCAAAAGTTTGCCACGGGGCCCCGCAATTCCTAGTTATGCCACTGATTAGGATAGTTCATCAATTGAAGATACAGTTGTGCTATTAAGTTTAAATATCCCAGCAGTTTTTTGTGGCCTGAATGTTGACTTTAACATGAATGATAACATAAAAACTTTTTCTCCACTCATGGTTAGTGGTTGGTGGTTGGTTGAAGCCATTTGTTGTCAAACTTCTGTGTTTTCTCTTTTTAAATCATAATGACAACAAAAACATCAAAATGACCTTGTTCAAAAGTTCACATACCCTTGTGATTTTGGTCTGGTAACATACACAAAAGTTGACAAAGTTGTCCACGGATCTACAGGAAAATGTAGTTGAACTGTATAAAACAGGAAAGGGATACAAAAAAAATATCCAAAGAATTGCTAATGCCGGTCAGCAGTGTTCAAACTGTGATTAACAAATAGAAACTCGGGGCTCTGTAAGAACCAAACCACGGTCAGGTAGACCAACCAAGATTTCAGCCACAACTGCCCGGAAAATTGTTTGGGGTGCAAAGAAAAACCCACACATAACATCAGATGAAATACAGGACTCTCTGAAAACTATCGGTGTGGCAGTTTCAAGATGCACAATAAGGAAGCAATTGAAGAAAAATGGGCTGCATGGCTGAGTTGCCAGAAGAAAGCCATTACTGCGCAAATGCCACAAAGAATCTCGCCATCAATACGCCAAGCAGCACAGACACAAGCCTCAAAACTTCTGGAATAAGGTAATTTGGAGTGATGAGGCAAAAATGGAACATATTGACCACAACCATAAACGTTACATTTGGAGAGGTGTCAACAAGGCTTATGAAAGGAACACCATTCCTACTGTATAGCACAAAGGTGGATCACTGATGATGTGGGGATGTGAGAGCTTCAAAGACACAGGAAACTTGGTCAAAGTAGAAGGAAAGATGAATGCAGCATGTTATCAGCAAATACTGGAGGCAAATTTGAACTCTTAAGCCAGGAAGCGGCACATGGGACGTACTGCGGAAAAAAATGCAATGCATTTCAACTACATTTTTTCCCCCCACATTTTTATCTGCATTTCACTACCTTGAGTCCTTAGCCTAAATGTATGGTCAAATGGACTAAAGGTGTTTTTCTTAGGGTCCATTCACTCCGAAGAAAATGGTGAGGAATTTGGTGTGGAATTTCAGCGCTGAAAAAAAAGCCTCCCATTAACTTCAATGGGTTCCTTACTAGCAGAATTCAGCACACTGTCGGCTTTCTAGCAGTGTATAAAACCGCATGTGCCCCAAGAGGTGAATGGTCCTCTTTAAAGGGGTGGTGATAAGGCAATGGTCTCTAAGATATACAGGGGGCTTATGCAGGTTTACTTGCAATCTATTAAAGATTCTGTGTTCTCCGGCTGGTTCCTGCTTCCTCGGTGCTCTGATCCTTTCTTTCATATTAAGGAGGGAATGATGTGAGTGGGACAAGTGTTGATCAATGAGAGGTCGAGGGAAACACATTTCCGATTCATACACAAAGCCATATATGCCTTCATGATTCTTCCTCATCCTAATATTCCTTCCCATTTGATATCTTGCCCTAAGTACTGGCTGGATAGAACGGATTTAATACACTGCATGTGGAATTGTGCTACTGTGCAACGGTTTTGGTTATTTATACTTAAATACATTATTGACTCCTAAAATATTGATGTCTCCTTTGACCTAGCCCGATTACCCTCCTGTTAGCGAAACTTATATTATTGCAATATTGGCTACAGTCTTCCCTTGCAGGAGTGGAGGAGCTGATTCTTCAGCAAAAAACAGCCATGGAACAGGAATGACTGCAGCGACCGCTTCAGGCGGCGCTATATCAGGGCCCCAGGGAGCGGTGGTTTGGGGAGGCCACTAAGCATTGCTCTACAGAGGAGATTGAATTCATTGTCAAACTATTTCAAACCACAACATGGTATCTGGAGTGCTCTCTGCGTGGAGATCTAGGCCGACTTCGGCTTCTCAATGGGTGACAGTCTTAGCTGTGAGTTATTTTGCAGAGTTCCGCTTTCCTAAGAGAGTTCTCCCTGGGGACAACAGACCAGGGCTATGACTGACACTATATACTGATACTATACTTTATATAAACATTAAAATTTTTGTTTTGTTTTATGCAGCCTTTGATACCCAAGTGTCTAAAACACTTGATAAATGTGGCATGTTGGACTGTTGTTTATGGGACAAATTGTACCAGAATTCTGATGCATTATGCTTAGTAAATCTTTCCCGTTGTGTATCCTAACCATTTCAAGCCTTATGATGTTCTATTACTTCAATGGCATGAACCTGTTCCTGCAAACTAACGTAATAGTGCCTTATGAGGATGGGACTGTCTCCACTGGCTCAGGAGCTGAGAGGATATCTAAGGTACGGCATAGCTTTTATCCTCCTGTATTGGATGCCATCAGTGAAAGCATTATTAGTAACTAGAGATGAGCGAACAGTGTTCTATCGAACTCATGTTCGATCGGATATTAGGCTGTTCGGCATGTTCGAATCGAATCGAACACCGCGTGGTAAAGTGCGCCATTACTCGATTCCCCTCCCACCTTCCCTGGCGCCTTTTTTGCTCCAATAACAGCGCAGGGTAGGTGGGACAGGAACTACGACACCGGTGACGTTGAAAAAAGTAGGCAAAACCCATGGGCTGCCGAAAACATGTGACCTCTAATTTAAAAGAACAGCGCCGCCCAGCTTCGCGTCATTCTGAGCTTGCAATTCACCGAGGACGGAGGTTTCCGTCCAGCTAGCTAGGGCTTAGATTCTGGGTAGGCAGGGACAGGCTAGGATAGGAAGGAGAAGACAACCAACAGCTCTTATAAGAGCTAAATTCCAGGGAGAAGCTTGTCAGTGTAACGTGGCACTGACGGGCTCAATCGCCGCAACCCAGCTTTCCCAGGATCCTGAATGGAATACACTGTCAGTGTATTCCCGTATACCCGATATATACCCCGATACCCGTTCCAACGGTGTGCCCCCCCACCTTCACCCCAGAAATACCCTGCAAGTCCCCTAGCAATAGAATTGGGGCTATATACACCCACAATTTTTACTACTGGTATACAGTGCCATTGTCTGACTGGGAATTCAAAGAATATATTGGGGTTATAAATACCCTCATTTCTTGCTACTGCCATATAGTGCCAGTGTCTGACTGGGAATTCAAAGAATATATTGGGGTTACGTGCACCCACAATTTTTACTACTGGTATACAGTGCCATTGTCTGACTGGGAATTCAAAGAATATATTGGGAATACAAATACCCTCATTTCTTGCTACTGCCATATAGTGCCAGTGTCTGACTGGGAATTCAAAGAATATATTGGGGTTACGTGCACCCACAATTTTTACTACTGGTATACAGTGCCATTGTCTGACTGGGAATTCAAAGAATATATTGGGGTTATAAATACCCTCATTTCTTGCTACTGCCATATAGTGCCAGTTTCTGACTGGTAATTCAAAGAATATATTGGGGTTACGTGCACCCACAATTTTTACTACTGGTATACAGTGCCATTGTCTGACTGGGAATTCAAAGAATATATTGGGGTTATAAATACCCTCATTTCTTGCTACTGCCATATAGTGCCAGTTTCTGACTGGTAATTCAAAGAATATATTGGGGTTACGTGCACCCACAATTTTTACTACTGGTATACAGTGCCATTGTCTGACTGGGAATTCAAAGAATATATTGGGGTTATAAATACCCTCATTTCTTGCTACTGCCATATAGTGCCATTGTCTGACTGGGAATTCAAAGAATATATTGGGGTTACGTGCACCCACAATTTTTACTACTGGTATACAGTGCCATTGTCTGACTGGGAATTCAAAGAGTATATTGGGAATACAAATACCCTCATTTCTTGCTACTGCCATATAGTGCCAGTGTCTGACTGGTAATTCAAAGAATATATTGGGGTTACGTGCACCCACAATTTTTACTACTGGTATACAGTGCCATTGTCTGACTGGTAATTCAAAGAATATATTGGGGTTACGTGCACCCACAATTTTTACTACTGGTATACAGTGTCATTGTCTGACTGGGAATTCAAAGAGTATATTGGGAATACAAATACCCTCATTTCTTGCTACTGCCATATAGTGCCAGTTTCTGACTGGTAATTCAAAGAATATATTGGGGTTACGTGCACCCACAATTATTACTACTGGTATACAGTGCCATTGTCTGACTGGGAATTCAAAGAATATATTGGGGTTATAAATACCCTCATTTCTTGCTACTGCCATATAGTGCCAGTTTCTGACTGGTAATTCAAAGAATATATTGGGGTTACGTGCACCCACAATTTTTACTACTGGTATACAGTGCCATTGTCTGACTGGGAATTCAAAGAGTATATTGGGAATACAAATACCCTCATTTCTTGCTACTGCCATATAGTGCCAGTTTCTGACTGGGAATTCAAACAATATATTGGGGTTACGTGCACCCACAATTTTTACTACTGGTATACAGTGCCATTGTCTGACTGGGAATTCAAAGAATATATTGGGGTTACGTGCACCCACAATTTTTACTACTGGTATACAGTGCCATTGTCTGACTGGGAATTCAAAGAATATATTGGGGTTATAAATACCCTCATTTCTTGCTACTGCCATGTAGTGCCATTGTCTGACTGGGAATTCAAAGAATATATTGGGGTTACGTGCACCCACAATTTTTACTACTGGTATACAGTGCCATTGTCTGACTGGGAATTCAAAGAGTATATTGGGAATACAAATACCCTCATTTCTTGCTACTGCCATATAGTGCCAGTGTCTGACTGGTAATTCAAAGAATATATTGGGGTTACGTGCACCCACAATTTTTACTACTGGTATACAGTGCCATTGTCTGACTGGGAATTCAAAGAGTATATTGGGAATACAAATACCCTCATTTCTTGCTACTGCCATATAGTGCCAGTTTCTGACTGGTAATTCAAAGAATATATTGGGGTTACGTGCACCCACAATTTTTACTACTGGTATACAGTGCCATTGTCTGACTGGGAATTCAAAGAATATATTGGGGTTATAAATACCCTCATTTCTTGCTACTGCCATATAGTGCCAGTTTCTGACTGGTAATTCAAAGAATATATTGGGGTTACGTGCACCCACAATTTTTACTACTGGTATACAGTGCCATTGTCTGACTGGGAATTCAAAGAGTATATTGGGAATACAAATACCCTCATTTCTTGCTACTGCCATATAGTGCCAGTTTCTGACTGGGAATTCAAAGAATATATTGGGGTTACGTGCACCCACAATTTTTACTACTGGTATACAGTGCCATTGTCTGACTGGGAATTCAAAGAGTATATTGGGAATACAAATACCCTCATTTCTTGCTACTGCCATATAGTGCCAGTTTCTGACTGGGAATTCAAAGAATATATTGGGGTTACGTGCACCCACAATTTTTACTACTGGTATACAGTGCCATTGTCTGACTGGGAATTCAAAGAATATATTGGGGTTACGTGCACCCACAATTTTTACTACTGGTATACAGTGCCATTGTCTGACTGGGAATTCAAAGAGTATATTGGGAATACAAATACCCTCATTTCTTGCTACTGCCATATAGTGCCAGTGTCTGACTGGTAATTCAAAGAATATATTGGGGTTACGTGCACCCACAATTTTTACTACTGGTATACAGTGCCATTGTCTGACTGGGAATTCAAAGAATATATTGGGGTTATAAATACCCTCATTTCTTGCTACTGCCATATAGTGCCAGTTTCTGACTGGTAATTCAAAGAATATATTGGGGTTACGTGCACCCACAATTTTTACTACTGGTATACAGTGCCATTGTCTGACTGGGAATTCAAAGAATATATTGGGAATACAAATACCCTCATTTCTTGCTACTGCCATATAGTGCCAGTTTCTGACTGGTAATTCAAAGAATATATTGGGGTTACGTGCACCCACAATTTTTACTACTGGTATACAGTGCCATTGTCTGACTGGGAATTCAAAGAATATATTGGGGTTACGTGCACCCACAATTTTTACTACTGGTATACAGTGCCATTGTCTGACTGGGAATTCAAAGAATATATTGGGGTTATAAATACCCTCATTTCTTGCTACTGCCATATAGTGCCAGTTTCTGACTGGTAATTCAAAGAATATATTGGGGTTACGTGCACCCACAATTTTTACTACTGGTATACAGTGCCATTGTCTGACTGGGAATTCAAAGAGTATATTGGGAATACAAATACCCTCATTTCTTGCTACTGCCATATAGTGCCAGTTTCTGACTGGGAATTCAAAGAATATATTGGGGTTACGTGCACCCACAATTTTTACTACTGGTATACAGTGCCATTGTCTGACTGGGAATTCAAAGAGTATATTGGGAATACAAATACCCTCATTTCTTGCTACTGCCATATAGTGCCAGTTTCTGACTGGGAATTCAAAGAATATATTGGGGTTACGTGCACCCACAATTTTTACTACTGGTATACAGTGCCATTGTCTGACTGGGAATTCAAAGAGTATATTGGGAATACAAATACCCTCATTTCTTGCTACTGCCATATAGTGCCAGTGTCTGACTGGGAATTCAAAGAATATATTGGGGTTACGTGCACCCACAATTTTTACTACTGGTATACAGTGCCAATTTCTAACTAGGAATTCAAAATGCGCAAGGCTCCCGGAAAGGGACGTGGACGAGGCCGTGGGCGAGGTCGGGGGAATGGTTCTGGGGAGCAAGGTAGCAGTGAAGCCACAGGGCGTCCCGTGCCTACTCCTGTGGGGCAGCAAGCATTGCGCCACTCCACAGTGCCAGGGTTGCTTGCCACATTAACTAAACTGCAGGGTACAAACCTTAGTAGGCCCGAGAACCAGGAACAGGTCTTGCAATGGCTGTCAGAGAACGCTTACAGCACATTGTCCAGCAGCCAGTCAGACTCTGCCTCCTCTCCTCCTATTACCCAACAGTCTTGTCTTCCTTCCTCCCAAAATTCCGAAGCTTTACAGAACAATAACCCAAACTGTCCCTGCTCCCCAGAGCTGTTCTCCGCTCCTTTCATTGTCCCTCAACCTGCCTCTCCACGTCACGATTCCACGAACCTAACAGAGGAGCATCTGTGTCCAGATGCTCAAACACTAGAGTCTCCTCCATCTCCGTTCGATTTGGTGGTGGATGACCAGCAACCCACCCTCATCGACGATGATGTGACGCAGCTGCCGTCAGGGCATCCAGTTGACCGGCGCATTGTGCGGGAGGAGGAGATGAGACAGGAGTTGGAAGAGGAAGTGGTGGATGATGAGGACACTGACCCGACCTGGACAGGGGGGATGTCAAGCGGGGAAAGTAGTGTGGATGTTGAGGCAGGTGCAGCACCAAAAAGGGTAGCTAGAGGCAGAGGCAGAGGTCAGCAGCTTAGGCGAAGCCAGGCCACACCTGGAATCTCCCAAGATGTTCCAGTTCGTACCCAGCCCCGAAAAACTCCCACCTCGAGGGCACGTTTCTCGAAGGTGTGGAGTTTTTTCAAGGAATGCGCCGAGGACAGATATAGTGTTGTCTGCACAATTTGCCTCTCGAAATTGATTAGGGGCTCTGAGAAGAGCAACCTGTCCACCACTTCAATGCGCCGTCATTTGGAATCCAAGCACTGGAATCAGTGGCAGGCAGCAACGGCAGGACAAAGGCCGCCTGCCGTTCACGCCACTGCCACTGCCTCTGCCACTGCCTCTGCCACTGCCACTGCTGACTGTGCTGGCGATGCACTCCAGAGGACGAGCCAGGACACCACTTCATCTGCCTCCGCCACTTTGTTGACTTCTACCTCATCCTCCCCTGGTCCTGTCTTATCTCCTTCTCCTGCACCATCAAAGGCACCATCAGGCGTTTCTTTACAACAACCCACCATCTCTCAGACATTGGAGCGGCGGCAGAAATACACTGCTAACCACCCACACGCGCAAGCCTTGAACGCCAACATCGCTAAACTGCTGGCCCAGGAGATGTTGGCGTTCCGGCTTGTTGAAACTCCCGCCTTCCTGGACCTGATGGCAACTGCGGCACCTCGCTATGCCGTCCCTAGCCGTCACTACTTCTCCCGGTGTGCCGTCCCCGCCTTGCACCAGCACGTGTCACTCAACATCAGGCGGGCCCTTAGTTCCGCGCTTTGCACAAAGGTCCACTTGACCACCGACGCGTGGACAAGTGCATGCGGACAGGGACGCTACATTTCACTGACGGCACACTGGGTGAATGTAGTTGAGGCTGGGACTGCTTCCCAAACTGGCCAGGTGTACCTCGTCTCCCCGCCTAACATTCCTGGCAGGGACACGAGAAGAACACCCCCCTCCTCCTCCTCCTCTACCGCCTCCTCCTCCGCCACCGCCTCCTCCTCCGCCACCGCCTCCTCCTCCGCTGTTAGATTGACCCCAGCTACGAGTTGGAAACGTTGCAGCACTGGCGTTGGTAGACGTCAGCAGGCTGTGCTGAAGCTGATCAGCTTGGGGGACAGACAGCACACTGCCTCCGAGGTGAGGGATGCCCTCCTCGATGAGACGGCAATATGGTTTGAGCCGCTGCACCTGGGCCCAGGCATGGTCGTTTGTGATAACGGCCGGAACCTGGTAGCAGCTCTGGAGCTTGCCGGACTCCAACATGTTCCATGCCTGGCCCACGTCTTCAACCTAGTGGTGCAACGTTTCCTAAAGAGCTACCCCAATGTTCCAGAGCTACTGGTGAAAGTGCGGCGCATGTGCGCCCACTTTCGCAAGTCGACAGTAGCCGCTGCTAGCTTAAAATCTCTCCAGCAACGCCTGCATGTGCCACAACACCGGCTTTTGTGCGACGTCCCCACACGCTGGAACTCAACGTTTCAGATGTTGAATAGAGTGGTTGAGCAGCAGAGACCTTTGATGGAATACCAGCTACAAAACCCTAGGGTGCCACAAAGTCAGCTGCCTCAGTTTCACATCCATGAGTGGCCATGGATGAGAGACCTTTGTGACATCCTACGGGTCTTTGAGGAGTCCACAAGGAGGGTGAGCTCTGAGGATGCGATGGTGAGCCTTACAATCCCGCTCTTGTGTGTTCTGAGAGAATCCCTGATTGACATCAGGGATAACTCAGATCACACAGAGGAGTTAGGGATAGCATCCGATCCGTCACAGCTGGAGAGTAGGTCCACACATCTGTCCGCTTCACTGCGTTTAATGGAGGAGGAGGAGGAGGAGGAGGAGGAAGAAGAGTTGTCCGATGATGTGATGGTGATACAGGAGGCTTCCGGGCAACTTCGAATCGTCCCATTGTTGCAGCGCGGATGGGTAGACATGGAGGATGAGGAGGAAATGGAGATTGAACTTTCCGGTGGGGCCAGAGGAGTCATGCCAACTAACACTGTGGCAGACATGGCTGAGTTCATGTTGGGGTGCTTTACAACCGACAAGCGTATTGTCAAAATCATGGAGGACAACCAGTACTGGATCTTTGCTATCCTTGACCCCCGGTATAAAAACAACATATCGTCTTTTATTCCGGTAGAGGGGAGGGCCAATCGCATCAATGCTTGCCACAGGCAATTGGTGCAGAATATGATGGAGATGTTTCCAGCATGTGACGTTGGCGGCAGGGAGGGCAGTTCCTCCAGTAGGCAACCAAGTTCTCACCGGTCCACACAAACGAGGGGCACACTGTCTAAGGTCTGGGACACCTTGATGGCACCCCCTCGCCAAAGTGCCGCCACGGAGGGTCCTAGTGTCACCAGGCGTGAGAAGTATAGGCGCATGTTGCGGGAATACCTTTCCGACCACAGCCCTGTCCTCTCCGACCCCTCTGCGCCCTACACGTATTGGGTGTCGAAGTTGGACCTGTGGCTTGAACTTGCCCTATATGCCTTGGAGGTGCTGTCCTGTCCTGCCGCCAGCGTCCTATCTGAGAGGGTGTTCAGTGCAGCCGGTGGCATCATCACTGACAAGCGCACCCGTCTGTCAGCTGAGAGTGCCGACCGGCTCACTTTGATAAAAATGAACCACCACTGGGTAGAGCCGTCATTTTTGTGCCCACCTGTGTAAAGCACCCCAACATGAAACTCCATGTCTGTACTCAACCTCTCCAATTCCTCCGCATCCTCATACTCATCCACCATAAGCGTTGCACAATTCTGCTAATACTAGGCTCCCTCCACCCTGATTTCCCCCAACTCTGCTGGTTAGAGGCTCCCTCCACCCTGATTTCCACCAACTCTGCTGGTTAGAGGCTCCCTCCACCATGAATTTGCCCAAACTGGGCTGTTTAGAGGCTCCCTCCACCATGAATTTGCCCAAACTGGGCTGTTTAGAGGCTCCCTCCACCATGAATTGGTCCAAACTGGGTTTTTTAGAGGCTCCCTCCACCATGAATTGGTCCAAACTGGGCTGGTTAGAGGCTCCCTCCACCATGAATTTGCCCAAACTGGGCTGTTTAGAGGCTCCCTCCACCATGAATTGGTCCAAACTGGGCTGGTTAGAGGCTCCCTCCACCATTAATTGGTCCAAACTGGGCTGGTTAGAGGCTCCCTCCACCATTAATTGGTCCAAACTGGGCTGGTTAGAGGCTCCCTCCACCATTAATTGGTCCAAACTGGGTTTTTTAGAGGCTCCCTCCACCATGAATTGGTCCAAACTTGGCTGTTTAGAGGCTCCCTCCACCATGAATTGGTCCAAACTGGGCTGGTTAGAGGCTCCCTCCACCATTAATTGGTCCAAACTGGGCTGGTTAGAGGCTCCCTCCACCATGAATTTGCCCAAACTGGGCTGTTTAGAGGCTCCCTCCACCATGAATTTGCCCAAACTGGGCTGTTTAGAGGCTCCCTCCACCATGAATTGGTCCAAACTGGGTTTTTTAGAGGCTCCCTCCACCATGAATTGGTCCAAACTGGGCTGGTTAGAGGCTCCCTCCACCATTAATTGGTCCAAACTGGGGTGGTTAGAGGCTCCCTCCACCATTAATTGGTCCAAACTGGGCTGGTTAGAGGCTCCCTCCACCATTAATTGGTCCAAACTGGGCTGGTTAGAGGCTCCCTCCACCATTAATTGGTCCAAACTGGGCTGTTTAGAGGCTCCCTCCACCATTAATTGGTCCAAACTGGGCTGGTTAGAGGCTCCCTCCACCATGAATTTGCCCAAACTGGGCTGTTTAGAGGCTCCCTCCACCATGAATTGGTCCAAACTGGGTTTTTTAGAGGCTCCCTCCACCATGAATTTGCCCAAACTGGGCTGGTTAGAGGCTCCCTCCACCATGAATTGGTCCAAGCTGGGTTTTTTAGAGGCTCCCTCCACCATGAATTTGCCCAAACTGGGCTGGTTAGAGGCTCCCTCCACCATGAATTGGTCCAAGCTGGGTTTTTTAGAGGCTCCCTCCACCATGAATTTGCCCAAACTGGGCTGGTTAGAGGCTCCCTCCACCATGAATTGGTCCAAACTGGGCTGGTTAGAGGCTCCCTCCACCATGAATTTGCCCAAACTGGGCTGTTTAGAGGCTCCCTCCACCATTAATTGGTCCAAACTGGGCTGGTTAGAGGCTTCCTCCACCATGAATTTGCCCAAACTGGGCTGTTTAGAGGCTCCCTCCACCATGAATTGGTCCAAACTGGGTTTTTTAGAGGCTCCCTCCACCATGAATTTGCCCAAACTGGGCTGTTTAGAGGCTCCCTCCACCATGAATTGGTCCAAACTGGGCTGGTTAGAGGCTCCCTCCACCATGAATTGGTCAAAACTGGGCTGGTTAGAGGCTCCCTCCACCATTAATTGGTCCAAACTGGGCTGGTTAGAGGCTCCCTCCACCATGAATTGGTCCAAACTGGGTTTTTTAGAGGCTCCCTCCACCATGAATTTGCCCAAACTGGGCTGTTTAGAGGCTCCCTCCACCATGAATTGGTCCAAACTGGGCTGGTTAGAGGCTCCCTCCACCATTAATTGGTCCAAACTGGGCTGGTTAGAGGCTCCCTCCACCATGAATTGGTCCAAACTGGGCTGGTTAGAGGCTCCCTCCACCATGAATTTGCCCAAACTGGGCTGTTTAGAGGCTCCCTCCACCATTAATTGGTCCAAACTGGGCTGGTTAGAGGCTCCCTCCACCATGAATTTGCCCAAATTGGGCTGTTTAGAGGCTCCCTCCACCATGAATTGGTCCAAACTGGGTTTTTTAGAGGCTCCCTCCACCATTAATTGGTCCAAACTGGGCTGGTTAGAGGCTCCCTCCACCATGAATTGGTCCAAACTGGGCTGGTTAGAGGCTCCCTCCACCATGAATTTGCCCAAACTGGGCTGTTTAGAGGCTCCCTCCACCATTAATTGGTCCAAACTGGGCTGGTTAGAGGCTCCCTCCACCATGAATTTGCCCAAACTGGGCTGTTTAGAGGCTCCCTCCACCATGAATTGGTCCAAACTGGGTTTTTTAGAGGCTCCCTCCACCATGAATTGGTCCAAACTGGGCTGGTTAGAGGCTCCCTCCACCATGAATTTCCCAAAACTTGGCTGTTTAGAGGCTCCCTCCACCATGAATTGGTCCAAACTGGGCTGGTTAGAGGCTCCCTCCACCATGAATTTCCCAAAACTTGGCTGTTTAGAGGCTCCCTCCACCATGAATTGGTCCAAACTGGGCTGGTTAGAGGCTCCCTCCACCATGAATTGGTCCAAACTGGGCTGGTTAGAGGCTCCCTCCACCATGAATTTGCCCAAACTGGGCTGTTTAGAGGCTCCCTCCACCATTAATTGGTCCAAACTGGGCTGGTTAGAGGCTCCCTCCACCATGAATTTGCCCAAACTGGGCTGTTTAGAGGCTCCCTCCACCATGAATTGGTCCAAACTGGGTTTTTTAGAGGCTCCCTCCACCATGAATTGGTCCAAACTGGGCTGGTTAGAGGCTCCCTCCACCATGAATTTCCCAAAACTTGGCTGTTTAGAGGCTCCCTCCACCATGAATTGGTCCAAACTGGGCTGGTTAGAGGCTCCCTCCACCATGAATTTCCCAAAACTTGGCTGTTTAGAGGCTCCCTCCACCATGAATTGGTCCAAACTGGGCTGGTTAGAGGCTCCCTCCACCATTAATTGGTCCAAACTGGGCTGGTTAGAGGCTCCCTCCACCATGAATTGGTCCAAACTGGGTTTTTTAGAGGCTCCCTCCACCATGAATTTGCCCAAACTGGGCTGTTTAGAGGCTCCCTCCACCATGAATTGGTCCAAACTGGGCTGGTTAGAGGCTCCCTCCACCATTAATTGGTCCAAACTGGGCTGGTTAGAGGCTCCCTCCACCATTAATTGGTCCAAACTGGGCTGGTTAGAGGCTCCCTCCACCATGAATTTGCCCAAACTGGGCTGGTTAGAGGCTCCCTCCACCATGAATTGGTCCAAACTGGGTTTTTTAGAGGCTCCCTCCACCATGAATTTGCCCAAACTGGGCTGGTTAGAGGCTCCCTCCACCATGAATTGGTCCAAACTGGGGTTTTTAGAGGCTCCCTCCACCATGAATTTGCCCAAACTGGGGTGTTTAGAGGCTCCCTCCACCATGAATTTGCCCAAACTCTGCTGGTTAGAGGCTCAATCCACCCTGATTTTCAAAACAAATGTTGGTGCCAACCTCAACTTACTACAAGGGCCAAATTCACTGCTGGTGACAAGCTCTCCTCACTGCAAGTGCCAAATACACATGTTTCAAGGTGTTTTCCTACTGTCAGAGAGGTGGTATTGAGTGTGTAAAGTGTGTAGTTGTTAGGCTGTGATGTTGGGGTAATAGAGGGTCTTTGGTGTGTTAGATGCCCCCAGACATGCTTCCCCTGCTGTCCCAGTGTCATTCCAGAGGTGTTGGCATCATTTCCTGGGGTGTCATAGTGGACTTGGTGACCCTCCAGACACGGATTTGGGTTTCCCCCTTAACGAGTATCTGTTCCCCATAGACTATAATGGGGTTCGAAACCCGTTCGAACACACGAACATTGAGCGGCTGTTCGAATCGAATTTCGAACCTCGAACATTTTAGTGTTCGCTCATCTCTATTAGTAACCCCTTTAAAGCAACCATAAATAATAATCTAAGGGATCGTTTTGTGTTTTTCACCCTCATTTTCACTCCTGCAAAGTGTTCTCAGGGTGCTGATGCAGCTGTGCTGACAGAGTATTTACTGAAGGACACACAAAATTTAGAACATAAAGATGAAAAAAACGAAAAACCTTTTTTTTGCCATCCTGCTAAGAAAGAGTTAACAAAACGAGATCAATCAAGCTAAATGTTTCCCAAAATGGTGCAATAGAGAAGTGCAACGCCTGCAAAACAAGCACATATATGGCTATGTCAACATTAATGAGGTCCTCCGATTTCTATGATTGATGATCTATCCTTAGGATAGGCCATCAATATTAGATCTGCGGGGTCTGATCATGCGCCAAAGATGCGGCACATCACACCCATCTACACTAGAAAACTGATGTGGATTAGAGATGAGCGAACACTAAAATGTTCGAGGTTCGAAATTCGATTCGAACAGCCGCTCACTGTTCGAGTGTTCGAATGGGTTTCGAACCCCATTATAGTCTATGGGGAACATAAACTCGTTAAGGGGGAAACCCAAATTCGTGTCTGGAGGGTCACCAAGTCCACTATGACACCCCAGGAAATGATACCAACACCCTGGAATGACACTGGGACAGCAGGGGAAGCATGTCTGGGGGCATAAAAGTCACTTTATTTCATGGAAATCCCTGTCAGTTTGCGATTTTCGCAAGCTAACTTTTCCCCATAGAAATGCATTGGCCAGTGCTGATTGGCCAGAGTACGGAACTCGACCAATCAGCGCTGGCTCTGCTGGAGGAGGCGGAGTCTAAGATCGCTCCACACCAGTCTCCATTCAGGTCCGACCTTAGACTCCGCCTCCTCCGGCAGAGCCAGCGCTGATTGGCCGAAGGCTGGCCAATGCATTCCTATGCGAATGCAGACTTAGCAGTGCTGAGTCAGTTTTGCTCAACTACACATCTGATGCACACTCGGCACTGCTACATCAGATGTAGCAATCTGATGTAGCAGAGCCGAGGGTGCACTAGAACCCCTGTGCAAACTCAGTTCACGCTAATAGAATGCATTGGCCAGCGCTGATTGGCCAATGCATTCTATTAGCCCGATGAAGTAGAGCTGAATGTGTGTGCTAAGCACACACATTCAGCACTGCTTCATCAAGCCAATACAATGCATTAGCCAGTGCTGATTGGCCAGAGTACGGAATTCGGCCAATCAGCGCTGGCTCTGCTGGAGGAGGCGGAGTCTAAGGTCGGACCTGAATGGAGACTGGTGTGGAGCGATCTTAGACTCCGCCTCCTCCAGCAGAGCCAGCGCTGATTGGCCGAATTCCGTACTCTGGCCAATCAGCGCTGGCCAATGCATTCTATTAGCCCGATGAAGTAGAGCTGAATGTGTGTGCTAAGCACACACATTCAGCACTGCTTCATCACGCCAATACAATGCATTAGCCAGTGCTGATTGGCCAGAGTACGGAATTCGGCCAATCAGCGCTGGCTCTGCTGGAGGAGGCGGAGTCTAAGATCGCTCCACACCAGTCTCCATTCAGGTCCGACCTTAGACTCCGCCTCCTCCGGCAGAGCCAGCGCTGATTGGCCGAAGGCTGGCCAATGCATTCCTATGCGAATGCAGACTTAGCAGTGCTGAGTCAGTTTTGCTCAACTACACATCTGATGCACACTCGGCACTGCTACATCAGATGTAGCAATCTGATGTAGCAGAGCCGAGGGTGCACTAGAACCCCTGTGCAAACTCAGTTCACGCTAATAGAATGCATTGGCCAGCGCTGATTGGCCAATGCATTCTATTAGCCCGATGAAGTAGAGCTGAATGTGTGTGCTAAGCACACACATTCAGCACTGCTTCATCAAGCCAATACAATGCATTAGCCAGTGCTGATTGGCCAGAGTACGGAATTCGGCCAATCAGCGCTGGCTCTGCTGGAGGAGGCGGAGTCTAAGGTCGGACCTGAATGGAGACTGGTGTGGAGCGATCTTAGACTCCGCCTCCTCCAGCAGAGCCAGCGCTGATTGGCCGAATTCCGTACTCTGGCCAATCAGCGCTGGCCAATGCATTCTATTAGCCCGATGAAGTAGAGCTGAATGTGTGTGCTAAGCACACACATTCAGCACTGCTTCATCACGCCAATACAATGCATTAGCCAGTGCTGATTGGCCAGAGTACGGAATTCGGCCAATCAGCGCTGGCTCTGCTGGAGGAGGCGGAGTCTAAGATCGCTCCACACCAGTCTCCATTCAGGTCCGACCTTAGACTCCGCCTCCTCCGGCAGAGCCAGCGCTGATTGGCCGAAGGCTGGCCAATGCATTCCTATGCGAATGCAGACTTAGCAGTGCTGAGTCAGTTTTGCTCAACTACACATCTGATGCACACTCGGCACTGCTACATCAGATGTAGCAATCTGATGTAGCAGAGCCGAGGGTGCACTAGAACCCCTGTGCAAACTCAGTTCACGCTAATAGAATGCATTGGCCAGCGCTGATTGGCCAATGCATTCTATTAGCCCGATGAAGTAGAGCTGAATGTGTGTGCTAAGCACACACATTCAGCACTGCTTCATCAAGCCAATACAATGCATTAGCCAGTGCTGATTGGCCAGAGTACGGAATTCGGCCAATCAGCGCTGGCTCTGCTGGAGGAGGCGGAGTCTAAGGTCGGACCTGAATGGAGACTGGTGTGGAGCGATCTTAGACTCCGCCTCCTCCAGCAGAGCCAGCGCTGATTGGCCGAATTCCGTACTCTGGCCAATCAGCGCTGGCCAATGCATTCTATTAGCCCGATGAAGTAGAGCTGAATGTGTGTGCTAAGCACACACATTCAGCACTGCTTCATCACGCCAATACAATGCATTAGCCAGTGCTGATTGGCCAGAGTACGGAATTCGGCCAATCAGCGCTGGCTCTGCTGGAGGAGGCGGAGTCTAAGATCGCTCCACACCAGTCTCCATTCAGGTCCGACCTTAGACTCCGCCTCCTCCGGCAGAGCCAGCGCTGATTGGCCGAAGGCTGGCCAATGCATTCCTATGCGAATGCAGACTTAGCAGTGCTGAGTCAGTTTTGCTCAACTACACATCTGATGCACACTCGGCACTGCTACATCAGATGTAGCAATCTGATGTAGCAGAGCCGAGGGTGCACTAGAACCCCTGTGCAAACTCAGTTCACGCTAATAGAATGCATTGGCCAGCACTGATTGGCCAGAGTACGGAATTCGGCCAATCAGCGCTGGCCAATGCATCCCTATGGGAAAAAGTTTATCTCACAAAAATCACAATTACACACCCGATAGAGCCCCAAAAAGTTATTTTTAATAACATTCCCCCCTAAATAAAGGTTATCCCTAGCTATCCCTGCCTGTACAGCTATCCCTGTCTCATAGTCACAAAGTTCACATTCTCATATGACCCGGATTTGAAATCCACTATTCGTCTAAAATGGAGGTCACCTGATTTCGGCAGCCAATGACTTTTTCCAATTTTTTTCAATGCCCCCGGTGTCGTAGTTCCTGTCCCACCTCCCCTGCGCTGTTATTGGTGCAAAAAAGGCGCCAGGGAAGGTGGGAGGGGAATCGAATTTTGGCGCACTTTACCACGTGGTGTTCGATTCGATTCGAACATGGCGAACACCCTGATATCCGATCGAACATGTGTTCGATAGAACACTGTTCGCTCATCTCTAATGTGGATGTGTTGATAAATTCCCTTAATATTGTTCGTTTTCTTCTCTTCCACTAATTTTATTATTTGTTTCTATGTAATCTTGTAGTTTTCCTCTCTGCTTTACTGTCTCTCATTTATGATGGCTTTCGGTGTCATAAAAGCCTTTCACTTTTGTGCTGTATGAATCAAATAAAGGAACTGCATTATTGTTCACTAAGTTCAACCCAAGGGTCACAAATGATGAGAATCCACCTCTTGTGATTAAAATTGGAATACTGGGAAATAACGGAAGCTGTAAAGCTTTCTAAGAACTGTTTTGTCAGCAGTCTAAATAGTTCAGTAAGTCCATGGAGCCCGGTAACCCTAAAGTTAATTCAGACATAAATTGCGCGGTTTTATTGCCACATAGACAGATAAAAGGTACACAGGACATCCACTTTATAGTTTGCCCCTTCCGATACAGTCATGCAGGTAATGCAATTACCTGATAGATATACAGTTGTTTTAAAGCCGCATTAAAACTATTTACAGCTTTATTTCCATCCTTTATGTTGTCAGAGGAATCAGCCTCATGTATTCCATTGTATTCTTCTAGTTCTAATACAATAGACTTATGCTTTGGCTTCTTTGCCCTTTTCTTCTTACATCAGAACAAAAAGCATTTTAATTGCTTTCAGGTTATTGTTTGCAAAATATCCTTTGGAGTCTATTTGGCAGTAGACACCATTATGTTTTTTTTTCTATGTACTTTAGCCTTCTTTTTATAGTAGAACGTGCCAAATGTAACTACACTGTATCACAAACTATGTGGTGATTGGGAAAGATTATTATATGTGTGAAATATGTGGTTGTCCAGGGCCCGCTGCTGTAAAGGGGCCCAGCAGCAACTCCACTTGCACAGCTACAAGCCTTGTGACAGTCACATGACCACTGAGGCCCAATCACAGGACTCAGTGATCCCTGAAGTCATTCAGAAGACTGGAAGAAGCCCAAAGAGCAGTATAATAGCAGTTCATGGGTGGTGAACCCTAAACATGTGGTGAGTCGAAGCCAAAAGTTTTGGAAAATTCATATAGAGAACCCATTCGGTCAAACCTTTGTATGTGCTATTATGGTACATTATACTGTGTGGAGGGGCCAATGTGGGACATTATACAATGTGATGGAGCCGCTATGGGACATTATACTGTGGGATGTTATACTGCATAGGGGCCACTATGGAACACTATTCTGCGTGGAGGTTTACTATGAGACATTTTACTGTGTGTAGGTGCCACACAGCTTCTTGGTCATAATCCATATGTTATTTATGAGAAGGGTATATTGTACCAATAAGGGCTCGTTCACATCTGCGCCCAGTCTCCGTTCTGCAGGTTTCCGTTTCCTGCACAAAACTGAGCAGGAGACGGAAACCTACAGGATTCTTTCAATTCCATTCATTTGAATGGGTATGAAAGCTGTCCGGCCGTGAGCAGCGGTGAGCGTTTAATGCTCTCTGCCGTGAAACCGTTTTTTTTAATCCGGACACAGAGTCGGACATGCAGTACTCTGTGTCCAGTTTTAAAAAAAATGGTTTCGCGGCGGAGAGCATTAAACGCTCACCGCCGCTCACGGCCGGACCCGGTCTGTGGTTTCCGTCTTCTTGCATGCAGAAGACAGAAACCACAGAACGGAGACCCGAACGCAGGTGTGAACCTAGTGTAAATAGTGGCAAACTTGTCCTATTTGTTTGCATGTTTGTATGCAACATAAGCTTATAAGTGTACATTTTATACAACACTAGTTAGTTTCCATTATAATTATTATACAATAATATTATTATACAATATTGGCCAGTTGCATTGTACTAGCTCCAGGTTTCTCAAATATATAGTTATACGTATATTATAAGAAGCCTACAAATATCCCATTGATGTACATCTGAGACATAATGTGAATTTGTGAAGTGGTCATAAGTATCCTGCAACCTTAGCCTTTATTTATTGTATTATACTCTCGTATTGTATTGTATTGTATCTCACGGTAGTTAACCTAGAAATACTAGGGAGTGAAACATTTCTTAGGAATAAATGGTAAGTTCCATGCATGTGATCGACCTTTCCTTTTTCAATGGCCACAAAACTTGTGATCCTTTATTCTTGAAATAGGCGCAGGTCCCAGAGTCCTGTTGATACGCAGGATTTGCAATACTTAAAATGGGATGTAGATTCTTGTGACAAATATACAGCGACCTCTATGAGTATGGTATTACTGACTGCAGTAACATAATGTATGCTATTTAAAATACCCAGGAGTAATAATTGATCCCTATAAATGTTATAAATTAGTGATTGATCCCTATAAACTTTATGCAGTCAACTTTGTGCCCTTATTTCAGGCACTAGAAAATTATCTTACCCCATGGTCCTCATGTACCTACAACATATTATGCCTTGGTCAGGTCAACATGCCATCAGCACACTTTAGAGCGCACTTACTCTGTATTAAATATACCAATAACAGGTAATACTCAAAACCTATGTTGCCTAATAGCTAAACATTTAGGCTTTATGAAAAATATTTCAGACAAATAAAACTGAATTTATTTTAAGTAATCGTGTAATACACACACCTTGTTTGCAAGCCTAGTCGCTGACAATCTGTATATTACACTAACTTTGATAATGTTTTAGTGTCACGGGGTGTTTAGAGTCTATACTATAGGCCATGTGTAATATATATTTCATGTGGAATGTATTCTCTAACCTGTTGTATACATCAATGTGTAGTTGACTGATTAGGGTCTAGTGTGTTAGCACATTGTATGCAAATACCTCTAACTAGTGAGGACAATGGGTGGAAATAATCTGATCGGTGTCCCCAAGAAGATGTTGGACGGTGCATTGTCCACAGGAGACAGGGAGTCTGCTCTGTTTGGCATAGGTGAGGGGAGAAGGATCTGTGACTCAGCCCTCCCCACCCACAGATATAGGATGTAACATTCTTAGTATATAGTATGTAGCTAGCAGTTAGTATGTGTTAGCCGGCCTGTGCACAGCTCTGCAGAGAGCCAGGATTTAGTTACAGGACCAAGGAACCAAAGCTATCATTGGATTGTGACTTCTGTGGACTTATTGTTATTACGGTTGATGTGACTGCCGCCGGCTACTAACTTTGTGGATTACAATAAATTGCTGTTGTCTCCCGACCTCTTGCGTCCCTGTTGATTCAAGATATCCTCCGGAGGAAGACGTATACCTTTGCTCCGTGACAACTGGTGGAAGCAGTGGGATCAACAGCGGACAGCGAGATGGACTACAGCAGCCCAGCGATTAATGGAGCCACAACCTGAGAATACAGGAACTGGACTATGGCAAGTCTACAATTAAGGGCCCGGGAACTAAACCTGAGTTATCAGGGAAGAACGAAAGAGCAACTGATCGAGGCACTGGAGGAGATGACCCTGCAAAGCAACCATGAGGAGGGCTGCCCCCAGGAGACAGTAGAGATACGGGAGTGGCAGGTACAGACCCAAAAGAGCAGATGGGTTGTTTTGTATGAGGAGGAATTGGCAGTGCTGGGGCTAGAAGCAACTGCAGAGCAAAGGAATAGAGCATTACAGAGGGCTCAGGAAACGGAGAAGGAGGAACAGAGAATGGCGCATGAAAAGGAAAGAATGGCACATGAAATGCGAATGGCTGAGATAACCAAGGGGAATTATAATCAAACGCCGACCCCCAGCCCAACAGTGAGAGAACCACCATATGTCTCCCATAAACACTTCAAGACCTTTGAGGAAGCGGCTGGGGATGTTGATGGATATTTTCAGGACTTCGAACACCAGTGCCGCCTGATGGAAGTCCCAGAGAAGGATTGGGTCCGGTATCTGGTGGGACACCTACGAGATGGGGCTGCAGAAGCTCTCAGAGCCATGGACCCTAGTGATCAGCGGGACTATGAGGCCATTAAAAGAGCGGTGCAGAAGTATTATGCAGTCACTCCAGAGACCTACCGAGTTCAGTTCCGCTCTTTGTCTTACAATGGGGGAAGCTCCTTCCACATGTTCGCCCACAAGTTGAAGCAAGCATGCAAGCACTGGCTAGAAGGAGAGGGGGCTGTCACAGTCAATAAGGTCCTCCAAGTCATACTTAAGGAACAGTTCTTTTCCCAGTGCCCCTCTGAGATCCGTGAGTGGGTGCTGGAACGGAACCCAGCCACAGTGGAGCAAGCTGCTTCTCTTGCAGATGAGGGCCTGACCATCAAGCCACAGTGGAAGAGGTTGTTTGCAGAGGAGCGGAAAACTACCACCGTCCCCCAGACACCATTCAGCCAGCCACCTACCTTTCGTGTCCGGCCTCAGGATTACAATTCCCCCTCTACCCCTGCCCCAGACCATCGGCCTCCAGCTATGAACAACCCTGTCCCTAGACAACGACCTGCTGGAAGAACTCTAGAGCGCAGATGTTTTGGGTGCGGGTGGCCTGGACATTTGCAAGCTAACTGCCCTGCTAACTTGGGGGCACGGTCCACAGTGGCATCCCGGCCTATTCACTACCTGGGAACCACCCCTAGGACAGAAAGTTTGGCCCCATTTCCAGATGACTCCATGAATGACCCATCTGTTCCACCTCCAGGGGTCTATGGGATTCAGCCTTCCACCACGCATCCCGCAAACCTTCAGCGGAAGCACTTGCAGGAGGTCCTCCTGGATGGCCGAACAGTTGTTGGATTCCGGGACTCGGGAGCTTTCCTAACGGTGGCGGACCCCCGAGTTGTGTGACCCGAGGCCCTAGAGGAGGGCCCTGGCATTTCTATCAAGGTGGCAGGGGGTACTCGGAGACGTATTCCTAAAGCTACCGTGGAACTCGACTATGGTTATGGACCAAAACGATGCACAATTGGTGTGATGAGCGGGCTGCCGGCCGATGTTCTGTTAGGCAACGATGTTGGAAATCTACAGTGCCACTTTGTGGGAGCAGTGACCCGAAGCCAAGCTTAGGGAGAAGCCAACATGGATCCACCGGATTTTCTGCCAGATGCCAGCCCTTCAACCCTACAACTTTACCATTCAGTACCGCCGAGGGAACCAACACCAGAACGCAGATGGGTTATCCCGGCAGGAGGACATATGAGCTATAGAGACTGATGTGCATTCCCCAATTTACCTGTGTAGGCCAATTGTGTCATGCACATGTTTTGAGAGGGGGAGGGGTTGTCGCGGGGTGTTTAGAGTCTATACTATAGGCCATGTGTAATATATATTTCATGTGGAATGTATTCTCTAACCTGTTGTATACATCAATGTGTAGTTGGCTGATTAGGGTCTAGTGTGTTAGCACATTGTATGCAAATACCTCTAACTAGTGAGGACAATGGGTGGAGATAATCTGCTCGGTGTCCCCAAGAAGATGTTGGACGGTGCATTGTCCACAGGAGACAGGGAGTCTGCTCTGTTTGGCATAGGTGAGGGGAGAAGGATCTGTGACTCAGCCCTCCCCACCCACAGATATAGGATGTAACAGTCTTAGTATATAGTATGTAGCTAGCAGTTAGTATGTGTTAGCCGGCCTGTGCACAGCTCTGCAGAGAGCCAGGATTTAGTTACAGGACCAAGGAACCAAAGCTATCATTGGATTGTGACTTCTGTGGACTTATTGTTATTACGGTTGATGTGACTGCCGCCGGCTACTAACTTTGTGGATTACAATAAATTGCTGTTGTCTCCCGACCTCTTGCGTCCCTGTTGATTCAAGATATCCTCCGGAGGAAGACGTATACCTTTGCTCCGTGACAGTTAGTATGCATAATAACCGAGTATTGTACATAATAACAAATACATGTGGTTAATGTAATGATATGTATTCAATTTATTATTTTAACTGGTTATGTTACATGCAACCCAAACCCTCTTGGCTGATGTGATAAATTACAATATTGAGGAAGTACGGAATTGTCATCAGTGCCTGTGATATAAAAAGGACAATGTTTTATTCAATGAAAAAACTGTTTTATTCTTACCATGTGTACACAAACAACGGTCTACTTGTTACAACATGGCAAACTGTCATGGTTTGTGGAATTACACAGTAACCCTGGCTTCCTACACATACATTCTTCTGAAAGACATTTTCCCCTGCAGTTACATCTTTTGAAACCTTGACCACCCGTGATTGAAGATTTTCTGGCATGCTCACGAAGAGTCACAATTACATCTGGAGCTTCCTCTTGTGAAATGAAATTCTCCTTACAAATGGAAAACTGGCTCCTAGAATCCGTTTGAGCCAATTGTCCTTTTTTAGTGACAATCTCATACATCTTGCCATCAGCATCCACCTGCAGAATGACCCCAAGAATGTTCCTGGAGTCACTTCTACCACTGTCGACATCGGGAACAGACAGGTTCAAACCTCTATAAGTGTGACATTTATCATACTAATCAGAGGGTGCTGGATGTTACTCATAATAACACGTTAATATGATTGATTCTGTAAAATTTAAAATACTTATTACATTAACCACCAGTGGCGTAACTAGGAATGGCGCGGCCCCGTGGCGAACTTTTGACATGCGCCCCCCCCCCCCCGCATTCCTGCGCGCTCTATTATGTCCCCATTATGTCCCTATTATGTCCCCACAATATAATATTCTGAGACCCGGGGGGATACAAACATAAAAAACCCCACTGTTACTTACCTATCTCCCGCTCCGTTGCAGTCTTCGGTGGTGTTGGTCTTCTTTAATGATGTACTGACGTCACATGACCCAGGACGCAGGCCCCGATCACGTGACGTCAGTACATCACACAACTACACCCGAAGCCTGCTAGGAGCATGGAAAGGTAAGTAACATGTTTATTATGTTCCTTTACCTTTCCAGGGCCTCTGATTATAATACTAAGGGGTCTGAAAAGACCTCCGAGTATAATAATAGTGCTTGTGGGGCCAGCGGCGTCACTTACTGATCCCAGCCCTTGCCAGGATTGGTAAGCAAATAGGGCCTGTTACCGGCTGGAGTAACTCCAGCCGGTAACGGCCTATTACGAAAAGAAAAAAAACGCAGGGGTAGCGGCTGTCGCCAGGCCCCTAATGTCCTGGGCCCTGTGGCAGCCGCTACCCCTGCTATACCGGTAGTTATGCCACTGTTAACCACCTTCACTGGTTATGTATAATAACTAGTTATTATGCATACTATACACATTTATCAAAGTAACAGTAACATGAATATCTTTTCTTAAAAAAAAAACAACAAAAAAACCCTAAAGGCGTAGTAAGTGTGTGGGGAGGGATATTGCTGCGATTGTGGAAGCCAGATTGTAAGGGGCCAAGAAGAGAATTAGCAGAAAGATAGCAGATTAAGTGACAATGGACCGAGCGCTCCAGGAGTTTGGAGATGAAGGCGATTGGTAGTTGGCAGCACAGGATAAGATAAGATAATTCTTTATAATAATACTTTTTAATAATTATTCTTAATAATAATTCTTTAATAGTCCCACCATGAAATTCAGTGTGTTATAACAGCATGGATAATAGACCATGACACATCCTGAGTAATCTGGTATAAATGATAATAAATCTAGGGCACCATCCACATCATACCATATCCATGGAAGTGGGGTTGGTGTCAAAAGGCGAAAAAACGTTGTGCACCTTTGTGCAAAGTCAGATTTGTGCAAAAAATTTGTATTAAGAGAAAAAGTGTGAGTCTAACATGTATAATTCTCCTAAATGGAGTATTAAGTCATGATTTTGAGCAGAGGATACCTTCAATGATATAATTTCTCTCCAAATGTAATAAAATGTCACCTGTTTTCATTTCCATTACCAATTGTGTATAATCATGATAGAAATGCTTAATATATTTAATAACACAAAAACATTTACATCAAAAGTACTTAGTTATTGCAAATAAAGCTAATAATGAGTCACATAGGGAATACAATTGAAAACAGCAGGCAATTTTCTAAATAGACTTGTTTTCAAAAATTACTTTTCTATTTATGTATCTCTAAAACACTCAGTTTAATGATATTTCATACTGGGCATTAATAGTGACCTAAATTTCAGCTAACTGGCTTCACAGGCTTCTCTTATTTCCATGAATATATAGCAGTGATTCCCAACTGGAGTGCTGTGACAAACTGGTGGGTAAATGGCCCCATGTCCTCTCTTAAAAGCATCAGCGATGGCGATGTAGTTGAGCAGAACGGACCAGGAAGAAGGCTTCCTCCTCTATTACTCAGGATCACCTGCCTGCCTGCTGAAGACCTACTGCACAAATTGCAGAGCAGGAGGATTCCAGAGATTCGGGGGACCAAAGATGGGTAAGTGGTATTTTTTTTATTTATGTAGCACAATTACAGTGTGGACATTACTAATTGACATTATTACTTGTCTGAGGCTACTATTACTTGTCTGGAGCCACTTGGGGACAATATTACTTGTCTGGGGTCAACTGGGGGACATAATTTTTTGTCTGGGGGCCACTATAGGACATTATTACTTGTCTGTGGCCATTGGGGAAACATTATTACTTATCTGGGGGCCACCTGGAGACAAGGTTACTTGTCTGGGGACACTGGGCGACATTATTACTTGTTTGGTTGCCAGTGGGGGACATTATTTCTTGCCTGAGGGCCACTGGGGAACATTATTACATGTCTGGGGTCCACTGGAGGACATTATTACTTGCCTGGCGGGCACTGATGACATTGTTACTTGTCTTAGAGTCACAGGGGACATTATTTCTTGCCTGGGGGCTACTGGAGAACATTACAACTTACCTTGGGGCACTGGGAAGCATTATTAGTTATATGGGGTCACCGGGGAGGATTATTAGGTTCTAGGGGCCACTGGGGGACATTTTACTTGATTGTTGGCCACATATTATTACTTGTCTGAGGGACTGGGGACATTATTACTTGTCTGAGGGTCACTGGGGAGTATTTGCCTGGGGGCCAGTGGGGTGCATTATTATATGTCTGAAGGCCACTAGTGAGAATGTACTGCATGTTGGGCCACAGGGGTGCATGATGCTATGTAGGGCCACTGAGTGAGCTTAGTGATGGTAAAAGGAGAATGTTTGTATATGCTGGGTGAAAGTATAGTAGCAGTTACAATTGAATCAAAACTACAACAGAAAAATGCATGCAGTTTTGATGTTGTTCCAACTGTATTTTCAAAACCTTCGCTTAAAAACACATCCAAATTGTAGTCTTTTGGTAACATTTTTTGGTAGGGGTGCCTCGAGTCTGAAAAGTTTGGGAAACACAGATATAGAGTAACAGAATCAGAATAAATAAGATTTAAATTGTGACGCATAAATGTGACTGTCAATCTGATGCCCTTTTCCACAATGGACCTCCAGTCCTCTGGTATGATGCCACTGGAGTTATTTGACAATCATATTGACACTGTGACCATGCTTGATAACAATTCATGGCAGAAGGGAGTGAATTAAAGGGACATTCCCAATGCTGCGAGAGAACTCTCCAGCGACGTCTCCATGTTCTTCAGGAACGTCTTCTTCACGCATCTTCTTCCAGCGCATGCGGTCAAACTTGTGGGCCGAGTCGACTGCGCATGCCCACAGGCCTCAAGAAAACGGCCGCTTACTTACTGTGTAAGTAACTTTGTAACGTTTGAAAATTAATATCACCTGTCGTCAGCTCACATACCAGCTGTCCCATGTCTGTATAACTCAGCTACAGAAATACTTTACATCACTTGGAGAAGACAGCAGCCAGAGAAGGGTTAGAGGTCAAAGAGGGGAGACATTAACAGACAGGGGTTGTGGACAGATGACAGCAAGTTTAGCAAGGAAGAGGCTGGCTATAAGCAAGTTTTGTTAATAAAACTGATGTTTTCAGTTCTCATCTGAACTATGGACCATCTTAAGCCCAGTGGGACCAGGCATCTGCCAGAAATTGTCGGGTGCTGACCCTGCCCACATGAGAGAATAAATCACCAAACTCCATTTTAGTGGCAAATACAGTATGTCCACACATAATTGTGGTTTGCATTTTTTTTTTTTTTTTATTGAAAAGGAAAGTCGCTGTGTGAGTAAGAGTTATGGTTAAATGGGTGATTCAGTTTGTCAATTTTTTAACTTTCTTATAAATATTAAAACATCAGTTCTTGTGTTCTGGCACTTAATCAAGCAAGACTTGCTTCATTTCAGTGCAGTTCTCCCAGCTTTAAAGCTAAGCTATAGGGCTTTTTGTTTTATTTTACTCTTGCAATGCCTGTGTCTATAATAGTGATTCCCAAAGTGTTCCAGGTAAACCCCCAGGGGTCCACGAGAGACTCGACGGGGGTCTATATTGGCATAATCTTCACATTTTTTGATGAGTCTTGGGAATATGGTAGAAATGTAGCAGCAGGGGGTCCACCGAAATCAGTAAAATTTTTCAAGTGGTCTACGAGAAAAAAAAGTTTGGGAACCTCTGGGCTATATGGAAAAATCAAAAGAACAAAAGAAAAAGAGGGCAGTCCTCTCACCTGACATTATATATCTTTTTGTGTTGATTTGATTATTTGCTGACAATGGACATAGATAAGACCTACGGTTTCTCATATGTTTGTTTCCCGACTATGGCCATTTTAGTTCTGTTCCTGCCGACAGATGATCGATCCTTGGACACATTTAATAGGTACCTGCTCAGATACACACCAACACCTTTCTGCTAACACCTACACCTTGAAATATGTACCAGACACAATCTTTCTTAGTCCCATTGGGGTCTGAGGAGGAAAATTGCTTATTACATAAAGTTATAACAGTCCTTCGTTCAAAGGTTTACCACAATTGGAAACAGCATGGCTCATGTATCACACATGCAGATAAAATCATCTAGACCAGACCTGGGCCTAGTACGGCTGCGGGCCACATCCAGCCCTCTAACTGTCTCTGACCGGCCTGCATAGAGTGTAGGATAAAGGTGGATGCTGAATGACAAGTCGGACCTTTGATGACATCCACAGTAGACACCCGGGAGTCGGGCAGCCGCCGGGTGTCTACTGTGTTACACAGTAGACAGCCAGCGCTAATGCCTACAATCGATCTAGACACTACAATTTCATACATTGAACTTTTATCAACATTATACTTATACGTATACTTATTTTGTGTGCTTTTGTAGCATCTACCTCCTTCAATGATAAAGTATGCTATCTTGTTTGAAGGTTTGTTCATCTTGTTTATATGCTTTCTCAATGACCTTAACTGTACATGCTTGAAAAAACCTAAAACATCCCTGAATGAAAAAAATGGCATAAAAAACCCTGAAGAATAGATACTCACTTAATTGATCCCCATCACTCCCATCTTGATTCTTTCCTTATCTCCCATAGGTGTTAACTCGCTGATCCATCTCAACCGACATGGAATTACCTCTGCAGTGACCTAAGCAGAAATGTATTTTTACATTAAATGTAATCATCTTTATCCTTCATAAACAGTGAATTATTATTAATTACTTAAGTGTCAATTATCTTTGCTGCATTATCAGATATAATGTACAATGATCATGAACTCAGCATTCGCTACAGTCTATCAAATTAAACTTCTAAAAATTGAGGACACATATATTAACCACTTCCGTACCGGGCCAATTTGTGGTTCAGGAACACACACATATTCTGTTTTTTGTTTGTGTTTTTTTTTGTATGTGTGGTTTTGAGGGCTAAAACATTTTTATCATTTGAGTTACTCAACTAATTTATGAGTCTTTTTTTCTGCGACACATAGGGCTTTATTTTTATCTTTTTTTTTTATATTTTTGCTTACGTTTTAATTTTTTATATATCTGGGAAAATATAAACTAAAGACGGAGGAAGTGCCTGTTTTCACTTTTCATTTTTTATTCATTTAATAGCACAAAGTGCTACTAAAAAACTTTATATAATAGTTTTTCTCTCTGTTACGGTAATTTTTATTTTATGGCGTCATCGGGGGTAGGGCTAGAACCTGTAACAAGGGCGCGTTATTGATTTATTATTTTATTTATTTTTTAAATTATTTTTATTATTATTATTTTTTTTATATTGTGTCCCCATAAGGGACATCTGATCACGTTTTTTTGTGGGGGAGGCTGATTTTTGATTTTCCCTGTAACTGAAGCTGGTACATTTAGCCCCAGTTGCAGGAATAATACAGCCTCCTGCCCATTACTATAGAGCTGATCTAGGTTCTGTAGGACCCAGCAGCTGTAATAGATTCTGATCCCAGTGGATCACGTAACCACTGGGTCAGAAGGCATCATGGTGGTGCCCATAGCTGTATATACAGCACTCATTGAGCACTGTATACACAGTAATCGGGAAGGCAGGGATGATAATACATTTCCTTTGCCTTCTTCCTGGGAGCTCCGGCTGAAGTTACATCCGGCTCCACTCTGTTTCAGCAATTTTGTGCAGTTTTTTAAAAAACTGATTGGACGACCAGTACGTACATGCAGAATAAATTAACCACTCTCTGGATGTAAAGACACAATGCATTTACTAACAAAACTAATGCTGTTGCTGACCTAGAGTTTACTGCATAGTTAACTGGGCCAAACTAGACAACATGCTAGGTATTACTTGCTGCAATCTATGCGCATTGGTTCTCACATGATTGTATCCTGTACTAGAACATTTCCATATGAAACTATACACACCAGGTGAAATTACACATCCTAATTAGAGATGAGCGAACAGTGTTCTATCGAACTCATGTTCGATCGGATATTAGGCTGTTCGGCATGTTCGAATCGAATCGAACACCGCGTGGTAAAGTGCGCCATTACTCGATTCCCCTCCCACCTTCCCTGGCGCCTTTTTTGCTCCAATAACAGCGCAGGGTAGGTGGGACAGGAACTACGACACCGGTGACGTTGAGAAAAGTAGGCAAAACCCATTGGCTGCCGAAAACATGTGACCTCTAATTTAAAAGAACAGCGCCGCCCAGGTTCGCGTCATTCTGAGCTTGCAATTCACCGAGGACGGAGGTTTCCGTCCAGCTAGCTAGGGCTTAGATTCTGGGTAGGCAGGGACAGGCTAGGATAGGAAGGAGAAGACAACCAACAGCTCTTGTAAGAGCTAAATTCCAGGGAGAAGCTTGTCAGTGTAACGTGGCACTGACGGGCTCAATCGCCGCAACCCAGCTTTCCCAGGATCCTGAATGGAATACACTGTCAGTGTATTCCCGTATACCCGATATATACCCCGATACCCGTTCCAACGGTGTGCCCCCCCACCTTCACCCCAGAAATACCCTGCAAGTCCCCTAGCAATAGAATTGGGGCTATATACACCCACAATTTTTACTACTGGTATACAGTGCCATTGTCTGACTGGGAATTCAAAGAATATATTGGGAATACAAATACCCTCATTTCTTGCTACTGCCATATAGTGCCAGTGTCTGACTGGTAATTCAAAGAATATATTGGGGTTACGTGCACCCACAATTTTTACTACTGGTATACAGTGCCATTGTCTGACTGGGAATTCAAAGAATATATTGGGAATACAAATACCCTCATTTCTTGCTACTGCCATATAGTGCCAGTGTCTGACTGGGAATTCAAAGAATATATTGGGGTTACGTGCACCCACAATTTTTACTACTGGTATACAGTGCCATTGTCTGACTGGGAATTCAAAGAATATATTGGGAATACAAATACCCTCATTTCTTGCTACTGCCATATAGTGCCAGTGTCTGACTGGGAATTCAAAGAATATATTGGGGTTACGTGCACCCACAATTTTTACTACTGGTATACAGTGCCATTGTCTGACTGGGAATTCAAAGAATATATTGGGAATACAAATACCCTCATTTCTTGCTACTGCCATATAGTGCCAGTGTCTGACTGGGAATTCAAAGAATATATTGGGGTTACGTGCACCCACAATTTTTACTACTGGTATACAGTGCCATTGTCTGACTGGGAATTCAAAGAATATATTGGGAATACAAATACCCTCATTTCTTGCTACTGCCATATAGTGCCAGTGTCTGACTGGGAATTCAAAGAATATATTGGGGTTACGTGCACCCACAATTTTTACTACTGGTATACAGTGCCATTGTCTGACTGGGAATTCAAAGAATATATTGGGAATACAAATACCCTCATTTCTTGCTACTGCCATATAGTGCCAGTGTCTGACTGGGAATTCAAAGAATATATTGGGGTTACGTGCACCCACAATTTTTACTACTGGTATACAGTGCCATTGTCTGACTGGGAATTCAAAGAATATATTGGGGTTATAAATACCCTCATTTCTTGCTACTGCCATATAGTGCCAGTTTCTGACTGGTAATTCCAAGAATATATTGGGGTTACGTGCACCCACAATTTTTACTACTGGTATACAGTGCCATTGTCTGACTGGGAATTCAAAGAATATATTGGGAATACAAATACCCTCATTTCTTGCTACTGCCATATAGTGCCAGTTTCTGACTGGTAATTCAAAGAATATATTGGGGTTACGTGCACCCACAATTTTTACTACTGGTATACAGTGCCATTGTCTGACTGGGAATTCAAAGAATATATTGGGAATACAAATACCCTCATTTCTTGCTACTGCCATATAGTGCCAGTGTCTGACTGGGAATTCAAAGAATATATTGGGAATACAAATACCCTCATTTCTTGCTACTGCCATATAGTGCCAGTTTCTGACTGGTAATTCAAAGAATATATTGGGGTTACGTGCACCCACAATTTTTACTACTGGTATACAGTGCCATTGTCTGACTGGGAATTCAAAGAATATATTGGGAATACAAATACCCTCATTTCTTGCTACTGCCATATAGTGCCAGTGTCTGACTGGGAATTCAAAGAATATATTGGGAATACAAATACCCTCATTTCTTGCTACTGCCATATAGTGCCAGTGTCTGACTGGGAATTCAAAGAATATATTGGGGTTACGTGCACCCACAATTTTTACTACTGGTATACAGTGCCAATTTCTAACTAGGAATTCAAAATGCGCAAGGCTCCCGGAAAGGGACGTGGACGAGGCCGTGGGCGAGGTCGGGGGAATGGTTCTGGGGAGCAAGGTAGCAGTGAAGCCACAGGGCGTCCCGTGCCTACTCCTGTGGGGCAGCAAGCATTGCGCCACTCCACAGTGCCAGGGTTGCTTGCCACATTAACTAAACTGCAGGGTACAAACCTTAGTAGGCCCGAGAACCAGGAACAGGTCTTGCAATGGCTGTCAGAGAACGCTTACAGCACATTGTCCAGCAGCCAGTCAGACTCTGCCTCCTCTCCTCCTATTACCCAACAGTCTTGTCTTCCTTCCTCCCAAAATTCCGAAGCTTTACAGAACAATAACCCAAACTGTCCCTGCTCCCCAGAGCTGTTCTCCGCTCCTTTCATTGTCCCTCAACCTGCCTCTCCACGTCACGATTCCACGAACCTAACAGAGGAGCATCTGTGTCCAGATGCTCAAACACTAGAGTCTCCTCCATCTCCGTTCGATTTGGTGGTGGATGACCAGCAACCCACCCTCATCGACGATGATGTGACGCAGCTGCCGTCAGGGCATCCAGTTGACCGGCGCATTGTGCGGGAGGAGGAGATGAGACAGGAGTTGGAAGAGGAAGTGGTGGATGATGAGGACACTGACCCGACCTGGACAGGGGGGATGTCAAGCGGGGAAAGTAGTGTGGATGTTGAGGCAGGTGCAGCACCAAAAAGGGTAGCTAGAGGCAGAGGCAGAGGTCAGCAGCTTAGGCGAAGCCAGGCCACACCCGGAATCTCCCAAGATGTTCCAGTTCGTACCCAGCCCCGAAAAACTCCCACCTCGAGGGCACGTTTCTCGAAGGTGTGGAGTTTTTTCAAGGAATGCGCCGAGGACAGATATAGTGTTGTCTGCACAATTTGCCTCTCGAAATTGATTAGGGGCTCTGAGAAGAGCAACCTGTCCACCACTTCAATGCGCCGTCATTTGGAATCCAAGCACTGGAATCAGTGGCAGGCAGCAACGGCAGGACAAAGGCCGCCTGCCGTTCACGCCACTGCCACTGCCTCTGCCACTGCCTCTGCCACTGCCACTGCTGACTGTGCTGGCGATGCACTCCAGAGGACGAGCCAGGACACCACTTCATCTGCCTCCGCCACTTTGTTGACTTCTACCTCATCCTCCCCTGGTCCTGTCTTATCTCCTTCTCCTGCACCATCAAAGGCACCATCAGGCGTTTCTTTACAACAACCCACCATCTCTCAGACATTGGAGCGGCGGCAGAAATACACTGCTAACCACCCACACGCGCAAGCCTTGAACGCCAACATCGCTAAACTGCTGGCCCAGGAGATGTTGGCGTTCCGGCTTGTTGAAACTCCCGCCTTCCTGGACCTGATGGCAACTGCGGCACCTCGCTATGCCGTCCCTAGCCGTCACTACTTCTCCCGGTGTGCCGTCCCCGCCTTGCACCAGCACGTGTCACTCAACATCAGGCGGGCCCTTAGTTCCGCGCTTTGCACAAAGGTCCACTTGACCACCGACGCGTGGACAAGTGCATGCGGACAGGGACGCTACATTTCACTGACGGCACACTGGGTGAATGTAGTTGAGGCTGGGACTGCTTCCCAAACTGGCCCGGTGTACCTCGTCTCCCCGCCTAACATTCCTGGCAGGGACACGAGAAGAACACCCCCCTCCTCCTCCTCCTCTACCGCCTCCTCCTCCGCCACCGCCTCCTCCTCCGCCACCGCCTCCTCCTCCGCTGTTAGATTGACCCCAGCTACGAGTTGGAAACGTTGCAGCACTGGCGTTGGTAGACGTCAGCAGGCTGTGCTGAAGCTGATCAGCTTGGGGGACAGACAGCACACTGCCTCCGAGGTGAGGGATGCCCTCCTCGATGAGACGGCAATATGGTTTGAGCCGCTGCACCTGGGCCCAGGCATGGTCGTTTGTGATAACGGCCGGAACCTGGTAGCAGCTCTGGAGCTTGCCGGACTCCAACATGTTCCATGCCTGGCCCACGTCTTCAACCTAGTGGTGCAACGTTTCCTAAAGAGCTACCCCAATGTTCCAGAGCTACTGGTGAAAGTGCGGCGCATGTGCGCCCACTTTCGCAAGTCGACAGTAGCCGCTGCTAGCTTAAAATCTCTCCAGCAACGCCTGCATGTGCCACAACACCGGCTTTTGTGCGACGTCCCCACACGCTGGAACTCAACGTTTCAGATGTTGAATAGAGTGGTTGAGCAGCAGAGACCTTTGATGGAATACCAGCTACAAAACCCTAGGGTGCCACAAAGTCAGCTGCCTCAGTTTCACATCCATGAGTGGCCATGGATGAGAGACCTTTGTGACATCCTACGGGTCTTTGAGGAGTCCACAAGGAGGGTGAGCTCTGAGGATGCGATGGTGAGCCTTACAATCCCGCTCTTGTGTGTTCTGAGAGAATCCCTGATTGACATCAGGGATAACTCAGATCACACAGAGGAGTTAGGGATAGCATCCGATCCGTCACAGCTGGAGAGTAGGTCCACACATCTGTCCGCTTCACTGCGTTTAATGGAGGAGGAGGAGGAGGAGGAGGAGGAAGAAGAGTTGTCCGATGATGTGATGGTGATACAGGAGGCTTCCGGGCAACTTCGAATCGTCCCATTGTTGCAGCGCGGATGGGTAGACATGGAGGATGAGGAGGAAATGGAGATTGAACTTTCCGGTGGGGCCAGAGGAGTCATGCCAACTAACACTGTGGCAGACATGGCTGAGTTCATGTTGGGGTGCTTTACAACCGACAAGCGTATTGTCAAAATCATGGAGGACAACCAGTACTGGATCTTTGCTATCCTTGACCCCCGGTATAAAAACAACATCTCGTCTTTTATTCCGGTAGAGGGGAGGGCCAATCGCATCAATGCTTGCCACAGGCAATTGGTGCAGAATATGATGGAGATGTTTCCAGCATGTGACGTTGGCGGCAGGGAGGGCAGTTCCTCCAGTAGGCAACCAAGTTCTCACCGGTCCACACAAACGAGGGGCACACTGTCTAAGGTCTGGGACACCTTGATGGCACCCCCTCGCCAAAGTGCCGCCACGGAGGGTCCTAGTGTCACCAGGCGTGAGAAGTATAGGCGCATGTTGCGGGAATACCTTTCCGACCACAGCCCTGTCCTCTCCGACCCCTCTGCGCCCTACACGTATTGGGTGTCGAAGTTGGACCTGTAGCTTGAACTTGCCCTATATGCCTTGGAGGTGCTGTCCTGTCCTGCCGCCAGCGTCCTATCTGAGAGGGTGTTCAGTGCAGCCGGTGGCATCATCACTGACAAGCGCACCCGTCTGTCAGCTGAGAGTGCCGACCGGCTCACTTTGATAAAAATGAACCACCACTGGATAGAGCCTTCATTTTTGTGCCCACCTGTGTAAAGCACCCCAACATGAAACTCCATGTCTGTACTCAACCTCTCCAATTCCTCCGCATCCTCATACTCATCCACCATAAGCGTTGCACAATTCGGCTAATACTAGGCTCCCTCCAACATGATTTCCCCCAACTCTGCTGGTTAGAGGCTCCCTCCACCCTGATTTCCACCAACTCTGCTGGTTAGAGGCTCCCTCCACCCTGCTTTCCCACAACTCTGCTGGTTAGAGGCTCCCTCCACCATGAATTTGCCCAAACTGGGCTGTTTAGAGGCTCCCTCCACCATGAATTGGTCCAAACTGGGTTTTTTAGAGGCTCCCTCCACCATGAATTGGTCCAAACTGGGCTGTTTAGAGGCTCCCTCCACCATGAATTTGCCCAAACTGGGCTGTTTAGCGGCTCCCTCCACCATTAATTGGTCCAAACTGGGCTGGTTAGAGGCTCCCTCCACCATGAATTTGCCCAAACTGGGCTGTTTAGAGGCTCCCTCCACCATGAATTTGCCCAAACTGGGCTGTTTAGAGGCTCCCTCCACCATGAATTGGTCCAAACTGGGTTTTTTAGAGGCTCCCTCCACCATGAATTGGTCCAAACTGGGCTGTTTAGAGGCTCCCTCCACCATGAATTTGCCCAAACTGGGCTGTTTAGCGGCTCCCTCCACCATTAATTGGTCCAAACTGGGCTGGTTAGAGGCTCCCTCCACCATGAATTTGCCCAAACTGGGCTGTTTAGAGGCTCCCTCCACCATGAATTTGCCCAAACTGGGCTGGTTAGAGGCTCCCTCCACCATGAATTGGTCCAAACTGGGTTTTTTAGAGGCTCCCTCCACCATGAATTTGCCCAAACTGGGCTGTTTAGAGGCTCCCTCCACCATGAATTGGTCCAAACTGGGCTGTTTAGAGGCTCCCTCCACCATTAATTGGTCCAAACTGGGCTGGTTAGAGGCTCCCTCCACCATGAATTTCCCAAAACTTGGCTGTTTAGAGGCTCCCTCCACCATTAATTGGTCCAAACTGGGCTGGTTAGAGGCTCCCTCCACCATGAATTTGCCCAAACTGGGCTGTTTAGAGGCTCCCTCCACCATGAATTGGTCCAAACTGGGTTTTTTAGAGGCTCCCTCCACCATGAATTGGTCCAAACTGGGCTGTTTAGAGGCTCCCTCCACCATGAATTTGCCCAAACTGGGCTGTTTAGCGGCTCCCTCCACCATTAATTGGTCCAAACTGGGCTGGTTAGAGGCTCCCTCCACCATGAATTTGCCCAAACTGGGCTGTTTAGAGGCTCCCTCCACCATGAATTTGCCCAAACTGGGCTGGTTAGAGGCTCCCTCCACCATGAATTGGTCCAAACTGGGGTTTTTAGAGGCTCCCTCCACCATGAATTGGTCCAAACTTGGCTGTTTAGAGGCTACCTCCACCATGAATTGGTCCAAACTGGGGTGGTTAGAGGCTCCCTCCACCATTAATTGGTCCAAACTGGGCTGGTTAGAGGCTCCCTCCACCATTAATTGGTCCAAACTGGGCTGGTTAGAGGCTCCCTCCACCATGAATTGGTCCAAACTGGGGTTTTTAGAGGCTCCCTCCACCATGAATTGGTCCAAACTTGGCTGTTTAGAGGCTCCCTCCACCATTAATTGGTCCAAACTGGGCTGGTTAGAGGCTCCCTCCACCATGAATTGGTCCAAACTGGGTTTTTTAGAGGCTCCCTCCACCATGAATTGGTCCAAACTGGGGTTTTTAGAGGCTCCCTCCACCATGAATTGGTCCAAACTGGGCTGTTTAGCGGCTCCCTCCACCATTAATTGGTCCAAACTGGGCTGGTTAGAGGCTCCCTCCACCATGAATTTGCCCAAACTGGGCTGTTTAGAGGCTCCCTCCACCATGAATTTGCCCAAACTGGGCTGGTTAGAGGCTCCCTCCACCATGAATTGGTCCAAACTGGGGTTTTCAGAGGCTCCCTCCACCATGAATTGGTCCAAACTTGGCTGTTTAGAGGCTCCCTCCACCATTAATTGGTCCAAACTGGGCTGGTTAGAGGCTCCCTCCACCATGAATTTGCCCAAACTGGGCTGGTTAGAGGCTCCCTCCACCATGAATTGGTCCAAACTGGGGTTTTTAGAGGCTCCCTCCACCATGAATTTGCCCAAACTGGGGTGTTTAGAGGCTCCCTCCACCATGAATTTGCCCAAACTCTGCTGGTTAGAGGCTCAATCCACCCTGATTTTCAAAACAAATGTTGGTGCCAACCTCAACTTACTACAAGGGCCAAATTCACTGCTGGTGACAAGCTCTCCTCACTGCAAGTGCCAAATACACATGTTTCAAGGTGTTTTCCTACTGTCAGAGAGGTGGTATTGAGTGTGTAAAATGTGTAGTTGTTAGGCTGTGATGTTGGGGTAATAGAGGGTCTTTGGTGTGTTAGATGCCCCCAGACATGCTTCCCCTGCTGTCCCAGTGTCATTCCAGAGGTGTTGGCATCATTTCCTGGGGTGTCATAGTGGACTTGGTGACCCTCCAGACACGGATTTGGGTTTCCCCCTTAACGAGTATCTGTTCCCCATAGACTATAATGGGGTTCGAAACCCGTTCGAACACACGAACATTGAGCGGCTGTTCGAATCGAATTTCGAACCTCGAACATTTTAGTGTTCGCTCATCTCTAATCCTAATGTGACTTGAACATATCCATGGTATGATAGGAACATCATTTCTGGAGACCATGTACAATAAATTTGTAATATGGCCGTTATGATAGAGTCTGTGGAGCAAATATTAAAAATTGCAGGAACTGGCTGACAGACAGAAGTCAGTAGTCAGGGTCGGCATTGAGGAAGGGGGTGAGCAAACTGGGCAATTGCTCGGGCATCCCACAACTATAGGGGCCCCATACTTTGCCTACTGTTAGGACTCTTAATCAACAGTAGGCGACATATGGCGACTTTTTGAAAAAACATCAGCAGATGCAGGGTGTGCTGATCGCTGCTTCTAAAGTTTGCTAGCACTTAGAAGCAGCTTGTTTCCCCCTCCCTATCCTCTCCTCACAAGCAGTGACTCATCCAGCACATTGTAGTGTGAAGGAGGAAGTCTGCTGCAATGTCATTTTGAGCATTGTTTGTTGTGAAGTAGATCAGGAAAATCAATGGCTGGTTTCCTGTAATGAAATATCAGTAGTGGACAGTTATCCTATGTGGAAGTATCTACAATCCATACAGACGACTAGGTATGGGCATGTTGGCAGTTTATTAATATATTCTCTCTAGAATTTGTCTTGTTGAATCTCATTATGAAACACCAAGCCTTAGTAAGCCTAAAAATGGGCACTAACAAAGGGTCATGTGATGCTGCAACGCCCACCGCCACATCCTATATAATGCACTTAGTCTGCATCAATCTCCTGGTATTCCAGAACCATTTTCCAGCCAAGAACCTGCAGAGATGCAGTGTATTTCATTGGAAAGCCCCGGCACTCACAATTGAGTAGTACCTGCCTCCTAGGAACTACTCGCTTACTGCAGTGTATTATTACAGTGCAGGACAGGAAGAGGTTAATTGCTGGATGGCATTATGAGGGGGCATCTGCAAATAAAATGGGGTAGTTGTGTTCTCAATATGGGGAATGGAGGAAACGCTGATAGTAGTGAAGTGGTTGGAGCTATGAGGGGAACATTATACAGTGTAAACAGCTATTTGTGGATTATACTACAAGGGCAAAGGGGAAACCGGCAGCTGAGATGACAATATTTAGTCCTGCTATAGTGGTTAGTGTAGGACGTAACCATGTCCAAGTATATATATATATAATTGTGTGTAGGGATAGACCTAGGTCTTGTTGCATGTGCACCTGATTTATAAAGGGTCACAAGAAGCTAGTTTGGCTATGCAAAAACATTTACATACATATGAAACAACGTTAGGCTAAGGCCCCATGCTGCGGAAGACCCACTTGAATCACTGCCCAGCACTACTTTTTATGCCTGTTTGACATCTGCTTATAGCTGTATCATGCCTGCAAAGATGTCAATTGGGCATTAAGAGGTGGTCTTTGGTATGCCCCATTGACTGACAGTAAATGGATGTTTGTGATACTTATAGTCCCAACATGGCAGTCTTAGTAGTTTAGCATGCATTTTGTAGCTTTGCATGCAAGTCTTTGGTAATTACTGATCATCTTTAGTCTTCCAGCAATAGATGTCCTGACCTGGACTTCCACTATTCCGACATTTCTAGCACATTCTATGAATACGTCATAAAAATCAGTCTGTAGGATACTTCTAGTAAAGTGTTGCTTGAAAAGTTGCTATTTATATTAGCCAAAGGAAACAACATTGTCAAAGTAAAAGAACATTCATTTTCCTCTGTATATGAAATTTCTATTTTTATTTTTTTTGCATTTGTACAAATGACTATTTCCATAGCCTCTGTGATAACAGTGGTAATTCTACTGGCTCTGTATGATAATGAATTCTTTTACAGCATTATACAGCCTCCCTGTTGTCAGTCACGTTTCTGGATACCACAATATGGCGTTGCTATAATTACCAGCGTGAATTAGCTGATTCAGGTGTTGAGGACGAATTATATTCAATCACTGTGTGACAAAGAAACTATTTAAGACAACAGCTGCAGAAAAATATATTCAAAAATATGCCAGAGAGCTCTACGACTACCTAAACTAGATCACAGATTTTATGTATCGTATTTGTTTTTGTTACAGGAAACATTTCTTTGCTATATTCTTGTAATTTAACCTCAGTCGACGCTGCTTTCAGAAATGTTTTCATGGATAGACATATCTTAATGGCTTCCATATAGGTTCATGGACCTCTTCTATATCTTCATATAACATTGCTTACATATGGAGCACAAGCCCCTAGAAAATGCAGAGGCGAATTGGAAGACAAAAAGGTTAGGCTCATAGTGGTGTCATGGCTTCTGTTCATAATAAAGTTGTGACAGTTATGATATATACCATGTTTTCTGCAGAGATTTTAACAGTAATATACTATTTTTTATTTTGCTTTCTTTGCAGCTAGATGTTACTTGAAATCTATTCTAGACTATAAACTGTTACATATAGACAATTTGGTTTGTGGCATTTATTTATTATTTTTTTTTACAAAAAACAGCATTATCCGGGTATGACTTTTGTATGTAATTCAAAGAGAAATCTTTAAGACACTTGACCTTTAAATGACCTGATTCATAATGTTAACACAACATAGAAAAATGTCACAAAAATGGTCGTGCCAAAAAGATATAACTTTAAAAACAGTGCACAAAAGCCATAAAAATGTCATAACAATGCTATAAGAACCAAATGCTACATTCAATGCTGACATTTCAGAGTGTCTATCGGCTATAACCTTTTTATTTTTCTACCACTTTATTAAACTCAATATGGATAAAACAGAATTCATCATCTTACCTTCATCTCTCTCCGTTTCCCACCTGATCTATCACAGTCAGTGTCTCCACACTTTCCCTAGTCTCAAAAATCCACTTTGATTCTGCCTAGTCTTTAAAGCCACATATCCATCCCTTGATGCTTGCTGCCGCCTCAAAAACATTTCTTGCATTCACTCTTTCGTCTGCCTCGAGTCTATAAATGTATTGGTGCATGGCCTCATCCTCTCTTGCCTTGAGAAATGCAACATTGTCATTCGAGGTCTACCATCTAACGGTAAACAACCCTTACTAGAGAGGAGCGAACAGTAAAATGTTCGATATTCAATATTCGTTTCGAGTAGCCCCTCAATATTCGGCTTCTCGAATCGAATATCGAATCCTATTATAGTCTATGGGGGGGAAAATGCTCGTTTCAGGGGTAGGCAACGTTCGATCAAATTATACTTACCAAGTCCACGAGTGAGGGTCGGGCTAGATCCTCCGAGAAGTCTTCTCCATGCAGTGTCCCCACAGCATCTTCTGGCTCTGAACTCGCTCTGCCAGGCATCGGGCCTGGGCAGAGCCGACTGCGCATGCCCGCACTACAAGAAAATGGCCGCTTACAGTCAAAGCGGCCATTTTCTTGTAGCGCGGGCATGTGCAGTCGGCTCTGCCCAGGCCCGATGCCTGGCAGAGTGAATTCAGAGCCGGAAGATGCCACGGGAAAGCTGCACGGAGAAGACTTCTAAAGGTAGGAGAAGAACCAGCGTTGAATGGCCGACTGTATAGCATTCAGCCAATCAATGCTGGTTCTGCATCGAACTTTTCCATTTGAATAGCAAGTGGTACTCGATCGAGTACGAGTATTTCAAATACCGTAGTATTCGATTGAATACCTACTCGATTGAATACTACTCGCTCATCTCTAACCCTTACCTCTGCTGCAAACAGTGGTGGAACTACCATAGCAGGTGTAGCAGCTGTTACAGCGCCCTCTAATGCTCTTTCTTAATAGAGTGTTATTTACTTCTTGATGCATAATCATGTTGGGGTAACCCATGTGACCACTGAGACAAAACTTCAGACCTAAGTGGTCAGTGACATCATTGAAGAGGCTCGACTACTTACGCCAGAGCCCAGGTTTGTTTGCCTCCCCTGGTCCTCTGTTCATTATAATCTGAGGTCTAAAGAGACTCCAGAGTATAATAATAGTTCATAGGTGGTGAGCCTGGAAAAATGTATTCGGCCAGACCTAATCTTTCCACATAACTTTGATACTCACAAGACCGTCTTCTTCACTCTACTCTTACCTGCTCCTCACATAATAGCCTCTAAGATTTCTCCTGTGTATCTCCCATACTCTACCCAAGCACATCAGACTGTCCCCTATGATCAAATCCTTTAACAGCAACCCAAAAATAACCTCTTCAGTAAAGCCTATGGTCTCCTTCCCTTGTAGATTGTGAGCCCTCATTAGAAGGGTCTTTTCTCCCAGTACCAGTTCCATCATCTAGTTACTATCTAATGTATTGTGTGTGTTTTTGTACTATGTATGGAATTCATATGTAACCTAATATTGCTCAAGAAATGCGTAATATTAATAATGAAATTAACTCTTGCATGCATTTTAGTAGTCCAGAAAAGAACACTGTGAAGGAGCCCTTATACCAAAACATCACCTAATGGACTAAGCATAATAGTAAAAAACAACACTACACACAAATACATGTCCTTGGTCGGTTATTATAGTTATTGTGATATTAAAGCAATAAAGAGGCAGTGAACAAAAAGCCAGCGATGAAATGAAAGTCACTTTCTTTAGAACAGGTTATTTAAAGATTTCTTATGTAATTCCTCAAAATTAAAATTTGCCATTGCTTGAGAAGGAGAATGTATTGATTAAAAACTTAAATACACCACAGGCTAAAAGATTTCAGCGAGAACAGTCATTGCACTTTCACTCTGTGTGAGTTTTAAGAGCATAAAAAACATTGATTGGCATTTGGTAACAAGTCTATGCTAAGGGCTAGAGGCTCCCACAGCCTAGGTATTTATAGATGTCTGCTAACCCTGTGTCTATAAATTATGGCGAGCCAGGAGTACAAAAGACTTGATAAAGAAGTAATTCATTTTGCTTTCTTAAAAAAGGGTGATGTAATATTTTTTTGCAATGTTTAAAAGAGTTCATAAAGTGCAAGATGTTCTAAATGGAGCCATTAAAAAGGTATTACAGAAGCAAGCTCACTGCTAGAGAGTTTCTTTTAGTTATACACAGGTGCCCCGCTATGCATCATGGGAGAAAACCCAATCTATACAGTCCTAATTAATGGTTCCGTCAGGAAAAGTAACACTAGAAATAGAAAAAGGAAATAAAGGATCTTAAAAAAAATATAGATTTTACTGTGAAAAAAATGAAAAGAAGAAACAACATGTCGAAATATAAGGACTCAGTACAAATCATGTAATAATATATACACAGATCTGTGTGTGTGTGTGTGTATATATATATATATATATATATATATATATATATATATATACACACACACCACACATATATATGCATGCATGCATATTATATAAATGCATATTTATTATTTTCTTTATTTTTCTTTAGCAGGTCTCTATTTTTTTATGGACAACACCCCCAACCTTGTTGATTTGCGGGTGATGTACTGTCTGTGGTTGAACCAGTTTTCATGTCTGTATAGACTAAGCAGGTCAAGTTATGTTGGAAAATGTGTCCATGACATAGCCATTCTTTATAATGCACAACTATATTTGTCTAAAGGGCCTAGTTCCTATCCAAACACTGAAACCATCATGAATAAAGTGGCTCCAACACTGGCTATAGGTTAGCATCCTTTTCATTGTCTACTCAGGAACATAGGCTCATTCATACATACAATAGGCGTGCCTATTGTATTGAATGAGACTGACCTGCAATACCAGAACTTCACATGTACATGAGTGGCACTGCTATAGAAAAAAAAGCTGACAGCCCTGTTACTAACCTAATTCAAGTAAACAAGGAATTCATTTCCATTCAAGTAATATAACTTTGGAAACTATAGGGCCTCCCACAAACCACTATTATTCCCTGGTGTGTCTTCAGACACCACAGTATTATAAGCTAAATCATAACAAATAGTCATACTTACCTCTCTTAGTGTGAGTTCACATCCTCTGTAGGCCTCTTCTGACTTCCTGAATGATGTCAGTTTTCCCTGGGTGCCACAGAGGCAATGTGGAGCATGTCAAAGTCCTGATGCTCAGAAGTAAGCATCATGAAGTCAGAGTACACCACATGACCGGTGAAACCCAATAACAGGCCTCTGCATTCCCTGGGGGTTTCTAACATAAGAGGCTCAAAGAAGATAGGAATCCTCACCATATGCCTAAAGGTAAGTAACTATTTGTTATGTTTACGGACCTCCCTTGGTCCTCCACTTATTATACTCTGGGGTTTGAAGAGACAGCAGAGAATAATAGCAGTTCTGGTTGGAATGAAAAAGTCCAAAAAGTCTGGAAATAAAGTGCCTGGAAAATCAACAGGTTTATTTATTTATTTTTTTTGCTTGACTTAAAAATAGTGTATGCACTTCTGCTAAATTTGTCACATCAGACACTGGTCTTTCTCTTGTTTAACAGTTTTCTATTTTGTGGAATGGTTTGCTTTAAGTATGCTTTAAACGGAGTATATATTCTCCCCCTTCAAGTCCCTGGTGTCCTGTAGCTGCCACTCAAACCCCTACCATCCACTGCCTGCACCACCCTGTGCAATGGGAGATGATCCCCTGACTGCTGATACATCATCCATCCTACTTGTGATTTCAACATTGTTTTCACCAAATCCAAAATAAGTGACCTACATAACAAGGGTATGTTGCTTATCCCCATATGATATGCTCTTAAAAGGTTGTAGACTCTAAATTCATAGCATAGTCTTGCATTAATGTATAAAGCACCAAACAGCCTAAACCACTTCAGATCAGATATAGACAGGTGAAAAGTATTTATTTTGTGGCATTTAGGGGAAATTTAATCTAGAATTCAACTGTGACTTAGATTTAGTAAGTTTGGTACCACAAAGGCACTTTTTATTTCTACCCCATGTTAAAAATTTTGGCTCAATTTTTTTTTACTGGAAACATGAAGATTGTGATGATATGGTAGATAAATAAACATGGAGAATATTATGAAAACTATCCTAGTAAACTTGTCAAATTGTCCTAAAATAATATCACTATTGCACAGTTATAAATATTTTACTGTCTGCAGCTTAAAATAGCATTTGCTATGTATTATTTATATAATTCAATGTTATATTGTGTTTAGAAAAGACAATATTCCCACTTGAGACTGTCACAGTCTTACATGGGTCACGGCAGAGTCACAAGTGGTTTGACAGGTTCATCAGATTGATGTTTGAAATAGTCAGATAGTGTGAATACACATGTTAGTGCAGACATTATATATTATGCAGTATTTTTTAAAATTTGATTTGATTTATTTTATTTCCCATTGCTTACATAGCACTAGCAGAATTAGCATTACGTAGGAAGTCAATTAACCTATTAGTATGTATTTCAAGTATGGGAGTAAACCCAAAAACACAGGGAGAACATAGAAATTGAAAGCAAATATTTCTCTTGGTTGAATTTTAATCTACATCCCTAGCTCTGCAAGGCAACATTTGTAACCACTGAGTTCCATTACTGCTCACTAATAGAGATGAGCGAACAGTAAAATGTTCGAGGTTCGATATTCGTTTCGAGTAGCCCCTCAATATTCGACTACTCGAATCGAATATTGAACCCTATTATAGTCTATGGGGGAAAATGCTCGTTTCAGGGGTAGGCAACATTCGATCAAATTACACTTACCAAGTCCACAAGTGAGGGTCAGGCTGGATCCTCCGAGAAGTCTTCTCCGTGCAGGGTCCCCGTGGCATCTTCCGGCTCTGAATTAAACTCTGCCAGGCATCGAGCCTGGGCAGAGCCGACTACGCATGCCAGAACTACAAGAAAATGTAGTGCGGGCATGCGCAGTCGGCTCTGCCCAGGCCCGATGCCTGGCAGAGTGAATTCAGAGCCGGAAGACGCCGCGGGGAAGCTGCACGGAGAAGACTTCTAGAGGTAGGAGAAGAACCAGCGTTGATTGGCCGACTGTATAGCATTCAGCCAATCAATGCTGGTTCTGCATCGAACTTTTCCATTCGAATAGCGAGTGGTACTCGATCGAGGACGAGTATTTTGAATACTGTAATATTCGATCGAATACCTACTCGATCGAATACTACTCGCTCATCTCTACTCACTAACTTTGTATCTAATTCCAATTTAAGGACATATGTATTGTACCATAGAGGCAAAATCTGCAGTTGCTATCAAATCTCTTTGGAACATTTATGCCACTCCAGGCAAACTGGACCTGGGGCAATCAGCATTGGCCAACTGACTTCCATACAAAAAAAGGGTTGACATCTTGTTTAAAGAGGACCTTTCATGTCCTTGGGCACATGCGGTTTTATGTACCTCTAGAAAGCCGTCATTGCGCTGAATTCAGCGCACTGTTGGCTTTCCCATTATGTGCCCCGTGGCAACAGATATCGGTGCAGTTACCGACGCTCCTGACAGTCTTGCAAGACTGTGAGGAACATCCCTCCTGACAGTACTGTAGGGAGCTGAGCGGTGAGGAATGCCCCCCCAGTACTAGTCTATGGACGATTACTGTCAGGGGGTAGTTCCTCACCGCTTAGCGTCATTGCTGGGCGGAATGGAATGACAATATAGAGCTATGGACAGTACGGTTAGGAGGCTGTCAGGAACGCCCTTCTAACAGTGAAGAGAAATCAGTAACTGCATTGATATCTCTTCCCCCTGGCACATAACGGCAAAGCCAACAGTGCACTGAATTCAGTGCACTGTTGGCTTTCTAGCGGTATATAAAACCACATGTGACCGAGGACATGAAAGGTCCTCTTTAAGGCTAAGGCCCCACTTAGCAGAAAAGCAAAATTTATTGCAAATTTTGTTGTGTTTTTTTTTTTTTTTAGTCAAAGCCAGGATTGTATTTAGCAGAAGGGAAAAGTATTAGAGCTTTCTGTATATTTCTCATTTGTAGCCACTCTTAGCTGTAACTAAAAAGTCCGCTGCAAAATCTGAAACAAAAAAAGCTGATTTTCTGTGACGTGGGGCTTTATCCTAAGGCAGCTTTTGTGCCACTTTATTTCGCTGCATCAGAAGGATATTATATGTTTAGATGGCAAAAAGTGTCTAAACTTATCATGTGATGTCCCATGTATGTTTATATGGGACAAATGTGCTTTATGCAAATTACAAACTGGTAATTTCATGGTAAAGTAAATCACAATGAACGCAAAGGTTACTTAAAAGGGCCACTTTCAGACCAATATTGAGAGACAATTGTTATGGTTTGTGTAATAAAAAGTTGTATAATTTTCCAATATACTTTATGTATCAATTCCTCACTGTTTTCTAGATCTCTGCTTGCTGTCATTCATTCTGTTACTTCTAGTGGATAAAACTCTGACCATGGTCATGTGATTTACGGTCCATGGTCAAAAAGGGACTCTCTGCTGGAGAAACCAGGGCTGGTACAGTGTTGGAGATGCCATGAGCGGGGACATATTGCTGCCCAGTGTCCAGTCACCTCTGAGCCAATGGGCTGTGACGCTCGATCATTATTTGCCAGACCTGTCTGTGCTGCGGCCCCGGGACTAGAGACTAGGCCTCAGGTCTCTCAAGTTGAGGTGAATGGCCATTCTGTCCAGGCGTTGTTGGACTCTGGTAGCCTGGTCACTCTGATGCATGTCAGCTTGATAGCTGGGGACTTTATCCCGGACAAATGTATGAGTGTTTGTTGCGTCCATGGGGATGTCAAGGACTACCCCATGTCCATGGTCACAATAGAGACTATATTAGGATGTTTATTATGAAGTGGGTGTTGTAAAAAAAACCTTATGCATAATGTGATTTTGGGACATGATTTCCCTTTGTTCTGGGATTTGTGGGGAAAAGGTACAACCACACAGCCAAGGGTGGAAACCCCACCTACGCCCAAAGTGCATGAGGAGGGCGACACCTTTCCGTTACAGGTCCTAGCTGGAGATTAGGATGATGCCTCTTCCACAGCTCCTGAGCCTAACATACCTGAATTAGAGGTCTCATGGGATAATTTTGGTACTGCACAGTTGAGAGATCCCACTCTTGCTAATGCTTGTGATAATGTGACAGTTGTTAACAATGTACCTCAGGAACCTGATGCTGACCACCAATTCCCACATTTTGCTATGAATAATGATCTCTTTTTATCGGGTCCCAAAAAGTAATGGGGAAATTGTGGAGCAGTTTCTTGTGCCATACCGCCGTGTGGTACTTGATATGGCCCATAATCATGTACTTGGGGGACACCTAGGGGCGGAGAAAACACAGGAGAGGATTCTCCAAAGATTTTATTGGCCAAGAGTGTACATGGAAGTGAAGGACTACTGTGTGTCCTGTCCTACATGTCAGGTACATGCCACAGCCCCACATTTCCGTAGTCCCTTGGTTCCCCTGCCCATCATTGAAATGCCTTCTGAAAGGATTGGTATGGGCTTGGTCGGTCCAATAGTCAAGTCAGCTAGAGGTCACCAATATATTCTGGTTGTCTTAGATTACGCTACTCGCTATCCTGGGGCGGTTCCCTTGCGTAATACAAAATCAAAGAGTATTGCCCATGAGTTATTCTATATGTTTTCAAGAACAGGCATACCTAAAGAGATACTGACCAACCAAGGCACGCCCTTCATGTCAAAAGTGATGAAAGAGCTATGCAAGCTGTTTAAAATTACCCACATACGGACTTCTCTGTATCACCCCCAGACAGATGGGTTAGTGGAGCGCTTTAATAAGACTCTCAAGCATATGCTTAAAAAGGTGGTAGAAAAAGATGGTTGTGACTGGGATTGCCTGTTGCCATACCTGATGTTTTCTATTAGAGAGGTTCCACAGGCGTCTACAGGTTTTTCCCCTTTTGAATTAGTCTATGGTAGACACCCCAGGGGCTTACTAGATATAGCCAAAGAAACCTGGGAAACTGAGGCTTCCCCATACCGTAGTGTCATAGAGCATGTAGCTCAAATGCAGGATCACATTTCAACAGTCATGCCAATTGTAAAAGAACATCTGCAAAGAGCACAAGAGGCCCAAAGCAGAATTTACAATCGTTCTGCCAGAGTCCGAGAGTTTAACCCAGGGGACAGAGTCCTTATTTTGGTGCCTACTGTGAAGAGCACGTTCTTAGCGAAATGGCAATGCCCATATGAAATTGTGGAAAAAGTAGAGCCAGTCAACTATAAGGTTCACCAAGCAAGGAAAAGGAAGCTTTTTCAAATCTACCATGTGAATTTGATTAAGCCCTGGAACCAGAGGGAATCCTTGGTGGCCTCAAATACAGAGGTGGGTGATTCGTTGCCACCAATCCCTCCAGTCCGTGTGAATGAGACCCTCTCAGTTTCCCAACAACAAGAGGCAAAAGAGTTCCTGCAGAAAAATAGACGCACGTTCTCTGATCTACCACGCTGTACACACCTGATAGAGCACCATGTAGAGACAGAACCTGGGAGGAAAATAAACCTCAAACCCTACAGAATAACAGAGGCACGTAGAGAGGTAGTGTCAGCTGAGGTTAAACGTATGCTGGAGTTAGGTGTAATTGAGGAATCCAAAAGTGAGTGGTGTAACCCAATTGTATTGATACCAAAGCCCAATGGTACTTGGAGGTTCTGCAATGATTTTAGAAAATTGAATGAGATTTCCAAGTTTCACGCTTATCCCATACCCAGGGTTGATGAGCTGATTGAGAAGTTGGGTAATGCCAGGTACATAACCCCACCGGACCTGACAAAAGGTTACTGGCAAGTACCTTTGTCTAAAGAAGCCAAGGAGAAAACTGCCTTTGTTGTTCTGGAAGGTCTTTTCCAGTACAGGGTTATGCCATTTGGTTTGCATGGAGCTCCTGCTACCTCTCAGAGGTTGATGGACCAGATCTTGTGGCCACATCGTGACTACACAGCAGCTTACCTGGACAATGTGGTCATTCATAGCCCAGACTGGGGAAGTCACCTCTGTAAGGTGCAGGCAGTACTGGACTCCATAAGTGAGGCAGGCCTTACTATCAACCCTGAGAAATGTGCTTTAGGGCTTGAGGAAGCCAAGTACCTGGGCTATGTCATTGGCAAAGAGTAATAAAGTGGAGGCAATACAGGACTGGCCAAGACCGCAAACCAAGAAGCAAGTCAGGGTATTTCTTGGCATTGTGGGCTACTATCGAAGGTTTGTGCCAAACTTTTCCTCTACTGCAGCTCCTCTCACTGACCTGACGAAAGGTGGGAAGTCAGTGATGATCCACTGGACACCAGAGGCAGAGGAGGCGTTCCAGAGGTTAAAGCAAGCTCTATGCCAGCAGCCAGTGCTGTTAGCCACTGACTTTAGGAAGGAGTTCCTGGTTCAGACAGATGCCTCAAATGCAGGTCTAGGAGCAGTGCTGTCCCAGTTGTAAATGGTGAGGAGCATCCAGTAAAGTACCTGAGCAGGAAGCTGTCCCCCGCTGAGTAAAATTACGCCATTGTAGAGAGGGAATGTTTGGCCATTAAGTGGGTTCTGGATGCTCTAAGTATTACCTCCTGGACACAAAGTTTAAATTGATCAATGACCATGCTCCCCTTACATGGATGCCCTGTCAAGGGTTCATTGTATGATGGCCACAAATGCCCAGCCCTCTGGACTAGAGAAGAGGGGGGGATATGTAAGCCGATGGCTGGTCAGGTAATGGAGGGGGTATACATCTCACCCAGACTACTCAGGAATGTTTGTTCTCAGCAACTTTTGTCTGCTGAGCATTTTGGTAAATGCTCTGAGGAGCACTGAGGAGCATTTTATACTGTGTGGGGCAACTGTGGAGCATTATATTTTAGGGAGCTCTGTGGAACAGATTATACTGTGTAAGGCCACTGTGGAACATTATACTGTGGGGGGTGGGGTTGCATATTATACTGTGAGGAATAACCGTGGGGCATTATACTGTGGGGGGCCACTGTGGAATATTACACTGTGGTTTGGCTCAAGAGAATTTTATACCATGTGGGGCTGCTTTGGAGCATTATACTGTGTGAAATCATTGTGGAATATTATACTGTGGGAGGCACTGTAGAGCATTATGCTATGTAGAAATACTATGGCACATTATATTGTGGTAGACACTGCAGATAATTTTATACTGTGTGGGGCAATTGTGGAGCATTAACCATTTTCTTGCAAAGCACATAGCTCTACGTCCTCCGAGGGTGGCACTTATATAGCAGAGGACGTAGCTATTACACCCTTATTTCTAATGCCCATTTCTCTGGACTCGTTTGAGCTATGAAGATAATTTTAGATTCATTTTAAAGATGAGAATCTCCTTTTTAAAATGATATCAAGTTCTTCATGTTAACCCTTACAGTGCCAAAGCAATTCACTGTTGAAAATGGTATTCAGGCTTGAGATCCCATTGAAGATCTCAATTCCCGATAGCGTTTTTAACAGCAAATCTCTCAAAATCTGTAAGTGCTATTATGAAGAACTTATTATCATTTTAAAGATGAGATGCTCATATTTAAAATGAATATAAAATTATCTTCATAGCCCAAACGAGTCCTGAGATACAGGACTTTAAAGTGTCCACCCCCTCCTGTCTCGGGAAGCATCAGTGAACTGTAACAGGAAGGAGAGCGGGAGGAGCAGCCCTGCAGACATTTACCATTGTCCAGGTCGCAGTGCCAAAAAAAAAGACGCGCCAAAACACTTACACAACATATACACAAAATCATGAATAAAGTTTACATTTCACCCAATCCCTGTCCTGACCATACCTGAGCTTTCTAGAATAAAATATGTCTCTAGTGATATCCGTTACATGCTAAAATAAAATTAATAATGATTATCACTAGAGATGAACGTGTAGGTTGCTGAAATTTTTATAGGGGGATGGAAAATAATATTTTCATGTAAAGTCCTATTTAATTTGCATGCACAAAATGGATTGGCACATTTCTGCGATTTTGGTGTTTCTTTAACACCCGCCCCTGTAAATATATACATGTGTGGTATGTATGAACTCACATCTTGCAGTTTTTTAGAAAGTACATTTTGTTTGCAAAAAGGGATTGCTTGAGTCGCATTTTAATGGCAAATTTGAATTTATGTGCAACTTTTGCTTGCAATCTCTGTTTGCCGCAACGTTGCATGAAGGTGGTTGTATATATGAAACATTAAGTTGTGTTTTTATATACGGTATGTTGTGCAATCTCAAAAAAGTTAGATTTTGGTGTCACAGTTTGCAAGGTGCAGTATAGCTTTTTAACATATTAGTGAATAACAGCAAAATCCTGCCTGTCTTCTGTATTAGTATTTTTCGGAGTCCGAGCTCTTGTAGTTGATGTTTGCAGAACATATAGTATATATACACATTGTATACACCATAAGCTATTATTTTAAATGTATTTTGTATATGAATGTGAAACTGAACATGAGTTTTAGGTGCAAATATCTGTTTTAGTGCATTTTTTTCAAAACATTTTTGTGTTTGTCACAAAGTTGCATGAAGGTGGATGTGGCTATCGATGACCCATTAAGACATTTGTAATCTTCAGCTTGTCTACTTTCAAAAAAATATATAGGGTTTAGGGGTTCACTTGCTTTTCACGGTGTGTAATCCCTACATTTTATACGATGATACTTTTTTAACATTTCCAGCTTCAAAACAGATTTTTGTTCCTTCCAGTTCTAGTGATTTTCTAAAGACACGTGCATGTGGGTGTACACCTTGGTGATATGAATGAACTCTGCACATGTTGAACTTTTATTTTTAGGAGGTTTTGTGCATATAATTTATTGTTTGGTTTCCACTTTTAACAACTAATATATATTTATTTGCATTTTTTCATAAAACATTCACTTTAAATCAAAATTGCACGAAGGTGCCTGTTCGTATACAGTACCAAGTGGAATTCTGACTGCTGCAGGTGTCTACTTTAAGAAAATATATAGGTATGGGGGGGGGGGTTGGATGCTTTTAGGTTTGATTTGTCCATCTCAAAACTGAAAATTGCTCTGGCTACTGGAGGTGCAAAATTTCCAGAGACCCTTGGCAGTGAAAGGGTTAAAATGTGTGGGGAGCACTGTTGAACATTATATATACTGTGGCGGGGGGTACAGGACAGGCAACTGTAATATACATCAGGAAAGAGGGAGGGCCAAAAATGTTGCCGGTATGGGGATGAAATTCTTGATGGCAGGTTACAATAAAAGAAAGAATACAGTGGTGAAGGGCACAATAAGAGGAAGAATACATGTAGGGATATTTATTTTTCTAATGTGATTAAGTACGGTAGAGGGGTTCCCCAGCAAAAATCCAAACGAAAAGTGGGCCTTGCCTTCAGAAAGTTTGGGAATCACTCATATAGAGGATTGAACAGTCATGATGGGCTAATTTCTGGCTCAGTGGAATAAAACACATAGCAAATTACAAAACACAAGCATACACAAAAGGAAGTGTTATAACTCAAAGCATGCCACCTAGCCACTGATGGAAAGAAATATTGGATTTATAATGTTCTGTTTTTCACAAATTCCATTCACTCAGGAGTCTAAACTTAGAGTATTCAGATGTCTCTAGATCAAGAGGAAACACATCTTTAAATAACTGGCAGATGTTAGGTGACAGAACCAGGACAACAGAAGGAGACACAGCAAGACATAATGTAATTATTGAGTTAAACCAGAACAAAGAGCACAATGAAGTTAAACAGCAGAACAGAAGGTACTATTTCGAGATGTAAAAAAGATAATGGTACCACTAGACTACAGGTATTAAGAAAATAAGCAAAGAGGAGGGGTAGCTTAGCTACCATATAAAATAAACTGTCACTCGGTTGACTGATAAAATGCTCTAGTGACCTACGGATTTTTGACAGTCTTTTACCCAGTGGGCCTAAAATTACGTCAACAAACGTACAAAACGTACAACATTTTCACTGACATTTGCAGTATTAATATTTCATGCTATTCTTACTGCCATGAATTCTTCATTGATTTTTTTATAGATTGTATATGTATCATTCCCCATGTATTATGTATGTGTGTATATATATATGTGTATATACACATATACATGCACACACCATTGAACATTTAATTTTGCTCACAATTCTATGTATGTTTTATACTTTATTACCCTTTTTATTGTTGTAACTCCTCACATGGTATATTTTTCATTCTTTATTTAACAATTTACAAGAAAAATGTACAAAAATGGTACACAGTGTTATATTCAAGATGAAAAAGTCCGGTCTCAGTAGATCTGCAAGATCTGAGAAATGTTACATGTTAATGCATTTTACCTAGCAGGTCATTTAAGGCTACCATATTACAATTACCTAACAGAAACAATACAAGAGGTGAAGGGATAAAAGAGGCAGGCAAAGATCAGGAGGTAGGATTGGGATGGGGATGATAAAGGGGATCTATAGCGGATATGGCATAAAACCCATTATAAAAGCAGCACATATATAGGTTAAAGGGAGCATCTAGAGGCATGAATAAAGATGTATCCAGCCAGATTTATTGTCAGAGAGATTGAAAGAAGGAAATCTAAATATACAGGTAAGGGTGGAGGTAGTCAATTCTGACGATAGGCACTAAAGTCACTAAAATATTGGAAGGCCTTTCAGGTTTTCCATGTACTTTGTCGGGACCCAGGAAATAATTAGAGTTTGGCTATCAGGAGGTCCATTCTGTGAAGGCTACTCACTTGCTGGAACCATCCATGGACAGTTGGGGACATGGAGGTTCTCAATAGGTGAGGGATAACCATCCTTGTTGTGATTAAGAAGAAGCTAACTAAATAATAAGAAAGGTTATTGATCTTTCTAGGTAGCAGTGAAAGTAACAGGGCACTTGCATAATATCATTCTAGAAACCCTGAAGATCTCTGCAAATGAATAATACCTCGGTGTGCATTATTAATAGTGCTCCTGTCATACAGCTATAAAATTAAAAGCCCTTGCTTGGTATAGCTCTTGGACGAAAACACAAACATTTTAAAATAAAAACTGGCTGTAATGGGAAGAAATAAAACAATAGTTTCACCCCATTATTTCCCGAACAGCTGCCTAATAAAGATGGGGCCATGGTGCTGTTACCTTGGTATTTGGGAATAAATACTGGTTACAATTCATAAATGTTGGTTATCTTTCTAAAGACAGGTAGACTTTAATATATCTACAAGGTAAAGAAACATAAACTTTTTGATCTTAAAGAGTTTCAAAAATATACAATCAGTCTGATACAGCTAAAAAAGTACTAAATAATGCCAAGAGCCCTTAAATCTAGAGGAATTCATTTCAAGGGCTCGGTCCCTTGCCATATATTTGTTCCTCCTTCAATTTCAATCAATTGAATTTAAAAATGCACTGCCAGGACATTTCGATCTTGCATAAAATTTCTGTAGATGATCTGACAAAAGCAAGAAAGATGATGATGTTGAGAGGAGTCGTAGGAAGCAGCAGAGTCATATTTTATCACAGGATGCCACAGAGAGTCAGTTAATGTTTTGGGAAAATAACTTAAAAATATTTATAATCTCTGAATTTACAAGCAATCTTCCATAGAGTATACTTATTTACTTAACTGTGAGAGTGACTCCATAAACATACGTAATAACTCATAAACACATGGTCATAAAGAAGTATGATGAATAAAAAAAATAGTTCAATGCAACACATAATAATAAACTAAAGAGCTGCATAAGAGCCTCTGTGGCAAGATTATAATTTTTGTGAATGGCATAAAAGCTTTCTTTTTATTATCCAATTTTTCCATTGAATCTTTAAAATGCAATTTGCGCAGTCTGTGTTTGTTCACTTTAGAATGAATATATAAACATATTCCGGAGTATATTGATGGTGTAAAAACTATGCAGTCAGGTACACGCGTAGTGCAGTTTTACATAATTTTACAATAGGAACAATAATGATCATAATAATAAACTGCTTGATTACTAGGCTACAAAATAATATTTCATTATTCTAAATCACTGCAGTAAATGCAAATAAGAGCAGAGAACTCTATAGCGACAACTTTACTTTTTAGAAAGATGCAAATTAATTGCTGCATAATCCATAAACACGTTCAAGGTCAAAAAGAATAAACATTTCTTTTAAATGAAAACAGTCTCTTTTTTTAAAAGATGATTATTCCTCTTATATGTTTCATCACATATTTTATTTATCTAGAATATTATCTTCTGGAAAGGGAATGCGTTAAGTGCTGTATACAGAGCCACGACTGTCATGAGGCGACCTGAGGCTTCAATCTCTGTCGGTACCTCCTGGGATAAACTGAAGGACAATTTCTTTAATCGGCCACTTTTTATTGGTTTATCCTAACAGGAATAGTTGAATAAGATAGCGGCTGAACTTCTGCAGCAGTAGGGGAGGCGAGTGAAAACCATGATACCATTAAACCACTATACTGTATCCAGTAGTCCCCGAGCATCCTCTTCAAAGCCTCTTCCAGCTTGTGTCTGGTGTCACACACCTTGGGGGTCACCACTGAGGCTTATGATATGTCCTCAGTGGTCACCTGGGGCGATCCAACTGTCATGACATCATGACGCTTGACACGCCCCCTGTGACCACTGAGGCCCAATCAGTGGCCTCCACACTGAGGATGCCGTGAAAATGCCCGGGAGAGGTGAGGAAAGGTGAATATAGAGGTTTGATATTTTTCCATACCTCCTCTGGGCCTCCCTTTATTATAATCTAGGTTCTGGGGGACAGCCCAGATTATAATAATGCATGAGTGGCTGAGCCTGAAACTTTTGGAAAATTTGGATCAAATCTAAGGTTAACTTATCCCCGTGTTGGGACCAAAAAAGGAGCATTGTACTGTGTAGGGGCCTAAAAAGGGACAATATACTGTGTGAGAGCCAGTAAGGGGGCACTATACTGTGGGGGTCAGTAAAGAAGGCAAAATATCGTATGGGGACCAGTAAAAGGGGCAATATACTGTCTAGGGATCTGTTATGGGGACAATATACTGTGTGGAGGTTAGTAATGGGGATGTTTCACTGTTTAGGGGCCAATACAGGTGGTAACATAATGTGGAAAGGGTGTGTTATACTGAGTGTGGACCATGTAAGGAATTTTTTGATCTGCAATTGGAAAGGGGGCATGGCCTACAATTATAGGGGAGCACCATCATGGAACCAAAGATCACCAGGTCCAGGATTGGGAGGGGGGGCAACTTCCTATAGGCTGCATCAGTCTGCAGAGAGGCTAGGTTCACACTGCAGAAATATCACTGCCAACATTACATCAGTGTGGTCTTCTTGGCTAGGACAGCTGAATGACCTAGATATACTTCATCACCAACAGTCCCCAGGTCTCTGACCCCAGAACAGTTCAGCTGGAGTGTGCAGGAACAGTCAGCATACACTGTTGATACTGGAGGTAGCATGCTTTCAATGATACAAACCACAGTGGCCCTCATACATTACAATCTGCTGGACAGTGGTCCCCCACACAGAAAAATTATGCGCTGTACTGTGAGAGGGGTGACGATGACGCCGAGTGGTGAGGAACAACCCCCTCCTCTCCTGATAGTACTTGTCCATAGACGAGTACTGGGGAGGCGTTTCTCACCATTCACTGTCATTTTTGGGTAGGAAAGAACGTCCCCTCTCACAGTACAGTGCAATAGATGCTACTGTGAAGAAGGGCGTTCCTTACAGACTGTCAAAAACGCCCTTCTGACACTGAAGAGCTACGGTACCAGCACTGATAGCTCTTCAGTGGGGGCACAGAATGGGAAAGCCAATAGTGCACTGAATTCAGTACACTGTTGGCTTACTAGCGGTGCATTATATTGCATGTGCCCTGAGAACGTGAAAGGTCTTCTTTAAAAGATGTCTCTCTTTCTGCATACTGCATATTTCTATATTTTTGTTAAATAACATATGATATGCATGCAGTGTTTGGTAAATGTATTGTGTTGTAAGTGTAATGAGTTATTATTCCAATTAATAAGTCAGTACTACATGTATCATATTGTTTGGCTCTCTTTGATACCTTGTTATGGAGATTTGTACCATCTTTGATACATGTCTCCTTAAATAAACTTCTCTGTATTTCCTTTTCTATTTAGAAATACAATTAAACTTCTATTCCGATGACATATAATACTTCTGGGCACTCATTTTCTACTTCATTGCTTTGAACTGTATACTCAATGACATAAATCAGTCTTGAATACTTTTGTTCAGCATATCCAGTAGATTATTTCACAACAGATTTTATTTCAGCATTATATCCAATACATTCAGGCATTGTAGACCTTACAGGGTGAGTGAAGTGACTATTTGTATTCAATCCAGAACTGAAAATAGACATTTAATTGTTGAGAAAGGGAACAAATTAGCATACAATAAAATGCCTCCAAAAGCATCATAAATGACAGCAGATGGCTAGGTCAGATTGTTAGCTACATTTACCTAATTAGAAAGTTTCTCCATGTTGTCAGGTATAACAGCTGTCAAAAAATCTCCTTATTCCTAACTGATCATCTCCAATAAACCTGTCATAGCAAAGATTGCCAAAATTTCAGCTATGATCAGATAACACTAGCTAATTAGTAAACTAAATAGAATATCAGAGGAGAACATTAGAGATAAAAATAACCATCACTGCATTACAAAATGATGAAAAATGATATTCTGTCACCAGGATATGCTGTTGATATTCAAAGGGAGTCTGTCACCAGGAAACTCAATATCAGACCAGCCATGGTGCATTGTAAGAGACATTATGCTGAGGAAATCATACCTGTACATGAAAATTACTTAAAAGGAGCTTGTCACCAGGAAACTCAATATTGAACCAGCCACAGTGCATCGTAGGGGACATTATGCTGAGAACCATCATAGCTTTAATTTCAAAAGTGTTTATTAAAATATTGCATAAAAAATAAAACATGCCAAATAAGACAATCACAATAGAAATCCAAAAATATTAAATATTAGAAATACAAAACAGGGAAACCAGTGAGCATCCTAAGTCAGTAAAAACTTATAAGCAAGAAAAAGGGGAAAAAGATACCAAAAGCTATAACCAACATAGGGAGTGTTTAGCTCTATAGTGCAAGTGGATAGATAGTGGATGGGGGAAAGATCCTACCTGAAAAATAAGGAGGTAGGTAGGTGAAAAGCACTCTGTTTTATCTGGCAATTAAAGCTGAAGGCAATATGGCAGACCCAGGATGCAAGATCTGTTGTTCCAGAGTGCCCAAACCTTATCAAAGAGTAGCGGTGACGTTTCTAAGTGACCAAATGTGTCCTATGTAGGACTTTCAAAGAAGGTTCCGTTAGAGTGACCTGCCAACTGCCTTCACTAATAGAAGTACAACAGTCATGCAATTTTTTAACAAAGTGGTGTGAGGAGATAAAATATTCTCCCTCATGTTGCCCATCTTAGTTTCTATTTTCCATTGTCACAAGTACCCTCAGTCAAATAGCTCCTCCAGTGCCACCTGCCAACCAATATTGCCCCCAGTGCTTCTTCCATTCAATGAATAGTGCCTCAGTGCTGTGTTAACTAATATTGACTCCCCCACTTAAATAATAGTTCCCCAGTTAACTAATAGTGCCTCCAGGTAACTAATAGCAGCACCTCCAACTTTATTGGTATTCACTACTATGACATAGATAACATCAGTGAAATTAATACTAATGAAGTGTGGTAGAAAACAGCACAATTGCTTTAATTGACTGTAGAGGTGCAATCAGGGGGTATACATATAGCAGTGGGGGCAGGTGAAAGAAATGGGCCTGTCTAGTCACAGGTGTCAGGCAAATGGCCCAGCTGATCGAGATACATCATGAGTCTATTTACTGTCGCTAATGATGAAGTTCCTGATCATAGTAACAGTAAGCAGTATTGCCCTACTCCAGCTCCCCCAAATCCCCCTATAATTTTCTATAATCCTCCTGTGTGTGGATTACTGTTGTAACTGAATCATCTGCAAATCTAATAATTCCACTTTGTTAACTCTCTACAAGGTCAATAGTGAGAAAACTGAAAAAAACTGATGGAATACTCAACATAAATTAGAAAAATAATAACTTTATTGGTAACATATTAAAATTGGGAAGGAAAGTAACCGACAGATGGGGGTCACTCCTAATCCTAAAAGCCAATGACAAGGTAGATATCAAAGGTGTACACTAACATACAGTGACAAGATTATAGCAATGGCTAACTGACTGTATTAATAGTAAATATATGACTAGCCACAAATAGAGTCACATGTAATGGATAGCAAAATAAAACAAATATACTATAAAATGAGGCAGTAAAGAGGTGACTCAATAGTATGATGCAAAGCTTGATCAGGAACACAATTGTCATGAATTCACAGTAAGACAAAGCAAGTATACCAAAGCAAGAGTATACAAAACCGGTATAGCTATCCAAAAGCAGAAATACAACAGCATGGCATTCCATGGTATTCCTTCAATTTTTTTCAGTTTTCTCTAGTTTTCCTGTATTTGGAATACATGGTTACGATGTGACCCATACAGAGGGAACGTGGTATGCGACTTGTATTTTATGTTCTCATTGATATCATGTTTGTTGTATAAGGTCATTAGTGAAATATTAAACACTGGTGGGTCCAATACTGACCCTCAGATGTTAACCCCTTTACACATATTTTCCCTACTGCTACCATTATCTACCATGTTTCTCAAACCATTCCTGAACAATTTTTGTATTGTGGCAAGCCATATTATCCAGCTAAAAATGGCAAGGTCCATAAGGAAATATTGTTTTATGAAGGGGTGTACTTAATCTACAACAATGTTTATGTAGATGTTATGTATCTAAGTAACATCCACACGAATTCCACAACCCTAGGTATCCCAGTAGTACACTGCCCAAAGCATCATACTACCTATGCCTTGGTGCATCTTAATGCTGACTGCTCTTCAAGATGTCCATATGGTGTCAAAAAACAAAAAAAAAATTCCGCTTCCAATCAAATCAACATTAACTGAATTGATTGTTCACGTTCTGTCTTATATATGCCTTTGTAAGGAAGTCTGGGTGCAACAGTACCTCTAGACCCAAATGTCCATAGCTATAGAGTCCCTGGTATTTGGCTCAAGCATTGTCTATAGAATATGAAATTGCTAAAATGGTCTTTTTGGGTTGCCACCATGCATTGGGTTCATAGAAAAGAATGATAAACAAACAACCTGTCTTTAATATAAGGAACTCTACTTTTACTGAAGGATTGAATCAGTGAATTTAATACAAAATGTCTTTGCTTTTTATGCTTTACATTTTATGCAAAAGTTGTCCAAGAGCGAGAGTTTAATAACAGTTTTAACTTTGTATATTGTTCTACAATTTTCCTCTGTTGATGATCATGTCCCTCACAGTACATCACTTACACATGTTTATGGCTATTTTTATTTTAGCTGGGTTTCTTCTATCTACTTTGAACCGAGTATTATAAAAGACAACTGTATTACTTTTCATACCAAAGTAAATTGTAAAAACAGCATTTTACCTAATGTTCTCCAAGAATAGGAAAACAGATAGTAAATTGAAGTTTTATGTCAAATAACGTTATTAGAAAATATTTTGTCCTATCACCAAGACAAGCATTCTCTGAAGAATAATTGTGTTACACGATGTGTGTTTATAGAGATATTCTATTATTAAAATTGCACTATGAATTTCAGTGAAGAAAATGCTAATTACAACTATGTTACAATGCTTTAAAATGAATCTATTGTTAAAACTGGATACAGTTATATACCGAATAGTATGCGGTACTCAAAATAAATTACATTCTGCAACTGGACAGTCAGTTATTACTATGCCAGAATAGTACTGCCTACTTTAAAAGAAATTGGGGTGAATTGGGACACTAAACCACTCTAGACCAACCGACCTTATGGACCGGGGGTCTAATGTCCCAAATCATTCTGTAATAAAGCTTGCATACATATCTTGCTGATGTACTTCTTGTGCCAGGACAGTTATTCACTGAAGTCGGAGGAGTACACCTCAACTTCAGTTTGTATGCCCTGTACCTCCGGCACTTGCGAAGTGAATCTTGGCTTCACTGAAGAACTGCACAGGCGCCTGGAGCACCAGAGATGAGTCCAATGAGACTCATCACTACGTAAATATAAAGGTGTATATATATATATATATATATATATATATATATATACACACACATTTTTGTGATTAAGGAAAAATAGTGCTGATGCAAGATACCAAACTATCAGCTGTGAGCATGAGATCTCACTACCTACCAAAGAACTACCACATGTTATCGTGATAGCTGACTATGTCCCCCACCTCTGCAAAAAACAAACAAAAAAACAAAAAAAAACAAAAACGCATTTCTGCCTGTTATTTCTACATGCTGTGATCCCCCCTCCTCATGTCCTCCAACCTTGGTTGGGCTGTATTATCAACATCACTTCACACAGAGAACTAAATGATCCTGCAGTGTGTCTTTGTTTCTTTATTTTTAGTTGCTATGATTCCTAGGATTTCTCTATCTGCCATGAGCCTGTATGTGTTTTCTTTCTTGTTATATACTACTGTACCATCCATGAAACTGTATCACTGAAATGTCCCCATTGTGGAACTATTTCTATCTATCTATCTATCTATCTATCTATCTATCTATCTATCTATCTATCTATTATGGACACAGATGGTTTTCAAACCATTGGTGATTTAGTGTACAAAATTGACTTGACAGGTTACTTTAAGGCTAAATCACCACATTATGGAAACAGCATTTTTTTTTGTTTGCAGATCCTGCTGTGGTTTTTTGATTAAAAGTTAGGAGCAGCTTGAATGACAAATATAACTGATGCCCTTACACATTTCCCCTTTGTTAATTCCATTCCTGACTTTATTTAAAATAAAAAAGCAGCAAAATCTGAAACAAAAAAAATGCTGCTTTCCTGAAATGTGGGGCCTTAACGTTAGAGTGTTGGGCCAAGGCTATTATCATTCACGTCTATTAACTACAAGTACATTCTGAAATATGATTGCATTCTGAGGCTTGAAAAAGCGCATGTAGAAGCGCGAAACGGCTGTTGCCTTTCTATGCCATTTATGCTGTACTTCCCTCCCTAAGAAAGTTTTTAAAGAAGTTATACCCTAATAAAGGAAGTTCTTTTAAAGAAGAAAAGCCTCTGAGTGGGTGAGTGCCCTTCCTAATATTTTCTTTTCTGAAATATACTACTGTCACAAATTACACTAAAATTTTATTCCTTACATATAAAAAAACAAATGCAGGTAGTAGTAGCATTAACCTCTTATGTACACAGTCAATTATTTGTTTTATAATATGCTTATTTTCTCCTTAATCCCAATCTTGGTGAAAATGTCAAGGCCATGGATGATTCATATTAATATATTATATCAATTCATTATAAAATTACATTCAATGACATTAGCTAGGACAAGCTGCTTTTACTTCCTCTATTTCTGCTCACTTGGAAATTTCTGGTTAGGTTAATAAGAAAATATAATAGATCTGTGATAGAATAGAAATAGTAGGAATGGTGAACATCAATACAGAGTAAATCCATATGGGACATCAATAGCAGTACTAGTGTGAAAAGAACAATATAAAAACATTGAAAATCCCAAAAACAACAAGTGTGCCCTCTTTAAGCAAAGTCAATGGGAGAAATGAATCAAAACTATCACACCACTTTTGTGGTTTAGAATAGTTGTAAATTGGTAATTTGTGTCCATTTCAAGCCGCTTGCGACTAAAATTAGGTGCCTTTTCAGAAAGTGGACATAACTGGGGGAAGATGACCATATTTATTATAATATAATCTGGAAAGTGGTGTAAATGGCATCAAAATCTATAACAGAACTGACACTAGGGCACCAGGAGGATGTTCCTAATTCATAATGAGGCACAGAGTATTGATGCAGTGAAGTAGTCATGTGCCCTTACTGTAGCACAAAGAGATATTGCCAAGGAGCTCAATCTTTGTCTCATTTGACAAATCTGGATGATGAGAGTGATTGGGAGAAGGTGCTGTGTTCAGATGATACAAACATTGAGCTTTTTGGGATTAACTCAACTTGCCGTATTTGGAAGAAGAGAAATGCTGCCTATGAACCAAAGAACACCATCCCCACTGTCAATCGTGGAGGTGGAAACATTATGTTTTGGGGGTGTTTTTCTGCTAAGGGCAGAGGACTACTTCACCGCAACAATGTGAGAATGGATGGAGCCATGTACCGTGAAATCCTGAGTGACAACCTCCTTCCCTCCGTCAGGACATTAAAAGTGGGTCATGGCTGGGTCTTCCAGCAGGACAATGACCCAAAACATACAGTCAAGGCAACAAAGGAGTGGCTCAAAAACCAGCACATTAAGGTCATGGAGCGGCCTAGACAGTCTCCAGACCTTAATCCCAAAGAAAACTGGAGCTGAAGCTCCGAAAAATCTTAATGATTTAGAGACGATCTGCAAAGAGGAGTGAACCAAAATTCCTTCTGACGTGTGTGCAAACCTCATCAACTACAAAAAACATCCAGTTTTGCCACCAAGTATTAAGTCTTGTTTGCCAGAGGGATCAAATACTTATTTCTCTATGCAAAATCCGAATAGATTTATAAAATTAATACATTGTGATTTTCCGGATTTTATTTTTGATATTCTGTCTCTCACTGTTAAAATTAACCTACCCTTAAAATCAGACTGTTCATGTCTTTGTCAGTGGGCAAACTTACAAAATCAGAAAGGGATCAAATAATTATTACCTTCACTGTACATCATTCACATAATGGGAATGATTGTGGATGGAACAATTGTAGCTAGCAATTCACTTCCATTCACTTTGCAGTGGCTTATGTAATACTCGAGTGTAAACAAACACTGATCAATGTGTTTATGATCAATTGGCACCTTGGCATTGTAATAAGGCTTTTAGCTTGAATGATTTAATTAAAGATAAAAGCTCTATGAAATGGCTGCTTACTTTACAAGAGATTTTAATGTCACTCTGTGGAAGAAAAATTCTGAAATTGCTCTGAAACATCAGAATATAATGATTAATAAAATTGCTAGCAAGTTGTGTGCATCAAACTCACAATGAACTTATTTGTAGCAAGCAGGCTTCAGGGATTTTAAGGATACTTAAGCTACTCAAAGCATTTTCTATGGACATGTAATTCACCGCTATTTTTTGTGTTGTGATGAATTCTGTGTAACCCAAGTATAAAGAGATTTGCATCAATTAAGCCTTCGACTACAATATATGAGGGGGAAGATGCTTGACCCGACACCAACCATAGGTGTTATTACTTACACAGTTAAACCTTTATACATTTTAACCAATTTTTTTATTTTTTTTTTGTTTAGAAAAAAACAAAAAGACATGGGTTGCACATCTCAATCTCATACATTGATCCTGTGCATCTCAGAAAAATCTAGAAAACTGAACACAAGGTTCTTAGTCTACATATTGATCAAGGTTCATAAGCCCACTATCCACTTCACGGCAACCTCTATATAGTAGGTGCCTATTTTACTGGGTGCGGCACAGTACAGCAATCACCATCACCGCGACACAGAGTGCACAGGGAGAGTGACCCAGCAACACCCCTGCTGGCAAGCTAAGCCCCACGCTCTGAGCCACATCATCCCACAGCCACTGCGCTCGCTCTCTCTCTCTCTATGTTTAATATTATAATTTAAAAAGTCAATGTAACTAATTAACTATGCTATTAAAACCAACAGACCAAGTAGATACCCATTGGGAAACTATGATATGAAAAGGGGACCAAACTTGTATTGTATAACTTCCTGGATCTAAAGGGGAACTGATTTAGAAAACCTTCAGAGTTGAAGTTCGCTGAGGGCAATGCTGTAAACTAAAGAATCATCCTGACTATCATATATGTTATTGTAACGATCTATGATGTACCTGATTTGTGGAAAGCTTTAATCCTCAAACACGAGTGGCAATGCATTTACCTACTCTGTTGAGCGAAAGGGTAACAATGTTTTGAACTTTTGAGGCTCCATATCTCACCATCCACTACAGCTTCATATGTGAAACCACCATCATTTTATAGACAAACATCTTGGCTATCTCATACATAAATTTGACTTACAACTGTTTACCATATGCTTAGTGAAGTAGATATTAGTTATGCATATATGGAGGTGTCTTATATGCTTTGTAATAATGAGATCACAGACATCCATGCAAACACTGTGGATAACACTGGAATGGTTGCTCGAAAAAAGATGAAGAAGCTTAGCCATAGTACTCTCAAGTACTATCAGTATGAAGGACAACATAGTGCTCCCTCAGAACAAAGATTCAAAGCATATGTTGAGATTAGCAAAGAAATGGTTCAATGATAAAGAAATACAGATACTGGATTGTCCCTCACAGTCCCCAGAACTCATCCCAATTGAACACTTGTGGGTAGAGTTGACGAAAAAACTATATTCGTAACCAAGTGAGTTGAGCAGTATGCACCAACCCTGAAAACGCGTAGAAGAGATCTGGGATCAGATTTTAGTCTTGAATCTGATTGAGAGCATGCCCAAAAGGATTCAGGCAATGTTGAAAACCAAAGGTGGATTTACAAAATAAAAATAAAAAAATTGATTTTTTAGGAGCAAAACAGTAACAATGAAGTTACATGACAAGAATCTGCATAACTAATCATATGCTAAATAGTTCCAAGTCAGATTTATGTATGAGATAGCCAAGATGATTGTCTATAAAATGATGGTAGTCTCACTTGAAAACCTGTAGGCAGGGCCGACGTTGGGGGGGTGGGGGGTGGTTTTGGGGACACTAGGCAATTGCCCAGGGCCCCGACAGTTTAAGAGGCCCCCTGGCTTCAGCACTTCACCAGCATTAACTAAGCCAGGCTATGAATGATGATCCGGACTGTCAGGTTGACAATGAGTCACAGAGGTTGACGGATGGTCACAGAGCACGGGCAGCGGCTATGGAGTAGAGATATAAACTTTATTTACTTTCAGTTTGCAAGTTAACAGCGCAGCTGCCGAGCAAGTTCTGGGGAGGGGCTTCCTAGCTGTAGCTCTTCCTCCAGCCCAGCAGGGGACGCAGGAACAGTCCTGACCTGCATAGTACTTAGCACACAGACAATGTCTCCTGCCTCAGTCTCTCTTCCTGTAATTGAACAACATGAAATAAGCTTTACAGCCAGCAAATACAGGTCAGTCTGCTGCAGGTAGGTGTTGTCAGTAACAGATAAAGGGATTTTCCCCCTAATTCAAGTTATCCCTTATTCATAGATTATACATAGAATAGGGATAACTTGCAGGTCAGTGGGGATCACTGAATGGAGCAATAATTCTAAGCAGCACATTCAGCTTCATTCATTTCAAAGGGAGTGCCAAAGATATCACTGTACTTCAGCTATTGTCAGCACTCCCATTGAAATGAAGGGAGCATACTTCCAACCATAACTCCATTCAGCATTCTCCTGACCAGTGGGGGTCAGATCCCCACTGACCTGCAAGTTATCTCCCTATTCTAGTTATAGGAGATAACGAAAAATCCTTTAGGCTAGAGCCTCACAGGCCCGAAATGCCGCGATTTGCCTGCGGCGGAGATACCGCTGGAAAAATACAGTAACTAAAGTGGTTGGGATTCATGTGAATCCCATGTCAACTCTGCCTTTATAACCGCAGTGCAGACACGCTGTGATTTCCAAAACCAGCGCGGTTTTGGAAATCACAGCATGGCAATTATATCTATGGAAACGCCGGCGGCTTTCCCATAGATATAATTGTAACAGAAAGTCTGCGGAGGAAAACTCCATGAACTTTCTGTTCAAAACTCTGTGGGAAGAATTGTGATGCGTTCCGCCGCTTTTTTTCCTGCAGTGCTTTAGCGCTGCTTATCGTCCTGTGGGACCTTAGCCTTAAATAAATATTGTAATGTAAGGTCCCCTGCACTTAAAGCATCTTAAATGGTACCTGAAGGTAATGGATACTGATGGCCTGTCCACAGGATAGGTCATCAGTATCTTATCAGTGGGTGTCTAACATTGGGACCCTGCACCGATCGGCTGTTTCAGATGCCAGAAGCTAGATATAAGGTATACATGCAGTAGCAACTAGGCTCCTAGTCAAGTGAATGGGAGCAAAGCTGCTGTTCCCAGGAGCCATCAGTATTGTGTATGGACTCGCAACCTGTATACATCTTACGACTCCGTACATTGTAATGGTGACACTGGGGAACTGCAGCTCCCATTCACTTCCATATACAGCTTCAGGCAGCTGATCAGAAAGGGTCATTAGTAAGCATTATCTTTAGGTCCTGGAGAACCACTTTACCAGGTTCCTAAGGCCACATCTGCATTTGTATTCTGTCCGGGGGTGTCCGCATGAGGACCCCCCCCAAAGGGAATACTGAACGCAACTGCAAGCATTGTGCCAGTGAAAGCATACTGAACCCACAAACTATAATGGGGTCCATGTGCTTACCACCAGGTGTCATGCGGACAGGAAAGTAGTTCACAATCTACTTTCCTGTCCCCATGATTTGTGGGGGCAGAGCGTGGCCTGCACATGGACTCCATTATAGTCCATGGGGTCTGTGTGCTTTCACTGCACACTGCTTGCAGTTGCAATTGCTATTCCGTTAGGGGGGGTCCACATGCGGACTCCCGAAACAGAATATTGAACGCAGATGTGAACAAAGGGTAAGGCTAAGGTGCCACATTGCAAAAATGCAGCATTTTTTTGTTGCAGATTTTGTAGCATTTTTATGAGCCAAAGTTAGGAGTGGATTAAACAGAAGGGGAAATCTAAGAGCTTCCTTTATATTTTCCAATCTTTTTCATGCCACTCCTAATTTTGGTTTAAAAAGAAACGCAGCAAATCTGTAACAAAAAAAACGCTGCATTTCTGCAACATGGGGCCTAGAGCTGGCTATTCACATTAGATGATCAGATGAAATGGCTATATTCAGCAGTCAATCAACCATTAAAATATTATTAATGTTCCTTAATGAGTCATAACAAGCAATAGCAGATTTTGCCTAAAAAACAAATGGCTCTGTTGGGAATTGGCCAAAAATATCAGTACTTGGCATGATGAGTTGCTTTTGGCCAGTCATCAGCCAGTCTGCACAGAATCACTATTACTAATTTATGAAAACTGTCATAAAGAAAAATGGTTTTAGTTGTCCATAGCAACCAATTACACCACATAATCCATTTTATAGTGCCTTTTAAAAATGGAAGTTGTGTCGAGATTGGTTGCTATGGGTAACTAAGACTATTATTCCTTATGACACTCGGCTTTTATCATTATCAGACAGTTTAGCTGTAAAAGGTACAAAAGTTAAAGGGATTCTACCACTAAAACACTTTTTTCTAGGCTATTCGTCTCTTACCTGTGGAAGTGCTCTCCGCCACGCCATTCGTTCAAAATACCGGTTTGTACCGGTATGCTAATTAGTTCTCTCGCAGCGATGGGGGCATCCCCATTGCAGCTCGAAAACCGACCGCAGCGCCGCCTCTCTGGTCTTCTGTATCCTCCCCTTGCCTCTTCAGCGTCTGTCAGACGCCTGCGCAGTATGCTCTCTGTTCGGCGAAGATAGCCGAACGTACTGCGCATGCGCAAAAGTGCGGTGCCCGCACTATGGCTGGGACCGCAATTTCGCGCATGCGCAGTACGTTCGGCAATCTTCGCCGAACAGACCGTACTGCGCAGGCGTCCGACAGTATGCTGAAGAAGCAAGGGGAAGACACCGAAGACCAGAGAGGCGGCGCTGCGGTCGGTTTTCGAGCTACAATGGGGACGCCCCCATCGCTGCTCCTGCGATGGGGATGCCCCCATCGCTGCGAGAGAACTAATTAGCATACCGGTACAAACCGGTATTTTGAACGAATGGCGCGGCGGAGAGCACTTCCACAGGTAAGAGACGAATAGCCTTTTTAAAGGCTATTCCGACGTGGTAACTAGAAAAAAAAGTGTTTTAGTGGTAGAATCCCTTTAAAGATGTCCGGTCTCCTCTGAGATGAGTCCTTTGATGCACTCTGGCACACGATCTCTGTGTGCAGTGAAGCTTAGGTCCACATGTGCCCAGAGTGTGAAGCACGTGCAGTGAAGGAGGATATACTGACCTTGGCTTTACTGCATGAAATGTGCAGGTTCCATAGTCCTTCAGTGGACTCATTTTAGCGTAAACCGGGCATCTTCAACCTTTGATTCCTAAGGCCTGGGTCACATCTGTGTTTGGTATTCCATTCAGGTAGTCCACTTGGGGACCCCCGAACGGAAACCTATACACAACTATTAAAAAGTGGTGAGCAATGAAAGCACACGGACCCCATAGACTATAACGGGATCTGTGTGTTTTCTGCGTGGTGTGCGCACAAATCATGAGGAAAGAAAAGTACTTTATAGTGATGATGTGTTTTATATATTTTAAATTTGATTTTTATTGAGAAAGAAATTTTTCATTGTGATGATGTGTTTTAGATTACTACTTGGAATTTAGGGCCCCACTTGTAAACTTGCCCAGGGCCCCACTTTGTCTAAAACTGGCCCTGGCTGTAGGGGATGATGAGATATGGAGCCTGAAAGGCAAAAGTTCCAAACATTGCTACCTTTTTCTCATCAGTGTGCAGCCAGCGAGTATTCTGACACCTGAAACAAATACCTAAGATTGTTAAATATGTTTTTAGTTATGATAATGTAAAAAGCATCAATTATCATCATCAACATTTAGTACTGCTATTACAGGGAGGGATTTTTCATAATGGTAAAATGTGTTTTATTTAACCTTTTTGACATTGTGCAGGAGAACGACTGAGATCCTAGTATTATCTTGTACTGTTCCTCACATCATGCATAACTATACATTTGTTCCTTAGATTTAAATTTAAAATGTGTAAAGACAATAAAAGGCTTGAAAGCGCAGCTATCCACCCTCATTTATAACCTGAATATGTGCTTATATATTCATGTCGCCATCCTCTAGGCTCATTCTTTTCTAATGTTACCCTGCAAGAAGCAGGTAAAATGATTAAAGAGCATTTCTCCAAAAGAGAATGTAAATTCTAATGGAAAACTGCCCTCATGTGTGTCTTGCTTAATATAGACTCTTTTCATTTTTTGTAATATAGGCTATTGTACCCATGGTTATAATGACAAGAGGTTCAAACAAGTCAACAACCATAGGCAGCTATTACTGTGCCTTAAGGGGTTGTCACTTTTGATAACCAGCGTGCTTTCTGCGTTAGAAGGCGACAGAGTTTTCTACCCTTTCTGTCCTTCCTGGTCTCAATTTACATAGCACTGTAGATCAACCTGTAGTACCAACTCCTTTATGCTCACTTCTGCCTGTTCTTATTCATGTATTGTTTAGGCTAAGGCCCCATATTGAATTTTATAGTACCAGCAAAATGAATGAGATTTTGGTGAATCTCATCCACACACTGTGTAAAACAAGAACTGAGAAAAGATATTTTTTTCTAAAATGCAGCATGTAAACTTTATGTGTGGAATTGCAGGCATTTTCCCTATAGATTTCATAAGGGAAGAAAAAAAATACAACAAAAACTTTTGCAATTTGCTATGTGGTGCCTTAACCTAAGGTTGAGGTGTTAAAGAAAAGCGTAGGTTGTTTGTTGCAGATTTTGTTCCTGTTTTTTGAACCAGAGCCAAAAGTGGCTTCAAAAATAATGGTAAAAATAAAGGATGCTTTTATACTTCTCCCTTCTGCTAAATCCACTCCTGGCTTTGGCAAAAAAAAAAAAAATGCAGCAAATCTGCAAAAATAAAACCTGCATGTTTCCACAATGTCAGGCTAAAGTGGTATTCCAATTTTTGTCAAATAAATGTAATTTAGTGCAAAGAAAAGTCATATAATTACTAGTATACTTTTGTAACAGTAATTTGATTTTCAAGATTTTTGCTTTCTGTCATTCAGTGATAACTTTCATTTTATTTACTTACATAAAAATATGTCTATAGTCATATCGCATTTATTTGCACATTGGGGCAAATTCATTACCGGTAGTTTGGTATTTCATACCCCATATTCACAAGACTGATATTTTGACGTTCTATTGTAACAAACCATCACAATAAAAGTCATGTTTTATTTTTGTCCATTTTCACAGATCCCTCCATAAATCGCAATTTTCCACTGTCATTTTCACACACGTTCACCTGAATGTAGGCTTATGGGTATAAGTACATATCGTACATATGTTGGATAATGAAGGCCCTGCTTTTCCTCATTTCTACCCTGCACACTTTTTTTTAAAAAAAAAGTGCCACAAAAGGCAAAAAAAATGTCCGCAGTGGAAAAGCTGTAATTTCCCAAGTAGTTTTGGAAACCGCAGAATGTCAATTATACCTACGGAAATCCTGGCGATTTCCAAATAAGTATAATGGAAGCAGAAAGTCCAAAGAGGAAACTTCTGTGGATTTCCTGTGAAAAGTGCAGCTGAAAAAACTGCGATTCGCTGCCACCACAGTTTTTCAGGCAGCGCTTTTTTGTTGTGACCCGCTATGTGGGGCCGTAGCCTAAATGTTTCTAGCTGTTTTAATACAGGAAATTATAGTCTAAATTGTTATGTGTGTTACAACACAATGTAAAAAAAAAAAAATCAGAGAAAGAAGAAAGTGTATAAGATCTTCAAGAAGACATAACCAAGACTACATGTAATGTGCTCGGTAATGCAAAAAAGCACACTTCTCTGCTTAATGAAGTACATCAGAGACTTTCCGAACTGTTTGAGCTTTGCTTCTCTTCCAACATCAAAGCTTCTTTAAAGTGACCTTATGATGTCTTTATCTTGTACCTGTTTTTTATTATTAGCAGTGGCTACATTAGGCTTGGATACATTTAGGCCTTTTTCACATGATTGTCAAAAACGGCAGGTATCCATTTAACTTTCTAGTGCAGACATCCCCCCTTGGGTAGAGGTCTCTAATGTAAGATACAACGCTACCCCTGTTCCCTTTCTTTTGTTGCAAGCATATTTAATAGTATAGCTTACAATATTAGTGTTGCATTTACCGACTTTATGTCTATTTGTAATATACACATTTCTTATCACATATACTTGTTGACAGTCACTGTTGTATATTTTGTATATCTATGGCTACTTTGTTCACTGTTCTGCAATATTTACTGCAGCCCCTGCTTCATTCAATAAATACCTCTGAAAATACATTTCTATTGCACATTCTGGCAAAACTATCTGAAATGAATTAAGAGGCATGGGCACCTCAATAAATTTGGAGCATTTCACGCCAGACCAGCATATAGGATTCAGTTTTTTGTAAATTCCCCAGATCATTTCAGTTGTTATGGCAGGAGCCTTGTAAAGGCTTTCAGACCTGCCAGTACTATCTTACTACTAAGTCCTGCCTGTGTTAGATCTTAATAATAGCATAGAGATTTTCCTATAGAGTGCTATATTATATTATTGCAGTTAAAGAGAACCTTTCATCACTTGGGGCACATGCGGATTTATATACTGCTAGAAAGCCGACAGTGCGCTGAATTCAGCACACTGTCGGCTTTCACGATCTGTGCCGGTACCATAGCTCTTCACAGTCAGAAGGGCGTTCCTGACAGTCAGGAACGCCCTTCTTCACAGCAGCGCCTATAGCACTGTACTGTGAGAGTGAGGAGGAATGCCCCCTCCCTTCCCTCCTGATAGTACTCGTCCATAGACGAGTACTGGGGGGGGGGCTGTTCCTCACCGTTCTCACAATACAGCGCTGCTGTGAAAAAGGGCGTTCCTGACTGACTGTCAGAAACGCCCTTTCAACAGTGAAGAGCTACGGTACCCGCACCGATAGCTCTTCACCTGGGGCACAGATCATGAATGCCAACAGTGCGCTGAATTCATCGTACTGTCGGCTTTCTAGCGGTATATAAAACTGCATGTGCCCCTAGTGATGAAAGGTCCTCTTTACTGGTATATAAAATACAGTATGTTTATTTCATATTCAGATCCTCTAGAAATGAGGTTCAAATTAAATTAAATAATTTTAACATATATGTGGGTACATAGGGAGTAAAAATTTTTTTTTAAAAAAAAACACCCGGTCCTCATTTTGCAAATATAAACAATGATCCAACATCAACAAATCTAATGGCTGTAAAAAACGAATGTACATGTCTGTTTTTGATGGCTGTTTTGCATCTGTTCTATTTTCCTTTTTGATAGCAGAGTGTCTTTCATTTGGCATCCGTTTTGAATAGACCTTTTAAAAATGGATGAATTTTATTGGTCTGTCTTTTTTAGCCCAACAAACCCACACATACGTTTTTAATGTATGTTAAACAGACATCTATCCATTTAACATATGTTATAAACATCCAATGATTTCTATTGGGTCTGTTTGGCCATCAAATCAAAGACATAAAATAACAGTGGACAGGGAGATGTGAATGGACACATTGAAAATCATGTGTTCTCAAAAAACGACTCTGTGACGGACCTCGCAATCACCTGCCACCGACCGGTTTCCCCTGCCAAGCAAATAAGGCCTTATGGCATAAGGAAGGGTAAAAACGAAAAGTAGTAAATGAAATCTCACCAAATAGGATCACTGATAACGAGGGAATAAAAGATAGGTGAAAACTAAAATAATGTCACTTTCCAGTAACAAAGGCAGTGGTCTGCATAATATACTGTTAGCGTTCCTCTGTAACCTACAGAAATCTGTCCCTATTGGAAAACCGTCATGTTTGCTATGCAAAGTATGTCTTCAGCTGTATCCGCGAGATATATTTTGTTGTGGACGTATGGTTCACTATACACACATACGTATGTGGATTAGTATTTAATGTATTAGCTAATATGATTCTCCCTGAGCAGAACTTTTTATCCTACCGGCGGTGTCATTTATATGTAAGGTTTCAAAAGTATTTCAAATGGAAAAAGATAAATGGGATATTTCTACAGCTGTCCAAATAACTGGATCAGAATTGCCATGGTAACTGCTACCAGGAAACACTTTAGGAGCTGTCCAAGTCAAAGATTTACTATTTGACAAATTCAGTTTCCCTCTATCTGAGATATAAAAATGCACCTGCAATTTTGGATGTAAGATAAGCATTTTCTAAATGAAACATGCAGGAAAATACCAGTAGACCATCTAAGAGAGAGGCGAAGACCGCGGGAAAGCGAACAGAATACTTTAAAGCCAAGATAAAAGGAAAGACCTTTTGTATTTTGTCATATAGTAGAAATTGTCTTGCTATATAAGAATAAGTGGACCCACATCCGAGGTATATATAGCAATGAAGTAGAGGCATAAATAAAACACGCTATTAAATCTGACATTTTTTAGATTAAAACTTCAGCAAAAACTGGACGGCAATGGTAATTCTGTTATTTTCTTATATGTAGGGTGTGCGTTTTGGGAGCAGTTGTCCAAGTATATATAGACTGCTACTAAGGGTCCATTCACATGAAGGAAAATGGTGAGGAATTGGTGTGGAATTTCAGCGCTAAAAAAAAGCCTCCCATTGACTTCAATGGGTTCCTTTTTCTGCTACCAAATTCCTCACCATTTTCCTCCATGTGAATGGACCCTTAGGGAGCCTTCAAATGGAGTTTACGCTCCACTCATTCTGAACGTAAACTCGTTCAGAGTGAGCGGCATAAAAAACAGATCCCATTGATTTCTATGGATGCCGGCATACACACATATCACATTGAAAGCAATAGGTAAAAAAGTCTCCCATTGATTTCAATGGGTAGCACGCATAAGCCAGCACCCCTAGAAGTAAATGGGATCTGTTTTATGCCGCTCACTCTGAACGAGTATATGTTCAGAATGAGCAGAGCGTAAACTCCGTGTGAAGGCTCCCTTAGAGGTGCACCTAGCATTGGTGACCACTGTTCTACTGGCATGAATAGATACACTTAAGAATACCACCGGCTCTTCTGATCAGCGAAAGTGAGATCAAAGCTGAATGTGAATAAACAGGTAACTGAAAATATAATAGTTTCACATGGAACACAATTTGTTTTTTATTTCTCCATTGCCCCCTAAAAATCTAGATAATCTCTGAAAAAATATATTGAAGCAGGTTAAGTTATCCTGTTTAATACTTAATCTGAAAATTTCCTTGAATTATTCGAATTTTCAATACTGGACGGTGATGTTGATGCATCTTTAGACTATTCTTAGCTTATACCACCTAGCAGTTGGCTTATTTTGCACAGATTTTTGCCCTATATTGTTGCATCTTAAGATGTGTCCCTTTCTGACTACATGCGCATCGGGTGAAAAAACAAACACGCGTCAGGTGCAGTCAGTGTGCAGCCTCTGTCCTCTGTCTCCCGTTACCTACACCATTATGGGTATGTTTCTTTTTGAGACTTATAGTTGGCACTGCTAGCACGTATTTGTAACCACTCTTAAGTTTGCTACATGTTACTATATTTTGTGCTGTAGTCTATGTGAGATCTGCTTATCATGGCACTTGCCTATCTTCTGCACACTTTTCTATCATGATGTATGTATTCTTATATGAGATACAGACGCTGATATATACACCTATATACAAAAGTATACTGGTTAGGTGAATTTCACTTGATTAGATAGGGAATCATGATCGAGTTTGCAGGCTGTTTGTTTCACTGACCCTATGGTTATTTTGCACTGTTGCGTCTGTCTTTGGACATATACGATCATGTATGTGTTATTTTTGTGATTGAAATAAAATTTAGTTTTTTTATATGTTGAGTGTTTTGTCTTACCTTTTCTTGGTTTCTAGTTAGCTTACATATTCTGGTAAGCACTAGAGATGAGTGAGTAGTATTCGATCGAATACCTCGCTCCCATAGGAATGCGTCTAAGTAGCCGAACACCAAGGGGTTAAGTGCATTGAATATTCCCTGCGCTTAACCCCTTGGTGTTCGGCCGCTTACACGCATTCCTATGGGAGCGAGGTACTCGATCGAATAGTACTCGCTCATCTCTAGTAAGCACACCTCTATATTAGGGTGTCTATATTTTGCATTTGTGGAATAAGATTTTTATTGAGCCATTTTGTTTGTTCCAGTTTTTTTGTGCTATGCTTCTTTTTCTGCCATTTCTGACTAGTCATAGCCTTTAGAGATAAGTCACACATCCATTTTTGGATATCCCTTGGTGCAAAACCTGCAACACTGTTTATCCACAATCCATAACCTTAGCCTGAAACACATTACAAATGTTGGTATATTGCATGTGTGTCACTTTTTGGCACAAATGAAGCCAGAATTCTGACACACTTACCTTAGTAAGTGTTCCCCATCATATTTACGTTAAAAAAAAAAAAAAAAATGAAAAATGAAAATGCCTATGTGCCGAGGGTTGCAGATTTACAAGACTGTACAACAGTTAGATATATTTTAGGTGTGTGCCTGTGATTCATTACACAGCTTTCAAATATTAGTTTGTAAATGCTTGGATGGGATAACATACGTAGTGGATCTTCTGGAAGAAACATAATATTTATTCCAGCAATCTGCTATTGGAAGGAATGTGTTGCAAACTAATCTAATCATCACACACGAGACTATATCAAAATAGATACTTGTGTGGTACAAAGTAACACCAGTAGATATGTTCAGAGTCTTACATCAAATGTAACACTGCCCTGTGAAGGGGTGAACATTTGGCTTTAGATAACGTAAATCCCTCAAACGATGTCTGTCAAAAATGTATATAGCAAAATATAATGTAAGAAGAACTTTGTGCATCATGACATTTCAAAAAAGAAGCAAAATGCCAAGTACAGATAAATTGGCATGATCTTAGATTCATATGCACTCATAGAAAAAAATATCAAAATCTCAGCAATTACCAGTTTTTTAACATCTTCTTTTCCTTTGATCCTGTTTTGAATTCAGCTGTCATATATTACAGCAATAAATGAGAAATATACAAAGAGCTGTTTTGCATTTGCTCCAAGAATTCACACATATCCTCTCTCCCCTTGTATTTCTGGTTGTAAGAAAGTCTTGCCTCTCTATTTTGTCTGCAATAGGAATGGACCTCCCTGTTAGAGGTGGATTAAGGGTACCAAGAAAGTGTGGGGATTCTTAGCCCAGATTTGTAAAATCTCTTCCTTCCTGATCGGTAATTACAGATTCACACTTTGTACGTTGTGCACATCCATGTACATATTATGGTTCATTACAAACACAGTCACACTTGCCTGAAAATAATAGCAAAGGATGCTGCTGTGATTTTTACTAGAAAAATAATGTAAACCATAAAAGAGCCTGATCGAGACCATTATAAATCAATGGTGTCTGCCAAGCGTCATCTGGATCATGGGATAAATCCAGCTCCCTATCACTCTTACCAGTTTCAGTGTTCTGCTCCTATGTCAGAACAAAAAAGTGGAAATAAAAACATTGATGTGAACCCAGCCTTTATTTTAGCCCCTCTTCTATACTAGGGACTGATGGCCCGGAAAAATGCTGAATCAGTTCCTGTGCTAGAATATAACCAGAATTTTCTATCACTAGCACAGAGAGGTTCTAGTTGTTAGAGTCCGTAGAAGAGAAACACCATAGTGATTATACCATAAGCAAAAGGGTAGCGAGTACATTGTTAGTCTATTATGTGGCACCACTGTACTGTAGCCTGAGCACTTTCACTACATGGACTGTAGACAGAGAATATTTCTGATCTCCACCTTACAACTTAAAGGGGCGCAGGCGCCCAGGCCATTTTTTTTTTTTTTATCAATGTCAGCTTGCGAGCGCCGGAGGAGGACGGGACCGGAGGAAGAAGAGGCATGGAGGAAGAAGACGGCACACCCTGAATGCCCGCCCAGCGTGCACGATCCGTAAGTAGATATTCTTTTTTAGGGTTTTATTTTAAAACTGGGGGGTAGTTTAATATAACTTTTACGGTGCCTGAATAGCCTTTTTAAAGGCTATTCATGCATATGTGGGGCTCTAGCAGCATGATTTTGCTGATAGAGCCCCTTTAACTCCAGCAGGCTCCAAACTTCAGCACTGGGAGTAAAGCTTGGGAAGGGGCAGCATTTACAAACTGTGCCTGATGGGAACAAGTTAACAAGATACTTCTGCTAGATGCCAGAATGCCAGTCATGGAAGCGAGAACCGCAACAGTTGCACAAAAAAGTCAGGGCTACCGGAGACATGTCAGGGTCAGTGCTGTTTTTGAATGTAAGGCCCGGTTCACATCCGCATTCAGTATTCCGTTCGGGGAGTCCATTTGTGGACCCCCTATATGCATTAAAAAGCAGTTACCTAAGAAACCACATGGACCATGTGAAGAACATGATTCGTGTGGACACCGACCGGAAATCACATAGATCCCATTATAGTCCCCAGGCAGACTCCCCGAATGGAATACCGAATGTAGATGTGAACCGGGCCTAAGAGTTTGACAGGCTGTTAGGAACACGTGTCCCCAATTTCTCCTCCGGTTGAGACCTGCACAGCTTGGCCAAAGATAATAAGACAACACAATCAACAAAAGAAAACCTAAGTGCACTGTCAACCATTACATACAGGGCACATCTGCTAGAGCCATACCATTAGGTGATAGGATATGGATACACAAACCAATATATTTGGGGGTGTTCTGCTGAAGTAGGTCATCCAATACCAGAAAGTAAAAGTCAAACAGTTGCTCTCACCGACAAAATAAACATCTTTTGTTAATATGACACAAGTACCAATCAACAGATATACTCGTAAAATGGTGGTGCAGAAGCCATCAAAGGGGCAACATTTAAAAAAAAAACAAAAAAAACATGAGATTAGCTTATACAAGATTCAGCCGAGATTGGTACAAATATAGACCAAATTACAGAAAAACACTCAAATAATTCTTGTCATAAAGGCTTAAAGGGCCCACAGTACCGGTCTTAATAATACATCTGGCCTCATATTCTAATATAATTTATGACAATCTTCTCCTGCAATGGGATGGGGGAGAAACTTGTTGCAAACACTAAAACCATTGAATCACAGTTATGAGGCTCCCAAACATGTTGAATAACACAGGGGAATCCGTACCCACATACAGTGGGTGAATGTTCTTGCCTATGTACAATGTACCACAAGGGCGGAAGATCACCTAGAGAACAAAAGTGGTTTTCCAATGAATAAACTGGTTAACAACACGATCCCTACTGCCTAAATTAAATGCTCAGAGTTCACAATAGTGCAACTTCTACAGGTTATATGTGACCATCATTGCAGAAGGTCTTTCAACTGTAGGTCATTTTTTATAATGTGCCAGATGTATATAACGATTGATCTAATAGTTGGAATATGAGAACTATGCGTAAGCAAAAATGCACATCTTTGTAACTGATCTGACTATTGTGTCTCTTACACTGAGAGCTATTCAGGAACTGTATGAGGTTAGAGGCTTCAGGATACAGTGCTTTGAGAAATGTTCTTTTAATTCCTGAACTTGTTAAAAATGGACAAACTGTCCACATGGAACTTCACATTTACTATGATAAGTATGGAAGCTATCATAGTGTAAGAACAAATTCACTGCTGTCAACTTAAGTAATACGATGGTTCTTATTTCATCACTTTATACCATAACTAGAACACTATGACAATGTTGATCTTTCTGCGTCTTCTGTTCACAGAGACATCTCATTCAGAGATGTCTGTATGAATAGAAGAGGCCAAAAGACCCGCACCGAAACTCAGGAGAGGCGAGTTAGGGCCCTTTCACACGGCGTAAGCGCGCTGCTCATTTAGATACATATACACGTGTCTGAGCGCAGCGATTCAAAACAGAGCCCATTGATTTCAATGGGAAGTGCGCGTATATGCCGATTACGCACGCTTCCCATTGAAATCAATGGGCTCTGTTTTGAAGCGCCGCGCTCGGACACGTGTATACGTGTCTAAATGAGCGGTGCGCTTACGACGTGTGAAGGGGCCCTTACACTGTTTATTACCTTTAGATACCTCTCCAGGGCTCCCATTATTATACCCTGGGGTCTGGAAGTAGAAAGTTAAACAAGAATCTCATCTGTACATGCTATAATTCACATTATTTGAAAATATACATCTTATCTTATTATATATATTTTACCAGTCTATATTTCAGTCAGATAAGTAACTCTGTACGGCGTAAGCGCGCTGCTCAATTAGACATGTATACACATATCCGAGCACGGCGCTTCAAAACAGAGCCCATTGATTTCAATGGGAAGTGCACGTATATGCCGATTACGCGCGCTTCCCATTGAAATCAATGGGCTCGGTTACCAATATACCAAGACTGTAACCTGCAGCATTGACTACTGAAGTGTCTCCAAGTGATGTCATTACTTCTTGCTACTGTTTTTTTACTAGAATCACCTTCTTGTCCCTCAGCAGTCTATGAAGCTGAAATAAGTACTGAGCACATACATACACTAATGAATAGAGAAGGCCAGCCAAGACCTTCAAAACTCTTGTACAGTCATTGTAAATGATTTGGGTTAAACACTTATTTCGAGGCCAGTAAAAATAATACGTTCCAGTTCAGGCATTTTTCATTAGCTCATCATGATTCATTAACCACCATTCATTATTTCCTTATTAATTTGCTCCTGTTCAGACAAACAGATGAAAAACCTTTAACTTTTTGGTCAGATACAAGAGTTACACCTTACCAGATGTCAGCATAAAATACATTGACTAATTTTATGTGCCTTTTATGAGGAGAATCAATTTACCCAATGTATAGAAGGAATGTTTTCTGCAGTGTATGGTGAAATAACAAGAAACAATGGTAAATTCCCCTATTATTCCTGGTTTATAGTTTCATAAATACAGTGAAGCTCTTTGAAACAACCATCCAAAACTGCATTAAAAGGGAGGTGGTCTTCTCAAAGAATATGGCTAGAGTGGAAAACTGAAAATCCATCACAGAAAATGTTGACTGGGTAAGTGGGTGGTCTTCCTAAAAAGATTGTCCCATCACAAGGATCCTATCTATACTGTTAGCTTATGTAAATTGAAGACTTTTCCTAAATATATTGGTTTAGAAATTCTGCTTTGATTACCTGCTATGTGACCTTATTCCTCCCATTATTTACACAGCGTTGCTGTAACCACAGACCTATAGGACAAGTGACGTCACTTATTCAGCGCCAGCAGGACAATCGTTTAGCTAATTGCAGTTTGCTGATAAAGCTGAGTCTGTTATCTCTCCTATGTAAACACAGAGATAACAGAGTCCATTCTGTACAAGCATCTGCAGAAGGATTGTGTGTCCTGTTCAGTAAGAGGGAGGAAGGGGGAGAGAAAAACAGGAAGTGAGAAGAACAGACTGAAGTCAAAGCTGCTTAACTGAGATGGGAAAACCCCTTTAATTCCTCAAGAGGTGTTTTTGGAGAGGTTTTAGTTTATATTCATCAATATGGATTATAGACACTCATATGTGCGAAAAGAAAATGATTAAAATTCTCTTTTTACATGAGCCTTTCATCTGTATATGACATTGTTCTAAGTAGGTTGCCCAACTATCCCATCTACTAAACGTTGAGTCTGAATCCTAGAAAATATCCTCTTACTGTATGTGAGAATCAGATTAGTAGAAACTATATAATACAATGCATTTACAAAGTTGCTCAGTTTATTAATATAGAATAATTCTAGAGGTGGGCAAAACTGCTTTAAAGGGTTGTCTCACAAAGTCATACTCTTTTCTTGTAGAAGTCACCGCCGCTTTAGCTTCTAACATTTAGTTTCCATCGCAGCACTACAGGGAAAGTGTTGTATTACATGAAGACCATTCCAGTGAGTGGTTGTCTATGTAACACGTAAACTCCTCAACATCCCCTGATCGAGATCCATTGTTTGTTTAGCAGTCCTCCACTATAGCTCATGGATAATACAGACATGGGTTAACTGTCCTGAAGCACCTTTTTCTGTTTTCTGTATTGTGCTATTCCCCTTTTTTTCAACTGTAATCTTTATTAAAGATATTTTCATTACAAAATGTAAAAGACAAGAACACAACAATAGGAAGGAAGGGGCAGACACCTACAGCCTTCAAGCAATAGAATGCAAGTAAAACATCAAACCCCAAGGGTTTACCAAAAAGGAAGAAGGAGAAACAAAAAGGAAAAAAAATGGGGAAGGGGAGGACAAAGACAAGACAGATGACAAAGGGAGAAAACAAGAGGAAGGGGGAAAAGGGGGAGACCAGAGTCAAAAGCCCTGTAGGATACAATAAGCATCCCAAGGGGCCCAATTACACTGATAGGCATCAAGAGTATTGTTACGAGTTGCAGTAAGAAACTCAAGGCTTGATACTTCCTTCATCCTGGCCAGCAATTCAGAACCTTTGGGAGATGCTGCACTCATCCAATGTTTAGCTATGAGGGTCTTAGCTGCTGTGCAAAGATATAGACAGTCTGTATGCCCTCCAACCCAGGGACCTAGGGGGGAGACCAAGGAGGTGGCTAGTCCTCTTTTATCCCTTCTGGTAATGTATGAATAAATTGTAATATTGCAGTGTAGGTAAATACTCTGTTGACAAACAGAATATAAAAATTTACCACTGTGAATATTATTACATTCACCCAGGGCATTTAACTTTAACCTTGATCAATTTAGGCCTCATAGACACTGTCATATGAATCTATATGGATCCACAATGCAGTGCCTTTGTGTGCCATTGGTCTATTGAATGCATGTCGTATTACAAATCCTACTATCCCAGAAACATTGTTTTTGGGAGAATAAGGTACCTCATGAAGGCACCATAACCATTCCAGTGCCAATTCCAGCAATAGATTTACTTTCCTCATTGGCATGCATGTAAGGCAGCATTACAGCTTGTTAGGATCCTTTTAAAACTTAGATTGAATAAAGCCAATTTGTACCAGACACCATATATACAGTTCACCAGGACCTATAAAATATCGCATTTACTTGATGACGTTTCCTTAACTATTAGGTTATATACGTAACTTGTCAATTTGTTCATTGTGCTACATTTTTTCTTCAGCAAATCAGATTTTCATTTCTTATAGTTATATCAATGAATGAATGAATGCTTCCTCACATTACTAGCAATTTATCCGCAACCGCATTGCTTCCTCCAGTAAGAAGAAAATTTTAGTATTTTGCTGAATTCATTAAGTATTTTATAGGCCTGTTATATTTCAAAGAACTCTCCTGCTCTTGATTCTTCTATTATTTTTTCAAGTGCACTTCTAAATTAATTTTCTACACTCCTCTTCTCTGGAATGCTTTTAACAGCCTATTAGACCTTTCTTGTGTTTTTCTGTCCCTACGCGATCAATGTTCATTAGACTTTCCCCAACTTTTCTAGTACCAGGTATCTCTTACTTCCATTTTTACTTGCATTCTTTGACTCTCGTCTTATTAACCCTTTAAACTTACAGCCTAAAACCACTGTAGGCCCAACGTTGCAAAAACGCTGCGATTTACATTCCCTGCAAAATTAATGGGATTCTGGTTAATCCCATCCAGACATTGCAAAATAAAATCTGAAGTGAGCATTATTGTAAACCACAGCATGTCAATTATAGCTATAGAAACGCTGAGGTTGTCTGTATAGGTATAATAGAAGCTGAAAGTCCATAGAATAGAACGCAAAAAACGATGCAGAATAAAATGTGATGTGATTCCACAGCGGCCTTTTCTGCAGCACTTATTGGCTGTGGTTCGCTATGTGATGTCTTAGACATGCCCATCATAGCCAAAAACAGCTAAAAAATGATGATTTAAATGGGGCGCCACACAAGGTGGGGATAACCTTGGTGGATAGAGTGGAGGTATCTGCTCGTCAGGAGCCATTTTAGTAGCAATGGAGACATGGTCGATAGAGCATCGTGTGTGCATGTACAACACCTTTATTGAAACTGGCTGTTCTGTCATTCAAACACAGAGATGTTTCTGGAATCATTTCAACGTCCGTAACGTTCGGTCACCTCCTTGTGCACTTCCGGGTCTCAAAGAACCTGTTAGTTGAAAGTTATTCACCCACTTCATTATCGTGTCAAACTTTGGAACACGACCATGATGGCCAACGTTGAAATGATTCCAGAAAACGTCTTTGTGTTTGAATGACAGAACAGCCTGTTTCAATACAGGTGTTGTACACGAATAGACGATGCTCTATCAACCACGTCTCCATTGCTACTAAAATGGCGGTTCCTGACAAGCAGATACCCCCACTCTTATTATTATTTTATTATTTATTATGCTTACTTATATAGTGCCATCATATTCTGCAGCGCTTTACAGATATTGTCAGTCACTGTCCCATATAGGGCTCACAATCTACATTCCCTATCAGTATGTCTTTGGTGTGTGGGAGGAAACCGGAGTACCCGGAGGAAACCCACGCAAACACGGGGAGAACATACAAACTCCTTGCAGAAGTTGTCCTTGGCAGGATTTGAACCCAGGACTCAAGCGCTGCAAGGCTGCAGTGCTAACCACTGAGCCACCGTAATGCCCACCAAGGTTATCCCCACCTTGTGTGGCGCCCCGTTCAAATCATCCATACCTCCCTGCCTAAGCCTGTACTATGTGTATCTCCATGGTGCAGATATTGCAGTCTGATGTTGTTCTATTTGTCATCTATTTTCTTATTAATGTACAGTTGGTAAGTCAGTGTTTGTTGCCTGTATCCACAATGACACGCATACTCGCAAATATATTGCAAAAAAATTTTTTTAAAAAAAATTTGATGCAGATTTTGTTGCAGTTTTTTGAGCCAAAGCCAAGAATGGCTACAAATGGAATCGGAAATATATAGAAAGCTCTTATGCTTCTCTCTTCTGCTCAATCTAGTTCTGGCTTTGGCTGAAAAAACCACAACAAAATCTGCATAAAAAAAGCTGAGTTTCTACAACGTGAGGTCTTAGCCTAAGGCCCCACAGGCTGGAACCGCAGCGCTAAAGTGTGTGGCAACAACTGCAGCATGAACGCATTGCGGTTCTTCCCACAGCTCTTTGAATAGAAAGTTGACTGAGTTTTCCTCTGCGGACTTTCTGTTGCAATTATATCTATGGGAAAGCTGCTGGCGTTTCCGTAGATATAATTGACATGATGCGATTTTCAAAAGTGCGGCGATTTTGGAAATCGCAGCGTGTCTGCGCTGCGATTTTTTCCGCAAAGTGGGCATGGGATTCGCATGAATCCCATTCTCTTTGCAAGTACTATAAAACACCTCAATATTTTCTGCGGCGTTTCCGCTGCATTTTGTCTGTGGGGCACCCGCCTAGAGGTTGCTGGGTGCAAGTCCACTAGGGTCCAGCATAGAACCCAAATCCACTTAAACAAAAGAAATAACAGCACTCCAAATTGGTGAAAAAAAAAAACAGTTATTGTGGGTTTATTCCTTGTGCCGTTTCAGTCCTAACAATAATGGACCTTTCTCAAGCAATGCCATAGTGTTAAGTGCAAACTTGTATAGCTCAGTGCATATTCAATACAAATTAATCAATCAATACATCCCAATAAAGTGCATACAATATAAAGTGCATAAATGTGAAAAGTGCATATAATAGTGCAATATCATTTCACCAACATCAGTAGATCATATAAATATGGAGTATTAAAACAGATTCATAACAGTCCACTTAATGCATCATATTTGTACATAGTGTAAACATAATTCTAAGCGCATTGTGGCCAATAAACCAGCAGTAGAAACAGATTAAACACTCACCCCATGTAAAACAAACGTCATTATTCATGCTGTTTTGTATACACCAACACATGCTGGACATGACACACCTCATTAGTGAGACCCATAATGCAATACACAGACCAGGCATGCTCAGTTGCAATGGAGAGGAAAGTATTGGCACAAATTTGCCAGTCTGATGACATCATCACACACTGTGTTGAATGAGTGTATATTGGCAAGTACTGCCAGTCCCCTAGTACTTAGTATTAATAGAATGAATATATAGCTGAGCTAAACAGAGTCAAGCCCCACACAGAGCTATTTTTTTCTCTCTCTCTCTCTCTCTCTCTCTCTACATATATCTTAAGAAAGAAAAATAGGCAAAACACAAAGGAGGGGTATATGCATGGAATACATAGCTGAGCATAAAAAATGAAATAGCTAAAAAAAAAAGTAAATAAAAACTTATATAACAATAAATCAAATAAATAACATAACATCTAGGTCATTTCAACATTGGGGATCAACCTGATCACGATCAGCGCACCCATTGTAATAAGCCCATATAATTTGATTATTTAACCCTTTCCCGACATCCGCTGTACTAGTACGGCGCATGCCGGGTGTGTAACTATGGCGACTGCCTGGGAGCCGCCGGGTGTCTACTGCTTTACGCACCGGACCGATCGGAGGCTTTAACTCTTCTGGCACCTTGGTCAAAGCTGACCAAGGCACCATTTTCCTGGTGATCGCCGGCACCCAGAGTAAGCTTCGGGGCCGATGTCACGTTATTGTGACAGCCAGGATTTGTCATTACATTGCTTCTATTGCAGGCTATGCTAAATAGCCTGAAATAGAAGTGGCGGTATATTGCAATGCACTGCAATGCATTTGCATTGTAATGCATTAGCATTACTGAATAGACCCCCTGGGGTTCAAGACCCCTAGGGAGTCTAATAAATGCAAAAAATAAAAATAAATTTAATAGTAAAAAAAATATTTTTTTAAAAAAAGTATTAAAAATTCAAATCACCCCCCTTTCCCTAGAACACATATAAAAGTAGTTAAATACAGTGAAACACATACATGTTAGGTATCTCCATGTCCGAAATTGCCCGCTCTACAAATCTATAAAAATATTTTTCCTGTACAATAAACGTTGTAGCGGGAAAAATAGTCAGAAGTGCCAAACCGCCGTTTTTTCACTGTTTTGATTCTGATAAAAATTTGAATAAAAAGTGATCAAAGCAATAGCATTTCCCGAAAATGATAGAACTAAAAAGTACACCGGCCCCTATGCATCCCTGTACACGACGTATAAAAAAGTTAAAATGTAAATAAAACCATATAAATTTGGTATCTCCGGAATTGTACCGAAACACAGAATAAAGGGGACATGTCATTCTGGCTGCACAGTGAACGCCGTAAAACCGAAGCCCGTAAGAAAGTCGCAGAAATGCATTTTTTTGTCAAATCCACTCCATTCTGAATTTTTTCCAGCTTCCCAGTACATTATACAGAAAAATTAATGGTGGCATCATGAAGAAAAATTTGTCGCACAAAGATTAATATCTCATATGGCTCTGGGAGCTGAGAAATAAAAAAGTTATGAGGTTTAGAAGGAGGGGAGTCAAAAACGAAAAGTGAAAATCAAAAAATGCCTTTGGCGGGAAGGGGTTAAAAAAAATGTGTTCTAACTTCAACTAAACATGGTGTCTTTCTCACACCCTGTATAGGGCATGAGACCGGCACCAGGATGGAACAACAGAAGAGGTCAATAAAATCAGGAGTGTAACTACTGGGGTAGCTGTGGTAGCGGCTGCCACAGGGTCCTGGCATTAGGGGACCCAGCTGCAGCCACTGCTGATGCGTTTTTTTCTTTTGTTTTTAACAGGCAGTTACCTCCTGGAATAACGGCCCTATTTACTTACCAATTCTGGCTCCTGATCAGGGCTGCCAGCACTTACCTTTCTGTGGAGGCGGCTATGAACAGGAGCTGGGATCTTTAAGTAATGCCGTGGGCCCACAAACCCCTCAAATGTCACTATCATTATACTCGGGAGGACCCTCCCACAACTGTAACAGTGTTTTTTATATTTGTATCCTCCCCTCGGTCTCTGATTTTTATAGTCTGGGGTCTGAGTCCTCAGAGTATAATAATTGTTCATGGGTGGTCCACAATGGGGCATAATACTGTGTGCAGGGGCATAATACTGTGTGCAGGGGCCACTATGGGGCATAATACTGTGTGTAGGGGCCACTATGGGGAATAATACTGTGTTCAGGGGCCACTAAGGGGCATAATACTGTGTGCAGGGCCACTATGGGACATAATAGTGTGTGCAGGGGCCACTATGGGGCATAATACTGTGTGTAGGGGCCACTATGGGGCATAATACTGTGTGTAGGGGCCACTATGGGGCATAATACTATGTGTAGGGGCCACTATGGGGCATAATACTGTACTTTAAGCAAGGGCCACTATAGAGCATAATACTTTGTGCAGGGGCCACTATGCGGCATAATAATGTGTGAAGTGGCTACTATGGGGCATAATGGTGTGCGCAGGGGCCACTATGGGCTTAATACTGTGTGCAGGGGCCACTATGCGGCATAATACTCTGTGCCACAATGTGGAGGGGGGAGGGGGCGGTTGGTTGGGGTCTTTGAGTGGGAGGGGCGGTTGAAGGGTGGGCCCGTGGGCTCATGTCAAATGTTCGCCTTGGGGCCCCACCATTCCTAGTTACGCCACAATAATATAGTATAGAAATATATGGCAAAAAAAATACAACCAAAAAAAAAAAGAATTTTCAAATAAAATAATGAAAAAAAAAAGAAAGAAGCAAAAAAAAAAAAGGAAAATAAACCCCTCTGGTATCCTCTTTTAATAAACAGATATTTCAATAATACCCCTAATAATCAACATAATGGGGGTCATGTCCACACATGTTAAATTACGACAGCAAATGGCAGTTGAGAATTTTAATGATAAAAAACAAATATAACATAAAAATATAAAATTTTCAATTTTATTAAAGAAAAAATTATTTGTGAGTCTTTTCAATCCATCCCGCTATATAAATTCAGACCCAATATATATGCGCTACAAGCTTAAATGGTGGGTTTATTGTATAATATACATTATCCAATACTCATGACTTGTTTTCTCTGTGTTCCTTGCCAACATCTTTATAATATTGCTGAATTTAACATTTAAGCAGTGCCAGCAAAACAGAACATTGGCATTATGAATTCTGTAACAATTCTTTCTAATCTTTGTAGAAAAAGCATGACAATAAAACCATAGCTGAAATCATGGAAAATAAAAGATTTAATTTTTATCTTTCAGAATCTCTCAAAAGAAACAAACTTTGAAGGCATGGCTAATGTGCGACTCTGGGGTATTTTATGGCTCATAGCATGAGGGATTTTCGCATTTCACTTTGGTACTCTGAGAGGACTTCCTTCCTAAGGGATCGGATTGTTTTTGTCATTTGAATTTTTATGGTGCGATTCCTCAAAATGTTTGAAAATGAAGCATAAAACATGTCCTGGTTTTAACAACCTCCTGAAAGCAAAGGGATTATGATGAAGGTCTGTTCGGTGAATTATAACCCCACTCTTCAGCCAGTGGACTTTGGCATATAACAGCTGTGATTTATAAAGATGATATGTCACAGAAATTAATTTTTCAATGCTTTAAAAAGAAGATGCCATAGGCTATGGCAACAATTCATTTCTCCTGACGCAAAAATGTTATTATATTTTCCAAAAATGCAGATGAGCACAAAATTGCTTTTGTGAAGATTCCTGCTGTATGTATTCAACTGTTGATATTATTTTGCAAATGTCGTCTAACGGAGATGGTAAATGAAATGTTACTGTTTAAACTGGGATTAAAGGGCTTTAATGTTTTTTTTCTGTAGACCTAGGGTGCAGATAAACTGCGTGCTTTGTGAACAAACGTAGTAAATCCAAATAAATGTTTGCTAGTGGTGAGAGATCCAAATAGAATCTCTCCATATGCTCCGGAATCCACAGAGACTCATTATAATCCCCGGACCTTTGGAGTGCAATGTTTTTCAGTCCAGACAACACATTCCACTGTTTGCCTTTATCTCTGTGCTACATAATATACACTTGTTTGTCCTCTGACCTACTATATACAAGAACCTTTCTCTCTCCTATCTTATCATCCATGCCAGGTGAAATTATCATTTCAAGAGGGTTACAAGAACATGATTAATGGGAATAACATCTCCCTCAGTTGTAAGGCTCACAGTAACAAAACACGGATGCTAGGTAAAATAATATATAAAACCTCAAACTACAAACTTTGCCAGAAACACAGCAAAGGTCACTCTCTTGACCTGTACTTTTATATTATTGATGAGCAAGTCAGTGTGCCATGCATTAAACTGCATTTAACTAGAAGATATGAGGTACCCTATGTTTACACAGATGACTTTCTTGAGAGCAATACATTTTCTAAAAGCATAGCTTTCATCTTAGTAATGTCCTTTCACGAGGCAAAGTGCATTCACCTTGGTTGCCAAGATACTACCTTGATTTCGCAATGTAAAGTTCACACAGCTCTTGCAGGCTCATATTAGGAAGATGCCGAAGTGGAAAGAGGAATAATAAAATTTAATGTCAATTCATACTTGGGACCTGATTGCCAACCTCACAAAGTAAAGCTTGAGAAAAACTCATTTGGGACTCAATTATTTCTTGTAGAAGTTATGTGAAAAATATCACTCAACAGCAATCATGTACAACCAAAAGGAAAAGTGTGTCTTACTGTACATGGACCATGGAGCAATTATCATTAAGATTTCTTTCCCAATATGACATCTGAACAGACTTTTGGCACCACAATTGTGTGTAACAGTGATTGGCAGATATGGATGAGAGAAACTGCAACCGGTTTTCTATTAAGGTATCTGAGGTTTAAAATGTTGCATGGATAGTTTTCACATAAAACATCAGCTATTCAGATGTGCTAGTCTGGTTTTATCTATAGGGAACGTGAGGGCAGGAGGCTTTCAAACAAAAATGTGAGATGGGCGAAATTAGAATAAACGTAAAAAAGGGATTCTTAACATTTCTCTCTCCATGTTTCTGACTCATTCTATACTAAAGCCTCATTGATGCGTCCACTTGTTTTTGGGTCTTGTGGTGTCCGTGGTGAATTCGTTTTCCACATCCATGTGCTGTCTGTGATTTTCTCAAATCCATAGAGGTTAATGGAGCTCCATGATAGATCATGTCTGTACCTTTTTCCCACTTACCATCGGTCCATGTAAAATGAATGGATGTCTGTATGCGCCCTATAAAATTAATAGCTGTGCGTACAGTTCATGATTTACACAAACCTGCATAATGCAGACATGTGAATAAGCCCCTTCTGTGTAACAAATGTCATGATACATGGATGCACTTTTTCAGGTGTAAAATGTTCTCTTTGTGGCTTCCAGTCCTTTCCTGCCGCTATGTTCATGGGTTACGTGCTTGCATTGACCCCCAGTCTTTTAAAGGATGCACTAAGCAACTGACCCCAGGGAAAGATTAAGGAGGTTGTTCATGATAAATAGAAAATTAATCCCTAAACTAACCACCCCCGCTAATTTCTAACTGACTTAAAAAAATAAAACAAAAATCTACATTTACATATATACCTGAGATGGTCATGTTACCGCCCCAGGCACATTTTAAGATAATCTGGTGATCTTCTGTTTCCAGGAATGAAGCATCACCAATAGTTCACCCACACCCCCCGTACCCCCCCCCCATCATACTTACATATCTTCAGTCTTCTGGCAAGAAGTGTTACTTCTTCCACTTCTGCTGGCGCCTGACAATAGAGCTTTATTGTACAGTCACCTGCAGAAGTGAAGAGTGCATACCACGCATGCTCAAGAGGTCCACAGAAGAAGATGTCGGCATGACTGAAGAAACTGATCTCCAGGACACAGAAGACAGGTAAGTATGATTGGGAGGGGGATTGGGGCTGAGTGAAATAGGTAGGTAGATAAATAGGAGTAGTAGTCCGCACCACACTAGCTATGGAAATAGAGGGGTTGTGAAAGAGGGAGTGAGAGGGGGATCATGGAAGTTGTAGGCTAGGACAGCAGGAAACTAGGGAAGCATGTAAACAAATGAAGAGATGCCGGGAACTCCCAAAGAAAGCCAAAGATCACTCAAAACACTATTAAAGATATTTTGGTGTAATTATTAACCAATTAATAGCACTAAAATTCCTTTCTTTAAAAAAAGAAGGGTTTTTTTTTTGCCTGGAAATCCCCTTTAATTGTATTAGGCTTTTAAAGGATATTCCCCATCTCACTGCACCAGACATATAAGGTCATTTTGGTTCCCGAGTCTGCAAAGATGTCCCTGTTTCATTTAGTATCGACCTGGCTTGTGTTCTTCACTTTAATCTTCTGTATGCTGCTGCTCTGACCTCTGCTTATTTTCCAAACCCTACAAGCCTCGACCCTTGCTCTCACGTTTAATGATTCCTATTTTCTGCTTCTGTAATGCATATGGGGAATGCCTGCCTGTCTACGAGACTACTATGAGGTGGAGACATGGGTATTCCTTGTGAATAAATCCATAAATTCTTCTGGGCAAAGGTGATGATGAACACACAGATCTAGCCCTAGTTAGTGACCTTGTAGGTGCGCATCCCCAATTGGCCATTGTTACAGGAAATTACAAATAAATACAAAATGAAAATTCAGTGAACTAAACAATTGGCATCCACAATAATGTATTACTCTTCCTTGTGAAAAGCAAGCAGTAGGATCACCTGCTGAGGCCGTCCTAGTCTTATTAGCTGGCATTGTTGGTTTAATTGTCTGTGTGGTCCATTTTGGGTGATATCTGTTGGTCCAGGCATGTGCAGAAAGCATGTTTCGTCACAACATTTAGGGATATGAGCTCCTCTGCGGACAAGGGTAATTGATGATTGCATGGCAATAGACATATGAAGTTTAGAAGGACCAGGAAACTGCCTAAACAATATGTTTACAACAGCAGATCTAATAGGATGACCGCAACTGGGTAATAAGACAGGAATATACTGTATCTCACAGTGTAGAAAGCTACAGAGCTTTGGCTTTAAACAATAGTGCTGCTCACATAATCCAACAAAACAACAAATACATGGATTTGTCTTTCTATTTCCCATAAATGTAAAGTCTGTAAAGTCAATGTAAAAAAGGCAAGCTGTCAATCTTATAGCATAAGAAAGCCAAAATTGACTGTTGTCTTGCATTCTTATATGAGTTTCAAAGGCATTATTTAGAGGAATTTGCATATTTTGTATTTGGTTGGTTGCAAAGTTTCCTTTGCAGGCAACCAAAAGAAAATTATAATTGTACATACTCTTACTGGAACAGAAGAGTGCTCATTTTAGCTGATGTGAGCGACAATAACTAAATGTTGATTTTTTCACCAAGAAAAAAGTGTATTTGATTTGTGTTGTTGTTGTGATCAGTAGACCATTACTATTCATCTAACTTTACATTTGTCTCTGATAGAAGTTAGTTCAAAGTGAATTGGATAAAAGAATGCAATTTAATTGAAATGCTGCCAACACTATATTTATGTGATTTGCTAATTTATCATTTTATTTAGAAGAATACACAACAACATGGACATTCATTATAAAATTAATAGCTAACCATAGAGTGGACCAAAGAAAGTGTATTGGTAAATATCAATTCATTTTTATATTGTGCAAACTTCTGTTCTACCTGATCTCTAAATTCCCTACCAAGACCACCATATTGAACAGTGGGTTCCACACAAATAGGCACGTAGTATTAAAAGAAACCTAATCCTGTCCTCAAATTCTTATTTGGATGCATATCAAAAGTCCCATAACATTACACACATGCAGCTGTGAATTGCTTTTCTTCTCTCATCTATTATCATGCAGAATTTATGATTTCATAAAATACTAAAATCCCAGCATACTGTTTTATGCATTTTGATGCATAAAGTGTAATAATCCAATAAACCAAGATATCATAAATGTTCCCTACCAAGCGGACTACATGCACAGTGGACTTCACATTCATCACCCGACTCCAAACTATGCAAGACACAAGAATACACCTTCTTGGTGACATAGCAGTTTTGTGAATATTATGCCTCCTTGTACACTATAGACCTGAATAACTCTAATACTTGTAGTGCAGAGTTCCATACTTTAGAGCTATATACTTGAATCTGGCCTTCCTAAGTTAGATGAAGCGGACCCGTCAGCCCTAGAATCCTCAATAGGATCTAGAAAGGGCCATTAAGGACGCAACTAGAGGAAAAGCCCTGTGCCCAGATGGTCTCCCACTCCTCTACTATGCAAGGCTGAGGGGGCATTCACACGGAGTAATGCGGCGCTGATTCTTGCACGATAACTCGCGTAAGAATCAGTGCTGATAAAAAAACTCCCATTGACTTCAATGGGTTTAGTTTAACGCGCGTAACACATTGAAATCAATGGAAGGCTTTTTAACCCATTGATTTCAATGTGTTACGCGCGTTAAATGAAACCCATTGAAGTCAATGGGAGTTTTTTTTATCAGCACTGATTCTTACGCGAGTTATCGTGCAAGAATCAGCGCTACGTTACTCCGTGTGAATGCCCCCTCAAAGATGATCTAGTTACTGCAGGCACTTAATTCCTTAGCTTCACACTCTGAGTGCTGCAGGGATCTTGTCAGATCCGTCTGACGGTAGGTTCACACCTGCGTTCTGGTCTCCATTCTGTGGTTTCCGTCTTCTGCATGCAAGAAGACGGAAACCACAGACCGGGTCCAGCCATGAGCGGCGGTGAGCGTTTTATGCTCTCCGCCACGAAACCGTTTTTCTAAAATCCGGACACAGAGTACTGCATGTCCGACTCTGTGTCTGGATTAAAAAACCTGGTTTTGCGACGGAGAGCATAAAACGCTCACTGCCGCTCATGGCCGGACAACTTTCTCACCCATTCAAATGAATGGGTGAGAAAGAGTCCTGCAGGTTTCCATCTCCTGCCTCCTGCTTTACTTCCTGCAGCGCTTTGAACAGAAAGTTCACAAGTTTTTCTGTTACAATTATATCTATGGGAAAGCCGCCAGCCTTTCCGTAGATATACCGTATTTTTCGGACTATAAGACGCACTTTTTTTCCTCCCAATATGGGAGGAAAATGTGTGTGCGTCTTATAGTCCGAATGCAGCGTGTGCAGCGTCTGTGTCCTGTCTATGAGAATCAAAAGGAGAGCAGCACGGTGCCTGCCTGCTCTGCCCCTCCTTCCCTGTCTGTGTCGCGTCTTTGCAGGAGCGAGATATGAGAGGCAGGGAAGTAAGGGCGGGCCAGACAGGTGAAGGAAGCGTGGTTTCAAGCTTGCCGAGAAAACCACGCCTCCTTCTCCTGTCTGGCCCGCCCCTCCTTCACTGCCTCTCAGATCTGGCTCTGGCAATGAAGCCACACAGACAGGGAAGGAGGGGCGGGCCAAACGGGAGGAGGAGGCGTGGTTTTCTCGGCAAGCTTGAAACCACGCCTCCTTCACCCGTCTGGCCCGCCCCTACTTCCCTGTCTGTGTGGCTTCATTGCCGGAGCAAGATGTGAGAGGCAGTGAAGGAGGGACGAGCCAGACAGGTGAAAGAGGCATGTTTTCAAGTTTGCTTAGAAAACCACACCTCCTTCACCCGTCTGGCCCGCCCCTTTTTCTCTTCTTGCATAGCTTCACTGCAGGGTGTCTCTTTCCATCCATGGATGAGATAGATTAGATATAGATAGATAGATAGACAGAAAGACAGACAGACAGACAGATAGACGGATAGATAGATAGATAGATAGATAGAGATATATGTTCAAATCACCCCCATATCCCTAGAATACATATAAAACAAAAACATTACTGTGAAACACATACACATTTGGTATCCCTGTGTCCGAAAGCCCCCGGTTCTATTTACATTGGTGAAATATTATATTATTAGGTTATTAAATATTTCACCAATTTTTTTTCCTTAAAAAAATTTTTTTTCCCTATTTTCCTCCTCTAAAACCTTAGTGCGTCTTATAGTCCGAAAAATACGGTAATTGACATGCTGCGATTTCTTAAACCGTGCCGGTTTTGGAAATCGCAGCGTCTACGCCCTGCGGTTTGAAACACAAAGTGGGCATGGGATTTGTAAGAATCACATCCACTTTGCAGATATTTTAAAAGGCTGTGATTTTTACCGCACTGTTTTCGCCGCGGGCAAATCGCGGCGTTTCTGGCCTGTGGGGCCCCAGACTAAAGGTGACTTAACCCTTTAGTGACCAGCCTGTTTTAGGCCTTAATGACCAAACCAATTTTTGTTTTTTTGTTTTTCCGTAATCATATACTATAAGATATTAACTAGAACATATAACTTCTTTTTATATTTTCCATCAGTGTAACCGAAGACTTAATTTTTTGCAGGACAAATTGTGTTTAATGACCCTATTTTGGCATAGCTATATCTTACTGATTAACTTTTATTAGCTCTTTCTTGGAAGAAATAGAAAGAAAAAACAGCATTTTTGCCATTGCCTTTTGATGCTATAAATTTTGCACCATTCATAGCGTGGGTTAAATAACTAGAATTTTATTCACTGAGTCAATACGATTACATTTATTCCAAATTTGGATTTTTTAAAATTTCACTACTTTAGTAAAGTAAAAACCCATTTTGTAATAAAAAAATTTTTTTTAGGGCCCGTGCACACGGAATTAACGCGAGCACATTTTAGCATAATACACGTGTACAGAATACAGGTGTAAAAATAACACTCCCATTGACTTCAATTAAATTTTTTACACGTGTATAAAATTCGTCAAAATACGCGGCAAAAAACGTGATGCGTATTTTGACGTTTGTTTTACATGTGTAAAAAATTTCACTGAAGTCAATGGAAGCTTTATTTTTACACCTGTATTCTATACACATGTATTATGCTAAAATGTGCTCACGTTAACTCAATGTGCATGGGCCCTTACATTGCCACTTTCCAAGAACTATAACTTAATCAATTTTTTTGTCCATAGAATTATGTGAGGACTTATTTTTTTGCAGCAAGTTCTGTAGTTTTTAGCTTTTACAAATGCCATTTTGGGGAACATAAAACGTTTTTATTGCCTTTTATAATAGTTTTTCTGTGGTTGACAGACAAATAAAAATAAATTTTCATGTTTTTTTGTTTTTTTTTTACACTGTTCACCTTGTCAGGAAAATAGTATACAGTTGAATTGCTCAGGTCATTTCAGACACTGCAATACTCAATATTTATGTTTTTGGTTTTTAATTATTTATAAAAAAAAGTTTGGGGTAAGGGATTAGGGAGCGTTCACACTACCGTCAGTGTCCAACAGGTAGTGTCCGCTCCTAGTATCCGTTCAAAATCTTGCACGGACATTAGGAGCGGACACTAGCTGTGTCCGTGACACTTGTCATTCATTTAAATGGCGTTCGGGTGCGTTCTTTTGCACTCTGTGCCTGTCCTTCACTGTCCGCTTGTAAAGATGTCCGACTTTTCAAGTGGACAGAAAAACCCGGACACTGACAGTAGTGTGAACGCCCCCTAAAAGCATTATTATGATTTTACTTTTCTTTATGTATTATGCTAATTCTGGCCATGCATATGCCTTAGGTCCAATAGGATTATACAGAGCCATCTATGGGGGCCTTCACCAGGCCGCTGGATGCCATGTAAAGGCATTATGCTTAGATAATGGATCCTCCACCTTTCGTTTTCGATGCTGCAGTTGCTACAGTATACAGTTTTGAGTACACCATTGGGCACCCACTCCAGACAGTACAGGAGACCTTGCACTATAATGGAATAAGGCCCATTAGTGTAGGAAGTCTATTGAGGCATTTTTGGACACTTTTGAGGAAACTTTTATTTTTTTTGCATAAATTCTGGGCTATTTTTTGTAATTTTTGTTTTGTAGCCTGCATGTATTCCAGTACATAGTGATCTCCTAAATGCTAATTTAAGCTGATTTAAGGCTGAGGCCCCACGTTGTGGAAACGCAGCTTTTTTGTTGCAGATTTTGTTGCGTTTTTTTTTTAGTCAAAGCCAAGAATGGCTACAAAAGGAATGGGTACTCTATAAAAAGTTATTATACTTCTCTCTTCCACTCAATCCACTCCTGACTGGCTCAAAAAAATGCAACAAAATCTGCAACAAAAATAGCTGCATTTCTGCAAATTTGGGGCCTCAGCCTAAAGTATTCCCATGAACATAACTATTTTTAAATTTGTAGATAATAAAAGTTAAATATTTTTGCAAATATAACTAATTAAACATTTTGCAGAGTTTTAAAGATTTTCCCTAAATATCTTGTGGTCACAGTCTTGCTGTCTTGATTGGTTGCCATTGGTTACGAACATGAATGCAGGAACTTTCTAAGGTCAGAAAATCCGCTATGATTTCCTTATTGTGGCCGGGATATCTTCTCATACCTGTAGTGTCCCTGCCTGATGACCTTACTACAATAAGAAAATCATAGTTGGGTTCCTGACAAGTCTCAAACCATAGAAAGTGTCTGCATTTGTGGTCGAATCCATTGGCAACTGATCAAGACAACAAACTGTTACCACTAAGATAGTGAGAGAAAATCTTTAAAACTCTGCAGAATTTTTGACTCCTTATATTTCCAAAAAGGTTAACTTCAATATTATCAACAAATATAGATATGATTATGTTCATGGCAATACCCCTTTAAGTGTAATCTGGAAAAACTGATTCATTCTTAATTAAATTATGATCAAATCAATGTTGATAAGTTTAGAATTAATCATCTTCAATTCCAGGCATTGTAGCAACATGTTACAGTATGTTGTGCTTACATGTGTTAAAGGGGTATTCCCATAACTGTCGTTTTGCAACCTCCACGCTCTGTGCTCTCTTCACTTCCTGGATTTCTCGGCACATTGGTGGGCGGGTTTTACTTGCTCTGCTATCTGCTATGTTTGCAGGCACTAATGAGAGACTGGTTGTAAATGCATTACCACAGTATAAAGCTGATGTGGAAACTGATATAGCAGAGCTGGATTTGAGTCAGCTTGCATTACATACAGAGGTAACTGACTTCTTATAAATGATAAGTGGAAAAGCTGAAGATAGACAGCACAGTAATCCCGGAGCTCTTACCTCCCCCCTCCCCTATCTGAGGAGCTTCGTTGCTTGTCAGCCCCCACCCCCACCCCAAGAGCAGGCAGCTACTTTACTTGGGAAATGAGCAGATAAGCCCAGTGGCCATAGAAATGCAGTGTCAACAATGAAGTGAGTAAATTAAGATAGCGGCCAAACAAAGCAGTTTTGATAGAGCAATGTATTTAGGAAATGTCTTAAGTGCACATAAACTAGCATTATAGATAGGATGCTTTTCATGCGACAACCCCTTTAATGATGGTGCAAGTAAATCTCCAGAGCCTGCACCATTACTGCGCTGTACATAGCAAGTTGCTGATCACACTTTCTGACAGTGCTATATATGTAGCCAGCAAAATACCACATAGTAATGACATAATGTACTCCATGTACCATATACATAAATACTAAATGCTTAATTTCATGCATTTAGTTATATTCATGCACATTGAACGCTGTGTTTGCTTCTCTCTACATATTGTGCACTGAAGAATATAACACCATTAATCAATTATTCAACATCAATTAATATTATTACCAAGCATACAATTAATGTGCAGCATATCATTCAGCACTTGTGACTGATGATGGCTAGAAACCCAAGGTCTTCACACATCTTTTTCTAGTAGTAAGATGTGGTAAATCTACAGTTTTGCTCATTACATCCTGGAAAAGGATGTGGGTTTTGTTCTATTTTTTATCCCAGTCATTTCTGTTAAGTGTCTTCTAAAACAAGAATTACAACTTCGGTTCATTTCTTAGAATCTTTACATTTATTATTAACATCAGAATATGGTCAGATTTGTAGATGCCTAAAGTTTGATTGGAGTCCTGAATAGCTGTTGAATATAGTTTATTATTAACATTTTCTATGGGTGTAGATTCTATAATGTCATTCATGGTATGTGTCATTTCAATCAAATTAGACATATCAGTACATTAATACAATGAAACATAATAGTTTGAATGACATATATCAATAGATGTGGAGGAGGACTAGTAAATGTGGGTATCTTCAAAGTTGGAAAGTGGTGGGAAGATGTAAGAATTTACTTGGCATGTAAAGACTACTTACAGTATGTTTACACTGAGTTCTAACATGTTTAATGGCTATACAAGCCAATGTAGTTTTGTAATGAGATATGATTTCCAGTTTTTTGACCAGACCACTGTGAGCACTGAGTGGAGATTTGCAAGAGATGGTAAGTGCTCTACATGTTGAGAAAGGTCCTCTTCCTGTGTCTGAATGGAGCAATAGGTTGAGCATGAGCACTGTGACTCCTTTCTTTATGGAAGTGCCAAGGATAGCTGACTACTCACTTAGCTATCTCTGGCAGATCCATTGAAGTAGAGCTGGTGATAGGGCACAAACTGGGCAATTGCTTAGGTCCCTAAGGCCAAAGGGGTTTCCTGCCTTCAGTGCCACCTCTGCTATTTAGCTGCCCAACAGTCCATGGAAAAAAAGGCCAAAGCAGGGTGGGTAGCTACAGAGAGGAGGCACTCCATTAGTGGCAGGAGCAGAACAGACAACAGCTTACATGTTGATGAGCACAGCAGAAACAGGAGTGATGCATCATCTCTAGATTGCAGTTCTGCCTCCATTCCAATCCAGTAATGGGTGCAGTAAACAGGTACTACCCGTGATGTCATCTAAGCCACCTAACCATTATCAGGACTTAATGTAATCCTCAATTCCCAATATTCTGATAACAGAAGGAATTGTAAGCTGTGTTTACATTGTAAACTGTCTGTTTTATAGCAGCCCACTGAGTGAATGTGACAAGGCTGTAATTATATCACACGGCCATTATGAAACCAATAATATGCAATGTAAACAGTGAAGAAGCCACAGCCTTCACATGAGCGCTGAAGTCTCTTCCAACAGATGACCAGTAGGGGTCCCAGGTACCAGACCCTCATGATCTTTTATAGATAGCCTATTCCGTTAATTTAAGGTGGCACTTGGGCATTATTGATTTAACGCTGAAAAATTCCCAAGAGTGTAATACCCCGATGCCACCTTATATTATAGCAGTGTCTCCCAACCTTTTCAGACTCTGGATACCCTCAGTAGTCTCTAGTGTCCCCTGCTCATTGTATAATGATACCCAGTGGCCCAAGCACAGAATAACAGTTCCTAGTGGTCCCTATGTACAGTATAACTATCCCCAGTGGCCCCTGCGGATGGTATAATGGTCCCCAATGGCCCCTCCCCAAAGTATAATGGAAAAACATCTCCATGGATGTCCTCCTCTGCAAAACTTTACAGTTGGCACAATGTAGTAAGGCAGGTAACAGTCTCCTGGTATTCACCAAACCCAGACTCATCCATCAGACTACTAAATAACAGAAACATGATTTATCATTTGCTCTGGAATCTAGTGGCAGTGTGCTTTATACTACTCCATCTGATGCTTGGAATTGTGCTTTGTGATGTAAGTATGTGCAGCTATTTGATCAAGGAATTCCATACTATGAAACTCTCAGTTCACAGAGGAAGTGTGGAGCTCTGTAGCTAGCAGAGTTTTTGTGACTTTTATGCACTATGTGCTTAAACCAATGGCGTAAATACCATGGAGACAGGATAGGCAACTGCCATGTGGCCCATAGAGGGAGGGGCTTTTATGATATCTAACCTAAATCCTTTTCTCCAATTCTGCTCTATTTACTTAGATTTATTATAGTCTCAGACATTTCTTCCTACTCGTTTAGGAGATCATTGACCTTTCATTAAAAAAGCATCAGTCAGGCATTATTTAGTCAAAGAGGTGATGCTGTGGATAAAAATGTAGCTTAAAGGGGCTCTATCAGCATATTTACGAGTTATGAGCTAAGGATATGCCTGAATAGCCTTTAAAAAGGCTATTCAGGTGCTGCTATTAGTTTGTAAAAAGACCCCCGTTTTTATTAATTATCTTGGTAATCGATATGTAAATTAGCTTGATTGTGCATGGAGGACGTGTTGTGCACCCTTTAACGCCATAGCTTCTGCACACCCACCGCTGCCTCCAAGCTCCCCCTCCTCCTTCTTATTTTCCCATAGAGAACATTGCGAGTTGAAGCATATGCAGTAGTGCGCTGGAGGGAGCGCTACTGTGCACGTGCGTCCTTTCAATAGCTTTCAATAGAAACCGCCGTGAATAAGAAGGAGGAGGGGGGAATGGAGGCAGCGGTGGGCGTGCAGAAGCTATATCTCGGCATAGGAATGCATTGACTAGCGTTGATTGGCCGAATGCCATACAGAGTGCAGCATTCGGCCAATCAATGCTGGTTATGCCAGCAGAAGGCGGAATCTAAGATCAGTCCACAGCAGTCTCCATTCTGGTCCGATCTTAGACTCCGTCTCCTCACAGACGAGCCTCCGGCAGAACCAGCGTTGATTGGCCGAATGCTGTACTCTGTATGGCATTCGGCCAATTAACGCTGGTCAATGCATTCCTATGAGAAAAAGTCAGCTCCCGCATATCGTAAGCTGACAGGGATCCCGAACAGATAGAGCCCCAAAGAGCTGGGTGAGTGACATTCCCACCTAAATAAAGGTAATCCCTAGCTAACTCTGCCTGTACATCTATCCCTGTCTCACAGTCACATAGTTCACAGTCTCATATGAACCGAATATTAAATCCACTGTTCGTATAAATTGGAGGTCACCTGATTTAGCCAGCCAATTACTTTTTACGATTTTTTCAATGTCTCCGTTGTTGTAGTTCCTGTCCCACCTCCCCTGCGCAGTTATTGGTGCAAAAAAAGCACCAGGGAAGGTGGGAGGGGATACGAATTTTTAGTGAGTTTGCCACCTGGTGTTCGACTGGAATCAAACATCTCGAACAGCCTGATATCTGATCGAACATGTACTTGATCGAAAGCTGTTCGCTCATCTCTAGTAATTAATAAAAACGGGGGGTGGGGTCTTTTTACAAACTAATATCAGCACCTGAATAGCCTTTTTAAAGGCAATTCAGGCATATCTTTAGCTCATAACCCGTAACTCTGCTGATATAGCCCATTTAAAGGGTTCTGGCTGTCAGCTGAACTAGTGTATTAGGCAGTTGTAGCTGTAACAGCTTTTGTTTTCATTTTTTCTTTTTTATTCTTTAAATGCATTTACATAAACACATGAAAAGAAAATACATTGGGGCAGATTTATATAGGCTAGAGTTTTCAAAACTCCTTTTATATTTTCTGCAACGGAATATGCACTTTATTTATGACACACCCTAAGAATGCTGGTTTCCCAGCATAACGTGGTAGGTGGCAACATAAAGTGTTTTAAATGAGCAGAGTTTACCAGCAGATCTGTCCTGTGGTTTTCATTTATCACCTATTCGTTTAATAAATGATAAATAAAATTTATATTTTATTTAAAGAGATAGATAATAAATAATATGTGTGCTATTATAATTTGGCAATAGGCAAATTATAATCAATATGATAAACATGGCCCATTTTCAGACTGCCTGTTTACATTGTGTAACTACTAGTATATGTGGACCAACAACATCAGATATATTTTAGCTTTTATCCAGAGTAAAAAATACATGCACTGTAGTGTACATGGATGAGTGAAGACTATAGAAGGCTGAATGTATCTAATTTGGATATTATGCTTTACGGTTGTATCACAAAGTATCTGTGAGTGCTTGGTTATGCCTAAATAGATCGCACTATTCCACTGAAAGCAACCCTGTTTATTCTGAGCCCACTTCTAGCTAAGCTAACAGAATGGAACTGAATGTACTCAAAACCATCACATTAAACACATAACTTTACCAGGGAATACAAATATCTATAATATTGTTTCTTACATACTATTACATTTAAACACATTTATCCATGGTGACAGATGCACTTTAAAATAAAATTACTGGGTTAACTGTAAGGAAAGGATGGAAGTGTTCCTGTCTGATGAATTCTTTACCGTCTGTGACCACATGTGAATACATTTTATTTCAACCCATTTATCACTTTTATGTAGTTTAATAGTTACAAGGAAAACATACAATGAACTCAGTATAAATAAACAGGGATACTCCACAGTCCCTAGTATGGCACCTTAGAGGTACCGCTGTATTATTCACAGAATTTTATATTCACATAGCAAACACTACTGGAACATAAAATAGAGTTCTGGATTGGAGATGCTTTTAAGATTTACATAGCAGGCAACTGGTGTATATTGATTTCCCTAATGTAAACTTTGTGGCTTAAAATGTAGCACTTTATTTTTACATAGTATTTTTCCTCATACAATAAAATATCTGAATTAAAATATTGCTAAAGCAACAGTATGGTGTTTTTTTTTTCTGTCATGTATATTGAATGTAACTATTCCCCCAAGATATATTATTCAGCCAGTAGGACATTAGTTATTCTTTTCTATATGAAAATTCATGAGATTCTTCTCTTCAATAGGGTCATGTGCTTTCATGTGACCTCCTGAGAATTATTTGCCTTTCTTGCATCTTTTATGATGAAATTGTAGGGACTGTTTTACTAATAGTCCTGGATTCAGACTCGCTCCTCCATATCAGTATTCTATTATTTAGTTGTATCTTTTGTGGCTTAGAGGGTCTGTGGTGCTGGTGCTCTGTCAGTTGCTGGAGCCCCTCCATATAGTCTCCTGTGATCCAGTACTGGCAAGTCCCACTAGTTTTTTTTTCTTGTGTTGTACTTGCACACTTTGTTTTATGATGTTCTAGACCTTGGACTTATCTGATCATTCTATGCCCAATCCCATTGTGGGTGGTTCGAGAGTGCGGGATGGTTCTACTTTCCTACACATGTGGTCCCCATGTGCTCGACCCCTTGCTTTTCCCACTTCCTTCTCCCTCTTCTGTTAAAGGATATGCCTCCCTCCATCTGAGGCTTTCTAACTTTAGTCTATTCCTTGTATTTTTTCTCTTTCCCCCTGCCTTCTCCTCTTCTCACTCCTGCCCCGCTTTATTCCCTTTTTCCTACTCTTTTACCTTGTCTTCTTGCTCCTCCTCTCTACCTCTTCCACCCTGCTTTTTTTCCTTCTCTCTCTTCTCCCTCTTAATTGGTGAGAGGTTGCCTTTGTGGTCCGAACTGAAAAATCGTTGATGGTGGTACCCAGTTTGCAATCTCCTGGGATCTGACAATAGAGGCTACAAAGTCCTGAGAAGCGCTCTATTCTCTTCTACTCACTTAAAGGTAAGCGACTACATATCGTATTCTTCACAAAACTCATTTCTGTTCTTATAAACCATTTAAACTTTTCAACACCTGGTTCCCTCAGGCTTATCATAGCCCTTCACCTGGCTCTAAATGCAGGGGGACCAGTATATCGATCTCTGCGCTGGGAGCATTTGGAGACTCACACTGATGGAGACAGACTGCTTATGTTAAAGGGACATATTGCATCTCAGATATATACCTCTGCTTCACTCTAACTCCTCAACACCGGGCAGGACTGTACTCTTGGCTTCTATTTAGAGATGCTTGATGGTTTTTCAGAGGTGTTTCTGGTAGTTGGGGGCAATCTGAATATGGTATTAGATCCCTCTCTTGACACATCATCTGGATCTTCATGTCACTCCCACGCAATCCTTTCGGGTTTAAGAGAAATCTTCTCTCTCACCAGCTCATCAACTTTTGGCGGCTCCTGCACCCCACAAATTGGGACTATTTGTACCACTCCCTGGTTGATAATCATTACTCCCATATTGACTGTCTCTTTGTCCAACACCAACACCTTCACTCTTTATATCGGCAGCGATAGACAATATCACATTCTCAGATCATGCTTTAGTTATGTTGACACTGTCTACCTCCAGGCGAAACAGTAGTCGGACAGGTGTGTTAGTGTTTTGGTATGTTCTATCTTTATGCCATTTTGTAACATCACTTTGTGTTTCTAGCTACTGTCTGAGCCACATTTACTTATTTCTTTGTGTATTTTACATTTTGTATCTCTTTGGAGTTCAGCCTCTATGTATTAGCTAGGTTATATTATATTGTATACATTGGCATAGTTATATATTTTTTATTTACTTACCATCTCACTTACCACACTTATTGGCTGCTGGTTTGTCCATTTTTAAGACCTTCATTGGTCTCTTCCCCCATGTTTATATCTTTGTACTATACAAATGTCATTAGGCTCATTTTTATCTTTTATTGGGAGTTAATAAATATGTATGTATGTATGGATGGATGGATATGTGTGGATTTTTTTCTTTGTTTGTGAATGAATATTTCAGGTCTCACTATTTGCATTACTTGCCTTGTGTGTGAATTATGCTCTCTTCCGAGACTGCAGCAGTGTTTAGGGAATATTATGCTTTTACTATATCAAGTTGACCTAGAAACAACAAACACACTCTTCTGTGACCGCATTCGGGATTATTTATCCTCTTCAAGACTTCCTAAATTGTCTAGTGAGGACTTATAGGTTGACTTTATGCCTGGGAATGAGGCTAAGGACAATACCACCAAAGCTATTAATCTCCTCCATGATGCTAGGACACTCAGTCGACCTTTCATGCTCCTCTCTACAGATTCTGAGAAGGCCTCCAGTTTAGGGAGGAAACCCTATTACATATAGGATTCGAAAAAACAAGATAAGTTGGATTCTTTCCCTCTACTCCCTCCGCTCAACTCAGGTCCAGGTTAACGGCCTACTTTCCCAACCTTTCTCCATAGCCAACAGCAGCAGGCAGGGCTACCTCTCCTCGCTCATTTTCTTTTTCACAATAGAGCCTTTCCTTCTCCATGTTCAGGCTCACCCCGACATCTATGGTGATCTCCATCATCTTTATAACGTGGCAACATATCCCGACAACTTAGTATTCTTTCTCCCTCCCAAGCCTAATGTCGTTTTCCATCAGTACTCGAAACTCTCCAACCTCAAGATTAATTTTGAATTAATTTAATATTTTTTGAAATTTGAGGCTCTTAATGTGACACCCACCCTGCAAGTTTCCTCTCTGAGACAATATTTCCCCTTTCGTTGGGCCGACCTTGGGAGTCTTCCTCACCCCTGACCCAGAAAACACCAACTTCCAAACTAACTTCCTGCCCATGCTTGCATCTATCTGTGCAGACTGCATCAAATAGTGGCATGTTCATATGGTTTAGTAGATGTACTACCTTTAAAATGAATATCTTGCCATGTCTTCTCTACCTCATACAGACCCTGCCCATTCATATCCCATCCACGTTCTGTGCCCCTCGGTGAAGAGCTTTCAGTGATGGTACCATAGCTCTTCACTGTCAGAAGGGCATTTCTGACAGTCAGTCAGGTACACCCTTCCTCACAGCAGCATCTATAGCGCTGTACTTTGAGAGGGGACATTGCTTATCACTCAGTGATGACAATGAGCGGTGAGGAACCCCCCCCTCCCCCCTGTACTATCAGGAGGGGAGGGAGGCATTCCTCCCCACTCTCACAGTACAGCGCTATAGATGCTGCTGTGAAGAAGGGCGTTCCTGACTGTCAGAAACGCCCTTCTGACAGTGAAGAGCTATGGTATCGGCACCAATAGCTCTTCACCAGGGGGCACAGAACGTGAAAGACGATAGTGCGCTGAATTCACCGCACTGTCGACTTTCTAGCAATATATAAAACCGCATGTGCCCTAGGTGGTGAAAGGTCCTCTTTAACTCCTGATGGTCCCCTTCCATCAATTTCTCCCATACTCAACTCATAGGTCCCCTACCCCTCTGTCCCTGATGCTGCCTGATTCCCAACCACTCTGCACTCCCTGATTGAGCAGTATAGTGCACCACCATTACAGCCTGTGATGGACTGCAGCTGTGACATGCCCCTGTGTCAGGATGCCATTGCTGAATAAAAAATACAACGTTGTGGGTCACCAGCCAGTATAGAGAATTAAGCAGCAGGAAATTTGAGAGGCAAATATGACTCTTTTTATTTTTAAACAGTCTAAGTTATTTTAAATTTCATTTAATTTGGCTGGAAATCCTTTAAGTCTCCTCCACTTCTGGGGCGAGGTGTGTGATTACAGGCGAGCTGCAGAGCATATTCTTTCTGTAACTCAGAAATCTAACAGCGACAAGTATGCTGAGTATTATGAGAAATATAATAATTATGCAAGGCTATGTTTTGCCAATTATATGTGTCGGGAAACAGGGAAATATAAAGCCTGAAAGATATATTTCTGTCACATTCCATGAACTATCACATTATTTCTTGATGCGCTAAATATAATCAGAATCAAAAGTCATTTACGTCTCAGGACCATTTAATGTGCTACTGATATGAAATCCTCTATCTGTGGTTTCCGGAAGTGCTAAATCAAGAAGAGTGAACATCTTTTTTTGACTAGATGTATTCAATTCCTTGCATCTTTTGTGACTCAGTGAGGCTTCCAGAATATGCTGATAAATAATCCATACAGCCTGACTACAAGAGATTTGAAGAGAAAAAAGAGCCAGTTATGCAGCTCAGAAGATGTGAATGTTACAAGAAGGTGTCAGACTTCAATAACTGGAGTGTTTGTTGACTGGCATTTATTTCTATAGTGGATGCTAATACTGAAAAAAGTGTTACACAATAATTATGGAACCACTTATTTGTTTCCGTACCAGTCATTTTGTTTCCTGATAAGCAGCAATTACCATAATGTGTGTGGTTATTTATTCAGTAAAACCAATATAACGTTAACATAAAGAAAGTGGAATAAAACCAAACTTTTATTGAAATGCCAAATAAGCTAGGTACATACTAAAAAATGGGGATCTTGCTATTGCCGTCCCTTGTGCATATTTAATTTCATCTACTTATTTAATAAAAATGTTATTATACTTTCTTAATTGCGTCAATGAGAAACAAAATTCTTTCTAAGGGAGAAACGTATTTATCTTATTCCTGATATTTTTTAATTTTGCATTCTTGTCATAAGTAATTGTTTCAGTTCTCAAACTGAATTTAGTAAAGACATTCTGACTATACACAAAATACATTGTAATGATCATTTTATTTATTGAAGGAATATTTGCGGCCTAATCCAGCAATTGTCTTTCTACACAGAATACCTCTTCACTAGAGATGAGCGAGTAGTACTCAATCGAGTAGGTGTTCGATCGAATACTACGGTATTCGAAATACTCGTACTAGATCGAGTACTACTAGCTGTTCGAAGTTAAGATTCGATGCAGAACCAGCGTTGATCAACGCTGGTTCTTCTTTTACCTTTAGAAGTCTTCTCCCTGCGCAGCGTCCCTTGTCCTCTTCTGGCTCTGAATTCACACTGCCAGGCAGCGGGCCTGGGCAGAGCCGACTGCGCATGTCCGCTTGTAGTGCGGGCATGCACAGTCGGCTCTGCCCAGGCCCGATGCCTAGCAGAGTGAATTCAAGGCAGGAAGAGGATGCGGGGACGCTGCGCAGGGAGAAGAATCCAGCCTGACCCTCTCTCATGGACTTGGTAAGTAGAATTTGATCGAATGTTGCCTACCCCTGAAACGAGCATTTCCGCCCATAGACTATAATGGGGTTCGAAACCCGTTTGAACAGTCGAACAGTGTGCGGCTGTTCGAATCGGATTTTGAACCCCAAACATTTTAGTGTTCGCTCATCTCTACTCTTCACACTTTTAAACCTTTAAAAGCAATAACTGAAACCAAACATTTCTTTATAAATGGGGATACATTTTTAACCTTTTTTTTCAATTTAAATTTTTATTGCAGAATTTTAACAATACAACAGGGTCTGAAATAGACCCAAAAAGAAAACAAAAAGGAAACTAAATGAACACAAGAGAAGGATACACAATTATATAAACAGTACAAACAAAAACAAAACTTTCACAGATCGCCCGGGATTCCAAGACTGTCCAGCCGTATAGGGTGCTAAGGGGGAAGAAGAAGGAGGAAAGGATAACTAGGTAGAAGCAGGTGCGAAAAAGGAGGGAAAAAAGAAGAAAAAAAGGGGGTGGGAGGAAGTTAGGGGTGTGCAAATAGAGGGCGAGCGAAAGACAGACCAACTAGGAGGTCCACAGTTGGTGGACCACAAAACCAATACCAAGGATTATAGTTCAGCAAATTTGTGGAAAAAAGGGTGCAACCGCCCGCGTCAGCATGGGCAGAATACACTATACAGTTCTAGGAGGAAGGTCCAGAGCCCAGGAGCATCTGATATTCCCCAGAGCATTGACAGTCAAATCAGTAGAACCAGGTCATAGTGTAGGCTTCAGTTGTGCCATGCAGGAAAGAGGTGAGATTTTCCATACGCATGATCTCATTGACCTTCAAAATAAGTTTTTGACCTTTAATTATCTATTTCTACATAATCCTTGCACATATAGTAAAAAAAACATATTACAAAACACATTGGGGGAGATTTAATAAGTAAATTGTACTAGAATTCAGGAGAAATTTGCCCCAAAAACTAAGATGCCTTATGCCATATTTATCATGCGCTTTAGATGCTTTTCTGACTTGAAAAAAAGAGGGCTACTTTTCAAAGGAAAGGAGCATGACTCATCAAAAATTGGAATAGTAAAAGTTCCACCACTGTACATCAAAAATTTAACAAACCTTTTGGCCAATTTCTCTACCATAATATAAGTCAACTAAAGGGAGTTGTAAAGTTAGACTACGTAGTCTAATAATGCAGCAGATTTATCTCTAGCATCAGACACTAGATAAATCTGGCATATCATTAGACTGAATCTGAAACTTGGTCATCACAAGTATCCATTAATATACAAGCACACAGAATTTAAAGCAGTGTATATAGGCAATACTAGTACTTAGGCTTCAAGGGGTTTTGCCATTGTAGACATTTATCTCCTAAGATAGGGGATAAATCTGAGATAGTGGGACCCCCCTCCCCTCATGATATAGAGAACGGGGCTGAAGAATCCCCCATACATGTTCTGAATGATGTGCGCGCCAATGTGCTTGCATGACCAGTACTCCATTCACTTTTTTTTTTTTAAATGTAGATTGTGAGCCCCACATAGAGCTCACAATGTACATTTTTTCCCTATCAGTATGTCTTTGGAATATCGGATGGAAATCCATGCAAACACGAGGAGAACATACAAACTCCTTGCAGATGGTTTTTTGCCCTTGGAAGGATTTGAACCTAGGAACTCCAGCGCTGCAAGGCTGCAGTGCTAACCACTGAGCCACCGTGTGGCCCCTACTCCATTCACTTTTATGGGGCTTCCGGAGGGCTCCTGTTCCCCAATTGTTGGGGGTTCTATAGGTCAGACCCACAGCATTCTGACACTTTAAGTCAAACCACAAGTGGTCATATTGGAAAGTTTGCACAGTACAGTATGTATATGTATATGTTCATATATATGTACATATATATATATATATATATATATATATATTTATTTTTATATATATATATATATATATATATATATATATATATATATATAGCAACATCTAACAAAAGTTTTTATTTGCAGGGCTTTTTACAGTGTGGTTTGGTTCTACCTAGTTTGGCTGTTTGGTTGTGCTGCACTGCTTTATTCTGATGTTTGGCTTAAAACTAGAAAACAGCTTGTCTCCTGATTTTGGCTCTGACATTACCTCCTGCACTTGCTATTGGTCTGGACTTCTGTCCTGATTCATTTTAAGTTTATTGTAGGTTCTGGTTTAACTACTAATTGTGGAGCTTTTATTTCTTGAACCAGTTTCTGTGGTGACAACTTAAACCTCTAAATTCAGCACAAGTCTATCTGACTTCACAGCTGGTCCTGGTGAAGGTGTTTGAGTGTCGGGAATCTATTTCCCAGCACTGTATAGGATTTAAACAGCCAGTTCTACTGTTCTCTGTTGTCAGCCAAATCCTGTATTTTCTGATATTTGGTCTAGAGAGTTGTCACATTGCCCTGAGTAACATGGCAAGAGCTGGGCAGGGCATGTGCCATTCTTTCCAGAGGAACAAAAGGTTCAATACACCTAAGATTATAAGATGTGCTCAGCAGCAGCAGGTCCTGCTGACTGTAGAAAAACACAATGCTGGGAAGTATTATGGTATTGAAAGCACCTGTATTGGATTGTTTACTCCTGCAAATTATTACAATAGTATTGAAAACTCAATGCATTGATTTGTGGCAGGTTGATACTTTTGGTTTACAGTACTAAAAGGAAAAATAAAACATTATAAATAATGTTACAATACATTTCATATTAGATGTAAGTCAATGCCAGATTTATCTAAGGTCATTGGTGCATGTTTGAACAATATACCTTGGAGACTATATAATGAAAATATAGGTAAAAAGTTGCATTGTTTTCAAAATATTTTAAGTTTCTGTAAAGTCTTACAGTATACATTATTTATCATTAGTAAAAAAAATAAAGCAAAAATACATCTAATATAGGTACAAATGTGGTGGGAAACATAGTGATAAACTGTAGTGATAACAACAATTTACTACAATTTATATTTTGAATATGTGTCCACAAACCATCCTGTGGTATATCTAGTTTGTATTTCCTCTTACACATTGGAAGAGTTTCGCATTGGCCTGTGAAGTTACACCTAAATATCTTATCTTTTGTATCAAAATAAACAAAACCTAACAGTACTCAGAAACCAAAAAATGTGTTGTTGTAATTTTATAAATGTATTTTCTTTTTTATCAAGATTGTAAGCAGATTTTATAATAATATCACTGCTTCATTATTCTATAGTTCAGGGGTACTCAACTACACGCAGTAAAGGTCCATCATCAGATGAAGTTGCGAGTAGAACAGTAGCTGAACATGTCTGATATTTACTGTAATATTTTGGATGACAAGACAGATATGACTATAAACTGTACTCCAGGTTTAGGGAAGAAAACACTTCATTCACTCTGCTGGAATTGTAAAACGCAGCATGTTTGACACCTATGTTTCCATAGTTGCCAGAAACACCGGGGGAAATTTATCAATCCCTCTACTCTAGTTTTTTGGCATAAAGGGATGATATTCTGGTACAATATTTGGTGCAAAGCCTTTTCAATGTGCACTATAACCCCCATTCTAGACTTTGCCCACCAATTTGTGCAAATATGGGTAGAGCAGGGCAGTGATGCCCACCGACATATTTATTATAACTCATGGTATACTTCTGGCATGACTTATAATAGAAATCTATACCAATTCATAACTGACATAGGTTTCCATTCTGGTGCACGAGTGTGTGGCTGATTTGTGAAGTGTCCGAAGCCTCTTAATAAATCAGCCATGCCCTTTGCCTATCGAAGCCTTTATTAAGACTGGCAAATGAAACAGTCTTTCTTAATCTGCCCCACTGTGTTTCCCCTGTCATCAGTGTTGATATGCACTGTGTACAAACATCAAACATGTATTATCATGTTATTATCGACACCCTGATGGATACCTTAGTTATATGAAATGCATAGGGTCTCAGATGTAGCTAGGACATCTCCGTACAACAGTAGGCTCTTAAAGGCTAAATTCACATCTGCATTGGATCCTCCGTACGAGACTGCGCACATTGCGCTCAAACTTGGCAGAGAAAAAAGTCCTTCTCTTTGCTGGTTTCATTCTTATAGTTTATGTGATTTTCAAGTGGTTACGGTTTCCATCTTTATGGCTCCATGTGGACCTGAAGAACAGAAATCTAAAGTCTAGTGTGAAACTAGCACAATTAACTCCTTGGTGACATTTTATGCCTGGGGAGTGTGGTGCATTGCTCTGAGTTAGGGGTGCTATATTATATAAAGATGCATTATATTATAGAATCTTCTGCTCCATCTACTGGCTCACCCCCTTCTATAAATGCAGTATTTGAGGTGAGTGTAGCTATTGATATATATATATATATATATATATATATTTTACTACACTTGAGGAGACACTTATAATTTTGAGCTTTCAATAAGAATAACTTTTTACACATTAGTCCCTTTTTGATACAGGGAAGTGGTTTGCACCTATTAGATACGATGATGTTAGCTTTGGTTTCCTAGAATTGTAAAAGGAAAATGTATCAATTCAAAAGTGCCTTAGAGTTTACTGTGATATGGTAATGGCCTGGCTTCCTACAGCTCAATTACCATCACTTGTATAAATTTTCTCAAAGAAACCCAAAACACTAAAAAAAATTATTTGCAACTGCAAATTGTAGTAACATAAGTAGATATAATTTATATAGTGTAAATGCAATTCATTAAACAAAAATATCAGTTTTGGATAATAGACCCTTTATCTTATAAAGATACTTTTCGATAAAGGGCTCTTGAACTGGATTGCATTTAGATAGCAAAGAAAACAAAGAGATCTTTCAAGTTACGAACCTGTAATTACCGATTATTCAAACATCTTTAGATCTGTAGATCCTGCACATTTATAGAATAAATTATTGGCATTAAATCTGATGACCAGGCAGGCCAAGGTAGTGCTGCAATCTGTGGATATATATTCTTTGAAAACTCTTGCTGTGTGGTAGGTTTTCATTATCCTGCTGAAAAATACAAGTTAAAAGTTCTGCCATAATAGGTAACACATTTGGCCACAAGAAATCCTGCAGACATCACTGAACTATCTTGCATACTACTATTGAGGCTGACCGTCTGTGATATGTGATGGCTCCCCAGATCATCACACCAGCAGTTGGTACAGTTTGTCATACCACAGCAAAGGCAGGACTGAGGTGCTCTCTATCAGATCTCCGTACTCAAACTTGGCCATTGCTGGAGCTGAAACAGAACCTGGATTCTTTGCTGAAGAGAATATGGTTACAGCCTACAGCAGTCCAAATTTCTAGCTCACAGTACCACTGCAAACAGAGGTGACAGTAGCTTCTGTCAATGGCAGTACATGTAATGCACACTGTGACACCAAATTCCTTCTGCTAACCACATGGAAATAGTTTGGGCAGAGTCAGGGGTGTGAAAAGAAAGTGTCAAAGGGTTCCAGTGGCGTACAAATAACTGTGGGAGCTGTTAGTACTTAGTGGAGAGATGAATCAAAAAATCTGCTCTACTGGTGGTCCAATTCTGTTTGCTGTGTGTGTCCTCATGTAACCACTGGTCCCAACACCTCCTAGAAGCTAGGTCAGAATAGTTTAGATGGCAGGCAAATCATTCAAATGACCATTCTCCTTCTCTCTCAGTCCAATAAGGCACCCCCTCTCAAAATATGTGAATTGGGCAAAATGCTTTTGAGAGTGTCGAAGTCACATGACTAGCAGTCATCAATCTCTCATCAAGAGGTATATTGCTCAAAAGTAGCCTCTGAGAGCCTTTTTATAGGGCAGTGAGGAAGTATTTTATGCCCTCTTTTGGCAATATCCAGTTTCCAATCAGACCACACCAATAATCATTTATACATCTGGCTGCTGAAATTATATATATATATATATATATATATATATATATATATATATATATATATATATAAAAATTGTATATATAAAATCGGAAATGAGCAAACTAGTTCAAATTGAACCGAGTTCATTATGCATTTTCCAAAAATTTCAGGTTTTGGGTTCACCACCCACAAAATCGCTATTATATTCTAGAGTCTCTTCAGACCCCAGAGACCCAGGGGGTGCATAAACATAACAAATACCATCTTGTGTTGGTCTCTGTCCTCTTTAGGCCTCTTCCAGCCTCCTGAATGATCACTGATGAGCATCAGTGGGTATCATTGAATGCACCAATGTCATGATGCTTGATAGATTGCCAATGGAGATAACGACAAATGCATGAACTTGTTAGAAAACCAGCCATCATTTCCTTATTGTGGCTGGTTTATCTCCTTATGCTTGTAGTTTCCTTCCCTGATAACCTGTCCACAATAAGAAGATCATGACTGGGTTTCTGAAAAGTGCTAGACTAGAGAAAGATCCTGTCTTCATGGTCATATCCATTCAGGGGCATAGATCTAGGGGGTATAGAGGTAGCAAATGCCTCTTGACAGCATAGGAAAAAGACATCAATATTTTAGACATCACATGGTAGTTGAGGACTTCATTACATACTTTGCATTGGGGTCCAGGTGCTTCAGTTTATATCTGTATCCATTGGCAGTCGATCAAGACAACAGGTTACCACCACTAAGATGATTAGTGAAAATCTTTTAAAGACTGTATAATTTTTAATTACTTAGATATAAAAAAAAAGTTTTACTTTTAATTGTCTACAAATTTGAATATGGTTATGTTTATAGAAAAAACCCTTTAACCCCTTCCCGACATTCGCCGTAATAGTACGGCACTGCCGGGAAGGGCTTCCCGCAAACCGCCGTACTATTACTGCGGATGCATGGTGCGCACACAGAAACTGTGTGCGCACCATGCGCTGCGGGTGTCAGCCGTATGTTACGGCTGACAATGCTCCGTAACAACCGCGGTCGGAACCGGGTCCGATCGCGGGTGTTAACCCCTGATATGCCGGCGGTCAACATCAGCACCTCCGGGGTTTCGTTCTAAAATGGTGCCGATCGGCACCCCCCGCGCCGGTTTCAGGGGGTGCCGGTGTTCGTAGGGGGCAGCCCGGGGTCTGATCAGTGACCCCGGGTCTGCCCCATCACTTACCTCCTTCACGCACCTGGTTGATCCTGCCGTAAATAAAGCTGTCAGTCTGTGCGTCTACACAGGCTGACAGCTTCCTATACTCTGCAATACACATGTAACACGTGTTTCCCTTACAAAATGTTCAATAAAAAGTAATCAAATGGTCAGATGAAAACCAAAATGTTACCAATAAAAAGAAGAGGTTTTCCCACAAAAAATAAGCCCTCAACCAGCTCTGTCTAGCGAAAAATAAAAATGTTATGCCTTTCAGAAGATGGCGATGCAAAAATTATTGATTTTTTTCCCTAAATTGAATTTTATTCTGCACAAATAGCAAAGCATTAAAAAATAATATAAATGAGGTATCGCCGTAACCGTACCGACCCGCAGAATAAAGGTAACATGTTACTTATGCTGTACGCTGCACGGGAAAAAAAAAAAAAATGCTAAAAAGCAATGCCAGAATTGATGTTTCCTTTTACATCCCACCCAGAAAGAGTTAATAAAATGTAGACAATAAGTTACAGGGCCCAAAATGGTGGCATTGAAAAGCACATCTAATACCGCACACCAAGCCCTCATATAGCCACATTGCCAGAAGATAAAAATAAAAATCTAGCTTGTACAATGTGAAGACAAAAACCCTAAAAGTCGCCAAATCATTAGGACATAAGTGGCTGCGACTAGAAGGAAATGTATAAGCTGTGCGAGCGTTTTCAGGGGACACCCCAGATTTAGAGCTTATGAGAGATAATACACCAGCGCTGATCCCCCAGAATGCCCCTCTTCCCCGTCCGTGTCATAGGAGCTACTGGGAAAATAGAATGGGATTTGGTGTACCCAATTTACTCCGCACAGCTTACACATTCACTTCGGGGTCACTTTCTAGAGGTTTCCACTGTTTGACACCTCAAGGTCTTTGTAAATGCGACATGGTGCCTGAAACTGATCACAGCCAGATTTGCCCTCTAAAAGCTCCTTGGCGCGCCTTCCCTCCTGCGTCTCGCTGTGCGTCCATATATTAGTTTACACCCACAAGTGGGGTACTATGGTAGTCGGGAGAACTTGCCTAACAAATTGTGGGATGTGTTTTCTCCTTTAACCCCTTGTGAATGTGCAAATTCTAGGGCTAAACGAAAATATTAGTAAAATAAATTCAAATTTGAAAATTTCACCTTCATTTTGTATTAATTCCTGTTAAGTACTTATACGGTTAAACTACTAGGTATATGTTGTTTTGGTTTATTTAAGGGGTGCAGTTTTGAAAATGGGGTGATTTATGGGGTGCTTTAATACAAGGGTCTTTCAAAACTAACTGGATTAGTCCCTTTAAAAAATGGGTTTTGGAAATTTCTTGAAAATTTTGAATATTGTTGTTTCACTTGTAAACCTTATAATGTCCGTAAAAATTAAAAGGGCGCCTAAAGTTTGATGCCGACATAAAGCAGAGATCTGAGACATGAGATTTATGATATAATTTTGGCGGTCTGACTATCTGTATGTAATGCACATCATTTCAAACTTTATAAAATGCATATTTTTCAAAATTTCCACCAAATTTCCAATTTTTTCATAATTAAACACAAAACATATCAACCAAAATTTACCACTAACATGAAGTACAATGTGTTACGATCGAGCTTGATCAGGAAGTCAAAAAGTGCCATTGGCGGGAAGGGGTTAAGAATGCTCTCGAAATTCAATATAACCAGTCACATCCTTGTATGATAACAGCTACAGTTCACATTAGTTAAAACAATATGCCTGTACTATTTGGTCCAGTTATAGAAATCTCTGGTATATATATATATATATATATATATATATATATATATATATATATTTATTTATAAATGTTACATTTTTTGCTTCTTTCCACAGAAACAACCTACATTAGTCTTTACTATTTATAGTTACTGTGTAATCTCAGTGATCATTACATTATTCTCCATAAGACACATGGAATTAAAGTCTGAACTGGCAGAGTGCACATAGACAGGTGATAGGAAAATTGAAACTATAGGGAATAAAGGTTAAACGTTGCATGTAAACAGGCGATAAGACTGTCTAGAGCTGTCAGGCATTTTTACCACATAGAAACAGTGATGCATGCCTAATGATATTTATCTACTGTGAAGTATGTTTCAAGCTTATTTTGAGAGATATGCACTTACCTATGGAACACTTAAAATATTAACTGTGTGGTTACTTGTTGCTAGGAGTCCAACACGATAGAAAACAGGAAATTACGGTACCCTTTCATTAGGTTGTTATTTTGGCACTTGAAATTGCATGAGAAGGGGTAGGCACTTTCAAGACTTAACAATCATCAGTCTAATAGCAAAAAACCAAGGTTTCCATGAAATTAGCCCTACACGGCATGTTCACACTTTGGAACATAGGCTACTACAAGTCCTATTAGATAAAGGGACTAATGGGAATGATGATCACCGTACTGTGCTGTGAAATATGGTGGTATACGTATATGTAACAAAAATAAATAAGATTTCTAGAGAAGCCGTTGCACTATATTCTTTTCTAGTGTTACTAGTGTTACTTTGTAAAATAGTAAATACAATATAATTATTTTACTTGAAAAGCAACATTGCAAATATATAATGTGTACATGTGTGGAAGGGGAAAATAGGCTGTCTTTGTTTAATATGATTCTCCGTGGATGTTTGATGCATAGATCTCTGTAATCAAACTCACATTCATACAAGAGAGCACAAGAACAGCAAGTTGGGCCTATAGTGTATATATTGCACAGTGTGAGGACTATATACAGTGCATTTTATTAGTTAATTCATATTTATTGAAAAGGGTATGACACTTACTGAGGAAATCTTTAAAATGCCATAAACATAAGTACTGATGTAGAAAAACTTTAATTCTTACAGAATCTCAGTGCAAGGCCTTTTTTCACATGTACTTTAATGGGATATTCGTATCTCAAGGATCCTATCAATATTGCTAGCTTACGTAAATTCAAGAGTTTCCCTTAATGCATTGCTTTAGTCCTCCTTTACCTGGTCTGTAGAGAAAAGAAAGCTCTGAGTAATACAAACAATAAGTAGAAGCATACGACTACACAACACTTCAAATTTCTTCTAATTTCATATTCCTAATTTCATACAGGAGATGCATTCACCTCCAGGAGGAACTGTCTGGTGACATCAGAATGATGCAAACCAGAGATAGAGGAAGAAGTTTCATTAAGGACTTGAAAAGCAATTTCAGCCTGCAGTGGCCAATCTTTGGCATTCTCTCTTTTTCTGGTGAGATCTGAGTGCACAAGAAGCATGAAGAACTGTGAATTCACAATAATAACTGCTGAGAAAAGAGTAGCTTGGCAACCATGGCTATAATGGACTACAAACTCCATTCACAATTTATTTCCAGCTTCCTGGACTTTGTAATATTTAACAATACCATTAGGAAGTATAATTTGTCCTGCAAAAAAAACACCACAAGCCCTCATATGGCTTTGTAAATGGAAAAAAAAATAAAAAGCTATGGCTTTTCAAGTACACAGAGTAAAAAACATACCGTAAATGCAAAATGGAAAATTGGTGCTGTGGGACAGGGTTAATGGGAGGTTTCCTGTTAGGCTGGTTGCAGATGAATGTGTGCTACTGGCCAGCCGTGAATTAAATACACGGGGGACACGCAGATGTCTCCCGTGTGCTGTTCAAGCACTGGCCATGCTTACGCAGCCCCTTTCATTAAATGAATCGGAGCCATGGAAGCAATGGCCACAACACAGGACAAGAATACGACCTGTTCTATATTTTGCAGCCCTGACTGTCGGCCGGCACACGTGACCGTGTAATTCATGGCCATGTGTATGGGCCCATAGAAATGAATAGGTCAGTGTGCTATCCGTGAAATACACAGATAGCACACTTAACATGGCCTTAGAGAGTGGAGCCGCTCAGAATGTGCACCTCTTGTTATGGTGGATCAAGCCATCATTTGCAACGCCATGTACTCAATGGCCTTAGCTTCATCAGTTGTCTATCAGTTATCCTGGGACCTAGGTTAATAAACAATTCATTTTGGCGGATGGGTTTTTAAAGGGGTTGCCACTAATGAGATAAAATAATCTGTAGCTCACACAGAGTACTTAACTCACAAGTATTCATGCTCAAGTCCAGTTGCCTGCAGCTTAGGAAGAATTCTAGATATGTGGTTTACCACTTCCTTTCAGAGAGAATCTAGGAGATGATAAAACGCACATGCAATATGAAATAAAGGTATCTTTATTGAAGTTTTTTTTACATATATAGTATACAACATTGATCTTATCTAAGATAAAACAACCCCCCCACAAAAAAAAATAAAATAGTTAATGTACTGTAAAGGACAATAAATTACAGATGTGGCATCATGATGTCTGAAGAGCTACTGTACAAAAACATACTTCTTGCCTGTGAACAACTATTGTGAGACATTTTTTGCCCTTAAAGAGGACCTTTCATCAGATTGGGCACAGACAGTTCTATATACTGCTGGAAAGCTGACAGTGCGCTGAATTCAGCTCACTGTCGGTTTTCCCGATTTGTGCCCCGGGTAAAGAGCTATCGGTCCCGGTACCGTAGCGCTTTACAGTCAGAAGGGCGTTTATTACAGTCTGTCAGGAACGTCCTTCTCCACAGCAGCGCCTATAGTGCTGTACTGTGAGACTGGGGAGGAACGCCCCCTCCCTCTGTTCACAGAACTCGTCCATAGACAAGTATTATCAGGAGGGGAGGGGGGCGTTCCTCCCTGCTCACACTGTACAGCGCTATAGGCGCTGCTGTGGAGAAGGACGTTCCTGACAGACTGTCAGGAACGCCCTTCTGACTGTAAAGAGCTACGGTACCAGGACCGATAGCTCTTTACCCAGGGCACAGATCGGGAAAGCCGACAGTGAGCTGAACTCAGCGCACTGTCGGCTTTCAAGCAGTATATACAGTAGAACTACCTGTGCCCAAACCATGAAAGGTCCTCTTTAGGGCCTATTCACACGGAGTAAACGCGGCACGCAATGTGCCGCATTTCCGGGACGATAGCGCCGTGATTTTGACGGTGCATGTTTGCGGTCACGTTAGCGCCGTGTAAACGCACGTTAACGCGGTGTTAACGCGACCGCAAACATGCACCGTCAAAATCGCGGCGCTAACGTCCCGCAAACGCGGCACATTGCGTGCCGCTTTTACTCCGTGTGAACAAGCCCTTTAGCAGTCTGACTGACAAATTTAGTTTTGGTGGCTGCTGTCTATCATAATGCTTAGTGCCCACTGTTACATTTTATGGAGAAGATGCAGTGGTATAGGGGAACCTTTCAAGGTTTGGCCTAGGCTTCTAACTGTATGAAAATGTTTTGTCAAGTTCCTTTGCTGTTCCAGCATGACTGCTGCACTGTGTACAAAGTGAGACCTTATTATATATATATATATATATATATATATATATATATATATATATATATATATATATATATATATTCTGTGAGATCCACACTTTTAGGCCACTTTCTGCATTCCACTCTGGTCCAAAAGTGTCTGGGACTCTCTCTTAAATCTTCAGTGCCTGACCTCATAGATGCTTTTTTGACAGAGAGGGCACAAATTCTCATAGCAATGCTCCAAATCTTGTAAAGAGCCTTCTTAGACAAATGAAGGCATTATATCTGCAATGAGGGTCCAACTCTATGTTAACATCTGTGATATTAGAATGGCATGTCCAACAAACTCACAGAGGTAGAATGGTTAGATACACGGCTGCTTTAAACACAGGGCCAATGATGCAATTGTACCAGAGTAGCAGGTACCCCCTTGGGACAGCGGGACAGGCCTGAATTTGCTGTCTGGTTGTCCAGAGCAGTGGATCTGGACTGACTCAACTTATTAGCATCCTCCGATAAGTTGAAGACAGTGGTGGAGTAGTGAGCTGTTCGTTCCCTATTTCATCATTCAGACCCTGCCTCTGCTCTTCATGTCTTGTTACTCCTTGAAGACTCCAGGACCATAGACAGGAGTGAGCAGAGAAACAGGGAAAGATGAGTATTAAGTTTTTTTTTCCTTTGATTTATACAGTGGGGGCAACTGAAAGAGGACAAGAAACTGTGGAGGCAACTTGAAGGCAGACATGAAAATTTGAGGGCAACTGGAGGAAATATTTGACAGTGGGGCCATGGGGGGTTGGGATAGACAGTCTCAGTTTATCATTCAGCATTAGTTTTATAAATCTGGTACATCACCCCTAAATGTACCTAAAATACATAATGAATGCAGTAAAAGGCAGGTATGCCAGATTTTTTGTTGTTGTTGCATATTATGCTGGAATTCTGACTCATTTAATAGTCTGTACAGAAAGAGGAGCAAAATCTGTGGCACGATAAGTGCACCATAGTAGTGACACGTGATAAGCCACACCTCTATACTCATTCATCCCATGCCCTATTCACCTCACCCATTCCCTTTGTGCCCCTACAAAGTAAAAGTGTTCTCCTTTGTGTAACACACAGTGATAAAACCTCCTGTGTCCCACCCACAGTATAACGCTTGTTTAGTGCCATACAATGACCCCTTAGTCTATCCACACAATATAATGTCCACTTAGCACCAAAACATGACTTACTATGATGCACGAGTTTCTTTCACATGGCTGTGGTCAGTCCTAAAAATACATCCTACACATGTATAGGAACATAGTTGTGTGAATAAGCTTTTAGAATGCTGTCTGGATCTATTTATTTATGTGAAAAGAGGAAGTTACTGGCTCGGAGCTCTAGAGGGCAAACTGATTGCATCTGCCAGACTGCTATATTGTGCACAGTGCTGCTATATTTTGTTATACAGTGGTTTCCAAATCTATACAGCAGTGATTACCAAACTTTCTTAAGATGGGACTCACTTTTGGACGAGAATTTTGCTGGGGACCCACAGTAGCCCCAGACAGTATAATATGCTCCACAGTTTTGTTGTGTTATATATGTTCTCATTACTATATTGCTGATGCATATTTCTGGTATTGTTCCCTACCAGTCTTGGGATGTCCAAAATTGTTTCTCCTTTCCCTGGCTCATTACCTAACTACTGTTTTACCATTTATTTACTTATTGTTCTTTTTTTCTCTATTGTTGTAGACAAAACTTTAGTAAAAATTACAGTTATTAATAAAAAAAATATGCTCCATAGTGGTCTCAGACATTATAATGCTCCACAGTTGCCCCAAAGCAGTATAATGCTCCACAGTGTCCCCACACACTATAATACTCCACAGTAGCCCCATACAGTATAATATTTCCCAGTGGGCCCTACAAAGTATATTTCTCCACAGATATAATGGCTTGGGCCACTTCATTAATAGATGACGGGCAAACCTCACAAGATTTGTTTTAACGAACATTTGTAAGGTTTTCCCCCCTTCCCCCAGGTTTGTTACAGTGAAATAAGTGGAGGCCCAGGGGAAATGAGGGAAAATAACATACATTCATACTCACCTTGATTCAGTGGGTGTTCTCTTGTCATCCAGCTATATCCTGCTGGCACCTAGCGTCATCTTCAGGTCTTTTGTGATGACATACGCCCGGGGGTCACGTGCGGAGCTTTGATGCGATGACACACTGACGTCATAGCACTGGGTAAATGCATCATAGCCAAGAAAAAGCCTCATCACTAACCCCTAGACCAGATGACTTCACAAGAGCCTTGAAAAGAATGCCAGAGCATCGCCAGATGTGCAGGAGAAATGAGTATAAGTGTTATTTTTACTGACCTCCCCTGGGCCCACTGCTGTAGGCTGTGCAGCACTGTTCTATTGATATGGTGGCCAATCTTTATCTTTCGCTATATTGAGACTGTTACAGAGCACTACACAAACTATATACCACTGATCGTTCGCAACCCCCTGGGAGTCTTCACACAACCCAACAGGGTGTTGCGACCCACAACTTGGGAACTACTGCTATAAAGGGATAATGCAAACAGTGGTGTCCGTGATGTATGTCCAGAGTACCTATTTGTTTTGGTCAAGAAAAATATTCACAGAATAGGAATAATGCTCTCTCCATGCTCCTGTATTGTGTTTCTATTCCTCTGTCTCCATGCTCTTTAGTTCTGTCTTTATTTCCTCTCCCTCAGTCTCCAATCTCATGCTCTTCTCCTTTATTGTATTGTTCATCCATCCCCTTCTACACCACACAATGCAATAAAAGTTGTATTGTGCCAGTCACTGTTAGTATTATTTCTGTTAGTATATTTTGTGTACTGTATGTAAATCCCAAATTGTAAAGCACCATGGAAATAAAGGTGCTATATAATAAACAATACTAATAATAAATAAACAATAATAATCTTCATATACACTGTCTAGCAATTATCATAATATCATGTATTAGTATTACAAAATATATCACAAGACCTTCACTGTATAAGCTGGAAAGCATACAAGTTTACAAAATTTACACTTTCTTATTTTTAAGTTTAAATGTAAACATATATGTACACCAAGCTAAACAAATATCTTATTAGGGTACCGTGGGCCCCAAGCTATTCAGAAAGTGCAGCCAGCCCCTGCCAAAGATACATGTGACTGAATAATGTACTACAGCAGCCCCAACAAAGTTTATTGTCTCAAAGCAACCCCTTCAGGGCTCCGATGCAGATCCCTGTCCTCTTCAGATCCCTTCTGGCCTCCTGAATGATGTTAATCACAAGCCTCAGTGGTCACATGGGGCACAATGGCATGATGACCCCAGTGTTTCCCAATTGATTGCCAAGGGCCAATCATTGTCTTCAGCAGTCTCCAATGTTAATCAAAAGGCTGGAAGAGGCTTAGAGTTGGTTCACACTAGCGCTTGTATTCCGTCCTCCAGGAGTCGGCATGGAGACATCCCTGAACGGAATGCAATCGCAAGCGCTGTGCAGTTAAGCACACGGAGCCCATAGACTATAATGGACGTTGTGTGCTTGCCGCACACTGCCCGCACAAATGAATTGTGTGGGCAGTGCACAGCAAGCACACCGAGCCCATTATAGTCTATGGGCTCCGTGTGCTTAACTGCACTTCGCTTGCATTAGCGTTGGTATTCCATTCGGGGCAGACTCCTTGCGGACGAAATACAAGAGCTAGTGTGAACCAACCCTTAAAGTAAACCTCTACAAACTTTCTGTGCAAAGCGCTGTGATGTGTTCCCATGGCGGCTTTTCCCGTAGTTCACTTTTGCTGTAAGACGCTACATGGGGCTTTAGCCTGAGGCCCCATGTTGCGGAAACGCACTTTTTTTTTTTTTTGCAGATTTTACTGCTTTTTTTTTTAGCCAAAACCAGGAGTGGATTGAGCAGAAGGTAGAAGTATAAGAGATTCCTATATACTTGTTATTCCTTTTGTACCCATTCGTGGCTATGGCTCAAAAAAAGCTGCGTTTCTGCTAACATGGCTCCTCATAGAGTGGGGTGACATTCATAGAAGAGGTGAATACAGCAGGTACAGGTAGAAGCCCTTCCTTTACATTGGACTTCACTATTGACTTTGGCTTAGACAGAGTGTGTGAGTGCAGCCCTGATTCCCACCATTCGCACAGCACACAATAACAGCTCGTTTCCGTCCCATAGCCCTGTCAGGCTCCGCCCCTGTAGTGACAGCACAAGTCCGACTGTCAGCTCCTGCCCACCGTGCACATGGTGGTGTAAGACAGCCTGGCCCCGGGACACAGGAAGACAGGCAGGTAATGTCACGTCTCTGCCTAGGGGCTGAGTTCACAGTGAAATAAACACTGCCATGTTGAGGCAGCCTGCTCTATACACATTGCTGCGCAGGCTGCCGCCACTCCACTCTATCCCCCTCCTACTTAGGCTATAGTAGGGATGGTCTGTAACATTCTCTATGTGTACACAGCGGTGACACGTGACTACACAGCCCTCCTTTCATCTAATACTGCAGACGGCTCTTTGTAGACGGTCCCTAAAGCAGTGTATTAGCTGCGTGTAATCTAGACCCTACTGATAGACTGCAGCAGTGACAGGAGGGGAGGGGACAAGTGCGGAGAGAAAGACATGCAGAGGGAGGTTATAGAGTAGTTAGTGGACCCCTGTATGATGTTCATGCAATGCATAGGAAGAGTGCAATGAAGATAGCAATGGGTTAATACAATGTGTATGAAGTGACCTGTGCTTACAATGCAGAATAGGAAGAGTGCAGTGCTATTAGGAAAGCCATGTGTGGGGTTTAAAGGTTAATATGTTATCTACAGAAAGCTTACAATGATGTTAGGTTAGGTTTACACTAGTGTTAGCATATTGTTCTGTCCATTGGAGGATCACAGCAAGAGATAGGACACATATGGAGTCCGACGGACTCCACTGACTATAAGGGTCCATTCACACAGAGGAATTCGATGTGGAATTTTCCATGCTGAAAAAAAGCCTCCCATTGATTTCAATGGGTTCTGCTAGATTTTTTTTTCAACACTAGCGGAAAATTCCACACCAAATTCCTCACCATTTTCCTCTGTGTGAATGGACTCTAATGGGATCCGTTGGCTACCTGTTCTTTTAAACTGAGAAATTTGGTGATTTTGGACGCTCACTAAGACAGAGTCTCCAATGAAGATGTGAACATAGCATTATAAGAGCCAGCTGTAGCCATGTACAGTCATGGCCAAAAGTTTTGAGAATGACACAAATATTATATTTTCACATGATCTGCTGCCCTCTGGTTTTTATGTGTGTTTGTCAGATGTTTTTATCACATAAAGAAATATAATTGCAATCATATTATGAGTAACAAAAGCTTATATTGACAGTTAGAATGAGTTAATGCAGCAAGTCAATATTTGCAGTGTTGACCCTTCTTCAGGACCTCTGCAATTCTCCCTGGCATGCTCTCAATCAACTTCTGGACCAAATCCTGACTGATAGCAGTCCATTCTTGCACAATCAATGCTTGCATTTTGTCAGAATTTGTAGGTTTTTGTTTTCCCACCCGTCTCTTGATGATTGACCACAAGTTCTCAATGGGATTAAGATCTGGGGAGTTTCCAGGCCATGGACCCAAAATCTCCATGTTTTGTTCCCTGAGCCATTTAGTTATCACCTTTGCTTTATGGCAAGGTGCTCCATCATGCTGGAAAAGGCATTGTTGATCGCCAAACTGATCTTGGAGCAGTTTATGTGTCCATATATTTAGGTGGGTAGGTGATTTAACAGATTATTCAGATTAATATTATATAGACAGTAAGATAACTTCTAGGTACAGAGGCAGCCAGACCAATAGGACCTTGTGAACATTGCTGCAGGGATACCAAACAAAAATAATCTTATTGCTGCTTGAGACCTGCTTCCAAGAAGGCCCTGGTTCAAGGTAAGGGGCACTTAACAGGTTACTGAGTGGATTTACAGGACAGGAATAGTATGAGGCAAAGACTAGGAAGCAAGTTAGTGCTGAAACAAAACAGTGTTGATTGAGTTATAGGAATTTGTGAATAGGGACTGTTGTACACAGTGATGTCATAGTCATACTTGACATCTCTATTGGAATGTCTGCGTGTCTTCTGAAAAAGAGGAAGGACCTCCTGGACTCCCAGAAGAGTAGGCACTTCTTCTGTGCCCACTCTTTTTACTGTATGTGCCAGCCATGTCCTGAAAAAAGTGAGTGGCTAGCACATTGCCCATGTCACAAAAAGGGGTGTGGAATAAAAAAAAAACCCAAAACAAACAAACATTCTAAAAAAACAAGTATGTCACTCCTTGAAACTAGGTGGGGGCCAGTGATTTAATAATGGAGTGATGTTGCACAAAGTGTGGTCATTGTATAGGGATAATTTACACAGTTACGTTGTTACACTACTGGAATAATGTACCCAATGATGTCATGGTACAGGAATAATGCACATGGTGTTGAGAAAGTTACAGGATCCATACAAAGCTAGACTCTGTGACTGTAGTAAATCTCTCTCCTTATTTATTATATTGACATATATGAAGTTTATAAAAGGCCACTTTTATGTGAGTATGCTATATGTATTTTTCAGACCGATCATAACAGAAGCAAAGAAACACATTATTTCTGCCTCATTCACACTTGTATATTTGACAAGAAGGCAGCATTTCATCCGAAACGCCGAGAAGAAAATGTATATGTCTTTTTGTTCTAGTTTTTGTTGCTTTACATCCATATTCTGATTTTGGCTTACAAATATTGATGCAAAATACTGACTATAATACTGTTATGTGAATCAGACCAATATAGTTTTGACAATTTAATAACATGTTCTTATGACATTGCAGTTATATCAATAGATTAGACTAGTACGGCTTAGGTTTATACTTCATTCTCTTTTTTGTTTAGATGATGGCACAGTACTTTGGAAGGAAATCTATTCGAGCATTTGTAAGCGGATTTTTTGTGGCAGTGCCAGTCACTGTGACCTTTCTTGATCGTGTTGCTTGCATAGCAAGAGTGGAAGGTGTTTCAATGCAGGTAAGTTTCTTTCTTTATTTATATGTACAGATGTAGCGGAGTTAACCCAAACTTTTGTTTTTTTTGTTGTATTCTGTGATAAGATATCACATTGCATCAGTTTAACCAATTGCAGAAGTTCGTTTTAAATTTTGTACATTAAAGGGATTCTACCACTAAAGCAACATTTTTTCTAATTACCACGTTGGAATAGCCTTAAGAAAGGTTATTTGTCTCTTAGACGTGGTCTCCGCGGCGCCGTTCCTTAGAAATACCGGTTTTAACCGGTATGCAAATGAGTTTTCCACAGCAATGAGGGCGGGCCCCAGCGCTCAAATGGCGATGGGAGCATCCCCACTGCTGCCCGAGAGCTCACTCCAGCGCCGCCTCCATCTTCAGCTGCAACCCCGCCTCTTCTGTCTTCCGTCTCGGTCCAACTTCCGACGCCTGCGCAGTACGCTCCTGTATTGAACTACAAGAGCAAGAGCGGCCTCCCAAAAATGGCCTTGGAAGGCTGCTCTTGCTCTTGTAATTCAATACAGGCGTGTACTACGCAGGCGTCGGAAGTTGGACCAACAGAAGAAGACAGAAAAGGTGGGGTTGCAGCTGAAGATGGAAGCGGCGCTGGAGTGAGCTCTAGGGGCAGCAGTGGGGATGCTCCCATCGCTGTTTGAGCGCTGGCGCCCGCCCTCATTGCTGCGGAAAACTCATTAGCATACCGGTAAAAAACGGTATTTCTAAGGAACAGGGCGGCGTTCCTTGGGAAAGAAATGAGCTAAATAGTCACAATGGAGTTCACAGCCATTACTCCCAGTATTAGTGTGCATAGGTAAAGTCTGCCGGGTGCAGACAGATAAACATGTATGCAAGAAAAAAAGGTATACCCAGCATGTCTTGTATTATTGATAAAACTTACCTTTTAATAGTAAAAGTAAATTTCCATAAAATCTTTAAAAATAGTGAGACGAGCATATTCACCAAAAAAGAGTTTCACAAGGACATACCACACCGACGATACCAACACATCGACTGACGCTTTTCGGGGCAACACCCCTTACTCATAGCCATACCTTTTTTTTCTTGCATACAAAGAAATGAGCTGGTCAATCCAGTATAAGATGAGCTTGAGTAAGGGGGTACCATTAGGAAAATCAGGTTTAGTACCACAGGCCCATGCAGAGTTTGGTATAGTGTGCCAGAGAAGGAAAGTGTGGGTGAGTGTGAGGCTGCGAACGGTCTTCGACAGAGGTCACCCGAAAGTTGCTATCTTGCCCTAGCATGGCGAATAAGCTAGGTCACAGGACTCTTCAAGCAAAGGAATAGAACTTCTGAGGGTCTGAGGAAAACTCTAGTCTGAGTGAGGCTTGTGAGATAGACAAACTGACAGCCATTGCTGTATATTTGTTAATGTTCTAAAGATAATGTGTACCATTACAAATGTTACTCATTGTGTTCCTGGGCATTGAAGCGTTAAATTGTTCACACCATTGAAACAGACACTGCTCTTGTCATTGGAGCTAAGAGACATTAATTGCAATTCACTGTAGTTAATGCTGGCCTCTACACAGACAAGGACAGCATTGGGTATCCCAGGGAAACTACATGCAGGTGATGGAGACTCCCTCCCCACAGGGGCGTCACTGAAAACTGTGGATCTAATAGTACAAGTTGCTTCCTGTTGTGTTAATTGCACATTTTGCCTTTACCCTGTATGATTTTGAATACATTTCAATAAATACTCACATAAAGCAGCGGGCTGTTAATATTGTTTATGACCACTGTAAATGTAGATTATTTTTAACATTTTGGGCTGTGAAAGTTGCAAACAGGAAGCTTGATAGCCTTCTACTGCTTCTTCATTTTCAGATCCTCAGTTGTATAGAAGAGCCAATGGCTGATTAGTGCAAGGGCAATGACCTGGGAGTGTTTGGCTGGGTTTATAAGTTGGAAACATATTGCAGGAAAACTCTGCTCAGATTGCAGCTATAATAATGCTGTTATTTAGACTGGCGTGGTTTTCATATTGGCTGTAGTTAAGCCTGCATGGTTATGCCGATGAACATTTACCGTACGGCCAATAATAATGAAACTACTTTTAGCTGCAGTGAATATAAGTACCGGGTCAATCTATATAGCACTTTGGCTGCAGTGCCTCTGCAAAGTGTAAGGCCTGCCTTTACATTTAAAATCATTTTCAGGAACTGGTTATATTTGCATTGGACTAAAGAGAACATATTATCACCCTAGACATGTCTGTTATAGTAAACTCTTGTATTCGACATAATATAACAATTCTGAATAATCTTTATGTAGAACCATTTCTCTGTTATTCCTCCATGCGTAAAGCGACAACTAGGTGTTACCATTTGGGGGTATCTGTCTCCACATTCTGACACTGTCCAAACAAATTTGGCGGTGCCTGATTGTGTAGGGGCATGTCCTTTTGACAGGTGGAATGGTAACACCCAGTTGTCATTTCTTGAACATTGAGAATACAGGTTTTAGACTACCATTTTCCTCCAGTGGCAATATAGGCAATAATGGTTTATCCTGATGGACATCAGCACAGTGTAAGTAAATGAAATGAGTTGAATATCTAGTAATGCATTTCTTTGGCCACCATTCTGATGCAGTAGGACAGAAGAGGAGCAGAGGAGAACTAGGGTTATTGTATTTCTACTTATTATTTTAGAGCTTCCTCATGGGAGACTTCTGACTGTCCAGCCAATTAATTAGGTTCTGAAACCTTATAGAATACACTATTAGATCAAAGGGTGGACAAATGTTAATTCTTTTCCACTATGAGCAAACAAGTTGCATTAAAAGATGTATGAGGTGTCTGTGGATGCCCTCTCCCTCAGTCAGCAAATTGGGCTTTAGATGGTTGTCTGGTGTATAAAACTCATTTTGATATACATTATTACGGCAGTTTATGGAAATAGAGTTGAGTACTGCATTTGGATCCTCTATCAATTAGCTGGTCCTTAAAAATGCATGTCAATCACACCTCATGTTTCCTCATGGGTACTATAACTCCAATCACGCTCAGGAAGGGTAACTACAAACAAGATGTGCCTGGGGTGAATACTGACACTACTATCAGTTACCCTGAGGCCACCCAGCATTATACCAAAGACAAAAAAATGGGCAAGTGCAGATAAAGGTTGGCAAATATTGCAAAAATGAAGGGCACATAAGACCAGTTGGCCTCTCACCTTTGGTTGTGAGGATGTCACAACAACAATTTCGTGTGTTCGTTGGTCAAAGGCAAGAGTGGCAGCAGTTACCACTTATGACACTGGGGGGGCCGGGCAAACACAGGTAAATTGGAGCCAGGATGGGTTCAAATCATGGACCATACTCACTGGTCAGGAACCGAAGAAACAGATGAAGATAATCACTAAACCTTTTATTGATGTAACCGCGCTGTACAAAACAGGAAGAGAACTGGAGGAGTTGGTCAAGTCTTTAGCCACTGTGACTTATGCATTATGATGTACATATCTATTTCATTGTAAAGGATGCCATGTGTCAATGGCTGAGATCACAGAATACTCTGATCACAGATGTTTAACTCATAAAGGTGTTATTTGCCTTTAAAAATGCCTATTTGTGTAAGAGCACCCTAATAATGACACACGGTCCCACATTTCACCCTAAAATATATTTCTACTTGTAGCTTTCCGTCACTTTTCCATTCTATAGAAATGAATGTTTTTCTTTGCATGCAATGTCTTTTTATACCAGTGAAACTAAGGAGGAAGAATTAAAAAAAAGGTTAATTGGTAGAGATCAGAGAATCCTTACATGTGAAACCGATTAAATTTATGCTAGCTAGAAGAAGCAAGCCCAGCAGATTACTCCAAACACACTCTTGTATATCGGAGTGATTTATGTGGAACACTTGAAAGATGGTGGTTGGAGGGGAGAGGGAGAGGAGCACACCCAGCGTGTTGCCTTTTATTGATATGCAGTATACGACCATGGGGCACTCAATAGTCTTAACTTCAAGCTAGCTCTGTGTGATCCCAGAAAGTTTGATTTCTAATAAACCTCTTAGACTGCCAGCAGTGTTGTGCTCTCATTACCGAGCCTCTCGCTGTGTTTGAAATTAAAAGTTCTGTCAAAAAGGACAGGACATTCTTAAATATGTAACTACATCTTGTTCCAGGACTTCTGTAGTGCCGGAAAACGCTAACTTTATTAGTGTCCACTGATAGTTTTGCAGAAGATCTTAAAACACGTCGTCCCTTTTGGTTTGTGCTGACTTGATTGTTTTGGCACTGCTATGAATTATCTTTTTCTGTGTGTACGTTTCTCCGCAAGTCCATGTCATCCGCAAATCAGCAGGGAGCAAACAAGCAGAATAACTGCAGTCATTTTTATGCTGCAATAGAAGAAACCTGTTATTTCAAAATGTCACTTCTTATTCTCAATCTCAAATATGCATGCTATCTCTTGAGATACCCGCTAACAAGATGGTATTAGCAAGGCACCAAACGTTTATTTCAGAATAATAAGCAAAATAGCATCAACTGTGATACTGGAGTGTTATTTTTCTAGTAAATATATCCATGTTTTGTTGATATGGTTGATGCTCATTAACTATTATGATCGGAAAAGGAGAAGTGGTAAATCTGACAGTGCAGATGTTTCACAGCTCAGGCTCATTGATGCTGTTACTGTATTATTGGTAATACCTTGACGTTATTTGCTTTTTTTTCTTTTTTTTTTTTGTCTGTGTGGCAAAGCAAATCTGTATAGTATGCCTCTCTTATGCTCGTATGCTTACAAACGGTTCAACTATAATATATTTGTCTAAAATTCTGTTACAAAAAATGCAAACTATTGCTTTCGAGTCCGGTGTATTGATAAGAAGAGCGCCAGCCTAACTCTTGCTGCCTTACTTGTACTTTAGTGACAACAACTGTTATTTGAACTATTATTAAATTTGTTTATTAATAACATAGAAGATGGGATTAATAGCACTGTCTATGTAGTATAGTTGAGTCTTGTGTAGTATAAATTGCATTGCAATGTATTTTCTTACTTTTTTCTTACTTATATAACACCATCATATTCCGCAGTACTTTACAGAGAAATTGTAAACACTGCCCAAGTAGGGCTCACAATCTAAAATTCCTATCTGTATGTCTTTTGAGAGTGGGAAGAAATTCATACAAACACTGGGAAAACATACAGACTCCTTGCAGCTGTTGTCCTTGGCTGGATTCAAACCCAGCACTCCAGCACTGCAAGGCTACAGAAGACACCAAATGCCTTTGAAAACCCATTGAAAGAGTTCTGTGGCACATCCTGTGCCACAGTGGTGTTACCATGTTGGTGGCTGTCACAGAATTCGGTCAAAAAAACAGCTAGCCGCGACTGGATGCCGGTGCACTATATGCGCTGCAGCGGCATCCAGTCGCAGCATTCCGCTCTGGATTAGGCCCAGATGAATGGGCCTAGTTGGGAGGGAGTGTTGTGATGCGGATGTCCGCGGCTGGTTCAGCCACGGAATCTGCCTGAAGAAATGGTATGTCGCCTCTTCTTTCTGTGAGCGGGAACAAACCGCTCTCGGAAAAAGGAAATGACTGGCTCCCATTGATTTCAATGGGAGGCGATTTTTTTTTTTTTTTTTTTTTTTTTTTTTAAAGCCAAATTTTGACATGGATTCTGTATCAAAATCCTGACCAAAAAAAAAACCATGAGAACTCGGCCTTATGTTGACCTTTACTACATCTGTATCTATTTTTTCAACTGCACGAACTATACAACATTTTTCCATATGAATCTAACAAAAAAAAAAAAATGGTGGCATGTTCAGCTGCATGAATGTAGCGGAAAATAGCCTAGCACTATACAGACTAATGACTAAGATATTCACAAAGTGCCTACGGATTTGGAGTACACCACTGCGAGGACTCCGAAGTCTCTGTATAATTTTTAGGCTGTATTCATACTTTACATTTGTGCTGCAATTTTAAAAAACATTACAATGAAGTATTATGAATACATACATTTATATGTATGTGAAACATCCCAAATTATAGAAAGCTGCTGCAATAATGGCACACTTAAATACAGCGCGAAGATTTTTGTCTGTTTTTGGTACAATTCATGTTCTTTACTATGAGTGGTTCATAATGATTATTGCACTTAGTTATTTTGTGTTTAATGTTTGCAATGAATGTAAGATCATTTTATAGAATTTTCCTATTAAAAAGGGTTTTTAGCGTCCAAAAAACTCAATTACCCATGCTTATTTTGGCATGTCATGTACATTCTAGTTGTAGTAAAGAAATGGCATCAAAATCGAGGATCTCATCTAAGTTATTCAATTCATCTGACTTTTGAATCTTACCATATAATTTCAGCTAGAAGTGTGCCGCTGTTTTGTAGTGCACAATAAATTACAGTGCAGTCTCCTTAGATCTGCGGCTAATGTGTTCTTTCCTTCAGTTCACTTTATGTGATGTTCTCTTTTTGTCTGTGAAAAATTATCTCAGGATGGTCAATTCAAGAGCAAATGTAAAGCTTTATGGTTTTCCATTTGGAAATAATAGGCCATCTTGTGAAGTTATAATTGTGACTTTTACATCTGACCACATCGTAACCATGATGTCCTTGCCTCTATGTGGGTATTGAAATTATGAAGGTTTTGTATTTGAAGAGAGTCCATCAAGTCCAAAATGCATCCCAAACCAATATTCATGCCATGTAGGGGTCTTTAGTAGGTAGAGAATACCGTTGTGGCCAGGAAGGTTAGAAATCAGCCTACAAGTGCATCAGGGATAGGCCAATTTGCAAGACTGGCTACAGACAGTCACGAGACAGGTAGCGGCTGAAAATATAATTTATGGGCTGTGATTCCGGAGGAAAGTGAGAGCTGTCTTTTAGCTGTCTGTAGGAAAATCTGGCAAATAAGGCCTGCCGCTGGTATACTTGCAGGTGGATTTGCGTGTCCATGACAAGATGATGATGATCTCTACATTGCTTTACCAGTTTGTGGCCACAAAGGTATGCATCTGCTTCTATTAAAGGCCCCTACATAGCACTATTATTTTTGGAAACGTTTTGGACCTGGCAGACTCCATTTACAATGTTATGATGACTAGTTGTAATTGCTGATCTATATTTTTAGCTTCTTCTGTAACGTGCTTATGGATTACTGAATGCCACAGTGGAAATATCCAATGGTACTGTGTTGGCCAAAAGTATTGGCACCCCTGCAATTCTGTCAGATAATACTCATTTTCTTCCAGAAAATGATTGCAATCACATTCTTTGGTATTATTATGCTCTTAATTTAATTTGTCCTCAATGGAAAACCACAAAAAGAATTGTCAAAAAGACAAATTGGATATAATTCCACAGCAAACATAAAAAAGGGGGTGGACAAAAGTATTGGCACTGTTTGAAAAATCATGTGATGCTTCTCTAATTTGTGTAATTAACAGCACCTGTTACTAACCTGAGGCACCTAACAGGTGGTGGCAATAACTAAATCACACTTGCAGCCAGTTGAAATGGATTAAAGTTGACTCAACCTCTGTCCTGTGTCCTTGTTTGTACCACATTGAGCATGGAGAAAAGAAAGAAGACCAAAGAACTGTCTGAGGACTTGAGAAGCAAAATTGTGAGGAAGCATGAGCAATCTCGAGGCTACAAGTCCATCTCCAAAGACCTGAATGTTCCTGTGTCTACCGTGCGCAGTGTCATCAAGAAGTTTAAAGCCCATGGCACTGTGGCTAACCTCCCTAGATGTGGATGGAAAAGAAAAATTGATGAGAGATTTCAACAAAAGATTGTGCGGATGGTGGATAAAGAACCTCGACTAACATCCAAACAAGTTCAAGCTGCCCTGCAGTCCAAGGGTACAACAGTGTCAACCCGTAATATCCGTCAGCGTCTGAATGAAAAGGGACTGTATGGTAGGATACCCAGGAAGACCCCAGTTCTTACCCAGAGACATAAAAAAGCCAGGCTGGAGTTTGCCAAAACTTGCCTGAGAAAGCCAAAAACGTTTTGGAAGAATGTTCTCTGGTCAGATGAGACAAAATTAGAGCTTTTTGGGAAAAGACATCAACATAGAGTTTACAGGAAAAAAAAGCGACCTTTAAAGAAAAGAACATGGTCCCTACAGTCAAACATGGCGGAGGTTCCCTGATGTTTTGGGGTTGCTTTGCTGCCTCTGGCACTGGACTGCTTGACTGTGTGCATGGCATTATGAAGTCTGAAGACTACCAACAAATTTTGCAGCATAATGTAGGGCCCAGTGTGAGAAAGCTGGGTCTCCCTCAGAGGTCATGGGTCTTCCAGCAGGACAATGACCCAAAACACACTTCAAAAAGCACTAGAAAATGGTTTGAGAGAAAGCACTGGAGACTTCTAAAGTGGCCAGCAATGAGTCCAGACCTGAATCCCATAGAACACCTGTGGAGAGATCTCTTGATGGCAGTTTGGAGAAGGCCCCCTTCAAATCTCAGGGACCTGGAGCAGTTTGCCAAAGAAGAATGGTCTAAAATTCCAGCAGAGCATTGTAAGAAACTCGATGATTACCGGAAGCGGTTGTTCGCAGTTATTTTGTCTAAAGGTTGTGCTGCCAAGTATTAGGCTGAGGGGGCCAATACTTTTGTCTGGCCCATTTTTGGAGTTTTGTGTAAAATGATCACTGATTTGACTTTTTTTTTCATTCTCTTTTGTGTTTTTTCATTGCAAGCAAAATAAATGAAGATATTAATACCAAAGAGTTTGTGCTTGCAATCATTTTCTGGAAGAACACGAGTATTATCTGACAGAATTACAGGGGTGCTAATACCTTTGGCCAACACTGTATTAAAATTACATTAGAGAAGAAAAGACATGAAAATGTAAACCCAGTCATAAACTCATGCTAATACAGTGTTCTTTTAGCATACGTTTATGACTAGGTTTACATTTTTGCTGGCCTTTCTGTTTTTATGTTCTATTTTAGGAAAAGTGAAGAAAATTGTTTTTCTAAAAAACTGAGCTGAATCTATCACAGATGCAAGTTATGCTACGTATCATTTTGCAGGACAAAATAGCAAAAGTACTCTGTACAACTTAGTGATTTTTAACTAAATGCCAATACAGAAGAGGCCTTAGCTTTCTGTAACAGAAACCAAAATATCAACACAGCCCTGCAGATGGATAGGTTGGGGGTCATCTGAATCAATGCTTTCCCCTTGTAAATTACTTGCTTCTCGTCCTACCCGCTCTATCATGCCCTCTACGTTTTTGTACTCTTGATTTATAGAAAAATGGAAACATTGGCTGGCCTGAAATTGTATATGTCTGTTCATTGCTTGTTCAGTATACAGTGAATATAGTCTGTCACTGTACTGTGAATGTACTAAGATCAGCAGACACAGCGAAATGGTATGCCCACCCTTAGCTCACATCTGTATTTGGTAAAACGTTCGGGGAGTCCGCTTGGGAACCCCCTCCCGAACGGACTACTGAATGCTTTTGCATGCAGTGTGCAGTGAAAGCACACGGACCACATATAATGGGGTCTGTGTGCTTGCCGCAAGCTGCGTGCACAAATCATACGGACAGGAAAGTAGATTGTGAAGTAATTTCCTGTCCGTATGTTCCCTGTGGAGATCATGTGGCAAGCATGCGGACCCCATTATAGTCTATGGGCATCCATATGCATATGCAAACGCTGTGCAGTGAAAACATTTGGAGGTCCGTTCAAGGGTCCCCCCCCTCCCCCGAACGGATTACCGATGCAGATGTGAACGAGGCCTTAGTCTAACATGACAATAAAGCACTATGGGGTATTTTTAAATAATTATTTTAATTCAATATTTTTTCCATTTGTGTTGTAATTTTCCTCAAATAATGCTTACACTTTATTAGACATAGTTATGAACAAAATGCACCAAAATGTAGAATTTGTTTTGAGAAGCTTGATGCTAATTTTTCAGTAGAAAGAAACAGAAAAGTCAAGGCTCTCACTAATTTCTAGTGCACTTTATTTTCTCAATAGAATACTCCTGACGATCAAGCAAATAACGTGCGCAATACTGTGTGTGAGTGCTGTGACTTTTCTTTAATGGACTATGTATTGACTGTTATACAGAACACCACAAAGATAAACCACTCCATAATGGTCTTAAAATGAATCTTGAAAGTTAACTATTAAATCTGAAGAATTTCATTCACACAAGTGGTTTATCTTTTTCCTAATAACAGCTAAAAAGCAAACATTATTTTTTTTTATTTTTACTTTTTTAATCTATATATTTGAATTGAGACCTGAATGGCAATAGTTATAAATCTGTCTAATTTAAAAATGGCATTCATAAAATGAGGCAGTAAAAGTAGACACTTATGCCCCTGTGTTTAATGTTCTCAAATGATCGAGAAATATTTTAGCTTTTTTTTTTTTTTTTTTTTTTTTTACTTCCTGCCTTCCAAAAGCCATAACTTTTTTATTTTTTCATTTGCAGAGCCACATGAGGGCTTGTTTTCTGCATGACAAATTGTGCTTTAGATTTGTAAATCTATGTAATTTACTGAAAGGCTGGAAAAAAATTCAGATTGCGCTGGAATTACAGGTTTTGTTTTTATGGCATTCACTGAGTGCGTTACCTTTATTCTGTGGGTCAGTATAATAATGTCAATAACAAATTGATATAGTTTTTGTAATGTTTTAATACCTTTAATAAAATTCCAAACTTTCAAATAAAATTGTATGCATCACTACCTTTTTTTTTAACTTGTTTTATTATCTCCCCAAGGGGCTATAACCTGCAAACATTAGATCAGTTATGCCACAGATTGCAGTACAACAGTATTGCAGTCTATGGTAAGATTAATATTGAACTCTGGAAGGTGTAGGAGCCTTTAAAAGGCTTATCGGGCAGGAGCTGTTTGGTGACTGGCAATGAAAGTGAAATGTGAAATGTCTGATCATGGTCCCTGCTATGTAAAACCGCAGAGAACGGGCGACTATGACACATGCTAATACCCGTTCCTGCACATTTATAAATCTTCTGATGTAGAATCCTTATAGGGCTAAGAAAATGGCCACTTGCAATACTGTGTAAGCTGCCATGTTCTTGTGGCCAGCAGGCATGCGCAGTCAGCTTTGCCCTAGGCCCGAGGTCTAGAAGTTTGAAGCCAGCGCTGGAAGAAGACGCGAAGAGAGGCCGTTCCAGAAGAAGATGGAGGCAGCACTGGAGAGTTCTCTCGCAGCAATGGCGACGCCCCCAGTCCTGCGAGAGAACTCATTTGCATACCGACAAAAACTGGGATTTATACCGAACGACGGCCCGGAGAAGACATGTAAAGGTTGGAGAAGAATAGCCTTTCTTAAGGCTATTCCAATCGTGGTACCCAGAAAAAAAAATTATTTTAATGATAGAATCCCTTTAAAACAAATATTAGATGAGTTTCCAACTTTCCTGGTTCTGTGTGACTTACAATATGGTTCGACACATTTCAGAGTATGGCATTTTTGGTGGCACAATTATTGCTACAGACTGTCACCAAAAAAGCAAAAACTGTAATGGGATATTAAAAATGCAAATGTAAACAAAGTAATAAAAAAAAAAACTATTTTCTTTCAAAAAATTATAAAATCTATTACATGTGTACAAAGAAGTTATTAAATGCATACTATGACACGGTGGATTCTCGTGTGAGTTGCTGTGCATTGGAGCTTTTCCATGTGGAATCTATAGCAGTTAAGGAACGCGCTATGTATTTTAAATATGCAGTGTTTTCTTTATTAGGATAATGATTTATCTGGAGTATTTTAATTGGTTACAAAAATACTTTCTTCACATGCGTTGTTGGTGAAATGTCATCATGCATGTCATGGCTGAGGAGCAATGTACGGAGTCTAATGAAGTGAAACAATTGAATACATCATACATTGTATTTCACACAATAAGAGCAGTAGTTCAATGACAAGAGAAAATAGTTCCACAGTCTGGTTCTTATATTACAAATTGAGTAAAAAGGAATCCTATGGCCCATGTAGTAGAGTGCAGCAAAATAATTATGCGCAAATGACTGTAGTAGAAGTGCATCTTGTTTTTTTTCCGCAGCGTTTTTCATTGCAATCTTGTAAAGTTTTTCTCTTTAGACTTTCTACATCTAAATGGGAGACGCCAGCATTTCCGTAGGTCTAATTAAAAATGCTTTTCTGCTACAGATTGTTTTCTGCAATGTATGGATGGCAGAGATTTTTGCCACAGTGTTTCAAGAATTCGAAGCGGAATTTTTCCGCTTCACCAAATTCTTTGTTAAATTCCGCACCTGTTAGACAGAATTTTTCACCTCCCATTTACTTCAGTGGGAGTTATCAGGCAGAATCCACTTATAGATTGGGCATAACGCTTATTTTTTAAACTAAAAAAATCAGCCTCTGATGCCCATTGACATCAATGGATTTTGGCTTCAAGCAGAATCTGGAGCCGATTTTGAGGCAGAATCCACCTGAAATTCAATGTAAAATTCCATCGGATGAGCATATTCTTATATTGGACAAAAAAAAATATCACAATTATAAGCTTGCAATAGCACCCCTGTTGTTTAAATTATATAGGCCTGTGTGTCATGAACACCCAGTACAGTACTGTACAGCTTCTGCGGTATCCTCATAGAAGCAGGGATGTTCTTTATGCGGAGTATAGGTTTTCCTTTTACTTCTCAGAGAACTTAGCATGGGCAGCAGCATTTCTAACAGTAATAGGTAGACCCCTGTTACAGGCTCTAAGCAGTGAGGGAAAAGCAATAAGATCAGCCCCACACCTCTCCACTCTGTTCTGCTGCTCCTACCAGTCTTTCAGAATGGAGCAGCATGGAGTGGTGAGGTGCCCCATCTAATCAAACTTTTAGACCAATACATTTTGAAAAACAACCGATGCTAATGTGAAATAGGTACAGAGAATGATCCACCCCACAAAATGTTAATGTTAATAAGTGTCAGAATAGAATACAGGTCCAGTAATATGACACTAGAGTGGGACCATCTATCTCAGAAGAGTGTCTCTGGTAGGACACTTATTGTAGTGCACCTGAGGGGCAATACGGTGGCTTAGTGGTTCTCATTGCATTTTTTTTTTTTTTTTTTGACCCTTCTCTTGACGTTTTGGCAGAACCGTTCTCATTGCATTCTTGCAGCGCCAGAGTCCTGGGTTCAAACCCTGCCAAGGACAAAACATCTGCAAGGAGTTTGTACGTTCTCCCCGTGTTTGCGTGGATTTCCTCCCATATTCCAAAAGAGATAATGATAGGGAAAAATGTACATTGTGAGCCCTATATGGGGCTCACAATTTACATTACAAAAAAACCCCAAAAAACTTATTGTTGTGCACCTCAGATAACGAGAAGAAGGGAGGTCCTAATCTCCATGTCTGATGCTTGTCCCTTATTATTGCAGGTACAGTGATTATTACTGCAGTCATGTTATGTTGTCATATTGTATTGCTCAGTATATGTTGATGCAGTCACTGACGTAAGGAATGACTGAGAACTTGATGATAACTACGGTACTAGATAGTGTGAAAGGACACTTATTGTAGTGCACCTAAGACAAAAGGAAGGGAGGTCCTAATTTCCATGTTTGATGCATGTCACTTATTATTGCAGATGAATGTTAATAAAGAATAACCCCCCCCCCACCCAACCACACCTGTGTCAACTCATTAGGTGTGCAACACTAATACAAGAAGATTATTGAGATAATGTTCAAATAATTTAATTTTTATAATTAAGATAGTTTTCAATCAAAAAAAAGTGTCCATACAATACAGCATATAATACATATGAAATGCTGGAAAGGCATGGCACAGTAACAAGGGGTGCCATTGTTGAAGAAAACATTAAATAAGTGTGAATATTAGAGATGAACGAACAGTGAAATGTTTGAAATTCGATTCGAGTAGCCGCTCAATACTCGACTGTTCGATCGAACATCGAACCCCATTATAGTCTATGGGGAATAAATACTCGTTTAGGGGGAAACCACTATTCGACTCAGGAGGGTCACCAAGTCCACTATGACACCCCAGGAAATGATGCCAACACCCTGGAATGCAACGGGGACAGCAGGGGAAGCATGCCTGGGGGCATCTAACATACCCAAGTCACTGTGTTACGTCGGGATCCCTGTCAGCTTGTGATATGCACAAGCTGACTTTTTCCCATAGGAATGCATTGACCAGCGTTGATTGGCCGAATGCCATACAGAGTACAGCATTCGGCCAATCAACGCTTGTTCTGCCGGAGGCTCATCTGTGAGGAGGCAGAGTCTAAGATCGGACCAGAATGGAGACTGCTGTGGACCGATCTTAGACTCCTCCTCCTCCAGCAGAACCAGCGTTGATTGGCCGAATGCTGTACTCTGTATGGCATTCGGCCAATCAACGCTAGTCAATGCATTCCTATGCATTCCTATGCCGAGATGTGACCTGTTCATATAAATTGAAAGTTACCTGAATTAGCCAGCCAATTACTTTTTCCGTTTTTTTTTTCTTGATGCCTCCGTTGTCGTAGTTCCTGTCCCACCTCCCCTGCGCAGTTATTGGTGCAAAAAAAGCGCCAGGGAAGGTGGGAGGGGAATCAAATTTTTAGTGAGTTTGCCACCTGGTGTTCGACTGGAATCGAACATCTCGAACAGCCTGATATCCGATCGAACATGTACTCGATCGAACGCTGTTTGCTCATCTCTAGTGAATTAGTTAAATTAGGTAAGAGAAAGGACAAGGAAGTACAGTAGGAGCAAGAGTAGACATAGGGAGGTGGGTGAAAGGGCATCTCATGGAAACCCAGAAACTCAATTCCTCCTCAGGACCTCATCAGTTTATAGAAGTATTTGAATATCAACAACTATAAGATAGCAGTGAGAGATCGGGTGTAGCTTGATCTGAAAAACTATAGTTAGATAATTGAGATATTTATGCAAGATACAGTCCTTTACAAAGGTATCTGCAGTTTATATTCAGTATACATATGTCAATTGTATTGAAGGCACAGCCCCTTTCAGGCCAGGGCCCCATGTGGTGTAAACAACACAGTTGGGCCGTGGCTTCAAGCAAATCCCATCCACACATTGCAGAAAAATGCACGCATCAAAAATTCTGTGATTTCCAAAACCATTGCAGTTTCGGATATTGCAGCATGTCAATTATACCTACAGTAGCACTGGCAGGGTTCCTATAGGTATAATGGAAGCAGAAAGACTTTCTGTGAAAAGCTTTGTGGGGAAAAACTATGATGCGCTTCTCAAATCATAACCGAACTGTTCAGTACTTCTGTATAATTGCCTCAATGCTGCTGCTTCTGAAGATGTTCTATAAGGAGACAGGCTAGTAGAATTTCTTCTGTGTGTGCTGTTATTAGAGGTGGGGCATGCTGAATGTCAAAACTAATGATAAATTGAGTCATATATAGAGATGAGCGAACACTATTCGGAACAGCCGTTTCGAATAGCACGCTCCCATAGAAATGAATGGAAGCAGCATGCAGACTTTGCCGGTGGCCGGTCGCTTAACCCTGAGTGCTGGCTACGTCCATTCATTTCTATGGGAGCGTGCTATTCGAAACGGCTGTTTTGAATAATGTTCGCATATATATATATATATATATATATATATATATATATATATATATATATATAATATTAGTGTGCAGTCACCTGATAGACAGGGAAACTTTAACTTGAACAATGAATGTAGAAAAATGCATTAAATGTGGTTTTATACATCATGAGTCTGGGAGATAAGAATATATAGTATAACATTTTCTACGGGTTTATACCGAAAAGTAATGGAAATATTTATCTGTTTATTTGCCCCTCCCCCCTTTGATTTACTTTAGGCTAAATGACTGCATTTATCTTTTCAAGTTTTATAGTCCCTGCTGTATACTTTATATTAAAACCAATGTACTTCTTCCACTTTTACGCTCAGTGAAGTCTCTTGTCTGCAACATATACTTGTTCTTCCATCTTTTATATGTACAATAGATTGAAAGAGGGAGAACAGGCACAAGGGAAATATTTTTTACATAAAGCTGTCTTCTTTCATTCTCAGCCTTCCTTGAATCCTGGTGGGAGATATGAATCAGATGTAGTGCTCTTAAACCGTTGGAGCATCCGGAATTATGAAGTTCAGCGAGGGGACATTGTCTCTCTAGTGTAAGTGGACACTTCAGTTTGGTTTTGATCATTGTTTACTGATAAATATAAATATGACAAGTGCTGATACTAGTAACATTCCTAGTTACTATTATATGTAATGGAATCTGTTGTTAGAACTAAGAATATTTGGATATTGAATTTGTTGCATGGATTTGATGAATGAGTGTTGACTTTTTAGTACATCTCATCTTATTGTTTTATTTGAACCTCACTGGTTGTTGCATACTGTATGGAGTACATTGGTTTGATGCTTGTTCTTAGACATTGATTGTTCTTTTTTGACAGTGCAACCTTAGAAGCAATGAAGCTGAATTTTCTTTCTGCCGTTTTGTGGTCTAGGGTCAGAGCCAAAAGATGGCACTGTTTCACAAATAATAATGAGACTTAATTAAAGTGGAAATGTTAGTCAATAGAAGACTGTCAAACCGCGAGCATGTGTCTGAGAGACACATGGTTATTTGTGCTGTAAGGGATTCTGACTCCTAGTCTTCGAGCACCAATATCACTTATAGCATTTTAACCTCTCCTACCAGTGCGTCTATTCATATATGTTCTTTGCATCTACTTGCTGATTTTCAATTGGATCACATATGTCTGCTTCTTTCCTCCTCTGAAATTGTAAATCTGACAGACCTTGTAGTTAGACAGGAGTTAAAGAGCAGAGATTGTGATTTTATCGCACAATAGCATTTCCATTAATGTATTAGTACATGATTAATTGTCTTCTGCTGTCCACATATCTTGTGGATCTCACATCCTGTTGTCAAAATCCGAGTGTAACTTGTGTTCTACAACCTGGATGATCCTCCGGAGTCCTCATTACTCTTTTGTCTTTAGCCTTACAAGGTTATGTTACACTTAGCTTGTGATGGAGGATATGCTCACCCACCTGGAATAGGTCACAAGATTCATGCTGCTGCAGTGTTATTCTTCTCCGTCATGTAGCCAAGGAACACAGTAAAGATTACTTTACATTGTAAAGAATAATAATACCGGTGGCAGAATAAATTATATCTGGATTACAGGGGCCAGACCAGTAGCCATCCTGTTGCTAAGGTTACTTTAATAGTGTAATAAATATTTTTAGAGCTATTTTTCTTGATTCTTTCACTTTTATAGCTAAAGCTTCCACTTTCACTGTGTTCCTTTAATTAAAATAACTGGACATAGTCATCCTGAAACATGAACTGTAGGTAGCACAAAGGTGGAGGCGGTAATTGTGTAAAATGTCTGTATATTCTATACTATTAATATTAACCATCGCTGGAAATAAAGGGCCAAATTCTAAGAAACAACTCATACTCTATTCCTCCTTCACCACATTTCACAGTAGACATTTTGCATTCCGGCAGGTAGCAGTCTGGTATCTACCAAACCCAAATTCATCCATCAAACCAGCAGATAGTGAGCATGAGTTATCTCTGCTTTTATGCACCTGTTGGACCATATAAACCCATCTGATAAGGTTCTAGACAAACTGTTCTGGTGCTGATGTCTCTTCTAGAGATAGTTTGGAACTCTGCAGTGAGTGACATAAAAGCATAGGCATAAGTAGCAATAATACATCTAAAGGCTGTTAAATAGAGATGAGCGAACAGTGAAATATTCGATATTCAATATTCGTTTTGAGTAGAGCCTCAATATTCGACTACTCGATTGAATATCAAATCCCATTTTGTCTATTGGAAAAAATGCACGATTCAGGGGAAACCACTATTTGACTAAAGGAGAGTCACCAAGTCCACGAATAGCAGGAAGAGAGTGTTTAGGAGGAGCGCTGTGCAGTTAAAGCGCACGGATTCCATTATAGTCTATGGGGTTCGTGCACTTTGCGCTGATAAAAAGTGAGCTTCCTCATAATAGCAAGCTGCCAGCTCTCCCGACTAGCAAAGACGAGCCTGCGGCAAATCAACACTGGTTCTGCAACAGGCTCGTCCTTGCTAGTCGGGAGAGCTGCCAGCTTGCTGTTACAAGGGAGCTGACTTTTTTGTCATAGGAATGCATTGACCAGCGTTGATTGACCAGTGTACAGCATTCGGCCAATCAACGCTGGCTCTGCCGGAGGCTCGTCTGTGAGGAGGCGGAGTCTAAGATCGGACCACAATGGAGACTACTGTGGTTCTGAATCAACGCTGGTTCTGAATCAAATATTTACTGCGAATAGCTAATAGTATTTGATCGAGTATGAATATTTTGAATACCGTAGTATTTGATCGAATACCTACTCGCTCATCTCTACTGTTAAACACTTAGAATTTTTTTGTGTATTTTCTTTTGCATATTTTATACAAGAGAGTATTACATCACTCTGGCAGGTAATAACTTGACCAAAGAATACTACATGCGTCCAAGTCAACCTCACAAGGATAGGAGTCAACACAGCTCCATCACATCACCCCTTAGTTTGAACTGGTATATATTGATTAATTTTTCAGATTCTTTGCTTTGGTCATCTTGTCCGAAACTTCACAGTAACCTTGTCATGTTTAAATTTGTAGTCAATAAAAATGTAAATGTTGTTGCAAATATAAATAATAAAACAATTTAGCAGACTTTACTCTGACCATCTTAGTGGTGACAATGTGGTCTACATGCACTTTCTATGATCTGTGACTTGTGAGAATCTCGGTCTTGAATACCTTATTACAATCAGGTTATCTGACAGGGTCACACCATGCATGAGAAGGCAACCTGGCCACATTATGAAAATCATGGCTGGGCTTCTGACCTTAGAAAATTCTTACATTTATGGTCCTATGCATTGGCAAGCTTTTAAGTCACCATCAAGTTGATTAGACAAAATCTTTAATACTCTGCAATTTTTAAAAATTATCTATATGTTTAATATTTACATTTTATTTGCCTACACATTTATGTATAGCTATGTTCATGGAAAACCCCTTTACGTTACATGTCCTACAATTTCTAATTCCTTCCTTAGGGCTAGTTTACACATAGTTTTTTGGTCTGGATTTTGACGTGGGAAGTCAGAATCTGGACCAAAATGTGCCTGCCGCAACTGTCACTCCGACAGTCACATCTTCCAGCTCCAGATTAGGCCGAAATTAATGGACCTAGTCTGGAGGAATTGTCTTGACGCGGATGCTGCGACGGTCTCCGCCACGGAATCCACGTCAAGATAGGGCAGGTTGCTTCTTTTTCCACGAACGGTAAAAGGAAATGACCGGCTCCTATTGATTTCAATGGGAAGCGTTATTTTTTAACCGGATTCTGACGCGGATTCCGCATCAAAATCCGGCCCAAATAGCCCCGTGTGAACTAGCCCTTACTTTCTTTTCTCCTGCATTTTTATTAGTTGCAGATTTATGGGATGTTAACAACCTACTATTATCAAGCTTATATTCCAAATAAAGGTAGAAATAGTAAGTAATGCTTATTTTCTTATGTTGTAACGTGGTCTGCATTTGCCGCATTTTCCTAACTACTTGGGCAAACCCTTTAAGGATTTACTCAGCACCCAGTTTCACTAAACATTGGGAAACAGACCTAATAAAATATTTGCAAAGATTATTTTATGTTCGTAAGCCAGAGCCAAGAGATGATACGGGAAAGCAGCCCCTGCCCATCAATGTAATACATTATAGTGACCAATTAATACTGCTACTATTATTATTACTACTACAGTATAACCGCTAGTGGTTTCAGAAACTGCCGCTGTCAGCTTTTTGCTGGATTGGCTTTTCCATAGGGATTGTCATAAGACAACTCTTTTAATCCCTTATTTTTGGAATGTATTGAAAAGGCAGCTGTGTCACATAAGAGCTGTTCTGGTAATTGTATAGAAATGTGATCAAGCACCTGATCTGACACCTGTAAAATTGTGATACTCGCGAAACTGTGGAAAATTTTATTAGGAAATTATGTAATAAATCATCTCTGCAGTATTTAAAATAAACTTCTTAAAGGAAGTTTACCATGAACTGCAATATCAAACAGTAACTTCATTATAGGGAATGTTATGCTGAACATAACTTATCTTCTAGAACTTCATCATGTGGCAGCGAGTTCCATAGTATTACTGCTCTTACTGTAAAGAATCCCCACCTATCCTGAACGTAAAACCTTTTTTCCTCTAGATTGTAGTTAGATCATCCCTAAGACATCTTTTTCCTGCAAAAAAACATATTTTGTGTTTATATTCTAATCCACCCGGGTCATCCTTCTCTGGTCATGTTCTAGTTCAGCTATGTATTTCCTAGATACAGGTGTCTAATATTCTGCACAGTATTCCAATGGTGTCTGACCAGTGAATTGTTTGGAGACAACTGTGTCCTTGTTTTAAGCATCTATTCCTCTCTTGATGCATGACATGATTTTATTTGCCCTGGCATCCGCTCTTAGTTAAAGAGGACTTTTCATCAGATTGGGCCCAGGCAGTTCTATATACTGCTGGAAAGCTGACAGTGCACTGAATTCAGCGCACTATCGGCTTTCCCGATCTGTGCCCTGGGTAAAGCGCTATAGGTCCCGGTACCATAGGGCTTTACAGTCAGAAGGGCGTTTCTGACACTTAGCCAGGGACATATAGACTCCCGTGTAAAAATAAGATTCCCATTGACTTCAATGACGTTGCATTTTCTGGTGCGTTTTTTTTAAATGTGTAAAAAAAAAAAAAGTCATTGAAGTCAATGGGAGTCTTATTTTTACACGTGTATTGTGCCAAAATGAGCGCACATTTACTCTGTGTGAATAGACCCTTAAGCTGCAAAACTCAGCCTAAGTGAGGTCTGGTCCACATCTGTGTTCGTTATTCCTTTCAGGGAGTCTGATTGAGGAAGGGGGAAGGGGGGGCAGATAGAAAACCTATTTGCATAAAAAAGTGGTTCCCTAAGGAAATCCACCAACACCATAGACTATAATGGGGTCTGTGTGGTTTCCACACAAAAAATGCGGAGAGAGAAAAATGCTGCTTGCAGGACTTTTCTCTCTGCTTATTTCATGCAAATAGGGGAGCGGAATGGCCTGAACGCAGATGGGAATGTGCTTATTTTTTTTTTTTTTATCAACTATTATCGGGAAAGGTCATAAATATATGATCAATAAGAGGCCAACACCCCAGCCCCGTGCTGTGTACTGGACGGGCACTGGAAGCAGGACCTGAGACTAGGCAATAAAAAAAAATAAATAAAAAAAAAGCCTATACAACCCCTTCAAGCATTTAATATAGTTTGTTTTTGCTTTGTTAACAACATTGAATTGTAAATAATAAAGTATAAATTGATCAATAAATAATAGCTTGCTTTATTGTGACAGGAGATTCGTGTTGTGTCTGTAATGATACAAGTGGAGGATTTTTAAAGCACATCTCATTATTTCTTTACAATGGCTCATAAATTTGCATAAAAAGAATTTGCAGTGGCTTTGTCCTAGTATTTTTTTTTCAACTAGTTGTAAGATTATAATGTAGTCAGCTGATACATACATTTAATAGACGTTTTTGTCTATTCATAAATTGTAATGTAAATTTAGTATTTGGAGTTTATCAAGCACAATAATAGGTAAGGCTTATGGAGAACAATGACACACATGGTTATGTCACATTATTTCCATGACCTGTTCTGAATGTATACAATAGGTTCACCTTTTATACGACATTGGAAAACTGAAAAGGGTACAAATTGTCTGTTCCTGTTAATATACTACAGTGTTTTGTATAAAAAAAGAAATTATGGTGCACATTCTCTCATAACTCTATTATATATATATTGCTCTCCCTGAATGTTTCTCAATAAATTGTCAATTGAAATTCCTCTTCAAATTCCACCATCAGCTGTGTATCCACCTGACTTCTGCACAACACAACTGATGATCCCAACCCCATTTATAAGGCAAGAAATCCCACTTACTAAACCTGACAGGGCACACCTGTGAAGTGAAAACCATTTCCGGTGACTACCTCTTGAAGCTCATCAAGAGAATTCCAAGAATGTGCAAAGCAGTAATCAAAGCAAAAGGTGGCTACTTTGAAGAAACTAGATTATAAGACATATTTTCATTTGTTTCACACTTTTTGTTCCACATGTGTTAATTCATAGCTTTGATGCCTTCAGTGTGAATCTACAATTTTCATAGTCATGAAAATACAGAAAACTCTTTGAATGAGGTGTGTCCAAACGTTTGGTCTGTACTGTATATATGGCATATCCACAGGATATGTCTGATAAATTTGGTGCTACCTTTGATACCAGTTTATTAGGTGAGCCCTGACTGCCATATCCATATGTGAATAAATAGAAAAGTGGCAGCACGTGTAATCATTGCTGTCATTCATCTCTATGACTGTTAGGGTCTGTTCATACAGAATTTTTTGCAGGAAGATTTTGACGCGGATTCCACCTCTGGAAAAACGTCTCCCATTCATTTCAATGGAAGTCACTAGCAGTTTTTTTCCTCTAGCGTTTTTTTCAGCTAGCAGAAAAAAAAAGCGACATGACCTACCTTTAGGTAGATTCTGCCTGAAAAAACCCATTGAAGTCAATGGAAGGCGGAAAAAATGTGATGTGGTTTTTTGATGTGGCTTTTGCAAAAAACACTTTAAAAACCACTAGCGTTTTTTTTGAAGAGAAGTTTTGAAGTCCATACAGTATGTTGGAGAAAAAATAAAGAAATGTGATGAAAAATGTGTCAAAAAGACTTGACAAACTGCATCATGTAAAAAACTGCGTCAAAACAAGTTTCCTAATTCCTGAAGCACATTTTTTCATGGTGCAAAAAAGTCTTTGTTAACATACTCTTTGCCAACAAGTGTGCTTGGCTATTTTCTTGACTCCAATAGAAGTGAACGTAGACATGCACACATGCACAGCCCCTCTCCATTCGTTCTCTGCCTAGGTGTAATGGCCAGCAGTAATCTCACAGATGGGATTGGTATCAAAGGCCTCTGTTATGAAGACAGTTGTGGGTTGTACAGGTGGGACTCACATCTCTAACATGTTTAGAGAATATCCTGTGGATACCCCTTTAAGAAAGTCCAATATTTTTTCTAAAGCTGATTATAAACTTGTAAAGATGTAGCTACAATTTGGTAAAGGTTCTGACTTCTAATGCATATGGCCTACTTTAACTTGCAATGTGTAACACGTAGTGACCTTACTTCTTCAAATACAACTTTTATTACTTCTGTCTATCATTTATATGCCTTTTAATTTTGTAAGTTTCTGAAAGACTTTTCTGCGTTCGTATCAAGTAACAGTAACATTTTCAACTTTCGCGTTCTTATCTTTCGTGGCGCTTTGAACAACTTTATCTAAGGACTTACATTGGTGAAGTAGTAGATTGCTATCTTGTCTGGTTTAGACGGATTCTGGTCTGACTAGCTATTTACAACTAACCTTTCAAGTGGAAATGATTTAATGCTATGACAAAGAGTTGAAAAATATTATGTTGGTTATCTACATGAGAGATTTAATCATTGCCCTATACTTTCTATTCTTTGTTCCGTTTATTAAGAGTTGCTACTATTTTTTTTTTTTTTGTCTGCTGGACGATCTTTTTGACTTTTTTGAAAGTGGTATTGTAACAGAAAATGAAAATCTCCTTACAGGTAAAAAAAATTAGACATTTTTGAAGAGTCTACAATTGGGTTCTTTAATCCCTTCCCAACATCTGCTGTAATAGTGGCAGATATATTTATATATAGCATTTGTTCAGACCTGGTGGCAATGTCTGCAATTGAAGACAGTCTGATTGTGGACATTTAAAGGGGTTGTCCCATCACAAGGATCCTATCTATACTGCTTGTTAATGTGGATGTAAGACTTTTCCTAAATACACTGCTTCAGCAAAACTGCTTTGTTTGTCCACCATCTTACGGAAGAAAGGGCCGCAAAATAGGACAGGAATAGGACCTATTCTATATTTTGCGGTCTGGACTGTTGGTCCACACTTGTGACCATGTAATTCATGGTCATGTGCACGGGCCCATAGAAATAAATGGATCAGTGTGCTATCCATGAAATTCCTAATCCGCCTGTCTAATAGTGCTGACAATCACCCAATGAACAAGTGTTTGCTGATTGGCTGATTTTAGTAGGAAAAGCCACTGTCCATTAGCACATCTCTCTGTGTAGTAAGGGTCAAGCTACCAATGGTCAAATATAGTTTATTCTGGGGGAACAATGGCTTTACTTGTCATTCCTTCTGGATGGGCTCTACATCAGCGTATACAGTCAGGCCATAGCAGAAGGAGTGCCATGATCTATCATGTGAAACATATCATTTGTCACTTTTATAATCTTTCTATTACCATTTGGTTTTGATCATTAGCTATGAGCCTTGTCTCTGAAGATGGATACTTTGAGCTCTCAGGTTCACCATATTCTAGAAGAACAAAATTATCAAATTATAGCTTCTATAATAGTATACTTTGTGTCAACCTATTGCATGTGGAGTATATTGTGCAGATTCTGTTTTTTTTTTTTCCTCAATACAAGTCAGTGGTAACCAGATACAACACAATAGGCATACTGTTGCACCCTGGTTTAAAGGTACTTTTTTCCCAATCTTGTTTAGTATGTAAAAACATGGTGCAACAGGTCATAGACCTTAAAGGGGTATTCCCATAACTCTTGTTCTGCAGCCTGCAGGGCTCTATGCTCTCTTCACTTCCTGGATTTCTCAGCACAGTGGTGGGCGGGGTTTCACTTGCTCTGCTATCTGCTATGTTTGCAGTCAGTAATGAGGCATTGGTTGTAAATGCATTACCACAGTATAAAGCTGATGTGGAAACTGATGTAGCAGAGCTGGATTTGAGTCAGCTTGCATTACATACAGAGGTAACGGACTCCTTATCTCAGCCCTTATCAGCCAAATTCAGTTAAACCAGCTGATAAGTTGAAAAGCTGAAGATAGACAGCACAGTAATCACGGAGCTCTTACCTCCCCCCTCCCCTATCTGAGGAGCTCTGTTGCTTGTCAGCCCCTCCCTCCCCCCCTGAGAGCAGGCAGCTACATCATTTGGGAAATGAGCAGATAAGCCCAGTGGCCATAGAAACACAGTGTCAACAATGAAGTGAATAAATTATGATAGCAACCAAACAAAGCTGTTTTGATAAAGCAATGTATTTAGGAAAAGTCCTAAATCCACATAAACTAGCAGTATAGATAGGATGCTTTTCGTGGGACAACCCCTTTAAGGGGCATATTTAATAACATACGGTTATGCAGTACATATAGCTGAAGATGCACTGGTGCACGAGTACTGCTACCTGCCATGCTCCACGTGTACTTGTTTTGGGTGCAAATGAAGCGTGTCATCTACTGTTCACCCATATGTGGTTACTGTGGCTGGGCTGTAGCATGTACATACATCATAAGAATTGTTTGCATTCTTTTCTCACACGCTAATATTGATGACTGCCACAATTTCCCTTATAATTCTGCACTCATGTAATTGTCACCGTTTTATAGCTGTGTGTGAAGAGGGGGCTCATTTACTAACTGTACTACTCTAATAGATTAGTAGGACTCTGTATATAGTAAAGCCTCTTTTATGGGTTTGTGACCTGTACCTTTAAAAAGTATTCTTTTCTTTGATAAATAGTGTTCTGTCTTTTTTTTATATACCACACTAGTAGCTTAGGAGCTTTGATAAATGTCCCCCAGGGCTTCTGAGCTTTAGAAGGTATTTTATGACAGAAACTGTGAAAAGCTCAAACCTGTCCAGGAAAAAGCATCCTAATTGTTGGGCATGGCTTTTGCTCCTTACTTTAACATCCCGTTTTTAGGTCAGACCTCTGAAGCGTGTATGAAAGAGGTGATTAGATAGATGTTCCAAGGTATATGAGCTAAACACATGGCTGCATTGACTTTGTGGGAAGACGAAGGATCAGCTTAGGTCTCAACTCTTAAATCCTACAGGACAACTGTCTGCATTTGTTTTTTTTTTTTATCTTTAGTAGAGTAAACATGAGCTATATGAATCAATTTTACAGATTTTTCAAGAACTTTAGTGAAGTTCTTCTTTAGCATTGTGCCAGTTGTTTCCTAATTTGTTATAAGATTCAGTATTGTTGTCATTTGAGGATCAGCTTTATTGTTGTTATTACTATTTTTTTTATTTTATTTATGTTCTATACATAATGTTGCCTTTCCACTGAGTATGGATTCTTATGGGATCACTGCAGCGGTGAACATTTGTATATGGTAAGAATTACAGAAGTATGCTAATAAGATCCACACGTTCTACCGATCGCTTCAGTGCCCAAGGCTATGTACAGCTGTGTTTTTTTCTTTTACTTTTAACTCATCAGTATATTGACCATGTTCATATGTAATGTGACTGATGACCTTCAGTAGACCTACAATATGAAAGAGACTATATTATATTGCTCCACTTTTTCATGCTAATAAGATCTAACACCTGTCACAAAAAATCATGTTTATCTTCAGAAAAACATTGTGCTACAGTCATTTGGATAACTGCCTTGCTAGATCAGAAATTTGTACAATGAGATTCAATATGAATACTAAATGACCCCAACAACTGAGTCAGTTTGGCACCAGGCACAATCTTACACAGTCTTAGGCTGGGGCACCACGTTGCGGAAATGCAGCTTTTTTTGTTGTAGATTTTGCTGCGGCTACAGAAGGAATGGGAAATCTATAGGACATTTTTATACTTCTGCCTTCTGCTCAATCCACTCCTGGGTTTGGCTTAAAAATCAACAGCAAAATCTGCAACAAAAAAAGCTGCATTTCCGCAACGTGGGGCCTTAGTCTAAAACTCCAAAAGGAATTGCCATTGAGATTAAAAATATGTGGTCAAGTTTAGGTTCGGGCTCTCATTTGGCTCCTTTATGTAACAATGTACTTATATTTTGTCTTACTCTGCTAACTAGCAGAAAGAGAATAGTTTTATAACTCGGAAAAAAAAAGTCTTCACTCCATAGATGCTAAAGATAGTTTCTGTAAAATGAACAAGCCAAAGCAAAGCTCAGTAAACAAATGGCTATGCAGGAAAAAAATCAATAGTGCATGGACAGAAAATCATTAGGCGTCCTAATAAAGTTCATGATGAAACTTTATGCATGCCGCTGGAAAGGTCATGTGCTGACTGCATTAGCTCTGATGACATATTTCTCGGCTGTGCTGCAAATACACTGGATGAGAAGTAAGATGTAAAACTGTGGAAACGCACCACTTGCAAATAATGGTGTCTGTCATGGCAACTTCTCCACGGGCTATGCCTAATAACAAGTCTTCTATTGCTCCTCTCGCTCCCTTCGTAAGTTTGGTCTAAATTTCTGTGAACTGTCGTAGCATGAAAATGCTATGCCTCTGCTCTAATTCTAAAAAGCTGGTTTAGACATTTCTGATTATCTACCTAATAAGTCATGTTAAACTCTGTGCATGGAATATAGGGAATCAGAAAATGTCTTGCTTCATTGCCTAGCAGCTTTTTTCAGGGCTACAGCAGAGGAAGGCAAAGCGTTTCATACATTTCCTATTGATCTAAAGATAGACTAGATTAGAGGTTATCTCTAATACCCTTGAACACCCTTTGCTGTCAGATTTTTACATTGATAGCTAGCATTATCTTGCCGCTTGAATACGGCTGTGTTCCAGAATATTCTACTTCAACATTAATTATACATTTTCAAAATGTTCTGAGATATGGTTTAGGAAATTTAGAAAATGAAAGGCTAAAACAAACAACTATCCATGTAAATTAAAGGGGTTGTCCCACAATTAAATATTAATTTACTCTGGTAGAGCAACCAAAACATAAGTTTTCAGTTGGATTTATATAAAGGAAAATTGCTGCTGTGCCTAGTTATTGTTGGTGCGTAGTTATTATGGCTCTACCTGCTGTTCATTTCATTCCTTTTTAAGGCTAGCTGCACATGAATGTTTCACCCATGAAACTTGGTCCGAGTGTTAGCGAGATTTCCCGGCTTGAACTTCATACTAGGAGTGGGACTTACAGTACAGTTGTGTATGATGCTAGGAGAACCTGCCTCCCAGTGACATACTGTCCAATATTGTAATTGGTACGGGACAGTATGTTTCTGAGAGGCAGGGACTCTTACCATCAAAGGTAACTAGGATACTAGGAGTCCTGCTCTAAGCATGAAGTTAAAGACAGTAAATCTGGCTAACACATGAACTTAGTTTCACTGGTGAAACTCAGCCATATGCAGCCTGTTAGGAGTATTTTGTGTCGTGGGTATTGGTGCACACCTTCTGACTTGCTCGCACGCACTGTTGGTAGGCAGCTTGATTTCCTGGTTCATTAGTCTGTCCTCCCATTTGCACCTGGGAGGAGTGGTCTCTACTCTGTATATAAACCCATGCCTCCCATGGTTCTGTGCTGAGTGTCGCTTTTACAGAGCTAGGCCTTAGCAGGAGGAGTAGGTGGTTATCTTGGATAGAGGAAGTTCCGTGGTTGGTTTTTGGGAGGTTTTGGGTGAACAAGTTGGTTTGTGTGTTTTCCCTTCTGTGTTCACCAATCCTCCCTCCGTGTATAATTGACTGTGTGAGTGAATTGCCTTATCCTTTGATTTCTACTCAGTTTCCCTGTGTTTGTTTCCTAGTGTACGGTTCCTTCCCATATTGGTTTGGGGAATTCCTTTCCTACATGTTTCCTGTGTGCTGCTTGTGTTGTTAGTCAGCGCACACCCTTGTCAGTCCCTGTCAGTAGCAGCTTCACTTGTTCGTTAGGGGTGACCCCCTTTAGTCTCCAGTCCCTAGAGATCTTATAGGGCATTCCTTCTCCCACTTCCCTCTAGGCCTACGGTGTCAGTGAGAGAGGAGCTGTCGGGGTCAGGTTTAGCCTGAGAACAGCCGACCTACACCCGTGAGGCAGGGACCGGGTTAGCTAGTGGGAGTAGTGCAGGGCGAGATTCCCTACTGCAATCCCTTAGCCCCGTTGCAGCTACCTGGACTGACATAACACAGCCAGCCTAACATGTTCACTGAATGGGTTCAATTCTGGAAGAAGCATGGCTAATACCAGGAATCACCTGACAACAATGTAGAAGAGGACCCTGTTCCAAGTCTTCCATCTATTCATTTAAAACCCGATTGTTTTTCTAATATCTCTTTAGTATTTTTGATTGTAACTTATTTCCATAAAGTGGTGTATGACAGCTTTAACATATATATGCTCTAGTCATATGTAGAGAATGATTCCTACAAGGAGAAATGTATAGGTGGGGTGGGGAGTATGTGAATTTGTGAAGGATTATGACTTGCTCTGTGTAGTTCAGTTTTATCATATTGTTTTCCAGAGTACCTATTGTGGGCAAGTTAGCTCAGTAGAAGCAGTGGTGAGGACCCAGACAGTGAAGATGGGGCACAAAATATGCAGCAAACTGTAAAATAAATACCATATATACTCGAGTAAAAGCCAAATTTTTCAGCACAGTTTTTGTGCTGAAAAGAAACCCCTCGGCTTATACTCGAGTCAAGCAAAAAAAAGTAGAAAATGACCGTGAAACACATACACATTAGGTATCCCTGTGTCTGAAAGTGCCCGTTCTACTGAATATAGGGTATCTGCACTGCTCCTTTTCCGTCGGGAAGGGGTTAATAGGAGCACTGCAGATACCCTGTATTCAGCCAGGCTGAATTCCAAGTGGGGTAAAAAACCCAGTCCTCAAGCTCAGAGAAGGGGCAGACAGACAACCAAAACACCCCCTCCCCTTCCCCAGCACCCAGCATCTACTGCACCCAAAAACTCTGGCCATTTTAATTTTTGAAATTTTCCAGTAGCTTCTGCATTTTCCCTCCTCCTCCTTATGCTCGAGTTTTCCCAGTTTTTTGTGGTAAAATTAGGGGCCTCGGCTTCTATTCGTGTCGGCTTATACTCAAATATATACGGTAAATCTTGACTTTAGGCACAAAATGAGCAGAATAAAATACATTCTTAACTTCAGGCAAAAACAAAATAAAAAAAACCTGCTCATCTGAGCAACTAAACAGAATTGATAACCTAACTATACGTGTGGCTTACTTCTAGCCACACGAACAAAACAGGTGCAGTATAGTCTCACTGGACTCGGCGTTACAGGACAGAACCATACACCTCCTTCTACCTCATGGAACTGCATTGGAATGCAGGAGCTGCAGCCTTTTCTGGCCCAGTAATGATCCAAGGATCTACACCAGGGCTGAAGGCTACTCCAGATCCGCAATGGACCACACATGTCAGAAACCTGATACATCTGGACTCCAGCACTCTACCTGTCACCTTCTCACACTATACAAAGACAATATATATAGCAAAACAAACAAATAACAAATTTTACATTTGTTTCGCTTGCTAAATAAAGGAATGCCTTCCTAAATATTTTACCCCAGGTTAGAGTAAAAAATTGAATCCAACATCCTGTAACCAAAGATCACAAAATCTGCATTTAATCCTCTCTGAAACTAATCTTTGTAAGGTATCATAACATGTAGAAAAAAAACCCTAATTTAGCTGGATCACAGGAAACTGCGCCGTCCAAGTATCACCTATAATCTGTAAACCTGGATTAGACCTCATAGAACAATAGACTATATAACTAAATATACAAATACCTTTGAGAATTTATTAGCCCATATGATCAGGAAAGCTCCTCCCAGAACAGAAATTTCCCAGCTTGAAGAAGTTGTAGTACAGAAAGGAAATCCTCACCCCCCCACCCCCCTTTGTTTTACCAAAAAAATCCTTTGGCAGAAGAATGATAATTATTTAAATAATAATTATTCTTCAATAGTTAAAAATAAAATGAATTTAAACACATTGTTAATTTTCTCAAAGTGACCCAAAGCATTTGTATTAACTTTATAAGTCAAAATTTTACTATAGGGCAGCTTGCTAAAATAACCAGCATCTAACAATTGAAATATCGAATACAAAGGTGTCCCACCAAACAACATATTGTCAATGACTTTTCCCAGTAATATAGTTGCCACATTTCAGAAGCCAAGAAATATAATTTGAGATATCGTCATATTGTTTGACATTAAGTTGTTTAGTATTGTAAACCCAATCTAATTGCTTCATCAATAAAATTAATTATCAAATCCAATGTATAGTGTCTGTTATTCTTCATGCTAACACTATATCCATCTAAAACTTTGCCTCTTCAGTTTATAATATACATTATTAACACATTGCATTATTATTGTTACAATATGCTTACATTATACAGTGTTATTGATTATCAGTGTATTGTAGTGTAATATAGCACACACATTAACACATAGTATGTTAATTGATCCTGTGACACAAACATAATACAATAATGGACAATAAACATGTCGCTATCGTTACAATTAGCATGAGAGTAGAGTATGTAAACTCATTACTTCCTTGTTTCTTAATTGATTCTCCCCTCTGTCTTTTTTTTTTTTTTTCCTGGTGCTTGATCTTGTGCTGAGATGTAAAAGAAACTCAGTAGGATCAGTAACTTAGAGGCTTTTCACACAGTGACTAACAGGTTCAACCCTCTGTGTGAGACTTGAGCACTTAATAATGTTTGGGTACATCATAAAAGATCAGTGGTGTATCAGTATATATCATTCATTGGCAGAGAAGTGAATGCTTTCATGCCAAACACACACGATGGTAGCCAGAATATCTGGCTTAAAGAGGACCTTTTAGGTCCTCAGGCACATGTGGTGTAATGCACCGCTAGATAGCCGACAGTGTGCTGAATTCAGTGCAGTGTTGGCTTTCCCGTTATGTGCCCCTGGTGACGAGCTATCGGTTCCATTACCATAGCTCTTCAGTGTCAGAAGGGCGTTTCTGACAGTCTGTGAGGAACGTCCCTCCTGACACTAGAGTCCATAGCCTTGTACTGTCAGAGGGGACGTTCCTTATCACCCAGTGATAACACTGAGGAATTTCACTTCATGAAGACAGCTGAGCATCAAGACTGGGCTGTGCTGGGAGGACACCAAAGCATTGGGAACAGGTAAGTATAATTTTTTATTTTATTTTCACCTCTCCTGGTCTATTTAAAAAAAAAAAAAAACAACTTTTGCCTGGACAATCTCTTTAAGGCAGGTACCCTCAACCGTCTGCAGCTGAGGAGTTATCTCATCGTGGATTACCACATATATATATATATATATATATATATATATATATATATATATTGTGTGTGTGTATATGTATATATATATATATATATATATATATATATGTATTTTCCTCTATCAGTATGTCTTTTGGAATGTGGGAGGAAACCCACACAAACACGGGGAGAACATACATCTCCTTGAAGATATTTCCCTTGGCAGGATTTGAGCCCAAGACTCCATCGCTGCAAGGCCACCATGCTGCCTGTTTTTTTATATTTAGTGGAGAAGCTCTGGTTCTAAAAGTCATTTTCCTTTTAGTACATCTTTGTCTGCCTATGCACCAGGAGCTGAAATCTATGCTATGCTATGCTATGATCCGGCGTAGATTAGATATTACTTGCACCAATTTGTGGTAAAAAATTATAGCAAATCTGTTGTTTCATTGGAAGCACCGCCTCCTCCCACTAATCCCCATCCATGCTGTGAATTATAAGTTGCACAGAAAAGGCACACATTGCTCAATAAGTTTTCCCCACAGTATAAAATGATAAACTTCTGACACTAGAGAGAATCTAGGAGCTTACTGCAAATCATTTCATTGGACATATTTATAGTAAAGTATATAATAAGCATCTGGGCTGTAAGGAACTTATCATTTACAGCGTACCTCCAATTCTAAAAAAAAATCTGAAATGAATACTACAAATGAATATAAGAAACTTTGTAATAAAACTTATTTAAGAAATCTATTTCCTTCTCTATTTATCAAGCTGAGTTACTTTTTACATATTAATATATGGAGAGGGGAGGGGAGGAGGAGACCACTGGAAAACACAAAGAAATAACTGCAGATGGTGCACTCTACTATTCTGTGAGTCAAGTTAGGAAACGTTCACTGCACAGAATTAGGTAAGAAATCATATTAACAGCATCCTCTTCTTACTCCTCTTTCCATAGACTTCTATTTGTAAGCTGAGCTATACTGTCTCTGTAGCTTCACACTTTCAGAAACAGTGTAACTAAATGTACTACATATTTCCATAACTCTTATTCTCCTCTATGGAGAGCCATGTGCAAGAAACAGGAGTCTGCACTGCTGAACGGTGCCTCTGTTCCATATTAAAGAGAGATTTTAATATACAAGCAATACTTCTTGAGAAAAAGCCTTTGTTGTAGTATAGCCCAATACATCTTAATGCTTGTAATTATGTTGCTGCTTAAGTTTTTCACTAGAATGGAGCTGTTACGATCCTTTGCAGAGATGTTTTTTGGACTCTACTGTGTAGTGTAAGACTCTACAGCTGCCCCTTCTTACTCAGGATCATTGGGGGTCCCAGTAGTTGGACCCCTACATATCAAAGTACATATAAGTCATACATTTCGGTAATTGACATCCCATTTAATATTATGTGTTTACAAATAAAAACATAACATTTTATTTCTTATTTTTCTTTATTGATAGCTTCGCTCCTAAAGATTATGTTTTGGATTTGCCGTTTTTGTTTGTATAATATGAATGGAGTTAGTTTTTTGGTGCAGATTATCTGCTACATGCGAACTTGGCCCAATGATTTTGCCACCTAAACTAGGTGTTTTTACTGTATTTTGTTTACTTTGTGTATGATGCTTCAGAAAGCCTGGCATTATCTTGTACGTGAACTGTGAAAAGGTAAAAAAGAATGTTTTCTTTTGTACCCTTTTAGTTTCATCCTACCTTAAAGGTATGGCTAGCTGGGTAGTGTGTATAATGGTATTCTGTTATCAATACCAAGAATAGATTCCTTCTAGACAATTGTGCAACGTCTCCCTTTTGTAATTATATTACCTTCAATTGTATTAGGAGATTACTGAGTAATTGGAAGATGCACCGTGTCTTGTCGTAAAGCCTAATTTGGAACATACATCAAAAGTAAAATGAAATTGGATTAACTAGTTTGAAAGGTTTTTTGCACATATTTAGCTGTTGAAAAGTGATTGTTGGTTCTTCAGAGTTGTTTTAAGATTAGACAAAAGAGGATTTTATAAATAGCCAGAATGTCCCACAATAACTGAGTACAAGTTACCCACCTTAACCTAATAGTATGTCATAGACTGGGGGCAATTTGCCTTCTACTTGGTTACTACTGAATTATTTTTCATGCATACAGTTACACTGTACAACAGGTGGATATACAACCCTACTTCTAGTGCAACTGCCATGATCACAAAAAATGCAAATTTCACAAATTGAAGGAGTTTTCCTGGAACTATAATAGTGAACTCCACTTCCCCCTTTCAAGAAGTGACATCACATTGAGGCTGGAAGAGGGTATAGCTAACTCAAAATTGCGATTAATAAGGCATTTTACCTCCGTTATGAATAATGGTGATTTTTTTAGGCCCTTTTCATGTGTGATTATATGTTGTTGTGAGATTCATCTCACAAGGTTCCCCCAGCAGTTTCATGTGGACCGAACAAGTAAGAACCTGAACTGCTATTATATTCTGGGGTCTCTTTAGAGGCCCGCTTTTATGTGGGAAAACATAAAAAAAACAATGTATCTCACCTCCCGTGGGCTCTGGTCCTGATCTTCAGAACGTCGTATTTGGTCACGTGACCTGCTGTCTAATCACAGACCTCATTGGCCCCTGATGTTATTTAGGAGCCCAGAAGAAATAATTTATGTAATGGAACTTGTATAAAATAAAAACACTTCTTTTAGTTAGTATCTCTATAACAACACGCACATTGGCTGTCTATGGGTCAAAGGGCTTTTTCAGGCTTTAATAAATGTATAAACTATTCCAGTAACAATGACATGCTTATCTATTGTGTCTACAACTGCTCGCATGCCAACAGTTCTATGACTCACTAAAATGTATTTAGCTGCAGTGGGTAAGGGTGGGTTTACATCTGCATTGTTTAATCCATTCATCTGTTATGTTGTAGGATCAGAAGAATAGATTAAATAAGAAAGATGTATCTGCTTAATGATGGACAACAATGGATCCCAAGGACTTAAAAGGGATCAATTGGGTATCCATTGTTAAATGTCTTGCTCGTAGGACTTTTTCATCTGTGATTTTAGACAGACTCTTTGCGTCGGGGGCTCTGAATGGAACATCCAACACAGGTGGGAATGAAGTCTTAGGCTGAGTTCACATGGAGTTTTTTGGTCAGGATTTTGAGGCCGAATTTGCCTCAAAATCCTGGCAAAAAAACTGCTCCCATTTGTTCCGGCTCTCGGAAAAAAAGAATGGACATGCTCATTCTTCAGACCGATTCACCTCGCGAATCGGCCTGAAGACACACCCTCCTCTGGACTAGGCCCATTCATTGGGCCTAATCCGGAGCGGAGTGCGCGACTGGATGCCAGGGCACTGCATCGGCATCAAGTCGCAGCTACCCGGTTTTTGGTCCGGATACTGAAACGGCCTCCGCCTCAGTTTGTGGACCAAAAAACCCCGTGTACACTCAGCCATATGCTCCAACACTTGACTGTCTCGGACTGAATCGGTGACATCACGTAGGGCTCGTTCACATCTGTGCCCAGTCTCTGTTCTGCAGGTTTCCGTTTTCTGCACAAAACAGAGGCAGGATACGGAAACCTGCTGGACTCTTTCAAGCCCATTCATTTGAATGGGTTTGAAAGCTGTCCGGCCATGAGCGGCGGTGAGTGTTTTATGCTCTCCGCCGCGAAACCGTTTTTTAAAATCTGGACACAGAGTAGGACATGCAGTACTCTGTGTCCGGATTAAAAAAAACGGTTTCGCGGCGGAGAGCATAAAACGCTCACCACCGCTCACGGCCGGACCTGGTCTGTGGTTTCCGTCTTCTTGCATGCAGAAGACGGAAACCACAGAACAGAGACCCGAACGCAGGTGTGAACCTAGCTTAAGACGCTTTTCACACTGTGTTGTGCAATGCCTGACTAAGGGAATTCATCATCCATAGGCACCCATTTAAAAAAAAAAAAAAGTGTAGTACTCGGTATTATTTTTACTATTACTATATGCCTCTGCATGGAATTTCACAGTCTGCTGCACTATTCCATACAGGAAGGCACTGTATTCCTGACACGTACTGCCTGAACACTTTTGGCATCCCACAGTAAAATGGGAGCCTGTGGGTATATTTAACATTTACTCAGAGAGAATTACTGGCACATTTGGCAAACGTGCAGGGGGAATGCAGTGTGAAAGGAGCCTTAGGTTAATGCTCCTACCTATGTGGGTCACAAAGGAGTCATTGTTTATTTGTCAATGTAATATATTTAGGGTAAACAGAGCCCAAGAATATGTTCAGATCATATGTGCGTAGACTTATTATCCCAGCCTGAGCTGAATATGATGGTTGTTTGATACCCATATGTCGAGTTGGCCACCTCTGCTTAAAATATTTAGTTTAACTTAGATTTTATGTTTTCATTCTGTGAAATTAGGTCACTGAGTTAAAACCTATTCATTCAACCGTTGTTCCTTTGGCCAGACCTCTGAAATGTCACTTATTTGGGTCACTGGACTCTGAGCAGCAGTAAATGTCATACCAACAAAAGGTGTTTTTCCCTATAATAAAGCTGTCATTTAATGCTTATGCAGCTTCTATATCCTTGTAAATGCTGATGAATTAAGTGAATCACTGTGATTTCTTCCCAGAGAACAGAGCTGATTGCACATAAAGTGTATTGTCGTGATTACAAGTTCATTCTCTTAAAATATGCCTAGAAAAATAAAAGCAAGTCAAAATGTCTCTCTTTAGCACATGTTTATGCCTACTATATATCTTTTCATTCCTCAGTTCAGCATTGGGTACTGGTGATCATCTTCCCTATAGAAATGGGTAACAAAGGTGAATGATAGGTCAGCGCCGTGTGCCCTCCTTCAGGGGGCCTTGCGTTTATTAAATGCATTTTCATCCTTATATTAAACTTTCTCTTGCTATGTCGTGTAGACAAATAGAGTATTTTATTTAGTAACGCAGGGCTTTTTATCAGTATATGAGGAAGGTCAATACCTAATGCATGAATGTTACAATGCTATGGGTAGAAACATAATGCTATATCCCATATTTCTGCCCAAGAGAAATATGCATAGCATTTAAATAAAATCAATGTTCTGGCAGCGCATATTGATATCTTTTTATACAGTACATTTATGATGTGCAGTGAATTATATCTCATGTCTATGTTCACCGAAAATGTAATGTTTTTCTGTTTTGGTTCTGTAAAACAGACAACTTCAACATCCTATTAGCTGGGGTACAGTGAGGTGGCCTAAGGAGATACAGTATATGTGTATATATACATGTATGTTTGTGTATATATGCGTGGAGTTGAATGCTTACAATCCTGCTTAGTAATGAAAGGAGCCGAGGAAGTACGGCCTGTGCACAGGCGGCACATGGGGGACATCTGCATGTCTTAGCCTTAAGCCCCACGGGATGATATGCTGCGCTAAATCGCTGCGAGAAAAACCGCGGTAGGAACGCATCGCGGTTCTTCCTGCAGCGCTTTAAACAGAAAGTTCACTGAGTTTTCCTCCGCAGACTTTTAAAAAAATTTTTTATGTAGATTGTGAGCCCCACATAGGGTTCAATGTACATTTTTACCTATTAGAACATACAAACTCCTTGCAGAGGGTTTTTTTGCCCTTGGCGGGATTCGAGCCCAGGACTCCAGCCGTGTGGCCCCCTCCTCCGCAGACTTTCTGTTTCCATTATATCTACGGGAAAGCCACTGGCGTTTCTCTCTCTCTCTCTATATATATATATGTATATATACTGTATTTGACATGCTGCGATTTTCAAAACCGTGCCAGTTTTGGAAATCACAGCATGTCCACACTGCCATTTGCACTGCTAAGTGCGCATGGGATTCACATGAAACCCATCCACTTTGCAGATACTGTAAAATGCCATGATTTATCCTTCGGCGGGAACGCAGCGTTTCCAGCCAGTGCGGCCCTGCCCTGGAGCAGATAGTCTTACCATAGGCAAGTTTGTGATATTAAACAACTGGTCCATAAGGATATGCAGGTGGTTTATTGTACCAAAACCTCTTTGTAGGTTCTCTTTAAATGTACTACTGGTAGTTTTGGTATCTGCATGATACAAATCCTGAATACAGCAGTCTGTCTTAAGCTTATGTGTATGTTATTTCTATGTGTAAACTGTAAAATAATGATGTAAGGTGGAGTATGAATGTCTCACCAGAGAATAATATTATTGGGCTCTGTATTTTCCATGTTTCTTAGTTTCTTTATTTATTTTTGCTTTTTGTTCTTTTTTAAACTGGTAATGCCCCGCTTCCCTCTGAGACAGACCCTTTATATTTCTTTTTTTCTAGGTTAAAGGATACATTTTAAGAGGCTAAAGTTATCTCCATTATTCTCTGTGTTAAATAATGCTGTGCACTGCCACCATCAACCTATTGTTACTGTTAACCGCCAAGGATCAGATTAATATCAATTTGAAGAAAGATCTGAAAGATCCTTTGTTTGCTGTTACAAAGCCCAAATACTCTTGATAGATTCTGAACTTCCCCCCCGTTACCTGCCCACAAATACTGTGCATAAGAAACTCATATCACTGTAGGTCACTGAATTCATTTTTAAAATGCCAATTGACATTATTTCTCTGGGGAGTCGTAGACTGCAGTCTAGCCCAGTACAAATGTGGAAATTCAGCGCCATGGAAAAAGAATCTCATTTGCAGTACAGAGACAGTCTGACATGAATTGGGTTTGCCGTTTACAGCATTTAAATCCTGCTAAATGGTAATAGCAGACTGAACGGAGTTGCAGTGTCCCTGTCTGCTCGCTGGAAAGAAAGCAATTGAGGATTCCTTGCTTTGTTCTGACACAACTGTTCCTGATTATTGGCCATTCATCTGGTTTGCATAAATGAAGCTGAAGTTGAAGTACTGATAATTATCACCGCAGTTTATTTCTCTCTGATCCAAGACACTGTGGAAGGATCAATGTGGTCATTCAATCTTGAGAATTTAGTGTGCGGGTGTAATAGTGTTCATTATACTTTTTCTTCTCTTTGCATACTGTGTAAACGCCTGATAAAATGTTAAATTGAAACCTGGAGGAATATTTTTTTTTTTTTTTTTTTTTTTTTTACAATTTCCTACATTGACATACCTTATAAAAAGTATACTTTTACAGTAATAAAAATACTGAAACTGTGAATAAGGCCACAGACAGCAGGATGTGGATAAACTGCTTTGGCTTTGGGCTACTCCCACAGGCGTATCTAAGTAGCTTTCCTGGTTTTCATCCTTGACCCACCACATGGGCATCTGATCTTCACTGTGGGGAGGTTATCAGGTCGCTACTCCTCTTAGACATTCCAGTAAATCCTCAGTTAACCCTTTAAACTTGCAATTTACTGTCACACTTCACTGTTTCTCAATGTGTTTCCTCTTCAGCAATAATGGCAATCATCATAAGATTAACTTTATAGCCAGTGGTAACATTCAATACCAATGTTTACACCACCATAATTCTTCTACAAGCTGTACATTCGCTTCATCACATGTGTTTCCTTTATCTTTGTAATTCCCAGATACTGAGAGAGTCCTATACTTGTGTCTGATGAGAATAGCATCCCCACTGGTATCCTAATGGTATCCTTAGGCCTTGTTCACATCTGCGTCGGTAATCTGTTCGGGGGAGTCTACATGGGGACCCCCCACCCTGAACAGAATACCGAACGCATTGGCAAGCGGTGTGCAGTGAAAGCATATGGACCTCATAGACTATAATGGGGTCCGTGTGCTTTCCACACAGTCTCCACACAAGTCATGCGGACAGGAGAGTAGATTGTGAACTACTTTTCTGTCCGCATGTTCCATGCGGAAAGCACATGGACCCCATTCAGGGGGTTCCCCATGCAGACTCCCCCGAAGGGATTACCGACACAGATATGAACAAGGCCTAACTGATATGGGAGTCCACATTATAATGATGGATATATCTGCTGTACATATGAATGTCACAAACAGGAACACTCTTTCGTGCTCACATATGGGTAATCATATAATCACAATTTTTTTTTATTTTTTAAATAGCTGGATGGATAAAGTCTATCACAAAGCATATTGTACATAGACAACAGTGAATCGAATGTAACTGTGCTGTGATGACTACTAATATGGACAAAAGCATGGGAACATTAAAGGGATTCTATCATTAAAATCACATTTTTTCTCGATCACATATAGGAATATTCAACTCAATGGGTAATTTAACTAAAATCCAGTTTCTGGCAAAAATGTGTGATTAAAACTTCCAAACTTTATTAGAAAAATTTAAAAAGACACAGACATATAGTGATGAAATAGTGGTCTGCTATTCACCCTATTAATTTTTTTGCCCCTATCTTCGTATATATATATAGAGACCTCTCTCTATATATATACGAAGATAGGGGCAAAAAAATTAATAGGGTGAATAGCAGACCACTATTTCATCACTATATGTCTGTGTCTTTTTAAATTTTTCTAATAAAGTTTGGAAGTTTTAATCACACATTTTTGCCAGAAACTGGATTCACATATAGGAATAGCCTTAAGAAAGCTATTCTTCTCCTACCTTTAGATGTTTTCTTCGCGCTGCCGTTCGGTAGAAATCGCGTTTTTTTGTCTGTATGCAAATGAGTTCTCTCGCAGCAGTGGGGGCGGTCCCCAGCGCTCAAACAGCACTGGGGGCGTCCCCAATGCTGCGAGAGTACTCTCCAGCACCACCTCCATCTTCTTCAGAAACTGCGCGTCTTCTTCTGGAGCTGAGTTCAAACTTCTACGTATGTGCAGTCGGCTCTGCCCTGGGAGATTCTATTCATTACTATTGTGGCTGCTCATAGACCCCCCCCCCCCCCTCGAGTATAAGCCGAGGGGGGCTTTTTCAGCACAAAAACTGTGCTGAAAATTTCAGCTTATACTTGAGTATATACGGTAACTATAATGGGATACAGATATACAGTAATTGAAAAAATGCATTTGGTAGAGGAGGTTGCCCATGGCTCCTACCATGTATTTCAACTGATATAGTGTCCTGCAACAAAACCAATACAGTTGAATGAGGATGTGTTTGAAGAGCTCCCCACACCAGCTACAACACTGGATGTCATTGTATGATTATAGGACTGTAATAACATCACAGGATGTTACTAAGCCTTTGAAAGACTGCATGTACAGTACTATGAAATATTCAGAAAAGTTGGTTATCTATGTGAGTAAAACATTGTTCTACTGCAATCACTTCAGCATTGATAAATTGATATTATGCAAAGTTGATTTTATATCCTAACATTTTTAAGCCATTCTCCTTCAAAATGTGCTGATGAAATCTTAAGATAAGTGGTTCTTGCTCACTGATCAGTATTCTATGTGTGCATATGGTGCTGCTAAATCAAGGTTTACAATATGTAGATGCTGAATACAATTATTTTAACACATTAGCTAAGCAATAATGCTGTGTTAAAGGAGGATATAACTGTATGTCAAAAACAGAAACATGTAAATGTTTCTCTCCATAAAGATACAGATTTGCATCACCATACTATCACAAATGTACAAAATTGATATTAAATAAGTAAAAGGCATACTGAGTTTGTGATGTGTACTTTGCAGTTCTGTTCATCGTTTTACTTTATCTCAAGAATTTATTCTAAACTATGCAGTAAACTGAAGAATATGCATGGTTTGTAAAGCAAGGTATTGGAATATTTATTTTGGGGGATTTTTCTACAGATCTGTTCGGAGTTTTATTGATTACAAATGTATGGTTGAACAATATCTCATGATTTAATTCGATTTTTGCCTTTTATATATGTGTTTCAGTAAGGTGTTTTAGACAGTGTGTTTATGCATACTTAATATACAGTGATCAGCGATAACAAACATCTTGTGATGGTGGCACCTTTTCGGTCGAGGTAAAATTTGCAGCAAAAAAGTGCCAGTTCTTGAAGTTGATATGTTGAAAGCAGGAGATATAAGCAAATATAAGGATCTAAGTAGCTTTGACACTGATCAGAAGACTAGAGAACCTATAGAAAATAGCTTATCTTATGGGGTATTCTTGGCATGCATGCACCTGCAAGCAATGGTCTTGGGAACAACAAGTTAACCAGCATCAGGGATGTCTTCTCAAGGCATAGGGAGCCAAGGGTAAGCTTTCTTTACTGATCCCACAGTCAAGTTAATGCTGGCGATAGCAAAACCCAAAGGTGCACTGCAGCTTGCTGCATATGAAATTTTGTGACTATGTAGTACACAACATTAGGCAGGGTATTTTTAAGGGGCGTTAGCCAGTTTCTAAAAAATAAATACAGCAATTAAATAAAAACAATAAAATGCTATAGACCTTTAATTTCACCCAACCCACTGCTGATGTCTCACTTGGTCCCGCAGGTCTTGTCTACAGGCAGCCAGCACATGCTGATCAGCTACCTACTTACTAGCTTCATGGCTAACTGGCCTCAGCTACACACTTTCTAGCCTCATGGCTCACTGTTATGAGTGATTTATGTATATAATGTGGAAAGTTTTTTTAAATGATCTATGTCTGTTGTTTGGTGTTAAAAAAAAAAAAAAAAAAAAATGGTTCCCACAATATTTGCGTTAAAATTTGCTGCTTTTTTTCACTTTGTTTACCACTTTTGAAAAGTAGTACCAGAACAATGGAAAACTGAAACTGTATCCGCTGGACGATAAAGTTGGACTCAGCGCTTTTTCATCCAGCTATTTTTGACAGTTACTTGGACAGAGTCTGCTATGCATAGACTCAGATGCAGATGTAAATCCAACGTTAGAAAGAGTATGGGAACTAGTAGCATAGGAGGGTCATGAAATTGGTGGTGTGAGATTGAAGTGATATTTCCAGGACAGTTTCTACAGTTCTATGGAAGACCTTAGACACCAATTTTTAGGTCTCAGTCAATGATCTTAACTTACTGTTTCTCTGGAGCAGTTGATTGAGTTGCTGGATATACTGAATTGCAAAGTCTAAGGGATCTTCTTATTCATTATCCTTGATCCTTGTCAGAAGGTATAAAATATGCAAAGCAGATTCACAGGTCTTGCTCACCATAATAGTCACCTGTTGGCTGAGGTTTTACTGCTAGTAATGTCTGTACCATTTTCCTGGTGGTACGCCTGTACCAGATTAGAGCCTTAGTGGCTGGCCCAATCAACTTATAGCTTATACTTCCTCTTCTCAGGCAGTGACATCAATTCTTTCATATGAAGGGGACTGAGCTGTAGCATGGCCATGTGTCCAATGGAGGTAATGTTACTGACTGAGAAGAGGAAACTGAGAGTAAGCAGCTTGGTTGTCTAATTCTGTTTAACCCCTTTGATGGAGTAGAAACCCTACCAGATATTCCTGAGCTGCAGAGATAAAATTCCAATGAACTACAATATTTCTTCAAAAATCTTCATAATACATAATATATCTGCTGTATTATACCTTTCTGCAAAAAATAGAAATGACCCATACACCTCCCTACATTTCCTCCCTCATCTCTGTCTACCGCCCAACCCGTGTTCTTCGCTCACTCAATGACCTAACACTTACATCCTCTATTATCAGAACCTCCCACGCTCGTATACAAGACTTCTCCCGAGCTGCACCACTTCTCTGGAATGCTCTACCCCGGACAATCAGATTAACTCCCAATTTCTACAGTTTCAAACGCAAACTAAAGATGCATCTTTTCAGACAGGCCTATCACAATTCCTAATGCAAACCCTTCCGTTCTTGATGCTTTTTCAGCCTAACATATTTGTCCATGCTCTATCCACATGTTAAAGGACACTACTAGTGACGGCCCATAAAGCTTTGTTTGTGTAATGGCTGCAACCTGTATTACAAAATTGTCTGAACACTGTATAAGCAATGCCGCCCTTCCTACCTCTTGTGTCATCCCCTCTACCTCATAGATTGTAAGCTCTTGTGAGCAGGGCCCTCAGTCCCATTGTGTGAAATGACGTTCTTTGTTTTGTATCTGTCTGTATCTGAACCCTACAAATTGTACAGTGCTGCGGAATATGTTGGCGCTATATAAATAAAATTTATTATTATTATATTATTATTACACTTTTTTACTTTATAATGCAAGCCTGTGGAATCAAAGGAGACACTTGAGTGGACAAACTATGGGAGTAAGCTGTGGTGTACCTTGACTTGACTTGACTTGTACTGTCTGGGAGAGCATACTGTCCTACTCAGGGAACTAGCCCTATGTAAAAAATTAAATACATCTTGGTAACTGTACTTACAGAGGCAATACTTCAAGAGATGAAAATTTTAAGAGTTCACAGATAGAATAGTAACAAGACAAAAATATTCCTATCCTGGCATGTTCTTTCCTAGAAAGTCTTATAATTGTGTGTTATGTACTGTAATAAGTGATATAGTGCTGTATAAAGAGATAATTACCACAGCCGCAACGTTCGCGCTTACGGTATTCTTACATAGTACTTGTACTCAGTGCAGCAGAACATGTTGTTCGTCCAATGCCCAGGAAACATAATTCTTGCTTTTCTCTTGAAGAATGTTTTCATGTAATCCAATATGTTTGCAAATAATGACCTTTCTGTAAAATTGTGGAAAAATGTTTCCGACCTCTGACTGACAAATTATTGAGCGTGCATCATTACATTATGTATGTTGATTGTGTCAGGTTTTCTGATCTGAAAGAGCTTAATACTGCAGAATATTTATACTTCAAGGGTGAAGGTAACATTAATTATGCCATTTTCCTAATGACCATGAGGTTAATGGCCCACCAGAGGAGCTGAACAAAGCTGTGGCAGCACTTTACAGATAATGACTTTTCTGAGAGGAATATCTTTTTTATAACCTGCCTATGTGTAATAGGTCAGACTTGAATTCTTATGTTTATACAGTGTTGGCCAAAAGTATTGGCACCCCTGCAATTCTGTCAGATAATACTAATTTTCTTCCAGAAAATGATTGCAATCACAAATTCTTTGGTATTATCTTCATTTATTTTGTCTTCAATGGAAAACCACAAAAAGAATTGTCAAAAAGCCAAATTGGATATAATTCCACACCAAACATAAAAAATGGGGTGGACAAAAGTATTGGCACTGTTTGAAAAATCATGTGATGCTTCTCTAATTTGTTTAATTAACAGCACTGTATGGTAGGATACCCAGGAAGACCCCACTTCTTACCCAGAGACATAAAAATGCCAGGCTGGAGTTTGCCAAAACTTACCTGAGAAAGCCAAAAATGTTTTGGAAGAATGTTCTCTGGTCAGATGAGACAAAAGTAGAGCTTTTTGGGAAAAGGCATCAACATAGAGTTTACACGAAAAAAAAAAAGCCTTCAAAGAAAAGAACACGGTCCCTAAGTCAAACATGGCGGAGGTTCCCTGATGTTTTGGGGTTGCTTTGCTGCCTATGGCACTGGACTGCTTGACCGTGTGCATGGCATTATGAAGTCTGAAGACTACCAACACATTTTGCAGCATAATGTAGGGCTCAGTGTGAGAAAGCTGGGTCTCCCTCAGAGGTCATGGGTCTTCCAGCAGGACAATGACCCAAAACACACTTCAAAAAGCACTAGAAACTGGTTTGAGAGAAAGCACTGGAGACTTCTAAAGTGGCCAGCAATGAGTCCAGACCTGAATCCCATAGAACACCTGTGGGGGAGAGATCTGTTGATGGCAGTTTGGAGAAGGCACCCTTCACATCTCAGGGACCTGGAGCAGTTTGCCAAAGAAGAATGGTCTAAAATTCCAGCAGAGCATTGTAAGAAACTCATTGATGGTTACCGGAAGCAGTTGTTCGCAGTTATTTTGTCTAAAGGTTGTGCTACCAAGTATTAGGCTGAGGGGGCCAATACTTTTGTCCGGTCCATTTTTGGAGTTTTGTGTCAAATGATCAATAATTTGACTTTTTTTCATTCTCTTTTGTGTTTTTTCATTGCAAGCAGTGGCGTAACTACCACCATAGCAGCAGAGGCAGCTGCCACAGGGCCCGAGACATCAGGGGCCCGGTGACAGCTGCTACCGCTGCTATCATTATTCTCGGAGGTCTTTTCGGACCCCTGAGTATAATGATCGGGGCCCCCTGTTGGTGGAATACTTTCCACCAACAGGGGGCCCCGAAGCTGCAGCAATGGCTGACACACAGGAGCTGCAGGTCTGGCTCCTCTCAGCGCTTCAGGACGCTCCCCCTCTCTCCCCCCTCCCTTTCTCTGCCTGTCCTCTGCCCACCAATGAGAGGGCTGAGGAGAGCCCAGGAGGCGGGGCTTATCCCTGCCGAGCTGCACACAAGGGAAGAAGAAGAAGCTGCTCCAGAAAAATGAAACTAAAGATACACAGATACATACTGGGGTTACTATACTTATTAATATCAGGCATTTGGGGTGATTACTTTTGTTTTAGTAACTCCATGTGCCTCATATTAATAGCAGTTAACCCTATCATGTCCCTCACATTAACCCCTGTGTGCCTCACCATAAGAGTTACTAATATGTGAGACATATGGGGGTAATAATAATGAAGATACTTTATTATTACCTCCATGTCTCTCACATATCATTAACTCTTATGTGAGGTACACAAGGGTTAATGTGAGGGACATGATGGGGTTAACTGCTATTAATATGAGGCCTATGGAGTTACTAAATTGTAATGCACATGACCAGATTTTTTATCCACAATTGTCCTGGTATAGCGGTCAGCGGGTGACGTGACAGTATTTAGTCCTGTAGGGGCCACTATGGGACATAATACTGTGTGCAGTGGCCACTATGGGGGATAATACTGTGTGCAGGGGCCACTATGGGACATAATACTGTGTGCAGTGGCCACTATGGGACATAATACTGTGTGCAGGGGCCACTATGGGGGATAATACTGTGTGCAGGGGCCACTATGGGACATAATACTGTGTGCAGGGGCCACTATGGAGGATAATACTGTGTGCAGGGGCCACTATGGGACATAATACTGTGTGCAGGGGCCACTATGGGACATAATACTGTGTGCAGGGGCCACTATGGGGGATAATACTGTGTGCAGGGGCCACTATGGGGGATAATACTGTGTGCAGGGGCCACTATGGAGGATAATACTGTGTGCAGGGGCCACTATGGAGGATAATACTGTGTTCAGGAGCCACTATGGGACATAATACTGTGTGCAGGGGCCACTATGGGGCATAATACTGTGTGCAGGGGACACTATGGGGCATAGTACTGTGTGCAGGGGCCACTATTGGTCATAATAGAGCGCAAAGGAATGCGTAGGAGGGACTCGGTCGAGATCTTCGGTGTCAGGGGGGCCCCATGTCAAAAGTTTGCCACGGGGCCCCGCCATTCCTAGTTATGCCACTGATTGCAAGCAAAATAAATGAAGATATTAATACCAAAGAGTTTGTGCTTGCAATCATTTTCTGGAAGAAAATGAGTATTATCTGACAGAATTGCAGGGGTGCCAATGCTTTTGGCCAACACTGTATGTGCTAGTCTTGCCCTCAGCCAATAGTATTGAACTATATACTTTATACTTGTGTGTTTGTCAGTGACCTAATTTATAAAAACAAACATGACAGTCATGTGTGGTCAGATACACGTCAGGAAGGTTGTGCTTGTGCCCAGCAGTTCATATTAAAGGGGTTGTACACAGACGCCTTAAAGAGGACCTTTCACCATATCTGGGCACATGCAGTGTTATATAGTGCCGGAAAGCTGACAGTGCGCTGAATTCAGCGCACTGTCGGCTTTCCCGATCTGTGCCCGGTGTGAAGAGCTTACGGCCCGGTACCGTAGCTCTTCTATGGTCAGAAGGGCGTTTCTGACCATTAGCCAGAGACGTCTTTCTGCCTCGCGGCGCCTATCACGCTGTGCTGTGGAGCGGGGAGGAACGCCCCCTCCCTCTCCTGATAATGCTCGTCTACGGACAAGCTGTGTGAGCAGAGGGAGGGGGACGTTCCTCCCCGCTCCACAGCACAGCGTGATAGGCGCCGCGAGGCAGAAGGACGTCTCTGGCTAACTGTTAGAAACGCCCTTCTGACCATAGAGCACTACGGTACCGGACCGTAAGCTCTTCACACCGGGCACAGATCAGGAAAGCTGATAGTGTGCTGAACTCAGCGCACTGTCAGCTTTCCGGCAGTATATAACACTGCCTGTGCCCAGATATGGTGAAAGGTCCTCTTTAAAGTACAGGGTACACAGGGATGTTTAAATACATTGGTGGACCTAATGCAAAGGTTTCCTACATCATCACCACTCCACTAAAACACGTACGCCTCAGGGAATTATTCTGTTTTAAACTGAGGGGTTTTGTGGTTTAGGGCTTACCATAGCCCTGAAGTCTTCCCCATGCACATGGTAGTGATGTAAACATGGCATCGTGTCTCTAATACTGTGCATATACACAAATTCCATGGGTTCCCAAGATAGCAAAGCTTTTAACATAGGTGTCGTAGCTGAGGTAACTGCTGCCATTTGGGATCCCCATGTGAGTTCAGGTTGATGCACCACAGACAGGACACTTACAGGAGCAGCACACAGTGGAATAAAAGCCTCTTTTAAGTGCTAATAATAAAATCCTAGCAAAAGGTGTGTTTAGCCACCTCTCCAGCACTGTCAGCAGTTCTGCATGTTTAAAAGTGCTGATAGATTCCATGTCAGTCTTCTTGTCAGAAGATGTCATGATAAAAGGAGTTTTCTCTGAATCGACTGTGACATTCCCAGGAGCCAAAGCATATGCAACACAAGGAGCAACATAGCAACACAAAATAAGAAAAAATACAAGACAACCTTTGAAACACACGAGTGCTGATTATGACTTTGGCGTTTCTCCAAGGTAAAGGATAATGCCGGATGTGGTATTCTTTGTTATCTATTAAATGGGGTTTCCAAGTGATGGCCCGTTCTGTATATAGATATATGTATGGCTTCAGTAAGGGTGCATTCACACTGAGTAAACGCTAGCTTATTCTGAACGTAAAACACGTTCAGAATAAGCGGCGTCTAAAGCAGCTCCATTCATTTCTATGGGAGCGGGGATACGAGCGCTCCCCATAGAAATGAATGGGCTGCTTCTTTCACTCCGTGCAGTCCCATTGAAGTGAATGGGGAGTGCCGGCGTGTACGCTCCGGCATGAGCAGAGCTTGCCGTATACGCCGGCACTCCCCATTCACTTCAATGGGACTGCACGGAGTGAAAGAAGCAGCCCATTCATTTCTATGGGGAGCGCTCGTATCCCCGCTCCCATAGAAATGAATGGAGCTGCTTTAGACGCCGCTTATTCTGAACGTGTTTTACGTTCAGAATAAGCTAGCGTTTACTCAGTGTGAATTCACCCTAATAAGTGATATGGTTTCACGAACTAGTACAATACAAAATTGGAAAACAGTTTAACTGCTTATAAAAATTTGAATAAAAGTTATCAAAACCTCACACATTCCCCAAAAGGATATAACCAAAAAGTACAACTGGCCCCATGAAGAAAGACATTAGGAAATCTTTTTTTTCCTCCAGCACAGTGTATGGACCTTGAAAAAACCGCTAGCGTTTTTTCCACGCGATTTTTCTGAATTCCACGTGGAAAAACTAGTGGAACCCATAGAACTCTATAGGGAGGCATTTTTTCCACGTGGATTCTGACAATGATTCAGCGCCAAAATCTTCGCCAAACAACCCTGTGTGAATGGACCCTGAGGATTTCAGCGCTGAAAATTCAGTGCCAAATAAAGCGCCATTTTCCTCCGTGTGAATGGATCTTGTGGGTCCATTCACATGCAGGGAAATGATGCGGAATTTGGTGTGGAATTTCAGCGCTGAAAAAAAAGCTTCCCTTTGACTTCAATGGCTTCCTTTTTCTGCTGGGAGGCTTTTTTTTCAGCGCTGAAATTCCACACCAAATTCCTCACCATTTTCCTCCGTGTGAATGCACCCTAAGACTAAAGCCCCACGCTGCAGGAAAAACCACAGTAGAAATGTGTCATGGCTTTGCCCACAGCACTTTTCATAGAAAGTCTGTCGAGGTTTCCTCTGCAAACTCTCTACTTCAATTATACCAGAGTTTCCGTAGGTGTAATTGACATGAAGCAATTTCCAAAACTTTGGGGCCCCAGCCTTAAACCAATCAATACACATAAATAGGGAAAAAAAGTGTCCATAAAAATAAGTATGATAGAAAAAACTCACATCCCTTGCTGTAGATCCAGATTAAATAAAAGTTGGATTTTAAAGATACAAGGTTGCGGGACTCCATCGTCAAAATATTAAACCAATAAAGCCTTGAACTAAAAAATACTGAATTTTTCTGCCCCGTGGAAACCCAATTTAAAAAAAAAAAAAAAAAGTATATTTGTGGCCTGTAGTGCCATATCGCAGCACAGTTTTTTTTCGGTTGTTTTAAAAAATCTGACCTTTAGTATGCCCATTACATTGGAGCGCTACATTGGAGCGCCACATTAGGATTTAGATCACTCTTCCTGATGATTTATTCCTTTTAAAAATGTGCTGCTTCTAACCATCTCACCTTATATAACATTTTCTTGACCTGCTTTATTTAGAGCTCTCCTCCAGCAGTAATAGAACCTTTAATCTAAATCTATGTGACAGTGTACAGATCAGTGACGCAATATTCTTCAGGAACACTGAATTGGATAACATGACAAGTTGTCACAATGACACAAAGTTGTTGCAAAACCTATTTTTTGCCAGAATGAGCAATAAGGCAATGATGCCTCCAAATCTGTAATGAGGAGTTGTGATTAAGTCTGCTGGCTTGTGCACACCTTTAGCCCTGCTGCAGTTTGGTGACTTTTTTTTTTTTTTTTTTAATATATATCTAGAAACAAGAATTGTGTTGTCTAAAGTTGAAACCTATGAGCTGGACAAGAATTTAAAGGGATTGTTCGCCTGAATAATTATTATTTTTTTATAATAATGAATTCATAGAATAGAATAACCATTCGTCACCTAACTACTGTTATTCTTTTGCCATCAGGTCCCTGCTTCTATTTACTACCAGGCCTGTAATATCATTAAATAAAGATGGCCACCATTCTGGCCAGTGATTGACTGAATGGTAGAGGGACTGGGAAGTACAGAGTAACTCTTTACAAGCTAAACAGTGAGTTGTGTTGGCACATATGCACAGCTTACATAGGTGTGTATCGTTCTTTTCAGTCTGTGATCTGTGTAAGGCTACATGCACATGACCGTGTGCAGTCTACGGGTCAATAAATACTGAATGGATAACACACAGTTTGCTATCCATATTTCATCCTTGATTTTTACTGATCCCTACACTGAAAATGAATTGACTTAGCCACAAGTAAGGACAGGTATAGAACCTGCTTTATATTTTGCAGCTGTTCATTTCGGCCCAAACACACAGTCGCAAAAACTACAGCTGTGTGTACGGGCCCATTGAAATGTATGGGTCTGTACATTTATCCTAATTGCAGTTAAAAAGTGTGGTCGTGTGTAAGAAGCCCAATACAGTACCCTCAACCCTCATTAGAGGGGTAACATTCTCCTGCCCATTTCTTGTTTTCTGTAAGTAAAAAAAAAAAAAGTTGAAAAAAAATTCATTCCTGGATCTTCTGGTAGAGTAGATACGACATGTTGATATCAACACGGGTCATGTTAAAAGCCCCCATAAATAGTAGATGGGGATTCGCTTATATTTATGTAATGTGTATAGGCAGGTTTATTTAAAGGGTGGCTAAAGATAGGTCATTAAATAGGTTGTCAAAATAAATATTTCTAAAATAAGTCAGGGGAGGTGAAAACAAAATAAAAAATCATACTCGCCTGTGTCCACTGCTCTGGTGTCCTCCAGCGCGGTCCAGTCCTGCTGTTCCAGTGTCTTCTCAAAGTGAAACTGCTCACCAGCTGTGCCATCCTAGATCTCTTCCGCTGAATCTCTGACTGCTGATTGGCCTCAGCGGTGGTGTGGTGGGGTGGGGAAGACTACAAAGGACTGGAAGAACCGAACTGCGCTGGGAGGCAGCAGAGTAACGGGGAAAGGTGTGTATGGTTTTTCTTTTGTTTGTCTTATCACCACCCCTGGCCGATTTAAAAAACATTTATTTCCCTGGACAGCCCCTTTAATATCTGATTGGTAATAGTCATCTGGCACACCAACTGATAATTGTTCTCCACTGCCTAGTGATGGAAACAGATGGAGCTTATAGCATCAGTATAAAATGCCTAGAAAATCCCTTTACACTGAACCCCCATATTGCAGAAACACAGATTTTTTTGCTGCATTTTTTGGAGCCAAAGTGAGGAGTGGATTGAGTAGAAGGGATAGATATAAGAGCTTCTTATACTGTATATTTCCCATTCCTCTTGTAGCGGTTCTTGGCTATGGCTCAAAAAACACAGCAAAATCTGCAACATGGGGCCTTAGCCTTAAAAGGGTTGTCCAGGCAAAAAGTTTAAGTTTAAGTTTTAAATCGAGCAGAGGCAGTGAAAAAAAAAATCATACTCTCCTTTCCATGGTGCTCTGGTGTCTCTCAGCGCGGTCTGGAGTTTTCGACATGTGGTCCCAGCCACATATGACTGCTGAGACCAATCAGCAGCCTCACCGAAGGCTGTGATGTTACTACCTGTGACATCCCGGGTCTCTTCCAGCAGTCATGTGACCGCTGAGGCCAATCAGCGGCTTCAGCAGAACTCAGCAATGGTCCCGGCGAAGTTGCCGATATCCCAATTCGCTGGAAATCCAGATACGTGTGAAATTTTTGAGCTGTCTGTGGAAACTGTCCTATGGTTGAGTAACTTCCTTTTGATTTTATACGTTTTATTTGTCTGGAAGGACACTGAAGCACCGTGGACAAGTGAGTATGATTTTTATGGTTTTACCGTCCCAGTTGTCCAGACATTTAAAAAAATGCCTGAATGCTTTAAGGAGCGTCTTCCTTTTGTATGCTACTACAATAAGGCAAATGGTAAAGAAACAGTGGAAGCTAAAACCAGGGTTTGTCCAGTGAAAATTATTTGTAAAACCACTCAACAGAATAGTGTACAGAAATAACAGCTTTCCGCACTGATCTCATGCTATTTCTGTCCAGACAATGCCGGTCCCTGGTCACCACTTCCTATTAGTGTGATGATGTCATGGGACAGAGACATGACCCCTGCAGCCGTTCAATGGCTGTAGAGACAGAATGCTGAAAGCCACTTTAGGGTAATTTCACAGGTTCCAGACCAAAAAACGGGTAGCCGTGTCTGAACACCAGTGCACTGCATCGGCATCCAGTCGCGCACATCTAGTGGGCCTAGTCTGAAGGGAGCGTCTTCAGGCGGATTTTTTTTTATTTATAGGAGGTTAGCCAGGCAGTATGAAGCTAGGGTTCTGACTTAAATGATTTAGGGCCTAGAAATATGGCATGGTTATTTCCTCCTTTCTATATCCTCTAAGCATAGTTTTTGCAATATACATCCAGGTGTGAATTTAATACTCTTGTATTTTAATGGTTCTGAAATAGTGTCATCTCCCCTGAGAAAATTTTGCAGCCTGCACGGTATATAAAATGTACGTATTGCTTGCACTTATGTGCAATAATATAATGGTAACAAATGAACAAAGGAAATGTGATAAAAGATAACAAACGGAACCTGTTGGATGAAACTGAGGCATTATGTGCACTTTTGGGTAGAGGAAGATAACATCAGAGGTGAGTAATATTTTCTGCTAACTCTACTATCACCGTGTAAAAGTACATGTTTTTGTTCTGTGGACGTGTTCTTTAAAGCACATAGATAATAGATTGTGGTTTCCATGTATGTCATTACATTTTGATCTGTAAAGGCTCCTTAAAACTTTTTTTTTTTCTTTTAAACATGAAGGATCTGTAAAGTCACCTAACGTCTCTTCAATAGAATTTGTGAAGTTACCTAATGTGTCTGTGCTAGACAATGTTGGAAAGTATAGTATTGGAGTAATGGGTATTAGATTTATGGCAATGGTATGCTAATTAATGGATTTCTTTAGATCATATTATAGAGTAGGAGGAGCCAAATAGTAATGGAGTCCAGTGGGCGGTCTTAATAGTCAATTCCAGATTTCCACTATGAATGTGCATACAGATAATCCCTATATGAACACCCACTGGACTCCATTGCTCATTCTACGCATAGGAATAACAAAGAAATAAATGGCTAAATGACAGGTTACACTGAGTCTTTTCCCATACAACCATATATCAATCTGCTCAGCCTGGTATATAACATACTGCCTACAGATTACATTTTCATGTTGGCAGGTTCCTTTTATACTGTAATAATGTAAGTCTTAAAATTGTATGACACCCATGAAGTAAACCAATATGAAACGGTTACATTTATTCTCATTAAAGTAGAAGTGGAGGCCCAGCTGTCAAAGTCAATGCAGTTTATACAATCATCGGTATATAGTACTTAAAGAACTATGACATATTGTTGTATACATCCTAGCATTTCCATTACTGAAAATCTGTGGAATTCTAATATGATACATACGCCTCTGAGTCTCAGCTATGAGTCTGACAAATATCATATTATTGAACTCCTTGTCTTTTTTCACTAAATATAAGGCTGTGTCTTCTCCAACTATGCTCAAAACAGTGCTGTACACACTATGGTATATGAAGTCGGAAGCTGCAAACTCCTTTGAGCTTTGTATTTGTTTGCCATATAATTGTAGTGTAAAGTTAGAAAAAAAATTGCTCTCTTCCAAAAACATCATCACTCCTTTCCTGTGTTAAAGTGTGGTATTAGAGATCAGACCCATTCATTTTATTCTTCATTATCAGATAGTCAATGATGGTGTGATGGAGTTAATGAACGAAAGCATCCATGTTTGTCTAATCTTATGCAACTCATGATGTTTAGTAGTATTAAATCCCTTGCAGTCCCATAGATTTTGATTCTACATTCTCAACTGCTAGAATAATACAGAACTAAAAGAAAGAAAGTTCTAGGTATCTGGTGCTCCAAAAAAGGAGTCCCCAAGTAATCAAACATTCTATAGTATATATATATATATATATATATATATATATATATATATATATATGTATATATATATATATATATATATATAGTATTTTTGTTGCAGTTATCTAAGGTTAGGGCCATATGTTGCTGAAAAGCTGCTGTTTTTGTTTCAGATTTAGGAGCGTTTTCTTTTGTACCCATTGCCAAGAGTGGCTTTAACAGGAATAGGAAACATAAAGGAAGCTCTTCTACTTGTCCCTCATGTTATATTCACTCCTGGCTTAAAGGGGTTGCCAGGGTAATCATAAAACCCTACACTAATCTAAACATTCTCCCCCTCCTACTTTCTAAATTACATTATTAATTTAGAAAGCTGCTCTTGTTTAAACTGGGGGCAACTAGAGGGGGACGGTCAGGACCTGAGTTGTTTGTAAAATTATTGTGTATTTTCTGGTGGTGTTTGACTGGGGATTTGAGCCGGTATTCTGTGACTCTCTAGTTATTCTTTTTTAGCACTGACGCTAGGTTCACACCTGCGTTCGGGTCTCCGTTCTCAGCTTTCCGTCTTCTGCATTCAAGAAGACGGAAAACACAGACCGGGTCCAGCCGTGAGCGGTGGTGAGCGTTTTATGCTCTCCGCCGCGAAACCGGTTTTTAAAATCCGGACACAGAGTACTGCATGTCCAACTCTGTGTCTGGATTAAAAAAAAACGGTTTTGCGGCGGAGAGCATAAAACGCTCACCGCTGCTCATGGCCAGACATCTTTCAAACCCATTCAAATGAATGGGTTTGAAAGAGTTCTGCATGTTTCTGTCTCCTGCCTCTGTTTTGTGCAGGAAACGGAAACCTGCAGAACGGACACCTGGGCGCAGATGTGAACGAGCCCTGAGCTGCTCAGTTAGATGTTGAGTATCTGCCTCAGTGTATATTCGAGCTGGCTTGGTGTCTCTGTAGATGTGAGCCTCAGGTGTTTGACATTGTCATCAACCTATCAAGTAGTTCCGGGGTCTGTAAAAGGCTGACTCTGGATTCAGTCCTCGCCGGTTTTTGTTGTTACCAACTAGGATTCTTGGCTCAGTTAAGGAGGAGTGTGTTGTGGAAGTTGCACAGTTTCAGGAATTGATTTGGAAGTGGTGTGAGTTTTGTCTTGTGTGAGAGTCTGTTTTACCCTCAACATTTCTGCTCAACTCCTGTCCTGCATTTTCTGGCTCCCTGTCACTGTTTTGGTATTAGTGAGTTTTTGTTTTAGGGCTTCAGGTTTATTTTGCCCCTGTCTTGTGATACATTTTCCTCACTACTCCACTTTTCCTCTCCTCAAACTTCTGTTGTGTGTTTATGGTTGTGCTGCGCCTGTTAGTTCTCCAGCACATGCCTTCCTAGTTGTTACTGTTTGCACCTATTCTTTCGTTAGGGGTGACCACCTCTAGTATCCCAGTCCCTAGCCTCTTTCAGCTCTTATTCCACCTTTCTGAGAGGTCTCCACATTTAGAGAGCTAGTAGTTGTCAGGGCCAAGCTTAGCTTGGGTACAGCTGACCAACACCCTCAGGCATGGCCTAGTCAGTCATCGTAGCGCCAGGGACAGCCTTCCTCTCCCATTTCCTTAGAGGTGCTAGCAGCATTCGGTATCGTGGTTGCTTGGACATTTACACAACCGTGACAGGGACATTAATGTCCCCCTCCAGCTGCCCCTATAGTTTAATGTCCCTCTCCAACTGCTGGGGGACATTAAACTATGGAGCAGCTGGAGGGGGACATTAAACTGAGGATCTGGAGGGGTACATTAAACTATGGAGCAGCTGGAGAGTGATGTTAAACTATGGCTGTATATAATATTAGGGTGACTGTAGGAGCATTATACTGTGTGGGGAGCTCAAACAGAAATGAATGGGAATAGGCGGAGTCAATTTAGAAGCGAGTGGAGCTAAATTTGCCATGCGCCACAAATTTTATCCCTCTTTGAGAGGTATGTTCATTTTGTATAACTACTATTACAATTTTTTATATTGTAGAATTGTTCACAAATCAATTATTATAGATTACTCACACTCCTGAAATACACCTAGCAGTTTGTGCCAATATGTATTTTATTGAGACGTTATGTAATGTTGTTTTCTCTTATGAAAACAGCATATTGAAAAGATTCAGCTCACTTTTGCTTAAAAGGCCAATTTTCAAGTTATGATGTTGCTATTTTTGATGTTTCACAATTGCTTACAAATTAATTTTTATAGATTACGCATACTTCTGAAAGTCCCCTAGCAGTTCATTGCAGCTTATGTGGCACCAATGTGCATTGTATTGAGGCATAATATATACTGCTAATATGTTGAAGATACATTTTTTATAATAATTGCCAATGTGAGTATTGTTTTCTACCAATAGCCTCATACAATGCATTTTGATTATATGCTTACCTGAGAGTAAAATAAAACTGAGATTTTAACTATGGATGGAAAATTATTTATTTTATTTGAAAGCAATGAAAGAAAGAAATTGCATTTCAGAACCGATATGTTTTGGTGTGACTGCTGTCAAGATATGACTTGATAGTAAGAGAATTAATTGTGCATTTTCTTAAGGATAAAAAAAAAAAAAAAGAAATATCTGAAAAACTCCAAACTTATTAACGAGATTGAAAAGAATCAGGCTGCGGCGCCAATCGACCATATCATTCTTACAGGGAGCTGTGCATCTCCAAACTGTTTTTGTGTATTATATTTTCTATGCTCACACAGCCCTTATATACTGTGCTCAATGAGAAAAATGAACTTTATTAAATCACTGTCCACCTGTTGTTTTGGTTACCCCAAAACAGTTTTTGTTCTAAGGCTGAGTTCACATGGGGTATTTTGGTCAGGATTTTGAGGCCGTATCTGCCCCAAAATCCTGACCAAAAATCAATGGGAGCCGGTCAGGTCTTTGTTCCAGGAGCCGTTTGTTCTAGCTCCTGGAAAAAAGAATGGACAAGCTCATTCTTTAGGCCGATTCCGCTCGTGAATCCACCTGAAGACAAACCCTCCTCCAGACTAGGCCCATTCATTGGGCCTAATCCGGAGCGGAGTGTGCGACTGAATGCCAATGCACTGCAACGGCATCCAGTCATGGCTACCCGATTTTTGATCCGGATACTGAGGCGGCCTCCGCCTCATTTTCTGGACCAGAAAAAACCCTGTGTGCACTCAGCCTATAGGGTCGTGTCAAAGATTTCTGCATTTCACCTTAATCATCCTATTATATTTACCTATACTTTCTAAGTAACACTTTTTGTTGCAGATTTTAATGCTATGTTAGTGCAGATTTTATCCATAGCCAAAGATTGGCTTCAACAGAAATGGGAATAATAAAGGATACACTTATACTTCTCCCTCATGTTAAATTCCTGACTTTGGCTCAAAAATGTCAAAATCTTCATCACAAAAAGCTGCTAAGCACAAAAAGCAGATAAACCCATAATATTCTTCTCCCACTATTATCTCTAGGTCAAGTTCAAGTACCACCATCAGGGCTCCAGGGACTGCTGTTGTAACAGTATACTCATCTGCTCTCCATTGCTAATGCAGACAGTATTGGTCTTCTGATGAAGCCCTTATCCTTCATACATTGGCTAACTTTATAGGAATAATGGACTCTATACAGGAGAATGTTCCCTTCACCCTCTTACTCTACAAACAGAGCATGGGAGGGACACATTAATGAATGCCATCTACTGTGGAAAGGACGTCTAATGTTTAAGGGGCGGATTGCTCATTTCATGTTTGAGTGCATAAATAGAGGGCTCTGTCTCCCACTATTGGAGTGCTACAGGGATTCGTGAATGCTTATCCGACATTTCATTCTGTTACCGAGTTATACGCATAAACATTTTAGTGGTATTTTAATAAAAATTACATTTTGTTTTGATATTATTTCCCCATTTATGCCTGGGAAATAGTGTATGTCTATAGAGAGTGGTATGCTTCGGCAATATACATCTAAAAATACTCTCACTGACAGTGTGTAGAGCGCTGTGTGAAAAAAGGCTAACTCAGTCAAGGCCTAGTGCTTAGAAGCTATATGCTTTGTCTGGAAATTTATGCAGCTACAATATATATATATATATATATATATATATATACATCTCATGAACTCTACAGTAGCAACTTAAGCCAAATGTTAGAAATGTGTTTTTTTACATGAGTAATGATTTGGTTTGTGGCAATCACTGAGTATCCAGGGGTTTATCATGGTACCAACTATCTATTACAGTTCTTGGTAGGTCATTTGTGATTTGTGCAGTGGTTGTGCTATTCTCCCTCGCCTATTTTGTTTGCAACTCTGTGTAATATCTTTGACCACTGAGCTCAGTTCAGTGACCTAAGGTTGTTTTTTTTTTTTTTAACCCATCAATAGGAAATATAAAGGAAGCTATTAGGCCCCGTTCACACTGGACAAGAGGTGGCGGATTTTGACGTAGAATCAACATCATAATCCGCCTCTTCACAATGATGGTCTATATAGACCGATAGTGTTCTTTTTTCCACTAGCAGCATTTTCCGGTGGTCTGCTACACAGTGCTCCGTATCGTAAGTTTCATAACAGAAGAAACCAATTTTATCAGAAACAGTGGGAAGAAGTTTAGAATGGAAGGTAGGAGTAGCATAGGCTTTTAAAGGCTATTCCAACGCGCCATTAGTTAAAAATGTGTTTTTCTACGATAGGCTCCCTTTAAGGGTACAGCCTCATGTTGCAGAAATGCAGAGTTATTTGTTGCAGATTGTGCCTTAAACTAAGGCCCCATGTTGTGAAAACACTGAGGTTTTTGTTCATTGTAACATCTGGGGGGAAAAAAGGCACAAATGCCTCAAAAATAAATCACAAGGCAGAAAAAGACCACAAAAAGCACAGTTTACACCAAAAAAGCGCAAGTTGCTTAATAATTCTGTCCCAGTGAGTTGTATGCAATCCTGTGGTTGTAACTGTCAATCAATAATTAAATTCAATTAGTAGCGCTACAAACAGTTGCAGTGTTGTCCTGGCCTTATACTTATAGAAAGCTTTGAAACTCTTGAGAACCTCGTCCAAGGGTCCCTGGTAACCTCAAATTCTACAGTATTCATTTCTATATTAATGTTGATAATAATATCTGCCTTGTCGTAGTTTAGCGGAAACCTGGTGAACTAATTGAATTACTGTTCACAGTATTGGCAGAAGTAAATATATATGTAGTTACAATAATTCTAGGTGATGCCTCAGTGAGACAGGTTAATGCAGTTGACACTATTTTGGAATATAAAAGCACTTTGAAGACAAGTTTGTTGGTGTTAATGTGACAATTAGCCATGCTCTAGGTTTTCACAAATTAGCACGTCCTTAAGTGTGTTAATGGTCATCGTCATCTGTTTCAGCTGATTTACTCACATAATCTTTCCCAAACTGATTATGTTTTTCAGGCACTTCAATGAGTTGTTGCTTAATTCAACTGACTATGCAATATTAGGGGATATTCACATTTGACAGATTTGCAAGAGGCACATTAGAGAGTTTTTCATTGATGGTGGAGAAGCAGGTTATGGAGGTAGAGCGTTGAACAGTAAAGTGGTTATGGAGATTTATGCTGAAATTTTCTTTGGTGTCAATTTTGTTTTTGATATAAGATGCAAAGTTTTAAAGTGAGACAAGTAGTGTTGGGAAGGAGACTGGGGAAAAGAGAAGAGAATTAAATAGCAGATTGGGGTTGTGAGACAGGGAAGATATAAGGGTGGAGAAGTAGACCTCTTGTACAGAGCGGAGCACGTTCTTGAAGTTGAAAACTGCTTGTTTGTAACTGATGAAGTCTTCCTTGGAGTGGCTTTTCTTCCAGCGATGTTCTGCCATCCTTGTAGCTGTCTCATTATTTTTATTTTTATTTTTTTATCAGGAGCATATGCTAGTGTTGCCTCTTGATTGGTCAAGCTCTGATGAGTGAGTGAAGGATCACGGAGTCGAGGTCTGAAGTAGTGGTTGTTCTATATAAAGCAGCAGTTGCATCTTTGTCCTGAAGTGGCAGAAAGTGGTAGAAGATTAGTCAGAGTGTGTGTGTGTGTGTGTGTGTGTGTGTGTGTTAATGCGACTGAGGATCCTATGAGGTTTTGTTAGTTTCTGGATTGGGGAGGCCGTGGAAGAGGAAATACATGAGAATGTAGGAAAGTTGTGATGGGAGAGGTTGGATGGAGAACAGAGCAAGGTGAATATGAGGTCCAGTGTGTGTCCTTCTTTGTAAATGTCAGAGGATGACCACTGTGAGATGCCAAAGGAGGTGGTGAGAGGTAGGAGTTTGGAGGCAGATGGATGGCTTGTGTCAATGGGCATGTTGAAATTTCCCATGATGATAGTTGAAAGGATGTGCATGAGGCAGGTGGTGAAGTAGTGGTAGGTCCTGGTAGTTGGTAGATGAGGTTGGAGATTGAGTAGATGTGATTAGAATACTGTCAACTAAACATGTGAGGGATCTAGTTGTATGATGAGTCTGCCAGAATGTGATTTTCTGTTTCCAATATATCTCCTCCCTGGCTATTATTGTAGACCATTCTCTGTGTTGTCTAAATGGCCTTATAAGATAAGATAAGATAATCCTTTAATAGTCCCACAGTGGGGAAATTTCAGTATGTTTCAGCTGCATAGTAATACAGATACATGGTAATACACAGTAAATATTGCAGAAGTAGTAGACACACATATGCTGAGAAAGATATACTAGGAGTCCATAGCAGCTTAGGAACAGAGAAGAAAGAAGGAGGACATTCATAATCATTAGTTCTCTGTGCGGAGTGATCTTCGCTTGGTCTGATGTAGATTATACAGCCTGGTCGCGGTTGGAAGGAAGGACCTGCGATAGCGCTCCTTCTCACACTTGGGGTGAAGCAGACGGTCACTTACAGTGCTGCCAAGTCCCATCAGGGTCCCATACATGGGGTGGGATTTGTTCTCCCGCATGGAGGTCACCACAGACAGTATCCTTCTGTCACCCACCACCTGTACTGGGTCCAAGGGGCTCCCCAGGACAGAGCTGGCCCTCCTGATCAGCCTGTCAAGTCTATTTCTGTCCCTGGTTGATATACTGCTCCCCCAGCAGGCTACACCGAAAAAGATGGCTGAGGCAACCACAGAGCATATATAGCATATGGATGCAATTGTCTAAGCAGGACAAATCCTTTATGCTGGCTATAGATATGAGATAAATCTCTGAAAAAAGGGACTTCAACTGATTGGTCTTGGTTGTCCCCCATTTGTTGTTATTTTTTTTTTTTTTTGCATACATTTATACAATAACCACATGCAGTCTGTTAAAATTTTATATCCAGAGCTGGATCTTTATCGATCGGTACTTGGCCAACCTTCAATTTATCATCTGGCCAATTTATCAGTTGTTCTTACATTATAAAATACTGTTTGATATTTTTGGGTTTTCCTCCTTTCTATGGCAGTGTGTAATAGAAGTGAATGGATTTTACTATTCACTGCAATATATTAGTATTGCAGTGAAAAGTATGAGCGTTCAGACCCCCTAGGGTTCAAGGTCCCTAAGGGGTCTGATCATAAAAGTAAAAGAAAAAAGTTTTTAAAAGTATAAAAAAAACACAAAAAAATATAAAAGTTCAGATTTCCACCCTTTCCCTTGATCTCATAAAATAAAAAAAACAATAATAAATACTTTAGCTATCCTCGTGCTCCAAAATATCCAAACTATTAAAATATAAAAATATTGAGAGCTGGAATCTGATTGGTTGATATAATTTCTGCACTTTTCCCTTGCAGTGATTTTTTTATGCTTTCATAGTGTAATCTGTAATATTTGCTTTGTGAAGCCTTCTTAATCTTTCTTTACACTTCAGCCTTCTCAAACCTTTCTTTGTGAAGTTTCTACTCTTAGGGCTATACAAGGAGCAGAGGAATATCTAGGAGCTTGTTGCAATCCTGTCCTCTATTATAGCTGGAGTTTGCATTTAGAAAATGAATGCTTTGGCCGTATCAGCTTGCGATAATAAAGCACAGGTGGAACACCGCAATAAATGTCCTTATGTATATGTAATAACAGTAAAAAAATAAAAAGTAGCAGAAGCGCAGCCATAAAAGATTAAACATGCGAGATTTTGAAATGGACATACTTCAGCACTATATAAAAACGAAGGGTAGAATGATTACAACAATATTAATTTTATAACTAGCTTTTTTCCCTAAGCTAACTTGGCAGAAAAATTAACCAATGGCTTAGTGTTTCCTGCCAGCTGGTAAAGCTAAAGTATTTTTACACTTCAACTTTTAGAGCTTTGTAATATTGGGTGGATTATAACCATTTTATGCTGAAATAAAGGCTGACTTACACATAACTCACTTATGAAATGACTGCAGAGCTTTGTTAGGGATGCAGACATTTTCTATTAAATCGAAACTGATCTAAGCAGTTATTGTGAATAGCTTGTGCAGCACAATATACAAAAGTATTCACACCCCTTGAACTTTTTTTCACATTTTGTCACCTTGCAACCACAAAATTCAATGTATTTTATTTAGATTTTAAGTGCTAGACCAACACAAAGTAGCAGATAATTATGAATAATTGTGTTATTCAGAATTATAATGAAATAAAAATCTGAAGCGTGTGACGTGCAAAAGTATTCAGCCCCCTTAGCCACACCACAGCAATCTCTGAGGGTGACATACTATTGGGTGTAGTAGTGAATGATGACTTTCTATCTGCCATACAGTACTGCACCTTTTAAACAGATCTCAAGATCTTACCATATAGTGAAATAGCTGAGAGCTAGCCAGTAGATCCCTTTATACACTGTCTACCAATAAGTATTTGGACACCTGCGGTAGAATAGAAAAACAACATTTATTCCTATTCAATAGTTGGCAGAACCCAGCAGATGCTTCCTTATGGATGGTAACACAATACTCCGGGATGGCTGTTCACACTCCTGGTGTATGTGATCCAACGGTTGGGTGCGGTTTCTCTGGCCAGCACCCATCGGTCTCTAGTATCTCCCAGTTTCGGGGGTCTGCCAACTCAGGGCACATTCCACCATTCACCTTCCACTTCATAATCACATAGGCCACTGTCGATTTCTGCTCACAGTGCTCGTTCATAGACGAGTATTATCAGGAGAGGGAGGGGGCGTTCCTCTCCGCTAACACTGTACAGCGCGATAGGCGCTGCTGTGGAGAAGGACGTTTCTGACTGACTGTCAGGTACACCCTTCTGACTGTGAAGAGTTACGGTACCGGCACTGATAGATCTTTACCCGGGGCACAGATCGGGAAAGCCGACAGTGCACTGAATTCAGCGCACTGTCGGCTTTCCAGCAGTATATAGAACTGCCTGTGCCCCAACCCATGAAAGGTCCTCTTTTAAGGATCGAACATTTCTGTGGTACCCCACATGCCAATGCCGTTTCCTACACGATATTTAGTGGTAGTAGGCCTGACACCGCAGATATCTTCATTTGCATGGGTGTCCAAATACTTATTGGTAGACAGTGTATAGTCTCCAGCTTGTTATAAACCCCATAGCCATATGGGAGGAGTGCTGGTAACAAAGCAAGACAAAATGCCATTATATGGGAACTCTGAGGTTCCAATGGCTAAAACCCCAACAGTTGTTAGAACTAGTGGGATCCTTCAGCTTGTTTTCCCTATTACAGCAATGCCCTTGCCATAGCATTACTTGCTGTAGTGGGAAAACCTATTATGTCTAGTTTTACCATTTATATATAATTTATATAAATATGTGATGTGTACCTCTGGGCACTAAAAAATGTAATATGTGACAGCACTTTTTCTATATAATTTATTTAAGGATTGTGTTTCCATTTAGTAAAATTGCTGCTGGATAACTTGTAACTTGAAATGTATAAAAATGGGTGAGTTCTATTTCGTAGGCAGAGATATCCTCCTGGGGCGTCTGGCTGTAACCTCTTAGCCAAGACTATAGTGCATATTCCACAAGTTATTTCAGGGTTTTCCTTTAAGTAGTATTACACTTACACTGAAGCATTCATTATAGTCTTAAGATGCAGTTTAATGTTCTGCTTGTGGTTACTGGAAAACTTTACACCTCATAATGTTTTATATTTGACAGAGAATATCTTTAAGGCTAAGCCTCCACATAGCAGAAATGTAGAGTTTTTCGCCTTTGCAAAAATTCTGCAGAAAAAAAAAATTCCCATTGATTCAGGATTCTCAGAAGCTGCTGCATAAAAAATAGAGCTGGAAGCAGACGAGTGCATTCTCTGTATGGTGCCAGCCAGGTTACTGCAAACCATCTTCTATTTGCATGAATTGACCCTACAGTAACTTCAGTGACTCAGTTACTACATGAAGATATCAGAGCTGTCTGCTTTCTGCTCCATCAGCTGATAAGTGGAGGTGCTGGGTGTTGGACCCCAACTCATCTAATGTTCTTGAGTCCGCTTTTTTTATGCAGATTAGGTTTCCGTTTGGGGGTCCCCAGGTGGATTTCCCAAACGGAAGCCCATGCACAGATTTGAAGCGGGCCTAATGAATCATGACCTATCTTTAGGCCCGCTTCACATCTGTGCATGGGCTTTCATTTGGGAAATCTGCCTGGGGACCCCCCAAATGGAAATCTAATCTGCATAAAAAAGCGGATACCTAAGAAAACCCACGGACCAAATAGACTGAAATGGGATCTGTGTGATTTCTGCTCAAAAAATGCTGCTTGCAGAACTTTTCTCTCTGCATTTTTCATGTGGAGAGGGAAACAGAATGTCCTTAATGTAGATGAGAATCAGGCCTTAGCCTGGAAAACACTTCTTTTCTTATGTTTACGTTTTGAAAATTCATCTCCTTGTTTGTGCTTCATTTCTCCTTTTTGGGGGAAATTTTAAACGTGTTATTTCTCTTAGTTTTGTACCTGTTTTAAAGTCACAGTTGCTTCCTCCTAATGACTGCAGATTTTACTTTGTGTAACATGAAGTTGCTAGCATTGCTATAACACTTCCAAGAACATGTTTACTTGACAGCAATTTTACTGTTCACTGTCTTAGCTTCCATGAAACAAAATAATTGTCTTGTTTGTCTTCCTGTAGAGCAAATATTACAGCTAATATTGCAGCATTTGCTGCCGTGCTAATCTCCTAAGAAAAGACATGCATAAACACGTCGGGCATGCAAGCTGTGGCATACTCTGCCCTCCAACTGGCCTGTGCACACATCTGCCAATGACCTGCACACATTGGAGGTTCATGAGTAAGGGTTCACTCTGGAAAAAGGTGTGCCTGTATGTCTCCACTATACAGCATGTGCAGGGAGTATTGATAAGTCTGGTATAAAGTAAATGTGTACTAAGAGCAACTCTAAAGTCACAAATTTGGATGCAAATGAAGATCCACCTGAGCATCATTCTTTTCCCAAGAATTTGCACTAAAAAAAACTGGGGTAAATCCATTCATTAAGCTATTGTACTGTATATAGCAGGGTATATTAAAGGGGTTGTCCAGGATAAACTAAGAATTAACCCCTAAACTTACCCCCCCAACTTCTATTTTACTTCAATTTAAAAAAAAAAAAAAAAAAAAATCTATAATTACCCATGTGACCGGTCCAGGGACACTTTCTGATCCAGTGACATTCCTTTTCACCCCTTTCTGGAACGGAACATCACTATTACTCTTCTTCCCCCCCAATCCCCATCAATACTTACCAAGCCTTCCTGTGTCTGGGAATGTTGCCTCCCCTCTTCTTCTCTTCTAGTAGTGGGAGGAAAAAGTTAGCTAGGGAGACGGGGGGAGAATGGGAGGGGCTAGTAATGGATGTGATTGATAGGCTAGTGAGACGGGAGGGTGGGAGTGGCTATTAACGGGTGGGATCGATGGACTAGGAAAACAGGGAAGGGGAGTGTAATGGCGTGAGAGGAGGGGGGCTGAGTACGAAGGAACTAGTGTAGAAACTACACAGGAAAGCTGCACAGCAGGAAGCTAACATCATGTAAACAAACATAGAGGACAAACTCAGATAATGCAGCAGCCAGAGACACCCAGAAATCACTTCAAAAACTGCTAAAGGTATATGGGTGTACCGCATTCACAAGCGGTGAGGAGTGAAAGCTCAAGACTATAATGGGGTCCATGTGCTTTCCGCGCGGTGGCCGCACTAGTCATGCGGACAGGAAAGTAGATCATAAAGTATTTTTTGTCTGCATATTCCATACGGACACAGAGCGGAAAGCACACTGACCCCATAATAGTCTATAGAATCCGTGTGCTTTCATAAATTCACCGCTTGCCAATTTGTTCAGTATTCTGTTTGGGGGGGGGGGGGGTCCCCATGCGGACTCCCCGAACAGATTACCGAATGCAGATGTGAACTAGGCCTAAGTTCCTCTTAAGTGAAAACCGTTTTCCCCATAGTACTGATAGTGCTGTTTGCACCAGCTACAGTCCCTTTATAACTATATAGCAACATATCTCCATCAACACTGCCCACAATACCCATTTTTTCCATTCTGCATCCCTGAGTAAGGGACTGTAGGACCTGAAAATTGCTAGTGAGGACCTTCTTGCACTGGTTAGTTTAGGGCAGAAAGAACATCACTGCCATCAAAAGACTCACTTCATTCTCAGAACTATAAAGATGTAGCTGCTTTATGTCTTTCTGTGCCACCAAACTACACATAAGCATTGCCAATGGTTGCTTATTGCATGACAGATCAAATTCTAACTAGAGCTTGTGGACGCTTGCTTTAGATTGACACCTTTTGTAATAAAACAACATTTATATGATAATATGGTAAGGAATTAAGCTTTGATACACTGCAATTTAGCTCACGAGATTGGAACAAAACTTCATAAGGGTCCAGTCACACGGAGGAAAATGGTGAGGAATTTGGTGTGGAATCTGCTAACAGATAAAGGAACTCATTGAAGTCAATGGGAGGCTTTTTTTCAGCGCTGAAATTCCACACCAAATTCCTCAACATTTTCCTCTGTGTGAATGCACCATAAGGGTATGTTCACACATTAAAAACTTTAAAACGGACTGATGCACATACTGATTATATACTGACACCTTTTTATGCTGATACCAACCGCTGTCCCTCCCCTAAAGGAGAGATAAGGGGATTAAAAGTAGCAATTGTAAACAGAGTAGAGATAAGGACATATAATAAATGTCCTTATCTCATATAATAAATGTCCTTATCTCATATAATAAATGTCTTATCTCAACTCTGTTTACACTTTTCTATTTTTAATCCCTTTATCTGTCCTCTATGAGAGTGTTTGCTATCAGCATAAAAAGGTGTCAGTATACAATCAGTATGTGCATCAGTCCGTTTTAAAGTCTCAAACTGAATTCAAACGGACTGATGGCATACTGATGTGTGAACATAACCTAAGTAACAGACAATATGCTATATTGTCCACGTAATACCTATCACAACCTAGCCTCCCTCGTAGTTTCAAAGGAAGTCTATATATATACATTATGAGCAGTGCGGAGAGGATGTGTGTATTTGGTCACCTTACAGTGCTAAACAAGGAAGACGGCTTGGTAGCTGCTTGCAACTCTGAAAGTAAGTATATATTCTTATACACACGTGTAAGATTATAGATCTTTATTAGGATTGGAAAGGGAGTTGATCTTTTTTCTAACCTTTTTTGTATTACAGTAAGTAACATGGATGCTGTAGAAAATCAAACAACAGCAATATATGAATATTCTGAGACCTCATTCTACTCTGTCAAACATATGGACACAATGGATTCTGTTTTTAAGCCCACACTATACTGCATTGTATTTTCTTTTGGACTTGTTGGAAACGCCTTGGTGTTGTGGGTATTAATATGCTACAAAAGGATGAACTCTTTGACTGACATTTATCTTCTCAACATGGCAATTTCGGACTTGATGTTCATATTTTCACTACCATTTGTGGTGTATCAGCTCCTCGATGAATGGGTGTTTGGTGAAGTCATGTGCAAAATATTAGCTGCAATGTATTACATTGGCTTTTTTAGTGGCATATTCTTCATAACCGTCCTGAGTATAGACCGGTATCTTGCCATTGTCCACGTAGTAGTATCGCTCAAGTTTAGAACTATGAAACTGGGATTGATAGTTACATTTGTCGTATGGACTTGCTCTTTGCTGTTGTCTGCAACAAATTTTATATTTCACAGAGCAGAGACAGAAAATGGCTTCACGGACTGTACACCGTCTTATCCAGAAGGCCAAAAGAAACTTTGGACACTCCTGTCCTACTTCCAGGTCAATATCTTTGGTTTAATTATTCCTCTGGTCATTTTAGTTTTCTGTTATTCGCAGATTATAAGGAACTTGCATAACAGCAGGAGTATGAGGAAGAAATATGCAGTGAAACTAATCTTTATACTGGTTCTGGTGTTCTTTGTATTTTGGGCTCCCTTTAACATAGTCATCTTTTTGAGAATATGTAATACCTTAATGGCACTTGGTGATTCCAGTTATGACGATAACTTAAACACAGCAATGGAAATCTGTCACACCATATCTTTCCTACATTGCTGCTTAAATCCTATCATTTACACTTTTGCTGGAGACAATTTTAAGAAGCATCTTTTCCGCATGTTCAATAAACTGTTAAAATGCTTAGGCATACATATAAAATGTGGATCCATTGAAAACAGTGTTGATCGGTCATCTATTACAGGAAGAAGTTCACGCTCTATCTCTTCAGATGTTATTGTTTGATCTTATCATTAGAAAGTGCTGATGACTTTAGACACAAAAAATCTGTGTCATTAAAATAATTAGATGAGCAAATATCATACTCTTTAATATAAAGCACAGTTTACTGTACATTATAACCTATATTTGATGGAGAAAGGGTAGTCCTATAGGATATGTCATAAATTCCTGATATATAGGGTCCCACCTTTACCCGTTGTGTGTACTCAATTTGATGGTGTGAAGTAGTTGCCAGCAGCCATTTTTACTAGAGATGAGTGAGTAGTTAAATACTCAATATTCAATATTTGTTTCGAGTAGCCCCTCAATATTCGACTACTTGAATCGAATATCGAATCCTATTATACTGTATGGGGGAAAAATGCTCGTTTCAGGGGTAGGCGACATTCAATCAAACTGAACTTACCAAGTCCACCAGTGAGGGTCGGGCTGGATCCTCCAAGAAGTCTTCTCCACGCAGCGTCCCCGCGTCGTCATCCGGCAATGAATTCACTCTGCTAGGCATTGGGCCTGGGCAGAGCAGCCATTTTCTTGTAGCGTGGGCATGCGCAGTTGGCTCTGCCCAGGCCCGATACCTAGCAGAGTGAATTCAGAGCCGGAAAACGCCGCGGGGATGCAGCAAGGAGAAGACTTCTAAAGGTAGGAGAAGAGCCAGAGTTGATTGGCCGACTGTATAGCATTCGGCCAGTCAACGCTGTTTCCGCATCGTATTTTTCCATTCGAATAGCGAGTGGTACTCGATGAGTATTTTGAATACCGTAGTATTTGATCGAATACCTACTCGATCGAATACTATTCGCTCATCTCTATTTTTTACCATTGAAATCACGTGGCACACTTGCTAAGTTCTTCACTCTTCTTCCTCGTGATACCCTTTTAATAAGGATGTCTCATTTTCTAGTTCAAGAAAATAAAACTTCTTGCCAGTAGTCAAATACTTTTTGTGCCAGAGGACTTATATAACTTATGTAACACCTCAGAATCTCATTCTCACAATGTGTAGATAATTCCATGCAAGTTGCCCCCATTACCCCCATGTTTGATAAACATAATGCTCTACCTAATGGGCTTATGCCATGAAAAAATATTTATCCTCTATTCATAGAATACAGGATAAATTGCTGATCGTGGGGTTCTGACCACTTAGACCCCACTAATCCTGAGAATGCGGTGTATTTTAGCTCTGTTGTAAATGTAGCCATTTACTTCAATTGGAGTGCTGGAGATAGCCAGCATTTGTCTACCTCGAGTGGTCCGATTGAGGAGTGCATCGGAATCCACCAAGGATGTGCCTTTGTTCACCCTAGCTACTTTCACAACAGGGGTAAAAAACTTCCGTTCTCAATTTATCTTCTATCCTATAAATATTGGATGTCATTTTTTGTGATATAACACCATTCATTTTATTTGATATCTTTTGTTTTGATATTCTTAAATTGCATAAAAAAATAAATAAATTGTGAAACCTTACTTACAATGACATTTTGAAAAGGGATTTTCTGATGGTTACAACTAGATCATAGTCATATGACATAATTGTTTGAACAGAGGAAAGCCCCTTTCCATGCAAAGAATTTACAGAGAATTTTGTTGGCATTATAGATTTAGCACTTCCTTACATCTAATAAAATTTGCAATTATCATTTTCCTCTCTTCACTTTTTATCTCTCATTCTTTAAATTTTCTTCATTAATCTGTGGGGAATTTGGTTGTATCATTTCAATAACCCTCAGAAAATGGAAGTGTGCACAAGAGACTTACTAATACTGTCTAATCTAGACAGTTCTAAAATGCACTAGATTTATCACAGTGGCTGATGCTAGAAGTTAAATCTTGTGCATTTGTAGCCTTCCCAATCGAAGTGTACACCAACACTTTTTCGGCTTAATTTATACCAAAAATGTCATCATTTTAGTACATTTTTGGCACACAATGAGACCTATTAAGCCATTCCCACTAAGCTACATCTCTTTCCTGGTAAGGTCTCATTCACATCTGTGTCGGTAAAATGTTCGGGGAGTCCGTATGGGAACCCCAACGAACAGACTACCGAACTCATTGGCAAGCGGTGTGCACTGAAAACACAAGGACCCCATAGGCTATAATGGGGTCCGTGTGCTTTCCACAGGTCTCCGTATGAGTCATGTGGACAGGAAAGTAGATCGTAAAGTATGTTTTTCATTGATATTTGATTGGAGTTATAGGTTTTGTTAGTATCAATGTTTTTCATTGATAGTTGGTTGGAGTTTGAACTATTTTTCTGTCTGCATGTTCCGTGCGCACACCACACGGAAAGCACACAGCCACCATTATAGTCTATGAGGTCCGTGTGCTTTCACTGTGCACCGCTTGCCAATGCGTTTGGTAGTCCGTTGGGGGGTCCCATGCAGACTGCCCCGAACAGATTACTGATGGAGATGTGAACGAGGACTGAGCCAAGCCCCATTGTCTACTGAAGTACAAAAAGTGTCTTAAACATTTAAAATTTCTCTGTATATAGTGTAAAGTAATAGTAATAACTATTAAAATGGACCCTTTAGGCTACAAGCAAAGGACAGTGAAAAAACAGGCATTAAAAATGGATGAAAATGTCAGTTTTTAATGAGTTTTCCATCACTGTGTAACATATTTATATCAGTTTTTAGCATCTGTTTTATATCACTTTTGCATCCATTATCAATGATAAAAGGATGCTCCTAACCTACTCATCTTTTAGTAATGTTAATTAAAAACTGACGTATGTTCCCATTGACTCCCATTGTTCTAAAAATGAACATGTAACCAATGTTAAAATAATGTCATGGTACCCTACAGCCCCTTCGTTCCAGCACTTCTGCTAAGCTTGATAATATCCTCTTGTACTATTCCATTTGTTCTTAGCTCACTGGCCCCAGTAGTCACATGCCCTTTGTGTAGAGGTCACTGCTGAGGCTAGTGACAAGCAGAGTGTCAATAGAGAAAACGGAAATTTTTATAAAATGTTACAACGTGATGTAAAGCATGTATACCATTTTTTGGCATAAATAAAGCTAGTATTGCGGCATATGTTTTAATGAAATTTGCCCCATTGGGGTTATACTTTAAGATGTTGTGCCTCCTTTCTTTATTTTCAAATACTTTCTTTGAATTGACAATATTAGAGACATCCAGATTCTTCCTACATCCTCTGTATAGACAGTTCGGCAGGGTGTGTGTGCTGCAGTACATGGACTTTTCATCAAATCTCTCACCCCTTTATGATAGTTAAAGAGGATCTGTCACCTGTCATATTTGTATTCTTTGTGAAATACCGTTTTGATCTTTTCTTCCAACTCTGCATTGTGCCAATCCTCTGGTAATCCTCCTAGAAATTTATGAATAAATTGACAGTTGTATGTCCGCACATGCTGACACTGTCCAAAAGCACGTGTGTATTTATGCATTTTAGGAGGAAAACCAAGGAAATGCTACAATAAAGTTATAAGCAAGGATGCTGCTGAATTATTTCATATTCATGGTTTCATAGAAAATGCATCATTTGAGTAGTGATGACGGGTCCAATTGAAATGACGTAGTTGTCCCTTCTTCTGTCTGCCAAGGAAAGGTGAAAAGTGAACTGCAGTATACCAGAAATGTTAGTGACCAAATTTAAAAAAAAAAAAAAAAAAAAAAAAAAGGTTAGCAAAAAAGATAGGCTTCAGTGGAGCAGTGCTGTGGTTATATTTTGTATGGTATGTGAGCAGTAGTGCCCTGGAACAGCTGATCTGCAGGGGCTCAGATTCCTGCAGATCTAATCATGATGACCTAACCTAAGGACAGGCTATCAATAATACAAAGGTGGATAATATAACCCTTGCCCCCTGAGGTTCTGTTTATTACCTTTGTGGAGGGCAACTGTGGATGTCAGAACTTTTGTTCCTCTGCCTTCCTGGCTGATGCTCTTGAGGATATGATTAACTTCAGTCTATTTAATGGCAGCTTGAGTAGATGGGAATTGGTTACATCGATGAGCCATGGAGCAACTGCAGGGGAACAAGAGTTCCAGCCTCTCCAGTTGCCCTCTACAAAGGTGATAGTAGATGGGCTCTGAGGAACCAGGGTCTATAGAAGTAATAAAACTTATCCAAATGTACAGGTAAACTTTATTATTCCACATACAGTATAGGCATCATGTAGTTAGTGGCAGTCAAATAGCGCTGACAGAAAAACTGTGGCGGAAACACAACATATTTTTTCTTGCAGTGCTTTTCACAGATAGTCCTCAGTTTTCCTCCGCAAGCATTTCTGCTGTAGATTATTTCTGCAATGTGTGGATGGGAGCCAGAACCCCATCCACTTTGCAGGTACTGTAAAACACCACGTCTACATGAGGCCCAGGCCTAAAGGAGTTTTCTTTTTTCAGTGTTTTATCTGCTCTTCTCTTCTCATCTCCACCTCCTAGTTTCAGTGATAAGTTGGTGAATAGACAGTCTATTTGATGTATCTTTCAGTCCAGCAGCTCACAAGATTCGCAATATACAACAATGTATATTGTTATCTCTGGATTTACATACAGAGTTAACAAGGACACTGTCCAATCATTGTTGCAATACTTATCAGGGCTCAGCAGCTGAGAGCAATTTGCAGAGCTGACATGCTGCACTAAGAGATGGCAATCACAGTGAAGAAAAACAGGAACTGATGTCACTATTTCAGCCAGTGCTGCTAGATATAAGGAGGAGTCTGATATCTAGGCAATAAGCTGTAAAAACTGAGGCCACTTATTCAACTATATCTGACAATTAAACAAAATAAATAAGTCAATGCTTTGGTTAAAACACTTCAGCTAGCTTATGTTAGAAGTTTAAATATGATCCTGAAAATTGAAACCCCTTTAATTCACACATTAAAAACCTGATAATTCTAACATTGCATTTGCTATGTATTTAAAATGTTTCTAAAAAAGCCTTTCCAGCAATGAAAAATTTAAGATGCAAAAATCACTTGGGCTTACAAATAAAAATGTTCTAGTGACTGAACCTGCACATCTCTAGATTTGCTAAAAACAATTTATAGTTGCTTCTAGTTACTATAGCTCTTAAACACCTCTGTTGTTAAGGGGTTAAATAGTAGGTACACGTTTATTGTCCCTGATGTGAATCATGCATTAATGTGGGTACTAAACCCTTATCTGAATGCACCAGGCAGTCAGGAATCTCAGCTCCACTCTTTGCCTATAGGGCAAATATCCTGCTTAGCAACCTTTCTCTCATCTCTCATTGAAAGCGTAATAATTATTCGCTAGCAGCTAACTCAGCGTTTTATTTCTCCCGCAATAACATATGGAAACCGTGATAAGATTTAAGGGTAAAGGTCAGCTTATTAAGAAGGATAAACAAATAATTTTTATGCCTTTTAATAAATTGATATATCTGTCATTGCCTACTGATCCTAACATTCGTACCACACATTATTCTCTTTCATATGGTAGTCAGTACAAATTATAAGTATTATATTTTAGAGCTAAAGTGTATGATCCTCATTATTTATTTTCATACATTTAGAAATATTTCAGATTTTAACCTTGGGCAAAATTCAATAAGATTTATGACTGTGACGTTGATAAGACTGTCAACAAGACTATGGATCACCTTAACTAATTACTCCTGGTTTAGCACGGTATCTGCAAATGAAGACTGTATTTATCTTGGCATAAAATTTGACAATTTTTAGGTGAATTGCATTATTAAAATTATTAGTGAATTTTGTATCAATTTAGTGTTAGAATTTCTTAATATTATTGGCTAGAGTTCCTATTTGGGCACCAAGATATTTTCAGTGCCATGTCATCTCTTCCAGTTATATTTTCTCATTAAACGGCTAAAAACAAAGCCCAGAAAAAAAAAAAACATATTAGCACCCCTGGATCTCTCAATGTCTTATCATGACAAGGAGGAAGATCAATGCACTGCTTAAATGCCACACTGATGACTTCTGCTTGCACACTCCCATGAATCAAGATAGGATGGATTCCCTAGTCCATTGCCAGATCTTCTTAAAAAGACTCCCACTTGACTTCACAGCCTTACTTGTGCCATATGGAAATGGCAACAGACCGAAAGAATGGCGGGTCCTGCGTTTCATAAGGACACTTGACACCTGAAACTCTTTCCTTACCACATAGTCTGGGGATGGGAGGGGGACATGCTCAGATTCAGATGCAGGTATACAGAATCTTTCTCTCTTGCAATAACTCCTTCTTAAAGAAGTCCTGCTAAATAAATGGAGAGTAAGTAAAGTTATTATTGTGTGTATTTATAACCTTTGCAATGTTGTATGAAGTACCTAATGTGTGAAGTTAACTCTGAGAACAAAACAGAACCTCTTGAATCAATGACTTCTAGATGTCCCTCTACAATGCACTCAAAGACATTTTTCCCAGTATACAGACATTCAGAGGGGTGCATCATTGGAGTGAGAAAAACAGGATGGTTGTTTAACAAATTGGCCACCATCTGTTCTGACCTAGCTAAAAGTTGTTGGGAGCAGGGGATACATGAGGATACACAGCGAACAGGTTCCAACAAACTACAGTAGAGTGGATTGCTTGTTCAGATCCTACAGTTCCTTGTCACCATTCATGTAGCGCCGTCATTACACACCCCTGCCTCTGCCTAAAGTATTTCCAGGCACTAAGGGTGAGTTCACACGGAGTAAACGCGCCACGCAATGCGGCGCGTTTACAGGGCGTGTACGCTGCGTTTTTTAGCGTTGCGCGCAAACGCCACGTTAACGCCGCGTACACGCATATACATGTCTTACAGTAGTCATATCCATGCCATTCAGTGACAAATAAAAAGATCTGATGAAGGGGTAGAGTATCCAGTGTGGCTCTATACCCTGAAACACGTCATCTATTCCTAATAAACCAATCACAATTCTTGAATTAAGAATCACTGACTATTATTGCGTAACCTGAGTGAGCGCGTTGACTGACCAGCCACATTGGGACAACCCAATACCTACCAGTTTAGCCAGTCGACTTGATGTCGTCCTTGGTCAATGCTACCATCCATACTCAGCATATTCTGGTGCAACTATATGCACCTGTGACACTTACCTATCTATTAAACGCCAAGCAAGACCTTGGAGAAGCGCGGTCACCCTTGCCTATATTTTATTACTCTGCCACTAATCATATCCAGAGCTGTATTCACATGTCATACACTAGTCACATCCAAAGCAACATATACATGTCTTACACAAGTCACATCCAGAGCTGTATTCACAGGCCTTGCACGAGTCATATCCATAGTGACATTTCCTTGACATGTCTTACCCTAGTCTCATCCAGAGCTGGATTCACATGTCATACATTAGTCACATGCAGAGCAGCATTTACATATCTCGCACTAGTCACATCCAGAGCAGCATTTACATATCTTACACTAGTCACATTTAGAGCTGCAGTCAGATATGTTACACTAATCACATGTAGAGAAGCATTAATTTATCTTATACTAATCATATCCAGAGTTGTATTAACATACACAGACACACATACACAAACACACACATATACACACACACAGACACACTCTTCACCCTGCATCTCACAACCCCCTCCCCCTCATCTCACAACCCCCTCCCCCTCAGTACCTTAGACAACACATCTGTCCTTCTCTTCCAGCATTGCACGGGATACTAAGACACACCTACCTAGTCACGTGATGTCTGATGTAACACAAGGTCCTTCAGATTACACTAGTATAAGCTTTCTCCCGATCACCCCCGGCTCTTATCCCAGTTCCAACCTTGTATCTGTTATAACAGCCGTGGGGATGATTGGGGAAAGCATGTTAATAAGTAAAACACCTCAGGGCAGAGCAGGACATGGGGGAAGCTGTGTGGGACAGGAGCTTAAAATCGTGAATGTCCTGCGGAAATCGGGACGGCTGGGCGGTATGTAGTAGTAGTATTCCAGTGAGCCCAGCTTCTGCTTCACGAGCCATGTGACATCAAGTTAATTGGTCATAAGGCTTGTAGCTCAATCACATTCAAGTTAATGGGGCTGAACTGCAATACCAATATATAATATATAGTGCTTAGTAAGTAATGAAGAGACCACATTGCTTGTCCAAATTTTACAGTCTGATATTGCTGACCAGTTCAAAAGGATTAGTGTTAGAGTTGAGTGAGTACTGTTCGGATCAGCTGATCCGAACAGCACGCACGCATTGAAATCAATGCACGCAGCCGGCACGCGGCGGGTTAAGCGGCCGGCTGCCGTCAAACCGGAAGCACCAGGTGCTTCCATTCATTTCAACGCGTGCGTGCTGTTCGGATCGGCTGATCCGAACAGTACTCGCTCAACTCTATTAGTAATAGTAAACAATATTTTAGTCCCAGAAGACCCCTTAAAGCTCTCGTAACATCGGTATCCTCCATATTTCCTACAGTTCACCTACATTCCTTACAGTATTTTTGAATTCTGCTCATAACCCAGAATAGACCTTGCTATACTGTAGGTTTCAGAAAAGCATTTCATGTTATAACAGGAACTCTTTTGGTCCCATGCAAGTTTTTATTGGATTATGGTATCTCCATTGTTTTGTATAAAATCAGATATGTAGCTTTTGAGATATTGGCTATAACCTTTCTGGGATTATTGGACAGGACTTTTGCCATATGAAATAAAATGATTCTGTCTCCCTTCACAATCACATGGGAGAAAAAATAGGAGACGAAAAAGCAGATCATAATGTATCTGTCAAACATACCATAATGGACCATGAAAGAACATAATGCATCTGCCATAATCATCATAGGTCCTGTAAAAAAAGAAGCCAAAGTGAACAGACGTTTGAAGGTTAGATATGGCCATTATAGGGTTTATCCAATGTTTTAAAAGGGAATTAAGTGCATGGGACAACTGTGCAGCATCCAGAACAGCCACCTTATAAGTAAGGTACTGAGTACTAACTGTGCTGACACCCAATATAAAAAACACAGAGGCTACAGCCCCTTCAGACAGCAGGTCCGTGGGAGTACCAAGAGCCCAGCAACCATAGATCTAAAATTGATGCCTATCTTAAGGATAGTTGCATAATCATTTTAACCCACAGACAACGATGTAAAGACATTTCTCCTCTAATGCCGGTTCACTATAAGGCTGCTCTCACACTACGTTTTTGCTTTAGTTAAACATATCATTTTTTAAACATTAAAAATACCTGATGTGTTGAGCTGATATGTAAGCTACACAGCAAGCAAAAATATGAGCCAAGACGTGCACAATAATGTTAAATAGAGGGCACGTGTAATGCAACAGATAATTCAACACAAAAAGCACAGATGCAAATAAAACTTAACATTTAATAATTATACATTAAAACCATGCTCTTAGACATATATGTAATAAAAATGTATATCAACAAATCTCCTCCCAAAGAGGGATATATAGTGGTCACAGTCACCTTTTTAGTGCTACACAAAGCACCATATCACTATATCATGGAGATGTTGCCAGTAGAGATGAGCGAACACTAAAATGTTCGAGGTTCGAAATTCGAATCGAACAGCCGCTCACTGTTCGTGTGTTCGAACGGGTTTCGAACCCCATTATAGTCTATGGGGAACATATACTCGTTAAGGGGGAAACCCAAATCCGTGTCTGGAGGGTCACCAAGTCCACTATGACACGACAGGAAATGATACCAACACCCTGGAATGACACTGGGACAGCAGGGGAAGCATGTCTGGGGGCATCTAACACACCAAAGACCCTCTATTACCCCAACATCACAGCCTAACAACTACACACTTTACACACTCAATACCACCTCTCTGACAGTAGGAAAACACCTTGAAACATGTGTATTTGGCACTTGCAGTGAGGAGAGCTTGTCACCAGCAGTGAATTTGGCCCTTGTAGTAAGTTGAGGTTGGCACCAACATTTGTTTTGAAAATCAGGGTGGATTGAGCCTCTAACCAGCAGAGTTTGGGCAAATTCATGGTGGAGGGAGCCTCTAAAAACCCCAGTTTGGACCAATTCATGGTGGAGGGAGCCTCTAAAAACCCCAGTTTGGACCAATTCATGGTGGAGGGAGCCTCTAAAAAACCCAGTTTGGACCAATTCATGGTGGAGGGAGCCTCTAAATAGCCCAGTTTGGACCAATTCATGGTGGAGGGAGCCTCTAAACAGCCCAGTTTGGGCAAATTCATGGTGGAGGGAGCCTCTAAAAACCCCCGTTTGGACCAATTCATGGTGGAGGGAGCCTCTAAACAGCCCAGTTTGGGCAAATTCATGGTGGAGGGAGCCTCTAAACAGCCCAGTTTGGACCAATTCATGGTGGAGGGAGCCTCTAAAAACCCCAGTTTGGACCAATTCATGGTGGAGGGAGCCTCTAAAAAACCCAGTTTGGACCAATTCATGGTGGAGGGAGCCTCTAAACAGCCCAGTTTGGGCAAATTCATGGTGGAGGGAGCCTCTAAAAACCCCAGTTTGGACCAATTCATGGTGGAGGGAGCCTCTAAAAACCCCAGTTTGGACCAATTCATGGTGGAGGGAGCCTCTAAAAACCCCAGTTTGGACCAATTCATGGTGGAGGGAGCCTCTAAAAAACCCAGTTTGGACCAATTCATGGTGGAGGGAGCCTCTAACCAGCCCAGTTTGGACCAATTCATGGTGGAGGGAGCCTCTAAAAACCCCAGTTTGGACCAATTCATGGTGGAGGGAGCCTCTAAACAGCCCAGTTTGGACCAATTCATGGTGGAGGGAGCCTCTAAAAACCCCAATTTGGACCAATTCATGGTGGAGGGAGCCTCTAACCAGCCCAGTTTGGACCAATTCATGGTGGAGGGAGCCTCTAACCAGCCCAGTTTGGGCAAATTCATGGTGGAGGGAGCCTCTAAAAACCCCAATTTGGACCAATTCATGGTGGAGGGAGCCTCTAAACAGCCCAGTTTGGGCAAATTCATGGTGGAGGGAGCCTCTAAAAACCCCAGTTTGGACCAATTCATGGTGGAGGGAGCCTCTAAAAAACCCAGTTTGGACCAATTCATGGTGGAGGGAGCCTCTAACCAGCCCAGTTTGTACCAATTCATGGTGGAGGGAGCCTCTAAAAACCCCAGTTTGGACCAATTCATGGTGGAGGGAGCCTCTAAACAGCCCAGTTTGGACCAATTCATGGTGGAGGGAGCCTCTAAAAACCCCAATTTGGACCAATTCATGGTGGAGGGAGCCTCTAACCAGCCCAGTTTGGACCAATTCATGGTGGAGGGAGCCTCTAACCAGCCCAGTTTGGGCAAATTCATGGTGGAGGGAGCCTCTAAAAACCCCAATTTGGACCAATTCATGGTGGAGGGAGCCTCTAAACAGCCCAGTTTGGGCAAATTCATGGTGGAGGGAGCCTCTAAAAACCCCAATTTGGACCAATTCATGGTGGAGGGAGCCTCTAACCAGCCCAGTTTGGACCAATTCATGGTGGAGGGAGCCTCTAACCAGCCCAGTTTGGGCAAATTCATGGTGGAGGGAGCCTCTAAAAACCCCAATTTGGACCAATTCATGGTGGAGGGAGCCTCTAAACAGCCCAGTTTGGGCAAATTCATGGTGGAGGGAGCCTCTAAAAACCCCAGTTTGGACCAATTCATGGTGGAGGGAGCCTCTAAAAACCCCAGTTTGGACCAATTCATGGTGGAGGGAGCCTCTAAACAGCCCAGTTTGGACCAATTCATGGTGGAGGGAGCCTCTAAACAGCCCAGTTTGGGCAAATTCATGGTGGAGGGAGCCTCTAAAAACCCCAGTTTGGACCAATTCATGGTGGAGGGAGCCTCTAACCAGCCCAGTTTGGGCAAATTCATGGTGGAGGGAGCCTCTAACCAGCAGAGTTGTGGGAAAGCAGGGTGGAGGGAGCCTCTAACCAGCAGAGTTGGTGGAAATCAGGGTGGAGGGAGCCTCTAACCAGCAGAGTTGGGGGAAATCATGTTGGAGGGAGCCTAGTATTAGCAGAATTGTGCAACGCTTATGGTGGATGAGTATGAGGATGCGGAGGAATTGGAGAGGTTGAGTACAGACATGGAGTTTCATGTTGGGGTGCTTTACACAGGTGGGCACAAAAATGAAGGCTCTATCCAGTGGTGGTTCATTTTTATCAAAGTGAGCCGGTCGGCACTCTCAGCTGACAGACGGGTGCGCTTGTCAGTGATGATGCCACCAGCTGCACTGAACACCCTCTCAGATAGGACGCTGGCGGCAGGACAGGACAGCACCTCCAAGGCATATAGGGCAAGTTCAAGCCACAGGTCCAACTTCGACACCCAATACGTGTAGGGCGCAGAGGGGTCGGAGAGGACAGGGCTGTGGTCGGAAAGGTATTCCCGCAACATGCGCCTATACTTCTCACGCCTGGTGACACTAGGACCCTCCGTGGCGGCACTTTGGCGAGGGGGTGCCATCAAGGTGTCCCAGACCTTAGACAGTGTGCCCCTCGTTTGTGTGGACCGGTGAGAACTTGGTCGCCTACTGGAGGAACTGTCCTCCCTGCCGCCAACGTCACATGCTGGAAACATCTCCATCATATTCTGCACCAATTGCCTGTGGCAAGCATTGATGCGATTGGCCCTCCCCTCTACCGGAATAAAAGACGAGATGTTGTTTTTATACCGGGGGTCAAGGATAGCAAAGATCCAGTACTGGTTGTCCTCCATGATTTTGACAATACGCTTGTCGGTTGTAAAGCACCCCAACATGAACTCAGCCATGTCTGCCACAGTGTTAGTTGGCATGACTCCTCTGGCCCCACCGGAAAGTTCAATCTCCATTTCCTCCTCATCCTCCATGTCTACCCATCCGCGCTGCAACAATGGGACGATTCGAAGTTGCCCGGAAGCCTCCTGTATCACCATCACATCATCGGACAACTCTTCTTCCTCCTCCTCCTCCTCCATTAAACGCGATGAAGCGGACAGATGTGTGGACCTACTCTCCAGCTGTGACGGATCGGATGCTATCCCTGACTCCTCTGTGTGATCTGAGTTATCCCTGATGTCAATCAGGGATTCTCTCAGAACACACAAGAGCGGGATTGTAAGGCTCACCATCGCATCCTCAGAGCTCACCCTCCTTGTGGACTCCTCAAACACCCGTAGGATGTCACAAAGGTCTCTCATCCATGGCCACTCATGGATGAGAAACTGAGGCAGCTGACTTTGTGGCACCCTAGGGTTTTGTAGCTGGTATTCCATCTAAGGTCTCTGCTGCTCAACCACTCTATTCAACATCTGAAACGTTGAGTTCCAGCGTGTGGGGACGTCGCACAAAAGCCGGTGTTGTGGCACATGCAGGCGTTGCTGGAGAGATTTTAAGCTAGCAGCGGCTACTGTCGACTTGCGAAAGTGGGCGCACATGCGCCGCACTTTCACCAGTAGCTCTGGAACATTGGGGTAGCTCTTTAGGAAACGTTGCACCACTAGGTTGAAGACGTGGGTCAGGCATGGAACATGTTGGAGTCCAGCAAGCTCCAGAGCTGCTACCAGGTTCCGGCCGTTATCACAAACGACCATGCCTGGGCCCAGGTGCAGCGGCTCAAACCATATTGCCGTCTCATCGAGGAGGGCATCCCTCACCTCGGAGGCAGTGTGCTGTCTGTCCCCCAAGCTGATCAGCTTCAGCACAGCCTGCTGACGTCTACCAACGCCAGTGCTGCAACGTTTCCAACTCGTAGCTGGGGTCAATCTAACAGCGGAGGAGGAGGCGGAGGCGGTGGCGGAGGAGGAGGCGGTAGAGGAGGAGGAGGAGGGGGGTGTTCTTCTCGTGTCCCTGCCAGGAATGTTAGGCGGGGAGACGAGGTACACCGGGCCAGTTTGGGAAGCAGTCCCAGCCTCAACTACATTCACCCAGTGTGCCGTCAGTGAAATGTAGCGTCCCTGTCCGCATGCACTTGTCCACGCGTCGGTGGTCAAGTGGACCTTTGTGCAAAGCGCGGAACTAAGGGCCCGCCTGATGTTGAGTGACACGTGCTGGTGCAAGGCGGGGACGGCACACCGGGAGAAGTAGTGACGGCTAGGGACGGCATAGCGAGGTGCCGCAGTTGCCATCAGGTCCAGGAAGGCGGGAGTTTCAACAAGCCGGAACGCCAACATCTCCTGGGCCAGCAGTTTAGCGATGTTGGCGTTCAAGGCTTGCGCGTGTGGGTGGTTAGCAGTGTATTTCTGCCGCCGCTCCAATGTCTGAGAGATGGTGGGTTGTTGTAAAGAAGCGCCTGATGGTGCCTTTGATGGTGCAGGAGAAGGAGATAAGACAGGAACAGGGGAGGATGAGGGAGAAGTCAACAAAGTGGCGGAGGCAGATGAAGTGGTGTCCTGGCTCGTCCTCTGGAGTGCATCGCCAGCACAGTCAGCAGTGGCAGTGGCAGAGGCAGAGGCAGTGGCAGAGGCAGTGGCAGTGGCGTGAACGGCAGGCGGCCTTTGTCCTGCCGTTGCTGCCTGCCACTGATTCCAGTGCTTGGATTCCAAATGACGGCGCATTGAAGTGGTGGACAGGTTGCGCTTCTCAGAGCCCCTAATCAATTTCGAGAGGCAAATTGTGCAGACAACACTATATCTGTCCTCGGCGCATTCCTTGAAAAAACTCCACACCTTCGAGAAACGTGCCCTCGAGGTGGGAGTTTTTCGGGGCTGGGTACGAACTGGAACATCTTGGGAGATTCCGGGTGTGGCCTGGCTTCGCCTAAGCTGCTGACCTCTGCCTCTGCCTCTAGCTACCCTTTTTGGTGCTGCACTTGCCTCAACATCCACACTACTTTCCCCGCTTGACATCCCCCCTGTCCAGGTCGGGTCAGTGTCCTCATCATCCACCACTTCCTCTTCCAACTCCTGTCTCATCTCCTCCTCCCGCACAATGCGCCGGTCAACTGGATGCCCTGACGGCAACTGCGTCACATCATCGTCGATGAGGGTGGGTTGCTGGTCATCCACCACCAAATCGAACGGAGATGGAGGAGACTCTAGTGTTTGAGCATCTGGACACAGATGCTCCTCTGTTAGGTTCGTGGAATCGTGACGTGGAGAGGCAGGTTGAGGGACAATGAAAGGAGCGGAGAACAGCTCTGGGGAGCAGGGACAGTTGGGGTTATTGTTCTGTGAAGCTTGGGAATTTTGGGAGGAAGGAGGACAAGACTGTTGGGTAATAGGAGGAGAGGAGGCAGAGTCTGACTGGCTGCTGGACAATGTGCTGTAAGCGTTCTCTGACAGCCATTGCAAGACCTGTTCCTGGTTCTCGGGCCTACTAAGGTTTGTACCCTGCAGTTTAGTTAATGTGGCAAGCAACCCTGGCACTGTGGAGTGGCGCAATGCTTGCTGCCCCACAGGAGTAGGCACGGGACGCCCTGTGGCTTCACTGCTACCTTGCTCCCCAGAACCATTCCCCCGACCTCGCCCACGGCCTCGTCCACGTCCCTTTCCGGGAGCCTTGCGCATTTTGAATTCCCAGTTAGAAATTGGCACTATATACCAGTAGCAAAAATTGTGGGTGCACGTAACCCCAATATATTCTTTGAATTCCCAGTCAGACAATGGCACTATATACCAGTAGCAAGAAATGAGGGTATTTATAACCCCAATATATTCTTTGAATTACCAGTCAGAAACTGGCACTATATGGCAGTAGCAAGAAATGAGGGTATTTATAACCCCAATATATTCTTTGAATTCCCAGTCAGACAATGGCACTGTATACCAGTAGTAAAAATTGTGGGTGCACGTAACCCCAATATATTCTTTGAATTCCCAGTCAGAAACTGGCACTATATGGCAGTAGCAAGAAATGAGGGTATTTATAACCCCAATATATTCTTTGAATTCCCAGTCAGACAATGGCACTGTATACCAGTAGTAAAAATTGTGGGTGCACGTAACCCCAATATATTCTTTGAATTACCAGTCAGAAACTGGCACTATATGGCAGTAGCAAGAAATGAGGGTATTTGTAACCCCAATATATTCTTTGAATTCCCAGTCAGAAACTGGCACTGTATACCAGTAGTAAAAATTGTGGGTGCACGTAACCCCAATATATTCTTTGAATTACCAGTCAGAAACTGGCACTATATACCAGTAGCAAGAAATGAGGGTATTTATAACCCCAATATATTCTTTGAATTCCCAGTCAGACAATGGCACTGTATACCAGTAGTAAAAATTGTGGGTGCACGTAACCCCAATATATTCTTTGAATTACCAGTCAGAAACTGGCACTATATGGCAGTAGCAAGAAATGAGGGTATTTGTAACCCCAATATATTCTTTGAATTCCCAGTCAGAAACTGGCACTGTATACCAGTAGTAAAAATTGTGGGTGCACGTAACCCCAATATATTCTTTGAATTACCAGTCAGAAACTGGCACTATATGGCAGTAGCAAGAAATGAGGGTATTTGTAACCCCAATATATTCTTTGAATTCCCAGTCAAACAATGGCACTATATACCAGTAGCAAGAAATGAGGGTATTTATAACCCCAATATATTCTTTGAATTCCCAGTCAGAAACTGGCACTATATGGCAGTAGCAAGAAATGAGGGTATTTATAACCCCAATATATTCTTTGAATTCCCAGTCAGACAATGGCACTGTATACCAGTAGTAAAAAATTGTGGGTGCACGTAACCCCAATATATTCTTTGAATTACCAGTCAGAAACTGGCACTATATGGCAGTAGCAAGAAATGAGGGTATTTGTAACCCCAATATATTCTTTGAATTCCCAGTCAGAAACTGGCACTGTATACCAGTAGTAAAAATTGTGGGTGCACGTAACCCCAATATATTCTTTGAATTCCCAGTCAGACAATGGCACTATATACCAGTAGCAAGAAATGAGGGTATTTATAACCCCAATATATTCTTTGAATTACCAGTCAGAAACTGGCACTATATGGCAGTAGCAAGAAATGAGGGTATTTATAACCCCAATATATTCTTTGAATTCCCAGTCAGAAACTGGCACTGTATACCAGTAGTAAAAATTGTGGGTGCACGTAACCCCAATATATTCTTTGAATTCCCAGTCAGACAATGGCACTATATGGCAGTAGCAAAAATAGTGGGTGTATATAGCCCCAATTCTATTGCTAGGGGACTTGCAGGGTATTTCTGGGGTGAAGGTGGGGGGGCACACCGTTGGAACGGGTATCGGGGGTATATATCGGGTATACGGGAATACACTGACAGTGTATTCCATTCAGGATCCTGGGAAAGCTGGGTTGCGGCGATTGAGCCCGTCAGTGCCACGTTACACTGACAAGCTTCTCCCTGGAATTTAGCTCTTACAAGAGCTGTTGTGGTTGTCTTCTCCTTCCTATCCTAGCCTGTCCCTGCCTACCCAGAATCTAAGCCCTAGCTAGCTGGACGGAAACCTCCGTCCTCGGTGAATTGCAAGCTCAGAATGACGCGAACCTGGGCGGCGCTGTTCTTTTAAATTAGAGGTCACATGTTTTCGGCAGCCAATGGGTTTTGCCTACTTTTCTCAACGTCACCGGTGTCGTAGTTCCTGTCCCACCTACCCTGCGCTGTTATTGGAGCAAAAAAGGCGCCAGGGAAGGTGGGAGGGGAATCGAGTAATGGCGCACTTTACCACGCGGTGTTCGATTCGATTCGAACATGCCGAACAGCCTAATATCCGATCGAACATGAGGGAGCATGTTATCACAAACGACCATGCCTGGGCCCAGGTGCAGCGGCTCAAACCATATTGCCGTCTCATCGAGGAGGGCATCCCTCACCTCGGAGGCAGTGTGCTGTCTGTCCCCCAAGCTGATCAGCTTCAGCACAGCCTGCTGACGTCTACCAACGCCAGTGCTGCAACGTTTCCAACTCGTAGCTGGGGTCAATCTAACAGCGGAGGAGGAGGCGGTGGCGGAGGAGGAGGCGGTAGAGGAGGAGGAGGAGGGGGGTGTTCTTCTCGTGTCCCTGCCAGGAATGTTAGGCGGGGAGACGAGGTACACCGGGCCAGTTTGGGAAGCAGTCCCAGCCTCAACTACATTCACCCAGTGTGCCGTCAGTGAAATGTAGCGTCCCTGTCCGCATGCACTTGTCCACGCGTCGGTGGTCAAGTGGACCTTTGTGCAAAGCGCGGAACTAAGGGCCCGCCTGATGTTGAGTGACACGTGCTGGTGCAAGGCGGGGACGGCACACCAGGAGAAGTAGTGACGGCTAGGGACGGCATAGCGAGGTGCCGCAGTTGCCATCAGGTCCAGGAAGGCGGGAGTTTCAACAAGCCGGAACGCCAACATCTCCTGGGCCAGCAGTTTAGCGATGTTGGCGTTCAAGGCTTGCGCGTGTGGGTGGTTAGCAGTGTATTTCTGCCGCCGCTCCAATGTCTGAGAGATGGTGGGTTGTTGTAAAGAAGCGCCTGATGGTGCCTTTGATGGTGCAGGAGAAGGAGATAAGACAGGAACAGGGGAGGATGAGGGAGAAGTCAACAAAGTGGCGGAGGCAGATGAAGTGGTGTCCTGGCTCGTCCTCTGGAGTGCATCGCCAGCACAGTCAGCAGTGGCAGTGGCAGAGGCAGTGGCAGAGGCAGTGGCAGTGGCGTGAACGGCAGGCGGCCTTTGTCCTGCCGTTGCTGCCTGCCACTGATTCCAGTGCTTGGATTCCAAATGACGGCGCATTGAAGTGGTGGACAGGTTGCGCTTCTCAGAGCCCCTAATCAATTTCGAGAGGCAAATTGTGCAGACAACACTATATCTGTCCTCGGCGCATTTCTTGAAAAAACTCCACACCTTCGAGAAACGTGCCCTCGAGGTGGGAGTTTTTCGGGGCTGGGTACGAACTGGAACATCTTGGGAGATTCCGGGTGTGGCCTGGCTTCGCCTAAGCTGCTGACCTCTGCCTCTGCCTCTAGCTACCCTTTTTGGTGCTGCACTTGCCTCAACATCCACACTACTTTCCCCGCTTGACATCCCCCCTGTCCAGGTCGGGTCAGTGTCCTCATCATCCACCACTTCCTCTTCCAACTCCTGTCTCATCTCCTCCTCCCACACAATGCGCCGGTCAACTGGATGCCCTGACGGCAACTGCGTCACATCATCGTCGATGAGGGTGGGTTGCTGGTCATCCACCACCAAATCGAACGGAGATGGAGGAGACTCTAGTGTTTGAGCATCTGGACACAGATGCTCCTCTGTTAGGTTCGTAGAATCGTGACGTGGAGAGGCAGGTTGAGGGACAATGAAAGGAGCGGAGAACAGCTCTGGGGAGCAGGGACAGTTGGGGTTATTGTTCTGTGAAGCTTGGGAATTTTGGGAGGAAGGAGGACAAGACTGTTGGGTAATAGGAGGAGAGGAGGCAGAGTCTGACTGGCTGCTGGACAATGTGCTGTAAGCGTTCTCTGACAGCCATTGCAAGACCTGTTCCTGGTTCTCGGGCCTACTAAGGTTTGTACCCTGCAGTTTAGTTAATGTGGCAAGCAACCCTGGCACTGTGGAGTGGCGCAATGCTTGCTGCCCCACAGGAGTAGGCACGGGACGCCCTGTGGCTTCACTGCTACCTTGCTCCCCAGAACCATTCCCCCGACCTCGCCCACGGCCTCGTCCACGTCCCTTTCCGGGAGCCTTGCGCATTTTGAATTCCCAGTTAGAAATTGGCACTATATACCAGTAGCAAAAATTGTGGGTGCACGTAACCCCAATATATTCTTTGAATTCCCAGTCAGACAATGGCACTATATACCAGTAGCAAGAAATGAGGGTATTTATAACCCCAATATATTCTTTGAATTACCAGTCAGAAACTGGCACTATATGGCAGTAGCAAGAAATGAGGGTATTTATAACCCCAATATATTCTTTGAATTCCCAGTCAGACAATGGCACTGTATACCAGTAGTAAAAATTGTGGGTGCACGTAACCCCAATATATTCTTTGAATTCCCAGTCAGAAACTGGCACTATATGGCAGTAGCAAGAAATGAGGGTATTTATAACCCCAATATATTCTTTGAATTCCCAGTCAGACAATGGCACTGTATACCAGTAGTAAAAATTGTGGGTGCACGTAACCCCAATATATTCTTTGAATTACCAGTCAGAAACTGGCACTATATGGCAGTAGCAAGAAATGAGGGTATTTGTAACCCCAATATATTCTTTGAATTCCCAGTCAGAAACTGGCACTGTATACCAGTAGTAAAAATTGTGGGTGCACGTAACCCCAATATATTCTTTGAATTACCAGTCAGAAACTGGCACTATATACCAGTAGCAAGAAATGAGGGTATTTATAACCCCAATATATTCTTTGAATTCCCAGTCAGAAACTGGCACTATATGGCAGTAGCAAGAAATGAGGGTATTTATAACCCCAATATATTCTTTGAATTCCCAGTCAGACAATGGCACTGTATACCAGTAGTAAAAATTGTGGGTGCACGTAACCCCAATATATTCTTTGAATTACCAGTCAGAAACTGGCACTATATGGCAGTAGCAAGAAATGAGGGTATTTGTAACCCCAATATATTCTTTGAATTCCCAGTCAGAAACTGGCACTGTATACCAGTAGTAAAAATTGTGGGTGCACGTAACCCCAATATATTCTTTGAATTACCAGTCAGAAACTGGCACTATATGGCAGTAGCAAGAAATGAGGGTATTTGTAACCCCAATATATTCTTTGAATTCCCAGTCAGAAACTGGCACTGTATACCAGTAGTAAAAATTGTGGGTGCACGTAACCCCAATATATTCTTTGAATTACCAGTCAGAAACTGGCACTATATGGCAGTAGCAAGAAATGAGGGTATTTGTAACCCCAATATATTCTTTGAATTCCCAGTCAAACAATGGCACTATATACCAGTAGCAAGAAATGAGGGTATTTATAACCCCAGTATATTCTTTGAATTCCCAGTCAGACAATGGCACTGTATACCAGTAGTAAAAATTGTGGGTGCACGTAACCCCAATATATTCTTTGAATTACCAGTCAGAAACTGGCACTATATGGCAGTAGCAAGAAATGAGGGTATTTGTAACCCCAATATATTCTTTGAATTCCCAGTCAGAAACTGGCACTGTATACCAGTAGTAAAAATTGTGGGTGCACGTAACCCCAATATATTCTTTGAATTCCCAGTCAGACAATGGCACTATATACCAGTAGCAAGAAATGAGGGTATTTATAACCCCAATATATTCTTTGAATTACCAGTCAGAAACTGGCACTATATGGCAGTAGCAAGAAATGAGGGTATTTATAACCCCAATATATTCTTTGAATTCCCAGTCAGAAACTGGCACTGTATACCAGTAGTAAAAATTGTGGGTGCACGTAACCCCAATATATTCTTTGAATTCCCAGTCAGACAATGGCACTATATGGCAGTAGCAAAAATAGTGGGTGTATATAGCCCCAATTCTATTGCTAGGGGACTTGCAGGGTATTTCTGGGGTGAAGGTGGGGGGGCACACCGTTGGAACGGGTATCGGGGGTATATATCGGGTATACGGGAATACACTGACAGTGTATTCCATTCAGGATCCTGGGAAAGCTGGGTTGCGGCGATTGAGCCCGTCAGTGCCACGTTACACTGACAAGCTTCTCCCTGGAATTTAGCTCTTACAAGAGCTGTTGTGGTTGTTTTCTCCTTCCTATCCTAGCCTGTCCCTGCCTACCCAGAATCTAAGCCCTAGCTAGCTGGACGGAAACCTCCGTCCTCGGTGAATTGCAAGCTCAGAATGACGCGAACCTGGGCGGCGCTGTTCTTTTAAATTAGAGGTCACATGTTTTCGGCAGCCAATGGGTTTTGCCTACTTTTCTCAACGTCACCGGTGTCGTAGTTCCTGTCCCACCTACCCTGCGCTGTTATTGGAGCAAAAAAGGCGCCAGGGAAGGTGGGAGGGGAATCGAGTAATGGCGCACTTTACCACGCGGTGTTCGATTCGATTCGAACATGCCGAACAGCCTAATATCCGATCGAACATGAGTTCGATAGAACACTGTTCGCTCATCTCTAGTTGCCAGCACAAGATCTGTTCCCACACCATAACGGGTGTCAACTGTAATAGTTGGGATCATAGATAAGTACATCTCTTGGCTCCCTATATACTATAGACCGTAGTAATAATGATCTAAGTAGTTAGATGGGGGAGGGACCTCCTCTGTCGCCCCATAGATGTGAGCTGTTTATTCCAAGCACATATATGACTAATAATTAATAGTGCTTCAGTACATAATTTCCTCTAGAACTGACACTTCCTACCAGTGACTTAATACTTGGCAGGATTGTTATGAACTACAGACACAAATATTAACGCCTAATTATATATAAGATTTTAACTGTATTTGTAGCTAAAAAAGCTAATTAGTGTAATTACAAATAAATTTAGTAAATGAAAGTTTGTATGTTGTCATAATCTGCTAGGCTGATAGTGGTGGGACAGGAAGCAACACTTCTATAGCATTGATAAAAACCATGGTTAAACCACGTAAAATTGCTTGGCTGTCATACCAGTTTTTAGTATTTTTTAGTTTTAAACAGAGAGCCGAATATATCTAGTTACGAAATACATTTTCTATAACCAGAATATAGTTTGCCTTTAACTCGAAATAGAGCTAACACCAAGGGAAATCTTAGAACATAACTTTAATTCAACCATCTAAAAAGGCCTCCATATATAGTCAAATAATCAAATAAAGAGATTAAAGAGAATCTGTCGCCAAGTAGAAAAAGCTAAATAGCCTGCATCACTTGATTCTCACTGGGCTCCTGCTTTGGTGTTTTCCCTTTTTCAAATCTGTTCAAAAGATATGGACCTAGAAAGTTATAACTCTGATACTCCAAGTGGGCAGTAACCCTTTGCAAGGAGAACTTTTCCCTCCGCCAGTTTCGGTATAAAACAGGTAGAACCCCGTTGGACCCCATTATAGCCTATAGGGTGTGCTGTTTTCCACTTTTTCAGATTCTCTAACTTTCCGGTTGCATGCAGACCCGAACAACAGGGAGTGTGAACTTAGAAGAAATTTAGTATCCCCAGAATTGTAACAACCCATAGAATTCTGAATACTGCACAATGACCATTGTGAAATCAAAGTCCGTAAGAAAGTTGCACAAATGCAGTTTTTCTCTAATTCCATCCCATTCTGAATTTTTTTTCCAGCTTCCCAGTACAAAAATTAAATGTTACCAGTATTATTATTAGTACAATTGGTCCTGCAAATATTAAGTGCTGATATAGTTTTGTGAACAGAATAAAAAAAAAATTATGGCCTTTGGCATGTGGCAGTGAAAAGTGAAAATTGACAAATGCCTGTGGCGGTAAGAGGTTAAAAACACATATCAAAGATGGCCCACCCCATAGCAGGTTACACTACTTACCAATGTGAGAGTCCTTGACTGCATTTGAAAGAGAGAGCATTCCTGTGGCAGTTAAGGATACATGTGTGTACTGGTTATACACTTGAAAGAGGGGTACTCCCCGAAACGCTGACTGAATGCGTCGTGTGTAAGGAATTCCAGTAAAGTGCATGTTGATTCAACGTCCCTGGAGTAGCGCAGTGTCCTTCCCATCCATTCTCAATATTTCCTGGTCGTGTCTCCCTGAGGGGGTGCCGGATGTTTCTACTGCTGCTGGTGCCTCCAGTATTACAAGTCATCAGGCTGTCAACAACTTTTTACCACTTTAGTGACAGCAGAGAATGGCTCGGTACAACCAATTATTGTGTTATCTTGACTGCACTTTGAGCCGCTTATCATTAGTTAAAGAGGACCTTTCACCACTTTTGGGCACATGCAGTGTTATATACTGCTGGAAAGCTGACAGTGCGCTGAATTCAGCGCACTGTCGGCTTTCCCGATCTGGGCCCGGTGTGAAGAGCTTACGGTGCCGGTACCGTAGTGCTCTATGGTCAGAAGGGCGTTTCTGACCATTAGCCAGAGACGTCCTTCTGCCTCGCGGCGCCTATCGCGCTGTGCTGTGGAGCGGGGAGGAACGCCCCCTCCCTCTGCTCACACAGCTCGTCCATAGACGAGTATTATCAGGAGAGGGAGGGGGGAGTTCCTCCCCGCTCCACAGCACAGCGTGATTGGCGCCGCGAGGCAGAAGGACGTTCCTGGCTAACTGTCAGAAACGCCCTTCTGACCATAGAGCACTACGGTACCGGCACCGTAAGCTCTTTACACCGGGCACAGATCGGGAAAGCCGACAGTGTGCTGAATTCAGCGCACTGTCAGCTTTCCAGCAGTATATAACACTGCATGTGCCCAAAAGTGGTGAAAGGTCCTCTTTAAGTCCTTGGCTGAGTTTAGGATATTCCTCCTTTGCAGGAGTTTTCAAGACTAGATCTCTACTTTTCATTATACAAACCATGACATATACCTCTTCATATTTCTCTGAACCTGAACATCCCCTTAAAGTTTTGCAAATAAAGCAGTTTCTACAGTCATTTCAAGGAAACAGTATCTGCAGTGTTAAGGCAGCGTGATAACATGGAAGAGAAAGGAGCATCAAATGTAATGACCATGACTAATATTTGTGTATTCATCTCAATAATATGCGCCATCAAATTACCTGTTTTGAGGAGTTGATTGGCTGGTTTGGGAATCCTATACATACCTGGCAACCATGACTGACCTTTCGCAGGCAGAGACTTATTGATCCCTGTACTGGCATGTGACTTGCATATATTTACCTTATCAGTTATTTTGTCTTTGAATAACAAACTTTCTTCCTCTCCTCTGTAAACTTTATGTGTAAATGTAAACATGTGCTGACTACAAGACGAGGATCTCAGGAGAGAAGAAAATACGGCACTCTGGAGCGATTATAAATGATAGGGTTTATTGAGACAACGCAGCTTTCATAAATTTGCAGTGCAACATTTTTGGGTAATACCCTTCATCAAGCACGTGGTTTTTGTCGGGATGTGGCTAGCTTTAAGGTGTCATGAATGGGTTTGAAATATTCCCAAAAAATATGTAGTCTACTAATGGAAGACATGCAAGGCCTCTACTCTAGTAATGGTTGGACCTGACCATGTTTGTTTGTTCACTTACTTTACCCAAATTGGCTTGAAACAGAGATCTATATTTACATTGTTTATACAGAACTTTTTATTCTCTTGGAGTACCCAGTATCATCTCATTTGTTGGACTAAAATGCCCTAGCAGTGTTCATTGAACAACTCTACACACCTTGTTAAGGGTCCATTCACCCAGAGGAAAATGTTGAGGAATTTGGTGTGGAATTTCAGCGCTGAAAGTGCTAGCAGAAAAAGGAACCCATTGAAGTCAATAGGAGGCTTTTTTTTCAGCACTGAAATTCCACACCAAATTCCTCCCCATTTTCCTCCATGTGAATGGACCCTTACAGTACTGTGTAACATTCCTAACAGGTACTATCCTGCTTAGTTTTTGTGTTTCGTGCTTTTAAAATCATATCTCTATTCTACCATTTTTGTATCTTATTTTTTTATGTGTATTTGTACTCAAAAAATTAATAGAGAGAATGTCTAAAAAAATAAACAGCAATTCGGCACAAGGTTAATTTGCTTCTTGTAAGATGTTCAGGGACCTCAAGTTCTTGGAATATAATACTGATTGAGAATGATGCGAAATTGTGTTAGTTTATCAAGTTTACTCAATTTAGGCAAATTTGTCATTGTTACTGTGATGTTAGAAGATAATAGGTAATAAGCTAATCTTTTACATTAAGACATATTTATGGCTTGCTCTTAGAGTTGGAAGCACACCTTGTTGATTCTTTGTGAAGTAAAGTAATATTTTTTTTGTCATTTAATTCAGCTGACTTTGTTTCCTGAAGGTAATAGAATTAGATTTTCCTGAGGCAGAGAATAATTGTGTTAGCAATTTCCTATGTGGTAAGTATTTCAGCAGTAATTCACTTTCAGAAAAGCACTTGCTGTACCAGAGGAGTTCTTAGGGGGCAAAGCGCTCACTATCCCATCATTATGCATTAGTACCCAATTCATCACCAAAGTGCTGATCATAATGAGCTATTTGGAATTCTTCATGACTAGTTCTAATATTTCCATACGTTGGGTAGCACAAATGTCATTTACATTGCTCCATAGAAATTAAAACTGCTTCTTCATAACCTTATGCGTTTGTCTGAAATTCTAAGAAGGTCATCTAGGATTGCTCAAGTTGCCCTATAGAATACATACAAGTACTTTTATAAGGCAAGCTGTGTATAGGGCACTTTACAGGTGATCTAGTAATACTTTAGTAGTATATGTCTAAAAGTGTCACTCAGAGCTTCCAGATACAACCGTCAGTGCACACATTTTTTTTTTTTTTTGCGCTGATTTTGCCACTGAATGCGCCTCAAAATCAGCCTCCAAAAAAGCCTCCTAATAGAGTTCCATTGGGAAGCTTTTTTTGGAGGCTGATTTTGAGGTGGATTCAGCGGCAAAATCAGCGCCAAAAAACTCTTACCCTTACCCTTAATTGTGTAATGTCTTTTTTTCTGGATTATTCTATGTACACAAAGTACATGTATTTGTCTATTAGGGTATTGCCTGCTGTATTAGGGTTTATGTGTCCATATTACAGACTCCCAAACAAATAAATACCCTAGCAAAAGTCAGACAGGCATATGTATAGTGTATATATGTGTATGAATATATGAAATCTATAGTGCAGTAGATTGTGTTCATCTGGCTGCCAGACTGTAGTACTTGTGTGTATCTGGAACCAAACTGAAGAAACATTGCAGATCTAGAGCAAAGTATAATTTAAATAAAGCGTATCTGTATGCAAGATGGCCTTCGCCTTAGCTAGACCCCATGCTTGATTGGAATAAAGATTTAGAGGAGTATGGTAAGTGCCGCAGCCTTCTGTTTTATTACAAGTGTGGATCATCTATTGTGTGGCTGTTATCCCTCCTGAGAGCTGCGGACTGGAGTAGTCTATGGGCCGTGATTCGTGATCATGAAGTCTGTGGATACTGCCAGTCGTGAACATTTCTTTTGCTATTGGAGTATAAGTTGGAATCTGTTTGGGTAGAGCAAGTCTTATGAATAAACTACTTTAATGAATATTAATATGAGCAATGAGGCTCCGGTTAATGATATACACTCTGCTGCTATTATAGCAGGTCGATTGGATGTGGAACAGTTTTTGCACAATGTAATTTGCAGGATGAAATTGCAAGTGATTGAGACTAAGTCCCTTGAGAAAAGGATCATGACTCTGAAAAAAGGTTAAACTAATCTGGACAGTTAATTCATTGCTTTTGTATAAGGACAGTATACATATGCTGCATGGTTTGCAAATATTCAAAGAAATGGCTCAATTTCAAAAAGATACTACAGTTTTTGTAGAGTGGAAAGATCTACAGTATATGTATAGAAGGTGCTGGTATTGTGTGGTGCGCACAAGTACAGGAAGAGCTATTTAAAGCTAAGAGTGAATTGAAAACAAAGTCTTATATAGGAAGCTGGTAGGCAAAAAGATTATTCTGGTCAAAGCAGACCTTGAAGACAGGAAGCTGTTCATACTTAAGTTCTTACATGATAGATGTTTTGAAGCTAAGCTTGTGTTTGATTGGAACCCAAGAAAAGTAAGGTATGGAAGTCCTTTTGGGAATCAAGTGTCTCAGGATTGTTGGACTGATTTCATGCCTGACCCAAGTTATATTAAATACAACTGGACTACATATGGACACTCACCAGCTATGTGTCTTATACAGGTGAAACCTCTTTAGGCATAAGACACAAAGGGGCTTTCAGATTTAGGAAAATGAAAAAAATCTTTCACCTGGCATAAATAGAAAAAAATACGATGTTCTGCAGTTGCTGCAAAAGTGAATCCCATCCACACATTGTGGAAAAATATGCACAGCAGACATGCTGCAATTTCCAAAACCATTGTGGTTTTGGAAATTGCAGCATGTCAATTATACACACGGAAATGCCATTGGTTTCCTTATAGGTATAATGGAAGCAGAAACTCGCTGCTACTGTGGTTTTCCGACAGCACTTTTTTGCTGCGGCCCACTACATGGGGGCCTAAAGAACTGCTTTCAGAATTTAATAGGATTGCCATGTAAAGTAATTAAATCAAATACACTTCTCATAGGTTAGAATACAATATTTTTATAATAACAGACATATAAAGACTTATGCTTTTGAATTTTTGGAATAAAAAGTATTTACCCTCTGTCCATAAAATAAAGGATTAATACCTGATCTGAGGGGTGGTTATTCCAAAATGGAGTAGTCATCTCCCTCATCTCCCCTCTGTTATGCATTTATCCTAACTGCAGCCAAAGTGAATGCAGGTGGTGGTGTACGGGACTTCTATTCACGCCAATGGACGCAAGCACTCAGCCCTCTCCGCCACTCCCATTGTAATGAATGAGAGCACCGTCCACCACCAGTCACACTTACATTCAGGCTATAGTCAGGCTGAATGTGTAGCAGAGGGAAGGACCTCCAGTACTTGCCTTGTGGCATAACATCTTTAATCCAAGGCTTGGAAATTTTAATTGCATTAAAACAATGGGGTACATTTAGACATGTATTTATTATAATCATGATGAAGCACCTCAACAATTCATGTATGGGTTGGAAAAAATGGCTGGTCTTCAGAGTTGAGAAGATTTGTCAGTGTGGTGGTGTTTTTAGTGTTTTTAGCCTGTGACGTTGCTTTTGTCAAATGCTGCGTTTGGGAAAAATACAGGTGTCTTTCTTTTCTTTTCTTATCAATTGCTTTGAAATATTATAAGAAAATGTTCACCCCTTGACATTTTTTTTGTTCTTTCAACCATTGTACTGCAAGAGATTTTTTCAAAGAGGGTCATTTCTTACCATATCTTGAAACAGGACATAAGGAAGGACAATGTCCTCTATAATTGCACGCTGTTCTCTCCATAACTACAAATATATGAATATGTTACTGCTCATTGTTTATTGCTTTGCACCCCTATTAAAAAAGCTCCACAATTTCCACTAAGAATGCCAGAGTCTTTAGTGTGCCAACTTTTATCCATTGGTAAGGTTATAGAGTCCACTGTACTTCATCCACATTATGTGATGTGTTGACGTCTTACAACTGCCAAGCAATTGTTCTGATATTCTTTACAGAGGCATCCAATCCTGTCGAGCTATATCGCAATTGTATACTTGGATCATCAACAAAAACCAGAAGTTCATCTTGTCCTTGTGTAGTTGTGTGTAATACCAATGGAAAATACTTATAGATGTTGCAGTGTTCAGCCTGTATTCTTCTCATCTAATTAATTTACAGAAAAATTCCTTTCTATTTGTTCGTTAACAGTATTTGGAATAAATGTAATTAGGGATACTAATTTCTTTGTTTGTGAGAGACACTATAGCAACTTGCTTATTCACACAAATTTTATTTACCAGTTCTTGTATAGCTGGCAAGTTTAGCAAGAGCTATTTGACTGGTAGCAGACTGAATGTCTTACAGAATATGTGGAAAATGCAAATGAGAATGGCTGTGAGAATGCTAAGAGATCTCGACTCCTTGTAAACATTTATTCTTTGTAAAAAGGCAGGCAGGAATCAGCAACAACTTCACATCTTTTGAGACTTTGTCAGCACTAATTCTAGGGGTATTGGCATACATAAAACTTGTAATCTGCTTGTTTACTCAACTCTTTCTTTCTTTGCCAAAATATAGTCACATTTTCTAAAGTTAGTATAGAAGGAAAGTGGTATGAAGTAGTTACACCAATAAAATGAGCTTTCTAGGCTAATTAGTTGATGACCCATCTTTAGGATAGGTTATCAATTGAAGATTGGCAGGGGTCATACCCAGACCCCTGCTCCTTTATAGGACTGCAACCTTCATAAGAGCACTGCAGGCCCTTCACACAAAACCAACAGCCCCATGCAATTTATAGTGGCTGTGTTTGGTATTGCATCTCAGCCTCATTCACTTGAAAGGGACTGAGCGGTTAACAAACTGATGAACATAACATCACATGGCCTGTGAAGCAGAAGCAGTGCTAATGGAGTGTCGCTGCTCCTCCAAACCGCTGATCTGTTATCACTTCAGAAATAGAGCTGAAAGTATCTTCAAACCTGACTAAGACTGTTAAGACAAAATGTTATCAACAATTGGAACTGTGATGTTATTCTGAAAACCTAGTAAAACTGCTTGAGATCATTTAAAAGACCTGTTTAAGTGCTGGTGCTTTATATGCAATGTGCTCACAGTGTGATGGGACCGACCATGCACCTAGGGGTGATACATGTATGCCGACAATTTTAGCAGATTGTCTAGTAACTACTGAATGTACTCAGCCTTTGTCCTCTGGTTGTTTTCACTAGTAGATAAAAATTAATTGTGCCGGAAAGAGAATTAAAATGGGTAAGAAACTAAGAATGGAAAAATGTAACTGCATTGTTCCAGAAACAGCACAACATCTGTTCATTGGTTGTGTCTGAAATTACATCGCGCACTAACGTAACTAAAATTAATTTCCAACATGATCCCAATTCATATATTCATATGGATTCTTATATATGGTATGATAGTGTCTGTGGAGCAAATACTATACATTGCAGTAACTGGCTGACAACAGAGAGTAGTAAAGCTAGCTGTTTAAAACTTGCACAATGCTGATAGGGAGATGCCAGGTTCCCGAATGCCTTCCCTGGTGTCAGCTACAAAGCCTGGTGTCAGCTACAAAGCTTTATCACTAAAGAAACCAGTATAGGAATTAAAGTAACAAGCCAAAGGTAAAAATAGGAAAGTCCAGCATAAACGATCAGGATATGGAAGCTTCACTAAGTACAACCAAATAGCAGGCACCTGGAAGAGCAGGAACAGGGTTTAGCCTTTTGTAATTGGATCAGCCTAGGGGAGGTCTGAAGACTGCAGAAACTTCACAGGTTAGCCTTGTAACCTTAAAGCAACAGCAGCTAAACTTAGATTCCTGACTATATGTGTGTATACATATTTCCTGAATATCTACAAAAATATGTATACTTTTGCAACCATTTTGTATTCCTCCAGTGTGATTTGAAATGAAGAACACTTGACTAAAACCAGGTTGCACATCTCTCCTCTTGCCTGAAAAATCCTTTAGACAAATTGCTGAATTCCAGCTTCATTAATAAGCAATGCAGAGACCCTTAGAGTGATGATTTGGCCCAACTAGGTTAGAGCTACATATATTGCGTGGTAAAAACTTACACCGGAGTTGTGACAGAAAATGCAATGTATCTCTATGGAGTCACATTGCCATATGCAACATCATGCACGTATTTGGATTTTGGTCGTAAGACACAGGCAACTATTTCACCATAGACTTCAATGGAAGTTGCATATAACTCACATTTGACATGTTTGTGCTACAGTAAGTTGAAGACAAGTTGTTCAACTGTTTTAGTCATGTGACTTCTGTACAGCTTTATGTCAGCACGTAGCCCTAGCCTTACTGGACCTTCCTCTCACAGATGAAAAAATCTCCATAGTTTCTTAACACGGTGGTTATAGAGATGTCCATCACTTAGTATAGAGGCACTCCATGAAAGAAGACAGCGTGCCTCTCATTGCTCTTGCCGTAGTATTCAGCCACTCTTTCAAATCCAAATCATATGACGGCAGGATCGGACTACATGTAGGGTTTATATGTAGTCTACCCATGGAGTCAGATATATCCTATAAAAATAAGGATTTTTAGTCTAGACTTCATTTAAGGATTGTTACAAGAGTGCAAAGATAGAAGCTAGCACAGGATTAGAAATGACAGCTTTCAGTTGGAAGAGTCGCTCTTCTTCAGTGTAGAGCCAGCTATCCTATGGAGGAACGCATCTGGTTGTTCAGCTTTCAGATTATCATAATGTACAGAGAGGTCTGAAAAACAGGACGCAATCTTGGAACTGTACCAAAAAAGCCTTTACTGTCATCATAGAGAACTGAAAACCAGCTATTGCAAAGTTATTTGAGCTTTCACCATAATTTATTTGCTTCAGTTGTTTGGTATTTCATGGGCCAATTACTATTCAATCAGTCTTCCTACAATAATATGGAATAGTGTTTTTACTTTAATGGCTTGTACTTCTTTAGATAACAAAGTACTAATGCCTATTATTGCACAATTAGCAGCGCATTCTGGAATATTATTATATTCATTGTTCTTTATGTTCTTTCGCTGAATGCTAATAATACCGTAGAAGAAAATTGTACTGCATTATTAGTTACATTTCATACCTAGAATATTTCTTTCTTTTGTCCATTTAGGTTACTACAGCACAATTAAACCTGCTGCATGCTAGTTTAGCATTCAGTGAAATCCGCGGGGAGGCATGTGAAGTTGTATAATAGCATGCTACTTTTCAATGACAAGGCAGTTTATGTTGCAATCTACATTTTTATCTTCAAATCAAACACGTTACAGTCTTATTTGCTTTGATAATATGAAAAACGAGAGAAACAATTATGATATTTGCTTAAAAATTGTATCCTAATCTTGGTGAAAAATAAAAGTCAAAACAAGACGCGAACAGCAAAGCTGAATTTATGATTAAAAAGAATTTTTGAATACGGCAGGGTTATGTTTAAGGTCACAAAATGCGATGTGTTTTTCATCTTTCTTGTTTTGTGTTTTTCTTTATTTTAATTGCTAATATAGAATATGTAGTCAAACTATGAAGGTTTTTTTTTTCTTTGCTGTTTTTGAGATTGGAAATAACTCCTGAAATAATCTATGATGACATCATGATTACATTTACTGTGATTCTGCATATTAAAAAAACACAAAATTCGCATTTAGGCACTATAGAAGGATATAGTCACATGTTTTTTGAAATTGTAGCTGCTGCAGTATACATTAAGGCCAGGGCACATGTTGTGAACAAAAAAATAAATAAATGATGCAAAAAATACAATTCATTCAGCAAAACACAAGCCTCCATATGGCTATGTTGATGGAAAAATCCAAATATTTTTCCCCATAAATCTTCCTTCCATTTAGCAATATTGCTAAAATATATAAAAAGAATTATATAAATATGAAACCCCATGTTTCAATATCTGTGTTTTACAGTACCTAAAAAGTGGATGGAATTCTACCTAATCCCAATCCACACATTGCAGGAAAGAAATCTATTGTAGAAATTCTGTGATTTTGTAAATCGCAGCATGTCAATGATGCCTACTGTGGTAAAGTGTATGGTAAAATCGTGGATGGGGTGTATATCTCACCTGGATTCCTCAGCCATGCAAGATAGCGGAAATCCAGAAGGATAAATGCTGCTCTATCCAGGGCTGCACCTCTAATGAGGCAAGGTGAGGCAGCTGCCTCAGGTGGCACTTTTGGAAAGGTCCTATAACTCTAACTGTTATCTTTCCTTTATGTGCCCCGGGGCAAGCGATATTGGTGCGGTTACCGATATCTCTTCACTGTCAGAAGGGTGTTTCTGGCAATATAGCTGGGCTGTGAGGAACCCTCCTACCTGACAGTACTTGTCCAAAGCCCTGTGCTGTCAGAGTGGGTGATCCTTACCACCCAACATATTAATTGCAATTGCATTAATACTGAAGACTTTATAATACTTACAGCCTCTCCACCTTCTATCTAGTAGTTGATCTTACTACTGTAAACCCCACCAATCACTAGTGAAGTGACATGGAGCTAGGATATTGCTGACTAACTTTGTCTTATGTGGACTTAGTCTTATTGTTGTTGAGCAGGCAATCATATGGTTTCTATCAGAAGCAAATCAGCAAATGATAAGGTTGTACATTATTTTCCTAATTTAAAAGATTTTACTCTTTGAACAATCACTTCCAGAAACAGGAACTACTGTATTTGTCACCAAAATTAGTAAGAAATATTATTGGTTGATTTAAGAAGAAAAAAAATGGGTAGAAATAGAGGAAGCATATATTGCATCGTGTTTCAGATCTGTTTTCTCAATCCAAGGTAATAAAAAATTTTTTTATTAAATATTTGTAAACACATTGATGTTCTGAGTTCATAAAAACAAAAGCAAATGAAAACTCATTACGTACTTTATATTCTAAAATGTTTCTCTATTTCTGACTGTCCCTACAATCTCTACTTATAAGAAGAGTTAATTAACAATAAACTAATCAGAAAATGTCCCCTTTCTGGAACCCCCATTTATAATCAGCAAATGTGTAGTTTCCCTGCCATACCACCCCACATAAAATGCAATGTTACACTGTGTGCCCACCTGGCTCAGTGGACTGTTATTTTAATGTTGGACAAGCCAGATCCAAATCATGCATTCTTTGTTGGTGCTCTTTAATCTAGCCAACAGATAAGTGTCCTGAACAAAGGACTTTGCTGTTAACTCAGAATTCTCTAACAGGGTGTACCAAAAAGGACAAGAAAAGCTCATCAGGTAGCTCTTTAATACACAGACATATACACTGAATGACCACTGCATTAGAGACATATGTCTCATGACTGGAGTTTCTTTGCATGGAAATTCATCACATCACCCTGAAATACAACATAACATCAAATGAGCAGGTTTTCCATTCATTTTTGTGGGAATCCACATTAGTAGGTAGGTGCTAGACTAACTGCAGTCTGTATTTCAAAGACTGCCAACCTTGTGGGATTTACTCGATAATAATTTGATCAAGGAAAATCTCCAAGGTAGTGGAATCCTGTAGACTTAACAGTTAATCACTGAAAGGAATCATTCAGGCGAATAAGTGGTGCAGAAACAATAAAATTGCAGAAAGAGCCTGTTTTTTCAATTAAAGGGGTTTTCCTATCTCTTCTCACTTCATCCATTCTTCCACAAGCTGGTGGGTAGGCGTTTACTGTTTGATAAATAGGTCACTATGAAGAAACTCACTAGATATAGACATTGCCTTTACCATGAGAGAATATTTATTATCATTACTAAAAATCTAATATAAATGCAGTTGTTATGTGCACAGTAAATGTATATTACATTACACAGGTTTGGAAAGAAAAACAAACTTACATGCTGCAGAGGGGAGAACACAGAGATAACAAACACTGTCCAAGCTTTTTTCAAAAAAATGCCATTAGATGAATTGATAGTCCTGTAGGCAGATTGGTGCTTAACAGCAAGAGAACTCAGTCCTTCCCCCCAGAGAGCAGTGACTCCTCCTCCTTTCTGTCTTATAAGATATAGGCCAGGAACCAAGAAAACAATATATAAACAATAAGAGGATTAATCTCACATATTAGGCAAATGTAGCAGCATTGCTAAGCAATGTATTTAGGGAAAGTCTTAAATTTACATAAACTAGCAGTATAGATAAGATCCTTGAGATGGGAAATGGTAAATAGAAAGGCAAAGTGGGTAAAAGAGTGGAAAATTTAATCAGTCAATTTTTTCCCACTGCTCAGTGGTCAGCTGAATCCAGATTTCTGTTGCATCATCCTCCTGGGAGAGTCACAATTTGGCACAAGCAGCATGAACAAACTCTTCCTTTCAAGGGTTAAAAATTTACGAACTGTAATGCTGTCCGGTGGAATGACCTTTTTGGTACACCCTGGGTCCTTTGACACCTGTGGGTGACGTATACACATGCCAAAATCAAGTGCTGTGATTCCGAAAGTCAAAGGAGATCCAATGGTCATTTAGTATGTATACATGTATAATTTAGTAGAGACCTGATAAAAAATGGGACCATTGCACGAACAATCTAGATTTTGAAACCCTTCTACTAAATACTTTACATAGTGATGATTGTAAAATATTCTAGACAATCACTATAAGACTGGAAAATTTACAAAAAAAAATGCTCTTGAGATGTAATGTAAATGATCATATTTTGAGCTCATATTTAGCCAGGCAATTACAATTAGCCCAAGGGTCTTTTCATCCAAAAATGGTATTATCTGATTAATAATTAAAGAAGTTGCATAGTAATGTGCACATCATGCAGGAATTCTGTTCTCTGCTGTATTTACAGTAAGGCTTATTAAAATAATTACTGTACTTTCAATCACATAATGTAAGTAATGGAACGATGAACTTTATTATGTGTAGTCTATGGATTACATAACAGACATATTGTTGTTTCATTAAAATAAATACAGGAATAAATAAAATAGAACACAAAAAAAACAACATATTAACAATCTGGGATCTAAATTGCCAATATGGTATTTAAAGGGATTCTATCATTAGTATTCCCTTTTTTTAAAAAAAAACAAAACTATGTACACATAAGAATAGCCTTAAGAAAGGCATTCTGAAGATCATTTATGAATGACTGGATTGAAATAAAATTTAGAGACGTATGCCAATTTGTTTAAGGTAGTAAAACTGCTAAAAGCCAAAGTTTGTCATTAGAATTATTCTTTATAAATTCATTTTGAGTCTGTAATAAATATTTTCTATTGGTTTAGCTCTGTGTAGATTCAGTATGTTTGAGCAGGATGTTACCCTAGGTTCACGCTAGCTGTCGGGTTTCCGTTCTTTGGGTCTGCTTGGGGACCCGAAAAAAAGGAAACCAGGTCGACTTAAAAAGCGTTAACCCACCCAATGAATCCTCCAGGTTTCCACCTGAAAAATGCAGAGAGAACTTTTCTATCCACATTTTTCAAGGAATCCCCAAACGTAGAGCGAGCGCTGGTGTGAACCTAGTCTTAGACATTCATTGTTGGGTAGAGATGAGCGAATAGTATTCAAAACTATAGTATCGAATACCTTGCTCCATAGGAATGAATGGGAGCGGCCGGCGCCGGCTGCCGGCGGTTAACTCCTTGCTGTTCTCCCACTCCCATTCATTCCTATGGGAGCGAGGTATTCAAAACTATGTTTAACATATGTTTCGAATAAACGGGTCAGAGCTTGTAGTGAGGAATCTCATGCATTTCTGGAATCTCATAGACAAATGGAATGGGAATGAGGACATGAGTTAGATGTAGAACTACAGGTAAGGGTCAGTTCACATTAGCGTATGTATTCCATCCGGTTAGAGTCCGCATGGAGACTCCCTGGACGGAATACAATCGCAATTGCAAGCGCTGTGCTGTAAAAACACACGGACCCCATAGACTATAATGGGGTCAATGAGCATGCTGTGCACTGCTGTTGGTAGTCTTGTTGGTATAGAGTTTGCAGGACTTCTGAGTGATTAAAGATAGCAGAATTATTAGTAGATAGCGCTTGCCCTTTTGGCACTGTGCTTACTAAAAAGAAACCTCACAATTCAAAATGGAACTTTCAGAGGGGGAAATTGTTGAAATTGTGTCATACCGCTATATTTGTGGTCAGAAATGCTTTTACTTACAGCAAATACACATCCAGGACTGCTTATTCTAAGAATTCACCTGGACTAATATGTAAACTCAATAATTGGTTATTTGCAACCATTATAAAGGAACCTTGCTTTGTCAGTCACATCCTATTTCCTTTTCTTGTTAGAAATTTTGAAACCTTACTGCTTGCCATGACTGACTGGAATAAAATCAATAATGATTTAAGTATTTATAAATTTATTAGAGATTATTGGAAATAACTATGGTGTTGTAACGGCAGTGTAGTCATTTTATATCACCAGATGCTTTGGCAGGCAATATCACTCATTTTACATTGATTCACGTATGTGTATTTAGAGCAGCTGAACTTACACAAGAGTTTATCATTTGGTTTGTTCATTTCATAAATCTGTTATTTTCTAACTACATTTTACACATTTAAACTCCCGAATTCATTGGGATCACCTGGCCGTTCATCTCTTGGTTTTATATCCAAGATCTAGTTCTAGTAACAGCTGTTTGACAATTAAGCCTGTCTTAGATACTTTACAAAAAGGTTAAGATCAGATGATAAAGTGACTTGCACTTTCCTTTGTCATTAGGGTGTACTTTTTAACCAACGAACATATGGACAGCGCTGCAAACTGGAAGCGAATATAGGGTGGCAGCAATAATTAGTGCTCCACAAGATGCTCATTCAACTGAATCGAGGCTAAATAGCCATTCATTAAAAACTTGTCTTTCACATTATAGCCGAAATATATGAAATCACTGGGGATAATATTAAATTAATTGCCATCATTTAACTGGTGTCTTGAGAGTAATGTCAAATACTATGGACATGTTATTTGCCCTTTCATTTCTTTTTTTTTTTTCTTTTAACAATTACGTTTTTTTTCTTCTTTAACAATTTGATGGTTTGGATGATTTTCACTTTTTGTCAGTTTTTTTCTGTTGACTTCTATGGTAATAATAAATCAAGTACAAGTTTATTAACGAGAACAAAATAACTAAATTAAGTAATTAAGGCTGTCCTTTTCATCTTCCCTCCTCAAAACCTTACCGTTGAATATCCAATCACATCTTTTATAAATAAGATGTTGGAATCTCTTAATATTTCTCTTTCTTCTTGATAACCGCAGTGATCTACTTATTTTGATCTATTAATACTGTTTTAGTATGTTGACTATCTTAGGGGGCTTTCACACTACCGTTGGTGACCGTCAGTAGTGTCCATAGCTATTATCCATTATAAGATTTTAGCAATGGACACTAGCTGAACCGTCAAAAATCCATTAAAATTTCCATTCATTTCAGTGGTATTTTAATTTGTGTCTGTTAGTGTCTGTCTGTGTCCATTTACACCCAATCCATCAGAAGTAAATTTTTTCCAGCAGACAAAAAAAATCCCACATGCACGACTTTTCTGTCCGTTTGAAAAAAACGGACAGCAAGTGTCCGTTACTTTTTTAACATTGAAATCTATGGGAAACAGACTTATAACGGACAGTAAAGTCAGACAGTTAAACGGACAGTTCACACTAGCGTCGGTGTCCGATGCTAATGTCCGCGCAAAAGGATGTAGGATTTAGCTGTCCGCTTGAAAAATCGGACATCTTTGTAAATGGACACTTAAGGACAGACATGGACAGTAAAGGACACTACATGATGTCCCATTTAATATAATGCAAATTGTAACGGACACAGCTAGTGTCCAATGCTAATGTCCGCGCAAGATTTTGCGCGGACATTAGCATTGGGCACTGGCTATCGGACACCGACGCTAGTGTGAACGTCCCCTAACTGATAGCCATTAGTTACTGTCTGTTATTTTGTGTCCATTTTCTTTCTGTGCATGCTCAGATTGCAGAAACAAAAAAGAGAAAAAACGGACAGTATAAAAATGCACACTAATTGACAGTAACTGATGCTAGATGACACTAACTGATGCTAGTGTGTCAGTTTTTTTAATTGATCCATTAAATGGATCAGTTAAAAAAAACAATAAAAAAAAAACGGACACATTAACATCAATTAGTGTCATTTAATGTATGGTATGATAGGTGTCCGTTTTTTTTTTTTTTTAATGGACACTTTCATAATGGAATTCAACGGTTGTCTGAGACCTGCCTAAGTTTTAATGGAAAGGGAAACTTTCCATAAGAACAGTTCTGCTTTACTGTATATTACAATGTAATTTTTGATTAAAAAAAAACCACTCATGAGTCAGATCTATTAAATGCATTGAGAAAACACCCTGAAAACAATGTCAGATGATTTTTTATGTCCATATTTTGACCTAAATCAGAGTAAGCACTATTTTCTTATTGTACGTGGCAAATGTTCAACAAAGGTGGTAAATGTCTTTTTAACTTCTAGATCTTGCTTGATCATGTAAACTATTGATTTAAAATTCGGTGGATGAATAAAGAAGAAAGAAATTAAAGGGATATTCCGGTCTTCAGTGTCATATTTCAACTTTTGTCGTTTTCCAGATATGCCTTGTTATGCCTTCTCAGAGTTAACAGCTCATTGTCTAGGTTTTAGACCAGTTATCTGTATATAGTTACATAGTAGATGAGGTTGGATGAAGACCTCAGTCCATCCTGTAACCCTACAGTCCCCTACAGTGTTGATCCAGAAGTAGGAAAAATCCCATGAGGCTCATGCCAATTGCCAAGATTCCTTCCCAACTCCAGTTTGGCAGTCAGTATAAAAACCCTGGATCAACATGTCCTTAAAATCGCAGTCTCTGATCTCTGCCACCTACATTTTATTCTCTTTCTCTGCAATGTGCTTTCATTTGCTGTACCCTGATAAAAGTTTGTCTTGATCAGAGCTTTTGTTATCTGTAGATGTATATCCAGAGATAACTGCGCAATTTAGAACAAGCATGGAGTAGATGCTGGCCTTAGCTGAAACCCAAGAAGTGGAGGAGAGAGGAGACAGGAGGGCAGGTCAAGGGAACATTTAAACAAAACCTATAAATAGATGAAATACAATACATTGTTGTAATAAAAATGATGAATCTCAACAAGCTTGAAAACATATAACATCTAATTGTCTCAACAACTTCTCAAATAACACAATAACTACCATGTAAAATTCCGCCTACAAAGCTACCTGCCTCAAAGTACGTGTTTGAGAAAAAGACAGCTTATACCTGCATCGGGATAAAAGGTGACCAGTATTTAATTTTTACTTAAAAACTTGGCACATACTTTAAAAAAAGGATAGCTAGCACAATATAAAGTAGTCCGTCCTGTGATTTGTGATACTTTGTACACTTTTGAATAGCATTGCTGGAATGAATGTGACCTTCATCCAGTCCTCGGCTCTTGTGCAGTAGATTGCCGTTGGCTGTCTGCTCTCCATGGCCGGTGAGTGATCATTGATGGACATTGCAGCTGTGTATAGTGTCTGATGAGTTGTGGTAATCAAAGCAAAATATTCACAAATTGAAAACTCTTGAACTTTTTTATAGACTACTTTCAAAGTCTGAGCCCTTTGATAAATAAAAGCCAAAGAAGTATCAAAGAAGTAAAATTCCATTGGGATTAATTTTCCATGATCTAGCTGATAATATATTTAAACCAAAAATTTTTTCTTCACACAAGCCAGCAAATATCTTTTAGTGTATAGATAGATGTTTTCTAGTTTATATAGTCATCTGTGAATTTGCTTTACTGTTCTCTAGGCAATAGTTTATGTAATGGACTTTTATAACGTGGCCATAATTTTGGAACAGAAACTTTTATATCTGTCATCTTAAAATATTTGCAGCTGACTGCTCTTCCATTTGAGTACCTAATGCAATAAATCTATTATCAACTGTTACTAATGCATTCAAGCAATCACTTACTGTATCAGGAACTCCTCTACCTCTATCCTATTTATGAGAAAACTGCCACTGTCATAAGACAGTGACCCTATTAGAGTTCAGGGGGTTTGTATTACTCAGAATCCTTCTTAAAAGCAGTGCAGATGTCTTTTCAGGAAAAGCGCTGTGTAGAGGCTATCCTTCACTTGAGAAGTTGACACCTACTAAATAGCCCCTCAACAATGTAATACAGGTACTCTGCTCCTGGTGTTTAAACCATTTAGAAATATGGATATGTCTTATAGCAGCCCTACATTAGAATCAGGCCTAATGGTGACACTGAAAGACAACTTCTATAACAATCAAGAGACAAATTTTATGAAAAATGGATGAAAAAAATAAAGCTAAACTTAACCTCCCCCAATAAATAAATAAATCAATAAGTAAATGAATAAATAAAATAGAGTTCTGATGTAATCCATTAACCAGGCCTTGTCATACATAAACAAATATAAATATTGTTACCAAAATAATAAAAAAAATTCAAAGCATAGCAAAGATATAAAAATCACAGAAAAAAAAAGGAAAATAGCTGTAACCAATTTATGCATAAAATGATTTAAAAAAAAATCTGTTGAATTGGTATTTCACATCATAGTAATGTCCTTTATTGATAAAATGTAAATTATTTTATTGAAGTATATTTGCACATTTTTTGCTTTTTATAAGTTTGCTAATTGAAATTGTTATATGTTGCAATTATTACATGTTTGTCCCGTACTGTGTTTTCCCTCGTGGACAACTCCTGTTAATAATCTTATTCCTGTACACTTTTCAATACACAATCCATGGCATAGTTGAATTTACCAATTTTGTTAAGGTAGGATATGTTGTCAGACTTGGTGAACTCTGCTTAAGCAGTGTTCCGTCAAATCATGCTTGCAAGTCCCGACTAGGGCTAAACTTTCAGACAGAGCCAAGTAGTGCTGCTCCACTCTTTCTGTAACTCTCATAGAAGTAAATGGGAACTATGGAAACAGCGTAGCACAGCTGGGCTACATAGTTTTTGTAGCTCTAGTTATTGAAACAGCATGTCTAAATGTTCTACCATTTACCTTTATGAGAGATATGGAAACCCTGTAGAGTAGTACTGCTTGCCTGTTTCTGTAAGTTCCGCCCTGATGACTGAGACTTGTGCGTGGTTGTTCTCATTTCGGAAACAATTTGCTAATATGGTAATAACCCTATAAAGAACTGTGTTTGAACTCTACTGTAAGAGTTAATTACTTTTCTTGTCCTCCTCAAGTTTAAACAAATATCATAGCCACATTTGCTGTTTGGCAGGTTGAGATCACCAGGAGACATCTTACGTTCAGAGAAAGTTCTTAGAAGTTTAACAATGGCAATGAAATCCTTAATCAGCTTCATGGTTATTGATAGTAATTATCTTTTCTTCAGGTGCTGTGAGGCTTCTAGCATCCTTCTGAGGCTTGTAATGCTTTCTACCAGTAACTTTATTGACTAATTAAAATTTCTACTATTTAATATTGCATTACAATATAAACTCTTTATGCCATTTTAAAACTCCACTAAGCTCACACTTCAGTGAATTTAACACATTCTCACATTGCAGTGACAAAGAATGACTACATCGTTGGGCTAAAAAAACATGAAGACACGTTTTCATTAGCAAAGCTTGATTTAATTATAGTCAATGATTAAAACTACCTATTTATATGTAATTCATGACATTCGTAAAACCAAATTGTACATTGCGCTTATTTTAAGTAGGACCAGTAAATGGTTTACCGTTTTCTCACTTTTGTAGCCGTTTCAGTGTTCTATCAAGAGCTGTTGGGTAAGCAAGGCAATATAATCTGTACAGCCTTATGTCAGACCTACAGCTGTTTAACCTTAAGCTGAGGTTGGTTAGAATTTGTGCACTGCCCTGTATCAGCCATACTATTGCGTTTTCATTGGTATTGGTAGTGTACCATTGGGTTTAAATGTTTCTGTGATTTTTGATGTCCTAGACCTAGTAAGTTAGTCATACCAATGAGCATAGAGCAAAATGGATGGTATATGCCTTGACCTCAGATCATTTTAGTGAGCTTGAGGAAACAAGTCAGTCCCTGTATCTTTAGAAGAAGAGAGTGAAGATTAACTGGAAAATTTTGGTTACGCTGACCTAGGCCTGTCAGCTACAAGTCAGGACAAGTTTCGGTATTGCCGTCAAGATGGAAATGAGCTGACTGTTATGCTCACTTTTTTAATACCTGCATGCATGACAGAGACCGTCAGAGGAATTTTTGGATGGAACTCATAGCTACAACTAAAATTTATGAGCCTTAGGCCAGGTTTCAAAACTCTTAGGAATCTGCACCCTCCAGCTTGGGCAGTTGTTTTAGTGGAAGAGCAAAGAGCACACTTTTTGAGGACACAGCCAGAATGAGAGAAACACTGACTGACCCCAGATGAAAACTCCTCCAAGCCTTAGTTCCAGCCTACAGGTATTGAAAATTATTCCTCAATTTTTTATGAAAGATTGTTGTTTCTACTGCCCACTTACCTTGTCGACAGTTTTAGTAAAACCAAGAGTTATGAGCAACACATTTCTTAATTTTCTCCTGGATTTTCAATCCTGTACCAATATCAAAAGCATCCCACCCACTGCCAGGCAGAAGATTTACTAAAGAGAATTCCCTAAAGAATCCATTACCACCAACATCCACTTCATAGGTTCCCTCTTCACCATTGTAGAAGCCTTTGTGGAGTAATGGAGGTTTAATGGAACCTACTAGAACAGTGGTCTCCAACCTTTTTTGCACCAGGGACCGGCTTCAAGCAAGACCATTTTTCTATGGCTCTGCAGAGCGGGGAGGGGGTCATATGGGGTGGGATTATAGGAGGGCTCCACCATGTGGGCGGGAAGGCTATCAGCTTGGATGCTCTGTGGGGCAAGCGGGCGTGACACGAGCATCTGAGCGGACATGGTGAATCGCTAGACACCGAGTCTGGATACTTTGTGCTAGGCCACGTTGCTATGGTAACGTGTAAACTATTGGGTAGAGCGGCATCCTTAGCAGCTAAAGGACACCGCAACACCCGATAGTTTACACACCATAGTAACATGGCCTAGTGCAAAGTATCCTGCTAAGATTGAGGCCAGCCCACCATACGAACCGCCAAAAAATCCCAATGGCCTGGTCCTGGTCCATGGATCGGTGGTTGGGGACCCCTGTACTAGAGACACTTTGACCCCAACCATGACCAATGACTACTTCCATCCTACATTCCTCCACTAGGATGCTGCAGTATTTTATGTAAATGATGTCAATTATGTAAAATTTGATTACTGATAAGTTGCATAAAACAATGGAAAGGGGTAATTGTTACATAGTGTGTGGCATAGCCTACTATTAATGTATCAGAGACAAACGTAATAACAGGCATTAATACAGCACGGTTAGTAAATTTCTTACAAAAAAAGGACAGAAGATAAAAAAATGTACTGCTCTCTAATATATACAATGAATTTTAGGTCATGATCTAAAAGTGAAATTGCAAAATCAAAACAGAAAAACATAAATCCTCTTCCTGAAGCCTGTGACCTGATGAAACTTTGGCTTTAATTTAAGCTCTATTTTTGTCATTTGGTTTTCAAAATAGTTTTTCAATCACCACTTTTTACTATGTTTTTTTTTTTTTTTTTTTTACTAAATTGTGCGTTGAGTCAGCCTCTCCTCCTACAGGATAAAAGCTCTGTGTAGTCAATAGACATTTCTCTCCATTTTATCACTATTTCTTTGTCCACCACTCTATTATTTGTGGAACTATTTTTTTTGTTTATTTTTGTTGTCATAAATTTAGTTGGCAATATTGTATTCCCAGATCTGTAATTGCCAGGTAGACATAGCACAACCTTTGGTCTTACAATTTAAAGGCCAAAGCAATATCTTTGATGGAATTACAGCTTTATTATGCTTGTGTGGAAATGCTTTAGGACCTATATTACATTTAAATTTTTAATGCCGTGCTGTCAAGATGGATTCAACTGACACATGAGTTTATTGTTGAGTCTTTCTAGCATAAACTCTGCTCTACCATTCTATCATCAGTGCAAATGTGCATTTGTTTAAGCATACATAAAATAAAGTGCATCTTTGCTGGTTCTCTCATAACCATATTGTTGTGGGGAAGTTAGCTCAGTAGAAGCAGTGGTGCCGACTCAAACAGTCAAGACAGGAACACAAAATATGCAGCAAACTGCTTGATTTAGAAAAAAAAAAAAGGATAATAAATAAACCTTGACTTCAGGCATAAACAAAATAAAAAAACCTGCTTGTCTGAGCAACTAACTAAACAAAACTGATAACCTAACTAAATGTGTGGCTTTCTTCCAGCCACATGAACAACACAAGCACAATATTGTCTGACCAGACTCAAGGTTACAGGACAGAACCATACAAATCCTTTCACTTCATGGACCTGCACTGCAATGCAGGAGCTGCAGGCTTTTCTGGTCCAGTAATGAGCCCAGGATCTACACCCGGGCTGAGGCCTACTCTAGATCCACCCTGGACCACACATATGTCAGAAACCTGGGGCTGATATATCTGGACTGCAGCATTCTGCCTGTCACCACCTCACATTGTGAACTATTTTTATCATCTTAATATTTATGCTACTGAGTACTTGAGAGTTTTACAGCTTGTCCTTTTATATTGGATCCAATTTAAAAAGTATCTAAAGTATGACATATAGTGATATCCAAAATATAGAAATGTACGTCACTCCATTGTACTGACAATTCACAAGTAGGGTCTCAACCCCATACAAATAGTCTATACAAACTCGGCACTCCTAGGATACTTGATAATATGCAGATTTATTAAATGATACAGGGGTAGCAATCCAAAATCAATGTAATATTTCAGTCTGTATTTACAACAGACCGTCATCAGATGTGTTTTGCACCAGTATAGAGTACTTCAGAAAATAATGCCATGTAAAGGCCTGTCCGGTCTGTCAGGGGTATGGACTGCAGGAGCTTAGATAGTGAGATCCCCACTGGTCTCTTGATCAAATGGACACAAGCACTATGAACCTCTGATTAGGATCTGCTTTATCTAATAGCCCATACATTGCCTGTTCCACCTCTCCAAGGAGCCTTGAGCAATTTCAATCACAGATAAAGGAGCACAGCCTTCAAATTCTGTCACAAAGTCACAATTGCCTATTTTTTATTAGTATTGACAAGGGATTATAATATTTATTATAGTATTGATATTTTTTTTGCTTTTCAGACCTAATTTTTAAGTAGTCTGTGTTAGTGTGATTCTATGGCATGTACAATAGATCAAGTTTACCAAAAAGTGTATGCATTGCTTCTAATGACAGCCTTGGTAGACTATATCACTGAAAAAAGGACATCATACAAAAACATATCACTGAAAAAACGCTATACCCTTGCCTGATATCATATGAAACCTGGCTCTAACAGGATGCATGCAGGTCTGTGCCCACGCCCTTTCTCAGTATATGATAGAATTTGCACAGGTGCAAAATTCTACTAAAAAATCCACTTGTACACCTACTATCCATGAAAAGACTGGATGCCAGCACTTCTAATGTACATAAATGAAAATTATACATGGCACTGTCACATGATAATGTGAGGTGTACATCACACAACCTATTACTCACGCCCATGCTGTTACATTAGGCAGGCTGTCCAGTACCCACACACATGCACCCTACTAGTACCAGCACCCTTCAAAGGTAACAGGGCCTAGCTGCATCTGGCAAAAAAGGTTGAATAACCTTAGAATATAGTACTGTATATAAATATTTTGGACAAAATACACAAGCTTGCAAACCAACATCAAGGTTCCACACGCATTGTGAGTTTCTAGCTAAAAATCAAGAAGTTATCACTGAAAAAGGACATCATATAAAGGCTTAAAACTGAAAAGAGGCCACACTTAGGCCTCATTCATATCTGCATCGGTAATCCGATCAGGGGAGTCCGCACGGGGACCCCCTTGAACGGAATACCGAACGCATTGGCAAGCGGTGTTTAGTGAAAGCACACGGACCCCATTGACTATAATGGGGTCCGTGTGCTTTCCGCATGAGTCATGCGGATGGAAAAGTAGATAGTGAACTACTTTTCTGTCCGCATGTTCCATGCGGAGATCTGGTGGCAAGCACGTGGACCCCATTATAGTCTATGAGAGCTGTGTGCTTTCACTGCACGCCGCTTGCCAATGCGTTCAGTAGTCTCTTCAGGGGGGTCCCCATGTGGACTCCCCCAAACGGATTACTGATGCAGATCTGATCGAGCCCTTACCAGATACCAGATAAAGCATGGCTCTGTGCATTATGTGTGCATTATGCAGTATATGGTAGAAGCACCTGTGCTGTTTCTATGTATCCTGCATGGGTCCTCCTGCACAGAGCCATGTCTCATCTAGTATCAGGTAAGTGTGGCCCTTGTTCAGTGATACCTTTGTAGAAAATGTCCCAAAATAACAGGACTTTAAATGATCCTTTTTTACTAATTCATTACCCTTGGTAAGTGGCAACTTTAATGGGAAATGAAGCTGGTGACATGTGCTGTGTCTTAATATTGGAAACGAAAAGTATATCATCTTATTCCCTCATTGTTATGCACTGCAACAATAATGATATGGCTCCTTTTGCGAGATACAGACTTATCTTTTCTTTGTTGAATTAAGAATTGGATGATGAGGGACCTATGCTCACTTCATAACTGGCTTCATTTTTCACTTAAATGATATTTTCAATTAATGTGCATTCTGTGCCAATATCTTTATTACTAGAATGATAGATGAGGCCTTTGCATTATGCAGTGAAAAAAATGATTGCATGTTTGACTTAATCATTTTATAATATTATTTAGCTTGTATTTTATACAATAAATAATGATGTATTACAACAAAAATGAGTTTTATTATACCCTGTGCTAATGGTCAATCGGAGCATTAAAAATATTAATTGTAATTCAGTCTAAAATAATTTCATGCTGTGCATTGTAATTCTAGTCACACTCAGTATAAGCCTATGAAGACATGACAGAGTTAATGTAGTATTTCAGAGATGCCAAAGGTGGGATGTAGTTAGTAATTGAAGTTTGTATGTCAAGGTATAAGAAGCTTACAATATTTAATATTCTAACCTAAAGGGCCACACGTATTTGGGGCAAGGAGATTATCAGCTGCTAAAAATGAATTCAATCTTTTCGATTGTTCCGTTAGTATTTCTTAAATTCTAGATTTGTTGAAGAGCAGTGTGTCTGTGTGCAGCACTGGCAATGGAAACCGTACATTGTAACCACATTAAGTTGTGTTTATAATTCTGTAGCATCATTAAAATGTCTAAATTAAAGTAATTATTCATGTATTCACTATATATATATATATATATATATATATATATATATATATATATATATAAAAATATATATATATATTTGCTACATATAAAAGAAAGCTATATACCATATATACTTGAGTATAAGCTGACTTTTTCAGCACAATTTTCATGCTGAAAAAGCTCCCCACGGCTTATACTCGAGTCAGGGTCCACGGAGCACAGGGACCTGCAAGGACCTGCATAAATTAAACAAAGGGGGAGGTCATTTATTGCTACTGTTCTGTGATTGGCTTGTCATGTAGGTGACGTGATTGTGATGTCTTGAAAGGTCCTGTAGAAAATAGAATGTAACATCTGCAGACAAATGAGTGGCCAGGATTCATTGTGTCTTATAGAAGATGTTTGTTGTATGGAGGAGAGGAAGCTACAGTAAAGTGAAACACACAGGTACCTGCTGGGGTTACTATTCCTAGTAATGTCAGGCATTTGGGGTTATTAATTTAGTTTCAGTAACTCCATGTGCCTCACATTAACAGCAGTTAACCCTATCATGTGCCTCATATTAACCCCTGTGTGCCCCATATAAGGGTTACTAATATGTGAGACACATGGGGGTACTAATAAAGGATCTTAATTATGAAGATGCCTAATTATTACCTCCATATGTCCCACATATCAGTAACTCTTATGTGAGGCACACAGGGGGTTAATGTGAGGGACATGATGGGGTTAACTGCTATTACTGAGGCACATGGATTTTCTAAGCTGTAATGCACATGGCCAGACTTTTTTATTTGCAATGGTGGATTCCCCCCCCCCCCCCGGCTTATACTCGAGTCAATAAGTTTTCTCAGTTTTTTGTGGTAAAATTAGGGGCCTCGGCTTATATTCAGGTCAGCTTATACTCGAGTATATACAGTATATTGTCTTCATAAGATTTGTAGGCTTATACTGTATGTTCCCATTTTTTTGCTGTCTGCACTTTTGACAAAGTAGGACAATTCTCTAGTAATTTTTTTTCTATGAGTGTGACTTAGCGGAAACAAAAATGTCACTGAAGTTGGTGGGGGCAAGGATGATAACTTACCTAAATAAGTAACAATCACAGTAATGAGAATTACTCTTTTATAGCTCCATCTAACATTCTGTATGGTTGTTTACAGTTAGTAAACCATCAAACAAATCAAATGAATTATTATTAAGAGAAGTGTTATCTTCTATTGTAATTCGGTATGTGATATAAAAGAAAACCTTTACAGAATTGGCACGTGTAGGGTTATTATTTGGCTTGGTGGCCAGAATAAAAAGCAAAGAATATAGTACTTAAAAATAAATAAATAAATAAATAATAAATAGTGACATGAAAAGTTAATAATAAAAATTCTTATAAACATGTGTAATGTGTTTGCATTGTTATACATTTTTTAAATGAGTTTTCGATATCTTTCTTATATGGAATACCTTATCACAATATTGCCTATTATTTTAATCAAGTTTATATTTTAACTATATTGTTAAATATTTTTTGATCATGTGTTAACGTTCCATGTTATCTATATTTAAAAACAAAAGGACTAGAAATCCTTCAATTCCTGCTTTTGCAACTTGGATACCTAAAATAATCTGACACTTCCTATTTTGGGGGATAGACCACAGACCATAGGCACTTTAGACTGAAGACGATTCCTTCAGGTCTATTGGAGAATAATCTAGGAATGCTTTCTGACCTGTGCAAAAGTCATTGTGCAGAGAGGGGAAGAGATTCTGTAAGCTGTGATCAGCAGTATACTGATACGTGAGGTGACTGCTGCAAAGAAATCTCCAACTGAACAGAATATTATTTGGCTTATTGATTAGCGTCAGAGCTGCAAAAATTTTGTGATTTTTTTTAAAAGTAAATGAGATAATAGTAAGGGATATAAAAAACCCCTCAAACAATTCTTTAAAAACATGTTTAAATAAAACTTGATTTTCTGGCTACAATTTTCTTCCACACAAGTAATAATAATAATATTAATGTGTTATCCTTAAGGTGCCCTTACATGGTGTAGCCAGTGGCATCCGGCATTTCCTAATTGCCAGGGCACACCTGTACTTGCTATTTGCTGCATCGGTGACTACACAGGTGAAGCTAGAAGTCACATTCAATTACCGCTAATTCTTGGGCTGCACCTGTACTTGCTATTGCTTCAAGTGGAACGTATCGGCATGATCCAGCAATCAGCTCATGCTTGATGCAGTCATATAAGGGCACCCTTAAGTACTAATAATTGGGTACTTAGATGCTGCATTGATTGTTATAATATTGGTTCAATCAACACATTTCTTGATTCACTAACAATGTAAAAGATCTGATTGACATGAGTGTTCAACTTAGTTTTAATAGAAATATTAAAAGGGTTTTCTGGGCAAAAAATGTTTGTTTTTTTAAATGTCTGTTAGTGCTACTAATGGGTTAATAAATGCACCCATATACCTTTTAGCATGTTTTGAGTGATTTCTGGGTTGGTCTTGAAGCTGCTGGTATCTCCTGCTTTTAAATGCTCATCTCCCTGCAAACTTCCTCACTAGCCCCTCTCATCTTACTCCGCTCTCCTTCCTTACTTCCCGCCTACCATACACTCCCTCCCTGTCTCTCTAGCTGTCCCGTCCTCCCCTACCTACTCAGCCCAACCCTTAACCCATATTATATACTTACCCTCCACGTTTCTTCCTGTGAGATGGCCCTTCCGCACTGATTCAGTCATCTCTTCCAGCGATGACCCACCTCTACTGCGTATGCGTGGCTACCCAATAGAGGTGAATGGGGGAACGAATCATAACCGGATAATCAGAAAATGTCACTGGGGTGGTCATGTGACCGCCACAGGGATATGGGTAGCTATCCATTTCTGATAAATTATGTTATTTAGAAAGTAGGAGCGTGGAGGGTATTTGCAGTGGAGTAACTAGGAATGGTGGGGCCCTGTGGTGAACTTTTGACATGGCCCCCTCCGACAAACGCCAAAGACCCTGACCGACCGATTTCCCCCCTCCCCCCGTATTCCTGCACGCACTATTATGCCCCATAGTGGCCCCTGTACACAATATTATGCCCCATAGTGGCCCCTACACACACAGTAAGATGCCCCATAGTGTCCCCTGCACAAACTGTATGATGCTCCATAGTGGCCCCTACACACAATATTATGCCCCTTAGTGACCCTGTACACAGTATTATGCCCCATTGTGGTCACCCATGTACAATTATTATACTCGGAGGGGGGGGTCTTTTCAGACCATTGAGTGTAATAATCGGAGACCCAGGGGAAATGGAAACATAAAAAAACACTGTTACTTACCTATCCATGGCTCTGCTGCACTCCCTGCTGATGTCTTCCATCTTCGATGATGTATGGGATGTCACTTGACCCGGGGCCTGTGTCACAACGCATTAGGATGCAGGCCACGGTCATGTGACGTCAGGGACCTCACACAAGTAAGCCTGTCTGGAGCCTGGAAAGGTAAGTAAATAGGGCCTGTTACCGGCCCTTAGTTATGCCCCTGGGTGTTTGGACTATTATAAGGATATCTAGTTATCTGGACAACCCCTTTAAGTAATTTTCTCTCCAAACATATCCCTGATTTCCAGCATCTACAGCGAGTACAATACTCAAGCTCCTGAAATAAACAACCTTATCCGTATCTGCTGTATTGTCCTCAATCAATACATAAAGTATGGATGTTTGGTTTTGGTGTAAGGCCAGGATTCATGCTAGTTCCACAGGATCAATGTTGTATTCTTTCATGTCATGAAAAGTTACAGGGTCAGCTTCTGTAATGGAAGGACTGGATATTACTTTCCCTTTCATTCCAGTGGTTGGACCATCATGATCAATAGTGTGCACCTCAAAGTTCTTTCAGTTACATGTCTTTTCTTTCATGTACTTCAGCAGAAACTACCAACATTGCCCATAATGCTTAATTTAACATCACAATTCTTTTTATGCATTTTTTGTCAAGATGTTTCTTCCCTTTAGCACCGACTGTGCACTCACTCAGACTCCTGAGAGCCTCTTTGTCCAAATATCGTTCAGAAAGATGTAATATTTCCAGTTCTGTTTGCTTTCCACTGCCTTTTCCCCCATGGATATGCAGGAAGTGATGAGGTTTATTTGATAAAGCTTTGATGGCGTCCCACTAGGATTTAAAAACCCATACTTTATTTTTAGCAGTGCTGGAGATATTTCGGAAAAAAATCCTTCCAGCACTTAATACTTAAAACAGTTCATGGATATAGTTAATATTCAGTGCATTTCCAAGAATAAAAATTCATTTTCCAAATACACAATTAAATTTATTTTCAGGTTCTTGCTTAGATTTTACGTTGTTCCTTTATAAAGAGAAAATTCATGTTTACAGAAAAGCTTCAATGGCGTACAAACTAGACTCAATACGAAGAGCAGACGTGTATGACCCTCTGCTAAAACGGTAATTTGCCAAACTGTCTCTGTTTAGACACCTGTTCTGAAAATATGTCATTAGGCACCAGTTCAGACATATTTACATATCCACATGGGATGGTGATGTTAAAATAGCAGACTATAGTCCAGTCACACCTGTTTACTGTTAGCAGTGTGGATGGATGGCTAACATAATTGATGGGCTAAACACATAAATGCATGGAGCAGGATTTTATATGTGCCAACTATTATATTGAATATGGCAAATGAATGCTGATATGCCAGCCTGAAAACAAGTGCTAGGACGGAATTCATGAGATTAAAGATATGTTATGTAACAATATATATTTGAACAAATTATATTATGTGCCCTTTTTCTTCTAATCATACGTTTTTGTGCATAGTGTATTTGTGTCGCTTTAGTGCTGATTATCCTTTATTTTATATAACGGAATTAAAATCATCAGAATGTGTATACAGGGCAGATGGCAAAAGTACATGACATCTATATGTATGTGCATACAAACCTAACAACAACCCTGTATATTCATAAAGGATGCTAATAGTGTATATATGTATAGGAGTCTGTGTCACTGGACTGCAAATTGAAATAGGATTAGAAGGTAGTACAGCTATTCACTGATGCGACCAGTCACTTTTATCCTGCAGCACCAGACATATAACCCCTACTGGTATGACACCAGTCTTCTGTCTATTACTTTGTGAAGTTCTGAGAGTCTGATGAAAGTCACACAAGGACTGAATAGATTCAGGGCTTGTTCACACGGGGCAAAACGGGGCCCATTTTGATGCGGAATCTGCCTCAAATTCCGCCCCCTCACAGTAGAGTTCTATGTAGACCGCTAGCATTCTTTTTTCCGCTAGCATTTTTTTTCCGCTAGTGGAAAAAAGAAGCGACATGACCTTTCTTCAGGCGGATTTCACCTCAGGAAATCAATACAAGTCAATGGGAGGCGGAAAAACAGCTAGTGTTTTTGGCAAAAACTACTAGCATTTATTGGCAAAAAATGCCTCAAAAAATGCCAGGTGTTTTTTTTCAAGGTCCATTCACTGTGCTGGAGGAGAAAACCTGAAACAAAAAACGCCTCAAAAACCGCTCAAAAAAATGCTCAAAAACCGCCTCATGTCAAAAAACGCTCCAAAAAAAGCTTCCTAATTCCTGAAGTGGATTTTTTCCTTACCAAATTCCTCAACCACCCTAACACGTGTGAACTAGACTCTATACTCCAAATTGTTCAAACACTTCTGAAGAAATATGTTTACTATTGACACCAGATCAGTGATAAATAAATAAGAAATCTTGACACCATCTTTCACCGTTCAAAGTCTCTATTAATATATGATTGAGAGGTTAGGACACTACTTCTTTTCTCCCTGAAACCAGATTTTGAGTGCCATACCACACACTCCCTTTCGTTCACACTAGTGCCTGCCCGCCATAGCCGCCGGGTGTCTACTGCTTTAAGCAGTAGACAACCGGCTCTAATGCCTCCGATCGGTCCCCGGACCGATCGGAGGCATTAACCCCTCCGGCGCCGCGGTCAAAGGTGCCGGAGGCGCCATTTTCCCGGCGGCGCATGGGCGCCGCCATTTTGGCTGGGATCACCGGCTCCTGGAGCATGCTCCAGGGCTGACGTCCTGTTGCCATGACAGCCGGGAGCCTTGTACAGGCTCCCAGGCTTGTCTGCAAATCCTCTCTTTTGCAGGCTGGTCTATGCAGCCTGCAAAAGAAAGGATGCTTTTTTGCAATGCATTGCAATGCATTAGCATTTTAATGTATTGCATTAGTGATCAGACCCCCTGGGGTTCAACACCTAGGGGGTCTAATAAATGCAAAAAAAAAAAAAAAAAAGTTAAAAAAAATATAAAAAAATATAAAAAGAATTAAAAGTTCAAATCACCCCCCTTTCCCTAGAACACATATAAAAGTACTTAAAAACTGTGAAACATATACATGTTAGGTATCCCCGCGTCCGAAATCGCCCGCTCTACAAATCTATAAAAATATTTTTCCTGTTCGGTAAACGCCGTAGCGGGAAAAATAGTCGAAAGTGCCAAACCGCCATTTTTTCACTGTTTTGATTCTGATAAAAATTTGAATAAAAAGTGATCAAAGCAATAACATTTCCCGAAAATGGTAGAACTAAAAAGTACACCCGGCCCCGCAAAAAAAGACGCCCTATGCATCCCCGTACACTTACGTATAAAAAAGTTACGGCCGTCGGAATATGGCGACTTTTAGAAAAAAAAAATTTCAACACAGTTTTGGAATTTTTTTTAGGGGTCAAAATGTAAATAAAACCATATAAATTTGGTATCCCTGGAACCGTACCAAAACACAGAATATAGGGGACATGTCATTTTGGCTGCACAGTGAACGCCGTAAAACCAAAGCCCGTAAGAAAGTCGCAGAAATGCATTTTTTCTTCAAATCCACCCCATTCTGAATTTTTTTCCTGCTTCCCAGTACATTATATAGAATAATTAATGGTAGCATCATGAAGAAAAATTTGTCCCGCAAAAATTAAGACCTCATATGGCTCTGGGAGCAGAGAAATAAAAAAGTTATGGGGTTTAGAAGGAGGGGAGTCAAAAACGAAAAATGAAAATCAAAAAATGCCATCGGCGGGAAGGGGTTAATATGTGACAATATCCTCCAGGCCTTAACACCTGTAGAATAACCTTGCAAGCTGTTATTTTATCTATGATCTACAAGTGCTCAAAGGTCCTTGTCTCCCAGATTTACTCCCCCTAGGATACATCTCGAGTACAGATTATTTTTATCCAGAACTATAATTTACTTTATCCATATTGAACCTTATTTGCCAAGTGGATGCCCAAACACTCAGTCTCTAATAAATATGTTAAATAACGGAGGACCCAGCACTGAACCCTGGGGTACACCACTTATAACAAAGGACCAGTCTGAGCTGCACTCATTGACCACAACTCTCTGAATATGATCTTTTAACCAGTTTTCATCCAATTATGAACTATATTTTCCAAGTCAATGGACCTGATTTTACCTATTAAACATCTATGAGGTGTCTAATGCCTTTACAAAGTCCAGGAACATTATATCCACAGCCTCCCCAGACTGCCCAGACTGTGTAGCAAGTATGGCTTTTCATGGTAGATGACCTTCAACAAGGAAGAAACACCAAGGTGCTTGCCTGTGCTTTTTTTAGAGACACATAGCTATTGTCTTGTAAAAGGTGATACCTCGAAGTGTACATTTTGTTTTTACAATAGAGTTAATGGTGCACTATAGTCGTCTGCCACTGTATATTTGTGTATTTGCATATGTCAGAGTTATAAATTGGAGGCTTATGTCTATGCAGATTTACAATCTCTTCAACTGTATTTGTCACAAAGATATACAGATATATCAATTCATAGACAATAGATAAATAGATCATGACAGACATAAAATAATACATTTACAGCACTTGCAGGCTAGTGTGAGCATTTCACTTAGTTTGCATGGCACTCATTGAAGAAGACTCCCTGCCTATGCTAATCTGTATTGAGACAGGAAACATTTTCTGCTTTCTACCACATCTTGCCATGGTGACAGCTTCACTATTACACAACACATTTATTTAAACAGTTCCACACATTAGACAAGTGAGTTCAGCAGCCAAGGCCCCTCCCATGCGGAGCCACTGTTATGCTGTCCATACTGTACAGGCAATTTTCCACCCCCATAAATAATAAGAGTGCACTTACATAATTTGTTCAACAAAATGGATGCAAATGCATACGAGCCATGCATTTATGCAGACATTGATATATATATATATATATATATATATATATATATATATATATATATATATAAATTTCTGTCCATTTTATCATTTGTGTGCTATGTTTTTGGTGTCTTTCAAAAACGCAGGCATAAACAAATCCAATTTTTTTTATTATTATTACTACTATTTTTTAAAAAAAATAAAAACATTGATTTCTATTTAAATGGAAAGCCATCTGTTCACATCTGTTGTTTGCATACAATATATATGTGCTAATGGAGTCACAGCTTGACAAACATTACATGCCCCCATCCCCTGGTAAAGTCAGCAGAAACAGTAAGTGCAATGTAAACTAGAGAGTGTTAACTCACCAGCTCACGTTCTTCTCCATGTTTTTTCTGTGTTCAGATCCATACCGGTCCCACTTACTACTCTCTCCTACTCCCTCATGTTTTAGCATATAATGTTTGTTTATAAGGCAGCAGTGATGAAAAGCCCTATTTACAAAGGACTGCTGCTGACATGTTCTACCGAGCCTTTGGCTACAACACTTTCCTATCTATTGCTGCTGTTTGGTAATCCAAGACTGGCAAAGGAACAAGTGAGCATCATTGCTGAAGCGGTAGGGGATCTAACACAATTGTCTATTTTATTACTTTCTTATTCTGCAGCCAGATTGATTTTTATACATAGGCAATCCATTTATTTACAAAATGTTCCTGACACAAGCAGAAGGTCTGTACTCACCCAACTTTTGTTGCCTTCATACACCGTGCTACCCCACCAACAGCAGTCAAAGCACACATGCATTTTTAAAACTTGTGTTTTTTTTTATATAGAATTTTTAATTGTCTGATAGCATCCAACAAGTGCTATTACACAAGTAGTAGGACTAGGCAATTAATCGAAAAAATTGGCAAAATCGAACATCAACTAGGATAACCAACATTGTTCACGTCAGCTATTTTGATTTGGTTATTACAATATTTATAAAGCTTTACCTGCAGTTTTGTTCGGGCTGAACACAGCCAAACTGGAACTGCTATTATACTCTGGGGTACCTTCAGACCCCAGAGTATAATATGTGGAGGCCCAGGGAATGTGATCAAACATATAAAAACAGTGTTACTCACTTCTCCTGGGCTCTGGCTTGCATCAGTCAGAAGTACTGAACACACCAAGGAGTTGCGCTGGAATCCAGGAGAGGTGAGTAACACAGTTTATTATGTTTGATGACTTCAGGTCATGTATGATCAAGGGCAACGCTGCTGGTCCCTGCTGCGTGAAACAGCAGAGACTTGGCTTCAGAGTGGACACCATACATGTGTGTCTGGATGCGTGTAGGGGTAAATACGTAAACAAAATACAGCACTTCAGTCTTTATCATAAGGAACACTGCTCTCATAAGAGTGTAGGGACACTATCAAAAAGGGTATCATCAAGTCTTGCCCGAGATCAGTGCCAATATTTCCTACAGACAATGAATACTGTAGCCTTTACTTCAATTAGTGTCCTTTAGCATACTGTACATATCTAATACTGTTTTCTAAAATTGATGTATATAGTATTTTTACTGACAAGAAAGAGGTATCTTCAGGTTCTAGTAAAAGTTTCTGTACTGTAATGACCTAGAAAGACTTTTTCTTTCTCAATGGCCAGGACAAGTGTAACTTACTGTATAGGGTCACAGCAGTAACATCTCACAGCTTCAATAAGAGGCTTAGATTGATTTTTAGAGAAAAATAGTATTGATGCTTAAGGAAATGTAGAGAATACTTCAGTCATGCCCTTTCCCAACCCCTTGTGGAAATATTTTTTCAACTGTACTGTGTTCCTATGTACTTACTGATACAAGGCATTTTAATATAGGAAAGTTAACATTTTCTGCTGGCACCTCCTTGTGCATTGGGAGTTGAACCTTACTTGAGCTGTAAGAGCAGTCTCCCAGGGCTGAAGGCCCGCTCCCAGTGCACCATCTGCTTCATTTGTATAATACTTAAAAGTTGTTGTTCTTCAAATCTGCAAAACTGACATACATAACAAAGGTATGCTGTTTATCACTCTATTGTGCCCTGTAACACAGTGGTGGCAGATTAATAAACTTCTGGGAGGTTCCCTTTCCATTTCCCTCTTTAGTGTTAGTGTATGCACAATGTAATTTTGATCAGTCCTATTTGATCAGTCCTATGGTATGATAAACTGTCACTATATCTCCACAAAAAATTCAATATGTCAAGCTAATACAATAAACTTAGATTTATAATGTATCAGAATAAAATGCTTTCTCCAACTCTTAGACTTCCCCACTGGCCTTCTCTGCCGAATCTCTTTTGATCTTCTGTCAGTTCACTGAAGTATCAGATTATAAGTGTCCATAGAAAGAGAATCAGAGATGAAGACATGCTGCTGCAGCTAAGTAAGTTTTCTATCTCAACCTAAGAGCTGTATTCCGATCAGTTCAGTTTATTACTGTTTTATAATGTCCTCCAGTGCTTCAGAGTAAGTGTGAGATAGAGTTGGGTAGCAGGATTTCAACTTTTTTATGTGTATGGGAGACATCATAGCAGCTAGTCTCCATCCACTAACTCGGGAAAAACTAAGTTACCCCGCAAGGGGTAAAACCGGTGAAAATGCAGGATAAGTATCATATTATGGCTAGAGACAGCATTATTCATCACGGCAGTTTATCCTAAAAAGTAATTTGAAAATTTAGGTACACTTGAACCTATCATAGTTCAAATGTGTCTGCGGTATATGAATAGGAGGTATTGAGAAGTATAGACTATCGGCTATAGGGCTTCAGGGAATTTGCCTTATTTAACACTGAACAAAAATAAAATGCAGAATGTGATTTCTATACAAGTTGTATCCTCCAATTAAAGAATCTAAATATTATATCTTACTGTGAGAGATAATCATATTTTTGCCTATATGAATTTTTTCAGTATCACTTTTCATTTTCCTGTACTCTCCTTGATGTAAAAATGTCCAATGTGTCTTTTTCTGTCTTACTATCTTTTTTACAGGTCTTGGCAGCTCTTTCCCTTTGGGTTTTCTAATTAGAGTGTATTTTTCACTATGTCTGTGATAACCGATTTGTTCAGCAGATCATCCGTAATAGCTTTCAGAAATGTGTTCATAGCTAAGGACGTCTCGAATGAATGTGCTTTATGATGAAAATACTGTATAATGTGCTCCACCTTAATTATCTATCTTGACATGGTTGCAAGTTGGCTGCTATTGTTTCATATAACTCATTTCAGTTCACATTGCATTTTACCATCATTCCTTATTATTCTAAACTCTTGATCCCAAAAAGATGTTATAATGTTGATAGAGAAGAGAGATTCTTAATCGCTACTCAATGACTCCAAGAAAATATTCCTAATGGAATCTAAATCAGAAATTACACATTTTACCCTTATAAATCTAGTGTTAAATGACACACAGCTTTAAAAACCCACTTTGCAATACTGAAAAAAGGCTTTCTTCGGTATTTGTCAGGACTGCATTTCAGCAAATGCAGAGAATAAAGTGAACAATATATCTCACAAAAGGGATGATTCATTTTATAGATAGATGCATTAATCTGATAGAATTCTACACTTGTAAGGCTGCATTCACACTGTGTTTGAAGTTTACATTTGCCATATTCTTCAGGAAAGCTCTCCATATATATGTCAAATGTATCCAGAGCGTTCCAACCAGGCTGACACAGATTGGTATAGCTTTGTTATAGAATATGTTTATTGAAGATTTACTTTAAAAAATAAAATGGCAATGGGAAAGTTTTCCTACATCTTAAATATTAGCATTATAACACTATAAACATCTCAGGGAATGGAGTCATCCCATGGAGGCTTAGGGAGCGTTCACACTACCGTCGGTGTCTGACAGGTAGTGTCTACTGCTAATGTCCGTTCAAAATCTTGTGCAGACATTAGCAGCGGACACTAGCTGTGTCCATGACATTTTTTTATTGATTTAAATGGACATCGGGTGCGTTCGTTTACAGTCCGTGTCTGTCCTTAACTGTCTGTTCCCAAAGATGTCCGACTTTTCAAGCGGACAGCAAAACCCGACATGTAGGTTTTTGCTGTCCGCTTGAAAAGTCGGGCATCTTTGGGAACGGACAGTTAAGCACAGGCACAGACTGTAAAAGAACGCACCCGATGTCCATTTAAATCAATGAAAAATGTCACGGACACAGCTAGTGTCCGCTGCTAATGTCCGCACAAGATTTTTAACAGACATTAGCAGCGGACACTACCTGTCGGACACCGACGGTAGTGTGAACACCCCCTTACAGAGTATTCCATATGAAGAATGTCCATTCATTGTAAAAGCTTTCCAAAACCATCCCCTTCCCCTTCTAGTGACTGAAGTCAACAAACCTCACAAGGTTACCTAAAGTAGAAGACTCCACCACAACCCCGAATCTTTGGGCAGGACCACAGATGGTGAAATATATCTTCATCATTATGGCCACACTTAGAGCAATCAGTAGGGTAAAGTTGAATAAGGTAACCCCTATAAGGGAATAAGTAGGATGTGTCCCATATAAGAATGGTCATTTCAATGAATCGTACTAAAGGCAAGGTCTTGTTAGCATAATCTTTTACCTGTAGTAATGTCAATTGCATCAAGCTCTGAGAATAGTCTGGTTTGGGAAGTTAAATCCTGTATAGAAGGATAAGTAGCTCTGTGGGGGCCCAAAATATAGTAGTGCTCTTCCGAGTACCCCATCCCAATTTCCAGAGAAGAGTTTGGGTAGTACCCTAGCTACAAAACTATATATCTTCCAGTAAGAGTTAAAGTAGTATGTACTGTGTGATTCAATATTACAATCTTAGTCCAATATTCCACTACTATTGTCAGGATGAACTATATATAGCTTGGAAATATGTAGGGGAGAGAGCTTGAAATGGGAGGAGCTAGCTTTGTCTGGATAGCAAACTGTTGGGTGTGGAAATAAGGTACAGCTGGGCGAAGTCACCATTGCTGTCTGGGTTAGATGGCAAAGACACTGTAATGGTAGTGATATTGACCTTTGCACTGTAAAGTGATTACTTATTCAGTATTAGTATGGTAATATTATTGAGTTACTATGTAGTGGTCAGGAAATGGCAGTATTATTTGAGCATTACAAAGTGCTAACATTGGTTATATTAGTCCTTGTATTGTGTGTTAACTGCATGGAAGTAATATTTAATCCATATATGGTTGTAATATTTGGTCCTTCCTTACCTGTGTAATTTAATAACTATTTATTGATTTTCATGGTGACAGGTTCTCTGTGGGACCTTAGCAGCATTGGTGGGAGTGTTATTGGTACCCCATTCTTAGTTTTGCCACAGCCATATTTAGTTATAAAACTGTCTCGGTTTCCTTACATACAAAAGGTTATGATTATTTTCTCGGCATGGAATTTAGAAGGACCAATTTTATTTTTTTTTCATGACAGGTGAATGGTTAATAAAATTTGTCATAAAATTTAGGATTTGGGCACAAGTGCATATATGTCCTTAAGCAATACCCATATAAATATCTGTCTGCTTTCGGAGATTTTTAACAAGTCTGTCATGAGACATAAAAATTGGGATATTTTGCTCCATGGGTGTAGCTCTATTTACTGTTGTTGCTCTTTTGGATTGGAATTAATGCTTGCTGTTTGGCAGGGAAGAACCCCGCTGAGCTATACTATTGAACTCTGTTTTGCGTCTGCAACTGGTTCGAATGCAACAGCATGGCCTCAAGACACAGCTGAGACTGAGATGGCAGCTTGATTTTATCACTTGTCAGAGGACACTTCACTGAGCGGTTTTACAGTTCCATGAATGTTTGTTTCTTTATGATTTGTTGCAGATCCCAAGGTTTGATTTCTAGCTACCAATGCACTAAGTCTTCCAAAACCCCTTAAACCTTATCTAGCCACAGCTGAGCAAATCTGAAAACGGATTCCAAATATATAAGCTGTAAGAATAGCTTGGCCCATTAATTTTACCATGTTCTGAACCGTCTCTCATATTGTATGGAAAAAGCTGAAAGCATTTTAGTAATTTACGTTATAAAATACATTACTATCTCATGCTGGGAAAATGTACGCTACGAGAAAGACAGGAATGAGTGTTACAATTATTTATGTTCATTTCAAATTATGATTTTCCATAAAATAAAGAATCTTCTTAAAGCTAAGGCTCCATGTTGCGGAGATGCTGCTTTTTTTTTTTTTTTTGTTGTTGTTGTACATTGTGATGTGTGTTTGTTTTTTTTTAGCCAAAGCTAGTATTGGATTGAGCAGAAGACAAAGTTCATGGGTAGTTGCACATGACCGATTCACCTGTGAAACTTGGTTTATGTGTTTGGCCCTGTTCACACGGGGCATGGGACCGTGTATTTTGGTCCTGATTTTGAAGCGGGAAGCCGCGTCAGAATAGGACCAAAATGATACTGTTGCGGCTTCCCGCTCTGGAGTAGTCCCAAATGAATGGGCCTAGTCCGGAGGGTGCTGCTGCGAGGCGGACGCCACGACTGGCTGGATCAGCCACGGAATCTGCCTGAAGAAAGGGTAGCTCACTTCTTTTTTCCACTAGCGGGAACAAACCGCTAGCGGAAAAAAGAACACTAACGGTCTACATAGACCTCTATTGTGAGGGGTGGATTTTGAGGAGGATTCAGCACCAAAATCCGCCACCACCTTGCCCCATGTGAATGAGCCCTTAGTCAGATTTACCACCTTCATCTTCATGCTGGGAGCAGGACTCTTAGTATGACAGTTGTGTATGATGCTAGGAGTCCCTGCCTCCCAGTGACATACTGTCCCATATTGTAATTGGTAAAGGACAGTATATTGCAGGGAGACAGGGACTCCTACCACCAGAGATAACTATACTGCTAGGAGTTCTGCTCCCGGCGTGAAGTTCAAGCTGGTAAATCTGGCTAACACATGGACTGAGTTTCACGGATGCTTGTTTCTTTTAATATGTAGTAGTTTTTCCACTTTTAATTTGGGCTCATATTGGGAGACCCAGACATTCTTCCTGTATTTCCAGTATATACTGTACAGCAGGGTAGGTGCACTTTATAGCCACTGGAACAATTAAGTCAACTAAGTTTAAAGTGTCATATATTATTATAATCTCAAGTAAGCAATTTAGGTTTTGGCGTATGCTTTCACAGTGATACCAGGTTCATGTCCATACTGCAAGACTTCTGGAGATTGTAAGGTATATGCTACTGTGATCTGAATGTAAATATAATACCGTAATCTAAAAGCTATCCAATACTTCTGGAACAGGCATGGCTGCATGCGTCTTCTTTTATTCTTCAGAACTTAGTACCTTTCTCCTTCTGGAAAGACATTATATGCTGAGATCATTTCTACTTAGTGTCCAGTATTACAAAATATTCTTCTCATTGGTATATGTTGTTATCAACTGTCTAAGGGATTGCAGATCCTATATGATAGATTGTTGTGTTTTCTAGTTGGATTTGGAAATGAAGCCGGGACATAGATTGCTGTTTTGAGCTTCCCAGTGTGCTTGCTTTCTTTTAATGCCTGAATGCTGCTCTTGCTTTTATGATTTTGATAGCTGAACTCCTCTGGGGAGCATAACACTGCATTGCTTGTTCATTGGATTTGAGAGGTGTCATTATTTGTCTTGATAGTTTTGAGAATACATACAAGAAAGCGTTTGCCAACAAAGCTGTTTTTTTTTCCTTCTTTTTTTCTGCTGCTGCTTTAGGAAACAGCAGTACTGATCGTGGTGCATTGCTTGTAAAATGTAAAATAAAGGCATATGTGCGGTATAAACTATCACTTACCTACCAATTTTGTAAAGCTAAATAACACACCTTTAGGCCTAGCGCACTTTTTTCTTTCTGTAGATGCAGGAGTAGAGTCTACAGGAAGAAAACTGTTTCCCAAAAGGCATTATACGTAACCGTACTGTGTTGCTTTCAGAGAACCAGCTGTCGGTATAATATAGTAAGCCCAAAAATGAAAGTCTTCTTTTGTTGTTGTCATGATTACCTTTTGATTCTAGTGTTATACATCTAAAATGGGGTTACATTAAGGCGAAGACCCCATACAGAGAATCACTGCAAAAAAATAAACAACGAACGCCGCAAAAAAGACTGCAGTGGAAACGCATCACATTTTTTTCCGCAGCGTTTTTCACAGAAAGTTTTCTGCCTCTATTATATCTGTATGGAAAACGCCAGTATTTCTGTAGGTATAATTGACATAATGCAATTAGCCAGAATCCCATCCACTTAAAGGCCTTGCCTGAGTATGGTTACCTGCTGAGGTTTCCGCTTCAATAGGTGATGTTGATATTCCTTTGAAAAAAACTGAAGGAGAAATTCACATGGATTTTTGATGCAGAATACACACTTTAACCTTTAGTGATCAATTGTTATTACTGAAAAGCAATTAACACAAAACTGAATATTATTAAAAGCTTTAGAGTTTCATTTCTATTTAATAATACAAAGCCTGTATCTCTTAACCTGTAATCCGCTATTAGCTTAAAGGGGTTGTACCAATTTTTTTTTTTAATGTTATTAACTATTAATAAGATCAGATAGAAGATAATTGCCAATCACAATAACAGGAGTCTGGTTTTCCTGAGCAGATGGAGCAGCAGGCTGAACACGGGACAAAGCCGTGCGCTGTACTCTGCTATCTCCCTGATACTCCCATAGAAAATGAATGGAGAGGTAGGGTATATGATTGGACTGTCACTCCATTAGAGCCAAGGGTATCGGACCCACATTCTCAGGATCGGTGGCAGTCATGAAGTTATCCTATAAATAGTGGATGATTTCAAAAGTTGTAGCACCTTTTTAGCAGTGCTTGTTTATAAAAGTGCATCTTATATGACCCCCCTCTTTTTATCCTCTGGTTTATCCTTGAATTTTTATTATTATAATTATTATTATTAATTCAATAATGTAGTATATTTTATAATAATCCTACTAATTAATACTTACCTCAATTGACATCTGTCCTTGTTGGAGAGTTGGGAGGCAGTTAAATACATTAGATATGCGGCCAGTCCTATTGAAATTGGTAGGTTTCTCCAAAAGATATCTAATGTGTATGGCCAGTTTAAGATAACGTTTGCCATTGTGTAGAGGTCACATATAAAGCTTAGGTCTGGGATAATGACTAGAGATGAGCGAACAGTAAAATGTTCGAGGTTCGATATTTGTTTCGAGTAGCCCCTCAATATCCGACTACTCGAATCGAATATCGAACCCTATTATACTCTATGGGGGGAAAATGCTCGTTTCAGGGGTAGGCAACGTTCGATCAAATTACACTTACCTAGTCCACGAGTGAGGGTCAGGCTGGATCCTCCGAGAAGTCTTCTCCTTGCAGCGTCCCCGCGGTATCTTCCGGCTCTGAATTCACTCTGCCAGGCATCGGGCCTGGGCAGAGCCGACTGCATATGCCCACACTACAAGCGGGCATGAGCAGTCGGCTCTGCCCAGGCCCGATGCCTTGCAGAATGAATTCAGAGCTGGAAGATGCCGCGGGGAAGCTGCACGGAGAAGACTTCTAAAGGTAGGTGAAGAACCAGCGTTGATTGGCCAACTGTATAGCATTCTTCCAATCAATGCTGGTTCTGCATCGAACTTTCCATTCGAATAGCGAGTGGTACTCGATCGAGTACGAGTATTTCGAATACCGTAGTATTCGATCGAATACCTACTCGATCGAGTACTACTCGCTCATCTCTAATATTGACCTTACTTATTTTCCTCGTATCGAGTGAGAGTGTGCATTTAATAAGACCTGAAAATGAATGAGTATAATATTAATATTAGAATATAGCTATCTCTCTCTCTCTCTCTCTCTCTCTCTCTCTCTCTCTCTCTCTCTCTCTCTCTCTATATATATATATATATATATATATATATATATATATATATATGTTGTGATAAAGTGTAGGGTAAAGTAGTGGACGGGGTGTATATCTCGTCTGGTTTCCTCAGCTAGGTGAGATAAAAGAAATCCAGAAAGTTGTGTGCTGCTTTAGCAGAACATAGTCTGCTAAGGCTCTTTTTGTAAGATTACATGGGCTGGATTTTTTGGACTGGAAGGCAGGTTGGTAGTGGGAGTGTTCTGGTGCACACCCCTGGTCCACTACGGGTTTGTTCCCTGGTCCCAGGTGCTCACAGGTGAGGCTTCCTGATATGTTATTGGGGAAGGAAGCCTAGATAAAGGAAGGGCTGACAGGAGGAAAACACTCCTGGAACAGCATGTGACATTTTGCTGCTACATTTGCTGATGTGTGTCTCGACCTGCACTAGGTTAGTAAGGTACGCCAAGTGTATAGCTAGAGCCGGACAGGCCTAGGTTATCTTTTGTTTGTTTTTGTTTGCTTGGTGTTTTTTGTGAATAAAACTCCCCTGGATTTTAAACCCACTGCCTTTCTGAACTGTGTCATTGCCATTCTCCAGCCGTGTGAGCTGGACCCCCTACAATATATATATATATATATATATATATATATATATATATATATATATAAGGGTGCATGCACACTACGTAACGCCGGGCGTGTATGAGAGCCGTACACGCCGGCGTTACAGCAGGGCTGCCGAACACTTCCCATTCACTTCAATGGGAGCGCTCGTAAACGCCGCTGTTACGAGCGCTCCCATTGAAGTGAATGGGAAGTGTTCGGCAGCCCTGCTGTAACGCCGGCGTGTACGGCTCTCATACACGCCCGGCGTTACGTAGTGTGCATGCACCCTATATATGTATATATATATATATATATGATTATGAGTATTCATGTACCCTCCAAATAATGAGCCTTGCCCTCAGCACTTACACTGCTACTAAATCTATATATCTGTGAAGCATTTACGTAGAACGGATATGTTCTTAGGAGTATTTACCAACTTTGAGCTAAAGTATTACTGGTCATACTTGATAAAATTCCCACTCTCAGGCTTTGCTATAAGAAAAGTTAGATCCATATAATCAGCTAAAGATATCCAGAGCAATCCCTAAGGTTCATAATGTACACAAGGCTATATTACAACTATGTATTAGATGTATAATGCCTAAGGCTTTACTCAGATGTAGAAGATTTGTTGCTGAAATATCTGTTTCTGTCCCATTTATCTGAATTGGTTGTGCACAAATGCTATAAGAACAATAACATTCAGTTTTATGGAATAGCGTTTTTAGTTACTAAAATTTCTGCCACCCTGTATAAAGTATGTGGGGTCATATTGTACCTACTGATGCCTCAAGTTTCATACAGGAGCATAGGTAAGTAACCTATAACCTTTATTTAAAGTAAAGCCATCATGGCTGGGGACCACACGTAAGTACGATCCTGCTGGTGCTTAAACACAACTGCGCACTGTCCTGGTACCTCTGCTCACGGGAAGACCGCCAACCATTTTCTGTCCTGGTGTTTGATGTGACTTTGTTGCGGCATGAAACAATGGAGTCTACAGGGAGGAGAATGAGGTGTATTGCAGTTCCAGGCTGAGGTTCCTGAGTCAGATATGAGAGCAGGCCTCGGGGTGCAGCCACAGTCGCACACTGCTATTTTCACTGACTTTAACTGATTATAACATCTGTTAACCTGTTCTCTGCCATTTTCTGCAATTGATTAAAGTCATGTAACACCGGCATGCAGAAGCTCTATCTTTGACCCAAATTATCAGTGTCTGAGTAGGGGACAGAACTGCTACACGCCAGTGTTAAATTACTTTAATCTATTATGGCATCTGTTAACCTGTTCTCTGCCGCTGGGGAAGAACAAGGTAACAGATGCTGTAATCGATTAAATGCACTGACTATAATGGTGTGCGCCTTCAGCAGCATCCCCTAGTTGGCCACATTACCATATAACAGGATTTACTATAACAGATTTATCAGGAGAGATGGCAGATCATCTATAAATCCCGGAGTCACCAATGACGGTCCTCCATAATGACTTCAGATGACGGCAAATCATTTCAGATCCTAGACCAGACCAACAAATTAATTCAGACTCTAGGCTACACCCCTAAAGTATAGAAAGAATCAGCATCTCTTTGATTCTTTTTGGTATAAAATGTAACTTTTAATCCATCAACGTATTAAAAAAACAACATACAGAAAGATAGAAAAAAATATAACAAAAAAAGCTAAAAAAAACGCCAACGCGTTTCGGAACTGGAGTTCCTTAGTCATAGCTAGTTATTACTAAGGAACTCCAGTTCCAAAACGCGTTGCCGTTTTTTTCTAGCTTTTTTTGTTATATTTCTTTCTATCTTTCTGTATCTATGATATTTTTATAATACTTTGATGCATTAAAAGTTAAATATTATACCATAAAGAATCGGAGAGATGCTGATCCTTTCTACACTTGTATATTGATGAATATTACACTCCGTTGAGTCCGGAGGTTGTGAATCGTGCACCCCGAAGACAGAAGAACTATGACACGGTGAGCTCCAGTACACCTTCTATAGTTACACCCCTAAAGTAATTCAGATCCAAGGTCTTAAAGCATGGCATAAGCACAATGAAGTAACGTCTCTGATACACATAACAACAGGATGAGTCAATTCAAGTACCCCCTACCAGTAGCCTACTTACAACAAATTATCCTTTTTTATCAGCACCAAAATTGTCAGGTGGACTGCTCTGTGCAGCAAATCATGCATAGTTTATATACAAAGGTAAGGCCAGACATACCACAGATATGTAGAAAAATAACATCTAATGGATATAGAATGTTAAAACAGACATATCACCTATATAAAAGTACAGTCAGGCATATTACACATATATTGGTAAAAGCAGTCATATAGGATGACCTGTATATAAAGGTAAAATGAGACATAGCACATATAAGGAAGGAATGAGGCATATTACAGTTCTACACTCCTCAACACCAGGAAGGATGAGCTATAAAGTTATGTAAATGAAGGAAGTAGTAGGTGGCACTAACATCTGCAAATGACCAGATTTACAAGTATGTGGCGTTGGGGAGGGATATAAAAACCACAACCTGAAAAATCTGATCCGTTGGTACGATTGGATGATTGTGCGATGCCTCTTATTCATTGAAGCGGCAGTTATTGAGACCACATGGGCAATGCCATGAAGAGGCCTGCACAAGTGAATATCACACAGGTCCTACTTCTGGAATTATCGGGATATATGAATGACCAAACAGATTACATATTACGGTTATGACCATCTTATTATACCAGGCAAAGCATATGTACATGGCTGATTGACCACTTTGCTAAATTTTTGAAAGCTGACAGTTGTGCCCATAAAAGATTATTTTCATACTTTCATGCATTGTTTCTGATAGTTCTTATAGTTGTAAAGCATAGAAATCTTGCAGACAACCCATAGGGATTGTCCAGGGTAAGTATTGTGGCGAAGTGGCAGAATCTGTATTTCAATTTCTATCTTTTTTCAACTATGATCTCTGTTTTTCAGTTTTCTTGCACAGTAACAATGGCACACAAATCTTTGGGGGTCACACAGACGTAAATACCAAACATATTAACATTCACAACAATATTCAACATCGCAGCCTCCCAGCACGATGCATCATGAGTATGCATCATTGAAAACCCAAACTGAATATTATGCGATTTAAGACTTTTGGACCTTTTGCTATGCCTTCCAATGTGTTGCACTTTGTCTGGCTGCTTTGAGATGATTGCAAAACCTGAATACTCTGCATTTTTACCTAGATCACTGAGATACTGGCTTTCAATAATTCCCTTGCCTCTAGATCTATGTTATAGGGTAAGGGAAAACTTTAAGGTTTATGATACAGCCTTGAAGCTAAAACCAGGTTATAGGAAAAAAACCAAAACAAAACTTCCATCCAGCCTTTGTAGGTCCTCACTCTTTATGAGCATACCTGAATATGTCAGAAGGGTTTGTGATTTCTGACATCTCAAGCAAAACCTCATCCATAGTGTCAGAATGGTTGGTGCTTTCGAACAAAAACATGTAATTCAAATTTATAAAAAAAAAAAAAAAAAAAAATTAATAAAAAATGTAAAGTGTCCTCATCATTTCTGTCCGCAGACAGCTTAGTTAAGATGCCAATGACAGTTTCAATTTCATTTTCCTTATTATATTCCTACCATTGTCCTATTTCACAGTAATGTGTGATATGTATTGGCTGAGTGTCCTCTAAAGGACTGTCAGGTTTCTTGCATGTTATGCTCGTTTGCGCTGTAGAATATTTTTGCGTGATATAAATAAAGGATTATAAATTACAGAGCTTTCTGTTTATCAAACATCATTGCTTTCATTATATTTTACTTGAAGGGTTGTTCAATCTAGTATAGGACGTCTTACTGATTTTGCTCAGTCGTGAGAAGCGATGAATTAAAGTAAGTGGAATAAAATACAGCTAGAGGGTAGGATAAAAGGAACTGTATTAGATAATGCAACAGGCTATGTATAATTTACTTTACACGTGTGGAGACAGTATTTGAGAATGTTTTGGGCAATATACATTGCAAAAGAACATTAAAGTCAGTGACAGCATGTTGACTTCAGGTATTTCTGAGGTTCAGAGAACAACATGAGGCTGATTGTTGTTTCAAAGACTAATATCTTCATTTTAATCCACCAAAAGCTTAAAGGGATTCTACCATTGAAATGATTTTTTTTTGGCGATCACACGTCGGAATAGCATTTAGAAAGGCTATTCGTCTCTTACCTTTAGACGTGGTCTCCGCTGTGCCATTCCTTAGAAATACCGCTTTGGGGGCGTAACCACTGCTGCTCGAAAACACGATCCAGCGACGCCTCTATCTTCGACTGGTTCCTCCCTTCTTTTGTCGTCTTTCATTGCGTCACCTCCGATGCCTGCGCAGTTGGCTCTGCCAGTGAGACACCAGTAGAGTCGAGTGCGCATGCCGACCGGCGGCCATTTTTGGCTCACTGTCAGAGCCAACTGCGCAGGCATCGTAGGTGATGCTAAGGGAGACGACAAAAGAAGGGGAGGATCCAGTCAAAGATAGAAGTGTCAGTGGAGCGTGTTTTCGAGCAGAGGTGGGGACGCCCCCATCACATTTTCAGTCCTGGGGCCCGCCCCCATCGCTGCAAGAGGACTAATTTGCATACCAGTAAAAATCGGTATTTCTAAGGAACAGAGCAGCGGAGAACACGTCTAAAGGTAAGAGATGAATAGCCTTTCTAAAGGCTATTCCGACGTGTGATCGCCAAAAAAATTCATCTCAATGGTAGAATCCCTTTAATTCTAATTCCCATCTTGACATTTTTTCTTCACCTTGTATCAACCAGGGTTAAAATACACTAAAATATAATGTACACTGTATAATTCACATTTAGCAGCAAGTGTATGTATCCACCTCCATGGATTTTCATTTGGACAAATGACAAGTTTACAAGCCAAGATCATGAACATAATAGCATTGTATTTCAGAAGGGGACAGTGAAAGCTTAATAAATCAGGAGGAGATAAAGTTTCCTTCTTCACTTATTAGGCTTAGTCACTTCTTACACAGAAATCTATGGTGAAGGAAGGGGGTAGCAGGAGACTTCTGGAAAAAACAACAAAGCTACTGCTTCTAAGTTATAATACACTGTAAGTGAGAGCTCTTCTGCCACAGCTATAGCTTCATGATAAGGCTCTACCACTGCACAGAATGAGGCAATAAATCAGTTGGCCTAAATTTTACAAATGTGCTTAAAGCTGGGGCTCCACATGGCATAAAAGTAGCGATTTCTCATGGCGTAATCAACGCGGAAAAAATGGTGGCATTTTACAGTCAGAGCAAAGTGGATGGGATTCTAGAGAATCCCGTGCTCACTTTATGGTACAAACCGCGATTTACAACACTAGTTTGGTTTTGAAAATTGCAGCGTGTCAATTATACCTACGGAAACACCAGCAGTTTTCTTCATAAGTATACTTGAAACAGAAAGTCTGCAGAGGAAATTCTCTGTCGCTGCCCGGAAAAGCAAGACCACCAAACTAGGCCGTCACTCAGGAGGCATACTAATATGGTTCAAGGAGGAGCTTAAAGAACATGTGAAAGCCATTAAACGCGGAGACAACCACATGTGGATAAAAATAAGCAGCTCCATCCTCAACAGCCAACCTGACGTATACCTCTGTGCAGCATACATCCCCCCATCAGAGTCCCCATACCACAACCCAGACCCAGAGGGGACTCTCAAGGACGCTTCATACTAAACTCCCACGTGGGCAACAGCGTGGTGGACTATGCCATTACAGACACAGACATAGATGCTTTCATGGTCACCCCTGAGACACGCCTGTTGGACCACAACCAGATCCTGCTGTACATGAGATCCACTTACAAGCCACCCACACAGCAGCCCCACCAGATTGATCTCTACAATCTGCCACCATCCTTTAAATAGGCCAGCCACTGGACCACCGAATACACCAATGCAGCAACCGACCCGAAATCAAGGAACTGCTCACAAACTTCTATATGAGCTCCTACCGCCTGACCAAAAAGGTTTCACTCGAGCAGTGAAGGACTTCAATAACATCCTTTACACTACAGCAGAACTAGGAGGCCTGAAACAGACAAAGCCCAAGAGTCCTACTAACTAATAGTCTCACAAGTGGTTTGACAGCGACTATGTCATCCTCTAATGGCAGCCTCCAACAAGAAACACAGAGACCCCAACAACAAGGAGGCTAGGGAAGCATACGACAATCTACGCAAGCAATTCAAAGGCATCCTCAGAGAGAAGAAACAGAAGTATCTCTCCCACAAAATGGAGCAACTTGAGGACTCCCTCAAAGACAGCTCATTCTGGGAGACCTGGCACCACATGGGCACAAAACCCAAGAAAAACTCCCTCCGCATCCAAAATGGCAACATCTGGCTCAACTACTTCAGAGACCTCTACAAAAACATTCCTGAAGAAAACCTAACCCCAGAACAGCAACAAATAACCACAAAACTTAGGGATATGGAAAAAGTCATCAAGGACTTCCAGAACCCTCTGGACTCGCCAATCACCATAAATGACATACAGGAAAGAATTGCCCTGATGAAAGGCAAAAAGGCCAGTGGCCCTGACAGCATCCTACCAGAGATGATCAAATACAGCTCTCCAGACATACATACGGCACTGGCAAAACTATTCACCCTCGTCCTCAATACCGGACACTTCTGGAACAAAGACTGGAACAAAGGCCTCATAACCCCCATCTACAAGAATGGGGACCAATATGACCCCCAACAACTACAGAGAGATCTGCGTCAGCAGCACGTTGGGGAAACTGTTCAACAGCATCATCAATAACAGAATCTCCACCTGCCTCACACAACACTGGGTCTTCAGCAAGAGCCAAACAGGGTCCATGCCAAACCATTGCACTACGGACCATATCTACACCCTGTACAGCCTCATAAAGACCCACGTCCACCACACCAGAAGAGGCAAGATATTCGCCTGCTTCGTAGACTTTAAGAAGGTGTTTGACTCAGTATGGCACCCGGGGCTGCTCCTGAAACTCCTAGAGAGTGGAATAGGAGGAAAAGTATGATGTCATCAAGAGCTCCTACACCGGAAACCAATGCAGTGTGAAGGTGAATGAGAAAAGGACAGCATATTTCCAGCAGGCCCGAGGGGGTCAGACAGGGATGTAGCCTGAGCCCAACTCTCTTTACCATCTACATCAATGAACTGGCTACAGCCCTAGAGACCTCACGAACACCAGGCCTCACCCTGAACGACCGTAAGGTGAAGTTCCTGCTATACGCCGACAACCTCCTACTCCTGTCCCCCACCGAGAAAGACCTCCAAGAAAGCCTGTCAGTGCTGGGAAATTTCAGCACCACATGGGCTCTACCCATCAACCAGAAGAAGACCAAAGTCATGGTATTTCAGAAGAAGGGCCACAACAAAGCCCTCACCCCACAATTCACACTGAACGGCTCCACACTGGAAAAAACCAGCAGCTACAGCTACCTGGGGCTGGAGCTCAACCAATCAGGAAACTTCAAAGCACCAATAGAAACCCTGAAAGGAAAAGTCTGCAGAACCTTCTACGCCATCAGAAGACAGCTGTACCACCTCAAACCACCGATGAGGGTCTGGCTGAAGATATTTGACGCAGTCATTGCTCCGATCCTTCTCTATGGCAGTGAGGTTTGGCGCCCAGCCACCTACCCAGACCAGTCAAAGTGGGATTCCAGCCCAACAGAGACCTTCCACCTAGAGTTCTGCAAGTACCTCCTCCATGTCCATCGCAGCACCTCCAACATGGGATGCTGGGCAGAGCTAGGCAGGCTTCCCCTATGGCTCACCATGCAGAAGAGGGCGCTATCATTCTGGACACACATACAGGTCAGCAGCCCTGGCTCTTACCACTACCAAGCCTGGCTGAACCACAGAGCCCTGAGCAAACCCGACACCCTCCAACCAAGCATCAGCCATCTGCCAAGCCAAAACCCCCAACATGCCCTGAACAAGGCTCAAATAAAAGGAGCCATTGAGAGAGACAAAGAGTGGTACATCGAGGAATGAAGAAGCGCAATAACTCCAAGAAACTCAACGTGTACCAGTCAAGGGACTACACCATGGCCATCTACCTGGAGAGAATACCCCACCCCAAACACAGACAGACCCTGAGCCGGTACAGACTGAGCGCCCACAGCCTGGAGATGGAGACAGGATGACACAGGCAGATGCACAAGCCACGGGAGAACAGAATGTGCCAGCACTGTGACAAGTGAGCCCTAGAAGACAAGGCCCACTTCCTGAGAGACAGAGACATTAGCGTCGGTTGTCTACTGCGTAAAACAGTAGACACACGGCGGCTATGGCGGCCGCCTGGCTCCAAGGCGACCGCCATAGTTACACACCCAGCATGCGCCATACTAGTACGGCGGATGTCGGGAAAGGGTTAATGACCATATTGGGAAATCAGAAGAGCTGGCAGTGGGATGGCCTTGATCTACTTGAGACAACAACAATGATGACCTTATTCCATTTTATTTGTAAACTAGCCTCTGCCAATGAATTCGTCTGCGTGTTGTTGGCATCAATGATCCGCCTTAATTCAACAAATTGCTGGTGTCAATGGTTTGCCTGCTCCGGCGTTTCATCAGCTGTCAAGCTGGCCTGCCGCTGAACTCTTTCCTCGCGCTGTGCCTGTGATTGTTCCGGCATCTCTGCAGTTCACTGGAAAGCCATATAATGATCGTGTTGTTGGCATCGATGATCCGCATGCTCCGGCATTTCGGCAGCTCTCAAACTGGCCTGCCACTAAACTTGTTCCTCATACCGCGCATGTGATTGTTCCTGCAATTCAGCAGCTCACTTGGACGCCATATAATGAGTATGTTGTTGGCGTCGATGATCCCCCTTTATCTCCGCTTGAGGAGCTTTTGTCTAACTTGCAATAAATTAGATGCCTGGAGCTGATCAGATAATAGGAAAATGTATGTACACAAAGGACTGAGGGTTAGCTGAGTGTTTACACAGAGAGATAACAGACCTGGGACCTGAGATAATCTGCTGCAAGAGCAGTTTAATGTAGTATGTGAACATAAATTCATAACAGTCGTGACGCCATGTCATTTACCGGGATATGTGTTAATTGAGGTTACAAACTATTTATGTGCCAAATTTCATTCAAATCCGTTCAGCCATTTTTGCGTGATTGAGAAACAAACAAAACATCCAAACACACAAACTTTCACATTTATAATATTAGTAGGATATTCATAATGCACATTTGTAATGCTTACACTAAATTGGCCAACTAGTTTAACTGTCTGCATGGTTATAATACTGTATTATATTTGAGCATTCATTTTGGTGTACTGTACACAGTGATCTCAAAGAATTCCCAAGATGTATGAAACAGTGCGCTATCCCGATACTGATGTATTGAAAATCGGAAATGCATTGTGTTTTTTTCCTGCAGAGCTTTTCACAGAAAGTCCACAGAATTTTCCTCTGCTGTCTTTCTGCTTCAATTATATCTATATGGCAACACCTTCCTTTAGCCTTAATGGTCGTCTGCTTTTGTAGCTATAGTGCAGTTTTACTTGCAAAATTGTCAAGTCATTAACAGTCAATGTGAAAGTGGCATTGAATGGCACACAATACTGTAGTCTAGTAATAAGTGAAGGTTTGTTGTATATAATAAAAACGTTAGAAAGTCTGTTCTGCGCTTTCCTATTCTTAATCACCAGTACACATTTATGGTTTTGATTCTTAAAATGTAATTCAATATAACTTGGCACATTGACAACATGTTCACTAAAAAACAATGCCAGGTACATTTACGTTAATTATACTTGTTTGTCTCCAGGTCAAATTCTATTAACTTTTCTGAACTCCCTTTTCCAAAGCAAAATTGCCTTATGTTTCTCTTGAGGCAGCTTTAGCATATGATAAATGAACCCATGGCATAGACAAGATTTGTTATTAGAAATGGATGTTTTTCTATGCAGTGATTTGCTATGAAATATTTGCCTTGTATTTTGGAGTCAGCTTTGCCATTGATTTGGCCGTCCCTCTCAAATTAACAAACCTGCCACAACAGAACTTTAGAAAATATAGAAATCCTGTTGAAATATTAATTAGGACTCGGATTGCCAGGCATTGTGACACCTCTGAGCTTAATACAAAGAGATCAGCGTGCCCTAAAGAAATCATATAATGTGTAGATGTGAATGCGGGAGCCTATTACTATAGACTTTAGGAGAAATTTGGACTATTTGAAAAGCAATTTTAATTTCTTTTTTTTTATACACATGTATTTTCAGCATCTCGTATTCCAGATATCCCCAAACACAATAACATTTAGGCCCAGGTTTTGGAATCACTGAGTGAGAGACGCGCTGGAGGGATTCTTACACCATTCATATTTGGATTAAAGGATCCTTATTTTTTAATTGTGTATCACTTGAGAAAGGGGATTTTGTTTGACCCCGAAACGCCAGTGTAAGCGTTGTGTTGGTACGTGTCTCCAATAAAGCTTCAGAGTCTTCATCAGTCGGTTGTAGTGCAGTTTTTATTTGGGTAACCCTTCCAATAAGGACACCCAGCCGGTCTATCAGTTGGTATTCTTTCCTCCCCAGTTGGGGTTGATAACTGCTGCTGACAGTCAACCGTCTCTACATTAGGTCAGTTCCCTTGACCAGGACCTACCCTTACGGACCATACCTACCCTTGTATTGATCTGCTCGCTGTACATCTCGCTTTGCAATAGCAGAGGTGTCCCAACCTGGGTGTAAGCCATTCTCAACCGGTCTGTATTTTTTTTTTTTTATCATTGTACAAGTTACTTAAAAACTTACAAACCTTTCTCCGAGCCCGAACACTCTTTTTTTTTTTTTTGTACCCATCAAATATCTTATCCATATCATATCTATAGTGCCCCTCAGGCCCAGCTTAGCACTTGCCTCGTCATAATCACTTGTCAGATTATTTTGACCGATTCCTTCATAAACCCATGCTGATATGGAGGTATGCACTCATTTTACTTGAGGTACTTCAGGATGGCATCTCTTAGAAGATGTTCAAACACAAGTAACACAAGTAGAGATGAGCGAACAGTGTTCTATCGAACACATGTTCGATCGGATATCAGGCTGTTCGATGTGTTCGATTCGAATCGAACATCACGTGGCAAACTCCAAAAAAATTTGATTCCCCTCCCACCTTCCCTGGCGCTTTTTTTGCACCAATAACAGCGCAGGGGAGGTGGGACAGGAACTACGACACCGGAGGCACCAAAAAAAATCGGAAAAAGTCATTGGCTGCCGAAATCAGGTGACCTCCATTTTAGTCGAATAGTGGATTTCAAATCCGGGTCATATGAGAATGTGAACTTTGTGACTAAGAGACAGGGATAGCTGTACAGGCAGGGATAGCTAGGGATAACCTGTATTTAGGTAGGAATGTTATTAAAAATAACTTTTTGGGGCTCTATCGGGTGTGTAATTGTGATTTTTGTGACATAAACTTTTTCCCATAGGAATGCATTGGACAGCGGTGATTGGCCAGAGTACGGAATTTGACCAATCAGCGCTGGCTCTGCTGGAGGAGGCGGAGTCTAAGATCGCTCCACACCAGTCTCCATTCAGGTCCGACCTTAGACTCCGCCTCCTCCGGCAGAGCCAGCGCTGATTGGCCGAAGGCTGGCCAATGCATTCCTATGGGTATGCAGAGACTTAGCAGTGCTGAGCCAGTTCTGCTCAACTACACCGTGTGCCGGTCAGCCCATCTGATATAGCAGAGCCGAGTGTGCATAAGGGTTCTAGTGCACCCTCGGCTCTGCTACATCTGATGTAGCAGAGCCGAGTGCGCACACTCAGCTCTGCTACATCTGATGGGCTGACCGGCACATGGTGTAGTTGAGCAGAACTGGCTCAGCACTGCTAAGTCTCTGCATTCCCATAGGAATGCATTGGCAAGTCTTCGGCCAATCAGCGCTGGCTCTGCCGGAGGAGGCGGAGTCTAAGGTCGGACCTGAATGGAGACTGGTGTCGAGCGATCTTAGACTCCACCTCCTCCAGCAGAGCCAGCGCTGATTGGTCGAATTCCATACTCTGGCCAATCAGCGCTGGCCAATGCATTCTATTAGCCCGATGAAGTAGAGCTAAATGTGTGTGCTTAGCTCAACTACGCCGGTGGAGTAGTTCAGCTAAGCACACACATTCAGCTCTACTTCATCGGGCTAATAGAATGCATTGGCCAATCAGCGCTGGCCAATGCATTCTATTATCGTGAGCTGAGTTTGCACAGGGGTTCCAGTGCACCCTCGGCTCTGCTACATCTGATGTAGCAGAGCCGAGTGTGCATAAGGGTTCTAGTGCACCCTCGGCTCTGCTACATCTGATGTAGCAGAGCCGAGTGTGCACACTCGGCTCTGCTATATCAGATGGGCTGACCGGCACACGGTGTAGTTGAGCAGAACTGGCTCAGCACTGCTAAGTCTCTGCATTCCCATAGGAATGCATTGGCCAGCCTTCGGCCAATCAGCGCTGGCTCTGCCAGAGGAGGCGGAGTCTAAGGTCGGACCTGAATGGAGACTGGTGTGGAGCGATCTTAGACTCCGTCTCCTCCAGCAGAGCCAGCGCTGATTGGTCGAATTCCGTACTCTGGCCAATCAGCGCTGTCCAATGCATTCCTATGGGGAAAAGTTAGCTGAAAATCGCAAGCTGACAGGGATTTCCATGAAATAAAGTGACTTTTATGCTCCCAGACATGCTTCCCCTGCTGTCCCAGTGTCATTCCAGGGTGTTGGTATCATTTCCTGGGGTGTCATAGTGGACTTGGTGACCCTCCAGACACGGATTTGGGTTTCCCCCTTAACGAGTATATGTTCCCCATAGACTATAATGGGGTTCGAAACCCGTTCGAACAGTGAGCGGCTGTTCAAATCGAATTTTGAACCTCGAACATTTTAGTGTTCGCTCATCTCTAAACACAAGGGCTAAAGTTTCCAGAATCCCTTTTTGACCCTTTTTAAAAAGAAACAAAAACAAAACTTGCATGTTTTCTCTACACCAGTCTTGTACCATAGATCCAGTTGTTACAGAATCCTTGAATATTAGAACTCATTATCTGTCTATTAAATAACTTAAAGGGGTTGGCCACTTTCAGACCAATATTGACAAACAAATATACAATAGAAAGATATACAGTTTTCCAATATATTTTCTGTATCAATTCCTCACGGTTTTCTAGATCTCGGCTTGCTGTTATTCATTCTGTTACTTCTAGAGGATAAAAGTCTTACCATGGTCATGTGATTTACGTCCATGGTCATGTGATGAGCACACAGGTGCCACTTGTTATAGTCCCAGCACAGTAATCAGACATCTGCCTGGTAATCAGCTGTGCACCTGTGTGCTCATCACATGACCATGGACGTAAATCACATGACCATGGTCAGAGTTTTATCCTCTAGAAGTAACAGAATGAATGACAGCAAGCTGAAATCTAGAAAACCGGGAGGAATTGATACAGAAAGTATATTGGAAAATTGTATATCTTTTTATTGTACATTTGTTTGTCAATATTGGTCTGAAAGTGGCCAACCCCTTTAATTGTATTAGTATTTGAGGGTGCATAATACTGGGTCCTAGAGATCTGTCTAGTTTAAGTTCTTTAAGAAGGTTCTGCACTTCTTCCTCAGTCAAATAGGTGACAATGAATGTAGAATTTGTTATCATTTTGCATTTCACCCGATATTTGTTTTTCCTTTTTGAAGACGGAGAAGATTTTTTTTTTTTTGCTTTCTTCTCATCACCCTCTGCAATTTCTTTGTAAAGGGCTAAGACTTTCCATTTTTTAAATCAGTATACCTTATCACTAACCTATTTGTATTGTAAGAGAAAACACTGTATTGTAAAAGGCTTTTCTTCACAACTACATTTGATCCTTTGTAACAAATTCCAGTTTGGGATGTGAAGAATAGTACGTCATGCTTTGCTATTTCTACTCATCAAACCAACAGACTCTATGGCAGAACCCACTAGACCACATTATAAATCTGTAGAATAGGTCTGTTGCCGCCAATGTTCATTGTGTGATGGATTTGGCACTACATTATGGTCTTTGCTTATAACAGAAAATATAAGGAGAATATGCATATGGCTGAACTCCTGCTGAAAATAAGGTCTGTTATTTCCACTTTGATAGACACAAAAAATCTTTATATGCCCAAAGCCTCATAGGTCTGGTGAGCAAAAGGTTACAATTTTACTTGCTACACTGTATTTTCAAAAAGGCTGTGGCTTTTTTCGGTATATATATGTTTTATGCTTGATAACGTTTCCTGTACTATAGTCTCTTGCTCTCATGTCAATGCCCCATCTTATTTTTTCTTTGCTAGGTACAAATAAAGCTGGTTATTACCTCTCTTATGTCACATTGGCTGATCTATCTATCTATCTATCTATCTATCTATCTATCTATCTATCTATCATCTATCTATCTATCTATCTATCTATCTATCTATCTATCTATCTATCTATCTATTATATCCAAATAGTTAATACTAAATTTTAATATTGAATTTCACCACTTTCATTGACTGCTTTATGTAAAATTGTTATGTAAAATAGTGAATTATGTTTAATAATGCAAATAACCTGTTACTGGTGACATCTTTAGTTAGAAATTAGGATCAAAGTAACAGACTGTGTGGGATGGTATCGAGCTTTCTTTTTCTAAAGGACTAGCTTTCAGCATGACTGTGGGGTGAGGAATGGGAACATATCTATACACATTGTATCAATGTGACACACATTTCATTAAGTGTGTCCTATTCATTATGAGAAAACAATAGCTATTTTCTGAAAGGAAAAGTAAGTTTATTGAAAGTGAAAAATATGTAACTAAGCAGCAGGTTAAATATATCAATCTTCTTGTAAAAGAAAATTAGTGGCATGTAGATATATAATGTATTTGTCTTTATGCCTTGTGTCTGAACTTGGCTATGTTGGTGTCATGGTTTACATTATTATAAGGGACTCCAATGGATCCTTCTGAATTACGTATTGTGTTTTACTGTAGCTTGTTGTATATAAGTAGAATATAAGTAGGAATAACTTGAGTCTTAGATGTCCATCTAAGAAGTAGGCAAGGGCCTAACTTGAGGGGGTGCAGAGGGTGCAGTTGCATCGGGGCCCACAAGCACTGGCATCAGTATTGAGATTGCAGCTTCCATCTGGCCCATAAGCCAAGGAGACCCACAGATTACCCTAACCATACTAAGGATGATTAAACTCCTTAGCACCCCTAACCATCACTATCAAGAATTCACTATAGGGATGAGGTAGGGCATCCTGGGTATAAGATTGCACTGGGGTCCACAAGACTTTAGTTACGCCACTGATAATAGGGATCTTTTGGACTGATTCATTTTACAGTAATGAAGAATTTTAATGGGGATTCCTGGACAAGTAGTCCCCTGTCCATACACCTTATTAGGTAATCCAAATGTTTTTACAACTTCAACTAAGGGGAACAATGGGACAAACACGTGAGTACCATGAGATATCAAACACATGTCCCTAAAACATAACTTATTAAACCAATAAAAAGTCACCAATTATTACAAATGTTAAAAAGGTAGATACTATGTAGCACCCATGTTTATGGTAAACTCTATACAGAGTGCTAGACCCTTTTGATTGTCAAAATTTGAGGTTTTCCTACCACAATCTCAGTATAATACGTGGACACATGCCTTTTATTAACATTCTTAAAGAAGCACTCTAAGCAAAACCTTTTTTTCTATCCCTGCACCCCTCATCTGATTGTCTGTCATTCTCCAGGCTTCTTTCATGTATATCCCTGTAATTCAGCTTTTCTCTCACTCCTGATCAGACTCCATCTTCACTTTTATATTACTCGATCTCTTTGCTCTGCTATCAATCCCATGATGCCTCACCACAGCATCACATAGACAGCTAGAGGACTGTACTCTTACTGCTGGGGGGCAGTGGAATTATACTTTCTTTACATAGTCTCCCAAATAATCGAAGAGACTAAAAGTATACAGTCAGGGCGGCTGCGCTGTGATGTACTCCAGTATAGCCTTATGGCAGATTTTTCCCCCCACCTTAGACAGCCTATGTCAGGGGTCCTCAAACTTTTTAAACAGTGGGCTGGAGGCAGAGCAGGTCGCACAGACATAGGGAGCAGTGCCCTCCAATAGGTAAAGTGAAGTGCGCTCCATGGCCTGGCCCGAGCTCCCCAGGAGCTTCATTATAAATGCACGCCTGCCGGCGTTGTCGGCGGGGCCAGACAGAAGTGCTTGGCGGGCCGCAGTTTGAGGACCCCTGGCCTATGTTATACAATTCATCCATACAGAAAGACCTGATGCTTGAGATTGTGATCCGCTTGAGAGAACAAAAAGCCATGTTTTTGTCAGGATGGAAGGGGGAATGTTACATTGCCCAAATAGGGAGAAGAAGACCCTGAATTATCAGTCGAAAACAGAATAACTGAGGGTAACACTAGCTGTGTTCTATATATTGGGGGTATAGGTACATAACGAATAACTAAAAAAATTCTGAAGTGCGTCTTTAGTGATTGGCGACATCTGTCATCTGATTGTTTCATTGATTATTTCAGTAACTGATGTTGGAGACATTATTAGTTTTTCTTTACTAAAGCTTGGTAGTAGAGCATCAACCACTGTAGTGGAAATATATGGCCAGCTGTGACTTTCCCCAGCAATTTGCTAGACTGGGGTTTCAATATAATTAGTATAGTTTAATGGGCTAAAATGAATAGTACTGTGTAGTACAATCAACTATACAAAGGATTTACTGTTGGTGTAGGGTATAAAGTTGCAATAAATTATGTACGGGATAGAACTAAACCGATGAAAGCAGATTTCTTACCCTTTCCCGTCCTCCAAAATAAACTTTAGGGGTATAGATGTACATTACCTTCCATCACTATGCTGTTTCAGAAAATCAGTGATTTTCAGGTTGACTGCATTCTAAATAACAATTCCAGTAGAAGGGATCTAAATTACAGTATCCCTCACATTCTGTATTTCATCTTTATGACTAGACCCTATGTTCTTGTATACACAGTAGTAACTAGGCTTTCCTTCACCCTGGGCAAATATTCCATTTGCTGCTTTAGCTGTGCACCAAAGACAAATAGACTTGTTGAGGCCCCTATGGCACCTAATAACTTGGCACATGTTCTAGCTACATTGTTGCCTGTGTAAGTACTGTATAATTTTCCCAAATTACAATAAAAAGATATACAATTTTCCAATATACTTTCTGTATCAATTCCTCACAGTTTTCTAGATTTCGGCTTTCTGTCATTCATTCTGTTACTTCTAGAAGATAAAACTCTGACCATGGTCATGTGATTTACGGTCCATGGTCATGTGATTTACGGTCCATGGTCATGTGATGAGCACACAGGTCTCTCATTACAGTCACAGCACAGTAATTAGACATCTGCCTGGTAATCAGCTGTGCACCTGTGTTCTAATCACATGACCATGGACCGTAAATCACATGACCATGGTCAGAGGTTTATCCACCAGTGGAAACAGAATGAATGACAGCAAGCAGAGATCTAGAAAACCGTGAGGAATTGATACAGAAAGTATATTGGAAAATTGTATATCTTTTTATTGTACATTTGTTTGTCAATATTGGTCTGAATGTGGCAAACCCCTTTAACTTCACTGTTCAACATCTCTACAGACATGAAAGATTATCCATACTCAATTACTCATACTCACTCTGTCTACCAAAAATCCTGGATAAAAATCCTGGATCCTACTTGCAGGACTTTTTTATCTGCCAAAACAAGCACCATAACAGATACACAGTGGACCCCATTATAATGAATGGTATCTGTCTTTGGTGTTCGTCATTAGATAGATTCCTTATATTCTTCTGTTCCTCTAATTTAACAGAAGGACAGGATAGATATCACTGGTGTGAATCAGCCTTACATACATACATATAGGAAGAGGACCAGATTACAAAGAGGATCACCGCGCTCAGTTGATGGATAATAAGAAGACTTTTATTCCGGTAAAAGAAACACAACGCGTTTCGGGCATCAGTGCCCTTTCTCAAGTGTATGTACTCAGCTCAGCTCGACGTGAGTTAAGTACATACACTTGAGAAAGGGCACTGATGCCCGAAACGCGTTGTGTTTCTTTTACCGGAATAAAAGTCTTCTTATTATCCATCAACTGAGCGCGGTGATCCTCTTTGTAATCTGGTCCTCTTCCTATACTCGACTGACACCAAAGGTGGCACAGGATCCTGCAGTCTCACCATCAAGGGCAGAACCCCCCTCTCTAAGTGGTTCAAAAACCCAAACAAATGGTTGTATACACAACCATCTGAGGTAAGAGGCCATCTTACCTTACTATTAATATCTCAAATTCTCGCACAGTGCTTCACCATATGCAGCTCGGTGCTGTTTTTTGTTTTTTGTCTTATTTTTACATACATACATGGCATACCTTGGTGGTATATTACATGACATGAAAGCATTACGAATTGCATCCTAAATCCTACCATTGTTGTCAATACTTGTAAAGGCCTTTGGTACTGATGCCTATAGGAAATTTATATTTTCTTTCCTTAGGCAGATATAGGTTCCCATCTAAGAGAGATGCTTTCTTCACCACCAGCATGTGACTCAATTGACTGTTATAATAGATGCTCCACACCCGTCATCGGGACAGACTATGCAGTTTTGGTCTCTTTGTAGCACACAATATGGAAGTGCTAAGATAATGCTCATCTGAAAGAGGTTAATTAAATACATAATTGAAAATATTTGTACTCTATGTTTCCAATTTAAATCAATGCTTAACTGTAGGAAGGGTTATTGAAAATCATTATTTTTGCTTCCATTGAACAATTTTGCTGTAAGCAGCAGCCTAGCTTTCTGACTGCCAATGGGGTTAGGTAATGAAAACACATATATGCTGAGAGAGCTAATGTTACATTACATGCAATAACATTACCTCACCTAGTTATTGTCTTGGAATACATTTACATTGCCCTGTGGCATCGGGAGAGATTGCATTTATATGATTGTGTTTCAGGATAACCGGTCGATCTGTACTTGTAGTTTTCAATATGCAAATAAGTAAATTCTCTTGTAAAAAGAAATCACGCCTGCTTTGGTGATCATTTGTCTAAATGTATAGAAATGAAATGTTGCGTCTCTCGTGAGGCTGCATTCTCTTCCTGGCTTGCCTGCTTGGAAACTGGATTCATTTATTGTTTAGATGAAATGGAATGACTGCAATTCAGTAAACAAATTGGGACTCTGTTAGCTGTTCTTTGTCATAAATAATCGCCGAGGAGATTGGATTCTCCAGATTTATTGCTGAATTAAATGATCGCTGAGCAATATGCACCTGTCCTTGTCCTCTTCCGTTATTGCTATCTTTATTTCCCAAAAGTTTATAGTTTTCCTCTTTCTTTGCCGCTTTTCTGTTTATATGATCCATGACCCTGCGAGTATAAAAATGGTCTTTATCTGCGTAGGAAAGTTATTTCTTGGTTTGGTTCAGGGCACTTCCTGTGGTCAGGTCAAATGGCTCTCATTTTTCATATTAACACTGACTGATGTCTTTTTAAAAGTTGTTTGCTATATAAATACCTTCACATATTTCAGCAGTTTCTCATAGAGCTCGGGGCTCAGTTCTGTATCCATAGCCCTGACATGTGACTAACAACCACCTCTGTATTTTGCTTCACAGGCACAGAACTGGACTGAGGATGAGAGCAAAGTGCAATGAGAAAATGGGTCTTAAAACCAACATTGGCATGGTTGTAGGGGATGTACTGTAAATGGGAACCTATGTCCCTTGATGCTACATGTCCTGTAGTGCAGATGTCATTTCACAATGGCATCCTTTTTAATTTTGTACCTTTTTATACTTTTAGCTAAACTTCTGTTTAGAAACTCATGTTTCTGCTTTCCTGAGCAATAGTCTGTTTTTTATTCTTAGGTGTTGCTCACCCAACTAAACCTAGGTTTACATTGTTATTAGCAGGTATCCATCTACTGTATGTATCACTTACTCTATATAGAAGAATCGTTCTTTAAGAACCCTTCAAAGGTATTGGGCAGGAATTCTTTATTTATTACCTATCTTTGATCATATTTATTGTCTATCCAATGCCATAAATATGTGATTAGTAAGGGATGAACAACCAGCTCCCAAATCAGCTGTTCTGGGCCGGTCTAATGCCTGTATTATACACAGCATGGAGCCAAAAGCAGCTGTATGGGTCACTAGTATGTGAGTTATTGGGATCTGATACCGGGACCCTGCACAGATTAACTGTTGCAGCATCTTCCAGGTGCTGGATGCCACTAGTGGCCAGGGAGCGTATGCAGTACTGCTCCTATTGAAGTAATAGGAGCAGAGCAGCAGCCCCATCCATTGCATAGTGGTGCTGCTGTGAACTGCAGTGGTGCTCACACGTGCCCCTTCCACTAGCAGCTTGCAGCACCTGGAGGCCATTGTAACAGTTGCTCTGTGTGGGGTCTGGTTGTCAGACCCAGACAGCTTCTTTTATATTGATGAACTATTCTGTGAATGATGTCATTCTGTGAGTAGGTTATCAATATGGATAAACATTTTGGGGCTGGAAAAGGCCTCACATAGCAAATTGCAGCTAAAAAAATAAAAACAGAGCACAGCAAAAATGTACAGCCTTATTTTTCACAGTGTTTTTTCCCCCTATTCTGGATGTAGGGAAACCGCTTATGATTATGCAGCTTAAATAACATGGAATATATTACAAAAATGCAAGCATTTCTTGTGCAGCTCTTTTTTCTACAGAATATGGATAAGACTAACCAGAATCTCATTTGCTTTGCTGGCACTGTAAAATGAAGCGTTTTTTTTTTCCACTGCATTTCCGCATTGTGACGCCTTAGCCTTCAGTAGAATACTAAGTTTTCTCAACTGTGCCAAAAAATTCCCTAACATGTCTGCTCTTCTGTTCTCAATGCACCTGAGCATAGTTTGAGGTAAAATTATCTTCCTTTCATGGCTCCATCCATTGGGGAGGCAGCAATGTAGTCTTGGAATATCAAACCTTACTTCAAAGGGAACACAGTGAGCACAAGAGACAGGAGTTGGTGTTTGAGTGAATGGAAGGAAAGTATGTAGTGTATTTTTACCTCTTTATACAGAAGCCTTTGTGCCTATTAAATGTAAAATAGAATATGCTGTGTATGAATGGGATTTACCTGATTTAGGCTAAGACCCCGTGTAGTGAGCCGCATCCAAAAAGCACTGCGGGGGGAAAAAAAAAGTTGACAAACACATCGTTTTTTTCCGCAACGCTTTTGACAGATACTCCACAAAGATTTCCTCTGAGCACTTTCTGCCCCTACAATACTTATACGAAAAACGCCCGCTTCTCCATAGGTATAATTAACATGCTGTGATTTACAAAAATACTTCAGTTTTTGAAATGGCAGCATTTCCGCTGCGGATATTTTACTGCAATGTGTGGATGGGATGAGCCACTTTGCAGGTACTTTAAATCTCTGCGCCTTCGCAACGTGGGCCATGGCCTTAGAGTCCAAAATATATAAACTACTTATGAGCTTTCTCAGTGCGTGCTATGTCTTATCATAGGGGAATATCACTTAGAGCAATGATACATATGATATCTTTGTAACAGAACATTGTCTACTTACTATAATGTGTGATTTATCAATCAGTAGCTTGGTAATGAGGCAAGTCAAAGCCAGACTAGGTAATGTTAATCATAGTCCCCGTAAAGGCATTCTTCCCTTAATTCTGTCTTCCTGCTGCCCTGCTTCATTGATTGAAGGAACAGAAGCCCATATATCAAGATTCCACCATATTAAGGAGTTAATTAGTAATTTCTTAGTTAACCCTATAGATGAGACAGACTGTGAGCCAACTGTGGCCCTCAAGCATCTAGGTGATTTTATGACAAAATATTCTTAATGTTCACTATACATTTCAATACATTTTATTCGTTTAATTTTACTTTATTAAAAGTTTCCTATTGCATATCTCTACATGCAGTGCAGTCTGATTGATACTATATTTTTTATTACAATTTGTATGTCTTAGGCCCGGTTCTCATCTGCATTTGGGTTTCAGTTTGGGAAGTTCGCTTGGGACCCCCCAAACTGAAACCTATACGCATAAAAAAACGGTTACCTAAGGAAACCTATGAACCCCCTTAAACTATAATGGGGTCCATGTGGTTTCCGCTCGGCTTCTGCATGAAACATGTGGACAGAAAAGTCCTGCAAGCAGGGACCCCATTATAGTCTATGGGGTTTGCGAGTTTCTTTTGGTAACCACTTTTTTATGCATATAGGTTTCCGTTCAGGGTTTCCCCAAGTGGACTCCTAGAATGGAAACCCAAAAGGAAATAGGCCTTAGTTAAATATGTTGGGTCTTTTCATAAGTGCCATGCTTACCAACCAATATAGCCACTAGCTAGCTCCGTTTAAATGAATGGCCATCAATCCGACAGGAATTGCAGTTTTTTCATGTTCTAACAATAAAATAAATCAAGCAATAAATATTTACATCAAAATGGTGCAAAAAAAAAAAAAAAAAAAAATACAATGCATTCAGCTGAACACAAGCATCCATATGGCTATGTTGACAGAATAAATCAAAATATTTTTACCCATAAATCTTTCTTTCATTCAGCAAAACTGTTAAAAGATACAAAAAAAGAATTATATAAGGCTGAATCCCCTCTATACAAAAACACAGCACTGCTGAAGCGGCACTAAATGCTGCATTTTACAAAACCTTCAAAGTGAATGGGATTCTGGCTAATCCCATTCATACATTGCAGAAAAAATTCTGCAGCAGAAAAGCGGCGTTTTGAAAAAAGTGTTTTTGAAAATGGCAGCATGTCAATTATAACTGCTGAAACGCTGCCGTTTTCCTTATAGGTATAACAGGGGAAGAAATTCCGTAGAGGAAAAATATGCAAACTTTCTGTAAAAATGCGCTTCCGCTGCAAGTTTCTGTGAATACATATATTGTGATCTTTCATCTGCAAAGATCATTATGTATAAAATATGCAAACTATTTGGAATTACTATTTTTTTGTTTACCTTCCAACAAGGACCTTCTAATAACTCCCCTTTCCAGCTCCTTTCATCCTTCAGTAGATGCTGCTCCACTGATTCGGCCACAGTGGGAATTTTTTAAGTCGTTCTGTTCCAGAGCAGTTGGTGTTGGTAGTTTCCGCATCTAATATGCTTATTAAGCTCTCTATTGTCAATTAGGAAATTGCTCATAATACATTTAGTGAATATTATACTTATATACCGTATGTATATACATATATGTTTAGAAAGCTATATACGGCAGGTCACCTCTATTTATCATGAGTGCATAATACATCTAATACCACATTGGAAGTTGCTTTGTAGAGACATGTACAATACCAATCAGCAGAACATATTCCCTTTTCATGATCAGCATCATGACTACCTCTCTGTAACCTCTTTTCTAAAGCCAATGCAACTACTTAAAGCTAAGGCCACATAGTAATGTAAAAAGCCATGGATTTTGCTGTGGCATTTTGGCCGTGAAAACATTTGATTTCAATGGAACCCATTGAAGTCAATGAGAGGCTTTTTTTTCAGCGCTGATTCTGATGCAGAGTCCGCGCCAGAATCAGAGCCAACTTCCTCTGTGTGAATGGACCTTTATAAGTATAATTGAAGCAAAAAATCTGCAGAGGAAAACTCTGCAAACTCTTCCAAAAGATGATGTTCCATGATGTGTTGCTGCCACAGTTTTTCCCGCACTGCTTTCTTGCTGTGACGCCACGTGGGGCTTTAGCCTAAAATAGATATAAAGAGGAAAGGGAATAGTTTTTTTGAGAAGATAGGCACATAAGTTTAGTAACCTTTGTTCCTATCATCTATACAGAGCACAAGTCTCTCTAGAAGACTTTGTCAGACAAAGTAGCACAAGTTTTAACTGAGGGTTTTAGTGGACACTAGTGATAGTGGTTTCCGCGCCCAGGCCTCTGACATAAAGGGGATCTGCTTACAAAAAAGAAACAGATTTAATGGGGCTGCCAATTTAAATACATTCCAAATATGACTGTATCTATAACAGTAAAGCAACACTCCAGGAATAAAATAAAAAAGACAATAATATTCGATTATTAAAAATAAAATGTTAAAATAGGCATAAGCACCCTGACTTTAGGTGGTTCATGTACATGACTGGAAAAGAGTATTATCTAGGCACAAGTCCTTTGAGATGTTCTGATCAAAGAAGAAATGTAGAGTACATGAAAGGATGTTGGAGAAGTGTTTGCTCCTATCTGTAAGGCATGAAGGTGGGAAATTTCTTTTCATACAGATTCACAAAGGAGTTATGGATCAGAAAGGTAACCGTTTTATTTTGCAGCATCTTGTCATAGTGTAATCTCATGTTAATATATATATAATACTACTGTTATTGCATACTGCAATGCCAGCATCTCTCAAGCTATAGGCAAATATAAGATTCTTTGAGGAATTCAATGTGAAAGTTTGGAGCTAGTTTAAGCCTGGAGCCCCCGCATTGTGAAAATGAAGTGTTCTGGCCATGGCGGAAAGACTGCATTTTACATTACCTGCAAAGTGGATTGGATTCTGGCTAATCCCATCCACACATCACATATTATTTATACCTACAGGAATACTGCCATTTTCCGTATATGTATAAAAGGGGGAGAAAGTCAGTAGAGGAAAACTACAGAATCTCTGTGAAAAACACTGCAGAAAAAAAACATGATGAGTTTTCACAGTTGTCTTTTCCACAGCTGTTTTTTTGTAGAAATGCTCTAGACCTTGGCCTTAAATGGTTACGCCATGAAGGTGTGATAACTGTGCAATATATTACAGCTCTGTAGATACTGCTGAAAACCAGAGATGATTCAAATTTATTTTGTATATGCATATGCACTTAATAAAAACATCTATTGTAGGGAGATTAGTCTACTAGAAATACATTGTTACTTGCCAGATTACACCTGTCATGGAATTTTCCCACAAACATAACCATATTTAAATTTGCAAACAATTAAAGTTGCAAATGTTTGCAAATATATAATTAACAGTATAGCAGAGCTTTAAAGATTTTGTCTAGACATCTTAGTAGTGATAGTCTTTTATCTCCATTAGTTGTCAATGGATACAACTTATAAATGCTGAAACTTTCTATGGCGCTTTTCAGACACCCAACTATGATTTCCTTAATCCTTACATATAAGCAGGCAAGGACAGTGCATGCATGAGAAGATAACCCGGCCACAATAACAAAAGCATAATTCATGGCTGGGTTTCAGAGCATAGAAAGTTCCTGCTTTCATAGTCCTATCCATTAACAAAAGACTGTTACCACTAAGATGGTTAGAAAATAATCTTATTCATTTAGGAAAATGTTTAAAAATTTATATTTGCAAAAAATGTTTTAACTATGAATTGTCTACAAATTTATATATAGCTATTAAACATGAAAGGAAGCATTAATATACCATAGATAATAGTTACGTCCTCCTGTCAGTGAAAACCACAACTTCCTTTCTCATCAGAGCAAAGTTTGTCGACTCATATAAAGTTAACAAAGCTTTCCTGATAAGGGAGGTGCTTGCAAACACCAAGAGAGTAGATTGTGAGACAAGATAAGGAATAAAAGAGTCTTACTACCAGCAAAAAACGGATTCTTTTAAACTGCTACTTGAGGTGAAATTGTAACTAACCTGAATAGGGTTAATAGGAAGATACTGAACTGCCTTCTGCTTGGCTGCAGTAGAAGGTTAAGATTCACTTCGGAATCAGCAGCAATGCAAACACTACTGTCTGCTGCATAACACAGTAGCAGTTTGGTAGCCAAGCAGAATTGTCCTGAGCCCCTGAGCAGCTTATGGAGGAAAAAACACCCATCACCTATGACATTAAAAGGGTTGTTGGTAGAGATGAGCGAGTACTGTTCGGATCAGCCGATCCGAACAGCACGCTCGCATAGAAATGAATAAACTTAGTTGGCACACGGGGGGTTAAGCGGCCGGCCGCCGTCAAAGCGGAAGTACCAGGTGCATCCATTCACTTCTATGGAGCATGCTGTTCGGATCGGCTGATCCAAACAGTACTCGCTCATCTCTAGTTGTTGGGATAAATCGAAATCTCTACATTAATCTAAACACCCTTCCCCCTTCTACTTTCTAAATAACATAATTAATAAAAAAATGTGTATTTACCCATATCTCTGAGGTGGTCATGTGACCGCCCCAGAGACATTTGCTGGTTATCTGAAACGTCACTGCTACTTCCCCCATTCACTTCATCATACTTACCTTCCAGGATTCTTCGTGCAGGATGGCCCATCCTTCTCTTCTGACTACTGGTGCGCTCTTGTCCCAGCACTGCTCTGTGCTCTGCTGCAGATAATCCACCTCTACTGCGCAGCTCCCACACCTGTGCAGTAGTGTTGGATCATCGACTGTAGTGCACAGAGCAGTGCTGGGACAAGAGCGAGTGCCAGTAGTCAGAAAAGAAGGAAGAAGCCTGGAAGGAAGGAAGAGAAATAAGTATATAATGGGGTTAGGGGTTAGGCTGAGTAGGTTGAGAAAAGCTAGTAGTGCGTGGGATAGCTAGAGAGACAGGGATGGGGTGTTTGGGAGGGAGGGAGAGAGGAAGGGGGGATTGAGGTGAGAAACTAGTGTGGAAGTTACACAGCAGGTAGCTGAACCATGTAAACAAATACACCTTGACCGTCTGGTCTGAATTTAGCCTTAGACCATTTATGGCTTATTCAGGCGACACTGAAAAAATGGACTTCTGATGTCTGTTTTACAAACTCGGTCCCACGTCCCTTTTAATAAATGTTCTATTCACATACCCATTTTTTTAACAGTTGGATTTTCATGGATGTAAAAAAAAACCTGCCATGCTCTATATTTGTCCTTTTCCACAGAAACACTGACCCAGTAGAATCAATAGATCCATATTTAACTGATGTAAAAAGGATCAGTGTCTGTTTTATGTCCAGTAAAAATGGATCAGTGAGTTGGGTCAAAAAAGGTTTCTTGGTGAAAAGAATATTCATCCGTTTTTATTTTTCACTGCAAATTAAAAACTGATGCAAAACAGTTGACATTCAGCCATTGAAAACTGAAACACAAAAGGAAACAGATTCAAAATGGGCATTAACAATGGAAATACTGTATATGTCCATTGTTAACTGCTGTTAGATCTGTCAGAATATCATTGTCCTGTACATAAGGCCTAAGAAGTGAAGTGAATAATATTATCTGATTCCATTGGAACCTATCAAGAAGTATGATCTATTATGTAGTAAGTAAACAGTCAGATCTTGAGGTTGTGTTGGAAGCAGGAAAAATGGACAACCTTCAGAATTGGACTGTTTTTGGCAGTAGCCAAATTGTGTAGGTTTTATGACTCCATGCACTTACAAAATGGCAGCTTTTGTGGGTTGTTCATTTTATGCAGTAGTTACTATCTACAAAAAATTATGACACAAAATTGCCAATACTCATAGAGCATCTCAACTTATTGCATATACGGAACTCATAGATCATCTCAACTTATTGCATATACGGCTATGTACTTACAGACTGGTTAGAGTGCCCAGGCTGACCCCTGTCTGCTACTTAAAACACTTACAATAGGCGTGTGAGTATCAGAAATGGATCCGGGAAGACTGTTGCTCTGTCTGTTGAAGTATAGTTACTTTTACATAACATGTATTTTCCAGTGTGTCCATGCATTACTTACCTGGGAATGAGATGACACCAAAATGGGAGGCAGTGTAATGCTCCAGGCATTGGCCTGCTGGGAAACCTTAGGTCCTGGCGTTATTGTGGATGCTATTTTATATAAGTACCATGTACCTAAACAGTGCTGCAGACTAAGTACTCTACAACCATTTTCCTTCCAATCATGACCTCTGTAGGGTCACAAAATGCTCATTGCCATTCTGCTTAAGAATTTAAGGTGGTTTCCAAATTCTCCTATAATGAATAGAGAAATGCTGAAGGTATGAACCTGTACTGTACATACAGTTTAATTTTATAGTTTCCTAACCTAATGTTTTGTCATGTTTCTGCAGAAATAAGTAAAATATGACGAAGTGTATGTGCCAAGTTATGGAACAGGTAGAATGTAACATTTCTAGCATAAAATTTGCCTTGCTCACATCCCTGTTCTAGTCTCCGACAGTAATCATTTTGTACATCTAGAGTATGTGTGCCAGCGGCATTGTTTCTGGGATGCATCAACCTTTAAAACCCTGTGCCACTCATTGTGTTAGAAAATGTCTTAGATGGCGCAGGCTTAAAAGCTTGTAATTAACTTGATTTTTCGATGCGTGTATTTAAAGTCTCTCTGACACTAGGTAATGTTTTAGTGCTTTAGATATAATTAGAAACTCTTGCTTGGGTGTTATCTTTATTATGTAGAAAGAAAAGGACTGTAGAAGTAAATTGCAATGCAAGGCACCCTACATGTTACATTTATGAAGTAGGGGCTTTGTCTCACCGAGACAAACGAAAAACCATTTATGTCTTGCAGCCAGACTAGCAGGTGAGCACGAAATACATGACTGTCCATGTGAGTCGCATAGACTGTATTTTACAGCTTTACGCCTTAGCTTATAGATATAGGTCCCAACTATTTACCCCAAAAGTCTGTTTGAACAGGAGTTGTTTTGTAAAATGGGTATTTTAATGATAGGCTGTCCAATTGTTGCAAGATATAATATGAAATTTCCAATGTAAAGATTAGTCTTATTGCTAGAGGTAATGCACAGTATTGGACTCTTTTCACATTTGCATTGTTATTTCTATAATAAACCAGAAAGTGCAATGCAGTAACACATTGTTACTTTGTCTGTCATATAGGAAGAACACTTCTGCATGCAGATACACTATATTGAGAAAAGTATTGAGGCATACCTCACAGTCACCAAATTCAGGTGTTTCATTCACTCCTATTGCCACCAGTGTATAAAATCCAGCACCTAGTTTTACAGTCCAGGACATAAATAGAAATCACAAGTCAGAATTCCAAAAACAGAGGTAGGGTAAACAAGGACAGTGGTTGCAGGAATAATGTATTTCCTCTTGATATTTTTAAGTCCATGCATTTAAAAAATAAAAAAGCCCACAAATCCAGTTGACATACAGTAACCCTTTCAGATACTTTTTCCTGCATAGCCTCTCATATTTGACTATATACAGACTTGCTGCTTTTTAATTTGAGGGTTAATGATCTCCAGATAGAGTAGATGGTAAAATCAAATCAAATCAAAAAAGCTTTATTGGCACGTCCGAATAGATATTTGGCATTGCCAAAGCTAGTAGATTGTGTGTGTGTGTGTGTGTGTGTGTGGGAGGGGGGGGGGGGGGTTTGGATTCGGGTGGGTATGGGGGGGGGGGTGGTTTGTGGTATAACAGTCCATGGAGTCTCGTCTTCTTCTTAGTTGGTGACCGCTATATGGGGAGGTGGGGTGGGGCGGGGCGGTTGGTTTGGGGTATAACAGTCCGTGGAGTCTCATCTTCCTCTTCGTTGGTGAGATGGTATGTCTGAAGAACTGGCATGTCCCTCAATAAACAGAGAAAAGGGAAGGATTTATGATACTTGGACTGCCAGACATCAAAGAGATCAGTGTTGTGAGAATTGGGACCCCTTCCCTAGACAGGCCCTATAGTAATTGCCTATCCTGCCTGCATGGTATTGCCTATCCTGCCTGCATACGCCATTGCATGTTATCTGCCTTTACAAATATTAGTGAAAGAATGGCTCGTTCTAAAGAGCTCACTGATCTCCAGTGTAGTACTGTAGCATTGTGTGCCGAGAGTTTCATGGCATGGGTTTCCATGGTCAAGCAGTTGTATGCTAGCCCATTTATCCTCAACCACAATACCAAGAACCCAATGGAGTGATGTAAAGCACACAGACAGTGGTCTTTGGCGTAGTGAAAATGTGTTCTATGGAATGACAAATCACACTTCTGCATCTGGCAATCTGATGGATGAGTCTGGATTTGGTAAATGCTAGTAGACTGTTACCTGCCTAACTGCATTCTAGTAAATATAACGTTTGGTGGAGGAGGGATAATAATATAGGATTATTTTTCAGGGATTGGCCTAAGCCCCTTAGTTCTGGAGTAGGGAAGCCTTAATGTACACCAAGACATTTTTGAAAACTCTTAAGTTTCCAACTTTGTACAAAAAGATTGGGGAATGCTTTTTCTGCCACAGTGCACAAAGCAAGGTCCATAAAGGCATGAGTTTTCTGTGGAAGATCTTAACTCGGTTTTACATAGTCCTGACCTTAATCCCATCCAACACCTTTAGGATGAACTAGAATGGAGATAGTTAGCCAGGCCCTCTTGTCCAACATGTCCTTCTGGATGAATGATCAGAAACATAAACCAACATCTAGAAAGCCTTCCCAAAAGACTGGAAGCTGTTTTAGTAATATGGAGGGGCTCCATATTACTGTCATTGGATTTCAATTGTGACATCATAAAAGCTCCTAAAGATACATGTTCTAATTGTCTTGTCCATATAATGTATGACTCTGTGATGGAGACAACCCAGAAGCTTCCATACCAGCCTTGATGCAGCCTTACATTGGTGGTCTTTCTTATTCTGTAAATAATCATTATTGGTTTAAAGTCATCCCAACCAGAAAATTTAGAAACATTTAGCATTTCAACTAATACTTAATGGTGTATAGTCTTTCTCTTGTAAAATCAGCAATTTTTGCTTGCTTAAAAATATGTAATATAATACAGTATATTCTAATGCAAATTAGGGTCTATTATCTAAGAGGCCGGTAAAACTATGGTTTCTTTGTTTGGTGTTTCTGTGTGCTGTATGGTATGCAATGTTGCCACCCACTTGGCTAATAGACCAAAGTTAGCCTAAACACTAAATAAGATTATTCCTTTGGAACAGATTTGGATAGTCATACAGATATGGCGTCTGTAAAGATAACATGTTGTCAAAGCCTTGTCCCCCCTTATAATGCCCATATGTCTTAAAGGGGTATTCCCATGTCACATACTCATCAGTCTTTACTGCTGTAACATCTTCTTTCTTCCTGGTTTCTTGCATCATTTGGTGGGCGGGGTTTCACATGCAACCTGCAGTTTAGCCCTGCCCCAAATTTGCATGTGGCTCCGCCCACCCATATTGGACTATGAAGTACAGGCAGCAGCAACTCCATTCTGTGTTACATACAGAGACTGCCTGTCTCTGCCATAATGAACACAAATGAGTTAGCTAGCCTGATAACTGGGAGAACAGAAGACAGTTCAGAAATGAATGCAGCTCCTCTCCTCTATCTGATAGCAGGGAACTAGGTCACATGGTGTAGACACAGGAATAGCTAGATACACAGGCTCGCTCCCGTGCACTTAGAACCTCCTCCCTCCCCCCTGAGAGAAGGCAGATACATCACTTGACTTTTGAGCAGATAAGTCAAGGGCTGTGTCAACAATGAATTGAATAAAGTAAGATAGTGGACAAACAAAGCAGCTTTACTAAAGTAGTGTATTTAGGAAAAGTCTTACATCCACATTAACAAGCAGTATAGATAGGATCCTTGTGATGGGACAACCCCTTTAATAAGGCATATTTATATACAATAATGTGTGTGAGTACAAGTTAAATAACAGGCATGACTTGATAGTGATGGAGATGTTATCAGAAATGGCCAACATTTTTTAGTCTATATTAAAATCTAGAATTAGTGATATTTCTACGAGTTTAGCCCCAAAGTAGTATCAATGGTGCATGTCATAAAATGTAAATGTGCTGAGCTAGGGTTACTACAATGAAAGGAATAATGGAAGTTTCTCAAAGCAGGCAATCTTGAATCTAATCTTTGTGCTCCTGGAAGTACCGATTTACAAAAACAATTCTTGGGGAAGTGTTTAGAAAAGCAATTACTAAAGTTAACCTTTAAAAAAAGAATTGGTGTAGAGGAACACTTTACATTTTCTAATGTGAAAAGCACCAGCATCAGCTCTTTTGCCGCGCTTTCATTAATTTGCCCATTACCTAAGTTTTCAGCTGTTAAAGAAAATGGATGTTCTGGAGCTTTCATTGGTGTGTAAGTAGAACAGCCTATCATTTGTTGTTTATTCTATGAATGTGTTTGTACTGAGCAAACAGTCGAAACCACAGAAAAAATAATTGCAATAGGTGATCAACCAACGGAGGCTTTCTTTATATTATCTGAATGTCATTTATGTGAATGGATTGTTACTATATAGGACAACAAACAGTGGATGTCAGCAAAGAGCAGCTCAAGTGTTTCAGATAAAAGTCATTTTTGTGAGTTTATTATAGCTCGGTACAATTGGAAAATAATAGGTATGCTGTAAAGAGTGCTTGGTTTCATCAGGTTCTCTCTTTGCAAGGTGAATTTTCTGTGAGAAAGCCCATAGTGAACTGACAATGCTCCATATTTATGCACATTCATTTTGTGTGGATGGATTTAAAGTGGACCTGTCACCACGCTCATGCTACACGCCAACTGTTTCATTGGCGTTGTGCCCCTGAACAATTTGGTGTTTTTTGTTTTTTTTTATTTCTATCCACCTGTTCAATCTATTATGTAACTATGTATAAACGATATGGCCCCTGAAAGGTTAGATGTACATTATTCTCTAAGAGAGCAGTAAACTTTTTATTTTTTTTCGGAGAACCTTCCGGGGTCATATCTTTTGAATGAGTGGATGGATTAAAAAAGAAATCCAAACTGATCACAGCGGTAATGAAATAATATGTCATGTAGCTTTTTGTACATGGTGACAGGTCCTCTTTTAAGAGACCTTGTCAAGTCACCCAAAAGATAGAATTAAAGAAGGCTTGTGACATGACCGTTTTAGTGAAGATTGTATTCCCCATAATATAAGTGTGGAGCATCTTTTCTTATAATCCTGCGTTGTCCAATTTCTTTGCTATTGATGGTATAATTTGACAACTAGGTACAATCAACTATTGGGAAGAGATTAACTCTAAAAATACCATTATCAAAGTGGACCTGACCTCTGATCCACTGTTTTTGGTTGTCACTTCATCAGATGATTCAGCAGATGTTGGGCCAACTGATATCTCTAACATCGCCTATATTCCCACCAGATTTAAGATTTGCCCCTTATAAACGGTTCCAGATAGGTAACCTGATGTCCACTAGAATTCATACAGCATCCAAATGGTGGACTCAACTCTTCGACTCTTCTGAATATTGGAGGTCATTCGTCGAGTTCACACCATCATGTTGCTTGAAAATATTAATGCCACTATACAGATGCACAATGCATTTTGATAAGGCGTGGTCCCCCTGTATAAATACATGATCCTGGCCTGTCACAATGTCTACAATTCTAACTCTTGGGTTAGGAAAGCCTGATCTTGTATTCCCCCTCAGAGTATGACTTATACCGTTGGAGTCAGTGCTTGCCTGATTGTTCCCATCCCTTCATTTTTTTCTGTTTCAACCCCCCTCCCATACTGTCTTGTTTTTATTTATTTATACTGTTTTCTATCTATATGTTCTAGATTTGACTTTTGTATTTATACTACATATATTCACTTGTAATGTTTGTACACTTTCCACTATTTCAGCTGTAAGGTAGAGTTCATTATTGTGTGAAGTGTATAACCTTATGTGCTACTGTCATCCTTACTTTACATTTGACATCATTTCTTCTACTGTTGTACAATGTTTTTGATCTCTGCTTTCATTTAATAAAATCCTTTGAAACTAAATGCCATTATCAACAATGGTTGTAACATTCAGTGGGTGGATCTCTCATGGATTGTGTCACAGAATGCCTGTAAAGCAGTCAGGCATTGACATTTAACCCGTGGTCCATAGAAGGACTTTATTCCAAAGTCACAAATCAAAATCAATAGGAATAAACTTTTTAACAAAAAATAAACTATATTAAATATTAATTTTATGCTCGGTTCACATCTATGTTCGGGTTTCCATTCGGGAAGTTCGCTTGGGGACCCCCTGAATGGAAACCTATAGACATTAAAAAGTGGTTACCTAAAGGAAACCTGCAGACTCCATAGACTATAATGGGGTCCATGTGGTTTCCGATCGGTTTCCCCACGAAACATGCTGAGAAACAAGTTCTTTTCTCTCCGCCTGTTTCGTGTGGAAACCACACGGACCCCATTATAGTATATGGAGTCTGTGGGTTTCCTTTAGGTAACCACTTTTTAATGCGTATAGGATTCCGTTTGGGGGTCCCCAAGTGAACTTCTCAAACGGAAACCTGAATGCAGCTGTGAACACAGGCCTGAGGACATAATATAAAATGTACATATTTGGTGTCATGATGAATGGGACAAGCTGTATGATACATTTATTGATTGATGAATGCCATCAAAACTGCCGCTGATGTTTTTTTTCTGCTTTGCTACTAAAATAAAAATTAATATAAATGAAATGCTAATTTATATGTACCAAACCATGGCCCCATAATAAAGTATATCTCAACCCACATATTGCAAAGCCTCATACAGCTATGCCAAATGGAAAATAAAAAAAAAAAGTCATGACTGCCAGAATGCTAAAAGGTAAAATGAAATATATGATCATGTCCTCAAGGCCAAAATTAGCCTGATCCTCAAGGGATTCATTTTGGACGAGATTTCTTGAGCATTGAAAATCCGTTCCATATATCTGAAGGGGGTTGTTTCTGCAAACCTCATTTAGATGTAAGGAATAGCCTCAGAAATTTCTGCAATAAATCTTATTTGGATTTAAGAGTACATGAAAGTGGAGTCTGTTTGTGGCACTCGATCTTGTTTCCTTTGGGTGACACTTTGACTGCTCCTTTGTTTTAGTGAAGTTAAACACCTTAAGTCACAGGCTGACCTACTCATGCCGCATAACACTGTGTGCCATAACTAAATACACTCCAGCGGTGTTTTTACTTGCCCAGTTTTTTATGACTTTACATTGTGAATGTCTGTACACCTAGGTTAAGAAGCAGCTTTTCAGAGCACATTTCAAGTCTATATGGACAGATAAATAGTAAGCCTTGTGTTTCTACATGATTACTGGCCACTTACAGTTGTTGAATTTCTCGTGTCGCCGTGCCCTTGGACCTGTTAAGTGGGTCCAGATAATGGCATCATGCAATATAAAAGCAATGATGATGTGTATCATGGTTCATCTGTCATGGTACAGTGACATAAATGGGCATTGCCTAAAGGTACTTTAGTGAAAGCTGACAGAAACAGAGCTTATTGCAGTAATATATGGAGCTTGTGGAAGCATGCAAAGCCATTTTAGTATTAGTTATAAATCTTCTAGACTGCTTTTACTAATAAGACTATTACCTTGTTCTGTACAGTATGCGTTCTCGGATTTTAGATAAACAATAGTTTTACTGTAACATCCGACACAGGCACTATGTGAATGGGGAGAGAAAACTGAATTTATAGGGCTCAGTTTATTAATCTTTGTGTTGTTTATCTTTTTAAGTAATAATGAAATTAATAAAAAGTCATTGCAATGCTCAGCATACTTTGTGTCATCTGTCATGTTGCAGAGATAAGTTTGCCAATTGATACACCCTACTAGGGTTGAGCCCATCTTGAAATTTCAGGATTGTTTTTAAAATCCAATTTCCCATCATTTTCCATTCTATCCTGATCCCAATTCCGATCCCAATGCAAGTCAATGGGACTTTTTTAATAATCGAAGATCGGATTTTAAAAACGATCCTATTCACTAAACAGCATGTAGTACAAAAATTGTTTCAATTTTTGGACTCCACGCTGTGTAGTGATTTTAAAAAATCCCCTCTGGTGTCCGCTTACCTGCACACATCTGCTACCGCTGCTGCTCCCAGTTCTTCTTGGTCCGGCCCGGTCTTGGTCTTTACTTCACAGGCCTTCAGAGCACCGCCACCTCCCTAGGCTAGTGTTAGAGATGATGGGAGTAGGCAGGGCTTGTGGCTTAGGAGAGTGTGGGTGGGGAGATGTGAGTGCATCATTCACATCTCCTCTCCCAGTACCCGCCCACACTCTCCTAAGCCACAAGCCCCACTTTCTCCCAGCATCTCTATAATACTAGTCTAGGGAGGCGGGGGGGGGGGGGGCGCAGGGCATTCTGAAGGCATGTGAAGGAGAGAGGACTGGACCAGAAGAGGGCAGCGGCAGCATTTCTGTGCAGGTAAGTTGAGCGAAGTTCGCGAGTAGATAGATACTACTGTACATTGACTTATCTATTGTAGTAGATAGATAAGTCAATGTACAGTAGTATCTATCTACTTGCGACCTTGCCTCGTCATCCTCATAGCAGCGGAGCACACAGTGAAAACTGTTCAGAATAGGGTGTGCAGTCAGGTTCTCGTAACAGACACATGGACTATTGAAGAACAGAAGTGTGAATAGCCCTATTTTAGAAGATAAACGATCGAGGTAACTCAATATCTGTTGCTCTGATGAAGGGGAATATCTCTCTGAAACACACAGTTTTTATTAAAAAAACATGAACTATATCACACGAGGTGTCATCCTGTTTGTAGTTCACTGACTTCTAGCCCCACTGCATAGGTCCTTCTACTGTCCATTCAAAACTGTATAGCGCATGAATGAGAAAAGTATCTGAACAAAGCATTAAAGGGAGTCTATCACTAGGAAAAATTACATTAATATACTCACAACACCATGTAGGGCTTCTGATACTATTTCCTAATAAGTCTGTTTTATTTTGGACTGCTGAGAATATCTGTGTTTTATAATGATGACAATGAGTTGAAAAGGGCCTTAGGCCTGGTTGACATTTGTGCATAAAAAAGCAGTTACCTTAGCAAACCCGCAGACCCCATAGACTATAATCCATGTAGTGTCCGTTCGGTTTCCGCACAAAAAATTTGAAGAGAAAAGTGATGCTTGCAGGACTTTCTCTCTGCATTATTAGTGCGGAGAGGGGAATGGAATGGCTCAAACACAGATGTGAACTAGGCCTTAGGGGCATTTACTCTGCAGTGTGGGCTTCTGTAAGCGATATAGAATAATCGCCCCTAACTGCCACCTACCTCCGCTCCCTCCCTACAGATTGAATGCTACCTGTCTGGTAAACACAGTACTGACTCATAGACTTGCAATACCCTGCTACACATGATACCCTGCTACACATACCTACATTCTTATGTCATGGTGTTGTTACATGTTATCTCCTGCAACAGCAACATGAAAGCTTTTCCTTATTGTTATGTGAACCCTAAAATACTATATCCATTTACTGTGTGCATTGTACGTTTGACATCAGGTTCAGAAATTAAGGAGTTCGCACCATTTGTACTCCTATAACAATCTTTATTTTTATAGAAAAACTTTCCACAAAATTGTAACATAAGGTCTCCTACACATGACCATAGTTCTGATCCACAATTGCAGATCCAAAGTTATGGATGAAACAATCGACACCTGCGTTTCTATGAGCAGCGTAGAGTAAAGAAATAAATAGGCCATATACATTATCGGAATGGAGGAAATCAATAGACAGTGCTTGACAAGTTCTACATTGTTTATGAAGCATTATCTATCTATCTATCTATCTATCTATCTATCTATCTATCTCCTATCTATCTATCTATCTATCTATCTATCTCTGTATCTGTGTCTAGTTATCTCTCTATTCTATTATGTTGTCCAAAATCTGAATTTTGTTTATGGTGGTTTATGGTTTCCTTGCTAATTTCAGTATTTAGAAGATTAGAAGATGAAGCTGATAAAAAAAACCCCTAATTCTTCCAAATTACTACAAAGAAAAAAATCTGATCAGTGCCCAGGAGAAGAATTAGCTGCGGGGGCCACTACAAAATAGCGCAGTATAGAGCATTAGGGACTGACATTTAATCCGGATAATTGGTTATCACCCAGTGGGCTAAAACAATGCGCGGCATAATTATGACTTAAAAGGAGAGCAAAACTGTGTTAATACTGTGCTTGACTGGGAAACTGCTTGTAAGCCAACACTGCTTTGTGCTTGTACAGTAACACCAGATTTTTACACAAATGCACGGGTAAATGGAGACTTTACAGGTCAATCTTACTATGTCTTATTTGTTGTTTGTTTCACTTATTTTATTGTACATTTATAATGGACTTCTTTCTTTTAAAATTCAATTAGGATTTCTTGAATTTTACAAGTCTGATAATATTGAAGCATGTAAATGTGACTCAAGCAGAGCTGCAGAAGTAGGGAGCATATAGGAAGCTGCAGAAGTAGGGAGCATATAGGAAGCTGCAGAAGTAGGGATGCTTATAGGAAGCTGCAGAAGTAGGGAGCATATAGGGAGCTGCAGAAGTAGGGAGCATATAGGGAGCTGCAGAAGAAATGAGCATATAGGGAGCTGCAGAAGTAGGGAGCTGCAGAAGTAGGGAGCAAAAAGTTTTGGGATAGTTTCCAGCAAGATGTGACAGAAATCTAAATGTGGCCATACATCTGCAATAACTACCATTTAACCGACAACTTTTCCTTCTACCTTACCCATACACATGGATGCTGTGTTTGTCTGAGCATACATGTTAACCCCTTATTTTCCCAACATCTGCCGTCAGGGTACAGTCAGAAGGCACCCAAACATATTAAATGGTTGCAAACTTGTGTAGGCTTCAGCACTGATGATATAAAATTCCAGTGATTATGCCAACTTTGTATTAAGCATTTGGATGACAATGGGCAGGTTCTGCCAGCATTCATCTAATGAGTATCACCATCTTATGTGTTTGTAGTTTGTAAATTCTGCTTGTAACTTTAGCTAAAGGTTTAACACAAGGTGTAGTGTGTAATCTCACTCTGCCAGACCTTTAGGCACTGTTCACATGTAGGATGTCCGAATTCCTCTTCATTTTCTGCTATGTGAATGGCCCCTTAGGTCAGGACCCCGCATTACAAAAACAGCGCAATTTACAGTACCTGCAAAGTGGATGGAATTTTGCCTAATCTTATCCTCACATTGCAGAAAAATATTTGCAATGCAAATGCTGCCATTTCAAAAACCGTTGTTTTTATAAAACGCAGTCTGCCAATTATACCTATGGAAACACTGACATTATCTGTATAGTATAATAGGAACAGAATGCCTGCAGAGGAAAATTTTGCAGACTTTCTGTAAAAAGTGCAGCAGGAAAAAAAAATTCTCCGCAGTCTTTTTCACAACACTTTTTGGCTGCAGCTCGCTACATGGTGCCTTAGGATTAAGGCTGGTCTTACACGACCGTATTGAATGTACGGTCCGCAAGTTGCTGATCGGCAACATAGACTCCGCAGACATCCGTGTCCTGCCGCACTCGCCCATAGAGTTCTATGGGTGAGTCCGTGCAGTGCCGCAATTCACGGCCATTACGGACATGTTCTATAAATTGCGGACCATGGTTGCGGCCCGGCCACACTACGGCTAAAATATGATGGTTTAAGAGGCCGCATTGAGTATAATGTGTCCGCAAATGGACCAGCCTTAAGGGAAAACATTCTCTTCCACCAGTGCTTGGTTATCAGCCTTTGTGTGGAGTTTGACAAATAATTCTAACTAGGTCTTCTGAATGTCACTGACCTGAAACACTGCTGTCAATATAACTGCTGCCTGGCTGGGAACAAGAATCCAGGTACACTCTTAGACTTGAACATACAGTGTTGGCCAAAAGTATTGGCACCCCTGCAATTCTGTCAGATAATACTCATTTTCTTCCAGAAAATGATTGCAATCACAAATTCCTTGGTATTATTATCTTCATTTAATTTGTCTTCAATGGAAAACTACAAAAAGAATTGTCAAAAAGCCAAATTGGATATAATTCCACAGCAAACATAAAAAAGGGGGTGGACAAAAGTATTGGCACTGTTTGAAAAATCATGTGATGCTTCTCTAATTTGTGTAATTAACAGCACCTGTTACTTACCTGAGGCACCTAACAGGTGGTGGCAATAACTAAATCACACTTGCAGCCAGTTGAAATGGATTAAAGTTGACTCAACCTCTGTCCTGTGTCCTTGTGTGTACCACATTGAGCATGGAGAAAAGAAAGAAGACCAAAGAACTGTCTGAGGACTTGAGAAGCAAAATTGTGAGGAAGCATGAGCAATCTCAAGGCTACAAGTCCATCTCCAAAGACCTGAATGTTCTTGTGTCTACCATGTGCAGTGTCATCAACAAGTTTACAGCCCATGGCACTGTGGCTAACCTCCCTAGATGTGGATGGAAAAGAAAAATTGACGAGTGGATGGTGGATAAAGAACCTCGACTAACATCCAAACAAGTTCAAGCTGCCCTGCAGTCCGAGGGTACAACAGTGTCAACCCGTACTATCCGTCAGCGTCTGAATGAAAAAGGACTGTATGGTAGGATACCCAGGAAGACCCCACTTCTTACCCAGAGACATAAAAAAGCCAGGCTGGAGTTTGCCAAAACTTACCTGAGAAAGCCAAAAAAACATTTTGGAAGAATGTTCTCTGGTCAGATGAGACAAAAGTAAAGCATCAACATAGAGTTTACAGGAAAAAAAAAAAAAGGCCTTCAAAGAAAAGAACACGGTCCCTACAGTCAAACAGGTTCCCTGATGTTTTGGGGTTGCTTTGCTGCCTCTGGCACTGGACTGCTTGACCGTGTGCATGGCATTATGAAGTCTGAAGACTACCAACAAATTTTGCAGCGTAATGTAGGGCCCAGTGTGAGAAAGCTGGGTCTCCCTCAGAGGTCATGGGTCTTCCAGCAGGACAATGACCCAAAACACACTTCAAAAAGCACTAGAAAATGGTTTGAGAGAAAGCACTGGAGACTTGTAAAGTGTCCAGCAATGAGTCCAGAGCTGAATCCCATAGAACACCTGTGGAGAGATCTCTTGATGACAGTTTGGAGAAGGCACCCTTCACATCTCAGGGACCTGGAGCAGTTTGCCAAAGAAGAATGGTCTAAAATTCCAGCAGAGCATTGCAAGAAACTCATTGATGGTCACCGGAAGCGGTTGTTTGTAGTTATTTTTTCTAAAGGTTGTGCTACCAAGTATTAGGCTGAAGGTGCCAATACTTTTGTCCGGTCCATTTTTGGAGTTTTGTGTAAAATGATCAATGATTTGACTTTTTTCATTCTCTTTTATGTTTTTTCACTGCAAGCAAAATAAATGAAGATATTAATACCAAAGAGTTTGTGCTTGCAATCATTTTCTGAAAGACAATGAGTATTATCTGACAGAATTGCAGGGGTGCCCATACTTTTGGCCAACACTGTATTAAGTGGTTGAAAACTTGTGTAGGCTCTGGTACTGCTAACATTACATTATAGTCATTATAGCAACTTTGTATTAAAAGCATTTGGATGTGCATAAAGAGGTTCTGCCAACATTCACCTAATGTGTATGGTCGCCTTAGGCTCTATTCACACAGAGTAACGCCAGGCGTCATTTGTGTGTAATTTGTGTGTCTTTTACGGCCGTCATAAAACGTTTACATAGAGTTGTATAGGAAAAGACGTCTGTAATTTACGGCCGTCATTTATGGCCGTCATTACAATTACGGACGTCTTTTCCTATACAACTCTATTTAAACATAGCATGTCATGTTTATATATATATATATATATATATATATATATATATATATATATATATATATATATGTGTGTGTGTATATACATATATATATATATATATATATATATATATATATATATATATATATATATACTAGCTGGTACCCGCGACTTCGTCTGCGGTGATTGTAGAAGTGGGTAAATACAGGCGTGGGTAAGGTTTTCGTACTGTGTATAAGGTATGGGATATAAAATGTAACTGTGTATCTTGTTTTTGCTGTAATTCTGAGAGCACATGAGACTTTTGTGTTGAATGTACTTTGTATTTCAGCTTCTATACGGTGTTGGTATAAACTGTACATAGTGTCTTTGGGACAAAAGTATTTCAGGTTAATATACTTGGATATACGACATTGTATGAGTTGTTATTTTGCGCCAGTACATGTAAGTTTTGGGCACAGGATACTCTTGAGCAAGCAACATAAAGTCTGGCCCTGTGCATGACAGTTTAGTAACTCCATGTGCCTCTTATTAATAGCAATTAACCCCATCATGTCCCTCACATTAACCCCTGTGTAAGAGTTACTGATAGAGATGAGCGAGTACTGTTGGGATCAGCCGATCCGAACAGCACGCTCGCATAGAAATGAATGGACGTAGTCGGAACGCAGGGTGTTAAGCGCGCGCGTCAAGCGGAAGTACCAGGTGCATCCATTCATTTCTATGGAGCGTGGTGTTCGGATCGGCTGATCCCAACAGTACTCGCTCATCTCTAGTTACTGATATGTGAGAGACTTGGAGGTAATAATTAAGTATCTTCATTACTGAGGTCTTTTATTAGTCCCTCCATATGTCTCACATATTAGTAACCTTTATATGGGGCACACAGGGGTTAATATGAGGGACATGATGGGGCTTATTCCTATTAATGTGAGGCACATGGAGTTACTAACACTAAACTAATAACCCCAAATGGCTGACATTAATGAGAATAGGAACTAAAGGAAGGGAGCTGTGTGTTTCTTACTTTCAGTTTGCTAGCAGCTTCGGCAGGAGCTATCACTATAGCAGGCAGAGACTTGAGCGATTAAGCTCCACCCCCTGGGTTTCCTGCACCCCTCTCAAAGGGGAGTGTCCTTATGCCTCAGCTCTAGCAGAGACTTCATTTAACTCTTGCAGGTCCTGTGCTGCTGGTGTGCCAGTGAAATATGGCAGGAGTGCCACTCTTGGCATGTGTGCCAGGGGTTGCTGACCTCTGCTGTAGGGGGTAATATGAATTTTGTGGCTTGCTATGGTCCAAAGTGTGTGAGATTGCAGAGATAGTGATGTGAGTTTGGGTTTTGTGGGGGTCCTGGGAAAAACGTATGTGTGCTATTGTGATGAAAAGTAGCCTATTGCGCAATCGAGTGTAGTGACTATGTTTGTGGAAAATTTCAGCCAAATCGGTGGAGCGGTTTTTGCGTGATTGACCGCCAAACATCCGAACATCCAAAGTCACAAACCCACAAACTCACAAACATTTCACATTTATAATATTAATAGGATATATATATATATATATATATATATATATACTGTATATATATATATAACTTGCTTTATCTTGAATAGCTATTTGCCTACTTATCTTATCTATTTAATCTTTTTTTAGGATGACATTTTGAGGGCATGAGCAATAACTAGATTTCCATAGGATTATAGACTCAAATATATGTTGTTTTACAGTAATCTCAATTTATTATAATTTATGGGACCGCTGTAAGTCATCATTGGGTAACTCCAACAGTAGATTAATCAAATTCTAAAGTCAGGTGTCAGTCAGGAATTTATTTCACAGTCAAGGTTTTGTGTGTTGACTAAGGTATCAGAATTTAGTGCCTTTGGGAGGCATTAGTCTGGCTAAGTATTTGCTCAATATGATATCTGGAAGACTATGTGAAAACTATAAGGTTATAGCCGCAGCGCAGTGAGCCGGGCCAGAAACTGCTGCGGAAAAAAAATGCAGTGGAAAAACACATCACATTTTTTTCTGCAGCACTTTTCACAGCAGAGTTTTCCTGTGCAGACTTTTTGTCCATATTATACCTATATGCATCTTTAAAATCACAGCATTTCTGAATTTTTCTAAAATGCATGGATGGGATTAGCCTGAATTCTATCCAGTTTGCAGGTACTGTAAAACGCAGCATTTTTTGCCGCAGCATTTCTGCTGCAGCCAAATCACTGTATTATCACAATGTGGGGGCCCAAGCCCTTAGGCTAAAGCCCCACATTGCAGAAAAGCTGCTCTTTTTTGCTGCAGATTTTGCTGCGGCTTTTTGAGCCAAACCTAGGAGTGGCTACAAAAGGAATGGGAACTATGAAGGAAGCATTTATAGTTCTCCTTTCTTCTCAACCCACTCCTGTCCTTGGCTCAAAAAAACGCAGCAAAATCTACAACAAAAAAAGCTGCATTTCTGCAACGTGGCACCTTGGCCGTACCGGTTTTGGAAATCACAGCGTGTCCATGCTACAGTTTTAAACGCAAAGTGGACAATGGATTCGCATACTATAAAATTGCTGCATTTGCGGCCTGTGGAGCCCCGGCCTAAAGTGGGAAAGTGTGGCCTTTTGAATATGACAGTTTCCAGTTCCAAGGAAGAATTCCAGAACAGGGTTTACCAGTGTATTGCTAGATGGGCAGATTGTTCTTGATATTCTGAATCCTCTATGATTAACTGAATTCCAACCCTCTACATTTATTCGTTACTAGAGATGAGCGAATCGCGTTTGATCGAGCACATGTTCGATCGGATATCAGGCTGTTCGAGATGTTCGATTCGAGTCGAACACCAGGTGGCAAACTCACTAAACATTCGATTCCCCTCCCACCTTCCCTGGTGCTTTTTTTGCACCAATAACGGCGCAGGGAGGTGGGACAGGAACTACAACAATGTAGGCATCGAAAAAAATGGGAAAAAGTAATTGGCTGGCTAATTCAGGTGACCTCCAATTTATACGAACAGTGGATTTAGTATCCAATTCATATGAGACTGTGAACTATGTGACTGTGAGACAGGGATAGATGTACAGGTGGGGTTAGCTAGGGATTACCTTTACTTAGGTGGTAATGTCACTCACCCAGCTCTTTGGGGCTCTATCTGGTCGGGATCCCTGTCAGTTTGCGATATGTGCGAGCTGACTTTTTCCGATAGGAATGCATTGACCAGCATTGATTGGCCGAATGCCATACAGAGTACAGCATTTGGCCAATCAACTCTGGTTCTGCCGGAGGCTCATCTATGAGGAGGCGGAGTCTAAGTCGGACCAGAATGGAGACTGCTGTGGACCAATCTTAGGCTCCGCCTCCTCCAGCAGAACCAGTGTTGATTGGCCGAATGCTGTACTCTGGCATTCGGCCAATCAACGCTGGTCAACGCTCGCAAGCTGACAGGGATCCCGACATAATACAGTGACTTGGGCATGTTAGATGCCCTCAGACATGCTTCCCCTGCTGTCCCAGTTGCATTTCAGGGTGTTGGCATCATTTCCTGGGGTGTCATAGTGGACTTGGTGACCCTAAGAGACGAATAGTGGTTTCCCCCTAAACGAGTATTTATTCCCCATAGACTATAATGGGGTTCGATCGAACAGTCGAGTATTGAGCGGCTACTCGAATCGAACTTCGAACCTTTCACTGTTCACTCATCTCTATTCATTACCCCACGCCTGTACCCCTATTTGTTTGGTGCAAGAGAATTAGATGTAGATATGTCTGTGTATTTTTCTGCATTTTTCTAACCTGAATTGTTTTTACTACTATTTATGTTTCTATGAACTGAATTCAGGTTTGCCCTACAGTCAGGTTAGTGTTATTGATCCCTAAACAGAAGGTTTATTATTATGTAGGGTCATCACAAGAAGATTCACTCAGCGCCGCCTTATTAGTATTCTTGGTCGTCATAATATTTCCGTCTATGTAACTTCAGCTTCTCTCCCCAGTATGAGTTATGCTGCAGCTGCTGTTGTTTTGAAATGTTAAGTGCCACTGGATGGTACATCGATTGTGATAGAAAAATAAAGAAAATGAACAGAAATATCAAAATTCCAAACGTACAGCCTGCCTATTGCCTGTGAAAGTTTCTCTTTACTTGGGTGACTTTTAAGCGCAGCTTGACATAACTCCTTATCATTCCTGCATACATATTACAGCATATGTTGAAGAGCTGATTTACAGATCTGTTTACAAACAGAATGATAAAGCATTGTTTTAGGAAACACTCCAAGCTTAATATATGTGTGACTTGTAGAACACTATAGACTTGTTTGTTTGAGCAAACCTTGCCTCAAGCTTTACTTGTCTACCCTCAAGCTGCATTTAATATTTATGCCAAACTGAATGCGTTGCTCCAAAAGTCCCAAACTGAGAAGAGTTTGATTGCAACTTTTGATCTCTGTTAGATGTGAAGCTTTTATGTTTACAGTAAAATTCACGGCTTTTGCATTAAAAATAAACTAAGATCAACTAGCTTTCTTAGGTTGGTAGTTACAAGGAGTTATCCAAGAGAGGTTTGCTACATTATAGAACACAATGTGCTCCCCCAGTGTATGAGAACAGATCGGAGGGATATTTTTTTTTCTATATATATAAAATGCATACTGCGAGGTGAAATTTAATTTCATATATTTCCTTGACAGTAATTTGCAAGTAATTAAACTATCTTCCTTCATGACTTATTTTTCTGGTCTCTAAAGATAATTTGTAAGGTCTCCTGACATGTCTGCTTTAGTAACTACTATATTTTTTTAGACTGACTTATATGCTTAAGGTGTAGAGAACAGAAACATTTGAGTAAAATAATTTATATTATTTAAAACTTCTCCGCTGGGAATTAAGAGGTTAAAGACTATGTGAATTAGTGGAGAGTGCATGGGTGCGATTTTGGAACTTATTTTGTTTGGCTGCAGGGTTGTGGCCACCTAATATTTTTTAGTGTTTAGTTGTTTTCAGCAATTTTTAACCCATTTAATGCTTTGCGCCGTACCTTTAAATTGCCCTGACCGTATAGTTAATGCTCAGCGCCATAATAGTACAGCGCTGTAATGACTAAGGCACTAGAGCTGTGCCTGCCAGGACCAGCCTCTGGAGTCAGAAGATACCGTATTTTCGGACTATAAGACGCACCTAGGTTTTAAAGGACGAAAATAGGGTGTGCTGATGAGAGCCTCAGTTATGTATCTTTCTTGGAACTGTATTTTTTTACTTGTTCATATCAGTCCCAGACATACCTTTAGGAATGCTGTGTTTAAGTTGTGTTTACATTGGTGGTTTTATGTGTATACCATGGGAGATTGGCCTTTCTGGCTAGTCAGTTTATTACCACTGGACAACAGATGTCTAGAGAGGGAGAGGGGGCTAGTGACCCTAAGTTCACCCCCAAGAAACACATCTTTCCCAGCACATAGGAAGACATCTTTCTTTCCCAGATTTGTGCAATGTAGGAAGGAGGTGGGGGGTTTCTTGGAGGGGGGAGGTTTGGGTGGGGCATTAGTCATATGCTGAAAGGAATACCTAGATTCTTGGTGACTCATCAAACAGCTGATGCCGGGGGTCCTGGGTATTGGAACCCCACATTTTTTTTAACCTGTTTTTTTTTTTAGCTTTTAATCAGCAAACACCTGGGCATTAATAATAAGGGGTACTATTTAAAGGGGGTACACAGGGAAGTTATTAATTTAAAGATGCCCTTGGGGTATTATTCATTATGTGGGGTTTTATTATATATTTTATAATTAAGGGGAGCAGCAGGATAGGGGCTTTGTGTAGGTGAGGGCAATGTGGGTCAGGTGCCTGGAAAAGTAAGGAGCCAAAGATGTCTGTGCTGCAAACTTTACAAAGACTGGAAGAAGTGGTCATGGCCATCCAGATAAAAGAGACAGGGAATGTGAACGATTTGTCAGAGACATCACCTGTAAGTCACTAAATGTTACTGAACTGTATTCTCCTAAATCATGTGCAGAGCCCTTTGTAGAGCCGCTACATACAACTATACACTCACCGTAGTATTGGTATATTAACATGTCCAAGTAGGGGGCCCGCTTGGAAATGTTCACCCTCTCTGTGCTGAACCCAAAGCTATAACTTCCTGGAAGCTATGGCGACTGTGTTGCAGCAGAGCGGCCGCTATCATCTTTAAGGATCCAGCAACAGCATGGCGGGTACCGGGAGGTTTACAACACTGGGACACTCTTTCAGACTAGGGCTCGCAGCATCGGCCCTCTCCTCCTGCTGCTGGAATCAAAAATGTGTCCAGTTCTGAACCAAGGAAAATAGCCCAGTACTGAAGTAGTTAATTAGTTCTGGCACTCATTCGGCTCTGATGTTGGGGTGAGCCCATAACCAGGATCTTAGTCATCAGTAGAATATAGTAATGGGGTAGACTATAGAACAAATCATCTTCTTAGCGACTACTATACCATAAAGCCCTAATATAGCAAATTCACTCTGCGCAATTATTATGGGAATGGGCAGGAGGATCAGTCACTGCTGAATCCCCCTTACTAGTACTACTGTATAAGATGCAGGGATTTACTTTTACTAAAAAGTAGATCTGTAGTTTGTAAATGATGGAACTTGTATGTTACTTGACATAAGAAAACTTGCACACATTTTCATAGAACTCTGCACTGTGCCATCCCTTTGTTATTCCCTCTGAAATGTAGGAAAAATTGACAACTAGATGCTATCATTTCTCTTGTCAATTAAAGTGTTCCCCTACAGAGTCTGACACTGACTGTGTAGTTATGCACCCCATTGGAAAATTGAAAGGTTGCACCCAGTTGTTAATGTATTCATACATTGCCAGAAGGAATACGAGATGCAGCACAACACAGAGTTCTTAGAAAAATAGACATGTCAGGAGACGTGACAAGTATTCTTTTCTGTTTTTACAGGCAGGGTTAGCTTGGTATGAGATTTATTTCACAGATTTCCATCATGGCTGCTTCTTTTCTTTTTGAGGCAGAAAAAGAAATGACCGCCATCCCTCTGGGAAAGTAAAGGTATGTACGCTTTCCTCTTTAGTTGACAAAATCAGATGGGTAAAGTTCTTGCCTTATTTCAAGGATGCAACAATCCATTCTCCCTCAGCAGAAAACAAAAACTTAGCTAACTTGGACTAAGCGCACAATGCTTTGCAGATGACTAATACTGGAGATGTTCTGAGGTAGTTTGACTTTTTATGGACAAGCAGTAAAAACTTCAGAAAATGTACAGAATTGGTCAGTAACAAGTTATAGGTGCATTGGCTGAATTTGAATCTTGGGATTTGCTCAGGCATGCATTAGGACTGTAGCAAATAGCTTGACGTTAATACATACAATAATTCAGATGTCGATATAAAATCTATTTTAGGTCCCACATAGCGAGCAACAACCAAAAAACTCTGTGGAAAAGACTGTGACGGAAACGCATAGCGTCTTTTTTTCTGCAGCGCTTTTCCCTATTATACCTATATGAAAAAACACCAGCGGCCTACTGGTGGAGTAGCATACCAGCCAGGGACAGAAATAGACTTGACAGGCTGGTTAGAAGGGCCAGCTCTGTCCTGGGGAGCCCCCTGGACCCAGTACAGGTGGTGGGTGACAGAAGGAAACTGTCCGTGGTGAGCTCTATGCTGGAAAACAACTCCCATGCCATGTATGAGACCGTGACAGCACAGGGCAGTACTGTCAGTGACCGACTGCTTCACTCCAAGTGTGAGAAGGAACGTTATCGGAGGTCTTTCCTTCCCGCTGAGGTCAGGCTGTATAATCAACACCAGGTTAAGTGGAGATCATTCCGCACAGAGAACTAAATGACCCTGAGTCCTTCTTTTACTTCTTAGTTGCTGTGACTCCTAGTATCTTTTCTATCTGCTATTCTGAGTTTGTATGTGTCCTTTCTTGTAATATAATACTGTATTATCCATGCTTTTGTAACACACTGAATTTCCCCATGGTGGGACTATTAGGATTATCTTATCTTATCATATCTTAATGCATAAAATGGAGTCTGCAGAAATTTATGCAACAAAAATATAAAATAAAAATAGCTAAACTTTTTTTTTATATAGCACCAACCTATTCTTTAGCACTTTATAAATAATAGGGTTTAAGTATAGACAAAATGAGAAATTACAGTGTAAGAAATCAATTCACACAATAGGAATGAGGGACCTGCTTGTGAGAGCTTACAATCTGTGAGGTGAAGGGGGTGACATAAGAGGTAGCCGGGGCAATATAGAAGCATTGCATTGCATATACAGTTGCCCAGCCATTTTTGTGATAAAGGTTACTTTATTATACGAACATACACTATGTGATCAGAAGTATCCAGACACCCTCAAAACCTACATTTTTCATATTAGGTGCATTGTGCTGCCACCTACTGCCAGGTACTCCATATCAGCGACTTCAGTAGACATTAGACATCGTGAGAGAGCAGAATGGGGCGCTCCGCGGAACTCACGGACTTCGAACGTGGTCAGGTGATTGGGTGCCACACATCACACAGGTCAATGCCAAACGACGCCTCGCTTGGTGTAAGGAGCGTAAACATTGGACAATTGAACAATGGAAAAACCTTATGTGGCGATCCGATGGCAAGGTGTGGGTATGGCGAATGCCCGGTGAATGTCATCTGCCAGCGTGTGTAGTGCCAACAGTAAAATTCGGAGGCAGTGGTGTTATGGTGTGGTCGTGTTTTTCATGGAGGGGGCTTGCACCCCTTGTTGTTTTGCATGGCACAGCAAAGGCCTATCACAGCATAGGCCTACATTGATGTTTTAAACACCTTCTTGCTTCCCACTGTTGAAGAGCAATTCGGGGATGGCGATTGCATCTTTCAACACGATCAAGCACCTGTTCATACTGCACAGCCTGTGGCGGAGTGGTTACATGACAATAACATCTTTGTAATGGACTGGCCTGCACAGAGTCCTGACTTGAATCCTATAGAACACCTTTGGGATGTTTTGGAACGCCAACTTTGTGCCAGGCCTCACCGACCTACATCGATACCTCTCCTTAGTACAGCACTCCGTGAAGAATGGGCTGCCATTCCCCAAGAAACCTTCCAGCACCTGATTGAACGTATGCCTGCGAGAGTGGAAGCTGTCATCAAAGCTAAGGGTGGGCCAACACCATATTGAATTCCAGCATTACCGATGGCGGGCGCCACAAACTTGTAAGTCATTTTCAGCCAGGTGTCCGGATACTTTTGATCATATAGTGTAGCTGTACGAGCCTTCACCAGCCAGTATCCTTTTATGTGCAGGTGGTACCTGGGCATACAGGGTTAAAGTCCATACAGGCATCATGTCCTGTGAGATAATGGGGGGCCCCTCTGATAATAGAGGGAAATATAGATAAACGTGCTGCATATAAATTTACTCTACCCTACTACATGCGCTGAAATCTACACTGATATTTCCCCCATTGAATGCAAATTTAGTTTAGTTAAATCCCCATCACATTCATTGTATTGTTTGTCTCTGGAGAATTTTAGCACATAAACTGCCTGGAAAATCCACAAACACATACGTCACATGTGAACATGGCCTAAGCGTAAGCTTGTTGATAAACTAACAATGAAGAGGAGCCACCTCTGTGAAATTTATAGAGATGTGCTGGCATATCGTTACTGAAGCTTAATTAAAAATCACAGCATGATAGAAGCAACCGGAGAAAAACAAAATCACATCGGAGCTGCACAAGCTTTCAGGATTCTGCTAGCCATCTTCCATTCTTTATGTATAATGGATATATAGATTTAATATAACGTCAGCTTTATCTCTTACACCTTGGTCAATATTTAGGCAGATTTCCTTTTAATCTATAATTACTATTCATTATATTTCACATTTGAGAAAAACATAAGAGAAATACATATTGTTTGTAAAGAATTCCCCACTGAAAGCGCTTTTATTTTTCAGTAAATGACATAGTAGGCATACAGACTGTACCCAAATCACCAAGGCGATGAATGTTTAAAGCATTTTTACATCCAGCTGCCTCTCTTGGTAATTAGATGAGTATAATGGCACTTGCTTAGAGATAGCTAATTACAAAAAATCTATGGCTCCCAAGACTAATTATTTGAGTAATGATAACGTATTAGCCATTTCTAAATTTCAGTCTCAGTGAACCATGCAGCATGCCAACATATAAGCAATATATGTCAAGAAGTGCATAAATTAGAATAAATCAAACACCTTCCCAGAATAAGGCTTTGTAATATCATTTTATTTCAGTCTACGTTCATTTGTGCTTTGTCTTAGCAATTTCAGTATTTCACATAATGAACATGTGGTCACAAAATACAGATTGCCAGCACAGATAAATTTCTACAAAATGAAACTTTCTACATCCTTTTAGTAAAGACGTCATTTAGGCTCATAACAGATTTTGCAATCAATTGTTGAGAATATCATATTCTCTGAATGCCTGTTTGTTTTATTATAGCAAAGAATCATGATTCAGAATGGAATGAACTCACTGCCATAAAGCTTCAGCACATCTGACATGTGGAAAGACCTTGGAAATTCACACACAAAGCAGGAGTTCATATAACCATTTGGCGGTTGCAGATGTCGCCATGGATATCATAAACACTACATAGCCAGATACTCCTTCCAATGCCTCCATCATCTAAGGTGGAAAAGAGGTTCTTCTGGATGTTATTATAGAAGGTGCAAATCCTTTCCATCACTTTGTTAGAAATGGAAAGACTTGACAAAAGAGTTGTAAGATGGGACAACACAGTGGCTCAATGGTTAGCACTGCAGCACTGGAGTCCTGGGTTCAAATCCTGCCAAGGACAACATCTACAAGGAGTTTGTATGTTCTCCCTGTGTTTGCATGGATTTCCTCCCATACTCCCAAAACCATACTGGTAGGGAACAATGTACATTCTTAGCCCTATATGGGTCTCACCATTTACATTTAAAAAGGAAAACAAAAAGTGTTGTAAGATGTAAGAACTTATCAAATTCAATGGTGCAACATATTATACATATGAGATGCATTGTCCTGGAGCAAAAAGCGCTGTGGGGGTAAATATGGCAGAAACACATTACGTTTTTTCCCGCGGCGCTTTTCACATAAAGTCCTGTGCGATGAAATTAAAACAGAGTTGGTTTCCTTTGCTAACTGAAGGTTCCAGAAAATGCACACTGGCCAAAAAAGACCACAACATGCAGAAGCGACATACAGTATAGACAACAATAAAAAGGAACAGATAAAGTCAGCAATACCTGGCCTGAGGGGGAGGGGTACACCTGATAGGAAGATATCCTGTTTTTGGCTCCTGCATGAAGTTGTACTATGATCGTGTCACTACAGATAGTCACTAGGCTTTATATTTAGGTGGCAATGGACTCTCAGTGGGAACACAAAAATAAATCTAAGTGCCCTGCATGAACGTGAAGGAAATGATTATGTTGTGCTTTTAATGCTTTCTATGGTCTCTTTATAATTCTAATTAAAAGTCCATTAGAGGCTTCACCTATTCATGAAGATTCTGTAAGTGATTTTCTGTGGATTATCCCAGTAGGAAAGTGTCATCTGTAAGCAAACCTATATATTTCTGCCTGAAAGGGGTTTTTGAAAGTGAAATTAAGGATGGGTCTCGTTTTTTACAAAATATAATTTGAGATTTTTGGGCTATATTAATAAAACAAACGAGTGCAGCAGCAAAACTTGTCAATTATGTATCAATTATTTTCAGAGCTGTTAGTATTTTTTATTGTTTTTTCTGTGCTCCGTGGACCCTGACTCGAGTATAACCCGAGGGGGGCTTTTTCAGCATGAAAAATGTGCTGAAAAAGTTGGCTTATACTTGAGTATATATGGTATCTTAAATATAAATGACTGAGCCAACGGCTTCATAAACTGGTGGGCATCAAGGGCAAAGATACCCTAAATTATGATTGGGTTAAAGAGGCATAAAGTTTAAGGCTATGTTCAGACAACTGAGGTGCAAAACTGCATTTATTTGGATGGTGGGATCCGTGAAAACGGCCATAAATAGGTCATGACCTATATTATAAAGGTTATATGAATAGCCCCCAGTCACTGACACTGAATTTAATACTGCCGCGTGACATCCGTTAAAAAATGACCGTTAATCACTGTCGTGTGAATGTAGTTTAATATCATTTTGCTCTGACTTATTTAAAATTAAAATAAAAGGAAAAAAATCAATTTCAAGGACATTATTAAAAAACTGTTTAATCACAAATCTGTAGACAAAGTTCTTCTGAAATTGGATATGAGGCAAAGTGGTCTTGGTATTTCTTTTAGAAATATCTGTGAAGTTTAATTTAAACATTAAACACCTAGCATGTACTAGACCTCAATTTTTAGACCTCATTTTGGCAGCATTTAAGTTAGAGCAGAATTTTCCGTAGCTTACGGTAATATGACAGCAGTTTGGTGTCCATTGTCATATGTCTAGTCTTTGACGACAAACAGTGACACTTTGGTTATAGAGTAGTAGCAGTGTGCTGTTAATAGTTGTCTTTGTCATAATAGGGGCAGAAAGTCCACAGAGAAAAACTCTGCAAAATCACAATAGAAAATACTGCAGAAAAATCTGTAATGCATTTTCGGCACAATTTTTTCTGCAGCATTTTTGCTGTTTCTCACTGCTTGGGGTCTTAGTCTAAAGGGGTCCCCTGTGATCATTAAGGGCTCACAGATGACCGTTATTAAATAATTAACAACCAAGGCAGGAGCTTCCTTATGCTGAGTTCACACAGAGTTTTTTGGACCAGATTTTGACGCGGAATCCGCCTCAGAGTCCGACATCAAAAAACACCTCCCATTGACTTCAATGGGATCCTCTCACTTCTTTTTTCCGCTAGCATTTTTTTACCACTCGAGGAAAAAAGAAGTGAGCTGCCCTATCTTGACGTGGATTCCGTGGCTGAATCCTCCGTGGTGTTGGACCTAATCCGGAGAGGAATGCCGCGACTGGATGCCAGTGCACTGCACCGGCATCCAGTTGTGGCTAGCCGTGGGAGGCATTTTTTGGAGGTGGATTTTGAGGCAGTCCAAAAAACTCTGTGTGAACTCAGCATAATAGCACAGCGGATGTCAGGTATTTAAATATGGAGGATGTTCAGGACCTATACAGCCTATATTAGAAGTGCCACAGTTTTGCTGTGTATTAGTATTACAATTTATTGTTACTGATCAAACCCTCTAGGGTTCAATGCCTATGAGTGAAAAATTTTAAAATAATACAAAAGAATTAAAATCTCAACTATCTCTCTTTTCCTAGAATACATATAAAAGTACATAAATAAAGTTAAATATGTGAATTAGGTATTACTGTGTCCTTAAACACCTGGTCTACAAACTTAGAAAAATGTTTTCTTTGTATAGTAAATGGCATAGCAGGGAAAAAAATCAAGAGCCAAACTTCTATTTTTGCCATGTTCTGCCTTGCATAAAAAAATTAATAAAAAGAGATCAAAGTAATAGGCATTCTCTAAAATGGTATAAATCAAAAGTACATTTAGTTCCACCAAAGGATGCCTTGCACATCCCTATACATGGAAATATAGAAAAGTTAGGACAGCGCAACATGGAGATGTGAGGGGATTATCCAGATGATTTCCTGTTTACTGCTTTTATCAGGACATCTACCTTTTAGGCCTCCTTCACACAACCATACTTTAGATCCACGATAGTGGATCAAAGTACGAACATATGCATTTCTAAGGGACTAGACACAAAACCTAATTTTTTGCGACCATGTTTCCATTCCTGTACAAGGAACGCAAATTATGAAGCAGGTCCTATTTTAGCCCACAAATCTTTTTGTGGATCTTAGATTGCTGCTAACATTCGGACACCTCTTTTTTGCGGACAGAAGATCAGTGTTTGAGGACAGTAAAAACCACTATGGTCATGTAAAGGAGTTATAAATGCTGCGATCCATAGGAAAGCTACATCCTGCCTAGTCTGCGGTCACACCTGCATTTCGTGAAAATGTAAGTGTCCGTCCATTTTCTCTCTCCCAATTTCAGGCAGAAACTGGGTGGAACCCATTATAGTCTATAGGAGTCCACAGATACCTGCTTCCGTGGGTAACTGCTTTTTAATCGGACAGGGTTTCCGTTTTCCAGGTCCCCAAGCAAACCTGAAGATCGTAAAACCAAACGCTAGTGTGAACCTAGCTTCAACCATATTTCTGCTTCTTTCACTTAGGATACAGCAGAAGCTGTACTGTTTTATACTAGGTATGCATGAATAGCAGAGCTTTGCTACAATGACATGCAATTAGAAAATTGTGTTATTTCTATTACAATGTTACATTTGAAGGGGCTCTATCATTGGGAAAAGTCATTTTTAACTAAGCACATACTTTCATAGCCTTTAGAAAGGCTATTCCACACATATTTTTTGTATATAAATCGCCTCCGTAGTTTTTGAAGGAGCCCATTTTTATTCATATGCTAATTAGCCTCTTGGCGCACCCCGGAAGTCTCATCGTGCACCCTCTATTATTCTCTCCTTTGTGTGTATGCGAACAGGAAGATGAGTCATCAGCAGCAGCCTGTGCTGTGCACACACATAGGAGAGAATAGCAGAGGGCGTACGATGAGACTTCCAGGGTGCACCAAGAGGCTAATTAGCATATCAATAAAAACGGGTTCATTTAAAAACTACTAAGCTGATTTACATACAAAAGGTATGTGTGGAATAGCCTTTCTAAAGACAATTCAAGTATATACTTAAAGATTACATTTTCCAATAATAGAGCCCCTTTAAATGCATTTTCAGTTACATATTGCTGTATATATTGATGGCACAACTCCTTTAAGCATCACTGTTCAAAATAACTATTTCCTAAATCCACCAAAGATTGCTCTCCTTTGACACTTAGTATAATGCATGTACTATGTGCAGTGAACTCGATGGCTTAGCTCAGATAGGAGGATGTGGTTATTGTTTGGTGCAGGTGATTATTATTATTACGTGCAGACTGTAGGAGGAAGGAGAAGTAACAGCTTAGCATTCATTTTTAAGTGTTTATTACTAAGGTTTTTTTGTGAAAGCCAAATGACTTTGTTTACAGGGAAAAACAATTTGTCTTTCACATGTGCTTTAGCAGTATAGTAACTATGCGTCAGTATGTATAGTTCCTAGCATCTTGTATAATGGTATTTCAGATTGTTTGATTTCTTTTATTTACTTTTTACGTTCTGTTATCAGTACAGCACAATGACTAGTATCGGCCGTGTGCTATTGGACAGGAAGTAACACAAACCTCTGAAAAATATTTTTGCCGCACTGGCAGAAGACAAAACTACAGTACACAGCCATACTGCAGTTATGGTGGAAGGTTCAGATTCCACAACCAGAGTGCTTTTATAAGAAATGTTCAGACTGTAGTACAGATCCAGACTGTTGTTATAGCATAAGGTCCAGACTACATAGGCAAACCCATCATTTACCAGCCCTGTTGCCTACAGATGCTTTGCAATAAACATAGATGTGTATGCATCTTTGCATAATGTAGATTGCAATAAAGCAAGGGAAAAGTACAGATGAAAGAAAGACTATACGCTACTGTTATGGAAGGAGGTCCAAACTGTACAGTCACACTGCGGTTAATGGAGTGGGTTCACAAGGGGATGGTCATGACTAAACAGACAGACTGCTGTTGGTATATCCTAGAGGTACAGAACAGCTATTGTAGGCTACTATATAATTGCTTTATTAATTAAAAACAACATAATTAAACCAACTAGGGCTGGGCAATCATGACCTAAATTGAAATTAAGAATCAAAATTGAGGCATTTTACCATGATTATAATTAATGGCAATTATTTAGTTCACATCACTTTTAAATTCTGAGTATATTTTGGGAGAAGTTAGTGAGATTCATCTTGTGAGGTTTGCCTGCAAATACTCTGGGTTCTTTTCAGAACCAGGAGAATAATATGTGTTGACCTAAAGTCTGAGACTGCAAAAGGAGATAATTTAAAGAGGACCTTTCATGGATCTGTGCCCCGGGTGAAGAGCTATCGGTGCCGGTACCGTAGCCCCTCACAGTCAGAAGGGTGTTTCTGACAGTCTGTCTGGAACATCCTTCTGCACGGCAGCGCCTATAGCGCTGTGCTGTGTGAGCGGGGAGGGACGCCCCCCTCCCCTCCTGATAAATTCAGCGCACTGTTGGCTTTCCAACGGTATATAACACTGCATATGCCCAAATCCATGAAAGGTCCTCTTTAAAGAAATATGCTAAGAAAACAGAAAATGCAAAGCAAACCAAAGTAAAACAACTGCATAGCCAGGGCATCAAAATATATACCAGCATGACTTACGGGGAAATGGTCCTGAAACGTCCACGGCTACATCTTCCTCCAGGGTAAGGGAGCGTTCACACTACCATCGGTGTCTGACAGGTAGTGTCCGCTACTAATGTCCGTGAAAAATCTTGTGCGGACATTAGCATCGGACACTAGCTGTATCCGTGACATTTTGCATTGATTTAAATGGACATCGGGTGCTTTCTTTTACTGTCCGTGGGTGTCCTTAAGTGTCCGTTCCCAAAGATGTCCGACTTTTCAAGCGGACAGCAAAAAACACTCATCATGTGTACTTTGCCTGCCCACATTCAAACTAGAATGCTGGACTATTTTTCTCCTCAATCTGGTTTCTTGATCGGACATTAGCTGATGGTACTCTTATATAATAGTTGGCCATGTTCATAAGAATTGAGTGAGTGGTTTTAGTCCCCCCCCTTTTTTTTTTCTCTCGCTCTCTAATCAGTAGTACTTCCTTAAGACAACCAGGGTGTTTTTGGACTGCACATTCTTTCCCCAACCCAACCTCTGTGATCCCTTCCATCCCTATTCCCTACCCTTTCCCTTCCAACTATTAGGGGTTGACCCAAGCGTTTCAACATTTAATCTTATGAAGGTGGATAGACTCCCCCTGGGTGACAACAAAAAAATTGATATACATGCCCTGCCGTACTCAAATGCTCAAATGTCACTTTTCATACATTCTCTAGGGTAACTTGAACCTCTCTTGGATGACCAGTTACCTGATCTTTGCCTGCTGGAATGTCCTTAAAGGGGTTGGCCACTTTAAGACCAATATTGACAAACAAATGTACAATAAAAAAGATTTACAATGTTCCAATATACTTTCTGCCGCTCGTTATATTCCCGGCATAATAATCAGACATTTGCCTGCTAATCAGCTGTACACCTGTGTGCTCATCACATGACCATGGACCGTAAATCACATGACCATGGTCAGAGTTTTATCCTCTAGGAGTAACAGAACGAATGACAGCAAAAATCTAGAAAACCGTGAGGAATTGGTACAGAAAGTATATTGCAAAATTGTATATCTTTTTATTGTACATGTGTTTATAAATATTTGTCTGAAAGTGGGCAACCCCTTTAATGATGACTCTGGGTCATGTTCCCCTTTAATTCCCTCTTCCTCCAACCAGCTCCCTCCCTTTCCCTCTTGTTACACTTTAGTTGGCTGTGGAAACCCACAAAGCTTAATGTTAAACTTATAAAGTGATTTCATATAAAAAGTAAAAAGCTGTGCAGAGATAGGAGTCCATCAATAATCCCTATGCTGCCTGAGTGTGCACTTCATTTATGGCAAAGTGCACGTCTCATCATAAATCAGATGCAAACTCAAGTAGATCCCTGTTAACTCTACAACAGAAATTGGCTTAATGAAATTAGATTTTCTGGACAGTACTTATATGAAAAAGGCCTAATATAAAAAACAGCAGTAACATACAAACAGAAGAAAACAGGTTGTAGTGGGTTAAAGAAAAGCAATCTTGGAGTGTGGATGATTGGATGAAAGTGATATTCACTGATGTATTGCCAATCTGCATTGGCCACAGAGATGATGCTGGAACTTTTGCCTGGTGCTATTCTAATGAAACAAGTCAGGATGACTGCCTGAACAAAATATTGCTTCTCATTACTGAAGTCATACTGCCATGAAAGCCTGAGCAGAAATAACAAAGTACTTATTAGGGTTTTTTGTTGATGGTTAAGTGAATCCATAGGTGCTTTTGGTTGGTCTGAAAAAATGTCAATCATTAAAATTATTAACTAAACCTAAGAGATATTTCCTAAAATCAGAATGGTCAACTATTAATCATTGCTTTTTCTCATAGATGTAATTATTGTACTTGCTATGAAGTCAAAATGCTTGATAAACAACATCTAAATATGGCAATTCCAAGATTTTTGGCAGGAATTGTGCCAAGGTTCTATACTTCTCTGAAGGCCCCATTACAACATGTCTTTCTTTGGATATAATTACTAGAGATGAGTGAGTAGTACTCGATCGAGTAGGTATTCGATCGAATACTACAGTATTTGAAATACTTGTACTCGATCGAGTACCACTCACTGTTCGAATGTAAAAGTTTGATGCAGAACCAGCATTGATTGGCCGAATGCTATACAGTCCGCCAATCAATGCTGGTTCTTCTCCTACCTTTAGAAGTCTTCTCCGTGCAGCTTCCCTGCGGCGTCTTCCGGCTCTTCATTCACTCTGCCAGGCATCAGGCCTGGGCAGAGCCAACTGCGCATGTCCGCTTGTAGTGCGGGCATGCGCAGTCGGCTCTGCCCAGACCCGATGCCTGGCAGAGTGAATGAAGAGCCGGAAGACGCTGCGGGGACGCTGCAAGGAGAAGACTGCACGGAGGATCCAGCCCGACCCTTACTCGTGGACTTGGTAAGTATAATTTGATCGAACGTTGCCTACCCCTGAAACGAGCATTTTCCCCCCATAGACTATAATGGGGTTCGATATTCGATTCGAGTAGTCGAATATTGAGGGGCTACTCGAAACGAATATCGAACCTCGGACATTTTACTGTTCGCTCATCTCTGATAATTACCATTTTGATTCCACATTGCTGTTCCCTTGTACCAATATAAGATAGTAGGAATGGACATATGGGGTTTAACTGTGATTTGTGCAATATGAAATAAAGAGTACAAATACCTTGAATGGGGTTTTCTCCTCTCTCTCTCACTCTCTCTCTCTCTGTCTCTCTCTCAGCCTTGCCTTCTGTCTCTTCTTCTCACAACCTTTATTTTTCTACCAGCTGGTAATCGGGCTTTGACTGTTTTATGGTCAGGACACTATGGAGTACCTCAGTGGACATAGACATTGTCTTTACCATGTATGATTATTTATTATATGGACTATATGCCATTAAATAATATGCACAATAAATGTATATTACATTACACAGGTTTGGAGAGGAAAAATCTTGCTGCAGAGGAGAGAATGGACTTACAGTAAACTCAACATTATCTTTGTGTTTTTTGCACTGTCCAAACCTTCATCAGAAAACTGCAATTAGCTAAGCTGACTATCCTGACTAGAGAGCAGTGAGAGAACTTAGCCTCCTCAGAGAGCAGTGAGTCATTCTTTCACCTGAGTTACCAGATACAGGATGGGGACCAAGGAAACTATGTGTAAACAATAGGAGGAATAATCTCACATATCAGGCAAACAAAGCACCATTGTTAAAGCAATGTATTTAAGAAAATGCTTGAATTTACATAAACTAGCAGTACAGATAGGATCCTTGAGAAGGGAGTATCACTTTAACCTTTTCAGTAGTACCACATACTAGAGGGATCTCCTATTATCAGGTCTGTTTCCCATGTGTTCATTCTGTACACATAGCCCTGAACACAAATAACTCAGTATTCCTATCTTAGGAATACAAGTGTTATATGTTTGTAAATGGGTCATTTTTGATGCTTTACTAGTATTTATTAAAAGTTATATTTTGAATAGGAACAGATTGCTGCTTGGCATCAGCAACTGGACAAAGATTAGTTAAAGCGCCATATGGCGAAATTTATTAATGGCATTTGGGGCTAATTAAAGTTACTTACAAAACATGTGTATAAGCTATTGCATTTCAGATATTGAAATGTTGTACTGTTCCTTTTTTTTTCTTATTAATCAAGTACAACTCATTTTTATCAGTTACGGTTCAGTGATATTCTTCTGGTGCGGCTATAAACTGCTTGCTTCATGTTCATTTTGCAGCCTAATTTGCAAGAAAAACTGTCTTATTAAGAAAATGAATATCATTTTTGTTCATTTAATTTGGCCAGTACTAGGTAAGTTTATGTTTCATATTGATGTAAATGGCAAAAGTGGCTCTCTTGAGGATATCTTGAGAATGCCATCTTTTAGTTCTGCAATCAAAAGACCCAATGGAGGACTATATTTTACAGAGACAATATAATTAAGAATTGCCCAAACTAAACAAAAATTCAGATGATCAGTTTTCAATTACTGTTAATCCTGTTTGACATTTGTTATTCTGTTACAATTTCACCTTGAAGATTTCTGTGTCAAAGTAATTGAAATGTGGTTTTGGGTAACTGAACAGTAAGGTATTTTGTGACTTACAATCTAAATCCCTGTAAATCAATGTTAGCAAGGTATAAGCTTAGATGATGGTTGGTAAAACTGACCAACTGGGTTGTGGAAGTGACTAAATAAGGTCAAATATTCTTTAGTTCTTGTTCCTTATATGTAATAAAGGACTCCAACATTGCAGGAGTCCTCATCATGGCTGTATGTTACTGTAGTGTAGAATATGTCCAAATCTATTGTCCAAAGCTATTGTTGTGTCCAGTCAGGGGTGTAAAATGAAGATTCTGAGCCTCAATACAAAATATGTAACAAGACTCCTACTTATCATATTCTATCTATGAAACTGGTGTCTTTATATTGCAGACAGGCCTTAGGGCCCCCGAAGATCCTAAGCTCAGTAGCAAAATTGAGAAACTGCACATTTTCGTCCTATATTTTCATGGATATTAAAGAAAAAAATACTAAATTGAAAAATGACCTAAAAATAAACCCTTTGTATCACTGAACACAGACACAGAAATTATTTGAATTACCTGAAAAAAAAAAATCAGTTTTTAAAACAGCATATACCAAAACACTTGAAAGTGTATCCGGCCATGAGCCATAGAAGATAGCCCAGTCATGAAGTGGTAAACCAAGTGCCTACTACCCCCTGTGACACAACACTATGTGTGACCTACACAAAATTACTATAACTGAGAGGGGAAACTATATTTTAAAAATTTCTCACTAGCACTACCACCGAGAGTGGCTCATCCCTGAATTGGTTAAGGAAAATGGGAAAATTGGTGTGTCTTATTGCATATTATTATGTAGGTATGATGTAAAATAGCATGAGGCTAAGACCGTACATAGCAAAAATGCTGCTGAGTGTAGGAATTCAACTAGAAAACAGTGCAGCATTTTCCTTATATAATGGTGTTGCAGCCGAATGGTATGGAGCGTGACCACCATGTAAAACATTTTGTCAGAATCCTATTGTCCGAATCCTGTGTTTTACTAGTCTACCACTAGTGGCTGCTATTCCTATTACTTTGAAATGTTGTTGCACTTCCACTCCTCACCACTGGAGACTGCTGTGTTCATCTTAGAACCTATCTGTACCACTGTGAAGCCTTCTTGTTTTCTGTTTGGGCCTATTTATACCCATGAGGGACTACACACGTTGCTCAAGTATTGTGACTTCTTTCCATTCTCCTGCTCCCAGAGCTGTCTTCCACAGGAATAGCGGCCTCTAGTAGACTAGCAAAATACATGATTCTGACACATTTGTCCTTTTACAAGAAAGTATCTGATTAAAAATGAATGCTTAAAAGAGGAGGTTTTTGAAGTGTATTTAACATTGGGGCGCCTTTGAGTCCTGAGAGGGAGTCTTGTTGAATGGAGCTATAGGCCCCTTGTGTTGGGTTTCTATGAAGCTGCCGAGTCGCTTCCTTCCTGTTTCACTCCTTTTGTGCGAGGGGTCGGGCCTGGGTTGGGGGTGGCGCTGTGGCAGATCTTTGTTTGTTTGGAACCCTTTTCTTTTCCTTAATTTTGTATTGTGTATGCACTCTCCTGATTGTATTGTTTATTTTGTTAATCTTCTTCAATAAAACAAGTTTAAAAAAAAAGAGGACTTTCATGTCCTCATTGATGTGCGGTATTATATACTGTAAGAAGACTGATAGTGTATTCAGATAGTGGAGATGTAGGAATGCCCACTTGACATTGCAAGGCTATGGAAGAGTACAGTCAGGAGGGGGCATTCCTCACAGTCCAGCAATAACACTAGGCTCTAAGGCCCGCATTTCTGACAGTGGGGAGATATGGGTCCCAAAATTAATGGCACCGATATCTACAACACCAGGGTACCTACCACTGTCTTCTATCTAGCGGTAAATAATAACGCACATTGATGAGGACATGAAAGGTCCAATTTAATATACGCCTCCACATTTTTTATAACACTACATACATTGTGTTTTTTGGTAAACATACTCAATATTATGTGAGTGCTCTTTTAAGGTGATGTTTTTTTCCTTTATATATATTTTTTTGGGGGGTGATGTCTTCTGTTTTGCTACCCAGTAATGTCTTCTACAGTATGTCAAACTGTTCATTCGTGTAAGGTTACTGTATATTAGAAACTGTGATTATGAAGAATCAAAGCTGTAAGCTAAAAAGCTAAGTTTCTGCATTGTTGCAGCGAACGTCTGTCGACATGTAGCGCTCCGCTTTTCTCCAGTCTTCCAATAATTACCAGCTCTTTACATGACTCATAAGAGCAGTTCGGTTGCTAATCAGTTTTTTTTTTCACGGACAATAGAACAAAGGAATAACTGAAACAAAATAAGGGCTGTTATATGTGGGCAAAGTATCTCAATATTATAATTCAGAATCTTCCTTTTTTAGACTATGCGATTCTTTTTGACACAAAAATGTTTTGCGCAAATGTAGTGGAGCCGTATCTGACTGGTGAACTATGAGACATCCAAGAGTTAAGCGACAAATTCAACACGGCCTCATCTGTTTATGTGAGAATTTTTCTGACTTTCCAAACAATCACAACCGGGTTACGCACTGCCATCATTTTGCGATAGAAAGCACGCACTGCTTGTAAAATCATATCTATTTGATGCATAAATTCCTTTGCTGAGCGAAGTTTCAATTTCACGTTTCTTGTCACCTTAAACAATGCCATAACTCTATACTAGACCAATGAGAGACAAGACCCTGAAAGCAAGGCTTAAGTTAGAAGGAGCTCCACAATAGACATGTCAAAAAAATTTTGCTGCTTAAAATTCTAAATTCACCAGGAATAAAGGAATTCGTTTCACAAATGTAAATATGAAATGCATTCCTGTTTGGGTGTCAGGATGTCAATAGCAATAAAATTTCACTGTATTTTGTTATTGCACTTTATATCTGTCAATGGCAGCTTTGTAAATGTGTTCTTCTGGCCGCAAAGTATCTATGAAATGAATGGAATATTTATATATAGTATTTGCATTTTGGATTTCTTTCTTATTACCATGCCGCATCAGCTCGTAATTGATATCGCACATGATTATGAAGTATAATTCCTAAATTTCTAAATATGTGTTTGTTTCCCTTGTGCATTTCACAATTGCTAAACCTCTTCTCCTTATGTTGCTATGGAGACTGGTGTAGGAAGTACTGCAGAATTGACTACTGTACAGGTACTGACTCACTACCATGGCTTTAAACACATTACAGTACATCATAAATCAGGAATGCATATGGTTAAGTAGAATTTTGGTGCTGCAGTAAATTCTCCAAATTATGCAAAAGTCTAATAGATATAAAACTACATGTCTGACCGCTGTACCCGTTTGTAAATAGAATTTTTAAGTGATCTAAAATGACAAATTGTGGAAATTTTTGACCCAGGAAGGTAATCTTTTCACTCAAATTATTAAATATGGACCAGGACGTGCACATATAGCATAGGGTCCCATAGTGAAATGTGGTAAGGTGATCATTTTATAAAGTTGATGAAGGATCTAATTATGGATGCAATGTCACTATTTTCTTGTCATACATGCCTACACAATTTTTGCTGCTCAGAGTTTTTATTGCATTGGTTGAGGAGTGAAGTCCAGTTTTGACTGCTAGCTGATGTTCGTGCTTCATGTTATAATTCCATAGGGTAGGCATGCCTAATGAATCTATTCTCCATTTGCTGCTGTTTCATAACCACAGAAGGAAGAATAGTTGTGTCTCATCTTCAAAAATTGCCCTTGGTTAATCCCTTTGAGCAATGCCAAAGAGTGAGGCCTTCCCATAACAGTAAACTGTTTGTGCCCTCAGGTAGCATCTTAAGAGCTGCGGTGGGAGGAAGGAGAGGGGAGGAGCAGCCCCGCAGACTGCACAGAGATGATAATTCATCATTAGAGATGAGCGAACACTAAAATGTTCGAGGTTCGAAATTCGATTCGAACAGCCGCTCAATGTTCGTGTGTTCGAACGGGTTTCGAACCCCATTATAGTCTATGGGGAACAGATACTCGTTAAGGGGGAAACCCAAATCCGTGTCTGGAGGGTCACCAAGTCCACTATGACACCCCAGGAAATGATGCCAACACCTCTGGAATGACACTGGGACAGCAGGGGAAGCATGTCTGGGGGCATCTAACACACCAAAGACCCTCTATTACCCCAACATCACTGCCTAACAACTACACACTTTCCACATTCAAAAAAACCTCTATCAAAGTGGGAAAATACCTGGAAACCTTCTTTACTCCCCAAATGGATGGACACAAACCCCAATTTAAGCTCAACAAACAGTAACAACCACCCCTTTAAATCACGTTCCCCATGACAACCACAAATGGAATAGGCAATGGGAATTCCAAAAGCCCTCACCCTTAACTGTCATTTTGAGTGTGTGTGTGTGTGTGTGTGATGTGGTAAGACCTTCCAAAATTCACTTTTCTAGCCCTTAACATGAGCCCTTCCAAACAAAGTTACATGACCTTAAGCTGAGCTACCAGCAGAGATTGAGGCCCTTGGCATGAGTAGAGCCTTGCACCAGCAGTGTTTTTGGCACTTAGGGTGAGTTGAGCCTTGTACCAGCGTGTGTCCCTTAACATCAGGCGGGCCCTAAGTTCTGCGCTTTGCACAAAAGTTCCACATTAACTAGGCTGAATGGTACAAAGATTAGTAGGCCCGAGAACCAGGAACAGATCTTGCAATGGCTGTCAGATAACGCTTAAAGCACATTGTCCACCAGCCAGTCAGCCTCTACCTCCTCTTACCCAACAGTCTTGTCCTCCTTCCACCCAAAATTCCCAATCTTCCCAGAACAATAACCCCAACTGTCCCTGCTCCCCAGAGCTGTTCTCCCTTCCTTTGACTGTACCGCAACCTGCCCCTCCATTTCGCGATTCCACGGACCTAACAGACGATTATCTGTGTCCAGATGCTCAAACACTAGAGTCTCCTCCATTCCATCTCCGGTCGATTTGGTGGCGGATGACCAGCAACCCACCCTCATCGACGACGATGAGACGCAGTTGCTGTCAGGGCAGCCAGTTGACATGCGCATTGTGCAGGAGGAGGAGGCGAGACAGGAGTTGGAAGAGGAGGTGGTGGACGACGAGGACACCGACCCCACCTGGACAAGGCAGATGTCAAGCTGGGAAAGTAGTGTGGATGTTGAGGCAGGTGCAGCACCAAAAAGGGTAGCTAGAGGCAGAGACATGTCCAGAGGCAGAGGTCAGCTGCTTTGCCGAAGCCAGGCCAGACCCGGAATGTCTGAAGATGTTCCCTTTTGTACCCAGCCCAGAAAAACTCCCCCATCGAGGGCACGTTTCTTGAAGGTGTAGAGTTTTTTCAAGGAATGCGCCGAGGACAGATATAGTGTCGTCTACACAATTTGCCTCTCGAAATCGAGTAGGGGCCCTGAGAAGAGCAACCTGTCCACCACTTCAATGCACCGTCATTTGGAATCCAAGCAATGGAATCAGTGGCAGGCAGCAACGGCAGGACAAACGTCGCCCGCCGTTCATGCCACTGCCTCTGCTCACAGTGCTGGCGATGCACTCCAGAGGACGAGCCAGGACATCACTTCATCTGCCTCCGCCACTTTGTTGACTTCTCCCTCATCCTCCCCTGTTTCTGTCTTATCTCCTTCTCCTGCACCATCAAAGGCACCATCAGGCGCTTCTTTACAACAACCCACCATCTCTCAGACATTGGAGCGCCGGCAGAAATACACCGCTAACCACCCACCCACGCAAGCCTAGAACGCCAACATCGCTAAACTGCTGGCCCAGGAGAGGTTGGCGTTCCGGCTTGTTGAAACTCCCGCCTTCCCACACCTGATGGCAACTGTGGCACCTCACTATGCCGTCCCTAGCCGTCTCAACTTCTCCCGGTGTGGCGTCCCCGCCTTGCACCAGCACGTGTCACTCAACATCAGGTGGGCCCTTAGTTCCGCGCTTTGCTGCAAGGTCCACTTGACCACCGACACTTGGACAAGCGCCTGTGGTCAGGGATGCTGCAGTGCTTATCTTTAATGACAGGCAGGGTGAATGTGGTGGAGTCTGTTCCCCGGGTGCAAACTGGGGTGGCCTATCTCCTCTCCCAGGCCAAAATTCATGGCAGGAGTAGACTGAAACCCTACGACGCTGCAACCTCCACCACAGCTACTAGCGGCAAACGCTAAAACACTGGTGTGGGGAGACGTCAGCAGGCGGTGCTGAAGCTCATCAGCTTGGGGGACAGACAGCACAGTGCCTCCGAGGTCAGGGATGCCATCCTGGCTGAGATGGCATTTTTTTTTCCCTGCTACACCTGGGGCCTGGCATTTTTACGCCTGTGATAATGGCTGGAACCTGGTAGCGGCTCTGGAGCTTGCCAGCCTCCAACACGTTCCATGTTTGGCCCACGTCTAACCTAGTGGTGCAAAGTTTTTTAAAAACATACCCAAATGTACCGAAGCTACTGTTGAAAATGCGGCGCTTGTGCGCCCACTTTTGCAAGTGCACAGGAGTCGCTGCTAGCCTAAAAACACTCTAGCAAGGCCTACATCTGTCCAAACACAGGCTGTTGTCCGTCATTCACACACGCTGAAACCCTACAATACCATATCTTGAGCAGGGTGTGTGAGCTGCACAGACCTTTGATGGAGTTCCATCTACAAAACCCAAGGGTTCCTCAAAGTCAGCAACCAAAGTTTCTGCACCATGAGTTTCCAGGGGTGGCAGAGTTATGGCTAGGGGAAGAGGCATGGATAGGGATGATGTCTAGGGGCAAAAGCAGTGTGGATGTGGAGGCAAGCTAAGCAGGAAAAACTGGGGGTACAAGCTAAGGCATGGACTGGGGTGATGTCTAGGGGCAAAAGCAGTGTGGATGTGGAGGCAAGCTAAGCAGGAAAAACTGGGGGTACAAGCTAAGGCATGGACTGGGGTGATGTCTAGGGGCAAAAGCAGTGTGGATGTGGAGGCAAGCAAAGCAGGGAAAATGGTGGCTAGAGGCAAAGGGATGTCCATAGGCAGCAAGGGCAAAGATGCAAAACTCTCCCGTTTCAAGAATTTTCCTGACTTGTTTCCCCACAAAACATTCCTGGGAGGAGGGCTGAAACACCACCCTCCTCCTCCTCCGCTGTTAGATTGACCCCAGCTACGAGCTGAAAACGCTGCAACACTGGTGTGGGGAGACGTCAGCAGGCTGGGCTGAAGCTCATCAGCTTGGGAGACGGACAGCACATTGCCTCTGAGGTCAGGGATGCCATCCTGGATGAGATGGCAATTTGTTTATCCCCGCTGCCCCTGGGCTCAGTGGGTGAGAGCAAGCGCAGGATAATCGTCGTTTGGCCTGGCGGCCACTGCCTCTTCCACTGTTGACAGGGCTGGCGCTGCAGTCCAGACCAGGAGCCAGGACACCTCCACATCTGCCTCTGACACTTTGGGGAGTTCACCCTTATCCTCACCTTTTCCTGCCATTTCTCCTTTTGCCCGCGCCATCATGCGCCTCTTCCCAGCAACTCCCCATCTCCCAAGCCTTTCATTTCATGCTAAAGTACAGCGCAACCCACCCACATGCCCAAGGCTTCAACGGCCTCATCTCAAGAAATCTGGCCCAGGAGATGTTGGAATCCCGGCTGGGGGACACTCTGCCCTTTTTGGGCAGAGTGTCTACTGCGCCACCGCACTGTGCCGTCCACACCAGCACTTTCCCCCAAACATGAGGCGGTCCCTAAATTCAGCGCTTAGCCCTAAAGTTCCATGTGACCAGTTACGAATGGACAAGTGCATGCGGACAGGGATGCTAACTTTCAATTTGGGCACAGTGGTTGAATGTAGTTGAGGCGTGGACCGGGTCGCAAAATGTGGTGGCCTGACTTGTCTCCCCACACAACATTCCTGGGAGGAGGGCTGAAACACCACCCTCCTCCGCTGTTAAATTGACCCCAGCTACGAGCTGGAAACGCTGCAACACTGGTGTGGGGAGACGTCAGCGGGCCGTGCTGAAGCTCATCAGCTTGGGGGCCAGACAGCACACTGCCTACAAAGTGAGTCATGCCATCCTCGATGAGACGGCAATGTGGTTTTTGCCACTGCACCTGGGCCCAGGCATGTTGTCATGTGTGATAATGGCCGTAACCTGGGATTGGCTCTGTAGCTTGGCAGCCTGCAACATATTCCATGCCTGGGCCACGTTTTTAACTCATTGCTGCTAATCTTTTGAAAAAGGTACCCCAATGTTCCTGAGCTACTGGTGAAAGTGTGGTGCTTGTGCGGATAGTTTTTAAAGTGTATAGTTGCCGCTGCTAGCCTCTATGCACTCCTACAACGCCTGTACCTGCTGGAACAACGGCTGTTGTGCGACGTCTCCACACTGCTGGCACTAAACATATCATGTGTTGAGCAGAGTGTGTGAGCAGCACAGACCTTTGATGTAGTTCCAACTCCAAAACCCTCGGGTTCATCAAAGTCAACTCCCTCAGTTGCTCAACCATGAGTGGCCATGGGTGGCAGACTTATGTGAAATCCCATCCCATCCATTGCACTGGACACGAAACATTAGCATGCGCTCAGCACAACTTCGGATATGGCAGATGCGTTAAGCAGGGTGCAGGGTACAACACAGACCAGGCCCGAGCACCAGGAACAGGTGTTAGAAATACTGCAGCATCTGCCATTTCCTTCCAATTTTGGGGTTTTGGACCCGCCACCGACTTATCTGGACCTAAGTGGGGATCATGAGACACAGTTGCCATCAAGGCAAGCTGTGGTCATGTGCGGTTTGCAGTAAGGGGGCAGTGCGCAATTGGAAGAGGAGTTGGTGGATGACGAGGCCACCGACCCCACATGGACAGGGGTGATGTCTAGGGGCTAAAGCAGTGTAGATGTAGAGGGAAGCTAAATCAACAAAAAACCTGGGTAGAAGCAAAGGCATAAACTGGGGTGATGTTTAGGGGTGAAAGCAGAGTAGATGTGGAGGGAAGCTAAGCAGCAAAAACAGTGGGTAGAAGCAAAGGCATGCAAAACTCTACCCTGTTGGAAGACTTATTCCTAGGTCTGGAACACGTTAATGGCCCCCCTGGACAAATTACTGCCACTCAGGGGCCTAGTGTCACCAGGAGGGACAAGTATAGGCGCATGTTGTGGGAATACCTGGCCGACACCAGCTCTGTCCTCTCCGATCCCTCTGTGCTCTACAGCCTAAACTTATTTTCTCATCTTTTTTTCTGAACTGCACATCTCTTGCCTGCTTCCTTTGGGATCTTAGAAATGGTGGTCCACTTCCACAGATGGTAACTTCAATAGACAGTGTAACGGGAGTAGCTGAGGGATCGCTGTCTTAACCACTTTTTGGCACAAAATTAACTTCCAAAGCCAAATATGGTGCAAGTATATGATGCAAGGACACCTACACACCTATCTCTGACACATTGGGGAGTTCACCCTCATGCGCCCTTTTGGCCTGCACCATCATGCGCCTCTTCCCAGCCACTCCACATTTCCCAAGCTTTTCATTGCAGGCAGAAGTACAATACAACCCACCCCCATGCCCAAGCCTGTAACAGCCTCATCGATAAACTGCTGGCCCTGGAGATGTTGGTGTTTGTTTATGCTTCTGGAGACCCAGGCCTTCCGTCAGCAGATGGCAGCTGGGGCACCTCCCTATGCTGGGCCTAGCCGTTACTACTTCTCTTGGTGTGCTGTCTCTGCCTTGAGCCTGCATGTGTCCCATAACATCAGTCGGGCCCAGAGCTCTGCGCTTTGCTGCAAGGTCCACTTGACCACCGACACATGGACAAGCGCCTGTGGTCAGGGATGCTGCAGTGCTTATCTTTAATGACAGGCAGGGTGAATGTGGTGGAGTCTGTTCCCCGGGTGCAAACTGGGGTGGCCTATCTCCTCTCCCAGGCCAAAATTCATGGCAGGAGTAGACTGAAACCCTACGAAGCTGCAACCTCCACCCCAGCTACTAGCGGAAAACACTGTAACACTGGCATGGGGAGATGTCAGCAGGCCGTGCTTAAACTGATCAGCTTGGGGGACAGACAGCACAGTGCCTCCGAGGTCAGGGATGCCATCCTGGCTGAGATGGCATTTTTTTTTCCCTGCTACACCTGGGGCCTGGCATTTTTGCGCCTGTGATAATGGCTGGAACCTGGTAGCAGATCTGGAGCTTGCCAGACTCAAACACGGTCCACGCATGGCCCACGTTTTCCAACTTGTTGGTGCCATGTTTCTTTGAAACCTACACCATTGTGCCTGATATACAGGTCAAAGTGGGGCCATTTTCGTAAGTGAGAACTAGCCTCTGCTAGGCAGAAAACATTCAGAGCACACTCCTCTCATCTTCGCACCGTTGGCTGGCGGAGGAAGACGAGGGGGTTGGAGTGGCATCTGATGTCCCTATCCCACACGAGGCTAGAGGGTGCACTTCAGTGCATCCCATTGCTTCACCACAAATGGTGTGAAGGGGAGTGGAAAATGGAGGAAATGGAGAGTGACCCTTACAGTTGGGGCCAGCAAAGGCATGCCAAGTAACACACTGGCACACATGGCTGACTTCATCTTGGGTTGCTTTTCAACACATATTTCACATCATGAAGAACAAATAATACTGGATTTTTTCAAGCCTCGAACCCCGGTCTAGGTCTAATGTCTGTTCCTTTCTTATATTAGGGGAGAGGGAAAAAAAATTACTTCAGTGATACGTTTAGCGTACATAGACTGACTATTAATGTGTATCCCACTTAGTGTTGTTAGGGTTACACACCGTCACAACCTGGCTAAAGCTTCTATAGCTGTTAATAAAGTCAACATAACTTTACGGTATCCAAAAAGACAGCTGGTACCGACAGAGAGCAAGACAAATGTCACCCAAAGCTGTGAGCTCTGAACACCCACAGTGACTTTGGCGTCATCATCATTATAAGGGAGCGGGTGGTAATAAATAACTTGGCAGTGCCTAAAACCCAAAAAGCTTATACAACTATATTTACATTAAGATACACAAATGAAACTTTTCAGTAGCATGTCATGAGACAAGCTGATAAGCTCTTCCTTTGTGCAGTGCTATTTGAAAGTTAAACGCTGCCTTTATTTTAATTCTGGAGAAGGTGCAGACATTAGATTTAGAACATGTTGTCTTCATTGTCCAAATCCTCTATATAGGTAACGTGTTTTTCGGGCCGAGCTGTCTGGGAACGAGCTGGTGCAGCACTGACAACCTGGGTGAATATGGCAAGAGCCTGAGATGTAGGGTGAATGAATCCCCAAATTATTTGTGGAATTCCCAGTGAGACAATGGCACTGTATACCAGTAGCAAAAATTGTGGGTGCACGTAACCCCCATATATTCTTTGAATTCCCAGTCAGACAATGGCACTGTATACCAGTAGTAAAAATTGTGGGTGCACATAACCCCCATATATTCTTTGAATTCCCAGTCAGACAATGGCACTGTATACCAGTATTAAAAATTGTGGGTGCACATAACCCCCATATATTCTTTGAATTCCCAGTCAGACAATGGAACTGTATAGCAGTAGCAAAAATTGTGGGTGCACGTAACCCCCATATATTCTTTGAATTCCCAGTCAGACAATGGCACTGTATACCAGTATTAAAAATTGTGGGTGCACATAACCCCCATATATTCTTTGAATTCCCAGTCAGACAATGGCACTGTATACCAGTATTAAAAATTGTGGGTGCACATAACCCCCATATATTCTTTGAATTCCCAGTCAGACAATGGCACTGTATACCAGTATTAAAAATTGTGGGTGCACATAACCCCCATATATTCTTTGAATTCCCAGTCAGACAATGGCACTATATACCAGTAGTAAAAATTGTGGGTGCACATAACCCCCATATATTCTTTGAATTCCCAGTCAGACAATGGCACTGTATACCAGTATTAAAAATTGTGGGTGCACATAACCCCCATATATTCTTTGAATTCCCAGTGAGACAATGGAACTGTATAGCAGTAGCAAAAATTGTGGGTGCACGTAACCCCCATATATTCTTTGAATTCCCAGTCAGACAATGGCACTGTATACCAGTAGTAAAAATTGTGGGTGCACATAACCCCCATATATTCTTTGAATTCCCAGTCAGACAATGGCACTGTATACCAGTAGTAAAAATTGTGGGTGCACATAACCCCCATATATTCTTTGAATTCCCAGTCAGACAATGGCACTATATACCAGTAGTAAAAATTGTGGGTGCACATAACCCCCATATATTCTTTGAATTCCCAGTCAGACAATGGCACTATATACCAGTATTAAAAATTGTGGGTGCACATAACCCCCATATATTCTTTGAATTCCCAGTCAGACAATGGCACTATATACCAGTATTAAAAATTGTGGGTGCACGTAACCCCAATATATTCTTTGAATTCCCAGTCAGACACTGGCACTATATGGCAGTAGCAAGAAATGAGGGTATTTGTATTCCCAATATATTCTTTGAATTCCCAGTCAGACAATGGCACTGTATACCAGTATTAAAAATTGTGGGTGCACATAACCCCCATATATTCTTTGAATTCCCAGTCAGACAATGGAACTGTATAGCAGTAGCAAAAATTGTGGGTGCACGTAACCCCCATATATTCTTTGAATTCCCAGTCAGACAATGGCACTGTATACCAGTAGTAAAAATTGTGGGTGCACATAACCCCAATATATTCTTTGAATTCCCAGTCAGACAATGGCACTGTATACCAGTATTAAAAATTGTGGGTGCACATAACCCCCATATATTCTTTGAATTCCCAGTCAGACAATGGCACTATATACCAGTAGTAAAAATTGTGGGTGCACATAACCCCCATATATTCTTTGAATTCCCAGTCAGACAATGGCACTGTATACCAGTATTAAAAATTGTGGGTGCACATAACCCCCATATATTCTTTGAATTCCCAGTCAGACAATGGCACTATATACCAGTAGTAAAAATTGTGGGTGCACATAACCCCCATATATTCTTTGAATTCCCAGTCAGACAATGGCACTATATACCAATAGTAAAAATTGTGGGTGCACATAACCCCCATATATTCTTTGAATTCCCAGTCAGACAATGGCACTGTATACCAGTATTAAAAATTGTGGGTGCACATAACCCCCATATATTCTTTGAATTCCCAGTCAGACAATGGAACTGTATAGCAGTAGCAAAAATTGTGGGTGCACGTAACCCCCATATATTCTTTGAATTCCCAGTCAGACAATGGCACTGTATACCAGTAGTAAAAATTGTGGGTGCACATAACCCCCATATATTCTTTGAATTCCCAGTCAGACAATGGCACTGTATACCAGTAGTAAAAATTGTGGGTGCACATAACCCCCATATATTCTTTGAATTCCCAGTCAGACAATGGCACTATATACCAGTAGTAAAAATTGTGGGTGCACATAACCCCCATATATTCTTTGAATTCCCAGTCAGACAATGGCACTATATACCAGTATTAAAAATTGTGGGTGCACATAACCCCCATATATTCTTTGAATTCCCAGTCAGACAATGGCACTATATACCAGTATTAAAAATTGTGGGTGCACATAACCCCCATATATTCTTTGAATTCCCAGTCAGACAATGGCACTGTATACCAGTAGTAAAAATAGTGGGTGCACATAACCCCCATATATTCTTTGAATTCCCAGTCAGACAATGGCACTATATACCAGTAGTAAAAATTGTGGGTGCACATAACCCCCATATATTCTTTGAATTCCCAGTCAGACAATGGCACTGTATACCAGTATTAAAAATTGTGGGTGCACATAACCCCCATATATTCTTTGAATTCCCAGTCAGACAATGGCACTGTATACCAGTATTAAAAATTGTGGGTGCACATAACCCCCATATATTCTTTGAATTCCCAGTCAGACAATGGCACTGTATACCAGTATTAAAAATTGTGGGTGCACATAACCCCCATATATTCTTTGAATTCCCAGTCAGACAATGGCACTATATACCAGTAGTAAAAATTGTGGGTGCACATAACCCCCATATATTCTTTGAATTCCCAGTCAGACAATGGCACTGTATACCAGTATTAAAAATTGTGGGTGCACATAACCCCCATATATTCTTTGAATTCCCAGTGAGACAATGGAACTGTATAGCAGTAGCAAAAATTGTGGGTGCACGTAACCCCCATATATTCTTTGAATTCCCAGTCAGACAATGGCACTGTATACCAGTAGTAAAAATTGTGGGTGCACATAACCCCCATATATTCTTTGAATTCCCAGTCAGACAATGGCACTGTATACCAGTAGTAAAAATTGTGGGTGCACATAACCCCCATATATTCTTTGAATTCCCAGTCAGACAATGGCACTATATACCAGTAGTAAAAATTGTGGGTGCACATAACCCCCATATATTCTTTGAATTCCCAGTCAGACAATGGCACTATATACCAGTATTAAAAATTGTGGGTGCACATAACCCCCATATATTCTTTGAATTCCCAGTCAGACAATGGAACTGTATAGCAGTAGCAAAAATTGTGGGTGCACGTAACCCCCATATATTCTTTGAATTCCCAGTCAGACAATGGCACTGTATACCAGTAGTAAAAATTGTGGGTGCACATAACCCCCATATATTCTTTGAATTCCCAGTCAGACAATGGCACTGTATACCAGTATTAAAAATTGTGGGTGCACATAACCCCCATATATTCTTTGAATTCCCAGTCAGACAATGGCACTATATACCAGTATTAAAAATTGTGGGTGCACATAACCCCCATATATTCTTTGAATTCCCAGTCAGACAATGGCACTGTATACCAGTAGTAAAAATTGTGGGTGCACATAACCCCCATATATTCTTTGAATTCCCAGTCAGACAATGGCACTATATACCAGTAGTAAAAATTGTGGGTGCACATAACCCCCATATATTCTTTGAATTCCCAGTCAGACAATGGCACTGTATACCAGTAGTAAAAATTGTGGGTGCACATAACCCCCATATATTCTTTGAATTCCCAGTCAGACAATGGCACTGTATACCAGTATTAAAAATTGTGGGTGCACGTAACCCCCATATATTCTTTGAATTCCCAGTCAGACAATGGCACTATATACCAGTATTAAAAATTGTGGGTGCACATAACCCCCATATATTCTTTGAATTCCCAGTCAGACAATGGCACTGTATACCAGTATTAAAAATTGTGGGTGCACATAACCCCCATATATTCTTTGAATTCCCAGTCAGACAATGGAACTGTATAGCAGTAGCAAAAATTGTGGGTGCACGTAACCCCCATATATTCTTTGAATTCCCAGTCAGACAATGGCACTGTATACCAGTATTAAAAATTGTGGGTGCACATAACCCCCATATATTCTTTGAATTCCCAGTCAGACAATGGCACTGTATACCAGTATTAAAAATTGTGGGTGCACATAACCCCCATATATTCTTTGAATTCCCAGTCAGACAATGGCACTATATACCAGTAGCAAAAATTGTGCGTGTATATAGCCCCAATTCTATTGCTAGGGGACTTGCAGGGTATTTCTGAGGTGAAGGTGGGGGGGCACACCGTTGGAACGGGGATTTGGGGTGTATATATGGGGTATACGGGAATACACTGTCAGTGTGTTCCATTCAGGATCCTGGGAAAGCTGGGTTGCGGCGATTGAGCCCGTCAGTGCCACGTTACACTGACAAGCTTCTCCCTGGAATTGAAGTTATATGTAAGCCCAATATATTCTTTGAATTCCCAGTGAGACAATGGCACTATATGGCAGTAGCAAAAATAGTGGGTGTATATAGCCCCAATCCTATTGCTAGGGGACTTGCAGGGTATTTCTGGGGTGAAGGTGGGGGGGCACACCGTTGGAACGGGTATCGGGGGTATATATCGGGTATACGGGAATACACTGACAGTGTATTCCATTCAGGATCCTGGGAAAGCTGGGTTGCGGCGATTGAGCCCGTCAGTGCCACGTTACACTGACAAGCTTCTCCCTGGAATTTAGCTCTTACAAGAGCTGTTGGTTGTCTTCTCCTTCCTATCTAGCCTGTCCCTGCCTACCCAGAATCTAACCCCTAGCTAACTGGACGGAAACCTCCGTCCCCGGTGAATTGCAAGCTCAGAATGACGCGAAGCTGGGCGGCGCTGTTCTTTTAAATTAGAGGTCACATGTTTTCGGCAGCCAATGGGTTTTGCCTACTTTTTTCAACGTCACCGGTGTCGTAGTTCCTGTCCCACCTACCCTGCGCTGTTATTGGAGCAAAAAAGGCGCCAGGGAAGGTGGGAGGGGAATCGAGTAATGGCGCACTTTACCACGCGGTGTTCGATTCGATTCGAACATGCCGAACAGCCTAATATCCGATCGAACATGAGTTCGATAGAACACTGTTCGCTCATCTCTATTCATCATCATCATCATCAACATCATTCTCATTTGTACAAAATCTGATTGTACAAGAAAGATAATGTAATATCCCCCTGAGCCTTAATAGGGGGGTATTCTTATGTAATACCCCTCTGAACTTAACCAGGAAGTTTATTGGAGAAGTGACCCAGACGTTTACCATTGTACATCGCCAAAAGAGTTGCATCAAACACTTGCATAACATATACACAAAGTCATCAATAAAGTTTACGCCGACCGCCTCTCCAGTGATATCCGTTACTTTCTAAAATGATAGCAATAATGATTATCACTAGAGATGAACGTATAGATTGCTACAATTTTTATAAGGGGATAGAAAATTATATTTTTATGTAAACTCCTATTTAATTTGCATGCAAAAAATTGGCACATTTATGAGATTTTGGCATTTCTTTAACACCCGCCCCTGTAAATATATACATATGTGGTATGTATGAACTCCACATATACATGTGTGGTATGTATGAACTCCTCACATATTGCAGTTTTTTGGAAATACATTTTGTTTGCAGAAAGGGATTGCTAGAGCTGCACTTTAGTGGCAAATTTAAATTTTTGTTCAATTTTTGTTTGCAGTCTGTTTGCTACAAAGTTGCATGAAGGTGGTTGCTAGGTGCAGCATAGATTTCTAACATATTAATGAATAACAGCAAAATCTTGCTTCTCGTCTGTATCAGTGTTTTTGAGAGTACGAGCTCTTGTTGTATTTGATGTCTGCAGTATATATAAATTGTGTACACCTTGATCTTTTATTTTATTTTCATCAAACTGTCAAAGCACTCCGACCGGCTTGTGAAAGAATACAAAAAGTGAGATGAACAGAGAGTAGGCAAAGCTGCTGAAACAGCGAGATGGGAAACCCATTTAAGTGTAGCATGAAGTCTTTAAAGTTCTGTTCATATTGCCTATGATATATAAGCATCGTTTCTACTGGACATATAGCTCCAGAGGCATGCAGCTGTATTCCTATACAGTTGCATACCTCTGTGAAAGACTTCTATTGCAAACACATTATTATAAGCTATTTATTGTCTCTGCTCAGTGTATACAGTTAAAGAACAGACAACATAACCTTAGGCTAGATTCATACATAGTGTTTTTGTGCAGTGTGTTCAATGCCTTTTTCTTTCTGTAGAGACCAGATGTTTGCTGATTATCTTTTTAGTCTTATGGACCTGGTGAAAATTTTCCAATACACAGCATGCTCTAGATGTGGCATTTTTCTATCACAGACCTCTTTTTTTTTTTTGCAAAGATTGCAACTATCCATGTGTCCTGTGTTAGAATGCTTGGAGCTCTCTTATAGCATTCCATATAGAGGACTATTCCTGTGTCATGTGCGCTACTACAAAGTCCTGACTGAACTGTTTATTTACTGCAAGTGTGTTGTAAATATAGATTTTACCTATTGTGTTGGGAAATTGATTCTTACAATAGGTTCACACTAATGTTTGGGTTTCCGTCGTTTGGGTCTGCACAGGGACCCAAAAGACTGAGAGCCTGCTGTCTTCTTATAAAGTACTTACCTGCAGATACCCGCAGACCCCATAGACTATAATGGGGTCCTCTTTTTTTCCACTGGTTCTATACTGAAACTGGCGGTGAGAAAAGTCATCCTTGCAGGAATTTTCTCTCTGCCGACTTTAGGCAGAATCTGCAGTGGAGACTCCAACACGGATGAGAACCTAGCCATAGGGGGCATTCACACTTAGTAAACTGGCACTGATTCTGGCACGATAACTCACGGCAGAATCAGCGCTGATAAAAAGACTCCCATGGATTTCAATGGGTTCCTTCTTCCACGCGGAACACATTGAAATCTATGGGAGGCTTTTTAAATCCATTGATTTCAATGTGTTCCACTCAAAAGACGGAACCTATTGAACTCAATGGGAGTCTTTTTATCAGCACTGATTCTGCCGCAAATTATCGTGCCAGAATCAGCGCCACTTTACTCCGTGTGAATGCCCCCTTAGTAGTAGTGAATATTGTCTTGTTGATTGTTTTAGTTATTTGGTGTGTTAACAGTGTTAGCCTGAGATAGCTGAACCGCATAATCGCTAGTGCAGCAAAGAAGTTTACGGATAGCATATGTTCACACCCAGACAATATCTACTGCATTACTCTTCCCTTACTGAAGAGCCAGCCAGGAAGTGACTTAGGATATGCTGTACTATTCTAGGTACAATTACCATAAAACGTGTAGGGTATGATATTAGATAGTTACTAAAATTCAGCTTTGCTGACTAAATCCGACCTTTGAGTTTGACTGGTATTCAATAAACCGATAAACGGTAATGTGGAAATGATGCACTCGTGATTCCAAATCTACAGGAATAGCCTGTAAGTATACCAATATACAATAAATAAGCCATAGTATAGTATTATAAATAGTAAGGGTGAATTCACACTGAGTAAACGCTAGCTTATTCTGAACGTAAAACACGTTCAGAATAAGCGGCGTCTAAAGCAGCTCCATTCATTTCTATGGGAGCGGGGATACGAGCGCTCCCCATAGAAATGAATGGGCTGCTTCTTTCACTCCGTGCAGTCCCATTGAAGTGAATGGGGAGTGCCGGCGTATACGGCAAGCTCTGCTCATGCCGGAGCGTACACGCCTGCACTCCCCATTCACTTCAATGGGACTGCACGGAGTGAAAGAAGCAGCCCATTCATTTCTATGGGGAGCGCTCGTATCCCCGCTCCCATAGAAATGAATGGAGCTGCTTTAGACGCCGCTTATTCTGAACGTGTTTTACGTTCAGAATAAGCTAGCGTTTACTCAGTGTGAATGCACCCTAACATTGCGTTTTTGTCTTCTTCAGTTATCTACATTAGGAATCTTGAATAGTTCTTAAAATGTTCATCTTCTTACCTTTGTTTTCGACTACCTACGATATTGTAACCTCTAACAAGCTAATGCTTTATGTAACTCATAGTAAAACAGATTGTGTCTTTTCATGGTTCCACTCTGTGAGCCTGAAGAAGGTCATATTTTATGTTACCAATCTACTTTGGAGGCAGGGCAGCCTTTAACCCTTGTGAACTATTGGAGCGGGTAAAGAAGTATAGGCTGTAAAACCTAAAATGGATGGTTAAATTTTATGATGGCAGAAGATTTAGGGTAAATTATTGTTCCATGGTGTAGGATTGGAAAAATAAATGGCTTAAATGTCTTTCAGCCTCTCCCTTTCTCCCCACATAATTATTTCTGATATTATGCTTTAGTAGAACATGGTATGAGTTGCAATGAGCTGTGGTGTATTATCTTATGAATATATTGTCACCTTCATGTACGAGCAGCGGCCGCACCAGTCATTTTTCATTGCTTTGCTTTGTTTGATTTTCTCCATATGCTTGAGGACACAGTTAAAAGGCCTGCAGAGAAAGGTAGATATCAAGATACAAAGGGGAATGTAACCTAGAGGGTTAGGATTCAAGTTACTGGGGAAGAGGAGAAGATTTACTAATACTGTCTTAGGCCTCATTCACGCATCCATGTGAGGGCCATGGACAGCACCCCACCCTGATAAATTGAAAAGCAGATCAACCTTTTTTGGTTTCAATTTCTATATTTTGTATGTCTTTGGGTCCGGTATGTTGTCTGTTTTTTTTCATGGACCCATTGATGTGATGCTTCCACGATACATTAACATCAGTGCAAAATAAAGGATGACTGTATGTAAATTTGAAATGAATGAATACCTATGGGCTCCATGAAAAATGTAGATGTCACATATAAGTGAAATGCGGATTTGTGATTAAGCACAGCCTAAAAATGTACCAGAACATGGGTGGGTGATGCTGAATGATGAATCTGGTGCATCTTTAAATGGTCTAGTCTAAATTTATGTCACCTACTTTACACCAGAATTTTGGTGTAATTCTATCACAATTTGCTGAATCTTAAGACCTATTTCCATTTCCAAGTCATACCATTTCACACTAAACACCAACCCTATGGAGGCCTAGGCAAAAAAGTGTCTAAAATACCCCAATATGGGACTAATAAAGGATTATCTTATCTTATAAATGTGGTGTATAGCATGTGGGCTAGTTATTTTTCACAAATTAGATAATAATTCTGGCATATTTAGTCTATTAAATGCATTCTACCATTAAAATCAATTTTTTTTTCTCGTTGACATGTAGAAATAGCCTTACAAAAGGCTATTCTTCTCCTACCTTTAGATGTCTTCTCCGCGCCACCGTTTAGTATAAATCCCAGTTTTTGTCAATATGCAAATGAGTTCTCTCCCAGCACTGGGGGCGGTCCCCAGTGCTCAAACAGCACTGGGGGCGTCCCCAATGCTGCAAGAGAACTAATTTGCATACCAACGAAAACCGGGATTTATACCGAATGGCAGCGTGGAGAAGACATCTAAAGGTAGGAGAAGAATAGCCTTTCTTAAGGCTATGTCAATGAGAAAAAATTCGATTTTAATGGTAGAATCCCTTTAAATCTAACACGTTTTGAAAAAGTAGGGTACATAGAAGAAGAATGAAGCAGCGCTGAATGTAATGAAATGGAATAGCATTGTGTGCTTGTCTCTGTGTACATGGTACATTTCCAGAACATCCATACTAGTAAACACATTATAGATGTATGAGGAAATGTGTTGCTTCTAATGTGTGAAACACAAATGTGGATGATTTCCTAAATCATGTTGGCTATTTAAAACATTTGCAAAGCTAAAGTAGGTCAATTAAAGATTTAACATATCTGATGTTCTCCCACTCATTTACAGAATTATCCTGCAGGATCTGGCTCTAGGCTGAATGGGAGGGTTAAGATGGGTGCACGGAGCCAGTTGCCAAGTACATAGGGCGTTGTGCTTTGACATTCCATAAAACAGTGATTTTCAGTATGTTCTGCATGGGAACACAAATTGTAGATTTATACAATTATAAATACATACTACATAATACGTTTTATATAATGCCAACATATTCCACAGCACTTTATAAATCATGGTGTTGAAGTATAGACAAAATGAGACATTAAAGAGTAACAAATCAGTTCACGCAATAGGAGTGAGTCCCTTCTCGCAAGAGCTTACAATCTATGTGATAAACATGGGTGACACGAGATAGCAGGGGCCACATAGTGGGTAACATTGCTTATATAGTGGACCAGCCATTTTTCTGATAACAATTATTTTAAGTACATAGATAAATACAGCTGTATGAGCCGTCACCAGCCTGTGTCTTTATATAAATAGGTCCAAAATTACTGGGTATAGACAGGGGTGAACCTTCCCCTTTCGCTGCCCGAGGCGAACGACAGAAAGCCGCCCCCCCCCACCGGGAGGAGGGGGTGTGATGGAGTGTAGGGGGTGGGGCTAAGCGAAGGGGCGGGGCTTAGCAGTGTTCACAGGCACGGAGATGACCTGCTCTCTGCCTGAGCGTGAGGGGAGGCTGCTGGAGCAGCGCTGCTTCAGCGGCCTCCCCAATCCACTGCTCGGTGCTAAGCCAGTCCAGGACAGCTTGTCCTGGACTGGCTTAGGTAAGTAAAAATGCCGCCCTCCCTGGGGCCCTGGCATAGCGCCGCCTGAAGCAGTCGCTTCAGGTCGCCTCATGGGAGGTGCGGCGCTGGGTATAGAAGGTTACAGTCTGATAAGGCATCATGTCCTGTGGAATAAGGGAGAGCATGGACTGAGGATGGTTAATTTCAGGAAGCCTAACTACAGAAGGATTCACATTATGAACTGTAATAGTCCTGTCTAAAGAGATGTGTCTTTTCAGATGTACCTGAAGTTGTAAGTTAATTTGACTGTCCGGGGTAGTGCTTTCCAGAGAAGTGGTGCAACTCAGGAATAGTCTTGGAGGTGGGTTTGGGAGATTCTGATAATAGAGGATGTTAATCTTAGGTCATTTGCTGAACTGAGCGCACAGGCTGGGTGATAGACAGAGATGAGGGAGGAAATGCAGTGACTGGCACAGACCAGAAGCATCAGTGTAGTGTTTAGACTGATAGGTTAGCCTGGCTGTTGCATTCAGAATACATTATATTTTAGTGAGTGGAAGATCAATTACTAGGCAGTTACAGTAGGGGGACTAATAAAATAGTAAAAACAAATTTTCAAAGTATAAAAAATTATTAAAAAAATAAAAAAACAAAAGTGCAAATCATCCCCCTCCCCAGAATACATATAAAAAGGATACACATTGGGTATCCTTGTGTCTGAAAACACCTGTGTTGCAAACTTATAAAAATATTTTTCCTATATGGTGAATGACAGGAAGAAAAAAATCAAAAGTTCCAAACCGTTATATTTTTGTTGTTTTGCCTCTTATAAAAATTTTAATAAAACTTGATCAAAGAATAGACAAAATGTTATAGCTAAAAAGTGCACCTGACCCCACAAAAAAGATGCTTTATACATAGGATATTAAAAAGTTAAAGGTGTCAGAATATGGCAGCTTTGACAATTTTTTGGTGTGCAAACTTTTTTTGTTATGGGGTTAAAATTTAAATAAAACTTAATAAACTTGGTACTCCCAGAATCGTACCAAAATATAGAATACAGGTGACATTTTGGCTGCACAGTGAACACAGTAAAAATGAAGCCCATGAAAAAGGGCGCAAATGCACTTCAACTCCTTTTCCAGCCATTCTGATTTTTTTTTCCCGCTTCCCAGTACATTGTACAGAATAATAAATGGTACCATTAAAAGGAATCATTTGTCCTGCAAACATTAAGCCTTCATATCACTCTGTGAATGGAAAAATAAAAAAGTCATTGGGTTTGGAAGACGGAGGATCAAAAACGAAAATCGAAAAATGTCACCAATGGGAACAGGTACCCATGATGATGGTAGGGATTTCAAAGGATGGAAAGAGGAAAAGCCAAGAAGCAAGGTAGTCCAGGAATTGGTAGGGTAAGCCAGAGTGACTGTAGGTCTTAGCTAAGTGCAGGGAGAGTGGACAGAAAAGTCTGATGACCTGGACCTCAAGGTGGAATGATCTGAAAGGTACACTCCACTTTGCCTGTTGTCAGGCCTAGAAGAATTGGAGAAATTTAGACCACCATGAACGCAGCAGGGGAGTCAGTATCAGACTGCTGAATTTCAGGTTTCACTGAGGGTGAGTAGGGTAAGAGAATTCGTAAGGAATTATTCATTAATATGTTCTAGCTTGTTACACACTGACCAGGTTTTCCAGAGAGCAGGTAAACGGGACAGGAGAAGAATAAGGAGAGGAGATATCATGAATATTAATGAAGTTGAAAGGACTTCTATGTGTGCTGGGAGAGGTAAAATTAATGAAAGAAGGTGGGCCAGGGTTTGGGCAAATGTGTCCATCAGCTAATAGGAGCAAAATAGAAAGAGACAAAAAGTGGTCCAGTGACTATTCTTTTTCACACATCATGATCAATAGTCCTTCAGTAAGCAGTTGTTTTTTTTTCAAAGTAAGTTCTCTGCCCAGCAGCCCTTCCATTTCTGGTTCTGGTCTGGTATTCATGGACATGGTTTGGTCAGTGCCTAGGTGACTGTACTGTACATGCTTCATTCTCTTGTGTGCAGCCTCCAACTCCTGGTTTGACTACGGTACCACAGTGATGGGACTACACAGTTTTCACTGTGCTTGTTCGGCTTAATGTTGAATTCCGTGTGTGCCATCAATGTCCATGGTGGACACAGAAGTCTGTGAACATGGCTGTGCGTGCTCAGTAAAAGGAGCAGCACTTCATTCAGAGCATACTTAAAGCAAAGCAGAGTGCAATAATTCAACCATTTAATCCAGGAACAGGAGCAGTAATCTAGTTTTAGATAAACCTTCTCAATTTTGGGCAAGGGCAGAAGTAATGTTACGGTATATCTCAAAAACAGCACAGCATGATATTTTTGAAGATGTACATTACAAAGTTGTTTAATTCTTAAAAAAGAAGTTTCTTAGGGCATTTATGCTTTAATGAAGATCCCTTTAAATAGTACAATATCAGGGACTTGGTAGAAACAGAAACAGATTTAACAACTGAATAGAATTTTCGAACAACCTGACAGAAGACAATAGCTGAAGGGAGAAATATGCCTTAATGGTAAGTTGTAGTGTATCTGCAATGCAGATTAGAAAATCATTTACATATTTGTTTCCATGTAGTAATGCTTTGCTTCCATGGTGCTTTAAAACAAAGTATACATTAATGCTTGTAGTTCTTCACTATATTGCTTTGTTAGAGCATACATAAAATCCAGCCATGCCATAAAAATACTGCATGAGAAATCAAAACGTGATTAAATGTTTACATGTTCCTGGAAGAGTTTGTAAGTGGTACGTTGATTTCCGTACATGGAGTTTGGATCATATCTACAGTGACAGATAAGCCATCTGGAAACTCTCAAGATATGGGCTTTGCTTTATGTAGCAATCAATAATGCTGATGCAAATGAGCAGAAAGACATTTGCCTCTGCTCCTGCTCAAGAAATATTTTACTACTTGATTAATGAATACAAGCAGCCTAATATCCTTGGTTATATTATATAATTAGGATTGACAATGATATTATATACAGTAGTGGTAGCACCTTACATTACTAGCTTTTACACAACACCACAATCTGTCAATGCAATGATGAAATGTGAGAATTAATGAATAGACATATATTTGTATGTTAAAGAGATTTTCCCCCAGGAATATACAGTAGCCATATTTAAATTTGTAAACAATTAAACATTAAACATTGTTGCAAAAATAGGTAATTAAAAATGTTGCAGTGTTTTAAAGATTTTCTATAACCACCTTAGTGATTGACAGCCTTTTGTCTTGATAGGTTACCAACAGATACAACCACAAATGCATGAATACCCTAGTATGAACCTTAAATCTAGTTCATATAGGAGTATTCCAGGTGGGCACTATTCATACCACTGTAGCACTCCGGAAGTAGTAGGTGCAATGTGATGACATCACCCATATTGCACCTGCCGCTCCCTGAAGCCTCCAAGAGCTGAGAATTCAGAGAGCAGGGGAACGAGGAGAGGTGAGTACTACTGGTTTTTTTTGTTCCAGGAGAGGGACATACTATTGTAGGAGCAACTGCAGGGGACATTAATCTGTGGGGACATCTGGAGAGGGACATTAAACTTGGCACAGCTGGAATGGGACATTAAACTGCAGGCAGATGAAAGTCTATCATTGCCCCCAGCTACTTTTAACTGTTCCCATAGTGCTGTAGTTGCTGTTAGCAGAATAAAAACTTACCTTTCTTAAGTTTCAGAGCCCCAGGGATGTGGAGAAAAAGCACTTTTATTCTTTATTCAAATGAGTGTAATGGAGCAAAGGGCTTTGGGGGAGTTTTCTTAGCAATTACTGAGCAACGCTGCATCATCACTAAATACATAGATAACATAATAGCATAGGATGGAGAAGGGTTTATCATGGAAGGTGCAATAAAGACAGTGTAGTTCCAGAGCATGAATTATACCAGGGAGATTACATATGTGTGGTTTTTATGTACATTATGCAAAGGATGTGTGCGCTCCTTCTGGCACTGTTACTGCAGGTACTAGTGATACTGCAGTACATATCTATGTTCTACTTTCAGTTACTTGCGGGATTCCTCCCAACAAAACCTGCTGTATAGACAAAAGGTGTGCAGCCTAAACCACTACTTTTCTTCCTAAACTTGTGCACTAGCATTGGGAGGAAGGGTGGAGTGAAGGAAACATTGCTGCTGCCATAGAGAAGAATATACTGCTTTTCTAATGTATTTTTTATGCTTTGTAATTATGATATAAGAGAAAAGAAGAGCAAGAACAATCAGGAGATGATGTGAAAAGTCATATAGTGAATTATTTATTTTTTAATGTTTAGATTCTGGGTTTAGTGATCCTTTAAGGTTTAACGTTAAGTCTTTTGACTTGCTACACTATATAGTCTAAGTAAAAAGAAAATAATTATAATATCTTCCATTTTAATAGTTGAAGGTGGAAGTCTGTTCCATTCATAGATGTGCTTTTTCCTTCCACTCAGCATCATTGATTGGATCAGCTAGGCTGAAGCTATGTATCTTATTGATGATTTTGCCATTAGGTGACTATGTGCAAATCATGTATTGATCTATCATAAGGAAGCTTTTCCATCTGTCCACATAACAAATGTATATAAATGGTCATCATGACTACTTGCCTCAAAATCTATGTCTGTGTACTGTACATGAACAGCCTCTTAAATGGAACATTGAAATTGTACTTGAGTGCAATTTAACTCTGTCTATTAAATATAATGTGTAGAATTTTATTTAGAAACAGAACATTAGTTCTTCAAGCTGTAATATTCTATTACATTATCCTGTTACCTTATTATAGCCTGCAACCGAAACGTAGACCCAATGTCGGTAACAAAGTCAACACACAGGGTCACTCTTTGGCATGCAATTAATCAGAAGTTAATTAAGTAAAAAAAAAAGAAAAAGGTATTAAAATTTTAATTAACTAACATCCCTTGAGCATACGATTCTAGTGTTAGGCCATATCCATGTTTTTAAGATGGAAATCTATGTAAAAGTATTGTATTATGTATACTGTGATGTTGTTCTATAGGAAACAGGGGAGATATATCAATAGCGGCAAACTGTATAAATGGTGTATTGGCCTTAGTCTTGCCCTTAAAGTGTATGATGGATTTATCAACATACTTTGTTCAGAAGTCCATTGCAGTGGCCCAACACAAGGGTCTCAAAACTGTGATAGATGAGTTGACACATTGCCAGTCAATCCAGCTGGGAGTGATAAAGGGAATGTTGCCCTCATTAAATGTGTTTTGTAACCATGCCAAACTTATAGGAATTAGTTGGCAGTATTTTAGGGGTCATAATGTATCCCTTTTTTGTGCTGTGAAGGAAAAATTGCATTTACTTTTGGGGCTTTGCACCTTCCCTTGTGTTACCAGAAAACGTTTTCTAAGAATGTAAAACATTTCCATTGTCTCCTAGGATATCAATGTTATGAAGTCCTACAGGTTATGGAGAATTAGTACTGTATACAGGTATATAACTTGAAGGAGCCTTTTAGCATGATTTAGCTTTGCGGAGAACCTTGTAAAGATTACCTCCTGCGGGACGCACTTCTTCCAAGGTGCAGACTATATGTAATTGTTGCAGCAGCTTGCCAGTTAAGTTTATAAAGAAATAGAGAAGAAAATGTAATGCCTAGAGATGGAAACATTCTCTTGTGGAGCACTCTGTCCAACTAGGTTAAAATATAATGAGAACTGGAAAATATGGAAGTTACTTAACTAACAAAGTCTCCAATGACTATAAAAATATAATCTTTATAAATATAATTTTGTAATAAAAGCATAAGGTATATTGATTCTATATATATATTTAACATTTAGTGGGCTATCATTAGGATTTTGTCCTAGATACCTAAAGGAACATAAAATTGCACACTGCAACTATAGAACCTTCTTACCCCTTGACTTAGATTTTGGTTTTCGCTGACTGGCCTTTTGGGGATTAATTCGCTGGATGAGCTGCGATAAGAACTAGGAGGTTTAATGTGAGACACCATCGAAACCTAACCATTTAATCAATGATGACCAAAATTAGGTCAGTCCTTTTGAAGTCAATGGAAGCTGAGCTGTGGCCAATGTACAGGTCATGGAGCCAACTGCTTACAACTCAGTGCTGTGTAAAGTACAGGAGTCAGAAAAGGTCTCGTACAACTGATTTATGGGAAGAGGGGTGTTTGTCCATACCTCACCAATAAGATATTTATGACCTATCCTAAACATAGGCCATAAAAAATTAACAACTTTGACATTGCTAAGATTATTGAAACTGTGAAATATATATCAGGTGAAGCTGAAATATTTAGATAGACTGTAACCACAAAATATCCCAAAGAGAACAGCATTTTTTTAAACATGGCTGACAAATGAAAACCAGAGGGAGCTCCAGTTGTGTGTCTTTTCTTTTGTCATGGCAGTAGTAACAACTCTGGATACAAAGTCTGAATAAAGTAGTCCTTCTCTATCACAGCATGAAATCTCAGCATAATCTCAAACTCTGGCTGAATAACAGCCAACGAGACTGCCACACAAAGCCCACCCCCTCAGTGACTGATGAGCTCCTTGCCAATTTGTTTGTCTGTTACAGTTAAAGGGAGTTTACCACTGTGTTCAAGAATATGTCACAGTGTTAATCATAGTTTTGTTATCTGTTTACTTATGCAGATTTGGAGAAAACAACTTTGAAGTTTTATGCAAAAAAACAAAACATATATATTTTTGAGAAAAAAAGCCACACATAATATATTTTCCAGCCTTTGGAAAAAATAACTGAAATCAATCGTTTACGATAACCATCAACAAGTTTCTTCTATTGTCCTGCTGGATGAACCATGACCTAGGATGCAAACCCAGGTTTCTGATACTGGGTCATAGTTTGCACTGACACTTATGCACCCTGCAGAACAGTTCGAATTGCTTTGGAACTTGATTGGAGCTGCTTAATTATCATCCAGACTATCCTGTGTTCATTTCAACCTTTCTTAAATTATTATTTTCCATCCACATCCAGGCGGTTTAGTTACAGTGATATGGGTTGTAAACTTCTTGATTATGTTGTGCACGTGGACAAAGAAAAATCAAGATCTCTCGAGATGGACTTTTAACCCTGAGATTGCTGATCTCTACCCAATTTTGGTTCTCAAGTGCTCAAAACAGTTCTCTTCTCCTTTTTCTCTTCTGCATGATTATTTCTGCACCTAGAGACACACAATGTAAAGATTGAGTCAACTTCTACCCTTTTTATTTGATTTCAGGTGTGATTTTTAAATTGCCCACACCTGTTACTTGCCACAAGTGAGTTTGAGCGAGCATCAAATTCATGAAACAAAGTCATTTATCCACAATTTTGAAAAGGTTCCAACATTTTTTTCCTACCCATTTTTGGATTTTTGAAATCATGTCCAATTTTTTTTTTCTACATTTTTTGTGTTGTTGCAGTCCACACAAAGGAAATAAACATCTGCATAACAAAACACGTTTAACTGGAATAATTTTTTGGGAGAAATTTCAGGGGTGCCAACACTTACGACGATGACTATATAACAGAAGTATATTGTATATCACTGTAATGTAACTGGTGGTTAGGAGAGGAGGTAGACTCCCTTTAAGTCCTTATTGAATTGGTCAATTCCAGTATGAGTTCTCATGCTTAGATAACACCCAGGCTCAGCACTCCCTCAAGGTATATTCATGTAGGAAGGAACAGTTTATGTAAAAAAGAGCTAGTTACTTGCAGACAAAACAACTCTGTTATAGAGAAACTAAACAAAGACCTGCTAATATACTATATAGTCATTCTCTTTTTCTTCACATTTGCATTGAATACCTTCACTATTACCAAGAGGTGGTGGAGAATACTGCATGGCTACAGGATCAGAAAATATAAATATGGAAACACATAGGTTTGTTATATTTGCATATAATTGCAGGCATATATTTATGTTGGTCAGATTATATGGTCCCTAAAACACTGGAGAGCCTGTGTAAGCGGTATACAATAAATGTTTTGGATGAGCAGAAACTTCTTAGTTTTATTATACACACTACAGTCATTTCCTAGTGTCTATTATATTACATTTAAAGCCATAGCTGAAAAGACACTTGATGGCTTTTTTGCTTTAGAAGTGTAAATAAAGTTCTGCTTCACAAAGTGTCTTAGATTAAACATTTTTAAGAAAGTAAAATTGCACTCTTTGTAAGTAACATCAAGAGACAGTGAAAGCTGCCTGATAGAGACAATGAAAGCTCCCCTGAATGAATGTCCTTGATTTTGTTTGCCAGTCTTTCAAGCAAAGCACTGTGTAATATTGCTGGCCGGTGAGCCTGTCTGAAGGGTAATCCCGTAAATTTATTGCTGTCTGCTGAGGAGGAGTGGTGAGCCGTATTAATTCACTGGTTTTACTGCATTGTTTCCACTACATGATAGGCCAGGACACTTTATACCAAAGCAAACTTTTGTCTTTATTTTAGCTGTAATAATAAAAAAAATACTTAGTAATACAAGAGCCCATTACAAATTATAGACATATTTAGGGTGTAGAGTGGGAGGTTTTTTAAATGGTTTTGCACATATTTTATACCTGTGATTGGATAAAGACACCATTAGAACGTGTCTATTACTTTTCTTGATACAGTCTATTCTAAATCCAAAAGTTGAACAATACAATTTTAAAAAATTTTTTTTTACAATGAACAAACTTCATTAAAGGGGCAGTTCAGTTAAAATGATCTAATTGTAAAATACAGATGAAGCCTTCGCCAAAAAATGTTTGTACATAGCAACAGCCATGTTGGAAAAGAGGACAATATGTGGGTAAATTCTTTGGGTTGCTGACTAAGGGTATTTTCACATGGAGGAAAAGGTAGCGGAAACCTTTTCCACCTTGTGGACATTCCGCGTGGCTAGCCGCGACGGGATGCTGATGCAGCATCGGAATTCCGTTGCGGCATCCCACTCCTGATTATAGCCCGAATGAATGGAACTAAACAGAAGCCCGCCTCGAGCCGCAGATGCCGCAGCTGAATGGGCCACGGAATCCGCAGCAAGATAGGGCATCTCTCTCCTTTTTTCCGCTATTAGCTAGCAGAAAATAAAGCAATCGGCTCACATTGAAGTCAATGGTAGCCATTTTTGCAGACGGATTTTGAGGCGGATTGCAAAAAACATACCCTTAGAAGGGCCACATTACATTGTAGTGGAGAGTGGCCAAACAGCGGGCTACACTAGATGGCTGAGCATCATTTGGAGAACTTTTCTTTAGTCAGCGCATCAGATCATTTTGCATTCCTAAAAGCAAATAAAATGCTAATAATACAAAGTAGAAATATACTATGCAAATGATTCTAGGAGAACATGAATTTCATGTGTTTTTAATTATTTTATTAAGATCAGAGTCCAGTATTTTGGTTCAAGAAACACTAAACTGTAAAGCGGAAAATCTCATCTAGAAGCCTGAAGATGCCATAAATTATTCAGTGTTGCCCTGAATTTACACTATAGCTGTGCTGTAAAATTGAGTTTAATAAAAGTAATACCTTACCATTACATTATATAGCTGAGGCAATCTCCAGCATCTTCAGTACATGTCTTAATGTGCTCTGATGCGGATAAAAGAGATGATATATCTGTCACCCAGCATTGTATGGGTGGCTGTGACCCTTCACATCATTACATCAATACGTAGAGTACATTTCCATCTATTTACCCTCTTTGTCTGTCAGTCAGAACCAGAGGCTCCCGCATACAGTAGCTGTATGTTTTTTTCTAAATGGCAACCAGTGGGGGTAAGAAGACTTAACAAGTTCATCATAGACCTTTTTATAGGCATAGATGCAGTTGACATGTTGCGTTAAGTAATGTGTTGTCTTAATTCAAAAGATTAAAGGAAAACTCTGGGCAAATCTTTAACAATGAGTATAGGGTGGTTACTAGAGTGTGTAACATGACAGGATTGTTATTTCCTTCACTCTAGTCCCTTGTATATTTATTTTCTAGGATGTCTGTGCTATTAAGTTTTTTAGCACCAAAGGCAAAAACAAAATGGCTGCTTCTTCCAGTGGGTCCCTGAATCAAAATGGCTGCTGCCCTCAGTCACTACACAAGTGGGACATGCCTCGCTGTACACTCATTGTCCTACATACGGATTATTTATGTAGGACAATATATGTTATTGTTACTTTGACAAATGTGGGTAGTATACATAATAACCAGGTATTTTACATAACCAATCAAGGTGGTTAATGTGATAAATATTGTATATTTTAAAGAATTAATCACATTGTGCTATTATGAATAATATCCAGCACACTCCGGTTGGTATCATAAATGTCACATGGTGTGCAAGCCTCAACTTGTCTTAGTTGCAGGTGGTCAAGGTTTCAAAAGATGTAACTACAGGGGAAAATGTCTGTCAGGAAAATGTAGCTGCAAGAAGCATGGGTTACTGTGTAATTCCACATGCCATGACAGTTTGCCATGTTGTAACAATTAGAAGATTGTTTAAAACTGTTTTTGATTGAATAAAACATTGTGTCCCTAAATATTGCAATTTACCACCTCAACCAAGATGGTTTTGGGTTGTATGTAAAACAATCAGTTAAAATAATGAATTGAATGCACATTATTACATTAACCACCTTTCCTGGTTATTATGTGTAATACCTGGTTATTATGCATACTAACACATTCATCAAAGTAACAATAGCATATATATTAGCCAGCCTAGGGGTCCATATCATAAACTTGACAGTTGATTTAACAGGCTATGCCATTTATTATTTTAGAAACACTGAAGTAACATCTAGACACAGAGTCAGACAGACCAGGATCTTCCATCCCTAGTCCAACCTTGTCAACATTGCTGTAGGGGCCACAGACACCGATCGGCTTGCTGCTGCCTGAGACCTGCTGCTATGTGAACTAAGAAGCCAAGGAAAGGGCCTGTCAACAGGATACTGAGAGAGTTTGCAGGATAAGAAACAGTCTGAGTGAAGGACTAGGCAAACAAAATCAGTGTGATTGCAGTTTTAGGAATTTGTGAATAGGTGTCAGGTAGTATTTGCATGTATACTAGTTGTACAGTGAGTCAACAGAATGAACTTTATTGGTGGTCCCAGCCACCGCAGTCTGATGCTGCAGAGCACCATGGAAATTTCACCAAAATATAACAATAAATGGCAGTGGCATGCTTAACATTGTCAGCTTGGGCTATCTTCAGACTAGCATTATAGGCTTCATTCTATTCCACCAGATGTGGTCCACTGGATTCCATTGTAGCTTCCACTGGAAGAATAGTGCTGCATGCACTGGTTGGACTGCTGATGGAGGTCCCAAACAGACCTGTTGGCTGTGTGAACAAAGTCTAGTTAGCAATGAAAATATAGCATTTTAACAATATACTGTACTTTATGTGCTCATGAACATTTATACCACTATTCTGTAATATTGCAGTTCTATAATACAATAAAAACTTCTCCAAAAGATCACATCTTTAAGGAAACGGAAATCTAGGACAGACTTTTTCTGAGACAGGCTTTTAGTTCTATCTAGTACAGTACTGTGCATACTAATATCTTATTTCAGAGGACTACCCCTAGTCCAAGTCTCTATCTCTGTAATTCTAGGTGGTTGTCTCAAAGTGGTTTCACTGTATTCACAGATGGCTGCCGCATATGGGCTTGTACTGTATTTACATATTTGAAACAAATCTTATGTTAGCTATGAAGAATGAAGACATTTTACATGTCAATGTATATATTTCTGTAGTGCATTAGTGCCAAGTCATGATACCTGTCCTGGTGATGCGTATACAGAAGGCAGCCAATGTAAGAATTTTTTTTCTTTAACACATGATACAACGTATTTTATCATAAAGCTGAAGATTTTATTGCAATAGATCTTTTTAAAGGAACATTCTTAAAATCTACACAGCCCAGTCTTTGGTTTACATAAGATATATATAATGCTTGGGCTCTATGTTTTTTTTGTAACAGCGAGCTTTGTCCTTGGTTGATATGTTTATGTCAGGGTGAAAGCCGCTCTGACATGGATATCCGTGCGGTTATAAAATAACTGCGGCTAAAAACATTTCCATTTTTAATGGTCATGCGGTTGGTCAGTGAAATGGCAATTCACTGTGCCGCCATTATAGAACATTTTGTGATCTCTAAAAAGGAGAGAGTGGATCTCCTGAACTTGATGCTATGACAAGCAATTTCTTGCAGAGGTTTGATGCTATAGTGTGGCTTTGTGCAGAAATGCCTTAAGTGCTGGCCAGAAATGTAGCTATATATAACTAAATAAATGCATGAAATATCCCAAAGTAAAATACGAATGGGTGTATATATCATAGCTGGGTTGTTTCAGACAGTTCCTGTTCCTATTTTTGTGTTCAAAATAGCTCCACAATTGAATTCTCTGTTGAGCTCTTGTTTCGGGCACTTAGACTATGCAGTGATAGAAAACTGATTGAAAGATTTGACGTAAGGATTAGACATCTTAAAAAACAAGTTTGTACACCATTTCTGAAGCATCTCCAGTTCATCCCGGAGTAACGCTGTCTGTGATACAGGATCTCTGGGGCCGTTCTCTAAATACATCTCTATGGTTACGGATCCAGTATCTACCACGTTCTTTGTAGTGTTAGCAGTAATGTTCTCTTTCCTCTGTGATATGCTATGAATACGTTTCTGTATTAAATCACATTTTTGAGGTCTCCAGTAGAGAGTTTTTTTGTTCGTAGGCTGTGGAAAATTCAAGCTGTTTGTGTTGAGAACGTGTGGCCATCTCAAATAAGAGGAACAGATGGTCTGCAAATGCTGGTAGCTTCAGTACTTGGCTTGGACTACTGTTGCAGAACACCATTTTCACACTTGTGTTATCAGGAGTCTTCCTCGCTGACTGCTAGATGTTAATTGTAAATTGCAATATGTGGCAATTTGTTAGTGACATTTAACCACACCTGCTGTGTAGGCTGAGATTGACAGCTCCTTAAGAAATGAATTGTTCTGCAGTTGTCTCGCTTTATTAGTATACGTGGTATCAATTCATTATCATGTGGAAATGAAGAACGCTGCTTTTCGGTGTCCACCTGTCCTATTTCTCCAGATTCCCACAACTTATGGATACTTAACTGTTGTATTAGCATCATGCAATAGACATAGAGGTGAGGATGTTGGTATATAGCCATATCCCATGCCTGAATTCCTATGAAGCTGTGATTCATGCAGGGACATATTTCTATCATTGTACCGTACATCGGTTAGCCTATGATTGATCAGATTTCAGTATCTTCTTTGTATTATTCATTTCTCATAAACATATAACTTCTGTTGTAACTTATAATTATCAAACTTTTCTTTTACACTATTTTACTACAGTGTCATTTTGAGCATCCATTATGCCTTCACAGTCTAAAATGCTGTACTGTATTTTAACAGGCAAGAATACTGCAGTTTATAGATGTGGCTCATCCTAAAGGAAGGAGAACATAACTCTAAAGACTAAATTTCATTCTGGAATCATAAATGCCTTATGCCATTTTACTGCAAGTGTGAATGATACCTTGCAGCAATCCTTAGTACTTAGACATTTAGCTTTTTTTATATAATAGAGAGATACAATATCACACTATATATTTAGAAATCTTACATTCTTAGAAAGATGTAGGCTAATCTTTAGTTAATGGGAATGTATACCCACAATTTCCTAATATATACCTAGTAACAGAATTGCTACCTGCAAAGACAGCAGGGGTTTGTAAAGCAGCAGGGATATCAATTCCCCTGCTGTTGGTCTAAATCTTCATGAGCTACATGGAGGGATTTTTGTGTGTATACAGGTGTGTTGTCAGTGTTATTTATGTGTAAGTGTATTATTAGTGTAATACTTTTTGCAGTCAACAGAGCTTGCTATATATATATATATATATATATATATATATATATATACTGTAATATTTACAGTATACACCTGTGGAAGAATAGGAAAAACAACATTCATTCAAATTCAATAGTTGGTAGAACTCAGCAGATGTGCTTCCTTACGGATGGTATTGGGTGTGGTTTCTCTTTCTTCCTCTTCGCAATCATATAGGCCACTGCCTATATTTTGGGTAATTCAGTTTTCTTGCTATGTTCCTTAAGGGTCGACCATTTCTGTGGTACCCTACAATTACCCCTTTCTCGAAATTAGACAACTCTGCACTTCATGGCATGCGACTATGCCAATGCACTATTGCCAATGCTGTTTCTTATTTAACGGTGGAAGGCGTGACGTACATCACAACCGAAGATATCTTCATTTGCATGGGCGTCCAAATACTTATTGGTAGACAGTGTATATATACACAAATACATCTTGATACACATGGGCAGGTGCCTAGGGCTACAAGCTTTGAGGGGGAGCACATTTTAACCATTTGTAGCACTGCACTGAATGATTAAGTGACAGTGAAGGGGCAGAGTGTTGCATCTCAGCATGCAGCTAGTATGCGTCCTTATTGGCACATAACTAGATTTCATTGACTAAATGCAAAGCAGAACTGCTGGGCTATTGTATCACACATCAAGCTGAACGATAAGCTGTCACGGTAAAGGCTATGTCTTTATTTGTAAACTGATGATCCCCAACACTGTCTGCATTCATGGATGGTATTTACTATTGTGGTGATGTTACTATGGTGGTTTGTCTTTCTATATCATTGATTTTGTGATGATGTGTCACAGCTATCTTCGTTCAAGTTGTTTTCGGTTTTATGGCATCACAATGCATTATATTCTAAAGTACTTGTATTGTTTCCTTTTATTATGTAATAAATAGTACATGTGAATATAATAAATATTGTAATATATGTCATTAAATAACTTCTTTCTACATTTATTGGACTACATTTCACCTTACCTGTTCACTCAGTCTGATATCACCATCACTCTCTCTGCCCAAACGGAAGTGGAAAGCAGTCTTATAAATTGAGAAACAACATATATATTTAGATATGTTACAAAGATTATTCCTTTATGAAAAGTTGTCTCAGAACGCACAGGGGGCGTCCCCTATGCTGTCCGAAGACTCTCCAGCAAGACTCTCACAAACAAGGCACAAACAAACAAAACGAAAACTTTCTTGGCTGAGAACTAACTAAACATAAGAAACTGCTCCTTGACCATACAGGAGCCTGGCTGCCAGACTCTCGCTCTGGTAGCAACAACAGGTGGCACAGTACTTGCTCTGTAGATTTGGTCTGGACTGGTCAGCTCTGTCAGTGTGGTGCCACAGCTCCTAGCACTTACACACAACCTAATATCAGGTCTTGATTAGTCAGCTGACCTCCCTGGTGTGGGTCTTTACTAGAGATGAGCGAACACTGTTCGGATCAGCCGATCCGAACAGCACGCTCCCATAGAAATGAATGGAAGCACCTGTGACGCCGGCCACCGGCAAAGTCAGCGTCACAGGTGCTTCCATTCATTTCTATGGGAGCGTGCTGTTCGGATCGGCTGATCCGAACAGTGTTCGCTCATCTCTAGTCTTTATCAAACACCCTTTAGCTGCCTGGTTGTAACATACCTGTCTTTCCCACACCACACCCTTCACTTTCTCACAGGGATGAATTCATAATTCAAGCATCACATCTGGTCACCAGTCATGGAAATCAGTTTTCCCTAAAGGTCCTCTCACACTACTTTTCTGTCTGTGTGTCTATATGTGAAAAAATCAGACAACACACAGATAACATATTGACCCATCATAGTCAATAAAAGCTTTTCACACATCTGTTATGGAGGCAGTGAGAAAACAAATTGTGGCATGGACTATTTTCTTTATGTTCTCTAATCTGCTCAGCCATTCAAGTCTGTTGGTCTGGAAAAAAATCATCCATGTGCTGTCCGTTTTTCTTGCTAAAGATGTAGCAGGTCCATCACATGTATACTACCTGGCTTTCTGAGGTACTAAGACAGCGTACAACTTGTCAGCTAACTCCATGGTAAATCGATATTGGTAACACTTCAGTGTTAGGTAAGACTGACATGCACCACCAGTCAATTCAAACAAATAGTTGGCAGCAAGACTTCTTCACAGGCAGGATCTGACACAGATGGCAGTAACGCACTAGGATGTAGAATGTCTGATGTTTCCTAATCCACAAAACAGATAGTTAATGTGAAACCACCCTAAGGCTGGGGACAGACTGAGTGACATTGCCGCTGGTACAAAATTAGTGGAGAGGGTATGCAGCAGACCGTCTTATCTGGACTATCCACTCATGATACTCAAAGGAAAGAGCATTGATGTTAACATTACTCAAAAAATAGTTTGATCATTGTTCCATTGTACAAAAGACGATGCCATGCGAATTATTGCTACAGGTTTTACCAGTGGATGTCGACCCTTGCAACCAAAAGGGTTTAGAAGAACATTCATATATATATATATATATATATATATATATATATATATATATATATATATATATATATAGTATCACATAGATGGACAATCATGGCCGAGTGGATGGGTAGAGGTGGACACATCCATATGTGTTAACATTGCCATTATTAAGAGTATGTTCATAGATGTATTTTTATTGGGATGCATTTTTGTGCATTGGAGTGTCTACTGTTGTGGCTGTTGTGCTCATTGTAAATAAAAAGACAGTTGTTTGTTTTTTAATAGGGAAGACTGTCCTATATAGAATATAGGAATGAGTGTCCTATATGTAGTCCTTGTTAGTGCAATGGGAATTACTGGTTTTATTTTTATTTTGTATTTATATTATTTTAGTAAATAACTTATAACCAAATATTCATTTTTAGTGTTATAGGATTATATGGACTACATATGCTAGCTCATCTATCATACACTGTATGTGTCTGATGAGACAGTATAACATTTAGTTTGTGTACTTTCCAACTTTAAGTACAATCTTTTTTTCTGACTTTGAACCAAATATGTTCCATAGAATTTATATGCAGAGAACATAAAATGAAATTAGAAAATATGTTTCATTCCTACAAGTGATTTGAAACAGAGCAGTGAATAGTTGAGGAAAATCAGTGGTAGGTAATAAGATAATAATTCATGTTTTCCAGACGTAAGCTGTTATTTAGAGAACAATTGATTTTTCCACTTTAAAGAAAATGTAGTGTCACTCTAAAAGTTATGTATTATTCTGCCTAAACATTGTTTGGCTACTTAACAGCCAGTGTATTTTTCATTTTTCCTATCCCCGAGCTACAGTAAGATTTCAAAATTATTTCACAAAGATTGTTTTCTCTTCTGAATAAATTCAGCAATGCTAGTACCTATTGTCCTCTTGGGTTTAGTACCTTCCTCTTTTGAGGTTTTGGAGGGGTGGCATTGGAAATAATGGCAACCCACTCCCTGCCTACTCATTAGTGATTTTTTTTTTTTTTTTTAATGTAGATTGTGAGCCCCACATAGAGCTCACAATGTACTTTTTTTTTTCCCTATCAGTATGTCTTTGGAATATGGGATGGAAATCCATGCAAACACGGGGAGAACATACAAACTCCTTGCAGATGATTTTATGCCCTTGGCGGGATTTGAACACCAGGACTCCAGCGCTGCAAGGCTGCAGTGCTAACCACTGAGCCACCGTGACTCATTAGTGATTTTATACATGTAGTCATTTATTGACCCCAGCTTTATTTGACTTTCAAAGCAATTATGAAACAGGGGCATCCATGCAAGTGAAAACCCACCCCCCATTGGACATTACTGGCAAAACTGACCTGGACAAACTCTTTAAAGCATCTATACTTCTAATATTAATGGCCTGTCCTTGGGATAGGCTGTCAATATTACATCTGTGGAGGTCCATCAACCAGGACACCTCCAGATCAGCTTTTCCAGGACAGTGCAGCTACAGGTAAAATTAACAATTCCAGGAGCCATGTTGTTTGCTTGCTATCCAGGTTGTAGAAATAGGTTTAGGTAGTGTATTACCTGTAGCCTTGCTGTCTTTTACAAGTGATCTGCATGGGTCCTGGAAGTGGGCCCCTAGAAAAAATTCCATTGGTGAACCCTAGACATTCCAGTCTGACATTGGGCCTGATATGTCAAGGGATACCATGCATTCATATGATCACTGGGTCCAAGGGAAGCAGGAACATCTAGGCAGTAAATCCACTTAGCTATAATGCTTGACCTTTAAACACAAGCTGTACTTTTACAATGGGATGGGTTTAAAGCTGCTGACCACATTTACATCTATTAATCAATATCACAATTGGAGTTACAATTCAATTACACAATAAAATATGCATTTCCTATCAATACCTTTAAAGCCACTTTTCTACTTACTAATGGGTCTTCCCCTCACTAAACTCTCCCCTCTACAAACGATTCTGAATGCAGCAGCCAGGCTCATCTATCAGTCTAGACACTACAGCGATGCCTCTGGTCTGTGCCAGTCACTACATTGGCAGCCTATTCATTATAAATACAATATAAAGTTATCGTCCTAATCCACAAGGCTCTCCATAATGCTGCACATCCCTACATTTCCTCCCTCATCTCTGTCTATTGCCCAACCCGTGTTCTCTGTTCACTCAATGACCTAAGACTTACATCCTCTATTATCAGAACCTCTCACACTCGTATACAAGACTTTTCCCAAGTTGCACCACTTCTCTGGAATGCTCTATCCTGGACAATCATATTACAGCTACAGTTTCAAGTGCAAACTAAAGACATATCTTTTCAGACAGGTCTATCACAATTCCTAATGTAAACCCTTCCGTACCGTAATTAGAATCCCTAAAGTGAACCCTCCTCTGTTCAAGCTCTAACATTACCCCACATAATATGATGCTGTTTTAGGCTAACTTGATATGTCCAGGCACCTTCTGCACGTTAAAGGATATGATTAGTGACGGCTCATACAGTTTTATGTTTGTGTAATGACAGTAACCTCCATTACAAAATTGTCTGACCATTGTATAAGCAATGCTACTTCTGATGCCGCCCCTGCTACCTCTTGTGTCACCCCCTCTACCTCATAGATTGTAAGCTCTTGTGAGCAGGGCCCTCAGTCCCATTGTGTGAAGTGACAATTTCTTTGTAATGTATCTTTTTATCTGTACCTTAACCCTACAAATTGTATAGTGCTGAGGAATATGTTGGTGCTATATAAATAAAATGCATTATTATTATTATTATTATTATTATTATTAAGGTACTTTTTGAGTAGCTAATAAAATAGAGTTGCTCCTAAATGTACAGTAAAGGCGGCGACTATGATTGTGTTCTCTGTGGATGGTATTAGTGTCCACAAGGATCTTACCCACTGCAGACCAGTACTTGGGCCCAGACAGACGTGACATGACAAAAGTTGTGGGAATATTGGTTACACGTTACTTAGGACAAATATAGGAGCACTGTTTGTTTTTATCCTGAATACACTTCTATGTATGTCACTGTTCATAAATAGAATATTATTTGCAGAAATATAATCTAACATATAGAGTAGGAATGTTATAGTTGATAGACCTCTGTCTCTAAACTCTATATACATGTTTTTGCTCTGTCAAAGCAAACGTGATCCGGATAATTCCAGAAAATGATATTTTAACATACCAAGAATATGCAAATCCCATATGTTCCATTTTAATAAGCAGACCTTGAGCTTTTCTGTAGGGAATATTATAATTCTCAGCTCTTCGTCTTATCCTTGCATTTTCCTTGGATCGATTAATAGATGCTGAAAATCTGCTGAGATTGTTATTGTTACCTAATGGGTGTGGAATTGCAAAAGACATGAAAGGACTCATCTTTTTGTCATAAATACTGATTTATTAACTTATTCACATTAATCTTTTAAGGTGATTCATTATATTTGATGTAAATAGAATCTGGTAAGTTACCATGGATTTCTATCATTATTATACAGCATAGAAGTTACTTTTGCGAAACAGAATTTCCATTTGGGCTATGGCAATTTGTACTTTTGAATAATATAAGACTGTTAGACTCACATTTGTTCACATTTGTGTCAGAAGCTCTGCTCAGCACCAATATTGGCCATTCTACCAGATAGTAAGGAATATATGTGCTACGTGCTGTACTTCTCTTTCTGTGAAAATGACCGAATTCCAACAGACCCTATAAGGACTCAAATGGATTCAACAAGCACTGTTGGTATTTATCATATGATTGATCCAGTAGAGTATAATGGCTTCTGTATCAAGATGTCAGCAGAGCGTAGTATTTTAGAAGCAGTGAACTGGAGTTTCTACACTATGTGTCTGGTTGTCATTTGTTCTTCTACTATAACTTCGCCTGCTCTCATCACCATATATAATCAACATCACTCCGCACAGAGAACTAAATGATCCTGAAGTCTTTCTTTTCTTTTTAGTTTCTATGAATCCTAGTATCTTTTTCTATCTGCTATTCTGAGCTGGTATGTGTTCTTTTCTTGCAATATGCTGCTGTATTATCCATGCTGCTGTTGTTAGGAGTATTTTGTGTCGTGGGTATTGGTGCACACCTTCTGACTTGCTCGCACGCACTGTTGGTAGGCAGCTTGATTTCCTGGTTCATTAGTCTGTCCTCCCATTTGCACCTGGGAGGAGTGGTCTCTACTCTGTATATAAACCCATGCCTCCCATGGTTCTGTGCTGAGTGTCGCTTTTACAGAGCTAGGCCTTAGCAGGAGGAGTAGGTGGTTATCTTGGATAGAGGAAGTTCCGTGGTTGGTTTTTGGGAGGTTTTGGGTGAACAAGTTGGTTTGTGTGTTTTCCCTTCTGTGTTCACCAATCCTCCCTCCGTGTATAATTGACTGTGTGAGTGAATTGCCTTATCCTTTGATTTCTACTCAGTTTCCCTGTGTTTGTTTCCTAGTGTACGGTTCCTTCCCATATTGGTTTGGGGAATTCCTTTCCTACATGTTTCCTGTGTGCTGCTTGTGTTGTTAGTCAGCGCACACCCTTGTCAGTCCCTGTCAGTAGCAGCTTCACTTGTTCGTTAGGGGTGACCCCCTTTAGTCTCCAGTCCCTAGAGATCTTATAGGGCATTCCTTCTCCCACTTCCCTCTAGGCCTACGGTGTCAGTGAGAGAGGAGCTGTCGGGGTCAGGTTTAGCCTGAGAACAGCCGACCTACACCCGTGAGGCAGGGACCGGGTTAGCTAGTGGGAGTAGTGCAGGGCGAGATTCCCTACTGCAATCCCTTAGCCCCGTTGCAGCTACCTGGACTGACATAACAGTACACTCAGCCGGTAAAAAAAAAAAAAAAAAAAAAAAAAAGGTTCGTTTGCATTATGACGGACCTGAAACAGTTGTACCAGGCGGTGCAGCAGATCTCCACTGAGATGGAGGGGATCAAGCTACGAATGGATGCCATCCAAGCTTCTGGCGTATCTCAAGTACAGCAGTTGGCTCAACACACAGCCTCTCAGGTGGAGGGCATACAGAGGCAGGTGAGTAGCGCCCCTGTGGGTCGGCCTCTGGAGCCAAAAGTCAGCTTACCTGAACCCTTCCGAGGTAAGAGGTCAGATTTTTTCCGATTTCAAAAGGACTGTCTTTTGTATTTCCGGCTACGGCCGTTTTCCTCCGGTTCTGAGGTACAGAGAGTTGGGATTATTATTACTTTATTGAGAGATGATCCCCTCATCTGGGCACATTCGTTACCAGCCGACTCAGCTTGCTTACTAACTGTAGAGGCGTTTTTCTCCACAATGGGGTTACTGTATGACGACCCAGACAGGGTACGCACGGCTGAGTATAACCTACGACGTGTGGTGCAAGGGGATCACGCTATAGAGAAATATTGCACAGAGTTTCGTAGGTGGGCAGCAGAAGTACACTGGAATGACCCCGCTCTACTTAGTCAGTTTGAGACAGGGCTCTCGGACCAGGTTAAAGATCATCTAGTTTCTCACCCTGTTCCTGGAGATCTAGATGAGGCCATGCAGCTGGCAATTAGAGTTGGACGGCGCCTCCGGGAGCGTGGAGACAAGAGTCCTGGGGGGGTTAGCCCTCCTCAATTCTCTGTTTTTGGAGAGGACCCGGGGGACCAACCCATGCAGATTGGGGCCACTGTGCGAAGTGCTAGACCCAAGAGTGAAGGGTCCCGCACAGTACGCTGTTTTGTGTGTGGAGGAATGGGACATTTAGCAAGGGTATGCCCCTCCAGAGAATGGTTCGCCAAGGAGGGTAATAACCCCAGGTCTATTGAGAGTAAGGGGAGAAAACCTACTAAGGAGGGAGGTGTGCATATTTCCTGTACTCAGACTGCCGGGTTGACCCTTGATGGATGGGTAAATGGGCAGAAGTGCCGGATTTTGGTTGATTGTGGTTCGGCAGTCAACCTTATTGACTCAGAGTTTTGCGAGCAACTAAGGGTGAGTCCTTTGGTCTTGAAGTCTCAGATACCGGTGTGGGCTATTGATAAGACCCCTCTACAGCAATCTGTCATCTCCAAACAGGTGGAGGGTCTGGAGTTTATTGTGGGTGGCCACAGGGAAGAGATTGACTTGTTCTTGTTGTCTAAATTACCAGCACAAGTAGTGTTGGGGTGGCCCTGGCTGAAGCAGCATAACCCTATTATCAACTGGGAGACCGAGACAGTAGTTTCTTGGGGGCAGGGGTGTAATGGTCGATGTCTGCCCATATCCGTGATGTCTTTGTCTATAGATAATTTGCCTCAAGAAATATGTGAGTTCAGGGAGGTCTTTGAGGAAAGGGCAGCCAAGACATTACCACCACATCGCACCTATGATTGCTCGATTAAATTTATACCAAATGCTGTGCTACCCAAGACAAGGTTGTACAATCTCACTATTCCGGAGAGGGAGGCGCTCAAAGAGTATATTGAGGGGAGTCTAGAGGTGGGGCATATTCGCCCATCTAAGTCCCCAGTAGCAGTGGGGTTTTTCTTTGTAAAGAAGAAAGATGGAGGGTTGCGCCCTTGTTTGGATTTTAGGGAGATTAATAAAATCACGGTGCGGAATCCCTATCCCATCCCGTTGATCTCGGATCTTTTCAGCCAGATTACGGGAGCTCGCTGGTTTAGTAAAATAGATTTACGTGGGGCGTATAACTTGCTGAGAATCAAGAAGGGGGATGAGTGGAAAACAGCGTTTAACACACCCCTAGGACACTTTGAGAATCTGGTGATGCCTTTCGGTCTAACCAATGCGCCCGCGTTTTTTCAGAATTTTATTAATGATGTACTAAGTGCCATCATAGGGAGGGGGGTTGTGGTCTATCTGGACGATATACTCATTTACACCCCGGATTTGGAGACTCATTGGGAGAGAGTGAGAGAGGTTTTAAATCTCCTGAGGGTTAACCAATTAAGTGCTAAGCTGGAGAAATGTGTGTTCGCGGTCAATAAATTATGTTTCCTTGGCTATATCCTATCGGACAAGGGGTTCGAGATGGATCCTGAGAAGGTCAGGGCAGTCTTGGAGTGGCCGCGACCTGAGAACCTAAAGGCGGTCCAACGGTTCTTGGGATTCTCCAACTATTATCGCCAGTTTATTAAGGGATTTTCTGAGGTTGTGAAACCCATCTCGGACTTGACTAAGAAGGGGGCTGACTGTGCTAAGTGGTCGCCAGAGGCGCTAGCCGCGTTTGAAGAATTGAAGAAGCGATTCTCCTCCGCTCCCATTTTGAGACAGCCGGATGAGAGGTTGGCCTTCCGAGTGGAGGTGGATGCCTCCTCGGTGGGGGTGGGTGCAGTACTTTCTCAGGAGTTCGAGGAGGGTACGCATCCCTGTGCCTTCTTTTCTAAGAAATTCTCTGCCTCTGAACGGAATTATGACATCGGAGATAGAGAACTACTGGCAATAAAACTAGCGTTCGAACATTGGCGTCATTTCCTGGAGGGGGCCAGAAGGCCAGTCCAGGTATTTACCGATCACAAGAATTTGGTTTATCTTGGGTCGGCGAAGAGATTAAATGCACGGCAGGCCAGATGGGCTCTATTTTTTGCGCGGTTCCATTTTACCGTGACTTATGTGCCGGGTTCTAAGAATGTTAAGGCTGATGCTTTATCCCGGTATATGTCGACTGAGGAGGAACGAGAGGCGCCGGCCACTATTCTTGGGGATGGAGTGGTGGTAGCAGTATTGGGCACGAAATTGGAGAAAGCCTTGATCGAAGCGCAACACTCTGCACCTTCCAAGATACCTAGAAACAAGCTGTTTGTCCCAACTACTCTCCGACAAAGTCTACTGAGGGAGTGTCACGAGTCGGTTCTTGCTGGTCACCCGGGGGTTTCAGAGACCATGAGATTGGTGTCTAGGAATTTTTGGTGGCCAGGGTGGAGTAAGGATGTCTTGCAGTTTGTTCAAAATTGTTCGGTCTGTGCAAGAGCCAAGGCGTCGCATACCCGTCCCCACGGTCTTCTACATCCGTTAGAACCTCCTAAGGCACCTTGGACTCATCTGTCTATGGATTTCATCACGGGTCTTCCAGTGTCTAAGGGTTTCACGGTCATTTGGGTAGTCGTTGACCGCTTCACGAAAATGTGCCATTTGATCCCGTTTTCCAGGCTGCCATGTGCCAAGACACTATCAGGGTCATTTATTAAAGAAATTGTAAGGTTGCATGGTCTTCCTGAGGAGATCGTTTCGGACAGGGGTCCGCAATTTGTGGCTAAATTCTGGCGGGCTTTTTGCAGCAGGTTGGGAGTTACACTGTCGTTTTCCTCCGGGTTTCACCCGGAGTCTAACGGGCAAACAGAGAGGAAGAATCAGGATGTGGAACAGTTTTTGAGGTGTTTTGTTCGAGAGAATCAGAATAATTGGGCTGACTTTCTTCCCCTGGCAGAATTTTCCTTAAACAACCATGATTCCAACGCCACAGGTACCACACCTTTTTTTTGCTCCGGTGGTAGACATCCTGTTTTCGGAGTATTTTCTTCCATTTCGTCCCCAGTTCCGGAGGAGGAGCTATTTTCTAAAAAGCTGCAAGGGGTATGGTCCCGTATCCGAGAGAATCTGGTGCGGGCGTCGCACCAGGCTAAGGTCCAGGCGGATAGGAAGAGAGGGGAGTTGCAGTTCTTCCCTGGTGAGATGGTTTGGTTGTCCACCAAGAATATCAGGTTGAAGGTTCCTAGCAAGAAGCTGAGTCCCAGGTTTGTGGGTCCTTTTAAGATCATCAAGATGGTAAATGAAGTGGCGGCGCAGCTGCAACTACCTAAAAGGTGGAAGATAAACCGGGTGTTTCATGTCTCCTTGTTAAAGAAGGCCAAGAAGGGAACATCTCCAGTTAAAGTTCCACCAGTTTCTGAGTCCGGGGAGTATGAGATATCCCGAGTTCTGGATAGCAAATATGTTCGGGGGAAGCTACGGTATCTGGTGGCATGGAAGGGATACGGTCCTGAAGATAATTCTTGGGTTCTGGAGTCGGATATGTCAGCCCCCAGACTCGTGGAGAAATTCCACAAGGAGTTCCCGAAGAAGGATGCTCCTAGAGAATCCGGAGTCTTCTCCTTGAGGGGAGGATCCTGTTAGGAGTATTTTGTGTCGTGGGTATTGGTGCACACCTTCTGACTTGCTCGCACGCACTGTTGGTAGGCAGCTTGATTTCCTGGTTCATTAGTCTGTCCTCCCATTTGCACCTGGGAGGAGTGGTCTCTACTCTGTATATAAACCCATGCCTCCCATGGTTCTGTGCTGAGTGTCGCTTTTACAGAGCTAGGCCTTAGCAGGAGGAGTAGGTGGTTATCTTGGATAGAGGAAGTTCCGTGGTTGGTTTTTGGGAGGTTTTGGGTGAACAAGTTGGTTTGTGTGTTTTCCCTTCTGTGTTCACCAATCCTCCCTCCGTGTATAATTGACTGTGTGAGTGAATTGCCTTATCCTTTGATTTCTACTCAGTTTCCCTGTGTTTGTTTCCTAGTGTACGGTTCCTTCCCATATTGGTTTGGGGAATTCCTTTCCTACATGTTTCCTGTGTGCTGCTTGTGTTGTTAGTCAGCGCACACCCTTGTCAGTCCCTGTCAGTAGCAGCTTCACTTGTTCGTTAGGGGTGACCCCCTTTAGTCTCCAGTCCCTAGAGATCTTATAGGGCATTCCTTCTCCCACTTCCCTCTAGGCCTACGGTGTCAGTGAGAGAGGAGCTGTCGGGGTCAGGTTTAGCCTGAGAACAGCCGACCTACACCCGTGAGGCAGGGACCGGGTTAGCTAGTGGGAGTAGTGCAGGGCGAGATTCCCTACTGCAATCCCTTAGCCCCGTTGCAGCTACCTGGACTGACATAACAGCTGTAACACACTGAATTTCCCCATGGTGAGACTATTAAAGGATTATCTTATCTTATTTTTTATTTTCTGATACAAGAAGTAGCTGCAATATGTCTGCTGCACCATTGTCATCCATATTACTGTAGCTTTCATGAAGCTAATTTCTTTGTCATGCGGTCATCCAGAGGATTTCTTTCCTCCTGTTCTGATCTCTCTGGCGGTTAGTAGCAGTGATAATACCCTTTCCACCCCCATCTTTCTCTGTATTGACATTGTAAATTCACACATCCAGAGAGAAACGTAATGTAAATGTTGGAATTTTGGACAGTGTTCACTCTTTACTGCCTATAATATTAGAATTTTTCACAGTAAACATGGATTTAGTTTAATAGTAACAACAGTGAGTTAAGAAGTATCTGACTTTTCCACTTCCTATTTGGTTTAGCTCAAAGCTAGGACATAACTACATGAAAAGAAAGCCATAGGATTTTTAAGAAAGAAAAGTTTTATTACCGACCCTGAAGAATATTTGTTTATATCTCTGGGAAGACATTTTAATATTTGATTTTCAATGGATGTCTCCAGGTATACTCAATGGAAGAATAAAAGAGAATGCATGTTCTCAGCATGGTAATAATGAAGAAGCATCTTTTCTACTGTTGTTGATATATAGTAAATGACATGCCCCTATGTAATGGTGTTTTGCTCTCAGGATGTCTGTAGTTAATTAGGTATTATTGTGCTGAGAATGTTCTGCTCACAATGTTTGAGGAGTTATGATACAGGGAGAAACAGAAGATAGTGACATTTACTTGTGATTGTGTTTATAGCGGCTTCTGTCTGTTCTTTTTCTTTCAGACTAGTACTTCTATTCTTTAATCTGAAAGTGACCTCAGCATGAGCTTTGTGCACACACCAACAAGTAATTAGGTTTCTGGCACATTTCTTAGGCATAGATTTATGTTTTATTTTTCTTGTGAAGTTCAGGAGTTTATAAACAGCAGTGATTGAGGGATTTAAAGAGGACCTTTCACCTCCTGGGGCACATGTGGTGTAATACACTGCCAGAAAGCTAACAGTGCGTTGAATTCACTGCACTATCGGCTTTCTCATTCTGTGCCCCACGGTGAAGAGTTATCGGTGCTGTTACTATAGCAATTCACTGTCAGAAGGGCGTTTCTGGCAGTTATTCAGGAACGCCCTTCCTCACAGTAGTGTCTATAGCGCTGTACTGTGAGAGGGGGGGGGGAGTTCCTTACTGCCCAGGGATGATGCTGAGCGATGAGGAACACCCCCCCAGTATTCATCTATGGACGAGTAGTATCAGGGTGGGAGGGAGGTGTTCCTCACCATTCTCACAATGTACAGCGCAATAGATGCTACTGTGAGGAAGGACATTCCTGACTGACTATCAGAAATGCCCTTCTGATGGTGAAGAGCTACAGTACCGGCACTGATAGCTCTACACTGGGGGCATAGAGTGTGAAAGCCGATGTATACACCTAGCGGTGTATAAAACCGCATGTGCCCCAGGAGGTGAAAGATCCTCTTTAATGTGTCTCAGTTAAACATGCGATCCTTGATATTTATGCTTCATGAACCCATTGTTAACATCAGTTTCCTTATATTATATATGATATATATATATGTATATATATATATATATATATATATATATATATATATATATATATATATATATATATATATATATACAGATAGCGTTAGCACCCCTGAAATTTTTCCCAAAAATTATTGCAATTACTCATGCTTTGTTATACAAATACTTTGTGTGGATTGGAATAACACAAAAAATAGAGAAATATAAAGTCAAAATTGGACATAATTTCACATAAAACTCCAAAAATGCACTGGACAAAATTGTTGGCAGCTTTTCAAAATTGTGGGTAAGTAACTTTGTTTCAAGCATGTGATACTTCTCCAAACTCACCTGGGGCAAGTAACAGGTGTGGGCAATATAAAAACCATACCCAAAGCTAGAGAAAATGATAGAAGATGACTCAATCTTTGCATTATGTGTCTGTGAGTGTCACACTTAGCATGGAGAACAGAAAGAGGAAATCTGTCTAAGGGCTTGAGAACCAAAATGGTGGAAAAATATCAACAAGATCTCAAGGTTATAAGTCCATCTCCAGAGATCTTGATCTTTTTTCCACAGTGCACAACATAATCAAGAAGTTTACAGCCAATTACACTGTAGCTAATTTCCCTGGAGGTGGACAGAACAGAAAAATTGATGAAAGGTTGCAATGCAGGATAGTCAGGATAATGAATAAGCAGCCCAAATCAAGTTCCAAATAAATTCAAGCTGTCCTGCAGGCTCAGGGTGCATCATCAATACCAACTAGCCAACTATCCATCCACATTTGAATGAAATGAAAGGCTATGGAAGGAGACCCATCAGGACCTCCCTGCTGAGATGTAATAAAGCTAGACTGCAGTTTGCCAAAATGTACGTGAGTAAGCCAAAATCCTTCTGGGAAAATGTCTTGTGGATAGAGGAGACCAAGACAGAGTGTTTTGATAAAGCACATTATTCTATTGTTTACAAAAAACAGAATGAGGTCTACAAAGAAAAGAACACAGTACCAACAGTTAAATATGGTGGAGGTTCAAAGATGTATTGGGGTTGTCTAACTACCTTTGGCACTGGGTGCCTTGACTGTGTGCAAGGCATCATGAAAACAGATGATTACCAAAGAATTTTGGTTCGCAATATAGGACACAGTTTCAGAAAGCTGACTTTGTGTCCTAGGTAATGGGTCTTCCAGCAGGACAATGATCCCAAACATACTTCAGAAAGCACCCAGAAATCGATGAAAAAAAAAAAAAAGCACTGCAGTGTTCAGAAGTGGCCAGCTATGAGTTCAGACCTAAATCCCATTGAACACCTATGGAATGATCTTAAAAATGATGTTGGGAGATGGCACCCTTCAAATATGGCAGACCTATTTGCAAAAGAAAAGTGGTCTACAATTCCAGTTATGAGGTGCAAGAAGCTTGTTGATGCTTATAGGAAGCAATTGAGTTCAGATATTTTTTCCAAGGTGTTTGCAACCAAATATTAAGCTGAGGGTTGCATTACGTTTTACGTGAAATTATATCATTTTTTTTTTTCAGTTTTTTTTGTATTATTCAAGTACACTCAAAGGAAATTAACATGTATATAACAAAAAATGTGTAACTGCTATAATTTTTTAGGAGAAATACTTCATATGCTGGAAAGATTTCAGGGGTGCCAACACTTATGGCCATCGACAGTGAATAACAGTATATGCATATGTAAAATCAATTTTTATCTGGGAAAGCTCTTTTCTGCTAAAGAGTGTTTTGATCATATCAGTATTTGCTATAGATTGTACAATGATTCTTGGACAGTGAAATTGCGAGTGAAAATGTGTGAAAGAACTTGATAGTAGTTACATAGAGTCCTAGGAGACCTCAGAATGTCATACAAAACTTTTCTGGGCAATTGGCTGAATCTGAAATTGAACAAATTTTGAAAAGTTTGTTCTTCTCTATTGAGCTACAAGAAAGTGAGATGTTATACCGGGGTGTATGCCATTTTATTAGAATCCAATTCATACAGTACAGATTTCATAGCAGCATGCACTATTGAGGTCTATTTTATACAGCTATTCTATTTGATGAATATGATACAAAAAATGAATGTACTTATGCACACATTGAATTCCACATTGTGCCGCTGTGTTTCTCACTTCTGCAAAATGAAGATTACTAGTCTTCTGTCAGCCTTGTTAACTGTCAAACACACAAGGTGTGAAAATATCTTGAATGGTAAACAGGATGTGCTACACATAATAGACATTTGTACAGAAATACCATTGGATATTGCAAGAAATTGAACACACACTCTGCAGCATGTGTTTATTTTTAGTCGTAGAATGAGCAAAATACTGTTGATAGTTTTGTTCAAAGTACAATGCTGTTATAATGAAATAATAATTGTGATAATGTTTAAGGTATCCAAGAGTGTTTTAAATTTTTATATTTTTTAAGTTAACAAAACTTTTTAATTGTCCTTAGAATTTATATTTTTTGTTTAGAATGTAGTAGTAGTAGTAGTAGTAGTAGTGGTAGTAGTAGCAGTAGTAGTAATAGTAGCAGTAGTAGCAGTAATAGTAGTAGAAGCAGTAGTAGTAGCAGTATCAGTAGTAGTACCAGTAATAGTAGTAGTAATAGTAGTAGTAGCATCAGTAGTAGTAGCAGTAGTAGTACCAGTAATAGTAGGTAGGAGCAGTAGAAGTAGTAGTAGTACCAGTAATAATAGTAGCAGCAGTAGTAGTAGTAGCAGCAGTAGTAGTAGTAGTACCACCAGTAATAGTAGGTAGGAGCAGTAGAAGTAGTATTAGATCCAGTAATAATAGTAGCAGCAGCAGTAGTAGTAGTAGCAGCAGTAATAGTAGTAGTAGTAGTAGTAGTAGTAGTAGTAGTACCACCAGTAATAGTAGGTAGGAGCAGTAGAAGTAGTAGTAGTACCAGTAATAGTAGTAGCAGTAGTAATACTAGTAATAGTAGGTAGGAGCAGTAGAAGTAGTAGTAGTAGTACAAGTAATAGTAGTAGCAGTAGTAGTACCAGTAATAGTAGTAGTAGTAGTAGCAGTAGTAGTAGCAGTAATAGTGGTATCAGTAGTAGTATCAGTAGTAGTAGTAATAGTAGAAGTAGTAGTAGTGGTTGTAGAAGTAGTATCTGTAGTAGTAGTAATAGCTGTAGTAGTCGCAGTAGTAATAGTTCTAGTAGTAGCAGTAATAGTAGTAGTACTAGTAATTTAGTAGTATATTATTTAGTTCTACATGTTATCAAAACTGGTTAACTAAGACTCTAATCACATTGGCAAGTATTTGATATTTTTGACATATACCTAGAATAATGTACAATATTCACTATTGTTATTCTTGCCAAGAAGCTTTACCAGAGATTGGACATGTTGCATTATGTGGGCAATAGGACTATTCAGTCTTATGACATTAATAACACTGGTCAACAGCCAAAATGTTTCGGGCATCAAACCAGTTGTTCTTAACTAATTTTGGGGTGCTGAGATTGAAATTGATGCTAAAATTTTAAAATTGGCTTTACTTTTCATGATATAGACGTGCATTTTATATTTCTATTTCTATTTGGTTAAGAAAGCCTACCACCTGTATTTTGGCTGCAAAATAGGCAACCAGGAAAAGAGTTGGGCTCCACACATATGCTGTAATACATGTTCTTCAAATCTCAGACAGTGGTTGAACCGAAAGAGACAGTCTATGCCGTTTGCAGTGCCAATGGTCTGGAGAGAGCCATCTGACCATAGTGACAATTGCTACTTCTGTAAGGTGCCTCCAATTGGGAAAGGAATTTCAAAAAGAAAGAAGTGGACTTTACAGTATCCGAATATTCCATCTGCGATACGCCCAGTAGCTCATTCTGAAGAATTGCCAGTTCCAAATGCTCCAGAAACATTCTCGCTCAATTCCACTGACGAGGAAGAAGAAGGAGTTTGTCATGAACCATCTACCTCGTCAGATCCAGACTTTCCTGCATCACTCTCCACTGAACCGCACCTTATATCGCAAAGTGAACTTAACGATCTTGTTAGAGATCTAGACCTGCCCAAGAGTAAGGCCGAGCTCTTAGGTTCCAGACTTCAACAGTGGAATCTGTTGGCAGATGATGTTCGAACTTCTTTCTTTAGGAACCGTCAACAGTCTCTTGTCCAATTCTTCTTCATGGAGGGTGATCTTATTGTATGCAGTAACGTTTGTAGTTTAATGGATGCTCTCAAAATCAGCTATAACCCCGATGAGTGGAGGCTATTTATCGATTCATCAAAGCTAAGTCTTAAAGCTGTCTTACTTCACAATGGCAATGCACTACCATCAGTTCCAATTGGTTATGCTGTTCACATGAAGAAAACCTATAACAACATGAAAGAGCTCTTGAGATGCATAAACTATGATCAACATCTGTGGTGCCTCTGTGGTGACTTGAAGGTGGTAGCGCTAGTGCTTGGTCTACAGGGAGGATACACCAAGTACTGCTGCTTCCTATGTGAGTGGGACAGTCGTGCAAGATCAGAACACTACAAGAAAAGAGACTGGCCACTCAGAAAGTCACTGCAGCCAGGGGCTACAAATGTTATGCATCCAGCACTTGTTCAAGCAGGAAAGATTCTGTTACCTCCTTTACATATCAAGCTTGGTCTTATGAAGAATTTTGTAAAGGCAATGGATAGAAATGAAGAGGCATTCAAATATCTCCTCTGTAAGTTTCCAAGGTTGAGTGAAGCGAAGATAAAAGCAGGAGTCTTTATTGGTCCTCAGATTCGTATGCTTCTTCAAGATGACGAGTTTTACCATTTGCTGCGTGGCAAAGAAAAGACTGCATGGGAAGCATTCAAGTTAGTCGTGGCTAATTTCTTGGGAAACACCAAAGCAAATAATTATGAAGAGTTGGTTGAAAATCTCCTGAAGGCATATAAAAACCTGGGATGTAACATGTCTTTAAAGATTCATTTCTTACACTCTCATCTAGACTTCTTTGCACCAAACTGTGGAGCGGTGAGCGATGAACATGGTGAACGATTTTATCAGGAAATTGCGACTATGGAAAAGAGATATCAGGGTAAATGGAACCCATCAATGCTTGCAGACTACTGCTGGACAATTATCAGAGACAATCCCATATCTGAATACAAGAGACGTGTGTAAAGGAGCCGAATAGCAATTCAATAAGGATCTACGTTCCAAAGTTCAATAAACATACTTCATTTGTAAAAAATTCTTAGATATGACTATAAATTATAGTTGATTTTAGATAGAACTAAGTTTCCTAAGAATATATTTCCAAAATTTTAAAAACAGTAAACTTGCACCTCTATTATTGCAGAAGTAATAAATATGTATCATATTCTATACAATTCACAAAACAGTAAAATGAGAACTCTTCGATATCATAGAAACTAGAGACAATTGACAGTTTTCCTTGTGATATTAGAATTCAGCACATAAAAATCATTAGGGAATGACTCATTTCATTTCAGAAACAAACAACTTTTGAAAATTTGTTGACCAGTGTAATGAAAGTTGTAACAGTATGTGAACTGAGAGGTTTTTGGTAACAATTTGACTTCAGCTTGCATTTCTTAAGATCTTAATTTTTTTAAAAATGGCGTTCATAATGGTTCCTAAAAAAACCATCAACAACAAACAACAAATGTGAGGTACACAGATTCCAACATTTGCACTTGGATGTCAAATTCAATTGTGACTGTAATAATTCCCATTATCCCACTATGTAATATATAATCCAAGGAAAGCCATGTAGTGGGGTCTTCCCCTGGAGCTCTTTTGCTTTACTGACAAATCAAAGGATCTGTAGAGATTAAAGGTCAGAAACTGTTAACTGTATTGTCCACTCAAACACACTAAAGGTTCTTACTAATGGCCAATGAAATCAAACTGAACTTTTAATAAATATTGTTAAAACATCAGTAAATCAGTCTCCTTGGATAGTTTAACAGTCTCATCCTCCATTTATTTCATACAGGAGGGGATAAGACTGAGTTAGGTGGCTGTCTAAAGTCCACAATGGGAACAACGTGATATGTAATTACTGTCCCTGATTTTGGTCCAGCAATATCAGTACACCCTCAGTCCAGTATTTACGCTTATGATTAAAATAGGTATGTGGCCCACATAAAATCCCTTATAACAGCATAGTACTGCAGCCTGAGTGTGTCAGCTGTGTCCCATCAATCTACTCCGCCAACCCATAGATTATAAAGTGGAGGTCGTAATTGCTAGTGGGTTCCCAGACCTATATTGCTAGCTAGCATTCCCTCAACGCATTTCCCTTATCTCATTCATCAGGAGGGGTATAATAGTAAAGCATATCGATAAGCAAGTGATGTGCGGTAAAGACCGCAATTCGCGGGACCATGGTGGTTGGCCCCGCTACGTAGAGATTGTATTGTCCACTCCTAGCAAACATTATATTAGGAAAAGACACTGGAAACCATCATTTTTCCGGCTTGACCCAGGAACTGTAGTAGAAATAGTAGCCCTCAGTCTCAAAGTCCCTTCAAAGAGCACCCTAGGTTTGTGGACATGTATATATTTGGTATCTCCATATTCTTAATAGCTTATATTTAAAAACATCCAATTTATGTAAATCACTGATAAAAATAGCTACAAAAATTTGAGGTACAGGAACGGGGGGTTCCACTTGTAAACCAATAAATATACTTGTAATAAAATGAAACCCTAAAGTATGTATACAAGGCATTATACAGCTATTTGAACGCAAAAATAAAAATACTGTATGATCTGGAATGCCAAGAAAAAAGCAGCCAAAAGGGTCTGGTCACATTTAAAATCTAGTGTAGAGTAAGGGCAGCGACATATTTAGTAAAATTAATAATTTATTCATTCAAACCTCTGCTTTGTATAACTGGGGATAACTTAGTGATTGCATAACTGTTCATACAGTCATAGTTGTCAGAGAAGACAGTAAGTCACATAGTAGCCCTGCCTAGGACTCCTAAGCATAGAGTGAGTGGAGATTTCCTATTGATGAATAAATTACTACTGCTACTGAATTCTTTTTCATGTGACAGGTTCCTTTTCATGCTTGCTAGTCCAGTCATTGTTGACTTCAGTATCGATAGTCTGCAGATAATTATTTCATAACACATATGTAAGTCATCAATGGATTGCGATTATGTCAGCGCTAACAAATTATTCCTATTTACAGGTGATCAAAACATACCATATAAGTAGTTATGCTAGATTCACATGATAATATTGGCATATCATATGTAAACACAGTTTGAGGAAAGTAGTTTGGTAGAAACAGTGGTACGGACCCACACAGTCAAGACAGGGACACAAAAATGTGCAGCAAACTGGTTTATTTACAAAAACAGGAAAAATAAATAAAACCTTCACGTCAGGCACAAAATGAGCAAAACAAAATACAGTCTTAACTTCAGGCAAAAACAAACAAGTTTCTGCTCATCCGAGTGACTAACTAAACAGAAGCCATAACCTAACTATATGTGTGGCTTATTACCAACTGCATGAAAAATACAAGCACACATTGGTCTCCCTGGACTCAGTGTTACAGAACAGACCCAGTCAGTTCCTCTCCTCCTAAGATCTCAGCAGCCTTTTATGCACAGTAATGAGCCTAGGACCCAGACCTGGGCTGAGGCCTACTCAAGACCTGCCCTGGACCACACATATGTCAGGAATCTGGGGATGATATAGCCTGATTCCAGCACTTTACCTTTCACCTTCTCACAACAGGCAGTACCTCTGTACTCCTATACAGCTAGTACCATATAGAATATGTAATATATGATATGCATATACTGAATATATTATATATGTATGTATACACACTCTAGGTTGATGTTACTATATATTTTAGTAAATACTAAAAGTATTTTAGTATTTTTTGTTTATTATTTGTCTATTTTTCCTTGTTTTTATCAAGGTATTTCTTCAGTGTCAAAATATTGTCATCTCGGCACTTTACAATACATCTACCATCACTTTGCCAAAATCACTTGCGAAATTGCTCAGTGACAGACGGCCCTAGGCAGTGTACAGTAGTAGTATTTGAAATAATATATTACTTGAATAGCAAGAATTACTGTTATCTTGTGTCCTCTCTATGTAGTTTATGTACATTTACAAGCAAAAAGATATGTACAGTTACCCAAATACAATAGTAGGGCACTTATTTATTGTTTTTGTCAGTGGGGATATATATTTTTCTATCTGAACAAAATGTTATTGTGATGTCTATTTGTGTGTATGGGAATTAAGGTTGCTGTTGATGGATTCTCACAATACCCATTTGTGGCCTATTCATAGGATATGCCTGACTACTGTGAACTGGACTGATCTCTACGAGGGGGCGAAAGTGGAGCAAGAAAAGCACTGTGCACTTTGTCTTCTGTCAGCTACGCTCAGCTTTTTCCAGGCACTTTCATGGACATCCATTACTGTCAATAGAAAAATCTGAGCAGAGCCATTAGATGTTATGACACATTTCCACTCCTCTAATAATTGGTGGAAGTAAAAGCAACATAACTATAAGGAAATATCACTGAAATTGATTACAATTATGTAGTGCTTTCTTTCGTCAGCCAGTGTTTTCATATTTCATATGAAAAGTAAGTCCTTGCTCTACTTCAATATAATGTAGATTTTTCTTAAAGGGGTATTCCCATGTACATAATCATATCTATATTTGTAGATAATTAAAAGTTAAACATTTTTGCAAATATAAGTAATTAAAAATACTGCAGAGTTTTAAAGATTTTCTCTAACTTTCTTAGTGGTGACAGTCTTTTATCTTGATCGGTTGCCATAGATAAAACCACTAATGCAGAAACTTTCTATGGTCTGGGACTTGTCAGGAACCCAGCTATGATTTTCTTAGTGTACCTGAGTTATCAGGCAGGGGCACTACATGTATCAGAAGATATCCCGGCCACAATAAAGAAATCATGGCTGATTTTCTGACCTTAGAAAGTTCCTGCATTCATGGTCGTATCCACTGACAACCGATCAAGATAACAGACTGCCACCACTAAGAAAGTTAGAGAAAATCTTTAAAACTCTGCAGAATTTTTAATTACTTACATTTGCAAAAATGTTTAACTTTTAATCATCTACAAATTAAAAAATAATTATGGAGATGGGAATACCCCTTTAAACTTACTTTTCTGTCGCTTAGAAAGTTCAGTTCTGATGCTTCATTCTGTCCTGACTATAAGACTTGCTCTATAAATATTGGAATGGAACATCGAAACACGTGTGGACTGCACACTCATGTGCATGAAACATTTGCCTTTGCTCTATATGTCTATAAGATAATTTTTTTAATGTACAGATTCAGCAAAGTTTACTGTGACAGAGTAACATATTAAATACACTGTAACACTGAAATTTAACTTGATGTTTGCAATGGCTTTTGTTGTGTGATGATATATTACTACCATTGTTAAAGGGGTTGTCCAGGCAAAATTGGACAACCCCTTTAACTTTTAAATCAGCCTGGGAACAGTGAAAAAAAAAAAGCATATTCACCTGTCCCTCTTGCTCCGGTGTCTTCCCATCCTCTCCCGATGATTCTTCTTCTTCTGCTCCAGCGGCTTCTCCCAGGTCATTTCTGGAGTTCCGCTGAAGCTGCTGAATGGTGTAAGTAGTCACGTGTGGTCAATCAGCGGCTTCAGTGGATCTCTGCAAGAGACCAGTTCAGCAGATTGACCAGAATGCGCCAGGAGGAGAGCGGAGCATTGGGGACAGGGGAGTATGAATTTAAAAAAAAAAATGTTTTCAATGTCCCCAGCTGATTTAAAGGTTAAAAGGATTGTCCATTTTTGCCAGGACAACCCCTTTTTGTTAAACTTTGCTATCAACATAACCTAAAACACACTTTACCCTCTTCATTGCTACCTTTTCTTAGTGAACCTGCTCTCCGCATATGGTTTACTTTCGAACTTTAATTTCATTAAACAAGCAGATGATAAGCTGTAAGAAAACAACTTTCAGGAGGCCTTATATCACATACAGTCCGTACAGATAAACAAATCACAGCTCCGCAGTACTGAACTTAGTGTACATAGCAGCTCTGGTGTAAGCTGGGTACAATCAGTTCATTATATAATAAAGAATTGGCAAAAACACCTTTAATTAACTTGTTATTCATAGGATTAATAATGTATCCAGCACTCTGCATGAATTGTAAACATGCATCAGAGAAGATAATTATTCTACAATACAGTCATTTAGACCATTTAGAGAATCAAGACACCAGTAATAAGCTGCATATGGCAATAAATAATAAGGCTTGTTTTGTGAATCACATTAGCTTGATTTTAAGTCATTCACTGATTACATAACTTGATTGACCATAAGGTATGACGAGCTATAAATTATGTATTCGTTTTCACTAGCTTATATATCAGTTGGGTTTGCAGTAATGGTATCAAACTGATAATATTTTACCAGCTAGCCTTGTTTTAAGAATACGTTAAACACATTTATAAGAGGGTTGGGTTATGTTTATTTTAATTTTTCATAAAAATGTTTCACTCTGACCATTAAGCCTGCTAAAACACTTGACACTTCTTGTTGGGAATACTATAAACTACTGTATTCAAGTGCATGCTATTAGAAAATAAACTATTGTTTGACTCAATAAATTTACAACCTCACAACTTTTACACAGATACTCCACAAAAAGCCTAACGAAGAAAAAAAAAATACCCCACAAATGTTATTCTCATATATTATCAAAAATATAGTGTATAAATGTGTAAAATTAATACAAAATACAAATCTACACAAAAGATCTGACTGGTAAAGATGGAACAACACAAGGACACAGCAAACGCTCTGGAACCTGATCTAACAAAATACTGTCCGCGCTCAATAATAATAAATACAAAAATTCATTAAAAGCGGTAGTTCATGTAAGTATATATGAATAGATAAATCCTCATATATACATGTGTCCTGATAAACCAATAATCATATAAATAATACCAAAAGGAATTGAAATTCATATAGATGTACCTACAAATGGATAAATTCCCATACATACTCACATGCTTCTAAACCAAAAAAATCTATCCCAATTCCAAGTGATTATCATAAAATGAGTCACCAAAGTTGTCTGCAAAAACGAGTTCAAAGAGCTTTCCATAGGAACTTATCAGATGTCCAGATTAATTGCAGAAGATGAAATCATAGGTTTCTATATCTTCCAATTGTGCTCCAGTTTACGTAGTGTCAGCATATTCAGCACTCCGGTTGACAGTGTTTCCATTTATGATTGAGGCCCATTATCTTTGAGTAGGCACAATATTATAATAAGACAATTGCAATGTTGTCAAAAACATTTGAGAATGATCATTATTTTTGGTATTTAATTCTATTTGGGTTTTCATTGCAAGTGCTGTTTCCTTCACAGACATGATTTTGCAATGCAAACTATTTAACTATGTGTTGCATTGGATAAAGTTCTCGATATCTGTGAGAGTGCAGCCATGCTTGTGTCCAGGCGTGTTTGTGACCGATTCTGTAAGCCCAGTGTTAAACACAGTGTTTAAAGATAAACATGACCTTTACTGTGTTATTAGGTAGAAGAACACAGCTAGAGATCTCTGAAGCACAGCGGCACAGTTATTGACACCTAACATGGAGTAGCTTTCTTCTACAATTTACCTCATTGTCAGAGTGCATTTCCATGCATATAATTAACAATCTCTTATCCATTAAAATAGAAAAAGCAGAGTGCGTTATTTTTTTTAACAATTTCAAAGAGAGAAAGACAATATTTTATCATATCTCTGTGACGTATTTGTTACAAGTGGCGTACTAAGGCAATGTTCGTACTGCTATTGGTGGCTATTGGCAGCTCCCTTTGGTTTGATGGCAAGAATACCTTGACATACTGTGCTATTATTGTCAAATGAAGCGAAGCGCTGCATAGCCAGACGGCACTGGAATCCCTTTTCCTATGGCACAGCTTTTTTCCTTCTGTTATGAATGGAAGCTGCAACACAGGTGGACAGATGTAAAATATACAATATTTGGTGAAATCTGTAATCACGTGTTCAGAGGCCTTAAGAGAAAGGACTCAGCTTTTAATATTAAAAAAAAAAATGGAGATTTATTAAAATTTTCAAGGAAAAATGTATACAGGGAAAACTTGCAGAATAACAGTAATGTCAGTCAATGTCTCTTTTGGTTACGTCATCAGAGAGGCTCATAGTTAAGTTTCTTCATATGGATATCTTGAAGTTCCAGCTTGGTTTGTGCTTGATCATCTTGTTGATGGAACTCTTGTGGGATGGTCTTCTCCAGGAGACAGAGGAGAGATAGCAGGCAGACCCGCCATAGATCCCCCATGGATCACCCAGACATGTGTGTCTGTTACTCATTTATGTTCATGAGAGAGGGTGCTGCCCATCAATCCTAAAGCTTGTTTCTTCTACACAGTCCAGTCACATTTAATGTGACCACCATCTACTTTTGACGTCAACATTAAATAACCAATCGCAGAAGGCACGTGTCATCAGCCATCTGGGTGCACTCATCATTGCGGAAGGCACGATGGATCAATACAAGTATGCATCACCCCTACATACAAATTGTTTTGCCTCAGGATGATGGCATCTACCAGCAGGACAATGCAACGTGTCATAAAGCTCGCAGTGTACGTGCGTGGTTCGAGGAGCACCAAGATGCGTTTACCGCACTCCCTTGGCCAGCAAATTCTCTGGACTTGAACCCAATCGAGAATCTGTGGGACCACCTTGATTGGATTGTTCGTGCCATGGATGCTCAACCGCGTAACCTAGCGCAGCTGGCCATGGCACTAGAGTCGGCATAGCTCATCACAACATCCCCTCTCTTCCTGCACGTCTCGCTGCGGTCTGTTCTGCGAAAGGTGGTTATTCTGGATTTTGACAGATGGTCACATTAATATGACTGGACTGTGTATATTAGGATAACTCTAAAATGGTGTACCCTAACCACACCCATGTACCATAAGTTAGAAGAGTGAAGTCAGCAGACTAGAATGTTAACCCTATATGCCAGAAATATTTAATATCATAATATTTAGCAACAGAGCCTTATAAAAGTAATGTGTTCCCTGTTTTCTTTCATTTTGACACATAACACAATTCGCTCTTCATTGTAATTACTCTATTGCCTATTGTGGGCATTAAAGGAGTTATCGAGTTTCTCAAAAAAACAGAGCAAGATTCACTTTACTGCCCTGTCCAAAAAAGGAGCAAAATACAAACAAGGCAGTACACTTTTTTAGTTACTGTTAAATGAAATAAAAAGTGTAAAAATATTATAGGTCATTTTGTGAAGAGAACTAGCAATTTCCCCCGGCTTTTCTATGTGTTGAAACTTGCACATTTGCAGTGACTGACACCTTACTGGGTCATAATACATTTAGGAGACTGTACTATGCATTCCTAACTTGTACTGTTTGTGGACAGGTTATGAAGCAGAGACATTACATATATAATAAGATAGCCCGACCATAATAAAGAAATCATGACTGAGTTTTGGACAAGTTCCAGACCATAGTAAGTTCCTGCATTAATGCTCATATTTATTGGCAACCTATCAAGACAAATTATTGTTACCGATATGGTTAGAAAAAAATATAAAGCTATGTAAAATTTTGATATTAAAATTTGAAAAAAATTTAACTTTCAATTATCTAAGACTTTAAGTATGGTTATATTTGTGGGTGAACCCTTTAAAAAAATGTGGGGCATTGAAGAAAGTCTTTGGGCAGTACCACATGGTACATAGTTTTCAGTGTAGAAATTAAGAGGGTTTTTCCGCTGCACACATAGCCACAGGATAAGAGATAAGTATCTGATGTCTGGTGGTCCAAGTGTTCCTGTATGCCCGTTGTGAATGGAGCGGTGGTGCACATACTTGCCCAGTGCTTCATTCATTTCTATGAGACATCTGATTGTCTGTCTTTGACAGTTTTATAGGGGCTAATGGAGTAGCAGTTGAACATGCTCACCACCACTCCATTCACACGGTGCACTTGGGGACACTTGCAGACCCTGTTTTGGTGATCACTCTAGTGTCCAAGAGTCAGACCCATATTGATACAACATTTATCCCTTTTCATGTGTATAGGGAATACATGCTATTAATGGATAAACCACTGTAATTGACCTTAATGCTGGATAAAATTAAGACACTGGAAGGAAATTACTAACCCCTGTAGGTCAGTTTTATTTTCTTCTTTTTGTGCCAAAGATGCACCAGATTGTTCCTTTTGCGCCCAACATGGCACTTTTTACAAAAGGAAGTGAAGAACAAGGCTTTCATGGACAGGGATTCCTCAGCCCAACAATTTTACTATAACTGTTACCATAAAGCTGGCATGAATTATGCTAGAATTCCTATGCCAATTGGTAAGTGATGTAGATTTTAGTTCTGGCCGGCCAAAGCCTCTTAATAATTTAGGCGCATTCTTTGGCAGCCCGGCACTTGATTAAGACTGGCGGACAGAACACGAGTTTTAATAAATTCCCCCATTAACTGCATCAATGGACAAGCTATTTTGTCAATGAATAATGTTAGGTAAGGAAGTTGAATGGGTTTTGAGCATCATTTCAGTCCTCTGTACAGTACAGATATTGTTCTACAACCGCCAGTGATAGCATGCTGTCTGCTCCAGCCACTGACTCAGCTGCATGAGATGTTGCTTTTATTTTTATTGCAAATGCAATTACCATCTTAAACACATTTCACAAGAGGAAAAATCAAATCAGGATTTGATGAGGCATTAATTGTAAAATCTCTTTCTTGAGCCAAACAAACAAATGCTTGACCTATGTAAAACATTAAAACAGTCCGAGTGATGCTTGTTTTACATTTCCCTTGTGTAAGAAAAATCATTAAACCATTGAAACGTTGCTTCCATTTGCAAAATATAGGCCAGGATAATGGAGTGAGTTTTGTTGTACTAGGGTTGCCTAAGTGCTCCTTTACAATTTAGCCAGTATTTTTCACCATTATAGCCATTGTAGGTTTTGTACATTTATGCATTAATGCAGAATCACTCTGTTGGACGGTCAAAGTCATTTTGTAGCCTGAGGGGAAAGAGCAAAACACTAGCTCAAACATTTTCAGTATTTCACATTTATCTTCTCCACATATAGCAGGAATCACTTTCCACATTCAATAGTAACACATGGAAACTATAATAAATAGCAGAAGCCACCCAAATATTTCCAGGGTTAGGATTAAAACCATTACAGAGGTAATTCAAGAGGTTGTATTGTAATAACAACCAGTTTATTTTCCTGTTTGAATAAGTATCTATAACTGTTTTGAAAAGTTTTTTGAAAGGGTGTCTTTTTAATGTTAATCCATTTGTACACTATGCAAGCATACTGCAATAAACTAGTACACTCTCTTAACTGGTTCTCTGACACCTTTGGTGCACAACATACCTCCCTCCTCTTGGGTAATCACATTCTATCACATTCACATTCAACTACAGAATTTATTTTGCTGAGACGACATAGGCCCGGTTCACATCTGTGTTCGGTTTTTCGTTCGGGAAGTCCGCTTGTGGACCCCCTGAACGGAAACTTAATCCGCATAAAAAAACGGTTACCTAAGGAAACCTGTGGACTCCATAGACTATAATGGGTCTATGTGGATTCTGCTCTGTTTCCACATGAAAAATGCAGAGAGAAAAGTGCTGCTTGTAGAAGTTTTCTCTCTGCCTATTTCATACAGATAGGGGAATGGAATGGCTCAAATGCAGATGTGAACCTTAACTAGCTAATTTCCTGTTAGGACCCGGTATTCTCTATCTCTGCCTGGTAGGTTTGGGTGTGGAGTGTCAGAACGGTATTCTGCACGTGAACTGTCCGATGCGCAGTAGGGGAATGTTCACACTGGCATGCGGTTCGGCGGCTGCATTCTGGCATGGATTGTGCTATGAGCTGCACTGCTGACCATTACTAGTGTGCCTTAGCCTCGGAAGGGGTTAAGTTTATCTGCTGTGCTGGGCTTCCAGTCAGCTGGTTCTGATATCCAATGGGCCTTCTCTTTACTCCTGCTTTTGGCTATTTATACTCCGCCTTGCGTTTTGTCAGTGCCGGTCTTAAATCTTCAGTGCCTGTGTTCCAGACGTGGTCTGTTTGTCTGAAGCCTGCTATCTCACCTGCATCTGAGCCCTGGCCTTTCAGCTTCCTAGTTGCCTGTTCACATTTTCCTGAACTTCAGCTAAGTATTGAACTTTTATTTCCAAGCATAGTTGTTCCAGATGCAGTGAACCCTAGTCGTTTACTGCTTGGATGTTTGGAATTTTTTGTTAAGTTTTTTGTGTGTGACACTAAGTTCTGTTTTTCCCTATTCCTTTGCGTACTCCAGTATTCCTGTGTTTCACATTTATTTGCTACCCTATACTTTGTGTTCCCTCATATTCACTGTGTCCAGTCGGACCTCTGTGGGGGGGGGGGGGGGCTTTTTCTGTATCTGCTTCTCCTTCATAAATGTGAAGCTAGACAGGGGTGTCTGTTTCACTATTATAGGTGAGCTATTCTCCGGCTGTGTTTGCGCCCACTCAGGAAAGTTTATCAGGCCCACGGCTACTTCTAGTTGTGCAAGGCAGGGTGTAGGAGTATCCACACTAGTATTCCAAATTGCTCATACTTCTGTTTTTTTTTTGTTTTTTTTTTGTATGTTTTTTCTTTAACCTAACTGAGAAGTTATCAGTCAGGGGCCAGTCCACAGTCAGAGATCCCCAGACCATAACATTTCCATAATGCATACAGAAATGTGTACCCTCATCCACTGGCGTAATTGTAAGAACAGTGTATTGGGTGCAGAAGATCCCAACATCGGTTAGGTCATCTAGTGCAAGTCATAACAGGTACTATATGACAGAAATATTGTTTTCTAATGCTAATGCAGTGAATAGTCATTTCCCCACTCTGACTTGCATTATATGAAGTCTACCCCTACCAAAATTGCTTCTAAACTATACACTGTTGTTGGACTAGTTAGTGCCATAGTGAACATATGTTTCTTATATCAAAGTACATTCTTGTTGCTGAGAAAGTCCAGTTTTAATTTATCCTATATATTCAGTACAACCAGGGGCCGGAACACCCTTTTTCATGTGTTCGCTGCACATCGGGACCTACCAATCGTTATGATAGGTTGTGCTAATAAGTAGCAAAACAGGTGAAAACAGCTTTGAGTTACCTAGTGTTAAAGTGACTTCAATTGATGTCTCTTTACTACATCGAGGATGTGCTGAAAGCTAAAAGTGAAAAGAAGATTATTCATAATAATGAGGTTGCCAACAGATTTATTGGGGTTTGCATTGCAAACAATTGTTATTACCATTGAGTTGGAGAACTAATTGGACACCTGCCATTTCATTCATTTATACAGGAGTATACAGCCAAATACTATACACTATCTCTAGCAGTCCTTTACAAACGAAAGAAGAACCAGTGTGTTTACATGACCATTGCTTAAATCAGACTGTAGTGTAAAGGACCCCAAATTCTTGTGATACAACACTAATTCGCAGATAGGTAGTAAATTGCCTTTGTGAGCAAATTTTTTCTGATTGGTTAGAAGGCTATAAAAATATTCAAAAATAAAAAAAGGCTTATGTAGCCCATTTAAGATTACGGAGCTTCCCTCGTAGAGAGAGTCTTATCTAGGACACATATGTCTTTCTGCTTGGGACTACCCCTCCATGAGCCAAATTGGAGAGCTACTTTATAAGAAAGGCCTCTGCACTTTTAGATATGTCCCTTTCCTTTGAATGACTGCCATGTAAGGCAACATTTCCCCAGCAGCTGTCAGACCAGACATGGTTTCCTGGCTATAACAGCTGATTGCCAGGGGCTAGGAAAGCCAGACACGTAGGCTTCCGTTTTGGTGTGACATATTTTTTGTAAAATTGTCCATCTGTATTGGTATGTTCTAAGAACAGCCTTTCATAATTTTATAAATCATTTTTTTGTTTTCATCTACTGTACCATTCGCTTCACTGTTGCTTTCCTGTTCCGTGACAGACAATATGCTGCTTTACAGGAATGAGATTCATATTGCATGAGATTCTGAAATAAATCAGTATAAAATTACATTTGCAGTTTATTTTATAGAAACTGACATAGCGAGAAAATTAGAAAACAGGACACTTAATAAACAGTCATAGTTGTCATAAAATCCCGTAATAATACACTGGCTAATAAATCCATTTTTTCTTTTCACATAAAACAATATGGATATTTACAGCTAGTAGCAGCATGTGCTGATGGCAGTGTACTCTAGACCATCACATCTGTTAAATATTCATGTGGATGAAAGTATAAATATCCTTCCTTTAAATTTTCAGTGTTGGAAGAAAGCAATTTTTCATATTGCAGCGCCTTTGGGTAATTTATGAAACATTTTCTACATTCACCTGCATAAATTCTCAGTGAGGCTTTTGGTAATACTCTATTCTATCGCTACAGGGCTGGCACGCCATGCAATATCCTGAATGCCATGCTTTCTACAGACATGTCCAAGTGTAACTTTTATTACCATTTAGTCTTTTTTTTTGCTTTAGATTATATTGTAGTTACTACTTGTTATATAATTGTACTGAAAAATTAACCACTCATCTGAGCAGGGGCGCATTAATCTTTCGGACAGTAGAGCAATACCAGAGACCAATGGCCAATTGAATATCCTTTACATATAGGACTGTCAAATAAACATAGTTATATTATTTAGTGAGCTCATAACCTATAGTTTTATGGGACCTATTGTGTCGTCTTATGCTTAGACTCAAAACCGTCAGGATGCAGTCTGTTAACTCAGTCCTGAATTAAAATGTTCACACAGAACACCTAGTAATCTCTTTTTTATACATTCTCTAATACTTCATGTAAATTATTCAGTAACCATATGGCCCACACAAGCAGCACATATGCATCCTGTTTATTAGAAATTCTAAAGGAATCCGCCGCCTCCTGTGATGGAGCGTCTATTAGATACTCTTTGTATACAGCATCCGCTGAACAGTGTCCTGATCTATCATTTATTAACATTAATTATAATCATTATTTATATAGCTTGTTGCATGCAACTTAACAGGGTTATCCACTATGGATAAACTCTGCTCGTTAGATGGAGCCCTTAAAAATAAGTTCATCCCATGTGTTCCTTTGTTAGAATCCCTATAATCTGTGGGTAATGTGGCTGAAAGTGTTAAATTACTCTGCAGTGCCAAATGGTGTACACATATTTTTAATTATTAATATACATGTATTGTAATAGCTTTTTGTGCAAATTTTTGCTTTGGTTTGGCTTTTACACCTGGTATGTTTTACACCCCATAGCCAGCTGCAGAAAGTGGTTTAGCAGATCTGTCAGACTGACTTTGTGACAACTCATTCTCCAGCCCGCTCTGACCTCTCCTCAATGATTTGCTCACAGAGAAGCTTATAAGAAATGAAGTATCTCAAAATACTCTACCTTCATTCATATTATATCAAATATACTTTAAAGGGGTTATCCCATTCCAGACACTTCTCACTAATCCACAGGATAGGGAAAATGTCTCATATCACTAGGGGTCCGAGCGTTGCGTCCTCCAGCAATGAGGAGTATGTGGCTGCCGCTACTGCAGTCTCTGGCAGCCCTATAGAACTGAATGGAGTTCTTGATTTCATTCAAAGGGAGGATGCCTGGAGACTTTCTCTTACCCATTTTCCTGAGGGCCAGGAGTTCCAGTGATTGAACCCTTATATATCTGACACATTCCCTATCCTGTGGATAGAGGATAAGTTTCTATAATAGGACAGCCGTGGTGTGACCTCAACAGATGTTACCATATTGAGATTAGAGAATGGCCTTTACCCCACTAGATATGGGCAACAGCCTTACTAAGTGCTTATGTCTTACACTAGGAAAACCATCCAATTTGAACTGGAAGGCACATAACATCCTATTGATGACACAATGAGCAAAATGACTAGATGCAGATCTAGCGCTTAGCAAACTGACTTATGAATAAGGTGACCTAACAGTTTCTAAATAATGTGAAACCCCCCACTGCATGCATTGACAATAACAAAATAACAAACATTGTAAGAGCCCGTGCACACGATGTAACGCATAACTCATTTTGACACATAAACACGTGTCAGAGTCAGCGCTTCAAAACAGAATCCCATTTACTTCAATGGGCTCCGTCTTACGTGCGCTACACAATGAAATCAATGGGAAGCTTTTTAACCCATTGATTTCAATGTGTTACACGCGTTAAACGTAACCCATTGAAGTCAATGGGATTCTGTTTTGAAGCGCTGAATCTGACACTTGTTTACATGTCAGAATAACATTGCTTTTCTCATGGGGACTCAAAATTCAGGTAGTTGTGTAGTAGAGGAGTGAGTGGCTGTGGTACAGGCATTGTACAAAATTGTTTGTACAGGAAGCCAAATTACCTATGAGTATATTTTTGGCATGTTGCAGGAAACCAAAGAGTACCCAGAGGAAACCCATGCAAAAAAAAAAAAAAAAAAGGGAAAACTTACAAGCTCCATGCATATGTCTCCCCTGATCAGATTTGACCCCAGAGCTGCAAAGCAACAGCGCTAACCTCTGAACAACCCTGCTGCAAAAAAATGCTATGATTGGTTAATCTATGCTTTGTGTTTTTATGTTCTATGACCTATGAATGAAGTTTAGATTGGAGCTGGGAATATGGATGCTTAGAAATTGCTTAGAAAAGGACATTAATTCTATGACATGTTCTTTGGTCATCTATCACAAAAACAGCAGGTTCAAAACATGAATAATGGTAAGATTTGATTCCAATGACAATACTGAGGCATATTTAGCAGGGATCGGCCAGATACTTCTTTCAGTTACACATCTGCAGTCAGTATAATGTTTGTTCTTAGTTAACCAGAATGTCCTGGAGCTAAACAGAATTCCCTCTATAAAGGCAGAAACTTAATTCATTAACATTTTAGGTATTTTTAGTATTTTCTTTAGTTGGTTACACTGGGCCAGGAAAGAGACTGCTGACTATTTCTATTTTCTAGAAACAATGGTGGTTAGCATCTGGGAGGTTTGAGTGCCTCAGCGTGAATATGATAAATAGATCCTATAGTACATTGTCTATGTACATTGTGGCAAACTGGGTCAGTCTGTTTTGTATGCAGCAAATGTTTTGGTCTGCATTTATCCTTATAATAATGGGATCACTTTGACATGTCACATAGACTAGACTAGGTCACATTTTTCTCTTGCTGGTATTGCTGCTCTCAGCTATTGTGTTCTGCAAATAAACTATATGCTTAAAGAGGACCTTTTGTGTCCTCAGGCACATGCGGTTTTATATACGCACTGTCGGCTTTTCCATTATGTGCCCCAGGGCAAGAGCTATGGGTGCTGTTACTGATAGCTCTTCATTGTCAGAAGGGCGTCCCTGACAGTCTAACTGGGAACGCCTCTCCTGACAGTACTGAGTGTGGTGCTATACTGTCAGAGGGGACGTTCCTTACCATCCAGCAATGACGCCAAGCGGTGAGGAACGCCCCCAGTACTAATCTATGGATGAGTACTATCAGGTGGAGCATTCTTCACAGCTCAGTGTCATGGCTGGGCGATAAGTAATGCTCTCTCTGACAGTATAGCACTATGGACACTACTGTCAGGAGGGGAGTTCCCAGCTAGACTGTCAGGAACACCCTTCTGACAGTGAAGAGATATTGGTAATGGCACCGAAAGCTCTTGCCCCGGGGCACATAACGGGAAAGACTTTCTAGTGGTATATAAAACCGTATGTGCCTGAGGGCATGAAGTACAGTCAAATATAAGAAAACCTTGTAATATAGTATGAAATGTTTCTTTCTCCACTTATTTGTTTTTCCTTTTTCCACTTGACATCCACTCTAAATTGAATGTAGAATCTGTCTTTATCTCCCAAGATAAATCATCAATAAACCATCAATTTACATTTCCATATAGAAGTCTATGGGGGTGAGTGAGGGATCCTCAAAGAAGCTGGAAAAAAGGGTTCTGGAACAAATTGTACATTCTTTTTCTCACCCAAGTACTTTATTCACATACTGTACTGTACAGTGTTTCTCTATATTGTCCTATATAATGCTGCTTCTTCTTAATATGCTGTCATCATAGCAGACACTATCCTCTCACTAGAAACCACTAGATAATGCATGGTGCAAATCATGAAATACACTAGTGTCATTATATATATATATATATATATATATATATATATATATATATATATATATATATATCTCATAGTAAATAATGCTGGGAAGGCAAGTGTGCCGCGGTTATTATTAGTATTAGGCCTGGTCCCTATAGTGCATGTTCAGTCAGGAGCAACAGCCAGGAACAAGTCTGAAATGAGCTGCGAGTATCAAGCTGCTGCTTTGCACAAGTCTCTGCACACCTTTCAAATTACTATATATGTGGAAAGGGTGAAGGCTGCAAACCAATAAAACCCTGGGTGTTAGAGTGTATATTAGAGAAATGTTTGACTATACATATGTTTAACATGAACGCACATAAATATGCACATGTGGATTTAAGGTCAAAACTATATCACTAGCAGTAAACATTAGGGTAAGAGCCAAATAACACAGTCATATATCCCATATTTCTCTTTTAATATGCCTTGTGACTCAACACCATCGGTCATATTAGAAAGGCAAACAACAGAAGGTTATCTGAGCACAGTAAGCTGGGGGGTTATTTTTTAGAATATTACATTGTTTTGATTGTGAAGATGTGCTACATTTTCACTATTTTATTAGCAGATTTTATCCTCTAGGATTTCATATAGTCTAAGGCATATTCATATTATATTATTACAATTATTCATATTATAGAGATGTTTTCTGAAGGAGGATTTTAGCAAATAATTAAAATCCAATTTAAAATAATGCATGGTTGTCCTATACCATTCATCACGGAGAATGAAGTGGCACTGGTAAACTTATTATATTTTAGAAATATGCACCTCTCAAGAGAACAAAATACCTTCAGGACCATAATTTGTTTTCTTCAGTCAGATAGGGTTATGATGTTATTGTTCCCATATTACACATTGCACTGGGACTTTAAAATCATATCAAGCGTCAGATTTTAAATGTATTTGGAAGTAAAAGAGAGCCATACAAGATACATGAGCACATTCTGCTGACCTATACAGTACCTGCATTGTAATAGGTCATATTTCAGCTCTTTTGTTTGTGACAAATAGCCTAGAATGAAAAGCTCTGTCCGAGGTGCTGAAATATCTTGTGATTGATGATTGTGTCTCGCTGATAAATTCTAATGCCAGTGTATGAACCACAGTGATTTATCAACTATGGTAAAATTGTATTCACAGGAATAGGGCTGCACGCAAAACAATTTAAATGTGTGGCATTTAATATTTGCTACAAATGTTGTTCATTTAGCACAACCAGGGATTGTGCAATAACACATTGGCTAAATATACTTTATGTAGAAATGCGGATGGAAAGCATCTGACATATTTTATACTCCCTTATTATAATACACAGATGTTATTCTTTCACCTTTTATAGCTTTGCCTCTCCAGAGAGACTAATTTTCCAAAGAGTGATAATTGTTTTATTTAGTACAAAATTGTACCATTTCAGCTTTGTACTAGCATCATTTGCTGCCGGCAAAGTCAGCGTCACAGGTGCTTCCATTCATTTCTATGGGTGCGTGCTGTTCGGATCGGCTGATCCGAACAGTGTTCGCTCATCTCTAGTGCTTATGTATCAAGCAGGTCTAGTCTGACCTGCACTTAAAGGGAGTCTGCCCATATTGAACTGTCACCACCATGTTACAGAGCACATTACATGGATAAACAACAAGCCTTTGTTATGTATGTCACTTCTGTAGATTTGGAGAAAACCAACTTTGATGTTTTATGCTAGTGAGGCAGCTGGTGCACTCAAGGCAGCCATTTAGCCCATGGAACCCTGATCTTGCTGCATAAGAAGGATGAGTGATGTCATAGCAGTAGGAGGAACAACTCTAACCGCACAGTGTGGCACAGGCAGAAGATGGTAGGGGTCTGAGAAGCAAAAGCAGCTGATGTCCCGCCCCTAGTCTACTAATTGCCTATTTTTTAATCTACATAACAAGGATATGTTGTTTATTATGGTAATGGTTTCTGTAAAATGGTGGAGGTAGCTTAGCTCACACATGAAAAAAGCCTAGCTGATTTTGTCACTGAATTTTCAGCGTCGCTTTTTTTGGACACTGTTTTTTGCATTGGATGCTGTTTTTGACACTGTTTTTGACGCTTTTTCGGTCGCTGTTTTTTTTTAAGCTTTTTTTTTTGCACTACAAAAAAGTACATGATAAAAAAACGCTAGCAGTTTCAGTCGCTGTTTTTGCCAAAACAGCTGCAAAAATAAGCGACCAAAAACCGCTAGCGGTTTTTTCAGCTCCCCATAGACTCCAATTCATTTTTTCAGGCGTTAAACGCCTGAAGAAAGGTCATGTCACTTCTTTTTCTGCTAGCAAGCTAGCAGAAAAAAAAAAGCTAGCAATTCACACAGGGCTACATTTTATGGAGGCTGATTTGGCCGCATAATCAGCTGTCAAAATCAGCGTCCATGTCCCCGTGTGAACTATGCTTGGTGCAGGTAGTAGACTCTCTTTAACTACGTTATTTGCCATCAAAGCGAAGTGGGGCATTATACAGAAGGGGAAAACTCATGGCACACACATTATGCCTGCCTAGATTTCTATGCAGAGAGGAGCCAGATCAAAGTATAGAGGTTACAGTCTCAAAAATTGGGTCCACCTTGGACAATCCATTGTTAAGAAGCTTTACCTAAGTATGAGCTGATCATGTTTCATGTGGCTGCTGGGATCCTCATTGACCAGCTATAGTCTAGAGTCAAACCCAGTATCAATGATTAAATTCTTCTAAAGGGAAAATGAAGCATTACACAGTTTCCACTAAAAACAATAAGTTGTCCATGTAGCATGAACAACAAACCTACAGAATGGGTACTCCAGAATGAGAAATCTTTTAGGTAGATGCCATTTGTTAGGGTTTGTAGATAAGGACACTTATGTTAATTAAGATTTTTTTTTGCACACTTGTTCTCTGAAGGCAAACATAAATAGAGATATGTCCTCAATATTTAGAAAGGATGTCAGTTTTTTGCTCAATGTTGATGTACCAACTTGTACTATGCCTTTACATTCAGAAGAGCATGGTTGCATAACATTTCATCTTGTTTTTTTTTTTTTTTTTTTTTCTAATAAAAGTAAGATATTTGAATATAAAAGTTTTATATTTCTGTAACTAATCATAAAGCTAATTATAAAGTTTAAAACACATCGCTAAGCAAATCCTAAGGCAAATGTTTTCTTAGAACACAAGCAATTCCAGTTTCCATACTTAAGTAAGGAGAGAGGTATAAGTATTATGAATGGGCAATAACTATAAAAAGGCATTAAAGTTCATGATGTAGCTATGCGCCTTGTGAAGATAAATGGATCTTGTTAATGCTTACTGTTAACTCAATATCTAATTTTAAAAATGCTCTCTATAGGGGTGGAATGTTGCTTGTAGAGATATTCCGCTATTATCATCTGTCTGGATTGCGGCTTTTAATTAGCCATTCCGTCTCAGTAAAAACTGAACTTCTACTTGTATAGCAAAACCCAACATAAACCTTCTACATATAAAGTAATCTAACAGTAAAAGAATTACAGTGATTGATCATACGTGCAATTAATTACTATAGAATACATAATGTCATATAATTTACGACTTGTAATTTCTTTTGTATCTTTGTTTTTTCCCAAAAGGCATTTTTTTCTGTTTATTTAGTGCACTCTTGTAATGTGTTATGCAGGTTACTTAACACCTTCATTTTACTAATCTCAATTATTCACAACATTACTATTGCATACATTTCCTATTCATACCTCTCACTTGGGAGAAGGCAGCGCCAAGTACTTGATGGCAGCAGCCAGCTGAAATGAGTGAAGAATAATTCCAGTAATAATAGTAGCTGCATTTAGGTTGAGTGCCCTGTCCTTCTCTTGCTCATACCCACCCTCAGATAGTCATGTGCCATAAGCTATAATGGTAGAGTATGATCTTTAAATAAATCAAATATCTTTTGAAAAGATGAAAGAGAGGATAATGATATACTAGGGGTCGTCTTCTTCTAAAAAATGCTATTAAAATGATATGATCAGAGATGTACATAGAGAAGTGAGGATCCTTTAGTAAGTGGTCCTCCCTCCTGGTGCTGGGTCACACCATAATACAATTCCCATTCTTTTTAGAAAGATCTTCATGACCCTCTCTGCTGCTTGATCCATCCCTTTGTTTAGTACGGCAGCTATACACTCTGTGCAACCTTGCATAGGTCCAGAATATTTATAGGCAGATTCAATCGTATATACAACATGATAGATACTGGCATATTGAGTCTGGTCGACCACTAGCACTAGCTCCATGGTAGCCCGGCTTCTCCTCCACCATGCAATGCAATTTAATGCTAAAGTACTATGCATTCCTATCTTTATTATTGCCAGTATTGGTGCCAGCATGAACTTATACCCCCATTAACTCCTCTCAACTACACTCATGTGTATACAGTCTTAAACTCTGCAGCTATGCTTTTATACTATTTATTTTTTGACACTTTCCAACATATGTTGTTCATCCACTGCAGAGATGTAAGTAAATTACATGAAGATGTGGCGCACAAACCAGGCAAACTTAACCACTGACTACCAGATATGGATATGGATTGCCCATGTTGTGCTCAGTCATTGCTCTATGATTGTGTATATGAATGCAACTAATTTTTTCAGTAAAGGATGGGAACAGAAGCCTGTAAAAAATAACATACAACCATAATAAAGACCCCTTTAGCATACCTTTGGTGTTATATTTTAGCTGCTATATTTTAGATATAATATTTGTGTGCTATAGCATATGTATTTTAATATTTCAATAAAAAAAATCCTGGATTTTCCCAGCATACAGACATAACGCACTGCTTCGTATAGTCCCAATTCACTGTAGAAAAGATTGCCTATGGCTTATAATTTGCATACTACAGTTCTCATTGTTATTACATCACATATAAGTCCGTATCACATAACAAAATAATCATGGCACAGGTAGTTTTTATTTTAGTCAAAAATGTATTTGTTTTTCCATAAAAAAGATTTACATATTTATCGTCTTTACTACGCTACAGAAATGTCCATTTTGTAACATCACGTGTCAATTCTATTTTGTCACTTGAAAAACTCTTGGCTAAAATGTGTAATACATCACAGAAGAGGAGGTATTGCTCAGTTCAACTACAGTATAATGTAAAAAAATCAAATCAAAGGAAATACGTAAAACAAAAGTTATATATCTGTATTGTACTTGACAAAGGAAGTCATAGTTCTTAATTTTGTCTAGTTTTTATTGGATTAATGACTTGCATGTCTGGCTTGTAAGTATGTTAAGCCTTAGGATACTGTGGCATTATGTTGTCTTTTGTTTCCTACAAAATAGTCTTCCTGCTTTTAGAGGAGCACAACTAGAATCTTGTGCTTTTTTTTATATTCCATGGGTCACATTCTTATAGTGTTGCCTTTATGGCATCATACTAGGTACTTGTATTACTGTAGATTTGACTTCCAGAGACGTGCTATCATTGTCAAGATTCCAGATGCTCAGCAAAGGAGGATAAAGGTCATTGTAAGCAAATGGTGGTGTTTGCAAAAGATTTCCACTGTATTTGTGTTCGGAAAACCGTCTTAAGTATACAGATATGTAGTTAAAAAAGTAAGCCACAGTAATGATCCCAAGCAGACCGCACATGATAATAATCAGAGCTGTTGTCTTGATGGTTTCGTTAGGTCTTCTCATAGTATCTAATCCTTTTGTGGTGACGTTAATGCATTGTTTTTCCACTTGCTGATAGATGGTGGGTACATCTATGCAGATCTTGTATTCAGTCTGAGGACTTAGCCGCGTCAAGTTGTATTGTTTGACATCAGATGGCATTCGGACACTGTGAGCAATGCTAGTGTATTCCGCATTCAGAGATGCAATCCACTGCACGCTAGATTTTAAAAGCTTTGACTGAGAGCTCCAAGACACAAAAACCGAATTACTTTGCACTTCCTTAATATCAATACTAACTGATCCATTGGCATCCTCTGGTAGGAATCCATCTACAGTGATCATGACTGTTTTCAAATCTGCACCAACCAAGTTCTTAGCTACACAAGTATAAAGTCCAGCTTCTAACACACTTATGCTGGTAATTTCTAATGTTCCTTCAGCATGGACATAAAATGGGCCATTAATTGTATTGGGTTGAAGCTTGGAACCCAAAGGTGTGATCCAGTATATGTCTGGCTCTGGTTCAGCCGTAGCTCGGCAATGTAAGGAAATAGAGCTACCAGTACTTATATCCACGTCTGAGGGAAAGCTTTGTGGAGCAATAAGTGGTAAGCATATTTCCATCATTTCCCTGAAATGTATATGTCTAACGTTCTGGCCTTGAAATTCAGGGGGGTCCACACAAAACAATGAGTCGGTTTCCATAAACCGGATTCTTGTTTTGTTCATATTTATCCAGCGGTTCACACAGTCACATCTGATGGGGTTGCTGTGTATTCCTAACTCTTTAAGGTTGGGCAAAGCATCTATAGTGCTTTTATATAGGGCGCTGAGAGAATTGCTGTTGAGCATAAGTGTTTCTAATTTTGGGAGTCTATAGAATGCATTGGGATGAATGTAGGCCAATTTTGGGTTGTTCGTTGCTTCTATTTTTCTCAATTCGGGCAAATTTTCTATGGCAAGACTATCTATTGAAACTAGCTCAGGCATGTTATTAATGCCCAGCTCTTTCAAGTGTAACATATTACTAAAATCTCCTCTTTGTATTCTCTTGATAGGGTTTTTATTTAGATCCAAAAATTTTAGGTTCAGAACCTTCTGAAGAGCAATAGAGGGGACGTTAACAAATCTGTTGTCATAGAATGAAATGCTTTCCAAATTTTCTAGACCTATGAAGGCGTTATCAGATATTTCTGTAAGATTTATCCCTGCTAAAACCAGGCTGCGCAGATTGATAAGAGGCTTAAAGTTCATATCTTCGATTTTGATTATTGGATTTTCACCAATCATGAGAATCTCCAGATGTGGCATTGCTCCAAACCACTGACTGTTAACCACTTGCAATCTGTTTGAGTTAAGGTGAAGTCTCAGCAAATTACCAACCCCCGCAAATGCATTTGGGGAAATTGTGGATATCAAGTTATGATTAATGTAGAGCTCTTGTAAATTTACCAGTCCAGAGAAGCATTCTTCTGTCAGTTCCACTAGTTTATTTTCCTCCAGGTATACAGAAAGTACCTGATGGGCATTTGTGAAATTGATATTGACCATAGAGGACAGATTGTTCTGTGATAAATCCAGACCTGTGAGATTTACTGGAAAATGATCCGCATTTTTAATTTCCTCAATGTTATTAGCCTGTAAAAGTAAGACCTGTGTGTTTGCTGGGAGTCTGTCAGGGATGCTATAAAGATCTAATGCATTGCAATCCACTGTGAAAGCTTCAATATAAATAGATCTCGGTGTAAACCACGGTCGAATTTCACATGTGCACAGCGCTGGACAATCCATCTTTTTTGGCGTAGCTTGTACCAGCGCAGTGATTGTTAGCCCAAATAGCAAGTTTATTCTGAGTTTTATTTCCCTCATTTTTCAGGTTGTAACTCTTGTTTGGCTGTACACAACTGAGTACTTGTTGTTTTATTTTATAAGTATTACTAATATAGTGGTCACTTCATGAACATATAGCTGGCATGAAAGACACAACACAGCAATGTTTCCTTCTCAGGAAGCCAAGTGCAGTCTCGTTTCTCAAATGCTCCACGCATACTGTGAGATTGAAGGTCACGCTATTCTTCATAGACATCAAAAAACCATTGTTGAAATGTGGATTCTGTAGGTGGTCATTGAAGAAGCCATTCACTTATTTCCCCATAGCTTATTAGTAGCTGGAGTAAAAGCAGGGACATCTGAAAGAAAAAAAAATGTAATAATTACTTTAAAAGTACAAATAAATCATACTCATACCAGTAAGAAGGTCTATAATCGAAAAAATTGTATAGTAAAAGCTTCACACAAAGAACTGTCTATACTTAGAGAAGGAATTAAAGAGAAACATGAGAGGAGAACATTGTATTTCAGCTGTTTTTCTTTTCAGACTCTGTTATTATATTATACTTTAGACAACATACAAAGGAGAAAAGGCATAAAAAAAAAAAAAAAATCTTTGCCCATGATAACCAATCACGGAGCAGCTCTCAATTTATAAGAGATGAAACGTGCACTGATATTGGCCAACAAAACAGTTTCAATATATTTTCTCATAGGTTTCTATTTTAACTATTCTATGCATGTCATACTAAATGTGTCTTTAAATATGTTGGTAAATCTCTGACTGTGTCTCTGCTGTTTCACATTACAATTACTGCCTTACAATACAAGTAGGGTCGAGCCGATCTTGAGATTTCAGGATCGTTTTAAAAATCTGATTTTCGATCATTTTCCAGGCGATCCCGATCGTGAAATTTGCTCGATCGCCGATCGGCATCCAATCTTTCCCAATCCCGATTGCTCAATCCTAGTTACTTTATGTTTATGGAGTAGGGTTGAGCCAATCTTGAGATTTCAGGATCGTTTTTAAAATCTGATTTTAGATAATTTTCCAGCCAATCCCGATCGTGAAATTTGCTCGATCGGGATCCGATCTTTCCCAATCGCTCAACCCTAAATACAAGTATTATTTTACAATCTTCATACACTATGCATATGCAAATAATCATATCTCAGAATCAATGCAATTCACTATAAAATGTATGAATATTTTCAAGTTTCCAAATATAACAAAAACACAGCTTTAGGGAATTTGACCTTAATACAGGGGGTTAACTCTCTTGAGACCCTTTGTTAGCCAGATCATGCTAAGGCTATACATGGCTCCCACATTCATAGTCAGCCACTAATTTGGGCCACTCAGCATTCCTAGGTAACAATAGCTTCTGTAACTGACAATTAGCAGATCACCATGGCAACTCGCGTTAGCACTCTGAATATGATGCTATTGGTTTTAAGATATCCCTTCTATTACATTGATGTTATCCAATAACTGGAGTCTTTGCTCATCTATCAAGTACTCTGCTGCTTAAAGAAAGTTTGTAGGTATTCTATGAATTCTATGAAGAACTTGACATGTAAAGTAAATGGTACCGTTTTCACACCTTTTCTTAATATTTTCACTGTCAGCGTATTGCTGTGTGTAATCCATGATTAATGGCAGCCTAAATAAGTCCATTAGAAATAAATGATTACCTTGCACAGTATTTACAGATTTAGCAAGAATTACAGCGTGAGATTGTGCTGCATGCTGCTATAGATTGGAGGCTTTTGCATTGCTTTGCCCATATTTTGTGTATTTTAGCTGCAAACAAGTTACAAGATATTCATCTCAAATCATATCAAGCACTTCCGTCGATTTGTGCTATTTTATGCATATCTCAGTTACTTTACTTGCTTAATCTTTTTCTATTAGTAAATGTATGTTGCAACACAAATCGGTGGTTTAAAGATGGACACCTTTATATGCTCTGTTAGTACATACAGGTATCATAGAAGAACCTCTCCTTCATGCGCCAGAGCCAACATAAAGAAGCTCTATGGACTTTCCATATACAGTACTATATGGTGGACTATGCTTTTAAATGGTGGGCATGTAATATTATATTTCAATTGAGTAGCTAAAACTAATTGCCGGGGTGTCCGAAACAAGATAGGCATTGGTTTGTTAGTATAGCTGGCGTCCTTTAAGGGTAACAGGTTGATATTAACACAATCTTGCCAGTTCATTGTAAAGTTCCTTCTGTTTGTGTGGTGTTGTTCAGTCTGGAATCTGAAGTTGCACCTTTAATAACTTACATGCACAAGTATGCTTATTTCAGCTGGACATGTATGATTTTAATAGGGAGAGTGGAATGAACCACTGCCAGACACCTCTGTTGGCAGGTTATCTCCAGGGAGAAGCAAAGCAATGGGCATAAGAAATGTGATGTGTCTCTGTTCCTTCTTTCTTCCTACATCATCTGTTTGGGGAGAACCAACAAGCCCAATAGACATTAAATAGTTAACTGGTTTTGCTGACTAATATGTATGGAGACCTCAGTGTCATATGTCCAGGTTTATTGAAAGAGTCTCATATACTGAAACAGAGGCAAACATAAATATGTATGTGGTTTCATTTATGAATAGTCCTTAGTTCATAGAGGAAAAGTTAGGAAGAAAATCCAAATAATTCAGAATTACAGCCCAGCATTGTAGCATAGTTTGGTAGTAGAGTTCTTAGGTAGACCTCGTGGTCCTGAATTTTAGAAAAACAGAAAATGGCCATTAATGTTATTGCATTGCTTTGTAAGGCCTTATGACATGTGAATGTTTTGGTGAATAATTTGTGTCATTATGTGTTTGTAAAGCTGGCCATACACATGACTGGATATGTAAATGCTGTGATCATTTGTTCATGAAGTTTAGTCTGCCAAAAGCAGATCAGTAATGCTGAATATTTTAAGCTGGCGGTCAGCCGAAAATATCAGTGTTTGACATGATTGACCTCTTTTGGCCGATCTTCAGCAAATATGCACAGACTCACTCTGCTTTGTTTTGTTGTTTTAAACAACTAAATTTCGCCCCGACCAGGTAGTTTAGTTGTTAGTATTGAAGTTGGAAGTATTTGTGCAAAAGATCCCAACATCAATTGGATGGTCGCATGATGACCACCTTAAGCCAAAACCAAGGGCGCCTAATACACACAGGTAAAATCAAGGCTGTTTTAACACATTGATGGGCCCAGTGCAAAGGTGTCTCAAGTGCCCCCTCCCCATCACCACCCGCTATTATACCCATCTGAAAGCTGCCCAAAACTTGGATTTTATATGGTAGCATTCAATTGGCGAAAATGTGTTATCTGACTGATGGAACTTTTCCGGATTTCAGAAATGTTTTATATGATCATCTCTATTAATAATAATTATTGCTATTATTTACGTGTAACGTATATTGCTAGAGAGGCAGTTGGCGTATTTTACTCTATAAAGATCAGGCATGGACAAGATAGGGGCAGTGTGGAATTTAAACTTTGTGTATATGTTGTGTAACTGTTTGGTGCAATTCTTTTGATGGTGCGACCTGGACAATGGTACACATTTGGGTCCCAGCGTCAAAAACTTCCTAGTTATGTTATGTTCAGAGGGGTATTACATAAGAATATCCTTGTGGTTAGGCTCAGAAGGGTATTACATTGCCCCTCTATGTGACAATCAGAGTGCAAAAGTATAGTATGCTCTGTGATTGATAGGAGAGGGGATAACATGGTCAGAAGTCCTCGCTACCTAACCAATCCTGAGAGATTGGCATTAGTAGCAAGGATATAGTACACATGTACTCTGCTTTAAACATGCCAGCAGTCGGCAGGAAAATAGTTAAAGTCCACCTGCAGTTCAGCTGTCCCCACAATTTAATGTCCCTATCACACAAAAACATGTCCAGGGTCTTCAAGGAGCTGCAGGCACAATGTAAGTGACGTCATCACATCACACCTGCTGCTCCTGGGCAAAAATGGGAAGCAGAGAGCGGACAGCTCCCTGCTTCATTATTGTATGCAACTGGGGCAGCCCGGGACAGCATATGTAGAACTGTTCTGCTGTCCTAATGGGGCCCCTTGCTACCATAGGGCCAGTGCAAGTACACCATTGGCCCTATGGTTAAAGCAGCCCTGGGTAAGGTATAATGGAAAGATTCGGCAATGTAATAGTCTCTGCTGTTTGCTTGCATGCTGCATACAATATGTCAGTTACATACAGTGCATTCATTTTTCTGCATATTATTTTTTTTTTATTCTTTATACAAACATAGAGATCTTGATCTTGAACATATAATATCTACAGTACATAATAAACACACACTCCAGAGAGCAACAGTGATTTTCATTCCCATGTTTTATGGCAGTGATATATCTGTTCCAAAACCAGATGTAGTTGGTTACTTATGATAGAGATAGAGCGCAAATATGGTCATATATCTTCTATAGGTCATTTAACCTCTAGTAGCGCAGCAATAAGGACATGGCTGAGCAAGTAGCCAAGGTTTGGTAACCCCCAACTGCTGAAGGGCTGCAGAGTCAAGCCAAGAGCAAAGGATGAAATCCTTACTTATTTACAGAAAGGTTTCTTCTACATCCTCAAGCACTTGAACGGTGATGAGATGCACTTAGAATAGCTCTTAGAAGGTGACCCGGTATTCTCTTATGCATCTTTGGAGTTATGTATTTGATAAAAGTTTTCTGAACATTGTTGTCTATTGTGTTTGAATAGCAGATATTTTGCAGGCTTGAGTGATCTCCTTTTGGGCTTATAATGTAGCAGAGAAAAAATTGGGTATTTTTTTTTTAATAAATCTGACCAATACCTAGGAAGAATGAGAATTAATCGACTGCATTGATACCTTAGTAAAATGCATTAGCAAGTGCTTATTACATCTTTATCTATCTGCAGTCATACAGTAAATGCAAAAATAATAGCTGTTACTTTGTGCATAGATAGACTAGAGATTACATGATAATTTATTGTAAACTAATATCACTCTGTACCCAGCAACTCCCACACACTTCCTTTGGAGAGGATTAATGCTGGATTGTCATTGTTTAAAAAAAAATCTATTGAAGATTATCTGTAATATTTAACCAGTGATAAGGACTAGAGATGAGCGAACACTAAAATGTTCGAGGTTCGAAATTCGATTCGAACAGCCGCTCACTGTTCGAGTGTTCGAATGGGTTTCGAACCCCATTATAGTCTATGGGGAACATAAACTCGTTAAGGGGGAAACCCAAATTCGTGTCTGGAGGGTCACCAAGTCCACTATGACACCCCAGGAAATGATACCAACACCCTGGAATGACACTGGGACAGCAGGGGAAGCATGTCTGGGGGCATAAAAGTCACTTTATTTCATGGAAATCCCTGTCAGTTTGCGATTTTCGCAAGCTAACTTTTCCCCATAGAAATGCATTGGCCAGTGCTGATTGGCCAGAGTACGGAACTCGACCAATCAGCGCTGGCTCTGCTGGAGGAGGCGGAGTCTAAGATCGCTCCACACCAGTCTCCATTCAGGTCCGACCTTAGACTCCGCCTCCTCCGGCAGAGCCAGCGCTGATTGGCCGAAGGCTGGCCAATGCATTCCTATGCGAATGCAGAGACTTAGCAGTGCTGAGTCAGTTTTGCTCAACTACACACCTCGTAGCAATCTGATGTAGCAGAGCCGAGGGTGCACTAGAACCCCTGTGCAAACTCAGTTCACGCTAATAGAATGCATTGGCCAGCTCTGATTGGCCAATGCATTCTATTAGCCCGATGAAGTAGAGCTGAATGTGTGTGTTAAGCACACACATTCAGCACTGCTTCATCACGCCAATACAATGCATTAGCCAGTGCTGATTGGCCAGAGTACGGAATTCGGCCAATCAGCGCTGGCTCTGCTGGAGGAGGCGGAGTCTAAGGTCGGACCTGAATGGAGACTGGTGTGGAGCGATCTTAGACTCCGCCTCCTCCAGCAGAGCCAGCGCTGATTGGCCGAATTCCGTACTCTGGCCAATCAGCGCTGGCCAATGCATTCTATTAGCCCGATGAAGTAGAGCTGAATGTGTGTGCTAAGCACACACATTCAGCACTGCTTCATCACGCCAATACAATGCATTAGCCAGTGCTGATTGGCCAGAGTACGGAATTCGGCCAATCAGCGCTGGCTCTGCTGGAGGAGGCGGAGTCTAAGGTCGGACCTGAATGGAGACTGGTGTGGAGCGATCTTAGACTCCGCCTCCTCCAGCAGAGCCAGCGCTGATTGGCCGAATTCCGTACTCTGGCCAATCAGCGCTGGCCAATGCATTCTATTAGCCCGATGAAGTAGAGCTGAATGTGTGTGCTTAGCACACACATTCAGCTCTACTTCATCGGGCTAATAGAATGCATTGGCCAATCAGCGCTGGCCAATGCATTCTATTAGCTTGATGAAGCAGAGTGTGCACAAGGGTTCAAGCGCACCCTCGGCTCTGATGTAGCAGAGCCGAGGGTGCACAAGGGTTCAAGTGCACCCTCGGCTCTCCTACATCAGAGCCGAGGGTGCGCTTGAACCCTTGTGCACCCTCGGCTCTGCTACATCAGAGCCGAGGGTGCGCTTGAACCCTTGTACACACTCTGCTTCATGAAGCTAATAGAATGCATTGGCCAGCACTGATTGGCCAGAGTACGGAATTCGGCCAATCAGCGCTGGCCAATGCATCCCTATGGGAAAAAGTTTATCTCACAAAAATCACAATTACACACCCGATAGAGCCCCAAAAAGTTATTTTTAATAACATTCCCCCCTAAATAAAGGTTATCCCTAGCTATCCCTGCCTGTACAGCTATCCCTGTCTCATAGTCACAAAGTTCACATTCTCATATGACCCGGATTTGAAATCCACTATTCGTCTAAAATGGAGGTCACCTGATTTCGGCAGCCAATGACTTTTTCCAATTTTTTTCAATGCCCCCAGTGTCGTAGTTCCTGTCCCACCTCCCCTGCGCTGTTATTGGTGCAAAAAAGGCGCCAGGGAAGGTGGGAGGGGAATCGAATTTTGGCGCACTTTACCACGCGGTGTTCGATTCGATTCGAACATGGCGAACACCCTGATATCCGATCGAACATGTGTTCGATAGAACACTGTTCGCTCATCTCTAATAAGGACTCCTTAGTAAAATTATAATGCTGGACCTGTTATTAACTCCTCTACGGTACAGTTCTCTCATTTTAAACAGTCAGCATTTTTTTTTCTAATTCATTGGAGGGTTTAATATTGTGTTACAATACTGGCCTGTTCAGCACCATTTCCCTTGGCTTGTATTTTCTCCTGACGAATTTTCAGTAAAGAACATATTTAGGATAAAATTATAATAAACACTTATTTTTTGCAGTGTAGGATTTTATCAGTATAGTTATCACTGACATTATCATTGCAAATGTTGTGTTGCTAGATGTAACTACTTATAGTGATGTGGATTTCTGGTGGCAGTCATGGTCATGGTGACTTGCAGTTTGCAATGTGAATACATTCTCTATCATTTGCTGCAATGTGGTAGCTCAAAGACATGGTGTAGTTACAGCTTGTTCCTGAACTAAGAGCATCTTAGGGCATTTGCACACGACCGAGTCACTTCCATGGAAAATGGTCCGCATGTGGGCTATAGTACAGGACTGAACTTGCCCATGTGCATAGGAGTCAATGCATCATAGTCAGTTACTATGCTATAGTCAGTTACATAATGCTACCAGTTCATTACAGTAGCAATTGGGCCGTTCAGGAGCTCATGGCATCATAAGTGACTATGATTCAATGGCTCCTGTGCACACGGCCTATGTCAGTCCGAGTACTACGGCCCACACACTGCTCATTTTCCATGGAAGGTCATATGTACAAGGACTCTTAGATTACGTTTAGGTCATAATACTTGATCAATCATACCCAGTATTACCGTCACATTAAGGCAGTGTGAATGAGGTCTAACACAGATGTTATGTTTATAGGCTATGCACGAATATGAAGTATGGCTTAGGGTTGTTTCAGGCAGGTTTACTCATTTCAATTTGCATCATTTCTTTCAATCCATCACCCTTATATAAAATAACTTAAATTGTCCTTCATCTAGTCCTATCTCTGTGGACCTCAGAAACCATTACCAAAATTTAGAAAAATAAAGATGTCTGTATGGGGGATATATACTATTTTAATAGACTTAGGATAATTTCATGAAAATGTCTGATTAGATAATACCTAAATTACAACCTTTTGCAATATATTACAGACAACTCTTCTACATGAGTAATAGTCCGAGCCTTTTTACATGTTGGCCTAATGCTGTCCAAAAATTGCATTTGCCTTACTTAAAACCTGTCACTTTCACCTCTAGAATTGACTGCCGTACATGTGTGACCTTTCATATTTGAGCATTATCCAAATTGCTTTCTATGCACCATTGCCCATAATACCGTGTCACCATATTTTAATTATTGTCCATGATAAGAAAAAGTAATATTATCTAATGTAACCTGATGTATTTTAGAGACAGAAATACATTTCCATTCTATTACTGCGCTGATAATTGTTGCCTACAGCTAAACATTATGGATAATGAGAACAGTAATACAATAATGGAGCCCTAGTAAGCCACCACTGTATTGAGCAGCTCAGGGTCGCTTAGTATACACGACCTAAATGATGTTTTGTCTGAATGAATGCTGAAAAAATGTCCCATCCATCCTTTCCTTAACATGGATGACATCCAAATCCAATCAGTGTTCCTAATTAATATCCCTGAGGCCTATCAGTTTTGCCGGTACTCTCAAAGAGTTATCCTTTCGGTAAAGTAAGTGTTCAAAATAAAACTTTATTAGAATGAATTAGCAGCGAATATTGTCATCAAATATACTATAGATATAATCTCACTGAAATGTGCACTGATATTTATTATCCTACAAATGAGCGTATGTATTGTCATACTAGAAAAACTATTATAATATAATATTAAATACGAGCTGTCACTGCTCCTGACATGTCTGTATTAGTAAATGGATGATATACCCATGAAATAAAAAAGCTGGTGCATATTGTCCTGTAATGCTGCATTGTGTCATTCCTTTGTTATTCCTCTTGGACATGTATGTAAAAAGTAACATCTTGGTGCTACCATTCTTCTTGTCTAAGGAATATGCCCTTACGTTACATTTATTTCTACATTTTCAGAATGTATTACAGAGGACTACTGTACATTGTTGATACAATTCTATTTCAAGGCTTGTGTCATACAGGTGGTGGCAAAAACTGTCTGATACCAGCCTAAGGCTAAAGCCCCATGTAGTGGGCCACTAGACTCCGCAGTGAAAAAGCATTGTGGTTTTTCCTGCAGCGCTTTTCACTCTGCGGAGTTTCTGCTTCCATTATACCTATAGGGAAACCGCCATAAACCGCCATATCAATATAATTGACATGCTGCGTTTTCCAAAACCTCAGCAGTTTTGGACATCGCAACGTTACTACTGCGCCTATTTTTCCACAAACTGTGGATGGGATTCGCTAGAATGCCATCCTCCTTGCAGTGACTGTAGTGGTCTTTTCTGTGGTGTTTCTGGCACGGCCAAACCAGTGTTTATGCCCCGGCCTAAAGGAGAATTCAGGTCTTTTTTTTTCCCTGATGGCCTAAAATGGTGTCACTGAAGAACAGAGGAGAGAGTTGCAGTACCGTTCTAGTCCATTGCTAGTGGATGGGGCTGTGGTATTTCCAGCACTGCCGTAGCCTGTTCAGTTAGATGATCAGTAGGGTTGCCAGGAGTCAAACCCCTACCAATCTGATTTTGGTAACCCATGCAAGGATAGGATTATGTTAAAAAGTATAGTATTCTACTGGTAGAAATTTACTACTATGATAGTTACCATTGGCCTAAGACTGTATACAGTTTAAGACTGTATAATCTTTATACAACAAAATTGCATTGTAATATTTATTAGCATGTCTTCTCATTGTCATTGCAATTTCTGATCTGCCATCATTTATGTATTTATGTACAGAAATGGTGTTCCCATTTAAGAAGGAGGAAAAGGACTCGGTAATAGACGTACCATATTACTTGGATATATTCACTTAGCTGATTATTTTCAGTCTGTTTTGCATACAAGCAGCATGTTGACGACTGGCGGCACAAAAATAGGTTAATTGGCTTCTTATGAAATTGCCCATGTTGCATGCATGTGTAAGCTCCACTGGGAACTGGGAGTGACATAAATAAAAAATCTGAAAATTCTCTAATATGTTGTTTCTTAATAAATAAAGGAAAATGATAAATGATTTGGTATGCGTACATTTAGTAACAATATGAAATGTGTCCCTTTTAAACCAGTGTATATTTCATTAGTACTCCATTTTAATAGCACTCTAAAATTTTATCTATGCTTAAAATGGAGTCTGTGTTAATATACAGAGCATGAAATACAAAAAAATATTTGTGTATTTAAAGAAAAAAAATACATTTTGAAAACTGCTACCATATATACTTAAATTATAAGGCAGGCCATAAGTAATATGGATCCCTAAAACAGATTCTATATGGTGGCAATATAATTGACTATGTGTTTGTGAAACTGACTTATAAGGCTAAGGCCCCACATTGCGGAACAGCAGCTTTTTTGTTGTTGCAGATTTTGTTGCGCTATTTTGAGCCAGACCCTGGAGATGATTGAGCAGAAGGTAGAAGTATAAGAACTTCCATTATAATTCCCATTCCTTTTGTAGCCATTATTGGCTTTGGTTCAAAAAACTGCAACAAATTCTGCAACAAAAAAGCTGCATTTCCGCAACGTGGGGCCTTAGCCTAAATGTATTCTGATGTGGTTCTGGAAAAAAGGCAAAGGCTCCTTTTGTATAGACTAATGTCTGGAACCAATATAACAATTTGATATAACATGTCCTTAAGCAATGATTCATAGGGATGTTTACACTGCCCTATGCAAATTGTAAGGGTGGGAAACAGTTTTAAAAACTGTCTTTCTTCATATAATCTTCATATTGTTGGCTGGACATGCAGATGTGTGTCAAAGAACTATATAAAAGGAAAGATCAGCCAACAGATAAGTGCTTGTCAGCTCATCACTGGCATATCTACCCCAGATAGGTAACAATTGGGAATGAGCATTCATAAGGACAATAGTTTGCATGATCCATAAGCGCCTTATGTAAAAGTTTAGCCATTTTTTTACTTCCAGTGGAGCATACTAGAAAACCGCCCAAACCTTAATAGACCCCAATTAACCCAAAAGAGGGTTAAAAAGTTTTAACTTGGGTGAATTTCAGTGGGGTTTGTATTTTATTGCCCCATGGAATAGCGCAGGAAGCTAAGCTGTCGCTTTCAGTATACTATTTTTTTTTGCTATCAACACCTATGGATGGAAGCCACTCTTTTCTGGAGAATACATTAAACAGATTGCAATAGCATGGTCTAAAAGCGATTTCTTCTCCTTTGTGATAAATCTTGTTATTGAGCAGATGCAATAAGAATCTCTGAGAATCTCAAATGTCTTTGCTTGTCCTATAATCTTGTGCTCATGCAAATAAGCAGTGACGGTCATGAAGCTCAATGTAAACGGTTTAGGGAGTATAACACCAACCGACAAGTGGTTATCCCCTGTCAAGTGCACAATTCCGTATCTGATTAAATATATCTCGAGCTCATGAGCAAAACCAGGGAGATGCTAAGCATTGTTTTATGTGCATGGTATGTCCTGAAAGTCCTCAGTACATCAAAGATGGCTTTGTTTATCCTCCACAGACAGCACTTGCCTGTGTCCAGTTATCTTATTAAAATGCATCCACATTCTTATATGACGCATACTAATTAATATTTTTTATTCAAAATGGGAAGAAAGTCTAAGTCATTTTGACCCTTCGAGGACTAATTATCCTTATTCCAGGGAACGCTTGGTTTGCCTTAATTAGGTTTGTATCAGTGGTTGTCATTGATGGCTTACGCACTGGTTCACAAGGGGGTGTCACTAATGCTTGAAATGGAAGACATTCAGCGCATGAATAAGCTGTGCATTGTTTCTCGTCACTGGAGCAACAGACAGCTAAGAGCCAAGTCACACTGTGCAAAATGGAGAAAAGAGAGCATCAGTACTTGGCAATCTTTCTCTTTCCACTTCAATAGAAAGCCAGTGATGAAAATAAAATTGCAGCAGCAGCAGCACTGCAGCGAGCCATGCTGGCAATAAGGCAAACAGCTCATTTCATGAGCACCAATTTAGAGGTAGCAAGCATTATCAAAGCACAGATGTTCTTACAAAGGTATCTCGCAAAACCACAAAAAGACATGTTCTCAATTTCTTTTTTTTTCCATCAAAACTGGTTCAGAGGATAACATTGGCAATGGTCAGTGTACAAAGCTACACAGTAAGGTAGATTTGTATGAGAGAGGCCAAACAGCAGCAGTCTGACAGCCAAATAGTAATGAGATGTCTAGTGAATATTGTACACAAACCTTTCACTCGCCATTCCATAAGCAATGGTCAGAATAGTATCTTTCATAGCAGATTAGTCGATAATTCATATACTATACAATATACAGTATAATTTCTGCTACACAGTACACGTCATGAAGGTAATCTGAATAGAATCCAGTCATAGTTAATATGTCACTCATTTCTCAGACAATTTACTCTCAATTAATGGAACATGTAATACTGAACCGAATTGTAATGGACTTTAATAATATTGCTGATTTCTGTCTCAAAAATATTTCTAAAGTTCTTGCCTCTAGATGTCTCCTTTTTCCTAATTTAATGTTCACTCCCTCTTTCAAGGGATGGTATGTGTTTAGATGCCAAAAAGCTCAAAACGGAACACAAGTAGCGAAAGAGGTAGGGGTATGTCTCTGTTCACATAGGAAGTGGAAGGACAGGTCTCTTCACAGCTTCTGTATGTTTATACACACAGCTTCCTGCCTATACATGGCTGCAACTTCTTACAATGAGTATATGGATAGTCTATCTACTTCTGACTAAGTGCTTGTGTAATTGCTGTTGGGATGTTAGTCATAGACAGCAAGCAGCTTTTCTGATTGTGCTAAATTTCTCTTTCTGTGTCAGTGATCTTTTGTAGCTGCATTATATCCTAGTTTTGCAGTCCAGTGTCCCTGGATCTATTCAATTATGTTATGTATGTATTACATATACATAATATTATGTATTATATTATGTTATGTTGTTCAATTATTATTAAATTATGTTCACTTGGGCTTTTAACTATTTGTTTGCTATTTTACAGTTCTTGCTGACAAAAGCACATGTAAAGAACCCGTACTAGTAATAATAGATTGGGAGGCAGCCTCTTTTATACTGTATATAACCCTGGCCTCGCAGCGCAATGCAAAATTGGTTGCAGCCATAATGAGACCATTAGCAGCAAAAAACTGATAGGACAGAGAGCAGATTGCCCAGCACAATCCTGCAAATATTTCAACCTTTAATAAAAACTTAGACGTACTCGATGTTCACTTGCTTTTGTTTCAGTACTGTTCACATATATTTTCCCTGTCTTGAGCTCTCATGTACATTACAATTACATGTAGATGTTAATTTGGACAAGATTGAAATGGCAACCTACAGTAAATGCTGGAAGTTAGCAGTGCAACATATTTAGCATCTAATATGTATACTGTATATTATGTACAGAAGAATCTTGAATTAAAGGGATTAGCATCTTTGGAGTGGAGTCATGTGATGATAAACTGTTATAGACATATCCCTACAATATGTTCTGCCACCCTTTGTACTGCTGAATGTCCCCCAAATTGGACTTTTGCAGATCATACACTGATAGCACTTCCTAAGGACGGACAATCAATCAAAAATCCCTGATGGCCCCTTTAAGGAGTAGCTGAGTTTGAATTATCTGGTCTTCTTTAAGTTACATCCAAATCTGAGAATCCACAATGAATAGCTTTTGTAATGTCTTAGGTTAGGCTCTATCTATAGATCTGAAAATAAACTATTTTTAATACCGCAGTGAATAGGTTTTATTTCCTCCATTTACTTCTTGCTTGATATATGATGTCTAATTGGAAATAGCAATCTTAATTGGTTCTTCCTGCTAGGAAGGTTTTAAGCCAAATATATAGCATGCATTGTTAGACAGGATGTCAGGCCTGGATATTTCATGGCACCCTTTAGTGTAAGTAATGTTGTCTGAAAGCAGACAATGCAGCCATGGATCAATGTGTAATAAGGAACACTATTGTGAACTAGTGATTTTACCCTGGAAGCATTCTGCGTGTTTAGTCATGGCTAAGTACTAGGTTAAGTGGTACACCATTGATAAAGGCAGAAAAAGAAGCAATTTATAATAGTCTGATGACTAAGGAGGAAATAAAATGTCAAAAAAGCACACAGATTATAGGGTTATGACTAATTTTTAGAGAGAAGGATTGTTACAGTGACCCATGGTAGGAGAAAGTCTAATGGTCATGGTCACTGATTCTACTTCTTTCCCCTCCGTGCCTTGGAGGAGAATTTAGAATTTCTTACATATTGCTGCTATATAAACGATATATAAAATGCAGAACAGGCTTTGGAAAGCATATCATTGTAGGATGAAGTTTAAATAATGCAATCCAATGAGGTCCAATAGGAGGTGCTGTACAGGCTACTCTGTGCCGTTTGCTACTCTGCCTTTACCCTATGCAACCACAACAAATGCATAAGGAGCTTCTGTACTTCAGCCTATGGCATCAGGTCATACATACTTAATTGTTCTAGTTCACCTTTGATGCATGTACCATCCTCCCTCTTCATTACATTGTACCTTATAATAGTGTTGTGAGTGAAAAGCACAACTTTTGAGTCTCCTGTGCCTGTGTCCAGGGTAACATACTATAGCTTTAAGCTGAACCTTACACATTTTTGTTGCAGATTTTGCCAGCATTGGATTGAGTAGGAGGGAGAAATATAAGAGCTTCCTATATATTTCCTATACCTTTTGTGGCCATTCTTAATTTTGACTGTAAAAACCGCAACAAAATCTGCCACATAAAGGCCCCGTTCCCACGGAGTAACACACCGCTCATTTAGACAGGTATACAAGTGTCAGAGCGAGGCGCTTCAAAACAAATCCCATTAACTTCAATGGGTGCCGGCTTACGCGCGCTACACATTGAAATCAATGGGAGGCTTTATAAGCCATTGATTTCAATGGTGTAAGATCGGCACCCATTGAAGTTAATGGGATCTGTTTTGAAGCGCCTCGCTCTAACACGTGTATACATGTCTAAATGAATGGCGCGTTTCTCCGTGGGAACAGGGCCAAAAGCTACGTTTCCACAACGTGGGGCCTGAGCCTTAGGAAGCTAGCATTTTTTAATTAGTTTCTCTGCTGTGTGTCTGCATAGTGTTTTTTATTTTTATTTTTTTAAACGTAGATTGTGAGCCCCACATAGAGCTCACAATGTACATTTTTCCCTATCATTATGTCTTTTTTGGAATATGGGATGGAAATCCATGCAAACACGGGGAGAACATACAAACTCCTTGCAGATGGTTTTATGCCCTTGGTGGGATTTGAACACCAGGACTCCAGCGCTGCAAGGCTGCAGTGCTAACCACTGAGCCACCGTTTGGCCCCTGTGTGTCTGCATAGTGTTTAGGGAGAGAAGTTTAGATTCAGCTTAGAGGGTATTTTCATTGTATGTACCTTCCTCCCCCCTTTCCCCAATGCAAACACATCCCAGCTTTATACACTGCTCATATCCATTGTCTTTTGAAGTTTGTGTCAACAGTGAAGTGCCCTCCCCCCTCACCAGGACTGCCTCTCTAATGGAAGTTTACTCTAATTGTGGCCAACCGATGTTATGATAATAAAGTTATTCATTCTGGAAATGAATTGATGTATTTTATGGAATCTGATTGGAGTATTGAGGGTTATTCCAGAAAAAACATTGTAAGAGAAACCTGCTAGTATATTATTAGGGAGTAAATGTATGATGGGTGAATCTGAACCAATGTGCTAATATTTTACTTGCGTTAGGGCTCTTTTCAGACTGCAGAGTATAATAAGTGGAGTTCTAAAGGGGATGCATAAAAAAGCCCAGACCCCAATATTCACACCATAGGGGCTCACCGTGGCATCCGGTCCTCTTTCATGCTGCCTTCAGCCTCTTCCAGTCTTCACAGGCTTCAATGGTGATTCAACACCAGTGAGGTCACCCAGGAGGTCAGAAGAGACTGGTAGATGGCACGAGAGAAGACCATAGGCTGTAGCAGAGCCCTTGAAAAGTGAGTATTAGTGTTTGCTCCAGTGTATTATACTAATTATGATTTTGCATTTTGTGAAAATTGCTGTCAAAGCTGAGAAGTGACTAATTGTTTGTGAACACAATCTTATTATAGTCTCAGAAACTGCTAATATGCTAGTAAATATACATCAGGGTCATCGACCTGAAAATGAAGAGGATATAATTTGTGGCATGACTGCCACAGTTTATTATTTACAAGCCAAAGGGTGTTTGCATTGTCTTTTTGTTATCTCACAACACACTACAAGGGTGTACCTCTTAAAGATGTCCCTGCACTTAAAATTCTTCATATAGTCTTGTTATTTTCTTAATATAAAGCTTTTCTGAATGACAATGAAGAGGTGCATACCATAAAGTATAACCATAGTACGGGAGATGTATTTGGCATTCTAGAATTTATTCTATGCGATAAATGTCATACAGGTTATGTGCACATTCACATATAGCTTTTGTTTTTCCAATACATTTGAAATGAAAAATAAAGCAACTTGTTGATAGATCTTAAAGGGGTTATGTCATTAAACCTATTTATCCTCTATCTATAGGATAGAGGATAAATAACTGAATGGTGGTGAGGGGATATCGTCAACAGCTGTCCTTGGCTGAGAGACTGTACCTAGTAAAATCCCAACATCATTGCAAACAAAGGCCTCTGAGAATGTTGGTATGATGTTAAAGGGAGCGCCCTCTATTGGTTTGCTTGACTGAGACTCTATCTTCCTAATTACATCATGGAAGATAGACTTGCACATTCTCAGTGAGTGCCCTCTATTGGTGTGCATTCTTGAGGCACTGGCTTCCTAATTACATCATGGAAGTCAGATTTGCATATTCTTCCCATGTTCCTTTGCACAGTGGAGCGCTTATGGCTTAATAAGACTCCACACACCTAAATGGTGGTTCTCTCCCTATGGAGTGACGATATCCCCTCAACCCTGCCTAAGCCTCTTACCTCTGCCAGGTCTGTCCTCTCTGCGCCAAGCTGATGAGATGCAAGAACATTGAAACAGCTGTCCTTGGCTGAGAGACTGGACCTGGTAAAATCCCAACATCATTGCAAACAAAGGTCCCTGAGAAGGTTGGCATGATGTTAAAGGGAGCGCTCTCTATTGGTTTGCTTGACTGAGACTCTGTCTTCCTAATTACATCAGACTTGGAAGACAGACTTGCACATTCTCAGTGAGCGCCCTCTATTGGTGTGCATTCTTGAGGCACTGGCTTCCTAATTACATCATGGAAGTCAGATTTGCATATTCTTCCCATGAATGGTGGTGGTCAGACAGCTGAGGATTTGCAATACACAATGTGAATGAGAGAATACAGGGCCAGGAGAGAGTTCAGCTTAGTTTCCTGTTTCTATTACTGAATGAATGTATGAGTTAAAGGTGTTGGCCACTTTAAGAACAATATTGTGTGTATAATAAAAAGTTGTACAATTTTCCAATATACATTCTGTATCAATTCCTCATGGTTTTCTAGATCTCTGCTTGCTGTCATTCATTCTGCTTACTTACAGTGGATAAAAATCAGTCCATGGTCAAGTGGTATACAGTCCATGGTCATGTGAACCTCTTGTATTAGGCTAAATTCACAGTGTATTCAGGGACCACATTTGGTGTATATGTCAGGAAGTAAACCTGAATACATCTATATGGGCCAGATGTATCCTTTGACAATCCATGGCCAGTGTCCTTTTGTCTTTGCCAAGTATTCTATTCAGTAGTAATTTTTTTTAATTTTTTTGTAAAGTATGTGAATGGTAGACCTATATGAATGTCAAAATGTGTTCAAATGTGTATTCCGAACCTAGTGCTTGAGAAGTGTATAGTTATAATACACAACCTTGCTACAAGGCTCTTATAAAAAGAACACATTAACTCAACTTACAGTTGCTACAGGTCTTGTCTTATGAATAAAATGAGAAAAATGTAATGTGCTGTAAATAAATTGGCAGAAAAAAAACACAAAAAGCGCAAAGTGCAAAAGTAGGTCTCATTGAGTTTTTTAACAGATTGTATTATCAACTTTATCTTTTACAATTTCAAGGGTACTTGTTATTGTAAAGCTTTTATCAATGCATAGCACTATTTTATCTGAGCTGCAGGCAAAATGAGGACTTGCTAGACAATATATTTAGAAAATGACCAACTGCAACAAACCATGATAATAGTTGGGACATTTAGATATTTGTCACTATTTTTTTATTTTTTTAAATGTAGATTGTGAGCCCCATATACGGCTCACAATGTACATTTTCCCTATCAGTATGTCTTTGGAGTATGGGAGGAAATCCACACAAACATGGGGAGAACATACAAACTCCTTTCAGATGTTGTTCTTGGCAGGATTTGAACCCAGGACTCCAGCACTACAAGGCTGAAGTGCTACCCACTGAGCCACCGTGCTGCCCCGGCACAATGTTTTTAACCATTTCACCATCCTTATTAGAGCAACATATTTATTATTACAATCATTATTTTACATGCACCCCGTCCCTCATTACTAAAAATATGCTGAAATAGTGCCCTTATGTCCTATGGCTAGTAATCTACCTGAACTGTACTGAAAGCATAGTTGTCTATAAAATAGTATGCAAAAATATGGAAGTGAGAGCCAATGCCATATATATATGTAACTGGGGCATTTAGTGTGTGATGATGGTGTGACCCTTAGTTTTGCTCTATCAATGCTCTCCATATAAATGAAAAGATATGGTTATTTTTGTACAGCGCTTTCATTACATCTTGACTGACACTTACTGTATTTACATGTGACATTCCAGGCTCTTTATAAACACATTTATTTAGGTGTCGAAGATCTGTCATTTTTCATTCAATCATCCTAATAGGACTTTAAAATAGCTCCTTCCTCTATATAAGAGTAGTCATGCTTTGCTAGTTGACAGACATCTGTTCTCTATGAAGGGCATGATCTTGTGTATAGCACTGTATAGCAGGGTTTTATAACCTATGGTTATCACGCAAACGCCCTCAAAGTTTTGTGATGTGAAAAAGTTAAACCTTAAGGATTCTATGTGATATCATGTGAGGACATATGTGTAAATGAGTAAAATTCAGAAGGAAGAGCATGTAACATAGCTTAAGGCTTTCCATTTAGGTATATGAATGTAATGACAGCCTGGTGTTGATATTGCTGACAAGTGATAATTTACAGAGCAGATATTACTCATTAACATTCCCTTTATAGAGAATAAGAAATGAACATTTGAGTCTTGGCAGCATTTTATCTTAGCTGATGTGATTTATGTAGCTTCATAAATTATGCGCTTGTAGAGATACTGTCACTGCTAATTATGAAAAAAACATGATTTGTATTTATTTTTAATTATATGTTTTGCTCAGCTGAGCACTTCATTAATAATATTGCATTTTAAGTTGGTATTGTGCATGTTTAACAAAAGAAATTATGATTAAAAATTGTGTTCTATTGTGTTTTCATATGATTTATTTCTGTATTCATGTCTGTATCACTACTCATGCGCATTGCCTTATTAGACAGTGGTGGGTTTCATCTGTAGGGAGGATAGAGGATGTGTATACGTGTGAGAGGGTTGCATAGCAAAGATTGGAGTCCCTTCTTGTGCCGAATAAACCACCACATTTCTAATGCCCTGGCAAAGGAGAACTTGGTACTTCTACTATCCAGGAATCTTAAAGGGGCTCTATCATTGGGAAAAGTCATTTTTAGCTAAGCACATACTTGCATAGCCATTAGAAAGGCTATTTCACACATACCATTTGTATATAAATTGTCTCAGTAGTTTTTGAATAAGTCAGTTTTTATTCCTATGCTAATTAGCCTTCTCCGTGCACTCCGGAAGTCTGTGTGCACTGTCTGCTCTATATGTATGTACAGCAAAGGCTGCTGTGCTGATGGCTCATCTCTCTTCTCTCACACACATAGAGCAGACAGTGCACAAAGACACTTCCAGGTGCATGAAGAAGGATAATTAGCATATGTATAAAAACTGAATTATTCAAAAACTACTGAGGCAATTTACATACTAAAGGTAGGTGTGAAATAGCCTTTCTAAAGGCTATGCAAGTATGTGCTTAGCTAAAAATTACTTTTCCCAATGATAGAGCCCCTTTAAGATAATTTCCCATGTTACAACTTATTACCTCCAGAGGTGGTCTTACAGGTGTGCAACCTATGCAGTGGCTAAGGGGACATTATCTGTCACCACCGGCCCTTATATTCAGACCACATCATGTCCCTGATCCCACTCTTGTCGCTTCCGTTTAGAAGGTTCACAGCAGCAGCGATATGCTAAGTTCACACCTTTTCATTAGTCTGGTCTGTAAAAAGACAAGAACAATGGACAGTCTGACTACTGCAACAGCAGTAACACTTGGAGCCTGATTGACTCCATTGACTATAATGAAATCCATTGGGTGTCTAACTGAAAGCAGCAGATGTTGCATACATTGCAATAGAGTCTCCAACTGAGACTCCAGCGCCGATACTAACTAAGCCTTCACTGCCACTATGGTTTGTATATTGCTGAAAGGGGTCAATTTTTTAGGTTTTTGATTTGGGTTACAGGTGTTCAGGTAGTGTATAGTAGGTTTTTAATTTATGACTGTCAATGAGTTTCATATATCTGGAATGCCTTATGGTCTCCAATAGGGTAAAAATAATTGTAAATATAGTATGCTAGCAGATCAGGTATTTTTATGTTGTCTCTAATATAGACAGAAGACATAATTGATGCATAAAATGTGAAGCTTTCCTTCAGACTACAAAGCAAATCCAGTGTTAGCACAGTAGCTTCTGCAGTAGTGATGCCCTGCTCTGGTGATATTAAAATGTGACATTCACACAGACTTGCCTGTAGAAATAAATTCAATTCCCTTTTGACATTTGCTTCATTTGGTTTATTTTGTGAGTGTTCAACTTGCTTTTCTTTTTTTTAGTTTTAGCCATCAAGTCAACAATTATTCATTCATTTATTCATCACAGACATTGTGGAGTGATCTTGGGCTCTTCAAAACCAATTTATATCATGCAGTAATTTCTATAACATGTTTAGTCACTTTCTGGAGACATTGCATCAGTTTGTTTGTTTCTAAATGTGTGTTATCGGGAACATTAATCATCTCTCAAAAGCATTGGGACAATTAAGTGCATGTAACAAAGAGAAAAATCATAAATGCCATTTCAATCCATTACCAGAGCCAGGAAAAAGCTCATTTATTATGACAGGGATGGTGTTAAGCTGTAATGTGTGCATTTCTTAAAGACCGAACTTCCTACTTGATTGTCAAGATGTTGATATTTATTAGTATATTAAAACCCAGGCTTGGACTAGTCTATAGGGGAGTAGGTGAATCCCTTGGTGGGCCCCCAGCACAGTACTCTTTTTACTACATATGTATAGGCATTGTTTAGTATCTTAAACTGCCTATGTTTCTGTATAATAAGCTAATAAACTGGGTATATAATGTAACAAATAACCCAGCTTAATATTACAATACTATATACCATTAACATATAGACACAGTGTGAAGAATTTGTCAACACATCTACGACAGTTTTCTGATGTATTATAGATGTATGATAATGCGGCACATCTTTGGCACAAGGCCTTTTTTTTGCTTCAAAGATGTGACATATTCCATATTCTGCACCTCTCTGCCCACATTGCGCAAATACGGACAAAAAACAAAGCAGGCCAGGGTGGGTGGGTGCCTTGGCCTGACAAATTTATTGTATCATACAGAAAATTTACTCTGGCACATGAGCATGCCTATAATTTAAAGAGTCTTCTAAGATTATTGCCTTAAATCTACCCCATTGATTTCACTGTAGAGGCCCCAATCGCTAATCAATTTGCCCTGTTATACATCTTCCTAAATCCTGCCGCAGTCTGAGCACATATAATTGGCAGACAGACCTAAGGGGATCTTAGTTTTATCAATATACAGACAGGCCCCCAGGACAGAAATACTCTGAGGCATGGATTAGGAAGGGAGCGTCTACTGAAAACAAAATAAGCATCAGCACAGTTTTAGGAATAAGGACATGAATCAAGTTGTATTGGCCTACAGCTGTACAGTGGACTCAGCTCACTCTTCTGAGGATTAATCGATAATTGATAAGGGGGTCTTCCTCCTAGACCCGACCACTAACACTGAAACAAAATTTACATACCAAGTGGTATATATAATTAAAAAAAAAATAAAAAAAAAATTCTGTACAGTAAACCCCCAGAATTAATTTTGGGGCCATTTATATGTATATGCTAGGCATGCATGTTAGTTAATGTCTGTTAAACCCACCAACCATGTAATGTGTATGGGGAATTACCAACTCTCCCATAAGGACAAATGTCAGAGGAGTGGAGAATCGGGCTGCCAGATATCATCATGCCTAATCAGTGGCATAACTAGGAATGGCGGGGCCCGTGGTGAACTTTTGACATGCCCCCCCCCCCCCCTGACCGACACCGAAGACCTCAAACGACCCCCTCCTATGCATTCCTGTGTGCTCTATTATGCCCCATAGTGGCCCCTGCACACAGTATTATGCCCCATAGTGGGCCCTGCACACAGTATTATATCCCAGAGTATAATAATCAGGCAGTAGTTACGCCACTGTGTCCAATCCTTTTGTCTCCAAGGAAGATGAGCCACCACTATAGGTATCTGGCAGTGGATGATTCTCCTCTCTCTTCTGAGAAAACATACATACTTAGCAGTACAGAGCATGCATTATACCGGTGGGTCTAGAAAGATAACTGATGGTCAGGCAAGCATGTAGCCGACAGCTATCTAATGTTTACGGCCAACTGTTAGGTTTATCAGCTGTGTAGTTTAATACGGCTTATTGTTCAGATGTTCCAGACAGGAAGTAGACCAGATTTATAGACTTTGTATGTTATGCATAGTGGATCTTTGGAAAGAAACCAAGGATTTTTCAAATAACCTATACGTTACATAAGAGAAGTTCTCCATTCTGCAAAGCGGCAAACAAGAACATGCAGAGATCCTGTTAAGAAAGGGATTATACAAAATGAACAGTTGCTTTAAGCTTTCCACAGCTACGGTAGTACTAGATAATAATCTCCCCCATACTTGTATTCTAGCAAAACTGAAAAATTGACACAAAAACTTTGCTGAGGAAATGATGATTATTCCTTGTGCAAAGAGCAATATTTTTTGTTGAAACTAACGCCCATTTAAATTTCAAGTACTCCCTTATGGTGCACCTTTCCTAGAATGTCTAGTAATAATGTAAGAATATAACTATAAGAATGCAAATCTATTTTCTTAGGGTAAACTATTGAATGGCTATGTAAAGATCTGAAGGCATCTGCTATTGGTTAATGGATTGTTACCCAGGAGTAAAGAAACTTAACAAATCCAATTTATTTGGAAAAGGTTGGAAGAACCAGAATATGAGCTAGAGAATAACAGAAATACATTTCCTTCCTGCAGCCTTTAGCCTTCCTTCTTACATTTGCCAATATGAAGGTAGTAGGTGAAACAGCTATATCTTAAAGCATACTACGGTTTTATCAAGCTGCTGATGCATTTGTCGTTACGTATTGGCAGAAATATCCAGCAGCAAGTGTACATTTGGCACCCGCCATACCTCTACATTTTTTATGTTAAGGCAAAAGAAGAAAGATAAGATAAGGGATACAATGGTGTAAAGGTTTTTCCATGTAAAATCATGGCTATACTGTGGGGCTTTATAATGTGAACACTCGGTAAGCAGAGAGAGCTGCTGTGTACTTAGAAAGTGAAGGCAGAAGCAGTGGTTAAATACCGCACTTCTGCTATACAGATTATATCTAATTTGCCTGATTGGCGGCCATGCAGCGTTAATTAAGATTTACCTTGCCAAAATAGTTTTTGCTAGATTGGTGAAATCAGAAGAGCTGCATTGTCTGCCCACATGCTGGGTTAAGAGATGCTTTATACTCACAGTAAGAACATGTGCCGAGCAAGGACAGGGATGTGGCACATGATAGATTGATTTAATGGAATGGTTTGTCACAGACAAATAGAAGAACATGTGATGTGTGCTCACCATCCGCTCTGAATGCAGGGAGGGATTGTATGTACTCATAGTTTGGTATACATCCTGTTTAGAATACAATATATTTCCAGTTCATGAAAGATGAATATGGTGTCACACTGAAGATGTTCTGCTTAGAGAAATGAAAGATATTCTTCCATGTTGCTGTAATGATACTGAGATTGCATTTGGAAATGCCTATTGCCGAATACCATGGCATAGACCTGCAGTCATTTCTTTTCTCCTATGGAATCCATAGAAAAAAAAATCAATAAAATTCAGATTTAGGAAGAGTTTTTGTTTATGTTGGAAAGATTGGTTTGTGCAGAGAATACATCTAGACGTAGAATATAGTCAGACATGGGAGACTGTCTTGTAGTATATAGTTATATGAAGTAAAGTAAAATAGTTATTGCTTCTATATACCTTATATATTATATTTATTTCTATCTTTCATATGTGGATTCCAATTAGATCTTTGTTATATTGTTAATTATCTTTTTCTGCCCTTAAGCTGGACCAAAGTGAGGTGATATGGCCCACATTTATGACCGGATCTTATGTATCAGGAGGCATACAGATGTGTCATCCTTTATCAGTCCTGATGACTGGACATGTCCAGATATGTGCATCACAATTTGTGCAATATTTCTTAAGACAACATGGCTTTGTGACAAGTTATCACAAAGAGACGTTTGTTATCTTATTTGTGAATATGTCTGGTGGGGGAGACTGAATTGCAGTCTTTGAAAGCTTTTGTTAGCATATCTTGATTTTATGGTAAATCGGTTTTCGGGCAAATTGAAATATTTAGCAAAATTATAGATAAGTTTAGACGCATCTGTTGTACCTTGCTATACCAATAGAGGGTGTATAATGGAAGTTGAATGGTCACTAATTTTATATATCATATACAAGTTACCTTAATTACCTGCCTACTGCCATTCCTGGGGTTGCCTTTCATTCAAGGGAGTGGGCTCCCTAAGAAGAGTACCATGAATAAGGAATGATATGTAAATATCCTCCAAGAGCAGATTCTCCTGGCCATCCAGGGGCAATTTGGCGATGACCAATGCTTTCCTAGCATGACAGAGCACCATTTCACAAAGCAAATGTGACGAGTAGATGGTATGGTAACAAAACATTGAAGCCCATTGAACCCAAGGCCAAGAAATTCCTCAGACTGCAATCCCATTGAGACCCAAATTGTGAAAGATTCCAAGCACTGATTAGTCAACACTGGGTTGCAATCCGTCAGGATTTGGCTTATAACTTGATATCTATACTTTAAATATCAACACTGTAACTATTGATTCTTTACATAAATTTGGTGTATTTGCCATTAAAAGTTTAAAAATGTATGAAATGCTTAGAATTGCACATCTGGAAAAAATAAAATAAAATCAAGAAACATTTCTGAGGGTGTTCATTCTCCATGGCATTCACCATGTGATAAAAAAAATGCGGCCTTTAACACCAATTAATTTGCAATGCATTAGGTTCAAGACTGCTAAGGAGGGGTCTAATAAATGCAGTGAAAAAATAAAGAAAACTTAAAATCACCCCCCCCTTTCCCTAGAACACATATACAAGCTGAAAAACAATGTGAAACACATTCATGAGATATCCATGTGTTTGAAAACACCCGGTCTGCAAAATTTATCAGAAAATTTTCCATACATTGAACGCTATAGTGGGAAAATATATCAAGAGTCAAAACGCTGTTCTCTGTTTCGTCTCTCATAAAAATTTTAAGAAAACTTGATCAAAGCTGTAGACATTCCCCATCATTCCCCATGTCAATGGAGATATAAAAAAGTAATCAGTTTCAGAATATGGTGACTTCAAGAAAATTTTTTGATGGGGAGGTATTTTTAAGGGGTTAAAACATGAATAAAAAAATAAATTTAGTATCCCCGAAATCATAGCAACCCATAGAATACAGGTTTTGTGTCATTTTGACTGCATAGTGAATGCTGTAAAAACAAAGATTGTAAGAAAATCGCACAAACACGGCATTTCTCCAATTCTACCCCATTCTGAATTTTTTCCAGCTTATGAGTACATTGTGCGGAATATTAAATGGTACCATTATGAAGTAAAATTTGTCCTGCAAACATGAAGCCTTCACTTGACATCACATGTGAACGGAAAAATAAAAAAGTGGGGGTTTAGAGGTGGGTAATTGAAAACAAAAACCTAAAATTTAAATATGCTTGCAGAAGGAATGGGTTAAAAATGTGATTTTTCAATTGCTTAACTTTTGATACACATATCTAGTCATGGCCCATCTAAGCATCAATGCAGGGCACGTGTAGTTTTGCAGTTTATAGCACTTGTAGTGTCTTCTAGAGATGAGCGAACAGTAAAATGTTCGAGGTTCGATATTCGTTTCGAGTAGCCCCTCAATATTCGACTACTCGAATCGAATATCGAACCCTATTATAGTCTATGGGGGGCTCGTTTCAGGGGTAGGCAACATTCGATCAAATTATACTTACCAAGTCCACGAGTGAGGGTCGGGCTGGATCCTCCGAGAAGTCTTCTCCCTGCAGCGTCCCCGCGGCATCTTCCGGCTCTGAATTCACTCTGCCAGGCATCGGGCCTGGGCAGAGCCGACTGCGCATGTCTGCTTGTAGTGCGGGCATGTGCAGTCGGCTCTGCCCAGGCCCGATGCCTGGCAGAGTGAATGAAGAGCCGGAAGACGCCGCGGGGAAGCTACACGGAGAAGACTTCTAAAGGTAGGAGAAGAACCAGCGTTGATTGGCCGACTGTATAGCATTCAGCCAATCAATGCTGGTTCTGCACCAAACTTTTACATTCGAATAGCGAGTGGTACTCGATCGAGTACGAGTATTTCGAATACCATAGTATTCGATCGAATACCTACTCGATCGAGTACTACTCACTCATCTCTAGTGTCTTCCTATTATGCTCTGTAAGATGCAGGTTTTAATATGACTGTTACCATGGCAGGTCTGTGAGCCTTAGGGTCCATTCACACAGAGTAAACGCGCGCTTGTTTTGGCACAATACACGTGTAAAAATAAGGGCCAGTTCACACAGAGTAAACACGCATGTATTTTGGCAAAATACACGTGTATTTTGACATGTATTTTGATGTGTTTTTTTTTTACACGTGTAAAAAAATGTTTTTGAAGTCAATGGAGTCTTATTTTCACACGTGCATTTTTTACACGTGTATTTTGCCAAAATACTTGCATGTTTGCTCTGTGAGAATAGGCCCTAAGACTCCCATTGACTTCAATGACATTTTTACACGTGTAAAAAAACACGCCAAAAAATGCATCTCATTTTCTGGCGCTTTTTTTACACGTGTAAAAAATGTAATTGAAGTCAATGAGAGTCTTATTTTTACACGTGTATTCTTTACATGTGTATTGTGCCAAGATGAACGTGCGTTTACTCCGTGTGAATGGACATTTAGATGTTAGTGGTATCAGAAGCGAAAATGCCTGTGATCTGAGTTATTATAGTCCACCATTATAGTCCACCATTTCCTGGACTGTGATCCGGAGTCTAATATTTCTCCTTTTCACTACATGTCAAAACTAACTCTGACCTCACAGATCAACCAATACTACAGTCTAAACAAGAATAGACCTATGAAATAAACAAATCCAACTGCTAAGACTGGGTTCACACCAGCACTAGAACTCTGTTCTGGGATTCGTTCCCCTTTCCACTTGAAAAATGTGGAAAGAAAAGCACTTCAAGTGAAAATATAGCAGTATAATATAGCAGGTAACCACTTTTTAATTAGGTTTCCCAAGCAGATTCCCCCCCCCCTCCCAAACGGAAACCTGACCGCCATTGTGAACCTAGCGATAAACTACTACTGACAATAATTCATTTAAATAAACAATAAACGTAAAATCAATAACTTGACTATAATTCACTAAAGCCTGGACATACTGTTGAGGAAATGATTCAGTTCTGCTGGCAATGGTTATAGGAAGCAATAATATCATTTCATATTATGCAGTGTTTCTCTTTTCATTATTGTAGGATGCTGAAGACAAACAGGGATGCAAATTATTTTGTATTGTATAGCCTTATTACCCATGGAGATAGAATTTTTTTTAACACAGCACACATATTTGGAATAAGTCAGATTTTATTATCATATGTTTTACATACTACAGACCTCACTTTTTAATAGACATCTCAATAGAAGCAACAACATGTAACATATTCCGATTATCCCCTGAAATTCTAGAATTGTGTCTAATGGCTGAGTTGTGTGTGACTTCTAGGCTATGTAGTTCATTGACTGTATAATATAAGCCTGGATATAGATGAGTTTCTGAACATCATTAACAATATATGTTCTGCCATTTTGCAGGAACCTTTTGCTTAAAGGGGTCTTTTTACTAATATCCATAGTCTCTAAAGGACCTTCACTGAACTTGAGAACAGTGGTGCTCGAGTGACCCATGTGAATGGAGCTTTGATGTATATATTTGGCCACCACTCCACTCACTTCCGTGGGACTGGAATCACAATTCTAAAAGTCACAAAGTAGTGAATAAACTGTAAGCAAAGCAAACACACTACTTCTCAATTTTACATGGTGCTCTCTGGGACCCCCATTCTCATAATTGGTGGGGCTTCCTGTGGTCAAACCTCCAGCAATCAAACAAGCATCACTTGTCAGGATAGAAGACAGGGCTAAAGTCATTTTTGCTATTTCACTTGGCAATGGCATCCTGTAATGATTATTTTTTCCAGTAGGTGGACTGTAAAACCCATTAAATAGGGAAGAGAGACATAAAGCAGTACATGTTTATGATAGAGAGAGAGCCATATTAACTCTGCTCCAAATATTCGGAGCTTGGATCCAACTGCTTCATGCTCCCCAAACAGCTGATCTATGCTGTATCCAGCTGTTGCACCCCAACCACCAGATATTTATGACTTATCCTAAGGATAGGTCATAAATAAAAAAAAATTCTGGACAACATCTTTAATGATTTTTATTAGCAAACGGAAACATCAGTATAAATAGAAATACTATTGTTTTGTGCCTAGAACAATACAGCAAAAATTGACTATTTCTATTCAATACTGTCAGCTCACAATATCCCACACTGGGTTCCTAAGTGACAGGAAGATATGCATTGTGTGCCTAGTCTATACCTTGCAGGCAAAATAATCAACAAATCCAAATCAATACTTTACTGCTGTTATCTAATTTCCATGTTTACCATTGTCTAACTTCATAAGACAATGTCTGTAAGATCCTCAGGGTGAATGTAAAGAAAAGGAACAAATGAAAATACCATCCATATACCCCATCAACATAGCTCACTATGGGAACGTGAATTGGAAATCTTGAAACAAGAACCTAGCCCTGAGGCAGACTCTGCAATAACCAGACATCATGTGCCTCTGTGAGTCAAAATGTTGCATCATTGTAAACATTATGGGGACACAATGTAAAAAAGATAAATGAATAGAAAAGTTTTATATATATATATATATATATATATATATATATATATATGGACAATATATATATATATATATATATATATATATATATATATGGACAATATATATATATATATATATATATATATTTTAAACATACATACGATAATACGCCACTAAAACGACCTTATTGCAGGTTCTATACCCACCACCGATGACACCATGAAAAATAAAAATTACCATAACGGAGAGGCTATCCCTACAATAGCAAATACTGAGGTGATCAATTTTGGGGTTTACTGTTTTCCTATGACGAACAGGGGGAAGAGTTGAGAGGTCTGCGCAAATCAGCTAGTGATAGTGGACCGTGTTTTCTCAGCCCTCTGTATGAGCTTATGCATAATCAACTAGGAGGCGTATCCTTAGTGACCAGGCAGCGCTGACACAAAGTTCGTTACACTCGCGCATGTGAGTCAGTGGATACCTTAGAGGTTCCTCCTACGCATGCGCACCTGTGTTGCAATTGAAAGTTTCCATGGCGCATGCGCGGGATTATAGGATTGCGTGAGACCTCTGTGGTGACAGCTGACGATGTATGAATGTCTGACGCGTACGTGCCGGGACCATATGGAATGGGCGTTAGTTCACCCCAGAGTTTGAAGGAGTGCAAGTGGGCGGGATATATGTCCTACTTCGTGCCTTTATAACGGCGTAAAATTTGTATGCAACTTGCCACTGCCATTCACAGACTAGCGTGTGAGGATGTGTTTGTCTGTTGTAAACAAGGGCGTAGTATGGTAAACTGACCTCTCCCCCTCTTTACCTACTGAACTCTGGCACCACTGTGCTGCAGTTTGTATGAATGTATATCCGTAGGAGCTATTTAGCACTTATGATATATGTATGTTGTTTTGTATAGATAGGTCCCCTACACATACCTTGAAACGCGTAGGGACTTATGGGGACGTTTTTTCAGGTACAGTTTGGTACTGCCCTTGTTAGGGCGGGAGTCTTTTTGGGGCAATTAGGGTGAGTCTCCTTAGGGGATAACAGGGATACCTAGGTGACCCACAAGCCCTAGTTGATACTGGATGCGTTAAGACCGATATAATTTATACCGTTTGTTGTCACTTGCTACCAACTGTCCGTTGTAAATCGATGGCTGGTTAGGTAATGGAGAGGGTGTACATCTCATCCATACTACTAAGGTGGGTGAGATGAAAAAACTCCAGAAAGAACGTTTCTCAGCGGATAACTATTGTCTGCTGAGGGTTATTTCAGAGTTCCGGTTACTGGGCTGTATTTTTAGGAATGGCAGATAGGTTGGTAGTGGGACCTGTCATTCCACCCCCCCTCCAGTCCACACTTTGGGGATGTTCCAGCAGCGACTCAGCTGCAGAGAGTCTGCTCATCAAGGGAGGCTTAAGAAGCCAGCTCCAGCAGCAGACTGTGGGCAGATCTTGGCTGGAGAGCCAAAGAAAGACATCATATTTTTGGAGCTGTGTCCTGAGTGATTCAACTGGCTTTTTGATTTCTGTTATTCTAGGTGAGGCAACCTATTCTATGTTTAGTTAAAGCCTAGCCGGGTGGGTATTTATTTTTGTATTGTTTCCTTTTTTTTGCTGCACTATATTTTTGAGTGAAAATAATCTCTAAACTTTGTTTTGGACTAAAGAAACTGGACTTGTGTGTCTACGCCAGCCCACCTAGCAACCCCAGACCCTGACACCATGAATAGGTATTTCGTCCTCACTTTTGATGTTTACACTACTATTGTTCTGAAATTAGTGGTATTTATTAACGTTAAGTTTTATTTATATTGTCATCAGTGCTGTAGATTATACTGAGGTGATCAGACCAAAATCTTTTGCAATTTACTAAACTAATGCAATTTCTCATGAAACCAATTTAACACAATATCACAACATGGTAAAAAGAATGCCTTTAAGGGCTGCAATACACACCTTCTCCCACTCCCCCATAGAGTAGCCATACACAGACACAAATGCTATAGTTAACATATCGCTTTGTGTTAGCTTATCAAGGATCACGCTGCTTTGAGAAAAGGTGCTTGACTTGTGACACCCATCTCTGACATGACCAGCCAAGAGGAAAGATAAGGAAGGGCGTAAGTGGTTTAAAAGCAATATTGCAAGTAATCTCAATGCTCCAGACATGGTCTTCTGTTCATACCTTAGGATAGACACAGGAGCTCTTGAGTCAGACTGATGCAAATTGCATAATTGCTGCATTTGAAAGAATCTTTTTAACACAATTGCCTTTAACCTTCAGTGGGGATAGGCACACTCTCCATAGGGGATAGGTACACTCTACATGGGGCATAGCTACACTCTACATGGGGAGATAGGCACACTCTACATGGGGGATAGGTACACTCTATATGGGAGTATAGGTACACTCTACATGGGGCATAGGTGCACTCTACATGGGGGGTTAGGTACACTCTACATGGGGGGGTTAGGTACACTCTACATGGGGGGATAGGCATACTCTACATGGGGGGATAAATACACTCTACATGGGAGTATAGGTACATTCTACATGGGGGGATAGGCATACTCTACATGGGGGGATAAATACACTCTACATGGGAGTATAGGTACATTCTACATGGGGGGATAGGCATACTCTACATGGGGGGATAAATACACTCTACATGGGAGTATAGGTACATTCTACATGGGGGGATAGGTACACTCTACATGGGAAAATTACTTCTGTCAATACCATCAGGGAAAGCTTTACAGGCATTATCCATAACCAGCTACTGTCAACGCCTTTCTATAATGTCTATAATGAGTAATGGAGGCCATTAGAAGACTGCAGGTCATAAATATAGGAAAATTATTTTCACCTTCTTCCAAGAGAAGTACAAAATCTTCACTTTATGCTGGTCTCTAGACATGATGATTTTATTAGATTTTGCTTTGTCTACCTGGTTTGTTTGTGATCTATCTGAGATAATACAGTTAAAAGTATAGAGTCCTAGTGTAGAAAACTGTAACAAAAGAATATAGTATATTACCTGTCTCCCAATGAGACTCCTGCAGAGTAATTCTTAATAAAAAAGCTTCCAGTTCTGTCCACTGTGGGATATGAGCAGCATGATGGCGTGCACCACTATGGCTCATTAATTACCTTGGCGCGCAAGGTGACAGCTAATCCGGTGTAAGCTCACCATCGTGTCTGTCGATGGTTACATGATTACTATCAACCTGGAGTAAGCAGGATCTGAAGCTTTGATCATGTCCTCCCTACATGTAAAATCTCTCTGTGCAATGTTCTGCAGGCTTCATCTGTACCAAGAAAGATAACAATGTTCTCTCTCATTTACAAAAAGAAATATTCTAATTCTCCTGATTTTGCATGCAAGTTTTAATCTACTTTTGAATAAAACATGTTTCAGCGTCGAGTGGCTACAGACACTTTTGCATATAAAAAGAATAAAAATGCTTTGACTTTTAGTCATTTATTCTCATATTTTAGCACTCAGAGGATATTAGCATTGTTAATGTGACAGGGGTTAATAAGTGTAACTACTTATTTAATGGGACTTATGAAGTGCTATGATATTAAATCACATTTTTCATAAACACTGCTATGTGTTAACTCATGCAAGATAACTTTAAAGAAAGTCACATATTTGGGACTCATTTAGAACTAGCCATCTGTAAAATGAACTGTGAATAATATTTGCCTGCTTACAAAATTAACCTGTACCATCTGTGTCAAGATCTGTTTTTCACATTCCAGAATTGACATACCGCCTCCCATCATTTTGTCTGCATTTTCTATATTTTGATATTGTTTTCTAGATTTGATGAATAATTTATAAACTGATATCTTCCACCTACCCACGGTATCTCTTTTATAACATATCAGCTTAAGCATGAAGTCAATTACAAAGTTAGACACTCGATTCCATGGAAATATAAAAATAAATGTATATTATACCAAGAGCAGCTGAGCCGGATCCCTGGAGTCAGACCATTACTGGTTGCATTAAGGTATTCAGCCTGCTCATTTCTAATTAATTTACATTAGTTCGGCTTGTTAACTGGTCAAACAGGGAAGATGGAAGAAAAGCGCAGGTTGTGTGTTTGGGTGACTTCGTCTTTTCACACCCTAGAAATCTAGATCACGGAGTTTGCTTTATGTTCAATTTTTTTTTTTTTTAGTTTTACCCATTATGTGCAATGGACAATAGCTTAGATGCTGAATCATTGGTAGTGCTGGTGGAGTGGACGTGGACTGATCCTTGATTTATATAAGTGCTATGTCATGGATTATATTTTACTTTTGGATATTCGGATGTTTATTATATAACCTTGTAAAGTTGTAAATGATTCAGCAATGCTAAATGATGTATAAAAAAAGTCAAAGTTTGTTTCTGCTCACCTCTAATGATGAAAGGGTCTCTTCGGGGTGCATGGCCTGCACTTCACTCCAAAAGTGCTGGAAATATATAACATATAGAAAAAATGTGTAGTCTGGCAACTCTTCCGATAATAGATAAAATTTCACTTTTAATAGATATCATAAAAATGACCAAATCATGATAATTGCAAATGAAAGAACACAAAAAGAAAAAAGAAAAACTCCTTGAAAAAGGAACAATGGAGTTCCGAAAAGCATTGGCATTTTTTTTAGGGGTTTTTCTTTTTGTGTTCTTTCATTTGCAATTATCATGATTTGGTCATTTTAATGATATCTATTAAAAGTTAAATTTTATCTACTATCGGAAGAGTTGCCGGACTACACATTTCTTCTATATGTTATATAATGCTAAATGATGCTTTACCTCGAGTTCAATGAGAAGAAATGGTGACTCTGGGGATTGTAGTAGCTTGTATTATGTATCATGTTATATTCTTTTGTAGATGTAGACAATGAAGGGCTATTTATATAATAATTTGGCCTTCTGGTGAACAGAAGAATAGCTTGTCCAAACATCTTGGCAGAGAACAATGAGCTACAGTATCAATTGAGTGTATTATATACTTCATCTGAATACCAATGAAACTATGTGTTTGTCATTCTTACTAGCTATGTATATTAAATGTCTAAGTCTGTGGCTTTGCCTCGGGATCTTTGTGGTTTTGGTCACATTCATCTTATGTAATCGATACACAAAGCACTGGGTTGCAGCAGTGCCAGAGTAAAGCAAACAGCTTATGTAGGGCACAGTTTATCAGCTGGAAATACCTAATATCTAAAATAAACACACAATTATATCAATATAATATTATAGTTATCATCCTTACAGAGGCTGACCGCAGAAGACCTGGGCATCTATACTGCAGGATACACTAGGAGGAGTACTTGGTGCCTGGCCCTTTATGGAGTTGTCATATTCTTGTACTGTATCAGTCTCAGGTGTAAACCTCATTGGGTGAAGGAACAAAGACATGGGAGCCATTTGGGCGTGATGAGTCCCCAACAGATTGGAGGGCGACATTGTTTCTTACTATATTCAGTATGGAACTTTGGAACACTGTTTAATAAGATTTTTTGTGCTGTTTTCTGCACATAAATAGGTTATTCAATAGCAGATCAGTCTCTTGGTTTCTCCTGCAAAAATGAATACTGGAATTATTATAATGAGAATGGAAGGTGACAATTACAAGCAAAGAGAAAGGACTCATATAAATATATCCATATCTGTCTGTCTATGTAAATGAAAGCACTGTTGCTACACAAATATTGTAGGTGCAATACATTAACGTTGCAGTGTGGTACAACTACTTGTTAATACCTACTATCTATCTATCTATCTATCTATCTATCTATCTATCTATCTATCTATCTATCTATCTATCTATCCATCCATCCATCCATCCATCCATCCATCCATCCATCCATCCATCTATCCAACCCTGCTGTTCACCTCTGAAGAGTAATAGTATTAGTTCAAATATTTCATAGATTACTGATAAGAATGAAATCTATAGCCTTGTAAAGAAAATAACAATAAGGAAGCTTAGAAGACAAGCCTGTGGGCATATACTTAGGCATACCCAAGGCTTTATTACTTATCCAGGTGCGCTCTAGTGCTTGCAGGCATATATTTTGGTAAACTTCCTTTCTTTTAACATTGGAGCCTCCGGATATGCTAATGCAGATATCTTAAAGAATAATTCTTAAGGCAAAGTAACCCATGACCTGGTAATGTGGTTGCTGGGACTCTAGTAGAAATAAATTGACCTGTTTGGTCTTCCTCTGTTTATCTATCTCTTCTACAGCAAACATTGTTATGGCTTCTATAGAAAAGAGAACTAATGCTTTATATTATTATATATTAAAGTATGTAGCCAAGTAGTCGCAACAGTTATATGAATGTTTTCCCTTTTTTTTTTTTTTTTTTTTTTAAATTTAGAATGTAGGCCTCTCTTTTAGTGACATTTTACACTAAAATTGCAATATTTCCCTTTTTATGTCACTTATGCCATTCTTTTAAAAAGCTGGAGGAAGTTAGTGGCAGGCCAGGTCACCACGGTCAAACAAATGTATCCTAATTCATGCCAGAAAACCATTGTCAATTATACATAAAATCTATGCTAGATTCTATCTGGTGTACAGTTTGGGGCACAGATGCCAGCTAGGATTACAATAAAGCCATCAGGTAAAAGCAGTTTTAAAATATTCCAAGCACTGTGGTTAGAAAGACAATTGCACAAATAGCAGTAATAGTAATCTATCACATAGTATGTAGTGATTAAATGCATTTTCTTTTCTGCTTAATATATCTTGTTTTGTCATTTGACATTTTACTTGCTCAGCAATGAAGTTCAACAGTTATTGAGGCAAAGCCAATTAAATACTAAATAAAAATGAGAAAAAGCCTTGCGATGCCTTCATTTTTCCCTAAGGCGAAAGATCAGAACTGGACATTGATGGACCCTCCATGGGTTGTGTGAATAGATTTTGGCGGATTGGAAGTTCATAAACTTTAATTGTAAAAGAAAAAAAAAAGTACCAATGTGGTATTTCCTTCATTCGTGAATATCTGTAATAACTGGTGTGGTATTCTAGAACAAGATGCCAGCAGTAATGACATCAATTTTTGATGTCATATTGTAGTTGTCTCTGATGTCTTGAAATGCCATTTATGTGACATACTTTGAAGTGAAAAATCATAAAAGTGATCCATAGGCATCATTGGAGCACTGAAAGGGTCTTATGACCTATTATATGATTTGCTGTATCATAGCTTGATACTATTGGCTTAGTGCTGGGGGAGTAGCATATATCTGCCAGGGATAGAAATAGACCTGACAGGCTTATTTGAAGGGCCAGCTCTGTCCTGGGGAGCTCCCTGGACCCAGTACAGGTGGTGGATGACAGAAAGATACTGTCCATGGTGAGCGCCATGCTGGAGAACAACTACCGTGCTATGTATGAGACCGTGACAGCACAGGGCAGTACAGTCAGTGACCGACTGTTTCACCTCAAGTGTGAGAAGGAACGTTATTGGAGGTCCTTCCTCCCAACCACAGTCAGGCTGTATAATCAACATCAGGCCAAGCGAATATCACTCCGCACAGAGAATTAAATGATCCTGAGTCTTTCTTTTCTTCTAGTTGCTATGACTCCTCCTATCTTTTTCTATCTGCTATGAGCTTGTACTGTATTATCCATGCTGCTATAACACACTGAATTTCCCCATGGTGGGACTATTAAAGGATTATCTTATCTTATCTTTGTGTTAGCTAAATGTACAGTCTTGACAACTATATATAACACTTTAAAGCAATACGCCAACATTTTTTTTATTAGCTATGTCATGGAATTTGCTTCTGTTGAAGTAATCTGTGTCTAGCCCCTGTACTTATGTCTAGTAGATGTATCTTTGTCTATTTCTTTTTTCTGCAAAACTCTTCATAGATAATACTATATACCTGCCAGAACCTGAGTCTTTGAGGATAGTGTTACCACTGGTCCTGAAAGCTGCAACAATGGCTACTGATAACGCTGGGGAAAGTAACGGGTACTTGGAGAGAGGGGAAGAATTGGCAATATGTGATGGATTGTGGCTTATATCGGGCAGATTTTCTGCAAATCAGAGAACGAGCAAGGAATTGTAACAGAATAACTCTTATATGTTCTCATTAGTCATTTCTCACATTAACTGCTCTTAGTACTCTAGACCTATATTATTAGCTAAAGCCTAAGTTCAGAGCCAAGATTCAGAGAGAGACATTCTGCAAATGTACTAGAATTTTAATCCAGCCAGTGCATGTTTATTTTCTGCCTTAATCTTCCTCCATTTACTTACGATTATGTGGAAACATTGAACAATCATTGATGTAAGACACCTCTGCATACACTACACTTCCTCTGGACCTCTTCATTATAGTGTAGGGTCCCTCTAGGAACATATTTTACATATATATATATATATATATATATATATATATATATATATATATATATTTTTTTTTTTATATAATGTTTTTATTGTGTATCTGTGAGATAGCATTCCTTTGTTTTTCTATGATGCCCCACAGTATTGTAAAAACTGACCAAGAACAAACATGCCAATATCTACGTAAAGTGTCCTAAGTAATGTGAATGATATGGTGATTTAGCTCATTGTGGACTATTGACGTTGATTTTTTTCAAGCTAGTATAGAAGAACACAAACTGATAAATTGCATCAATTCCAATCACACAAAATGTGAGGATTTCTGCATTTAGGTACATTTTAAGCATCACTGCCCCTGAATAGCAGCACAGCAAGGTGAGCTTGTACTGTAAGTGGTGAATAGCTTTAACAGATTAGTAGAAAGCCCCAAGGAAAACGTTAATATGCTGTTCCTATTATAAGACATGTTCAAAGCAGCTGTTGTATGCTTGCTCAAGTGCTTTCCTTATGACAGTTTTGTAAAAGGCAAAGTATAAAACCATATAGACATGTAAGTGTAAATTTCTTCCTTGACTATCAAGAAGATACAAGACCTTCCATTGTCCACATAGTAATCTGAATAATACAACTGATAAGAATACTTCTCATTTCATTATATCAATAATTGAATCCAGTGGGAATTTTACTATGGCTTATGGGCCGCTTGAAGGAAGACCGTATCTTTGGGATAATGTGCTGTCTGAATTTATTTTTGCTTTGTCAGGAGTTAATGTCTTGGTTGATTTTGAAATCATCTGCAGAGCCTTGTCTTACAGGTTGACATTATTATATTTGCTCACAAATTGCAGATAATGTGTCTGCAGTGTGGGTAGTGCACCTTGTAATATTGCAGTAGAAAATTATGTAGTTTTGTAGCTGAAAAAGGCTGAGAAATATTACCAGCTGTCATGGTGGGCAGTGTATAAATCCTGCCTTACACTGAGCTAACCACAACATATGACAATGCAGATTGCCATGATATGATATATCATATATATGATATGATTTGGTTAAAATGTATATACCTGTGGTTAAAACTAAATTTGTGACAATTATTTTTATATGCATGAGAGACACTTCTATGAAGTCTTTAGCAAATCTGTGTAGCCAACAAATCATAGACACAGAGTTAATTATTCTGCACCTTCTCAGACAGCCGACCCTGCTCTGCCCTTCCAAGAAGTTCTATAGCGATACAAGCTTTAGACAGGAAGAGGATGTTCCAGGAAACCGCTTCTGATATCTTCCTGTTAGCTGGCACTATAGGAAGGAACACCTTGAGACTGTATTGTAGTTTTGTGCTTTCTTATGAGATGGGCACTTTTAGCACTGCAATGAGCTTGACTCTCTGGGTACTTTTAAGGGTATGAGTATTGTCAGTATGCTTCCGATGCCATAGCTCGAAATATTTTAGAAGGTTTCAAGACTGTTTTCAATGGTGACCTATTGTATGTTCATATGTCAATCCCTCACAGGTTTGTGCCTTTGAAAGCCTTGAAGGCTATTGTCATTGGTAGCGTGATTATCTACAGCATCAATTCCCAACAAGGTGGTGCCTCAGAAACCTACCAGGGGGCCACAACATTTTGATTGGGAAGATGACCGCATGCCTTCATTAAACATTATCAACTTGCTTAAGGGCTTGTCTTTTGGTTATTTGATAGGGTGTCTTAAAGCATGTTTGTTTTTGTCAGGGGTGTCCTGAGTGTGAAAGGTTAGAGAAGTAATGATCTATAGGCAAACATAACCTAAAGCAGAACAGGATATGTGTACCTTAGTGTTTTCACGAAATTCCTTTTTTTTTTTCCAAAAGGTCTATTAACTGTAGCCTGGTGGTATAGTTTACCTACACTGAATGCAAAGTATACTAAAACATAACCCAGTCTGAAAATTCACCAGCAAATCCTAACATACCCATAGACTCAAGTAGGGCAAGATATTGGAGATGTAGAGTTGACATACTGTACATTTCCAACACTACAGTTCCTAAAATTCTGTTCATTGCTCACCCACAGCAGGATATTGAAAGAGAATTTAGAGTGATATACAGTTCTAGAACAAAAGCCATGAGTCACATGAATGTTGAGTAAGAGAATTTCATCTACTGTAGCTGCTATGAATCAGACTCCAGGAACACCAGTACATACTATACATAGAAGCTGCCGCCTCCATCATTCTGATCATACTTGGCTCATCGTCCCACTGCACCTTTTGGTTATTTAATATGACACATTCTAGACTTCCTTTCTGTCCATGTTGTTTTTAGTAACATCATTTAACACGCTGCCCCAGAGGTGCAGTTTAACTGATGGCACTCAACTTATTGATTCAGATCTCTCTCAGAAGAAATGAAAGACAAATACATAATGTTGGGCGGCATGATGGATTCCTGAGAGCACTGCACTGCTTCTTGTGCTGAGCTGAGTAAACAGCTACATACAGACAATTGATTAAAGAAATGGATTTTAATTATGCCAAGCTTAACATGTTTGTCTTGCTCCGAGTTCCTAGGAAACATTTCTGATGTTTTTGACCCATTCTGCAATAGCAGCACAGTCGTCATCCACTAGAGTATGTTAGTGTACAGAATCAGAGTGGTATTGTGCTGATATACTGTAGCTTCTTGACCTACATATCTATGCTCTAGCTTCAAAAGTTATTGCCATTTATGTACTGCTTTCTTGGTACAGTATATATAACCCCCAAATCATAGGCCTAGAGCTTTCTGTAATATCTTGCTTTTGAGGGCAATATCTCCTTTGGTATTATCAGATTGATCCAGTTTCTTATAACAATGGCTTACATCTCACATATATTAATAAAGGTTGTCACCAGTTTGAACATCTTGTTGAAGGTCCTGTTTGGAAGTTATTGTCCATACTATCTGAAAAACAGATTTTAGGACGTTCCTGCAATTCCACTCCATTCTCATTCATGAAAATAATGGTATCATTAGCACAATGTTAATATATATCATATTAAATGTATGGATGTTTTTATTTGTGTTGTATTGGCCATGTATAGGCATTCCTTAGAAGTCACTATAACAGGGTCACCTCAACTCTTGTGACTGAATTGTAGATTCAGTACAATTGGGATAACATACCGAATGTCTTTGGTGCTTCCATGTTCCCTTATAATACCTTGTGATAACCTCAATGACAGAGCATGCTTATTTCTTTTATTATAAACTGCTACTGACCTAGTAATATTTTAATATACAGAAGTATTGGGTTTCAACAGTTTGTGACCCAAAATTCTAGAGCTTGATAATGTACAACCTATTGTACATAAGTAGAGACATCCGAGTGGTTCTATCCCTATACCAATGTCCACTGTGACCACTAACCTTCCATCTGTAGATCTATTTTCTATATCACTTTGCCACGCACAACATACAGTTATCAGTGATAATGTATTTATAGTATATATGTATGTATCTCAAGATGGCCTGCAGTGCTGACTTTATAAATATGAGTTAATATAAAATGTGCTAGCTTTGGTATGCTAAGGTGTTAAGGAACACTGATTGTATAAAAATTGTGAAAAAAAATCCTCATTCCACTGGTATCTTATGTAAAAGTGAAATGTTCTAATAATTGAATTGATTGAAAGGGTTTTTCAGCTTATGTAAAAAATGTAATGGTAGAAATAAATCCAGTATTCACCTCCTCAGTCAGTCACTGTCCTAGGTGCTGATCAGTACACAAGGCACATGACTGCCAGTGATCAGCTCATGTGACGGTACGCTCACCAACCACATGACCAGCTTTGTGCTCATGATGGGGTATTTAAAGGATGATTTTGTCCTTAGTTATCCTATAAACAGTAGCCAGTTTCAGTGTCCTGAAACTGGAAAATTCCTTTAACATCCGGCATTTTTCTGCTGTTTTGCAGCATTTTCTTGAGATGATGCTTATTGTGCAACAGAGTTCTTACGATCTGCCAAAGGTCATTGTGCAAATATCCTAAATATGATGTGAATTAGGTTTAGATGCTACAAGTCAAAAATTACTGCTGCACCTATTTAGGGTAAAATATTCCATGCAACATTGTTCCAAGTCTAGGGAAATTGTTGCTTTTCATCATTTTAGTTGCTTACATAGTTTTTGCTTTTTTTTTTAATTTTGCAAGATATATCATATACAGTGTATGTATAATTCAGTAAACACAAGCCAATTAAAACTGAATACCTAAAAGAACAGGGACAAAGGTGACTGAGAGGGTAGATTGTATAAAATGCATTCTTGCATGTTTACCTACTATTGACCTTTATAGGTCCTCTTTGACCTCCAGGATTAAGAATCTGTACCTAGCAAGAGTAACTGGCAACAAAATGAAGTGCATATTCATGAGAGCTGTAGCTTTGTGCTCAGCTATATGGATTCCTTATAATTGGTTATTTCATTGGAGAGGTACATATGAAATGCAATGTCAACCAATTAGAATATGAAGTGCTTTTCAATTCTAAAATGAGAAGCAGATTCATCAAGGAGAGGGCTTTTGCATCTTGTGGTTGCTAAGATTCTTTTCAGCCTAATTCATTTATACAATCTCTTCTCAGTTTTTCTTATCCATGTCATTACCTAAATTTTCTTCTTCTTGCACAGACAGTAAATAGTAATAATATTTTCTACCAATAGTTTTCATCTGGAGATGTTAACTAGTTATGGCATTTTGGATTGTACTTGGCTATTCAGGTGGTTTCACCCACAGTGCTTTTATGGAAAATGTCATGTTTTGTGCTTTTCTTTCAGTGACATGTTTGTTACCTTTTTTACTTGCACAACATAAGGAAGCTGGATGTTAATATCCATAGTAAAATATATAACACACTACATATAAAGGTTTTTTTTTATGGTGCATTGGTGCTATTTTCTTAGTCTAAAACACAGCACATTTGTTCACATGGTTCTGCTGCATTTATCTTATATGTTTATCTATATGACTTGACACCAAGTAGCTAACACACATATGTACCTATTTGCATGTGTTTTTACATAACCCCCTCCCCCCAGTGTTTGAGTCCTTAAGATGACCATTGGTGATGTGCATGAGGAGGTACCAGAGCTATTGAAACGTACTGTTCATAGTTCCTAGCACGTGTGTGTCTTCATAGACTTCAATACAATTCTTGATGATATCAGTATTGACTGCAGAAATTCCAATTGTGTCTTCATATATTGTCTGGGACATGATAGCACATCAGTGATTTTAGAAGCACAATGTTATGACTTGAATGTAAAATACTCTATATTTATAAGTTGATACTTTTAACAAGCCAAGGGCTAGAATACAGTGAAGTGCCTGACAGCAATGTGTTTGACTTTTCCAATATAATGTAATATTTAAGCATATTATGCTAGGCCAGGTAACTGCATATCATGAATATGAATGCCATATCAAATGCATTGTGTATATATTTGGATAAAAGCAATGGCCCATGACCAGTGTTGTGCTGTAAAATTACCATGTAATGCAATTTTACCAAAGCTGCTGTATCCGGAGGAGGCCTGCAGAGATTATTCTGTCCTTACAAACCACTTTTAATTTGTTGATAAGTTAAATCATTTCCTTGGAGGTAACATATGAGACGGTTGCTCAATTTTCTGCTAAGAGGACCAGTGATACACGGCCAAAGGCTTTCTCCACAGTGCATTATGTTCATGGTCTATGTGGAAAAGCTGGGTTTCATTATTCTTATTTAGCATTCCATGGTTTTCTGGCACATGTCCAGATTCTGATTAAATTGTGCCATCCAATCCAGAGTTAATCAATAAACTAACATATATCACTTGTTAGCTGGCTCTGTCCAGATCTCAGGATACTGAAGGGATTGTCTGAACGTGTTGTTTATGATGTAAACATATATCTAAGCTGTGAGTTGTGATAGGTTTATCTGCTATATCTATGAATGAGGAAACTGGTTGATTGTGTGGACATTATAAATGATAGATAGATAGATAGATAGATAGATAGATAGATAGATAGATAGATAAGCATTCTGTATAGGTGTAGGAGGTGTGTGATATATTTGGACACATACATTGCACACGTAGATATATAGCATAGTAAAACTGCATATGATAATACAATTAGGACTTTATATGCCAAATTCCTAGGTTAAAAAGCTTACTTTGCCCTAAGGGACAAAAATGTGTTTCTTGGCAACTGTGCTTCAAGTTACACCACTCAGGTAATGCACATACTGTAGACATAGAAGACGTTATCACAAAAAGGTGAAATGTCAAACATTGGGTACATTTCTATGGTGGAATTCAGTACAGGAGCTCTGGAAGAAGCAGCGGGAATGGAATGCAGTGATACATTGTTATTGTTTCTTTTAAATATTAATAATAATAATTTAGAATTTTCACTGCCTGGCATCCTGAAGCTTGTTTGTGTAGCTGCTCTCAGAAAAACCCTTTATGATTAAGGGATTAGCTGGAAATTTCATGCATTGGCATATTATTAGCTGCCAGCATCAGCTGCATTGTTAGAGGGCTGTCCATGCACACAGTATGCCTCTGCACGTTGATGGATTTGTAGTACGGTGACTGTGCGTGGGTGACACTTCTTTTTATATATTACATTACTTAGCAAGCTTATGCTAGGAGTAATAACTCTTAATGGCCAGTTATGGAAGCCGGCTCCCAGAGTCCAGCAGCAGGTTGTAGCTGCCTTACATCAGGAGGGGGTTAGAAGAATCATACATACTTTATGGGGTATATGAAAGAAGGCTTCACCAACAAGTCAAGCAAATTCACAGCTAATATGGAAGAATTCCTTAATAGATTAGATGCTGAGAAATAAATCTTAACTACTTCTGGTTTCATGACCAGTAGCTCCAAAATAATAAAGATTAACCCCTTCAAGGCACAACTCATTTGTACAGACAAACATGTCCTCGTCAGGGAATTTGTGCTTGCTGTGAAAGACTAATATGTGGATTTCCTTTCAAATAAAGCATATCTCTAAGCATGCTGCCTCTCCCAAAGGTGCTTGTGACTGGAGGCTCTCGCTTGTCTTGTTAACCTCTCAAGTGCTGAAGGGGAATGCACTGCATCATTTTAAAATCTGTGCTCAGCAACAATACACTTTGTAGCCAACCTTTTTTATACACCTTACCCTATATAATAGACAACCTCAACAAGTCAATCAATATGAAAAATAATAAAAATATTCCGAGATTCCTCGCCATGAGCCTGATAACTGCTTAAGGACTGCTTTGCTTAATATAAGTCATTTTTTTCCTCATTTAACATGCGTCAGTCAGAGCTGCATTAGCAGACCAGATATTCACACTGTCTCTTCAGACTGGCAAGAGGATATGTTTTAAGGGAAGTCATTTACCACAATCCCTAAGATGTAGCCTGGCAGAAATCCAATAGCTCTGTGTGTGATATGCTCATTCAGGCACTGAGATCTCAGCTTTTACATTCTTGAAAACACTGAAAATGCCTAAACAAGGTTTCTCCTATATTGTTCCATGTTCCTATACCCAAAATGAAAAACTAATTGGAATGATTCACCTTGAGGAATTGAGTATGAATGCAAAGACAATTTGGTAGAAATAAATTGTACATACCCTTGATTATTTTCCTACATTTGTGACTCTTTGCAAAGCATCAACATGCCAAGTGCATTCCACAAAGCAACGCTAAACAATATACATCATTTGTAACTTACCCGCCAACAAGACTTTGCATCCTCTTTGTATTCCCCAGCTTTGACCGCAGTGCATGCACACTGAAACCTGGCTCTAAATAGGGGTATTTATAGTTGTCTGCACATATCCTAGAACATGAACAGAGCAGCTCGCTTCTTGCTAAGATCCTTCATAGCTGCCCGTGCTTTGTTTCTCTGTGGCTGATGCTGACAATCCAATACAGAGATGCTGCTTGTATAGACTCTACCCCTTCTCCTCCTTTCTGTGGTGCTGGTGCTTGTGGTTAGTGCTGCATCATTCACCCGATCAGTTGTCACACTGACATGGTGCTGCCTGCTCAGCGATCATTAATAACTGAACACCCTCCACTCCCCAGAGAGGAGCCAATAGCTTCAGAGTGCCAAGATACAGTACTCACAGCTGCTCTAGTCTGGTTGGCTGAAACAACATGCCTATTATATGACATTGCTGCCTAGGTACAAATCCATGAAACCAGCCTTCTCCTCTCCTCTATTTTTAGGCAAAGACCACAGTTTGTTGTTCACATGTTCTTCTAGAAGTATGAGTATTAGTTTACATCATTGTTATTCTTGTGGGTATATACTACCTTCAATTAATTGCAAGTTAAAATGGAACATTAAAAAAAAATTAGATACAATATTATGAGGAACATATGAAAACTAAAAAGAAAGAAGTTGACAAGACCTTTATAGTTCTAGTCCCATATAATTTCTTCCATGCCTACTAAAAAGTTAAAAGGGGTTTTCCAGGACCCCTACTCATTTTTTTTTATACTGATGACCTAAAAGTAGGATAGGCCATCAATATCTGATGGGTGGGAGTCCAACACCCAAACACGGCACCCATCATCTCTTCTGTTTTCTGGTGCCAGAAGCTGTAGCTTTGGACTGAGACAGATGCAGCTCTACTTCTATTCAAGTAATCGGAGGAGAACTGCATTCCCTTGTCGCTGAAATATTCATCCTTGAACTTCAATTTATGCAGTGATATTCTGTATCATTATTCATTTTAAAAGTGTTTCTCTATACCGTCAAATTATGCAACATAGAAATTAAATCACATACACTATTTTAGGAATTCTGCCTTATATGCTGACTTTACGCAAGTATAGGAATTGTCCTCTGGTATTTATTACAAGAGTACAGAAAACTCTTGTTATATACAGTGTATAGGTTTGTTAGTGTATAAATCATTTGCACATGTAACACTAAAACAATATAAAACTATACAATAATATAATACTAAAACAATATGGCCGCTATAACCTTGCCTTGTTCCTGTAACAGCACGTGGCCCGTGGACACATTGTGCTAACATTCTGGTTTGACTTTAGTCCACCTCTAAGGACATTATCTAAGAAGGGTTCAAACACAAGAGTCCAAAGCAGGATACCCAGATACATAGCAGAGGTACATACATAAAAGTAGTCCAGACATCACAGGCAGCAGAAGTACAAAAATAGATCACAGGTAGCAGAGGTCTAAGCATAACAGAATTTCACAAATCACAGGTAGAAGAACTACAAACACAAGGACATGCATCCAAACATAGCAAATGCAAGGACATATGTTCAAACACATAAGATAGAAGGGCATGTGTCCAAACATGGTACACTGAAGGACAGATACATACACACAGACAGGGATACTTAACAGAAGGATAAATACATCCATACGGTCAGGGATATATAACAAAAAGACAAATGCTTCCACAGAATTACAGACATGGCTTCAGTATAAAACAGAAATATACAGTATGAAAAACTGAATACACATATCCAAACAACAGATCATGAAACAGCCAACTGAGCATTGCAAAGCCAGAGGGTGGTTACAAAAACAGATTTTTACATACACAGACAGACAGGGATTGGCAGAATGATGCTTAGCGGGTGAGCACACTATTCCTTCAAGAAACAGGAACACTGACAGAGGAAACCCAGTCGTTGGGTCTACTTGGAAAGATAGTAAACCAGCAAGCACAGATTAGCAGGGTTACATTTCCTATTTGGTTAGCTTTAGTAATGCGTAATGTTGCTATTGAACAGTTATGACCTTTGATCTGTCTAATTGTTATACATCAGTCAATTCAGCTGAAAAAAGTAACAAGGACCACGCAAGCATAAGGTACCACAACAGACTATGTTTGTGGTCAAGGTAGAGATCTCAACATGCACATGACCTGGCTTCTGAAGTTCCAGCACTATACTGTTTGTATTAGCTGTCAGCTGTCTTCCCTTATTCAGCCAGGCATCAATAGACTTAGCTCTGATATATACAAATATTATCTGTGTAATGTTCTTATATGTAAGTACCATTGTGCAGGAGTACGACAGGGGTTTATAACCCATGCTGGCAATGTGAAACTGGTGTGCCTAAGGTCCAACAGTAAAATTCTGGGGGTACATTATGCTACAATATGACATTTATTCTCAAATTCGTAAAATGTTGGCATTTATAAATTTATTTTAGCAATTTTTATATGATGGGGTTCTGTCTTGTCAGTAGCCTGCTGGCTGGCTTTTTCCTTGAACTAGGCCCTCATAGTTAGTGAGCCAGGGATATGTGTTCACAAAGCAGCAGACTTCAGGTGACAGAAAGATGCTGAAAAATGATTGGTTATTGGGGCATCTGCAGTGTACTTGAGAAGATGCGGCCCAGGGTGGAAGGACATTGGTTGACTCTGCACCTAGATGTCATCTGAGCTGCCCAGGTTGTCTATAGTACATAACAATAAACTGGGTAATTCCTGAGTATATGAATGGAGAAAGGGGATTTACCCATTCACCTGTGGGCCATTCCAAGCCTGCAAGCAGGGCATATTCCCCAGGCTACGTTAGTAAGGCTAACTGGGAGGAGGCTTCCATGTTATCAGGTCACCAATGTTAGTTGCCATTATGTTTATTTTCACTAAAAGAAGTATTCTATGTGTCAGGTAACTGCTGAAGGTGATATCCCCAGACATCTGCTTTTTACATCTTTGCTTGTGTGCTTGGTGATGTCCCATCATTGCACCAACCCACTGGAGCCATGAGCAGAGAGTGAACCCACATGGTACATCCTTGTAAAAAGCTGAGCATTGGTGTTCTCAAACCTAATTGCATCACATATCCCTGTCCTGCACCTCATTACACCGCAACCTGGGCAAGTCTGAATATCAACCCCTTGGCAAGAAGCAGTGTGTAGTGTGCTACAAACTATAAACCTCTCCCAAGTTGCTGTGCAACAGAACTACTATAAGTATCAATAGGACTGATATTGTGACCTTGAGTTTGAACCAGTCAGGAAACCCTTGGATCAGCAGATGGAGAACCACTTTCACTTGGAAATCATGTTTAGTTGGTTGTGTTGAAGAATGAAGTGCAAAACTCTGACATTGATCACTTCTATAATAGTCCTGAAAAACAGTCCTTCTGGTATAGAAGTGAAAGAATCTATCTAATAATTATTATCTTCTACATGTTTTTTTTTTTTTATAAAGACTAATGTGGTATTAGGTGAGGTGTCTCAGTACAGGAATAATTCACATAGTGATATAAGAGCACAGATATAATCAACAGTGATGTCATAGTTGAAATATACACAGTGATGTCACTATATAGAGATAGGGTTCACTATGATGTCATAGCAAAGGGATAATGCACATACAAAATGATCAATGTGTACACTGTGACATCACAGCATATGAAGAGACTAATTATAATGATGTCACATAAATATGTAGACATTGGGATGTCCTAGTAAAGTAGTGAAGGCACATTCAATTTTCCGGATCTCCTTCCATGATCCATAGTTATCAATAATTTCAGCCTAGATCTCAGTAGAAATGCCTCCACCTTGGTTGTTGGGTCCCATGGAAGCTGCTATGCCTGCTACCCTTGTGGTTATACCAATGAGTACAGCCTGATGAACTATTCTTGATTCCTAGTGGATCCCATGAATTGTCAGTATGAGTCAATGAAATTCATTAGGATTTATAAATACTAGTGTGTTCACTTAACTTAGCTGGAATTTGATTCAGGATGCCAAATTCTCATGGGACTACTAAATACAATATTGCAACCTTCCAGCAAACCTCCTCACACAATATAAAGCGCAGCACAACCACTGGGTGGTCACACATAGACACACATAGCAGTATACTGTATGCGAAACAATTGTGCTGAAAAATGAATCATCTTTTGACACACAGTTCTGGAAATATCCAGTCAAAGGAAGCCAATGGGATATTGTGAATGCCTTGTATTTTTTAAAAAAGTATTCTGATGACATAGATTCATGACAATCCTGGAAAAATGGAGGTTTCTGAAAACTTCTTTAGGTTAAGACTGCATTTCTGAAACACAGCAGGAAAAGACTGCATTTTACAGTATCAGCAAAGTGAATGAGATTTTATTTAATGTCATCCACACATTACGCGGAAAAAAGCTGCATAAAAGCTTGATTTTCAAAATCACATGAATTTTTGAAAAATGCAGGTTGTTATTTTTATCTGTGGAATCGGAGGTGTTTCCTATATAGATTTAATAGAGGAAGAAAAAAAATTAGAAAAACCCAGCAAAAACTCAAAAATGCTGCAAAAAAGTGACTTGTTTTTTCTGCATTTTTATTCTGCAACATTTTTTAAATTGCGCTCCACTACACGAGACCTTAGCCTTAATGTTCCTCCTATAGTGTTGGCCCAACACTTTTCATGTGCTGTGTTCTGCTAACACTATGCATTTTCCAGTAGGAACAACTCTTTTTTCACAGCTTGCAGTAGACATATTAAACAGTACAGTTTTGTCATCTACAACCACGTATTACAATTAAGATGTAATTCTCACCGCATTACTACTTCTTTTCACCTCTTCACATACAAAGAAGAATGGAGCTGTCATTTATAACAATGAAGCCTAAATGGCTCAGTAGGATTACATGAGGTTATACAGTCACGATGACATCTCTGAATTGTGGCAAATGTCACATGTCAAACAAGCTATGTCTCTAACTAGGAAAGGTCAGATAACTTTTATTTTAAATCTTTTATATTAAATATGTATGTATATATTGTATGGGTCAAGAGAAAAATGTACAATAGTAGAGTAATAGTAGAGTTCTCTGTAGTTTATATTATATAAGACAGGTGTCCCTGATCCTTTGCTCCTTGTGAGCCACATTCAATAAAAATGGAGAAAATCCCTATTTCATGGAGAAACAAAAGAAATTGGGAAGTATGTAAAGAAATATCCCAGTGTTAAGTGGGCACACTAGTATTATAGGTGAAATAATGTTGGCAGTATTGTAAACGTGGATGTTGTGTTGTTATGGGTTATGACCCACGGATCCCGTGGTGAGCTGCACTCTCAGGTGTTCTAGCCTAGTAGAGGTTTATTTGACACTGGTTGGTAACTACTAATATAAGAGAGTGTATACTATTGTAGCAGTAGTGAATGAAAACAAATACATTTTCATTCCTGCGGTACAGTTCCATAGAACATAGTTGCGGAATGCGTGAACATAATTCAGGAAAGGTCTATATTACTAGACCATGTGATAAATGCCTTTATTTTTTTTTTTCCAGTGAGAAATGTCATAACATATGTGTTGCAGACTTTTTGCTTGAGCTAAAATCACAAGAAAGCCTGCCAAGTCAACGTACACTGTAAGACTGCCAAGATGAGCAGCACTGAAAAAGTTACTTTACCGAAGTATTTGGCATTGCTGAGTGCGTGAACAGCTCACATATCACCAGAAGTATCAATGACCTAATGGATTTTACATGCACTTTTCCTCCGTGTGTGTTTGACATAAGTGAGTTAAAAAGCTTTTAACTGTATGCAGCCTAAGGTTAAGGTGTTCCTGCCTGAATCAATGTTTTGCTAAGATAAAAACTGACAAAAGGAATTTGCTTTTTATAAGGCTACTCTTTATGTAACTATGAAGCATTTTCTCTGATTGTTTGCTTGCCTTTGTAAAATACCCCTCCCCCAATTAGACAGGACTCAGTTCGTCTTTCTCTTTGACAATTTATTTTTGTGTTGTGCAGTGGTGTAACTAGGAATGGTGGGGCCCCGTGGCAAACTTTTGACATGGCCCCCCCGCCCCGATGACACCAAAGACCCTGATCGCACACACTATTATGCCCCATAGTGGCTCCTGCATAAAGTATTATTTCCCATAGTGGCCCCTGCACACAGTATTATGCCCCATTGTGGACACGCATGAACAATTATTATACTCTGTGGTCTGAAAAGACCCTAGAGTATGATAATCGGAGACCCAGTCTGAAAACACCCCCAAGTATAACAGCCTATTTAAAAAACAAAAAAACAAAACATGCAGTATAATGTCCCAGGCCCTGTGAAAGTCACTACTGCTCCTACCCCGTTAGTTACACCCCTGGTGTTGTGATGGCATTCATCACATCACCCCACTGCACCAAAAAAAAGTTATAATTCCATATTTTGCCTGAATAATGAAAAAGTTGATTTCCTGGAACAGTCATGTCCTGCCTAAATTACACAAGCTATTGGTAATCCATCAGTAGGGAACAGTTAAACTACATTATAAAGCATAGATGAATAAAACTACTGATACATCCGACCCTTATGGCTGCTAAACATCAATTTTTTGTATTTTCTGTCATATAATGATTTATGATCTCATTTCAGATAAGCAATGTTACCATTAGAGATGAGCGAACACTAAAATGTTCGAGGTTCGAAATTCGATTCGAACAGCCGCTCAATGTTCGTGTGTTCGAACGGGTTTCGAACCCCATTATAGTCTATGGGGAACAGATACTCGTTAAGGGGGAAACCCAAATCCGTGTCTGGAGGGTCACCAAGTCCACTATGACACCCCAGGAAATGATGCCAACACCTCTGGAATGACACTGGGACAGCAGGGGAAGCATGTCTGGGGGCATCTAACACACCAAAGACCCTCTATTACCCCAACATCACAGCCTAACAACTACACACTTTACACACTCAATACCACCTCTCTGACAGTAGGAAAACACCTTGAAACATGTGTATTTGGCACTTGCAGTGAGGAGAGCTTGTCACCAGCAGTGAATTTGGCCCTTGTAGTAAGTTGAGGTTGGCACCAACATTTGTTTTGAAAATCAGGGTGGATTGAGCCTCTAACCAGCAGAGTTTGGGCAAATTCATGGTGGAGGGAGCCTCTAAAAACCCCAGTTTGGACCAATTCATGGTGGAGGGAGACTCTAAAAACCCCAGTTTGGACCAATTCATGGTGGAGGGAGACTCTAAAAACCCCAGTTTGGACCAATTCATGGTGGAGGGAGCCTCTAAAAACCCCAGTTTGGACCAATTCATGGTGGAGGGAGCCTCTAACCAGCCCAGTTTGGACCAATTAATGGTGGAGGGAGCCTCTAAACAGCCAAGTTTTGGGAAATTCATGGTGGAGGGAGCCTCTAACCAGCCCAGTTTGGACCAATTCATGGTGGAGGGAGCCTCTAAACAGCCCAGTTTGGGCAAATTCATGGTGGAGGGAGCCTCTAACCAGCCCAGTTTGGACCAATTAATGGTGGAGGGAGCCTCTAACCAGCCCAGTTTGGACCAATTAATGGTGGAGGGAGCCTCTAACCACCCCAGTTTGGGCAAATTCATGGTGGAGGGAGCCTCTAACCAGCCCAGTTTGGACCAATTAATGGTGGAGGGAGCCTCTAAACAGCCCAGTTTGGGCAAATTCATGGTGGAGGGAGCCTCTAAACAGCCAAGTTTGGACCAATTAATGGTGGAGGGAGCCTCTAAACAGCCCAGTTTGGGCAAATTCATGGTGGAGGGAGCCTCTAAAAAACCCAGTTTGGACCAATTCATGGTGGAGGGAGCCTCTAATTAGCCCAGTTTGGACCAATTAATTGTGGAGGGAGCCTCTAACCAGCCCAGTTTGGACCAATTAATGGTGGAGGGAGCCTCTAAAAAACCCAGTTTGGACCAATTCATGGTGGAGGGAGCCTCTAATTAGCCCAGTTTGGACCAATTAATTGTGGAGGGAGCCTCTAACCAGCCCAGTTTGGACCAATTAATGGTGGAGGGAGCCTCTAACCACCCCAGTTTGGACCAATTCATGGTGGAGGGAGCCTCTAACCACCCCAGTTTGGACCAATTCATGGTGGAGGGAGCCTCTAAACAGCCCAGTTTGGGCAAATTCATGGTGGAGGGAGCCTCTAACCAGCCCAGTTTGGACCAATTAATGGTGGAGGGAGCCTCTAAACAGCCCAGTTTGGGCAAATTCATGGTGGAGGGAGCCTCTAACCAGCCCAGTTTGGACCAATTAATGGTGGAGGGAGCCTCTAAACAGCCAAGTTTTGGGAAATTCATGGTGGAGGGAGCCTCTAACCAGCCCAGTTTGGACCAATTAATGGTGGAGGGAGCCTCTAACCACCCCAGTTTGGGCAAATTCATGGTGGAGGGAGCCTCTAACCAGCCCAGTTTGGACCAATTAATGGTGGAGGGAGCCTCTAAACAGCCCAGTTTGGGCAAATTCATGGTGGAGGGAGCCTCTAAAAAACCCAGTTTGGACCAATTCATGGTGGAGGGAGCCTCTAATTAGCCCAGTTTGGACCAATTAATTGTGGAGGGAGCCTCTAACCAGCCCAGTTTGGGCAAATTCATGGTGGAGGGAGCCTCTAAAAAACCCAGTTTGGACCAATTCATGGTGGAGGGAGCCTCTAATTAGCCCAGTTTGGACCAATTAATTGTGGAGGGAGCCTCTAACCAGCCCAGTTTGGACCAATTAATGGTGGAGGGAGCCTCTAACCACCCCAGTTTGGGCAAATTCATGGTGGAGGGAGCCTCTAACCAGCCCAGTTTGGACCAATTAATGGTGGAGGGAGCCTCTAACCAGCCCAGTTTGGACCAATTAATGGTGGAGGGAGCCTCTAACCACCCCAGTTTGGACCAATTCATGGTGGAGGGAGCCTCTAACCAGCCCAGTTTGGACCAATTCATGGTGGAGGGAGCCTCTAAACAGCCCAGTTTGGGCAAATTCATGGTGGAGGGAGCCTCTAAAAAACCCAGTTTGGACCAATTCATGGTGGAGGGAGCCTCTAATTAGCCCAGTTTGGACCAATTAATTGTGGAGGGAGCCTCTAACCAGCCCAGTTTGGACCAATTAATGGTGGAGGGAGCCTCTAAAAAACCCAGTTTGGACCAATTCATGGTGGAGGGAGCCTCTAAACAGCCCAGTTTGGGCAAATTCATGGTGGAGGGAGCCTCTAACCAGCCCAGTTTGGACCAATTAATGGTGGAGGGAGCCTCTAAACAGCCAAGTTTTGGGAAATTCATGGTGGAGGGAGCCTCTAACCAGCCCAGTTTGGACCAATTAATGGTGGAGGGAGCCTCTAACCAGCCCAGTTTGGACCAATTAATGGTGGAGGGAGCCTCTAACCAGCCCAGTTTGGACCAATTAATGGTGGAGGGAGCCTCTAAACAGCCAAGTTTTGGGAAATTCATGGTGGAGGGAGCCTCTAACCAGCCCAGTTTGGACCAATTCATGGTGGAGGGAGCCTCTAAACAGCCCAGTTTGGGCAAATTCATGGTGGAGGGAGCCTCTAAAAAACCCAGTTTGGACCAATTCATGGTGGAGGGAGCCTCTAATTAGCCCAGTTTGGACCAATTAATTGTGGAGGGAGCCTCTAACCAGCCCAGTTTGGACCAATTAATGGTGGAGGGAGCCTCTAACCACCCCAGTTTGGGCAAATTCATGGTGGAGGGAGCCTCTAACCAGCCCAGTTTGGACCAATTAATGGTGGAGGGAGCCTCTAACCACCCCAGTTTGGACCAATTCATGGTGGAGGGAGCCTCTAACCACCCCAGTTTGGACCAATTCATGGTGGAGGGAGCCTCTAAACAGCCCAGTTTGGGCAAATTCATGGTGGAGGGAGCCTCTAACCAGCCCAGTTTGGACCAATTAATGGTGGAGGGAGCCTCTAAACAGCCCAGTTTGGGCAAATTCATGGTGGAGGGAGCCTCTAACCAGCCCAGTTTGGACCAATTAATGGTGGAGGGAGCCTCTAAACAGCCAAGTTTTGGGAAATTCATGGTGGAGGGAGCCTCTAACCAGCCCAGTTTGGACCAATTAATGGTGGAGGGAGCCTCTAACCACCCCAGTTTGGGCAAATTCATGGTGGAGGGAGCCTCTAACCAGCCCAGTTTGGACCAATTAATGGTGGAGGGAGCCTCTAAACAGCCCAGTTTGGGCAAATTCATGGTGGAGGGAGCCTCTAAACAGCCAAGTTTTGGGAAATTCATGGTGGAGGGAGCCTCTAACCAGCCCAGTTTGGACCAATTCATGGTGGAGGGAGCCTCTAAACAGCCCAGTTTGGGCAAATTCATGGTGGAGGGAGCCTCTAAAAAACCCAGTTTGGACCAATTCATGGTGGAGGGAGCCTCTAAACAGCCCAGTTTGGGCAAATTCATGGTGGAGGGAGCCTCTAACCAGCAGAGTTGGGGGAAATCAGGGTGGAGGGAGCCTAGTATTAGCAGAATTGTGCAACGCTTATGGTGGATGAGTATGAGGATGCGGAGGAATTGGAGAGGTTGAGTACAGACATGGAGTTTCATGTTGGGGTGCTTTACACAGGTGGGCACAAAAATGACGGCTCTACCCAGTGGTGGTTCATTTTTATCAAAGTGAGCCGGTCGGCACTCTCAGCTGACAGACGGGTGCGCTTGTCAGTGATGATGCCACCGGCTGCACTGAACACCCTCTCAGATAGGACGCTGGCGGCAGGACAGGACAGCACCTCCAAGGCATATAGGGCAAGTTCAAGCCACAGGTCCAACTTCGACACCCAATACGTGTAGGGCGCAGAGGGGTCGGAGAGGACAGGGCTGTGGTCGGAAAGGTATTCCCGCAACATGCGCCTATACTTCTCACGCCTGGTGACACTAGGACCCTCCGTGGCGGCACTTTGGCGAGGGGGTGCCATCAAGGTGTCCCAGACCTTAGACAGTGTGCCCCTCGTTTGTGTGGACCGGTGAGAACTTGGTTGCCTACTGGAGGAACTGCCCTCCCTGCCGCCAACGTCACATGCTGGAAACATCTCCATCATATTCTGCACCAATTGCCTGTGGCAAGCATTGATGCGATTGGCCCTCCCCTCTACCGGAATAAAAGACGAGATGTTGTTTTTATACCGGGGGTCAAGGATAGCAAAGATCCAGTACTGGTTGTCCTCCATGATTTTGACAATACGCTTGTCGGTTGTAAAGCACCCCAACATGAACTCAGCCATGTCTGCCACAGTGTTAGTTGGCATGACTCCTCTGGCCCCACCGGAAAGTTCAATCTCCATTTCCTCCTCATCCTCCATGTCTACCCATCCGCGCTGCAACAATGGGACGATTCGAAGTTGCCCGGAAGCCTCCTGTATCACCATCACATCATCGGACAACTCTTCTTCCTCCTCCTCCTCCTCCTCCTCCTCCATTAAACGCAGTGAAGCGGACAGATGTGTGGACCTACTCTCCAGCTGTGACGGATCGGATGCTATCCCTAACTCCTCTGTGTGATCTGAGTTATCCCTGATGTCAATCAGGGATTCTCTCAGAACACACAAGAGCGGGATTGTAAGGCTCACCATCGCATCCTCAGAGCTCACCCTCCTTGTGGACTCCTCAAAGACCCGTAGGATGTCACAAAGGTCTCTCATCCATGGCCACTCATGGATGTGAAACTGAGGCAGCTGACTTTGTGGCACCCTAGGGTTTTGTAGCTGGTATTCCATCAAAGGTCTCTGCTGCTCAACCACTCTATTCAACATCTGAAACGTTGAGTTCCAGCGTGTGGGGACGTCGCACAAAAGCCGGTGTTGTGGCACATGCAGGCGTTGCTGGAGAGATTTTAAGCTAGCAGCGGCTACTGTCGACTTGCGAAAGTGGGCGCACATGCGCCGCACTTTCACCAGTAGCTCTGGAACATTGGGGTAGCTCTTTAGGAAACGTTGCACCACTAGGTTGAAGACGTGGGCCAGGCATGGAACATGTTGGAGTCCGGCAAGCTCCAGAGCTGCTACCAGGTTCCGGCCGTTATCACAAACGACCATGCCTGGGCCCAGGTGCAGCGGCTCAAACCATATTGCCGTCTCATCGAGGAGGGCATCCCTCACCTCGGAGGCAGTGTGCTGTCTGTCCCCCAAGCTGATCAGCTTCAGCACAGCCTGCTGACGTCTACCAACGCCAGTGCTGCAACGTTTCCAACTCGTAGCTGGGGTCAATCTAACAGCGGAGGAGGAGGCGGTGGCGGAGGAGGAGGCGGTGGCGGAGGAGGAGGCGGTAGAGGAGGAGGAGGAGGAGGGGGGTGTTCTTCTCGTGTCCCTGCCAGGAATGTTAGGCGGGGAGACGAGGTACACCGGGCCAGTTTGGGAAGCAGTCCCAGCCTCAACTACATTCACCCAGTGTGCCGTCAGTGAAATGTAGCGTCCCTGTCCGCATGCACTTGTCCACGCGTCGGTGGTCAAGTGGACCTTTGTGCAAAGCGCGGAACTAAGGGCCCGCCTGATGTTGAGTGACACGTGCTGGTGCAAGGCGGGGACGGCACACCGGGAGAAGTAGTGACGGCTAGGGACGGCATAGCGAGGTGCCGCAGTTGCCATCAGGTCCAGGAAGGCGGGAGTTTCAACAAGCCGGAACGCCAACATCTCCTGGGCCAGCAGTTTAGCGATGTTGGCGTTCAAGGCTTGCGCGTGTGGGTGGTTAGCAGTGTATTTCTGCCGCCGCTCCAATGTCTGAGAGATGGTGGGTTGTTGTAAAGAAACGCCTGATGGTGCCTTTGATGGTGCAGGAGAAGGAGATAAGACAGGACCAGGGGAGGATGAGGTAGAAGTCAACAAAGTGGCGGAGGCAGATGAAGTGGTGTCCTGGCTCGTCCTCTGGAGTGCATCGCCAGCACAGTCAGCAGTGGCAGTGGCAGAGGCAGAGGCAGAGGCAGTGGCAGTGGCGTGAACGGCAGTCGGCCTTTGTCCTGCCGTTGCTGCCTGCCACTGATTCCAGTGCTTGGATTCCAAATGACGGCGCATTGAAGTGGTGGACAGGTTGCTCTTCTCAGAGCCCCTAATCAATTTCGAGAGGCAAATTGTGCAGACAACACTATATCTGTCCTCGGCGCATTCCTTGAAAAAACTCCACACCTTCGAGAAACGTGCCCTCGAGGTGGGAGTTTTTCGGGGCTGGGTACGAACTGGAACATCTTGGGAGATTCCGGGTGTGGCCTGGCTTCGCCTAAGCTGCTGACCTCTGCCTCTGCCTCTAGCTACCCTTTTTGGTGCTGCACCTGCCTCAACATCCACACTACTTTCCCCGCTTGACATCCCCCCTGTCCAGGTCGGGTCAGTGTCCTCATCATCCACCACTTCCTCTTCCAACTCCTGTCTCATCTCCTCCTCCCGCACAATGCGCCGGTCAACTGGATGCCCTGACGGCAACTGCGTCACATCATCGTCGATGAGGGTGGGTTGCTGGTCATCCACCACCAAATCGAACGGAGATGGAGGAGACTCTAGTGTTTGAGCATCTGGATACAGATGCTCCTCTGTTAGGTTCGTGGAATCGTGACGTGGAGAGGCAGGTTGAGGGACAATGAAAGGAGCGGAGAACAGCTCTGGGGAGCAGGGACAGTTTGGGTTATTGTTCTGTAAAGCTTCGGAATTTTGGGAGGAAGGAAGACAAGACTGTTGGGTAATAGGAGGAGAGGAGGCAGAGTCTGACTGGCTGCTGGACAATGTGCTGTAAGCGTTCTCTGACAGCCATTGCAAGACCTGTTCCTGGTTCTCGGGCCTACTAAGGTTTGTACCCTGCAGTTTAGTTAATGTGGCAAGCAACCCTGGCACTGTGGAGTGGCGCAATGCTTGCTGCCCCACAGGAGTAGGCACGGGACGCCCTGTGGCTTCACTGCTACCTTGCTCCCCAGAACCATTCCCCCGACCTCGCCCACGGCCTCGTCCACGTCCCTTTCCGGGAGCCTTGCGCATTTTGAATTCCTAGTTAGAAATTGGCACTGTATACCAGTAGTAAAAATTGTGGGTGCACGTAACCCCAATATATTCTTTGAATTCCCAGTCAGAAACTGGCACTATATGGCAGTAGCAAGAAATGAGGGTATTTATAACCCCAATATATTCTTTGAATTCCCAGTCAGACAATGGCACTGTATACCAGTAGTAAAAATTGTGGGTGCACGTAACCCCAATATATTCTTTGAATTCCCAGTCAGAAACTGGCACTATATGGCAGTAGCAAGAAATGAGGGTATTTGTATTCCCAATATACTCTTTGAATTCCCAGTCAGACAATGGCACTGTATACCAGTAGTAAAAATTGTGGGTGCACGTAACCCCAATATATTCTTTGAATTCCCAGTCAGAAACTGGCACTATATGGCAGTAGCAAGAAATGAGGGTATTTGTATTCCCAATATACTCTTTGAATTCCCAGTCAGACAATGGCACTGTATACCAGTAGTAAAAATTGTGGGTGCACGTAACCCCAATATATTCTTTGAATTCCCAGTCAGAAACTGGCACTATATGGCAGTAGCAAGAAATGAGGGTATTTATAACCCCAATATATTCTTTGAATTCCCAGTCAGACAATGGCACTGTATACCAGTAGTAAAAATTGTGGGTGCACGTAACCCCAATATATTCTTTGAATTCCCAGTCAGAAACTGGCACTATATGGCAGTAGCAAGAAATGAGGGTATTTGTATTCCCAATATACTCTTTGAATTCCCAGTCAGACAATGGCACTGTATACCAGTAGTAAAAATTGTGGGTGCACGTAACCCCAATATATTCTTTGAATTCCCAGTCAGAAACTGGCACTATATGGCAGTAGCAAGAAATGAGGGTATTTGTATTCCCAATATACTCTTTGAATTCCCAGTCAGACAATGGCACTGTATACCAGTAGTAAAAATTGTGGGTGCACGTAACCCCAATATATTCTTTGAATTCCCAGTCAGACACTGGCACTATATGGCAGTAGCAAGAAATGAGGGTATTTGTATTCCCAATATACTCTTTGAATTCCCAGTCAGACAATGGCACTGTATACCAGTAGTAAAAATTGTGGGTGCACGTAACCCCAATATATTCTTTGAATTACCAGTCAGAAACTGGCACTATATGGCAGTAGCAAGAAATGAGGGTATTTATAACCCCAATATATTCTTTGAATTCCCAGTCAGACAATGGCACTGTATACCAGTAGTAAAAATTGTGGGTGCACGTAACCCCAATATATTCTTTGAATTCCCAGTCAGAAACTGGCACTATATGGCAGTAGCAAGAAATGAGGGTATTTATAACCCCAATATATTCTTTGAATTCCCAGTCAGACAATGGCACTGTATACCAGTAGTAAAAATTGTGGGTGCACGTAACCCCAATATATTCTTTGAATTCCCAGTCAGAAACTGGCACTATATGGCAGTAGCAAGAAATGAGGGTATTTGTATTCCCAATATACTCTTTGAATTCCCAGTCAGACAATGGCACTGTATACCAGTAGTAAAAATTGTGGGTGCACGTAACCCCAATATATTCTTTGAATTCCCAGTCAGAAACTGGCACTATATGGCAGTAGCAAGAAATGAGGGTATTTGTATTCCCAATATACTCTTTGAATTCCCAGTCAGACAATGGCACTGTATACCAGTAGTAAAAATTGTGGGTGCACGTAACCCCAATATATTCTTTGAATTCCCAGTCAGAAACTGGCACTATATGGCAGTAGCAAGAAATGAGGGTATTTATAACCCCAATATATTCTTTGAATTCCCAGTCAGACAATGGCACTGTATACCAGTAGTAAAAATTGTGGGTGCACGTAACCCCAATATATTCTTTGAATTCCCAGTCAGAAACTGGCACTATATGGCAGTAGCAAGAAATGAGGGTATTTGTATTCCCAATATACTCTTTGAATTCCCAGTCAGACAATGGCACTGTATACCAGTAGTAAAAATTGTGGGTGCACGTAACCCCAATATATTCTTTGAATTCCCAGTCAGACACTGGCACTATATGGCAGTAGCAAGAAATGAGGGTATTTGTATTCCCAATATATTCTTTGAATTCCCAGTCAGACAATGGCACTGTATACCAGTAGTAAAAATTGTGGGTGCACGTAACCCCAATATATTCTTTGAATTACCAGTCAGAAACTGGCACTATATGGCAGTAGCAAGAAATGAGGGTATTTGTATTCCCAATATATTCTTTGAATTCCCAGTCAGACAATGGCACTGTATACCAGTAGTAAAAATTGTGGGTGTATATAGCCCCAATTCTATTGCTAGGGGACTTGCAGGGTATTTCTGGGGTGAAGGTGGGGGGGCACACCGTTGGAACGGGTATCGGGGTATATATCGGGTATACGGGAATACACTGACAGTGTATTCCATTCAGGATCCTGGGAAAGCTGGGTTGCGGCGATTGAGCCCGTCAGTGCCACGTTACACTGACAAGCTTCTCCCTGGAATTTAGCTCTTACAAGAGCTGTTGGTTGTCTTCTCCTTCCTATCCTAGCCTGTCCCTGCCTACCCAGAATCTAAGCCCTAGCTAGCTGGACGGAAACCTCCGTCCTCGGTGAATTGCAAGCTCAGAATGACGCGAAGCTGGGCGTCGCTGTTCTTTTAAATTAGAGGTCACATGTTTTCGGCAGCCAATGGGTTTTGCCTACTTTTTTCAACGTCACCGGTGTCGTAGTTCCTGTCCCACCTACCCAGCGCTGTTATTGGAGCAAAAAAGGCGCCAGGGAAGGTGGGAGGGGAATCGAGTAATGGCGCACTTTACCACGCGGTGTTCGATTCGATTCGAACATGCCGAACAGCCTAATATCCGATCGAACATGAGTTCGATAGAACACTGTTCGCTCATCTCTAGTTACCATACAACCTCAGAAAATAGCATAAAAATGTATATATTTAACCATGTTTAATCTCATGGGTGTCTTTTATGGTCTGTTCACCTCAGTGTCATGGCTTTTATTTATAATCCAGCCATGACGGTTACAAAAGATCTTTTCTAATAGGTCCAAATTAATTGTTATAGATCATATTAACTTATATTGGGGTCAATTGTTTGAAAGTATGCTAAGGAACCACTAAGGAACCACTGCCCAACTTTACCCCTGTGCTCCATGTTGCATGCTTCCAATTTTTAATGTTTGCAAATTAGCTCTCTTTCAATGAAAATGAAAGTTGTGCCTTCTGCAATACTTCAAGGAAGCAATACTTTATAAGTCAATGCCCAACCCTTGAGCTAAAGCCCCAGGTTACAAAAAGATAGAGAAACTCTGCGTTTTATAGTATCTGTAAAGTTAATGAGATTCTGGCTAATCCCATATACACATTGCAGAAAAAAATCAGCTGCAGAAAAGCTCCGTTTTTTGAAAATCTCAGCATGTCAATTATACCTGCAGATACACTGGCATTTTCGCTATAGATACAATAAGCGAAGAAAATCCACTGAGAAAAACATACAAATGAAAAACACTAGAGGAAAAAAATATGATGCATTTAGACTGCACTTTTTTCCGCAGCATTTCGATACATGGGGCCTTAGCCTTAAAGGGGGCCTTTCACCGCCTGCTTCCCTATATGTGCCCTGGGGCAAGGGATATTGGTGCCGTTATAACGGAAATGATCTCCGCCCACTGTCAGAAGGGCTTTCCTGACAGTCTAGTTAGACTGTGAAGGACACCCTTCCCCAACTGTACTTGTCCATTGCCCTATACTATGGAAGAATACTGTGGGTGGGGGCTTCCCTCACAACCCAGATAGACTGTCAGGAAAGCCCTTCTGACAGCGAAGAGTGATTGGTAATGGCACCGATACCTCTTCCCCCAGGGCACATAATGGGAAAGCTGACAGTGCGCTGAATTCAGTGCACTGTTGGCATTCTAGCGGTATATTAAGCTGCATGTTCCCGAGGACATGAAAGATCCTCTTTAAGGGGATCTTGGGACACAACTCTTACCAATCTATTCATTATAACATACACTTCTCACAATAATGATCTCATTGATATATTCTCTTCTGTCTTTGAACAAGTAGGCTTCTAATTCAGTTTATTGATGCTTCTTGTCCTGTGGAAACTACAGCTCTCGCTTCAGTCGTCATCTGTAAAGCACACTGTTTTGCACACAATTTAATGAATCTCTTTTGGCTATAGAGATAGCATAGTGGCTATATTTGCTGAACTACTACTCATAAAGCCTTATTTATTTCAATTAGGGAGATATACTATGGATACTATGTTGACTTGCAGTGTATTGTTCACTCATACTGGCCTAAGTACCATCTGTCTATTGCATCTAATGAACAGACAGGCTTTGTGGTAATTAGGAGGACGGCTATTGTTATGTGGTGCGCTTCCACTGAAACTACATTTGATTATTGGACAGTACAATTGATGTTCATTTGGTTATTCATCAAGGACTAATCCACCCGTATTGACTACTTTAACACCTGGATCCCTTTGATTTATTTACATTTAGTTTTAAAGGTATACTACCACAAAAATCTTTCTAAATAGTCTTTGAAGTGTTAAAGAAATGAAATCATGTTATTATTTTGGGTTTATATCCCCTTTCATTAAAACAGTTCTTTTTTCTCTTGCTTAAATGAATAAATACATTTCAACACCTAGGGCTAGATTCACACTAGCGATCGCTCTACCTTCAGGGATTCCATTCCCAAATCCACTTGAGAAATATGGAGAGTGAAGTCCGTCAGGCAGGACTTTTATCTCTGCATTTTATGGACAGAAACTGAACAGAAACCTTGCAGACCCCATTATAGCCTATGCGGTCCACAGGTTTCCATGGGCAACCACTTTTCTAGTGGACTGGGTTTTCGTTTATCAGGTCCCCAAGTATAGCGCATTTACAGAAACCATGCGCAGGTGTAAACCTAGAGTAACTCATATTTCTGGCATTGGACAACAAGCATATTGGTAAAATGTCACTCAACACTTACGAGCAACTTCCTGCAATAATGCACCAAACTGCAACTGGTTCATGTCTATGTCTACATTCACATTTCATATATTCACCAGAATTTAAATCAGCCATAGATGTGATAAATGTAGATGCCAGTCAACATTCTTATTACTATGTGCACAGGCATTCAAGAGAAGTATACTGAGACAAATACTTATTACACAGAAGCCTATGGATAATGCATGCTACTGTATGCATATACAGTGGCATTCACTAGAGGAAAAAGCTAGAATATCTTCCCAACATATACCTATACCTCCAACACAGTCTGAACAGAGCCTAAGAAACTTTGTGATATGAAGACTAGCAGTTCTGGTGTCTAATGACAGAAAAGTTTGAAAGGAACAGCTCCGTCCAAGGCTCGATAAGGCATACCGAAAGTTTCCAGTACATCAGAAGATCAATATATAAACCTTTTATAAGAGAGTGAACAGCAACTCCATTACAGATACAGACTGTGGTGAATAAAGAACAAGTATGCCACACAATACTTTGAGTACTGTCAAAAGTCAAATCTTGCTGGTAATACAGTAGCTACAAAAGATGAGAAGTCATCTCTAAACTGCTGCTCAGGAAGCAAATGCTATAGGGTAAGACATAGCAGTAGTTTACAGGAGGAAAAAAAGGTTTGTTTACTGAGGACTTTTAAGTTAGTGGGAATTGGTGTCTGGGAGTGCAAATTCAGTACCTTGAGAAAGATCTGGTTGGGGTCTTTGTGTAGAAGGAAGGGTTGTTATTAGAGATGAGCGAGTACTGTTCGGATCAGCCGATCCGAACCGCACGCTCGCATAGAAATGAATGGACGTAGCCAGCACGCGGGGGGTTAAGTGGCCGGCTGCCGTCAAAGCGGAAGTACCAGATGCATCCATTCATTTCTATGGAGCGTGCTGTTCGGATCGGGTGATCCAAACAGTACTCGCTCATCTCTAGTTGTTATGGCACAAACACATTCCATAGCTTTGGAAGTACTACTTGAAATCCATGAGCAAGAAGTGCTGCTGACTGCTGCAGACTTATCGCTAAGGTCACCTAAACTAATGAACATTTGTGGGACATTTTAAGAGTGAGAAAGTACCGCATTTAGTGACATTACAAAATACCCTATAATATATTCCTGAATTGGCTGACTTTAAACATGAGGAATTATATATACGTGTTATACATATATATTTTGATTCCATTCCAGCTAAACTAAATTCTAACATTAAAGTAGAAGTTTGTTGGTTACTAGCAAATCCTTATAAATATTTTATTCTATTGTATCAAATCCTTACATTCATGTAAATATTTACTATATTATATCTATTGTATCAAATCCTTATATCCATGTAAATATTTGATTCTGTTGTACGGCCTTCTTCTATAAATATGTTACTAGATAACCCTTCTTCTTTTGAAGTCATTTGAGGATGGCATTCATTATATTTACATGTAAATTTGATATGTTTTTAGTAGTTTTCATGTTTAGCTATTCCATTCATCTACAAATCCAGATCAAATGTGTTTGTGAAGTATGCTAATTTGTGCCCTATGTTCAGTTTTTGATGTATTAATTGATAATCAAATGTTCAAGAGCGTGTCTGAACTATAGTGTTGTGACAGATATGCTAAGATAGATGACATACAACTATTTTTGTGACTTAGTGACATTAAGCATTGTAAAAACCAAAATCTGACAACTAAAATCAATGTGGTTGACATTCAATGAGCTTTGAAGCGTATGTGTTCATTTAATAATTAGACTATTTATTCTAATCTGAAAGAAGGATGAGGATATTTGCAGCAACTTAAACAGAAATTCCACTGCAGCAAATTTTCCGCTTCAGACTTACAGGCAATTCATCCACTGCGATGTACCATATCAGCAAAGTATTTCTGCCACAATAACCATCCCATTTCATGGCATCCCGATTTTTTTCTAGTGGAAAATCATGAGCGGAGTCATCTCATGGGAACCCAAACTTAGAGATTTCGCAAAAAAATCTGATTCAGTTAAGTCTAATTTTTTAAAGAAGAGAATGGGATGCTGTGGTTTTGGGATTGTTGATGGAAGATCTTATTGGTGCATTAACTTTCTGAACCTCTTTTCTCCATCAGGCATTGTTAAATGAGACAAATGTGTCCTAATTGGGAATTCCTATTGGAATAATGCCAATGTCAATATAGTTCATAACATAGCTTTGGTAACTTCAGCAATGTCTAGCACTAATTAACGAATAAAGGGTAAGCCTAGATGAAATATATTCTTTGGAATCCAATTTCACGTATTAACTTACAAGATATGTGCTTTCTTTAATTATCGTGTTCACACTATGGCGATTAACGCTATGATTTACCGTTGTTCCAATAACCAACAGTATTGTCTAACATGACTACCTTTCTCTTCCCCGTAAATTATAAGATACAAACTGCTGTTTTCCAAGTCCAATTAGCAGCAGTTATTACTACTTGTAGAAAAGCCGTTAGTGTGCTCGGATCAAATGACTAATTAGTTACTTTCCAGGAGCCCAAGAATCATATATGTTAAACTGTCATATATCATAAAGAAATGATTTCCTGCTTCCCTCTAGTGGATTTTTTTTACAGTTAAGAATATTAGAAAAATTGTGTTTTTCTAACATTGAAGCGTCATTATTACAATATGACAGCTGTACTTGTCAAGTCATTAACAACACAATCTTGTGTCTTAATACACAGCAGGGAAGCTTACTGTAGTTTTGTTGCGTGCCTCTAATATAATGAAATTATCTCAGGCAAAAATAATAGTATGTTTTTCATCATCACGTTGTACATTGTTAGATGGTATAGAATGTTTTACGCCCACTCCCAACACATCTAATCTGTTTACAACCAAATAATAAAATGCAAAAACACATTCTGGATATTTATCATAGATTCGGAGAAAACCATGGATATTCTCCACAGTGTATTCTTCTTTGTTCTAAATCAGAGAATTCATCTTTTTTTCAGCAACTGTCTTCTCTCAGGGACCCTTACCAGAAAAGTAATAGGGGTCATTGACCCTACAAATTATTTTTTGGCCTTTGAAGGCCTGATGTATTTGAAAAAAAAAAAAAAAAAAAAAAAAAAAAAGAAAAGCTTGTCCAAAATTTTTTTTAAATAAATCCTTAACCTTTTACATGCTCAGTTGCAAATCTTTCCATTAACTACATTATGTGATACATGAATTAATATCATATTTTTGATTTCACCATCTGGCCTGAAAAATGACAAATTCTGTACATTTTAATTATTTCGCTTACTAAAGATAAAATAAATTACTCCTCATCCCTCATTCCCACTCCTTCTCATCTCCTCCATCCATACACTAGTAATAAACACTTTGAAATTTTGTAAGAAAACAATTCAATTTCTGCTTGTTTTAGAATAGTTCTTTGATCCTAATCCTTAATGCCATGGTACCACATTTCAAAAACATCACAGCAAAAACTGCAATGTTTTACAGTACCAGCAAAGTGGATGAGAAAAATATCTGAAGCGGACATGCTGTGATTTAAAAAACCGTCATATGTTTTATAAATCGCAGCATGTCAATTACAGCTATGGAAACCCTGGCATTTTCTGTATATGTATATTAATTGAAGCATAAAGTCTGCAGAAGAAAACATGGTGGACTTTCTTTAAAAAGCACTGTGGGAAAAACCGTGATGCATCTTAGAATTAACCTTAGAGTATTACCATCTTCATTGTAGCTTAAAAGGATTGTCCGAGATAAAATACAAATTAACCCCTAAACTAAACCCTCTCCCCTAACCTAACTTCTAATTTACTTGTATTAGAAAAACCGCCCCAGGGACACTTTCTGATAATCTGGTGATGTTCCATTTCATCACTTCTGAAATGGAAAGTCACCAGCACTCTCCCCCACCCAACACCATGAATATTTACCAGTCTTCCTGTCCAGGAACGGCTCCTCCCCTCTTCCTCTCCAAGCGCTTGCTGGAGGCTGGAGACTCTACATCTGCGAGATGTGCAGTAGCGATGGCACTCCATCTCTACTGTGCAGACCTCACAGATACTTCAGGTCTGTGCACAGTGTCTACAGCCTGCACATAGTGAAGGAGAAAGGAAGAACTGTTTCTCAGAGCTGTAGATACTTAAGTATGATGCGATGGGGTAGGGTGTCAGCAGTGGGTGAGAGGGTAGGAGAGGTGGATGCTAGTAGTGGGCGGGATAGTTTAGCTAAGGAGACAGGAAGGATGGGGTGTAACAGAGTGGGGGGGCAGTGACAGGGAGGAAGCTGCACCACATAAACAAATGCAGAAGATTACAGGAGCTCCTACAGACACTGATAAATCACGCAAAATGCTGCTAAAAGTATATGGGTGTACCTTTAACCCATTAATAGCAGTAGTAGACCTTTAAAAAAAAAAAAAAAAATTGCCCGGTAAATCCTTTTAATCTAACTGAGGTGTTTTATCCAACATACTGCTTTATCAAGTTTTGGTCCCTTTACCAGATACAGCTTAATATTACACAGAAGTGTTTACAGCTCATTGTATAGGTTACAGGTTACATTGTCTAGGTTCAAACTGATGACTCTCTGCATATTTCTTGATCAGTGCCTTTGAAGTTTACAACAAGCAGGAGCAAGCTGTTAGACTGAGCTGAAAACCAGGAAGAGGAGGGGAGAGGAGACAGGAGGGAAGCTGAAATCCTGAGATGGGGGTGTCTGGTTAGATGATTTAGTATTTAAAAAAAGGCAATTGGTTACTTTATTTAACTACCAAATGCTTTACTTCACTGATCTCCTGATGCTCCAGTTCTCATGCCTTCTGGTTCTGGTGCCTCCACAATGCTTCCTGATCAGTCTTAATATGCAGGAAATGACTGCTCAGACACTGGCTGCATTGAAAACCCACCAGTATTTGGCTGAGCAAACCTTACCTGTGAGTCAAGAAGTACCAGGAAGAAGACATCAGCTGAGATCCAGGAATAGGAGGAGGGTGGATTTTTGTTTCATGGCTGCCACATCTGTATCTGCATGTGTAACCAATAGCTCACATCTAAATCATAAATGTGGATGAAGAGAGCATTTCTTGAGCCTATTGCTGGTTTATTAACATTGCAAACTCTTTTTAGCCTATGATACTCCCAGTATTGTGTCCATCTATACATCCTTGCAGTGGCACCTGTAGTGTTCTATGTTGGCTTTTCAACTGAAATTTAATTTACGGGGCTGCTGGATCAGCCAAATTTAAAGCATCTTTTTGTTAATGTTCCTCTATTCTTGATCATTCAATGGGGTCCCTAGTAGGAGATCTTCACTTATATCCATGTAACCAAAATGGACATACACAAATAGAGAGACTATTTTGTCAGGAGTTAAAACTGAAATTTTGGTTACATTCTGTTAAGTACTGTCAAAAAGTTTATTGCTGCTACGCTGGACTGATCATTAATAGAGATGAGCGAACACTAAAATGTTCGAGGTTCGAAATTCGATTCGAACAGCCGCTCACTGTTCGAGTGTTCGAATGGGTTTCGAACCCCATTATAGTCTATGGGGAACATAAACTCGTTAAGGGGGAAACCCAAATTCGTGTCTGGAGGGTCACCAAGTCCACTATGACACCCCAGGAAATGATACCAACACCCTGGAATGACACTGGGACAGCAGGGGAAGCATGTCTGGGGGCATAAAAGTCACTTTATTTCATGGAAATCCCTGTCAGTTTGCGATTTTCGCAAGCTAACTTTTCCCCATAGAAATGCATTGGCCAGTGCTGATTGGCCAGAGTACGGAACTCGACCAATCAGCGCTGGCTCTGCTGGAGGAGGCGGAGTCTAAGATCGCTCCACACCAGTCTCCATTCAGGTCCGACCTTAGACTCCGCCTCCTCCGGCAGAGCCAGCGCTGATTGGCCGAAGGCTGGCCAATGCATTCCTATGCGAATGCAGACTTAGCAGTGCTGAGTCAGTTTTGCTCAACTACACATCTGATGCACACTCGGCACTGCTACATCAGATGTAGCAATCTGATGTAGCAGAGCCGAGGGTGCACTAGAACCCCTGTGCAAACTCAGTTCACGCTAATAGAATGCATTGGCCAGCGCTGATTGGCCAATGCATTCTATTAGCCCGATGAAGTAGAGCTGAATGTGTGTGCTAAGCACACACATTCAGCACTGCTTCATCACGCCAATACAATGCATTAGCCAGTGCTGATTGGCCAGAGTACGGAATTCGGCCAATCAGCGCTGGCTCTGCTGGAGGAGGCGGAGTCTAAGGTCGGACCTGAATGGAGACTGGTGTGGAGCGATCTTAGACTCCGCCTCCTCCAGCAGAGCCAGCGCTGATTGGCCGAATTCCATACTCTGGCCAATCAGCACTGGCTAATGCATTGTATTGGCGTGATGAAGCAGTGCTGAATGTGTGTGCTTAGCACACACATTCAGCTCTACTTCATCGGGCTAATAGAATGCATTGGCCAGCGCTGATTGGCCGAATTCCGTACTCTGGCCAATCAGTGCTGGCCAATGCATTCTATTAGCTTGATGAAGCAGAGTGTGCACAAGGGTTCAAGCGCACCCTCGGCTCTGATGTAGCAGAGCCGAGGCTGCACAAGGGTTCAAGCGCACCCTCGGCTCTGATGTAGGAGAGCCGAGGGTGCACTTGAACCCTTGTGCACCCTCAGCTCTGCTACATCAGAGCCGAGGGTGCGCTTGAACCCTTGTGCACACTCTGCTTCATCAAGCTAATAGAATGCATTGGCCAGCGCTGATTGGCCAATGTATTCTATTAGCCTGATGAAGTAGAGCTGAATGTGTGTGCTAAGCACACACATTCAGCTCTACTTCATCGGGCTAATAGAATGCATTGGCCAGCGCTGATTGGCCAGAGTACGGAACTCAACCAATCAGCGCTGGCTCTGCTGGAGGAGGCGGAGTCTAAGATCGCTCCACACCAGTCTCCATTCAGGTCCGACCTTAGACTCCGCCTCCTCCAGCAGAGCCAGCGCTGATTGGCCGAATTCCGTACTCTGGCCAATCAGCACTGGCTAATGCATTGTATTGGCGTGATGAAGCAGTTCTGAATGTGTGTGCTTAGCACACACATTCAGCTCTACTTCATCGGGCTAATAGAATGCATTGGCCAATCAGCGCTGGCCAATGCATTCTATTAGCGTGAACTGAGTTTGCACAGGGGTTCTAGTGCACCCTCGGCTCTGCTACATCAGATTGCTACATCTGATGTAGCAGTGCCGAGTGTGCATCAGATGTGTAGTTGAGCAAAACTGACTCAGCACTGCTAAGTCTCTGCATTCGCATAGGAATGCATTGGCCAGCCTTCGGCCAATCAGCGCTGGCTCTGCCGGAGGAGGCGGAGTCTAAGGTCGGACCTGAATGGAGACTGGTGTGGAGCGATCTTAGACTCCGCCTCCTCCAGCAGAGCCAGCGCTGATTGGTCGAGTTCCGTACTCTGGCCAATCAGCGCTGGCCAATGCATTCTATTAGCCCGATGAAGTAGAGCTGAATGTGTGTGCTTAGCACACACATTCAGCTCTACTTCATCAGGCTAATAGAATACATTGGCCAATCAGCGCTGGCCAATGCATTCTATTAGCTTGATGAAGCAGAGTGTGCACAAGGGTTCAAGCGCACCCTCGGCTCTGATGTAGCAGAGCTGAGGGTGCACAAGGGTTCAAGTGCACCCTCGGCTCTCCTACATCAGAGCCGAGGGTGCGCTTGAACCCTTGTGCAGCCTCGGCTCTGCTACATCAGAGCCGAGGGTGCGCTTGAACCCTTGTGCACACTCTGCTTCATCAAGCTAATAGAATGCATTGGCCAGCACTGATTGGCCAGAGTACGGAATTCGGCCAATCAGCGCTGGCCAATGCATCCCTATGGGAAAAAGTTTATCTCACAAAAATCACAATTACACACCCGATAGAGCCCCAAAAAGTTATTTTTAATAACATTCCCCCCTAAATAAAGGTTATCCCTAGCTATCCCTGCCTGTACAGCTATCCCTGTCTCATAGTCACAAAGTTCACATTCTCATATGACCCGGATTTGAAATCCACTATTCGTCTAAAATGAAGGTCACCTGATTTCGGCAGCCAATGACTTTTTCCAATTTTTTTCAATGCCCCCAGTGTCGTAGTTCCTGTCCCACCTCCCCTGCGCTGTTATTGGTGCAAAAAAGGCGCCAGGGAAGGTGGGAGGGGAATCGAATTTTGGCGCACTTTACCACGTGGTGTTCGATTCGATTCGAACATGGCGAACACCCTGATATCCGATCGAACATGTGTTCGATAGAACACTGTTCGCTCATCTCTAATCATTAACATGGCGTTCTATTATGCCTGTCATTTTCATTGCTTTTTCCCCTTCTATTTTACTAGTTTGAATCATCATTCTGTAACAACAGTGTCTAAGGATAAATTTAGTAGTATGAGTTCTGGGCAGCAAGTAATTATTCTATATAATATTTAAACTAAATTCACAATTAGACTAATTAACAATATTTAAAGTGGCTGGAAATTACTGAGACAAAGCCTTAAAAGTGCTGATAAAGCAAGCAATTCTCTGTGGGGATTTATGTTGTTCCTAATGGATACAGTGAAGTTTGAATACAATGTAAGATGCTAATTTCTACTTTATCTTAGCAGTAGTGGTAATTTCATGTATTCAATTCCTTTCTGGAAGTAATTTAGGACAAATGTGTGCAATTTCAACTATCTACTGATGTTTTCTTAAATTATTTTATTCATTTTAACTTTTGTTGAACATCAGCATATACAATTACACTGGGGAACACAATTTTTGTTGACTTAGATCTGATACTTGTTTCAGACTTACTTTTAGCTCTTGGTTCCAAAAATGATCCCCGTTTTTCTCTAGCACATCAAGTTTTTAAGATACAGGATACCCTCCATTTTTCTTACAAAATATACACTTACATGACAATGAAGCAGAAACTAATCTGAATATACTAGAGTTATTTTCTTCCTACAATTGCTATTTATTGCTCAGTTTGGTCCATTGTTTTAGAAGTAGTAAAGTTTTGACTTGGAATGGTGAAACTGCCACAGATGTAACAAAATGCATCAGGGTTGTTGAGGCACTTACGTTAAGATGAAGCCGCAGACATGATCGAATGGAAAGCAAAAAAGTACTTATGTCTATAAAAGAATAAATTCTGTTAACTGCTTGTCTACAAACAAGAACTCACAACAACATTCGGAAAATGATAGCTATCTAGACCAGGGGTGGGCAATTTTCCCATGGGGCCACATTAGAAATTGGAATGGTTTCAGAGGGCTGGACTAATATACTTAAGGTTTCTCGCACACGACCGTGAAAATAGATCCGTGTGTGAGGCCTGCTCTGTTCTATTCTGTGGTAGTAGACTAGAACAGGACACAGGATGTCTGGAGCGCAGGGCACAAAGCCTGCCCATTGCTCCATCACAATCACATTCCCCATTGCAGCCCCCCTACACACACAGTGCAACATTGCAGCCCCCCTACACACAGTGCAACATTGCAGCCCCACTACACACACAGTGCTACATTGCAGCCCCACTACACACACAGTGCTACATTGCAGCCCCACTACACACAGTATACTGCCTATCGCACCCCCGCCCACACAGTATAGTAACCATGGCGCTCCCCACAGCCCGACACTGAGTACTCACCTCTCAGCGTCTTCTCCCAGTCAGTCGGGACAGTTATGACGTCACAAAGTGCGCGGGAGATGGGTGCACAACCTCCCACCACCTTATCGCATGCTTTACCAAATAGCCTAGCGTGGTCACATCAAGATACACTGTAGAGAAAACACTTGACGTGATAGAAGAAAAGTAACTGCAGATTTGAGTTCATCATGTCAATTTCAGTATTAAACAGCTCAAAAATTTAACTCAACAGAATTTTTTTTTTTTTTTTTTTGTTCCTCTGTGTTATCAATATGCAGTATATACAGATATATCCTTCTTTCATTTCCTGTTAGCGGGATACATTTAGCTCCTTACCCCTTATTCACATCTGCATTCGGTATTCCGTTTGGGGTGTCTGTATGGGGACTCCGCGAACGGAATACCGAACACAACTGTAGGCGATGTGCAGTGAAAGCACACAGACCCTATAGACTATAATGGGATACCTGTGCTTGCCGCGCACTGCCCGCATGAATCATGGGGATAGGAAAGTAGATTGTGAACTACATGTTCCCTGTGGAGATCTGGCGGGGAGTCTATGGGGTCCATGTGCTTTCACTGGCACACTGTTTGCCGTTGTGTTTGGTATTCCATTCGGGTGGGGGGGCCTCATGCGGACTCCACCGGATGGAGTACCAATGCTGAAGTGAACGAGGCTTTACTTGGTTTGTTGACTGGATATGCCCCTGCTATGTGTGTCACAGGTGGAATTTGATTTCACCAAGTGAGGTGACATCATAGTAGTGGGGGAATCAGGTCTCACTCAGCAGGGTGATTCAGGCAGGAGAGGGGATGGATCTGAGTGTTATATCTCGAGGAGCTGTGTTGTGCAATGAGTAAGGAGTTACACAGAAAATGCGTAGGAATTTTTAGCTGCTTGAAGCTCGCCTTCAGGCCTTTCTTTCTATTTTGCAATAAAGGATTTTTGGCTTCACTATGGGAGTGCTGGACTTTTCCACTATAGCTGGAGACAGACATATACTGAGTGCACCATCTGCCTCATTTGCATGTTGTTTCAAGCTTATCATTTTCTACACATCTACAAAAGTGACATACATAGCAAAGTCATACTATTGATTACTATAATGCGCCCTGTAACATGGTGGTGGCAGCTGAACATGCCTGGGGGATGTGGTAGACTACCTTCAATTAGAATTTTAGATTTTTTTAATGGTTGAATTACTAGAATGGAAACTGCAGACAACCCCTTATGATATTTGCAGTTTCCTAATCTTATGCCATGAGACATTTCAAAACAGCAGTACTGTGTAATAGCAGAGAAAATCATAGCTACAATTTCTACTCTTCTTCCACTGCTAATAAGGAATAGCTGCCATGTCCTCCCACACACTGTATAATTTGTTAGCAGTTCTTTACCACCTCCTTGTCCTCCTTATCAAGGTATATGGAGACTCATAGTCATGTTAAGGACATTTTCTGCAGAGATGTGTCATAAAAAGAGCCAGATATCTGATTTATCATATAATCACAAACCACATATTGTTCCTTCTGCTGGTTGGTATTCTGGTTAATGAAATGAAAATGCGCACTTGCCGTGTCACATCTTGCTTCTTTTCATTTGAACACAGATTCCTTCATGCCTGCGTTTGCTTTTTAACAATTCCTTTAAATCAACATGTCTTAGCAACACAGGGATGGCGATCTCCTATGTAGCTTTTGAGTAGGCTTACTAGCCATGATCTTCAAACCCATTTTGAGTTTACAAGCTTTTCGGAGCTGCAGGAATTCTCTTAAAGGGATCCACAGTTAATTGGAATCCCTGCTGTGTCATCTGTCAATATCAAACATCTTCAGTTACTTGTCATTTCAATGTGAGGAGTGGAGAACAGAAACAGAGGCAGATGATATTGGACAGATTATTTGGATTGTTTTCATATATTCCAGCGCATCATAAAAAACACTTTCACTGTACAAAGTTATTGATATGAAATAAACATTCTCTAGATTGTCCATAAACCATATTTTTTGGACTAATAGGTGCACTTTTGGGCATGAAAAAACCTTGCTAAAAAGTACCTGCTTCATGTAGTCTGAAGTCCACTTGTTTACTGCTTTGGAGAAAGGCTGATAAAGCGCTGTTCCCAATTAATGAGAGTGTCCCTCACACAATAATATTCACCTTAGTGCCCATTGCACAGTATAATGCTCCATTGTTGCCCCCATACAGTATAATTCTCCTTAGTGCCCCATTAAAATGCTCCAATAGTCCACCTTATGCAGTGTAATCATCCATTAGTTCTCCCTCCACAGTATAATTCTCCTTAATGCCCCCACACAGTGCCTCACACACAATGTAATGCCACATTAGTGCCCCCACATAGTATAATACTCCATAGTGCCCCTCACACAGCATAATGCCATGTTAGTGCCCCTACACAGTATTATACAACATTAGTGTCCCCACACAATATAATGCTAGGTATTGCTTCCATACAGTATAGTGCACCTACATTAGTTCCTCCCATACAGTATAATGCTCCTTAGTGCCCCAAACACAATATTATGTCACATTAATGCCAACACAAAATATAATGGCCATTAGTACCCCCACACAGTATATTGCCTCGTTATGTTATGTGGAGGCACCAATAGGGCACTATGCCATGTGGAGGCCACTATCAGGATTTATGTGTATGTGTGCCTTAGCTACTAGCGAATAATCCCCCTCCTCATCATCCACTTAGTGACATTGACCTCTCTACTCAATTTGACTACCAGTGAAAATTAAAATATTATGAAATATCTTTTCCTAATTTTTCTTGCCAAAACCTGGGGTGCATCTTATAGACAGAAGCGTCTTATCATTTAACACATATAATATTTACAATGCGACCAGTACGTTGTATTTTGTACAGTGCATTCTAGTAGGTATAAGAGAGGCAGAAAGTCCACAAAGAAAAACTCTGTGGACTTTCTGTGAAAAATGATGCTGAAAAAAACAATGAGTTTCCGCTGCAGTCTTTTCCACAGCGTTTTTTTGCAGTGATTTGCTGTGTGGGGCCTTAGCCTTAAGTTGTTAATAGATTTTTTTGCTCATTTCAGCTGCAGAAAGTTATAAGTAACAAGTTCAACTTTGAGTCATCTGTGCAGTGCATTTAAAGAGATTGTGTTACCAGAATATTGTTCTGTTTCTTATGCTGATTCTTACGCAGTCACTTATTATATATCACAGACAACATACAGGATAAAAGTTAACACCTCTATTACCCATCATTGCATCCACTACAATAGATAATATAGTTACATAGTAGATAAAGTTGGATGAAGACATCAGTCCATCAAGTCCAACCTATCACCCAACAATCCCCTACAGCAGGGCCGCCATCAGGAATTTTGGGGCCCCATACAGCCTAAGTGAACACTCCTTTAAAGTGAAAGTCCTACCCCCAAACAGGCTGCTATGCTAGTAGCATAGCGGCCTACATCATTATTAATACAAAGCACACATACCTTTGGAGGTCTTGTGTGCTTTGTAGTTCTCCAGCTAAAAACTTCTATATTATATATTATTGCCCCAGTTCCCTCTCCGCAGTGCCGCACACCCGATGCCCCAACAATCCCCCTGCCACCTTCCGCGCCACGGCAAATTTAGCCCCACCCACCGTTATGTTGACTCCACCCATTCTCATTAATTTTTCATGTGCCCGCACACAGTATAATCCTCCTACAGTCACCCGTTAATTATATGTCCCCCCTCTATATCTCCCCCAGCTTCATATACACCCTTCATCTGCACCCAGTTTCATGTCTCCCACCCAATCTCTGCCCCCAGATTCATGTCCGCCCATCCATTTCTGCCCAAGTTTCATGTTCCCCCCCTCCATCTCTGCCCCCAGTTTCATGTCCCCTCCATCTCTACCCCCAGATTCATGCCCTCCATCTCTGCCCCCATATTCATGTCCCCTCCATCTCTGCCCCCATATTCATGTCCCCTCCATCTCTACCCCCATATTTATGTCCCCTCCATCTCTGCCCCCATATTCATGTCCCTCCATCTCTGCCCCCATATTCATGTCCCTCCATCTCTGCCCCCAGATTCATGTCCGCCCATCCATTTCTGCCCCAGTTTCATGTTCCCCCCCTCCATCTCTGCCCCCAGTTTCATGTCCCCTCCATCTCTACCCCCAGATTCATGCCCTCCATCTCTGCCCCCATATTCATGTCCCCTCCATCTCTGCCCCCATATTCATGTCCCCTCCATCTCTACCCCCATATTCATGTCCCCTCCATCTCTGCCCCCATATTCATGTCCCTCCATCTCTGCCCCCATATTCATGTCCCTCCATCTCTGCCCCCATTGTCATGCCGTCCTCTCCATCTCTGCCCCCATATTCATGTCCAGCAGTAGCAGCGGCGGCGGCGAAGCGAGGAGCTGACACATGTCAGCTCCTCGCTTCAGCTGCATATGTGTCAGGGAGAGAGGTGGCAGCGGTGAAGCGAGGAGCTGACCTGTGTCAGCTCCTTGCTTCAGCCGCGTATGTCTTCGACTCAGATCTGCGTCCTCTGGATGCAGATCTGAGTTGAAATAGGACATACACAATGACTGCTACGGGCGCCAGGGGGCCGGCACACGGTGGCGGGCCAAAACCGGGCCCCCCCATTTTTCAATTTGGCCGGGCCCCTGACGCCAGTACCAGTAGTACTGGCCTATCGGTGGCCCTGCCCTACAGTGTTGATCCAAAAAAAAAAAAAAAATCATGAGGATCATGCCAATTGCCCCATTTCAGGGAAAAAAATTCCTTCCTGATGCAAATCTGGCAGTCACTATAAAACCCTGGATCAACGTGTCCTTAAAATCTAACATGTCATAGCTTATTCTCTCTGCCTTTATGCACAGAGCATGCCTAGAAAACTCTGCCGTAGGCTCCAGTCTATTTCTGGCTTTGACCATGAACTGGCCATAAAGCATATCACTAATTGCTGTAAAGAGAGCTTAGGCAAGATGGCAGCCCCCATAATTATCTATAGAAAATATAATTTTATAAAATCTACAATCAGACCATATAAACAGATTAGAAAAAGGATATACATCACCAGGCTATATAAATGCATTAATTGCCATGTAGTTTGCTGCATGTATACATATGAATAAGTTACTGTGTACCATAGAAGTATCCATTGTCGTGGGGAAACTTTATAAATTGTAATAGCACCTGCAATACATTCAGATATCTTCTGAATCAATCTCATTATATTAGTAAAATTATAAGTCAGCAAATAACTTTCTCTTTTCACTTCAGAAAGAACCAAACTAAGTAAAAGACTCGAGTGTACTGTTTTCTGGAAAAAAAATGACATAAAAATTTACAGAAAAGCATTTAATTAAAGTTAATAAGAAGGATTAAATAAAGCTGTTTTCAAACACTGACAAGCTCTTATGGGATAAAACACACTTTAATTGAAACTATTGTATGAAGAGATTATAATTTCAGAGAGTGCTATGTCTGAAGATGTGCTACAAACTGGAAGGAATAAGAATGTTGTTTTTCACCAAGTTTCTTGTTATTGTTCTTTGTCTGGTTTTGACCTATTTTTCATTTGATGGTTTGTTTAAAAAGAAATGGAATTAATCATACTTTTTATAGGAAAAAGATCAAATATTAAACCAATGGTGTTCTTTACTAATGTAGCACCCAGTGTGGTGCCAAAAGAGAATTAGACAAAAAATATTAAGGTAACTATGCCGCTGCCTGGAGAGCCCCATTATTTCTCAGGAATATTCTGAATATCCACCTCTTTTTTTTTCAAATGATACAACTTTATTGTGTTATCAAATCATGGCAGTAAATGTTACAGTACATTTTATTTTTTATACTTCACTAATCCTCCTCCACCCCTCCCATCCAAACGCATCGAAGCACAGTACCATTAGTGAAGAAATGAACAATAATCACCCCACTCCAGGGTGTGCGACTCCCCAAATTGAACCCAGGTCCTATCAGCATTCCAGAACATTACTACATCCCCTACACCGAACAAGGTCATATCAAAATCATGTCAATCTAAACCCAGATAGTCCACCCACATGCCTCAAATTTTCACAAATTTCTGTGACACTGCACTTCAAAAAAAAATTTTTTTTTCTAACAATATGCTTTAGCTGAGAACAGCTCTGCTTCAAATGGAAGCGACTAAATTTCTGGCATGATAAAGGGGGAGGTGAATCCCTTCCTAGTGTCCTTGTCACCACCTTTGGAGCCTATGGAAAAGAGAACTGAAATGAGACCTCTCACAGAGTTCCATTTTCCATGACTATGGTCCATCAATCCCTCTTTAAGTACCATAAATTTTGCATTACAAATTCACAATACTTTATTATTGGATAGGAGACTATCCACGATATACATCTACCTATGGATACAGTAAATATAAATTGTGGGGTAATATTTTCCATAGAGATAAGAGATTTATTGAGCCTATCCAGACTGACAAGTGCACAGTTACTACAAACTTTGTAAAACCAGTTCAGGCAAACTGTCTTGAATTTCTCTGTGGATTTTTGTGTTTCTCAGAAGTGAGATCCCCACAGTATACCATAATATACTACAATTTCAATAGTGAAAAATATTGCAGTAAAAATTATGACGGTAAAAATTATATGTGTCACAGAAAGTCTGATCGGGGGGAGGGCAACACAGTGGCCCAGTGGTTAGCACTGCAGCCTTACAGCGCTGGAGTCCTGGGTTTGAATCCCGTCAGGAAAAACATCTGCAAGGAGTTTGTATGTTTTCCTCGTGTTTCCGTGGATTTCCTTCCATTCTACAAAGACATACTGATAGGAAAAATAACAAATGTACATTGTGATCCCTATATGGGGCTCACAATCTACATAAAGAAAGAAAAAAAAGAAAATCTGATCTGGAGATCCACATGGTCTTCTCATAGAAGTGCTCTTATGGTGAGGTTTCTCTGCATTTCTAAGGAAATGAATGCTGTTCTTAGCGGTAAAAACAGATTTTTTTCCTAAACTTTATAAAGCCGAGCAATATCCAATAAAGAATAAAATGTAGATTCGTTATGTCTCCCGCAATAGCTTCTAAAAACAAAACTTGTCAAACAGTCTCTCATCTTAGAATGAAACTATTGAAAGTAATTATGTGTTATTGTGTCCATATCTAGTGTTTTTTCTTTGTAAGGATAATTATTTTGACAAAATTACATGAAGTAATGATTTTGCAGCAAATAATCTTCTGTAATTATACTATGTTTTACATTTTCCGAACCCCTTTGTTTAGACAAGACTTTGTAAATGTCTGCACTTTTCTAAATAGTTTTTTGTTATCATTTCCATCAATCGGGATGTGATCTTGTGGCAGGATTCTTGGGTATTTTGGAATAAAAGTGCATGACCAGTATTTCAAAAAACAAAATAAACCACCTTATAGATCTGTAAAGTACATGGCAGGAAGCGCTTACAAAACAACATGTTTTACTCTGTAGTATCCTTTTTGTAAGAACTAACTGAATGTTTTTGTCCTAAATGCATTGCATTTTTCCTTGTAACCCTCATCACACTCTTTTTACGAAACAAATCGTTCCATTATTTGTTATTTTGTGCATTCGGTTTGGTTTAAGTACAGTATGTGTTTATATAAAGTGCTGTCTTTCCTTTAGTTTCTTAGTAGCACTGAAGTCTTTAGAAATGTTCTTAATGCTATATATAGCACAGTCTTCTCCAATCTCAGATTTCTTAAAGGTATATGGCAGCATTATTATGCCATCACCTTTATATGTAGCAAATGTTAACATTGCAAATAAGGTGTTTTCTGCTATATGTAAAAAAAACCACACAAAACAATAGATTTAAATGGAATAGGTTTCAGCAATTTTTTAAAGGAAGTATCTGGTCAGCCATCTAACATCTTCCCGGCTATCGGGTAGTCCCCCTGATCTCTGAGGCCTCATGCAATTGCTGTACTACGCATTTAGGCATGTGTGATATTAATCTGTTAGAAATGTCTGTTGTACTTGAAAGAGAAATGAAATTGTATAAATGCTATTTGTGCATACACTGAGAATACGGTACATTGGTCCTTCCTTATTTGAGGTCTCCTGTTATATTATTTACTTGAGTTGGTAAAACCATTAAAAGAGCTTTCTTTCCTTAATGTTACCAAAGTAGTATTGCTTCTACATACAATGCTTTCAGTCAGTGAACAATCCATTACATAGAAGGCGACCCCGCTCCTAGTAAACCACTCAATCACTGATATCTTAAGTGCCTTGTCAGCTGTACATGTTGGGACTTATAGAGAGAAGTATACTGTAGTGATATGTATTCTTCATAGGTTCTTGTGTTAATGCCAGACTGCCACAGTTCTAAGAAGAATAAGATAAACACTAATGGAGCTGTAGATTTCTCGGAGTAAATAATCTCCTCTGACTACACTGGAATCCACAGATATTGTCTGGTGTGCAGATCTCTCCAAATCTTTGCTGTTATTAGTCCATAAAACAAATTACATCCAGGCAACCGTGTGGGTTTGAAAGAAGGTACTTCTTTCTACTTCATTTAAATTGACTTGCTATATATTAATAATTTTCATTACATATAACTATATTTTAATAGGAACATTGTTGCTAAAAGGGACTTGTGTCTTGTAGTATAAAAACTTTGGGGTCCAGCAATGGTTTAATGCTCAGGGGAGCTCTTGTCCCCATTAGTAAGTAAACTGTATTTCTGCACCGCTCTCTCTCCCTCCCTGTCCCACACTGACCAGTCAGATCAGTGCAAGGCAGGGGTTAGGATAGTTAGCTGGTGGAACACAGTCTGCACGGGGATTATAGCTGCCGGCTGCCCGGACTTCTGCTTCCATATTGAAACTACTCACCTCCTGACCTCTGCCATTTAGTGTTAATGCACTACTATAGTGAAAATATATGTATGTAACAGATTAGTGACAATATATGTATGTAACAGATTAGTAATCTTCCCTAATCCCTGCACAATTTCTGCTACTATAGTAATACATTAATACTAAAGGATACCAGTATGAAGGTAAGTAATTTTTATAGAGCAGTATTTTTTTTTTGTGTGTGGGGAAGGGGGCGGGCACTGATAAGCATTATACTTTGTGGGTGACAGTCAGAACCATTATACTGTAGGGGGCACCGATGCGGAATTACACTGTGTGGGGTGCTAATGCTCCAGTAGTGTCTCCCCCATACAGTAGAATTTTCCTCATTGCCCCCCTCCCCCCCCCCACACACACAGTATAATAGCTAATTTTATTGTTTGGAGGCACTAAAAGGACTATTTTACTATTTTACAATGTGGAGGCCACTAGTATGGATTTGTGTATGTGAACATCAATTTTTAGCAATTATCCCCCTTTATGTTTCCTAGCATCAATCCTTCTACCTCATTTCAACAAAAGGAAGGTTATATAAATAAAATATTTTTTCCTAATTTTTCTTGCCCAAACTTGTGTTGCATATTATATTTAGACATGTGTTATAGTCTGAAAAATAGAGTATATAGTATGTCACCAAAATATTTTATAGTTCTGTAATTTCCATACGGAGCAAATGAATGATCAATGAGAGAGACAGAAAGAGAGAGGTTCTTGTCTGTATGGAAGGACAGAAGGAATGACACAATGCATACAGGAGGAATGACACAATACACAGTACATGCTCATTTTGTCTGAATAATGACACTTACAGTACACATTCACAACTAAAGTAAAGTAAGTTTCCACAAAAATATGTTTTTGTTTTGCAGATCTTTGTTTTCTAAGCATGGTAGTTGTCACCAGGCTAACAAGTACAGGGTGGTTACATCAAGAACAGCTTCTCTCATGGTGGAAATCAGAGAAGCCATATATATTTTTTTCTGTCTCAAAAAATATTAGGGAGCATTCACACTACTGTCATTGTCCAACAGGCAGTATCCGCTGCTAGTGTCCATTCAAAATCTTGCACTAGCTGTGTCCGTGACATTTTTCATTCATTTAAATTGCGATCGGGTGCGTTGTTTTACACTTCGTGCCTGTCCTTAAGTGTCCGTTCCTAAAGATGTCCGACTTTTCAAGCGGACAGCAAAACCCGACATGTAGGTTTTTTTCTGTCCGCTTGAAAAGTCGGACATCTTTAGGAACAGACACTTAAGGACACCCACGGAGTGTAAAACAATGCACCTGATTGCCATTTAAATGAATGAAAAATGTCACGGACACAGCTAATGTCCGCTACTAATGTCCATGCAAGATTTTGAATGGACATTAGCAGCGGACACTGCCTGTCGGACAATGACGGTAGTGTGAACACCCCCCTTAATGGGGTTGGCCAATATTGAGAAACAAATAATATTGTTTGTTTATTAAAAAGTTGTATAATTTTCCAATATACTTTGTATGTCAATTTCTTCACAGTTTTCTAGATCTTTGCTTGCTGTCACTCATTCTGTTTACTCCCATTAGATAAAAATCATCCAATGGTCATGTGATTACTGTGCTGTGACTATAAAATGCTATGCACCTATGTGTCCATCACATGACCATGGACAGGTTTTCTCCACTGGGAGTGAGCAAAATGAAAGAAACCAAGTAGAGATCTAGAAACAGTGATGGCTTGGTACAGAAAGTATACTGGAAATTATACAACTTTTTATTATAGAAACAATAACATTTGTTTCTTAATATTGTTCTGAAAGTGGCCAGCCCCTTTAACCCCTTCCCGACATGCGCCGTAATAGTACGGCGCATGTCGGGTCTGTAACTATGGCGACCGCCCGGGAGCCGGGCGGCCGCCATAGCCACCGGGTGTCTACTGCTTTAAGCAGTAGACAACCGGCTCTAATGCCTCCGATCGGTCCACGAACCGATCGGAGGCATTAACCCCTCCGGCGCCGCGGTCAAAGGCGCCGGAGGCGCCATTTTCCCGGTGGCGCATGGGCGCCGCCATTTTGCCCGGGATCGCCGGCTCCTGGAGCATGCTCCAGGGCCAACGTCCCGTTGCCATGACAGCCGGGAGCCTGTACAGTGCAGGTCTGATCACTAATGCAATGCATTACAATGCTAATGCATTGCAAAAAATCATCCTTTCTTTTGCAGGCTGGTCTATGCAGCCTGAAAAAGAAAGGATGATTTTTTGCAATGCATTGCAATGCATTAGCATTGTAATGCATTGCATTAGTGAGCAGACCCCCTAGGGTTCAACACCCCTAGGGGGTCTAATAAATGCAAAAAATAAATAAAAAAAAAAAAGTAAAAAAAATATAAAAAAATATAAAAAGTATTAAAAGTTCAAATCACCCCCCTTTCCCTAGAACACATATAAAAGTAGTTGAAAACTGTGAAACATATACATGTTAGGTATCCCCGCGTCCGAAATCGCCCGCTCTACAAATTTATAAAAATATTTTTCCTGTTCGGTAAACGCCGTAGCGGGAAAAATAGTCGAAAGTGCCAAACCTCCATTTTTTCACTGTTTTGATTCTGATAAAAATTTGAATAAAAAGTGATCAAAGCAATAACATTTCCCGAAAATGGTAGAACTAAAAAGTACACCCGGCCTCGCAAAAAAAGACGCCCTATGCATCCCCGTACACTTACATATAAAAAAGTTACGGCCGTCGGAATATGGCGACTTTTAGAAAAAAAATTTTTTAACACAGTTTTGGAATTTTTTTTAGGGGTCAAAATGTAAATAAAACCATATAAATTTGGTATCCCTGGAATCGTACCGAAACACAGAATACAGTGGACATGTCATTTTGGCTGCACAGTGAACGCCGTAAAACCAAAGCCCGTAAAAAAGTCACAGAAATGCATTTTTTCTTCAAATCCACCCCATTCTGAATTTTTTTCCTGCTTCCCAGTACATTATATAGAATAATTAATGGTGGCATCATGAAGAAAAATTTGTCCCGCAAAAATTAAGACCACATATGGCTCTGGGAGCGGAGAAATAAAAAAGTTATGGGGTTTAGAAGGAGGGGAGTCAAAAACGAAAAATGAAAATCAAAAAATGCCATCAGCGGGAAGGGGTTAAGGCCTGACCACGTCTCCATGATACCTTTTCTTGTCCCCTCCATCGAGTGTCTGTTCCCATTCCCACTGATATAAAAAACATGAAGGATGCTATCTTCAGCAATGCTTTTCTACTTTTGTAACAGAAAAAAAGTATACATGCAGGACTTTTTCTTCCATTACAAAAGTGAACAGACATGACAGAAGAAAGCGTCCTTCATCTTGTTTACATTAGCGTGAATGGGAACAGACAATGATAGAGGGGCTCCATCTTTGTCCATTAATCTGCAACTGTTAATGTCCACTGATGACGGATGACAGTAACGGATTTTAACAGTAGTATGAACATAGCCTTATCTTTATGTACCATAATTCTGTGTGAATGGCTCTTACTAACAGTATGATGTTTGGCATTATTGGAGAAACCTTTGATTTACTTCACAAACTATATTACTCATCCAGATATCAAAGATATGACTTAACAGAATATTAAAAGAAAAAGCAATGATTGAACCAATAGTACTCGTCTGTCAAGAATATAATAGTTTTACTTTTAATGTCTATTGTGTATTATCACTTTATGCCACGCTGTACATACTAAACGCAGTAGAAATGAAAAGTTCATTTGACATCAATTGGCACAGATTAAATTGTCATACAATGGACATACAGTATGCCCTTTTAAAATTTAGAAGAGTTTTTCTTAGGCCATTTAGTAGTCAGAGACAATGAATGTACCGCAGTGGATGAAGGTGTAGAATCTTTGCACTTGAATGCATTTCTCAGCAGGAAGATGCCCCTCGTGACACAAATCCCATTTTATGTGAGATTGATTTTTCTGTTGAGTTGAGCTAGGTATTCATTGCTTCCAAAAGGTAAAAGAAAATGTTTTATTTAATGGTATATCAAAAATGCATTAGAGATTGTCACATTGTACTGCTTATCATAAGAATGATTTACGTTAGATCAAATTATAGACTCCGTTCATCCATATGGGACGGACTAAAAGCCCCCAGATTCTATTGCATTTATGTATTAAACCAATATTCTACCTAATCACTGCGCATGTGGCAAACTTCATTTACTTAATGTAGGGTGATCTGTAAGATGAAAACGGCATTTAAGATTGGGCAAACAAGTTAAGTAGATTTCAGCAGTATCCTCTATCCTTCATATTGATGAATGCATATCTGGCAGTCCAAAGCTAGAACAAAACTTTTAATAAAGGAATTTTAAAGCTACAGTATTTTGCTTGAAAGACTTTCTTTAATCCTGAAATAAAATTATATGACATTTATTTGATATATAAAAATAATTCTAACAGGTTTTAATGGGCCTATGCTGTGCATGTATTACTGTGACAAGGCTTAAACAAATAAAATGGAGGTCTGCCTCTAGTTGGCTTTCATAGAATTTCTAGCCATTCAAAGAACTGGACCTTACCTTGCCTTACCCATCGTTCACATTTGCGTTTGGTATTCCATTCGGGGAGTCTGCATGGGGACCCCCAAGTGGAATACCGAACACAACTGCAGGTTGTGTGCAGTAAAACACGCAGAACCCATAGACTATAATTGGGTCCATGTGCTTGCCACGCACTGCCTGCTAGAATCATGTGGACAGGAAAGTAGATTGTGAACTACTTTCCTGTCCGCATGATCCCTGCAGAGATCTGGCAGCAAGCACATTATAGTCTATGGGGTCCTTGTGCTTTCACTGGCACAGTGCTTGCAGTTGTGTTTGGTATTCCGTTCAGGGGGTCTCCATGCAGACTCTCCCGGACGGAATTCCAACACAGATGTGAACAAGGCCTTACTTTTTAAGCAACTTATTTCTGTTTCTCCAATTTCAAAACATTTCATTGAAAGTAGTCATAGTGTAACCCTATGATATGACCTCCTTGGAAATATGTAAGTGCTGGTAGAAGGATTCAATAATAGATTTCTTTTAAAATAATTTTCTCATTTTAAATACCATTTTAAAACACAGGTGGTTCGGACAGTGTACATTCATGCTGGATTACTTCAGGAATATAGTAAGCATCAATGCTATTTTTCTCTAAAAGGCATCTAATCCAGCTTTTTCTGCGGTGACTAGCTCCTGGGGTAGGCTATTCCACAGATTCACAGTCCTTAGAGTGAAGAAGCCTTGTCATCTCTGAAGATTAAACCTTTTTTTCTCCAGTTGAAGGGAGTGTACCCTTGTCTTTTGAGAGGATTTTATATGGAACAGCTTTTCCTTTATTTCATAAATGGGCCATTTATATATTTGCATAGCTTTACCATATCTCCTCTTAAATGCCTCTTCACCAGACTAAACAGATGTAACTCCTTTAATCTCTCATTATAACTTACGCCCTCCATGCCCCTTATCAATTTTGTAGCCCTTCATTAAACCTTTTCCAACTTTAGGAAATCCTTTGTATGAACTGTGGCCCAGAACTGACCTGCATAATCCAGATGGGGCCATGTCAATTATTTGTAAAGTAGTAATATTACATCCCTGTCCCTTGAGTTCATACTACTTTTAATACATGACAATATCCTGCTGGTCTTAGAAGCAGCCGATTGACATCGCTGTAAATTAATCTATGATCTACTCGTACACCCATGTGCTTCTTCACCAGTGACTCTCCCAGCTTTACGCCAAAGATAGCTATCCACTGTGCTCTGAATGTCTATGATACTCACATTGAAATGAATACAATGGTGTGCACGCCCTGTCCTCACAATGACTCCTTTTGGAGGATGAAACTAGAAATAAAACTCCCATGTTCTACTGATCAGTGAGGGTCCGAGTGGTCATACTCCCTACTGAGCTGTAGTTTTTCCCATATCCTATGAATAGGGAATAACATTTTAAGATTGAAATACCATTTTAAGTCCATGCTGTAGGAGAGTAAAGTGTGCAGGACCATGGCAGAAATACTGTAAACTTGTGTTATCGGTCCAGAGGTTCTGGCACATTTGTATCTTCTCCAAGATCTATGTGATTATTTTCTTTTCATATATCTGGCACAGTGCTGGGAGCACAGTGATACTGGAATTCTTTGCCAGTCTGAATTGTGTGTGCACTTTACCATTAACCATGTACAAACAAATGTGATAATTACTTAATACAGGATTAGTTTTGAGAGTATAATTAATATAAACTTGTTTAAGAAAACTCAACTGTTTGTTTCTGTTCTGCCACGATTGAAATCTATTGTACCACAAAACTCTGGACTATGTACTGTAGGCATTCACTGGGATAGATCGTAAATGGACAGGACAGGAGACATCAGTGGCTAAATTTGTCATTACTACAGTTATAATTGCTACTTTTCCCCCTAGATTCTATCTATCTATCTATCTATCTATCTATCTATCTATCTATCTATCTATCTATCTATCTATCTGTCATTTCTAGACCAGTGCAAGAAAGTGACTTGGAGAAAAAAAAATGAAAACGCACTTCTATGTTTTCTTAAGATACATCCAGGTGACTCCTGTTTTGTACTATCTGCTGGAAAAGTGAAATCCCAGAAACCTTTGGTGTTATTAATAGCTGAACAGACAGCACAAAGTTATTTGTATTTAAAAGAGGTGTATGAGAAAGGCAGCGAAGAGAAAAATAGTTCCCAGACAGTAGACGTGAAAGGACAATATAGAACTCTAGAACGCATCAGATAAAGCAAGGAGTAAAGAAAAATGCTCACAGTGAGAATTTTATTAACTCATCTATTACTAGAACTCAATGGAATCTTCATTACTTACCCTGCCCTTGCTTATATCTTCTCTTAGCTCAAACATATCTTCAGTGGGGTGACATGATCAGCTCTGAAAAAAAATCTTAAATGTGTAATACTCAGATGTAAATTACAGCCTGCCAAAGATTTTTCTAGCATATTTCGATAAGTTTCCACTAGCATGCCTCCACTATTCATTACTTATCAGGAACAAAGATAATTGTTTAGTATGAAACAATAGTATTTGTTAGACTAATTGGCTAAATGGATGTTAAATAATGTGATATAAATGGCACCATAAAATAGACTACAGGATGGATGTACATATTGTTTGTTTGTTAGTTTAGTTGATGTAAATGTAAATTATTGTTCACATTAGTAGATGGATCAAGTAGGTGTCATTGTGTTTATTTAATGCTTCTAAATAGAAGAAGATGAAAGCTAGTGTTTGACAGAGTTGGACATCCTTGGGACTTTACTAACTGCTTATTGATTGTAAAAGCAAATAAAAACTACTGTTTAAAGGGTATTTTAAAATCACAAGGTCGTGTTATTTATTACCTTATCGACATAGTGTTTACTCTTCCCTTTCAAGAAAGATAAAATGATTACAGTCTAATGCATACAAGTGACACTAATAGATTCTTAAAATATATTAATAATGTATTCAGTAAATATATTTCTGTCTTTTGTGGTCGGGTCGGGTGTTCAGTTCATTCACAGGTTGTTTGGTGTTTAGAATTTTATAGTCTTTCAAGTTTGTATGCTTTGTGTTTGTATTGTTAACATACATACATACATGTGTGTGTGTGTGTGTGTGTGTGTGTGTGTGTATATGTGTATATATATATATATATATATATATATATTAATATCATAAATTGTGTGTAATTTGAAAGGTGTACCATGCTATGAATTTTAGTAAAAGAATATGCAAATTGATTTTCTGATGAGCGACTGATGATGAGCAATAACCCTGAAACTGAGTATGGGTCTCTCTTCCTTTTGAAGACCAGGATTGATCTCTAAGTAGCCATGTTCAAAAAGATGGCACTAGAACAAGTTTTCCTTTTTCAAATACATTAGAGTGATTGTTCCGAAGACACATTTTAAGTAACAAATATATTTTACATATAATGAAATTCCAAAAAATATATATATTTTACACTATGTGACTGTGCACTGCAAAATATATTCTGCAGTGTCCTTAATTATATCTCAAGACAGTACCTGCTGATAGATATTTATTAGGTGTTTTGAACTTCCCCAGTCCAATGCCACCTAACATATTGACACTTTAGACCAGGGGTCCTCAAACTATGCACCCGCAGACCACTTGCGGCCCGCCGAGGACATTTGTCCAGCCCACCACATGTGGTCCATGCGCCGTCACCCGGATTGCTCACTAACAGGGAATCCGGTATATGATTCTGTGTTAGTGAGCTTATGCTGCTTTCAGTTGTATGTGGAAACTTAAAGCTGTCAGTGTAGGCCGCAGTCCGTGCGACTGCAGCCGACACTGACTGCAGAGCGTGACCTCTTCCTCATGCAAGCGCAATGACATGAGTCATCATGCCTGCAGTCTGAAGGAGGAGGACACGCGGCGGCTCTTCATGTGTAAGTATAAGTGTGTGTGTGTAGGTGTGTACTGAACAGCATGTAATACTGTGGGGGGGGGGCATCCTGAGGAGCATATAATACAGTGGGGGGGTGTACTGAGGAGCATATAATACAGTGGGGGGGATGTACTGAGGAGCATATAATACAGTGGGGGGATGTACTGAGGAGCATATAATACTGTGGGGGGCATACTAAGGAACATATAATACAGTGGGGGGTGTACTGAGGAGCATGTAATACTGTGTGTGGGGGGGCATACTAAGGAGCATATAATACTGTCTTGGGGCATACTGAGGAGCATATAATACAGTGTGAGCGGGTGTACTGAGGAGCATATAATACTGTGTGTGTGTGGGGGGTGCTGTCGAGCATATAATACTGTGGGGGGCCTGCTGTGGAGTGTATAATACTGTAGGGGTGCTACTGTGGAGCATATAATCTTAATTTTTTTTTTTAACTATATTTTGGCCCTCCAATGGTTTGAGGGACAGTGAACTGGCCCCCTGTTTGAAAAGTTTGAGGACCCCTGCTTTAGACTTCTTAGTGGGAATTTATCAAACCAAATATGCCAGCAGAGTGGGATTACATTTCCCAATTTCTGGTGCACAACCATTTTTATGTCAAAATTTTGACTTTGCATCTTACACGGCACTTTTTCAAAAGTTTTGGCTTTATATTATAACTTACACCAGAAACAAGCAAATTATAGATACAATAGCATAAGCTTCAAGTGCACAGTACGCAGAAGATGTTCTAATATATTGAGAGGCTCAGCAAATTAGGGTTCATTTCACTCCAGTGGACATTGGATCCTTTTCCCTTCAGAGTGTAAGAAACTGAAAAGTGACAATAGACACATAAATAAATAATACTGCTTTGGCTAGTACTAATACAACGTCATTAGTTCTTGACAGAATTTGGTATTCAATTATCACTTTAAATTATAATCATGTGATATTTCACTTTAACAAGAGCAAGATTCTCCATAGAGATCGAGATTGGCTGACAAATCAGGACCTTGGACAGTTCCCCAAGCAACATTTCATAGAAGGATGTATTTAAAAGGGTCAAATGTTCTTAAATCCATAGCATAGACTCTGGAAATAATAAAAAATTATTGCAGATTTTATATGTGGATTAATGTATATTTTTTTTAATCTAATGGTACAACGTATAAATGGCAGTAAAAATTGATCAAAATAATTATGTAAGATCAATGCACCTCTGTGGTCTAAAGTATAGGAGAAAATTGGTACAACTGAGAAAACTGAACAGATGGCGTATAATTGTACTAACTCAGAGAGAATAGAATTTAGTTTGGCAATACTGTTGTAAGGTCATGCGTAAAATAATGTCAAAATATAAATAATGTAAAAGTAAAATATAATACATTCATGAATGAATAGTATAGACTCATTGGTTTTGTTAGTAAAGGAACCCTATCACCACCACATTTTGATTTAGTATACTTAAGTGCATTGTACTGTCACCAAAACCCCATTTAAACCACTTACACGCTATTGTAGGTGATGGTGACTCAAATGCTATATTACTTGTGTCAGTGCAGTTTTACTGCTGAGAAATGTAACTTTTATTCCAGTCTGTGTTTTTGGGACAGCACTAGGTGGCAACCACAAAAAAGGGTCCTCCTTGACATTTGACCCTGTCCCATTGTAACCAGGGGTGAACCTGCTCCTTTCGCCGCCCGAGGCGAAGTACAGAAATCCGCCCCCCCCCCGCCGGAGGAGGGGGCGGAGCGGGGGCGTGGCTTAGCGGAGTGGGCGTTTCGATTCAAAGGGGGGGGGGGGATTAGCGCCGTTCGCCGGCAGAGAGCAGGCCCGGAGACTGCCTGCGCTCTGCCTGAGCGTGAGGGGAGGCTGCTGGAGCAGCGCTGCTCCAGTGGCCTCCCCAAACCACCGCTCCATGCTATGCCAGTCCAGGACAGCTTGTCCTGGACTGGCTTAGGTTAGCAAAAATGCCGCCCTCCCTGAGGCCCTGGCATAGCGCCGCCTGAAGCGCTCGCTTCAGGTCGCCTCATGGGAGGTGCGGCACTGATTGTAATAAACAGCTAATTTGCATATATGATAAAAGTTTAATTTTGGAGCAACGTGATTTCACTTAGACACAAAAAAAGTATGGATTCTATACCATCAATGCGTATACAACAGCATATAAAGGGCTTAGAAGCTATCATGGTAGTGCTAGACTCCTTTTAAGTGAAGGAAGTGCTAGTAGTATATACTTCATTGATACAGTAGTCATTGTTACCTATTATCTTTCCACAGCAGTAATGGATTGTTTACAGGTCACTAGCCCTCAGCAGACTCTTATTACAACTCTTTATATTCTTACTTTTATCTTTTATGATTACTTGATATACTCTGATTACTTGACCCTTTTTTCTGCCATTAATTCTCATATAATGATAATGAGCTGACAACATTCAATTACATTGTAAGTTGTAAAGTAAGACATTTTAGCCACCAGACAAAACTTCCTTATTTCCAGATTTATATGGATAGATATGGTACAATATAAATTGAAATGTTTCAAACAAAAGAACATGTTTTAATGCTAGTGTCAGAAATATAGGAGCTAGTAAGAAGATAAGAAAGTGGTTATGTGAAAAGAGAAGAGGCTTCTATTAATATTAAAATAAAGAATAGGGAGGAAACCTTTATGGGACACATTAGACACATCAGGGACTAGAGATGGCCGATCCTCATGAGATTCGTATCTTGAATATTCACAAAGGTTTTGTCTCTGAAATTATTTGGTTTGAACCAAAAGTGCCATTTTTATACTCTGGGATCTCTTTAGACCCCACACTACAGTATAATTATTGGATGATCAGGGGAGGTGCAGAAAAATAATAAAGACTCATACTTGTCTTTCTTCATCTCTCCTGGGGTGGCTTGTGGCATCTTGGGATTTTTCTTGGGCATCTTCTAGCCTCTTGGGTGATATCAACAGCCCTGGGCTTGTGTAAAAATGTCATGACATTGCAATGCCCTATGCGACCACAGAGGTCCAATCAAAGGCCTCTTGTGGGTGACAAAAAACAAATATTTTGGATTTGACTGAACTCAAAATTTTTGGAAAATTTGTAACAAACCAGGCTTGTTATGGTCTGTACTGCAAATGTTTTAAGTCACAACATGAGAGAGGATGATAGTGATTATTTACCTTCCTGAATTGTAGATAACACATTCATGATTGTTATCGTTACATTCTATTAAATATAATGGTGCAAAAGCATTAGCAAAAATGGGACAGAGGTAGTTATAGAATATGTGTATGCATGTGTGACCGTCATAGCTACCCAGAATGCTTTAACCCATTAACTGCCATGATCCCCAATTGGGGATCGGGTACTTTAACCCGCCTACGAACGGCATCTATCATTGAGGAATAGAAACAGGACATTCACGTGCTCCAGTAGGATGTCACCTGTGATAGGAAACCTAAACTAATCATGTGCATGCATTGCTTTTCGCACAACACAAGGTCATTTTCATGGTGCACATACCATATTATTGGAAAAAAAATTGGCAGTTAATGGGTTAAATGACTTTACATGGAAATGCCAATATATGTTTTGTATGCTTTTACTATCACATAGGGATTCTAAGGAAATGTATTTATTCATCCAGCTGCAACTGCAAGACACCAAGTAACTTTAAAAATATATTTGGATATACAAATGACTCACATGATGTGTTCTGGAACGGCTTGTATTTTATGGCCATAAAGAGCACTATAGGGTGTGCATATTCAATCACTAGAACAAAAGAAAAGACAGATTCCTTTCATCATTGGTGAGAATTCTAGATTAATGACAACAATCTACAGAGCATAATTCACTGCTCACAGCTGGTCTAAAAGTTCTGCACCGTTACCTTGGAAACCTTAAGCAACACGGAGGCTTCTGCTGAAACAAAGATGTTTTCGCGATTCAATTTACTATTAACTATACTAAAAAGGTGTCAAATGTTGCAGTTAAAGAATTAGAAGGGGAATAGAGTTTAGTAAATGTTTTACCATCATTTTCAAACATTGAACTGTCATATTGTATGGCATTTGCTTTAGAAAGTTGAAGCCTTAACACGTACTTAGTACTCTGTTAGAATATATACCGAATTTCAGGAAATGAGGCGTCTATATTGTTTATTAGTTTCATTCATTTTCAGATTATACACTACATTTATTTTAATATATAGAAGATTAGAACAATTCTTGAGTTACTGTTGTGTATCACTTTGTCATTGCTTTAACCCTTAAGTACTTAACCATGATAGTACTTAAGATTTAAGCAGGTTAAGATAGCTAGAATTGTTAGATAAATGTTGAAAAAGCTTGTTGTGGCTGGCCCACTGTCTCATATGTATGATGGCATACAGAATCTGCCCAATGACAGATAGTGGGGAAAAGAACAGTTGGGCATGTTAGATTTCAATATGTCCAATCCTTCTTTTTTCTAATGGTAGATAAACTTCTACCAGAGGTATCTTCCTTTTGGAACCATGTGCAATGGAGGCTGGCAGCTTGTATCTAAAATGTATGGCCACCTATGGCTAAAATTACTAATTTTGTACCCAAAACAGTGAATTATAAGATGCTTGTTTACCTATTAAGGGAAGTAACTAATTAATAAAGTCATGGATTATAGCAACATTTGCACTGATTCAAGGAGGCAGTCGATCTGTCTCCAATATGAGAGGGGTAAGTGGAGGGGTAGTAGGTGCTATATTAGCTTGTAGACAGATTTACTTTGATTGGTTGGACCAATATTTGAAGTGACCACCCTTGGGTGAAGCCCTAATCTGAACATTGTCCAATCTGTATGGGATTACATGAAGAGACTAAGGTCAAGTCAAAATCCACAAAAGATCTGTGGTAGTTCTCCAAGCTGTTCGGAACAAGCTCTCTGTTAAGTTCCGTCTAAATCTGTGTGAAAGAACACCTAGCAAAATTAATGCTGTTTTGAAGGCAAATGGGAGGTAACATCAAATTTTGGTCTGATTTAGGTTTGGGCTGCACAGCAACATGTCACACAACTGACTGACTGCAATATGAACTTTTTAGAACAATGACTTTACAACAACTTGTGATCTGGAGTTTCTGTGACTGTTGCTTTGCAATCACATGTTGTAATGCAATACTTTAGAAATACATAGAATTTTTGTGTGTATGAGCTTGGTGTGATTTTTTTTTTGTTGTGCATCTAGACATGTTGCCATGTACCCCTGGCCCTATATTTAGTATATAAAATATTTTTTGTATGATAAGATACGTTTAATTACAAGACACAGCTTAGGTTTGCTCAAGAAAAGTTAGGAAAACTATCTTATAGTAATTTAACCAAATGGAGAAGAGGGGTCAATGTCAATAACTAGTATGCTGGGGAAGATATAAGGGTTATTAGCTAGAAGATAAAGGGAGTTTTTCGGCAGGAAAATTGTAATCAAAGGAATCCCAGTACCTTATAGTACACACTTTCCAAATATGCCTTTGCAATTAAGCATTGCAGCTGCATTGTAGAGAAAATTGCTGTTGTTCTTGTAGCCCAGCTTAACCCACCATCCTGTTACTGCTATTCTCCTGGAAGCCCTAGGTAGGAGTAAAGGGAGGTAGTCTATACCACATGGGAAGTCTAGGGAAGATAAGAAATGTCCCAAAAGCCTTTTCACCTAATTTGCATATGACTAAAACAGCAAATTTCTTGCAAATGGATCTGTAATGCTGAATAACAGAGGCATATTTGGAAAGTGTGTAAAGAGTACTACACGGTACTGTCATTACTTTGATTATGATTTTTCTCCTGTCAGGCTATCATGGTGAACCGCAAGACTGCAATATAGGCTGGAATGGAGGTCTATCTTTGAAATCAATGAGTCCTGCTTCTGTCTCAGATGCAGTAATATCTGGAGACTGGTCTGGAAAACATGAAGAGGTCTTGTCTACAGTTTCTAAGTGAAAACAGTGAATTTGTTTCTGCTGTAGAAGGGCAAAACAAAATATGGAAAGATATGTCCACACCGTGTGATCTCCTGTTTGATGAATGATTGTTCTTTGTTATGAAATTAATTCAACAAAATATGGTAACAAAAGCCTTGATATACCATTATGATGCCCTCAACCCCCTACACACATATACTGGGTGACTGCACATTAACAGTGGAATAACTTGCTATGAAACCACCAAACCGTATTTAGAAAAGTTACAAAAAAGTGATCCATATATCTGACCTTGTCCAGCGGATAAGCTAAGATATATAGATAGGATAGGATAAATAGATAAATTCTAGAGATGAACAAATATACTCGACCTAATACCTCCGCCGCATAGCTCCCGGCGCCAGGGAAGGTGGGAGGAGCAGTAAAAATTCGAAGTCCCGGAAGTGTTTATGTACCAGGAGCTATACGGCGGAGGTATTCAAATGAATATATTCGCTCATCTCTAATAAATACCAATATTATAATGAAAATACATTTTATAGATTTTGAATTCTACAGCTAAAAAATAAAAGGTTGGCCTCAAGCTGTTGTGCTATTGAGATACAAAGATGTCAATATTCTTATTAACACATTTAAAGATACAAATGAAGAATGTAATGATCACTTTAAGGCTAAGGCCCCGTCACCTTCTCTGAACTAACAAGCACCTGACAATTTGTCTGGATGTTCTATCAATGAAGCGGTGAATTTTTTACAACCAAAAGTAAGGTTATTTCAAAAGTAACAACCAATAATGGTCAGTTCACAGAGTTTTGGGGCGAGGATTATGCATTAGATAGAGTTCTATTGGGAGGCTTTTTTTGGAGGCTGATTTTGAGGTGGATTCAGTGTCAAAATCCTCACTGAGCTACACTCCCCCCTTCAAACAGTGGATTTCTCAAGAGGGCTCCTTTTCTAATCTCCCACTCCATCTGCTCCCCTGGCTGGACTCAGTTGCCCCTCCTTCTGTTAGCTCCCATCCTACCATTGGACCCATCCTTAGAGTGTGCAGGTTGCTTTTTCAGAAATGCTCCCTCTCTCCCTCTCCATCCCCCCTCTGTCCTGTTCTAGGCAATCCGGCTTTCCCGGCTGGGCTCTCTTCGGGCTCGTTTCGTACCTGGCTTGGTGCAGGTATGCAGAGAGTCCTTCACTTCCGTTCTAATGGTGCATGGCGTTCTCTTGGGGACCTGCATGCGGACCTGGACCTTCCCCCCCCCCCCGCCTTGGCCCTTGGAGAACTCTCTCACTTCCTTTCCTCCTAGCCTGATCTGGTGACTTCGACAGGCCTCTCACGGGTTTTGAGAAGGCCTGTACTGGCAGCGGCCTTCTGCGTCACTCCCTTTCAGAGTTTTACATGTTGTTGGTTTCCCCTTCTCCGGACCACAGGCCCTCCTTTCTGACTAGATTGGAAACTGATCTCAGCCTCTCTTTTTCGGATGCGGACTGTGCTAGGATCTTGGAGCTCACCCACAAGAGCTCCATGGCTTGTAAGTTTCAAGAGGCGGGCTACAAGATCCTCACTAGATGGTACCATATGCCGTCTTTGCTGCACAAGTTCTTCCCATCTACCTCCCTGCTTTGCTGGTGCTGTGGTTCGGAGGAGGGGATTCTCCTTCACGTCTTTTGGAGCTGTTCAGCTCTGCAAGACTTTTGGGATGGTGTCCACTGCTTGACGTCCAAGATCTTTCAGACCTCTCTCCCCAACATGCCGGCCTGTTTCCTGCTCCACCTCTCTGATATATCCCGCCGGACATACTGTCGATCAGCGATACGACACATGATTAATGCTGCCAGAGCCTGTATCCTGGCTCTTTGGAAATCCCCCAATCCTCCTTCTCTTTGCCACTGGCTCCGCAAGGTGGAGGACATTCAATCTATGGAGGACCTCACAGGGTCTCTTCGAGACACACATGAAGCTTTCTTGAGGGCCTGGACTCCGTGGATTCTGTTCCAGGGGTCACAGCAGTACAGGGATATCATGGGCTAGACCCGGTGGCTTGGTTACTGTTCCGGACCTGGGCCCCCCCCTCCCTTCCCCTCTTCTTCTCTCTCTCCCCACCTCCCCCTTTTCTTGCCCCCCTTTGCTTCTTCCCTGCTTCCTCCTCACCTCTGCTGTTTTTTGGCAGAGTCGGTGCCTCTCTTGGACTGCTGTTTACTGAGAGGTCCCGTTCCTGTGTTTGTCATGTTTTGATTTATTGGGCCTTGCTGTTCCTCTGGGCCCTCCTTGTACTGTTATTTCATTATTTGATTGCTGTTGCAATTTGCTGTTCATCCTGTTTGATTTGTGTTTTATAAATAAAGAATTTATTTTTTTTTTAAAAAATCCTCACTGAGCTGACCTTAATTCAACTATGTTACCTGTCACTTTTTTTTTTTTTTTAAAGGCTGGCACAGCTACACAGAAGAACTAAAATATATCTATGTGAATAAAACAAACATAAATGTCAAACTTTGGACACTGCTTTGACTTTGTATTTACTAGTATTCTGATAGCAGTGGCGATGCCATTAGAAATTATAACAATATATTAAAGCTTGACCCAACATGAAACAGTTTACGCAGTATTCAATTAGGGATTGGGTAAATAATTTAAACGTTGTACCTTAGAAGTTTTTTTTAATGTAAATTTAATCAAAGTTTTGATGCGAAAAGATAACCTGCAATTCTGATATATTCAACATTAAAATTTTACAACATTTCAACTGTGCTGTTCCTATTTATGTTTTTTGCTACAAATGTTAGCACGAAAATACTATAATTTTTTTCTGCAGGCAGTGAAGTCCTACTGGAATTACTGTAAAACCCAAATATATATTTAGTTTGCTACTTTCTGGTACTTGCAATGCTTGCTCATAACTTAACTGTTGCGTAGATGGCATGAGTAAGACCTGTCAAAATGTTTATTTTATTACAGACTGTAAGATTTGTTTTCATCTTGTTATGGTGGAAAAGAAATGTTTAAAAGATCTCATAAAAAGGAATCAAAATATGTTTTGGGGAATGACTAAGTAGATGAGTTGAAAAAAGAGTTTTTCTCATAACAATGTGTCTCTCGTGAAGGACATTAAAGCATTTCTTGCTTGCATGAAATAACCGATCAGAATGCTTATATCTGGCAATTGGCCTATTCTTGAGAAAGGTGGAGATCCCAATGGTTGGGCAAACACTGATCAATGTTTTATGACATAACTTATCTTTTCCTAGCTACTATATTATTCTGGTGAAAATATTGATTTAACTGAAGGCTCACCTAGAGTATATAGGGAGACTGAAGTATTAAGATAACCACTAGAAGATTTAGTAAAGCTTAATTCTCACTGACTGTTACTGATTGACAGAGTCGAGTTAACCTTCTGTGTCAGTGTGGTTGGCACATTAAAAAGTCGGTTAAAGTTTGCTACATCTCTAAAAATAAAAAAACAGGGTACTTTTAGCTGTTATTACGGATGGATCTCTCTGGTTGGGCTGGTATAAGCTAATATGCATTGTGGTCAATGAAACTTGAGTAAATATTACTGTAGTGTGCCCTTCAGTAAATATTTCTAAAAATTTGAATTAGCAAATATGCTATACTGCATGAAAGTGTATTCAGATATAGTTACAAAGATGTGCAACTTCTAGAAACACTTATTTATGTGCCTTCCTAACCTTTTCTCTTGGCCTAACATATGCTGAGGTATGGACTGGAGAAGTAAGCTGTTATCATGTTCCTCAGTATGGACATGACTAGTACAGAGTAATCCAAAAAGAATAGTGCAAAACTATAGCCTTGATATTCATAACTGAGAGACTATGACCCAAATATATGAACATTTAAAGACACATACTCTTCCAGTGACATAAACACCAGTGATTTTTAAAGTCCTTCACCCAAATAAAAATTATTTGGTTAGAGCAGATTTACCATATTTATGCTGAATGTTTCACTATACTGTCACAACAGAACATGGTCTTATAAACTCCAATACACAAAATGCTTTTACTTGCTTTGATGTCACTACCTTATGTAACACTTTGTAAGCACTTTTGGCTCTTGCAAAATAAAAACTGGACTGTGATTGGTTGCTATGGGCAGCTAAGCCAGGTTTGCTGTGGCTTTCAGTTAGGCTAGGTTCACACCTGCGCCTGATCTCTGTTTTTGGGTCTGTGCTTTTTTAAGTGGATTAGGTTTACTTTCGTGGGGTCCGCTTGAGAACAGAAACCCGAATGCAGGTATGAATCAAGAGTCACTGCATTATACCACTGATATTACTTTGACTACAGGTTGCTATATTGCATCTGGTACACCCTGTATATTTTGAACCAGTGATCAGTGCACAGGGAGGATGGAAATATCTGAATATTTTTTTGTTTATAAAATATAAAGTTAATTAATTATCGTCTGCATTATTTTTATAGGAAATTTTTTGTAAAAGTTTATCTATCCTAGGAACATAGCTGAAAATATTGGATAAAGACATGAAGTCTAATCTATAATCGTACGTGTTGATTCAGAAGAAAGGTTGGCCTAGATGTAAAGAGATAATGACAAAGATCTCTTCATATATCCTATCATATACTTTTTTAAAATGGAATAACCCCAAGTTTGAGAACCTTTTTTCACCCTAACCCACCCATTCCCTTAAAGAGGTTATCCCACCTCAAAGATCCTATCTATACTAGTAACTTATGTAAAGTGAAGACTTTTCCTAAATATATTGCTTTAGAAATGCTGTTTTGTTTGCCTGCTATGTGAACGTAATACTCCTATTGTTTATACAGCATTACCATAACCACGGACCTGTAAGATAGGATAAGTGACGTCACCCACTCAGTGCGGACAGGGCAATCAGTTCAGCTAATTGCAGTTTGCTGATAAAGCCAAGCCTGTTATCTTTACATGTAAACACAAAGATAACACTGAGTCCATTCTCTACAGGCATGTACATATTATCTGATCTGCATAAGTATTGTGTTACTTCAGTGTCCCATTCAGCCAGCTAGTGGGGGATACAGGAAGTGAGAAGAGACAACAGGCGAACTGCTGAAACAGTGAGATGGGAAAACTCCTTTAATTACCCAATGTCCAACAATATCCATACACTTTTTCAGTAGCTGTTTTACCCAGTGTGTTACTATTAAATACATATTTATAAAACTTGTTTTCTCAGCCCAGGTACATAACTTTACATTTGTTCACATTAGGTATGCTTCAAACATATTTTTGCTCACTTTGAACACTAAAAAGTTTAACATTTAATTAAAAATATAAGATCTAAAATCAGAATAAGAACAGCTGAAATGGAATTACTACAAAAAGACCAAAGGCTACAAGAATAAATCAGGACACGACTGCCAACCTACAAAAGACAAACATGATGTTGGTTGTAACTTCCCTGACACTTGGACTCATAGTCCCAAAGAGGTGTCGATCACGGTCTAATGCTCCAATTACACTCTATAGAAAACTGCAATGCTACTGAGAAGTATTTAAATAGAGGAAGTTTATTATCTGATCAATTTTACCCACAGCAAGTCATTATTTGCTAGGAAAATGTAAATGAGGCCTGTCCAAGTCAGTCCTCATAGGCTATCGGCCTGCCAAAATGTTAGGATGGCTGTAATGAATAGGCAAACTGACAAATTAACTTGGCTGAGCTCTTTATTTTTCACATCAATGTTGAAACACGATCTGCTAACATTCTTTACACTATAGTACAAAATAAAATGGGAAAATTATTGTAAAGCATACTGCTATTATCTCGTACAAGCTGACCTCCAACAAGGATTAAGGATCATGCCACTTTTACGAAAATGTCCAAGTAGTTATTAAATAATGGAAAATCTACAAAGTGCCTCTTTCTAGTTAATATTTTTTGCAATAATACATAGAATATTGTGTGTTGCGATATAATATACTGTATTTAAGACCTTTATAGTGTTTGTAAAATAACAGTTCATTTTATCACTTTTTTAAAGTTGCTTCTGAGGAGGAGTTTTCAGAAAATATCCGAAACAGAACATTTCTCGCCATTGCAGCTACAACATTGCTTCTAGGGGAAAATAATTCTGTAATACAGAACTATACAGAGACATACAGAGTGCCTGAGGCTGTGTAATATGGTGCTGCTGGGATTCGGTATGCCTTTGCATATGCTCCTAAGTGTGAAAGATTATTGGTCAATTGTAGCAGTAAAGCTAGACTGGTGACCTAGCACAGGGATTATAGGAGAGATGTTCTGTAGATATAAGACCAAAGAATCACTGGTATTAAATAAGGCTAGTTAAGAAGGCGATGTGAGTAAAGTATTCAATAATCTGTGGATTTTATAAAGCTTGTATTATTCAGGATAATCACAGTATTTCCTTTTAAGTGTAGCTGTTGTTTCATTTAACTTTTTTTGGATACAGTAAGCAGTCGTGTGTACGTGAGAAGTAACACCACTTCTGGTTATTATATGACTTTATAATTTGCACTATTTGCCAGTTTCCCTATCTGCATGCTGTATCTGTAGTTTTTATTCCTCTGGTAAGTGAAGACTAGCTGCCATTACGTTGCACACTTTGAGCATAGAAAGATTCTACTGTCTTTATCATTAAAGGGATTCTATCATTAAAAAAAACAAGTTTTAAACTAAAAGCACGTAGGAATAGCCTTTACAAGGGTTAATCATTAGAGATGAGTGAGTAGTGTTCGATCGAGTAGGTGTTCGATCGAATACTACGGTATTCGAGATACTCGTACTCGATCGAACACTACTGGCTGTTCGAAGTTTAAGGTTCGATGCAGAACCAGCGTTGATTGGCAGAATGCTATACATTCTGCCAATCAACGCTGGTTCTTCTCTTACCTTTAGAAGTCTTCTCCGTGCAGTGTCCCTGTGGCATCTTCCGGCTGGAATTCACTCTGCCTAGGCAGAGCCGACTGCACATGCACGGGCATGCCCTCGCATGCGCAGTCAGCTCTGCTCAGGCGCCGGGCAGAGCCGGCCGCGCATGCGCAGTCGGCTCTGCCTAGGCCCCGATGCCTAGGCAGAGTGAATTCCAGCTGGAAGAAGACGCGGGGACGCTGCGCCAGGAGAAGACTGCACGGAGGATCCAGCCCAACCGTCACTCGTGGACTTGGTAAGTATAATTTTATCGAATGTTGCCTACCCCTGAAACGAGCATTTCCCCCCCATAAACTATAATGGGGTTCGAAATCCGTTCGAACAGTCGAACAGTGTGTGGCTGTTCGAATCGGATTTCGAACCTCGGACATTTAAGTGTTCGCTCATCTCTATTAATCATCTTTTACTTTTATCTTGAAGGTCCGTGAATTTTTCTTCATTCTTCATTGAGCTCAGAAAGCACAGGGGGCATTCCCCCTGTGCTCTGAGCACAGCATTGTCATCCATTCCTGCGCCGGCTTTCTTCTTCTCCTTCAGCCATTTTTTCCTCCTCTTACAGGAGACCACCATAAAATGGGTGATGGAACAGCTGACTGGGCATGTCTGTCAGCCATTTTTCTTCATTCTTCATTGTACACAGGGAGCATTCGCCCTGTGCTCTGAGCACAGCGTTGTCATCCATTCCAGCAGTGCCTTTCTTCTGCTCCACCGGCCATTCTTCTCCTCTTATTACAGGAGACCACCATAAAATGGCTGATGGAACAATGATGGAATGGCTGATGGAAAGGAGGTGCTAGAATGTGTGTTTTCTGAGCACAATAAAGAATGAAGAAAAGTTCAAAAATGGCAGTCTGGACATTCAAGATAAAGGTAACAGATGAATAGCTTTTATAAAGGCTATTTCTACATTCTTTCAGAGTAAAATGTGTTTTTTTTAAATAATAGAATCCCTTTAAGAAACAGCCATTAAGTCATGCAGAAAACATATACAGAAGTTCCCACCTGTAATGAGGCGAGTAAAGTGTTGTGGTTGTGATAAAATGTTTCTATTCAGCCCTAGTATCCACCTAGGACTGTCTTTTCTTCTCCTATCGTCTGCATTTCCTCCTCAGTCCTTTCCATTCCTTCTCTATAGACTTTCTATAGACATAGAAGTTATGTGAGTCATGTGACCTGCAGTCTATGTTTAGATGGATAGAGCAGTGATTTTCACAATGAAAGGTAATTTAGCAGATGGTGGGGAGCAGGAAAAAGACTGATAAGAGAAGGAAGACCCATTGCTCACTGATATGATAACGTTTTTTACCTTTACTTTTCATTTATTCAAAGTAGGTTGAAAAAAACAGCGCCTATTTATATAAAAATAATGTAAAGATGATTTGTAATGATTAGTCTATATTTACTAGATTGTTTATTGGACTGTGGGAATGCATTATGTAATCTAATACTTTCTGTGTTTCAAAATATCAGCATCAGATTATTAGTATTTAGCACTGTATTGTTCTTTCAGGATTTCAATGATAGTAAGAATTTGTAGAAATGTAAAATTAGCACATAACTAAAGATGGGTTTTTAGATCACTCGGAGGTGCCTCGGTACAGCTTAGACTGTAAACATTCTCACTGACCACCATCTACATGTCACAGTATCCACCATATCTGGTGTGGAGGCTCACGTCTCCATCACTGACAGGCAATGATCAACAGTTCATTTGAATTGACAGACAGCTCCTGCTAAGATATCAGGTACGATGCTGACACAAAATATCACATCAGCAATGTGTTATAAATCATGTTAACGGCTGATGTCTGTATTCACACTTTAGCCAAAGGCCCCACTTTGCAAAAATGAGTGTTTTTTTGTTGTTGTTGCAGATGTTGTGATTCTTTGAGCCAAAGTCTTATATGTCTTGAAAAAGAATAGAACATATAAAGGAAGCTCTTAGATGTTCCCCTTCTTTTAAATTCACTCCTTGCTTTTGCCTAAATTTTTTTAGCAAAATCTGCAACAAATAAAACACTGCCTTATCATTAAGGTCCATTCACTCGGAGTAAAGTGGCGTTGATTTGATTTGATTTGATTCTGGTACGATAACTCGCGTAACAATCAGCGCTGAAAAAAAGACTCCCATTGACTTCAATGGGTTCCGTTTTCCACACAGAACACATTGAAATGAATGGGTTAAGAAGCCACCCATTGATTTCAATGTGTTCCATGTGGAAAACGGAACCCATTGAAGTCAATGGGAGTCTTTTTTTCAGCGCAGATTTTTACGTGAGTTATTGTGTCAGAATCAGCGCCACTTTATTCCATGTAAACGGACCCTTAAAGGGCTAAAAATATTGAGGTCATCATTATCAGATTGGTGAAGGTCCAACATTCTGCAGATCATCTTTTCTCAGCAGCTAATACATAGAGGATGGAGCAGAAGCATACAGCTTTACCTGGGTATTGGCCAGATTAGGTAATGTAGATCAGCTTCCATTCATATGAATGGGACCAAAGCTGTAGTGACTGCTTTCTGCTCTGTAAACAGCTAATTGATGAGGCTGACCACTGTCATACCCCCAAATATCTAATATTAGTGATCTATCTTTAGAATAGGTCATTGAAATTTTTAGTCCGGAAAAAAGCCCTTTAAGTTATCCTTGCTTTGGTTTCAGTGTACCCATCATAATAATAATTCCTTAAATATACCCTTTAGATAAATAAATAGATATATGAGAATAATGACCTTGACATCTAAAACTTACTTTTATTGTATTATATTAAAATGTTTTTTCTTGGTTAAAATTGATTATTTGTATTTGTATCCTAAATATATCCTTGGTTCTATTACAATGATATACAGGTTACATTTTGCAGTTTGTTTAGGAAGAAGTCGTTAGACCGACAGTATATAAATAAAGTGGCTGGGAGAGATAAAATGATCAATGTTAAATATTCTTCTTTATGCTCTCATAAAGAACAATGTGGCAACATCAGTGCTCACTATTTGTTTGAGTCAAAACCATTGTTATTTTAGAATGATCTTCTTTAGTCTATACTATACAAGATTTAGCTCACTCTGAGGCTATATTTATTTGTTAATGCTAATCATGTATCTTTAATACTTCACTTGGGTATGATGAAGTCTAGTAATGTGTTCTACTGAAGCAAGTCTGCCTTTACTGCTTCCATTTATATGATTTGCAGCAATTCTGCAAGTTCCGTAGTATCCATTATGTGAAAAGCCCCAGTAGTTAAACTAACACTGAGGTAAAATGTATGTCGCTCACTTAAAGTGCTTGTCCAGGCTAAAAATGTATTTATTAATTAGACTGTGGAGATGAAAAAAAAAAAAAAAGGAAACCATACTCGCATATCTCCAGTGCTCCAGTGCCTCCCTGCACAGTCCAGTCCTGCAGCTCCATTGTTGTCTTCCAGCTGAAGTATCCGCCACATGTGACAGATGAGGCCAATCAGCGGCCTCAAGAAGGGAAACGGGGCATAACTAAAATAAAAAAACAAGGCCTCTAGCATGCCCACATCACAGGGGACACAACACTATATGTCACTTAGGCTAAGGCCCCACATAGTGAGCTGCAGACGAAAAATGCTGTGGAAAAGACTGTGACGGAAACGCAGCACGTTTTTTTTCCCACAGCGGATTTTTCCTCTGAGAACTTTCTGTCTCTATTATCTATTTCTGTCATTCACAGTTGTGTATGGGTCCATAGAAATGAATGGGTCAGTGTGATATATGGCAAAAACACGGATAGCACACTGACCAGACATATGGTTGTCTGCAAGGGGGCTAAATGACTTGCTGCAATTTACAAAATGCTGCAGATTTTTTTTTCTGCAATGTGTGGATGGAATTAGCCAGAATCCTATCTACTTTGCAGGTATTATAATAGGCAGCATTTCTTGCAAAGTAGGCCCCCCGACCTTAGGCTAGATTCACACTTCCCATACTGTAATTGGTACAGGACAGTATGTCGCTGTGGGTAGAGACTCCTAGCATCATAGATAACTATACTACTAGATGTCCGGCCCCCAGCATGAAGGTCAAGTTGGTAAATTTAGCATATACACAGATCTAGTTTCACAGGTGAAACTTGGTCATGTGAATCTAGCCTTATATAAAAATTACTTTAATAGGGAAGGAAAACTATTTATAAAAAAAATAGTGAACAATGTGAAAGGCAGATTGCACCTTTTTTTTTTTTTTTTTTTTACACTTGATCTACTGGATACATAAAAAAATAAAGATAACATAAAAATTCTGTACTAAACACTGACATTATTGACTTAGCCCTAAGCTGCTAGAGTGATTCCTAATAGAGTACATTAAGAAATGTATCTGTGGAATATATATGGTCGTCCTGTAAAAGCACCTGAATTTGTTACTTATTTTCAACTATATACTTTAGATTCCTAAAAAGATAGACATCATCTGTCTATCTTATGACTCACACTAAACTACCTGAATTGTGTGACCTTATACTCTACATGTACAGCCTAGCATATAGATGTGGTATTCTACACTAAAAAAAACAACAAAAAACACTCTAAAGAGACACGTAGCAACTGAAGAAGTTTGATGATTGCCAGAATTTACAGTGAGAGTCTCCTTCGTATCCTAATTGGATAACCTTGGTCTAACATTCTTATCCCTTATCCCTTCCTGTGTTTCACAATGATATAAATTCTTCTTACTGTAGAAAATATTAAAGATTTTCTGATCTGTTTTTGCTAATGGTTTAATATTATACCAAGCTACAGATGTCATGCTTCTCGTGACAGCAACCTTTGGTCTCTTCCAACCATACAGATGATACTACTTGGTCTCATATACTGTAGATACGTTGCGACACAGCTCATAATGTACACATTTCTGGATGGGGTGTCTTGAGGTGAAGAAGAATTTTCCTGGCCACATGGTGGCTCAGTGGTTAGTACTGCAGCCTTGCAGTGCTGGAGTCCTGGTGTTCAAATCCCGCCAAGGGCAAAAAAGCCTTCTGCAGGGAGTTTGTATGTTCTCCCCGTGTTTGCATGGATTTCCATCCTATATTCCAAAGACATGCTGATAGGGAAAAAATGTACATTATGAGCTCTATGTTGGGCTCACAGTCTACATTTAAAAAAGAAGAGTTTTCCTTCTATGCTTTTATATTTTTATACAGCTCTATTTCCCCTGATTTTTTTAAATTTAAAGAATAACCAGATCACTTACCTTCAGCTTTGTGGCTAGAAGCAGCCAAAGTCGGAGAAACAATTTCTCAACTCGAAATGCTCTATGGCAGTTATGGGTGACATAACTGTGTCAGATAGCATAGAATAGGACAGGAAACGCTGCATCACTAACTGGCTGCTCTGTGGAGTGGAGATGTCAAGCCTCACTTGCTGTTGATACTGAGATTTTGTTGGGCAGTAATCTGCCTCCTGGTGTGCTGCTATATCTACTCATTATGTCTGTAAAGATAGCATTTATGTCTTCTACCAGTTACTATGAAAAAGTACAACATTAAAAATATTCTTTCATGTATGCTTGTTAACAGAAATGGGCAAATCTTAGGTTCACAGGTTATTCAGTCCTTCAAGAGCTGATAAACTTTATTCAGCCATTAGCTAATCTGAGCGAGCAATAAAGTAGTTACCACCTTTAAGTGTTACAATATAACCCACTGACCTTTAATAGGTGAAGTGGCGTCAGCGGTTCTAGCAGTAGAATTCTGTCTGTCAAGGGTATTTTTTTAAGAACTAAAGCAAAGATTATATATATATATATATATATATATATATATATATATATATATATATATATATAGGTTTACTGGCATAATACAAAATAGTAAATGAAAGGTTTTTTTTTCCTCACCAATAATGTTCAATATAGGGTGACTACTAAATGAAGCTACAGTAAGCTTATAACAAGTGGAGACAGAGAGGGCTCATTCTTTGCATTGTAATGGCCAGGGGTAAAAGGAGGTTTTGATCTCGTGATAATACAGTCACAATTAGGGTTGAGCCGATCTTGAAATTTCAGGATCGTTTTTAAAATCCAATTTCTGATCATTTTCCATTCGAACCCGATCCCAATTTCAATCCCAATGCAAGTCAATGGGTTTTTTTTAATTATCGAAGAATGGATTTTAAAAATGATCCTATTCACTACAAAGCATGGAGTCCAATAATTGTTTCAATTTTTGGACTCCACGCTGTGTAGTGATTAAAAAAAAATCCCCCAGCTACTTAGCCCCCTTGGTGTCCGCTTACCTGCACAGATCCACCGCCGCTCCCCATTCTTCTTGATCCGGTCCTCTCTCATTGACATGCCTTCAGAGTATTGTGCACGCCCCCACCTCCCTAGGCTAGTGTTAGAGATGAGGGGAGTAGGTGGGGCTTGTTGTGGCTTAGAAGAGTGTGGGCGGGGAAATGGGAGTGCATCACTCACGTCTCCCCTCCCAGTACCCGCCCACACTCTCCTAAGCCACAAGCCCTGCCTTCTCCCAGCATTTCTAACACTAGTCTAGGGAGGCAGGGGTGCACAGGGCGCTCTGAAGGCATTTGAAGGAGAAAGAAGAGGAACGAGAAGAACGGGGAGCGGTAGCACTTCTGTGCAAGTAAGTTGAGCGATCGGGATTGGAACTCCGTTCCCGATCTTTTTTAGGCGGGATCGGAACCCGATCATGAAATTTACTCGATCGCTGATGCGATCTTTTCCAATCCCGATTGCTCAACCCTAGTCACAATACAACTTTCATATGACAGGGTCAATACCTCAGCCTCCTTCATTTTAGTTGAACTAGACTGACGTTACCATTGGTTTCTATATTTAGCTAAATTGAGCATTGACTAGAACAGCAATAATATGGCCACCTCAAAGTGACTTAAAGGGGTTGGTCACTTTCAAACCAATATTGACAAACACATGTACAATAAAAAGATATACAATTTCCAATATACTTTCTGTATCAATTCCTCATGGTTTTCTAGATTTCGGCTTGCTATCATTCATTCTGTTACTTCTAGTGGATAAAACTCTGACCATGGTCATGTGATTTACGGTCCATGGTCATGTGATGAGTACACAGGTACACAGCTGATTACCAGACAGATGTCTGAATATTGTGCTGTGATTATAACGAGTGGCACCTGTGTGCTCATCACATGACCATGGACCGTAAACCACATGACCATGATCAGACTTTTATTCAGTAGAAGTAACAGAATGAATGACAGCAAGTCGAGATCTAGAAAACCATGAGGAATTGATACAGAAAGTATATTGGAAAATTGTACAACTTTTATTGTACTTTTTTTTTTCAATATTGGTCTGAAAGTGGCCAACCCCTTTAAGACTGGAAGATTGAATCATTTTACATCTTTACAAGAGATAAAATATTGTAGCTGCAGGCAGGGGTGTAACTATAGGGCACAGGCTTAGGGAACCTTCGGCTCTCTAGCTGCTGTGAAATTACAACTCCCAACATGCTCCATTCACTTCCATGGAAGTTCCAAGAACAGCAGAGCAAGTATGCATGCTGGGAGATGTAGTTTTGCAACAGCTGGAGTGCTGATAGGAGGTGCACAGGTAGCAATGGCTATCGTTCCCTAGAGCCTGGTGGGGCCCAATTCCCTCTGCCTGCAGGAGAGTTCCCAGCTTTGCTGTACAGATCATGACAGAATGAAGCAATATACAATATTTAAAAGATAGGTGACTTCATGTTAATACAGCTCTTTTATACTGCTGGAGCTAACACAGCAATACTGCAGAGAGTGATATAGACACGTTTTTGCATGCATCTCTCCTGTCACTACCGGGAAGGTGAATGAGGGGGAGTTTATGTTATCAGTTCCCAGACTGTAATAATCTATTACATTGCTCTGTGAATTGATGTTTATTAAAGCTGCAATAAAGCATTAGAATAGAAAAATACAGGAAAATACAAGAAATGAATGTTTTCAATATTGTGTCCCCAGGGAACCTTAGCAACATGAAAACTAAATCACTAAAACATTTTAAAAACAATCACATTATTTATTATCTATATAGTACAAAAACCAAATACACAAGACTATTTGTGTATTGTGTAATCATTGTATATGCACCTCTCTCTGCATTATTGAAACATAAAGGTTTTAAGAAATCACCAATTCCTTCAGTATGTCTAAAGAATCGGTAGACTATTTACCTTATTAATTATGTTCCTGTTTATTAGGACATAAAATATTAGGAATATGATTTTGTCCCTTGACCATTTGTTACACAAATAATAATTTGGCATTATTTTCCACTAGCCTAGTTAATTGATGATTCTACCGCATAGCTTTAAAGTATTGCTGACAAATAATGCAAAATCATTTAACATATGTCTAGTTGTAATTGATTTTGTAATTTGAGCCTTTGGCTTTTTACAAATATCACCACCCTGCATGCATCAGCTGAAATACGTTTCATCCCCTAAGATATCACAGAATAATTGCAGATTTTCTACCATTATGGATCATAGCTCTGACCAGAAAATCAGTTAATGAAGGTAGAGCTGTAAGGAACTCTAGATTTTTTTTTCTTCACCAGATTGAATTTTTCTTTGTTGGAAATATGATGACTGAAAATTGCATCTGACAAAAATGACATCATGAATTATAAAGGACACAGATTTTATCTCACATCAAGGCAGCTGCATCTGTTACTTTAATATGTCTTTGGAGGGAAACAAAGAAAGATTAATTAATGTACTTATGCAAATTTGACACAATAGAATGACTAGACCTGGCAACATTTGCAAAATTAATTTATTTATTCAATTATAGTCGACTGTCAATAAATTGTATTTTGCCTAAAGTTTAAAGTTATGTTCCTTTGCAAGTTATTTTTAGTATTGCTAAATTAATATGTTATAAAGGTGTAAATCTGTTAAAAGGGTTATATAACAGCTGTAGATGTGCATAAGATGTAGTGCAACCAAATTGTTGCATATCACATGCTATTCTTTAGGCTAAAGCCCCCTCAGGGTGTCCCGCAGCAAAAAAGCGCTGTGGGAAAAACTGCAGCAGTAATGCATTGCAGTTCTTCTCACAGTGCTTTAGACAGAAAGTTTGCAGAGGTTTCAATTATATTTATGGGAAAACCACCGGCGTTTCCATAGGTATAATTGACATGCTGCTATTTCCAAAACCAGTTTTGGAAATCACTGCATGTCCACAGTATGGTTTTTACTGCAAAGTGGGCACAGGATTCAATAGAATTCCATACACTGCTCTGACTGTAAAATGCCGTTATTGTTTCCATGGCATTACCACCATGGGCAAATTGCAGTGTTTAATGCCATGTGGGGCCCCAACACTAATTCCAACTGAAATGGCAACAAAGTATCTAGCTCAGATGATACTATAGGAGTGAGGGGTGTGACCGTTGGCCACGCCCACATTCCGGAGCAGAAGACTGCGAGGACAGGTGAGTGTACCCTTGGTCCAGGGTATAAAGAGGACTGGCTGTGGTGCTCTGCCTTCAGCTGTATCTCAAAGTACCTGCGCCTACCATCAAGGCGTGGGGAAGGTTAGTTATCACTACCACACCGGAGAGCTTTTATACAGGCTAGCTATACACTCTACTATAAGACAGCTATAATAGGAATCATCTGAGCTAGATACTTTGTGGCTGCAAGAATATCTCTGAGTGTAGGCAGGCTAAACAGTGTATTTTGTTAATTGCTACATATGAGGCTGCTCCTCTACTATTATTAGTCAACTGAGGATTCCCTGCAATGGGAGGAAACATGTAGAGACAAAAAACAACACTTTGATATAAAAATACCACTTTGAGGTAGCCGATTTTGAAATCATTTGGCCCCTCACATTGAAGCCTGGGGCATTTTTTTTATTGCCTGTGTCTCTTTGTATTTGTTTTACCAATGCTGAGGGCTCAGGCTTGATTACATTGACCTCACAATGTCCATTGTTTTTTCTGGACACTATAAGATTATGTTTGGGGTAATGGGATTAACCCACTGTGGTCTCCATTTCTATAGCTCCACACAAGAGCAGTTAATTATTTGGCTGGCTGGTATCACCTACAGCATATGTCTAAGACCTGTCATCTGAGGTTATAGCTACTAAAATTTCTAAACACCCTCTGATACATCTTGTAAGAGGCTGTTTCCTTTTGCTCTATAAAATTATATTTTGAGCATTGTTATATATACCTCACAGTTGATGTGATTTTTTGGGTTGCACACAGTTAACTCTGATATGGTGAGGGATAGTCTCCGATATCCTATGGACTAGTTTTATTTAGGGTTTCTAGTGTTGCAGCCATGGTTTAGACTTATCCCTGCATTTAGGATAGGCCTATAATTAATCAGCCATAATAAAAAGTTACATCCAGCTCACCGTATATTCAACGACTACTTCACAAATATGTGTCCAGGAAGCACGGAAGCCTTTTTGGACTTCAAGGCAGCATAGTAAATTCTTCAATCATTAAAATTCCAGCTTCAACCGAATCACGGAAATCCAATTCAATGTGGTATAAAAAACTTCAGCTTTATTTCATCCAAAAGTTTACAAATGGTCACATTCCAGTTTATTACAAAGGCTACGTATTTCGGGATATCATCCCTTCCTCATGGCATGAGGGAGGGATGATATCCCGAAACGCGTAGCCTTTGTAATAAGCTGGAATGTGACCATTTTTAAACTTTTGGATTAAGTAAAGTTGGAGTTTTTTATACCACATTGAATTGGATTTCCGTGATTCGGTTGAAGCTGGAATTTTAATGATTGAAGAATTTGCTATAATTAATCACAATTCACACATTGGGAGGTATATTTTTTATTTCATAATACATATTTAGACCCTGGGTTTTTCATTTTAATGCATATTAATAAAGGATTAGCTTTAAATTGTTGCCATTTCAGTTGGAATTAGTGTTGGAATATTATGTTCCCTTTGGACTATTGTCATGCGGGGCCCCAGCCTTACTATTTACTGCATTTCCTCCCCTTTCACAGAATGAATGTGACACAACAGTATTTTAAAAGTGTGCCCCAAACAAGTATATGTTTACTCACCTTTTTCTCTTTGCCCAACATTTTTCAAGATGGGTGAGAAAATACATGGCATGTTTCATTCAATAACAAATACCAGAGTAGTTACACAAGGGGACTTTACATGAAAAAACATGATTTTGTGATACTCTGTCAGAAGATGACTATCCAGCGCATGCCCAATGTTATACACTAGCCTGGCATGATTCTGCTAAAAATGTTACCAAAGGCATTGAAGCACTTCCTAATGATTACTTGCCTTTTGGCAAATACAATTCTTGTGCATAGCAGGTAAATAAAATGATGTGGACCAGCTTATTTTCATATACATACATTGGGGCATATTTGTAAGAAGCATTTAGTGGCCTGGGTGGAGAACAGTATCTTACAGGTTCCCTTTAAAGGGGTTGTCCCATCACAAGGATCCTATCTATACTGCTTGTTAATGTGAATGTAAGACTTTTCCTAAATGCATTGCTTCAGTAAAGCTGCTTTGTCTGTCCACTATCTTACTTTGTTCAATTTTTTGTGGCCACAGCCCTGACCTAGCTGCTCCTGAGTCAAGTGATGTATCTGCTGCTCTCAGGGGGGAGGGAGGAGGGGCTAAGTGCAGGGAGCGAGCCTGTGTATCTAGCTAATCCTGTGTCTACACCATGTGACCTAGGTCCTGCACTCAGATAGGGGAGAGGAGCTGCTTTCATTTCTTCTGTTCTCCCAGTTATCAGGCTAGCTAATTCAATTGTGTTCATTATGGCAGAGACAGGCAGTCTCTGTATGTAACACAGAATGGAGTTGCTGCTGCCTGTACTTCATAGTCCAATGTGGGTGGGCGGAGCTACACATGAATTTGGGGGCGGAGCTAAACGGCAGGTTGCCTGTGAAACCCCGCCCACCAAATGATGCAAGCAACCAGGAAGAAAGAAGATTTTACAAGAGTGAAGACTGCTGAGTATGTGAGGTGGGAATACCCCTTTAAGTGGTTACTGAAGACACGGTAACACAGTAAACTGGTCATAAACATAATGGCTTCCCAATGTTATATTTGCATTCTTCCTTACCATTTCTCTTGGCTGAATATGTTCAGATACAGTGGGCCACATTTACAAAAAGTTAGACAGCCTTTGAGCCAGAATTTTGCACCAGAATCCATGGCATGGTACTGGTTCGTGGGTAGGTGGTTGCCCAACAGCAGGGATAGGCAACCTTCAGCTCTCCAGCTGTTGCAAAACTGCATTTGAAAATGTCAAAAACATTAAAATACAAAAGTATTCATACTGCATGGTGAATACTGTAACGAGAAAAAAAACAAAAAAACACAATGCCCAAGTCTGTTTTTTGATTACTTCTTCCTCCTAACAATGGAATAGAAAGTACTCAAATGTATATATAACCCTAAAGAACATCAAGAAAAACTACAGCTCTACCTAGAGATAACAAGCCCTTGATGGATATATAAAAAAAGTTATGGGTGTCAGAATAAAGCAACACAAAAAATAGGTTTTAAAAAGTGAATCAGAAAAAGAATTTCATACTATATCTATACTACTTTGCAGACTAAGGTTAAAGTGGACCTGTCACCAAGTACAACATGCTAAACCTACCCAACTGACTGCCTTTGCACCCCTAAATAACTTGCTGGGTTTTTTTTTGTTTTGTTTTGAAATCCAACTGCAGTGAAGTAAGTGGAGCAGCACCTATACAAGGATGCATTGTGGGAGTTACTGAAGGCAAGGAAAGGTCCTATTTAAATAGAGTTGCCATTTTAAATGTCTTGGAAGATTTGACAATAGATAATATTAGACAGTTCTAATAAATATATCTCAGGCTTAAAAAAAAAAGAAGTTTTTCTCCTGACTCTGCACCATTATGTTTTGCCTCACTTTGATATTTAGTTAAACTGACAACTATATAGGAACATGACCTTCAGTGTCTCATTCATGCAGTTGAAATAATAGTAATATTCTGTACCGCATCGAACATCTTATGAAAATCTATGGCAGAGTATTAATATCTCTTTCAGTAGCGGTAAATAAAAGGTTTCCAATTGATTATTTTTCACTTCCTGATCTCTGCAGCAATAAATAATAGTATAAGGCATTAGGGTAACATGCACGGCTTGTATCACTTTAACCCTCTTAGTTTAACTGGTGCCTTGGGGATGAAAAGCCAGATTGTCTAATAACACTGTTTACAGGGAGGACAATGCTCAGCATTACTGCTCTGTATGTGTGTGAGATCATTACTATCACAATGTAGCATTCATTTCCAATAAAGGGGACGTGTTAACCCTTCTGTTACTGCTGCATACCTTATAAAGCCTGATAGACTTGACATACTAATTGTATTGGGCAAAGTTATTCCTCAGAAATGACTTGTGTTTTGATCCTTAGCATTGAAACATATCATTTAGGTTATTGTACTGTGGAATTCAAGCCAAGATCATTGTTACATAACACAATACCTACTTTCCCTTCAAGGGGGAACCATGCCACTGAAATATAACAGATGCCTTTGGTCTTCACCAGGCTTGGACTGGCCAATAGGTGAATCACTTGGTGGGCCTGTCAGGATGGGCCCCAGCACACTCTGGCTTAACATAGTACTCATTGTACTTCATACAGATATCAGTATTCATTGTACAGCCTCTTAACCAAGTTGTATATCAATAGAATAAACTAGGTACATTATTTAAAAACTACCCAATTTATTTTAGTATACTGTACACACTTTGGGTGGCCTACAGGACAACAAGGTGCAGAATCAGACCATCCAATAGCCTTTGTCCCCACGCGCCTTCTTCTCTATCATATTGCTGGGGCCCTGATCACCAGTCATATTGCAGCATCTTTCTGCTGTCTCAGGCCTGCTGCTGTGTGACCATGTATCTCTGGCTCACAGAGCTAAGAAGGCCCCAGTTCAAACCATGGGCTAGGCCGGAAGCTACTACTGAAAAAAAAATTATGTTGATATCATTTTAGGAATTTGCAAACAAATTACAAGCCGTACTGTGGGCCCCAGAATGAGATTTATTGGTGGACCCTAGGCACCCCAGGCCGACATTGTCCTGAACAATTTATCATTCATATTAAAAGCTAATAATGAACTGTCATTTTGTCAGCATGTCCAGACTTTAACCCTGCTGTTCTGTTCGGGTCAATATGACCCGAAATGATTTTTGAGACCCTGCAAATTTTTTTTATGAGGATTTGAAACTAGTGGTTCCTTGACTTCTCATTTATGGAGCTCTACATTTTTTTGTTGTTTTAGTTTGTTTTTTTTTGTTTACTTTTTGCTATACGCTGATTGTTACACTTGTACTGTTCGGGTCAATATGACCTGATAGCATTTTATACAGTTCTACAGGTCTCTGATTATTTCTGACTGCAAAAGTTATGTTTTTTTATGTGTACTTCATCTCGAAACTGGTGGCATTCCAAGGTAGGTGCCCATTCAGAAAATATATACCAAGTAAGCCAGCAAAATATGGCATCAAGATCTGGACACTTTGCGACAGCAAAAGCTCATATGCTCTAAATGTTCAAGTGTATACAGGAAAAGCCCCTGATGAAAGACCTGAAAAAAATCAGGGTATGCGTGTTGTTCTAGATTTGACTCATGGACTAAAAGGACAAAATGTCACATGTGACAACTTTTTTACATCCTATCAACTAGGCCAGATGTTGAAGAAAAAACAACTTACCATGCTAGGTACTATGAGAAAAAACAAACCTGAACTACTGCAAGGTATCCTTAGAAAGAGAGAGGTGTACAGTTCAACTTTTTATTTTTCTGGAAATACAACTGTTGTTTCTTATGTTCCAAAAAAAACCCCAAACAGGTAATTCTCATGAGCACAATGCACCATGACAATGCCGTAAGTGATAGAGAAGACAGAAAGCCTGACATTATTTTGGATTATAATGCCACAAAGGGAGCAGTTGATACTTTAGAGCAAGTAATATCAACATATACATGCAAACGCAAAACCAATCGGTGGCCAATGATTTTATTTTATAACATACTGGACATTTCTGCATACAATGCATTTGTCTTATGGAGAGAAATCGACCCCGATTGGAACCGGAATAAGCTGCATAAAAGAAGATTATTTCTTGAGGAATTGGGAAAATCCCTGGTGAGGCCATATATTGAGAGCAGAAAAGTGACCCCCAGAAGTGATGGAGCAGCAGCCATTGTAAAAAGTGTCCAGCATGCTCAAGAAAGAGACTCCACATCCACGGCCTCCACCAGCACAGCTACCAGCAAAAAAGGTAGAGATGTAGCTTCTGTCCATCTTCCTGTGACAATAAGGGCTAGTTCACACGTGAACTCCCCGCGCAGGTTTTGACACCGAGAAAGACACGGCGAGCCGCGTCTCTCTCTGGTCAAAACCCGCCTGCCGCGACCATCGCGGTTGCGGCTTTCCCCTCTGCTGTCGGCTCAAATAAATGAGCCGACATAGGAGGGTGCTGCCGGGAGCGGAAGCCGCGCAGCTCAACCCCGCGCGGCTTCCGCCTGAAGATAGGGCAGGTCACTTCTTTTTTCCGCAAGCGTGGCGGTCTGCATAGACCACCATTGTAAGGGGAGGTTTTTGACACGAAATCCGCTGTCAAAAACCTCCCCTGGGCTCACGTGTGAACGAGCCCTAAGACTAATCTGACATGTTCTGGATGTTCAAAATATCTGTGTAAAGGACATGTGTCTTATTATTGTGCTCAGTGTAAAAACGCATTCACATGTTCAGTTTTTTCTTTTTTCTTTCTAAAATGGTTGAAGTTTTTATGATTTTTCATTTGTTGATTTATAAAATTTGTTTTCAAAAAGATAAATTTCATGTTTTAGTAATAGTAATGTAAAGCTTCTTTATTATTTGTGTGCAGAATTAGAGATGAGCGAACACTAAAATGTTCGAGGTTCGAAATTCGATTCGAACAGCCGCTCACTGTTCGAGTGTTCGAATGGGTTTCGAACCCCATTATAGTCTATGGGGAACATAAACTCGTTAAGGGGGAAACCCAAATTCGTGTCTGGAGGGTCACCAAGTCCACTATGACACCCCAGGAAATGATACCAACACCCTGGAATGACACTGGGACAGCAGGGGAAGCATGTCTGGGGGCATAAAAGTCACTTTATTTCATGGAAATCCCTGTCAGTTTGCGATTTTCGCAAGCTAACTTTTCCCCATAGAAATGCATTGGCCAGTGCTGATTGGCCAGAGTACGGAACTCGACCAATCAGCGCTGGCTCTGCTGGAGGAGGCGGAGTCTAAGATAGCTCCACACCAGTCTCCATTCAGGTCCGACCTTAGACTCCGCCTCCTCCGGCAGAGCCAGCGCTGATTGGCCGAAGGCTGGCCAATGCATTCCTATGCGAATGCAGACTTAGCAGTGCTGAGTCAGTTTTGCTCAACTACACATCTGATGCACACTCGGCACTGCTACATCAGATGTAGCAATCTGATGTAGCAGAGCCGAGGGTGCACTAGAACCCCTGTGCAAACTCAGTTCACGCTAATAGAATGCATTGGCCAGCGCTGATTGGCCAATGCATTCTATTAGCCCGATGAAGTAGAGCTGAATGTGTGTGCTAAGCACACACATTCAGCACTGCTTCATCAAGCCAATACAATGCATTAGCCAGTGCTGATTGGCCAGAGTACGGAATTCGGCCAATCAGCGCTGGCTCTGCTGGAGGAGGCGGAGTCTAAGATCGCTCCACACCAGTCTCCATTCAGGTCCGACCTTAGACTCCGCCTCCTCCGGCAGAGCCAGCGCTGATTGGCCGAAGGCTGGCCAATGCATTCCTATGCGAATGCAGACTTAGCAGTGCTGAGTCAGTTTTGCTCAACTACACATCTGATGCACACTCGGCACTGCTACATCAGATGTAGCAATCTGATGTAGCAGAGCCGAGGGTGCACTAGAACCCCTGTGCAAACTCAGTTCACGCTAATAGAATGCATTGGCCAGCGCTGATTGGCCAATGCATTCTATTAGCCCGATGAAGTAGAGCTGAATGTGTGTGCTAAGCACACACATTCAGCACTGCTTCATCAAGCCAATACAATGCATTAGCCAGTGCTGATTGGCCAGAGTACGGAATTCGGCCAATCAGCGCTGGCTCTGCTGGAGGAGGCGGAGTCTAAGATCGCTCCACACCAGTCTCCATTCAGGTCCGACCTTAGACTCCGCCTCCTCCGGCAGAGCCAGCGCTGATTGGCCGAAGGCTGGCCAATGCATTCCTATGCGAATGCAGACTTAGCAGTGCTGAGTCAGTTTTGCTCAACTACACATCTGATGCACACTCGGCACTGCTACATCAGATGTAGCAATCTGATGTAGCAGAGCCGAGGGTGCACTAGAACCCCTGTGCAAACTCAGTTCACGCTAATAGAATGCATTGGCCAGCGCTGATTGGCCAATGCATTCTATTAGCCCGATGAAGTAGAGCTGAATGTGTGTGCTAAGCACACACATTCAGCACTGCTTCATCAAGCCAATACAATGCATTAGCCAGTGCTGATTGGCCAGAGTACGGAATTCGGCCAATCAGCGCTGGCCAATGCATTCTATTAGCCCGATGAAGTAGAGCTGAATGTGTGTGCTAAGCACACACATTCAGCACTGCTTCATCAAGCCAATACAATGCATTAGCCAGTGCTGATTGGCCAGAGTACGGAATTCGGCCAATCAGCGCTGGCTCTGCTGGAGGAGGCGGAGTCTAAGGTCGGACCTGAATGGAGACTGGTGTGGAGCGATCTTAGACTCCGCCTCCTCCAGCAGAGCCAGCGCTGATTGGCCGAATTCCGTACTCTGGCCAATCAGCACTGGCTAATGCATTGTATTGGCGTGATGAAGCAGTGCTGAATGTGTGTGCTTAGCACACACATTCAGCTCTACTTCATCGGGCTAATAGAATGCATTGGCCAGCGCTGATTGGCCGAATTCCGTACTCTGGCCAATCAGTGCTGGCCAATGCATTCTATTAGCTTGATGAAGCAGAGTGTGCACAAGGGTTCAAGCGCACCCTCGGCTCTGATGTAGCAGAGCCGAGGCTGCACAAGGGTTCAAGCGCACCCTCGGCTCTGATGTAGGAGAGCCGAGGGTGCACTTGAACCCTTGTGCAGCCTCGGCTCTGCTACATCAGAGCCGAGGGTGCGCTTGAACCCTTGTGCACACTCTGCTTCATCAAGCTAATAGAATGCATTGGCCAGCGCTGATTGGCCAATGTATTCTATTAGCCTGATGAAGTAGAGCTGAATGTGTGTGCTAAGCACACACATTCAGCTCTACTTCATCGGGCTAATAGAATGCATTGGCCAGCGCTGATTGGCCAGAGTACGGAACTCGACCAATCAGCGCTGGCTCTGCTGGAGGAGGCGGAGTCTAAGATCGCTCCACACCAGTCTCCATTCAGGTCCGACCTTAGACTCCGCCTCCTCCAGCAGAGCCAGCGCTGATTGGCCGAATTCCGTACTCTGGCCAATCAGCACTGGCTAATGCATTGTATTGGCGTGATGAAGCAGTGCTGAATGTGTGTGCTTAGCACACACATTCAGCTCTACTTCATCGGGCTAATAGAATGCATTGGCCAATCAGCGCTGGCCAATGCATTCTATTAGCGTGAACTGAGTTTGCACAGGGGTTCTAGTGCACCCTCGGCTCTGCTACATCAGATTGCTACATCTGATGTAGCAGTGCCGAGTGTGCATCAGATGTGTAGTTGAGCAAAACTGACTCAGCACTGCTAAGTCTCTGCATTCGCATAGGAATGCATTGGCCAGCCTTCGGCCAATCAGCGCTGGCTCTGCCGGAGGAGGCGGAGTCTAAGGTCGGACCTGAATGGAGACTGGTGTGGAGCGATCTTAGACTCCGCCTCCTCCAGCAGAGCCAGCGCTGATTGGTCGAGTTCCGTACTCTGGCCAATCAGCGCTGGCCAATGCATTCTATTAGCCCGATGAAGTAGAGCTGAATGTGTGTGCTTAGCACACACATTCAGCTCTACTTCATCAGGCTAATAGAATACATTGGCCAATCAGCGCTGGCCAATGCATTCTATTAGCTTGATGAAGCAGAGTGTGCACAAGGGTTCAAGCGCACCCTCGGCTCTGATGTAGCAGAGCCGAGGCTGCACAAGGGTTCAAGTGCACCCTCGGCTCTCCTACATCAGAGCTGAGGGTGCGCTTGAACCCTTGTGCAGCCTCGGCTCTGCTACATCAGAGCCGAGGGTGCGCTTGAACCCTTGTGCACACTCTGCTTCATCAAGCTAATAGAATGCATTGGCCAGCACTGATTGGCCAGAGTACGGAATTCGGCCAATCAGCGCTGGCCAATGCATCCCTATGGGAAAAAGTTTATCTCACAAAAATCACAATTACACACCCGATAGAGCCCCAAAAAGTTATTTTTAATAACATTCCCCCCTAAATAAAGGTTATCCCTAGCTATCCCTGCCTGTACAGCTATCCCTGTCTCATAGTCACAAAGTTCACATTCTCATATGACCCGGATTTGAAATCCACTATTCGTCTAAAATGGAGGTCACCTGATTTCGGCAGCCAATGACTTTTTCCAATTTTTTTCAATGCCCCCAGTGTCGTAGTTCCTGTCCCACCTCCCCTGCGCTGTTATTGGTGCAAAAAAGGCGCCAGGGAAGGTGGGAGGGGAATCGAATTTTGGCGCACTTTACCACGTGGTGTTCGATTCGATTCGAACATGGCGAACACCCTGATATCCGATCGAACATGTGTTCGATAGAACACTGTTCGCTCATCTCTATGCAGAATGTCTACAATCGAAGATAATTTCAAAAAGCCTGTGTAACCTTTTTATGAAAAAAAATAAAAAAATAAAGTTTGAATTTAAATTTTTCTTTTGTTTATGATCAAACATGTTCACATACAGTATTTCAATGAAAAAAGTATTCAAACAAAACAATTAGAGTAGCTAAAAATAAAGAATTAATAGGTCGGGTCATATTGACCCGGGAACAGTACAAGTGTATAGCAAATGCGAACAGAACAGCAGGGTTAACAAAGTGACCTTTTGCCATCAATGTCCCTTTACAAGAACCAATGTCCATATGACCTGAGCTAACTTTATGGGGGAGAATGGAAAGCCACATTATACTTTCATTTCACAGATTTACTTTCATTTGTATAATCTCTGTGTAATGCAATAGGGAGAGTACAGTGCTACATAAACAGTGCAGCTGCATGTGCAGAGACAACGCCTTGAGAACCAAAATCTATTCTATGTATACTAAAGATAATTGCATTCATCATAAGCACTAGAGATGAGCGAGTACTATTCGAAATGGCCATTTTGAATAGCACGCACCCATAGGAATGAATGGAAGCGGCCGGCACGCAGACTTTGCCGGCGGCCGGCCACTTAACCCCCTGCGTGCCGGCTGTGTCCATTCATTCTTATGGGTGTGTGCTATTCGAAACGGGAGTTTCGAATAGCCCTCGCTCATCTCTAATAAGTACACATGTAACTATAGGAGTTGCAGTGTTGGCATCTCCGATAGGTGTCTTAGAAACCAGAGGGCCCACAGGTCATCCTTATCACACTAAGGCTTGTTAAACTGATCTCTCTTTCTGATTTCTGATTTCATTTGGAGGCTAACAGTCACACTCTTTCCATTGTAAATTTATCGCCCCTGTCCTTTGGTGCCATAAAGTGAGACAGGTATAGATTTATGATACACAGCATTCCACAGATGGCCTTGTTCAATTCTGCCACAAGCTGTTACCTTATCCATCTATCTTGGACTTCCTACTCACAACTGCAATCAGCCTGATGAAGGTAGCTTATGCAGCCGAAACGTGGCTTTGAATATTTGGATTGAAAAATTATTAATAAATTCGCAAGTGCATCATATCTTATTGGAGTGCCAAGTTTTGTGTATATATATCTATATAGTGTGCAACCCTACATGCTGCACCCAGAGGCCAGTGGAGTGATGTGTGTCTTCTAGCAGCACAGCCTTCCACTGTCAGAAAGAGAAAATTAACTCTTTAATGACAAAAATATTAATTGCTCAGCAGCATATAGTAATTAAGGGATTCTGTGGTGGGAGGCTGTGGCTTAAAAGGGGACATGATTACTGTGTCTGGTTACAATGATGGGATTAGAATGATAGGAAGCTTGTGTGCAAACAAATATTCTTGGTGGTCTGGGTCCAGATAGACAAGGGATTGGAAATGTAACATATGTTGCAACTGAGCTTTTATACCAGGGTCCCCTGATCAGAAACCATCTGTTTATATTTCTTTATTGTAGATTTTGGTCCAAGGGCATGGGCATATGATGGTTATCCCTGATATGTTTCTCTGGGCAACACTAATGGGGACTGTTACTGAAAAAAACGTTGTGAATAGAGATGAGCAAACATTAAAATGTTCGAGGTTCGATATTCGTTTCGAGTAGCCCCTCAATATTCGACTACTCGAATCTAATATCGAACCCTATTATAGTCTATGGGGGGAAAATGCTCGTTTCAGGGGTAGGTAACGTTCGATCAAATTATACTTATCAAGTCGACGAGTGAGGGTCGGGCTGGATCCTCCGTGCAGTCTTCTCCTTGCTGAGACCCCGCGGCATCTTCCGGCTATGAATTCACTCTGCCAGGCATTGGGCCTGGGCAGAGCCGACTGCGCATGCCCGCACTACAAGCGGATATGCGCAGTCAGCTTTGCCCAGGCCCGATGCCTGGCAGAGTGAATGGAGAGCCGGAAGACACCGTGGGGAAGCTGCATGGAGAAGAATTCTAAAGGTAGGAGAAGAACCAGCGTTGATTGGCCGACTGTATAGCATTCGTCCAATCAATGCTGGTTCTGCATCGAACTTTTACATTTGAATAGCGAGTGGTACTCGATCGAGTACGAGTATTTCGAATACCATAGTATTCGATCGAATACCTACTCAATCGAGTACTACTCGCTCATCTCTAGTTGTGAAGTGACTGGTTGCAAAATCTATTCTGGGTAAATCAGTTGAGGCCAAATGATTAATAAAAAACATAGTCAAATAATGGCCCAGATCATAACACAAATGTATAATATCTTCTATATGGTACTCTGACTTGTGACTCACTGTGCAAACTGTGCGTGATGCAATGCAAACCTGGTCAACAATGCTACAGAATTCATAAAGGTGGTCTCTATCTACGTCCCTCTGAAATAACTTTCTTAGTCTAAGTTCATATCTGTGATATGAATCCTGTTTTTCTGTTCTATGATAGGAGGATAAAAACGGAATTCAGGCGGTGACATACAGTATCTGTCAAGTGGTCTACACCACCATTACAAAAAGACCTCTTAGTCTTATAATAGGGTTCATCTAGTTAAAAAAAAAAACAAAAAAAAACACAGTTCAAAACATCTTGAAAACATACAACCTTGTATTAGTCTGATCAATCTAATCAATGTGAAAACACATATTTTTTGTCACTGTTTTGAGGGTCTTTGGTCCATAATACACATGCTTTTAACTCTGCTCGTGTCCATTATGCCAAGTCAAATGATAATTCTAGGTTGAAGAATCATAATCTCAATAATGGATAAGTCGAAAACCCTTAATAGCCATGGAACTTGCTGCTTTTATTTTAGTTATCCTCTCCTCTCTGATTATAGAAGGCCACTGCAGTGACAGTCAAATGCATCTTCTTAAATTAAAGGATGCTGAGCCAAGTGCCATTTTTTAATTTTATATTCTGGTGTCCAACAAATTTATATTAGTTCATATCTCACCTAAATATTAATGTATGTCTGGGGAAGGAACTACAGCATATAATATTATAAAATGACCCTCAAGATTGCCATAAAATGCTGGCACATCATCAAGCGATGTGCGTTTGGGTTAGCAATTTTCAAATAATGTTCTAAAGTGGTTCCTGAGCTTGTGACAAGTTCCATCTCATCCTACTTCTAGTGTCTGGCTGGTCTCTACCACTGTGAAATGAATCAGACATCTCCTGACAGAATAAATGTTTCAAAATATCTAATGAAGTTAAACTGCTGCTCAAAGTGTGTAATAATTTACATTTGTGTCTTTCCAGAGAATTCTTTCAACCGTTATAACATTATTTTATATTGCCCTAATATTGCAATTGTCTTTTAAAGTACTGTAGCTGTCATATGCTAATAGTCCACATCATTTCATTCATCCAGGAGATATTAACAATGAAGCTTATGCTACGAGGTAAGCGAGGGGCCACATTATCGCTAGTCTAATGCAGACATTATAATATTGTAACCTGCATTTTCAGGCTTATTTTTCTAAGATAAAATTACTACTTGTGAAGAAGTGTTACATAATAGTTGGGGTATTTCCCTGCAGGGTGATCACAAATAGAATAGATAACATATCCCCTTGTGCTATGTTACTACATGGTGAGATCATATTGAGTTTCAAAAGCTTCTTACTTTTTGATATACCTATCTGGACATGCTAGCCAAAAAGGCCATAAAAGGAAGGACTAGGGATGCACCATCCATAAGGCGAGGTGAACCTCTCACCTTATGTGGCAAGTTCCAGAGGTGCAGGGGGGATGTGTCTGGCACATATCTGTGCGGGGAGAACTGTGCATAGATGCAATGTATACCAGAGTATGCAGGAGCTGCCTGTCCTCAGTGCTGTATATATACGCCCTTTATATAGACAATTCACAATACTGCCCTGCATAGATGCTACACTGTACCAATGCTCTTGTACTTTATTCTAGTTTCAATTCACAGTATCTAGTCTTATTCTATATATTAGTCTTATTCTATGTAGATGGTGCACAGCACCACTTCTCTAGTTCTGTATGTTGGTGTTATTCTCACTATCTCTTCTTATTCTGTATATATGGATACTGCACGGCACCATTTCTCTAGTCCTATAGGCAGTGTGTAATACTCACTACCTGCTCTTGTTCTATATATATATGGATGGTGCACTGTATGTGCTCTTTTGTCTTGTATTCTGGGTGTAATTCTTAGTATCTGCTCTGAATCAGTGTAAGGTGAGGATATCATGTAGGGGGCACCTTTTCACCTTTCACCTCAGGCAGCACAAAGACTAGGTGTAACATCTCTGCCTGTTCGGGCCTCTGCGCCACCCTCTGCTCGCATGCTGCGGCGCAGGAGGCGTGTGCAGTTTGATAATCTGCTTAAAGTTTTTAGTTGCACTGTGTGAACACAACTCTAGTCCTTAATTGGATTTGCACCTCACCCGTCTTCTGCCAAGGTTGCCTCTGTCCATTAAGTGGTTAATCTGGCCTTGCCCTGTTATTGACAGCCTGCCTTCCTGTGAACTCCATGGGCGGGTTCTTCCTCCCTATTTAGCCTTGGTTCCCATTCACACCAGTGCTTGTTATTGCTGTGTGCATACCTGCTCTTGCTGTCTCTGTTTTGCTTATACTATTATACTTGACCTTTGGCTTTCCTCATTGACTATTCTCTTGACTCCGATTTGGCACTGCATCGCTCTCCTGTTACCGAACCCTGGCTAGCTGACCTCCCTTTGTTGTTGTTCGTCTTGTCTGCGTTTTGTGTTTCACGTATTCAGGGAGGGACTGTCCTCGTGGTTGTCGCCTATTACCTAGGATAGGGTCTGGCAATAGGAAGGGAAAGCGGGGGGCTTCAGCTTAGGGCTCACTGTCTCTTGTGCCCCTCCCAGGGTTTAACAGTTCTGGGAATTGCTGTCTTAGCAATTCCCTTACACTAGGTGTAGCCTTGGGAAAGACACATATGTATATTACTTGGGTTTCCCCAAAAATAAGGCTGTCATATTAAATTCTCGTCCTAAATATAGGACATGTCTTATTTTTTGGGGGAGTGTCTTATGGAGCGGGGGACAACCCGCTCCATAAGACATGCAGGAGGTTAGGTGAGGGGAGGGGGAGGTAGGCTACTTACCTTCCCATCTTCATAGCAGCGCTGGGCTTAGCGAGGCTGCCGGCAGTTGCCAGGGAGTCTCACTTTGCCGGCTGAATGCTGTGCACTGTGTTCCATGTGCACAGGAAAGCTACTGGCTGCTGTGGGATGAGCTGGGAGAGCCGACTCCCTGCAGAATATGCACAACGGGCATCTCCCAGCATATCCTACAGCAGCAGGGACAGTGGATACAACCTACGGTAGAGGCAGCAGCTGGCTTTCCTGTGCACACAGAACATTGTGCACAGTGTTCAGCAGGCTGCAATGCTTTTTGGCGGATGCCTTATTTTCGGGGGGGGTGCCTTATATTAGACAATTAAACAGAAACCTTCCCCCCCATGCCTTATTTTCAGGGGATGACCATATTTCCGGGGAAACATGGTAATACACTTTATTAATGGATTTTGGCTCCTTTCTATGAAATCCTTTACTAAAATTCACTGTGTCTTCCTTATTCTTTCCTCTGTTTATCTATTTCCAACAGATATCATCTCACTGTATTTCACTGCAGTATGGGTGGGTGGGCTACTGTATCATGCAGGGAAGCTGAGCCTACAGGGGGGTATTTCAAACAGTTATATCTTGGTTATTATAAAACTTCCAATGGTGACCATGGCTTTATATGAAGAACAAGATTCCTAGTGATGTATATAGCTCCTATATTCTGACTGTGTTTTCAAGTGGTAATATCTGTGGAAATAGGTAGAACTGCATTCTTGGTGACACATGGAAGCTGTGAATCTGATATTTAATATGATACCAGATAACTTTGAGTTGACCCCCCCCCCCTCCATCCTCCGCTTCTCTGTATCATTGTAGAAGCATTAAGAGGATTTGTGTTGGCAAATTAAAAATAGGGTAAAGAATAAATAATGGACAGAAGATGGATGTCTATGCAGGATTTCACAAAAGGAGCTGAAATCAATTAATAAATGATATTAAAAACTACATTAATATCTCAAATGCTGTTAGAAAACCAAAATTTGTTTGAGAGTTTAGGAACACTTTAAATGAAACATTTATTTAGCTTTGTTAGAACTGCTGAAGTTACTTTTGCTAAATGGTGATTGACAGCCTTCTCAGTATGCATGTGCAAGTTAAGAAAGGACCTTTACTAACAAAACTATATTTCAATCTGCCCAGCCTCTTCTGATCTACATCCAGGACTGCATTATCAATGTGAAAGGTTTGCTTTCAAATTCAGCTGACAGATCTGTCTGCATATTCAAGCTGACAATCATGGCATATCAATGGAAAATCTAAATATTTTTGTGGCGTGTCCATAAATGTCAGCTATAAGCCCGTTCAAGTAAGTCAAAGACAGATAGTTAAAGAAGAAACTGGGAAGAGCTTTCCATATATATACTTACCATGAAAATGCATTGTGATCTGTAGGAAGACCTGAGAAGATTGATTATATAGTTTTGTTGCAGACAAATCAGTATTAGGCTAAGGTCTCTCATAGCATAGCGCAGCAATACAAAATGCTGCAGAAAAAAACCACAGTGGAAACGCATCACATTTTTTTCCTCAGCGTTCAGTATGATTTTGCAGAGTTTTCCTTTATGGACTTTCTGCCCCTAGTATACCCTATCATACCTATTATATGTGAAGCTTCAACCTAACTTGTAATTTGTTTCATTATCTATTTGCTCTTTCTACACTTAGAAACAGCCATGGAGTTAGGAGTTGGGAATTTATTAAGACTAGTGTTTCAGATGCCAATTACCAGACTGGTATGAGATGCACCTGAATTAAGAAGCTCTGGACTCTTAATAATTCTGGTGCATTCTCGTGCTAAAAATATATACTATTCAGGAACTGCTGTAGATTTCTGCTTTCTAGTTTGAATTCCAGTAAATTTGTTGGGTTGAGGCATCTTCACCCCTTGGTCTCTGCCCTTTTTCACCCACTTGTGTAAAAGGTGGTAAGCTGGGCACAGAAGAAACAGTATGGTTCATCTTTTGTGCAAAAAAGATGCTCAATGTTTAAACCCTTAAAGAGGACCATTCACCTTCTGGAGCACATGCAGTGTAATACACCGCTAGAAAGCCCATAGTGTGCTGAATTCAGTGCACTATCAGCTTTCATATTCTGTGTCCCCGGTGAAGAGCTATTGGTGCCTGTACCATAGCTCTTCACTGTCAAAAGGGTGTTTCTGAAAGTTAGTCAGGAACACCCTTCCTCACAGTAGCGTCTAATGCGCTGTACTGTGAGAGCGGTTGAGTAACGCCTCCCTCCCCTCCTGATAGTACTCATCCATAGACTAGTCCCGGGGGGCATTCCTCACCACTAGAGATGAGCGAGTACTGTTCGGATCAGCCGATCCAAACAGCACGCTCGCATAGAAATGAATGGACGTAGCCGGCACGCGGGGGGTTAAGCGGCCGGCCGCCGTCAAAGCGGAAGTACCAGGTGCATCCATTCATTTCTATGGAGCTTGCTATTCGGATTGGCTGATCTGAACAGTACTCGCTCATCTCTACTCACCACTCAGTGTCATTGCTGGGCAGTAAAGAAATGCCCTTCAGACAGTGAACGCTATGGTATCGGCACCAATGGCTCTTCATCGGGGGCACAGAACGTGAAACCAATAGTGCGCTGAATTCAGCGGACTGTCAGCTTTTTAGCGGTGTATTACACCACATGTGCCCCAGGAGGTGAAAGGTCCTTTTTAAAGACCAGTCAGTTTCATTTTTGCATATCTGTTTTTTCCTCCCACCATTTTTTTTGGCCATAGAGTCACACGTGGCCTATTGTTTGCAGGCCAAATTGCATCTTGTCATTGTACCATTCAATATCCTGTACCATGTACTGAGAAGCTGTAAAAAAAAATTCAGATTGAAGTGGAATTGGAAAAAAGCCCATTTGCACCAATTTCATATGGGTTTAATTTTTACGGCATTCACTGTGTTCTAAAAATGAAATGATACCTATATTCTGTAGGTGAGTACAAACTTGGCAATACCAAATGTATGTATAATTTGTAATGTTTTGATACCTTTTAAAAAAATTTAAACTGCAAAATAGAAAAAAAAAATTGTCACTATGTTCTGACACCTATAACTTGATCATATTTACAAGTATGGAGCTGGGCATGGAATCTTTTTATGCGGGACAATATGACGTTTTTATTAATACTATTTGGGAAAAGTTCCACTTGTTTGATCACTTCTTATTAAATTTATTTAGGCGGCAAAATGTAAAAAGAAAAATTTGCCATTTGCTTATTTTGATCTTTCTCCCCATTACCTTGATGATGCTCTGCGGTGCCCGTGGTGGCTGTGCACTATAGATGCTGCAATTGTGTTTAACCGTGGCATCTAAAGTGTTAAAAGCGGCAAACGGCGGTGGCACCGATAACAGCTGTTATCGGCAGGTGCTGGCTGTATTATAAAACGGCATTGCTACAAGCCCTCTCCATACATCGCCAGACAACCAAGGATGAAATAGTACGTCCTTGATTGTTAAAAGGGTTAAATCCATCTACACCAGAAAACAGACATAGATGGATTAATACATTTCCTCCAGTATGTCAATCTGCCTAGCTCCTCCTGATCATATGCTGCCTGCATATTACACTGAATTTGCTTGGTAACAGGTTCCATTTAAATATCTTATAATGGCTGCAATGCTACTCTATATAAATTAGTCGGATTATCTCAAGAGATAGAAACTAGGTTCAGTTAATAAGGAATTTGTAACATTAATCTTTTCAGCCTTTTAATAAGTGATAACTACAGTAATTGTGTTACTTTATGAAATGTGTACTTTGGCCCAATTCTTCTAATTAAATATGTGTCTCTGGGATCACTTGTTTGCTTTAATGCATGTAGAAACATAGTTTTGGTAAATATTTCTGTGTTGTAAGACATCATATAATTCTTTTGTAAATGTCAAATGGATTATTTGTGAAGTCGACTTGAGATGCCACAAATCTGATCAACTGGCAACTTTTAAACAAGAAAAATATTACATTGTTTTGTTTGCCAGCGTAAAGTATTTGTGTATTTGAGACCGAATGAGTGGCTATTCTTTATTATTGTTGTAGCGATATTTTTTAGCAATATTTTTATGCCATGTAACGTGAAAATAACCCTAGTTATTATTAGAGATGAGCGAACAGTGTTCTATCGAACACATGTTCGATCGGATATCAGGGTGTTCGCCATGTTCGAATCGAATCGAACACCGCGTGGTAAAGTGCGCCAAAATTCGATTCCCCTCCCACCTTCCCTGGCGCCTTTTTTGCACCAATAACAGCGCAGGGGAGGTGGGACAGGAACTACGACACCGGGGGCATTGAAAAAAATTGGAAAAAGTCATTGGCTGCCGAAATCAGGTGACCTCCATTTTAGACGAATAGTGGATTTCAAATCCGGGTCATATGAGAATGTGAACTTTGTGACTATGAGACAGGGATAGCTGTACAGGCAGGGATAGCTAGGGATAACCTTTATTTAGGGGGGAATGTTATTAAAAATAACTTTTTGGGGCTCTATCGGGTGTGTAATTGTGATTTTTGTGAGATAAACTTTTTCCCATAGGGATGCATTGGCCAGCGCTGATTGGCCGAATTCCGTACTCTGGCCAATCAGCACTGGCTAATGCATTGTATTGGCGTGATGAAGCAGTGCTGAATGTGTGTGCTTAGCACACACATTCAGCTCTACTTCATCGGGCTAATAGAATGCATTGGCCAGCGCTGATTGGCCAGAGTACGGAATTCGGCCAATCAGCGCTGGCTCTGCTGGAGGAGGCGGAGTCTAAGATCGCTCCACACCAGTCTCCATTCAGGTCCGACCTTAGACTCCGCCTCCTCCAGCAGAGCCAGCGCTGATTGGCCGAATTCCGTACTCTGGCCAATCAGCACTGGCTAATGCATTGTATTGACGTGATGAAGCAGTGCTGAATGTGTGTGCTTAACACACACATTCAGCTCTACTTCATCGGGCTAATAGAATGCATTGGCCAATCAGCGCTGGCCAATGCATTCTATTAGCGTGAACTGAGTTTGCACAGGGGTTCTAGTGCACCCTCGGCTCTGCTACATCAGATTGCTACATCTGATGTAGCAGTGCCGAGTGTGCATCAGATGTGTAGTTGAGCAAAACTGACTCAGCACTGCTAAGTCTCTGCATTCGCATAGGAATGCATTGGCCAGCCTTCGGCCAATCAGCGCTGGCTCTGCCGGAGGAGGCGGAGTCTAAGGTCGGACCTGAATGGAGACTGGTGTGGAGCGATCTTAGACTCCGCCTCCTCCAGCAGAGCCAGCGCTGATTGGTCGAGTTCCGTACTCTGGCCAATCAGCACTGGCCAATGCATTTCTATGGGGAAAAGTTAGCTTGCGAAAATCGCAAACTGACAGGGATTTCCATGAAATAAAGTGACTTTTATGCCCCCAGACATGCTTCCCCTGCTGTCCCAGTGTCATTCCAGGGTGTTGGTATCATTTCCTGGGGTGTCATAGTGGACTTGGTGACCCTCCAGACACGAATTTGGGTTTCCCCCTTAACGAGTTTATGTTCCCCATAGACTATAATGGGGTTCGAAACCCATTCGAACACTCGAACAGTGAGCGGCTGTTCGAATCGAATTTCGAACCTCGAACATTTTAGTGTTCGCTCATCTCTAGTTATTATGCCTTTGTAGATAAAACAGATATCAGAAAGGGGGATCTCCTGCATACTATGAAAACAGAAAACTAATAAATATTCCTCAAACACCAAAATTAACTTATCCAAAATTCTTCTTTATTCAATCAATATCCATTATCAGAAGTAATCAATCAGATCATGAAATATAAAGTTGCCGAAAATACAATTAAAAACAATGAAAAAACAATTGTGGACCAATGTGGAGCCCGGGAGTGTCCAAAAATACTATAGTTTTTACATAGACATCACCAAAATAAATCAATCCAATGCTGGCATGTTCAATTGTAATGGCATGAAGTATATCACTCCCCAGAAGCATGGGAAGAATATGCAAATCTGACTTCCATGATGTAATTAGGAAGTCAGTGCCTCAAGTATGCACACCAATAGAGGGTGCTGACTGAGAATGTGCAAGTCTATCTTCCATGATGTAATTAGGAAGACAGAGTCTCAGTCAAGCAAGCCTATAGAGGGCGCTCCCTTTAACAGCATGCCGACCTTCTCAGAGGCCTTTGTTTGCAATGATGTTGGGATTTTACCAGATACAGTCTCTCAGCCAAGGACAGCTGTTGCGATGTACTTGCATCTCATCAGCTTGGCACAGAGATGACTGATCTGGCAGAGGCAGAAGCAGTAATCCATAAATAAAAAATGGCTACTTGTAAAGTCATCTGTTTGCCACATTGTGGTGGTAATCCCTATAATATTAAAGGGGCTCTATCAGCAAAATCATGCTGATAGAGCCCCACATATGCGTGAATAGCCTTTAAAAAGGCTATTCAGGCACCGTAAATGTTATATTAAACTACCCCCCCCCCCATTTTAAAATAAAACCCTAAAAAAGAATGTCATCTACTTAAGCATCGTGCATGCTGGGCGGGCATTCAGGGTCCGCCGTCTTCTTCATCCACGCCTCCTCTTCCTCCGATGTCCTTGGGTCTCGTCCTCCTCCGGCGTTCGTGAACTGACATTGATATAAGAAAATGGCCTGGGCGCATCTCCGGTGTAGCTGAGCTGAGCGCACGGCCAGCACTGCTACATCTCGGCATAGGAATGCATTGACCAGTGTTGATTGGCCGAATGTCATACAGAGTACAGCATTCGGCCAATCAACGCTGGTTATGCCGGAGGAGATGGAGTCTAAGATCGGTCCACAGCAGTCTCCATTCTGGTCCGATCTTAGACTCTGCCTCCTCACAGACGAGCCTCCGGCAGAACAAGCGTTGATTGACCGAATGCTGTACTCTGTATGGCATACGGCCAATCAACGCTGGTCAATGCATTCCTATTGGAAAAAGTCAGCTTGCGCATATCGCAAACTGACAGGGATCCCAATCAGATAGAGCCCCAAAGAGCTGGGTGAGTAACATTCCCACCTAAATAAAGGTAATCCCTAGCTAACCCTGCCTGTACATCTATCCCTGTCTCACAGTCACATAGTTCACAGTCTCATATGAACCGAATATTAAATCCACTGTTCGTATAAATTGGAGGTCACCTGAATTAGCCAGCCAATTACTTTTTCCGATTTTTTTTCGATGCCTCCGTTGTTGTACTTCCTGTCCCACTTCCCCTGTGCAGTTATTGGTGCAAAAAAGTGCCAGGGAAGGTGGGAGGGGAATCAAATTTTTAGTGAGTTTGCCACCTGGTGTTCGACTGGAATCGAACATCTCGAACAGCCTGATATCCAATCGAACATGTACTCGATTGAACGCTGTTCGCTCATCTCTAGTAATGTATGTATGTAGGTGGGCATATTAATATGTACTTTGATGTTGTTTAATTGCTATCATGTCATAATGATTTATATTACATTACAGACAAGAAAAGCAAATATCTATCGTCTGTTTGATAGATTCCACAGATGTATGCTGCAAGATAATAAAATGATGTGTTCAGAGAATGTTATTTCAAGCTTTTATAATGTGTCCTTGAACAGGGACACATACTAATTGTATGCCTATTTAAGCGTATCAAAGAAAGAAAAATAGATATAAAGTGCATGACTTTAAAAGGCATTCTTATTCTCTGCCCACCCCACCCACAAATTCTGCTGCCTGAGCCTTCAGTACTAGACTTCCTCATTATTCTAGTGACCCCGTTATATCATGCAAACATTAACTGCAGCCTTTGTAGCAATTAGAACAGCTAAATTATGTGAGGGCTGATCCAGATTCCTTGGTAAGTTTAAGTCATTTTTTTTCTCAGTTTATAGTTATTATTATAGCAGTTTCAGACTGTTTAAAGCCAAAGGAGGCAATGCATCAACAGTGTCATAAGATGCACCATAATAACATGCATGAGACATTCTTAAAAAACACAGCGCATCCTTAAGAATTCTACTACTCCTGGTAGCCACATTTTTTCTAGGCATTCTATAAAGCCAGTTGCACATGACTATGTGCCAACCAGCTGCTGTGAATGCACGGCATGGACAGCACACTGGAAGCAAGGCTACAAAATTGGACAGGAATAGGACCTGTTCCATATTTTTTGGCCTGGACTGTTGGCCTGCAAATGGTAATCCATGATCATATGTCCCATAGAAATGAATGGGTCAGTGTACTATTGGGGAAAAACCCGGATAGCACACTGACCATTCATATGGTCATCTGCAAGTGTTGGAAAACTCAACTGATCTCCAGTTTGGATAACTATTACAATTTCTCAAACCAATTCAACACAATATCACAACATGCTCACTAAAGCCTTCCAACTGCATGGCCACACATAGACACAAATAGGATAGTTAGTATATCAGTTTGCTGCTTTATGTATGCATAATATGTTTTCACTGTTTTATAATCTTTTATGCTGTGTAATACTGTTTTTTTCCTGGTTATTTGTACTTTGCAGCTGTGTGTTGAAAATGTAGGCATTATGCTGCCATTTCTGTGTAGCTGTGCAAGTGGCTTATGATCTGGGTTTCATGGCATTGAGGAGGAGTATAATGGTCAGTAGGAACCCCCAGACTTTTATCTATTTATCTATTCCGGTGATTAGGGAGGTAGTGTGTGGAAGAACACCTTCAGTTCGTCATGCTAATTAGTGGCAGATAAAGTTAACTGGCAGTCCCATATCATTGGACCCCATGTTTACGTAACCAAGCTTTCCTGAATTTGCGTTCCTGAACTTTCCTGATCTTTCCTGATCTTTCAAATATCTCCACTGCGAAATCATTGTAGAAACTTAGGTATCCATGACTGCGATACCCTACGAGAGGACCTACGAGAGGATTTAGTGTCAAAAGCGCCATCTCCAAGCTAGTGAGCATTGGGTAGAAGCATCTTTTTGTTAACCTTTCAGGACAGCATGTTTCTTTGAGAAAGGATTTGTTAGGGAATTGCTTGTTGAGCAATTTTCCAGTGGCTGCTGCTGAAACCTGGAAGGAAGGGAATGACAGAGACAGTCCTAAACTTGACCCACACAAAAGTAACCCTAACCATTCCAACACAAAATGAGCAGAATCCTGGAGCAGGCAACCATGAGGGAACACACCTCCTGCGCTGTACAATGCGGCCATAGGATTCAGACATAACAGGTTTCTTAACTGTGAAACACATACTGCATCTGGAGGAGGTAAGAGAGAATGAAGATATACTTTTCAAAACTGGTGCTGTAGAAACAAACATTTTTAAAACACATTTTGACAGATATCTACAGAACAGAGTTGACACTAGAAAGAAAGCTTTCCTCCCTCTGTTGGAATGCATTTATGCAGCCTTTTCCCCAGGGAACATTGCCCTAAAGACTATCTAATAGAGATGAGCGAACAGTGTTCTATCGAACACATGTTCGATCGGATATCAGGGTGTTCGCCATGTTCGAATCGAATCGAACACCGCGTGGTAAAGTGCGCCAAAATTCGATTCCCCTCCCACCTTCCCTGGCGCCTTTTTTGCACCAATAACAGCGCAGGGGAGGTGGGACAGGAACTACGACACTGGGGGCATTGAAAAAAATTGGAAAAAGTCATTGGCTGCCGAAATCAGGTGACCTCCATTTTAGACGAATAGTGGATTTCAAATCCGGGTCATATGAGAATGTGAACTTTGTGACTATGAGACAGGGATAGCTGTACAGGCAGGGATAGCTAGGGATAACCTTTATTTAGGGGGGAATGTTATTAAAAATAACTTTTTGGGGCTCTATCGGGTGTGTAATTGTGATTTTTGTGAGATAAACTTTTTCCCATAGGGATGCATTGGCCAGCGCTGATTGGCCGAATTCCATACTCTGGCCAATCAGTGCTGGCCAATGCATTCTATTAGCTTGATGAAGCAGAGTGTGCACAAGGGTTCAAGCGCACCCTCGGCTCTGATGTAGCAGAGCTGAGGCTGCACAAGGGTTCAAGCGCACCCTCGGCTCTGATGTAGGAGAGCCGAGGGTGCACTTGAACCCTTGTGCACCCTCGGCTCTGCTACATCAGAGCCGAGGGTGCGCTTGAACCCTTGTGCACACTCTGCTTCATCAAGCTAATAGAATGCATTGGCCAGCGCTGATTGGCCAATGCATTCTATTAGCCCGATGAAGTAGAGCTGAATGTGTGTGCTAAGCACACACATTCAGCTCTACTTCATCGGGCTAATAGAATGCATTGGCCAGCGCTGATTGGCCAGAGTACGGAATTCGGCCAATCAGCGCTGGCTCTGCTGGAGGAGGCGGAGTCTAAGATCGCTCCACACCAGTCTCCATTCAGGTCCGACCTTAGACTCCGCCTCCTCCAGCAGAGCCAGCGCTGATTGGCCGAATTCCGTACTCTGGCCAATCAGCACTGGCTAATGCATTGTATTGGCGTGATGAAGCAGTGCTGAATGTGTGTGCTTAGCACACACATTCAGCTCTACTTCATCGGGCTAATAGAATGCATTGGCCAGCGCTGATTGGCCAGAGTACGGAATTCGGCCAATCAGCGCTGGCTCTGCTGGAGGAGGCGGAGTCTAAGATCGCTCCACACCAGTCTCCATTCAGGTCCGACCTTAGACTCCGCCTCCTCCAGCAGAGCCAGCGCTGATTGGCCGAATTCCGTACTCTGGCCAATCAGCACTGGCTAATGCATTGTATTGGCGTGATGAAGCAGTGCTGAATGTGTGTGCTTAGCACACACATTCAGCTCTACTTCATCGGGCTAATAGAATGCATTGGCCAGCGCTGATTGGCCAGAGTACGGAATTTGGCCAATCAGCGCTGGCTCTGCTGGAGGAGGCGGAGTCTAAGATCGCTCCACACCAGTCTCCATTCAGGTCCGACCTTAGACTCCGCCTCCTCCAGCAGAGCCAGCGCTGATTGGCCGAATTCCGTACTCTGGCCAATCAGCACTGGCTAATGCATTGTATTGGCGTGATGAAGCAGTGCTGAATGTGTGTGCTTAGCACACACATTCAGCTCTACTTCATCGGGCTAATAGAATGCATTGGCCAGCGCTGATTGGCCAGAGTACGGAATTCGGCCAATCAGCGCTGGCTCTGCTGGAGGAGGCAGAGTCTAAGATCGCTCCACACCAGTCTCCATTCAGGTCCGACCTTAGACTCCGCCTCCTCCAGCAGAGCCAGCGCTGATTGGCCGAATTCCGTACTCTGGCCAATCAGCACTGGCTAATGCATTGTATTGGCGTGATGAAGCAGTGCTGAATGTGTGTGCTTAGCACACACATTCAGCTCTACTTCATCGGGCTAATAGAATGCATTGGCCAGCGCTGATTGGCCAGAGTACGGAATTCGGCCAATCAGCGCTGGCTCTGCTGGAGGAGGCGGAGTCTAAGATCGCTCCACACCAGTCTCCATTCAGGTCCGACCTTAGACTCCGCCTCCTCCAGCAGAGCCAGCGCTGATTGGCCGAATTCCGTACTCTGGCCAATCAGCACTGGCTAATGCATTGTATTGGCGTGATGAAGCAGTGCTGAATGTGTGTGCTTAACACACACATTCAGCTCTACTTCATCGGGCTAATAGAATGCATTGGCCAATCAGCGCTGGCCAATGCATTCTATTAGCGTGAACTGAGTTTGCACAGGGGTTCTAGTGCACCCTCGGCTCTGCTACATCAGATTGCTACATCTGATGTAGCAGTGCCGAGTGTGCATCAGATGTGTAGTTGAGCAAAACTGACTCAGCACTGCTAAGTCTCTGCATTCGCATAGGAATGCATTGGCCAGCCTTCGGCCAATCAGCGCTGGCTCTGCCGAAGGAGGCGGAGTCTAAGGTCGGACCTGAATGGAGACTGGTGTGGAGCGATCTTAGACTCCGCCTCCTCCAGCAGAGCCAGCGCTGATTGGTTGAGTTCCGTACTCTGGCCAATCAGCACTGGCCAATGCATTTCTATGGGGAAAAGTTAGCTTGCGAAAATCGCAAACTGATAGGGATTTCCATGAAATAAAGTGACTTTTATGCCCCCAGACATGCTTCCCCTGCTGTCCCAGTGTCATTCCAGGGTGTTGGTATCATTTCCTGGGGTGTCATAGTGGACTTGGTGACCCTCCAGACACGGATTTGGGTTTCCCCCTTAACGAGTTTATGTTCCCCATAGACTATAATGGGGTTCGAAACCCATTCGAACACTCGAACAGTGAGCGGCTGTTCGAATCAAATTTCGAACCTCGAACATTTTAGTGTTCGCTCATCTCTACTATCTAATGTCTGACTCTATGCAAGAATAATCACTATGTGGAAATACAGGCAGCATATACTGATGAAAAGCAAAACTCTGAAACAATGCTGTCTACATATGGGTGCCTGTGGTTTAGTTGATGACCCATATCATATCTGAAGTCTCTTTAAAGAATCAGTAATTGACTTACAGTGTAGCTACCTACCTCCATTGGAAACCAAGATGGTTTATGTATATGCTTTTCAGGAGTTCAGTCAGTATAAGAAACTTTAAATGCATGTTGCATTATGTTGTGGATGTGGCAAAGTTTATTTGGCACTTAATGAAATAAGGCACAGAATATTAACTCAACTATTTCAATGGCTTTTGTGGCATTCTGTGATAAGATAAGCTGCAGCAATGTATCCGTGTCAAGTGTATGTGCATAACACTTCCATAAGGCTAGCGGATGTCAACAGTTGCAACTGTAGTAGGCATGTTTTACCCTATCTTGCACTAAATGTATCTTGTATTGTGAGTAGGGATGGGAGATTAATCACAAAGTAACCAAAACTGAACATCAACCCTGATAACCAACATGATTTTGTTTGATTTGGTTATTTCAGTTCAGTTATTACATTATTTGTGAGGTTCTACTTGCAGTTTTGTTCAGACTGAAAATGTCTGAATTGGAGCTACTATTTTTATATTCTGGGTTCTTTCCAGAGCCCTGAGTATAATAACTGAATACAACACAGTCGATGGAAAAGGGAATTACAGCCCACTCATGGTTCTCTGTATAATCCAAACACCGCTCCTGCAGAGATCATGCCTTTTCTGGCATCACATGAGGGTTCTATGGACCCAGTGTGCTTTTTACATTTTGCAATGCTTTTTTCTGGATAATTTCTTCATGGTTTCAAATAATTGAAGATTCAGGGAAGGAAAACATAACAAACCATGTTACTCACCTCTCCTGAGCTCCAACATTGTCCCCTACTATCTTTCTTTTTTCTTCTGCCTGATGTCAGAGACAGTGAGACCTGTGATTCAGCCTCAGTGGTTCATGTGGACCATGTGACTGCTGCGTGAACCATGTGACTGCTGAGACCTAATCACAGGCCTAGAAGGGATGAGTAACACTGTTTTTTTTTTATATTATGCATACCTCTCCTGGACCTCTGATCATTATACTCTGGGATCTGAAAATTCCCCAGAGTATAAGAGCAGTTCTAGTTTCACCATGTTCGGTACGAACATTGGGCCTCAGTGGGTCTTGTGGCCCATGTGACTGCTGAGGCCTAATCACAGGCCTGGGAGAGTTCTAGGAGAGGTGAGTAACACTTTTTTATGTGTGCTTACCTCCCCTGGACCTCCAATTGTTATGCTCTCAGAGTATAACATCAGTTCTAGTTTCACCATGTTTGGTCTGACCAAGACCACAAGACGAACCTTGTAAGACTAATCTCATGAGTTTCGTCCAACCCATAATTATACTCTAAAATGGGCATGGTTTAAAAAGAATGTGACCTAAATAATCACCATTCACCTTTCCTTCACCTCCCATATTGAATCACTAACACGTTCATGTCACCTCCACCTAAAAAACATCTCCAGAATTCGCCCTTTCCTTACCAGAGATACATTAAAGAAACGTATTGTCTCTCTGATTCATTCTCGCCTTGACTACTGTAACTCCTTACTAATCGGTCTTCCCTCATCTCTGTCTTCCACCCAACCTGTGCTCTCCGTTCACTCAATGACCTAACACTTACATCCTCTATTATCATAACTTTCCACGCTCATATACAAGACTTCTCCCGACTTGCACCACTCCTCTGAAATGCTCTATCCCGGATAATCAGATTAAGGCTGGTCTTACACGGCCGTAATGTAAGTCCGCAAATGCATTTGCAGACACATTATATTCAATGCGGCCTCTTACACCACCAGATATTTTATCTGTGGTGTGGCAGGCCGCAACTGAGGTCCACAATTTATAGAGCAGGTCCGTAATGGTCTTAATTCACGGCACTGCACGGACTCACCCATAGAACTCTATGGGCGAATGCGGCAGTTCACGGGCGTCTGCGGAGTCTATGTTGCTGATCAGCAACTTGCGGATCGTAAAATCATTATGGCCGTGTAAGACCAGTCTAACTCCCAATTTCTACAGCTTCAAGCTCAAACTAAAGACACATATTTTCTGACAGGCCTATCACAATTCCTAATGTAAACCCTTCCGTACTATAATTAGAATCCCTAAAATTTAACCCTCCTCTGTCCCCGCTCCCATATTACCCCACATGATATGATGCCATATCAGGCTAACTTTATATGTTCAAGCACCATCCACATGTTAAAGGACACCACTAGTGACGGCTCATGAAGTTTTATGTTCGTGTAATGATAGTAACCTCTATTACAAAAGTGTCTGACCTCTGCATAAGCAATGCCGCCCCTGCTACCTCTTGTGTCACCCCCTCTATGTCATAGATTGTAAGCTCTTGCGAGCAGGGCCCTCAGTCCCATTATGTGAGATGACTTTCTTTGTTTCGTATCTTCTTGTCTGTATTTGAACCCTACAAATTGTACAGTGCTGAGGAATATGTTGGCGCTGTATAAATAAAATGTATTATTATTATTATTATTATGATTCAAGTCATAGTTGCCCAGCTCTTTTTGTGAGTCATTGTAATAAATGTTGGTAATTCTTATTACTCCTTGGTCTAGTTTTAGGCCATGTAGATTTAACATTTTTTTGCTCTTAAACTCAAACACTTTAATAATAGGCCAACTCATGGAGACACCACTAAAACTCAGCGTAGAATTCTTGACTTTTGTTCATAACAATTGCCTTTGCAATTTCTCTTTGCTAAATTAGATTTCCGTTTTGAACTTTGTTGATCCTTTTCTTAGCTAAGCGAGGGAATACTTTTCCATATTCATTGTCCAAATCTTCTTTATTTTGTCAGCCATTGAATGACACACACTATTTGCTGTTGAGAAATTATGAGCCCCATGATGACAACAATTCAATTTTCTTATCCACATATCTTGTAGACACATAGCTAATAAATCCCACAGCATCATCTACTTTCACAAAACACAACAAATAGAAGCTAAACATTAAATTGTTTGCTTCAAGATATTAATGTGGATGTGTTTAACTGTTTATGATTTTAATTATTACGTGGTGAAATTAATTGTAATTTTTGAGTAAATAACATAATGCAAAAGAATAGAGAAATAGAGAGAAATCAATGTAAGATGTGTATTTAGAAATTTACTATAAGCGAGCCTTCACACGATGTAACGCTGCGCTCATTCTGATCGTAAAAACACGTTCAGAATGAGCGCGTAAAAAGCAGCTCCCATTGACTTGAATGGGAGCCGACATACGTGCGCTCCCCATTGAAATCAATGGGAGGCTTTTTTCCCTATTGCTTTCAATGTATTACGCGCATCTATGGTGTCCGTGTGGTTTCTTAGCTACCCACTTTTTAACGTGTATAGGTTTCCCTTCGGAGGGTCCGCAAGTGGACTCCCCAAATGGAATACTGAATGCAGATGTTAACTGGGTCTTACTTGGCATCCCATGAAGGTTGATCAGTAGCATAACACGGTACGTTTATTACATGTTTTCTGAATGAAAATAGACTGCTATAAGGTATGGGTGCTATACCTGTAATCCCTTTTAGGGTCCATTTAAATGGAAGAAAATGGTGAGGAATTTGGTGTGGAATTTCAGCGCTGAAAACAAGCCTCCCATTTGCTTTAATGGGTTCTTTTTTCTGCTAACTTTCAGCGTTGAAATTCCACACCAAATCCCTCACCATTTTCCACCGTGTGAAAGAACCCTTAATATTGTAGCTCATGGTCTATTGCAGAGTAAAATGATTTTAGGCACATGAGGAAGTAAGGTGGGGCTAAGATGATTTTGCAACACTTATAGGTTTATATGTTTATATCTTATGTGTCATTAAAATAATTTTTGCATAGCTTCACTAAGCTCCAGCGCTACAGAATATTATAGATAATACATCCTAATATAAATGTACACTGTATCAATGACAGTCACAACTTCATGGCAGTCTTTAAATAGGATCATTGCAGGCCAGATCAAAAGACTTCACATGTAGAGCGTATGTATATTAATAACGTATACACAATAATACATTTTTTCCAAAAGGGAAATAAAAAATCTGCCTAAGTCTGAAAATTATACTGATTAATATCCAGTATCATGCTTAGCGGTTTAGAGCTTTAAATATTAAAGCCTCCAACAGCAGATCATAAAAATAAGCTTACAGCAGCATAGTATAATGATTGCAAAAATGTTAATTAAATTTTTTGTAAAAAAAAAAAATCACTCCAAGAGAACCACTACAAGAGTATTATTAGCAGTAAGTGAAATATGCATTAGCCATTTCAGAGCAAATGATCAGTTCTTGACATTCAGCATCTTTACATTATATATAGTATAGGTTCACTTAGAAATCTTCAATTAGTATGTAAGAAATGTTGCTTTTTACATATTAAACAGGGTGACGGGTCTTTATGGTATGATAGAACACGCTTTTCTAACAACTTGTTTGGCCTCATTGCCTTCTAAAATGAAAAGTATAAAATTGATTTTCCTTCTCCCTTATATGTGCCCTTCTGCTTCAGTAAGCATGCAGATAGCCCTTACTAATATGTGCACCATCTATGAGCATTATAGTGAGTGATGGAAAGTATAGCATCTTATCAAGCACATGTAAGGATATTTTAGTCAAAGCACACCTGCAATGAGATTCATGCCCCGTATAATATACATACCCCTTCAAGGTTGGGCTAGTAGGCAATAAGGGCTGTATATAAGTCTGTAAAATGTTAGCAATCTACAAGTAGAACAAGTAGTCAACAGCGATGACCAAATATGGTCCTTAAAGGGATTCTACCACTAAACCAACATTTTTTTCTAATTACCACGTCGGAATAGCCTTAAGAAAGGCTATTTGTCTCTTACCTTTAGACGTGGTCTCCGTGGCGCCGTTCCTAAGAAATACCGGTTTTAACTGGTATGCAAATGAGTTCTCCGCAGCAATGAGGGTTGGCCCCAGTGTGCAAACAGCGATGGGGGCGTCCCCACTGCTGCCTGAGAGCTCACTACAGCGACGCCTCCATCTTCAGTTGCAACCCCGCCTCTTCCGTCTTCTGTGTCGGTCCAACCTCCGACACCTGCGCAGTACGCTCCTGTATTGAACTACAAGAGCAAGAGCGGCCTCCCAAAAATGGCAGACGGCTGGCCGCAGTACGCTCCTGTATTGAACTACAAGAGCAAGAGCGGCCTCCCAAAAATGGCTGCAGGCTGGCAGCCATTTTTGGGAGGCTGCTCTTGCTCTTGTAGTTCAATACAGGAGTGTACTGCGCAGGCATCGGAGGTTGGACCGAGACGGAAGACAGAAGAGGCAGGGTTTCAGCTGAAGATGGAGGCATCGCTGGAGTGAGCTGGGGCCCTTTAAACTCGGTCAGATAGCAAATTTGAACATGTTTATATGACCCTATATAGTGGTCAATGCAGTCCCTATAGCATGTGCAGACATAAAGAGCTAGTGTGCTTCACTATACTGTATTCTCCACTATAAAAAAAAAAAAAATACTTGTAGGGGAGAATTTCTCTGTAAAATGCCACATATTTGCATGAAAACATATATCACACATAAGTATTGAATGGACTTAGGGACAGCCTATAAGTACTCTATTATGTGCGTAAGGGAAAATATGATCTGTATGAGCGAAGAGCTCTATAGCCACGATAGAGTTCATCACTACTTTTTCACGTGTGAACCGAAAGCCTGGCTTGTATCCTGACGCCATTGTGACTTGAAGGACCATTGGAGACATTCTGCAAGATCCTTAGTGAAAAAAGCAGGTATTTAGACTGGACATAGTTATACTATTATATGTTCTGTTGCAAATGCTGATCTGTCTCTCTAAGAAGCAAAAAGAAAACCTGTGTTCAGCCTAAATGATATCCTTGTTTCTTTCACTGTGTATACAGCAGAAGATATGCATGCTACTATACATCCATGACTAACAGAGCCTCAGTAAATTGACATGCTCAGACCTAGATCATTGTAATGTTGGTTTGAGGAAACAATAGTTTACACAGTTATGCCAAAATACATATATTGAAAGTGAATGAAATGAATGAAAACAGCATTTGTATTCACTTTGGTAATCATTCTGTAATATTAAATGCAGTTTGATGATCAAATGAATATATATAATAAAAACAGATAAAATATAGCTTTTCTATAGTGACTTATGTCTTCTCTTGTTGCATAAATTTATAGGTCGTTACAAAGATGGTCTTGGCATTGGGCTTTCTGATCTTTTTTCCTCTGCTTCCTGTTTTCTCTGTAGGTACAAAGCAAAGCAGGTTTACACAAGATGTGCCCCCTTCATGCAGCAAGGGTACAGTGCCCACTACTACTATACCTACTATGCCAAGCATATTCAACTACTATCACTGCACTAAAGAACACATTACAACATACCTTTGTTATGTCACTTTTTGTAGTTTGAAGAAAAACAACTTTAACCTCCTAGCAGCACTACTCTTACCACTGTCACCATTAGCATCTCTTGCCCATGCCACAATGTGCAGGGAGGGTTGATCCTCACAGTACTATAACATCACCCATCCACATCCTTCTTGTGCAGCAAGAGCAGTGTTCCCAGGGCTAATGACCCCAGTGCACCAACTGGCTCTTTTGAATAGGAATTCAAAGTTGTTTTCCTCCAAATCCAGAAAAGTACATACATACGTTATAAAAGTTATGTTGTTTATCACTGCAATGTGCTCTGGAACATGGTGGCAGCAGATGTATATGCTTGGTATAGGTGGTAGACTCCCTTTAACGTTGGCTCTGACCACCTCTTAGTATTGCAGAGCAGCTTTTTTACATTAATATAATACTTAACTTAGTAGCCCAGAATTACTCGAATAGGATCCAGCGCTTCTATATTGCCTGAGTTATTACTATTCAACATACACAAGGATTTTGAATTGCATTATTCAGCAATAGCTTCCCCAGTGTACTAGATACACTTATGAGAAATAGGGGAAATACACAATTTTGACATCTGAATCAAGTGTTTTCTCAAAAACCTGACACAGTGCTTCATGTTTTTCCACTTACCCCTCTAGTAACACTTTGATAAATGATCTGCCTAGTCTTTCATTTTGGGAGTTGGCCAGATATAACAGTAATAATGTCACGTTGTGAATTGAGGACCATAATTTTGCTCTAAAATGTAGCTGGAGAAATTGTGCAATGGAAATTCTCTAGTAATCATTACATGTAAATTAGCCATAGCTAAGCCTATATCTGAGTCTCATCTCTGGTTATGCAGAGCATTCTATATAAAGAGAGCAAATATTCAGTGAAATGTCTGTATGATCGTTGAAGAATATCATTCTTTTTTTTTAACAACGTTTGAAACTATTTTTACTACTTGAAAAAAACATTGCAATGTTGGTGGAATTCACAAAATGAGCCACGTGTAGTAAAAATAATAAGTTCACAATAGGCCTTTTAATAAGAAAAAAACTGTGAATTAAATATGTCTGTAATATTTTGTAGAATAAGTATTACCATTGAGGTGTGAATGCCCAAATTATTAGGTGCCATTAATATAATGCTTTGCATGTTGACTGTCATGAAATAAGTGGTATATACTTTACAATGACATGTTGCTCACCTCTCTGTTGTGGCTTCCATTCATGCTAGAAAGCACAATAATGAGCCAGATCTGCAACATAGTGTACACCAAAGGTATTTGACGCTGTATAGTGCTGCATACAGTTATAATTTTCTGATAAGTTTCTGATAATTTTTTTCTGATAATTTTTCTAATTTGCTGAAATCTGCATCATGTACTTCTAATTAACGTAAAAAGATGTGAACATAGACTTATACTAAGACCGATTCATGTGCATGTACATTTTGAGGACTCTGCATATACAATGGAAATGGATTTGTAACTCTCCGATCATGCCTGCATCCAGTTTCATCAAAGTTGATAACAATGAATACCATGATAGAACCTTATGGACCCCATGATAAGTCAAAGGATCCCACATTGTAAAGGTCAAACTAAGCCTAACTTTATCTTTTGTGTAAGCTCTATTTTAATATCTTTGACACTATTTTGTGTATACTTACTCTTATGGTAAAAATATAGCAACCACCTACCTCTTTTTCCTGTGTTATCTTCTGCAAGGTCATTGGCTTAAAGACAATCTGTCTGCAATTTGCCTATGGGCTTTAGTAAATACTTGTATTCCATGTGAAATTGTGTGGCATTTATTTTAGAGTTCTGAATTTTACCATTCCTCTGTCAGGGGAGATCCTTTGGTTCACACAAGTCTCTCTGTATCTTCCCCCATTCTCCAATATACATGTGACTTGTGGCCCTCCATTTACAGTATACTCGACTGATAAGATACAATAGACTTTTTTGAAATTAGCTATATCTCAAAAACTGGTAAAAACCCCAAAAACCCTGTACACTTTGTAGTCATAAGTGAAAATAATAAAATTCATTGATTTCAATCAATATTATTTTATTAGAAATGTCTCACCTACATTTGGAATCACTCTTTGATCCTATAACTTGATAAACATGTCCTTGTAAAAACATGAAATGTATTCCAATGTTGTTGTACTGATTGTATCAGGTTTTCTCCTCTAAAGTTTGTAAAGCTAAATTCAGAAGGATGCCAGTAACACAGAACCAAGACATAAGATGATATGGCTGACAGCAGAGTGAAGCCAAAGCATTGTCTGTTCCAATAACAACCCTCAGGATTGTGAGTGTCTGTGTTTGTAAATGGATAAGCACAAAATAGCTCAAAAATGAAATATCTAAAAAGCATATATATATATATATATATATATATATATATATATATATATATTCATTCAGATGACCATTCTTTTATGAGACTTAAAATCATATTATTGCTGTAGTTCACTGATCTATGCAGGATTTTTCCTATAAAAGTGTACATTTAAAGGTTTTTGCATGGCAAAAATATAGATGACTTATTCTAAGGATAGGCTATTAATATTAGATTGTCGAGGTATAACATCAGGAACCCCAATTTAGCAGTGGCCAGACCAGGTTATTGCAGATTGGCTCTCATTCATTTGAATGGGGCATAAGCTGCAGTACCTAAGTACAGCCACTACACAGAGAACAGAGCTGTCTGCTTCCTGCTTCATTCTCTATGTATCAGCTGCTGTGAACAGCTAATCGATGGAGGTGGCGGGTGGCAGATATGATCTTATATTAGTGGCCTATCTTTAGAATAGGTCATTAGTATTAGTAACCTGGAAAATCCTTTAACCATTCCATAGTGTCTCTATATCTGCTGTTTACTAGAGATGAGCGAACAGTAAAATGTTCGATGTTCGATATTCATTTCGAATAGCCACTCAGTATTCGACTATTCGAACAAATATCGAACCCCATTATAGTCTATGGGAGAAAATGCTTTGCTACAGGGGATCCCACCATTCGACTCAGGAGAGTCACCAAGTCCACTATCACACCCCAGGAAATGATGCCAACACCCTGGAAAGCAACTGGGACAGCAGGGGAAGCATGTCTGGGGGCAACAAGTACCTTTATTATGTCGGAATCCCCTCTCAGCTTGCGATATGGCGGAGCAGACTTTTTCCCATAGGAATGCATTGACCAGTGTTGATTGGCCAGTGTACTGCATTCGACCAATCAACGCTGGTTCTGCCTGAGGAGGCGGAGTCTAAAATCGGTCCACAGCAGTTTCCATTCTGGTCTGATTTTAGACTCCGCCTCCTCCGGCAGAACCAGTGTTGATTGGCCGAATGTTATACAATGGCCAATCAACGGTGGTCAATGCATTCCTATGGCAAGATGAAGCAGAGCTAGCCTTGCTACACCCAACCATCTCTCCAACTACTCCTCCTGTCACAGCTCTGCACTACTGCCAACCATCCCTGCAGCTATTCCTCCTGTCACACATATCTCTGGTGTAACAGAGCTCAGCACACACTCAGCTCTGCTACATCTCTACACTCTGTTGTAGAGATGTAGCAGAGCTGAGTGTGTGCTGACCACTGCTACACACGAGATGTGTGTGACAGGAGGAGTAGATGGGGGGATGGTTAGGAGTAGTGCAGATACACCAGAGATGTAGCAGAGCTGACTGATGTTAGCAGTCTGATGCAGCAGAGCTGAGTGTGTTAGTCTGCTACATCAGACTGCTATATCTGCCAGCTCTGCTACATCAGGTTGCGCTCAGCTCAACTCCATAGTAGTTGAGCTGAGTGTGCAGTATCAGATTAACCCCCTCCCCCCACCATTGTCCACTTACCTGCAGCTCCCAGCTTCTCTTCTTGCTCCGGTGCGGTCCTCTGCCCAGTCTTCAGAGCGCCCTGCCCCCCTCTCCTCCAACTAGTATTATAGAGAAGGCGGAGCTTAGGCAAGTGTGGGCGGGTCTCCCTGCCTAGTACCCGCCCACACTCTCCTAAGCCCCACCTTCTCTATAATACTAGTCGGGGAGAGGGGCAGGGCTTAGGAGAGTGTGGGCGGGTACTGGGAGGGGAAATGTGAGTGATGCCACGTCTACTAAGCCCCACCCACTCCCTGCATCTCTACAATACTAGTCTAGGGAGGCAGGGTCCTCTGTCCTCTTCAGAGCACCCTGCGCCCCGCCTCCCTAGACTAGTATTGTAGACATGCAGGGAGTAGGCGGGGCTTAGTGCGGCTGGAGATTTGGGCGGGGAGACGTCAGAAGACTCTGAAGACAAGTGGACAGAGGACTGGACCAAGAAGATCTGGGAGCTGCAGCTATGCAGGTAAGTGGACAAGGGTGGTGGTGGTGGGGTAATCACTACACAGCGTGGGGTCCAACAATTTTTGGACTACATACTGTGTAGTGAATAGGATCATTTTTAAAATCCAATCTCCGAATGATCGGAAATTGGATTTTAAAAACGATCCTGAAATGTCAAGATCGGCTCAACCCCAAGTGCTGGCAATGTAGCAGTGTCCAATGTAGCAGAGCTGGACCTGCTACACACTCAGCGCTGCTGCATCGGATTGCTACATCGGTAGAGCTGAGTGTGTAGCAGGTTCAGCTCTGCTTCATCTCGGCATAGGAATGCATTGACCAGCGTTGACTGGATGAATGCCATACTTCTGTATGGCATTCGGCCAATCAACGCTGGTCAATGCATTCCTATGGGAAAAAGTCAGCTCGCGCATATCGCAAGCTGACAGGGATCCCGACGAGATGGATCCCAAAGAGTTGTGTGAGTAACATTTCCCCCCTAAATAAAGGTAATCCCTAGCTAACCCTGCCTGTAGATCTGTCCCTGTCTCACGGTCACATACTTCACAGTTCCAAATTAGTCAAATGGTAAATCCACCATTCGTCTAAATTGGAGGTTATCTGTTTCCGGCCGCCAATTGCTTTTTCCGATTTTTTTTCACTGCCTACGTTGTCGTAGTTCCTGTCCCACCTCCCCTGTGCCGTTATTGGTGCAAAAATAATGGCAGGGGATACAAATTTTTACTGCGTTTGCGGCCTTGTATTCGATTGTAATCGAATATCCCGAACAGCCTGATATTCGATCGAATCTGTATTCGAGCGAACGGTGTTTGCTCATCTCTACTGCTTATTCTTTTACTATTAAAAATATTATAAACCCTATTCACCTGCTGTACAAAAGGCTTGAAATCCTACGGAACAATGCTTTAGTATCCTTTATGAATATATAACCTACATTGCAAATAAAGAAGTATTTAGATGTAGGATGTAGCTCATTGCAGGATACTCACAGTAATTCTCTTTTGCAGATAGACTTCACCCTAAGAAAATAGAAGAGCCTAGCAAATAGTATGTGGTTATGAATTTTACATGTTGGTACTTACCCTATTATTTTATAACCCAATACAGTTTCACTTTATATTTTGCTGTAGTTTCTAAGGACGGAGATTTCCATGAATCATCTTCAATTGTTTTACATTTATTTCCCTGAGCTAGACAGAACTCACAGTCCTTTTTCTAAGCAGTGTCCCAAAAGTCCTTTTACAGAAAGCCACAGGGAGAATGAAGTCTTATAGATCAAATCCTTTGCAACATCTTTTCAAAATTAACTTTTTTGATCTTCAAATGTTAAATAGATCAAAAAAATGGAAAGAAGTAAGAAATCACTGTGCCGATGTGAGGATGCGTTGCGATCTTGTGCACTCATAGCTGGTTTGATAATGGCAATGTCCCGGCCATTTCAATCATTTGGGAAGCCAGTACGGAATTGCTTCAATCTTAACCCTGAGGAGAGCTGAGGTGGAAATCTTTGAAATACAAATAAGATTTACAATGAATTGCAACCAAACTCTTCTTGCAAGCCAGGAGAATTGTTGTGAATAGTGCAGCAAGAAGCTGCTGACAAGGGGATGATTACAAAGTTATATTTTATAAAGGAGAAAATAGGCCTGCTACATTTATATGATGGAACAATTGGACAACTTTTCCTTTCCTCCAGATTTTCCACTTCTATAGGGTACAGCAGTTTATACATCAGCAAATATTGCTTCTTATAACATATGATGTAGTACATGTCACTATTCAGCTCAAGCTAATACCTTGTAAGATGCTACAAACATTATTGCATACTATATACAGTATCTACTGTATATAATATATACAGCAGTGGAGCGGACCTAACCAGTCAGAGACAGGGACACAAATCTTGCAGAAAAACGGTTCATTTACAAAAACACAGCAAAATAAATAAACCTTGACTCCAGGCTTAAAAATGAGCAAAATAAATTACAACCTTAACTTTGGGAAAACAGTAAGAAACAAAATCCTGCTCGTCTGAGCTACTAACTAAACACTGATAATAAACTAACTATGTGTGTGGCTTACTAACAGCCACACGAACAAATAAACAAGTAAATAATTTTCGCCAGACTCAGAGTGTCAGGATAGACCCAAATGCCTCCTCTCACTTCCTGGATCCGCCCTGAAGTGCAGTTTTTGCAGCCTTTTCTTCCAATTCATTTCAATATAAGGCAGACGCTTCAATTTTCACTAGCGGGAAAATTAAGCAGCTTGCCCTATCTTTGGTTGGATTCTACCCAAAGCTCCCATTGAAGTGAATGGGAGTATGAAATGGTTCTGCAGTCAGCAGATTTTTGTAGGGTATTTTGCATTGCTACCACAAAATCAGCTGTATGACCTAGCCTAACAGGATACTATTTGGAACATTATTACTAATTGGTCATATGGAGGGTACTACTATTAATATGGCCATACCGCTATAGAGTGCAGTATTATAAATGGAAGCATTCTAGAGTAGAATTATTACTACTGAGGCACTGGTGAGGGCTTTATTACTAGAGATGAGCGAACAGTGTTCTATCGAACTCATGTTCGATCGGATATTAGGCTGTTCGGCATGTTCGAATCGAATCGAACACCGCGTGGTAAAGTGCGCCATTACTCGATTCCCCTCCCACCTTCCCTGGCGCCTTTTTTGCTCCAATAACAGCGCTGGGTAGGTGGGACAGGAACTACGACACCGGTGACGTTGAAAAAAGTAGGCAAAACCCATTGGCTGCCGAAAACATGTGACCTCTAATTTAAAAGAACAGCGACGCCCAGCTTCGCGTCATTCTGAGCTTGCAATTCACCGAGGACGGAGGTTTCCGTCCAGCTAGCTAGGGCTTAGATTCTGGGTAGGCAGGGACAGGCTAGGATAGGAAGGAGAAGACAACCAACAGCTCTTGTAAGAGCTAAATTCCAGGGAGAAGCTTGTCAGTGTAACGTGGCACTGACGGGCTCAATCGCCGCAACCCAGCTTTCCCAGGATCCTGAATGGAATACACTGTCAGTGTATTCCCGTATACCCGATATATACCCCGATACCCGTTCCAACGGTGTGCCCCCCCACCTTCACCCCAGAAATACCCTGCAAGTCCCCTAGCAATAGAATTGGGGCTATATACACCCACAATTTTTACTACTGGTATACAGTGCCATTGTCTGACTGGGAATTCAAAGAATATATTGGGAATACAAATACCCTCATTTCTTGCTACTGCCATATAGTGCCAGTTTCTGACTGGTAATTCAAAGAATATATTGGGGTTACGTGCACCCACAATTTTTACTACTGGTATACAGTGCCATTGTCTGACTGGGAATTCAAAGAATATATTGGGAATACAAATACCCTCATTTCTTGCTACTGCCATATAGTGCCAGTTTCTGACTGGGAATTCAAAGAATATATTGGGGTTACGTGCACCCACAATTTTTACTACTGGTATACAGTGCCATTGTCTGACTGGGAATTCAAAGAGTATATTGGGAATACAAATACCCTCATTTCTTGCTACTGCCATATAGTGCCAGTGTCTGACTGGGAATTCAAAGAATATATTGGGGTTACGTGCACCCACAATTTTTACTACTGGTATACAGTGCCATTGTCTGACTGGGAATTCAAAGAGTATATTGGGAATACAAATACCCTCATTTCTTGCTACTGCCATATAGTGCCAGTTTCTGACTGGGAATTCAAAGAATATATTGGGGTTACGTGCACCCACAATTTTTACTACTGGTATACAGTGCCATTGTCTGACTGGGAATTCAAAGAATATATTGGGGTTATAAATACCCTCATTTCTTGCTACTGCCATATAGTGCCAGTTTCTGACTGGGAATTCAAAGAATATATTGGGGTTACGTGCACCCACAATTTTTACTACTGGTATACAGTGCCATTGTCTGACTGGGAATTCAAAGAATATATTGGGGTTATAAATACCCTCATTTCTTGCTACTGCCATATAGTGCCAGTTTCTGACTGGTAATTCAAAGAATATATTGGGGTTACGTGCACCCACAATTTTTACTACTGGTATACAGTGCCATTGTCTGACTGGGAATTCAAAGAGTATATTGGGAATACAAATACCCTCATTTCTTGCTACTGCCATATAGTGCCAGTGTCTGACTGGGAATTCAAAGAATATATTGGGGTTACGTGCACCCACAATTTTTACTACTGGTATACAGTGCCATTGTCTGACTGGGAATTCAAAGAGTATATTGGGAATACAAATACCCTCATTTCTTGCTACTGCCATATAGTGCCAGTTTCTGACTGGGAATTCAAAGAATATATTGGGGTTACGTGCACCCACAATTTTTACTACTGGTATACAGTGCCATTGTCTGACTGGGAATTCAAAGAATATATTGGGGTTATAAATACCCTCATTTCTTGCTACTGCCATATAGTGCCAGTTTCTGACTGGGAATTCAAAGAATATATTGGGGTTACGTGCACCCACAATTTTTACTACTGGTATACAGTGCCATTGTCTGACTGGGAATTCAAAGAATATATTGGGGTTATAAATACCCTCATTTCTTGCTACTGCCATATAGTGCCAGTTTCTGACTGGTAATTCAAAGAATATATTGGGGTTACGTGCACCCACAATTTTTACTACTGGTATACAGTGCCATTGTCTGACTGGGAATTCAAAGAGTATATTGGGAATACAAATACCCTCATTTCTTGCTACTGCCATATAGTGCCAGTGTCTGACTGGGAATTCAAAGAATATATTGGGGTTACGTGCACCCACAATTTTTACTACTGGTATACAGTGCCATTGTCTGACTGGGAATTCAAAGAGTATATTGGGAATACAAATACCCTCATTTCTTGCTACTGCCATATAGTGCCAGTTTCTGACTGGGAATTCAAAGAATATATTGGGGTTACGTGCACCCACAATTTTTACTACTGGTATACAGTGCCATTGTCTGACTGGGAATTCAAAGAATATATTGGGGTTATAAATACCCTCATTTCTTGCTACTGCCATATAGTGCCAGTTTCTGACTGGGAATTCAAAGAATATATTGGGGTTACGTGCACCCACAATTTTTACTACTGGTATACAGTGCCATTGTCTGACTGGGAATTCAAAGAATATATTGGGGTTATAAATACCCTCATTTCTTGCTACTGCCATATAGTGCCAGTTTCTGACTGGTAATTCAAAGAATATATTGGGGTTACGTGCACCCACAATTTTTACTACTGGTATACAGTGCCATTGTCTGACTGGGAATTCAAAGAGTATATTGGGAATACAAATACCCTCATTTCTTGCTACTGCCATATAGTGCCAGTGTCTGACTGGGAATTCAAAGAATATATTGGGGTTACGTGCACCCACAATTTTTACTACTGGTATACAGTGCCATTGTCTGACTGGGAATTCAAAGAGTATATTGGGAATACAAATACCCTCATTTCTTGCTACTGCCATATAGTGCCAGTTTCTGACTGGGAATTCAAAGAATATATTGGGGTTACGTGCACCCACAATTTTTACTACTGGTATACAGTGCCATTGTCTGACTGGGAATTCAAAGAATATATTGGGGTTATAAATACCCTCATTTCTTGCTACTGCCATATAGTGCCAGTTTCTGACTGGGAATTCAAAGAATATATTGGGGTTACGTGCACCCACAATTTTTACTACTGGTATACAGTGCCATTGTCTGACTGGGAATTCAAAGAATATATTGGGGTTATAAATACCCTCATTTCTTGCTACTGCCATATAGTGCCAGTTTCTGACTGGTAATTCAAAGAATATATTGGGGTTACGTGCACCCACAATTTTTACTACTGGTATACAGTGCCATTGTCTGACTGGGAATTCAAAGAGTATATTGGGAATACAAATACCCTCATTTCTTGCTACTGCCATATAGTGCCAGTGTCTGACTGGGAATTCAAAGAATATATTGGGGTTACGTGCACCCACAATTTTTACTACTGGTATACAGTGCCATTGTCTGACTGGGAATTCAAAGAGTATATTGGGAATACAAATACCCTCATTTCTTGCTACTGCCATATAGTGCCAGTTTCTGACTGGGAATTCAAAGAATATATTGGGGTTACGTGCACCCACAATTTTTACTACTGGTATACAGTGCCATTGTCTGACTGGGAATTCAAAGAATATATTGGGGTTATAAATACCCTCATTTCTTGCTACTGCCATATAGTGCCAGTTTCTGACTGGGAATTCAAAGAATATATTGGGGTTACGTGCACCCACAATTTTTACTACTGGTATACAGTGCCATTGTCTGACTGGGAATTCAAAGAATATATTGGGGTTATAAATACCCTCATTTCTTGCTACTGCCATATAGTGCCAGTTTCTGACTGGTAATTCAAAGAATATATTGGGGTTACGTGCACCCACAATTTTTACTACTGGTATACAGTGCCATTGTCTGACTGGGAATTCAAAGAGTATATTGGGAATACAAATACCCTCATTTCTTGCTACTGCCATATAGTGCCAGTGTCTGACTGGGAATTCAAAGAATATATTGGGGTTACGTGCACCCACAATTTTTACTACTGGTATACAGTGCCATTGTCTGACTGGGAATTCAAAGAGTATATTGGGAATACAAATACCCTCATTTCTTGCTACTGCCATATAGTGCCAGTTTCTGACTGGGAATTCAAAGAATATATTGGGGTTACGTGCACCCACAATTTTTACTACTGGTATACAGTGCCATTGTCTGACTGGGAATTCAAAGAGTATATTGGGAATACAAATACCCTCATTTCTTGCTACTGCCATATAGTGCCAGTGTCTGACTGGGAATTCAAAGAATATATTGGGGTTACGTGCACCCACAATTTTTACTACTGGTATACAGTGCCATTGTCTGACTGGGAATTCAAAGAGTATATTGGGAATACAAATACCCTCATTTCTTGCTACTGCCATATAGTGCCAGTTTCTGACTGGGAATTCAAAGAATATATTGGGGTTACGTGCACCCACAATTTTTACTACTGGTATACAGTGCCATTGTCTGACTGGGAATTCAAAGAGTATATTGGGAATACAAATACCCTCATTTCTTGCTACTGCCATATAGTGCCAGTGTCTGACTGGGAATTCAAAGAATATATTGGGGTTACGTGCACCCACAATTTTTACTACTGGTATACAGTGCCATTGTCTGACTGGGAATTCAAAGAGTATATTGGGAATACAAATACCCTCATTTCTTGCTACTGCCATATAGTGCCAGTTTCTGACTGGGAATTCAAAGAATATATTGGGGTTACGTGCACCCACAATTTTTACTACTGGTATACAGTGCCATTGTCTGACTGGGAATTCAAAGAGTATATTGGGAATACAAATACCCTCATTTCTTGCTACTGCCATATAGTGCCAGTGTCTGACTGGGAATTCAAAGAATATATTGGGGTTACGTGCACCCACAATTTTTACTACTGGTATACAGTGCCATTGTCTGACTGGGAATTCAAAGAGTATATTGGGAATACAAATACCCTCATTTCTTGCTACTGCCATATAGTGCCAGTTTCTGACTGGGAATTCAAAGAATATATTGGGGTTACGTGCACCCACAATTTTTACTACTGGTATACAGTGCCATTGTCTGACTGGGAATTCAAAGAGTATATTGGGAATACAAATACCCTCATTTCTTGCTACTGCCATATAGTGCCAGTGTCTGACTGGGAATTCAAAGAATATATTGGGGTTACGTGCACCCACAATTTTTACTACTGGTATACAGTGCCAATTTCTAACTAGGAATTCAAAATGCGCAAGGCTCCCGGAAAGGGACGTGGACGAGGCCGTGGGCGAGGTCGGGGGAATGGTTCTGGGGAGCAAGGTAGCAGTGAAGCCACAGGGCGTCCCGTGCCTACTCCTGTGGGGCAGCAAGCATTGCGCCACTCCACAGTGCCAGGGTTGCTTGCCACATTAACTAAACTGCAGGGTACAAACCTTAGTAGGCCCGAGAACCAGGAACAGGTCTTGCAATGGCTGTCAGAGAACGCTTACAGCACATTGTCCAGCAGCCAGTCAGACTCTGCCTCCTCTCCTCCTATTACCCAACAGTCTTGTCTTCCTTCCTCCCAAAATTCCGAAGCTTTACAGAACAATAACCCAAACTGTCCCTGCTCCCCAGAGCTGTTCTCCGCTCCTTTCATTGTCCCTCAACCTGCCTCTCCACGTCACGATTCCACGAACCTAACAGAGGAGCATCTGTATCCAGATGCTCAAACACTAGAGTCTCCTCCATCTCCGTTCGATTTGGTGGGGGATGACCAGCAACCCACCCTCATCGACGATGATGTGACGCAGTTGCCGTCAGGGCATCCAGTTGACCGGCGCATTGTGCGGGAGGAGGAGATGAGACAGGAGTTGGAAGAGGAAGTGGTGGATGATGAGGACACTGACCCGACCTGGACAGGGGGGATGTCAAGCGGGGAAAGTAGTGTGGATGTTGAGGCAGGTGCAGCACCAAAAAGGGTAGCTAGAGGCAGAGGCAGAGGTCAGCAGCTTAGGCGAAGTCAGGCCACACCCGGAATCTCCCAAGATGTTCCAGTTCGTACCCAGCCCCGAAAAACTCCCACCTCGAGGGCACGTTTCTCGAAGGTGTGGAGTTTTTTCAAGGAATGCGCCGAGGACAGATATAGTGTTGTCTGCACAATTTGCCTCTCGAAATTGATTAGGGGCTCTGAGAAGAGCAACCTGTCCACCACTTCAATGCGCCGTCATTTGGAATCCAAGCACTGGAATCAGTGGCAGGCAGCAACGGCAGGACAAAGGCCGACTGCCGTTCACGCCACTGCCACTGCCTCTGCCTCTGCCTCTGCCACTGCCACTGCTGACTGTGCTGGCGATGCACTCCAGAGGACGAGCCAGGACACCACTTCATCTGCCTCCGCCACTTTGTTGACTTCTACCTCATCCTCCCCTGGTCCTGTCTTATCTCCTTCTCCTGCACCATCAAAGGCACCATCAGGCGTTTCTTTACAACAACCCACTAGAGATGAGCGAACAGTGTTCTATCGAACTCATGTTCGATCGGATATTAGGCTGTTCGGCATGTTCGAATCGAATCGAACACCGCGTGGTAAAGTGCGCCATTACTCGATTCCCCTCCCACCTTCCCTGGCGCCTTTTTTGCTCCAATAACAGCGCTGGGTAGGTGGGACAGGAACTACGACACCGGTGACGTTGAAAAAAGTAGGCAAAACCCATTGGCTGCCGAAAACATGTGACCTCTAATTTAAAAGAACAGCGACGCCCAGCTTCGCGTCATTCTGAGCTTGCAATTCACCGAGGACGGAGGTTTCCGTCCAGCTAGCTAGGGCTTAGATTCTGGGTAGGCAGGGACAGGCTAGGATAGGAAGGAGAAGACAACCAACAGCTCTTGTAAGAGCTAAATTCCAGGGAGAAGCTTGTCAGTGTAACGTGGCACTGACGGGCTCAATCGCCGCAACCCAGCTTTCCCAGGATCCTGAATGGAATACACTGTCAGTGTATTCCCGTATACCCGATATATACCCCGATACCCGTTCCAACGGTGTGCCCCCCCACCTTCACCCCAGAAATACCCTGCAAGTCCCCTAGCAATAGAATTGGGGCTATATACACCCACAATTTTTACTACTGGTATACAGTGCCATTGTCTGACTGGGAATTCAAAGAATATATTGGGAATACAAATACCCTCATTTCTTGCTACTGCCATATAGTGCCAGTTTCTGACTGGTAATTCAAAGAATATATTGGGGTTACGTGCACCCACAATTTTTACTACTGGTATACAGTGCCATTGTCTGACTGGGAATTCAAAGAATATATTGGGAATACAAATACCCTCATTTCTTGCTACTGCCATATAGTGCCAGTTTCTGACTGGGAATTCAAAGAATATATTGGGGTTACGTGCACCCACAATTTTTACTACTGGTATACAGTGCCATTGTCTGACTGGGAATTCAAAGAGTATATTGGGAATACAAATACCCTCATTTCTTGCTACTGCCATATAGTGCCAGTGTCTGACTGGGAATTCAAAGAATATATTGGGGTTACGTGCACCCACAATTTTTACTACTGGTATACAGTGCCATTGTCTGACTGGGAATTCAAAGAGTATATTGGGAATACAAATACCCTCATTTCTTGCTACTGCCATATAGTGCCAGTTTCTGACTGGGAATTCAAAGAATATATTGGGGTTACGTGCACCCACAATTTTTACTACTGGTATACAGTGCCATTGTCTGACTGGGAATTCAAAGAATATATTGGGGTTATAAATACCCTCATTTCTTGCTACTGCCATATAGTGCCAGTTTCTGACTGGGAATTCAAAGAATATATTGGGGTTACGTGCACCCACAATTTTTACTACTGGTATACAGTGCCATTGTCTGACTGGGAATTCAAAGAATATATTGGGGTTATAAATACCCTCATTTCTTGCTACTGCCATATAGTGCCAGTTTCTGACTGGTAATTCAAAGAATATATTGGGGTTACGTGCACCCACAATTTTTACTACTGGTATACAGTGCCATTGTCTGACTGGGAATTCAAAGAGTATATTGGGAATACAAATACCCTCATTTCTTGCTACTGCCATATAGTGCCAGTGTCTGACTGGGAATTCAAAGAATATATTGGGGTTACGTGCACCCACAATTTTTACTACTGGTATACAGTGCCATTGTCTGACTGGGAATTCAAAGAGTATATTGGGAATACAAATACCCTCATTTCTTGCTACTGCCATATAGTGCCAGTTTCTGACTGGGAATTCAAAGAATATATTGGGGTTACGTGCACCCACAATTTTTACTACTGGTATACAGTGCCATTGTCTGACTGGGAATTCAAAGAATATATTGGGGTTATAAATACCCTCATTTCTTGCTACTGCCATATAGTGCCAGTTTCTGACTGGGAATTCAAAGAATATATTGGGGTTACGTGCACCCACAATTTTTACTACTGGTATACAGTGCCATTGTCTGACTGGGAATTCAAAGAATATATTGGGGTTATAAATACCCTCATTTCTTGCTACTGCCATATAGTGCCAGTTTCTGACTGGTAATTCAAAGAATATATTGGGGTTACGTGCACCCACAATTTTTACTACTGGTATACAGTGCCATTGTCTGACTGGGAATTCAAAGAGTATATTGGGAATACAAATACCCTCATTTCTTGCTACTGCCATATAGTGCCAGTGTCTGACTGGGAATTCAAAGAATATATTGGGGTTACGTGCACCCACAATTTTTACTACTGGTATACGGTGCCATTGTCTGACTGGGAATTCAAAGAGTATATTGGGAATACAAATACCCTCATTTCTTGCTACTGCCATATAGTGCCAGTTTCTGACTGGGAATTCAAAGAATATATTGGGGTTACGTGCACCCACAATTTTTACTACTGGTATACAGTGCCATTGTCTGACTGGGAATTCAAAGAATATATTGGGGTTATAAATACCCTCATTTCTTGCTACTGCCATATAGTGCCAGTTTCTGACTGGGAATTCAAAGAATATATTGGGGTTACGTGCACCCACAACTTTTACTACTGGTATACAGTGCCATTGTCTGACTGGGAATTCAAAGAATATATTGGGGTTATAAATACCCTCATTTCTTGCTACTGCCATATAGTGCCAGTTTCTGACTGGTAATTCAAAGAATATATTGGGGTTACGTGCACCCACAATTTTTACTACTGGTATACAGTGCCATTGTCTGACTGGGAATTCAAAGAGTATATTGGGAATACAAATACCCTCATTTCTTGCTACTGCCATATAGTGCCAGTGTCTGACTGGGAATTCAAAGAATATATTGGGGTTACGTGCACCCACAATTTTTACTACTGGTATACAGTGCCATTGTCTGACTGGGAATTCAAAGAGTATATTGGGAATACAAATACCCTCATTTCTTGCTACTGCCATATAGTGCCAGTTTCTGACTGGGAATTCAAAGAATATATTGGGGTTACGTGCACCCACAATTTTTACTACTGGTATACAGTGCCATTGTCTGACTGGGAATTCAAAGAATATATTGGGGTTATAAATACCCTCATTTCTTGCTACTGCCATATAGTGCCAGTTTCTGACTGGGAATTCAAAGAATATATTGGGGTTACGTGCACCCACAATTTTTACTACTGGTATACAGTGCCATTGTCTGACTGGGAATTCAAAGAATATATTGGGGTTATAAATACCCTCATTTCTTGCTACTGCCATATAGTGCCAGTTTCTGACTGGTAATTCAAAGAATATATTGGGGTTACGTGCACCCACAATTTTTACTACTGGTATACAGTGCCATTGTCTGACTGGGAATTCAAAGAGTATATTGGGAATACAAATACCCTCATTTCTTGCTACTGCCATATAGTGCCAGTGTCTGACTGGGAATTCAAAGAATATATTGGGGTTACGTGCACCCACAATTTTTACTACTGGTATACAGTGCCATTGTCTGACTGGGAATTCAAAGAGTATATTGGGAATACAAATACCCTCATTTCTTGCTACTGCCATATAGTGCCAGTTTCTGACTGGGAATTCAAAGAATATATTGGGGTTACGTGCACCCACAATTTTTACTACTGGTATACAGTGCCATTGTCTGACTGGGAATTCAAAGAGTATATTGGGAATACAAATACCCTCATTTCTTGCTACTGCCATATAGTGCCAGTGTCTGACTGGGAATTCAAAGAATATATTGGGGTTACGTGCACCCACAATTTTTACTACTGGTATACAGTGCCATTGTCTGACTGGGAATTCAAAGAGTATATTGGGAATACAAATACCCTCATTTCTTGCTACTGCCATATAGTGCCAGTTTCTGACTGGGAATTCAAAGAATATATTGGGGTTACGTGCACCCACAATTTTTACTACTGGTATACAGTGCCATTGTCTGACTGGGAATTCAAAGAGTATATTGGGAATACAAATACCCTCATTTCTTGCTACTGCCATATAGTGCCAGTGTCTGACTGGGAATTCAAAGAATATATTGGGGTTACGTGCACCCACAATTTTTACTACTGGTATACAGTGCCATTGTCTGACTGGGAATTCAAAGAGTATATTGGGAATACAAATACCCTCATTTCTTGCTACTGCCATATAGTGCCAGTTTCTGACTGGGAATTCAAAGAATATATTGGGGTTACGTGCACCCACAATTTTTACTACTGGTATACAGTGCCATTGTCTGACTGGGAATTCAAAGAGTATATTGGGAATACAAATACCCTCATTTCTTGCTACTGCCATATAGTGCCAGTGTCTGACTGGGAATTCAAAGAATATATTGGGGTTACGTGCACCCACAATTTTTACTACTGGTATACAGTGCCATTGTCTGACTGGGAATTCAAAGAGTATATTGGGAATACAAATACCCTCATTTCTTGCTACTGCCATATAGTGCCAGTTTCTGACTGGGAATTCAAAGAATATATTGGGGTTACGTGCACCCACAATTTTTACTACTGGTATACAGTGCCATTGTCTGACTGGGAATTCAAAGAGTATATTGGGAATACAAATACCCTCATTTCTTGCTACTGCCATATAGTGCCAGTGTCTGACTGGGAATTCAAAGAATATATTGGGGTTACGTGCACCCACAATTTTTACTACTGGTATACAGTGCCAATTTCTAACTAGGAATTCAAAATGCGCAAGGCTCCCGGAAAGGGACGTGGACGAGGCCGTGGGCGAGGTCGGGGGAATGGTTCTGGGGAGCAAGGTAGCAGTGAAGCCACAGGGCGTCCCGTGCCTACTCCTGTGGGGCAGCAAGCATTGCGCCACTCCACAGTGCCAGGGTTGCTTGCCACATTAACTAAACTGCAGGGTACAAACCTTAGTAGGCCCGAGAACCAGGAACAGGTCTTGCAATGGCTGTCAGAGAACGCTTACAGCACATTGTCCAGCAGCCAGTCAGACTCTGCCTCCTCTCCTCCTATTACCCAACAGTCTTGTCTTCCTTCCTCCCAAAATTCCGAAGCTTTACAGAACAATAACCCAAACTGTCCCTGCTCCCCAGAGCTGTTCTCCGCTCCTTTCATTGTCCCTCAACCTGCCTCTCCACGTCACGATTCCACGAACCTAACAGAGGAGCATCTGTATCCAGATGCTCAAACACTAGAGTCTCCTCCATCTCCGTTCGATTTGGTGGTGGATGACCAGCAACCCACCCTCATCGACGATGATGTGACGCAGTTGCCGTCAGGGCATCCAGTTGACCGGCGCATTGTGCGGGAGGAGGAGATGAGACAGGAGTTGGAAGAGGAAGTGGTGGATGATGAGGACACTGACCCGACCTGGACAGGGGGGATGTCAAGCGGGGAAAGTAGTGTGGATGTTGAGGCAGGTGCAGCACCAAAAAGGGTAGCTAGAGGCAGAGGCAGAGGTCAGCAGCTTAGGCGAAGCCAGGCCACACCCGGAATCTCCCAAGATGTTCCAGTTCGTACCCAGCCCCGAAAAACTCCCACCTCGAGGGCACGTTTCTCGAAGGTGTGGAGTTTTTTCAAGGAATGCGCCGAGGACAGATATAGTGTTGTCTGCACAATTTGCCTCTCGAAATTGATTAGGGGCTCTGAGAAGAGCAACCTGTCCACCACTTCAATGCGCCGTCATTTGGAATCCAAGCACTGGAATCAGTGGCAGGCAGCAACGGCAGGACAAAGGCCGACTGCCGTTCACGCCACTGCCACTGCCTCTGCCTCTGCCTCTGCCACTGCCACTGCTGACTGTGCTGGCGATGCACTCCAGAGGACGAGCCAGGACACCACTTCATCTGCCTCCGCCACTTTGTTGACTTCTACCTCATCCTCCCCTGGTCCTGTCTTATCTCCTTCTCCTGCACCATCAAAGGCACCATCAGGCGTTTCTTTACAACAACCCACCATCTCTCAGACATTGGAGCGGCGGCAGAAATACACTGCTAACCACCCACACGCGCAAGCCTTGAACGCCAACATCGCTAAACTGCTGGCCCAGGAGATGTTGGCGTTCCGGCTTGTTGAAACTCCCGCCTTCCTGGACCTGATGGCAACTGCGGCACCTCGCTATGCCGTCCCTAGCCGTCACTACTTCTCCCGGTGTGCCGTCCCCGCCTTGCACCAGCACGTGTCACTCAACATCAGGCGGGCCCTTAGTTCCGCGCTTTGCACAAAGGTCCACTTGACCACCGACGCGTGGACAAGTGCATGCGGACAGGGACGCTACATTTCACTGACGGCACACTGGGTGAATGTAGTTGAGGCTGGGACTGCTTCCCAAACTGGCCCGGTGTACCTCGTCTCCCCGCCTAACATTCCTGGCAGGGACACGAGAAGAACACCCCCCTCCTCCTCCTCCTCCTCTACCGCCTCCTCCTCCGCCACCGCCTCCTCCTCCGCCACCGCCTCCTCCTCCGCTGTTAGATTGACCCCAGCTACGAGTTGGAAACGTTGCAGCACTGGCGTTGGTAGACGTCAGCAGGCTGTGCTGAAGCTGATCAGCTTGGGGGACAGACAGCACACTGCCTCCGAGGTGAGGGATGCCCTCCTCGATGAGACGGCAATATGGTTTGAGCCGCTGCACCTGGGCCCAGGCATGGTCGTTTGTGATAACGGCCGGAACCTGGTAGCAGCTCTGGAGCTTGCCGGACTCCAACATGTTCCATGCCTGGCCCACGTCTTCAACCTAGTGGTGCAACGTTTCCTAAAGAGCTACCCCAATGTTCCAGAGCTACTGGTGAAAGTGCGGCGCATGTGCGCCCACTTTCGCAAGTCGACAGTAGCCGCTGCTAGCTTAAAATCTCTCCAGCAACGCCTGCATGTGCCACAACACCGGCTTTTGTGCGACGTCCCCACACGCTGGAACTCAACGTTTCAGATGTTGAATAGAGTGGTTGAGCAGCAGAGACCTTTGATGGAATACCAGCTACAAAACCCTAGGGTGCCACAAAGTCAGCTGCCTCAGTTTCACATCCATGAGTGGCCATGGATGAGAGACCTTTGTGACATCCTACGGGTCTTTGAGGAGTCCACAAGGAGGGTGAGCTCTGAGGATGCGATGGTGAGCCTTACAATCCCGCTCTTGTGTGTTCTGAGAGAATCCCTGATTGACATCAGGGATAACTCAGATCACACAGAGGAGTTAGGGATAGCATCCGATCCGTCACAGCTGGAGAGTAGGTCCACACATCTGTCCGCTTCACTGCGTTTAATGGAGGAGGAGGAGGAGGAGGAGGAGGAAGAAGAGTTGTCCGATGATGTGATGGTGATACAGGAGGCTTCCGGGCAACTTCGAATCGTCCCATTGTTGCAGCGCGGATGGGTAGACATGGAGGATGAGGAGGAAATGGAGATTGAACTTTCCGGTGGGGCCAGAGGAGTCATGCCAACTAACACTGTGGCAGACATGGCTGAGTTCATGTTGGGGTGCTTTACAACCGACAAGCGTATTGTCAAAATCATGGAGGACAACCAGTACTGGATCTTTGCTATCCTTGACCCCCGGTATAAAAACAACATCTCGTCTTTTATTCCGGTAGAGGGGAGGGCCAATCGCATCAATGCTTGCCACAGGCAATTGGTGCAGAATATGATGGAGATGTTTCCAGCATGTGACGTTGGCGGCAGGGAGGGCAGTTCCTCCAGTAGGCAACCAAGTTCTCACCGGTCCACACAAACGAGGGGCACACTGTCTAAGGTCTGGGACACCTTGATGGCACCCCCTCACCAAAGTGCCGCCACGGAGGGTCCTAGTGTCACCAGGCGTGAGAAGTATAGGCGCATGTTGCGGGAATACCTTTCCGACCACAGCCCTGTCCTCTCCGACCCCTCTGCGCCCTACACGTATTGGGTGTCGAAGTTGGACCTGTGGCTTGAACTTGCCCTATATGCCTTGGAGGTGCTGTCCTGTCCTGCCGCCAGCGTCCTATCTGAGAGGGTGTTCAGTGCAGCCGGTGGCATCATCACTGACAAGCGCACCCGTCTGTCAGCTGAGAGTGCCGACCGGCTCACTTTGATAAAAATGAACCACCACTGGGTAGAGCCGTCATTTTTGTGCCCACCTGTGTAAAGCACCCCAACATGAAACTCCATGTCTGTACTCAACCTCTCCAATTCCTCCGCATCCTCATACTCATCCACCATAAGCGTTGCACAATTCTGCTAATACTAGGCTCCCTCCACCCTGATTTCCCCCAACTCTGCTGGTTAGAGGCTCCCTCCACCATGAATTTGCCCAAACTGGGCTGTTTAGAGGCTCCCTCCACCATGAATTGGTCCAAACTGGGTTTTTTAGAGGCTCCCTCCACCATGAATTTGCCCAAACTGGGCTGTTTAGAGGCTCCCTCCACCATGAATTGGTCCAAACTGGGCTGGTTAGAGGCTCCCTCCACCATGAATTTCCCAAAACTTGGCTGTTTAGAGGCTCCCTCCACCATGAATTTGCCCAAACTGGGCTGTTTAGAGGCTCCCTCCACCATTAATTGGTCCAAACTGGGCTGGTTAGAGGCTCCCTCCACCATGAATTTGCCCAAACTGGGGTGGTTAGAGGCTCCCTCCACCATTAATTGGTCCAAACTGGGCTGGTTAGAGGCTCCCTCCACCATGAATTTCCCAAAACTTGGCTGTTTAGAGGCTCCCTCCACCATTAATTGGTCCAAACTGGGCTGGTTAGAGGCTCCCTCCACCATGAATTTGCCCAAACTGGGCTGTTTAGAGGCTCCCTCCACCATTAATTGGTCCAAACTGGGCTGGTTAGAGGCTCCCTCCACCATGAATTTGCCCAAACTGGGCTGTTTAGAGGCTCCCTCCACCATGAATTGGTCCAAACTGGGGTGGTTAGAGGCTCCCTCCACCATGAATTGGTCCAAACTGGGGTGGTTAGAGGCTCCCTCCACCATTAATTGGTCCAAACTGGGCTGGTTAGAGGCTCCCTCCACAATTAATTGGTCCAAACTGGGCTAATTAGAGGCTCCCTCCACCATGAATTGGTCCAAACTGGGTTTTTTAGAGGCTCCCTCCACCATGAATTTGCCCAAACTGGGCTGTTTAGAGGCTCCCTCCACCATGAATTGGTCCAAACTGGGCTGGTTAGAGGCTCCCTCCACCATGAATTGGTCCAAACTGGGGTGGTTAGAGGCTCCCTCCACCATTAATTGGTCCAAACTGGGCTGGTTAGAGGCTCCCTCCACCATTAATTGGTCCAAACTGGGCTGGTTAGAGGCTCCCTCCACCATGAATTTGCCCAAACTGGGGTGGTTAGAGGCTCCCTCCACCATTAATTGGTCCAAACTGGGCTGGTTAGAGGCTCCCTCCACAATTAATTGGTCCAAACTGGGCTAATTAGAGGCTCCCTCCACCATGAATTGGTCCAAACTGGGTTTTTTAGAGGCTCCCTCCACCATGAATTTGCCCAAACTGGGCTGTTTAGAGGCTCCCTCCACCATGAATTGGTCCAAACTGGGCTGGTTAGAGGCTCCCTCCACCATGAATTTCCCAAAACTTGGCTGTTTAGAGGCTCCCTCCACCATTAATTGGTCCAAACTGGGCTGGTTAGAGGCTCCCTCCACCATTAATTGGTCCAAACTGGGCTGGTTAGAGGCTCCCTCCACCATTAATTGGTCCAAACTGGGCTGGTTAGAGGCTCCCTCCACCATGAATTTCCCAAAACTTGGCTGTTTAGAGGCTCCCTCCACCATTAATTGGTCCAAACTGGGCTGGTTAGAGGCTCCCTCCACCATGAATTTGCCCAAACTGGGCTGTTTAGAGGCTCCCTCCACCATGAATTGGTCCAAACTGGGTTTTTTAGAGGCTCCCTCCACCATTAATTGGTCCAAACTGGGCTGGTTAGAGGCTCCCTCCACAATTAATTGGTCCAAACTGGGCTAATTAGAGGCTCCCTCCACCATGAATTGGTCCAAACTGGGTTTTTTAGAGGCTCCCTCCACCATGAATTTGCCCAAACTGGGCTGTTTAGAGGCTCCCTCCACCATGAATTGGTCCAAACTGGGCTGGTTAGAGGCTCCCTCCACCATGAATTGGTCCAAACTGGGGTGGTTAGAGGCTCCCTCCACCATTAATTGGTCCAAACTGGGCTGGTTAGAGGCTCCCTCCACCATTAATTGGTCCAAACTGGGCTGGTTAGAGGCTCCCTCCACCATGAATTTGCCCAAACTGGGGTGGTTAGAGGCTCCCTCCACCATTAATTGGTCCAAACTGGGCTGGTTAGAGGCTCCCTCCACAATTAATTGGTCCAAACTGGGCTAATTAGAGGCTCCCTCCACCATGAATTGGTCCAAACTGGGTTTTTTAGAGGCTCCCTCCACCATGAATTTGCCCAAACTGGGCTGTTTAGAGGCTCCCTCCACCATGAATTGGTCCAAACTGGGCTGGTTAGAGGCTCCCTCCACCATGAATTTCCCAAAACTTGGCTGTTTAGAGGCTCCCTCCACCATGAATTTGCCCAAACTGGGCTGTTTAGAGGCTCCCTCCACCATTAATTGGTCCAAACTGGGCTGGTTAGAGGCTCCCTCCACCATGAATTTGCCCAAACTGGGGTGGTTAGAGGCTCCCTCCACCATTAATTGGTCCAAACTGGGCTGGTTAGAGGCTCCCTCCACCATGAATTTCCCAAAACTTGGCTGTTTAGAGGCTCCCTCCACCATTAATTGGTCCAAACTGGGCTGGTTAGAGGCTCCCTCCACCATGAATTTGCCCAAACTGGGCTGTTTAGAGGCTCCCTCCACCATTAATTGGTCCAAACTGGGCTGGTTAGAGGCTCCCTCCACCATGAATTTGCCCAAACTGGGCTGTTTAGAGGCTCCCTCCACCATGAATTGGTCCAAACTGGGGTGGTTAGAGGCTCCCTCCACCATGAATTGGTCCAAACTGGGGTGGTTAGAGGCTCCCTCCACCATTAATTGGTCCAAACTGGGCTGGTTAGAGGCTCCCTCCACAATTAATTGGTCCAAACTGGGCTAATTAGAGGCTCCCTCCACCATGAATTGGTCCAAACTGGGTTTTTTAGAGGCTCCCTCCACCATTAATTGGTCCAAACTGGGCTGGTTAGAGGCTCCCTCCACAATTAATTGGTCCAAACTGGGCTAATTAGAGGCTCCCTCCACCATGAATTGGTCCAAACTGGGTTTTTTAGAGGCTCCCTCCACCATGAATTTGCCCAAACTGGGCTGTTTAGAGGCTCCCTCCACCATTAATTGGTCCAAACTTGGCTGTTTAGAGGCTCCCTCCACCATGAATTTGCCCAAACTGGGCTGTTTAGAGGCTCCCTCCACCATTAATTGGTCCAAACTGGGCTGGTTAGAGGCTCCCTCCACCATGAATTTGCCCAAACTGGGGTGGTTAGAGGCTCCCTCCACCATTAATTGGTCCAAACTGGGCTGGTTAGAGGCTCCCTCCACCATTAATTGGTCCAAACTGGGCTGGTTAGAGGCTCCCTCCACCATGAATTTGCCCAAACTGGGCTGTTTAGAGGCTCCCTCCACCATGAATTGGTCCAAACTGGGCTGGTTAGAGGCTCCCTCCACCATGAATTTCCCAAAACTTGGCTGTTTAGAGGCTCCCTCCACCATTAATTGGTCCAAACTGGGCTGGTTAGAGGCTCCCTCCACCATGAATTGGTCCAAACTGGGGTTTTTAGAGGCTCCCTCCACCATGAATTGGTCCAAACTGGGGTTTTTAGAGTCTCCCTCCACCATGAATTGGTCCAAACTGGGGTTTTTAGAGTCTCCCTCCACCATGAATTGGTCCAAACTGGGGTTTTTAGAGGCTCCCTCCACCATGAATTTGCCCAAACTCTGCTGGTTAGAGGCTCAATCCACCCTGATTTTCAAAACAAATGTTGGTGCCAACCTCAACTTACTACAAGGGCCAAATTCACTGCTGGTGACAAGCTCTCCTCACTGCAAGTGCCAAATACACATGTTTCAAGGTGTTTTCCTACTGTCAGAGAGGTGGTATTGAGTGTGTAAAGTGTGTAGTTGTTAGGCTGTGATGTTGGGGTAATAGAGGGTCTTTGGTGTGTTAGATGCCCCCAGACATGCTTCCCCTGCTGTCCCAGTGTCATTCCAGAGGTGTTGGCATCATTTCCTGGGGTGTCATAGTGGACTTGGTGACCCTCCAGACACGGATTTGGGTTTCCCCCTTAACGAGTATCTGTTCCCCATAGACTATAATGGGGTTCGAAACCCGTTCGAACACACGAACATTGAGCGGCTGTTCGAATCGAATTTCGAACCTCGAACATTTTAGTGTTCGCTCATCTCTACAACCCACCATCTCTCAGACATTGGAGCGGCGGCAGAAATACACTGCTAACCACCCACACGCGCAAGCCTTGAACGCCAACATCGCTAAACTGCTGGCCCAGGAGATGTTGGCGTTCCGGCTTGTTGAAACTCCCGCCTTCCTGGACCTGATGGCAACTGCGGCACCTCGCTATGCCGTCCCTAGCCGTCACTACTTCTCCCGGTGTGCCGTCCCCGCCTTGCACCAGCACGTGTCACTCAACATCAGGCGGGCCCTTAGTTCCGCGCTTTGCACAAAGGTCCACTTGACCACCGACGCGTGGACAAGTGCATGCGGACAGGGACGCTACATTTCACTGACGGCACACTGGGTGAATGTAGTTGAGGCTGGGACTGCTTCCCAAACTGGCCCGGTGTACCTCGTCTCCCCGCCTAACATTCCTGGCAGGGACACGAGAAGAACACCCCCCTCCTCCTCCTCCTCCTCTACCGCCTCCTCCTCCGCCACCGCCTCCTCCTCCGCCACCGCCTCCTCCTCCGCTGTTAGATTGACCCCAGCTACGAGTTGGAAACGTTGCAGCACTGGCGTTGGTAGACGTCAGCAGGCTGTGCTGAAGCTGATCAGCTTGGGGGACAGACAGCACACTGCCTCCGAGGTGAGGGATGCCCTCCTCGATGAGACGGCAATATGGTTTGAGCCGCTGCACCTGGGCCCAGGCATGGTCGTTTGTGATAACGGCCGGAACCTGGTAGCAGCTCTGGAGCTTGCCGGACTCCAACATGTTCCATGCCTGGCCCACGTCTTCAACCTAGTGGTGCAACGTTTCCTAAAGAGCTACCCCAATGTTCCAGAGCTACTGGTGAAAGTGCGGCGCATGTGCGCCCACTTTCGCAAGTCGACAGTAGCCGCTGCTAGCTTAAAATCTCTCCAGCAACGCCTGCATGTGCCACAACACCGGCTTTTGTGCGACGTCCCCACACGCTGGAACTCAACGTTTCAGATGTTGAATAGAGTGGTTGAGCAGCAGAGACCTTTGATGGAATACCAGCTACAAAACCCTAGGGTGCCACAAAGTCAGCTGCCTCAGTTTCACATCCATGAGTGGCCATGGATGAGAGACCTTTGTGACATCCTACGGGTCTTTGAGGAGTCCACAAGGAGGGTGAGCTCTGAGGATGCGATGGTGAGCCTTACAATCCCGCTCTTGTGTGTTCTGAGAGAATCCCTGATTGACATCAGGGATAACTCAGATCACACAGAGGAGTTAGGGATAGCATCCGATCCGTCACAGCTGGAGAGTAGGTCCACACATCTGTCCGCTTCACTGCGTTTAATGGAGGAGGAGGAGGAGGAGGAGGAGGAAGAAGAGTTGTCCGATGATGTGATGGTGATACAGGAGGCTTCCGGGCAACTTCGAATCGTCCCATTGTTGCAGCGCGGATGGGTAGACATGGAGGATGAGGAGGAAATGGAGATTGAACTTTCCGGTGGGGCCAGAGGAGTCATGCCAACTAACACTGTGGCAGACATGGCTGAGTTCATGTTGGGGTGCTTTACAACCGACAAGCGTATTGTCAAAATCATGGAGGACAACCAGTACTGGATCTTTGCTATCCTTGACCCCCGGTATAAAAACAACATCTCGTCTTTTATTCCGGTAGAGGGGAGGGCCAATCGCATCAATGCTTGCCACGGGCAATTGGTGCAGAATATGATGGAGATGTTTCCAGCATGTGACGTTGGCGGCAGGGAGGGCAGTTCCTCCAGTAGGCAACCAAGTTCTCACCGGTCCACACAAACGAGGGGCACACTGTCTAAGGTCTGGGACACCTTGATGGCACCCCCTCGCCAAAGTGCCGCCACGGAGGGTCCTAGTGTCACCAGGCGTGAGAAGTATAGGCGCATGTTGCGGGAATACCTTTCCGACCACAGCCCTGTCCTCTCCGACCCCTCTGCGCCCTACACGTATTGGGTGTCGAAGTTGGACCTGTGGCTTGAACTTGCCCTATATGCCTTGGAGGTGCTGTCCTGTCCTGCCGCCAGCGTCCTATCTGAGAGGGTGTTCAGTGCAGCCGGTGGCATCATCACTGACAAGCGCACCCGTCTGTCAGCTGAGAGTGCCGACCGGCTCACTTTGATAAAAATGAACCACCACTGGGTAGAGCCGTCATTTTTGTGCCCACCTGTGTAAAGCACCCCAACATGAAACTCCATGTCTGTACTCAACCTCTCCAATTCCTCCGCATCCTCATACTCATCCACCATAAGCGTTGCACAATTCTGCTAATACTAGGCTCCCTCCACCCTGATTTCCCCCAACTCTGCTGGTTAGAGGCTCCCTCCACCATGAATTTGCCCAAACTGGGCTGTTTAGAGGCTCCCTCCACCATGAATTGGTCCAAACTGGGTTTTTTAGAGGCTCCCTCCACCATGAATTTGCCCAAACTGGGCTGTTTAGAGGCTCCCTCCACCATGAATTGGTCCAAACTGGGCTGGTTAGAGGCTCCCTCCACCATGAATTTCCCAAAACTTGGCTGTTTAGAGGCTCCCTCCACCATGAATTTGCCCAAACTGGGCTGTTTAGAGGCTCCCTCCACCATTAATTGGTCCAAACTGGGCTGGTTAGAGGCTCCCTCCACCATGAATTTGCCCAAACTGGGGTGGTTAGAGGCTCCCTCCACCATTAATTGGTCCAAACTGGGCTGGTTAGAGGCTCCCTCCACCATGAATTTCCCAAAACTTGGCTGTTTAGAGGCTCCCTCCACCATTAATTGGTCCAAACTGGGCTGGTTAGAGGCTCCCTCCACCATGAATTTGCCCAAACTGGGCTGTTTAGAGGCTCCCTCCACCATTAATTGGTCCAAACTGGGCTGGTTAGAGGCTCCCTCCACCATGAATTTGCCCAAACTGGGCTGTTTAGAGGCTCCCTCCACCATGAATTGGTCCAAACTGGGGTGGTTAGAGGCTCCCTCCACCATGAATTGGTCCAAACTGGGGTGGTTAGAGGCTCCCTCCACCATTAATTGGTCCAAACTGGGCTGGTTAGAGGCTCCCTCCACAATTAATTGGTCCAAACTGGGCTAATTAGAGGCTCCCTCCACCATGAATTGGTCCAAACTGGGTTTTTTAGAGGCTCCCTCCACCATGAATTTGCCCAAACTGGGCTGTTTAGAGGCTCCCTCCACCATGAATTGGTCCAAACTGGGCTGGTTAGAGGCTCCCTCCACCATGAATTGGTCCAAACTGGGGTGGTTAGAGGCTCCCTCCACCATTAATTGGTCCAAACTGGGCTGGTTAGAGGCTCCCTCCACCATTAATTGGTCCAAACTGGGCTGGTTAGAGGCTCCCTCCACCATGAATTTGCCCAAACTGGGGTGGTTAGAGGCTCCCTCCACCATTAATTGGTCCAAACTGGGCTGGTTAGAGGCTCCCTCCACAATTAATTGGTCCAAACTGGGCTAATTAGAGGCTCCCTCCACCATGAATTGGTCCAAACTGGGTTTTTTAGAGGCTCCCTCCACCATGAATTTGCCCAAACTGGGCTGTTTAGAGGCTCCCTCCACCATGAATTGGTCCAAACTGGGCTGGTTAGAGGCTCCCTCCACCATGAATTTCCCAAAACTTGGCTGTTTAGAGGCTCCCTCCACCATTAATTGGTCCAAACTGGGCTGGTTAGAGGCTCCCTCCACCATTAATTGGTCCAAACTGGGCTGGTTAGAGGCTCCCTCCACCATTAATTGGTCCAAACTGGGCTGGTTAGAGGCTCCCTCCACCATGAATTTCCCAAAACTTGGCTGTTTAGAGGCTCCCTCCACCATTAATTGGTCCAAACTGGGCTGGTTAGAGGCTCCCTCCACCATGAATTTGCCCAAACTGGGCTGTTTAGAGGCTCCCTCCACCATGAATTGGTCCAAACTGGGTTTTTTAGAGGCTCCCTCCACCATTAATTGGTCCAAACTGGGCTGGTTAGAGGCTCCCTCCACAATTAATTGGTCCAAACTGGGCTAATTAGAGGCTCCCTCCACCATGAATTGGTCCAAACTGGGTTTTTTAGAGGCTCCCTCCACCATGAATTTGCCCAAACTGGGCTGTTTAGAGGCTCCCTCCACCATGAATTGGTCCAAACTGGGCTGGTTAGAGGCTCCCTCCACCATGAATTGGTCCAAACTGGGGTGGTTAGAGGCTCCCTCCACCATTAATTGGTCCAAACTGGGCTGGTTAGAGGCTCCCTCCACCATTAATTGGTCCAAACTGGGCTGGTTAGAGGCTCCCTCCACCATGAATTTGCCCAAACTGGGGTGGTTAGAGGCTCCCTCCACCATTAATTGGTCCAAACTGGGCTGGTTAGAGGCTCCCTCCACAATTAATTGGTCCAAACTGGGCTAATTAGAGGCTCCCTCCACCATGAATTGGTCCAAACTGGGTTTTTTAGAGGCTCCCTCCACCATGAATTTGCCCAAACTGGGCTGTTTAGAGGCTCCCTCCACCATGAATTGGTCCAAACTGGGCTGGTTAGAGGCTCCCTCCACCATGAATTTCCCAAAACTTGGCTGTTTAGAGGCTCCCTCCACCATGAATTTGCCCAAACTGGGCTGTTTAGAGGCTCCCTCCACCATTAATTGGTCCAAACTGGGCTGGTTAGAGGCTCCCTCCACCATGAATTTGCCCAAACTGGGGTGGTTAGAGGCTCCCTCCACCATTAATTGGTCCAAACTGGGCTGGTTAGAGGCTCCCTCCACCATGAATTTCCCAAAACTTGGCTGTTTAGAGGCTCCCTCCACCATTAATTGGTCCAAACTGGGCTGGTTAGAGGCTCCCTCCACCATGAATTTGCCCAAACTGGGCTGTTTAGAGGCTCCCTCCACCATTAATTGGTCCAAACTGGGCTGGTTAGAGGCTCCCTCCACCATGAATTTGCCCAAACTGGGCTGTTTAGAGGCTCCCTCCACCATGAATTGGTCCAAACTGGGGTGGTTAGAGGCTCCCTCCACCATGAATTGGTCCAAACTGGGGTGGTTAGAGGCTCCCTCCACCATTAATTGGTCCAAACTGGGCTGGTTAGAGGCTCCCTCCACAATTAATTGGTCCAAACTGGGCTAATTAGAGGCTCCCTCCACCATGAATTGGTCCAAACTGGGTTTTTTAGAGGCTCCCTCCACCATTAATTGGTCCAAACTGGGCTGGTTAGAGGCTCCCTCCACAATTAATTGGTCCAAACTGGGCTAATTAGAGGCTCCCTCCACCATGAATTGGTCCAAACTGGGTTTTTTAGAGGCTCCCTCCACCATGAATTTGCCCAAACTGGGCTGTTTAGAGGCTCCCTCCACCATTAATTGGTCCAAACTTGGCTGTTTAGAGGCTCCCTCCACCATGAATTTGCCCAAACTGGGCTGTTTAGAGGCTCCCTCCACCATTAATTGGTCCAAACTGGGCTGGTTAGAGGCTCCCTCCACCATGAATTTGCCCAAACTGGGGTGGTTAGAGGCTCCCTCCACCATTAATTGGTCCAAACTGGGCTGGTTAGAGGCTCCCTCCACCATTAATTGGTCCAAACTGGGCTGGTTAGAGGCTCCCTCCACCATGAATTTGCCCAAACTGGGCTGTTTAGAGGCTCCCTCCACCATGAATTGGTCCAAACTGGGCTGGTTAGAGGCTCCCTCCACCATGAATTTCCCAAAACTTGGCTGTTTAGAGGCTCCCTCCACCATTAATTGGTCCAAACTGGGCTGGTTAGAGGCTCCCTCCACCATGAATTGGTCCAAACTGGGGTTTTTAGAGGCTCCCTCCACCATGAATTGGTCCAAACTGGGGTTTTTAGAGTCTCCCTCCACCATGAATTGGTCCAAACTGGGGTTTTTAGAGTCTCCCTCCACCATGAATTGGTCCAAACTGGGGTTTTTAGAGGCTCCCTCCACCATGAATTTGCCCAAACTCTGCTGGTTAGAGGCTCAATCCACCCTGATTTTCAAAACAAATGTTGGTGCCAACCTCAACTTACTACAAGGGCCAAATTCACTGCTGGTGACAAGCTCTCCTCACTGCAAGTGCCAAATACACATGTTTCAAGGTGTTTTCCTACTGTCAGAGAGGTGGTATTGAGTGTGTAAAGTGTGTAGTTGTTAGGCTGTGATGTTGGGGTAATAGAGGGTCTTTGGTGTGTTAGATGCCCCCAGACATGCTTCCCCTGCTGTCCCAGTGTCATTCCAGAGGTGTTGGCATCATTTCCTGGGGTGTCATAGTGGACTTGGTGACCCTCCAGACACGGATTTGGGTTTCCCCCTTAACGAGTATCTGTTCCCCATAGACTATAATGGGGTTCGAAACCCGTTCGAACACACGAACATTGAGCGGCTGTTCGAATCGAATTTCGAACCTCGAACATTTTAGTGTTCGCTCATCTCTATTTATTACTAATGGGGGCATACTGGAGGAAATTGTTACTATTAATGGGGCTACACCGGGGCACTATAGAGTGGAGTATTATAAATGGAAGCACTCTAGGGCAGGATTATTAATATTGAGGCACTGTTGAGGATTCTATTGCTAATTGAGGCATACTGAAGATGCATTGTTACTATTGAAATCAGAAGGATTTTAGGAAAACCTTGATGAGTGGTTCATGGTTATGAAAGCAAAACACTGTTTTATTATGGTCTTAATGCCATAATTGACTTCTGATTCAAAATTAATTTGTAAAATGAAAAGCAAGTTTATATAATATATACAAATAATCTTTCAATGGGTCTATTGAAAGAGTACGTACAATATCCTTTGCCGTATGAGATTCCAGGGATTACTTGTCCAGCACAAAGGTAATTTATTTAGTTGTAATAATCAAATCCCAGACTTAATTTTAATGAATGTCATCTGTTTATGATATGCTTCAGTGAAGCTTCTGCTCTATAGTGTAATTTCAGGATCTAATATGCTGAGATTGTTCATGAGGGTACATGTATGCCTGCCACTTCTCTTCTATATTTAATGTCTAATTTTTAATGCTCATTTATACACTTACTGGTAATATGCTCCCAAGTGCTCATAAAATGAGTAACATTAGTGTACTCTTTATGGTAATGTAATATAAAATATATGATTGTAAGGTAATCTCAGGTTCAACCAGTGAGTCAAAAGATTTAATAATATAGTAGTCTTAGGGAATAGTTCTGGCTTTGCAAAATATGCTCTGCTTTTTTCTCCTAGAAACAGTGTCACCATTGTCCATGGGCTGGAATTACAAGCCATCCCTATTGATATGAATGGGACTAAGCTGCACTTGACCTGACTGACGGCCATGATCATGTTGAGCTTGTTATGACATCGCTCCTGCATTGTGGCCATGGATGACCTAAGAGAATTATTTTTGTACTTTAGCACTGATACATTAACTTTTTATAGTAGCGGCAAACCCCTGATAAATTTGGGAAACAAGATAAGCCATTTGAAAGGCTACGTGTGGGTTTGTTTTTACATTGTTGGGAAAATACATAAGAATAGTCTTTCACTTTACTTTAATATTTGTAGAATTTCATTGCATATAAAGAGCATTTTACCTCTTCTATGTTGTGATTTTCTGGTTGAAACTTTTTTTTGTAATCAGCAAAATTAAATTTGGATGTGTTTTTGCCTGCCGTCTCCCAAATTACCCATTCAGTGTTTTCCCGTAAATTGTGTATTGGAATTTTCTAGCTATTTATATGTAAATAGCCCCCGTGTTTTGATATTGGCTAAAGAATGGTATGCTAGCATTCCTAGTAATCCAATCTAAGTTGCATTTTTTTGCTGCCACTCTCCATTCATAATGGCACTTGAGGGCAAACAGTTTGATCCTTCTGTCAACATAATTTTCCTATGCAATAACTGAGAGAGGAGGAAATTTTGCTTCAAGGATTGAATGTTGCTATTTTCTAAGCCTTACAATACCAGACATGACATAACAGCTGAGCAGGGAGCAGCGGCACAGTTCTATCTAAATGCCAGCAAAGCTTTGTACTGTCTATCTCTCTTTCTACAACACAGATTGTCATTTCTAATCAAATACTTGAAAAAAATGAAGTCATTTGTTTGAAAATAAACCTGTAATTAAAATGTTAGTATTAAACCGCTACCGTGAAGCTTTGTTTAAAGAGCCAGCCTATCTCTGTCAACACAATCTGCGAATAATTCCAACATGGCTGATGGGCTAAAATTATTTCTACTGAATTGTTGTATGTGAATCAAGGGGAATAAATAATTTCTCTATGTGTAAGTATATTTACTAAGTTACCTTACTACTTTGATGTACTATTACTTTAAAGACTGTCACCTTGGTTGAACCTATAACAAGTGTTAGGGAGCAGCATAACAATTCCTTGAGATTTTCTTACGGTCGGTATTGCTCTATGTAGAAGCATGCAGGATCGCTTTAACCATAAGGCAAAAGGTGCATCTGCACCAGGTCCTATGGTAGAGGGGGTCCTCACAGCCAAACTGGATCAATCAGAACATTCCAGCATTCTGGGTACTGCCCTGCTGTTCTGGATGCCAGGTCCCAATTTCAACTATATCGCTATAGACGCTGCTGTGAGGAAGGACGTTCCTGACTGACTGTCAGAAACACCCTTCTGACAGCGAAGAGCTATGGTACCGGCACCAATAGCTCTTCACCGGGGGCACAGAACGTGAAAGCCAATAGTGCGCTGAATTCAGCGCACTGTTAGCTTTTTAGTGGTATATAAAACCGCATGTACCCCAGGTAGTGAAAGGTCCTCTTTAAAGGCCACTTTACATGGGACATACACATATGCAGACAATACATTGAGGATTGCTGGCTATGTTCAATATTCAGATGTGGTCTGAAACTTCAGTTTAGTTAACTGATGCAATTTCTCATAAAAGCAATTCAACACAAACAACAACTTTGAAGGGTTATAATTCATATCCTTCCCCTCCACAGACACAAATAGGATATTACCATATCTATTTGTGTGAACTTTTCGGGAGATCCTGTTACTTTGAGAAAAGTTACTTAAAGGGATCATGCCAGGAAAAGTATATATCCTCTATCTACAAGGTGTTCTTCCCTTCTCCTCCCTGCTGTGCATATAAAAATTAATTTGACATATAATTGTCACATTTAAAAACTCCTTAAGAAGAAAACTGTGTCTATCTTAACAAAATATCTTTGTAAGTAGCCAACTCTGTACTGTTTAGTATGGGAACACATTCCAGCATTGAAATAGACATGAGTTGTTTCCAGCTGAATCTATTCTGCTTGCACTCTGAACTTGCTGTGTGCATCCATTATTGTCTCTGTGCCTGTCAACTCTCAATGAGTTTATTGGTTGGGCAGATGACATGGAATCTGTTCATGCATCGAAATCTTTCTCTTGCTGATGCACGGAGTTGCATCTTTAGAGTGACCTAATGCATTTCAAGAAAATATTATCATTATAAAAACTGTTGTAATCTATTTGTAGGGTTTTATCCAATGGCATATCTGTACCTTACTTACTCTGCCCTTAATAAAAGTAATGTATTTAGTGTAATCTGATTTAAAAATACCAAAATATTCACCATTTTGCATTTACAGTTCATGTAATTAATAGTTGTCTGCTAACTAATCCAGATGATACTGTATGTAGGAGTAAATGATTTGCAGAGAACTAATGCCCCTATTTCCTTCATCAAAGTCAGCCATAAATAAGGTTATTTATCTATTTTCATTATGCAATACTGCTACCCATCCCCTTAACTTTCGCTAATTCTCACAAGAGCAAACTATGCAAAAATTAGCACATTAAATTGATTAAATTTGCTTACTTAGCTAGCCGAAGCATAAGACATTAAATATTATACAAAATGACCTTCACTCAATGTTAAATAAAGATGTACAATGTGAACGGAATTAAAGGGTGAGCCAATGTGTAATACGTGAGAGAACTTGGACTAACATTCTCGGGAAGTGAAATCCAGAATGTCTGAACTTTATATATTAAAAGTTTTTACTGGCACATATATTCATACACCGATCCATTGTGTCTCTCCAGGCGAGAATATTATTGATTATGGATTCCTAATATAGTACAGCGCTCTGCTTAGAATTTAGAAATGGCTATGGTATCTTGGGTCATTCATATTTTACATATGTGTCCAATTTGAAACTTAATGTATGCAATCCACACTAAGACATTGAAGGGATGTTACTACTCTTATATTAACTAGAAGATGATATTTTATTGCCTGTGTTAATATGTGATAAAGTTTAAAGGAAATCTGTGTTCAAAAAATGAACTATTGCGTAAATCAAGTTTTTTTTGGCAATTCTATAAAAGTTTGCTAGGTCAATATCTGTATAAAAACAAAATGATCCTGAAATCTTCCAATTTTCAAACTGTCCATTGTACAAGCTCACATTTTTCTGTAGAGATCAATTTTTAGCATCACATTGTTAGGATTGTGCAAAAGCTGTGGCCATGAGATGGGCGCCGCTGCCTGTTCTTCTGTACAGTCCAGGGTTGCAAGGGTTAATCTGCCTTGCAACAGCCGAGTGTGGTCTATTGGTTGATCGTCGTGTGCCGACCAATGGATGCTCGGATTGGGCGGCTGGGCTATTTGCTGGTGACCGCCCCTTGCCTATATAAGGGGGCTGGTCTGGACGCCCGGCGCTCTAAGATCAAATCCCAAATCAAATCTGATATCTGAATTGATGTGTGTGTGGTGCTTGGGTTCCAGCCTGTAGTTGCTCAGAGGCCCTAATTAGAAATATCCCCAGAGACAGCAATGCCATTGGTAGTTGGGCAGCATGCTGCCTTGTGTGTGAATTGTGTGAAAGCTCACTAGGCCATTGCTGTGTCAGTCACTGTTCACACTGACCAGTTGTTAGGCTCTTGCTGCATTGGGGGTTGGGTGGCTGGAAGCACACAGGGTTTGTTGGTCTCTGGCTAGCCCAGGAGTGCTGGCTAGCCAGTTAGTTTATTTGTGCGGCTGCTCTGACTGCACAGGACTCTGTGACTGGTAACAGAGTACACCTGCTGATTTAATTTAGCTGGCAGTGACTTCAACTGTCAGACAGTATTCACACTTGTGTGTTAGCAGTCAGTAGCCCAGAGGGCTCCGTAGGGTTTAGTTGTTTTTTTTTAATAAACCCTGCTGACCATAACACACGTATATGTAGACCATCTAGGTTCACACCATTCACAATCCTGTACTCAGTGGTAAACCTTGCCCCTCTGCTGCCTCAGGCAGACAATCAAAAAACGCCCTCCCACCCGGACTATGCACGCCGCAGCAAATTTATCATCACCCACTTCTATCCTGACTCCGCCCATTCTAATTCATTTTTCTATGTGCCCTCACAAACTATAATGCTCCTACAGTCACCCTAACATTATATGACCCACATTATAACATTTCTCATAATATTAAGCTCCTTTCCTCATGCCCCAGGCACGAGCAGAAACTAGAGGGGGATATTAAACTGGGACAGCTGGAGGGGGATATTAAACAATGGGGCTAGTTGGAGGGGTCATTAAACTGGGGGCAACTAGAGGCAGATCTGTCCCCCTCCAGCTACCCCCCATGGTTTAATATCCTCCTCCAGTCACCCTCCATCTGCTTTCAGTTAAACTGCTTCCTACATCTGCCCCAGTTCTCACCTCCTTATCTTCCTTCATTCTCCATTCCCGGAGAATGTAATACCAACCACAATGTCCCATGTGGCTCCGCCCACTAACGAGTCTGCTCATATTCTAGTGAGTCCTTTAGCTGACTTGCAATTTGGCATCTATCTAGGACCTAGATAGATGCCGAATTGCAAGTCAGCTAAAGGACCTTTGATGACATCACCAAAGGTCATATAACTTGAGTTAAAGAACTTTTGATGATGTTTAGGTAAAAAAAAAAAAGTAGTCCCATGGTCATTCTTCATACATATAGTTCAATAAGTCATATCTAGACACAGATTCTCTATATGGAAGCTATACAACATAATGTATTCCATGCAAGATTGATGCCCCATAATCATATGCAGAAAAATACATGTTAATAATTATGTGTGATAATTTTGGGTATGTAACATTATACTGTAGCTAGCCAAATATCTAAATAGCGTTTATACTCTTGAAATATTAAGTTTCTGTTTAAGGTCTCCCCCATAAAGAAAGTGATAACACATGCAGAATCTTTGCCATGTTTTGCTGCTTCCATCTGTGAAGTGTGGATATATGTTTAGATCTGTTTAAAACTGAGGTTCACAAGGAAAGCATTATTTTACTACTCTGATTTCTGTGTGTAATAGAATTTTATAACATATGTTCATTCATGTTTTAATGTCTGTTGCTATATTAAGGGATTGTCCAGCTCAATTAAATGTTATGTTAATGCAGTAATGTGTTGGACTAAATAAAACAAACAAAACCTCCCCCTCCCTTCCCATTACAAAAACACTTGGTATGGCTGCCATTCTGGCCGTGCTGCTGTCTTCTCATGACAAGTCACAACTCCAGACATATACATGACAGAAACAGCTGTATAGACCTTGCTAGCATATACATATAAAGTTCTTTGTACACCAGCTAAAAAGTTGTGCTTCTAGAGAGTAAGGCTCAGTTCACATCTGCCTGGGGACCCCCCCCCCCAACGTAAACCTATACTCCTTAAAAAACGGTTACCTAAGGAAAACACAAGGCCCCCATAGGCTATAATGGGGTCCGTGTGGTTTCTGCACGAATCTTACAGAGAGAAGTGCTGCTTGCAGGATTCTCCACATGAACCCCATTATAGTCTATGGAGTCTATGTGGTTTCCTTAGGTAACCACTTTTTAATCCGTATAGGTTTCCGTTCGGGGGTCCCCAAGCGGACCTCCCAAACAGAAACCCAAACACAGATGTGAATAGGGCCTTAAAGTATTAGAGTACAGTACAGTAAATGTAATTTACATTAAACCAGACAATCTTGTTTACTCTTTCCTTCCATGTTCATGTTTAGCATTGTTTGGGTATATGCTTTTTCTGTCATTCTGTGCTTGGGGGTTGTCATCCCTCCCTCCCATGACACTCAGTTTACCAACCCACTGTACCCACTGTATGACAATGTGACAGTTTATACTATGTTTCTTGTAAACCTGATGATCCTTTGTCATCCCCTGTTTTACCCCGTGATATTATTTTGCCTTATATTATTTTGATATTTATCCACGTTTCATGTTTTGTACTCCTATACCATGGTTATGTTTGTTTTTTTCCTTTCTGAAAAACCTCAATAAATATCAACATCTGTTTACAAAAATTGAAAAAGAGACCTCGCTAATACCATTACTAAGGGCTTTTATCACTGCAGGGAATGTAAGGTCTCTGTGAGATACCGTAGAGGCATACATAACATAGAAACAGACAACAGGACATATAACTAAATGATTACATCAGTTGTGACACATATAATGTGATATATATGATCACTTGTATTCGTGGCTTAAAATATTGTCGCAACACAGAAGAGGGTTGAGCACTCAGAGCCTATCTGCCCATTTTGCTGTAGTACACAATAAAAATCCAAGGAGAATGGAATTTATGGGCATTGAAAAAAGTTATTAAGGGATGGAGAGGGGAAGATACTGGGAATAAACTGAATAGGACAGATAGTTTTGAGATTTATTAGCCAACAATATTTATTTCAAACTGAAATTTTATTTTAAAGATTACTTAAAGGTGTATGTGTCTGTAGTGACATTATTAATACACTATTGTGCCATTGATATGTGATTGTATTTAACGGGTTGTATGGCATTATTTATTTAGCAGATGGATTTTTAGTGTAGATATGTACTTTCTCTGATGGCCATAATAACCTAATTCTTATTGATTATGATGTATACATGGAGAGTCTGCTTGGTTATGATTGTAGTTATCCTTCCAGAATTCCTAGCAGAGTATAAATGGGTGTAGGCCTCCACACACTTGCTGGCTTGCAAAGGAAGTCCCCATAAAGAGATATATTACCTTTCCTGATTCATTTAGCACTTCACTAGCAAGCTAGTATCCTTTTCTGAATTGACAGAGGAGCCTGAGAAAGCTGTCTGCAGATGGGTCTTGTGCTTTTAGGATTGCATGCTGCTGTTATGTGATAGGGTGGCTGTAATAAAGGGTAGGTAGAATGCTATATTTGCAACAAGATGATTGACTTACTGCACATATACAGTCCTATGAAAAAGTTTGGGCACCCCTATTAATCTTAATCATTTTTAGTTCTAAATATTTTGGTATTTGCAACAGCCATTTCAGTTTGATATATCTAATAACTGATGGACACAGTAATATTTCAGGATTGAAATGAGGTTTATTGTACTAACAGAAAATGTGCAATATGCATTAAACCAAAATTTGACCGGTGCAAAAGTATGGGCACCTCAACAGAAAAGTGACATTAATATTTAGTAGATCCTCCTTTTGCAAAGATAACAGCCTCTAGTCGCTTCCTGCAGCTTTTAATCAGTTCCTGGATCCTGGATAAAGGTATTTTGGACAAACAATTCAAGTTCAGTTAAGTTAGATGGTCGCCGAGCATGGACAGCCCGCTTCAAATCATCCCACAGATGTTCAATGATATTCAGGTCTGGGGACTGGGATGGCCATTCCAGAACATTGTAATTGTTCCTCTGCATGAATGCCTGAGGATTTGGAGCGGTGTTTTGGATCATTGTCTTGCTGAAATATCCATCCCCGGCGTAACTTCAACTTCGTCACTGATTCTTGAACATTATTCTCAAGAATCTGCTGATACTGAGTGGAATCCATGCGACTCTCAACTTTAACAAGATTCCCGATGCCGGCATTGGCCACACAGCCCCAAAGCATGATGGAACCTCCACCAAATTTTACAGTGGGTAGCATGTGTTTTTCTTGGAATGCTGTTTCTTTTTGGACGCCATGCATAACGCCTTTTTTTATAACCAAACAACTCAATTTTTGTTTCCAAAATGAAGCTGCCTTGTCCAAATGTGCTTTTTCATACCTCAGGCAACTCTATTTGTGGCGTACGTGCAGAAACGGCTTCTTTCTCATCACTCTCCCATACAGCTTCTATTTGTGCAAAGTGCGCTGTATAGTTGACCGATGCACAGTGACACCATCTGCAGCAAGATGATGCTGCAGCTCTTTGGAGGTGGTCTGTGGATTGTCCTTGACTGTTCTCACCATTCTTCTTCTCTGCCTTTCTGATATTTTTCTTGGCCTGCCACTTCTGGGCTTAACAAGAACTGTCCCTGTGGTCTTCCATTTCCTTACTATGTTCCTCACAGTGGAAACTGACAGGTTAAATCTCTGAGACAACGTTTTGTATCCTTCCCCTGAACAACTATGTTGAACAATCTTTCTTTTCAGATCATTTGAGAGCGGGCTGTCCATGTTCGGCGACCATCAAACTTAACTGAACTTGAATTGTTTTGTAGAAAGAAATGGTCCAAAATCCCTTCATCCAGGATCCAGGAACTGATTAAAAGCTACAGGAAGCAACTAGAGGCTGTTATCTTTGCAAAAGGAGGATGTACTAAATATTAATGTCACTTTTCTGTTGAGGTGCCCATATTTTTGCACCGGTCAAATTTTGGTTTAATGCATATTGCGCATTTTCTGTTAGTACAATAAACCTCATTTCAATCCTGAAATATTACTGTGTCCATCAGTTATTAGATATATCAAACTGAAATGGCTGCTGCAAACACCAAAATATTTAGAACTAAAAATGATTAAGATTAATAGGGGTGCCCAAACTTTTTCATAGGACTGTATACCTACATATCTTATAATACAGAATAAAAATTAATGAGGGTTTAAATAAGCACGAGCAATATGACGTGTGAATTATGGGGTATTCATTTTTTGTAATAGTTTGTTTATTTGTTATTAGCGATGAGCGAACACTGTTCTGATCAGCCGATCCGAACATCACGCTCCCATAGAAATGAATGGAAGCACCTGTGACGCTGGCCGGCCGCTGGCAAAGTCAGCGTCACAGGTGCTTCCATTCATTTCTATGGGAGCGTGCTGTTCGGATCGGCTGATCCGAACAGTGTTCGCTCATCTCTATTTGTTATACGTATTTAATAGAGTCAGATGGCTATTTATGCCAATGATGGAGGGAATATAATAGAAGATTAGCTCCACACCAGCAAGGCACCATAAAAAGCTTAAAGAGGACCTTTCACCTCCTGGGGCACATGTGGTGTAATACACTGCTAGAAAGCCGACAGTGCGCTGAATTCAGTGCACTATCGGCTTTCCCGATCTGTGCCCCCGGTGAAGAGCTATCAGTGCCGATACCGTAGCTCTTCACTGTGGGAAGGACGCTTCTATTTATTATTTACCCTTATTATTATTCTATTTACCCTTCAGCACAGCAGCATGTATAGTACTGTACTGTGAGAGGGGGTGTTCCTTACCGCCCAGTGATGATGCTGATCAGTGAGGAACACCCCCCAGTATATAACCATATGTGCTCCAGGAGTTGAAATGTCCTCTTTAATACAGGTAAAGACCAGGTCAGTCGTCATAGGCTTGGTCTATGTGTATTTTACACAATTAAAAGCAGTGATTTACATGGACTTTTGTGAGTGTATGGAATAAAAACCTTTTTTTCCTGTGATTTTTTGACACAGTCTTACCTTTGTTTTGTCTGTCTAAATTGTTATAGATGCAAGAATAGAAGCTTTGACATATCTTGTAAGAGCAATGGAAGACAATAAATGAGACTCAATGCTCTGCACATTATTTGACTCCTGCGTTATGAAGGGGTAGTGAGAATTTCAGCCTGCAGGACTTGTGTTTGGGACTATTTATCTAGTTTGTAACCCCTGAACCTCTCTTTATTAGTGGGGTTCTACATCTGCTAGGGAATTTTCAGAAACGCAAAATGTCAACTAATGCCTTAGGAAGGGCGGGAAGGGCGAGCCTTGTAAACAGGATGAAATCTGATCTAAAGATTGAGATTAAAGTTGAGGATACAGTTATAAATCCCACGACTATCTTGCAGGAAATAATGTTCCATCTTATAACCATTTAAAAAGAAGTTTCAGGTTTATTATTATTTTTAACCAGATAGATGATACCTGGGAAGAGAAAGAGAGAATATATGTGTTTAGTATATGAAGTACTGTATCTGTGCTCTGCCAAAATGATATTGTGTAATTTATTAGTTATAAGACAGTGATCTGATCGTATTTAACATAATTTTTAGAGTAATTACGCAGTTAACTTTAACTCTATGGCATTAAAATGACAGACAGAACAAATGACTTATTTAGAATTTTATAGTCAGTGAAAATTTACACTGAACATCTTGTCAGTATGGGATTCTTTCAATTATCTAATGAGGAAATAATGAATAATGAATGCTTGGATGTATTAACATGGCATGACTCATTGTTCCTTGAACCATAGTGGTTTACAAAATCTGATAAAAGCTTCCTGCTGTTGTAAAAAAAAGTTATAGACTTGTCTTCCAAAAGTGTTCTATAAAAGTACTTTTTCAATATCTTTTTAATACTTTTAAAGAGGATCTTTCATGGGTTTGGGCACAGGCAGTTCTATATACTGCTGGAAAGCCAACAGTGCACTGAATTCAGCGCACTGTTGGCTTTCCCGATCTGTGCCCCGGGTAAAGAGCTATCGGTGCCGGTACTGTAGTTCTTTACAGTCAGATGGGCATTTCTGACAGTCTGTCAGGTACGTCCTTCTTCACAGCAGCGCCAATTGTGCTGTACGTGTGAAAGGGGAGGAAAGCCCCCTTCCTTCCTGATAATACACGTCTATGGGCGAGCACTGTGAGCAGAAGGAGTAGGCGTTCCTCCCCGCTCACACTGTACAGCGCGATAGACACTGTGTACCTGAACTCACACCCCTACAATTCAAGAGAGAGTGGATCCAGTATTCCAAAATACACAGATAAAGCGTATATAAATTGCCACTCATATGACACCTTTCATAGATTGTAGGTGTGTGAATAGACTATATTACTTTTCAGCTCTGAGATTAGTTAATATCTAGGTTTGTTCCAATTTGTAGAACCATTAGCATTGTACACATATAATGTGCTAGACACACGGCACTGTGTTCTAACATACAATAAATGCGCTTATAGGGCTATAAGCCATGATATGCTATAGAGCTTTGGCAGAAAAATAATATGTGATCAACCATCTACACTAAACAGTTGAGACACCAACCTAATTTCTTTAGCCTGTAGGTAAGATTTCTAAGACAATATTAAAACCAGAGTTCAGTACCTGTTAACACATTCTCTCTGAGGATAAGATGCCAATCTCTGGCATCTCAGTGGAATAAAAAAATAATGTGTTTCTAATTCTTCCAGTATCATATTGTACACCAAATGGCATGAAAAATCCTTTTTTAACATTGTAGACAATATAGAGAAAGAAGATAAACCAGGGATTAAAAAAAACCCATAAGAACTCACAAGCCATAATACAATAGTTCCATTGAATGTTGGTGTCAAAAGTACTTGCCAGCTCTAGTGCATTTTATTTATAATTTTTTAGCCAAAATATGATATATAATAAAATCTTTTTTTTTTCCAAATGTTTATATAGACACATTGTTTTATGCTTATTTTATTTTCTACTTTGTATTCACCCAAGTCATTGGATATAATAACAGTTCTGTGCAATTTCTTTCAACCTAGCAGAATTACTTAGCTTTTCATGGGTCTGTTTCATTTGTTTGTGTGTGTGGTTAAAAACTTTGGTTGCTACTGATATGATACCAACATATGTCCAATAAAGTAGACCTTTTACAATAATGGGCTAGGGTGTATTAAGGATTCTCTGGCGCTCTTCTGCCTCCCTGAGACCAGAGTCTTGCGAGTTGGGTCTGCTGAGGGGGAGTTCATCTGCTCAGGCAGCAGTCATGCGCTTTGCCGCAGGAGTATTTGGCCAAGTACAGGGTTCCTTTTTGGATGCATGGCTAGTATGAATGGGTTTCAATTTATAAGAATGCTGAATAAAGGATTGTTACAAGACGAACATGAAAAAAATGTAAAAGTTCCACTCACACTGGCCAAGGATCCAGGAGACGTCCAATGTAAAATTTAACTTTTATTTACATCATATAAAAAATAGTTACAAACAGTAACCAAGGAGCTTTTTAAAGTTAAATAGTGCTACGCGTTTCGGTACACATGTACCTTCGTCATGGCATACTATCATACTAAACTCCAGGCTATTTAAAACACACAGTGCCCTGAGAATCTTTCACATCATAACATATTCCTGTTGAGTACTCATATTTATTATCTTTTTTAGATTCCTAAATGTAACATATATTCCTAAATATCACATTTATTCGATACCTCTTTACTCCGGCTATCCCTGGGGCCCAGGTCATTAGTACCAATACTTCCGTCATCTTTGTCTCCACGCATCACGTGATCACTACAGACATCACATGACCCATATATTCCCATAATGCCCCTGATGAGACCGCCCATCAGGTGCCTAGAAAAAACATCACATGACCTGAAATCTCAGGCTGCTTACATGTGAATAATGTATATGCCTATGTGTACCACTTATCCACCCGTATAAGTGAAGTGAAGGTCGTATTATCATCTATATGGTGACATGAAGAAACATTACCTTTTGTGTGAATTGTTACAAGATGACCTTTGGTAAGCGTGGAATATTTTCTAATCTGAGTTGCGGAATTTTTAGCAAATTCCACTGTGCAGGGAGGTCGTTTCTTTCACTTGAGTAGGGGGTGTTATGACTTTATCACGACCCCTTAGGTGAGCAACTTTAATCTATGTGTTTGGCTGATTAGTGGTGATGCACTAGGTACCTGTGCAGTGCTGTCTCTTTTCGTGTTTTCTCAGCAACCTCAAAATGGTGGCATCCATACGCTGCTGGGAAACTGGTGCATCAGTCAGCAGTATAATACAGTGGAGACACCAGTGGCTATAGCAGCTGTTCATCTCCTGGGAGGCTGTCGCATTTAAATACCCGATATTCAGGGAAAGGGTTAAACATCAAGGAAGTATTAGTTTTAACAGAATTCCTTTTTTTAAAAAAAAATATATTACCCAACATGTAGGGTTTTTCTGTCCGCTTGAAAAGTCGGACATCTTTACAAGCGGACAGTGAAGGAAGGGCACGGAGTGCAAAAGAACGCACCCGATGTCCATTTAAATAAATGACAGGTGTCACGGACACAGCTAGTGTCCGCTCCTAATGTCCGTGCCAGATTTTGAATGGACACTAGGAGCGGACACTACCTGTCGGACACCGACGGTAGTGTGAATGCCCCCTTAATTGATAAATTGATGGATAACTAAATAAACATAGACAGAATTTTCCTGCATTTGTAATAATATTAATAAATTGTGATACATACTGTCTTCTCTTATATCAATATGATTACATGTCTTTATATTTTTCCGCTTGGCTTTTTGTGCCAGGTTGTACATATGTTTTAGAGAGACTCCAGGACAATATTTTCTATGGAGAAGCCTCTTCCATCTTCCTTTCTGCAGTGCTGGCTAATCTCATAGTCTCTCCGTCAGTGTTACTGTACATGATTAATTTAGCCATGTTGGGAGGTAATGCGGTCTAAATGATAAATGTCATAATGATATTCTCCTAACATACTATCTCCCTGAATGTCACTGAATCTTGCCTGCAGTCATTTTATATGTGAACAGTTTTCTGAAATACAAGAGCTATGGTGATTAGCTGAAAGTATACTCTTAAAATAGGTTACAGGACGTCTGGATTAACTGCTTTACAATGATCTTCATTTACCAATATGACAGGATAACTGGCATATACAGGCGGCAATTTCCTGTAAATTCATGGCTGATTGTGTAAGCAGAAAAGATACTGACAAAACATTTGCAACATATAAACTATAATAAAGAAATGAAATTGTCTGGCAGCTAATGGAAGTCTGTTAATTATGCGCCAAAGCTTAAGAGAAGGCGCCCTATGATTGATGCAAATAAGTGAGAGCGTGTGGGAGGAAATATCATTTTCATGCCTCATTTCCTAAATATTAAGGCAGTGCTATATCGGTGAGGCAGCAGAGGCAGCTGCATTCAGGAAAGCTAATATTAGAGCCTCACAACCTATTTAATGGGAAGTTTGTCCACTACAAGCAAAAGATGATGATTTTGCTATGAAGCAATGGTAGAGCATGGCTGCAGTTAACACCTACCCTCGGCTGTCCTTACGTCCACCACATTCAAAGTCTATGGGTCTGACAGATGTAGCCAAAATGCTTAACTACCTTCATATTCTTCATATGCTCCTTCAACTTTCAATGGAGTGGCCCTGGACATGTACAAAAGGGGGATGTGAAACTGTCATTCTAGTGATCAGTGGGACCCCCAGTGAACAGACCCTTATTACCTATCATTATTACCTAAGTGTTCATCTTGAGATAACAAATGAAAATGAAAGTGGTAAGGCATCCCAGTGGCTCAGTGGTTAGCATTGTGGTAGTCCTTGGTCCCTGTAGGACAACATCTCTCTAGGTTTGGATTGGATTTCTCCAGGTACTTGGGTGTCCCCCCATACTGCAAAGACATACTGATAAGGAACTCTGATTCTTAGCCCATATAGAGACAATGTCTGTAAACCATTTGTAAGATTTGTGTGACATTAGAAAAAAACATGGCTGGTTTCTTCCACAAAACTGTGCCCATTCATGTCCATAAGCAGTGTTTGGTACTGCAGGCCGATCCCATTTCAGTAAATCTAATACAGATCTCGTTAAAAACCTTTATCCATAAAATAATACATCTTAGATGGCCAATGGTTTGATGACCATTGATTCAAATGCTGACTTAGGCATACTGTTACTGTTATTTTTTATTTCTACATCCACTGATAATTATTAGAGATGAGTGAACACTGTTTGGATCAGCCGATCCGAACAGCACGCTCCCATAGAAATGAATGGAAGCACCTGGCACGCAGACTTTGCCGGCGGCCGGCCGCTTAACCCCCCGCGTGCCGGATACGTCCATTCATTTCTATGGGAGCGTGCTGTTCAGATCGGCTGATCCAAACAGTGTTCACTCATCTCTAATAATTATTCTTCCTTCCATTATACTGCCGCTATGTTTTACAGTAACTACGAAGCGGATGGGATTCTGGCTAATCCCACCCACACATTGCAGACAAATATCTGCAGCAGACATCCTGCAATTTCAAAAAACATTGCATTTTTGTAAATTTCAGCTTGTCAATTATACCTACGGAAATGCTGGCGTTTTCCCTTTAGGTATAACTGAAGCAGAAAGTATGCAGAGGAAAACCATGATGCGTTTTCACCCCGGTTATTCCCGCAGCGCATTTTGGCTGTGGCTCGCTACATTGGGTCTTTCCCTTAAAGCATAACTAAACTTTCAAACAAATTTTGATTTTATTTCAGCATTTGTTTCAAATGTGTGATAAATTATATACTATTAGAGATGAGCGAACACTAAAATGTTCGAGGTTCGAAATTCGATTCGAACAGCCGCTCACTGTTCGAGTGTTCGAATGGGTTTCGAACCCCATTATAGTCTATGGGGAACATAAACTCGTTAAGGGGGAAACCCAAATTCGTGTCTGGAGGGTCACCAAGTCCACTATGACACCCCAGGAAATGATACCAACACCCTGGAATGACACTGGGACAGCAGGGGAAGCATGTCTGGGGGCATAAAAGTCACTTTATTTCATGGAAATCCCTGTCAGTTTGCGATTTTCGCAAGCTAACTTTTCCCCATAGAAATGCATTGGCCAGTGCTGATTGGCCAGAGTACGGAACTCGACCAATCAGCGCTGGCTCTGCTGGAGGAGGCGGAGTCTAAGATCGCTCCACACCAGTCTCCATTCAGGTCCGACCTTAGACTCCGCCTCCTCCGGCAGAGCCAGCGCTGATTGGCCGAAGGCTGGCCAATGCATTCCTATGCGAATGCAGACTTAGCAGTGCTGAGTCAGTTTTGCTCAACTACACATCTGATGCACACTCGGCACTGCTACATCAGATGTAGCAATCTGATGTAGCAGAGCCGAGGGTGCACTAGAACCCCTGTGCAAACTCAGTTCACGCTAATAGAATGCATTGGCCAGCGCTGATTGGCCAATGCATTCTATTAGCCCGATGAAGTAGAGCTGAATGTGTGTGCTAAGCACACACATTCAGCACTGCTTCATCAAGCCAATACAATGCATTAGCCAGTGCTGATTGGCCAGAGTACGGAATTCGGCCAATCAGCGCTGGCCAATGCATTCTATTAGCCCGATGAAGTAGAGCTGAATGTGTGTGCTAAGCACACACATTCAGCACTGCTTCATCAAGCCAATACAATGCATTAGCCAGTGCTGATTGGTCAGAGTACGGAATTCGGCCAATCAGCGCTGGCTCTGCTGGAGGAGGCGGAGTCTAAGGTCGGACCTGAATGGAGACTGGTGTGGAGCGATCTTAGACTCCGCCTCCTCCAGCAGAGCCAGCGCTGATTGGCCGAATTCCGTACTCTGGCCAATCAGCACTGGCTAATGCATTGTATTGGCGTGATGAAGCAGTGCTGAATGTGTGTGCTTAGCACACACATTCAGCTCTACTTCATCGGGCTAATAGAATGCATTGGCCAATCAGCGCTGGCCAATGCATTCTATTAGCGTGAACTGAGTTTGCACAGGGGTTCTAGTGCACCCTCGGCTCTGCTACATCAGATTGCTACATCTGATGTAGCAGTGCCGAGTGTGCATCAGATGTGTAGTTGAGCAAAACTGACTCAGCACTGCTAAGTCTCTGCATTCGCATAGGAATGCATTGGCCAGCCTTCGGCCAATCAGCGCTGGCTCTGCCGGAGGAGGCGGAGTCTAAGGTCGGACCTGAATGGAGACTGGTGTGGAGCGATCTTAGACTCCGCCTCCTCCAGCAGAGCCAGCGCTGATTGGTCGAGTTCCGTACTCTGGCCAATCAGCGCTGGCCAATGCATTCTATTAGCCCGATGAAGTAGAGCTGAATGTGTGTGCTTAGCACACACATTCAGCTCTACTTCATCAGGCTAATAGAATACATTGGCCAATCAGCGCTGGCCAATGCATTCTATTAGCTTGATGAAGCAGAGTGTGCACAAGGGTTCAAGCGCACCCTCGGCTCTGATGTAGCAGAGCTGAGGGTGCACAAGGGTTCAAGTGCACCCTCGGCTCTCCTACATCAGAGCCGAGGGTGCGCTTGAACCCTTGTGCAGCCTCGGCTCTGCTACATCAGAGCCGAGGGTGCGCTTGAACCCTTGTGCACACTCTGCTTCATCAAGCTAATAGAATGCATTGGCCAGCACTGATTGGCCAGAGTACGGAATTCGGCCAATCAGCGCTGGCCAATGCATCCCTATGGGAAAAAGTTTATCTCACAAAAATCACAATTACACACCCGATAGAGCCCCAAAAAGTTATTTTTAATAACATTCCCCCCTAAATAAAGGTTATCCCTAGCTATCCCTGCCTGTACAGCTATCCCTGTCTCATAGTCACAAAGTTCACATTCTCATATGACCCGGATTTGAAATCCACTATTCGTCTAAAATGGAGGTCACCTGATTTCGGCAGCCAATGACTTTTTCCAATTTTTTTCAATGCCCCCAGTGTCGTAGTTCCTGTCCCACCTCCCCTGCGCTGTTATTGGTGCAAAAAAGGCGCCAGGGAAGGTGGGAGGGGAATCGAATTTTGGCGCACTTTACCACGTGGTGTTCGATTCGATTCGAACATGGCGAACACCCTGATATCCGATCGAACATGTGTTCGATAGAACACTGTTCGCTCATCTCTATATACTATACTTTATTAAGAAATGTTGCCTCTTTGCATTTTTTTTTTTACGCTTTCCCTTATTTCTCTCTTTCCCCTGCTTCTCATTGTTTATGGTGTAGGGGGCTGTGTGAAATGAAGAGAAAATGAGGGTGCTGGAAGATCACTTCAAACAGTCTTATTTCGGGCATTATAAAATGAAAGATGAAAGATGAAATTCTACCTTTGTGATTTCAAGAGATATCACTGGCTGAAAACACAGTCAGGATTGGGATATTTATATGGAGCTGCATATAAATGAACAACTGAACACTTGAAGTTTCAATGCACTTGTCTGGAATCTGAAAAACATGGGTTGATTTGGTACTGCAGCTAAGACTCAACTAGATAAATCAAGCTGTTATTTTAGCATTAAGAATTTTGGAAGAAAATGCCCATATATTTCTTATATAATACAATACAAATATATAGTACTTTTTTCCCTTTTTTTCCCTCTATTATATATTGCACATTTTGTTTCATGTCTACAGCTACAGATTGTTAGCTTTAGCCATATATTACTGTATATACTCGAGTATAAGCCAACTTTTTCAGCACAGTTTTTATGCTGAAAAAGCCCCCCTCGGCTTATATTCAAGTCAGGGTCCATCTCTGGGTCGGACTGGCAAGGGTCTGTATAAATTAAACAAAGGGGAGGTCCCAATTTTTAGTGGTAAAATTAGACGCCTCGGCTTATATTCGAGTCGGCTTATACTCGAGTACATACGGTAATCTATGTACATGTTCTCATTAAATATTTCATCTATTATCATAGCAACCAGACAATTTTTATGTTATCATACTTGACTCCTTTTACAATATATTACTTTTTGAGCTTTTTTATATATTTATGCTTTCTTGATAAGTTCTCTCCAATTGCACTCGTGAATATAAATCTAGGGGTCTGGATAGAATCTTTCTCTGCCAAGTAAAAAAGGCATTCTTGCACTTTGAAATAAGGTAAAAAATATGTGCTTTATGTAATGGAAAGCACAGAAAATTGTGACATTTCAATAAGAGGACAGCATCTTCCATTTGTGAAGGTTGCTGCTTTACACATTTTGAGGCTTATCTACAACAGGTCAATTGTTTGGTAAAGGTTGATCTCGGACCAAAATGTCACAATTTTCTTTGGAATACATTACAATTAATAATTTTTAAAAATAATAATTTGATTTAAATAATGCCAATATATTCCATAACACTTTACAAATGAAAGGGTAGATGAACAGACAACACAATGAAATAAAAGAATTACCATATCAAACCTTAGGAATAACAGCTTTGTGTCTGACTCTTTAAGGGTACATTCACATTTAGTGTATTCTGTGTGGATTATCAAATTAAAATCCACAGAGCAATACAGGACTAGAAAAAACAGATGATTTCACAAGTCTCATTTATACGCTGCATACATTTTCTACGCATAAATTGACAAGTAGTGTTGATTGTAAAAATCCATGGGATATTAATGTAATTTGTGTTTTTTTTATTCACTGTGAGGTGTAAGTTCCACTGTATACGGATGTATTCTTTCATACCTTTCCTCTTGGCTGGACTAGGCCAGTTATATCTGTCACAAGATACATTTTTCAACACTATTGTTTAGCAATAAGATATCCTATTTATGTCTATGTGTGACCACCCAGTGATTGTGTTGTGGGCTTTATAGAGGTTGTGACATTGTGTTGAAATGGTTTCATGACAGACTGGAGACCTTAACCAAATTCAAGCTAATTTAAATTCAAGCGTACCTCCAGTTGTAAAGAACTTTGCATCAATGAATAGTACAAGTGAAAATAAGAAATTTTGTAATATATCTTATTAACCCCTTACCATGGCATTAGTTGCGGCATTAGACTGTTACACAGCCAAGAACTTTCTGCTAGAGTCAGAAGATACTTCAGCTTCGTTGGATTAACCTCTTGGATGCTGTGATCAACAGTGATCATGGCATCCAAAAGATCCAAGATTGCCACCTCTTGGATCCCCCTTGATAAGATCGCACTGTCTGAGGGGTTGCCATGACAGCCAGGATGCCTAGCAACAGTCTACTGACTGCCTATGCCCATTACACATAGTTATCCTATGTGTGATGTGCTGCAGTACTATGTATTTCAGTACGTTGCACTAGGGATCAGAGATCTACAATCTATGAGGGAAGGGGGGTAGAGACAGAAGGAGAGGGGGAGACTGTACAGATGGCAGTGCGGTGATAGTGTTATTGGAGGTTGTAGGCCTTCCTGAATAGGTGAGTCTTCAGGGCCTTCTTGAATCCTGTGATTGTGGGGGTCAGTCTTATGTGTCTTGGTAAGGAGTTCCAGAGTTTGGGGGATGCACGGGAGAAATCTTGGAGACAGTTGTGTGAGGAGCGGATGAGAGCAGAGCGGAGTAGGAGGTCATAGGAGGATCTGAGGTTACGTGTGGGCAGGTAGTGGGAGATTAGTTCAGAGATATATGGAGGGGACAGGTTGTGGATCGCTTTGAATGTTAACGTTAGTAGCTTGAACTCAAGTCACTGGGCTATGGGTAGCCAGTGGAGGAACTTGAAGAGGGGAGCAGCCGATGAAGATCGGGGGGTGAGGTGAATTAAACGAGCAGCGCAGTTTAAGGTGGACTGGAGGGGGGTGAGGGTGTTAGCTGGGAGTCCATGTAGAAGGGTGGACAAGCATCTTAGTAGTTTCAGGGGTGAGGAAGGAGCAGATTAGATGGATGTTCTTGAGTTGGAGGTGGTAGGAAGTGTTGAGGGTTTGAACATGTGTCTTGAAGGATAGTTTGGTGTCCAGGGTTTTGTCGTGTGAATACGGCCTTAAGCTGTTTTCAGATAATGTTTGTAGAACACTTCCCACATACCCATAGCCTAACACATTGCTGTATACTTATTGTAATTTATCATATGCAAAGGGTGATTCTTCAATATCCAAAGTAATATTCACATCTGGAACTTTTTTCTACTTGTGAATATGGCCTTGTGGTTGGTATCCTGCTTTGCTATGATGACTTTGATTTAGCATAAAGTTATATCTTAAATGCAATATCATACTTTGATATATTGCATATGTATTCATGAATATAGGAACAGGATGAACAAGGTGATATCAATGTCTTCATGCACATCTTTGCTAGAAAATGAAAGACCTTCTGTTTGATCTTTCAAGGTGGCCATTTACACATTGACTTATCATCTGGATGACACGGTATGTGTGGAATAATATTTTCTGCAACCATTTCCATGTTTTAAAACAGACGGTATAATGAATAATTAATAGAAACAATGTTTCAATGGCAAAATGACACATCTTAATTTATTCCCAGTTCTTGGATTTAAGATGCTAGATAGATAATCACAAGGAGCTAATAATTTTCGAGAAAAAAATATATCATGCATGAAGCTGTATCTTTTTCCATTATTCAGATTGAGAATTACTTTTATTACCTGGTAAAGAAAAAGCATAGCTTCAGGTATGAGCATTATGGAAATAAAAGATACCACCTGCTTTCTCACATAATTGCATACTAAAAGCAATGTGGTCAAAAGTGAAGGTTATGTGAGAAAAGAAATTTCCTTCAGAGAAGAACTTGTCAAACTAGTTTACTCTCATCCGCTTTGCTGTTTGATAGATATCTTACAATCCAACAAAGCCAGTGCTCCAGTGTAATGTAGATATGAGGATTGTTATAGTGACATGAGACATTCTTATCCTGGTAGCATCCTGTATATTCATTAGGTCAGTGACTGACAGTAGATATTTTGGTTCTGAGTAGATGTCTTCCAGTTTAGGTTCTTCATCAATTACAGTCTTTTTCATGCAGTGACAGTAGTTTGTCTGTCATTGTGTCCTATGTGCTGACAGTGTATTAAGACATAAATGGTCAGGAGTACAAACACTGATGTTGGAAGGGCACAGCAATGCCTGTGTGCTAGCTTGTAATAGAAGCTTTAGAAATTTTTTATTAATACATAATTCTTTTTGATTAAATCAACAAATAAACCAATTCAGTCTTTATGAAACTCTACCAGTCCTGTCTATTTCAAGACATCTCTAATACTGTATCAGAGCAAGGAAAAGAGGTGCAGGGCACATGTATGGCACTGCACCATTGGGTACATGATAATTGTAAGATCTGACCAAACTTCCAGTTCAACGAACAAAGAATGTGATAGAACTGTAAATAATTCTCTGCAGATGATTTATTATAAGTGATCATGTCATAGGAAACAATGTACAAATCAGTTATACATGAATGCTACTAATTTGTACACTGGGTAGGTAGTACCATGAAGGTATATCAAAACAGAAAAGGGGTACCTCTTCTTACTGAAATGGGCTTAAAACATAGCTTTTATTAATAACTGGATAAAAAATATAATCCCGCATGTCCCCACCAAATCTTAATGAGATGCCTCTCAAATAGTATTGCTTCAGACCTGCTAAGTTCAACAATTAAATGAATAGGGTGGAGGGCATAAGGTAAATTCACATCCCAATTCACTCCACTAAGATATATGTTGCACTGGTGTGTATTGGGATACCAGGCCCTAGAAACAGTCCATTCCCTCTAATAGTTTCTCCAAATATGTATCATTGGTGTGTGACCCCCTCTGAATATATCAGTACCAATACCAGCATATATTTTGCTGTTCCTGAAGAATAGCTTGGGACATCCCCAGCAATGCCGAGCGTAGGAACTGGTCAGACCTCAGACCACACCGCTCCACGTTGGGTCGGTATCCAAACTGCTAACCACAACGCATGCTGGTACAGAGCGAGGGGGGAAAGAACACTACACCACTAGTATCTAGGTTCTCTCAACGCGTTTTGGCCTATGGCTCATCAGGAGAGTAAAAACTGATTGGAGATACAAAACAGAAAAGGTTGGATGGTAGGTCCCAGTACTTGAGTAGGTCTGACGCTGAGTGCTGCGTCTGCCAGGTCTGCCTATTTCAGTGATACATTAATGTTACACATTTCAGGAACAAGTCCCTTCATCAGGAAAAGGCATAGGAGTTTAAGGTGATGTGACATCTCAAAAACAGAGGTAAGTGAAATGTTACTAGGTGACAAGAGAAATTTCTTAGTGATGAAGGGACTTGTTACTAAAATGGATAACAGAATTGTTACACTGTGTCCTATAATGTGACCACTTATTATAAGTTTATCTGCAGATGATTCTATGGAGTGCCGTCACATGTCCTTCTTTATTCCTAGTACTATATATACTATGTATCCCTCGGGCTGTTCAGACAAAGTATTTTCTGTCTATATCAATATTTTTTTATCATGTAGATTTATTATCAGTAGACTTTTAGCCACATGACTTTTTATGATGCAGAATTTTCTGTATTTTTGCTGTTCACTTGGTTTATCAATTATGTCATATTTTTTATGGTATTTCCAAAGCTGCATTGTATCCTAATGCTCAGGGTGATCTATAGAATTATAGTAAATTGCTAACCCAAAGAATTTTTAACCATGTCAAGGAGTGGATAGTCTTTCTTGGCTCTAAAGGGGTATATTATGAAGGGAACCGATAAGGATGTTTATATCTGAGGGCAGCATGCAGTAGGACCCTGTGTGCTGACTGTAACCCTATGTTTTTTCTCATATCAGTGAGGGTATTTTAGCTACACTTTATTTGTTGTGCAAGGAGTCCATTGTATTAATAAAATTCAAGTCATCCCCATTTTGGATTGACATGTTTCTTCCCTATGAACAGTATTAGGGTAAATGCTGTCAATCCACTGCTAGAGAAGACGCTGAATAACATAGGCATGCATTCAGCACGCCTGACACCATTTCAAGCTGACATCAGAGAGGGCAGCATAAATTTCCTGACAGTGTTGGTAGAGATATAAAATAGAGAAAAAACTACCCAAATTTCCTCCTTTACCCTCTTGCTCCTCTTATAACTGCAGACTTTAGAAGGAAGCAAACAGACAGATGCTTACCTAACTGCTACTGTATATTCACTTCAACTGCTCTATAGGGAAAAGAATCAGAGAGCTGACTATAAATTTTCAGCCCTGACACTATATGCAAAGTGATTCTCCATCGTGGCTGTCATTTAAACCTGCTCACGGACTGAAATGTCTACATTATGAAGTCAGCCAGTAGCACGAATAAGGGACTGTTCACATCACATTTTGATCAACAATTTAGTGAATATGTGAAAGAAATATGCTAAAAACCAAATACAAGTTAATGCCAAGGGAAGGGTGTCCTGCAAATACTGAGTGGTATCTGTATGTAGAGTTCAATATAATGTTAAAAGAAAAAAATCTGGAATCACAGCAGCCCCTTTTTTTTTTATTTTTTTTTTTTTTTGGTGGACTACACCTATATTTCTGATGAAAAAAATGGACTGAAATAGATAATTTTTTTTCCCACTGAATTCTATGTAAAGATGCCCTTCCACTGTAAACTGATGATTAAAATATGATATGAATGGCACTTTTAAAGTAATCTGTCAGGAATTTTTTGGTACACTGAAGCCGGATATCCTTACAATATATACTGGTTGTTTAGTTTCTAGAACCTGGTTCCCTTTCACCACCTCCAACAATTTCTGCTCTTTACATCAATGTATAGATACTGCTCCCCTGATTCTGGCACGGTTGGATTTTTTTTTCTCTAGCCCCCACAATTCCCAAACAATCAATGCTGTGAGTTTTGGTACCTGATATACTAATTAGGCTCTGTACTATGAGGAGATTGGTGTCAGGCAGGGGTGTGATTCTGAGCTGTGACACTGGCTGCCTCTGATTGGAGCTCTGAGTCACATCTCCATGCCCGACACCACCCTTCTGACGTTATAGAGCTTAAATAACACATCAAGTACCAAACTACCTGTGCTTGTTGCTCAGGTCTGGTGGAAATAGAAAAAAAAAATTCCAGCTGTGCCAGAATCAGTGGAGCAGCAGCTATTAACAGATGCTAAGAGCTTGAATTGGTGGATATGGTGATGGGTTCTCTTTAAATAGCCCTCTGCATTGTTATTAGGAAAATAAGGGAAGTCAACACATAATCTGTTTGGATCATTTTTCTCTCCTACCTTCATTAATGTATCAACTCCATTATATTTCTATGAGATAGTAAAATATTGCAGCATGTTACTCTTTTCTGGGCATTGGAAAGCTATGAGTCTATTTAAATAGAATTCATAATAGCCCTTAACCCAGTTAAACGGCAGATGTACATCATACTAGACCAAGGCAGGGTGTATTTGCGCTGTCCTGTATACATCTAATTGGGTTTTCCATCCTCATAAGCCCACTGTCTTTAGAGACAAGCTTTTATAGCTTAGTGGAAAAGAAGACACAAATCTGAAATCATTTTAGTTTCCCCAGGAGTAAAGTTACTGTAGAAATTTTATTTTTGTTTCATTGACCTCCCAATTCCCTCAAAATATAAAGCATTGCTGTGTTTTCCTTTGACTGAAATCACTGTGAGCATTTCCCATGTTTCAAACCAGACTACATCACAAGCGGTTAATGGAAGCAATGTTTCAGTGACTATTAGAGGATTTGTTTCATCGGAGTCATCTTTTAAATGCTGCATCAAGCATTAAAGCAAATGGAAAGCACTCCGGAGCTGGGTTGACATTTCAATAACTGGTCAGTGAAAAAGAGATGTTTTAATCTTGATTCTCAGCACGCTTACATTAAACAGAAATCTGACAAGCGGAAAAACAAATTAAGTTCTTTTAAGTAAAGGAGTATTTATGCCTCTTCCTTAAGAGGTCTTACAATGGTGGAATGCTATCCTGCACAGTTACTATATATATATATATATATATATATATATATATATATATATATATATATATATGATGAAAAAAATAGGAGATTGACCAGAAAATGATGTTAAGCTCACCTGATCTTTCCACAAATTTTACACAATAGTATTTTGTGTGTCTAAGGAATAACAAACACAATTTGAATTTTTTACCACTTTTCCACTTTAATTTCTCCCTGAGCTAGTAGTTGGAGATTTGCTGTTTCTGGGGTGTAACTACCAGGGTAACAGCAGTAGCGGCTGCCACAGGGCCTGGGACATTAGGGGGCCCAGAGACAGCTGCTACCACTGTGTTTTATTTTTTTAAATTGGCCGTTACAGGCTGGAGTGACGGGTAAAGGAACCTATTTACTTACCTCTCCAGGCTCTGGGCAGGCTTTGGGCCTACTTGTGTGATGTCCGTGACGTCGCCTGACTGGTGCCTGAATCCTTATGTTTCGCAACACAGTCCCGTACGTCATTGAAGATGGCTAACATCAGCAGGGACTGCACCATAGCCAGGGATAGTTAAGTAACAGTTTTTTTATGTTTGTATCCTCCCCTGGGTCTCTAATTAGACCCCAGAGTATAATTGTTCATGGATGTCCACAATGGAACATAATACTGTGTGTGCAAGGGTCACTATGAGGCATAATAATGTGTACAGGGGCCACTATGGGGCATAGTAGTGCATGCAAGAATGCAAAGGGTGGGGTCGGTCGGTTGGGGTCTTCGTGTCGGTCGGGGGGCCATGTCAAAGATCGCCAAGGGGCCCCTGCCATTCCTAGTTACACAACTGATGTCTGTCATACATTGTGCACAGAAAGTATATGGGGCTACATTTCATAATGTTCTCTCTGTTAGATGCAGCATTAAGACATTATAAAGAAGCACTGATCTACACTGATGTGAAGAAAACACTCAACGTGAGACTGAGAAGTATTATTTTCATCCAGGACCATCTGTTTGTGCCTGGGTCTCTCCACTCATTCAGTACTCCTCTGGATAGACTTCTATGTAATCTGACACAAGAGTGAGCTGCAGTCCATCCTGCTGTAGCAAGAAAAATTCATCAGGGTTATAGCATACCTTCAGTTTTGAGGGCAGCACCTGCTGCAGGTTAAGAGCAAAGTTGGCTATATAATCCAGTGCTATATATATATATATATATATATATATATATATATATATATATATATATATATGCAATTATTCTTAATATATATATATATATATATATATATATATATATATATATATATATATATATATAAATAATTTTTTTAAACAAAACTGGAGTTATGCTTTAATAGAGCATTTACCAGACAAATTGTGTGCCCAAATTTTTTCTTGGCTCCAATGTAGGAAAATTGAAAAGTCTAGATGGTAGTTCAAGAGGTGGGACCTACATCACATATTTTTGTCATATCGTATGGCTACAAAATCATTGACAAACAATAATGAAAAATTGGTGCATCCTCAAATTACAGTAGAGACCAACATAAAATGTAACCTTCAACCTCTTCCTTTCTTGCCGTATTATTATATTGCAAGTGTATAGTTAACACTCAGCACCATAATAATACAGTGCTATAATGTCACGCGCACAGGAACTATGCCTGTTGCATAACATCCTGGGAAGATACTTTGATTGCAGCGGATCAACCCCTTGGATGCCGTGATTAATAGCGATCATGGAGTCTAGGGGGCCTGGGGGGCAAGATCATCAGATTTCATACAATAACAGACTTTTGTACTGAGCAACGCTTTTTGGCAATAAGAAGCAAAAACTAGGGTACAGCAATCAAGGAGAAATTCAATAAAAATTAAAACTTAATTTTTAATGTTGATGCATGAAATAACAAGGTTATGTGTAAACAACCATGATCAAAAAAAAGTCCATGGGTTAGACTGATGCGTTTCGGAACCTTTCCATTCCTTAGTCATAGTCTTAAGACTATTAGATGCCTCCTTGATTGCTGGACCCCGTTTTTGCTTCTTGTTTTCTTACAACATTGCCCCCAGCCGAGGGGGTTAGGATCTGTGCACAGGAGTGTTTCTGGGAAAAAATAGAGATCATTGTCTATATGTGTTAGTTGGGCTGTGTTCACATTTGGCCCATTTTTATCTTTCTGGCAATGCTTAGAGTATTGTTGTTGGGAACTTTACAGCCTGTTTTCTAATAAAATTAAGTTAGATAGATTAAGTATGCTGCAGAAATATTCACCAAACAACTAGCCACACAAAAGTGTAAGCCTTTTTTTTGCTATTATTATTTATTTTGTAATATTTGTTCTTATTTACAGGATTGTTTAGTTTTACCAAGATAATCTAAAGATGGATAAAATTAGATGGATGTAAACATTTGAATATATTAGTTATACTTTTAGACTAAGGCCTCATGAAGCAGAAAACACTGTTTTGTTTGTTGCAGGCTTTGCTGAGTTTCTTTGACTCAAACCTAGTAGTGGCTACTACTGCAGCATTTCTGCGACAATTTTTTTTTCTGCAATATGTGGATGGTATTAACCAGAATCTCATTCACTTTGCAGGAGGTACAGTGAAATCGCAGTGTTTCTGCTGCTGTGGCAGAAATGCTGCATTTTCGCATTGTAGGGCTTCAGCCTTAAGCTAAGGCTGGACGTAGCAGGATGCAGCAAAAAGAGCGCTGCAGGAAAAATTGCGACATCAGCACATTGCAGCTTTTTCCGCAGCCCTTTTCAGATAAAGTCCCCAAAGGTTTCCTGATCTCTGCTTCAATTATATCTATAGGCCAACGTTTTCATAGGTATAATTGGCATACTGCTATTTCCAAAACGTCGACAGTTTTGGAAAGCACAGCATTTTCGCTGCGCTTATTTTTCTATAATGCGTGTATAGGATTCGATTCTATGCAGTGACTGTAAAATGGCGTGCTTTTTTCTGCGGCCAAGTCATGGCATTTACACTGTGTAGGGCCCCACCCTTAAAGACGTTTTCATAGTTACAAAGTGGTGAGTCAGAACTCTGCCTTCTTCACTACATTGGGGTAGAGAACTCCCAGTTTTATAGTATTATGTGCAAAAAGCTTGCAGGGGCTAGAAAACACTAAGTAAGTCAAATCTTGTGCAGCTTTAGTTAAAATTAGTTGCCAGAAAAAGGAGCATTGTTTGGCAGATACTGCTGTATTATCCAATAAGTTGTAGTAGTGTCTGTTATTGCCTGTGAGAAATGTGTATTCAGGGCACAAAACTGAAAGCATTAGCATCCCAGTTATGTCAAATGATGACATTGGATCCATTGTATTACGTTACAAGTTACCATGTATTTACTTTATGCTTTTATATTTCACATTGAAATTCCTACTTTTATTTTTTGTTTAGATCAGAAATGCGTTTGGAGAATTTACATCTTCAACACTTAAGAGCAAAATGATGGATTGGTGTATAGTAAAATGTCTTTGTTTTATAATGGTAGTCAAATGTTGTAAATGGTATCTTTACATTATGCTATTTGCTTCATGCTGAACATGAGGCTTTGTTACGGATCAACACTTTCCTTTTATGTCTAATTTTATGGGTTTAGAGTAATATAAAGAAATGAGAGGCATTTGCCTGTTTTCTGCCTAGTTGTAATATGATGTGAGATTCCCGAGGCTTTAGAAATAACTAATAATTGATGCATCTCCACATATGCAATTTATTAGTGCTAAAATTGCTAGGATTTCTGCTTTCCCATTTTTCACAAATTTATACATCTTACCAATGTGGCGTATTAGTTCGACCTTTCTAGGTGATGGTTAAATAATGAGAGGAAGCACTGGACATCCATTTTCTAAATATAAAAATAGTATTATTCTCAATGTTTAGAGATAATCTCTTCTCTGTAAGCAATCTAGTAAACATATTGTGAATCACAGAATGGAGGAAACATAGAAGCAGATGTATTAACTATATTAAATACTACATCACATTCCCTAGGGGCACCTCTAGGCTCCGAAAAAAAAGAAAGAACAAGGTCACTAATCTGCAGTATGACAAAAATGATATCCAAATTTATGTTCAAAGCTTATTTTGCTCTAAGCTATCTTTTTTCCCTACCACACTAAATAATAAGAACATTTTAAACCATATTTTCAATGAGAGATAAGGTAAATTGTTCTATGTTATAATAAACTCTGTCAATCTAGATTATAAAAGTAAAATTAGATAGATTGGCTTGAGAAAGCTGCTAGTTAGATATGGACAAGAATTTCAAGACTTGTTTTGTGTTCAGGTCCCCAATTTATTTCGGGACAAACAAGTTTGGTATAAATCACACTTTTAAATTGGCTTTAAACATAGTGTAGAATACTCATATAGCTCCTAGGAACCTGTCACCCAATTTCTAGCTCTCTAAGGCAAGTTATGTCAAAGTGAAGAGTGCTATTATTATACTCTATGGTCTCTTTACATCCAAAGCATAACAAATGGAGACCAAAAAAAATAAATGACTTAATAAAGCTCAGTGTGCCAAGGTCACAAGTGGACAATCACAGACCTCAGTGCTTAGCCGGGGCTGTTGACTCCACAGAATACTGTTGGATGTTACCAGGAAGGTGAATAGGAGTGATTTTATTTTTTTTCACTTTCACTGGGCCTCCACCTATTATATTTTATGGTCTGAAGATTCACTCATCTCTAGTCCTTGTGCCCGTGTCTGCCCACCTGGTCTCCGTCCTATTCCCCAGAGAAACTGCAAAGGGAACGGCTTCCTGGCTGTCAGTTTTAAAAACCCATTCATTTGAATAGGTTTTAAAAGCAAACCACCGGTGTCTGTATGTAGCCTCTCCGTGCATTTTTGGTCGGACATGCAGGACTTTGTGTTCGGCTAAAAAAAAAAAAACGGTTTCCTTGTGGAGAGGCAGTTTGCTTTTAAATCCCATTCAAATGAATGTTTGTTTGTTTTTTTAACTGTAATTTTTATTGAAATTTTTTTTTGAAATTTACAAAATAATAAAGAAACAAATGACAAACAGAGAGCATATGGTAAAAAGTACCGTATATACATAAGTTTAAGCCGACCCAAATATAAGCCAAGGCCCCTAATTTTACTACAAAAAACTGGGAGAACTTACTGACTCGAGTATAAGCCTAGGGGGGAAATGCAACAGCTGTTGGAAAATTTCAAAAATTAAAATGGTCGGAGTTTTTGGGTGCAGTAGGTGCTGGGGAAGGGGAGGGGGTGTTTTGATTGTCTGTCTGCCCCTTCCCTGAGCTTGAGGACCGAGTTTATTTTCCCCACTTGGAATTCAGCCTGGCTGAATATAGGGTATCTGTGGTGCTACTATTAACCCCTTCCCGATGCAGATACCCTATATTCAGTAGACCAGGCACTTTCATACACAGGGATACCTAATGTGTTTGTGTTTCACAGTCATTTTCTACTGTTATATGTATTCTAGGGAAATAAGGGATTTAGAACTTTTGTTTACTTTATTTTATTATATTTTTTTAAATCTTCTCTTTCTTTCCACTATTTTAAGGGAGATTCTATACATTACTATTGTGGCTGGTCATAGACCCCCCCAAAAAAAAAATAAAATAAAAAAAATAAAAATAAAAATAAAAAAATATTATTTTTTGCTTGACTCGAGTATAAGCCGAGGGGGGCTTTTTCAGCACAAAAACTTCATCCTATGAAGAAAGGGGATCTTGGAGGAGTTAGGGGCATAAATATTACAGAGGACAATTGGCTTACCACATAGAAGACCCTCCAAAATAATATAGCGGCCCTCAGGGCCCAAGTGGGATGACGATACCGAGATGGGACAATTGCGGGAGAGCAAGATAGCAACCCCACCTTTTCTACGGGAATTAAAGGCAGAAAAAGAAGTAGGGAAATGATGACGGGTGAAATTAAAATTACAAGTGTAATCAAAATGAGTCGTCTGTAGGAAGACCACATCCACCAAGAGGGACCATAGCTCACGTAGTACTAAGTGCCTCTTGGCATTGGAGCCCAGACCTTTGACATTCAGCATGATACACTTAGCCATAGGGGAGTAAAATAGGGAACACCCACATATAAGTAGAGAAGAGAGCAAAGGCAGATCTCACCCAATCCAAGAGAAGCACGGCTGGCCACAGGGATCTGGCAGACACCAACGAAAGATAATGGACTCTGCAAGTGGGGGGGAGGGGGGAGAAGGGAGGGAAAAACAAAATCTGCTGAGTAAACAGGAAACAGAAATACAAAAAAGGGTAGTAAAAGTATCAAGGACAGGACTAACTGTCCAAGGGCTACAACAGACCGTGACAGAACAACCAAAAGGGTCCAGTAACTAGACCCACAACTGGAAAACGTCCCAGTAATGAGGGGGTGGGACGAGTCTGTCAGTAGGCGGACCAGTGTCAAACCTGGAAAAAAGAACAGAGAGCAAAGAGGGCAGAGGGGAAACGGCCCTCTACCCTGCCTGCTGCCAAATGAAGCAGAGTCAGGAGATCCGAAGAAAAAACCTACTGAGGGAGAGAAAACAAAATTAGTAGTAAAAAGCGCAAGGAAATCAAGTATGCATAACACAATCAAAGAAGGAACCAGAGTCATTGATGATGAGGCACGGGAGACACGTTGATGCCCCTGGATGACACCAGCAGGTGGGGCAGATGCTTCGTCGCCCTTCATTGGGTCCACACCAGCAGCGGGGGGTTGGGTGGGGAGCGGACAGCTCCCAATCAGTCAGATCAGGAGGGGGGGGGCGGCAATATCCAATGTAGAGCAGAAGGACTGCAGGTCCGAGAAAGAGCGTAGGGTAGCTGAACGGCTGTTAGATCTAGCAATCAGAGCACATGGAAAACCCCACCGGTAGGGGATCTGGCTTTCATGCAGAAGTTGGAGAAGTGCTGTAGGAGGTGTTGTTTCTGCAAAGTTATCCAAGAGAGATCCTGGAGAAGCTGAATCTTGGCACCGTCAAAGTCAATTTTACTCATAGCTCTGGCTTTAGATAGAATAGTCTATTTGAGAGCAAAATCATGCACACGACAAATAACTTCTCTTGGGGAAGGACTCGACCCCCTAGGCTGCAAGGCTCTATGCGCACGGTCCAGTTTGATTTTATGGGTAGGAGGCTCCTGGAGGGTAGAATTGAAAATCGCCTCAGGCGAGTCCATTAATTTGGATATTATTTCGCCTGCCTCTATTATCCAGATCTTCCACATGACATTGCAGCTCAATAGACAAATGATGCTGAGAGTAAACCGAGTCCTGTAAGCTAGCAATATAGGCCCGGGTCTGGTCATGGTCATCTTCCAAGGTGTCCACTCGGGTTGCAATGTGGTGGATATCTTGCCTGAGTGCAGAGATCTCAGCACAAATTTCAGTACGGATTTCCCTGCGGCAGGCTTCGGTTACTTCAGCAACCAGGGACCAGGTGAGGAATTGGAGCCATTCTGGAGCAAGGGACGGCTGCAGGATGTCAGCTCCAAGAAAGTGCGAGGCTTGAGAGACAGGCGGAAGTGAATGGGGAGACACAGCTGCATATGAAGACTTAGAGGGGGTAGCACAAATGTCCATCTCTGTTCCCCCTAGTTGCACAGGTGAAGGAGCCCCCAGGAGCTGGAGCTGAGAGGGGGGTGGAGGGGGGATGGGGCCACATGCTCTGAGCTACGGCCAGCAGGATCAGTCATAAGCACTCCTGTGTCAGAAGCATTAATCATTGGCACAAACTGAGCGTCAGGGGCCTGGGAGAGCAGGGGGGGCACAGAAGGGGCAGCACCCATACCTCTAATGCCCTGGGAGGGAGAGAGAGAAGGCGTTGCGGGATCTGCCATTTTGGAGGGGCCGGAGGAAGCCTGGGAACCACCTGCAACAGCACTTCAGGAGGCTACGACACCAGAGCTCGTGAAGGAGGATGGCGGTGAAGCTGCAGAATCCGGCACTCCACGAGTGGTGGCAGCGGGACATTGGGCTGCGGAGAAGGTGGCAGGGAGCAGCGCCGGAGGTGCCGGCATGGCCTGCAAAGATGGACACTGCCGCGCTGTGGACCGCGTGGAACCCGGAGCGGGGACTAGGTAGGTGGAGATGCCAGCTTGTCCAGGGCTTAGGGAGGAAACCAGAGCCTGGGAGGAAGCTGCAGAGGAGGTGTTCTTCCTCATGGAGGACAGTTTGGAGCTCATTCAAGCTAATTTATAGTAGACAGGGCAGGAGCAGCTCTGATACACGTCCTACTCCATCCAGATGCAGGCCACGCCCCCAAATGAATAAGTTTTATGACTGACCACCAGGAAACCATCCCCTATCCAGTTATCCAGTTTCTCTGGGGAATAGGACGGAGACCCGGTGAACTGACACAAGGACGCACAGGGGTGCAAGTGTGAAGTCCCTTTTTAGAAGACAAATATGTTGCATTTGGAATAAATCCTCCTATTATAAGGTTTTGGGGATTTTTTTTGTTTAGGTGTGCTACCTAGTTTTTCATACATTTATTTGGGATTTTGTCACTGGATCCTGGAGGCTTGGGCCATTACCCATTAAGTGTCTTTATACAGTGCTTCTCTGGATGAGTTTGTACAGATATATATGTATATGTATATATAGATAAACATCAATTGGTTGGCACAGCAAACAAGGTTTCTGGAAATTGTTTTCTTTCCAATCCACGGTACAATTTACTGTCGCTTTGTGAGGGGCCACAGATTATACAGATGTGATTTTCCTCACCTGGTCTCTTGGCTGGATGTGTCCAGATATATTTATCACAAATGAAACAGCTTTTCTGTTAATAATAACAATAATACAGAGAATATTCTACTTATAAACAAATAATTCCTTAAATATGTTTTCCACTTGAACATAAAACTAGCCTTTGATTCAAACTGAGAGCAATTTATAATAAAATTTAAAGAAAATTTGTCACCAAGCACAAAATACTAAATGACATTCTTCATTTGCTTCTCGCTGTGCCCATGAACAATTTAGCATTTTGTTTTTCTAAAATACATCTGCCTACAAATGGTGCTGGAAGATTTTATGTGATTTATCTCTTATGGGCGTTAACCTTTTTCTTTGACTTAGAAATGCAAATGAATCCACTTGGAGAATAAGAGCTAATTCACATACGATCTTCCAGGGCGACATCTTTTGAATTGGTGGACTAATATTAAAAAAAAAAAAAAAAAAAAAAAAGACAATTTGTTCAGGGGCACAGCAGCAATGATATGGGGATGTCATTTGACATTTTGTATTTGGTGACAGATGTTCCTTAAGTTTTATGATCCCTCAAAACACCAGTATGACTGCAAGTCTTGCTCGCAGTTTTTTGTACAACCGTGAAAATGAAGCCTGTAAGAAAGTCGCACAAATGCACTTTTTCTTCAAATCAACCTATTCTGAATTTTTTCCAGCTTCCCAGTACATTGTACAGAATAATTCATGGTAATATCATGAAGAAAAATTGGTCCTGCAAACATTAAGACCTCCTATGGCTCTGAGACCGGAAAAATAAAAAAATTGTGGGGTTTGGAAGGGGGGGGAGTCAAAAACGAAAATAGAAAAATGCCCGTGGCGGGAAGGAGTTAAATGACAAACTGATCTTTGTTGTATTGACATATTTTGCTCCACTTCTTCAGTTAGGGAGCCTTCACACGGAGTTTACGCTCCGCTCATTCTGAATGTAAACTCGTGAGCGGCGTTAAAACAGATCCCATTGATTTCTATGGGTGCTGACATACGCACGCTACTCATTGAAATCAATGGGAGGCTTTTTTACCTATTGTTTTCAATGAGATACGCACGTATGCCGGCACCCATAGAAATCAATGGGATCTGTTTTAACGCCGCTCATTCTGAACAAGTTTACGTTCAGAATCAGTGGAACTTAAACTCCGTGTGAAGGCTCCCTTAGGCTATGGTTGCAGTATGACTAGTCACACATCTACAAATGTACTAAATGGTACGATTGTTATGTATCTCAAGTTGCATCTTATTTTTTTCTGCTTCAATAGAAATAAATAGAAAAAATCTCACATCCCATTTTATCCAAAAGCAATGGTTGTGCAACTGTCATCAACTTCTGTGCATCTACATTGCAGAAGTTCTAGTAGTTGGGACAACTCCGCTCATATACAGTATTTGGAAGTCTGTGTTTTACAGAGTTGTGCTAAAGTTATATTGCAGCATTTGCAAATGGCCAGTATAAAAGAACAAACTATTTATTTAATCTGGATCAACACTGTAGGGATTGTAGGGTTATAGGTTGGACTTGATGGACTGATGTCTATATCCAACCTCATCTACTATGTAACTATGTAATATATAATCCTGATAATTTACCAATAAAAGGAGATCTAAAACATGCTATGATTCTTGATGAATAGATTTCATGGTTTTCTGTCTGCTACTCCCAGTGATTGAATTATAACTCAGTGTCTTTTGGAATGTAATTTCCAACTTCCAGATATTTTAATTAAAAGGCTTTAAATAATGCAGAATATTTCAATGTATTTACTTTTTATTGTCTGGATTTAATTTGAAAATTGGGATGTGCCACTAAATCCCAGGCTATGCTAATTTGCTATTTATATGTGAGCTGACAATATAAATTCTGTTTTAATGTGCTTCTTTTAATTTATGTTTGCAGAAATTATAACTTAATTCTCAATGCTATTAGCATATGCATCCAGAAGTGGTCCCTTCACTTTCAATTTAATTGGTACTGATAACAAAAACCTAATGACACAGGCAATAAAATAATTATGTTTTATGGTATATAAGTAATTGAGAAAGAACAAGGGCCTAAGATGTTTTGTGGAAGATACTATTTACTTACTTGTTGATTCAAGCAAATAAGTTTCTAACACACATCTATCCTTATAATATAATATACCATATATATATATATATATATATATATATATATATATATATATATATATATATATATATATTTACTATATAAAATGAGCTAACACCCTTTCAATTGCTCTACTCCATTGCTGAACTCATTCTTTTCCTATAACTTTCGTCTCCATGTTAGCCCTTCCATTGACTGCATATTGACTATAGAGTACATTTCAATAGACTTACAGTAACATATTATACAAAGCTCTGAATAATCTTTAGATACCAGTTTAAATAGACCATCTACTATACTATTTACTATATTATTACACAAGATATTCTTGTCTCTTCTATTTCTACAATATTTTCATCTCAATGGCTTTCTCCAAATGGAATGTCCATATACATACTGTAAGTTTTAATAATCTTCATTTCAGTCAATTCCTGGCTCTAACCTTTCATTATCCAACACAACATGTTGTTATTACATGAACAGGGAAAATTTAGTACAGTAAAAAATAGAGCATATATGTATTAAAGTAAAACCAAACATTATACATACGTTTTAAAGTAGATATTGGAAATGTGGGCATAGTCATATGTCAAAATGACACAATGTCAGCTCAGAAATACAGCCATACAGAGTACAGCATTCGGCCAATCAACACTGGTTCTGCCGGAGGCTCGTCTGTGAGGAGGCGGAGTCTAATATCGGACCAGAATGTAGACTGTTGTGGACCGATCTTAGACTCTGCCTCCACCAGTAGAACCAGCGTTGATTGGCCGAATGCTATACTCTGTATGGCATTCGGCCAATCAACGCTGGTCAATGCATTCCTATGCCGAGTTGTAGCAGAGCTGGCTGTGCGCTCAGCTTGGTAACTCCGAAGATGCAGTCGAGCTCAGCGCACGGCCAGCACTGCTACATCAGAGATGAAGCAGAGCTGGCCGTGCATTCAGCTCAGCTACTCTGGAGATACAGTCGAGCTCAACACACGGCCAGCACTGCTACATTTGAGATGCAGCAGAGCTGAGTGTGCAGCAGGGTTCAACGCACACTCAGCACTGCTACATCTCAGATGCAGCAGAGCTCAATGTGTGTTGAACCCTGCTGCACACTCAGCTCTGCTGCATCTCAGATGTAGCAGTGCTGAGTGTGCGCTGAACCCTGCTGCACCTCTGTGTGAGCTGAGCTCTGCTGCTTCTCTGTGTATCAGAGCTGTCTGCACTGCTACATCTGAGACTCCGCCTCCTCCAGCAGAACCAGCGTTGATTGGCCGAATACTGTACTCTATATGGCATTTGGCCAATCAACGCTGGTCAATGCATTCCTATGGGAAAAAGTCAGCTCGCGCATATCGCAAGCTGACAGGGATCCCGACCAAATAGAGCCCCAAAGAGCTGGGTGAGTGACATTCCCACATAAATAAAGGTAATCCCTAGCTAACCCTGCCTGTACATCTATCCCTGTCTCACAGTCACATAGTTCACAGTCTCAAATTAATTGAATGTTAAATCCACCATTCGTATAAATTGGAGGTCACCTGATTTAGCCAGCCAATTACTTTTTCCAATTTTTTTCAATGCCTCCGTTGTCGTAGTTCCTGTCCCACCCCCCCTGTGCAGTTATTGGTGCAAAAAAAGTGCCAGGGAAGGTGGGAGGGGATTTTTACTGTGTTTGCCTCGTGGTATTCGATTCCAATAGAATACTCCGAACGGCCTGATATTCGATCAAATATGTATTCGAACAGTGTTCGCTCATCTCTAATTAAGAGCTACCAGTCTACTAAAACCTGCAACCATAACTGGGCTGCAGCTCCAATGTATTAATGACAGTTGACAAAAACAGTTTTTAGTACATTAGAAATGGGAGATCAGTAGTCCAAATGAACTTTGAAAAAGAAGGATCTACAGAGTTTATGCTCATGGAGATCTAAGTCCACTGTATAGGGCTTGAAAACCCCTTTAGGCTAAAGCCCACATTGTGGAAACAGCGTTTTTTGTTGCAGATTTTGCTGCTTTTTGAGCCAACGTCAGGAGTCCTTTCTCCACTGTATTGTTGCTTTTACAGCTGAAACTGCACTTGTATTTTATTGTGTACTACATTATAGTAAAATAATGGTGCAATACAAATAATAAGAATGTTATTACTTGTTTACTCTTAAAAAACCAATAATGGTCTGCAACTGTGATGGGATACTTGAAAAAGGCAATGAGCAACTGTTCACTAATATAGTACATGGGCATTTTTAACTTACAGTGCTCTATAAAGTGATATGGCCACCAAATTCATGTGATAAGAGTAAAACAAGTTAAAAGGGTTTGAGATTGGTGGGTTTCCAACTTCCAGGTATTAATACATGTCTAATGGGAGTTTGTGTAAAGACTGAACAAAGAATTGTGGTTTAATATTTACAACATGGAATTATACTTTGGTTCCTTTTTAAAAATTCAATAAAGAAATCAATTTAAAAAAAAAAAAAAGAAAAGAGAAAGCAGCATTCAGAACAGCATTGTGGCCTCTTTAATACCTACCAAGCACATCATCGTACATTGCTTAGCGGCTGTGCTTCATTGAAACGGTACTGAACTGCAGGTCATGTAACCAATGAAAATTCTGTATAAAATTATGGCCCATGCAGTGAAGCCACACTCACAATAGAGCTGCTGACATATCATTCTGATGATCTGTGGGTAACAACATATGGTTTCTAACATAGAAGTTAGTATTACCTAGAAAATATACTAGAAAACATGATAAAACAACTTTTAGGAGACAATAAATCAACCAAAATATTAAAAGATGTTGTTTTTGTATGTTCAAAAATAACTACAATGGCTTATCGCCAATATATTAATATATCAGTTGGGAGTTGGTACTAGTGTGTGTGATCACACACCACTACAAAACATGGTAATGGCTGTAGAAATGAAACCTGATATCTAAATTGCCCCTCAATTTAGGGACAGCACAATTCAGTCTTGGAACAAATGCACAGGACTGCCCAACAGGTTATCCCCCCACGGATGAGGCTACTTGCCTAATGCCACATTGGCATCCCTAGGAGGCTACATAAGGTTTAGTCACTATCCAAGACATACAGTATGGTGCTGAGATCCCATACAACTGAAGCAACCCTATGCGTTTCTCTATAACTTATGCTGGGTCATTAGGGGTTAAGTCAAAATACAGCATCCACTGCATAAGATGTGTAAAAGACCAAAATAACACAATACATTGGTGGTTCAACATGGCCGCTGCTGATAACATTACCAGCGGTGGTGTAAAGCTAGATTAGACACTTGGGAAATCTGGTGCAGTTTAAGACTGTCTAGTCTAACGTTGCATTGTCTATAAGTTAGTTAGTTTCAGACAGTGTGTCCGTTACTACAACTTGTTCATTCCAGCAAATACAATTGTACTCATAGAGACATACCACACAGTGGAGTGGGTACAACATAATTAAAAGTGAAAATTGGCTTTCAGTCCAACTTGGCAGTCCTTGGGCTATGATTGTTTTCTCTGTACTCAATATAAAATAAGACAGTATTAAAAATGCAAGATTATATATTGCGTGCTGAAAGTTGGTAAAATTGTCTAGAGCAGAATGTCATTCACTACATGAATAATTAACACAGCATACTGAAGTAAGTTTATGGAGAAGCGGAAGATATTGCACACTATAACATAAAAGGCAGAGCAGAGTATGAAATGATAAATCTGATAATAAAGAATACAATAAATAAAGCAGTCACTTCTTGGAGAAAGCTACTACATCTATCGATGTTGTCTTTGTTCCCTGTATATGCTTGATAAGTAAATACATTGAAATGCCGTCTGTTTATATCATGTGGATGGAAATCTGCTAATTTTAAGACACTGTCATCTATAAAATTATAATGGCACAGAAGTCATATAACTCATTTTCTAAAGCTTTTCTCATATACTTGAGCAGAACACATCCAGCCTTCTATGAAAGACCAGTTTACATGATGCTTCGGTAAATGTACAATTACTCATCTCTACTTCAGCTGCTTATTGATGTAGCGCCATTGCAAAGCAGAACAACTTATGTTGCTTTGAATCCAATAAATCCAGAGTAATCCAATTCTTTTTACCTGCCATGTACATGTTGACAAATGCATTAAATGCCATAAAAAACTTTCACTGTCGTCTTTTCCCACAGTTTACTATACACTAATACCTTGGACCATAACCTTTTTATATTTCCATCAACATAGCCTTATGAGGGATTGTTCTTTTGCAAGAAAAATTGTATTTTTAATAGCACTATTTAAGAGTATATGTAATGTACTAAAAATGTTTATAATTTTATTTTGAAGGGAATTTCAGAAAAACACAATTAGGCCGGGGCCCCACGGCTGGAAACCCCATGATAAAAATCGCATTGTTATACAGTAACTGAAAAGTGGATGGGATTCATGCAAATCCCATGCCCACTATGTGCTTAAAACTGCGGCGTGGACACACTGTGATTTCCAAAACTGGTGTGGTCTTGTAAATCGTAGCATGTCAATTATATCTACGGAAAAGCCAGCGGCTTCCCCATAGATATAATTATAACAAAGTCCGCAGAGGAAAACTCTGTGAACTTTCTGTTCAAAGCATTGCTGGAAGAAAAGCGATGCATACCCGCCAAGGTTTTTCCCGCAGCACTTTTCCACGATTCATCATGTGGGGCCTTAGCCTTATATAGTTTTGGGGGTTTCTTTTTTACTGCATTCATTGAGTAGGCAGAATGAGGAAGATTTAAGATGCTTGGCGTTCCTAGCGCCAGTTTCCATAGCCCCAGAACTGGGCAAATGGTGCATCTCATATATGATAAGGCAAATGCCTGTTTATAAATGACACATACGCACCGCCCGGTTGTGCACCTGGGGGGAAATATAGCATCCCCTCAAATTATGCCCCTGCATGCAGACTTGAATTATGATCACCCATGTACAGTCCTATGAAAAAGTTTGGGCACCCCTATTAATCTTAATCATTTTTAGTTCTAAATATTTTGGTATTTGCAACAGCCATTTCAGTTTGATATATCTAATAACTGATGGACACAGTAATATTTCAGGATTGAAATGAGGTTTATTGTACTAACAGAAAATGTGCAATATGCATTAAACCAAAATTTGACCGGTGCAAAAGTATGGGCACCTCAACAGAAAAGTGACATTAATATTTAGTAGATCCTCCTTTTGCAAAGATAACAGCCTCTAGTCGCTTCCTGTAGCTTTTAATCAGTTCCTGGATCCTGGATAAAGGTATTTTGGACAAACAATTCAAGTTCAGTTAAGTTAGATGGTCGCCGAGCATGGACAGCCCGCTTCAAATCATCCCACAGATGTTCAATGATATTCAGGTCTGGGGACTGGGATGGCCATTCCAGAACATTGTAATTGTTCCTCTGCATCAATGCCTGAGGATTTGGAGCGGTGTTTTGGATCATTGTCTTGCTGAAATATCCATCCCCGGCGTAACTTCAACTTCGTCACTGATTCTTGAACATTATTCTCAAGAATCTGCTGATACTGAGTGGAATCCATGCGACTCTCAACTTTAACAAGATTCCCGATGCCGGCATTGGCCACACAGCCCCAAAGCATGATGGAACCTCCACCAAATTTTACAGTGGGTAGCATGTGTTTTTCTTGGAATGCTGTTTCTTTTTGGACGCCATGCATAACGCCTTTTTTTTATAACCAAACAACTCAATTTTTGTTTCCAAAATGAAGCTGCCTTGTCCAAATGTGCTTTTTCATACCTCAGGCAACTCTATTTGTGGCGTACGTGCAGAAACGGCTTCTTTCTCATCACTCTCCCATACAGCTTCTATTTGTGCAAAGTGCGCTGTATAGTTGACCGATGCACAGTGACACCATCTGCAGCAAGATGATGCTGCAGCTCTTTGGAGGTGGTCTGTGGATTGTCCTTGACTGTTCTCACCATTCTTCTTCTCTGCCTTTCTGATATTTTTCTTGGCCTGCCACTTCTGGGCTTAACAAGAACTGTCCCTGTGGTCTTCCATTTCCTTACTATGTTCCTCACAGTGAAAACTGACAGGTTAAATCTCTGAGACAACGTTTTGTATCCTTCCCCTGAACAACTATGTTGAACAATCTTTGTTTTCAGATCATTTGAGAGCGGGCTGTCCATGCTCGGCGACCATCAAACTTAACTGAACTTGAATTGTTTTGTAGAAAGAAATGGTCCAAAATACCTTCATCCAGGATCCAGGAACTGATTAAAAGCTACAGGAAGCGACTAGAGGCTGTTATCTTTGCAAAAGGAGGATCTACTAAATATTAATGTCACTTTTCTGTTGAGGTGCCCATATTTTTGCACCGGCCAAATTTTGGTTTAATGCATATTGCGCATTTTCTGTTAGTACAATAAACCTCATTTCAATCCTGAAATATTACTGTGTCCATCAGTTATTAGATATATCAAACTAAAATGGCTGTTGCAAACACCAAAATATTTAGAACTAAAAATGATTAAGATTAATAGGGGTGCCCAAACTTTTTCATAGGACTGTATATGGGGCATTCAGAACCAATTGAATGGCCACTTTAAGAACTGAAATCCTGTGCGATGGTTCATCTTCGTTGCTTTTGTAGGGGTGATGTTTATATATATATATATATATATATATATATATATATATATATATTTTTGTAAAACGATTTTGTGCAGTACATGCGCTCAGTCTTTCACAGTGTCATGTAGTTATTTTTTGGGATTTGTTCTTGAATTGAGTTTAAATAGAATCCTCAGTTAACCTTATCTCTTGTAACATGAAAAGCTTTCCAGAGCAAGTGCTTGTGACAAAATAGTATATTGTAATAATTTTCTTACAGTTGTGCCAATAGTTCTGTGTCAACAACTTCAAAGAACGTTCTTATTGATGTACTTGTTTACATAGAAATTACAAAAAAATAAAATAGTAGTGTGTTTATTGTAGCTAAAAGCAAATATACAGAGATGCCAGGCTGTATTTGCTCTGTATTGATCGACAATTCAATATTTCAATAAAACAGAGACAGTTTGAAATTGTAACACAAATTATACAGATTTTTTTTTAGGAAGCCCTAGATATAGTGCCCACATTTGCAAGGTTGTAGTACTGATGATAAGCAAGATTAATTGAAAAAAATGGAATATTAAAATTTATTCCCACCACAATTCCATGGGTTCTAGGCTCATACATATGGAAGGGATTTACTTAGAAAAACTATGTAAATGTTTATGCAGATGTGGAAAAGGCAGGAAAATAAGAATACTAAAAAAAAATCAAAGTAACAGTGCTAATAGTTTATTTTTCGAAATTAACAAAAATTATTGCATGAACAAAAGAGAAATCTAAGTTAAATAATATTTGGTGTGAGTTCTGGAAATGATAATATGGACCCCACAAAGTGCCAATCTCATCATCCAGTCTGTCTCAGATTATTGGAGAAAGGATTTCGTCAAACCTACATCAATAGAAAATCTGTGTTTAGTTTTTCAAGAAGTTTAGACAATGTCCATGCTGAATTCCTTCAAAAACTGTGCGCATGTGTATTTGGAAGAGTTGCTGCATTTTTTGAAATATCTTTTTTATGGGAGATATTCTGTGACGTTTTATTTTAGATTTGATATTTGGGATATTAATACTTCATTACTTACAAATTAATTATATACAATAAGGAATTCTGACCATCAGGATTCTTGAGTGCAGACTAGTACATTTGACTTTTAGAATTTTGTCCGTGTGAGGTCAGATCTAGCTATTGCACGTGATTCCATTGCAGCGGATCATTTTTTGTGTAGTTTATTACTTTTTCTTCACCTGGCTAAAAGCATTGCAATGCACTATACTACGTGTACATTCTATCAAAATAATTGTAATTTTAATTTAGCTACTAATATATCAGGGCTAATGGATCGTGCACATGTGAATTCCTTATAACTACACATGGAGGGCACACAAGTCTATATTAGATTTAGATAATGCACCTGTATCTAATGCTCCAATAATGTCTCCAACAATTGGACTCATTAAGTTAGCTAATGTTCCATGGTGATCTGTGCTTGGTTTAGTACAACCAGATGAGGTCCAGAGTATTGGTGCCATAAAATGGACACACGTATTACAGATAAATTAAACCAGTTTGGAGCAACATGCTTTGTTTTGTATTACGGGTTTTTTTTTTTTTTTTAAATCTTATTTACAGATAAATCTATGGGGGGGGGGGGGACATTATTGTGCTTCTTTAGAAACATGAAGGCTTATGAAGGTAGAGGATAGGTTTTAGTGTACTATGGGTGACAAATCAAGCTTTTAACTAAATAAAGTGGTTGTACTGTATTATGAATATAAATACTCACTAAATTATTACTTATATAAGGTATGTACATTTGCCACTGGAAGCTATTGCCATCAAAAGGATTTATGCTTACGCTAGGTTCAAACTAGCGCTCGGGGCCCTGTTCTGTGGTTTCCATCTTCTGCATGCAGAAACCTGTCAGACCGGGTCCGGCCGTGAGCGGCGGTGAGCGTTTTATGGTCTCCGCCGCAAAACTTTTTTTTTTTAAATCGGACACAGAGTACTGCATGTCCGACTGTGTGTCCGATTTAAAAAAAAAACGGTTTTGCGGCGGAAAGCATAAAACGCTCACCAGCGCTCATGGCCGGACAGCTTTCTCACCCATTCAATTGAATGGGTATGAAAGAGTCCTGCAGGTTTCCGTCTCCTGCCTCTGTTTTGTGCAGGAAACGGAAACCTGCAGAACGGAGATCGGGCGCAGATGTGAACGAGCCCTTACATGTATAGATTATCACACTCCTTTGTGTGGATGTAAGGGACAGTTTTACTGTATGGACAAAAGGACAGGTAAGGGAGAATATATATGTACAAAAAGATATATTGATAAATTGACCTGTAATTTAATAATATAGAGCATTTTCTTATTCCCATACAATCAAAATGTAGTGGATGTGATGGAAGATTATTGTAGATAAATCACTTATTGCTATACAGCATCTAACACTAGTACTGTTTGTATATGATCATGTATAAAACTTCCTAAAATTCCTTCCCTTAAACATTGGGTTCCCATTCCCATGGTCGTCTTTAACCAATAATTGTTACCTAGCATATATGCAAATACACATTTTTCAAAATGTATATTGTAGTATAGCATCTATAAACTCAGCATTTCAGTGAAAATAGACATGCAGGTGTTTAATGAATGTACTTATTCACAAATGTCTAGATTTAAAGATTCGCAGGAAGATGCAGCTGCTAGGTTGACAATATGTGCAAAAAAAAAATCAAATAATATTTCTATGGTTTAAGTGATTTATTGTGAATAAACCTAAGTTTCTGAATATGTGACTATTCAATGAAATTCCTTGGAAGCATTACTCATTTTTGCATAGCTGAGCAGATCTAAGAAGACTTCCTTCAAAATGAAAAATGTGCATCTGGCAAGCACCTTTTTTGCATTTCTGTACCTTACATGTCTGCTCCTTCTGTATGTCGGCCTTGAATTTAATTTCAAAGTAATTACATCTCTTTAGCTTTGCGTTATTACAGCAATGCACCAACCTCAGCAATTTAATAGTGTACCTTGAAAGCGGTTTTGTGGCTTGGCTGTAAATATGATCATATTCTAAAAATAAGAACCCTTAGACTTGCCTCTACAAAGAAAAGATGATGAACTTGTTACTGATTAATGGTTCTATATTAAGAGCTAAATCTGTCATTCATCGTGATGTGTGCAGTTTACAAGGTGAAAGAGGAAAAAGAGGTATATATATTACTTTGAGGCATTTACAGATGGGTCTACCCTTAACTGATCTCCATTTTGGTTAAAGACTACAATTTCTCATAAAGCCGATTTAGCAAAATTTCCCACATGTTAACTAGAGACCTCAAAGTAATGTGTATATAAACCTATTTTTCTTTTTCACTTTGAGTGACAGATTTAGCTCTTTATTATAAAACCATTAATCAGTAACACCTTCTTCTTTATAGAAGCAACACTAAGAGTTCCTATTTTAAGAATATCATCATATTTACAGCACAGCCACAAAACCACCTTTAAGATATACCATAAAGGCTGTAATTTACACCCCCATACACTGGGTGGTCACACATAATCACATGTATAGAATAGTTTGCATCACTTTGGGATAACATCATGAGATCCACAGCTGCTTACCTTACGCAGAGAAGTAAGATGCCTAAAATGTCCAGGATGACAGTAAATGATCATGTCTATAGCTCCCTAAGTGGTTTGTGTAAAAAAAAAAAAAAAATTCTACCTTTTTTTAAAAACTTTTGTACAGTTTTCAACACTTCCCCAAGACTGGAAAGGGCCAGGCCATCAGCCACATTAGTCATCATTTATGCCATTTATTTTAATTATGGCATTTATTTTAATATTACTATAATTTATATAAATATTTTGGGGCTTACCATGGTTATGGTGATATGTCCCCATACTCCCCAGGTTGCCCCCATAGTGTCATGCCCAGACCCCCCTGTATCACGTCCTCACCCCAGGTTACACCATAACAAAAAAAAATTTTTTTTAAATAATATAATATTAAAAATGTACAATAAAAATGGTAGCAATAGACATCGTATTTTGGAGACTCTAAACGGCTTCTTTTCTCAAGTCTATGAAACCATCTGAATGCTGACTTGATAAAGATATCCAAGTGATTACAGGAAGGGATCTAGTTCACATTCAATCAAACAAATGTCTATCAACGGAGCTGCATAAGGAAAAAATCCTCAACAATTAGCTCTTAGTATGACCAATAAAAAAGATATATTTACACTGCCACACCACCACAATACAAAGACCGCAATACTCAATACACCATCACAATAAAAAGATATGTTTACACCAACAATATAGTAGCATATATAAAGCGTCCATGTAAAAATATCCAAATGGGATGAGCAGCACTTCACACTTTCTTCCATTGATATGGTGAGAGGTTTATCTTTGGAATTTCATGACGTTTTCCTTTATTCTTTCTTGCTTTTTACCTCTAGAATTACTAAATTGTCTGATGTTGTAATAGAGCCTAATTTACATAAACACTAATAGGGTTGTCTATAACTTTGGAATGGGTCAATGGATTGGTATTAATAAAACACCAAACACTCACATTAGATGAGGTATGATATTGGGCTTTTGAGATCTGGCGACATGTCCTCATTAATTTCTATAATGTTTGTGCTGAAAAGCAGAGCTAAGTCAAATTGAGACCATGTAGTAACTAGGATTAAGCAGTTCGTTCTCTCCTTATACAAGAAATGTGTATGTTCAGAGAAGGATAAAAGAAATAATTCATGGCATGATCAATGGAAAAGTGTCTACCTATAGAGCATTACTCTGACATTTGATGCTAAAGCTTGTTCATTTAAATGAGTGAAGGCTTCATTCCAATACCTTTAATTTAACACTTTAATTAAATTACTTTACCTAATCTTACATTAAGGTCCTTTGGAAGGAGCATAATTTATAAATGAAAGGTTTCCCTGGAGTACTTTGATAAATCAAAGGTTTAAATGTACAATTATATTATTATTGGCAAAAAGTGACCATTCAGTGATTGAATATGCCCGACTTTGATTTAAGTTGATGCTCATTGAAGGTCATTACTGTTATTGCTGAGTGGGTGTGAATTAATACTGAGGTCAGTAATTACCTTACATTGTATACATGCTGATCAAAAGATAGTGAGTATAAATGGAGCTCGAAAACTCCTCCAATGGGTGGCTTTAAAGGACAATTATTTTTGTGTCTGTTAAAAATACTTCAGTGTAAGCGCCACTCCATGTGTGAAGTTCCAAAAATGGCATACAAAATGTATATATTACAGTATATAGTTGTAATTGAGAACACACCTTTCAGAAACAATAGTTATCATATTATGTAATACAAGATTATAAATAACTTTGACTTAGCCCCTTCTTGTAAGTGTCTAGGTGCCAGTAGGCAGATTGTAATTTCTAAACACATCTGTGTGCATGTACACTATGGATCTATGAAAAACCGAATAGATGGTACATGGATGACATCCAGACCCAGGCACATGAATGAATGAATGAATTAATTAATTATAATTAATTAATGGTGAATGAATGTAAAGCATTGTTGAAAAGGAATATGAGTTGCCTTGAGTTTTTTGGATTTGGCTCACGGCCTCCACACAGTTAAGGGGATATTGTCACTCCTTAGGGAGAGACCACCATATAGGTGTGTGGAGACTTATTAAGCCTTTAGCACTCCACTTTGCAAGGGATCATGGGAAGAATATGCAAATCTGTCATCCATGATGTAATTGGGAAGTCAGGTGCCTTCCTAATTACATAATGGAAGACAGATTTGCCTATTCTTCCCATGGCCTCCACACAGTCATGTACATTGGGTCTTAGTGAAGTGTACACTCTTTTAGGGAGTAAATATTTTACCTTTTACGCAAAAAAAAAAAAAAAAAAAAATAGTAAGGTAACTAGTCTAATACTACAGTAGAGTATTATGGTTATGTCAGAGACTATACATCAGGTCTGTACTACTGAATCCCTGGAGCGTTTATGTGCCGCCAACTGATGCTATTTTTTTTTACTACAGATGTGACCACTGTTAACTGGTCTCCAATTATGTGCAGTATTCCAATTCATTTTGATATTAATTCAACATAATAGTAGAACATGCCTCCAAAGCCTTGAAAGGCTGCAATTTGCCCCTCCCTCTAAAGGGTAGTCACACAAGTAGGATAGCCACAGCAGCATATCACTTTATGGTTACTTTACAAAACCATGTTATGTTGAGAGAAGCAGCATAATTTATGATACAAAGATATGGACATTCTAGCCAAGATGACAAGTGATTGAGGACACATCTGTTTGTATGTAATTGAAGGATTATTGAAGTACAGTACAATCCCATGTACCTTTAAGAGTTTGCATATAACATAGAATTGTAATGTAGCTGTACACGAGGCATTTATATCTTTATTACCTGTGGAGAGCTGGAGGTATACCAGTTTATATAGTATATTTTGTTTTCAAAAACAACAACATAAAATAATAAATACAATTTTATGTTTTTTTTACATGCTGTAACAAAACTATGTTGATGAAAACCCATTATTGTTCATGTCTACCATACACAGATGTAAAGCAAGTTAAGTGTTTGGCTATTTTCATATGGCAGTTCATTTCCCATTTTGATTGTTCTCTTGTGGTGTCTAAGCTAAAAAATACCAAATATACCAAAGTTTGCTAAAATATATCACATAGCTGAATACCATTTCATTATACAGTGCCTCAGTAATAAAAATGGTACTATGAATATAATTCATGACTTGTATAACACTTTGTTATTATATACTATAATCCAGATGATGTGAGCTTTAAAGTCTTGAACAAGACATAGTACACCATCTTTGAATTGTATCAGGCCATGCAAAAATCTGATCCTTAAAAGGGCTTACAATTAGGTAAATGCAACCTCAATTGTACAAAAAAGATGCAAATGTTACACTGACCATTTATTTAACAAAAACTAGTTCAATGTGCAGAATCAGTAAGTGAAAAATGAAGTACACACTGGTTTTACACCATATTAGTCAGGTGTTAATAAATTGCCATAGATTAATTGATCTTCAGAAAGTGTGATCACCTCTATAACCGCAGACGTTTTGGCAGTTTGCCGTCTTGAGCATTCATGTGTTAACACAATGCCAAAGAGGCAAGAGATTAGCCATGATCCTAAAGAAGCCATTGTTGCTTCTGGGCATGGTTATAAGGCTATTTACAAACCATTTCTTGTTCATCATTCTACAGTGAGAAAGATTATTAACAAGTGGAAACATTAAAGACACTGAAGTTTTAAACCATAAAGTTCAAAGGGGTGTTTATTTCTCTCATGGCTATGTTATCTTCTGACTATATTTTTAGTGGTTTACTGTTCTTTTCTTCAATGCATAAGCGTTAGCAAAAGTCTTTTTATACATGCATTGTCACATAAATGTCAAGAATGCATATCTCTATGTAATTTCCCAATACCTATGCATATTTATTTAATAAAATGTGTTTTTTTACTTCAATATAAAGTTATTATAATATGTCATCAGATGCCAAACATAACCTGTATGTAGTAATTGGCTTAAGTGAGGCTTACATTTTTCTTCATTATAATCTGCCATCATGTCAAAGAAGCCTAAACTGGATTGATGCAATGTCAACACAAAAGTGAAAACCTATTTTTGTAATGTCTGCCCTATTGAGCACTTCTTCATTTATTTCCCAATGCTTCATTAATCATTGATTGCATGATCATATCCCCTTTCTTCCCTAGGTCTCCAAAGAACCCAGAACAGAAGATTATTAAACGAGTGATTGGTCTGGAAGGAGACATTGTAAAGTAAGTTAGAAGGCAAAGATAGATGCTGCTTTTCTCTGCATGTCCCTTTACCACATTTACTGTGGAGTGATTAAGTGTGTGTGCTTTAAAGGACAAAAGAACATAGTAATATTATGTGTTTATTATCTAGGATGACTAAAATGTGTTATCTCACACACACACACACACACACACACACACACACACACACACACACACACACACACACATTACATTCAATCATACTTTACAATTATTTCAGATTTATATTCCATTTAAAAATGTAGATGACTCCTTTGCAAGGGATGTACAAAATGCATAGCTGAATATTATAACAATAATAATAATAATTAGTAGTAGTCAGTGGCATAATTAGGAATGGCGGGGCCCCGTGGCGAACTTTTGACATGCCCCCCCCCCACACCAACACCGATGCCGAACATCTCGACCGACCCCACCTACGCATTCCTGCGCACTCTATTATGATCCCATAGTGGCCAATGCACACAGTATTATCCCCCATAGTGGCCCCTGCACACAGTATTATGTCCCATAGTGGCCCCTGCACACAGTATTATGTCCCTTAGTGGCCCTGCACACACTATTATGTCACTCAGTGGCCCCTCCACACAGTATTATCCCCCCATAGTGGCCCCTGCACATAGTATTGTACCCCATAGTGGCCCCTGCACACAGTATTGTATCCCATAGTGGCCCCTGCACACAGTATTATGCCCCACTGTGGACACCCATAAACAATTATTATACACTGGGGTCTTTTCAGACCCCAGAGTATAATAATCAGAGACCCAGGGGGAGAAAAACATAAAAAAACTGTCACTCACCTATCTCCTGGCTCCTACGCTGTCGGCCTCTGCTGTAGTCCATCTTCAATGACGTCAGACGTCACATGACCCGGGACACAGGCCGGGGTCATGAGACGTCAGATGACTATGCCTGAAGCCTGTCCGGATCGTGGAGAGGTAAGTAACAGTGTTTTTTTTATGTTTCTTACCTCTCCCGGGCCTCCAATCATTATACTCGAATATTCGATGCGCTTAACCCCTTGGTGTTCAGTCACTTACACGCATTCCTATGGCGGTGAGGTATTCGATCGAAAACTACTCGCTCATCTCTAGTATTGACATAAAAATTTGCTCAAAATGCATCGGTTTTGTATGCATATGTATTTAACACATCTCAATAAATTCTCTGTTTATATGGGCCCTCCTTCTGCTCAATGTTTTTCAAGTATGAGGACTCTCACTCATCAGTTTTACAGGCCCATTTGTGATCCATATGAATTGTATACGTCAAAATTTGCATTTAGGGCTTTCTGAAATAATAGAGTAGAAATCCCCATTCAAACCACTCACCTAAATCTGTATTCTCAGTCATACTAACTGTCAAGGTGGTCCTCAAGTCAGACCAATAGGTATATTGGATGGATTCCAAATTACGTCACACTCCGGAGCGTCAGTGATGCAATGACACAGAAACAAGTTGAATCTGGGCTAAAGCATACTTTATTGAACAAATCATCTCTTCTTATACCCAAAGAAGTGGGTGTACATACAGGGTGTATTATAGAGTAATCAGTAACTCGGTAGGCGTATATGGGTGTGTCATTGAGTAATCATTACCCGTTAGGATTCAGCAATTTCTATACATGAGTATTACAAGAATATCCCATCCCTAATCATGAATATTCTAACTGTTCTGACATCTGATGATGAGGTTAACTCAGTGCGCATTACGTAGTATATGTTTTAGTCACCTTACCGCGTGGCATAACAAAGTCTATTTTAATAACCATCTTATCACTTTATTCCAGCCACTTTATTACATTATTGTTTATTATGGGGTGCGGCATTATGTCTGCAAATATTCTGATTAATATGGAATATGTGTCAAGCTGACCTGGAGATGCATGTTACAATCTTAAGTTATTGACAGAGTGTATACACATATAGGGAATATATATGAACGTATTGATTTCCCTATCAATCCCTCCTTTTGAGAACAGATATGAGACCTCCCTCATCCACAAGTACTTCAATAGCAAGAAGCTATTGTCGGGCCTTCCCGAATTCCCTGAAGGTATGGGAAGGATCATATCTTATTCTCACTTATAGCATTTCACATTTAATCATCATTGCAGGGCTTTGATTCCAAACACATAGTTGTATCAGTCAATCTATGACAAAGTCCTTGATTGCAGGAAATTCAGAAGTATCCACAGGTAACAAGTATTGCCGCTACGACTGTCACCGGCACCACGAAAAGGCTTGACATTAGACCACTCCATTTTCCCAAACCAGATTTGCAGCCAGTCAGTGAAGGGGTTGTTGATGCCTGAGTTTTCAGCCATCTCTTCAGACAGGGATGTAAGACCCTCTAGCGCTCTAGTGACACTTCCATCAGGGGCTGTATTATTCGGGATAAAAGTACAACCATTAATGCCAATAATTTTGCAAACCCCTCCTTTTTCTACTAATAACTTCTCTAAAACTACTCTATTCCTCCCTGTTACCAAAGAAATTAGACCAAATTGTTCAGCTATTTCCTCTATAAATCTAGGCTGATTGTAGAAAATATCATTTATAAGCCGTATGGTCATCACAGTGTCATTTTGGGTTATCAGCCCGTCGGTCGTCTCCCCTTTTTGGAGTGAAGTTACCAGAATCATCAGAAACAAAATCATTCTTTTGCTACAGGGCTTTATAGTGGCTTGTGTGCATCCAAGTGGCCTTCCCCTCAAGTGGCGGTAGTAAGGAGGACTTGGAAAGGACCATCAAACCTGGAATAGAATCATAAGCTTGTTTATGCACAAGTGAGAGTCTCTTTTGGAGGCTCTGGACATAACTGATGAAATTGTCACAGTGTATAGGCCTAGACTAGTGTCTGTGGGAAATACAAGCCTAGCCTTGATGCTGACCTGAATAAAACCTTTAAAAGGAGACAATTTATTTATTTATTTTTCCTTTTCCCATTGGCGTGTACCCTATAGGAAATAAACCCAATGGCAAGCACTCTGTGCAGGATTTCCCTAATTTCTCACTTGCTTTCTGACTTTTTAAGCTTTAGGGTATCATTCAGTCTCTCCACTTTTTCCCTAGTTTGTGGATGAAAAGATGTATGAAATGCTTGTGTGACTCCCAACATTTGCATAACATTTTGCATTACCTCTCCTGTAAAACGGATACCTCTGTCAAATTTTTATGGCTTCAGATCCACACCTACAGAAAACCTCCACTATCAGTTTCTTTGCAGGGGCTCTTGCAATGGCTTTTGGCATTGGTGGCTGGACGCCTTCCCCTGCGAAAAGATCAACACACACAAACACATACTCATACGTGCCTACCTTAGGTAGTTGTATGAAGTCAATCTGCAGTCATTGAAATGGGTAGAGGGTTTTTGGTGCATGTATCTGGGGCACCTTAACTATACTACCCGGATTGTGTTGTATACATGTGTGTAAATCTGTTGGCAACCACTGGAAACCCAGGTGTGAAACATTGCTTATCCACCAAAACACAAATAGCATTCTTAGACAGGTGGGTTGTACCGTGAACAGCTACAAGGACCTTGGCAGACATACCCGCAATCCCACCTTCCACAGACCTTCATTGTCCTGAGCTCCAGCCTTTGACCAGACCTTCCATCTCTTCCCCGGTGTTTTCCAAGTTAGAGCCTGTAAAGGTACTTATGTCCATCTGGTTTCACTCAGTACTCACCATGATCAGCAGAGGTGTTCCTGGGGTGTCCTTTCACCTTGGTTTCCTTGCTGCTTTTGTTTGCACCTTGTCTCTGCATCATTGGTGGCTTTGTGCGTGTATTTACCTTTTCTTACAGCTACTTCTTTTAGACGCATCAGGGTTTCCATCAACTGTTTAATAAGACTTCCCATGTTTAATAGGGGTACCTGCTGTTGTAATGAAATCTCTTGCCCTCCATATGGGACCATAGTCATGGGCAACTCTAAAATCATACCTGAAGTCAGTGTATATGTTGTACTGTTTACCTTCTAACCCTTTAAGCAATTCAATGAGCGCCATCAGCTCCATCTCCTGTGCAGACATATGAGGAGGGAGTAGTTCTGCTTTTACTACCTCATGTTGTGTGATCTCTGTATACCCAGTGTAGAACCGTCCATCTTCACCAATGTTTCTTGAGCCATCTACAAAAAAAAAAACCTCAACATCTAAATTAATGAGAGGTACATTAAAAACATGTGAAAAACCTAATTTTCCCTGAGCCACAGGCTATAAAATCAACAAATGAATTTCCTTGTCCCATTTCCCCCTTTTTGAATCCACTGCACCAATAGGAACTAGAGCAGCTGGATTCAAAATAATGTACTATATCCCTTTAAGGTTACAAGATGTTTGTAGGCTTTATTGCACCAGAAGGAATTAATTCTGTGATATATTTCCCTATTGCTGGAGGTTACTCCACTATAAGGGACTTTGCTCCTAGCTTTACCACCGGAGAAACTGGCAGATGCCCAATATCATTATCAGGGACTTTGACCACAGTGAGTCAGGTGGGGCTGTATACACTATGCATCTGTATACCCTGTACTGTAGCAGTATATCTACTCTTAATAAATTAACAGGTGACATATCACTGACTATAGTCTATCAATCTGGTCATACATATATGAGCAGTTACAATTTGTGGTACATTGATACAGGATCCTATTGTGAGTTCTAGTTCCCCCGAACTTTCCCTTTATGTGGGGACCTACAGTGACGCTTGGTATGTTCACTATCTCCTCACAGTTATAATACTCAAGACACCTACATGATTTCCTGGCTGGGTTGTATTCCAGGAATTGTAGATTCTCCCATTTTCTCTATTGTGTCCATAACTGATTGCATTATAGATTCATCATTTTTTTCCCTTTAAGATGGACTCTAGATCTGTCCATGTAAATGTTGTTCAGACCCCATAATCTGTCTATAGAAGCCCCTTTACAAATCAAATGAGTCTGGGACATTCTTGAGTAGCACCCTTTTATCTTTTAGACCCCATGGTTTATAATGAGATAATAGTCATTGGTGCTTATTGAAATCTAAAGGGTGAATGATGTTATCCCCCTATAGTCTGAAGATAGGAAGGGTGATTATCCTCTTCCTCTTCCAATGTAACAAAACTTTCCTCTTGCTCTATTGCAGAGGTACTAGGTTCAGGTTCATATGCCCTAGTCTAGATGCAAACATCATGATATAGTCCTTTTCCTTTGTGTGATCTTGGTTCCTCCCCCCCCCCCCTTTTTGGCAAAAACATTATTTACACCAGTCATGGTTTTTCTGACCATACACACAAGTCCATCCTCCTGGTCCTGTTGCCACAGGAGACATGAGATGGGGTTGAGATGGTGGAGGAACTTTACATTTACTATTTTTCTCATATATTATACCTTTCAAAGTCTTTTTCACAATCCAACTACTTTCTTGTTTCATATCTTTCATTACCTCAAACCAAACTTCCTTTTCTGACCAACTTATTGTCATTAACCCATTAATCAGCACTGAGGCTGATTGCCAGCTCACTAATGGATCACTTCACATTTCTAGAACTTGCAATAACTTAATAACTTACTTGAATCTTTCTTTCATAACAACTTTGCATGTACACACAACACTATCTCACAAGCATCACAAGCCTTAACCCCTTCAGGTTCCTGCTGGCTAGGTACATTTCCCATGTTTGCACTTTCCTCTATGCCCATCTCTGGTTGACATATAAACCTCTGTGTCTCTCAGTACTGTATACCACTACCGTACTCCATAAGATGCCACAGATACTGTACCCTCCTGATCTAACTCCCACTCCAGGCATTTTCTCCCACCCAGTAGCTCACAAAGTGCTTGCTGGGCCCAAGAACAGTTCAGCGACCCCTTTGGCCAAAATCGTGACTTCCTAAATTTCAGTCACCTTCCAGTCGCTGGTCACCGCCAGGGGAGCTAGATACAGTACAGATATCAGGCTACTTTTTCCATAACAATAGATTCTATATATCAACCAGAGGGTGAAGCAAACTAATGCTAAACAAAACAAGAACAACCTAAACCCTTTCAAATTCTCCTGAAATCATGTGAGATAGCGTTGTGCGTACTACAAGACAAACAATGACAAACATAAGACAAGACTTATGCTCTGGCTAGGGGCGTCCCCCTTTGGTTACCGGACAGAATTACAGAGGATCTATCAGTCATTTCATGTACTTTGTACCCCATATCTCTAATTGTCCCTAAGAGGAGGTATCTGGCATGTGAGACCAACCGTCAGGGGCGCTCCTCCCTGATCCACCGGACACGCCAGTCTGATTGCAGGAAGAGTTAGTCTTTTCGGCAGACCCCAACAGACCATTCCATACCCTCCAGGTATTAGGTAGACTCATACATTCACACAGCCGTTACACATTAGACATAACAAAACAGTAATACATAGAGCTATCCAATCCAATATACCATTAAGTATCAAGAATGATATTCTACGGTTCTTTGCCAAATAATATGGGCTGGGAGTACAAAAGACAGACTATAGCATACCTTCAGATCCGGTCCCAGAGTTAGAAGACCCCCAGAAACACAGAGATATTGTAAGTAAGAAGCAATGGTTCTTACCTCACCGGTGATTGTCTGTGTGTCCTTTGATCCTTAACTCTGTTATTGCCGGGTCTCAAGATATTGAGGTCTTTTGCCTTTGCCAACCCCCCGTTGTGCGCCATTTACTGTTATGGCGGTCCTCAAGTCAGACCAATAGGTATATTGGATGGATTCCAAATTACGTCACACTCCGGAGCGTCAGTGATGCAATGACACAGAAACAAGTTGAATCTGGGCTAAAGCATACTTTATTGAACAAATCATCTCTTCTTATACCCAAAGAAGTGGGTGTACATACAGGGTGTATTATAGAGTAATCAGTAACTCGGTAGGCGTATATGGGTGTGTCATTGAGTAATCATTACCCGTTAGGATTCAGCAATTTCTATACATGAGTATTACAAGAATATCCCATCCCTAATCATGAATATTCTAACTGTTCTGACATCTGATGATGAGGTTAACTCAGTGCGCATTACGTAGTGTATGTTTTAGTCACCTTACCGCGTGGCATAACAAAGTCTATTTTAATAACCATCTTATCACTTTATTCCAGCCACTTTATTACATTATTGTTTATTATGGGGTGCGGCATTATGTCTGCAAATATTCTGATTAATATGGAATATGTGTCAAGCTGACCTGGAGATGCATGTTACAATCTTAAGTTATTGACAGAGTGTATACACATATAGGGAATATATATGAACGTATTGATTTCCCTATCACTAACTATGTAAATATTACACAGAATCTATCTCTGAAGAAACTATTACTTATATGCATTACATTGACATCCAATATACAACAGGGCAGATTTATTAATAGCGCTTCATTTGCTAGTGTTAATAGAGGGCCAATAGGCCCAAGGCATGCCTGATTTATCTGATTTATTTTAGTCTCCAGCCTCTTACTAAATTGGGCACACACCCGTGCACCAGAATGGAAGTCTACAGCAGTCAAGAACTGGCGTACATTTCTTCTATAGCTCATGCCAAAAATTTTAGGCATCCCTGCTCTGCCCATATTTGTGGAATGTGCCTCATCTTTGGTGCAAAAAAGGACCTTGCAATAAAGATACTGCACTTTATCACATATCTACACAAGAAAACTGGTGATTGTACGTCTTCTCCATCATTTAGGAAATCATATTAAAGCTTAAATTCAATATCTCTAATGGTATATGGTATAAGAAGGGGTGTATGTATATAGATAGATAGATAGATAGATAGATAGATAGATAGATAGATAGCTGGTTAGATAGATAGATAGATAGATAGATAGATAGATAGATAGATAGATAGATAGATAGACAGTTTATGATTTACACTTGTAGAAACAAAAGTGAGAAAAGATGAGAGAGACATTTTTCAATTACACTCCGAAAACTGCCGTAATGGAATATACAATCTATGGGATGTTCTGTCAGGATTATTGGTATCCTACAGTATATCAAACATTATTTATTTTGCATTAAAGAAAACAATCAAATAAAATTACAACATGGCCATTTTTTAAGAAATTCTCTGTTGCAGTAGCCGAGCATTATTGAATGGAATCACAAAACAAGTGCACTTGGCTATGTTTCACATAATGTAACATCACGCATTCTAGCTTGTAATTTGTACTAGGGTATGATTTGCACGTACAGGATAAAACCTTCGCATTGCACAACTGAGACCTTGATTAGAGTCTGAATTGCTATCTTTGTTTAGTGGTTTAGGTAGTATGTAAGATCCCAATGTGACCATTGCAGTCATCAAAAATCTATCTTGGCTAATTTGAGTTGACACAGCTACATAGTTACCAGACATCTTTACCAACAGCTTGATTTTCTGAAAAAAAAAAAAAAAAAAAAGACTTGATGACCTTGAAAAATATATTTCTAGATTACTTGATGAAAGGTGAGGTTTCTTTTCTGTGACCATATCTTATAGATTAAATGTTGTTTATGCTTAACCACTTCATGACTTGAGCTCATTCTGCATTCTAAAGTGATTTTAAAAGGACATAGTTTTCTCCTATCAATAGGACAAATCTTATTTTTCAAGATTGCAGCCAACATAATTGTGTAAGCCTGATTTAGGAAAAGAGAAAGCAATCAAAATGCTTTTGCCCAAAAAATTAATGGTGCAATTCTTCTATGCATATCAATGTCATATATATACTATATATATATATATATATATATATATATATATATATATATATATATATATAGTCTTATATTGAGATATATATATTGTCAATGTCATATATATACATTGCGTTAAGTTTGTTATCACTATAGCACCTAGAGTATAGAATAGAGAGCCTTCCTTATCTTCATGTGCATTTCCTGCCGAGAGGAGTTTGTTCCACACAATCTTGGGCAGTATTTGTTATACTATGGTGTCTGAAGAGACCCCAGAATATAATTTATTTTACTTCTGGTTCTTGGGTGATGAACCCCCAAAGGTCAAACTTGAAAATTTGAAAATTTGGGTAAAATTTGGTTTGATAATAACTAGTTTGCTTTACTTCTAGTAGAGAAATTATTTCATATTTGGCATAACATAAAATCTAGATGACAATACAGCCTGTGAATGTCTAAGTATCTACTATATGTGTTCAGGCAATATGAGTTTATGTTACATGGGATATCTAATATTTCAATGGTTTAATTATTATTATGACAAATGTATTGACTATTAGTCTCAGGTAGAGGTTCCCTTGTCAGGATCTGATTTGGTTCAAATCCCGATACGGACACCTGGACCATGGTAGGTTTCTAACTATTGACCCAGTATTCCCTTGAAGTGCTGGGAATTATTGCCAGTTCTAGTGGGTCTGCAGTGTACATCTCTGCCTATAAATAACTGTTTCCTGTTTGGATGCCTTCCATGGGACCTGATTGGTTCAGGTTCCAAGAAGGGCATTTTCAAAATAAACTACAAACAAGGATAGGCCTTGCCAAACTGTGAGGTCTATGAATGTGCAGGTCAAATGTAAACTAACATCCTGTAGTCCAGGTGCCACCATCAGGACCTGATCCAATTAGGTTCTGAAAAGAGCAATCAAACCACCGGCTGTTGTCATAGGAACAAACAGCACTCCTTACTCCTATATATTAAAAATACATTTGTATTGTGTGTAACAAGCATATAATATCTTTTATAATTTAAAAAGGAAATGTTACCAGGTCTCATAGTCCTGATGATCTACATCAGGGGTGCTCACACTTTTTCAGCATGTGAGCTACTTTATAAACTGACCAAGACAAAAGATCTACTACCCACTTCTTGTGGGCGGGCCCGGGGTGTGTCTGTGGGCAGGGACGGGCATGTGGGCGGGGTTGGGTGGAACGTGAGAGCAGGAGACAGCGGCGTTCTGTGGCCGCCCAGGGATCCCCGGTGTCTGCTTGTTCACAGCGCAGGCTGAGAGTGATCTCTGGACACTGGCAGACTGGGGCTGCAGCAGCCCCGCCTGCCAGTGTCTGGAGATGACTTTCAGCCTGTGCTGTGAACAAGCAGCACCCCGGCTCCCTCCATCCCTAAGAGTGGGGAGCGCGTCATCCCCCGGAGCTGCTGCTGCCTAGCCTGCAAGTGTCCGGAGTGCTTGTTCACAGCGCAGGCTGAGAGTTGACTCTCAGCCTGCACTGTGAACAAGCAGACACCGGGGATCCCTGGCTGCATCCCACGATCGACCGGTAGATCGTGATCGACGTATTGGACACCCCTGATCTACATCATCTGAAAGGGGCTGTTACCCTGAGAGTATTGGTGTTTTGTTTATCTAAATCTATTGAACTGTTCTAAAGATACAGTATACGACTGAATAACAATAATAGTTTATTAGTAAAGTGGGCAGGGTCTCTGTGTGCTGATGTCATGCAATGTTACCATTTACTTGTCTAATAGACCATAATTTGCATAAATGCTAATTAGGCTTATATCTTTTGAAACAGTTGAATGGATTTGGATAAATAAAACATCACTTCGGGTGACAGCACCTATCATGGAATAAGGTTTGTCACTGGAGTTTTAATACCTGGTGACAGCTCCTCTTTAATATTAAATGTTAATATGTACAATCAACGTTGGATAGTAAAATGTTATATTATTGCATGGATTGACCAATGTATGATACAAATTCAATTTAAAAAGAATTTACACTTTGCACACCAATAATAAATATAGTACATATACTATATTAGCAGTAATAAATAGTACATTTCCTTTGTCATTCGTATAACCATTGTACTGCCTTTTATTACAGTATGTAAAATCTGTCTTGTACAGACCTTAAACTTTGTGAAATCCTCTCTCCAGCCAAATTATAAAAAATGTACGTGGTGTCATGTTATTAGTTTGCACCATATTTTACTTGTTTGCAGTTTGTGCAATGGGCGACCAAAATGTCCTGAGCATGGTCAGACATATGGGAAGCCATATAGCTGTTATCATGCTTTCTGGAAGCTAGCAGTGCAAATTCTTCCTCTTAGCTTTTCCATAAACCTTCACATTAGGGACACAGACTTGTAGAAAATGGCTGTAATAATGAACTATTATATGCAATTCTTACTGGCTTTTTTCCAGTTGAAAGACTCTGATTCTCAACCTTGGTAGGAGATGGTTGGGCATAAGCAGTGACTTTTATGTAAATGAATAAGTCATACAGTATGTAAACAGTTGAGCTTGCTGATTTAGTTGCTTTTTTCAGTATCTCCCATTCATTTCACCATACAGTGACTGCACATGTGCTGCAGAAAGAAGGGACTTGGGATCCTCAATTCAGGTCAGTGAAGAGCCATCCACTGAATCTTTATATGACGTACCATACATTAGAAATGGTAATGGATGCCTTCACCCTTGAAATTAATATAATGTATTTTAATTGTGTATGCTGAGTTATGCAAATACAGTATCTGAAGCCGATAGCTGGGAATATAGTTTACAGGTTTTCCAGAACCTTACTTTAATGGTCCCCAGGACCTAGTCCCTCACCGATAAGCAGAAAGTAGGGGCAAGCATCAAGGGTTCCCTTGACTTCAGTACTATGATATCCCTATGAGTGTGTAGTGTATGTGATTGTAGCTCACCCTATTAGGAGGGAGGGGGGGGGGGGCTTTCACCAATCTCACTCTTATAGCACATATTAAATATATTTAATTGTAAACATAATTGAGTTACAAAGATAAATACCAAACTAGATTGAAGCATTTTGCAAGGTGCCTACTTTCCTGAAATGATAATTCAGTATTCAGTAAATGATACTTTTTTTTAACCATTTGACCTGTATGCGTATTTCCAGGACTAAGAGATGTGTTGTTTTGCAGCCTTAATGCAATGAGTGATTGCTGTAATAATCATAATTGTTAATTTTGCATAATATAGGTTGGTTTCTTGCCACAAGGTGATTTGGAAATTAGTCTTGATGGTTCATACAAGCAGAACGTAATGAGGTTCGAAAATAGTTTTCACTATTGCTTAGAAGACTCAAATAGGAACAAGAGTGAAAATGACAGGTTTTTTTTAATCATCAAACTAAATATTGTTGACTCTCTTTTAGTTTGGTAAATTGTGTGCTAAAACTGTAATAGGTTTTGGATAAGATGAGCTGTTAACTATTAGATTTGGACTATATCATGTCGGTACTGAATTTTACTACAGCTAAATGCTGTTTGCTTTTTATCTAAATCAATATACTGCAGACTTTATGCCCACATTCATTGCCCGGTGTTAAATCAAGCTAAATATTGTCCAATTACTAAGAATATAAATACATCCGGATGGAAATGGGGATATTTTTTTTATGCAATTTGTTAAAGAGGGCCTTTTTTTCCACCTCCACTAACTCCAGCTCTTTCCATCCATTAATAGTCAATGCTCCACTGATTCAGGTGCGGTTAGAATATTTCTCTAGTCCCTTCATACTAGAGAAGTTAGATTTGGTGTCTGATATGATAATTAGATTCTCTGCTGTCAAGTGGGTGGTCTTAAGCCAGAGCAGACAAGAGGGCATACTTCATGAACTGTGACACTTTCCTCATCATCTGATTGGATAGTGTCAGGTAACTCTGAATAACACCCTATTACATTCCCCTGCCTGACAACACCCATGTGACAAAACAGAGCATCATTAACATATCCAATTAAAAAAGTTACTGACTTAATTGGGAACAAAGGAAACCAGAGAAAAAATTTGAACTGCATTGGAAACAGTGGTGCCTATAGAAGGATGTAGAGACTTGCCAGAGGTGCTATAGTCAACCGGTTGCTTTAAAATATACTTTTATTAAAATTAGGCAAAAACCTAAAAAAATTCACAGTTTTCTATATCAAGGTTGTATTTGCTTCTTTTAAAACTATGTAGGCTAAAAGGGATAGTGTAAGTTATTAAAATAATGAGACAGGTGCATGGAATAATGGATTGACTTAAAATAAAACATAAAAATATTTACTTGCCTCTTGGCAACCGATTCCAGCGCTGAGTGCTGGCCAGCTGAGCTGGAATGTGATTACATGGGTTCAGCAGAGAAGTGTCCATATAGTATACCGTATATACTCAAGTATAAGCTGACCCGAATATAAGCCGGGGCCCCTAATTTTACCACAAAAAACTGGGAAAACTTATTGACTCGAGTATAAGCCTAGGGGGAAATGCAGCAGCTACTGGAAAATTTCAAAAATTACAATAGTTGGAGTTTTTGGGTGCAGTAGGTGCTGGAGAAGGGGAGGGGGTGTTTTGGTTGTCTGTCTGCCCCTTCCCTGAGCTTGAGGACTGAGGGTTTTTTTTTTTTCCCCCACTTGGAATTCAGTCTGGCTGAATATAGGGTATCTGCAGTGCTCCTATTAACCCCTTCCCGATAGAACAGGAGCACTGCAGATACCCTATATTCAGTAGATCGGGCACTTTCAGACACAGGAATACCGAATGTGTATAATGTGTTTCACAGTTATTTTCTACTTTTATATGTATTCTAGGGAAAGAAGGGATTTAGAACTTTCATTCACTTTATTTCTTTACTATTTATTTTTTAAAGCTTCTTTTTTTTCACTATTTTATGGGAGATTCTATACATTACTATTGCGGCTGGTCAAAGACCCCCCTCCCTCCCCCTCCAAAAAAACCCAAAACTTTTTCTTTTTTTTTGCTTGACTCGAGTATAAGCTGAGGGTTTTTTTTTTCAGCACAAAAACTGTGCTGAAATATTCAGCTTATACTTGAATATATATAGTACTCCTATCATAACTGTCAAGTTACTGACTCAGTAGTGTATGCTGCGTAGGCTAGGGATTGGCTACAGCATTGGTGTATGCAGAACTTCCATTTATTTCATGTATTTTGTTTGCTCAAGTAGGTCAGTAAAAAAAGAAAAACTTTCGTAAATTGTAAGCATTTCGTTCTGCATTCTATACATTATTTATTTCAAGTACCTTCTAAGATATATACATATACACTCACCGGCCACTTTATTAGGTACACCTGTCCAACTGCTCGTTAACACTTAATTTCTAATCAGCCAATCACATGGCGGCAACTCAGTGCATTTAGGCATGTAGACATGGTCAAGACAATCTCCTGCAGTTCAAACTGAGCATCAGTATGGGGAAGAAAGGTGATTTGAGTGCCTTTGAATGTGGCATGGTTGTTGGTGCCAGAAGGGCTGGTCTGAGTATTTCAGAAACTGCTGATCTACTGGGATTTTCACGCACAACCATCTCTAGGGTTTACAGAGAATGGTCCGAAAAAGAAAAAACATCCAGTGAGCGGCAGTTCTGTGGGCGGAAATGCGTTGTTGATGCCAGAGGTCAGAGGAGAATGGCCAGACTGGTTTGAGCTGATAGAAAGGCAACAGTGACTCAAATAGCCACCCGTTACAACCAAGGTAGCCAGAAGAGCATCTCTGAACGCACAGTACGTCGAACTTTGAGGCAGATGGGCTACAGCAGCAGAAGACCACACCGGGTGCCACTCCTTTCAGCTAAGAACAGGAAACTGAGGCTACAATTTGCACAAGCTCATCGAAATTGGACAATTGAAGATTGGAAAAACGTTGCCTGGTCTGATGAGTCTCGATTTCTGCTGCGACATTCGGATGGTAGGGTCAGAATTTGGTGTCAACAACATGAAAGCATGGATCCATCCTGCCTTGTATCAACGGTTCAGGCTGGTGGTGGTGGTGTCATGGTGTGGGGAATATTTTCTTGGCACTCTTTGGGCCCCTTGGTACCAATTGAGCATCGCTGCAACGTCAAAGCCTACCTGAGTATTGTTGCTGACCATGTCCATCCCTTTATGACCACAATGTACCCAACATCTGATGGCTACTTTCAGCAGGATAATGCGCCATGTCATAAAGCTGGAATCATCTCAGACTGGTTTCTTGAACATGACAATGAGTTCACTGTACTCCAATGGCCTCCACAGTCACCAGATCTCAATCCAATAGAGCATCTTTGGGATGTGGTGGAACGGGAGATTCGCATCATGGATGTGCAGCCGACAAATCTGCGGCAACTGTGTGATGCCATCATGTCAATATGGACCAAAATCTCTGAGGAATGCTTCCAGCACCTTGTTGAATCTATGCCACGAAGAATTGAGGCAGTTCTGAAGGCAAAAGGGGGTCCAACCCGTTACTAGCATGGTGTACCTAATAAATTGGCCGGTGAGTGTATATGTGTGTATTCCAACACAGAGCATGAATATGTGTTATATTTTACATACTAGAACATATTGCTTTCTAACATTATTCTGCTATGTCTTCACAATACAAAGAACTGTGTGATCGTCTTTTGTTTATGGTTGTGTGATAGAGAGAATTTTGGTATCTCTATATAAATAATAAAGTTAGAATAATTACTTCCCAAAGAACACTTGCTTGTTAAACATATAATTGAATGATGTTATAGGCAAAGTTAACACTGAAGTTCATAAAATCAGACAAATGTGCTTTGTAGATGAAAAAGCCAATTATGTGAAACATGGCAGAAATACATTAATTTTTAAAAGCACTTCCAGCATATTTGTAGTAAATCTTGGAGCTGCTATTATATGTTTTCAGGAGAAATAATCCATCTTTACCATTGTAAGTGTATAGTACTGGAAACACTTGATGTATTAAGTATGGCAATTCAAAAAATGTACAGTGGTGGAAAAATAAAGAATTGGAGAGAATACAGTTTTATTGGGAGAGATGTTTATTATATTCTATTTGCATCAGGCTGATCAATGCAGAATCCAATGGTCGTTGCATCTCTGCAGCTAATAAACCTTTGTTTTTTGCTTCTCTATGGAAAATGTATTTAGAACAGGATCGATGCTTTAATCCCTATTCCCAACAAACATGTTAAATTGTACCATTTCATGTACAGTGACAGAGCTGAATTTAGAGTTCCTGCTGCCCTATGCAGTTTTAGTGCTCATGCTCCATTGACAAGCTAACTTCACCAATTCCACTGTGGTCCCTACACTGTATTTCAGGTCTAATTTTCCTCTCCAATAAAACCTAAATGTTCACGTTGATTTAGTCTCCCCATCTTCACAGTTTTGTGCACTACAATCCACACAGATCACAGCATTCTATTTGATCGATATGTAGGAAGGAATACCTGTAACAAGGCCAAAGAATTATATTATACATAGTATAGACACAGTGGCGTAACTAAAGTCTTGTGGGTCCGGTGCAATCTTTTGTCCGGGGCCCCCTATGTCATCCCTATAGTGAATTCTTGATAGTGATGGTTACGGGTGTTAAGGAGTTTATTCAACCTTAGTGTAGTTAGGGTAATCTGTGGGTCTCCTTGGCTTATGGGCCAGATGGAAGCTGCAACCTCTATACTGATGCCAGTGCTTATGGGCTCCATAAGGTTCCTGGGTCCTGCTACGACTGCCCCCTCTACACCATCTCAAGTTACGCCCCTGTATAGACAAACAAATCAGGGTCCATTGTAGAACCTTAAACCTGTCTGACCACGTTTCTAGTTGATGCTTAAGTATACCCTAAAACAGTCTGTGTACTAAATTAAAAATCCCACTATGTATATTAAAAGTAAAAATTCTAAAAAGTAATAATAAAAATATTGTAGGCAGGCAGTGGAAATGGTTGTGGAGGGGAGATATATCCCATTGAGATGGCTCCTCTCCACTTGGTGAGGGACAAATCCATGTCCAGGTTTTGGAGTTTGATTGTAGACCCGGGCCCGAAGCACTATCCCGGGGTTTTGTAATAGCAGCAGTGGGAGCCTTAAACCCTGTCCAACAGTTGGGTGTGTCTCATTTACCTGGTTGCTGCTGCTGTTGAGAAGCTAAGGACCTAAAGACTCTGTGTGTGTGGAGAACTACAAGAGTCAGCTTGCTGAGTTGTGGACTGTACTGCCTTGTGGTTGAAGTAAGCCTTTTTGTTTTATGTTGCCTTTTTGCTGAAGAAAGCCGTTTGTGTTGAACTTTGTGAATTGCACCCAATAAAACAAGCACCAGTGTGAACCTAAGGACCGATCTCCACGTATTTTACTTGCCTGATAACCAGCCCCCAAGCTCCCGCATTTACAATATGTATACACATATTTTTCCGCCTCTCATTGACTCTCATTGTTTTTTTCCCATTGAAGTCAGTGGGAGACACTTTTTTCAGCACTGAAATTCCACACCAAATTCCTCATCTTCCATTCACACAGAGGAAAATGGCGCTATATTTGGGCGCTGAATTTTCAGCGCTGAAAAAAGCCTTCCATTGATTTCAATGGGTTCTGCTAGCTCTATTTTCCGCTAGCAGAATTTTCCATGCTAGAAAAAAAGGCCTCCCAATGATTTCAATGGGTTCTTCTAGTGGAAAAAATACTGCTAGTGGGAAAAAAAAGCTAGCAGCACCCATTGAAGCCAATGGGAGGCTTTTTTTCAACGCTGAAAATTCAGTGCCAAATAAAGCACCATTTTCCTCTGTGTAACTCCTGCACACGGAGTTACGCTCCGCTCATTCTGAACTTAAAACTCGTTCAGAATAAGCGTGTAAAAACCAGATCCCATTGATTTCTATGGATGCTGGAATACGCGCGTATCACATTGAAAGCAATGGGGAAAAAAGCCTCCCATTGATTTAAATGGGTAGCGCACATATGCTGGGACCCACAGAAATCAATGGGATCTGGTTTTTACGCGCTCATTCTGAACGAGTTTTACATTCAGAATGAGCGGAGCGTAACTCTGTGTGCAGGCTCCCTAAGAAGGTTCCCAGACCTGTCTTATCCATATGTTTAAGGAGGCTTGCCTGTGGCAGGTCCTAATAGGCATATGGCAATTTATCCAAAAAAGCTCAATAAAAAGCAAAACAAATATTTTAAGACATTTTTTAAAATATAAAAAAATATAAAAATTAAAAAAATAAATGTAAACAAATGATGCATTCCCTTATTCCAAAACACAAGAAGGAAATTCCACTTAATTTTTTCCAGCAAATTTTACAGAATAGTACAAGGTACTACTACAATTTTTCCCACAAAATCTAAGCACTCATATGGCTCTATGAAAACAAAAATAAAAAGTTATGGTTTTTGAAAGGCAGGAAGTCAAAAAGGAAAATTGAAAATTCCCTGTTGCGGGAAGAGGTTAAAATTATATTTGAAAATTAAATTTCAATTGTGATTTGTTCATATTCATAAAAACAAATGCTAACATTTTATTATCATTATGTGAGTTTTTTGTGAACAACGAATTGTATATCTGGTAAACAATATGAAGCATTATAAAATAACCACTGCCATACAAAATGAATGAACGTTTGTTAGAGCAAAACAAATGTTCATTAACACAATATGACTGCTACAATACCTGCAGTCCTTGAAAAATAAAAAGAAGGTTATAGTACGCTCTTAAGACACGGACTGGTATTGTCTAGCTGAGACAACCCTTTTAACCAGCTATTTTTGTTATGAACAGTATTATCTAAGCATTGCTATAGTTTATAACTAAAATTAAATATCGCTTTTGTAAAGTGAAAATCCTAATATGGGAAAAGTTGGTTTATGATGAGTAATTTACATACTGTAGGTTTTGTAAATTTACATTATACAAAGTACTATAGAACTATATTTGAAAGCAAGACACAAGAACTATACCTGAGGCCCCACTATACCTGGGCTGAGGCCCCACATTGCGGAAACGCGGCTCTTTATGTTGCAGATTTTGTTGCAGCTTTTTGAGCCAAAGCCAAGAGTGGATTTAGCAAAAGGTAAATGTATGAGCTTCGTATATATTTCCCATTCCTTTTGTAGCCAATCTTGGCTTTGGCTCAAAAAAATAATGCTACAAAATCTGCAACAAAAAAAAAGCTGTATTTCTGCAATGTGGGGCCTCAGTCATACTATCTATACATCATCCTATTATCCCATTCAATAGCTCTAAGACAGTTAGGTTGTTTCTCCTATCAGGTGTTTGTTCAGTGCTTGTTGTATTGAGGACTTCACACAATGTAAATCACAAGGGTAGGCTTTATTTAGGCTGAGGCAGATTTGCAGATTTTTTTGCGTTTTTTTAAATCAAAGCCAGGAGTGGATTGAGCAGAAGGTAGAAGTATAAGAGCTTCCTATGTATTTCCCATTTTATAGCCATTCTTGGCTTTGGCTCAAAAAAACGCAGCAAAATCTGCAACAAAAAAAAAAAGCTGCGTTTCCGCAACATGGGGCCTAAACCTTAAGGAATTTTAGGCGATTTCATCACTGATGCTAAAAGAATTGTAAAATTGTAGAGCTCTGGACAATAGTAAGAGCAGTAAATGAAGACCAGTACAAGATAAATAATGACATTCATTGACAATTTTATATAAAGAAGATGGGAAGATTTGTTTATGGCTTAAGCAATTGATTACTAATAATAAATCATAAACTGCATCAAGCTAAAAAGATAATCTTACCTGTAAGACAATGAACTCGCAAAATTGAGAAGGACTCTTAGGCCCCGTTCACACGGGCAAGAAGGGGCGGATTTTGGCGCTGAATCCACATCATAATCCGCCCCCTCACAATAGCAGACTATGTAGACCGCTAGCGCTCTTTCTTCAGGCGAGCTGCCCTTTCTTCAGGTGGATTTTGCGGCTGATTCAGCCGCAGCGTCCGCCTCACGGCAGCACGCTCTGGACTAGGCCCATTCATTTGGGCTTATGCCAGACCGGAGTGCCGCAATTGTCGAAAGTCGTGGCAGGCGGAATTTGGCCCTATTCTGACGCGGCTTCCCGTGTCAGAATCAGGACCAAAATCCGCCATCCACTCCAAATGTGTAAACGGGGCCTTTGGGGGCGTACACACTACCATTGGTGACCGTAAGCAGTGTCTGTAGTTATTGTCCGTTACAATATTTTAGCAATGGACACTAGCTAAATCGTCAGTGTTCCCAAAAAAATTTTCCAATCATTTCAATAGGATTTTATCTTGTGTCCATTAGTGTCCGTTTGTGTCGTTTACACCCAATCCGTCAGAAGTCCGTTTTTTTCAAGTGGACAAAAAATCCTACATGCAGGACTTTTTTTTTTTTTTTTTTTTTTTTTTATAAATGTAGATTGTGAGCCCCACATAGAGCTCACAATGTAATTTTTTTTTTCCCTATCAGTATGTCTTTTTTTTGGAATATGGGATGGAAATCCATGCAAACACGGGGAGAACATACAAACTCCTTTCAGATGGTTTTATGCCCTTGGCGGGATTTGAACACCAGGACTCCAGTGCTGCAAGGCTGCAGTGCTAACCACTGAGCCACCATGTGGCCCCTGTACATGCAGGACTTTTGTGTCCGTTTGAAAAAAATGGATTCTTGATGGACGGCAAATGTCCATTATTTTTTAAACATTGAAGTCTATGGGAAACCGACTAATAATGGTTAGTAACTGATAGCCATCAGTTACTGTCTGTTATTTTGTGTCCTGTCCGTTTTTTATTCGCATGCTCAGAAAGCAGAAACAAAACAAAAAAAGAGGATAGTATAAAAAAATGGACACTAACTGATGGTAACTGAGGCTAGCTGTTTATGCTATCTGATGCTAGTGTGTCCATTTTTTAATTGATCCATTAACGGACATTAACATCAGTTAGTGTCCATTAATCTCTGTTATGATAGGTGTCCGTTTTTTTTTGTTTTTTTTTAATGGACATCATAATGGAATTAAACGGTAATGTGAACCCTGCCTAAAGTGGCATTCACACTGCTGCTGCTGTCCGCCCCAGGGTGTCCATGGTAGACCCTGGGGAAATCGGACAGCAGACAGCTTGCGAGCGGTCAGCTTTAAAATCCATTCATTTGAATGGGTTTTCAAAGGTGACTGCCCGTGCGCATTTTCAGCCTCTCCACCTGGTGTCCATTTTTTTTTTCCACAGACACAAAATGCTACATGGAGAACTTTGTGTCCGCGGAGAAAAAAACAGACACCAGGCGGAGAGGCTGAAAACGTGCACAGGCAGTCACCTTTGAAAACCCAGTCAAATGAATGGGTTTTAAAGCTGACTGCTATGCTGTCCAGTTTCCCCGGGGTTTACAGCACATACCCTGGGGTGGACAGCAGCGGCAGTGTGAACGCTGCCTAAGACTCCTCTTGTGGTGCCTGATAGGTTTATACTGTATATTAGCAAAATCTCCCAAAGATAAATTACTTTCTCAAACTAATAGTGTACTGTGTCTGAAAATTTACATTTTATTACATTTTTGGGTACATCATTTTTGGGTACACTTGTACTGCAGAACATTTGACAGTAGAGTCTATGAGTAAGCGCTTGTACCCTTCATCCTGTTTGAGTGCTGCTTATGTATATGTGCAATGCATTTACAAAGATACTTCTCTATCTCCTGTATGTAGATTAATTATACAAGTATATTTCAAAAGTGTCTTCAAACATGGACATCTCAGCGCTTGAAACTCTGCACTTGAGAATGTATCATCCCAAGGATTAAGGGATGGATACAGCTGGTTTTTTTTTAGAATTTGAATGAGCAAACTAGATACAATTTTAGAGATTTAAGAGGACGTGGTGGATTTATGACTATATAACATAAAGCAGATTTGTTTTTGACCTCTGATATTTAATAAAAACGTACTGTAGCACGTTTGTAATCTCCTCTGTGGATTAGTGTTCGATATCATTCCCATAGTTTACATATTTCTTCTGAAACTAAATTCTTGCAGCTCATGTTACTGCATTATAATATTTCAGGATGAAAAAAAGGCAACTTGTATTACAGCCAATGTAAAAGCCAAGCTTTCTTTAGTGGAAACCTTTTTATATTTGCTTTTTTCTGTAAACATAATTTTAGATTTTCTCCTTTTTTGAGTATTAGTGGATATGCCATTCCCCTAAGAGCAGAGTTACAAATCAGGTATTTGTAGAGCAGTGTGAAGGACAATCCTCGGGAGAAGGTGCACGCTTAAAAGGATTAGTTTTCCTTTTGAAGATTTATGTTTTCCAGTGTTATTTTCTCTCCTCGTTGAATACATTGTGTGAGAGCTTTGCTGTAGAAAATGCATGCATCTGAATTTAAAAGCTATTTAGATTTTCTGCTACCAATGAAGTTGTGATCACATAGTGTAGTAGAAAACTTTACTTTTAGCTCAGGTTATCATTTCGAGCACATCTTGTGTGAATACCCTGCTGTTTACCTCTTCAGCTGGAATATCTTTCGTGTCATAAGACCTATTGGCTATTTCTTTGGTAGGTAGAAAAGTATTAGTCTTTTGTGTAAACCAACTTGTAGAAACTAGAGCTTTTTCAGCAATTCAAACAGAATTTGTATAAATGAGTATTCAATACATATATGAAAAATGATCCTAGACTACCTCACAAACCGACCTCAGCATATGAGCACCCGTGGCTGTGTGTTGTGATCTGCAATACTTTTCTCTTCACACTGTATACTGCTGACTTTAAGTACAACTCACCTAGCTGCAACTTACAGAAGTACTCAGATGACTCTGCAATAGAAGGCGTCATCATAAACTAGGATGACAGGGAGTACTGAGACTTAAACCAGGATTTTGTGGACTGTTGCCAGTGGAACCACATCAGGTTTAGTGCTGGGAAGACCAAGGAGATGGTGGTGGACTTTCGCAAACGGAGATAAGCTTCAAACCAGTTGACATCCAGGGAACAGGCATTTAGATAGTCGACACCTATAAGTACCTGGGTGTGCTCCTCAATAATAAGCTGGACTGGACTAATCACATGGATGCCCTGCACAGAAAGAAGTGGCATCAGCCGTCTTCTTCGTAGTGGCCTGCTGGTGGAGTAGCAGCATATCAACCAGGAATAGGAATAGACTCAACAAGCTCATTAGAAGGGCCAGCTCTGTTCTTCGGGAGCCCCCTGGACCCAGTACAGGTGGTGGGTGACAGAAGGATACTGTCCATGGTGAGCTCCATACTAGAGAATAACTCCCATCCCATGTATGAGACCGTAATAGCACTGGGCAGTACTGTTAGTGACCGACTGCTTCACCCTAAGTGTGAGAAGGAACGTTATAGGAGACCCTTCCTCTCAACCATGGTCAGGCTGTATAATCAACATCAGGTTAAGCGGAGATCACTCCATGCAGAGAACTGAAAGATCCTTAAGTTGTGATATCTCTCCTACTATTTTTTTACCTTTATCTTTTTATCTGTACCTACTGTCATTGTAATGCCTTTACCGTGGAGTTTCTTTATTTGTATTTGTATTATTATTGTATTATCTATACTGCTGTAACACACTGAATTTCCCCAGGGTGGGACTATTAAAGGATTATCTTATCTTATCTCAACTAGACAAAACTGCGTCACATGGCACTAAAATTTTCATTTTGATTGTAAAGTTTTTATACAGTGGTTCAAGATTTTTACTTTGCACTATAAACTCTGCAGGTAGAAGACTAATGATATTGTAAATGTAATTCAGAGTCTCTGTTGCATCTTGCATTCCGCTCTACAGCACTGCAATGCACTTTCTAAAAAAATACTTAAACCATATCAGTGTTCAATTTCTTACAATATTGTATCCTGGAGACTGAACATCCCAATATGTCCCAGCACACTGTGAAAGCAGACAGAACATTTTTTTCATACAGGCCAAATCAATTATTGTTCTTCATCTTTTCATTCTCTGATGACAGCCATATGGAAAGAGAAGTTTTCTCATTTTTCACAATCAAAACATGCCAGTTTACACAGACTTCTAAATCCTACAACTGAAGATATTTTTATAACACCACAATATTTTTTTAAATCATATAATAATTGCACATTGGCGGATATACAATTGTCCTATTGTATAGCTTTTATTTTGCAATGATATGTAGGTCAATCCTTTTATATGTGTCTTTACTTTAACACACTTCCAGTTTTGGACCTTTAATGCTGTGTGTGCGATACACCTCACAAAATCACCTTACACTTGCTAACCATGTCCATAACTCATATTCAGTCTGACATATAAGATAAGATAATCCTTTAATAGCCCCACCATGGGGAAATTCAGTTGTTACAGCAGCAAAGATAATACAGTAGTATATTACAAGAAAGAACACATACAAGTTCATAGCAGATAGAAAAAGATACAAGGAGTCTTAGCAACTAAGATAGAAAAAAGACTCCTGATCATTTAGTTCTCTGTGTGGAGTTTGAAATTTAGTGAAATAGTAGAAAATGATCATTTTTATACTCCTAAGTAAATTGTTTAACAATATTCAGTGCCTGTTGCTCCATGTAAAGAATATACAGATATGTCACCCACTGCCTGTCCTCTGGACATGTTCAGATCTATGCATCATATGCTGGGCAGCTATTCTATAAAATTTTGTGATAAGCTATCCCAGATATATGTTCCTATGTGTGACCAACCAATAGGCAATGGCGAAATAGAGCCTTTCAAATCTTTTGTAACATAGTAGATAAGGTTGAAAGAAAGACACAATTTCATCAAGTCCAACCTACAATGCTACATTGATGATCCAGAGGAAGGGAAAAAAAAAACAACCCTAAAAACAAAAAACAAAACACTTAAGGCTAATACCAATTGCCCCATGTCAAGGGAAAAAAAAAATTCTGACTCCAGATCTGGCAATCAGCTGGCACAGCCAGCTTCTAGTCATATATATATATATATATATATATATATATATATATATATATATATATATTCTAATATATGGATTTTGCGTTTTCAATTAAATTACTAAACAAAACTTGTTGATGATATGTATTGTTTAATATATGTATTGATTATTTATTATATATAGCTGTTGTTGCTGATTTGTGGATTATTTATAGGTATGTGAGAGTTCCTATGATCCACAGTGCGTCTTTTTAGTGCTGTGTTGGTTGTGAGATATATTTGTATTATATTTGAGATATATTTGTTATATATCTATTTATTTGTAAATAAAGATGATATATGTATTTTACATGTTCTGAATTTTTTCAGTTAACAGTAGAAATAAAGAAACAGGCAGGACCCTTTTTTTTTTTTTTTTTTTTTTTTTTTTTTTAAGTTCTAAGACTGCAGTCACACTAGCATTTGGTGATCCTTCGGGGACTCCATTCCCCATTCCACTTAAATTTTACAAGCATGACTTTTCTCTCCACAGTTTCAGGTGTAAACCCAGTGGTCTCCATTATAGTCTATGAGGTCTGCAGGTAACCGCTTTTCAAGCGGATAAGGTTTACATTTTTTTTGGCTTTGCAAGCAGAACTGAAGAACGGAAACCTGATCGCTAGTGTGAACCTAGTGTCACATTGCAGTCAATACAGATAGAAATGGAAAGTCTTCTATTTGTATCCATTAATCTGGCAAGCTTTAGGGTTCATTCACACGGAGTAAACGCGTGCTCATTTTGGCAAAATACATGTGTAAAGAATACATGTGTAAAAATAAGACTCCCATTGACTTCAATGATATATTTTTTTACACGTGTAAAAAATGTAAATGAATTCAATGGGAGCCTTATTTTTCCATGTGTATTCTTTACATGTGTATTTTGCCAAAATGAGCACGCGTTTACTTCGTGTGAATGAACCCTTAATGTCTTTTGTTCTGATTCTCTGTTCAAATTAGCATAATGTTATAATGGGCTAAAGGGGTAATGCCATTGTAATGTCTCTGCCTGTTCGGGTCTCTTCGTCATCCTTCGCTCGCACACTTCGGCACAGGAGGCGTGTTCAATTTGATTCCTTGCTTAGTGTTTTTTTGTTGCACTGTGTGAACACTGATCTATTATCTATCCTCTGTAATTGAATTTCCACCACACCCATCTCCTACATCTTGTTTCCCTCTGTTCATCAAATGATTAATTTTAGCCTTTCCTGTGTGATTGACAGTCTGCTTATCAATCAAGTCTGGGGCAGATCCTGAGCTTCCTATATACAGGTCATCAGCCCACACAGCCATGCTGGCTATTGTGACTATCCTTTAGACTTTTTTTTTCCCTAATAAGCTCCACTTTCTGCTACTATAGTATTACTGACCTCTGACCATTGGCTTGCCTTGTGACTACTCTTTGGATTATGAATTTGCACTGCTTTGTCTCTCTGGCTTTGACTCTTGGCTTTCTGACTCTTCTTCTGTGTTGTCATCTCTGTGTTCTGCGTCATCACATATATATACAGGAAGGGCATGTCGACCAGTTGTCCGCTGCCACCTAGGGCAGTGAGGCAAGCAGGTAGGGGCAGCAGTGGGTTCAGCTTAGATCTCACTGTCTTGTTGTGCCCCTCCTCCCAAGGTTCACCATCAGTTAATTGCTCCTCTAACAATTTCTTACAGCCATGGAAAATATTTAGCCTGTATCTCTAGTTCGGCTGCTTTCAGAATTGCTGAATTCACCACAGTGGCAAAATACTCACCATTCTCAGAACCAGTGTAGGTGTCAGAATCTGTGTGTTAGAACCTGTGTTTCATCATCATGTGAAGATGCTGTTCCAAGGATCTCCACTGGTGGCCGCTATTCAAATGTCATTACTACTCCCACCACTGGAGGCTGCTGTTCCCTGACTCTTGCCCACAGTTAATATGGCGAGTATTGCTTCATGACCATGGCCATCTTGTTTCCTGTTGGCGGCCATCTTGTTTCCTGTTTGGCCCTATATATAGCCAGAGCATATTATAAACAATGCTTGAGTATTGTGTTTGTTCCCAGTCCTCTAGCTCTGAGGTATTCTTGCTCAGTATACCTTGGCTTCTCCTGCTTACCCGCTCCGTGTACTGACTCCTGGCTTCTCCTGCTTACCCGCTCCATGTATCGACTCCTGGCTTCATCTGACTACCCGCTCCGTGTACCGACTCCTGGCTTCACCCGACTACCCGCTCTGTGTACCGACTCCTGGCTTCATCTGACTACCCGCTCCGTGTACCGACTCCTGGTTTCACCCGACTACCCGCTCTGTGCACCGACCTCTGGCTATCCATCGACCAAGTCTCCTACTCCGCTGTGTCTGCCGTCCTTCCTGGCTATCGGATTCCAGCTGTATCACCAGTATCGTAACAGGATACTCAAGCCTTAATAATGGAATCCGCCGGGATTAAGAGTCTGGAGGATCGTGTGAACCAGATGCACGGTACACTGTCCAAGCTTCATAGTGAGGTGCGTGACTTCAAGACTAAACATACGGCCTTGGAAAATCAGACTACACACCACATTCAAGTTTATGGACAAGCCATCCAAAACTTGCAGGAATTGGTACGTGATCTAACTGACCGCGTGGTCAAACTGGAGTCCCAAGAGCGTGGTGGAACAGCATCTGCCCTTCCCACTCTGCCACTTCCACCCTTTAGGTTTGGTGGGGACCGAGATAAATTTCGAGGATTCCTCAATCAGTGCCAACTCTTTTTTGAAGCTCATCCCATGCATTACCCCACAGACCGATCCAAGGTTTTGTGCATCATCATGCTCCTGACACATAAGGCATTAGCCTGGGCTAGCCCTTTCATCGAGACAAACGATGTTCGGCTGAATAATTTAAAAGACTTCCTGGCAGCTATGAGTGAAGTGTTTGACGACCCCAACCGAGTGGCTACAGCGGAGGCGACTTTACTAGCACTACGCCAGGGCAAACGCTCAGTAGCTGAATATGCCTTGGAATTCAGGAGGTGGGTAATTGACACTAAATGGAATGATGCTGCTAAGCTTACAATCTTCAGAAATGGACTTTCTGGGACAATAAAGGATGAGTTGGCAAGTGCTGAAGCCCCCACTGAGGTGGATAAATTCGTACAACACTGTATCCGGATTGACACTAGATTGGCTGAACGTAAACAGGAGAGATGGGGTTCCTTGTGGTTCCGTAATAATAACAGCTATACTTCTGTTTCAGCTCCGGCTACCAGAGACTCCCAGGAGAAAGGGTACCAGGAATCCGGAGTAGAGCTGATGCAAGTAGACAGCATGCAGAGACGTGAAAATGCTGAAAGAAGAGAACGTAGGCTTCGAGAGAATCAATGTTTCTATTGTGGAAAGAATGATCACTTCCTCATTAATTGTCCCCACCGGGGGCGCAAGACTGTTGCCGCTATGGTCGAACCAGAATTTTCAGATGAGGAATCTGTGTGCTCTGAACATGTTTCACCTGTGGTTGCAGTTACCCGCTCCATCGCACCTGGTATAGGAAAGGAGAACAAGGACTCCCACTGTGTTATGTCTGTAAAATTCCTAGCCAACTCCCAGTGGATATCCACACAAGCTATGGTCGATTCTGGAGCTAACGGTAACTTTATGGACATTGACTTTGCCAGAAGACATGGGGTGAAACTGCAAAAAAGGCGGTCTCCTATCGTTATGGAAACTGTGGATGGGTCTCCACTGAACTCAGGACCAGTTGATCATGAGACCGAACCCCTGGAGATGGTCATGGAGCTTAATCACCATGAGGTCCTATCTTTCCTTCTAATTTCATCTCCACACTTCCCTATTATTTTGGGATTGCCATGGCTGCGTACACAGAACCCTATAATTGATTGGGAGACTAAGAAAATATCCTTCCCATCTGAGTCTTTACAACAGGAGTGTTTTTCGGAACAACCCCAGAGCAAGCCAGAGGAGAATCCTCAATCAACTACAGGATTGCCATCCATATATGCAGAATTTGCTGATGTCTGCGATAAGAAGAATGCTGACAAACTCCCGCCACACCGCGATTATGACTGTCCGGTGGAGTTGTTACCAGGTGCGGCTATACCTTTTGGAACCATCTATCCTTTAGCCAAACCAGAACTGAAGTCTCTCAAGGAATACATTGATGAGAATTTGGCAAAGGGATTTATTCGTCCATCTTCATCACCAGCAGGCGCACCCATATTTTTTGTTAAAAAGAAGGATGGTTCCCTTAGACCATGCATCGACTACAGGGAGCTGAATAAAATTACCATTAAGAACCGTTATCCCCTCCCATTGATTCCTGAGTTGCTGGAGAGAGTCCATCAGGCAAAAATATTCACAAAGCTAGACCTCCGAGGAGCCTATAATCTTATTCGTATTAGACCAGGGGATGAATGGAAGACAGCGTTTAGATCACGATATGGGCATTTTGAATACATGGTCATGCCCTTTGGTCTTTGTAATGCACCGGCAACCTTCCAACACTTTGTCAATGACCTTTTCAGAGATTTACTAGACTTATTTGTTGTCATCTACCTTGATGATATTCTAATTTTTTCCAACACGTTAGAAGAACATCAAAATCACGTGAAGACCGTGCTGAAACGTTTGAGGGACAACCAACTCTGCATCAAGCTAGAGAAGTGCGAATTCCATCAAAGGGAAATACAGTTTCTGGGTTATGTAATCTCTCCTTCAGGATTATGCATGGACACTAGTAAAGTTCAAGCAATCATGGACTGGCCCATTCCCAAAAATGTGAAGGAGGTGCAACGGTTTGTGGTATTCGCCAATTTTTATAGACGTTTTATCAAACATTTTTCAGAGATAATTGCACCAATTACCCGATTAACAAAGAAGGGAGCAGCCTTCGTCTGGTCCACACAGGCACAAGAAGCTTTCTCTCAGCTAAAGACAAAATTTACAACCGCTCCCATACTGATACATCCTGATCCGGAACGTGCATTCATTGTCGAAGTGGATGCCTCGGATTGTGCTATTGGAGCCATTTTGTCACAAAGAGTTGGGGAAAAAGACATGCTACACCCTTGTGCCTACTTCTCAAGACGCCTGACCTCATCAGAAAAGAATTATGATGTAGGAAACAAGGAGCTCCTAGTGATCGTAGCCGCTTTCAAAGAATGGAGACATCATTTACAGGGCGCAACACAGCAAATAGTGGTCTTAACTGACCATCGCAATTTAGAATTTGTCAGATCTGCCAAATGTCTGTGTCCTCGTCAAGCCCGATGGAGCTTGTTCCTGAATCAGTTTAATTTCTTAATTTCCTACAGGCCTGGTTCTCGGAATGGTAAGGCCGACGCCTTATCTAGAATGTTTTCCACTGAATCCTCTCCTGCAGAGCCACCAAAGACTATCCTCCCTGAATCAAGATTCTTTGGGGTGATCCATAACACAGACCTGCTGGGGAAGATAAGAGAAGCCTATACAAGTGACCAAGTCTTGGCACATCCCCCCAATGATTTATCTTTAGTCTTCAAGAACAAGGTGTGGATCCATGAGGACCGTCTCTATGTTCCTGAAGCAGTACGATTAGAAGTCTTAAAACTAATTCACGACTCCAAGATAGGGGGTCATAAGGGAGTGCAGAAGACACAAGAATTCCTATCCCGCTTCTTTTGGTGGCCTGATCATCTCAAGGATGTGAAGAAATATGTGACATCTTGCAGTACCTGTGCAATGAATAAGATTCCGCGCTCTTCACCTATGGGATTGTTACAGCCCTTACCAATTCCATCTCGCCCCTGGGGATCAATTTCTATGGACTTTATCGTTGATCTGCCAGTTTCGAAGGGGAAGAATACCATTCTGGTGGTGGTGGATCGTCTCACTAAGGCTGCACATTTTGTCCCTTGTTCTGGATTACCTTCAGCTGAGGAGACAGCTGATCTTGTGATTCACAATATTTTTCGGCTTCATGGAGTGCCTGATGAGGTTGTCTCAGATCGTGGAGTACAATTTACCTCAAGATTCTGGCGAAGTTTTTGTACGGCATTAAATATCGATATTAATCTATCATCTGCCTTCCACCCTCAGTCTAATGGACAAACAGAGCGCACCAATCAGACCTTGGAACAATACCTACGGTGTTATACATGTCATCTTCAGGACGATTGGTTCGACTTACTTCCTGTGGCAGAATTCTCGTACAACAACTCACAGCATGCATCAACGAAACAAACTCCATTTTTTGCAAATCTAGGTTACCACCCCAATATTCTTCCTAACTTTCCGATAGAAACCTTCATTCCTGCAGTCACCGATAGAATCCAAGCATTACAGCAAAATCTCAAGATGTTAAAAGAGACTCTGAAACTTGCTCAAGAGAAGTATAAGAAGACAGCTGATAGGTTACGCAGACCTTCACCGACCTTCCAGATAGGGGATGAAGTTTGGCTGTCTACTAAAAACTTAAAGCTCAATGTACCATCAGTAAAACTGGGACAGAAGTTTATCGGTCCTTTTAAGATAACAACACAAGTAGGCTCTGTGGCTTTCCGTCTCCAACTCCCCAGGACAATGAAGATACATCCAGTATTTCATGTTTCACTATTGAAACCAGTTGTTCCTAACCCTTTTCCAGGTCGTCTGTTGCCTCCTCCGGGTCCCATTAAAGTTGCTGGAGAAGAACACTACGTGGTTGAGAGAATCCTGGATTCTAGGATCTTCAGAAACCGTCTGCAATATTTAATACAGTGGCAGGGATATGGTCCTTCAGAAAATTCATGGGAGCCCATCAGCAACATCAATGCTCCTCGTTTGATTAGAGAATTCCACCAAAGATATCCAGACAAGCCAGGTCAAACAGCGTCCAGAGGCCGCTGTTAAAGGAGGGAGTAATGTCAGAATCTGTGTGTTAGAACCTGTGTTTCATCATCATGTGAAGATGCTGTTCCAAGGATCTCCACTGGTGGCCGCTATTCAAATGTCATTACTACTCCCACCACTGGAGGCTGCTGTTCCCTGACTCTTGCCCACAGTTAATATGGCGAGTATTGCTTCATGACCATGGCCATCTTGTTTCCTGTTGGCGGCCATCTTGTTTCCTGTTTGGCCCTATATATAGCCAGAGCATATTATAAACAATGCTTGAGTATTGTGTTTGTTCCCAGTCCTCTAGCTCTGAGGTATTCTTGCTCAGTATACCTTGGCTTCTCCTGCTTACCCGCTCCGTGTACTGACTCCTGGCTTCTCCTGCTTACCCGCTCCGTGTACCGACTCCTGGCTTCACCCGACTACCCGCTCTGTGTACCGACTCCTGGCTTCATCTGACTACCCGCTCCGTGTACCGACTCCTGGCTTCACCCGACTACCCACTCTGTGCACCGACCTCTGGCTATCCATCGACCAAGTCTCCTACTCCGCTGTGTCTGCCGTCCTTCCTGGCTATCGGATTCCAGCTGTATCACCAGTATCGTAACAGTAGGTCTCAGAAATCGGACCCCTACCATTCATCAAATTATCCTCTATCTTATGAACAGAGAATAAAAAATGTTTCCATGTCATAAACCCTTTAATAGAAGCAGTGGGTTTAGTAGTTAGTATATGAAGAGATAAGTGCAAATTATGTTTTTTTTACTCATATGTTCCATAGGAAGAAGGAATACAAGTTAAGAGATATGCTTAAAGGGGTTGTGCCATTATGGATGATTATTCCCAATCCACAGGACAGGGGATCAGTGTCCCATTGCTGGGGGCCTGAATTCCAGGTTTCCCTATTAATTAGAAGGATGGGGGACTGAAAGTCCCCCAAGGCCTCTTAATGAATGGAGCACCAGTGTCTTGCAAGAACTGTTCTCTATTCTCTTTTATGAAGTTACGGGCACTGCCATAGATAACAGTCTTGGCAGTCCCATAGAAGTGATTGTATCACCAATCATGCAAGTGCACTGGTGCTCTATTCTCAAGTAGTCTTTAGGGGTAGTTTCAATCCCCTGTCCTCCTGATCGTGTGGGGACCTGATGTTTAGACCCCAAGTGATTGGATACTGTGGATTGGGGAAAAAGTGTACATAATGACACAACCCCATCAAGCTTGAAATTAAATCCAAGGTTAATAGGTAGAGATGAGCGAGTACTGTTCGGATCAGCCGATCCGAACAGCATGCTCGCATAGAAATGAATGGACGTAGCCGGCACGCGGGGGATTAAACGGCCGGCCGCCGTCAAAGCGGAAGTACCAGGTTTCTAATGGAGCGTGCTGTTCAGATTGGCTGATCCGAACAGTACTCGCTCATCTTTATTAATTGGTTAATTCAGAGTATGAACTATGTCCTAGTTTTGAAGTTTTGTTTTATCTTATGTTATTTGTAGTCACTACTTTGGACAGAGTGTGTGGTTTCTTTGTCTCTAGGCACACTAAAATGCATTTACTTTTGTTATATATTGCAGATAATTAAGGTGTGAGGTTACATCATAAATTGCCTGTTCACACATTATATATCTGTTTAGGCATGCAAACTTTGCTGCTGAGTTGGTGATGTGTCACATTCATATTATCTGTGTTTATATGAATGCTTGCTAAAAAAATGCAAAAAGCCACTTCAATATAACTACTGATGAAAAGTACATCTCTTCTTGATGCTTTCTGTTCTGAAAACAAAATGGATTTTATTTGGAAAGATAATACAATGAGTATCATTCTTTAGAGCGTAGTGCTCTATGGCGTACACTGAAAAACATATCACTCACAAGTGAGTTCTTTACTACATGCATATACAGATGTAGCAATCATTAAGAAGACAATAATGGTGCAATATCACAGTACACCATGCTGATAATGGAAGTCATTACCTCTTTACAATGCAACTGGAACAGCCTGAGTCTCTGATAACATAAACTCAGAAACTTGGTAACATAACCCAGAAACAGTTACAGTATGTTAATGGATACTACGTCTGAATATATATCCACAATAATCTGTTGGATACTGCCACTGTTTTCATGATATGAGTAACAGGAGCAGACTGATTCTCACAAGGTCTACTGGGATTGGGGTTTTAGTTGTTGGACAGATTCCCAAGTTCCCTCTTTCCAGATGCCTGGAACATGATTATGAGTATTTTTCCCATAGACTATAATGGGATTCGATAATCAATCGAGTAGTCGAATATTGAGGCTCTACTTGAAACGAATATCGAATCTCGAATATTTGACTACTCACTCATCTCTAACAATAACTTTTTTTTTTCTGGGACAACTGTTTTAACAATGCACATGAAAAAGGCTAGCTAATAGCCCAGTGATTCTATTTCCCCACAAGGTATAGATAGTATCTTAATTTTAGGCACGGTTGTCACTGGAGATTTCCCTTTCAAATTAGAATCCCATCCACTTTGCCCTGACTGTAAAATGACGCGATTTTTCGGGCGGGGTTTCTGCCACGGGCACATTGCAGTGTTTGCGTCCCATGGGGCCCCAGCCTCAATATCAGATGCAAATTGTGTGCGTCTTTTATTTGGGTTGAGGTCATGACTTTGACTGGGTCATTGCAAAACCTTGAAACCACCTCTGTGCTCCACCAAATTATGCCAAACGCCTCCACTTTGGTATAATCTGTCAAAAGCACATTGTTCCACACGTCTTGTGCTTGTTCAGATGCAACTTTACAACTTTTATTTTTCTAGAGGTGGTTACACTCGCTCATGATCAATCTATCAAGAGTTTTTTATTAGCAGTATCTGGCTACCAATTATGCTCTTAAATCCTATGTAAAGGATTCACTTAATTTCTCACACATTGCTACTTCATTTTGTTGTAGTTTTTGCAAAATAATTAATAACACCTTGTCATTAATTGTCATAATTGTTCATGTGCTGTTGTTTCTCCAAGGTAGTCATATTAAACTTGAAACGAACACATTGTAATTGGTAGGGTTGAGCGATCAGGAAAGATCAGATCCTGATCGGCGGTCGAGCAAATTTCACGATCGGGATCGGCTGGAAAATGATCGAAAATCGGATTTTAAAAACGATCCTGAAATCTCAAGATTGGCTCAACCCTAGTAATTGGTCTTTTTTTTTTTTTTGTTCCTTTGAGGTCAAGTTCACCTAATTTTATTACCTTATAAGAGCCAGCTGTTTGTGTATATGTATATTGTATAGATAGATTGTACAAATATATTCAGATTTAGTTATCTTCAACTTGAAAATGATAACTTGTTGCACCATGATAATTCATAACAAAAGTCATTAAAAGCAATGAGAAAAAGTTGAGTTAATATATAGCGTTATTTTCTTCCAGTGTTGCTATAGTTCTTTGTACTAGAGTTATGTATTACGGATTTATTTGATGAATTAAGCTGTCAGGCTAAGTTGCTCTATTTATTAAGAAGCTAAGCAAGGCATACTGAATGTTTCAGTAGTGCATGTCTTGGTGTGGTCCTGGTATAAATTTGCCATTATGTGTTTTTGCAAAATGAATAAAAGTTAATTAATATTAACTATAATGGCTTCTTGCACATGACAGTGATGTTTTCTATGGATCTATCGGCCATTAATAGAAAATGATAGTGCTTGTCAGTTTAATTGATGGATGTGAAAAACCGACATGTGAATAGACACATTGAATCTAGTGTTCTCAAAACAGATTTATGATGAATGCTGAAAAAACAGTCGTCCCCTGTCTGTTTTTCAGTGATTTTTCAGTGCAGAACTCACACTAATTTATATTATACTGTTGATTTTACGCTAGGTTCATACTAAAGCCAGGGTTTCCGTTCTTTGGGTCTACTTGAGAACCTGAAAAACGGAAACCCTATCTGGAAGCTATGTTATAATGGGGTCCACTGCATTTCTGTCTGTTTTCACCATTTTAGGAGGAATGGGGGACAAAGTACCAAGACGATCACACATCACTAGTGTGACCATAGACTTAAAATCTACTACATGGGAGCTTTGCCAGTTCCTAAGGGTAATAATGTATTGATGTCCAGCCCATTTATTCATATTAACACAGTTGGAGGACTCAGTAGGAAAGATATACTAAGCAAAACAAGAAGTATATACCAGGTTAGTTTTGAAAAAAAAAAAGGAAAAACATAGAATAGAATAAAAAAAGAGATGGAGCTAAGAAAATAGCGTGTGACATTTTATGGTAGAAAATACTGGAATCTGCACAGATGGCAACAACCCTGAACTTTTCGGAATTGCCCAGAATTTTTAGTAAGAATCCTAGCCTTTTTAGCTTGTCCAGCATAACCCTGCCCATCATAGGGTCTTCTTGTGCGGGCTTTGGCAGTCTTGTAAGTCGAACTTAAATGCCTTTATTTTTACCAGTGTAAAGATGGTAACTATGTGTATATCATTAATAAAGCATATATATAATGCTACAGCATGTGTGCCATTTTAATAAATCATGTATATGTTGTACCATTTTACCATCGCATATAATGATGTTTTTACAACTGTATTAATACATTTCTCCATCTATGCAGTCTGACAGGCAAGGCAAACTGAAAACCTTAAATACACTGAACCAGTATGAACCAGTAAAATGAATTTACATAGCAGTAGTGGTTGAAGTGATGCTATAGATCAGACATGGGCAACCTGTGGCACTCCATCTGTTATCAGACTGCAAAATCTGGCTGCTTGCTATTGCATTTGCATTTCCATAACAGCTGCAGAACCGTATGCTGTCAACCTCTGGTATAAATAGTGATAGGGTGGGGCTAACACAGATGTCATGGGTATCAACTGCTGAACAAAGTACTGCAAGACTTAATATAGTCTATAAGTTCTGGTATAAATAATTCTATTTGAAAAGGTTTATGTATTTGTCCAATAAACAAAATAATTATAGATGTGGCAGTGAATTACAAACAAACATATTGGACGGCAGTGAATTACAAGTAAACATACTGGATGGCAGTGAGTTACAAGCAAACATACAGGACGGCAGTGAATAACAAGCAAACATACTGGACGGCAGTGAATTACAAGTAAATATACTGGACGGCAGTGAGTTATAAGCAAACATACTGGATAGCAGTGAATTATAAGCAAACATACTGGATGGCAGTGAATTATAAGCAAACATACTGGACGGCAGTGAATTACAAGTAAATATACTGGACGACAATGAATTACAAGCAAACATACATTATAGCAGTGAATTACAAGGAAACATATGGTATAGCAGTGAATTACAAGCAAACATACTGGACGGCAATGAATTACAAGCAAACATACGTTATAGCAGTGAATTACAAGGAAACATATGGTATAGCAGTGAATTACAAGCAAACATACAGGACGGCAGTGAATAACAAGCAAACATACTGGATAGCAGTGAATTATAAGCAAACATACTGGATGGCAGTGAATTATAAGCAAACATACTGGACGGCAGTGAATTACAAGTAAATATACTGGACGACAATGAATTACAAGCAAACATACATTATAGCAGTGAATTACAAGGAAACATATGGTATAGCAGTGAATTACAAGCAAACATACTGGACGGCAATGAATTACAAGCAAACATACGTTATAGCAGTGAATTACAAGGAAACATATGGTATAGCAGTGAATTACAAGCAAACATACTGGATGGCACTGAATTACAAACAAATATACATTATAGCAGTGAATTACAAGCAAATATATGATATGGCAATCAATTACAAGCAAACATATGTTATGGCAGTGAATTACAAGCCAACATATGGCAGTGAATTACAAGCAAACATACAGTATGGCAGTGAATTACCAGCAAACATATGGTATAGCAGTGAATTATAAGCAAATATATGGTATGGCAGTTAATTACAAGCAAAGACATTGTATGGCAGTGAATTATAAGCAACCATACAGCATGGCAGTGAATTACAAGCAAATATATGGTATGACAGTGAATTACAAGCAAAGATACGGTATGGCTGTGAATTATAAGCAAACATACAGCATGGCAGTGAATTATTCAAAAATTCAAAATAGAGCAAGACATGTTTAAAGTCCAGGACACATAGCAATAAAGTTCTATATTGGCACACAGTAAGATCTCTTAAGTCGGTAGGTACAATCCTCTTCATATAAAATTATTGATTAAAATTGTAAACTAACATGTTAACTGCTAAAAGCTAAAAACAGCTGAGCAGATGGTGCCTGTTCTGTTTACATTGGAAGGTAAATGCCAACACTTAAAAGGCTGTTGCTCTTTTTAATAGTTATAATATTACTTTCCATTAAAGGGGCTCTATAATTGGGAAAAGTCATGCACATACTTGCATAGGCTTTAGAAAGGCTATTCCACACATACATTTTGTATATAAATCACCTCATTAGTTTTTGAATGAGCCCGTTTCTATTCATATGCTAATTAGCCTTCTCCATGTACTCTGGTAGTGTCTATGTGCGCCCTCTGTGCTATTCTCTCCTATATGTGTGTACAGCACAGGCTGCTGCTGCTGATGAGGACTCATCTCCGTGCTCGCACACACACATAGGAGAGAGCAGCAGACTGTGATCACAGACACTTCCAGGGAGCACGCTGGAGGCTAATTAGCATATGAATAAAAACGGTCTCATTCAAAAACTACTGAGGCAATTTACATACAAAAGATACCTGTGGAATAGCCTTTCTAAAGGCTATGCAAGGATGTGATTAGTTAAAAATTACTATTCCCAATGATAGAGCCCCTTTAAATGAAGGAGTTTGTACGTTACTCCCAGGGAATAACCTAATCAGAGACATTCTACAGCAGTGCCACTACAGGGAAATTGAAGAATTACACAATTTCCTTCAGAATATAAGGACTTTTCTGTCCATATCCTGTCTGTGACAAAAAAATAAAGAACTAGGGGAAACATGGTGGCTCAGTGGTTAGCACTGCAGCCTTGAAGTGCTGGAGTCCTGGGGTTGAATCCCACCAGGAACAACATCTGCAAGGAGTTTGTATGTTCTCCCCGTGTTTGATGGATTTCCTCCCATTCTACAAAAAGACATACTGATAGGGAAAAAAAATGTACATTGTGATCTCTATATGGGGCTCACAATCTACATTTTGGAAAAAAAATTTAAATAAAAAGCTGCGTACTGATCTATTATAGTGAGTGGAGTATATGTACATGATATTTCACAGACTGATATACTGAAAAAAAATGTCATTGTGTCCATTCAACCCTATGGGTCTGGGAAAACAAAATAGATATTTTTATATATAGTCCTTAAAATGGATAGTTAGTGTAAAGCATACACTTTGTGTTATCTCTCTGCGTTGGTTAACCCAATCCTGGTCCTGACTGCGGCACCCTCCTATTAATTCAGAATATCGTAATAAAGTATTAGAAAATAATTTACCTAAACATTTTGTTTTCAATCTTCTTACTTTCTAAAATTCCGAGTTCAATTGTATTCCAGGCAACAAATAGTTCATTATGGTATATTGGTATTCGTGCAATATAAATTGCATTTAATATAAATTTAATATTGCACTTGGTGTGTGCACATATCAGAATAATGCAGGTGTTTCTTTGAGAGAGTCGCTGTGTGGTTCTGAGACTTGCTTCCAAGCACAAACTTCCAATTGATCATTTCATACTTGCAGATCAGCTCAGGGTGTAGAGGATTAAGTTCAATTTGAAATTCAAGACTTTGCCAGAACTGATTAATAATGATCTATTTCATTACATTCGTGCTGAGGCGTTTCGAGCTTACCTGGCATTATATGAGTTTCTGATTTTATTCCAATATGTATTTTTCTGCCACTGTACAGATTCCAGTTGAGTGGGTTATATGCTGGCTTTTCTTAAAGTGCAATATCATGATACACTAAACGCAAACCATTTTTAGATGGTTTAGTTTCGGTGTAAAATCAACATCTTCGACACAATATTTATACAGCAAAATACATGTAGCAAAGAAATACATAAAACATAGAAACAAAACATATGCTGTACATGTAATGTGTGTGTAATTGGGAATGCGAAGGACAGTGATATCGCAAGCTTCAGGCAAAGCAGGCCTAATTCTTTAGAGAATATTGCATGTATTCACTGCAGGGGAACAAACCGTTATAGTCCAATTTAAGAAAAATATCCTCTACAGAATACAAATTTTGGATATATTACAAAACACTTATATTTACAAGTGTGGCTGGCAGACAATCCTACAACTTAATCCTGCATAAATGTGCAAGTGTTCTTTGAAGAATAGGCTTTTGCAACTGTTCTGCTAAGGTCTTAAATTAGTATGTACTGTATCTGTATAAAAACGTAGGTTTGTCTAAGCCTGGACATTGATAGTCTATTGTTAGAATGGATGGAAACTGGGCTGTCATATTGTAGCATAGCCACTACACATTGATCTGTATCCTATGCTGAGAACAACTGACCCCCACTGGACCCCATTAGTCTGATATTGGTAACCTTTTATTACAGCACATGATCACAACAGTCTTTCTACTGGGATAGGAAACAGAGACATGTAACTATATCCAGAAATTGTCAACTATATCCAGAACTGATGTTGTAATACAAAATGTAGATGATTGATGGTAAAACAAAGACCATGTGGACCATCTAGTCTATCCTTTTATTTCCTTTTGCAAAAGTACAATAAGGGCATACTAGATACAACACCACTTGTGTAAAATACAGAATCAAGAAACAATTTTTATGTATCTGTCTATGCCATTGTTTCAGAATAAAAAATCATTTCCTTAGTGGGTGGTAATTTGCTGGAAGTAATGATACAGATGTAGCAGAGTTAACCCGAACTTCTGAAATTGGTTAAACTGCTGAAACTTGATATCTTGTCAGAGACAACAAAAACCAATAAAAAGTCATGAAGTTAAGGCCCCACGTAGCGGGCTGCAGCGAAAAACTGCTGGAAATCCCTGATGTCAATACCGGAGGTTTCTCCATAAGTGTAATTGAAGCAGAAAGTCTGCATAGGAAACCTCTATGGGCTTTCAGTGAAAAGCTGTGTGGGAAAATCCCGGTGGCTATTAGCCGGAATCAGATCCACTATGCAGATATTGTAAAATGCCACAAAAACTTGCCACGTGGAGCACTAGCCTTAAGGTGATATGTGACTATAAAGGAACGGTCAGGTTTAAATGTTGGTATTCTGCTCACCATATTAGGTCTTTATTGTGTTGTAGGTGATAGCTACTGTATATTATACTGTATCTTTAACTGGCTTCTCCAAATTTCTCTTCTGAGCCCTGGTTTTATTTTAAGAGAGCAATATAGTAGATGGCACTAGCAAACACCTAGTAGTGTGTTATGTTTAGCAGCAAAAGAAACAGATGGCAAGAATAGTCTATAGGTCTTTTGGTCTTATTTAGAGATGAGCGAACACTAAAATGTTCGAGGTTTGAAATCCGATTCGAACAGTCGCACACTGTTCGACTGTTCAAACGGGTTTTGAACCCCATTATAGTCTATGGGGGGAAATGCTCGTTTCAGGGGTACGCAACATTTTTTCAAATTCTACTTACCAAGTCCATGAGTGAGGGTCGGGCTGGATTTTTCTCCCTGCACAGCGTCCCCGCGTCCTATTCCGGCCTTGAATTCACTCTGCTTAGGCATCGGGTCTAGGCAGAGCCGACTGCGCATGCCCGCACTACAAGAAAATGGCCGCTTACAGTGTAAGCGGCCATTTTCTTGTCACGTGGACATGCGCAGTCGGTTCTGCCCAGGCCCGATGCCTAAGCAGAGTGAATGCAGAGCCGGAAGAGGACGCGGGGACGCTGCGCAGGGAGAAGACTTCTAAAGGTAAGAGAAGAACTAGCATTGATTGGCAATGTATAGCATTCTGCCAATCAATGCTGGTTCTGCACCGAATCTTAACTTCGAACAGCTAGTAGTATTCGATCGAGTATGAGTATTTCGAATACCGTAGTATTCGATCGAATACTACTCGCTCATCTCTAGTCTTATTCTGTAACCACCCACAAGTAACTGCAAGCCCTGAATTCCATTATGGCAGTGGGAAGTTGTGTTTTGCTGGCAGTGTCCCCCACTTTACCTTCTAGGACCCTATACAACTAAGCCTAGAGAATTATTTCACACAATAGGGAGAAGATGGAGGGTGCCATAATGTAATAGTTGAGACAGTGATCACACAGCACAAAGAAGGGTATTGTCTGCACTCATATAACTGAGAGAGATGCTCACTGGGCTCAAATTGTTAATTGGGAATAATCACTAATGCATTTTAATGGTTCATTTTAAGACCTCACTGTTAACAATGACACATTGCACCTACAAATCCCCTAAACAACAATTGCCCTGCAGAGATTCTTCCTATAAAACACAACCTATTTTAATACAAGCAATATGGAAATAAGGATAGCAGTGCAGTGATACTTGATATTGTATTAATTTTTGCACAAAATCATATCCAAAGCTTGCTAAAGTTTTTGAGTTACTTTCTAAACATGACACATTGTTATTTTGCCATGTCCTACAATGGTGTGCCATTCAAGACATTTTTCCTGCACAATTGATGCTAGGGATGTCCTCCAAGATATCTTTTGTTTCTTAAGAATGTTTTACCTTATTTTAATGGCCAATTATGTGTGTTTTTGCTTTTGGTGTGTGAGCTCTTTTTGCAACCATTGTACTAATGATGTATTTTACTACATTTTACTCAACTTTATTCTGTACTAAGAATTCCCTTATATACTTTGATGGCTCACATCCCGAGTAAGCCTTTGATTTGTATTGTAATTTAAGCATTATTCGAAGCCTCTGCTAAGCTGAACACGAGTTTATTTTTCTGAGAATGATTCTTGAAAATAGAGATTCAGGAAAAAAAAAAACAGTAATAACATTTTTATGAGTTGGCTTGACAAACCACCAAATTCTGTCTTCTATTAAAATTAAAATTGCTGTGAAAGCCAGAAAAGTACTGTGACCATCAATGAGGAGCTACAGTCTGTCTACCAAATTCTACAATCTCGACAGCTTTGATACTTAAAGTACGCACAACAAAAAAATCTGTAAGTTTTATCTGAAAAATCCATCACAATGGAATCAATTGAAATTCCAGCACAGTAAAAAGTACATTTTGATCTTTCCATTGCATAAAACCTTTCAAATTGTGCTTTTTTCGAGCAGAGGAATATTTTTCTGTTTTATTCTATTTCAGTGGCTTTAGATTAAACAATATTGACAGCGTGAAACATTTTGGACGCTGCACATGACACATCCTTCTACTACGCTACTTTATAACATACTGTCACTGTGCTTCAGTGTAAACTGAAATCTCAATAATGCAATTGACCTCAACTGACTCCTGTTACTTATAAAGTAAGTCAATGGGGCTCTATAGAAATCTATCTATGTAGGTCAGCTATACTGTACTGCAAATACAGAGATACAGAAGCAAGGTAAGGAACGCCGCACAATTATGGAGATAAAACTGTACCCCAGAGGTCTCCAGCCTATTGTAGAGGGTTTTCTTGTTTATGACTGAGCCATAACACATAGTAAAAGTAAAAAAGAATTAACCCCTTAAAGATATACAGCCTTACCTTAATGACACAGCCTCATTTTACAAAACAGACATGTGGCAAATTAATCTATTAAGGAGATTACATGATATGTGGTGGGACTTGACAAATAACTACACATACATTTCATAGTATTTTTCATAATGGCTGAAATAAATAAGCAAACCTTTTACCTTTTAATTCTGATTTTTTTTTATTTTGAAATCTAAAAAATCAAGAAGGAATCTGTAAACTGTGTTCTGTATTTATTTTTTACACTGAACAATGCATGATAGAAAACTATACATAAGTAGAGTACGGTGCAAGCTTCATGTGCTATGTATTGACATTGGAAACTTTATCCTCTTATACCAACAGTGCAGTAAGCCTTTCTTGGCACAAGGACTAATCTTTAATGGATGTCATTAAAAGGAATCTTTTATCTAGCTGGGTTCCCATTATGTTATTGTATCTTTACAGTATACATCAAACTATAGGTATCCACTTAATCAGGATTATATGAAGTGCCAATCTCGGGACAGAAAAAATTAGTTTGATTTGTTTTTGCAAAAAAAAAAAAAAATCCATTATTCATAGAGTCGGTAATGATGTGAAACTTACATCCATGTAGACCTGATTTTTTTTTTTGTTTTATCTATCTATCTATCTATCTATCTATCTATCTATCTATCTATCTATCTATCTATGCCGGCTCTGAATTAAATATTTACTGCGAATAGCTAGTAGTATTTGATCAAGTACGAATATTCTGAATACTGTAGTATTCGATCGAATACCTACTCGATCAAATACTACACGCTCATCTCTATTCTTTACTCATTGAATTGGTTGATATGGTGAGGCATAGTATGGGAAATCCTACCTATCTGAATGATCTGAGTCTCTAAGACTAAGGATAAGGCCCCATGTTGTGGATAAATGACTTTTTTTAGATAGGTTATGAAGTGAAGACCAGGGGGTGTCTGACATAGGACCCTGTGGATCAACTCCTTGAAGCAGTAGCAGCGCTCCCTTCACAAGTCATGTCACATCACATTTATCTGTCAAATGTCCTTTTTGCAGCTTAGTCCCATTCCAGTTAGTCCCAAACTACAATACCAAGCATAGTCAGCATACAATGTGTAATGTGGTTCTTGGATTTCTCTAAAGAGGCTGCAGCACTTACCCAACTACTGCAGTTTCTTCAAACTGTTGATTTGTGGGGTCCCGCTATCAGACTCTTGCCGAATTTCCATTGATGAACTATACCATAAATAGTCCATCAATTGATAAGACAGGAAAACTTATTTTGGCTAAGGTCCTAGGTGATGTCCCATTGCAAAAATGTGCTTTGGGAAAAACACATTTCGGTTCTTTCCACAGCACTTTAGACAGAAAGTTCGCTGAGTATTCCTCTGCAAACTTTCTGTTTCAATTATATCTATGGGGAAACCACCGGTGTTTCTGTAGTATAATTGATATGCTGCAATTTCCAAAACCGTGCCAGTTTGGGAAAATGGATGTGTGTCTGCAGTACGGTTTTTACAACAGAGTGGGTCTGTGATTTGCTAAAATCCCATCCACTTTGCTCCGACTATGAAGCTCTGTGATTTTCTCAGTGCCATTTCCTCTATGGGCTAATTGTGGTGTTTATGCCATGTGGGGCCTCAACCTTAAAGGACATTCAGAAAACCTTTGTAAAATGTCTTTCAAAAACTCATGCATATATTGATGTTGGGAACCTGCACAGATGAGTTCAAGAATGTAGGGCTGAAAAGCTTGGGACATTATTGTAAAATGCCCATTAGATGCCACGGTCACTACTGACTCAGTATCTCAGGGGTTAAACACCCAGTTTATTTCTGATCTTAGGCATTGAAGCAGGGACTTGGCAGTATAATATAGCCCACTGCTAGTGCTAAGAGTTAATCTGTCATCTTGCCACTGTTTTGTATCGGACTTCTAGAGGGTTTTGTATGGTATCAATTGGTGGTGTTATACCCCAGTTTAGGAGTAGCTGCTCTGTCATCACTGGGTGCCATGACATCCCAATTTAGTAGCTGCACTATGACATCACTTAGTGCTATGGTATCCCAGTTTAGGAATAGCTGTTCTATGACATCACTGGGTGCTGTGGTACCCCAATTTAGTAGTAGCTACTTTATGACATCATTGGGTGCCATGGCACCCCAGTTTAGGAGTAGCTGCTGTATGACATCACTGGGTGCCATGACTCTCCAATTTAGGAGTAGCTACTGTATGACATTATTGGGTGTTGTGGCACCCCAATTTAGGAGTAGCTACTTTATGATATCACTGGGTTCTGTGGTACTCCAGTTTAGGAGTAGCTTCTCTATGACATCCTTGTGTGCCATGGCACCCCAATTTAGTAGTAGCTGCTCTATGAGATCACTGGGTGCTGTGGCACCCCAGTTTAAAAGTAGTTGCTTTGACATTTATAACATTTTCCTACACTTTACCACCTTTTAGTGAGCCTAGCAATTATGTTTTGTATACAATTAGTACTCATTAATTAACGCTAAAATACGCCTCTCTGATGTTATGTGTTATGAATTTTTAATTTTAAAAACCAGCAGGATTTTTTTTTATGTTTTTCCTGATTCTTTAATTACATTTGAAATGCATAACTTTTATTTGTCCATTAATTTCTAATAGTGCAAGCTTATTGTGCCAAGACTAAGCAAATGCAGTAAATTGTAAGGTAGGTTTTATGGAAATAAAGAGGTTAATGTTTAATGCAAATTCTTTTTAAAGATTATGCATATCTTAAAAATGTAATAAAAAGCCTCAAGCATCAGAGAGGTGTTATATAATTGAGGGAAGAATTAGTAATTGAATTTAGTCAGTAGGGGCCACTTCAAATAACATAATCCAATGACTTGGTTTTGTTCTTTAAATACACTTTTCTTTGCATGAAAAAAATTGTATTTCATGTCATGAAAAGGCTCTGAGGTGAATGGAGAAGTCGCTTTGACATAACAAAATACAATAAAAGATTCATTTTCCCTTCTTTTCTATGTACAAGATGTTTTTTTTTTACTTAGAATATTACTGTTAGCCATCATCTTGATAAATAGTACAGTACTTTTTACTACTTTTGTGCCTTGAAGAAAATGTTAGCATTTAGTCATATATGCGTATTGACAGGTTTTTTTTAGACAGCTTTTTCCTGGGAAATTAAGTGGTGTGGTTTAATAGAGGTGACAATAAGATGACATTGAGGTTAGTCTTTTTATCCAGTCTGCAACGTTATCCAACTTATTAGTTAGCGGTTCAAGCTAAAACAATGCCCTCAAATGACATCTCCTCTGATGAAAATTCTTTCAATATTTCATTATTTCTATTATTTAGGAAAAAAAACTGTAAATTGGATAAAGCTAAATGGTTATGGCATCCAGTGCTCTCCCTGAGTCCTCTTCTGGCTTCATGGGTGATGTTATGTACCATGGGGTCACCACTGAGGCCTGTGATTGGGCCTTAGTGATCACAGGGGGCTTATGGATGTTGTGACTCTTGATGACTACTGTGACCCCCACCCTGCACCCCGCAGACTTTTAATTTTTGCCTCATTAATAAAATAATAAAAACGCAGAATTTGTAACACCACATTCATAAAACCCCCTAAAATAAAGTTAGTACATTATTCTGCATGATAAACATCATAAAACTTAAAATTCAGATGCCAGAATTGTTTTTTGTTCATCTCACCTCTCAATAACAAAAAGTAATACAAAAAAATCTAAATGGCATATGTACCCTCAAAATATAAGGTTTTGTAAAACAAGATGCAAAAAGTCCCAAAACAGAATTCGTTTCAACTGTGTGTTTTTTCTGCAGCATTTTGTTGAGTTGGGCCTTAGCCTACCCTTGTTTAGGTTTCTGTACTTTCTCATGCAGTTTGGTTAAGCTTATTTTACCTTGTTTGTAAACTCAAACAGAGATATGCATTTTATGATGCATAAGATATTTCTTCTGTAATGCAGCTGACTTTATAAAAATTTACTTTGAAAAAAAAGAAATGTAAAAATAATCAGACAAAAGTTTTTCACAGTATACCGTATTTTCCGGACTATAAGGCGCACATAAAATACTAGAATTTTCTCAAAAATTGCAAGTGCGCCTTATAGTCCGGTGCGTCTTATATATAGATCTGTCCTACCTTTAATGGAAGTTGCAGAAACTCAATTTGAAGCTCTCTTCCCCAATACAACTAGTTGGGTCCCGGTCGTGCTGTCGCTGGTCTCTCCGCCGCGCCGAAGTGACTGCTCCGTGACTGCTGCACTCTGTGGCGCGAGGTTAGGACAGCGTCCGGCCATGTTGGCTGCTGGCCACGCCCCCTCGCTGCCTTACGTGTTCTTCACAGCAGTCTGTTGTGTGGGCGGGGCCTGGGCCGCAGCCCCGCCTAGTTTCTGTGTCACACTGGAGAGCTGGGAGCGCATCATCCCCCGGAGCTGCTGCTGCTTCTGTCCCCTGTGTCTCACACAGAACAGAAGCAGCAGCAGCTCTGGGGGATGATGCCCTCCCCACTCTCCAGGTAGCCACGGGCAGGAGGTCTGTGGAGGTCTGTGCTGAGGGCACCGGCATTACTGGCAGTGGTGTTGGCTCTGTGCTGGGTGCCCGGGCAGTGCTATGAGCCAATCAGAACATCAGCATCAGAGCAGGCCCCGCCCCTTAGACATGTTAAGCCCCACCCAGTTTTGGTAAACTTGTGGGCCCCGCTCACACAGCAGCCCAGAAAAATATATAGTATATAGTGTCTGAATGTTTGAGATAGCTAGAACTTAATATTGTACCCCTGTAACAATATTCCCTACAAAAGTAAATGAATGGTGACCACTCTCCCTCTTGTGTCACACTGGCTTTGTCCCCAAATTCTTTTACAAGTCCCAGGTCAGTACAGTTTTTGAAGTCTTTGCACTAGGATAAAGGTACAGGTTTCCTCAAGGCATTCCCTGTAAGGGCTAGTTCACACGGGCACAGAGGGGGTGGATTATGGTGCATAATCCACGTCATAATCCGCCCCTCACAATGGTGGTCTATGGAGACCGCCAGGCTACTTTTTTCCATGAGCGACATGTTACTGCACTCTCTTCAGGTGGATTCCGCGGCTCGTTGAGCCAGGGCGTCCGCCTCGTGGCAGCAACCTCCGGAGTCGGCCCATTCATTTGAGCCTACTCTGGAGGGAGTAGCCACAACTGTTGGAAGCTGTGACAGTCGTGGCAGGCTGATTTTGGTCCGAGAGTGAGGCGGCTCCCCACGTCACACTCTGTGCCAAAATCCGTGCTTCCACTCCCCATTTGAACTAACCCTAAGGGGTCTCCTGAGTGATTGCATTTCTGGGTGCCATCGATAGTGAATATAAATGAGACACAGGAGCCACAGTGGCATTTGGCACACTATGCTCATGGTCACATTTTACCTAATTAGATCTTTTAGTCTCAAGTAACATGAAGATTTCTTTAAAGGGGTATTACCATGTACATAACTATTTTAAATTTTGTTGATAAAGTTAAACATTTTTGAAAATATAAGGAATTAAACATTTTGCAGAGTTTAAAATATTTTCCCTAAATATCTTGTGGTCACAGTCTTGTCTTTATTGGTTGCCATTGGATACAACCATAAATGCATGAACTTTCTAAGGTCAGAAAATCCAACATGATTTCCTTATTGTGGCCGGGATACCTTCTCATATATGTAGTTTCCCTACCTAATAACTCAGCTACTAATAAGAAATAATCATAGCTGGGTTCCTGACAAGTCCCAGACCATAGAAAGTTTCTGCATTTGTAGTTGTATCTATTGGCAACCGATCAAGACAACAGGCTGTCACCACTGATACTTGAAGAAAATCTTTAAAATTCTGCAGATTTTTAAACTACTTATATTGGCAAAAATGCTTAAGTTTTAATTATCTACAAATATAGATATGATTATGTTCATGGGAATACCCCTTTAAGCAAGCACACTTGTAGGCACATTGTGTTTCTGTATCTACCATAAAGTCAAATCTTAGTTACAGAAATAACATAGCAGATTGAGCTGTGCTTGCTATGTAACAGCCAGAGTTATGCAAACAGCATAGTATAACATGCCACACTGTTTCCATAACTCCTATTTATTTCTATAAGAGTTATGGAAAAGGCATAGAACAGCTGCATTCAAATGTTTACATAACTCCCAACTTTGGAGTTGGAAGAAGGAGCCTTGTCTATTTCCACCTTATGGTGGGCCGAGATAGAAATACTCCTTTTAATGATTTAATTTAGTTAGCCTTTGATTCACAATCCCTCCCCCACAAAGAGTGGCCAAGCAGAGACACAAATCATCATGTTTACTCATTAGTAGGGTTGAGCGATCGGGATCGGGAAAGATTGGATCCCGATCGGCGATTCAGCAAATTTAACGATTGGGATAGGGAAAATGATCGAAAATCGGATTTTAAAAACGATCCTGAAATCTCAAGATCGGCTCAACCCTACTCATTAGGGAATTGTGTAACATATAGAAAAGGTGCTGACATAAAATATGGGCAGGTTTACTAAGAGGAAATGTAGGGGAGAACACTTCGTACTGTAACCTTTAAGAATGCTCAGCCTAAAACATTTAGGTTTTGCTACATTATATATTGATTGCGTATTTTAATGATTTTGTTGTATGAGCAGATGAAAGTAGCAGCTCACTCTATTACATTCATAGACTTTAATATAATGAACTGTGTTGGCGTTTGTTTGGATTCCTTCTTACAATCATATTTTCCTAATGCTCCTAGTCCTTGAGCTTCAATCAACCTCTCTACGTATGTGAAAAGCAGTTACTAATATCCAGATATTGAGAAAAATACATTTTATTTTTTAAGCTTTTAAAAATCAATATGCAATCTTGAACCGTATCAACCAGCACCCTAAGGCACCTTTTAAGAATCAGGAAAGAATATCATCAAAAAATAAATCTGAGATGTATCATCTTTTAATACAATGTTACCATTTGAAGTTTACTTGCATTGTTGTATGTGATTTACTGAAACAATTTATTTCATCTTAGCTTTTTGTTATATATTTTGTCAGTTTAAAATTTGTTTTCTCACAAATATACATATATATCTTAAGTGGGTTACTGTCCTAAAAAGTTTTGATTCAAGATTTTTTTTTTTTTTAGCTAAATCGATATGTTTTACAATAATGTTTACATCTGCATCGAGTTTTTCCATTCTTCTGTCCATGGATTAGAAAACTGGTCTATCTAATAATGGCAATGAAGGACCTTGTTGGAAGGGGTTCATTGGTTGCCCATTGGATGTCCATTTACTTTACCTTACAACGGAAACGAACCAAAAAATCAGGTTTACTGGACTTTTTTGTATGGGACTTCTGATGGATCTGCACTAGACAGACATGGCACCGTTATGAGCCTAGTATTACCTTATTATTTTTACATGTTAATTTATTGTACTATATTGTAAACAGGGACCTGTTATAGAACAAAATTAGCTTGATTTGCAGTATATGCTCTCAGTTTAATAACAAAAATTGTAGTATCTTAAGGCTTCTAGTTAAAAATAATAAAGCTATATTGGTAGGTTTAATCAGATATTGGAACGGTGAAATGAGGGGTGAAGAGGTATACAATAGACAAATTAATAAACATAGGCTATGGTTAACTCATCTGCAGAAAAGGATGCACTATAATAATTGACTGCAGTGCAAAAAATAACTTGAGAATATGACCCAAGGGGTTAATAACACAGCTTTGTAGTTCACTGCACGCCCAGTAGGATAAGCATTATATGGATGTGTCTAGGTCTTTTAACATAATATATGGTTAATAGCTAAAGTCTTTATTCAGTTATTTATCGCTAAACCTAAGGTTTCTCCAGGGGTGTTTAAGACACATGGAATTAACTTAGTCATAGATTTGAGTGCGGTTGTGTGAATCAAATGCAAAGTTTTATGAAAGACTTGAGTGTTTTATACAGAATAGTGCACACCTACACAAAGCAATTAACAGCTATCATACAGTATGTGTGGGGCATTTACAATCATGTAACGCTAGCACATTATTATGTAATCTGGGCTCCGCTTCTTTGATGGATTCTTTTGCTTTATGCTTTTTTAGTCATGCACTGCAGGTTCTGGGGATTAGATCTTTGAGGATGTTTAACACTACCCTGTCGGTGCGATTATTCACACTATTCAGTAGGTAATAAAGGAAACCAGCATCATTTTCTATAATAGAAGTGTGTATAGTACATGCACATAAAATATCTCAAATATTTCTTTATAAACACTCCATATCTTATCTCGATCTGAGTTTGACTTGCCAGATAGCTGAATACACTGAACATTGCTTGAAATTGAGTTTTAGTCTATTTATATATATTATGAGCTCTGAATAAATAATCTCCACTTGCCATTCAATTGTGCCCTACCAGTGGTCACTCAGAGTCTCAGATGTCCGGTTGCCACCTATACCCACTTGCAAGTTTTCTATACAGTAAAAAGTCTTAAAGAGTTCCCTGGCATTTTTTGTGTTTTTTTTTGCACCAATAACTGCGCAGGGGAGGTGGGACGGGAACTACTATAATGGGGTTCGATGTTCGATCGAACAGTCGAGTATTGAGGGGCCACTCGAATTGAACTTTGAACATTTTACTGTTCGCTCATCTCTAATTATAATGTAACCTGAGAAGCCATGTATACCAACTTACTCTGTATCTTAGTGTACCTACAGTACCTATTGAAGGTAATGGGACCTGGAACACTATGATGTCCTGCAGATTTCTACCAACTAGATAATTCTAGATGTAAATCAAAGTCTCAGTAAGATAGATTTATCAAAGTTTCAGTGCCTGCTTAAAAAAGTTTGAACAAATATGGCATAGATTTCAGTGCAGGCGCATGCTCAGAGGTGGGTGTACCTGAATTAAGAGGAGGCGCTTTCATTCTCATAAATCAGACACAGTATCCAACAGCACAGGAGATGTGAAGACCAATGTTTTTACTCTACTGGTGAAGTTTCTGACTTTTTCAACAATATTAAGTGTCAATTAATAAGTAAACTGATGCTATGACCATGGACTGTTAGCTACGGCAAATACAGAATTATTTGCAGGCCATACTATTTAATGCCTGGTCTGCAAACTTATAAAAATATTTTTTCCATATGGTGAATGCTGTAGCGGGAAAAACCACCCAAAGAGCTGAACCACCCTTTTTTCACTGTTTTGCTTCTCATAAAAATTTTAATGAAAAGTGAACAAAGCAATAGACATTCTCCAAAAAGATATAACTAAAAAGTACACCTGGCCCCGAAAACAAAAGTTGCCCTATGCATTCCCATATTCAGAAATATAACAAAGTTAGGGGTTTGGAAGATGAGGAGTCAAAAACGAAAATGGTCTGCGACGGGAAGAGGTTAAGTTATACTTTTGGCATATGATCAATGTCAATGTTTTTTTCTAGAGAAATTAGAAAATGATTACAAATGTCTGATAGCAGCGATATGTTTTGCGAGTTATATACGCGCGGTTCAATAACTGCTAGAAAGTGGTTTTGGCAATAAACTTGTGGCCAAATGTAACATTTGATGCACTGCACAAGTGTTATGTGAGCCACTAAAATAAATGCAATTCTGTCATATTCTTTTATGTTCTCAAAAGGAGATTGAAGATCCTGATGATAATAAGTTATGGTAAAAGTGAATGCAGGTTATTTGTGCACGTAGTCTATGCTTTAATAGCTTTTCTATTACCGCATACCGTAGAATTGTGCTGAATCGACATTTGTTTCGCACACTATTCTGTCATTTAAGTGAAAGTAGAAGATCTCAATTGAAGTAAATACCTGCAAGGAAACTAAGCCTGTACATCCTTATCACTTGTCAGATGTTTGACACCAGTAAAGGCACCATGCAGTTCCTGAGGACACTCAGAAGTTGTACTACATCTTGACAGCCTATATTGTGGGGAAAAACAACTTGTTCTGGAATGTACTGAATCTCTGTTTTGGCAACATTAATAGATAATCAGTTAAATGGGTCTTTTTGTTCCTATCAGGTATATAACACAGTTGTGCAGCACTGAAGGATTTATTGTATACAGCCCATTGTGTTCATGCTAAAAATCCATTTCACTTAATATGGTAAAAGTATTTACCTATTACTGATAATGGTGTGTCACAGACCTGCGGTATTATTGCACCACAAGAAAAACAATAATCTCCTATCAAAAAAATTACATAGCTAAAACAATTTACAAATAGATAGACACATCTTTATTGAAAATAAAACATAAAATGGATCAGCAAGACAAAACCACTATAACTGGTGCTCACATAATTCATAATATTAATACTGCAATATCATATAAATCACTACATATGTTATAATAGCCAGGACACAATTACATGTAATAAGGCAAAATGGTATAAAATCAGTACAAAATAGCGGGCTACACTCAACCTAAATGCAGGATTCACTTCATGTTTCTTCTGGGGGTTGAGAACAACAGGAAAATTGTGGGAATAGAATATCAATAAAGTGGATACAAAGTAAAAAGTATAACATCAGAACAACAAGGCAAACTAGCAAGTTTTATAAATTTTGCCACGAAAGAGGTATAATTATCAACTATATCCAGAGCCATATCTTCCCTGAGAGTAGATGAGTATCTTGCCTCAGGAGGCAGATTGCCAAGTCCTTGGGGGGAAGGGGGAACGGCACTGACAACATTTGTTGGGCGAACTTTGTCAGTGATTTTGTTTGGACCAAATACATCTAAAGTGAAACTCTTTAGGTCCTAGACTATAATAAGTATACAATGTTACTCACCTCCCATGAACTCCGGCGTGGCTCTTCATTGCTTCGGTTTGATTTCAAGGACTGCTGAGGCTCAATCATCATCATATAGGTTATCGTGGCATCATTAAGCGGCATTTTGTGTTATGACGCTGACGTGACTGCACTGTCCCTGATGTCAAGCAGAAGCACTGAAGATATTTGGGGGTGAATAACATTGTTTATTATGCTGAACAGTCCGGAGACTATAATGATTTTTGAGAACCCCAAAACTTTGTAGGGGCCACTATGGCACATTATACTGTGTGGACTGGTTACTATGGGACATTATACTGTGTGGACTAGTCACTATGGGACATTATATTGTGTGATGGGGCCGCTATTGTACATTATACTGTGTGAAGGGGCCATTATGGTAATACTATACTGTGTGGAGAGGCCTCAACGGGACATTAGACTGTGTGAAGTAGCCACTATGGTAACATTATACTGTGTGGAGGAGCCACTATCGGACATTATATTGTGTGAAGATCCTGCTATGGGACATTATATTGTGAAGGAGACGTTATGTTACTTTATACTATGTGAATGGGCCACTTTAGATCAACATACTGTATTAAGGGGCTGCTATAGGACATTATACAATGTGAGTGGGACACTGTGAATCAATATACTGTGTGGAAGGGGCATTATGGGACAATATACTGTAGGAAAGCCAATATGGGACATAATACTTTGTGTAAGGATCACTATGGGACATTATACTGTGTGAAGAGACCCCTATGGGACATTAAGGAGCTCTGAACTGAGTACTGTAACCCATGATCAGGATCACAGAAGATAGTTTTTACTGCAAATTTTCTTTTTTTGTTCAATTATACTGTTCCTCCTGATGGTCTCAGGCACCATACTGGGGAAAACGCGTTGAGGACAGTCTGTATTTACTAATGGCAGCGCTCTCTTTCTTCCTGCACATTTTTGCTAACAGGATTGCAGGGACACTATATATCTAGGGATGTTTTATATCTATAGAGGATTCTATAATCCCCAATCATCTGAACAGGCTGCCTGACTGGAATACCTGAACAATATATCATTCTCAGATTTCCCCTAAATTACCACTAAACCGCAGAGCATTATAATGGCAGATATCTTTCTCCCTCAGGCAGTGAGATGAGGTAGCCTCACACATGATTACTGCCCAGACACTTGAGGGATATAGCCTTATACTTGCAACTCTGATCAAGCGGTATATTTTATATTGAACATATAGCTTGTTTACTGGGTACATGATTTGTGCTTTTGGGGTTATGTATGCATTTTACTCCAATATTATAGCTTCATGGATATCACCCCTTTTTGACATCTATTTATTCAACACACATAAAACCCCATTTTGTTTCATGTTTCTGTTTTATAAGTCACTCCTTTCAGTGACATTGTTTCTTCTGAGTGATTACCCTACAGTGATATCCATGTGCCTTTGTATACAGAGGCATGTAGATGTTAGTTCCTCATGGATACTGCATTAACCTGCATGCCATATTACAAGGGTATTTTCTCCAAGATGCATCAATGCCAGAGGAGAATGTGACAACATGACTGCATCTACTAAGGCCTGGTTCACATATGCGTTCAGTATTCCATGTGGGGAGTTCGCTTGGGGTCTCCCCAAATGAAAAACCGAACACATTGACAAGCGGTGAGCAATGAAAGCACTCGGACCCCATAGACTACAATGGGTTCCGTGTGTTTTCCGTGCAGTGTCTGTACAAGTCATGGGGAGCGGAAAGTTCATGAAGTACTTTTCTCTCCGGATGGTTTGCGTGGACACTATGCGATAAACACACGGACCCCATCATAGTCTATGGGGTATTTGTGCTTTCATAAGCTCACCGCTTGTCAGTGTGTTTGGTATTCTGTTCGGGTGGGGGCCCATGTGCATTCCCCGAACAGAATACCGATTGCAGATGTGAACCGGGCTTAAGACTGGAATTTTAAATTCCAGTTTAAGTAAAGAACATAGTTTTAATTATATTAAACATTGCACATTTAGTAAAAGCGACAAACCTAAATTTAGTAAATGAGACCTTACAATGCTGGCTATGCCATGTTCACTTTATTTTTCATCTATTTATAAGTTATTTCTGTTTAATTGTTAATTTTAAAAAATACATATCCTTTTGCAATGATGTCTGTTAGTGATTAAACTGCAATAAAAATGTGAGAAGACTTTGTAATATGCTCTTTGATAGCAAAGGGTCATCTAAGGTCATATCTTATTTTTTTGTTGTATGATAAAATAAGATCTAACGTCTTGATGCTAGCCACATTAAAAGTTCTTATTAGTTTTTTGAGCTTGAATAAGAATATATTTCCAGCTATACACATGCCATTTCACTGCTCCGAGTAATGTTAATTGGAATTTTGTCAGCGATCCTATGTGGTAGCTCCAGCCTCGGTTATTACAATGTTTCACTAGCAGATGTAATGATGAACCAGTCAGAATAATTGTTTTTGTGTACTATGGTTCTTAGCTGGCTGTCCATCTATCTTTTACAGTGGGTCTGGATTTCAATGTCAGATCATATCAGTGGTGATTGTTCATCTGTTGGACAATCAATGTCTGCTCCTTAATAGCAGACCTCTCACATTATACACGGTTGGCAGAGGTTCCAAGTATTTCTCATTTCAAAATGTCAAGAATAAAATGATTTATGAGTAAGAAACTCATATAACAACCTTCTAATTCTACTGTGTTTTGTATAATCATTAGAGCATCAAGATGATGATAACAGCTTGCCTTTGTATTATCGCCGCATCTTTTGTTAAAGTTGTATAGCAATTTTGTTCAATGATAAGTACAGTATTCCGATATTATACTATGAACGGAATGATATATACAGCTCAAATCATTTCAGCTGTCTTTGAAGGAAGGTTCATTTTAGTTTCTTTCCTCTTGTGCTGCAAACTGCAAATGAATTTCTTGCTATTTTTTTTCTATTTTATATATATTGTTCATTGAGTGACATAATAATGTCCATTAAGGTGCGCCATCTACAACTCTAGATAAACCTGCCCAATCCTTTGCCACGTTACCATACAATGTCTCCATGAGGTTCGTAATTTTCCATTACTTCTAGAGTATGTTGTATATGTACTATACTGTATGATGGAACATACCACAATGTTTCTATGCGTGGGATTCCATATAAAACCATTAGCAAAACAACTCTGCAATATAATATAATGGGTCCTGCTCAGTCCATGGGTCTGTTCTATAGGTGACAGGTTATAATACGATGTGTGAGGTTTTACATTAACTGCTATATGCCTCATGTCTCTAACCATTTATATAACCTGATTCTCATCGCTTTAAGTGTAAAAAAAAAAGGTGTTAAAAGCTTTACTGCTATTCATTGCCCTCTTTTTGTTATATACACAGTCTGAGCGCTTTATGTTGTATGCTGAAAATAATACAGACTGTCACATGCAAATCTGTAATATTGGATTTATTTGTTTGTGCTTCAAAGGCCTGAATGACAGTCTATTATAGCGATTTTCCATTGTAGAAGTGTTGTTTCAGTATAACTTTCCATCAATGAAAATAGCACAAACTTGATCATACGTAGCATATGCTTGAAAATGTCACACTGAGCTTAATATATATAGCACACAGCATTGATATAAAGGGCAAAAATAACATGCAAAGCTACCAAATGAATGTCTCAGCATGTAAAGCTATAGGTGGATGTTTCCTTCATATATATGTGTCAGGATAAGATATACCTGCAATAGTTATTTGTATGCCTTGTCTTTGTTATGTTTTATCCCATTGAAACAGTGCCACAATATATGCTAGGACTGACATGCCATTATCTGGTCAGCTTATTTTATGGCGGGTATATTGGGTAAACATTTTTACTTTACATTTTATACCCATTGTCACAAAATTGGCATCTATAAGAAACTTCAAAGCAACTCCGATAGTATGTAAATGAATAATGGAGGACAGTAGTGACAAGATCCTGCTACCATTTACTAACATTTGTATCTGTTTACTGATACTTCTAACTATAGAAGTTACCAATGTCAACTCTTGTTTTCACGCATTGTCTCTTGTTTCTGGTTTCCTCATCTATTCAAAGTAAATTTTGACCCTCCTGCTGTTTCATTAGTATTCACAGCACTTTGACTTCTCAAAGCAGTGAATACTAATGAAAAGATTGCTGGGGGATTCTCCAGATTCTCCATCTATATGATGATTTATTCTGTTTAATTTTTCATTATGCCTGTCCCAAGTCCTTGTGGATGAGAGGCAGGCACCCTATTAGTTGACTCACAGAGATATGCTCAATCAGAAGATTCTCTGACCAAAGCTTTAATAGTATATTTCTCTCTATACATATTGTATTGGTATATAAAGGTATAAGTCTATTTGTGGCTCAGTAGCAGCTGAGATGCGGACCAAAACAGTCAGTGACAAAGACACAATGTCTGGTGAAAACGGGCTTTTAGCTTGTTTTGTTTATTTTAAAAAAACAGCGCAATAAGATAAATGTTACTTCAGGTACAAAATGCAAATGAAAATCCTGCTCGTCCGAGCTTCTAACTAAACAGAAGTCCAGTCACAAAGACATCACCAGACTCTAGCACCCTAGGACAGACAGGCACCTGCTGTCAGTGCAGACTTTGCAGCCTCCTATGGGACAGTGATGAGCTCAAGCTGTCCCATGTGTGCTGAGGCATTCACAATAACCGGCTTGTATATATATATTATATATATATATATTTATTTATTTAAAAATTTTTAAGCAAATTAAGTGTAGATCTCAATTGTTAGGGAGTCTGCCTCTCCTACATAAGATCTCTTAAAAAAGACCTTTCATCAGATTGGGCACAGGCAGTTACATATACTGCTGGAAAGCTGACAGTGCGCTGAATTCAGTGCGCTTTCCTGATCTGTGCCCCGGGTAAAGAGCTATCGGCGTAAAAAGGAAAAAATGTAGGATTTCATAGAAATGATTAGAGATGAGCGAACACTAAAATGTTCGAGGTTCAAAATCCAATTCGAACAACCGCACACTGTTCGAACGGGTTTCGAACCCCATTATAGTCTATGGGGGGGGGAAATGCTCATTTCAGGGGTACGCAATATTCGATCAAATTCTACTTACCAAGTCCATTACACTGTAAGCGGCCATTTTCTTGTAGCGTGGACATGCGCAGTCGGCTCTGCCCAGGCCCGATGCCTAAGCAGAGTGAATTCAGAGCGGGAAGAGGACGCGGGGACGCTGCGCAGGGAGAAGACTTCTAAAGGTAAGAGAAGAACTAGCGTTGATTGGCAATGTATAGCATTCTGCCAATCAACACTGGTTCTGCATCGAATCTTAACTTCGAACAGCTAGTAGTACTCGATCGAGTACGAGTATTTCGAATACCATAGTATTCGATCGAATACCTACTCGATCGAATACTACTCGCTCATCTCTAGAAATGATCCAAAATGTATTAAAGTATATTGCAAAATTTTTAAGGACACAAATACTACCAGAAAATTAGGGGCAACATGGTGGCTTATGACAAAAACTTGTCTGAAAGTTTATTTACACTTTAAGGCTCCTGTTTACACGTATTACAATCATTAGAATTATGTTTATTAGATAGAGTAACAGTTAATAAACTGTAGATGACTAAATAGAAGTAAGAATTGGTATGATCACGTATTGTATTGCTAATAATTCCTATTTCTTTCTGTTATTCTATATAAATGCTTAATGTATGCCCCTGCTCTAATACTGGATCTGTAGAAGTTGTAGAATTATATATTTGACTGCATTAAAGCTTAGTATTTTGGATGATTACCTACCACTGTGACAAATACCATGGTAGTAATCCAAAGACAGCAAGATATTTCCCCATCATCCTTTAATACTTTAATGTTGACATTGTCAAATTTCTGACTTTATTCATGATACACATGAATAATTTTACTGCTTATGTTGATATTTGCTGTTGAACAAGTATTACTTGTGCACATCATTTTTGATTTCCAGATGTATCTTAGTGAATTTTAGAGTCTCTTTAATCCAAAGCTTGACTGCATTTTGCAAAGCATAATGCTTCTTATTTTAGATCTTTTTGACGTTCAAGATAGAGTATGAATGTTAATATTTCAAATCAACCTGCCATCTCTACATAACACCATACTGGTAGCTTTAAAAAACATCAAGCAGGACTGTCTAAATGACTGTGTGTAAAAAGCAGAAATATGTCTCCTTCATCTAATTTCAATGTTGAAGTAACTTGCTGTAGAGTACAAAGAAGCTAAGCAGAATGATAAAAAAGATGTAACTGAGCTATATATATATATATATATATATACTAGAGGGAGGACCCGGCTTCGCACGGGTATATTACATTTTATGTTTGTGTAGTGGCCCCATAAGAAATGTCCAATTTTGCACTGGTGTATTTTGTATGTGGTTTGTGTGTATGTCCATAAGCGTCATGTGATTGTGTGTATCTCATTTTGGATATCAGTGAAAAACCTATGATCAGTTGTTATGGATACCTGGAGTAAAGCTGTATCTAATCCTTCCCCGTGTAGTACTGTGTTTAGACTCAAGTATCTAATCCTTGTAGGTGTGGTGCTGTTTGCAGATTCACATATCTAATCCTCCGGCATGTGGTACTGTGTGCAGATGTGTGTATCTAATCCTCCCCTGTGTGGCATTGTGTGAAGAGGCACGTATCTAATCCTCCGGTAAGTGAAACTGTGTGCAGACGTGCATATCTAATCTTACGGCATGTGGTACTATGTGCAGATGCGCGTATCTAATCTTTTGGCGTTGTGGTACCGTGTGCAGACAGGTGTATCTAATCCTCTGGCGTGAGGTACTTTGTGCAGATGTGCGTATCTAATCCTCCCCAGTGTGGTACTGTGTGCTGAGACGCGTATCTAATTATCTGGCATGTGGTACTGTGTGCAGAGGTATGTATCTAATCCTCCAAAGTGTGGAACTGTGTGTAGACACGCGTATCTAATCCTACAGCATGTGGTACTGTATGCAGACGCATGTATCTAATCCTATAGCGTGTACAACTGTGTGAAGACGTGCGTATCTCATCGTCTGGCATGTGAAACTGTAAGCAGACGCATGTATCTAATCCTACGGCATGTAGTACTGTGTGCAGACGTGCTTATCTAATCCTCTGGTGTGTGGAACTGTGTGCAGATGTGCGTATCTAATCCTCCCTTGTGTGGTATTGTGTGAAAAGGCGCGTATCTAACCCTACGGCGTGTGTAACTGTGTGTAGACGCGTGTATCTAATCCTACGGCATGTGGTACTGTGTGCAGATGCGCGTATCTAATCCTCTGGCATGTAGTACTGAGTGCTGAGACGCGTATCTAATTCTCTGGCTTGTGGTACTGTGTGCAGAGGCATATATCTAATCCTCCAAAGTGTGGTACTGTGTGCAGACACACGTATCTAATCCTCACCTGTGTGGTATTGTGTTAAGAGGCACGTATCTAATCCTGTGGCATGTGGAACTGTGTGTAGATGTGCGTATCTAATCCTACGGCATGTGTTACTGTGTGCAGACGCGTATATCTAATCCTCTGGCGTGGGGTACTGTGTGCAGACGCACGTATCTAATCCTCCCTGTTTGGTACTGTGTGCTAAGACGCGTATCTAAATCTCTGGCTTGTGGTACTGTGTGCAGAGGCATGTATCTAATCCTCCAAAGTGTGGTACTGTATTCAGGCACACGTATCTAATCCTCCCCTGTGTGGTATTGTGTGAAGAGGCGTGTATCTAATCCTATTGCGTGTGGAACTGTGTGTAGACGCGCGTATCTAATCCTACGGTATGTGGTACTGTGTGTAGACGCGCGTATCTAATCCTCTGGCGTGTGGTACTGTGTGCAGATGTGTGTATCTAATCCTCTGGCATGTGGTACTGTGTGCAGATGTGCATATCTAATCCTCTCCTGTGTGGTACTGTGTGCAGATGCGCGTATCTAATCCTCTGGCATGTGGTACTATGTGCAGATGAGCGTATCTAATCCTCCCCCGTGTGGTACTGTGTGCTGAGGCATGTATCTAATCCTCCAAAGTGTGGTACTGTATTCAGGCACACGTATCTAATCCTCCCCTGTGTGGTATTGTGTGAAGAGGCGTGTATCTAATCCTATTGCGTGTGGAACTGTGTGTAGACGCGCGTATCTAATCCTACGGCATGTGGTACTGTGTGTAGACGCGCGTATCTAATCCTCTGGCGTGTGGTACTGTGTGCAGATGTGTGTATCTAATCCTCTGGCATGTGGTACTGTGTGCAGATGTGCATATCTAATCCTCTTCTGTGTGGTACTGTGTGCAGATGCGCGTATCTAATCCTCTGGCATGTGGTACTATGTGCAGATGAGCGTATCTAATCCTCCCCCGTGTTTTGCTGTGTGCTGAGACGCACATCTAATTCTCTGACTTGTGGTACTGTGTGCAGAGGCATGTATCTAATCCTCCAAAGTGTGGTACTGTGTGCAGACACACGTATCTAATCCTCCCCTGTGTGGTATTGTGTGAAGAGGCGCGTATCTAATCCTACGGCGTGGGGAACTGTGTGTAGACACACATATCTAATCCTGCGGCATGTGGTACTGTGTGCAGATGTGCATATCTTATGCTCTGGTGTGTGGAACTGTGTGTAGACACGTGTATCTAATCCTATGGCGTGTACAACTGTCTGCAGACGCGCGTATCTAATCCTCTGGAGTGTGGAACTGTGTGTAGACGCGCGTATCTAATCCGACGACATGTGGTACTGTGTGCAGATGTGCAAATCTTATGCTCTGGTGCGTGGAACTGTGTGCAGATGCGTGTATCCAATTCTCTGGCTTGTGGTACTGTGTGCAGACGCATGTATCCAATCCCCCGGGGTGTGGTACTTTGTGCAGACGCGTGTGTCTAATCCTTCGGCATGTGGAACTGTGTGCAGACGCACGTATCAAATCCTTCAGTGTGTGGAACTGTGTGCAGAAGCGCGTATGTAATCCTCTGGTTTGTGGGACTGTGTGCAGACGCATGTATCCAATCCCCCGGGGTGTGGTACTTTGTGCAGACGCGTGTATCTAATACTTCGGCATGTGGAATTGTGTGCAGACGCACGTATCAAATCCTTCAGTGTGTGGAACTGTGTGCAGAAGTGCGTACTTAATCCTCTGGTTTGTGGGACTGTGTGCAGACGTGTGTATCTAATCTTCTGGAGTGTGATACTGTTTGCTGATCTGTGTATCTAATCCTCTGATGCGTGTATCTCAGTTTGGATATCAGTGTTGTATTGTGCATGTGGAGTGACCATGTGTATTGCAGTTGGAATATGAGTGAAAGACTTGCAGGTTTGTATTAGCTAAGGGGGGGGGGGCAATGTGTTTGGAATGCTGTATCTCAGCCACGGTACGTCCGAGCGAGTTGGAGTCTCGTCTTAAACCTTCCCGGATACCTGAAGTATCTCTGTACCAAATTTGGTGAAGATCGGTCCAGTCGTTTGGTTCGCATTAGAGCACAGACAGACAGACAGACAGACAAACAGAAATTCATTTTTATAATATAGGGAGATATATATATATATATATATATATATATATATATATATATTAGAGGGAGGACCCGGCTTCGCACGGGTATATTACATTTTATGTTTGTGTAATGGCCCCATAAGAAATGTCCAATTTTGCACTGGTGTATTTTGTATGTGGTTTGTGTGTATGTCCATAAGCATCATGTGATTGTGTGTATCTCATTTTGGATATCAGTGAAAAACCTATGATCAGTTGTTATGGATACCTGGAGTAAAGCTATATCTAATCCTTCCCCGTGTAGTACTGTGTTTAGACTCAAGTATCTAATCCTTGTTGGTGTGGTACTGTTTGCAGATGCACATATCTAATCCTCCGGCGTGTGGTACTGTGTGCAGATGTGTGTATCTAATCCTCCCCTGTGTGGCATTGTGTGAAGAGGCACGTATCTAATCCTCCGGTAAGTGAAACTGTGTGCAGACGTGCATATCTAATCTTACGGCATGTGGTACTATGTGCAGATGCGCATATCTAATCTTCTGGCGTTGTGGTACCGTGTGCAGACAGGTGTATCTAATCCTCTGACGTGAGGTACTTTGTGCAGATGCGCGTATCTAATCCTCCCCAGTGTGGTACTGTGTGCTGAGACGCGTATCCAATTATCTGGCATGTGGTACTGTGTGCAGAGGCATGTATCTAATCCTCCAAAGTGTGGTACTGTGTGAAGAGGCGCGTATCTAATCCTACGGCGTGTAGAACTGTGTGTAGACACGCGTATCTAATCCTACAGCATGTGGTACTGTATGCAGACGCATGTATCTAATCCTATAGCGTGTACAACTGTGTGAAGACGTGCGTATCTCATCGTCTGGCATGTGAAACTGTAAGCAGACACGTGTATCTAATCCTACGGCATGTAGTACTGTGTGCAGACGTGTTTATCTAATCCTCTGGTGTGTGGAACTGTGTGCAGATGTGCGTATCTAATCCTCCCTTGTGTGGTATTGTGTGAAAAGGCGCGTATCTAACCCTACGGCGTGTGTAACTGTGTGTAGACGTGTGTATCTAATCCTGCGGCATGTGGAACTGTGTGTAGACGCGCGTATCTAATCCTACGGCATGTGTTACTGTGTGCAGACGCGTATCTCTAATCCTCTGGCGTGGGGTACTGTGTGCAGACGCACGTATCTAATCCTCCCTGTGTGGTACTGTGTGCTGAGACGCGTATCTAATTCTCTGGCTTGTGGTACTGTGTGCAGAGGCATGTATCTAATCCTATTGCGTGTGGAACTGTGTGTAGACGCGCGTATCTAATCCTACGGCATGTGGTACTGTGTGCAGACGCGCGTATCTAATCCTCTGGCGTGTGGTACTGTGTGCAGATGTGCGTATCTAATCCTCTCCTGTGTGGTACTGTGTGCAGATGCGCGTATCTAATCCTCTGGCATGTGGTACTATGTGCAGATGAGCGTATCTAATCCTCCCCCGTGTGGTACTGTGTGCTGAGACGCACATCTAATTCTCTGACTTGTGGTACTGTGTGCAGAGGCATGTATCTAATCCTCCAAAGTGTGGTACTGTGTGCAGACACACGTATCTAATCCTCCCCTGTGTGGTATTGTGTGAAGAGGCGCGTATCTAAACCTACGGCATGGGGAACTGTGTGTAGACACACATATCTAATCCTGCGGCATGTGGTACTGTGTGCAGATGTGCATATCTTATGCTCTGGTGTGTGGAACTGTGTGTAGACACGTGTATCTAATCCTATGGCGTGTACAACTGTCTGCAGACGCGTGTATCTAATCCTCTGGAGTGTGGAACTGTGTGTAGACGCACGTATCTAATCCGACGACATGTGGTACTGTGTGCAGACGTGCAAATCTTATGCTCTGGTGCGTGGAACTGTGTGCAGATGCGTGTATCCAATCCTTTGGCATGTGGTACTGTGTGCAGACGCATGTATCCAATCCCCCGGGGTGTGGTACTTTGTGCAGACACGTGTATCTAATCCTTCGGCATGTGGAACTGTGTGCAGACGCACGTATCAAATCCTTCAGTGTGTGGAACTGTGTGCAGAAGCGCGTATGTAATCCTCTGGTTTGTGGGACTGTGTGCAGACGCATGTATCCAATCCCCCGGGGTGTGGTACTTTGTGCAGACGCGTGTATCTAATCCTTCGGCATGTGGAACTGTGTGCAGACGCACGTATCAAATCCTTCAGTGTGTGGAACTGTGTGCAGAAGTGCGTATTTAATCCTCTGGTTTGTGGGACTGTGTGCAGACGCGTGTATCTAATCTTCTGGAGTGTGACACTGTGTGCTGATCTGTGTATCTAATCCTCTGATGCGTGTATCTCAGTTTGGATATCAGTGTTGTATTGTGCATGTGGAGTGACCATGTGTATTGCAGTTGGAATATAAGTGAAAGACTTGCAGGTTTGTATTGGCTAAGGGGGGGGCACTGTGTTTGGAATGCTGTATCTCAGCAACGGTACGTCCGAGTGAGTTGGAGTCTCGTCTTAAACCTTCCCGGATACCTGAAGTATCTCTGTACCAAATTTGGTGAAGATCGGTCCAGCCGTTTGGTTCGCATTAGAGCACAGACAGACAGACAGACAGACAGACAGACAGACAGACAGACAGAAATTCATTTTTATAATATAGGGAGATATATATATATATATATATATATATATATATATATATATATATATATATATATATATATATGTTATATCTGTATTACAATATATAATGATTGCAATCCAAGTGCCATAGATAAATGTAGTGCATATGTGAATTATATTATTAATCAGTGATTTATATAAAGTTCTGTAGAATACAATTAACAATCATCATTATCAATGAAATGGAAGAAAAATTTTCAAATTAAAAATGCTCCAAAAATGAGCCATTACGTTGGAACATGCATGCCTATGATTTTTTTTCATACATTGTGCTTGTATTTAAAGAAGTTTTGGGTTTTATGTTGTTTTTTTTTATTACAACATTGTGGGTGTGGTGAGGAGGAGTGACAACAATTATAGAACTTATAGGAGTATAATAGCTGGCAGTCCGTCAGGGTAACTGGTGAAAATGGAAGAGGCTTCAAAAAAGAAAAAAGTGCAAAACTATCAGCAGATGCAAACATATTCCGGTTTGTTAAGTGTAAGCAGATGCCACACCTACATAGTGTTGGTATTGAAAGCATTTTGTTTTAATCATGCCAACAGTGGGGCAGTGGTGAAAAGTAGTGATAGCTACAGAATTTGAATAAAAATTTGAAGCAGACCAAGACCCCGAGTCCCTGCAGACTAAACTACGGGACTCCTTTATGAATGGCCCTTCCTACTATCTAGGAGTCTGACTGGGCCTCCCTGGATGAACCCTTCACCGAGGAGGAACTTTCTCTGGCTATTCACGTGCCCCCATCTGGTAAATCTGGTCTGGATGGCTTCACACCCCAGCCTTATAATAACTTCAAAAACCTCCTAATCCCTACTTTGACAGTTTTTTAATAGCCTTTCAGGCACAATATCTCACCATTCAATACAGCTTTGAACGTGAGACTACCATCATTTTATAGACAATCAACTTGGGTATCTCATACATAAATCTGACTTGGAACTATTTAGCATATGATTAGTTATGCAGATTCTTGTTTGTAACTGCATTGTTACTGTCTTGCTCCTGGTGGTGGAAAAATCTTTTTCTTTTTGTATACAACAAACGACAACCAGTATAAACATTATCCAATAGCTCAGTGTGTCATTAGGTTGATTCCCAAGTAAAAGATGGTTTAAATTGAGGATCAGCAAGGAATAAGATTTTGCAAGAAAAGAGAAATGGCATCTTCCAGCTCATCAATAGATGTCTCTCGGCCAAGAAAATTGCCAAACTGCATCATATTAGCAATGAGAGTTTGAAGAATATAAAATAAAGTCTGTCCATCAATTCAAAAGCTGCCAATTGCCAATAAAAAAAAAAAAAATCACAATAATTGTATATTATTAAGCTATAATACCTGAGACCCTTCTTTTTAATAATCCTCATTCAGTTTCTCCAATTCCCAGTCCTCTCATCATTTCTTTAAAATGTTCACCAGATTCTCAGGGTACTCTATGTATGCTGTGCTTTGGTAGTCTGAGACACACACCCTTGGTCACAGATGGTCCACCCAAGAGCAAATGTGTCAGACACCGAAATTATATTGTACATAGAGGAGTGGAAGGTTGATTTAAAAACACCATCTGGTGGCATGGAGTGCAACATTAAGGCTTAGTTCACATGGGGGGATTTTGGCCATATTCTGACATGGGAAGTGATGCGGGTTCTTCATAAACACATCCAAATATCATCACTTCAAATGTAAATCTGTATTTGCAGCAGTGTTTGTGCAACAATTCACTTTCCTATATGTGAAAGGCTATGTAAAACAGTTCTCTGTGCGGGTGCTTAGGTTCATACAGTGGGATGTCTGACAATACCTTTTATTAAAGAATCCATTCAAGTTCTGTAAATATCTGCCACTGTTTTCATTCAGTGGTAAAGGGCAGCATTCTAAAATTATTTTTTCTTTATAAGGATTTACGGTAATATATATGCTTTGCAAGTATTGTGATAAATGCAGAACATTAGCATGTATATCTCTGCCTATCACCGCTTATTATTGCTAATAAATTTAATCTGTTTTATAATGGAATTGTCTTCTTTTACTCCATTGAAGCAGAAATTCACCTGACATGTTGTGTAGTGCAGCTATTAAAAAGTATATAAGAAACTGCCTGCCTGGATAAATCACTTTGAAACTTAACTGGAAACATGACAGATGTTTATTATTACAGGGCCGGAGGTGCCCGTGCGGGTACAAATTACAATTAGAGTTTCAAGTCTTGATTAATCAAATGAATTGTTATACGGTCAGCAGGGCTTACTAAAGCTGTAGTGACAGATCATCTACTAGACCAGTACATACTAATAAGACCACTATACAATATACAGTATATCCTCTGTGCAACAAAGGAAGAAACTTGGTCAGCACGGCCAAAGAAGTATGCATGCTGCATATAGCTGCAGTACACATGCACGCACAAAAAATTGCAGCAGCTTTCTGCTAAACAAGAACATTGCTGATATTTCTAACACATATATATGTATGTATATATATATATATATATATATATATATATATATATATATATATATATATATAATTATGAAGATGATGTTCTTAGCTGTGGCTGGCCTTAGCTATGTGCAAACTGAACAGTCACTACTTCAATCAAATAGTGAGCCATACGCAGTGTGCCTCATACTTCATATTGTTTGGCAGTGTTATCCAAGTTTCTTTCTTTGTTGCACTGCGCATATGAAGCTATAGCTAACTCCATTTTTGGTTCTCCTTGCCATTCATTCCTGGCAAAAAAAAAATCTTTTTTTTTTTAATTTTATTATTTTTTTTTAAGGTCTGTTAGTGTTATTAATGGGTTAGTAAGTGCCCTCATATATCTTTAGCAGTGTTTTGAGTGATTTCTGGTTTGTCTGGGAGCGCCTATTATCTTTTGCATTTGTTTACAATGTGTAGCTTCCTGCTGCCTTAGCTGATGCAATGCATTCTGGTAGTTGTAGGCTCTCCCTTTCATGCCCCCACCTGCTGTCTTCCTAGCTATTCCGCCCTCTGCTAGTCCTTCCCAACTCACATAGCATCAATATTCATAGTGCTGTAGCAGAGAACTGCTACAATTTATTGTGTTTGCATGTATGTATCCACTTGAATCCTCTAGATCAACATGTTAGACTTATATGTTTCTATTCAATGTTATCAACTATTTTATATATTACTGAGCACTACCACCACCCTGGTCTCTACTATGGGACTGACAGAGAAAAAGTACAGTGTATTTACACATTACCATTCTATTTATGCAGGATATTCTAGAATCCGAGGTCTTGTGATCCCTGAGGGGCCCAGCAATGGAGCTCCAATAGGGTTGAGCGATTGTGTTTGGAAAAGATCGGATTCCGATTGGCGATCGAGAAAATTTCACAATCGTCATCGGAATTCCGAACACGATCTTTTTATGTGGGATCGAGATCGGTGATTTTTCCCACAATGCATTGCTTAGCCTTCACACTGAGTATACGATGTATATTCAGTGTGAAGGCTCCTCTGCAGTTCCATAGGAATGAATGGAAGCAGCCGGCACACAGCCTTAACCCCCTGTGCGCCGGCTGCCTCCATTCATTTGAATGGAAGGCTAAACTAAATCTCTAGCAGCTACTTACCTCTAGAGATGGCTGCTCCGGTGCCATCCCTCTTCTTGCCTCGCTGCCCCGCCTCCCAGGTTAGTGTTTAAAGCGCTAGGTAGGCGGGGCTTGTGGCTTAGAGTGTGGGCGGGTACAGGGCGGGGAGACGTGACATCTCCCCTCCCAGTACCCGCCCACACTCTCCTAACCCGCCCACACTCTCCTAACCTGGCAGGGAGGGGGCAGCGAAGGAAGAAAAGCAGCGTGGAGCAGCAGCGAGGCGAAGAATGAAGGCACGGGGCACAGGACCAGCCATCTCTGGAGGTAAGTGGACACCAGGGGGTAGGATTGCTTTTAAAATCCGATCTCCGATTAAAAAAAAAATCCCATTGACTTGCATTAGGATCGGAATTGGGATCGAGATCGGGTTCGAATGAAAAATTATCGGAAATCGTATCCTGAAAAGTCAAGATCGGCTCAACCCTAATTTCCAATAATAAATATTGTTTACCTCTGAAAGGGGTATACTGAAGATATGGTTTCCATCTTGAAGAATATCCTCAGTTTAAAGAAGTCTTATGTTGCATCTCACTTAAAATAATTTAGAAAAATACAAAGAGATCCACAAAACGTTAAGGGGTCATTGTTTTTAGCTACTACTCTATCTGATAATAGGTTTGCATAAGGCTTTTCCCACCCCTTAGCCTATATAACACTCATCTTTATGAAATCTGGACCAGCACTTTAGAAAACAACTAAGATTGCGCAAATGAATCCATCTACTTAGTGCTTAGTATTAATAGAACATCCTTTAGTCTTATATCTGTCACATTCCTGTCTGTAATCTTTTAATTTTTGTTGGGAGGGAGTTACTGAAAAGGGTAATATAAGCTTGGTGGATGTAGGCCAAGTCTGATAGAAGATTCATGACATCTAAACAAGTATTAGGTTTGCAGTGTTTTATGTATAGTATGTGTTTGCATTCTCTATATATAGATGCTTATTACTAAATGGCTTTAATGTACACTAGTGTCTACTAGAAGACTTTTGATCTTAACACATATTTTTATGTTATGCGGCTATTATGTGTTTGCAAGGCATTACTTGCAAAGTACACCAATGTTATTACTTTAATTTGCTTCTTGTGCGCCGCTACCTTCTGTTAGCCCGTGTCCTGGGAGGCCTCTACAACAGCAATCATGATATAGCACACATATCATCAAGAGAGCTCATTTAAATTTTAATGAGCACATGCTGTGTCAGGTTGTGTGCCCAATTAAAGCTCTTGCCATTGGGATAGTGAGGCATTTTTCCAGAGATTACATTTCTCCACAGTGCTCTGCACTTTACATTGTGTACTGCTGGTCTTCATCCCGTGACTGTTACCTACAAACCAGCAGCCTGAAAACTTTCATTTAACGTATTCATTAAAGCCATTTGTGGAAACTAATATTCAGTGTTTTTCGGATATGGGCAGAGACAACTACTTTGTTCTATAAAACTTTTGTTCTTTATTTTAAACTTTTAAAGTGACATTTCAAGTGTTATAAATCTATAGTATATCTAGTATATCTGTTAAGGTCCTATTTCAAGGTACATTTCTATTCTTACTTGGTGTATTCAAAAATTGTCTATGTAGTTTAAAAATGTAAATATTTGTATAGGTCATTGTGTATTAGGCTGAAGCCCCACTTTGCAGAAAGACAGTTTTTTTTTTTTTGTTGCAGATTTTGCAGCTTTTTTTGAGCCAAAGTCAGGAGTTTATTGAGCAACGGTAGAAGTATAAGAGCTTCCTATATATTTCCCACTCCATCTGTAGCCATTCTTCACTTTGGCTCAAAAGTCCACAGAAAAATCTACAGCAAAAATCAACCTAAAGCTAAGGCCCCACGGGCCGGAAACTGTCACGCTAAAGTGCTGCAGGAACAACCGCGGCGTAAACGCATTGTGACCCACAGCAGTTACTTCTTGCTATATACGTGCAAACCAGCTTTTATTAGGGGTGTCCCCCACAAAATAGCAGGAATCCACAGAAGTTACTTCTTGCTATATACATGCAAATCAGCTTTTATTTGGGGTGTCCCCCCCACAAATTTGCAGGAATACAGAGTAGTTACCTCCTGCTATATACGTGCAAACCAGCTTTTATTAGAGGTGTCTCCCACAAAATAGCAGGAATCCACAGCAGTTACTGCTTTCTATATACGTGCAAGCCAGCTTTTTTTTTTTTCTAAATGTAGATTGTGAGCCCCACATAGAGCTCACAATGTACATTTTTCCCTATCAGTATGTGTTTTTTTTGGAATATGGGATGGAAATCCATGCAAACACGGGGAGAACATACAAACTCCTTGCAGATGGTTTTTTGCCCATGGCGGGATTTGAACACCAGGACTCCAGCACTGCAAGGCTGCAGTGCTAACCACTGAGCCACCGTGTGGCCCCCAATGCAAGCCAGCTTTTCTCAGGGGTGTATAGACCATAAACAGGGCATTACTATACATCAGAAAATGTGTAAGGCTAGTGCAAGGGGATGGGGACGATGACAGGGGCATGGAAATGCAGATGTGGAGCAAGGTTGCGCTCAACCAACAGCGTCTATTGTGCCTACTGCTCTGTGGCAGCAAGCATTGCACTTCCCCACAGTCTCCGGCTTGATGGCCACATTAAGTAGGGTGCAGGGTACAACCCTAACCAGGCCCAAGCACCAGGAAGAGGTGTTACAATGGATGGCGGACAATGCTTCCAGCACATTCTACACCAGCCAGTCATCCTCTACCTCAACTCCTCCTCCTACCCAACAGTCTGGTCCTCCTTCCTCACAACATGCCTAATCTTCCCAGCAACCTAATCCCACCTTTCCCACCTCCCAGGAGCTGATTTCAGGTCCATTCACTGTCTCTCTCTCTGTCCCACTATGTCCTTAATCACCAGAGGTAACAGATGAGTTGCTGTGTCCTGATGCACAAACACTGGAGCATCCGTTATCTCCTGTTGTTGTTGTTGACAAGCAATCGGCCCTCAGTCACGATGATGACGAGACACAGTTTCCATCAGGGCAGCCTGTTGCCATCGTTGGTGTGCAAGAGGAGGAGGAATTGGAAGAGGAGGTGGTGGACGACGGGGACACTGACCCAGCCTGGACAAGGGGGGATATCAAGCGGGGAGAGCAGTGTATATGTGGAGGGAAGTGCAGCACCAAAGAGGGTGACTAGAGGCAGAGGCATGTCCAGAGGCAGAGGACAGCTGCTTCACCAAAGCCAGGCCACAGCCAGCAGGGCCGAAAATGTTACCTCTTGTAGCCAGCCTAGAAAAACTCTCACATCAAGGCCACGGTCTTCGGTGGTGTGGAATTTTTTTAATGTATGTGTGGCAGACAAATATAGTGCGGTTTGCACATTCTGCAACTACAAACTGAGTAGGGGCTCTGAAAAGAGCAACCTTATGACCACTGACATGTGCCGTCATTTGGAAGGCAAGCACTGGGCTCAGTGGTAGAGAGCAAACGCAGGACAATCATAATCCGGTGTTGCTGCCACTGCCTCTCCCACTGTTGCCAGTGCTGGCGCTACAGTCCAGACCAGCAGCCAGGAAACCTCCACATCTGCCTCCACCACTTTGGAGACTTCTCCCTCATGCACCCCTTTTCCTGCCTCAGCTCCTTCTCCTGCCTTAGCTCCTTCTCCTGTACCACCATGCGCCTCTTCACAGCAACCCACCATCTCCCAGACTTTTGAGCTCAGGCAAAAATACAGCGCCACCCACCCCCATGTGCAAGTCTTAAACGCGCACATATCCAAACTCCTGGCCCAGGAGATGTTGCCGTTCCGGCTTGTGGAAACTCAGGCCTTCCGTGACCTGATGGCAAGCGTGGCACCTCGCTATGCCGTCCCTAGCCATCACTACTTCTCCCGCTGTGCCGTCCCCGCCTTGCACCAGCACGTGTCACGCAACATCAGGCGGGCCCTAAGTTCTGCAATTTACACAAAAGTCCACTTGACCACCGACGCATGGACAAGTGCATGCAGACAGGGATGCTACATTTCACTGACGGCACACTGGGTGAATGTAGTTGAGGCTGGGACTGGGTCACAATCTGGGGCGGTCTACCTCATTCCCCACCCAACATCCCTGGCAGGGGCTCTGAACCACCACCCTCCTCCTCCGCCATCACATTGACCCCAGCTACCTGCTAGAAATGCTGCAGCACTGGTGTGGGGAGCCGTCAGCAGGCCGTGCTGAAGCTCATCAACTTGGGGGACAGACAGCACACTGACTCCAAGGTGAGGGATGCCCTCCTCGATGAAACGGCAACATGGTTTTCACTGCTGCACCTGGGCCCAGGCATGGTCGTGTGTGATAACGGCCAGAACCTGGTAGCGGCTCTGGAGCTTGCCAACCTCCAACACGTTCTATGTCTGACCCACGTGTTCAATTTAGTGGTGCAGCGTTTTTAAAAATGTACCCAAATGTACCCGAGCTACTGGTGAAAGTGCGGCACTTGTGCATAGGAGCACAACCATCCCAGCAGGATAGTCAGGGCACACTCCTGTCCACTTCACAGCGTATAATGAGGGAGAAAGAGGAGGAGGAGGATGACGACGAAGTGGCAGATCTCATTGTCACACAGGAGGCTAGCGGGGAAGTTCAGTGCCTCCCATTGCTGCTGTGCGGATGGAGCGAAATGGAGGAGGAGGAGGAAATGGAGAGTGACCATTCCGCTGGGGGCAGCCAAGTCATGCCAAGTAACACTCTGGCACACATGGCTGAATACATGTTGGAGTGCTTTTCAACTGACAAACGCATTGTCAAAATCCAGGAGAGCAACGACTACTGGATTTTTGCAATCCTCGACCCCCGGTATAAAAATAATGTTTCTAATTTTATTCGGGTAGAGGGGAGGGCCATTCACATGAGTCATTGCCACAAGGAACTGGTGCAGAATATGCTGGAGATGTTTCCATCAACTCTCGTTGGCGGCACACAGGAGAGTTCCTCCAGCAGGCAAACAACTGCCATCCGGTCCACACCCGGCAGGGGCACACTCTTCAAGGCCTCGGACACGTTAATGTTACCCACTCACAAAACTACCGCCACTGAGGAGCCTAGTGTCACCAGAAGGGATAAGTATAGGCGCATGTTGCGGGAGTACCTGGCCGATCTCAGCCCTGTCCTCTCCGGCCTATACTTATTGGGTCTCTAAGTTGGATTTGTGGCTGGAACTTGCGCTGTATGCATTGGAGGTCCTTTCCTGCCCTGCCGCCAGCATGCTTTCGGAAAGTGTCTTTAGCGCAGCCAGTAGCATAGTTATAGATAAGCGCAGCCGGATGTCAGCTGACAGTGCTGACCGGCTGACACTGATCAAAATGAACAGTCACTGGATAGACCCATCATTTTCATGTCCACCTGTGTCAAGCACCCCGACATGAAGTTTCATGTGTGTACTCACCCTCTACAATTCCTCCTCCTCCTCCTGCACCATCAGTGTTGTACAATTATGCTTCTACTAGGCTCAATCCACCCTTATTCCCCTCAACTCTTCTGGTTAGAGTGTCAATCCACCCTGATTCCCCCCTACTCTGCTGGTTAGAGTCTCAATCCAGCCTGATTTCCCCCAACTCTGCTGGTTAGAGTGTCAATCCACCCTGATTCCCCCCAACTCTGCTGGTTAGAGTCTCTATCCAGCCTGATTCCCCCCAACTCTGCAGGTTAGAGGCTCAACTCACTCCAAGGGCCAAAAACACTGCCGATACAAGGCTCTACTCACTCTAAGGGCCTAAAACTCTGCTGGTAAGAGGCTGAAGTCACCTAAAGGGCCTCAATCTCTGCTGGTAGTTCTGCTTAAGGGCCTGTAACTTAATTTGGAAGGGCTCACGTTAAGGGCCATAAAAGTGAATTTTGGAAGGTCTTGCCACATCACACACACATCCACAATGACAGTTAAGGGTGGGGGCTTTTGGATTTCCCATTGCCTGTTCCATCTGTGGTTGTCATGGGCAACGTGATTTAAAGGGGTGCTTTGCTTGTTAATGTTTCTTTAGCTTAAATTTGAGATTCTGTCCATCCATTTGGGGAAGAAAGAAGGTTTCCAGGTATTTTCTCACTTTGATAGAGGTTTTTTTGAGTGTGGAAAGTGTGTAGTTGATAGGCTGTAATGGTGGGGTAAAACTGTGACTTGGGCTTGTTAGATGCCCCCAGGCATGCTTCCCCTGCTGTCCCAGTTGCATTGCAGAGGTGTTGGCATCATTTGCTGAGGTGTCATAGTGGACCTGAGTCGAATGGTGGGTTCCCCTGAAACAAAGCATTTTTCCCCATAGACTATAATAGGGTTCGATATTCGATCGAATAGTCAAATATTGAGCGGCTATTGGAAACGAATAGCGAATATCGAATATTTTACTGTTCGCTCATCTCTATATAAAATACATAGAAAACTAGATATAAAAAGCTGAAGAATGAATAGTTCATCTGTGGATTTAGAAGCAATTATTACACATGATAATATACATTCCTATGAGACTTTTATATACAATCTCAGAAACCTTGTATATGGCTTTAGGAAAAGAAAATCTTTTATTTACAATAAGTTTCTTTATTCTTCTCTTCTCGAACAGAACAATGGGACACAAGAATCAATACGTAAAGATACCCAGCGGACACATGTGGGTAGAAGGTGACCATCATGGACATAGCTTTGACAGTAATGCCTTTGGACCTGTAAGTCTTTCTGAATACGCTGCTGAGCCTATGCTAGCTGTATTTATTGCTACATTAGCCATTGCAGAGTGATCGGATTTTTATGGTATTTTGTTTTTTGGAAAATAAGATGTTTTTATAGAATATAAGTAAAACCAGGAATATTTGTAAATTAATCTGTCAGCTTAATATGCTGCCTGATGTAAGAGCCATATATTGCAGCTACACGTCTACAGTGCTAGTAGCAAACACAGCACAAAACATATGTGATATTTAGCTACTAAGGCCCAGTTCACATCTGCGTTCGGGTCATTATGTTCCCCTCTCCACATGAAAAATGCGGAGAGAAAAGCGCTGCAAGCAGCACTTTTCTCTCCGCGTTTTATTGTGTGGATACCACACGGACCCCATTATAGTCTATGCGATACGCGGGTTTCCTAATGTAACCACTTTTTAATGCGAACTAGGTTTCCGTTTGGGTTGTCCCCAAGTGGATTCCCAGAATGAAAGCCCATGTGCAGATGTGAACCAGACCTATGAGTACTGAAGAAAGCTGCTGTACGTATACGATATAACATACTTTAGCTTGACTTTCATAACTTACTACAGTGTCATAGCTTATTACATTACACATCTAAAGCCATTTAAAAAGTTACGTTAGGCTAAGGCCCCATATTGCAGAATCACAGTGGAAAAAAATGTTGCGTTTTACAGTAAGAGCAAAATGAATGAGATTTCATTAATGTCATGCACACATTGTGGAAAAACGCAACATGTTCATTTTAGTTGCAAGATCATAAGCATTTTCCCTATAGATGTAATAGGTGAAGAAAACATGCAGAGAAGAATACAGCAAAAACTCAATGAAAAACTCTGGAGAAAAAATACAACATATTTTCAATGTGTTTTTTAGCTGTGTATTACTACATGGGAACTTAGCCTTAAGATTTTGTTGCAGTTATGTTTTAAAATACATTAAAGGGGTTGGCCACTTTCAGACCAATATTGAGAAACAAATGTTATGGTTTGTATAATAAAAAGTTGTACAATTGTCCAATATACTTTCTGTATCAATTCCTCACGGTTTTCTAGATCTCTGCTTGCTGTCATTCATTCTGTTACTTCTAGAGGATAAAACTCTGACCATGGTCATGTGATTTACGGTTCATGGTCATGTGATGAGCACACAGGTGCCACTCGTTATAGTCACAGCACAATAATCAGACATCTGCCTGGTAATCAGCTGTGCACCTGTGTACTCATCACATGACCATGGACCGTAAATCACATGACCATGGTCAGAGTTTTATCCTCTAGAAGTAACAGAATGAATGACAGCAAGCCGAAATCTAGAAAACCGTGAGGAATTGGTACAGAAAGTATATTGGAAAATTGTATATCTTTTTATTGTACAAACCATAACATTTTTCTCTTACTATTTGTCTGAAAGTGTCCAACCCCTTTAAGTGTCAAGTATAAGCTTACTACAGCTGTACATGCACATGCAGCGGCCTGTCAGTCATAGTCCTTAGGGGGGCATAGGGAGGAGGACATAGGTGGGGGTAAACTAAATATCCATGCAGGAATTCAGTATCCATTGCAGAGAGTCAGTCAGTTACTGTGTTTCTTTCTGCCTTTCTCTGAGCCTTTTCATGTAAAATTATCTTTATAGTATTCATGTATATTTATGTGTTTTTATTTATTTATATTTTTTACAAATGAAGTTTTACACGTGTTGTATAGATGTCACATCTGTCTTTCTATCTAGATTATGCATCCATATTGCCTATCAGTCAAACAGATTTTTTAAAAAAACGAGTTTTCCTCTTTCATCTCTTTGGAGGTTATGCTATCATTGTGCTATTTCTAGGAGCTATGTTTCCAATTTTAAAACCAGTGTTTTGTTGCGCTTTATATGGTGTTTTCCTTGAGGTTTCTTTCTTGCTAGCAGCTCGTTTTAATTTCTTTGAACTATCATAATGCTTGTTGCTTTCCTTGCAAGGAAGACCTCCAGGTATAATGCTCAGTTTATTTTTATTCTTTAGCTTTTATTTTTGATCTGTTAAGGGTGATTACTTAGTCATATCGTAGAACTATGTGCGCACATTCTAACCTGACAGCCTTTGGATGGGATTTATTGCCTTAAAATGGGAAATTGCTGAAAGTATACAGTGTGATCATGTGGCTATATGATTCCTTCTACTTGTGGCATTGTAATGCTTTTGATGTGTTATACTTCTCAATTTATAACTGTATTGCAGAATCATTTTAAGGCTCTCAATACATTGTAAAAGAAACCATTAAGTATGTTTGAGTATAAGGGTTTTCTACATTGTTGTCACACTCTCAGGTCTACAGATATTGAATACTTTGTGCTTTATCAACACTGACATGAAATTGTTTTCCAAGCGTTTTGTTATCATGTGTAGCAGGGCAAAACTTGCTGAATGACGGTTTATTCCACTGACTAAACAATTATATTTCTGGTTCTAGTGTGTACAATGTAGCTATAATATGGAGTGTCTGTGGGGTAGAATTCAATGAGTAAACCAATATGCACTTTGGTACATCTATAACCAGTTGAATACTCACATTTTCACTACAATGTTTTTAACTCATGTGTTGCAATACTGCAGTATAATTATGACAAAATAGGGCCAAATATAATATGTAGGTTACTTAATCACACAGTGTTGTGTGTTATTGGGTCAAAAAGTCTATATTTTCAGAGCCTAGATTGTTAAAAGCAATGCAGTCTGTAAAGGGAGATTTATGGTGGCATATACCCCAGTAATGTTTTTTTCCTATCAGTATGTCTTTGGAGTGTAGGAGGAAACCCACACAAACTCCTTGCAGTTTTTGTCCTTGGCAGGATTCGAACCTAAGACTCCAGTGCTGCAAGGCTAACCACTGAGCCAGCCACCATACTGCCCATATACCCCAGTAATATTGAAAATAAGGGGATCATGTTTCAGTTGTCTCATGTTTATTCTCCTTTGAAATGAATGAAATTTTTATTTCCTGCATTTGTTCATAATAATACGTATAAGTAGCTATATACAGACCATTTTTAACATTGTTAAACTATACATATACTCTGTAATGTACTGTGAACATCACACATTGCATTTCATGCTTGCAATGTGCTGCTTCATTTTGTTTTTGCATATATATATATATATATATATATATATATATATATATATATATATACACACACAGTGGGGCAAAAAAGTATTTAGTCAGTCACCAATAGTGCAAGTTCCACCACTTAAAAAGATGAGAGGCGTCTGTAATTTACATCATAGGTAGACCTCAACTATGAGAGACAAAATGAGAAAACCAATCCAGAAAATCACATTGTCTGATTTTGTAAGAATTTATTTTCAAATTATGGTGGAAAATAAGTATTTGGTCAGTAACAAAGTTTCATCTGAATACTTTGATATATATCCTTTGTTGGCAATGACAGAGGTCAAACGTTTTCTGTAAGTCTTCACAAGGTTGGCACACACTGTTGTTGGTATGTTGGCCCATTCCTCCATGCAGACCTCCTCTAGAGCAGTGATGTTTTGGGGCTGTCGCTTGGCAACACAGACTTTCAACTCCCTCCAAAGGTTTTCTATAGGGTTGAGATCTGGAGACTGGCTAGGCCACTCCAGGACCTTGAAATGCTTCTTACAAAGCCACTCCTTCGTTGCCCTGGAGGTGTGCTTTGGATCATTGTCATGTTGAAAGACCCAACCAAGTTTCATCTTCAATGCCCTTGCTGATGGAAGGAGGTTTGCACTCAAAATCTCACGATACATGGCCCCATTCATTCTTTCATGTACCCGGATCAGTTGTCCTGGCCCCTTTGCAGAGAAACAGCCCCAAAGCATGATGTTTCCACCCCCATGCTTTACAGTAGGTATGGTGTTTGATGGATGCAACTCAGTATTCTTTTTTCCTCCAAACACGAAAAGTTGTGTTTCTACCAAACAGTTCCAGTTTGGTTTCATCAGACCATAGGACATTCTCCCAATACTCTTCTGGATCATCCAAATGCTCTCTAGCAAACTTCAGACGGGCCCGGACATGTACTGGCTTAAGCAGTGGGACACGTCTGGCACTGCAGGATCTGAGTCCCTGGCGGCGTAGTGTGTTACTGATGGTAGGCTTTGTTACATTGGTCCCAACTCTCTGCCTCTCATTCACTAGGTCCCCCCGCGTGGTTCTGGGATTTTTGCTCACCGTTCTTGTGATCATTTTGACCCCATGGGGTTAGATTTTGCATGGAGCCCCAGATCGAGGGAGATTATCAGTGGTCTTGTATGTCTTCCATTTTCTAATTATTGCTCCCACAGTTGATTTCTTCAATCCAAGCTGGTTGCCTATTGCAGATTCAGTCTTCCCAGCCTGGTGCAGGGCTACAATTTTGTTTCTGGTGTCCTTTGACAGCTCTTTGGTCTTCACCATAGTGGAGTTTGGAGTCTGACTGTTTGAGGGTGTGCACAGGTGTCTTTTTATACTGATAACAAGTTTAAACAGGTGCCATTACTACAGGTAATGAGTGGAGGAAAGAGGAGACTCTTAAAGAAGAAGTTACAGGTCTGTGAGAGCCAGAAATCTTGATTGTTTGTAGGTGACCAAATACTTATTTTCCACCATAATTTGAAAAAAAATTCTTACAAAATCAGACAATGTGATTTTCTGGATTTGTTTTCTCATTTTGTCTCTCATAGTTGAGGTCTACCTATGATGTAAATTACAGATGCCTCTCATCTTTTTAAGTGGTGGAATTTGCACTATTGGTGACTGACTAAATACTTTTTTGCCCCACTGTATGTATATATATATATATATATATATATATATATATATATATATATATATATATATATATATGTATGTGTGCGTGCTCATTTACTTATTTTCCCTGCCTGCATGCATTCTTTAGGCTTTGATCATGTCAAAGTGCCATTATGTGAATTATCTGATAATAGTCTGCATTTAGAGTGTGGCTTTCAAAAAAGATACAAATTCCTTAGGCCTTATCCCTTAGGTATTCCTGCAGGTATTATTTGGTTTGTCGGTATTAATGATCAAACGCAATTGACAAGGATGGAATGTGGTATTGTGGAAAAAGAATGATTATGTTGTTGAGGCGATGCATCAGTTGGATTTGATGCTAGTATATGAATAATAATTATATTAATAAACAGAAGTTGTACTTAAATGTATTTTTTCCAAGAGTAAAACTCTGTATCTATCCCCCAAATTACACAAAACACTCTTGGGTTTGGTTCACACTAGCGCTTGTATTCCATCCGCAAGGAATCCGCATGGAGACCCCCCCCCCCCCCCGGACGGAATGCAATCGCAATTGCAAGCGATGTGCTTGCAAAGCACATGGAGCCCATAGACTCTAATGGGCTCTGTGTGCTTGCCGTGCACTGCCCGCACGAATGAATTGTGCGGGCAGTGCGCGGCAAGCACACGGAGCCCATTATAGTCTATGGGCTCCGTGTGCTTAACTGCACAGCACTTGCATTAGCGTTGGTATTCCGTTCAGGGGGGTCTCTATGCAGACTCCATGCGGACGGAATACATGCGTTAGTGTGAACCAACCCTTAGTCTTACATTTGTAAGTTATTTACCTTTTTTTGTTCTAGTTACAGGTTCTGTTCTTTTACTGGGGATTGATGTTGTGTCTTTATACACATTGATTCCTCACGACAGGGACATCTGTACTAATGCTAAGAAAAGAGGTTTGGAGTGGTCTGACTAAAATGAATTTATTTTGGAGATGTTGGAGCACCTTGAGGCACAATTTCTTCTCCTTTGATGGGGAGTACTACCTCCAAGTGCAGAGCACTACTATGGTTTGTACTCCATTACACCTGTATTGGTGGGAGGAATTTGTGATTTATCATAGCCACTAGTTCAGACCGTATGATATAAGTGGCTGTATTACATCAATGATATATTAGTGATTTGGAATGGCACAGGAACTGAACTTATGACTTTTAATAACTGGCTCAATGATAACAACTTTAAGGCTGTATTCACACTGAATAACGCTGGCGTTTTTTGTGCTTATTTTTGCACATAGTGCCGCGTTAACGCTGCGTAGTGCCGCGTTAACGCCACGTGTACACCGCATTAATGCCGCGCTATTTTGCGGTGGCGTTGCCCTGCGTTAACGCGGCGTATACGCGGCGTTAACGCGGCGCTATGTGCAAAAATAAGCACAAAAAATGCCAGCGTTACTCAGTGTGAATACAGCCTAACCTTCGGTTTACATGTACAGTGAGTGGTGGAAGCACTTTTTGGACCTAGAATTAACTCATAGTGGGCAATCATTTCATCAGATCCTTCAAACATATGTGACTGAGACAAGATCCAGGGCTGACAATCCATTAACATTTAACATGACACCTATTGAAGACTCACAGGCCAATCTACTGTATATTGTGCTTATATGACATGCTACAATAGGGAGCATGCAATATTAGTCAACACAGTAGTATTGCAGTACATTGCATGAGTGAACAAGTGTTCATGGATTACACATAATGATAAATGAACAGAACAAACAATTGCACTAGATATTCCTGCATCTGAAAATGGCCAAACTATAAACATATAAATATATATCCCATGCGGTGAATGCCACGGCAGACAAAAGGCTAAATCAATGTTTGTTGACTTACACCTTCCCCAAAGACTTAACAAAAGTGATCAAAACATCAGACAATCCACAAATCTAAAAAAGAAAAACTAAAAACTATCCGCAGCAGAATGGAGCCTTGCCTATAAAAATCTTAGTGTCAGTATATGGTATTGAAATATAAATATATAGATACATATTGTGTTGTCATAAGTATACCATCTTGCAAAATATGGCTAACGTCACTTTTACTATGAAACTAGAACACGGTAAAACCAAAACCTATAAGAAAATGCGCAATTGTTTCTTTTTCCATTATCAAGTACAATTTGTCTTGCAAAAATAAACCCTCATAAAATTCTCTAAAAGAAAAATAAGAAAGTTTTGGCTTTTAGAAGATGTGGCTTGTAGGTGTTAAAGTATAGCTTCAGTTATAAACAACTTTTCATAAATGAAGTGTACAGTTGAGAATAAGAAACTTTGTCATATATCTTATTAATGAGATCTGAATCATTCACCACCTAACCTGCTTCCTCCCCTCCTTACCTTCTATCAGACTATTTATGTATGTAGATCTTTCTCTCTATATAACAACCTCACACACAGAAGTCTATGGAGAGAGAGGAGGGAGAGGAGGCTTCTGGCTGGTTAATTAAAGGGATTCTACCATTAAAACAACTTTTTTTCTAATTACCATGTCGGAATAGCCTTAAGAAAGGCTATTCGTCTCCTACCTTTAGATGTGGTCTCTGTCGCGCCGTTCCTTAGAAATACCGGTACTTACCGGTATGCTAATGAGGTCTCTGCAGCAATGGGGGCATCCTTTTTCTTCATCTGCCTCCTCCCCTTGACTGTAGTCTTCTTTCTTCATCATGTCTGATGCCTGCGCAGTCGGCTCTGACAGCAGAGACCCTGTTAGAAGCGACTGCGCATGCTCAGTAAGGTCCGTACAGCCCTTTGACGCGCGATTGAACTTATCCAGGCATCGGAGGGCTGTACGGACCTTACTGAGCATGCACAGTCGGCTCTAACAGGGTCTCTGCTGTCAGAGCCAACTGCACAGTCGTCAGACATGACAAAGCAAGAAGACGTCAGACAAGGGGAGGAGGCAGATGAAAAAGAAGAATGCCCCCATTGCTGCCGAAACCTCATTAGCGTACCAGTAAGTACCAGTATTTCTAAGGAACGGCACGACGGAGACCACATCTAAAGGTAGGAGACGAATAGCCTTTCTTAAGGCTATTCCGACGTGGTAATTAGAAAAAAAGTTGTTTTAATGGTAGAATCCCTTTAAATATATTCTCCAGCATCCTCCCCTTCCCCTCTTCATAGACTTGTATGTATAAACTTAGCCTGATAAATATTCACCTGTACTTTTCATTTAGGCCGAGATGTTTATAGCTAGAGATACACTTTAAATAACATCCCTCCCATAAGACTTTGGCGTATCTTAAAAGGAAGGCTAAGTGATGTTTTCAGTGTCACTGTCATCTAGCACTGTAACTCAATGAAAGCATCTGTAGACCTTTTACTTTGTCACATGAATATTTTACGTCCTGTCGGTGCTTATTCTCTGTCATGTGAATACAACCTGTTCATATTTTTTACCTACACTATTTAAAATTATTTCATTTAAAAAAAAAAAACTGTCTGGAAGCCCAGTATTGTGTCTGACATTGCAGATATACATTGTGCAATGTTCTAATCTATTGCATTTTATAGATCTGGTAATATCCCCATAAATGGGCAATTTGAGATCTATTCAATAAGCTTTAACAAGAGGAAAACGCAGCTATTTTTCTCAAGCACACAACTTCTGGCTGTCTGAGAGAGAAAATTTCCAGATTATTTTCCTGCTTCCCTTGACAGCAGTGACTGAGGGGCACCACTTCTATATACACTTCTCTCATAAAATTGCTTGCAGTGCTTGTGGAAGTCTACCGAAGGTGAATGATAAGAAATAAGGCAAATCAACTAGGATACATTTGGCTAAAAAGACAAAGATTCTGAAAAATGCTGGGACTTGTCCTTCTAAAGTCTTTCTTAAAATTTCAACCAATGAAATAAATATTCATAATGCATAATTATTGCTACAAAAATATAGGATTTAGTCAAAGTAAGTAAATGCTTTATTAAAAGGGTGTTTCAATCTCAAACAAATATAACATATGCACATGATATGCAATAAATATCTAATACTTTCTAAATCCCACATCTCGGACCTTCACTTTGTTGGATATTGGTGTTCCCAGCGCTTTTACTGTCTATTGAGTTGACCACCAAATGGAGACGTTGAAGCTACAGGGGTAGTAGTTGGGCCAATAAGACTGTTATATCCTATATTCTTGGGATATTCCATTATTATTATTATTGTTATTATTATTATTATTATTATTATTATTATTATTATTATTATTGTTTATTTATATAGCACCATTAATTCCATGGTGCTTTACATTTCCATAAATGTCTGAGGTGGGAATATCCCTTTAATTTAAGAACATTTCCTCTTGAATGGAATATCTGGAAATATTAATTCTTGTGCTGTAGTCTTGTGCAAAGAATTTTACTATTCGATATTAGTTTTCCATGTTTGCATAGGTTTCCTCTGGGTACTTTGGTTTCCTCACACATGCAAAGATATACTGATAGGGAATTTAGATTGTGAGTCCAAGTAATGCTGACAACAATTGTAAAGCACTGCAGAAAGTGTTCATGATATATAAGCAAGACAAATAAATAAATAGGATTTTCAGCGGTAGTGACCTAAATGGTATTGTGTGTGGGCCGACAGTCTAGGCTTCAAAATATAGAACAGGTCCTATTCCTGTCCTATTTTGTGTCCCTGATTCCATGGCTCCTATTCATTTAATGAAAGGGGTCGCAGAAGCACATCTAGTGCACGGGTGGCACATGGATGATATCTGTGTGTCCCTAATGCGTTGCCTGCACCTTTAAGTAATGGGCAGCCAGAAGCACACAGCCATGTGCAATGGCCTAAGACATACTAAATTTAGATTTCAAGCCCTACTTGGGAGAGTAAGTGATAACAAGATCTGTAAATTGCTGCGGAATATGTTGGTGTGATAAAAGCATGAAAATAAATGAATAACCAATAGATGTCATAATGGACGACGATAACTTCTACAATAACTGATGAGGGAAATTGCAGTATATTTTTTCATCTCTTTTTTAGTTTGTATATGATCTCCAAGTTTATATGTTTGAGTGGCCCTATTGCAATTGTGTCTAAGAGCAAGAAATTTGACATTTCTGACTTTCCATATATTATTGAACTTTACCTACATTTGCATAAAATGATTTATTTATTTTGCCAAGTTTATTGGAAACTTAAAGTAAAAAATGAACTTTATTACTTTTCATAATAATGCACTGGAACGTAAATAGATTTATATGACCAAATTCACATTGTTTATTAACATAAGGGTTCACAGACAAATGAATCTGTACATCTTGTCAATCGATTCCTCTAAAACACGGCCCTCTTTGTCATGTAAAATATTTTAATTGTGCTGTCATTTATACAACGATATATGCATGACATAAAGCCAAAGACACAGCTGATAATCCTACTGTGTTTGGCAATGGCTAAACAACACAGCTCTGAAGTAATTGAATCCAGATGGTTGTACTTCCTCTTTACCAAGTCAAATGATGCTGTTCCTCTGGATCCCGAATGCCCAAAATAACATTAGTTTATGCATACATCGTTGTGACTAGACAAAGAAAACATATGGGTTTCTCATAAAGGAGTCTATTGTTTGTTAAGAACTAATATGCCAAGATTGTTCTTGACTTCTTCATCTTCTCATGTTTAAAGGCGAATGCGTTTTGATAACATTTAGTGCAGCAAAGCAAGCTGAGGATTTTCAGAAGTTGACCAAACATTTGGGAACCTGGGGAAAAGTTGGCAATGTGTGTAGTCATTATTTTTCCCAATTCACCTGTACATTACTTTGGTTGCTGATTTCCACGCTGCTATCAACAAGCTCAATACCTCCATCTGTGCAAGATGTGGCGGTATTGTATGGTAATGTCAGATTTATTAATGTGTCTTCTTTACAGAATTATGTATTTTCAAAGGAGATCTGACTGCTATTTTTTGACTCTGTTCATACAGGCAGTTTGGTGCAGTTACTGCATTTGTTTCATTGAATATGTGCAACTTTGAAATAATGGCATAAAGGAGGTTTAAAAATGAGTTTTGACTAGTGAGGGATAAGACATGATTTCTTTTACTCGGCATTAAAACTTTACATATATATATATAAAAAAATCATATACTTTCTATAAACTTTAAAGAGTTTCTTCCTTTTCATTTGACTGTTCAGGATAGTCTATTATGTGTGTACATGAATAACACTATTTCTGATCATCACGTTACTTTATTTTACCTTATTTCGCCATTTTCCCCTCAACTCCATAACTGTCTCACTCAGTAATAGCCAGCAGGATATATATAAAGAGGTGCTCACGTGTACTAATGTGAATAAAGTACTCTGGTTGTGATAGGAAGCTCCTATTTAGGTCCAGCATGAGCGTAAACCGATCTTTCCTTCCTTACAGCCTGCAATTTCTTCCCACTACATAAATTTCTACAGTCTTCAGTAATCTGAGTCATGTGACCTGCTGTCAATCTCTAGATGGAAACAACAGGATTTTCAGAGTGAAAGGAATTTTCGAGGCATTTCTCTAATATATATTATATAATTATTTGAACTATTGATTTATGCAGCATTGGTTGAAACTAAAATGCCTACTTAAAGGGATTATCCGAGATAAAAATAAATTTTTACCCTAAACTAAACACCCCCCATCTTCTTTATAATTTCCTTAACAAAAGTGAATATGTACCGTGATCACTGAGACGTCACGTGACTGTCCCAGGCACATCTTTTTAGTATCCTGTGACTCTCTGTCTCGTCGCTTCTGGAGACAGGGGTCACATACTATATCCCTCTCTCTCCTTCCCTCTCCTCACTTTCCATCCCCACGCCTCACTACTCTGCTCCTGCCTCCAGCCCTGTCCTCCCGTCTCTTCATTTCTGGTCTCCTCCCCTCACTACTCTGCTCCTGCTTCCAGCCCTGCCTTCTCCTATTCTCACTATCCATCCCCTCCCCTCACTACAGCAGAATTGGCATACATACCTTTGCTTTCTGCCAAGTCCTCTCTGGTTGCATCATCAACAATGCGCGCACATCAAGCTATTGCGCATGCGTGAGCTGCCAAGCTAGGGAAAAAGGGAGGGGGGGGCAGTGAGTGTAAGAGGGAGGTCTGGTTATGGATAGCTAGTATTATAATTATAACTGCTGAAGGTGTAGTGGGTGGGCTAGCTAAGGAAACAGGGAGGGGGAGTGTAGGAGAAAGGGAGGGGGTCAATTAGTGAGAGAGGGAGGAGAAGTGAGGCATCCTGGAACTTGTAGGGAATAGAGAAGAGGAAGTTATAGATGTAAGCAAACACAGAGAATGTTATGCACTTATTGAGAACCCCAGAAATGACTCATAACACTGTTAAAGGTATTTGGTGGCATTTATTAACTCATTAATAGTTCTTGCAGACCATTTTTATAAAATGATCTTATGGCCTGGAAACCCCCTTTAAGTTTGCGGTGTAGCTAATAGGCAAGCTCTTCTTCCTTTCAGAGTTTTTTTTACACCATCTTCTACCCTGTCTATATTTGTGCAGGTTGCCTCATTGTAATGTTCCTATTCTGATATATAAATTTGCTCATCCACTTTATGGGTTATAGTAAATAAGTAGAGTTAGTGAGTTTTATAACTAGAGGTACACTTTAACATACTCTCCTCTAAATGTCAGTGTTGTTAAGCATAGGTAGTTTATTGCTACTATACAAAATACATACGTAATGTTTGTATGGATGTATGCCAGGGAACTGGTAGAAGGCATGGGACATTATTAGCAACATACTGCATAAAGATAAAGATTCTGCATAGCAAAACTGCTACATCATCAGAAAACAAGATTGTTTAATGCTTCTTCTGCACATTATTTATGTATCTTACACATGAGAAGACATTATTCACGTTTTAGAGAAAATAGAGTGCCAATGTTGTGTGTTGGGCACTTGGATTTCACTCTCCTACAAGCTTGAAATGATTGACAGATCTCTTACTACACAGAAATAAGGAGAGACATGTCAGGCAGAGTTAAGGCATCCAGTGGACACTTCAACCTGAGCCCAGGGAATTGAGACTTATGCATTTAATGTCCAAACTGTTTAGTATTAAATGTTACCAATATTTAATAGCCGTGACCTGTTATAAAATTTGTATACAATGGACATTCATGCTTTCATGTCTACTATTTTTTCGGAATAATTTGCAATACAAATAATTCACGATAAAACAATAATCAGTCTCCAGATTTTATCATTTATTTAAAGGGAACCTGCCACAATGATTGGAGCCACCAAGCCAACCATGTTTTCTTATGATGTTGGGGTTTGAGACCCCAAACCTGGTAAATGAGGTGTGCTGTCCTCATTTCAGTGGTGCAATGCACATGCATGAGGATAGGGGATTGGGAAACTGTCTCTGGCAAATTAAAACTTGGAAAACTTGTTAATTGAGAATACTGGAATTAATTAAACATGTTTGTGGCTCCTAAACTGTGTATAGCAAATGCTGATGTATTTGGGGCAACAAATTGCTCCCTAAGGAAATGCCTTTAGACTAATGCCCCATGTAGGGGGCAGCAGCAAAAATGTGCTGCAGGAAAAACCACAACAACAACGCACCATGGTTATTCCTGCAGGTCTTTTCACAGAAAGTCTGCAGGGGGTTCCTCTGCCCACTTTCTTCTTCAATTATAACTATAGGGAAATGGCCAGCTTTACCATAGGTATAAATGACATATTATGATTTCCAAACCAGCAACAGATTTGGAAAGCGCAGCGTATCCGCTGCGCGTATGTTTATGCAATGTGGATGGGATTAAATATAATTGTCTTCTCTGACCACCTCTCTGTCATTTAAACATTTTGCAGCAATCCAAGAAGTTTTAACCCCTTAAGGACCAGGCCATTTTTTGGTTTCGCATTTTCGTTTTTCCCTCCTCACATTTCAAGAGCCATAACTTTTTCATTTTTCAGTTCACAGAGTCACATGATAGCTTATTGTTTGCGGGACAAATTGTACTTTGTAATGGCACCATTCAATATGCTGTGCAATGTACTGGGAAGCTGGAAAAAAATTCAGAATGAGGCGCAATTGGAGAAAAAAATGCATTTGCGCCATTTTCTTATGGGTTTAATTTTTACAGCATTCACTGTTTGGTACAAATGACATGTTACCTGTGTTCTACGTGTCAGTACAAACGCGGTGATACCAAATTTATATAGTATTTGAAATTTTTTGATACTTTTAAAAAAATGATAAACTTTGCAAAATAGAAAAAAAATTTTGTGTCATCATGTTCTAACACCTGTAACTTTTTCATATTTCCATGTATGGAGCTGGTTGTGGTGTCTTTTTATGCGGGACAAGATGACGTTTCTATTGATACCATTTGGGGAAAGATCCGATGGTTTGATCACTTTTTATTCAATTTTTTATAGGAGGCAAAGTGTTGAAAAAAACGCTTTTTGGCTGTTTTTATTTTTTTTGCCGCTACGCCGTTCGCAGTACGGGATAAATGTTTTAATATTCTAATAGTTCAGGCATTTTGGAGCGCAGGGATACCTAATATGTTTATGTTTAATGTTCTTTAATTACTTTTATAGCTGATCTAGGGAAAGGGGGGTGATTTGAACTTTTATATTTTTTTTATTTTTTTAATACTTTTAAAAACTTTTTTTTTTTCTTCTGTTACATTTATGATCAGACCCCTTAGGTACCTTGAAACCTAGGGAGTCTGATCGCTCATACTATTCACTGCAATACTACAGTATTGCAGTGAATAGCAGAATCCCAGCACTTCTATTAGACGATGCCTCTGGCATCGTCTAATAGATCTAGTGCAGAGACAAGCCTGGAAGCCTTCAATAGGCTTCCGGCTGTCATAGCAACCGATCACCGCCCTCTTGTGACGTTCAGGAGGGCGGCGATCGGCAAAACATGGCGGCGCCCATGCCGCCGGCGCCGTTTACACACTGCGGTCACGTTTGACCGCAGTGTGTAAAGGGTTAACAGCAGCGATCGGCTCGGGCACCGACCGCTGCTGTTAGTGGCAGGTCCTGGCTGTATTATACAGCCGGCATCTGCCATGTATGGAGCGAGCTCAGCGTGTGAGCTCGCTCCATACATCCCCATGCGACCCATGACGTACAGTTACGTCAAGGGTCGCTAAGGGGTTAAAACATTTACAGGGCCATTATTGTTCATTTAGAAACAGACACTCCTTATCTAGACTAGAATTTAGATCCAAGAAACTGTCAACAGTTTTTACTTCCCCCCAAAATCTGCTGATTGAGACAGTCCCTGTCTCATTATACAGTAGGTATATCTCAGATGAACGAATCTTGTCTGCTGTGTAGACAATTACTTGTGCTTTACTGTGTGGAAGCTTTAATCTTCATACTATTTTTTTCCCATCTGTGCACATTACAGACAACTATTCTCCAAAAGGATAATTTTGGCTGACAAAATTCAGTACATAATCTCAATAGCTTAAGCATAGTTTTGTGCTACAATAATGAACAAGTGTGAACACGACCGTAGCCATACAAAAAAATATTACTTGCTCTATCATTTGAGGTATATCTTACTCCTCGTTCACATCTGTGTTTGGTAATCCATTCGGGAGGTCCGCATGGGAACCCCCGAACAGACTACCGAACGCACTGGCAAGAGGTGTGCACTGAAAGCACACGGACCCCATAGAAGCACGCTGCCAGCAGGAATCATGTGGACATGAAAGTAGATCATGAAGTACTTTTCTTTCCGCATGTTCCATGTGGACACCGTGCGGAGAGCACAGGATTCCATTATAGTTTAAGGGGTCCATGTGCTTTCTTTGCACTCCGCTTGGCAATGCGTTTGGTATTCCATTTGGGGGTCCCCATGCGGACTCCCCGAATGGATTACCAAATGCTGATGTGAACAAGGCGTTACCTGGACAAGTTTAAGCTATAATACCTAACCTGGGATCATTAGATCACTTTATGATAAACATATACTGCTAAAACTTGTTCATATTATATGATTTTGTTATTTCAGGGTTTTTTTGTCACTTCTGTGTCAGACTCCTACTGGTTGAAATGATGTACAAGATCTAACTTTGCACTTCTGCTGTGATATCAGATACATAAGATTGTAACACCACAACATGTTCTTTTTTTTTTTTAAACTCAAAAATTTTTATTGATAATTTTTACAAGGAGAAAAGAAAAGACAATTACAAGCCACCGGGCGAACACATGCCCTGTGAGCAGAAAAGCATATAGTGCAACACAATATCGAAGCACAGAAAAAGAAAAACAACATAGGAAAAACAATAAGAAGCTTTCAGGAAGACCCGGAAGAACCGGAATAAGGGAGTCGAAAAGCGACAAGGAAGCGAGGGAGGAAAAGAGGAGAGGAGGGGGAAGGGGAGAGAAAGAAAGAAAAAGAAAAAAAAAAAAAAAGGGGGGGGGGGGAGACGGATGGAAAAAGGAACTTAACAACGGGGGGGACAGGGTAAGGATGAGTGTGAGCAGTCAGGATTCCAGAAAGAGCACCTCCATTGTCAGATCATCTACATCACAGCCAGAGGAAAGGTCTCGGGTGCGACCAGCAGCCAGATACCTGAGACGGACAACAAGAGTATCAATCAGAGGGGTCAGAGCCCAGAAGCGTCCGGTACTCAGCAGACCGCTGAAACACGAACCAATAGAACCAGGTTCTGGTGTATGCCTCAGTCGTGCCATGCAGGAAAGACGTGAGATCTTCCATGCGCATTATCTCGTTGACCTTCGAAATCCAGAGGGAAAGAGGAGGAGGATCTACTCGCTTCCAAAAAAGTGGGATGCAAGCCCGGGCTGCGAGGATTAGGAATCTGAGCAGGGAACGCTTAAAGACTTTTATGGAAGACTCACAATGATTAAGGAGGAACAGAGCAGGGCCCAAATGGTGAGAAGTTTCAGTAAGCTGGACGGTAATCCGCTTGACCCCTTCCCAGAAGGACGACAGGGCAGGACAGGACCAAAAAACGTGTAACATGGTGCCGGCCTCCTCACCACAGCGCCAACATAGCAGAGAGACCTGAGGAAACATAGCATGGAGTCTCGTAGGGACCCTATACCATTGGGATAAGATTTTATAGCTGGCCTCCTGGTAGCGAGAGCTGATGGAAGCAGTATGAGAAAGGCGAAAAATACGCCTACGCTGTTCCCGAGAGAGGGAAAGGGACAGATCAGATTCCCACTTCAGTAAGAATGGCGGAACCAAGTCCTCCGGAGGTTCTACCAGGATTTGGTAAGTGAGTGAGAGGGAGTGGCGAAGGGGGTCAGCGCCAACACAAATCTTCTCCAAGGGAGTGGGTTCGACACGGAACTCTGTAGGAGCAGGAAGAGAATGTAAAAAGTGACGAAGTTGCATCTCGCGCCAAGCATCCAAAGGTGGCAGCTCAGGAGGGGCCTGAGAGCTCGGAAGTGTATTCCATCCCCCCTCGTCTCGGAAGTGACAAGCACGGAAAATTCCATGGCGGCGCCAATTACGAAAGACTCGGTCAAACATTCCAGGTGGAAAAGCAGGATTGCCTAGTACTGGAAAAAAAGCAGAGTTTTTAGGGAAGAAAGTGGAGCGAATCAGGCCTCTGGAGCAAACCCGAAGCGTGGGGCCAATGGTAGGATGGGAAAAAAGAGATGTTAATGAGGAGGAATCCAACCACGGGGCAACCTGCAGAGGGATCGGGGAGAATGCCTGTTCGATGTAGACCCAAGGTTTAGAAACAGCATGCCTACACCAGTCCACGACACAAGTCAAGTGGGTAGCCAAGTAATAGGACTTCAGGTCCGGAAGCGATAAACCACCACAACTCTTAGGGCGAAAGAGAAAAGCCTTGCTCACTCGGGCGGGTCTGCCTGACCAGATGAACTTCAGTTGGATGGAAGTGAGGGCCCTAAGAAAGGATAGAGGGATGTGAACGGGAAGCGTCTGCGTCAAGTAGAGAAGACGAGGAAGAACGTTCATCTTAAAGATGGCGCACCTCCCGAACCAGGTAAAGGCACCTGTGGACCAGCGAGTACAATCAGCCCTAATAGATGCCAGTAATGGGGGGAAGTTGCAGCGAAAAAGATCTTTCGGGTCCGGAGTAAGATAAACCCCCAAATATTTAAGAAAAGTGGGGGCCCAATGAAAGGGGAAGGATTGACTCAAGGAAGTGGCCGCTGAAGAGGAAAGGGTCACATTAAGAGCTTCCGACTTTGAAAAGTTGATTTTAAAGTTCGAGAGGGTCGAGTAAACCTGAAAGGCAGACATCAGAGCTGGAAGAGAAACATGAGGGGAGGAGAGAAAAAATAACAAGTCATCTGCATATGCCGCCACTTTATATAAGCAGGAAGAATGAGCAGCACCAGAGATGTTCGAATCAGCTCGAACGTGGCGGAGGAAAGGCTCAAGAGTCAAGACGAAAATGAGAGGCGAAAGGGGGCATCCTTGCCTGGTACCATTTTGGACAGGAAAGGGCTGGGACAACAACCCATTCACTCTGACCATCGCCGAGGGTAGAGAATATAGGGCCATAATCCAACTCATCATGCGATCTCGAAGACCGATGTGTAACAGGGTCTCTTCCATGAACCGCCAGTTAACCCTGTCAAAGGCTTTCTCAGCGTCCGTCGAAAGAAGCATGAGAGGATTACCCGATCGTTTAGCCCCATACATGAGGTTGATAGCTTTGGTAGTATTGTCTCGAGCCTCACGGCCGGGTAGAAATCCAGCTTGATCTGTTTAGATAATGGCACCCAGCAGGGGTGATAATCGGATCACCAGGATCTTGGCAAGGATTTTGAGGTCAACATTGATTAGCGAAATGGGACGGTAGCTAGGGCATACAAAAGGGTCCTTTCCTGGTTTGGGGATAACTGCTATGTGTGCACACAGGGAGTCACGACAAAGGGTCAAACCAGTAGTAAGGGAATTGAAAACTCTCAACAGTCTGGGGCGGAGTTCAGGGCCAAGTTTCTTATAATATACCAAGGTAAGGCTGTCTGGGCCTGGGGCCTTACCCGTTGCCATACTGGAGATAGCTGAAGAAATCTCTTCTTCAACAATAGGAGATTCCAAGGCGGCCAAGTCCTCCAGGGGCAGCGACGGGAGACCCGAGGAGGAGAGATAAGAACGAATACGATCACGGAACACCGTCTCAGGGAGAGGAGAGGGACCAGAGTCTACAGAGTACAAAGAGGCATAGTAGTCCCGAAAAGCAGACGCAATGTCGAGGGGCAAGTGTAACTGAGTACCCTGGGTGGAACGGAGGCACGGAACATAGGTGGAGGATCGCTGAACCCGAAGAGCTCTAGCCAGGGAACGCCCGCTCTTATTTCCGAACTCGTAGAAATGACGACTGCATTTAGCTAGAGTACCCTTCGCCTTATCAGTGACAAGCGTACGGAGTTCTTCCTGGGCGCTGGCAAGCTGAGAATAAACATCAGGAGTGATTTGGCGTTTATGAAGGAGTTCCAACAAGCGGATCCGCTGCAGCAGAGACTCAATGCAAGCTCGGCGCGCCTTATTCAAGCGGGAACCATGTTGCAACAGGATACCCCGGACAAAACATTTATGAGCCTCCCACACCACTGGGGGAGCAACCCCCGACGTCTGCTCCCTCTCAAAGTATTCCTCCAATCGGGTCTTGATGTCGGCCAGAATGGATATGTCATCTAGAAGTGACGCGTTCAGTTTCCACTGACGTTGGAAGGGAATAGGAGGGGATAAGGAAACAGACAAAGTAACCAAAGCATGGTCGGAGAAGGTAATGTTGTCAACTTCCGCAGCTAACAAAGAATGGAGATGTTGGTGACGGACGAAGAGGTAATCAATACGAGAGTATCGGTGATGGACCGGGGAGAAATAGGAGTAATCCCTATCCAAGGGGTGGAGTAACCTCCAGGAGTCCACAAGTTGGTGGGAGTGAAGATCCCTCTTAACCCCTCGGAGAAGCGAGTAGGGATGAGAAGAGACATCAGTGGAGGAATCCAATGAAGGGTCTAGGACCAAATTAAGATCACCCCCCGCTACCAGGAAGCCCTCTGCGAAGCCGTCCAACAGCCCTAAGTAAGAACTGAGGGGGGGGGGGGGGCGGAGCCTGACCGCTGAACGAGACGGCCGCTTGAGAGAGGAGCTCCCGTCACACCGCCTGAACATAGGTACTCACAGCCTTCACTGAAGCCGCAATGGTCAAGTCGCAGAGGGACAAAGCTGGGGAGCGTCCGGAGACCCCAAAAAGTAAGAAACACTTAGGGGATTTGGAGAGATTTATCCGAAAAAAGACTCTGGCGTCTCCCGCGCGCCTCCTCAATATGGCGCCGACGACTTCCGCCCTTGCTCAAGCAGACTCAGATGGGCCCGATGGCTCTGACGGAGAAACCGCCTATGGAGGTATGGATTTATCCGACTCTTCTGACACAGCACCTATATCTCGCACCTATTTTAAAAAGATTTTGGCCCAAACTTTGTCTCAGGCCCTTACCCCTGTGATGAAGGAACTAGGGGAAATCAAAGCGGAGATGGGACATATGGGGGGGGCGCCTTGAAACAGTGGAATCTACACAAGCTGCCATTTTAACTTTTTGCAATGCAACCGAAACCTGCTGCAGGCAACAGTTAAATGCACTTAATATTGCTCTGGAGCGCATTGAGGATCAAGAAAATAGGGGGAGGCGTAAGAACATTAGATTTAAAGGCATTCCTGAATCTGTGCTACACCAAGACCTACCCGCTGCAGCTATGAAAGTTTTTACTACTTTATTAGGAGAAGAACAGGCATCCTCCATTTCAATAGAAAGGATTCATAGGGCCCTGCGTTTTGCCCCCTCTTCGGCTGACCCCCCCAGAGATGTTATATGTGCCTTGCTTTGTTATACTGATACCGCTGCGATACTTAGAGCGGCAAGATCACATAAGGACTTAACCCTTGATGGTGAATCCATCTCACTCTTCCAGGACTTGGTCCCCTCCACCTTGTACAAAAGGCGCCTTCTCAAACCTCTAACCACATATTTGCGGGACAAAAAGATCTTATTCCGCTGGCTTTTCCCATTTGGATTACAATTTCAACATGCTGGCAAACGCTGCACAATAAGGGTACCAGATGATCTACCAGCTGCATGGGCAGTACTTGAAATAGATCCTATACAGATCTCATCCTGGCTCTCGGTCACAGACCAGCACCTGGACTTTCCGAAACTTCCTGCACCGGATAGCTGGACAAAGATATCCAGAGGAAAACCAGCTAAGACCAGGAAACTCCCTCCGTGAATTTCTTTCGTTCCACGACATAACATGTTTGGTTTGATTAGTCATTTTCCACTCTATGTGGTTCTCAATTTATCTATTTTGGTTGCTATCTAGACGTGGCTTGACATGTTACTATGCTTAAGTTTTATGTTAGATATCTTATCTTCAGTGATTTTTATGCATCTTTCATCTGAATGTTAAATTTGTACCTTCAGGCGGTACCGACGATCAGGTTGATCATGCAAAAGACATGGTCTATGTGTTTCTCCGTTTCCCATTTCCCCCTCCTGAGCTCTATACTGAGCTTGTTTGTTCGCCGAGTTTTCTTGTGGTATAAAGTTACGGATTGTTTACCCTTGTGTTTTAGGTCCTATAGTCCTGGGTCTCACTCTTCGACACTAGCTGGTGCTCTCACGAATAATTTGCCTCCTATTATATTTTACAAATATGGCTTCGGTTAAAATTACTTCGTGGAATGTTTGTGGCCTGAACACTCCACAGAAACGGTCTCAGCTATTAGCTTTACTGAAAAAATATAAAACAGATATCTGTTTTATTCAGGAAACCCACTTCAAATCTAGTTCTGTGCCTAAATTACCCATCAAGCATTTTAAGCACTGGTTCCATAGCTGCTATGCTAAGGCGTCTAGGGGAGTCTCTATTGTCATCTCTCACGCAATCCCTTTCGAACCTATAGTTGTTTGTGCAGACCCAGAAGGGCGTTTTTTGTTTGTAAAAGGCAAAGTGGGCAACCAGCTAGTGTCGCTTGGAAACCTCTATGCCCCGAATGTTAAACAATCCTGCTGGATAGTCCAGACACTTTCTAAATTTAAAGATTTTGCGGAGGGCATTAGCATTATTGGAGGCGACTTCAATGTTGCACTGTCTCCCACACTTGACTCCTCCACTCTCTCTTCAGTGCATTCACAGAAATCCTTAGCAAGAATACATAGGGCTCTAGGTGACATCGAGGTTGTAGACTCTTGGAGAATTTTCCACCCATCCTCTAGAGATTATACTTATGTTTCATCAGTTCACTCTTCCTCACACCGCTTAGATTATTTATTTGTCTCCAAGTCATGTTTATCTATTTTAACTGCTGTGGACATAGGCTCTTTCACCATTTCAGACCATACCCCCGTTTCTTTATCCATGACCTTGAAGGACCTACCAGTCAAAGCATGGGCTTGGAGACTTAATGAGACGCTCCTAGATGATCCTCGCCATGTAGAAGCCTTGTCCCTCAAATTGCAGCGATTTTTTAACGAAAATCCTGCATCTGATACTTCCCATGCTATTACATGGGAAACACATAAAGCTTACATTCGTGGGGAGCTGATCGCTCTGGGGGCGAGGGTCAAGAGAGTGAAAATGGCTCGTCTAAATGAGCTATTAGCAAAAATTTACACGCTAGAATGCTTACAAAAGCGCTCCCGAGTCTTGTCCACATAGCCTGAGTTGGTTGACTTACGCAACCAGCTACGTGACCACCTCAACGTCCGGCATGCCAGACATTACCAGTACTACAAATTTAGATACTATGCCCACGGAGATAGAGGTAATAAAGTTATGTCACAACTTGTTAAAAAACGAAAGGATTCAGCTTTCATTAATAAAATAACTACAGACCGAGGTCAGACTGTCTCTTCCACGGAAGATATAGCTTCACAATTTCAGGAGTTCTATTAATCCCTGTACAATCTATCCCCTGCACTAGACCCAGAAAACCCGGAGACGGTTCATAAGATAGATAGTTTCCTGAAGAAACTGCATCTGCCTTCACTATCTGAGGATCAGAAGTCTGCGCTGTCGCAACCCATCTCCCAACAAGAAGTCCAAAAAACCTTAGCTTCCTTACCGCTAGGTAAATCCCCAGGCCCAGACGGACTCCCAGTAGGGTACTATAAAAAATTTGACTGTATTTTGTTACCCTATCTGTCTCTTTGGTGTGAAGAGATTAGACAGGGGGGTAAGTTACCACCTCAAGCACTAATGGCAACCATTACGATTTTACCCAAGGAAGGTAGAGACTCTACGAAGTGCGGAAACTATCGCCCTATCTCTTTGTTAAATGTAGATGTGAAACTTTGGGCAAAAATTTTATCCTCCCGTTTGCAGTCTCTTCTTCCAAAACTTATAAATCCCGAACAGTGTGGGTTCATACCTGGCAGAGAGGGTAACCATAACTCTTGTAGGGTAATACAAATTGTCCAGTGTGCTCAGCGTGACAAACTGCCATTAGTCCTTCTCGGCACGGATGCCGAGAAGGCATTTGATAGAATTAACTGGCTCTTCCTGCGCCAAGTATTAGCTAGATTTGACATACCCCAGGATTTTATTACAGCTGTGTTTTCTTTATATTCTACCCCTAGCGCTAGGATTAGAATTAATGGCACTCTGTCGGACCCGTTCACTATCAAAAACGGCACAAGGCAGGGTTGCCCTTTATCCCCTACCCTTTTTATATTAATTATGGAAACCTTGTTACAAGCCATTAGAGACCATCCAGATATCAGAGGCTACACAGTTGGTGCCGAAACTCACTATAGTGCGGCGTTTGCTGACAATCTCTTGCTTTTTGTATCAGACCCTGTTCGCTCTTTCCCGCACATAATAGAACTGTTAGATACTTTTGGACAATTATCCAACTTTAAGATTAACTACTCAAAATCCGAAGCAATGAATATTTCATTATCTATTTCAGAACTTAGAGTAATTCAACGACAATCACCATTTACCTGGCAACCATCTAAACTAAAATATCTAGGTGTCTATATCACTAAGGATCCCAACTCTTTATATCAGGCTAATTATGTTATGCTATTGAAATCTGTACAAAATTACCTTTCGGCCCTTTCAACCCCGTACATATCTTGGATGGGGAGGAAGAATCTGCTTCACACCTATGTCCTCCCTAAATTCATTTACCTTATGAATATGATTTCCATTCACGTCCCACGCTCATACTTCAGGAAAATTAGATCCTTGTTTTCCTCCTTCCTCTGGGGTTCTAAACCGGTTAGGCTATCTTACGATCGACTCATCCGTCCGAAAAAATTTGGTGGGTTTGGCATGCCGGACGTATTGACCTACTATAGGGCGATTCTGCTAAAAAGATGGATCCGCTTACACTCCATCGGTGTTAACGCGCTAGATGTCTCCCTAGAACTCAGCTCTCTTGGCCCTCGCCTCAGGGCTAGTTTATGGGGTCTTACCCCTTGTAATGAAATTCCTTTTAAAATATCTGCTGCTGTGGCGAAGATTTTTAAGGAAACCCATGCAGACGTCCCCCTTATTGGCCACCCACCTCCCTCTGTACCGGGTGATTTAACTCCCTTCCTACTTCGCCCGAAAGCAAGAGACATTTCAGAGGCTTGGAAACTCCTGAGTGTATACAAACTCAAAGACCTGTTAGAATGGGATGTATTGCCTAGTCCACTTCTGGGGAGAGCTCACACTTTCCTCCAATTATCTGACCTCCAGAATACACATGCTCTCCTTAAAAAATCCTTTCCGCATCCCCCCCACACGCCGTGGTTTGAATCCTTACTTTCTCGTTCTGACACTTCTAAGGGTATGATCTCTTTGCTCTATACCTACCTGTTAACGCATCCCCACTCTCCGAAACCAGCCTATATTAGTAAGTGGGAAAAAGATCTTGGTCGCACATTTTCAGAGCCAGAAATTTCTCATATTCACAGTAAATCCCATGGGTTTTCCCCATGTATTAGGATCCAGGAGAATTCCTTTAAGATCCTTACAAGATGGTATAAGGCACCCGCTGACCTACAACTTATGAAGTTGAGACAGGATGACACTTGTTGGAGATGTGGGGAGCGAGGTGGATCGTTAGCCCATATGTTTTGGTTTTGTAATAAAATCCAGCCTTTCTGGTTACAAGTCGAATCTATTATACATCAAATAACAAAATGTAGGATCAGGCTCTCACCAGTTTCGGTTTTACTTTGGTTACCGGCCAACTCTTGGTCACCTTCCAAGAATGATTTAGCCACAATCTTAATTCAGTCGGCCAAAATACTAATTCCATTACATTGGTTGGAAAAAGAGTCACCTCACGTGTCTGAATGGTTGAGTAGAATAGATGAAGTAGCTAGGCTAGAAGAACTGTATAGCTGGGAGTTGAGGAAACACCAGTCCTTTGTCAACCTTTGGAAACCATGGTTCAAGTACCGAAACCGTACCAGGCCACATACTTCTGTTAACATCAGCTGATATTTGATATTTGATATTACCCAACCGTTTCTATCCAGTAGCTACATGTGCATCCAGCCTTGTCTCCCATGCTCTTTTTTGTTTTTTGCACTGACTTAGTCGCTATGGACCTATCCCTCCCTTACCACCTCTATCCTTCCGCTCCGACCCCCTTCCCCCCCCCCCTTCCCTTCCCTCCCCCCCCTCCAACCCATCTCACTATATGGTTAACTTATTTTATTGTTTATGTTCTATGCTCATATTTATGTGCAATGTGTTGATTCATGATTCTGCTTGTATTTTTGTGCATTTGTTCACCTGTACAAACCTTCAATAAAATAAGAATTTGAAAGAAAGAAAGAACTAAGGGCACGACCCTGTCCCGAATTAGGCAAATACAAAGAAACAAAAGTAAAAAGCTGGGAGGAGATACGACCTTTGACCATAACAAGTCTGCCCTCGGAATCAGTGCGAGTCTCCAAATTTTCCCAAGGCAGGCAGCGAGAAATCAAAATACTAGTCCCTCTGGATTTCGGGTCAGGAGAAGAGCTGTGATAGGAATGGGGAACCAAGCATTAGTCAACTTGTACGGTTTGTGAGAGCAATGGTGAGTTTCCTGCAAAAACACAACATGAAGGCGCTTACCTTTGAGCAGATTGAAGAGCACGGAGCGTTTTTCCGGGCTGTGAAGGCCTCTCACATTGAGGGAGCCCACTGTGATGGAGGAGAGGTGAGTAAGTGGAGGCATGGTGGAAGACAGGCCCTCACCGCTCACAGCCTAAGAAGAGGGGAAGGGGGGGAGGAGAGAGAGAGGAAGGGGGAAAGGAAAGAGAGAGAAAAAAAAAAGGGGGGGGAGGGGGGTAGAGGAAGAAGAGCAGTAAAGGTAGGGTAGAAGAAGGGGGCGGGGGAGAAGAGTAGAACAAGTCTAACTACCCCTAAACGAATAAACAAGGGGCACAACAATAAACAGGAAGGAGTAGGGGATTAGGAAAAGATGGGGGGGAAGTGGGCCCGTAAGCACCACGAGTGTACCTGGTAGGGAGAACCCCACGCCCCCCACTCCCAATGAAATACAAAGGGATAGGGAGCACAGGGCTACAAAATGAATCTAAGGTCTACGAGACAACATCTCAGAAAAACATGACATAATCAACACCAAGGGCCATCTAGAAAGCCCATCAGGAACAGGATCAAAAGGAACAGAGCAATCACAAACAAAAGAAACACCAACTGCAAAACAAGTCCAAGATCACTCAACACAATAGGACAATAACACTGCACTGTGGGTAGGGCAGAGATCAGTAGCATGAGGGCTCATGCTTCGATGGGAAGCGAAGTTGAAAGATCCGGTTGATGGAGCGGGGGCCCAGGCGGATCCATCATTGGAAGATGTCGTGGAGATAGGTTGCTCTGAAGTCTCTCTCCGGAGGCAGTTGAAGAAGAACGCCTGGAACCGCGGCTACGTCTGGATACAGTAGGGCGGGAGGAGTCCAGAGCAAGCCAGTTCGGGACTGAGACAGGGCGTACATCCAAGGAGGCAAACAAATCAGGCAAATCCGCCGGGGAACGGACCACAATGGAAGAGGATCCAGAACGTACAATCAAATGGAAGGGATGACCCCATCTATAGGAACCTCCACTGTCCTTGATTAGAGTCAACACCGGTTGAAGAGCACGGCGCATAGCCAGCGTGCGAGATGAGATGTCAGGATAGAGCTTGACAGAGGCGTTTTCAAAAGGCACCGATCCCATATCCCAATCACACTTCAGGATGAGCTCCTTGTCCGTGAAGTAATGTAATCTGCACAGAACATCTCTAGGATTAGCAGGGTCAATCGAGCCAGACCGCTGGACTCTATGCACACGGTCCATCACGAAGGTAGCATCCAGTGGGCGTTGAGTCGCCATATTGAAAATGGTATTAACTCGGTTGAGCAAATCATCCTGAGGGCCTTTTTCAGGTACTCCGCGCAGGCGAATATTATTTCTGCGACCCCAATTCTCTTGATCATCCAGGAGCAGAGCAATATGTTGAAGACGGGTCTCAGAGTGAGACTGAGCGCTCTCCACTGCAGACAGGCGTTGTTCCAGAGAGGACAGTGTTTGATCAGTAGCATCAGCCCTAGTGGTAAGCTGAGACACATCAGATTGGATAGCACCCAGGGCCTGAGCTTGGGACTGCTCCATTCGAGAAACTACAGCATCAAGGTCTTGTTTAGTAGGTAGAGCCTGAATAAGGTCCCGAAGTAATTGAAAGTCCGCTGGGGCAATATGGGCTGCCGAGCAGGGTGGGGGAGCAGAATCCGAGGATTGCATGTCATGTGCAGGGGGGGTAGCAGACACTAAAGAAGGCGGCTGCGACTGGCGCAGCGGAGGAGATGGAGGAGCCATGTCTTCAGCGCCAGACCCTGTAGCCGAGGTTCCAGGTCGGGACAAGAAGGTAGAGATTGATGGTGAGTGAGCAAGAGGGTGGCCTGGTGTGCGGGAAGGAGCAGTGGAGGTGTTAGGACGTCTTCTGGACATATCACAGCGGGAAGAGACCATAGAAGGTAATGAAGGTACACTCGCAGTATCACCAGGCCTTACATGAGGCGGTCAAACAGTTCCATAGTCAAACCTGGCACCCAGGGGGTGCAAAAGGAGCAATGAGAGAAGCGTCAGGTCTGTGGGGACACACCGCAGATTGTACACCACACAGCAAGTGGAGGAAGGTGAGGAGCCCCCCCTGGTGGTGGAGTAGGGGCTCAACACTCCCTTCACTCCACTGTAATTCACAACAGCAGGAGTTCCCAACTAGGAATGTCTCTGGAGAGGGTGAGAGAATCCAAAAAACCAGCAGAGAGTACTCACAGTGTTAGAATGTCCCAGCAGACAGCGCCAGAGCCAAAAAGCAGAGGGGGGAGATATCTGTAATCCAAGCAGTGCAGGAAGGCCAGGCAACAGGCAGAGCAAGGGCCCAGTATAGACAAGCAGCAGCTTTGACTTGAGTTAACAAGCAGCAGCAGGCCCCCACAGACGTTCCAGGAGGGTCAGGAACACCAGGAGATGGACACTGGAGGACCACACTGAGCCAGGAACCACTGTGGAACAGCAGGCAAGGTGTTCTGGATGCAGCCACTGACAGAGAAGCCAGCACAGACGTAGGCCGCAGATCCAAGATGGCGGCCGCAGCGGTGAGAAGACAGCAGATGAAGAGTCCGGCAGGCAGAGGACACCAGAGAGCACCAGGGGATCACCACCAAGAGGAGGAGAGAACGGACGGCAGGCAGGTAAGTGGATGCGGTCAATTCCTAGAGCAGGGTGCACGGAACCGGGTAGGCCGCGAGGCCAAGATGGCGGCCAGACTCAGGCAAGGCAGTAGGCCGCAGAACATTCAACCGCCCGGGGCCACGCAATAGCGGACGGATGGCGCCCAAAAACAGCAGACGGAGGCTTGGGGAGAGCCTCAGGGCAGCCCAGGAGAAAATAAAGCAGGATGGTGCCGGTGAGGTCAGATGGAGAGCGGAGACACGGAGAGCTCTGGAAACCACAACATGTTCTTACTTGGTTTTCCTAAAAAGGAAGAATGATAGCTTTAAACTAAAAATACAAGTTCTCTGCCTAATATTTGGATTTAATATGGTTTATAAAATTTTTCAAACAAGCAAAAACAATAGAGGAAAAACAAAGTATAAATATTACACAACTGCAATATAAGACAGAACAGTATCTAAAGGGAAATATTAGTCTAACAAACCATTAATACAAAATGGAAAGAGACATTTTTTTAGTTGTTTTTTTAAACTTTTTATTAGTGATATTTAGAAAAATATTTCATTGTTGAGGGCTACAATATACAATGGTATTGCACTATATTGTATGAGCATTAAAACACCCTAGAGAAAATCAAAATGACTGAAAAATACTGATGAAAACTTCACATAATTTCCAAAATGGTATTAATATAGTCTACAACTCCTTGACCCCCCCACCAAAAAAACAACACTTAAACAGCACCATACATGGAAATATTAAAAAAGTTTTACATATCAAAATATGAAAGAAATTTTTAGATTCTTCAAACTTTTCAATTTTTTAAAAACCTAAAGAACATGAATAAAACATGAAACAAATTATAAATTTGGTATTCCTATGGTCATACTGACTCATAGTATATATATAACATGAAATTTTTACTGTATACAAAACACTGTAAAAATAAAATACATAATACAATGGTGCAATTTCTTTTCCGATTCCTTCCATTCAACTTCCTAGATTTTTTCAGCTTCCTAGTGTATTATACAGAATATTAAATGATGCCAGCAGAGTATATATTTTGCCTTGCATAAGTGCTCAGAAAATTGTGTAAACATCAAAATAAAAAAAACTTAAACAACAAAAAAGCAGCTTTTCAGCAACTTGGGGCCTTAGAGTATGTTCACACATCAGTATGCCATCCGTCCGTTTGAATTCAATTTGACACTTCAAAACGGACTGATGCACATACTGATTGTATACTGACATCTTTTTATGCTGATAGCAAACGGTCTCCATCCCCTAGAGGACAGATAAGGGGATTAAAAGTAGAAAATTGTAAACAGAGTAGCGATAAGGAGGACACAGGGACATTTATTATATCTCCTTATCTTTACTTTGTTTACAATTGCTACTTTTAATCCCCTTATCTGTCCTCTAGGGGACGGAGAACATTTGCTATCAGCATAAAAAGGTGTCAGTATACAATCAGTATGTGCATCAGTCCGTTTTGAAGTGTCAAACTGAATTCAAACGGACAGATGGCATACTGATGTGTGAACACAGCATCAGTCTGCAGATAGATTTTGTGAAAAAGCTGCATTTTTTGCTGCAGATTTTGTTGTGTTTTTTTTTCAGCCAAGACAAGGAGTGGCTTGAGCAAAAGAGAGACGTATACGTTATTCCTATATTTTTCCCATTCCCTTTGAGGTCACTCCTGGCTTCAGGTCAAAAAAACACAGCAAAATCTACATAAAATATCTGCCTTTCCAACAAGGGGTGACCTCATCCTTTGACTTCTGTCACACATTTTTATCCTGGGATTTTTGTGTAAAAAAAAATAAAAAAATCCTACATTACTTAGAGGATTTTTTTCTTACTGTTTTGGACATTGGGTAATTTTTATCTTTGCTTTTTTTTGTACACACTGTTTTTCAAGCTTTTTTTGGCTTCTGAAATGTCTAGAACAACGCCTAAAAAACATAAGACACAAGTAATCATTTTGCAAAATTTTAAAGCAACTGTTAACATTAATTTTCAGACAATAATTTAGCAAATATTTTACACACATTTATCAATCTTGTAAATTATTCCTTTGTCAAGAAAGTTTCACATCCACTTCCTGCTCAGACTGGTAAATGAAGTACCACACGACACACTCCTTACAGTTTCTTTGCTAATCCACACCTAACACATCCTATTCTTAAAATCGCTAATTTATGATAATCTATTCTTTAGCTACACCAATGTTGATTTCTCACTTCCATAAATTGCCTTCAACTATTAACTGTATAGTGTATGTACTGAATACAACCAGTGCAGAGTTATATTTTTCTTATTGGTCAACCTGACATTTTTATGCTTAAAACTTGAAATTGAAGTAGCACCATTTATTCTGTACTACCAATCCATCATATAAACTAGTCATGTATTATTTGCTCTGTTATTTGAGGTTTTGCCCTTTGAAATACAAAAATGACAATAGACTTAGCTAAAGCCCGTAAGCTAAAGCTCTTAGCTGAAATAAAATGTAAAATCTATGACAATTATATCTATTGGCATATGCTATGTAAAATATGTATTTAGACCTGTTAAGGCATGTAATGTGGCTCAGATGGGAAGTTTTTGGCAATTCTAAATTTAGGGTATGATCACATGGTGCAGTCACAACTTGGCCAAGATGTGGCCCGTGGTGAGGATGAAAACTGAATATCGGCATCTGCCATAGCATTGTGTTAATTCATTACCAACGGATTGTTTGAGTATTCCTAGTCAGGTTTTGGTCGCATCACGCCCTCACCTTGTAGACATGCCCTAAGTTGTCAAAACACATTGAAATCAATGGGAGGCTTTTTAACCCATTGATTTCAATGTATTACGCGCGCTAAATGGAACCCATTGAAGTCCAATGAGATTCTGCTTTGCAGTGCTGATTCTGACATGAGTTACATCGTGTGAATGCCCCCTTACAGATATGTTTCCCACTGATCTACAATTTTGTTAGGCTAAGGCCTCTTATTGCGGAAAAACAGAATTTTTTGTTTCAGATTTTGCTGCATTTTTTTTAGGTAACCCCTTTAACCACTTCTGGACTGGGTTCAGGACCCAAACACTTTTCTATTTTTTCATGCATGTGGTTTTGAGGTCTTTAACATTTTTTGTTCAACTTATTCAAATATTTTTTGCATTGGTCAAACATTTAGACATTTATTTAGTTATTTTTATTTTTGCAGCTTTTTTTATATCTAGAAAAAAAAATTATATATACAAGATACAAAGATACAAATGAGCTTTATTAGCATTACCAAATAATGCAACATTTGGTGTTGCCAAAGTGAAAGAAGGTTGGGGGTGGTGGAGGGGGATGGGTACGGGGTTTGTGGGTTGGGGGTTTGAGCGTCTCTAGGGTCTCCTCGTTCTTGTTTGGGGCATTTGGGTGTTGGTGGGTATGGGGTACACAGGTGATGGGGGGGCTTAAGGGGGTTTACTAGTCCATGGGGGATGTGTGGTTTGATAGTCCATGCGTCTCATCTTCCTCTTGTTTGGTGACAGCTGGACACGTATTGGGCAGCGATATATATACTTGCAAACTGCAAACATTCTTAAAATAATTCTGAACATCACAGGGCTCCCAAAATAATAATTCATCTCCTTCCATTTGTTGCTTCAATCATATATACCTTTCAGTAAAATCAATGTGACAATTATAACAGGAATACTTTCTGATTAATTGAAAGCTCATTATTTTCACTGCAATTAATGTTAATTTTTGACTCCATTCACGGCATATTTGTTACTGTATTCCTATTGTGACTAATTAGAATTAGAGATGAGCGAACACTAAAATGTTCGAGGTTCGAAATTCGATTCGAACAGCCGCTCACTGTTCGAGTGTTCGAATGGGTTTTGAACCCCATTATAGTCTATGGGGAACATAAACTCGTTAAGGGGGAAACCCAAATTCGTGTCTGGAGGGTCACCAAGTCCACTATGACACCCCAGGAAATGATACCAACACCCTGGAATGACACTGGGACAGCAGGGGAAGCATGTCTGGGGGCATAAAAGTCACTTTATTTCATGGAAATCCCTGTCAGTTTGCGATTTTCGCAAGCTAACTTTTCCCCATAGAAATGCATTGGCCAGTGCTGATTGGCCAGAGTACGGAACTCGACCAATCAGCGCTGGCTCTGCTGGAGGAGGCGGAGTCTAAGATAGCTCCACACCAGTCTCCATTCAGGTCCGACCTTAGACTCCGCCTCCTCCGGCAGAGCCAGCGCTGATTGGCCGAAGGCTGGCCAATGCATTCCTATGCGAATGCAGACTTAGCAGTGCTGAGTCAGTTTTGCTCAACTACACATCTGATGCACACTCGGCACTGCTACATCAGATGTAGCAATCTGATGTAGCAGAGCCGAGGGTGCACTAGAACCCCTGTGCAAACTCAGTTCACGCTAATAGAATGCATTGGCCAGCGCTGATTGGCCAATGCATTCTATTAGCCCGATGAAGTAGAGCTGAATGTGTGTGCTAAGCACACACATTCAGCACTGCTTCATCAAGCCAATACAATGCATTAGCCAGTGCTGATTGGCCAGAGTACGGAATTCGGCCAATCAGCGCTGGCCAATGCATTCTATTAGCCCGATGAAGTAGAGCTGAATGTGTGTGCTAAGCACACACATTCAGCACTGCTTCATCAAGCCAATACAATGCATTAGCCAGTGCTGATTGGCCAGAGTACGGAATTCGGCCAATCAGCGCTGGCTCTGCTGGAGGAGGCGGAGTCTAAGGTCGGACCTGAATGGAGACTGGTGTGGAGCGATCTTAGACTCCGCCTCCTCCAGCAGAGCCAGCGCTGATTGGCCGAATTCCGTACTCTGGCCAATCAGCACTGGCTAATGCATTGTATTGGCGTGATGAAGCAGTGCTGAATGTGTGTGCTTAGCACACACATTCAGCTCTACTTCATCGGGCTAATAGAATGCATTGGCCAATCAGCGCTGGCCAATGCATTCTATTAGCGTGAACTGAGTTTGCACAGGGGTTCTAGTGCACCCTCGGCTCTGCTACATCAGATTGCTACATCTGATGTAGCAGTGCCGAGTGTGCATCAGATGTGTAGTTGAGCAAAACTGACTCAGCACTGCTAAGTCTCTGCATTCGCATAGGAATGCATTGGCCAGCCTTCGGCCAATCAGCGCTGGCTCTGCCGGAGGAGGCGGAGTCTAAGGTCGGACCTGAATGGAGACTGGTGTGGAGCGATCTTAGACTCCGCCTCCTCCAGCAGAGCCAGCGCTGATTGGTCGAGTTCCGTACTCTGGCCAATCAGCGCTGGCCAATGCATTCTATTAGCCCGATGAAGTAGAGCTGAATGTGTGTGCTCACACATTCAGCTCTACTTCATCAGGCTAATAGAATACATTGGCCAATCAGCGCTGGCCAATGCATTCTATTAGCTTGATGAAGCAGAGTGTGCACAAGGGTTCAAGCGCACCCTCGGCTCTGATGTAGCAGAGCTGAGGGTGCACAAGGGTTCAAGTGCACCCTCGGCTCTCCTACATCAGAGCCGAGGGTGCGCTTGAACCCTTGTGCAGCCTCGGCTCTGCTACATCAGAGCCGAGGGTGCGCTTGAACCCTTGTGCACACTCTGCTTCATCAAGCTAATAGAATGCATTGGCCAGCACTGATTGGCCAGAGTACGGAATTCGGCCAATCAGCGCTGGCCAATGCATCCCTATGGGAAAAAGTTTATCTCACAAAAATCACAATTACACACCCGATAGAGCCCCAAAAAGTTATTTTTAATAACATTCCCCCCTAAATAAAGGTTATCCCTAGCTATCCCTGCCTGTACAGCTATCCCTGTCTCATAGTCACAAAGTTCACATTCTCATATGACCCGGATTTGAAATCCACTATTCGTCTAAAATGGAGGTCACCTGATTTCGGCAGCCAATGACTTTTTCCAATTTTTTTCAATGCCCCCAGTGTCGTAGTTCCTGTCCCACCTCCCCTGCGCTGTTATTGGTGCAAAAAAGGCGCCAGGGAAGGTGGGAGGGGAATCGAATTTTGGCGCACTTTACCACGTGGTGTTCGATTCGATTCGAACATGGCGAACACCCTGATATCCGATCGAACATGTGTTCGATAGAACACTGTTCGCTCATCTCTAATTAGAATCATTCAGAATCCAATTTGATTTTCTGCCAAAGTATATACTTTTAGCAGCTCTACAACTAACAAGCTGGTTATTAAAATGTAGTTGTTGTCGTCACCATTATCATTTAGTGCTAATATTATTTATTATGTTCCACACCAGCGCAGGCAAAAGTATAAAGTGTCTTCCATAAAACATTTTAGTTGCATTCATATTTAGATTGCAATTTCTTCCCTAAGTGTTAGATTAATTAAATTAATGATGCTTCTTGCACCGCACCACATAAACAATCAAACTTGATGTTTTGATTTGTAACAATCTGTTTTCTATAATTAAAGCTGTCTCTCTATGTGTAGAAAATTAACCAGCAGGTACTAAATTGTTTGTTACTCCCCTCCTTGTGTTGTTTTCTGGTGACCATAGTTGCTTGCGTGTCTTAACTCTCATTTTGCAAAGCATGGTACAAAAACAACTTGTGATTCAATTGAAAATAGCATTTCTTATTTAGAGATCCTCTATAGCCTTGAACAGTATAGAAACAATGAACACTACATTTTATAAAGATATGTTTTACGTAACTATAATTATGTCACCCAGGCTGTGCCTTCCATTGAAATACATATAACAGGTCACTTCATGTTAGCTATGGTGGTACTTTCTGATTCTGTATTAATTTGACAAGACAAAGGTGACAGGGGAGTGAATTCAGCGCACTTTCTGTTTTCCCATTATGTGCTCTGGTGCAAGAGGTATTGATGACATTAACGATATCTCTTCACCATCAGAAGGGCGTACCAGTCTAGTCAGGCTGTGAGGAACACCCCTCCTGACAGTGCTCATCCATAGAACTATACTGTCAGAGGGGGCATGCCTTACCAACCAGCCATGACACTGAGTGGTGAGGAACGCCCCCTCCCCAGTATTAGACTATGAACAGTACTGTCAGGAGGAGGGGTGCTCCTCACAGCCCAGATAGACTGTCAGGAACACCCTTCTGACAGTGGGCAGACATTGGTAATGTCACTGATATCTCCAGCCCCACGCCACATAACGGAAAAGCCAACAGTTCGCTGAATTCATCACACCATCAGCTTTCTTGCAGTGTATAAAACCAAAAGGTGACCGAGGACCAAAAAGGTCCTCTTTAAATAGATTCAATAACCCCCACTCTCCATTTGGACTAAGTTGATGGTAATGGGTATAGAGAAAGGTCTACAAATGCTTGGTATTTAGCACAGTAGCCAGAACACTGTCCTAAAATAATATTTTGGAGAAGAAAAAAAAGACATGAACATGGAATAAAAACAGACATCCCAATATTATACATTGATCTTCTGTTTCTCAGCAAAATCTACAAAAATGAACATGAGGTTCTTAATATACATTTTGATCAAGGTGTATAAGCCCACTAGCCACTGGTGAAGGGTGAGTCTGGGGTCATTCTGGTCAAGTAGCAACTACAGATGAGCGAGTACTATTGGAAACGGCCGTTTCAAATAGCACGCACCCATAAGAATGAATGCAAGCGGCCGGCCGCTTAACCCCCTGCATGCCGGCTGCGTCCATTCATTCCTATCGGTGCGTGATATTTGAAACGGGATTTTCGAATAGTATTCACTCATCTCTAGTAGCAACATATATGTTTTTAAATAAATTGTCCTAATAGGCCAATTTCAATCTGTTGGGTTGGGGAAGGTATGTTTAAAGGGGTTAGCTAGAATGATGACGGAGAGGACCTATATTCCTATTCCCACATCATGTATGTGTGCTTCCTGAATCTCCAGGATGACATGTGTCTAGGAAGAGAAGGATCATCCTGGGTAGAGAAGCTGCAGCCAGAGGTGTCTTGACAGTGTCTTACTCCCCTATCCTCATACTGAAGGTATGTGTGCACGGCTATGTATACATGTGTCTGAAAGGAGTGATGGGGAGAAATAGCAGTTAGGCGAATAAGTGCTTGACTAACAGCTATCTAATATGTATTGCAGGCCTACGTGAACATTATTATGGTTGGAGATAAAATCGGATATTCCTTTGCTAAAGACCATCTTAATGGTGCACTAAAACCTGCTTTTTTTCTGTAGTTCTGTTGTTTTTATTGCTATTGTATACCTCTTGATATGTCAGCCCTTTTTGGCATTTCCATGAGATGTTTAGACATTATGCTAGTAATATTAATTTGTTCTTGTTTAAGGTGTATTATTCGCCCCCAAGGAAATATAACAGAAAGAATTTGAGTGCAGGTAATTTGTCTCCCTATTTTTATAAGTTCACGCTGGATCTTTATTTGCCCGCCATATGCTAATTTGTTGAAGGCCATTACAATTCTGTGACTAGTAATTAAATGTCGCTGTGAAAGACTCCAGACGAGCAGGTGCTTGTATAGGATGCTTAGAATTGCCACCGGTTTACTTCCAGGCGGCACATTGCTCCCACTCTGCTTTACGATGAAGATGCTGCTTTTATCCAGCTCATTATTCATCTTACAGTAATTTCCACTCTCACATGTGTTCTTCTTATGTTGCACTTCTTTATCATAACTTTGAAAGAATTCAGCAAAACGATTTGGAGGTGTTATTGTAAGTGAGTTCTTGTTGCGGAACACGGCATTTCTCCCCGAGGGAATCCTCTGTCCCCATCCTTCATTTTCACCTCTATACACTGTTTCTAAGTAACAATAAAGTCATTGGTACTTTTACAGCATAATATTTCAGTTTAACTCTTGATTTTTTCACCTGGTGTAGCAATTACGAGGGATTATATATTGCAGTCATATTAATGCATTCTGAAGATTTGCGCCACATGACATTTTTGAACTCTCCCTTAGGCTAAAGCCCCTTGTAGCGAGCCACAGCGAAAAAGTACTACGGGAGAAATCGTGCTTTTCAAGGAGAGTCTGCAAAGTTTTCCTCTGCGGATCTTATGCTTCAGTTATATGTATATGGAAGCCACCAGTGTTTCCGCAGGTATAATTGACATGCTGTGACAGATTTCACCTGCGGGTATTCTTTTGCAAATTGTCGATGGGATTCGCTAGAATCCCATACACTTAACAGGGACGTTCTTTACTGTGACATTTCTGCCACATGGAACGTCAGCTTTATTTTTGTCTAATCGATATTTATTTTGTATATGTTTTGTACATGACTATGAGACAGCCATCTTGACTGAGTCTTTTAACAACATTAATAGGCACATCTCAGCAGCAACATGACCATAGGCATCTTCAATCTGCAAATGAGTCAATGGGGCTTATTCATCATATCTTGGTTTCAAGTTTTCTGGGATATAAGGCAGGAAAACTTATATTGTTTATCTCACATGTGTGCATTTTTGTGCAAAAATTGGGGTTTGCATCCTTTTCTACGCTTTTCAAAAAGTAGGCCAAACAGGGTAGAAATCTCTGCGGGCCTAAGAAGGAATGCCTCAGCCTATCAGATTTACTATAATTCATGGCAGAAACCTAGTGTGAGTTTACATCAGAAATCTACCCTTAACTGGCATAAATTTAATTCTGGTGCATGGGAACTTCCCATGGTGTGCCAAAGTTATTAAGAGGACTGCACAGCTTAATAATTTTGGCACAACATGCAGTAACACACAAATTCCCGAGTCCTAATAAATCAACCCATTGATTGCTAGGCACGCTCTGTAGTCTGCGCATAGGCCATAGTGCAGAGTGGGATTGGAGGAGCTATGGCCCTGGCCTATGTGTGATCCAATATTAAAATAGTACAGTACTCTTTCTTTCCCCAAATGCTCAAATAAATTCCATAATAGACTTGTACACATACGTGTACCTGTACCTGTGAATACAAAGTGCATTAATTATTAGGCATGCAGAATAAATAACAAATATGCAAATTAATAAAATTAATGCAACAATTCACAAGGAATAATTTGTGAGAAATAATTCTCAACACATAATTTACAGTAAATATACACTCACCGGCCACTTTATTAGGTACACCTGTCCAACTGCTCGTTAACACTTAATTTCTAATCAGCCAATCACATGGCGGCAACTCAGTGCATTTAGGCATGTAGACATGGTCAAGACAATCTCCTGCAGTTCAAACCGAGCATCAGTATGGGGAAGAAAGGTGATTTGAGTGCCTTTGAACGTGGCATGGTTGTTGGTGCCAGAAGGGCTGGTCTGAGTATTTCAGAAACTGCTGATCTACTGGGATTTTCACGCACAACCATCTCTAGGGTTTACAGAGAATGGTCCGAAAAAGAAAAAACATCCAGTGAGCGGCAGTTCTGTGGGCGGAAATGCGTTGTTGATGCCAGAGGTCAGAGAAGAATGGCCAGACTGGTTCGAGCTGATAGAAAGGCAACAGTGACTCAAATAGCCACCCGTTACAACCAAGGTAGCCAGAAGAGCATCTCTGAATGCACAGTATGTCGAACTTTGAGGCAGATGGGCTACAGCAGCAGAAGACCACACCGGGTGCCACTCCTTCCAGCTAAGAACAGGAAACTGAGGCTACAATTTGCACAAGCTCATCGAAATTGGACAATTGAAGATTGGAAAAACGTTGCCTGGTCTGATGAGTCTCGATTTCTGCTGCGACATTCGGATGGTAGGGTCAGTAGGGAATATTTTCTTGGCACTCTTTGGGCCCCTTGGTACCAATTGAGCATCGTTGCAACGCCAAAGCCTACCTGAGTATTGTTGCTGACCATGTCCATCCCTTTATGACCACAATGTACCCAACATCTGATGGCTACTTTCAGCAGGATAATGCGCCATGTCATAAAGCTGGAATCATCTCAGACTGGTTTCTTGAACATGACAATGAGTTCACTGTACTCCAATGGCCTCCACAGTCACCAGATCTCAATCCAATAGAGCATCTTTGGGATGTGGTGGAACGGGAGATTCGCATCATGGATGTGCAGCCGACAAATCTTCGGCAACTGTGTGATGCCATCATGTCAATATGGACCAAAATCTCTGAGGAATGCTTCCAGCACCTTGTTGAATCTATGCCACGAAGAATTGAGGCAGTTCTGAAGGCAAAAGGGGGTCCAACCCGTTACTAGCATGATGTACCTAATAAAGTGGCCGGTGAGTGTATGTTGTAGATTATAAGTTATTAATGCTGACAGGCTAAATCCGTTTATAAATAAAATGACTACTGATACTTCTAATTATGGTTTTCATTGGAATTCCAATGCTATATGAATACATTTATGTGGCTCTATTGGAATTCATCAAACTGATTGGAGCATTTCCAAGTTATCCGTCCCTGATTTTCTTTTGTTGCCGTCCATTTCGTCACATAAGATAGAGATGATGGTGGTTTTTTTCAGATATTTCAGGTCTTCAATGCACTATAATAATCAGCACACCCTTGTAGTTCTCTGATCTTTAAACCAAAAGCATATGGTTGTGAGTGTGAATCTGTCATATTGCTATGGTACACCTGTCTAGCAATATTCAAATGAGTTGGCAGCTAATGGAAACAAAGTACCAATTTCTAAAAGGAAGACTGGAGATAAATCTAAGAAGCTGGATCAAATCTTATTAGGAGTTCAACTGACAAACGATACCTCTGACTTTATGATGCCTACATAAAGTAACAGCATCAGCAAAATAGTATTATAGAGTTATATTGTCAGATCAATAATCTGCTGACAGTTCATCAAGTCAGCTGCACAGTAAGTCACCGCAACATTTATATATACTGACATATTCTGCTCATTAAAGGAATGCTCTTTGATAAATCAGTAACCAATAAGTATAACCAGACAACTTGGAAATGATGGTTATTGAGTTCTTTTTAGCATACCCTTTTTTTTTTTTTTTTTTTATATAGACCTGCTGACATGCAAAAGTGTTCACTCCTTAATTTTGATTGACCAGAAAAAAAAACATGACATTTTAGAAATGACAATCTTAGAAAATCATATTATTAAGGCCAGTTGTAGACAACAGTGGCTGAACAGCTGGCCATGAATTAAAGGCATAGGCGGCACACGGGAGACACGTGGATGTCTGAATATGGGAAAAATAGGGATTGGGAAACACAGCCCACTTACATAACCTTCTAATAAGTTGTTATTCCAAATCATGAATCCACACTGTTTTATAGGAATACGGATGCACAGACTTGAAAGTTCCATCAGCTTGGAGCAAAATCACATGTAATGAGAAAGGAGGAAATTCAGCAATTCAACGTGTTCCTTAAAACTTAGCTTTTATTCCAAAAGCATGTTTATAAATAAATACTTAAGGGGTGTCAACAGACAAAAATAACCCCCGCCATACAGTTAAACGTCCAACTGACGTGTTTCGGATATATTCTTCTCCTTAGTCGTAGCCTGATGGTCTGAACAAAACACACTCCATATAAAGGCAAATCAATTAGACAATACACCTGATAAGACAACACATGAAAAAACTTGTTAACATTTAACCCCTTATGCTTTGTTCCACAAACAAGAAAGAAAAAACAAAAAATATATGCTTAAAAACAAAAGGATATCTGTATGAAATAAAATCCAAATAACATTATATATGTCTATATTATGAGATATCAAACATGGTTATATGTATTCAAGATACACAGAAAAACAATATCATACAAATAAACAACCCAAAACAAAAGAAACAACAAAACCACAAGAAGACTACAGAAAAAGAATGGAAAGAAGAATGTACCACTGATTACAATGTAGATAACATCTTTGGTGTATATAAAATCTGGGAAGAAAATAGGTAAACTCCACAAAGCCGCGACTGAATATGTATCTGTTTGCCTATAGATACTAGTTGAATTAAACTCTACCCTCAACAAAGATGGCCATTACCAAGTTTTGAGGATCCCATTTAGCACCACTGTGCCCATATCAAAAATGCCCACCGCAAGGGTATGAAGAATAATGCGCATGATCAATACATAGCGACATTCATTGATTCCTATTGTCAGGTCACATGTAAAGGTTTAGGCAATATGATTGGTTAGTGATAACCTTCTCATGACTCACGGATGTCATCTGTGTGCTGCCCATGCATCAGCTGTATATCCGTGGCCCCTTTCATTATATCAGTGATGGCAAACTTTTTAGAGACAGAGTGCCCAAACTGCAACCCCAAACCCACTAAATTATCACAAAGTGCCAACACGGCAGTTTAACCTTAATACTGTGCGGATCCACAATTTCGGACAATTACAAACCCACAAAATACGGTCATGTGAATAGGGCTTTACAGAGTTTTCAATTATACGAACAACTTTGTACTGCATTTGGTATAATATTGAACAATTAATGTTCACTATTTACATTATACAAATCTATTTTATAGGACTGTGCAATGTTATTATGACCTGTAAAAATATCACATATTGTTATGTTCTTGTCTATGCCCAGACACAGAATCTGGACTGCAGAATGCACCGCTAAGGGAACAGGGGTAGGTGACTTTCCCTGACGCTACGGCGGCTGGCTAGGCCCTGCCTGCGGGTGGTGGTCAGCTGTTCCCAAGCTAGCCTTGGCCCCGACAACTCCTGGCTCGCTAACACGAAGGCCTAGCCGAAAGATAGGGGCGAGTTAAAAGAGAGCTAGGGACTTCGGATGCTAAGGTGGTCACCCCTAAAGAAACCAAGGTACAGCTGCAGACAAAACAAACAGGATGGGATGTGCTGGACAACAGACACGCAACACAACACAATATGCAACAAGTGAATGAGTAGAGGGATAGTGGAAGGGTGAGGAAAGGGTTAACACAGGACTGGGGAAAAACAAATTGGTACCCAAACTTCCTCACAAACACCAAGACAGTGACAGGCAACCAGAACAGGAGGACAGGGCAGAGTAGAAGTGTGGAGGGGAAAATCCAGACTCACACACAAGGCAACACTCACACCACTTCCAAGTCAGCTGAAACTTCCACAAAGAATCCTCCTCACTGAGCCACGAATTCAACACCTGAGGCTCAATCCAAAGAACCTCAAGTATATTCTAAAGGCCAATACTCGACGCACCAATAGATGGCCCAATGGCAAGGAAACCACCAGAAGACCACAGAACACTGGATCAATCCCCCTCCAAACCTCAGCAGAAAAACACACAAATATTTTACAAATATTCAGGTCGTGACACATATCTGCTATAAAACAGATACTGTGTGATATAAATAGTAAAGGGTCCCCACTCAGTCCAATCTGCTCCGTAGTGACCACACACAATATAATCTGCTCCACAGTGGCCCCCACACAATCTAATCAGCTCCTCAGTGGCCACCACACAGTATAATCTATTTGTTAAGATTGGGTCCCGCAAGTTGCTATCATAGCGCACAGCGCCACCTGCAGGTCAGTCTAACCATCCAGCTTTCACCTTACTGAGCATGCTCAGACGTATTGGAGCTGCTCACAAGCTAAGTGCCATTTCTCCCCTACTGAGCATGAGCGGTGAGGTCATGGCCACCGCCCCTATTGGGCGGGGACTTCCCTTTAAATAGTGTGAGCCGACGCCGGCTCACACTAAAATCTCCTCAAAGTCCACGGAGTGAATGACAGTAGTTTGCTGGGATAGGCTCCAGTACTCAGGCAGGTTTCAGACTAGGCCTCTGTGTGGGGTTCCTCTGCTTCTCCTGGGTGCTGTTAGGTAGGACCTGTAAAACCTGAACTGTTAGATCTACACCAGGGCTAGGAGCAGTAGACACCATTCCAGCTTGTAGATCTGCAGCAGGTATGGTCTCTGAGATAGCCTATGTGTACTGTCTGATTTCATGTATGGCTCCTAGCTGTGTGCGGGAGCATGGGTGTTTGGCTCCAAGCTGTGTGCAGGACCATGCAAACTTCCCTGGTAACTCCAAGCTGTGTGCAGGAGAATGTTTTAAACTTCTGTGGTGGCCTCTAGCTGTCACAGGGGTAAGTGTGTGTGTTTGCTGGCCTGGGGTGAGTGTTAACCCTTGGCAGCCGTGTGTGTTTCACTTCTACTGGTGCACCTGGCCAGTGAGCTAAACCAGCAGGGTTTTAGTTGCACCTTGTTTACATGGAGTGTCTCACAGTACACATTGTTCACATTGAGTCCAGGCTGCAGTGTCTTTGCAGCTGTTCACATTGAGTCCAGACATAAAGCTGCCCACCATTGGGCCTGTGGACCTCGTTGCAGTGTATTGCAGCTAAGAGGTTCTGTTGTTCAAAAAAAATATTTATATATATATATATATATATATATATATATATATATACACAGAACCGTAACACTATTCCACAGATGGGTGCCCACAGAAAGGTCTTTGAGTGCCACCTCTGGAACCCGTACCATAGGTTTGCCATCATGGCATTAAATGAATAGGAGCTGTGGAAGCAGGGACAGGACAGAACAGGAATAGGACCTGTTCTATATTTTGTGGACCAGACTGTCAGTCCGCACAAGACCCATAGAAATTAATGGGTCAGTGTGCTATCCAGGAAAAACACGGATAGCAAACTGATCAAGGTCACGGTCATCTGCAGTAGGCCTAAGGCAGATTGAGGTATAGATGTAGAGGTCTATCTGGAGCTCATAGCTCCATAAATAAATAAATAAATAAATAAATAAATAAAATTTCCAGCATCATTTACACTAATTCTCTGTTTTATTTATATTGCACCAATATACTCTGCAGAAAATTACAAACCATAGATTTTATGTACAGAAAAACATTACAGTGTAATAAATCAATTCACACAATAGGAATGATGGCACTGCCTGCATGAGGTAGAGGAGCGACACAAGAGGTAAAAGTGCTTTCACAGAGGACCAGCCATTTTTTTATGTAAAAGGATACAATCATTAAACAAAAAAAAAACCTGTTTGAGTTGTTACCAGCCAGTGTACTTTTATGAACACATCCTGTGGAATAATGTGGAGAGAGGTGTGAAGAGTTGTGAACAGTAGTTTTAAAGACTGCTTCTAAACCATCATGCAATGATATAGGTGACATGCAATTTGACAGATTCTTGTATATTTTTGATATGAATGTGTAATTTGAAGGCTTACAATAACTTTGGCTGCTTCTTTTAACACAGATACTTATGAGAAAAAAGCATTCAGTACAATAACTCAAAGTGTTTGAACTTTGAAGTTTTTCATGTTTTATTCCATTACAATATTTAATTATAGTACATTTATTTAGGTTGTTTGACAAATATTATTCAATATTAAAATCAAATGAAATATAATAAAATGTATTATATATTCATTACAGATATGCAATAGGAAAACATTTACATCAATTAATAATCATCGCATTGCATTTTCAGGCAAAAAGAACAACAGAAAGAATATGATTTAAAAGGTTATTTAAAAGAACGAGTTAGTAGAGGACAACAGGATGAGTCATTGAATGTCCATTATGACTACAATAGTCTGTATTGTATCATCTGTTTTTCAAGTTTCTTGGAAAAATTCTGGAATTGCTCTTCAGTAAGACTAGTTTCTAGTTCCAGTTTTGCTTTACACAAGTCCATTGTAATACTCCTTCTTATTTCTCTTTAATACCAAACTCTTTAATCACAAAGAGTGTTCCAAATGAGTTAATCGCCACTCCTCCAATATTTCAGGGTTGTCCTAATATAGAGAGGATGGATGAATTAAAATGTGAAATTATTTATGGAGACCATGGCTACTGTGTCCTGCAGACTCTGGAGGAAAGAGACCACCCAACTTGCTACTGTTGCACACTTCAAAAGCTTACATCTGTGATGGTGTTGCGTTAGTGTCTATGACCAGAGCAACGTACACATTTTGAAAGGAACTATTAATGCCGAGCAGTTTGTAAAGGTTTTAGAATAACATATTCGGTCACCTATACAATCACTCTTTCAGAGAAAGCCTTTCACATTTCATCAAGACAATGCTAAAAAAAACCCATAGTGCGTACTTCACAACAGCTTGACTGTCAGAGTTATGAAGATGCCCGACAACTGTGGTACTGAATGATCATTGCACTTCTAGGGAAACTGGGTGGGTAGGCTGTCCTTAACGCTACAACGGCTAACTAGGCCCTACCTGAAGTTGGAGGTCAGCCTAATACAGACCCTGGAAAGAACTGATAGGTTGATGACAATTACACACACCTGAGCTCGCATCCACCGAGACAGAAAGCAAGCTCAAGTAGACACTGTAGCAGTGACCCAACCACTATCCCAACAGCTCAGTGGCCAAGAGAATTGACCAAAGAACCACAGAACACCGGCTCAAATCCCCAGACGAATATCACTCAAAAACACAACCACAGCCACAACCATTTTATATATAACTCAGATCCTGACACTGACAAAGAAGAACCAAGACTGTTGATCATCTAGAATCTTACATCAGGCAATAATAAGACAACATTCCTCTCTAAAATTTCCAACAAATTGGTCTCCTCACTACTCATTTACAGTCTAGTGTAAAAAGTAGAGGGTTTGCTACACAATGGTAAACATAACCCAAAATAGACTTCAAGAAGTTAATCTGTATAGCCTTGAAGAGGTGGAAATAGAGAACATTAGTGGACAAACTGGGTACCCATATGCATAGACAATAAGAATAAAATTAAAACATCACTTTTATTAAATATATACAATAAAAGAACCCCTGACAGCATCCACCCCCCAAAAAAGAGGTCCCACTAATTGTGTTTAGGCTAGAATGCACCAGAGACCCCAACAATCAATCATAGATAGGAACTTCAAGTAAATAGATCAAGGCCTATACACTCCACCGGGACAACTGCAAGTCTCAGCAGTATATGGACAGGGTCCACTTATTTCAGTTCGCTCTCTAGAATACCCTATATATAATGTGGTTCCCAAACCGCAGTGAGACATCAATACCCACCTACTAACCATTCAATGATCCACTGCTTAATAGCAACAGGAGTTAAATTCACTCGCAAATCCCCCTACAGTCTCAGTATAGATACAACTAATCTCTCTCTACACATTTCACTTATTACTAAGCTCCTCAGGAGAAATCTCTTCATATTGCAATGAAAACCGATGTAGTTCTGATTAAAACCGCAATTCTCGGGACCTTGGTGGTAGGTCCCAGTACTCAGCAGGGCCGAGTGACCTTTATTTTGTTTAATTGCTGCAAAATGTTTAAAGAAACTTCCTAAATGCTGTTTTGCATTCTTTCAGTAGTGCTGTTTTGAGAATTAGGTGATTTATGGGGGTTTCTATTAGAGAAGCCTTTCAAGACCCTTCCAGAACTGAACTGGTCCCTTGAAAAATGTGTTTAGGAAATAGTCTTGAAAATCTAGAACATTAATGCTTGACTTATAATATCTGGAAAAAAAAAATCAACATAAAGCAAAGATATGGAACATTATAATAATGAAGTCATTCGGATAGTAATTTTTTTTATAATCAAAGACAAAACATATAGTCCAACATTTACCACTGACAAATTGCAATTTGTCACAAAAAATAATGTCAGAAATACTTTAATAACTTAAAGCATCTCAAAGTTATTACCACAGAAAATGACACGTCAGATTTGAAAAATTAAACCTTACCCTTAAGGTGCTTTTGGGCTTCGTCCCCAAGGGGTTAAATTAAATATATCTTATTAAGGGTAGGCTGTAAGGCCTACCCTTCTGACAGTGGGGAGATATTGGTGACAAATTTAACAACACGAATATCTCAAACAACGGGGTTCATACCGGGGAAGCCAACACGGCGAGAATTCACTTTCTAGCGGTTATAAAACTACACATTGATGAGGACATGTAAGGTCCTCTTTAAATAAATTTTTCACAGGTAGATATATAAATCAGTGGATAAAGAATGTATTTAATACAGTGTTGTATTCCCAATCTGTTTGGTTATTTAGACCACAGAGGTACATTTGTTTGGCCGCTATATTATATTTTGCTCTGAAAATCTATTTTATTATCATTTATGAACTGTTCTCAAAGAGCCATATCTACTATAGCCAAAAAAATGTTACAGGACATTCCAAATGATTTATGACTTCCTATTTACCTCCATGCCAGTGAGTACCATGAGACTCTTGTCATTTGCTAAAAATGCATTAACACAATACCCCCTTGTTCTGCTTTGTTCTTAGACTCCGCTTGAGAAATGTGAGATATATATAGATTATGCATTACATTTATGCTCATACTCTGGATTCTCTTTGCTTTATTACAGCGCAGCTATTAATTATTACTTTCTAAGCAGCATTCGTATATGATACGCAGTGAGCTGAGTTAAAACCTCTTATATTGCATTGCTCATATGTATGAATATTTTTTAATTTACAAACCATTTGTAATACCTTTATATAACTCCCTGCTGGGACGGTTATTTTGGATAACAATGTATCTGTAATACACTGTTGATAAAAAGCAAAGTTCATGCTGTTTTGTGAAATGAATAATGCATTATGGCCTGGGTACTGGCCTGAATGCATAACTAGTATATAACAATCACAACAAGATCACATGCATTGTTAGCTTTGCATCCCAAACCAAGAAACCCCTATTGGTTTAAAACAGCTTACAGTACGGCTACTAGGAGATTTTTTTTTTATAATATAACGGAATAGGAGACAAACTTGGCAGCACAACTTTAACATCTGTGAAATACAGATACAATAAATGATGTTGATCATACAAATGGCCTATTCCTTAACTATGGCATTATTCAATTTATCCTCCTTCCATTCAGCCATACACTGTTCCTGACTCTGTCTCTGTACAACCAGAATACTAATCACAAAGTCTCATCTTATCAGAGAGACACTAACTTTTCCCACTCTATGTAGTTACTAAAATATTTCAGTATTGCTGGAAACATATTTTATATGTAATGTATTTAAAAGAATATTTTATCAGACACATTGCTAAAACGGAACTAAAGCTGAGACCATTTTGTTATATTGTCTTTCATCCCTTACCCTTGTTTCTGCATCAATTAATTTAGTATTATATAGCAATTGACTAAGTATGACCCATTTCTTGATTCGTCTGCCAACCTTTCACCGCAAATATTTAATCTCTATTTTTGTGGGACGCACACTATTCACTATATTAACATCTTGTGTCCTATATAATGGTGGGATTTTGTTGTACTATTCTTAAGATAATTTTCCACCAAAAAAAATGGCCCTATACAATGTTAGTAAATCAAATGTTAAAGCAGTTTTACCGATAAATTGACATTTTTTAGTTGTAAAGCATTGGCTATTTTTACAGCCGTGGCGGCCATGTTATATTCAGTCATATTGATTGTCATAACAGAAGTTAATTCAAAATGAACAATATGACGTCACTTCCTGCTGCAACCAAGGAGGAAAAGTAGCAATACACCTCTATACTACTGAAATAGTTATACTGATATAGGGACAATTTTAGGTTTACTGATGTAGGTCATTTTATAGTATAGCTCTTGTTACATAGTGTTCATTGATCCTACATGAATTTTAAAAAATGGCACAGAGAAGTGAAGCTGGAAAAGTGAGCGATTTTGTAGCCTAGGCAACTGCATAGTGTTGGAAGCCTGTCTTGTAGAAGCCGTTCCTAAACGTTATATAAAATTCATATATAAATAATAGGAGCTTTGCCTTGAAAGTTGTACACTTGTCTAGGCTTCAGGACCACTTGCAAGTATGGCCGCATTCCCCAGTGGGACTTTTAAAATTGGGATAATGAAATGCTGCGAAATTCTAGCTATTGTACAATTGGGAATAGCACTAAAGGTTGTCATTATTCCGTCAGTCTGTGAGTATATATCGCTATACAGGCACTTTGCAGGCGTAAAATGTTGTGCAAAGGTCCTATCAAACAAATACAAATTTCGAGTGAGAGTCTCTCAGGAAAAACTGAGAACATTTTTGTAATAAATGTACTTGTACTTGTTAATAATTTCTCCACAGGGAGCAAAAATTGGGTTTTGAGTCTGCACTGGATGAGATATATGCAAACTTATTGTATAAGCATATATTTAATATCGCTTCATCAACTTCATTTATAAAGAATAAAGCACAGCAACAGAAAATATAATATGGGATACAGGAAAGGCAATTTTTAAGAGGAATAGTAAAAAAGTAAATATGTAAAATAAAGAGACAATTTGGTAAGAAGAGGCATGGATTATCGTTAGGGTGCAGAAAAAAGAAAGGGAATGTCAAGAGCAAATTTTACAAAACTTTCAGGAATGGGAGAAGGCTTAGGAAGAGTTGAAAAGATTTATGTTGGAAAAAAGTGAAAACAAAAAATTTGATATAGAGTAGAAGGGGTTAGATGGGAAAATGGTTGGCAAAAGTGAATAAAAAAAAGTAAAAAAGCACAGTATTATGTCGAGTCAAGGAAGTATTATACTTAGGGACCCTCCAGGAGTATTATAAAACAAGGGTTGGTGATGGTAGGACAGAAAAAATAGGATTTTTGGAGAATATTGTAATGCCAACTCTGTCTGAGGCAAGAAAGAGCTGAAGGAAAAACTGTGGTCGCAATGCATCAACTTTCAGCGCAGAGGTTTCCTAGTCTACCACTAATGCTTTTAGTGCCTGCGCAGTTGTTTATTGAAGCAGAAGTATAATGGCTTCTTCACTATAGTAATATGAATAGACACAGATGCTAGATAAGTATAAGTATATTTTTTTCTGTGGGCAGAGACTCCTACAGACAGCTTTGTTACAAAATAGCTAATTGGGACACCAAACCATTGGCCCATAAGGTGGTTTATTACCCCAAATCAATTTGACAGGTTCCTGTTCAAATAATAACAGGAAACTTCTACTCACAGCTACTATAATGGTTGCTAGCGCTATGAAGGTATGCCATTGCTTATATAAGCATATTTACTAGAGATGAGTGAGTAGTATTTGATCGATTACCTCCCACCATAGGTTTCTGTGTAAGCGGCCGAACACCAAGGGGTTAAGCGCATCGAATATTTGATGCACTTAACCCCTTGGTGTTCGGCCGCTTACACGGAAACCTATGGCGGGGAGGTATTCAATCGAATACTACTCGCTCATCTCTAATATTTATCATTACAGTGCTTGGGATGACTAAGCCACCTGTTTTGACAACCATTTTCTGTTTTGTCTGGTTGTCTGGAAGTGGTGGGATTTATAGTCTTTGATCTTTTTTTTCTTTTTTTTTCATTTTATGTATATTACATTTTATAAATGCAAACAAATATTTGATGTCATTAAGTCTTTGCATATACTTTTGTATACCATTGGTATAATGTATATATGGTATTTTTATATTTTACTTGGCATTAGACTTAAATTATTTTTTACATAAATATCATGATCATGCCATATGACTTGTGAAATAAGTAAAATAAATTAGTATTCTGTTTATGTGCGAAATATGCATATAGGTACATGCACATGTTAAATGAAAATGTACATAAATAATATGAGGCTTATTTTGCACATAGATAGGATAGGTACGTCCATCTCCTGGAATATAATAACTCAGATTTTTGGTTTAATGAAAGATTTTGACATTATATTAATGTAGTGACTGCATAGACCTCTCAGCTGACGGTACTTAGCAGAATGATGCTGAGTATGCAGGAGGAAATCCTGCTGCTAGTTTAATTCTGAAATGCCCTTCATTTAACTCATTTCAGCAAGCAGCAATTAAAGTTAAACGTTATTTAGACATTTGTATTTGACTTTGAGCTTTTGTGGAAACTAGAAAACAAGTGTTTACATTGAGGCTTAAAACTTAATGCGCCGACTCCATGTATATTTAATCTATTTATAATTTGTGTATTGACAATTACTAATCATAACTGCATACATACAGGATCTTGTATCTGTGTTCAGATCTTGGAGAAAAACAATTACTTTGTTTTATCCTCTTCAGCAATTCAGCCATTTTCCTAAATTGAAAAAACAAATTGAGGGTGCATGCACACTACGTAACGCCAGGCGTGTATGAGAGCCGTACACGCCGGCGTTACAGCAGGGCTGCCGAACACTTCCCATTCACTTCAATGGGAGCGCTCGTAACAGCGGCGTTTACGAGCGCTCCCATTGAAGTGAATGGGAAGTGTTCGGCAGCCCTGCTGTAACGCCGGCGTGTACGGCTCTCATACACGCCCGGCGTTACGTAGTGTGCATGCACCCTGAGCCTGGAACAGTTCAGGTACCAAAACAAGGACTGGGGGTGAAAACTAGAGCCAATGTCATGGTGGGCCTATAGAGAGGCCTATAACCAATGCTGCATTGGGGGGAATGCAGTCAACTTCCAAGTGGAATGGCCTAGTAGAGGTGCTTCAGCTTCCCTCCTTACCTTACTCTAGTTTATAGCAGAGGGAGGAAAAATGGAAAGCATACATTCTAATGAGGGGACTCATTCTGTGGTGGATTAAAATCCACTTCCAAAGGAGGTACTAGACGGGGTGGTGAATTACCATACTAGGTCACCTCCTAATGCAGGGTTTAATGACTATAACTCTCCTAAATTGTCAGTTGCAGCTGTGCAGGGATGGAGGGGTTAACCAGCTCACTTCTTATTTCAAATAGTTGGAACTTCACACTTCCACACTGTCTGTCTGCATCACAATGCCATAAAATCATCAGGAGGTCCCAACACAGAGATGGCCTCACTACATCCAGCTATGAGCTCAGAGATGAAAGACCAGCTGGCTCAAGTGTAAAGGTAGTAATGTTGTATAGGAATTGGATTCACGGTACTGACTTATGGCTTTGTCACTTGGTAATGGTTAAGTTTGCAAACATGGTAATATATATGGCTTTTCCCTCTGAGGGGAGCCCAAAGCAGAATCTACTTTGGTGATGGCAAGTGAGCCCGTCTCCCATGCTGTAACAAGAAGGGGAGGTGTGATAAAAGCAGCCCCAGATATATATATATATATATATATATATATATATATATATATATATATTTATTGAATGATATTGTTTATGCATATATTATTAGTAAATATAGTGTTAAAGCATGTTTCATCAGTATATTACATTGGTATGTGTGTATCTCTTTCTTTTCCCATACATAACACTCGAACCCTTTGGGTTTTAAATCATTCAGTGTAATGGTACTTTGTGTATGCTCTATAAACCAACTACCTTTTTGAAGTCTACTTGGCATCTTTGCATCTGTCTACTGGGAGCAGTATCATGTGTCTAGGATTCCTATTGATCCTGATTCTGAATGCAATCAGTGGGGGCAGCAAGTATTTGAGGTGGTGGGCTGTGTTGTGATATGACTTACATTCAATTTGCAGAATGATTGAAGGGTGAGTGCAAGATTGAATTAATGGTGAGAATTGACCCCTTTCTCTACGTCTATTCTCTTGACAAATGTTTGAAATGTTCGCATTATTTCATATTTTCAGGTTATTTCCAACACCAGGTCATGCGATTGACACCGCTCACATGAATCCAGGCAGATTTATGTAAATTTATGTTTCTGTATAATCCTTTTAAACTCTACATTCTCAGTTTTGGACAGTTCCATGATATATTAACCAAAAAACTTGAATTGAAATCCCAGGTTGTACATTCTAAATAATTTCTAGGACAGGAGTGTTAAACTCATTTTCGCCGAGGGCCACATCAGTCTTATGGTGTCTATAAAGGGCTGTTAGTAATTCTGCGACAGTAGCTGTGCCAAATTTATAGCCCATTGAAGAAAGCCATAAGACTGATGTTAACATAGTGTTAAATAACACAAAACTGTAAACATTCTTGCTGGATGTCCCCCCCATAGGTTATAGTGTCCTAATTATCCCCCTACAAGTAATAGCCCCCCATAAAAATCTTTGTCCAAATAATGCCTGGAATGAATCTACAACTTTGCTTACATTTATCTTAGAGACTATACCTGGTAATAATCCCAGCGTCATTGCAAAACAAAGGCCTCTTGGAAGGTCGGGCATGAGGCTAAAGGGAGCAGCCATTATTGGGTTATTTCACTGGAATCCTGTCATGAGACAGGCTTGCACATTCCAGTGAGCGCCCTCTATTGGTTTGCAACACTAAGGCAGCAACTGTCTTCCTAATTACATCATGGAAGGCAGATTTGCATATTCTTCCCATAGTTCCTTGCAAAATGGAGTGCTAAAGGCTTAACAAGTCTCCACACACCTATATGGTGGTTTCTCCCTAAGGAGTGACAATATCCCCTTAACTACATTTATCTTAGACACTCTCAAGATCTTTTATGCATTTCCTATAGACAACCTTATAAACCTTCTTGTTTTATGTTTGGACTCTTAAATTTCCAAATTCAATAAACTATCGTTATAATTTGAATATTTGATTAAAAAAATGTGGCTGCTTAAAAACAGCACCACACTTGTTCACAGGTTATTTTGGATACTGTACACTTGATCAATTGCAATGAACTATCAAATAATAATAAATTCCTAAATTCAACACCCTGTGGTTATTATAACTCTAATCCTCCAAGGGGAGGTGAGTATCACTGATTGTTCATGTGTAGTTACCTCTAATGAGCTTCCAATCATCATACTCTGGGGCCTGAAGAGATAGTAATTGGGCCTCAGCGGTCACATGGGTCACATTAGGCGTTGTAACTCCAACATAACAAACATAATTTTGTTTCGATAAAGTACAATATTCCTAAGAACAGTAGCACGCCATCTTTATTTTATCCGGTAGATGTAAAAGATGCATTTATTTCGGTGATGAGTAGTCCAACAATCTGATGGCCTTTAAAAAAAAAACAACACAACAACAAAAAAACCTTTTTATATGTAAAAAATTTTTAGTGTTTATTTTTATGACTGTTCTATCTCATCCTTAGAGTCTAGTAAAATTATTTTCCAACAGTTGAAAAATAGCAAAAACAGGTCCTGCAGTGGATATGTAATCTATTACCCATGATAGTCAATGCAGATTTTTCTGTCAGTATGGTACATGCTTTATTGCATGCACCATAGAGTATGTAATTGACAAATAACCGCACTGATTACCACTACATAAACTTTAGTCCAGCCTTGGCCGAGATGGACAGGCACCCTTTTAAATTGAGCCATTCTTGGGCACATGCATTTTATGTAAAGAAAAATCTGACCTGACCTTGATTTCATGCAATATAATGATAAATAATATTACACATCTTTATAGACCATTCTTATATTTTAACAATCTCTGATATAAAAGCCAAAAGCCCTCCCTCCCTTAGAGGGAGCTGAAATTTTTTACACTCCGACACATGTGCAAGTATCACTGCATTGCTTGTTTGTTTGCTACAGACTGTCCAGGGGTTGGCAGATGCTTTAGTCCAGGTCTGGGAGGAGATCCCTTAGGAGACCATCTGCAACCTCATCAGGAGCATGCCCAGGCATTGTAGGGAGGTCATACAGGCATGTGGAGGTTACACATGCTACTGAGCCTCATTTTGACATATTTTAGGGACATTAGATCAAATCTGGATCAGCCTGTAGTGTGTTTTTCCAATTTAATTTGGGGGGTGACTCCATTGGTTAATAAATGTGATTTCCATTGATGATTTTTATGTGATTTTGTTGTTATCACATTCAACTTTGTACAGAACAAAGTATTCAATGAGAATATTTCATTCATTCAGATCTAGGATGTGTTACTTGGGTGTTCCCTTTAGTTTTTTGAGCAGTGTATATATAAAACTAATTAGACTAAATATTTTTTTTCTAAGTTTGATCTTTTGATCTTGCTTAAAGGGGCTTTATCATTGGGAAAAGTCATTTATAGATAAACACATCCTTGCATAGCCTTTAGAAAGGCTATTCCACACATACCTTTTGTATGTAAATTGTCTCAGTAGTCTTTGAATAAGCCAGTTTTTATTCATATGCTAATTAGTTTTCTTTGTGCACTGGAAGTCACACTCTCTACTATTCTCTATGTGTACCTATAGCAGAGGCTGCTGTGCTGATGAATCTTCCTGCTAGCATACACAGAGAATAACAGACGCAGACACTTCTGTTGCATGCAGACCATTTAGGGATTTTAATACACTAGAAAAAAACTTTGAAAAAAAATCTAATTTCATTATAGTAATTTATCCAGCATATGGTAAAGTGGTAAAACGTGTCTGGTCATACTTTTAAACAAGGAGTTCTAACATCAGAATGAAATGGAAAAAATACAGAGAAACAATAAAAATAAATGATATGCTGAGATAATCTGAGTTTTGGAAACAAACTGAATTCTGTGTTCAATCTTAAAAAGATCTTTCTCTGTTCTGTTATCAAGTAGATCTATGAAAATGACATTTCTGATACTGATGCTGTATTGCATTTATTTACTAACATATTTCTTGAGATAAACTCTTGTAAAAAAAAACATAAAAGCAGGTTAGCAGCAGAAAGATGACTTGACAAAATGTAACTACCTCTTAGCTATTTCTGCTCCAAGCAGAACATATAAATCCATTGCACTATTATTTCTTCTTGGATGGGGATTAATCACCAGTCCTGTGACAGGATAGCCTCTGCAAAACTGCAACACTAACTTACTCTGATGATTTATAAGACTTTTAACTTACAAGGCATAAAAACATGTTTTTTAAAGTAATTTCTAGGTATCATGTTGCGTACCCATGTATTTATAAACTTTACAATTCTACAATGCAAGCTCTGATGTTTCCATTAAATCCAAATGTTCTAATATTTTTGGAATGATTTATTAAAACTCGTACAAATACTGTTGGGTAAATCAAAACTATTGCTGCTACAATGCCACTTAAAGGTCTTGTTCCTTTTTATTCCTATGTAATCCTTCCTTGCTACTGCATGTAGTTAAAAAAAAGTCTTTAAGTGATCCTGTTTTCACCTACAGTGGCTTGCAAAAGTATTCATACCCCTTGAACATTTTGTCATCTTACAACCACAAACTTAAATGTATCATTGAGATTTTAAGTGATAGACCAACACATAGTAGCAGATAATTGTGAAGTGGAAGGAAAATGATACATGGTTTTCAGAATTATAATCAAATAAAAATCTGAAAAGGGTGATGTGCAAAAGTATTCATCCCCCTTTACTCTGATACCTCTAAATATCCAGTGCACACAATTGCCTTCAAAAGTCATTTAATTAGTTAGTAGAGTCCAGCTGTGTGTAATTTAGTCTCATTATAAATACACCTGTTCTGTGAAAGCCTCAGTGGTTTGTTAGAGAACACTAGTGAACAAACAGCATCATGAAGACCAAGGAACTCACCAGACAGGTCAGAGATAAAGTTGTCGAGAGGTTAGTGGTTGTAGGATGTCACAATGTGAAAAAGTTCAAGGGGTATGAATACTTTTGCAATTAGAGAAAGTGGCATATAGCAAACAACTGTTTTGTATGCTGGTCTTGATCACCTCTGTGTTGCTACAGAATGAGTCTGATTTATGATAAAGCTCACACTTCTTTATAAATCAAGCTCATTCTCCAGTGTATATATAATGAAATCTATTATCTATCTTGTAGTAATCTTGTATAATCTATCTTGTAGTTAGAAAAGATTTTAGGCATCATTAATGTCACATGCTGGTACTTGACTTGCCTCTCACTTATGATGTCATCTTTGTAGGTGATCAATGAGGCTTGGGCTGTTTAACATGCCAAACAACACAAGAGGTGCTGAAAGCTGCCATGGAAATTCGACCGCATATATGAATAGATGAAACGCCTGCACTGATTATGTCTTCAGTGTACAACTAGTAACATAGGAGCTACAGAGAATCTGGGGAAACAGTCAGACCTGCTGATAACAGTGGCTTTCAGCAATTACTTTTTATTGTTAGAATCCTGGACCATCTAACCCAGTGCTTTTCAAAATCTGAGGCGTGACTCACTTTGAGGCACAGCTCACTGGCTGGTGAGTCTCCCATTCCCTTCAATTGGCTCTTCAAATAAAATCCACCCATAGGTTGAGTAGGATGCTTATATTTTCCACTAACTGATTTTTTTTCCAGCTAGGTGAAAATGAACTGTCTGCATTCCTTTAAAATGAATGGGAAACATAGTTTCGGCAGTGGATTTAGCCATCAAAATTTCTACCATAAAGCAGAAACTGCACTGATAAGGCAAGACTTGCCTTATCAATGTGGTCTTTATTGCTAGAAGGGCTGAAGGACTAGTGATGACTTCATCACCAAGAGTTCAGAAGTACTTAACTCAGGAGCAGTTCAGCCAGAGTCTGCAGGCTGAATGTTCTAATCTGGAGACAGAGACATCATATACTGCTTGTAATAGAGGTAGGAGGAAATTCTCTTTTCTCCTCCTTTTGTTATGGGGAGGCTCCTGACCATATGGGAGGTATGGAATTGGAGAAAAATTCCCTGCAAATTTGGAAGGTTTTATTTGGTGCAGCGGCCAATCAGAAAGGGGGAGACATGTTATAAAGAGAGGGGATGGTTGGGGGCAGTACTGCTATCAGTATTGTGCACTGTGTTTTTAGCACTTCTGCAGAGTTATTTTGTGCTGCATAGTAGTATTTGGCACTCCTGGGGTTATATGTCTTGCCGAAATGTGGTGTTTGGCACTATTGCAGAGGTATTATGTCCTGCATGGTGGTATTTGTTTGGGTAAGGGTAGAGTAAGATGCTGTACTGCATTGTGGTGTTTAGCTCTTCTAAGATGTATTTTCTCTTTGATGTTGTGATTTGGCACTGCTGGAGAGATATTATTTTCTACAATATGGTATTTGGTGTTGCTACAGGTATTACATGTCCTGTTCATTTCAACAAGATAAGGGGTAAGCATCCGATTGCTGAGGGTCTGACCACCAGGTCCTCCAGTGTTCATTAGAAAGGGAAACTCTGTTGGCATGACTAGTGCTTCATTCACTTCTATAGGACTGTAATTTCCAGCAGAGCCCACCACCATAGCGGTGAATGAAGAGCTAGTCCACTCACAAGGAAGCTTTTGGTCCCCCATTCTCCTGATTGCTGTGGGACCCAGCACATAAACCCCCAGTGGTCAGACATCTACCCCTATACTGTGGATAGGGGATAAATGTAAATAATGGCATGACCCTTTTAAGTAAAGACCTAAATGCAGTACATTTACTAAAGATAAGTGCAACATCATGCCATGTCTGTTATATCACTTAAAAACTAATATAAACATGAATTACCTGTTGATCTATATTAAGACTACATTCACATGACCGAGGTGCACAACAGCTGTGAAAAACATCCATTTTTATGGCTATCGTGTATCAGAGGGGGTGTATGGAGGGGTCCATGAAAACGGCCAAAAATAGGAAATGTCAAAATAGCCCCCATTCACGTCACACAGCCATTATTCACTGTTGTGTGAACATACCTTAACACCTACCAAGCCATTTTGTATGTTTGACCAATGATGGACAAAATAGATGACCTCTAATTTATTCATTAAAGTCCTGTCATATGAGTAGTTGCTTTATTTTTTTATTGTATGCCTAGAAAAGATGCTATAAATTTCAGTAATAAATGCCTATGGTTATTTATGCCCCTATTAAAGTTACAGCAGTGAATACTGATAAGGGATATATTGCGACCCATATGGTGGTAAATATTGTCACAAAATGCTTTAAATAATTTTAGAACCGATAGTAGTATAGTAGTATAGAGCATGAACAATGAACACTGTAGTCTAAGTGTTTTCCGATAGTATAAATAACTCTTGTGCTGCATTCATTTTACTATTTTCCCTGCATGAATAAGATCACTAAGGAAATCTACTTTTCTGGGATATAGCCAGTAAAAGCATTGCACTTTGTACTTCTCACTATGAGCAATGTATGAATTTCAATTTGGTCTGAAGAAAACTGCTAATGAACTCAACTGAAGTGAAGCTAATCTGCCAAAAGAACTGGAATGCTTACTTTGTATTTAGAATTTTACTTTGCCAGTTCTATTCCACGGATTCTCAGATAAAAGTAAAATCTACAGTAGCTTTGAATATATATTTAAAATGACACAGGGGAATAAAGTCTTCTTTGAAGGTTTAGAAGAAATGTGTTTCTTGTATTCTTGACATTACAGCTGAATAGAACTTTAAAGAAGTGCTTGGCTTCCAAAACATGGACTGCAGTGATTAATGTTAATGCCCCAAATCTGCATCTTAATTAAAATGACTGTTTTGCTTGATTTTAGATGCTTAACGATTTTAATTATTTTATCCAAGGAGGAGTTAAGTTAATTTACCTTTAGAATATCTTCATACAACTTGATGTAAAAATTCCAAAGATTGTGAAGTTGACATTGCCAAATTTATTATGTTTTTATGTCAGTTAGTTATTTCTTTTTTTTTTTTTTTTTTCCCCAATGTTTAGGCTATTTGCACCGGAATAATAGCGTGTGTTTTATCAATAAATCCATGGTAAGCTTAGCTGTTCAATAAAACAAAAGGACCTGGGAATGAATTGAGTGTGGTGTGAACAAATAGGCATATCAATCATATTAGTACACCTGAATAGTTATAAATGACAAAGGACAAAGGTCAAAAGACACACACCAAGAATCGTATAGAAGGGATATTAAAAAAAAAGTAAACTTTTATTCACTGTTGGGACCATTCAGTACAACATTCTAGCTCCATATTTTAATTGTTGCTATTATTGTTCTTTTTGTTGAATAATTTGTCATTCTGTAAATGTGAAACATTAAAGTGTATTTTTTCCGAAATAATTCAGCTTTTTAACAGTGCATGCTTTAAAGTGATTCTATCATTGGCTTTAGTGATTTTTAACTAAACATATATTTGCATAGCCTTTAGAAAGGCTATTCCAGACATATGTTTAATTCTTTAATCCTTTTGAATTGCTTTTATTGGTATGCTAATTAACCACCTTGGAGCACTGGAAGTTCACTTGAGCACTGTGTGTAAACAGGGGGAGGTGAGAGCAGGAGAAGCTGATGAGTCATCATCATCAGAAGCAGCCTCCCTGCTCTCATCTCTCTCTGTTTACTCATACTCATTGAACTTCCAGTGCTCCAAGGTGGTTAATTATCATATTAATAAAAGTGAGCTAATTCAAAATGGCTGAGAGGATTAACAAATTAAAGGTATGTCTGGAGTAGCCTTTCTAAAGGTTATGCAAATATATGCTTAGTTAACAATCACCAATGATAGAATCCCTTTAACATATGTGTCCTATATTCTTCAGTGTTTAAAGCTATGTACAGATGTAGCAGAGTCTTACTTATACCTTTCTTTCTCTTGTGCTCCATGCCGTTTCGGTGAAAAACAGTTTACTTGCATATGCAAATTAAGCTCAGGGAGCACAAGGGGTGTTCCCCCTGTGCTCTAATCATACCAGTGTCATCACCACTCACCGCCCTTTGTTGCATGTTCACTCCCCTCTGCATCTTCTCCTCTGCGTAGCATCCAATGCTGTTCTGTTCGGGATTGATTTCCCAAATATGCGCAGTCAGCTCTGCCTGAATTCGCCATGGCAGAGCTGACAGCATATACTCCATCATCCATTTTGTGGTGGTCTCTTGTGTAGTTCTCTGGAGTACCTAGCTACTGAAACCACTGCAAAATGGCCGACGGAGCATGCATGGGATTTTAATCCCTCTAATAAAAGTGTTTAATACATATAAAATTGCATTAATTTGCATGCACCACATTTCCTACTATGGGGTACTACCTATGTTTTCTGATACAATATGAGAATGCAGAAAAAATTAGTAAAAGTAGCACAGGGGCCTTGTAACTAAGGTACTTATCCCCAACCAGTAATGTGAATAATTGCTTTGAGAAATGTTTTCTAAGGCTAAACTCACTTGAATGTTTAGATTAGGTTTAAATCACTTGGGCTAAGGCCCCATGTTGCGGAAAAGTTACTCTTTTTGCTGCAGATTTTGCTGTGTTTTTAAAGCCAAAGCCAGAACTAGGTTGAGCAGAAGGGGGAATTATAAGAGCCTCCTTTATGTTTTCTATTCCTTTCTTAGCCACTCTTGGCTTTGCTTCAAACAAATGCAAAATCTGCAACAAAAAAAAGCTGCTTCTCCACAACATCAGCCCTAGCCTAAGGCAACACGGCAGAAAAAAATTCAGCATTTTACAATACCATCAAAGTTAATGAGATTCTGGCTAGAGATGAGCGAACACTAAAATGTTCGAGGTTCGAAATTCGATTCGAACAGCCGCTCACTGTTCGAGTGTTTGAACAGGTTTTGAACCCCATTATAGTCTATGGGGAACAGATACTCGTTAAGGGGGAAACCCAAATCCGTGTCTGGAGGGTCACCAAGTCCACTATGACACCCCAGGAAATGATACCAACACCCTGGAATGACACTGGGACAGCAGGGGAAGCATGTCTGGGGGCATATAAGTCACTTTATTTCATGGAAATCCCTGTCAGCTTGCGATTTTCACAAGCTAACTTTTCCCCATACGAATGCATTGGACAGCGCTGATTGGCCAGAGTGCGGAATTCGACCAATCAGCGCTGGCTCTGCTGGAGGAGGCGGAGTCTAAGATCGCTCCACACCAGTCTCCATTCAGGTCCGACCTTAGACTCTGCCTCCTCCGGCAGAGCCAGCGCTGATTGGCCGAAGGCTGGCCAATGCATTCCTATGGGAATGCAGAGACTTCGCAGTGCTGAGCCAGTTCTGCTTAACTACACCGTGTGCCAGTCAGCCCATCTGATGTAGCTAAGCCGAGTGTGCATAAGGGTTCTAGTGCACCCTCGGCTCTGCTATATCAGATGGGCTGACCGGCACATGGTGTAGTTGAGCAGAACTGGCTCAGCACTGCTAAGTCTCTGCATACCCATAGGAATGCATTGGCCAGCCTTCGGCCAATCAGCGCTGGCTCTGCCGGAGGAGGCGGAGTCTAAGGTCGGACCTGAATGGAGACTGGTGTGGAGCGATCTTAGACTCCGCCTCCTCCAGCAGAGCCAGCGCTGATTGGTCGAATTCCATACTCTGGCCAATCAGCGCTGTCCAATGCATTCCTATGGGAAAAAGTTTATGTCACAAAAATCACAATTACACACCCAATAGAGCCCCAAAAAGTTATTTTTAATAACATTCCTACCTAAATAAAGGTTATCCCTAGCTATCCCTGCCTATACAGCTATCCCTGTCTCTTAGTCACAAAGTTCACATTCTCATATGACCCGGATTTGAAATCCACTATTCGTCTAAAATGGAGGTCACCTGATTTCGGCAGCCAATGACTTTTTCCAATTTTTTTCGATGCCTCCGGTGTCGTAGTTCCTGTCCCACCTCCCCTACGCTGTTATTGGTGCAAAAAAGCGCCAGGGAAGGTGGGAGGGGAATCAAATTTTTTTGGAGTTTGCCACGTGATGTTCGATTCGAATCGAACACATCGAACAGCCTGATATCCGATCGAACATGTGTTCGATAGAACACTGTTCGCTCATCTCTAATTCTGGCTAATCCCAACCACACATTGCAGGGAAAAAAATATTGTGCTGTGTTTTCAAAAACTCAAAAAGCAGAATGCAAAAACTCAATGAAAAACACTGCCCAAGGCCAAGGCCCCATGCGGCATCCTGCAGCAAAAAAAATCAGTGCAGGAAAATTTGCGGCTATGCATCGCGGTTCTTCCCACAGCACTTTAGACAGTAAGTTTGCAGAGGTTTCCTCTTTTTTTTTTTTTTTTTTTTTTTTTTTAAATCCAAACTCAGTATTTTTTCCCCAAGAAACTTCTTGTGACATTTTGTTTGCTATAAGGTGTTTCCACTGATAGATAATAATTTTAACAAAAAATGTGCCAGCTATATGGGCTATATGTATGTTGCTGTTTTGGAGATTTTTTTATACAGAAAAACACAAACGAAAAAATAATCATGAATAATGCCTAATGTGTTCACATTACACTAACAGAAAATGTATACAGTTAGTTTTGCTAGTATGACCATCCCAGTTTTAAGAGATTTTTTTTTATCACCCTGACAGAATTCTCTAAAGAGACTCTTTGATTTTCATTTCATGCCATGTTAAGCTAATTTAACACCAGCTGATATTTTATTACTGCTCATTATAAAGAAATATTAAACCTATGCCTCCTTCTATACATGTGTAGTTTAATGAACTCATTTAACCTTTTCCTGATGTCATGGTGCCTCATACAGTATATTGTTTAGCAGACTGCATCCCTATGCATATATCTAATTGTTTATACACACTTCTGTATGCAGAACAGAATCCACCTCGCTGCAATTTGCTGTTTCAGGACTATTCAGTGCTATTGCCTTTAATGAGAGAATACACAACTTTCACTATTTATTCAGCTAGTTATTATATAGTGCCTAGGCATTGTTTAACATAGAAGTAAACTTTTATTTTTCCATAATGCAATAGTGCAGGTGAAGGAAACAAACTTTGTAATATTATGTTTACTTCCCATCCTAGTGATTTAATTCGTTACGCAATACACAAGCAGTGTCAGTTTACTAATAAGTCTATGGAGAGGGGAAGAAGAGAAACAGAGATATGAGATCATCTGCAGAATTACGAGAGTAATTTCTGTCAGAGGGCTGAATAGAAACTCCTGATAACCCGGCCGTGTCGTGAAATAAAACTCTCTTTACATTGTAGATATATTTCTGCTTTGAGGAGCTCTCCATAGACTTACATTATGCAGATTTGATCAACGGCAGAAGGAAACAAATAAGTAAAGAAAAAGTCACTTTTATTTATTAAAGCATATAACAAACTTTTATTTTCATGTGCACTATATTTACTGTATACTTTTATTTGTATAGCTGCAATACCATCTTTTGCTATGTTATTTTTTTATATATTGTGGGGTAGCTCGGTAGCAAAAATGGTGTGGATCCAACTAGTCAGAAACAGGAACGCAAAATCTGGTCCAAACAGGTTTGGCTAGAAAAAATGAAAAAAAAAATAAATAAACCTTTGTGTTAGGTACAAAAGTAAGCAAAATAAAATACAGCCTTAACCAGGCAAAATTTATTTCCCGCTCGCCTGAACTCTAACTAGTACAGAACTATATGTGTGACTTACTTTCCGGGCAAACAAAACAGCACAGTTAGGTCTCACAAGACTCAGTATAGCAGAACAGACCCAGGCACTTTCTCTCCTCCCAGGATCTGCCCTGAAGTGCAGACTCTGCAGCCTTTATGATCCAGTAAAGAGCCTACGATCCACACCTGGGCTGCAGCTTATTCAATATCTGCCTTGGATCGCACATATGTCAGAAATATTGGGGAAATATAGCGGGACTCCTGCACTCTGGCTGTCACCTTCTCACAATATATATCATTTCTTTGGAACACTTTTCACCTTATTCATCTTTGATGTGCCTTTGATATAAGAGATTGCTGTAATTTGTGTTACTGAGACATACACTGATTATATCAGAGCTTTAAGATTGAATAGGACCCTTTTGTGCAACCAAAACAACTGTCATTTTGAGACACAGATTCCATAAGACTTTTCAGGGTGTTCTGTGGTACTGTATCTGCCAGAAGTTTTGTCAGATTGGACACCGTAGATTACACTTCAATCCCCACACACTCAATAAGTCTTGTACACCCATAACTTTGTTGCTAGTACATCAGACCACAATTGGTAGTTACTAATGCCTGGAAACTGTGAATATCTGTTAAAACCTATCATTTTCAAGATCCCCAGATCCACCTGTCTAGCCTTTGGAATTAGTCCATTGGCAAAGTTATTCAGATCCCTACACTTGTTGATTTTTATTTTTTTTTGCTTCGCACACCATAATTATAATAATAATAATAATAATAATAATAATTTTAAGGCTAAGGCCCCATGTAGCGAGCTGCAGCCAAAAATTGTGAAAGGAAAAACTGCAGCAGAAATGTATTTGCAAACTCTCCGCCTCTATTATACCTATATAGAAACCTCCAGCATTTTGGTAGGTAATATTGATATGCTGCAATTTTTCAAAAATGCAAGCGTCTCTCAAATGGCAGCATTTACGCTATGGATTATTTTCTGCAGTGTATGAATGGGATTAACCAGAATCCCATCCACTTTGCAGCGACTGTAAAATGCCCTGGCTTAAAAGGGATTTTATAGAAAAAAATCACTAATGGGAAAAGTAGTATAAAAGAATGATTTATCAAATACTTGCATAATCCCACACCTCTTCCCCACCTTGGCTACATAGCTCTCAGCTAGGGCTTGTATACAGGGCTACAGTGGTGATGCCATGTCAGTAACTTCTGAACACTGTAACCAGTCACTGGTCTAGGCAGTGTAAACCCTTGATATTATCAGGAAATAATCAATGTTATTCTCTTTACTCTCCACTAAGCAAGAAGTCATTTTATATGTCACATGGACAAGAAAAGGGGCATGGCCAGCAAAATTCATGCCCAAATCATGAGAAAAGCTAAGGCCCCATGTTGCGAAAACAGTTTTTTGTTGCAGATTTTGCTGCAGTTTTTTTGAACCAAAGCCAGGAGTGGATTGATAAGAAGGGAGAAGAATAAGTATTTCCTATATATTTTGCATTCACTTTGTATCCATACTTGGCTTTGGCTCAAGAAACTGCAAAAAAATCTGCAACAAAAAAAGCTGCATTTCCGCAATGTGGGGCCTTAGCCAAAAGGTCTGTTATGTTGATGCCCAGAAGGGGTGAGGTCACATCAATAGGGTGTGGTAGTTGACAGATATTTCTTGCAAGGTGCTGCATATGCTGTTCTAGATACTACTGGGCTAAGTGTTAACAGGTATAGGGTAGAGATGAGCGAACACTAAAATGTTCGGGGTTCGAAATCCGATTCGAACAGCCGCACACTGTTCAACTGTTCGAACGGATTTCGAACCCCATTATAGTCTATGGAGGGAAATGCTTGTTTCAGGGGTACGCAAAATTCGATAAAATTATACTTACCAAGTCCACGAGTGACGGTGGGGCTGGATTCTTCTCCCTGCGCAGCGTCCCCGCGTCCTCTTCTGGCTGGAATTCACTCTGCCTAGGCATCGGGGCCTAGGCAGAGCCGACTGCGCATGCGCGGTCGGCTCTGCCCGGCCCGACGCCTGAGCAGAGCCGACTGTGCATGCGAGGGCATGCCCGCGCATGCGCAGTCAGCTCTGCCTAGGCCGGATGCCTAGGCAGAGTGAATTCCACCCAGAAGAAGATGCGGGGACGCAGCGCGGAGAAGACTTTGGAAAGGTAAGAGAAGAACCAGCGTTGATTGGCAGAATGTATAGCATTCTGCCAATCAACGCTGGTTCTGCATCAAACCTTAAACTTCGAACAGCTAGTAGTGTTCGATCGAGTATGAGTATTTCAAATACCGTAGTATTTGATCGAACACCTACTCGATCGAACACTACTCGCTCATCTCTAGTATAGGGGCTCGGACTGGTGGTAGGGATGTTGCTGGACCACTGGGTCACTCCCTCTGTTGGTGTCGTGTTGCGGTTGTGGCGGTCGCTGTGCGGTGCCGCACCCCTACTCGGACCCACTATAAAGAGGTCGCAATGAAGTGGCTAGTGGGCTTATACACCTTGATCAATATGTATACTAAGAACCTCATGTTCAGTATTGTAGAATTTTCTGAGAAGTACTAGATCAATGTATACGACTGGGATGTGCGGCCATGTCTTTCTCTTTTTGCATATGTAAGGTATGAACTAACTGTTAGCAGCAAATGGACTTTCATAGGGATCAGACAGCAAACATGTTTTTGGAGTAAATGCTATAGTATGGGGCCATTTTCTCCAGGAAGCATTGCTTCTAGTAGAATACAATGCCAGAATACAGTGCCATTTGGAGAAACATACAGCTTCACATAAACTTGTTATGGCTCAGCAGTACAGAGTCATAGACAACCTGTGTGCGGATACAGCCTCTTGCACACAGGCCTGTTTGAGTCCTTATCTGACAGCTGCATTACTCTATAGTATGTACTTAGTTATTATGAAACTTAAAAACAATATCAAATCTTGATAGATACATAGTTACAATAAATTAGAACGATACATTTTCCCGACATTTATTTTCCCATAAAGGCTTTCAACATGGCAGAATGAGAATGTCTTGTATTTCTATTAACTGTCATATTTGATGGGTGACATAAAATAAAAATCAAATTTTGAGTTGCAGGCGGTATTAAAGATGGAAGATTAAAAGTAGGTCTTCATATTAAGTATATATTCAGTTGCGAATAAGAATGGATAAGGAATCTATTTTGGGGTAATGGAACAAGACATAAAATAAACAATGCAGGAGGGAATCCTTTCCCTTAGGGAATTTCAATCTCAGCGACATGGTGGGAGGCGGATAGACACTGCTGACAGCTCAGAGCAGAGTGCTGAATGGAAGCAGATCTGTCACTCGCATTATACTGAATAGTGACAGCAGTTTATTATGGTATGTGTGACTTTGTTGCTAACATTAACCTTCACAAATCTAGAACATTTTTTAAAACCTTTTTTTTCTAAACTTTATGAAATGTTCTTTTTATTTTATGAAGCATAAACCACCTATTGTCATTTATGACACTTTATAAGGGCACTTCCTTAGTTTAAACAGGACGCCATTTGTCTTCTCTAGTAAACCATCTCAATTATTTCTTAACCTGCGATAAAACTGCAGGCGTAAAGCGCACACTCTATGAATTCGATAAAAACGACACTAATTCATAAACACTTTATAATACTGTAATAGTCATTGTTCAGCGGCACTGAAAAAGTAGTGTTATGTTTCCCAGAGGAATTTTTTGTTAACATAGTTGCATAAAAAGGATTTATACTGTCACCATTGCATTTCCTTCACAGCCCAGTGGGATTTGGGAAAGCATAATGAGAGATTTCTAAATATGCATGTATTCATTTTTCAGAACTACAATACTTTCCAAGTGGCATACATAATAACACGCTTAAGAGAAAAGGTTTACGTTCTAAATGAACAAAATGTTTCAAAGCTACATTATGCGATAAAAAGTCAGAGCAGATATCAAAGGATACAATATACAGTACTTGTTACCCAGGTGATCTCACTACTTGCTGTTTCTTTCTCCGTACAACCATTGTTGATGTGTAAATAGTTGAAACTTTGGCAGATGAATTATAATATCATCATAGCAGTGTTCCTTATGTTTTCTGAAAATACCTAACCAATTACACAAAGGAGCATAGGAAGAACGAAATAGGTTTTTCACATTTTTATCACACATGTTGGTATGAAATGAAGAACATCTATAAAACACTTTGTTCTCCTTCTCATGTGGTTTGTAAATGAACTCCAAAATAGGTCATAAAATAAACTACAAAAACTACAATGCATGTCACATAGGCATTTGGTTTTCTTAATGTTAGGTCTTTGAGTGAAACTTGCCTGAAAAAAACCCTACACTTATCGTTGCTATTGTCATATAATGTCACAGTGATCACAAACACTCACAGAAAAATTACCAACATTTATAAATAATGGCATTTTTGTGCCGGAATAGGGAGGTGACAAAATAACTCCTAATTTATTAAATGGAACATGTTGGTGCAAATTTAATAAGATGGGCATATAGTACACAGACTGGCACAGGGAGACAGAGATTTCGGAAGAGGTTGTGACCTCTTCATCAATGTGTCGGACATCCAGGCTCCAAAAACTAAATCTATGAGGCAACACGGTGGCTCAGTGGTTAGCACTGCAGCTTTGCAGCACTGAAGTCCTGGGTTCAAAGTCCGCCAGGAACAACATCTGAAAGGAGTTAGTGTGTTCTCCCCGTGTTTGTGTGGATTTCCTCCCATTCTACAAAGACATACTGATAGGGAAAAAAATGTACATTGTGAGCCCTATATGGGGCTCACAATCTACATTTGAATAACAAAAAACAAAAAAAAAACTAAATTTATACCATGTAGGAACTGTTGTAAATTTTCTTATAATAATTACGATAGATGTATCTGGAAGGCAAGCTATACATAGAAGGGTGGGTGTTTTTAACCCTGAGTATATGCTGGGGCGTTGACTCTGTGAAGCATTAGTGGGGCAGCTTTGATGCATATAAGGGACCTCATGCGCACAGAATGACCGCTTTTATGCTATATATCTTAACCTTTTGAGTAAGTCTAAGGGTGCATTCAGACTACGTAACGCCGGGCGTGTATGAGAGCCGTACACGCCGGCATTACGGCAGACTGCCGAACACTTCCCATTCACTTCAATGGGAGCGCTCGTAACAGCGGCGTTTACGAGCGCTCCCATTGAAGTGAATGGGAAGTGTTCCGCAGTCTGCCGTAATGCCGGCGTGTACGGCTCTCATACACGTCCGGCGTTACGTAGTCTGAATGCACCCTAATATAGAACGCTATCATGTCTGCTTTTGGTTTATATCGCACTGGAGACAATTATTTGAATAGAGAGTCTTGGGAAAATAGTGATACTCTATTTTCCTTCTATAATTGAGGGGACTTTAATTGAAAAATATATTCTGTATAAGTATTAATTCACCTAGGTTTTAATAGAAGATTATTAAAAGTTATATTTTATTTTGCTCTATCAAGCCATTCTGAATTTGAATATTAGTGTTTGGACCATTTGGAGTACTTTCTTATTGTACTGTTGAGAATGATGATTGGCTGCAGCGATCTTGTTAGCTGTATATCACTGCTGCAGCCGCAACATATACAAATAGTGAAGGTGATGGCTGGTCCATGACAGGAAGAGAGGGGGAGATGAAGGTCAGTGCATTTGCATTTATAACCCTGCCCTGCTGCCTGCAATAATATTTCTGATCCCGAGCAATTCCTTTAAGGGGCCACACACGAAATATTAATTAAGGGGGCACAAAGGGGCATTGTTGATTTAAAGGGGCTCTATCATTGGGAAAAGTCATTTTTAACTAAGCACATACTTGCATAGCCCTTAGAAAGGCTATTCCACACCTACCTTTTGTATGTAAATCACCTCAGTAGTTTTTGAATGAGTCCCTTTTTATTCATATACTAATTAGCCTCCAGCGTGCACCCTGGAAGTCTCATCGAGCACTGTCTGTCTCCTGTAAGGACTTATCTCCCTACGCTCAAACAGCACACAGGAGAGAGAGAGAGACAGTGCTTGCTGAGACTTCTGGTGCTTGCTGGAGGCTAATTAGCATATGAATAAAAACGAGCTCATTCAAAAACTACTGAGGTAATTTACATACAAAAGGTATGTGTGTAACATACCTAGGTTTTTCTGGTGGACTTGAAAAATGCCCCCAAAAATGCATAAAAATCTCTTCACATCAATTATATCTAAGGAAAAGCTGACGCTTTTGGAATAGGTATAATAGGGGCAGGAAGTCCAACAAGGAAAGCTTTTCAGAAAAAAGATGGGTTTTTTCCGCAACCTATTTTTGTGCTAATTGGCTGCCGTGAATGAACATGTCATCCGTTTGCCACCCGTGCTTCTGCAGCCCCTTTCATTCAATAAATAGGAACCACGGAAGTAGGGCCGCAAACATAATAGGAATAGGACTTGTTTCATATTTTGCGTCCTGGACTGTCGGTCCGCACACGGGACCATGTAAATCACAGGCCCATAGAGATGAATGGGTTTGCGTGCTATCCGGTAAAAACATTGACTATTGATATGGTCGTCTTCAAGGGGCCTTAGGCTGAGACCACAAATTGTGGAAATGCAGAAATGAAATGGAAATGAATGCAACATTTTACAATCACAGCAAAGTGAATGAGATTTTATTTAATGCATATGCCAAATGCAATGGAAAAGCAATGAAAAACGCATGCATGTTTAGTATTGTGCTTTTACAGATTTTTTTTCAGCGTCTTTTCAGCTATTTTTCACTATATGTGGTGTGTGACGTGGTTGCATGATATCAGATTACTTGTTATTTTCATTGTATATAACATGTAGAATCAAATGTAATATGCAGGATACATTTACGTAAATGAATAAAGCAGGATGTTGCAGGCAGCATCTATTTATACACAAAAGATTTTCTATACATTCCAGGATTCGCTCCTGGAAAACACATTTGATAAAACCATTATTTTCCACGGCACACGTAGCGTATTCTAATTGTTTTCATTGTGATTCAGATCATGTTACAAAGCAAATGGCCATATGATTTTCCTTGTCATAGAATCAATGTGCTAAGAGTTTGGATTCAGCATCTGTTGCTGTGCTGAAATATATTATATATGCCAAATTACCACCAAAAGTCTCCACAAATATTAAAACTGTCTGTTTCAATCGAGTCAGCGAAGTTGGTCTTGTATCTTATTCTAAATCTAATTAGGACATTTCAAGTTTCCAGATGGATGGTTTGCTTTGCCTATAATTTTCAGTTTTCAAGACTAATCATTTTTATCCTCTGGTTCTTGCAATTAAATCTGTCTTCCAATAAGACTCAATCATGACACCGCTTGATCCAGAATATTGCAGCATTGTATGTAAAATTAGACAAATTACACATTTTAGTGGAAAAATAGCTTAAAATAGAAGAGTGTAAAAATAAATGTATTTAAAGACACACTGTGCTGCATAAATGCAACATTTTGCTATTTGCTAGACATATTTGTATCTACTACAGCATATTTTCTACATTAAAGGCTTATTTGTAAAAGAATGGCAGAAATAAAGCATTGCAGAAAATGGATGATACACTGATGGTGAAGTCCAAGATATTATCTATATATTTTATGAAGTACAGATCAGTGTCATATGAAAAATATGCGTGCTCCTGGAAGATCCATTTATAGTCACGGATACATATAGACTCATTAAGCCCCATATATCAAAACTGTGTCGGAGATAAAGGAGTCATGTTGTCCATGGCAACCAGAGTTTAGATTTTATTTATTAAGCCCTGCTGGTAACATTACCAACTAGGAATCTATAGATGTAATAGCACAGCAACCTGAAAATTCACCAAATAGTATAGCGAGAAATTATGCAGCTCCTCGCATGAACAAGTGCTACACACTCAACAGGAATGCCATGTCTGTAAAATGAATGCTCTACGCACATTGCATACCGTGATAAAACAAACTTCAAATTGATATTTAAACTGTCACATGCCATTAAACCTGTCAAATTATAGGGGTTATCCATTCTTTTTAAAATGAATGGACTTCCTTAGAATAGGCTAAATATATTTGTTTTTACCGCCAAGTGGGCATGGGATTCACTAGAATCCCATCCACTTTGCCCTTACTGTAATCCCATCCACTTTGCCCTTACTGTAAAACTCTGCGGCGTTTCTGCTGTAGGCAAATTGCAGCATTTCCATCTCGTGGGGCCCATCCTTAAACTCAACTCAACACAATGCGCTCTTGCTTTTTTGCTCTTCTTAGTGAATCATCTCCAGCAGTAACATGTTGATCATGCTGCAAGTCCAGTTTGTCATCCAGCAGTTAAAAGACTGGATCCCTGACAGATAACATTATAGTCAATGGGGCCCATCGGCATCGTTATTGTCCATTGCTTTAGCGTTCCATGTGCTTATGGTTTTAGCATTCCTTGTGCTTGTTGTCCTGGTCTTCCAATAGCCCAAAACAATGAACACATGGGCGCAAATGTGAACATAGTGTTGGTAAAATATAACTGGTGGAGTGTGTGGAAACTTCTAGCCATATCACATTATGGGGATAACATCTATCCTTAGGGAGAGACCACCTTCTCGGTGTGTGGAGACTTATACAGTCATAGTTGCTCCACTGCAAGGGAACATGGGAAGAATATGAAAATCTGTCTCCCAAGATGTAAACAGGGAAACAGTGCCTCTGTTATGCTGCCCTCAGCCATAGTTGCTCCACTGCAAGGGAACATGGGAAGAATATGCAAATCTGTCTCCCAAGATGTAAACAGGGAGACAATGCCTCTGTTATGCTGCCCTCAGGGTGCTTGCTATAGAGGGCAGCATAACAGAAGCATTGTCTCCCTGTTTACATCTTGGGAGACAGATTTGCATATTCTTCCCATGTAGCCATATCACAGTCAGGGATAACACAAATTATTATGTATACACATATATATTCCAGTTATCGCCATCTGTTCAATATGTGCAGTTAATGCAGTGCCAGCTAAGCATCCTGTAGTACCAGGTATCTATATCAGGGTCTGCCAATCTTCCTCATACCTCATGTCAACATATATTACATTTCTTGTGTTGATTTGTTTATTTGCCATAACATGAAGTGTCAAGCGTCATGAAGGTATGAAAAGCTGATCAGCCACTATAACAAATGTTTTCAGATTAGATGAAAATGAAAAAAATCTGTAGAGAAAGTCACTTTGTGCTGCTGTTTTTAATGCTGTGTGTGGATATGATGTTAAATCCCATCCGCTATGCTGAAAATGTAAATGGCAGCAGATTTTGGGTGGCTAACCTGTGGGGATTATGCTTTGTGTATCCTCAGCCTTTGGTGTAAAAATTATTTATCAGTAGGATACATGTTACTGTAGATTAGGTTTTGTATTACAGCAGTAGTTGAGAACAGATTGTATGCATAAAAAGTGTCTTCCAAAATTCTAAAAATCCCCTATAGACCTATCAAGTAAAACTGTCAAGGTGTCAGTCTTTATTTTCCACAGGTCCCTACTGGCCTAATGCAGTCATGTACACGGAATGAAGCAACTACCTCTCTTTAGTATGGAGAATTTGCTTAAGGAACCCGGTGAACAACCTTGTGTCTATGTGCTTAGATCCTAACAATCCCCTTTTGTAGTGCTGTCCTGTGGGTGGAATAGCAAAGATGGGGGTTGTGTGCAGAGTTTCTAAAATATGTGTTTCTATGAGAAGGCTCAAATTATCCTCTGACACAAGACTCATATGCAATTTGGTCATTTCCTTATCTTCTCTTACGAATTTCAGACGCCAGCAGCAGAAGTACTATTTATTTTCTTGTTTTCTCTTATTCACTCCCTTTTGATTGCTGGGTTCTCCTTCACATAGTTTTACATTTTTTTGTATTACCCATTCAGCATCTTATTTCCAAGCAGGAAGAGGTTTTCTCTGTGGACTTTCTGTGAAAAGTGCTGCGGAAAATCTGATTAGCGTTTATAACTTTTTAAAGGGACACCTTTGGGCATTATATATATATATATATATATATATATATATATATATATATATATATATATATATTTAAGGTTGTTCACAGGAGTGTCCACATTGGGACCATTTGGGCTGTGTAGTTATTACTAGTCACCAGTGGTGTAAGGCCTCTTGTGCACGACAATGACATTTTTGATCAATCAAACATCTATTGAAAACTGACATTAATGTCAGTTTTGCATCAGTTTTGCTTTTGTTTAGTTATTGATGGCTGAGTGTGATCAGTTTTGCATCAGTTTTTAACCATCAGTGAAAACAATGAATGGATTTTGTTGGTCTTTCTTTTTTGACCCAACCCACTGATCCATTTTTAATGGATGTGAAATGGATGTTAATCCAATTCATGTCTGGTACAAATGGGCCACATTGACTTGCATTGAGTCTGTTTGGACAGCAAATGGACAAAGGTAGTGCAGGTCAGAAAAACAGACTGTCAAAAAAAGGACATGTGTATAGACACTTTGATATCAATGTGTTGTCAAAATGGACATCACATATCCATTTTTCACTATCATGTTCAAGAGGCTTAACTAAAGTATTGTGGACCTCTGTGCAAACTTTGACTGGGGCCTTCTACCCCTTATCTACAACATATTCTTGGTATCGATAGTTATGGTTGCTGCAGTAGTATTTTAGATACTTGAAAGAGATTCAACTGTAGTACTCACAACTACTCTTACAAGTGAGCCAAAAGTGCTGCGCCCAACATGGAAACCATGCCTCTGCTGATCAGCTGTTTGATGGGACCTTGGTGCTTTTGCAAGACCTGTGATCCCTTCTCTATTTACATCAGACAGTATTTGTTTTATAGTGACGGTGCAATGTAGTTACAGTCTATAATAACAACGCATGGCTGCTATAAAGAAATGGCATGTGATATAAATTGCAAAGGGGCCTCACACAGCATAATATGCTCCCCAGAGGGTTCCCCCACAGTACAATGCTCTACAGAGGCCCCACACAGTATAAAATGCTCTACATAGTGGCTCCACACAGTATAAAATGCTCCACAGAGCCCCCCACACAGTATAATATTCTCCCAACAGTGACCCCACACAATGCTATCCACGGTAGCCCCAATAGCCCATCCCTACAGTATAATATGCTATGGGAGCATGAGCCACTTCAGGTGAACCCCATAAACTGAATATTTCTGTATTTTGACCTCTAGCTAGTTTTGGTGGTATTATTGTATTATAGTGTCTTCCATACCCAAGAGTTGGAGGCCCAGGCGAAGTGAGTAAAATTAAAAAACAATTATACTCTCCTTGCCTCACCTGTCCTGGGCACCCGTACTAAATCTGGCTATCTCCAGCTACTTCTTTCAGCCTCTTTTGCCAACAACTGATGTCATGTACCCCAGAGGTCATGTGTGGCGTGCTGATGTCATGGGGCCCAGTTACAGGGCTAAGTGGAGTGGTGACCACCCAGAGTGCGTGACTTTTGATGCAGGCCAAAGAGGCCCAAAGACGATACCAGGAGCTGTTAAAAATCAGTATTAGTGTCTGTTATTGTGGGCAGTATTTCTTTGGACATATATAATGCTGGGCTCCGTAACATTAGCTTTGCTGTCCATGGACAGCAGATATGAGTGCCAATCTCTGTTGGCTGCAGGCTTACTACCTTTCGGTCACACCCCGTGAAATGGCAATTATCACTGGTGTTTTTCTTGTATATAGTGAAGAATATAACCTATAGTTGTGCATTTGGTTGATTTTGGAAACATCAGTGTCACTCCATTTGGCTACGTCCACCCTACTTTACAACTTTACATTGTGACTATATATATGTAGTCTCTGGTAGTGTAAACACTTAACATATTTCATATATTTCTTTTAGCATCAAAAATCTTTCATGTTTTCTTTTGAGTGTTAAACAGTCCCCTTGAAAACCACTGTGTCAACTCACAGATTCAAGGTTTGCATGTGATGGAGATTATGGACAAAGTCATTATTATGAATAGTTGTGCTGTGTTTGATGGTAACATTCAAATGGTTGGTAGATAGATAGATAGATAGATAGATAGATAGATAGATAGATAGATAGATAGATAGATAGAATAAGGGGTATCTATGAGACACAGGAAGTTAATTCACATTTATTTTTCATTTGTAAAATTCATTTAATAAAACATGTAGTATTTGAGATGTCATTGTTATTTTATTGTGGACAACCAGAAATAAAATCTGTGCATAGGACTTAAAAATGATAAAAGCCTGTGTGCTGAAGTGTAATCTATAGGAAACAGTGATATAGTAGCTATTTGTTTCGACAACCGCATGTAACCCAGCTATAAAGCTGACAGAATTACTTGGGCATTGTGGAGATAATGTGTCTGGTGCAGTGATAATGAGTCAATCCAGGAAGTTAGAAGAAGTGAGAAGGGTTATATGTATTTTATTTTCACTTCCTTTGTAGAAGTAGTAGAAAGGTCACATATAAGCAGCTGAAGATTCCTTCCCCGTGGTGTATTGCCATTTTGTTTTTGGAACAAAGAGAACGTATAACTTGTGTCTATAGCTTAATATAAATAGTAAACTCAGCTGATCAGGAAAATCCTTTGTGTTGTATGTAAAGTAAAAATATGGTTTATTTCAGTCCTATGGGTGTATTAAATCAAATATTTTTACCAAAGCATTAAACAAACACATGCATTTTTAGCTTTACTTATTAACATGTGTAAAATAAGTTTATTGTCCTTAGTAGAGATGAGCGAACACTAAAATGTTCGAGGTTCGAAATTCGATTCGAACAGCCGCTCAATGTTCGTGTGTTCGAACGGGTTTCGAACCCCATTATAGTCTATGGGGAACAGATACTCGTTAAGGGGGAAACCCAAATCCGTGTCTGGAGGGTCACCAAGTCCACTATGACACCCCAGGAAATGATGCCAACACCTCTGGAATGACACTGGGACAGCAGGGGAAGCATGTCTGGGGGCATCTAACACACCAAAGACCCTCTATTACCCCAACATCACAGCCTAACAACTACACACTTTACACACTCAATACCACCTCTCTGACAGTAGGAAAACACCTTGAAACATGTGTATTTGGCACTTGCAGTGAGGAGAGCTTGTCACCAGCAGTGAATTTGGCCCTTGTAGTAAGTTGAGGTTGGCACCAACATTTGTTTTGAAAATCAGGGTGGATTGAGCCTCTAACCAGCAGAGTTTGGGCAAATTCATGGTGGAGGGAGCCTCTAAAAACCCCAGTTTGGACCAATTCATGGTGGAGGGAGACTCTAAAAACCCCAGTTTGGACCAATTCATGGTGGAGGGAGACTCTAAAAACCCCAGTTTGGACCAATTCATGGTGGAGGGAGCCTCTAAAAACCCCAGTTTGGACCAATTCATGGTGGAGGGAGCCTCTAACCAGCCCAGTTTGGACCAATTAATGGTGGAGGGAGCCTCTAAACAGCCAAGTTTTGGGAAATTCATGGTGGAGGGAGCCTCTAACCAGCCCAGTTTGGACCAATTCATGGTGGAGGGAGCCTCTAAACAGCCCAGTTTGGGCAAATTCATGGTGGAGGGAGCCTCTAACCAGCCCAGTTTGGACCAATTAATGGTGGAGGGAGCCTCTAAACAGCCCAGTTTGGACCAATTAATGGTGGAGGGAGCCTCTAACCAGCCCAGTTTGGACCAATTAATGGTGGAGGGAGCCTCTAACCAGCCCAGTTTGGACCAATTAATGGTGGAGGGAGCCTCTAACCAGCCCAGTTTGGACCAATTAATGGTGGAGGGAGCCTCTAAACAGCCAAGTTTTGGGAAATTCATGGTGGAGGGAGCCTCTAACCAGCCCAGTTTGGACCAATTCATGGTGGAGGGAGCCTCTAAACAGCCCAGTTTGGGCAAATTCATGGTGGAGGGAGCCTCTAAAAAACCCAGTTTGGACCAATTCATGGTGGAGGGAGCCTCTAATTAGCCCAGTTTGGACCAATTAATTGTGGAGGGAGCCTCTAACCAGCCCAGTTTGGACCAATTAATGGTGGAGGGAGCCTCTAACCACCCCAGTTTGGGCAAATTCATGGTGGAGGGAGCCTCTAACCAGCCCAGTTTGGACCAATTAATGGTGGAGGGAGCCTCTAAACAGCCAAGTTTTGGGAAATTCATGGTGGAGGGAGCCTCTAACCAGCCCAGTTTGGGCAAATTCATGGTGGAGGGAGCCTCTAACCAGCCCAGTTTGGACCAATTAATGGTGGAGGGAGCCTCTAACCAGCCCAGTTTGGACCAATTAATGGTGGAGGGAGCCTCTAAACAGCCAAGTTTTGGGAAATTCATGGTGGAGGGAGCCTCTAACCAGCCCAGTTTGGACCAATTCATGGTGGAGGGAGCCTCTAAACAGCCCAGTTTGGGCAAATTCATGGTGGAGGGAGCCTCTAAAAAACCCAGTTTGGACCAATTCATGGTGGAGGGAGCCTCTAATTAGCCCAGTTTGGACCAATTAATTGTGGAGGGAGCCTCTAACCAGCCCAGTTTGGACCAATTAATGGTGGAGGGAGCCTCTAACCACCCCAGTTTGGACCAATTCATGGTGGAGGGAGCCTCTAACCAGCCCAGTTTGGACCAATTAATGGTGGAGGGAGCCTCTAAACAGCCAAGTTTTGGGAAATTCATGGTGGAGGGAGCCTCTAACCAGCCCAGTTTGGACCAATTCATGGTGGAGGGAGCCTCTAAACAGCCCAGTTTGGGCAAATTCATGGTGGAGGGAGCCTCTAACCAGCCCAGTTTGGACCAATTAATGGTGGAGGGAGCCTCTAAACAGCCAAGTTTTGGGAAATTCATGGTGGAGGGAGCCTCTAACCAGCCCAGTTTGGACCAATTCATGGTGGAGGGAGCCTCTAAACAGCCAAGTTTTGGGAAATTCATGGTGGAGGGAGCCTCTAAAAAACCCAGTTTGGACCAATTCATGGTGGAGGGAGCCTCTAATTAGCCCAGTTTGGACCAATTAATTGTGGAGGGAGCCTCTAACCAGCCCAGTTTGGACCAATTAATGGTGGAGGGAGCCTCTAACCACCCCAGTTTGGGCAAATTCATGGTGGAGGGAGCCTCTAACCAGCCCAGTTTGGACCAATTAATGGTGGAGGGAGCCTCTAAACAGCCAAGTTTTGGGAAATTCATGGTGGAGGGAGCCTCTAACCAGCCCAGTTTGGACCAATTCATGGTGGAGGGAGCCTCTAAACAGCCCAGTTTGGGCAAATTCATGGTGGAGGGAGCCTCTAACCAGCCCAGTGTGGACCAATTAATGGTGGAGGGAGCCTCTAAACAGCCAAGTTTTGGGAAATTCATGGTGGAGGGAGCCTCTAACCAGCCCAGTTTGGACCAATTCATGGTGGAGGGAGCCTCTAAACAGCCAAGTTTTGGGAAATTCATGGTGGAGGGAGCCTCTAAAAAACCCAGTTTGGACCAATTCATGGTGGAGGGAGCCTCTAATTAGCCCAGTTTGGACCAATTAATTGTGGAGGGAGCCTCTAACCAGCCCAGTTTGGACCAATTAATGGTGGAGGGAGCCTCTAACCACCCCAGTTTGGGCAAATTCATGGTGGAGGGAGCCTCTAACCAGCCCAGTTTGGACCAATTAATGGTGGAGGGAGCCTCTAAACAGCCAAGTTTTGGGAAATTCATGGTGGAGGGAGCCTCTAACCAGCCCAGTTTGGACCAATTCATGGTGGAGGGAGCCTCTAAACAGCCCAGTTTGGGCAAATTCATGGTGGAGGGAGCCTCTAAACAGCCCAGTTTGGGCAAATTCATGGTGGAGGGAGCCTCTAACCAGCCCAGTTTGGACCAATTAATGGTGGAGGGAGCCTCTAAACAGCCAAGTTTTGGGAAATTCATGGTGGAGGGAGCCTCTAACCAGCCCAGTTTGGACCAATTAATGGTGGAGGGAGCCTCTAACCAGCCCAGTTTGGACCAATTAATGGTGGAGGGAGCCTCTAACCAGCCCAGTTTGGACCAATTAATGGTGGAGGGAGCCTCTAAACAGCCAAGTTTTGGGAAATTCATGGTGGAGGGAGCCTCTAACCAGCCCAGTTTGGACCAATTCATGGTGGAGGGAGCCTCTAAACAGCCCAGTTTGGGCAAATTCATGGTGGAGGGAGCCTCTAAAAAACCCAGTTTGGACCAATTCATGGTGGAGGGAGCCTCTAATTAGCCCAGTTTGGACCAATTAATTGTGGAGGGAGCCTCTAACCAGCCCAGTTTGGACCAATTAATGGTGGAGGGAGCCTCTAAAAAACCCAGTTTGGACCAATTCATGGTGGAGGGAGCCTCTAATTAGCCCAGTTTGGACCAATTAATTGTGGAGGGAGCCTCTAACCAGCCCAGTTTGGACCAATTAATGGTGGAGGGAGCCTCTAACCACCCCAGTTTGGACCAATTCATGGTGGAGGGAGCCTCTAACCACCCCAGTTTGGACCAATTCATGGTGGAGGGAGCCTCTAAACAGCCCAGTTTGGGCAAATTCATGGTGGAGGGAGCCTCTAACCAGCCCAGTTTGGACCAATTAATGGTGGAGGGAGCCTCTAAACAGCCCAGTTTGGGCAAATTCATGGTGGAGGGAGCCTCTAACCAGCCCAGTTTGGACCAATTAATGGTGGAGGGAGCCTCTAAACAGCCAAGTTTTGGGAAATTCATGGTGGAGGGAGCCTCTAACCAGCCCAGTTTGGACCAATTAATGGTGGAGGGAGCCTCTAACCACCCCAGTTTGGGCAAATTCATGGTGGAGGGAGCCTCTAACCAGCCCAGTTTGGACCAATTAATGGTGGAGGGAGCCTCTAAACAGCCCAGTTTGGGCAAATTCATGGTGGAGGGAGCCTCTAAACAGCCAAGTTTTGGGAAATTCATGGTGGAGGGAGCCTCTAACCAGCCCAGTTTGGACCAATTCATGGTGGAGGGAGCCTCTAAACAGCCCAGTTTGGGCAAATTCATGGTGGAGGGAGCCTCTAAAAAACCCAGTTTGGACCAATTCATGGTGGAGGGAGCCTCTAATTAGCCCAGTTTGGACCAATTAATTGTGGAGGGAGCCTCTAACCAGCCCAGTTTGGACCAATTAATGGTGGAGGGAGCCTCTAAAAAACCCAGTTTGGACCAATTCATGGTGGAGGGAGCCTCTAATTAGCCCAGTTTGGACCAATTAATTGTGGAGGGAGCCTCTAACCAGCCCAGTTTGGACCAATTAATGGTGGAGGGAGCCTCTAACCACCCCAGTTTGGACCAATTCATGGTGGAGGGAGCCTCTAACCACCCCAGTTTGGACCAATTCATGGTGGAGGGAGCCTCTAAACAGCCCAGTTTGGGCAAATTCATGGTGGAGGGAGCCTCTAACCAGCAGAGTTGGGGGAAATCAGGGTGGAGGGAGCCTAGTATTAGCAGAATTGTGCAACGCTTATGGTGGATGAGTATGAGGATGCGGAGGAATTGGAGAGGTTGAGTACAGACATGGAGTTTCATGTTGGGGTGCTTTACACAGGTGGGCACAAAAATGACGGCTCTACCCAGTGGTGGTTCATTTTTATCAAAGTGAGCCGGTCGGCACTCTCAGCTGACAGACGGGTGCGCTTGTCAGTGATGATGCCACCGGCTGCACTGAACACCCTCTCAGATAGGACGCTGGCGGCAGGACAGGACAGCACCTCCAAGGCATATAGGGCAAGTTCAAGCCACAGGTCCAACTTCGACACCCAATACGTGTAGGGCGCAGAGGGGTCGGAGAGGACAGGGCTGTGGTCGGAAAGGTATTCCCGCAACATGCGCCTATACTTCTCACGCCTGGTGACACTAGGACCCTCCGTGGCGGCACTTTGGCGAGGGGGTGCCATCAAGGTGTCCCAGACCTTAGACAGTGTGCCCCTCGTTTGTGTGGACCGGTGAGAACTTGGTTGCCTACTGGAGGAACTGCCCTCCCTGCCGCCAACGTCACATGCTGGAAACATCTCCATCATATTCTGCACCAATTGCCTGTGGCAAGCATTGATGCGATTGGCCCTCCCCTCTACCGGAATAAAAGACGAGATGTTGTTTTTATACCGGGGGTCAAGGATAGCAAAGATCCAGTACTGGTTGTCCTCCATGATTTTGACAATACGCTTGTCGGTTGTAAAGCACCCCAACATGAACTCAGCCATGTCTGCCACAGTGTTAGTTGGCATGACTCCTCTGGCCCCACCGGAAAGTTCAATCTCCATTTCCTCCTCATCCTCCATGTCTACCCATCCGCGCTGCAACAATGGGACGATTCGAAGTTGCCCGGAAGCCTCCTGTATCACCATCACATCATCGGACAACTCTTCTTCCTCCTCCTCCTCCTCCTCCTCCTCCTCCATTAAACGCAGTGAAGCGGACAGATGTGTGGACCTACTCTCCAGCTGTGACGGATCGGATGCTATCCCTAACTCCTCTGTGTGATCTGAGTTATCCCTGATGTCAATCAGGGATTCTCTCAGAACACACAAGAGCGGGATTGTAAGGCTCACCATCGCATCCTCAGAGCTCACCCTCCTTGTGGACTCCTCAAAGACCCGTAGGATGTCACAAAGGTCTCTCATCCATGGCCACTCATGGATGTGAAACTGAGGCAGCTGACTTTGTGGCACCCTAGGGTTTTGTAGCTGGTATTCCATCAAAGGTCTCTGCTGCTCAACCACTCTATTCAACATCTGAAACGTTGAGTTCCAGCGTGTGGGGACGTCGCACAAAAGCCGGTGTTGTGGCACATGCAGGCGTTGCTGGAGAGATTTTAAGCTAGCAGCGGCTACTGTCGACTTGCGAAAGTGGGCGCACATGCGCCGCACTTTCACCAGTAGCTCTGGAACATTGGGGTAGCTCTTTAGGAAACGTTGCACCACTAGGTTGAAGACGTGGGCCAGGCATGGAACATGTTGGAGTCCGGCAAGCTCCAGAGCTGCTACCAGGTTCCGGCCGTTATCACAAACGACCATGCCTGGGCCCAGGTGCAGCGGCTCAAACCATATTGCCGTCTCATCGAGGAGGGCATCCCTCACCTCGGAGGCAGTGTGCTGTCTGTCCCCCAAGCTGATCAGCTTCAGCACAGCCTGCTGACGTCTACCAACGCCAGTGCTGCAACGTTTCCAACTCGTAGCTGGGGTCAATCTAACAGCGGAGGAGGAGGCGGTGGCGGAGGAGGAGGCGGTGGCGGAGGAGGAGGCGGTAGAGGAGGAGGAGGAGGGGGGTGTTCTTCTCGTGTCCCTGCCAGGAATGTTAGGCGGGGAGACGAGGTACACCGGGCCAGTTTGGGAAGCAGTCCCAGCCTCAACTACATTCACCCAGTGTGCCGTCAGTGAAATGTAGCGTCCCTGTCCGCATGCACTTGTCCACGCGTCGGTGGTCAAGTGGACCTTTGTGCAAAGCGCGGAACTAAGGGCCCGCCTGATGTTGAGTGACACGTGCTGGTGCAAGGCGGGGACGGCACACCGGGAGAAGTAGTGACGGCTAGGGACGGCATAGCGAGGTGCCGCAGTTGCCATCAGGTCCAGGAAGGCGGGAGTTTCAACAAGCCGGAACGCCAACATCTCCTGGGCCAGCAGTTTAGCGATGTTGGCGTTCAAGGCTTGCGCGTGTGGGTGGTTAGCAGTGTATTTCTGCCGCCGCTCCAATGTCTGAGAGATGGTGGGTTGTTGTAAAGAAACGCCTGATGGTGCCTTTGATGGTGCAGGAGAAGGAGATAAGACAGGACCAGGGGAGGATGAGGTAGAAGTCAACAAAGTGGCGGAGGCAGATGAAGTGGTGTCCTGGCTCGTCCTCTGGAGTGCATCGCCAGCACAGTCAGCAGTGGCAGTGGCAGAGGCAGAGGCAGAGGCAGTGGCAGTGGCGTGAACGGCAGTCGGCCTTTGTCCTGCCGTTGCTGCCTGCCACTGATTCCAGTGCTTGGATTCCAAATGACGGCGCATTGAAGTGGTGGACAGGTTGCTCTTCTCAGAGCCCCTAATCAATTTCGAGAGGCAAATTGTGCAGACAACACTATATCTGTCCTCGGCGCATTCCTTGAAAAAACTCCACACCTTCGAGAAACGTGCCCTCGAGGTGGGAGTTTTTCGGGGCTGGGTACGAACTGGAACATCTTGGGAGATTCCGGGTGTGGCCTGGCTTCGCCTAAGCTGCTGACCTCTGCCTCTGCCTCTAGCTACCCTTTTTGGTGCTGCACCTGCCTCAACATCCACACTACTTTCCCCGCTTGACATCCCCCCTGTCCAGGTCGGGTCAGTGTCCTCATCATCCACCACTTCCTCTTCCAACTCCTGTCTCATCTCCTCCTCCCGCACAATGCGCCGGTCAACTGGATGCCCTGACGGCAACTGCGTCACATCATCGTCGATGAGGGTGGGTTGCTGGTCATCCACCACCAAATCGAACGGAGATGGAGGAGACTCTAGTGTTTGAGCATCTGGATACAGATGCTCCTCTGTTAGGTTCGTGGAATCGTGACGTGGAGAGGCAGGTTGAGGGACAATGAAAGGAGCGGAGAACAGCTCTGGGGAGCAGGGACAGTTTGGGTTATTGTTCTGTAAAGCTTCGGAATTTTGGGAGGAAGGAAGACAAGACTGTTGGGTAATAGGAGGAGAGGAGGCAGAGTCTGACTGGCTGCTGGACAATGTGCTGTAAGCGTTCTCTGACAGCCATTGCAAGACCTGTTCCTGGTTCTCGGGCCTACTAAGGTTTGTACCCTGCAGTTTAGTTAATGTGGCAAGCAACCCTGGCACTGTGGAGTGGCGCAATGCTTGCTGCCCCACAGGAGTAGGCACGGGACGCCCTGTGGCTTCACTGCTACCTTGCTCCCCAGAACCATTCCCCCGACCTCGCCCACGGCCTCGTCCACGTCCCTTTCCGGGAGCCTTGCGCATTTTGAATTCCTAGTTAGAAATTGGCACTGTATACCAGTAGTAAAAATTGTGGGTGCACGTAACCCCAATATATTCTTTGAATTCCCAGTCAGAAACTGGCACTATATGGCAGTAGCAAGAAATGAGGGTATTTGTATTCCCAATATACTCTTTGAATTCCCAGTCAGACAATGGCACTGTATACCAGTAGTAAAAATTGTGGGTGCACGTAACCCCAATATATTCTTTGAATTACCAGTCAGAAACTGGCACTATATGGCAGTAGCAAGAAATGAGGGTATTTATAACCCCAATATATTCTTTGAATTCCCAGTCAGACAATGGCACTGTATACCAGTAGTAAAAATTGTGGGTGCACGTAACCCCAATATATTCTTTGAATTCCCAGTCAGAAACTGGCACTATATGGCAGTAGCAAGAAATGAGGGTATTTGTATTCCCAATATACTCTTTGAATTCCCAGTCAGACAATGGCACTGTATACCAGTAGTAAAAATTGTGGGTGCACGTAACCCCAATATATTCTTTGAATTCCCAGTCAGACACTGGCACTATATGGCAGTAGCAAGAAATGAGGGTATTTGTATTCCCAATATATTCTTTGAATTCCCAGTCAGACAATGGCACTGTATACCAGTAGTAAAAATTGTGGGTGCACGTAACCCCAATATATTCTTTGAATTACCAGTCAGAAACTGGCACTATATGGCAGTAGCAAGAAATGAGGGTATTTATAACCCCAATATATTCTTTGAATTCCCAGTCAGACAATGGCACTGTATACCAGTAGTAAAAATTGTGGGTGCACGTAACCCCAATATATTCTTTGAATTCCCAGTCAGAAACTGGCACTATATGGCAGTAGCAAGAAATGAGGGTATTTATAACCCCAATATATTCTTTGAATTCCCAGTCAGACAATGGCACTGTATACCAGTAGTAAAAATTGTGGGTGCACGTAACCCCAATATATTCTTTGAATTCCCAGTCAGAAACTGGCACTATATGGCAGTAGCAAGAAATGAGGGTATTTGTATTCCCAATATACTCTTTGAATTCCCAGTCAGACAATGGCACTGTATACCAGTAGTAAAAATTGTGGGTGCACGTAACCCCAATATATTCTTTGAATTACCAGTCAGAAACTGGCACTATATGGCAGTAGCAAGAAATGAGGGTATTTATAACCCCAATATATTCTTTGAATTCCCAGTCAGACAATGGCACTGTATACCAGTAGTAAAAATTGTGGGTGCACGTAACCCCAATATATTCTTTGAATTCCCAGTCAGAAACTGGCACTATATGGCAGTAGCAAGAAATGAGGGTATTTATAACCCCAATATATTCTTTGAATTCCCAGTCAGACAATGGCACTGTATACCAGTAGTAAAAATTGTGGGTGCACGTAACCCCAATATATTCTTTGAATTCCCAGTCAGAAACTGGCACTATATGGCAGTAGCAAGAAATGAGGGTATTTGTATTCCCAATATACTCTTTGAATTCCCAGTCAGACAATGGCACTGTATACCAGTAGTAAAAATTGTGGGTGCACGTAACCCCAATATATTCTTTGAATTCCCAGTCAGAAACTGGCACTATATGGCAGTAGCAAGAAATGAGGGTATTTGTATTCCCAATATACTCTTTGAATTCCCAGTCAGACAATGGCACTGTATACCAGTAGTAAAAATTGTGGGTGCACGTAACCCCAATATATTCTTTGAATTCCCAGTCAGACACTGGCACTATATGGCAGTAGCAAGAAATGAGGGTATTTGTATTCCCAATATACTCTTTGAATTCCCAGTCAGACAATGGCACTGTATACCAGTAGTAAAAATTGTGGGTGCACGTAACCCCAATATATTCTTTGAATTACCAGTCAGAAACTGGCACTATATGGCAGTAGCAAGAAATGAGGGTATTTATAACCCCAATATATTCTTTGAATTCCCAGTCAGACAATGGCACTGTATACCAGTAGTAAAAATTGTGGGTGCACGTAACCCCAATATATTCTTTGAATTCCCAGTCAGAAACTGGCACTATATGGCAGTAGCAAGAAATGAGGGTATTTGTATTCCCAATATACTCTTTGAATTCCCAGTCAGACAATGGCACTGTATACCAGTAGTAAAAATTGTGGGTGCACGTAACCCCAATATATTCTTTGAATTCCCAGTCAGACACTGGCACTATATGGCAGTAGCAAAAAATGAGGGTATTTGTATTCCCAATATATTCTTTGAATTCCCAGTCAGACAATGGCACTGTATACCAGTAGTAAAAATTGTGGGTGCACGTAACCCCAATATATTCTTTGAATTACCAGTCAGAAACTGGCACTATATGGCAGTAGCAAGAAATGAGGGTATTTATAACCCCAATATATTCTTTGAATTCCCAGTCAGACAATGGCACTGTATACCAGTAGTAAAAATTGTGGGTGCACGTAACCCCAATATATTCTTTGAATTCCCAGTCAGAAACTGGCACTATATGGCAGTAGCAAGAAATGAGGGTATTTATAACCCCAATATATTCTTTGAATTCCCAGTCAGACAATGGCACTGTATACCAGTAGTAAAAATTGTGGGTGCACGTAACCCCAATATATTCTTTGAATTCCCAGTCAGAAACTGGCACTATATGGCAGTAGCAAGAAATGAGGGTATTTGTATTCCCAATATACTCTTTGAATTCCCAGTCAGACAATGGCACTGTATACCAGTAGTAAAAATTGTGGGTGCACGTAACCCCAATATATTCTTTGAATTCCCAGTCAGAAACTGGCACTATATGGCAGTAGCAAGAAATGAGGGTATTTGTATTCCCAATATACTCTTTGAATTCCCAGTCAGACAATGGCACTGTATACCAGTAGTAAAAATTGTGGGTGCACGTAACCCCAATATATTCTTTGAATTCCCAGTCAGACACTGGCACTATATGGCAGTAGCAAGAAATGAGGGTATTTGTATTCCCAATATACTCTTTGAATTCCCAGTCAGACAATGGCACTGTATACCAGTAGTAAAAATTGTGGGTGCACGTAACCCCAATATATTCTTTGAATTACCAGTCAGAAACTGGCACTATATGGCAGTAGCAAGAAATGAGGGTATTTATAACCCCAATATATTCTTTGAATTCCCAGTCAGACAATGGCACTGTATACCAGTAGTAAAAATTGTGGGTGCACGTAACCCCAATATATTCTTTGAATTCCCAGTCAGAAACTGGCACTATATGGCAGTAGCAAGAAATGAGGGTATTTGTATTCCCAATATACTCTTTGAATTCCCAGTCAGACAATGGCACTGTATACCAGTAGTAAAAATTGTGGGTGCACGTAACCCCAATATATTCTTTGAATTCCCAGTCAGACACTGGCACTATATGGCAGTAGCAAGAAATGAGGGTATTTGTATTCCCAATATATTCTTTGAATTCCCAGTCAGACAATGGCACTGTATACCAGTAGTAAAAATTGTGGGTGCACGTAACCCCAATATATTCTTTGAATTACCAGTCAGAAACTGGCACTATATGGCAGTAGCAAGAAATGAGGGTATTTGTATTCCCAATATATTCTTTGAATTCCCAGTCAGACAATGGCACTGTATACCAGTAGTAAAAATTGTGGGTGTATATAGCCCCAATTCTATTGCTAGGGGACTTGCAGGGTATTTCTGGGGTGAAGGTGGGGGGGCACACCGTTGGAACGGGTATCGGGGTATATATCGGGTATACGGGAATACACTGACAGTGTATTCCATTCAGGATCCTGGGAAAGCTGGGTTGCGGCGATTGAGCCCGTCAGTGCCACGTTACACTGACAAGCTTCTCCCTGGAATTTAGCTCTTACAAGAGCTGTTGGTTGTCTTCTCCTTCCTATCCTAGCCTGTCCCTGCCTACCCAGAATCTAAGCCCTAGCTAGCTGGACGGAAACCTCCGTCCTCGGTGAATTGCAAGCTCAGAATGACGCGAAGCTGGGCGTCGCTGTTCTTTTAAATTAGAGGTCACATGTTTTCGGCAGCCAATGGGTTTTGCCTACTTTTTTCAACGTCACCGGTGTCGTAGTTCCTGTCCCACCTACCCAGCGCTGTTATTGGAGCAAAAAAGGCGCCAGGGAAGGTGGGAGGGGAATCGAGTAATGGCGCACTTTACCACGCGGTGTTCGATTCGATTCGAACATGCCGAACAGCCTAATATCCGATCGAACATGAGTTCGATAGAACACTGTTCGCTCATCTCTAGTCCTTAGTACTGTTTTATATGTTGTATGTTCAAAGGCCATGTAATTTAGGACCAGGACAAGAGTGAAGGAAGCTAGAATCATAACTTAGAGCTCTTGACTGCAAAATCAATATCTGAACAAACCCCCACATCTTCTTTTTGAGTAGGACATCTTCCCATTTTCTCTTTGCGGGGCTGGAGAGTACAATACATGTGTGTGTAGAAATGTGGTTTTAAGTGTATTTATTTAATTCAGCTGAAACGCCCATTTCTTAGTTGTTGGAAACATGGCATGCATCAGTGCTTTCTTATATTCTTAACTCCACATTGAGGGGTTACCATTATCAGTTTAGCTCTGAAATATAAAAACAATAATTCATAAAGTTAAAATGTATAACATAAAAAAAGATATGTTAATTGTCAAATCTGTGTAGTCTGGCAGCTTGGCCTCTAGATAACCAAATAAGACCAGGCAGAAGTGGTCAATAGTGTTTCCTTTTCCAATTAAATAATTTGAATTGCTTTATTACTGTTATTGATACGTATAATTGAAGAAAGATTATGCGTGTGTGATCAACTATGTAGTGAAGTACGGATACCAACTGCAACCTCCCAGTATACTTCCTCAGTTTAGAGTTATATGTCCCATTCATCATTGGAGCTTGCAGAAATTCATAAGCAGTATAACAGAGCAATACAATTCAGATAAATAGAACTTAACAATCTCGGGTGTAACTTGAGGAGGAGCAAAGGGTGTAGTTGCACCAAGGTCCAGGAGTTTTAGGGGGCTCATGAGCACTGGCATCAGTATTGGGATTTGTCACGGAGCAAAGGTATACGTCCTTTCTCCGGAGGATATCTTGAATCAACAGGGACAAAAGAGGACGGGAGACAACAGCAATTTATTGTAATCCACAAAGTTAGTAGCCGGCGGCGGTCACATCAACCGTAATAACAATAAGTCCACGGAAGTCACAATCCAAAGATAGCTTTGGTTCCTTGGTCCTGTAACTAAATCCTGGCTCTCTGCAGAGCTGTGCACAGGTCGGCTAACCCATACTAACTGCTAACTACATACTATATACTAACACTGTTACATCCTATATCTGTGGGTGGGAAGGGCTGAGTCACAGATCCTTCCCCCCTCACCTATACCAAAGAGAGCAGACTCCGTCCAACATCTTCTTGGAGACACCGATCAGATTATCTCCACCCATTGTCCTCACTGGTCCTCACTAGTTAGAGGTATTTGCATACAATGTGCTAACACACTAGACCCTAATCAGCCAACTACACATTGATGTATACAACAGGTTAGAGAAAACATTCCACACCAAATATATATTACACATTGCCTATAGTATAGAATCTAAACATCCCGTGACAACCCCTCCCCCTCTCAAAACATGTGCATGACACAATTGGCCTACACAGGTAAATTGGGGAGTGCACATCAGTCTCTATAGCTCATATGTTCTCCCGCCCATCTGTGTTCTGGTGTTGGCTCCCTCGGCGGTACTGAATGGTGAAGTTGTAGGGTTGAAGGGCCAGACTCCACCTCAACAGTCGTTCATTGTCCCCCGAGACTCTCTGCAGCCAAGTGAGGGGGTTGTGGTCGGTAACTACGGTGAATTCCCGACCATACAGGTACGGTTGTAGCTTCTTGAGGGCCCAAACTACTGCCAAGCATTCCTTCTCTATAGTGGCATATGCAACTTCTCGGTCCTGCAGCTTCCGGCTGAGGTAGGCAATGGGGTGCTCCTCCTCGGCAGCATTTGCTTGGCTGAGGACGGCTCCCAGACTGCGCTTTGTCCCAAAGTACAGGATTATTAGCCCCGCGGGAAGAGTCACTCACCAGTTGGGAAGTTGGGGCCGCTGGGCTGGCATCTGGTAGCAAATCCAGTCGATCCATGTTGGCTTCTCTCTGAGCTTGTCTTCGGGTCACTGCTCCCAGAAAGTGGCACTGTAGATTTCCAACATCATTGCCTAACAGAAAATCGGCCGGCAGCCCGCTCATCACACCAATTTCGCATCGTTTTGGTCCATAACCATAGTCGAGTTCCACGGTAGCTTTAGGAATACGTGTCCGAGTACCCCCTGCCAACTCGATAGAAAGGCCAGGGCCCTCCTCTAGGGCCTCGGGTCGAACTACTCAGGGGTCCACTACCGTTAGGAAAGCCCCGAGTCCCGGAATCCAACAACTGTTTGGCCATCCAGGAGGACCTCCTGCAAGTGCTTCCGCTGAGGGTTTGCGGGATGCGTGGCAGAGGGCTGAATCCCATAGACCCCTGGAGGTGGAACAGATGGGTCATTCATGGAGTCATCTGGAAATGGGGCCAAACTTTCTGTCCTAGGGGTGGTTCCCAGGTAGTGAATAGGCCGGGATTCCACGGTGGCCCGTGCCCCCATGTTAGCAGGGCAGCTAGCTTGCAAATGTCCAGGCCGCCCGCACCCAAAACATCTGTGCTCTAGAGTTCTTCCAGCAGGTCGTTGTCTAGGGACAGAGTTGTTCATACCTGGAGGCCGATGGGCTGGGGCAGGGGTAGAGGGTGAAGTGTAATCCTGAGGCCAGGCACAAAAAACATTCCACACCAAATATATATTACACATTGCCTATAGTATAGACTCTAGACATCCCGAGACAGGATTGAAGCTTCCATATGGCCCATAAGCCAAAGAGACCCACAGATTACCCTAACCATACTCAGGGCTCGTTCACATCTGCGCCCGGCACTCCGTTCTGCAGGTTTCCTTTTCCTGCACAAAACAGGGCAGGAGACTGAAACCTCTCGGCATCTTTAAACCCATTCATTTGAATGGGTTTGAAAAGTGTCTGGCCGTTAGCGCCGGTGAACGTTTTATGCTCTCTGCAGCAAAACCGTTTTTTTAAACCGAACACAGAGTCGTAAATGCAAACAAAAAAAAACAGTTTCACCGTGGAGAGCATAAAATGCTCACCGGCGCTCACAACCGGACTCAGCATGACAGGTTTCCGTCTTCTGCATGCAGAAGACGGAAACCTGATAACTGAGTCCAGACGCTGGTGTGAACCCAGCGTCAGGGTGATTAATCTCTTTAGTACTCATAACCATCACTAAGAAGAATTAATTGCAGGGATGAGGTAGGGGGCCCTTGGTAAAAGATTGCACCGAAGCCCACAAGACTTTAGTTAACCATAACTTGCATACTATGGGCCCCTGGGCCCCTCTTCAGTATACTTTTTATGAAGTTGATGTAAGTTGGTTTCTCAGTATTTGCAGATTCTTAAAATGGGATTATTTGATCCAGTCAAATGTCAATAAGATGTTTTCTCAAATTCAGGGAGCACATTACTATATTTAATATGTTACCATAGAAAGAAAGTGTTTTTTGTTTTTTTACTTTTAAGTAGCCCATGAGAGTAATTATGACCAAAATACTATATAGCTATGTCTCTAGACCAACAGGAATAGTTGGAGACTGAGAAGAGAAAATCTTATTAAGTGCATTAATCATAGCATGTTCAGTAAATATTTCCCCTTAGGTAGTCACTTTCAAATAAATATTAGATTGCTATTCCAAGCCCTAGGTTTCCTTACTGTTTGTTCTCCCTCAGTGCCATAATGTAATGTTTCTTAATATCTACTTTTCTGTGAATCTGTGTTCGGAACAGAATTTCTGTAAGTACATCAGAGCACAAAGGCAATGAATTTCAGCACTGCGGTAGCATGGATTCATGGTGACTTACGAGGAGATTAGTTCAGCAGGGTAGATATTCATATAAAATGATATGAGTCAAGGGTCTTTCTTAACTATAAGCCAAGCCATTGCCTATGCATTGTGGCGAACTCTTCAATAATATCAAATATAATTTCCAAAGACTCATGTTTGTTTTATCCACTGTTAAAAATTAATCTTTTCTATAAAAATAAAATAAAGAGAAACATAAGGAAAAGATGAGAGCAGTGAGGGTGTAAGGTTCACATTTTACACTCTATCTGTATTTATTCCCTAGTAAGTAAATGCCTTTTCTGGCTTCGTCGTAGACATGAGGCTAGGTGGCAGTCTCTTTTCATTAGTGCCACTTAGCATTATAAACTGTTTATAGCTTTGCAGCTTAACATTGGATGAAAACATTTGGAACGTGTCTAGATGCTTAAAACCAGAAGTAAATATATTTGGGATGTGTGATGCTTGGAAGCATTTGCAGAAAACAAACATTTACGAACACCGCACACAGTCTCTGTGTTAAATGCAATCAATTCTAACCAGATCATTTATTACAAAGCACATTATGAACGCAGAGTATTTTCTAGAGAGCTGGCCATACCTGACGTGGATTAAAATGATAGAAAATGTCACCTTGCTAAGGAGCCTACTCTGGGATTTGCCATGCTATTTGAAACCATTGATTGGGCCCGGCTAAACAACCATTGTGTCTTTCCTTGTCTTTCATGGGCTGCTAAGAAAGTGCTTGCACATCTATAGCTTCTTATGTTCCCTTCACCTTTGTCTTAATTGGTTTTCATGTAAGGACATAACAAGGGTAAACCAAGTACCTGAAAGGAAAATATCTTATAATTTAGAGTCCTTGAAGATGGGCGCTTACCTGTACGTGCCTGCATTAAAGAAGACAGATTGTAACTCAGTTTATATTTCATAATGTTATACTTGTTTGTTGACGCTTATTTTTGCTTGCAAACCTGTGTGATTATCTAGAAGGCAGGTAGAAATTGCTAACATTGTATAGAAATGATGAGGTACATGAATGAGTACAATTGTGCTGTATATCTTATCGTCTATGATATTATGCATAGTACATACAATGCAAAATATATGACAGGGCCACACAGAGCAGTACGCAGGCAGAGTAGATTGCTACGTGGCCACATGATTTTTTGGGGAAGAAAAGCCTTATCCTCTGTAGAACTATGTGGTTCACTGTATTTTAAATTTACTTAATACTCACTGTATTGATGCCATAACCCATTTAAGACCTTCTACACAAGACGATTTTTAGAGAATGAACTTTGTACAAACATTCCTTTCCTATCATTGCCCCAATAATGCTAAGTCAATGAGAAATGAGCAAACACTCATTCTCATATTTGTTGGTTATGCTGCAGACAATAATGAAATGTAGAACACAATTTAACACAATTGCATAGCAAGTAGCATTTACTGCACACAGGGCAATAATTTGTATTATAATTTATATAGCACCAACATATTCCACAACACTTTACAAATCATAGGCTTCATGTACAGAGAGAATGAGGCATTACAGAATAATAAACTAATTCACACAATAGGACTGAGGGCCCTGCTCATGAGAGCTTACAATCTATAAGGTAGAAAGGGTAACACAAGAGGTAGAAGTACTTATACAATGGTCCAGCCATTTTATTGACATGAGGTTGTAAAAATAAAGCTATATGAACTGGTCACCAGCCAATGTCTATTCACGATGAATGAACGTTGGTGCACCAGTTTATTCACATTACTGTCAGTAATGTTCCTCCCTGGTCGTTGCCCTGTGTGTAAAGGGCAAAGGTCAGATAACCATGAAATTAGATGGATGTATGGTTCAACGCTGCTTCCATATATCATAGGATTCTTAATCCAAGGTTAAGATTTGCTCATATAATTACTCATATTTATTAAAATTACACTTGGCCAATGCTTATTTGTAGGCTGATCACCTTTTTTATGCAACATAGTAGAGGCAAAATCATTGGCAGTACATAACCCTGTGTAAAAAAGCAGCTGAAAATGAATGAGCACACCTATACTCATTCATAGTGAACGACTATTTGTGTGAATGTTTATTACATAATATTGTCCTGTTTAAAGACACTGCAACAAGAACAGATTGGCTTTCTGTATAAATCAATCAAAACTCATTGCAGGCTGATTATGGCCCATACAAAGGGGACAGGAATAGAAGACCTATGGTATGTATACAAAATTTAACTTAGATCTGTAAAGTACAAGCAGATAGATATGATAGATACTGTAGATGCAGTAAATAGATACATTAAATAGAAATAGATAGATATCATATAAACACAAATATACAGATACACTGGTTTAATCCCCATTTACACACAGAGATTATTAGAGTAATAAACATGAAAATGACATAGCAAACAGCAATAAATGCTTCCTGTAAGCTACTTCTTCATAATGTGACTGACGTATCACTGATCACTGTAAGTCATAACTTCTCATTAGTGAAGTGAATTGGGTCTGTATTACTTCTACAGATATTTATGCACAGAATACATCTCTGTTTATTTATAGTGTAAAGCCCTATTGATTCATATTTTTCAGCACATTGATCTTCATGTTATTAACTGGGTCCATTATGCTGACAACTTAAGTTTGCATTTCTTATGCAATTTGCATTTTTAGATGTGTCAGCTTTACTCTTGACATTGGATCTCCCATCTTTAATCTTCTGACAAGAGAGTTCCTGTATTTTATACCAGATGAATGAAGGACTGTAGTTCAAAGGATTATATTTTCAGTTATGTGATAAGTAAACCAATGAATATTGATATACTGTATAAGGGTATTACTGTAACAATAAGTTATCACTTATACACACAATAGAAGGTAGCTAGCTGATCACTGTAGTCCAACCCCTATGGGGCCTATGGGGGTGTGAGTCAGAAATGCGTAACATGCACTGTTGGAGATAGCCGAAGTACAGCTCTTGGCTATCTGTGGTGGATTCCATAGAGACAAAGACATATCTGACCTGCTGCTCCATTCAAGCTGTGGTGCAAAACACTCCACTACTTGTGATCTGTATTGGTCCTGTGTTTTTTTTACCTGACTGCCCATTTGATATTGAGGTGCTCAAGCAGGTCAATTACCGTCATGAAATGGATGAAGGGCATATGGGTCCATATGAGATACTGGTGAATACCAATTTGATCAATATAAAAGGTGTATTTACAAGATTAGCACAAACCCTATAGTTGTGCTAATTGCCTGCAAATTGATATAATCCATTTTAGTTATGTTGTATTCAGTTTCACTACATAACAGTGTTTAATATACATAAAATGCCTACATTTTAATTACTGTAATTACTATAATATTGCGCCCATAACTAGAGCTTCACTGGAACTTGACCAGAATTTGCCAGTGCAAAAGCAGAATAGCATTTAATATTGTTAACACTGTTTATATGACACAGGGCACAGATTTCAATGGAGAATCCAAGAATAAAGAAATGCCGGACATCACAGAAAGGAGACACCTTGTGTTAATAAAGTATGTTACAAAATGTATTAATGATATAAATATTGCCAGAAAATCAAAACTTGTACAAACATTTAGTTACACTTTAAGAAATGAGAACACGACTTTAAGATTTTACAGGGGTCTTTCTATTTATTTCATACTAGCTGGTACCCGCGACTTCGTCTGCGGTGATTGTAGAAGTGGGTATATACAGGCATGGGTAAGGTTTTCGTACTGTGTATAAGGTATGGGATATGAAATGTAACTTTGTATCTTGTTTTTTCTGTAATTCAGAGAATACGTGAGACTTTTGTGTTGAAGTTAATTTGTATTTGAGCTGCTATACGGTGTTGTGAGAAACTTTACATAGTGACTTTGGGACAGAAGTATTTGAAGTTAACCCTTTCCCGCCGATGGCATTTTTTGATTTTCGTTTTTCGTTTTTGACTCCCCTCCTTCTAAACCCCATAACTTTTTTATTTCTCCACTCCCAGAGTCATATGAGGTCTTAATTTTTCCTGGGAAAATTTTTCTTCATGATGCCACCATTATTTATTCTATCTAATGTACTGGGAAGCTGTGAAAAAATTCAGAATGGGGTGGATTTGAAGAAAAAATGCATTTCTGCGACTTTCTTACGGGCTTTGGTTTTACGGCGTTCACTATGCAACCAAAATGACATGTTCCCTGTATTCTGTGTTTTGGTAAGATGCTGGGGATACCAAATTTATATGGTTTTATTTACATTTTGACCCCTTAAAAAAATCCAAAACTGTGTTAAAAATGGTTTTTTTTGAAAAGTCGCCATATTCCAACAGCCGTAACTTTTTTATACGTGCATGTACGGGGATGTATAGGGCATATTTTTTTGCGGGACCGGGTGTACTTTGTAGTTCTACCATTTTCGGGAAATGTTATTGCTTTGATCAGTTTTTATTCAAATTTTTATCAGAATCAAAACAGTGAAAAAACGGCGGTTTGGCACTTTTGACCATTTTTCGCGCTACGGCGTTTACCAAACAGGAAAAATATTTGTATAGCTTTGTAGAGCGGGCGATTTCGGACGCGGGGATACCTAACATGTATGTGTTTCACAGTTTTTAACTACTTTTATATGTGTTCTAGGGAAAGGGGGGTGATTTGAATTTTTAATCCTTTTTATTTGTTTTTATATTGTTTTTTTACTTTTTTTTAAACTTTTTTTTTTTTTTGCATTTATTAGACCGCCTAGGGGTATTGACATGGGTGGGCGGTGTCGCGGATTGTCAGAGCGGTGGGGGTCGGCAAACATGGCTGTTCCGGAGCGTTAAAGAGAGCCTCCTGGAGTATCGTTAAGGTGAGGGGCAAAGTGGTAAAGTATATGTATATGAGATTGTGCAGGGTTAGGGGCTAGGCTGTAGAGGGCAATATGAATTTTCTGGCTTGCTATGGTCCAAAGTGTGTGAGATTGCAGAGATGCTGGTGTGAGTTTGGGTTTTGTGGGGGTCCTGGCACAAACGTATGTGCGCTATTGTGACGTAAAGTAGTCGGGTGTATTAACTATATTTGTGGAAACTTTCAGCCAAATCGGTCGAGCGGGTTTTGCGTGATTGAGGAACAAACATCCAAACATCCAAACACACAAACCCGCAAACTCACAAACTTTCACATAGGATTAATTGCCATTCATGACTTATGTACATTGTCCAATTTTGGGTTCCTCCCATTTGAGGAGAACGTAAATTCAAGGTGGCTAGTAATGATCATATCCAAACAAGAAATGAATGAAGAGGTTCTAGTATGGTGTTTTCATGACCTTCATAGACTTATATAGTGAGAACTGTGCTGAACGCCTCATTTCCTTCTCAGGCTGGTAGTAACAGTCAGGTGTATGAGCATTATAGAAACAGCCTGGCAGAATAAATGGAAGTAGTTCTGGGTGTAGGGCATATTCCTATCAGATATTTATGGCATACTGTGTCCACAAAATCATATTGCCAAATCGCATTGCGCTGCATTTAATTGAAAACTATTAAGGCATAACCGATAGAAGAACATTGCTTTTACCTTTTATATAGATAGATTTTCAATGTTCCATGTTAATTGCCATTTGTGGCATATATACATGATCTCCTTCTGAGATTCACACCTATAAGTAAGAACTTATTGACCACTATGCCCACAGACAAGGTGAGATGGCTGGCGATTACTGCATCAAGGCGGTAAATATTGAAAGACATAAAGATTTCCCGCATTCAGAGTTGAACATTGTGTGGCTTTTTTAAAATTACAGTTATTAGATATAGTACATGACCTGAAGTTTAAAATGAAGAAAGAGAAATGTCTCTAAAAACTGACAGCATTGAAGGAAAAAAGGGAATGCTTTAATTTGTCAACAGAAAATATAGTAGATAGTTTTATGTTATTACTAAATTTAAGAAACTGCTAATTCAATTTAATTATTGGCACATTTTGAAAAATTCCTAATCTGATGATACATTAGGAGTAGAGATGAGCGAGTACTATTCAAAACTCCCATTTCAAATAGCACACACCCATAGGAATGAATGGACACACCCGGCATGCATGAGGTTAAGCGTCCGGCCGCCGGCAAAGTCTGTGTGCCGGCCGCTTCCTTTCATTCCTATGGGTGCGTTCTATTCGAAACGGCTGTTTCGAATAGTACTTGCTCATCTCTAATTAGGAGCAACATAGTCATACATACTCCACTGTTGAATATAAACACAAGCAATGGGCTGTGGGCTTACCGCCTAATGTAGAGATTTCAGAGGTGCCAAACCAAACCTCCGGACCCAGGAGGTAGACGATCCAAATGAAGTGAAGAGAGATGACGGTTTGCAACACTCTTATGAAATGAAGTCTTTTAATTCATTCCATTAAAAATATAGAAAAATCACACAAGAAAAAGTGCAACGAAAAAACAGAAAAGTGCAGCCATAAAAAACGCTAACGCGTTTCGGGGTGTACTGACCCCTTAGTCATAGCGCTATGACTAAGGGGTCAGTACACCCCGAAATGCGTTAGCATTTTTTATGGCTGCACTTTTCTGTTTTTTCGTTGCACTTTTTCTTGTGTGATTTTTCTATATTTTTAATGGAATGAATTAAAAGACTTCATTTTATAAGAGTGTTGCAAACCGTCATCTCTCTTCACTTCATACTCCACTGTTACAACATATCTGGTTTAACCATATGAACATACAATGGTAACCCTCATCAAAAGAAGGATGTGATCAGTTGCCATGAAACCCCCTGAGAGTAGGGGGTTTCATGGCAAAATAAGAACATCTCAAAACAGCTCATTTTACAAAAAAACATATTAGATATTGTTGCAACTATCAAAATATAAACATATCAATACCTTACAATGAATGGTGTAAAAAAAAAAAAAAATGTGCAAACTACTAAATTTTAGTCACTTCTCTTCCCCCTCTAAAAATAGTAAAAACTGATGAAAACCATGTACACATAATGGTAACAAATAAAAATGTTAGCTTGTCCTACAAAAAAGAGCCCTTAGGTCCACGGGCCAGAAACGTTGCGATTTGCCCGCAGCAGAAACGCCACAGGAAAAATCAAGGTGTTATACGGTATCTGCAAAATGAATGGGATTCATGTGAATCCCATGCCCACTTTGCAGGAAAAAACGCAGCGCGGACATGTAAAAAGCGCGGTTTTGGAAATCGCATCTTGTCAATTATATCTACAGAAACGCCGGTGGCTTTCCCATAGATATAATGGTAACAGAAAGTCCGCAAAGGAAAACTCTGTGAACTTTCTATTCAAAGCACTGCGGGAAGAACCGTGATGCAGCATTTCTGGCCCTTGGGACCTTAGGGTTATTTCACATGGGGTTCCGCGTGAACACATTCCGTCGTGATTTTCCGCTCCGGATTAGGCCTAAATGAATGGGCCTAGTCCGGAGGGTGCTGTCATGAGGCGAACGCCGCGGCTGAATCAGCCGCAGAATCCTGGAGAAAGGGCAGCTCGCTTCTTTTTTCCGCTAGCAGGAACAAACCACTAGCAAAAAAAAGAACGCTAGCGATCTATATAGACCTCTATTGTGAGGGGGCGGATTTTGAGGTGGATTCCGCCCCTCTAGCCCTTAGCCTTACACAGCTGTGTAGATGGAATGTAAAAAATTTATGGGTAAGAATATATCCATGTTAAGAAAATTTTGCTTTGAAAAGATTTACATTTTTATCGGTATTAAAACATTATAAAACTATATACATTTTGTATTGTCATGACCGTATGAATCTGCAGAATATAAGCAATTTGTCAGTTTTATAGAACAGTGAATGCTGTAAGAGCAAAACCCGTAAGAAGATGGTCCAACTGATACAAGCTTTTTTTTTCTAAATTCATCCCATTTAGAATTTTCTATTTTGCCATTACATATGGAAAAGTAAGTTGTGCCAATAGGAAGTTCAATTTATTCTGTAGAAAAAATTCCTTATATAGGTATCTGAGCATAAATATATAACAGCAATTGATATTGGAAGGTTGGGAGGAATAAAAGAAAGAATAAATGAAAATCTGCCAGGTAGGAAAAGTTAAAGCATCTACATGACAGTGTAATACGGGAATTTACCTGCTTATGATCTACACATACCTGTAAGCATGTTCCTCCCTCAAGTACATGTACATTGTGACAGGACATTCTAAAATTCTTTATGGACATTTTTTACAGTTACATATTTTTGAGCAAAGACCACTTGGGAATAATGACATCAAAAAATTGAGGAACTCTGTAAAACTAGAAAAGATAGAAAAAAATGTAGCGGTCTTTTTACCCTAGCAACAATTGTACTGCAAATGAATGTGACTTTTGCTATTAGCATAAAGGAAATATATGCAGTTCCTCAGCTGTCAAGTTGAAACACATTTTCGTACAAAAGGCTTCATTTAGCATTTAGTAGGTTATTTTTCATCTTTCTTAACAATGCATTTTCATATTCTATAACAATTCCTTCAGCTATCAAGAGATAATCCCACCTTCATTATAATTCTGATTATTCCCCTATGTTCACTATACCTTTCCAGCATATAATTCTTTTGGATATGCTTAACATTTTGGTTGATCTTCTAAATAAACTGATAATGCGGCATTTATTTAATGTATTATGTGGCGATAATCCTTTCAGCGACTGGTAGCGTTAGAGTTACATTATTTCGAAGAAATAATATGACTTTCATTTTTCTTTCCTGATTGAATTATGCAGGTAATACAGACATCCAAAAAAGGATCCTTGAGCAGAATGTAACTTGTACTGTTGTACTCTGTGTATTGTGAGCTGACACTATTTAAGCATCCATGAAAAGAAAAGGTCTATGCTATGAATTGGACATGCTGTCTACAGGCTTGAGTGCGATTCTCACAATATAATTGAACTAATGAATTACAACAGAAACAACATAACATGAAATAACTTGCAATAAACTTGCTGGTAATTGGATATAGAGAAGGCACACCTATATCCGATAGCTAGAATACATTTCCATATTTCCAGGATATGTTCACATTGCTCCAGCTTCAATAAGCGGGTCTGTCAATCACATTTTATTATGTATACATGAATATACATGTGTGAAGTTGACATTTCATTGCAAGATAGCAGTGTCTAGTGTTACCATGAAGGGGGTAAGGGTGGTGATTGGAGGATTGTATTCTTTACGTATCCATATGCAGTTAAATTTAAATATATATATATATATATATATATATCTCTATCTCCCTATCTTATAAAAATGAATTCTTGTCTGTCTGTCTGTCTGTCTGTCTGTCCGTCCGTCTGTCTGTCTGTCTGTACTCTAATGCGAACCAAACGACTGGACCGATCTTCACCAAATTTGGTACAGAGATACTTCAGGTATCAGGGAAGGTTTAAGACGAGACTCCAACTCTCTCGGACGTACCGTTGCTGAGATACAGCATTCCAAATACAGTGCCCACCCCCCCTTAGCCAATACAAACCTGCAAGTCTTTCACTCATATTCCAACTGCAATACACACGGTCACTCCACATGCACAATACAACACTGATATCCAAACTGAGATACACGCATCAGAGGATTAGATACACAGATCAGCACACAGTATCACATGCCAGAGAATTAGATACATGGGTCTGCACACAGTCCCACACACCAGAGGATTAAATATGCATTTCTGCACACAGTTCCACACACTGAAGGATTTGATACGTGCATTTGCACACGGTTTCACATGCCAAAGGATTAGATACAGGCGTCTACACACAGTTCCACACTCCAGAGGATTAGATATGTGCGTCTGCACACATTTGTACACGTCATAGGATTAGATACATGCGTCTGCACACAGTTCCACATTCCAGAGGATTAGATATGCGCGTCTGCACACAGTTCCACATTCCAGAGGATTAGATATGCGCGTCTGCACACAGTTCCACATTCCAGAGGATTAGATATGCGCGTCTGCACACAGTTCCACATTCCAGAGGATTAGATACGCGCATCTGCACACAGTTGTACATGCCATAGGATTAGATACACGCGTCTGCACACAGTACCACATGCAGTAGGATTAGATACGCGCGTCTACACATAGCTCCACACGCCAAAGGATTAGATATGCACGTCTGCACACAGTACCACACGGGGGAGGATTAGATACGCGCGTCTACACACAGTACCACATGCCATAGGATTAGATACACGCATCTGCACACAGTACCACATGCCGGGGGATTGGATACGCGCGTCTACACACAGTTCCACACGCCGTAGGATTAGATACGCGCCTCTTCACACAATACCATACAGGGGAGGATTAGATACACGTGTCTTCACATAGTTGTACACGCCATAGGATTAGATACACGGGTCTGCACACAGTCCCACACACCAGAGGATTAAATACGCACTTCTGCACACAGTACCACATGCCATAGGATTAGATACGTGCGCCTGCACACGGTTCCACATGCCGAAGCATTAGATACAGGCGTCTACACACAGTTCCACACAGATCAGCACACAGTATCACACGCCAGAGGATTAGATACACGGGTCTCCACACAGTCCCACACACCAGAGGATTAAATACGCATTTCTGCACACAGTTCCACACACTGAAGGATTTGATACACGCGTCTGCACACGGTTCCACATGCCGAAGGATTAGATACAGGCGTCTACACACAGTTCCACACTCCAGAGCATTAGATACGTGCGTCTGCACACATTTGTACACACCATAGGATTAGATACACGCGTCTGCACAGATTACAACATGCCGTAGGATTAGATACACGCGTCTACACACAGTTCCACATTCCAGAGGATTAGATACGCGCATCTGCACACAGTTGTACACGCCATAGGATTAGATACACGCGTCTGCAGACAGTACCATATGCAGTAGGATTAGATACGCGCGTCTACACATAGTTCCACACGCCAAAGGATTAGATACGCGCCTCTTCACACAATACCACACTTTGGAGGATTAGATACGTGTCTCTGCACACAGTACCACAAGCCAGAGAATTAGATACGTGTCTCAGCACACAGTATCACACAGGGGAGGATTAGATATGCGTGTTTACACACAGTACCACACGGGGGAGGATTAGATATGCGCGTCTACACACAGTTCACATGCCATAGGATTAGATAAGCGCATCTGCACACAGTACCACATGCCGGGGGATTAGATACGCGCCTCTACACACAATTCCACACGCCGTAGGATTAGATACGCGCCTCTTCACACAATACCACACAGGGGAGGATTAGATACACGTGTCTTCACACAGTTGTACATGCCATAGGATTAGATACACACGTCTGCACACAGTACCACATGCCGTAGGATTAGATACGTGCGTCTACACACAGTACCACATGCCTTAGGATTAGATACATGCGTCTACACACAGTACCACATGCCGTAGGATTAGATACGTGCGTCTACACACAGTACCACATGCCTTAGGATTAGATACATGCGTCTACACACAGTACCACATGCCGTAGGATTAGATACGCGCGTCTACACACAGTACCACATGCCGTAGGATTAGATACACGTGTCTACACACAGTTCCACACGCCGTAGGATTAGATACGCGCCTCTTCACACAATTCCACACGCCGTGTTCTATCTATCTATCTATCTATCTATCTATCTATCTATCTATATGAAACCTTTGCCTTGCTTTTTTTAACTAAGATTTACAAGTATAAATCTCCATTATATAATAATTGTGTCTTTAACAAATACTGTTTTTATCTTTAATAAAAAAAAATCAAATAATATTTTCCTCAGGATACTTGAATATCTGTTAGCAGAGGATACTGTTGATCACTAGGATTAAAGAGCCCATAGAAACGCAGCTTATTTTGTTGTTGATTTTGCTGCCATTTTTGAGCCAATGCCATATTTAGCTACAAAGGGAATGGGAAATATATAGTGTGATGTTGTTATAAGTATGTTCTGTATGTTCTGTTCTGCTTACTTATTCTGCTTTGTCTGCCTAGCAACAGTGAGGTAGTAAGGGAGGAGGAGCTGAGCTTAGGGGGAGGAGTTGTTAGACAGGGAGCCATGATGGAGCATGGAATAAAGTGTTCTGATCTACAAGAGTAACCATCTCATAGTGGACTTATTCCAGAAGACCTGCATCCTCACTACAACACTACATATAGGAAGTATACTTCTACCTTTTGTTCAATCCACTCCACTTTGGTTTAAAAAAAAAAAATGAAGCAAAATCTACAACAAAGAAAGTTGTGTTTCCACGGGCTTCACCCGTATTTGAGAATTGATATGTTTTTAAATGTTTTCCTGTATACAAACTTCACACAGTAGAGTTGGAAATGGTATTGATATTATCTAAACTATAATCTTTAACCCCTTCCCGCCGATGGCATTTTTTGATTTTCGTTTTTTGTTTTTGACTCCCCTCCTTCTAAACCCCATAACTTTTTTATTTCTCCGCTCCCTGAGCCATATGAGGTCTTAATTTTTGCGGGACATATTTTTCTTCATGGTGCCACCATTAATTATTCTATATAATGTACTGGGAAGCAGGGAAAAAATTCAGAATGGGGTGGATTTGAAGAAAAAATGCATTTCTGCGACATTCTTACGGGCTTTGGTTTTACTGCGTTCACTGTGCAGCCAAAATGACATGTCCCCTATATTCTGTGTTTCGGTACGGTTCCAGGGATACCAAATTTATATGGTTTTATTTACATTTTGACCCCTAAAAAAATTCCAAAACTGTGTTAAAAAATTTTTTTTCTAAAAGTCGCCATATTCCGACGGCCGTAACTTTTTTATACGTAAGTGTACGGGGATGCATAGGGCTTCTTTTTTTGCGGGGTCGGGTGTACTTTTTAGTTCTACCATTTTCGGGAAATGTTATTGCTTTGATCACTTTTTATTCAAATTTTTATCAGAATCAAAACAGTGAAAAAATGGCGGTTTGGCACTTTCGACTATTTTTCCCGCTACGGCGTTTACCGAACAGGAAAAATATTTTTATAGATTTGTAGAGCGGGCGATTTCGGACGCGGGGATACCTAACATGTATATGTTTCACAGTTTTTAACTACTTTTATATGTGTTCTAGGGAAAGGGGGGTGATTTGAACTTTTAATTCTTTTTATATTTTTTTATATATATTTTTTTTTTTTTTGCATTTATTAGACCCCTAGGGGTGTTGAACCCCAGGGGGTCTGATCACTAATGCAATGCATTACAATGCTAATGCATTGCAATGCATTGCAAAAAAGCATCCTTTCTTTTGCAGGCTGCATAGACCAGCCTGCAAAAGAGAGGATTTGCAGACAAGCCTGGGAGCCTGTACAAGGTTCCTGGCTGTCATGGCAACGGGACGTCAGCCCTGGAGTATGCTCCAGGAGCCGGCGATCCCGGCCAAAATGGCGGCACCCATGCGCCGCCAGGAAAATGGCGCCTCCGGCGCCTTTGACCGTGGCGCCGGAGGGGTTAATGCCTCCGATCAGTCCGGGGACCGATCGGAGGCATTAGAGCCGGTTGTCTACTGCTTAAAGCAGTAGACACCCGGCGGCTATGGCGGCCGCCCGGCTCCCGGGCGGTTGCCATAGTTACAGACCCGACATGCGCCGTACTATTATGGCTAAAGCCCCACGTTGCGGAAACAGAGCTTTTTTTATTGCAGATTTTGTTGCGGTTTTTTGAGCCAAAGCCAGGAGTGGATTGAGCAAAAGGTAGAATTATAAGAACTTCCTATATATTTCCCATTCCTTTTGTAGCCATTCTTGGCTTTGGCTTAAAAAAACTGCAGTAAAATTTTGAAACAAAAAAAAGAAGCTGCGTTTCTGCAACATGGGGCCGAAGCCTAAAACAAGATTTTCTAGCTCTCTGCTTGCTGCTTTTATTCACTTTCAGTCAATAGAAATTAGTCCATGGTTGACCTTCAGACCCCAAAGTTTAATAGGAGAAGGCTCAGGGGAGGTGTAAAAAATATAAAAAAAAAAAACCTCATACTCACCTTCCATTACCTCCTTTGGGCCTGCCTCAGTATCCAACGCTCTGTTTGTGACATCCGGAACTCTTCTGTGACATCATTGGCCTGGAGGTCACCACTGAGCCCTCTGATTGACCACCCATGATCACATGGGAATGCCGAAAGTCAAAAATGTTATGACATTCAGTGTGCCCAGGTTACTGCTGAGTAACAGTTACAGACCTCAGCAGTAAGCTTGTGAGGAGGCCTAAAAGATGTGGCCATTTGACTTCATCCTAGACGAATCTCCATTTGTTTGATTTCATAAAAACCAAACTATTTGGAATATTCAGGACAAACCTAGCTTGATTCGCCATTCTCTAGTCCATGGTCATGTGATGGACACATTGGTGCAGTGCTCATTATAGTCACAGCACAGTAATGAGAGTTCCATCTTTAATGAGCCAAGCATATGTGTGTTCAGCACACGACCATAGACTGATTTCTATCCACTGGGAGTAACCTGAAAATAACAGTAAACAGAGTAACTTTTCCGCCTACAGACAATAACATTTGCTGAAACATTACATTAAAACGTTTTAAATCTGTTTTAAAATATTTCATATAAAAATGATCAAAACATATTGCACAAACATCATATAAGGTATATATTCAGGGATTGAACTCTACCTTATATTCCCCCTTCAGGAACATTGGTATTGCAGTTTGTTTACAATTACTTGTAAAGCGCTATCTATTTGTAAAGGCCATTGAAAGACATAACATTTGAAAACACACATTTTTTGCCTAGAAGCATTTATTGATTGAAAGGGAAAAGAAGCATTTATTGACTGAAAAGAAAAATATAGTAATAAAAAAATGCTAAAATGGTACTTACCACAGGTACATATTAAAACACTGCATAACTCTTTTATTCTTATCTTCATAGTTTATTAGCTAGTTAAGATTTTCAAATTGACAATCTAGAAAAAAAATAAAAAAGGTGTAATGAACTAAGGTGCCAATAAACTGCTTTTATTTGGTAAGTATTGTTCAAAAAAGATATGTAATATTTCATGGGACTTTAAATATTGGCAATAGCCTGGCATAAACCGCAAGCTAAATAAACTTATAAAAATAGAAAAAAATATATTTCCCCAGTATTAAAAAAAAATAACAACCTCTCTACAGTATTTTTCTCTGGGACGCCACTCCAGGGCCCCCCTCATACGGGCCACTAGGAGTCTGATCTCCGAGGGGGACTTCCTCCTGCCGATTGGGATAGATCTTTCCTGTTTGCCCATAAGCTACCATTTCCCTGCAGTGTGCAAGAAAAGAACTTTAAGATCCTGTCTCGCTGGGATTGGTGTCTTAACCACCTTCACAGGATTTATCCCTCTGTGACTGACCGGTATTGGTGCTGTGGCAATGAGAAAGGTACCTTATACCACATCTGGTGGGAGTACGACACTCTTAGGCCCTTTTGGAATGCTGTGTTCGCCCTGCATATCAAAGTGTGCAGGCACATGTCACAGAAACTCCCCACTGGACCTTCTTTCAGTCATCCCTGGCAGGATTTCTGTGGTGTAGAAGAATCTCCTGTGACACTTCCTCACAACTGCGAGAACCATCATTCTCAGGCACTGGCGGAGTGCTACTGCGCCCTCTCTGGTTGAATTTATGCAGGAGCTAATCCTCATAAGGAGAATGGAGGCCCTGGTTGCAGAGGATTCCCCTGATCCAGACAAATTTAATGCTCTCTGGCCCTGGGTGGCGTTTCAGGAATTGTCGAGTTTTCGTCTTTTTTTTCTTCTAATTTGGAGGTATTCTTCTGCTTCTTGCTGTCTTTTTTCTTTGGGGTTGCTGGTCATCTTCCATATGAAGTTGTTAGTTTTTTGACTTTGTATACCTAGGCCCTCGCGCAATTGACATTGTATCATGCCTTAGGAAGCTGGGGGAATTTCCCCCTGGCCCTTTGCCTATCGGCGAGTTGCTTATATATTGTTCTTTATTCTTTTTTTGTTTCTTTTTTTCTTTCTTTATTTTATCTTTTTTACTCCCCTTTCCTGTTGTTATTGAAAAATCTTTAATAAACATTGATTACATATAAAAAATAGCAATTGGCATGTAGCATTTATTGCCAAAGAAATGATAAAAACCAAGTACAAATTATGTAAAATGTAATGCAGAATGAGCAAATATTAATACAGGTAAACCACTGGGCTTTTACTGGAGATATCCTATGCAGGTAACCAAATATGCATCACTGTTATAGTTCGGATACAAATATACTATATTTTTATTTTATCTGATAAGTTACTTTCAGCTAAAGGTCAGCAGTAGATAGACTAAGAGCTAGACTTGTAGCTGCACCAACAACTTTGTGTCGCTAATATTGGTGCTAGTGATGGGTAATCTTCTACCTCAAATCGGAGTGTTCCTAATTGCTTCATTTTCACAACATGAAGCCATTTTACCAATTGAACTACTTTACACTCTTTCACATATGACAGTGCGATTACTGTTTTGAGACTATAGGACTTTAATGAATATAAAGTTACAATAAAATACCATGAAATCCCATTGTGCATTACAGTAGTTGTAACCTCTAAGTGCTAGTTTTTACAGTAAATAATACTTCACGGTAAATCTGATATTTCTGTAGACTTCACGTTGAATCATAAATTGCATAATTACCAGTTCCAGCAGTTGTCAGGTTGGAGACATATTTGCCCTTGAGTAATCCACAGCAACTTCTTTCACTTTACTTTAAATAAAGTGCTGCAATATTTTGCTAAACCTTTCACCATTAGTCACTTTTCCATTTCATAGTCAGTGATTTCTTGCTCAGTTACAGTCAAAAAAGTAAAACAGAACAGAGACAAATATGTGGCACAAAAGATAAAAGCAATGCAAAAGCTTCAGTTCCTCAAGGATTTCTTATGTTCTTCACTCTGTATTGTTGTTTTGTGGTTTGTTTTTATGAGTTTCTCCCAGGGGACTATTGGTCAGCTCACACTTACAAGAAATGTCATTAATTCTGCATTGTTAAGACTCCCATAGGTCCTATTTACACCGCAAAGTAGATTTTACTTTCTTCAAGCTAAACTTCTGGTATTATACTAGAATTTATACTGTTGATGTTTTAAGATTTGGATGTTTGTAGCACAAGCCATAATCTGTAATAGACATGTTTCATTGTTGTTACAGTGTATCAAACTTTTCCATTGATTAGCTGTTTCTGTTTAGTACCAAAGTTTAATTATGGCTTTTTAAATAGTACCGGAACAGGGTTCCCCTAATATTATTAAACCTACAAGATGTCTCTTGCTACACTAAGAAAGTTTAGGTATAAATGTATTGAATCCCAACCTTTAATCTCAGAAAGTACAAAGAAAATGAAACAAAAATAATATAGTATATATGATTTTACCATATACTGGCCCAACAGATTAAAATGCTAATTCATCCCAAGACAGAAATCGTAATTTAAATATATTTATTTAACTCTGAAAAAAGTTGAGTATTCTAAGGTCTTCTTCACATGTCAGTGGAAAGCCATATACAATTAAAATTGGATCAGTGGGTTGGGTCAAACAAGAAATACCAATAGAATTTATCCACTTTTTTCAATGACAGTTAATAACAGATGAAAAATGGGACACGCTCCGCCATCAAACACAGAAAAACAGAATATAACGAATACACTGACATTTTTACTGACTGTTAGATCCATGATGATACTATATAATTTCATATAACAATAAAAAATATTTTTAAATGCAGTTCTACCACAGTATTTTGGGCTTTGTTTTAAAGTGCAGTACATCTTGTTCACTGTGTAGTAGAATTTCATGTTAGTTTAATTGATCTAGTTTTCTTCCATGATTTACAAATTGTTGATTCTAAAAAGTTTTTTTTTGTTGTTTTTTGTTTTTTTTTTTTTAATGGATCTCCATATCCAAGCATCTTACTTTATGTATATCTTTAACAAACAAATGGATTGAATCCAGAACAGTAACTGAAAACATCAGCACTTACTTGCAAATTTGCCTCCACTTTTTGTACCATATGCCATTTGTAATACCTACTTATGTTGCGGTTGGACCACCACATGTACCGGAGTCTGGATACAGTTGCACCTATTACAGCTGATTGGATCCTTGATACATTAAGGTTTTTCTTTTTTACATATATTCCACAATATGGTATGTGTATATATTCCACAATCACCCCATGTGAACATGAGATTAAGAGTCAAATCTTCTCAGTATTAAATATATACAGCATTTATCAAATATAACATCATACAATTCCAAAGATTGCAGAACTAATTGTTATAGCTGATACATTTATCACTGTAAGTCACTGAATCAAAATATTTCTCAGCTGGTGTTTTTAATAGCAATAAATGGCTCATTATCCTTCACTGAACAAATTTATACTCTTAGTTATGTTGGAAAACAGACTAATGAGTGCCATTGCATTGAGTGGCATTTCATAATTGTAGCAATATTCTGACATAAATGTGATTTTGCATGGATTTAAATACAGCCTCTTGTTTAAACATTTCCATAGACACAATATAGGAATCAGTGACTAAAATGTCATTATACACAACTTAATGAAGTTATAATGACTCGTACTTATGAAATCATTTCTTAGAAATCCTTCTACCAAATGACAGTCTTTTTCAAGGAGTTGAAAGATTATTTGAGAATTAGTATTGCTTTCATGTCACTTTAAACCTAGCATTGTTTTCTTGCGAATAACATAACAAATAGTTATTCCATGATATACAGATATATAGTACTAGTATAGATCATCACCTCGACTAAACAAGCTGTCGTCCTTGATGTATACTTACAGTTTTTTACTTGTTAGTAAGCCAAGGGTGAACTACGATCTAATGTGAAGATACCATATGCACTGTATTTCACTAATATCTTTCAGAATGGCTCAAGTTAGGAACATTAGTAATCTGATAATTACAAAAGACTGAATAAATTCTCTATGAAATACATTTTTGCTGTTGCACACAGACCAACTTGCATGTTACTTTGTGTTTTGCTATTGTATTTAGTACACAAGTGTGGTATATAAGATAAAGCCTGCTCATTACTAAAGATGAGCAAACTGAATGAATCTAAGTCATAATTCAGAACACATTATGGAAAAGGATTGAGTCAAATGAACCTGAACTTTATGCGGCTTCGGTCACATGGACTGACTAAAATGGTGACAGCCATGTGAAAACATGAAGAAGCAGTGGCGTAACTACCGCTGAGGCAGCAGAGGCAGCTGCCACAGGGCCCGGACCCCAACGTGTCAATTTGAATTTTTTTTTTAACTTCTGCAAGAATGGGAGCTAACTTGCAGAGGACATCTCCTGAGGCCAGGGCATCTCCACTGTTAACTCTTACAGCGGAGATGCCGAAGCTCGCTATTACATACCCGGCATCCGGACCCTCCGAGTCAGAGGCAGAGTACTGGAAAGCAAACACCCCGCAAAGGCTAATGACCTATTCACCACGGTACAGCGGGGTGTTCGCTTTCCAGTACTCTGCCAGGAGCGTGACGAGAATGACCTGCCCTGGTGTCTCTATGCTGCGTCGGAGGGTCCGGATGCCGGGTGTGTAATAGCGAGCTTCGGCATCTCCACTGTAAGAGTTAACAGCGGAGATGCCCTGGCCTCAGGAGATTTCCTCTCCCCCCCAAAAAAAGGGTCAAGTTAGCCCCTGGCCCCCCGGGACCGGTCCCCACCGGCCCCATACCTTTAAAGTTGCAGGCCGGCTCCTGCGCGACGAGCTTGCAGGAGCCGACCTGTTCAGATGACAGCCGGGAGCCTAATGAAGGCTCCCAAGCCAGTCATCGCTATATTACTATTGTGGCTGGTCTCTATGACCATCCGCAATAGTAATGTATAGAATCTCTCATAGACGACAATACACTTGTATTGCCGTCTATGGGACTTGGAATCGAATGATTGCAGGTTCAAGTCCCTGGGGGGAAGTTTTAAAAAAAATAAAATAAATAAAGGTACTTTTCAGTTATCGGGCCACTAAGGGACATAATACTGAGTGCAGGGGCCACTAAGGGACATAATACTGTGTGCAGGGGCCACTAAAGGTCATAATACTGTGTGCAGGGGCCACAAATGGACATAATATTGTGTGCAGGGGCCACTAATGGACATAATACTGTGTGCAGGGGCCACTAATGGACATAATACTGTGTGCAGGGGCCACTAAGGGACAGCGCGCAGGAATGCGGAGGAGGGAGTCGGTCGAGGTCTTCGGTGTCAGTGGGGGGGCCATGTCAAAATTTCACCATGGGGCCCCGCCATTCCTAGTTACGCCACTGGACATAATAGAGTGCGGAGGAGGGGTCGGTCGAGGTCTTCGGCATCAGTTGGGGGGGGGGGCATGTCAAAAGTTCGCCACAGGGCCCCGCCATTCCTAGTTACGCCACTGTGAAGAAAGATTACATGAGCTCAAGGATCAGGTGGGCAGTTCATCATATTAGGCTCACTATAGGTCAGAAGTTACTGATGATTCATAGGTAGAATAAAAAGCCCAAACAAAAAAGATAAGGTGTTTATTTTGTGGGGAGAGATTAGAGAGAAAAGTAACGTCTTATAGTCAGAAATGGCAGCAATACAGATAATCTGTGTGGGGATTCTGGCTAATTGCAGTGTAGAGGACTGAAGAAAAATATTTTTATCGTTCTTGTCAATTAAAATTTGACCTATTTTTTTATTTTGCCAAAAAGTGCAAAAGGAAAATCCAGTGCAACACTACGTAAGGTAAAGCTATCTCTTTAGGCCAGGGCCCCACGGGCCGGGAACGCCGCGATTTGCCCACGGCGGAGACGCCATGGGAAAAATCATGGGGTTTTACAGTACTTGCAAAGTGGATGGGATTCAAGTGAATCCTATCTCCACTTTGCGGGGAAAATTGCAGCACGGACATGCTGCGATTTCCAAAACCATTGCGGTTTTGAAAATCGCAGCATGTCAATTATATCTATGGAAACGCTGGCGGCTTTACCATAGATATAATGGTAAGATATAGTCCGCGGAGGAAAACTGTGAACTTTCTCTTTAAAGCTCTGAGGGAAGAACTGCAATGCGGTCACTCTGCGGTTCTTCCTGCAGCGCTTTAGTGCTGCGTTTATGGCCCATGGGGCCTTAGCCTTATTGAGTTTTTGCAGCAAAAAAGTTATTCAAGTCAGTAGTACTAATAAGGTTTGGGCTGCGTTTTGTCATCAAAAACTTCCCAATGTATATGAATATCAAAGTAGGCTTCTTTGGGTATTGTACTATAGTTACATACAAATTGAAAATTGGATAAAGCAATACGACTGTGAACATGAGACCGTAATACTATAAAATCACTATTGACAAGCAGCTGTAAAGTTAGAGGACCATTGCAAACTAAGCTGCCTATTTCAGCTTCCTGATTTATGAAGACCGATGCATTCAACACCAGTCAACATATCACCGGGTAGAGGATGTGCCTTGTTTATGAAGATCATCACTGGAGGGAGAGGATAAAAACAGCGCTCCACGGTGTACACCATATTCATCATGTCAAAATGCAGACAAACAACTGATGATTTGCTCACTTGGATAAATTCTGCACTTCAAGCCTTACTCATGAATCCACCTATGCATAGCCTGCGGATTTACTGGGGTGGATTTATCGTGCCATAATCATCATGTATATACACCTCTGATGCTGATGGATGTAGATTCATGAACCAAACTGGTGCAATTATATCCTTTATTGGTTACTATGAGTTGCAGCCCCAAACTGGAGCCTTCATCAGGTGTAGATTCTGGTTTGGTTCTGTAATGGGTAGTGATGAGTGAGTAGTGAAATATTTGAGATTCAATATTCGTTTCGAGTAGAGCCTCAATTTTCGACTACTCAATCAAATATCGAATCCCATTATAGTCTATAAGAAAAAATGCTTGTTTCAGGGGAAACCACTATTCGACTAAAGGAGAGTCACCAAGTCCATGAATAGCAGGAGGAGAGTGTTTAGGAGAAGCAAAGTGCAGTTAATTTGTGCGGGCAGTGTGCTGCAAGCACACGGAGCCCATTATATGCTATGGGGTCTGTGTGCTTAACTGTCCAGCTCTTGCAGTTGTGCTGATATTCCGTTCGGGGGGGGGTCCTCCTGCAGGCTCCTTCCGGACGGGAGGCAAACGTTAATGTGAAATGGCCCTTACTCGTCCTGCAGAACCAGCAGTGATTGGCTGAATGCTATACAGTGTACAGCATTCGACCAATCAATGCTGGTTCTGCTGGAGGCTCATGTGTGACGAGGCGGAGTCTAAGATTGGACCACAGCAGTCTTCATTGTGGTCTGATTTTAGACTCCACCTTGTCACAAACGAGCTTCCAGCTGAATGATTGGCTATACACTGTATAGCATTCGGCCAATTAATGCTGGTCAATGCATTCCTATGAGAAAAAGTCAGCTCCCACATAACCGCAAGCTGCCAGCTCTCCCAACTAGAAAAGATGAGCCTGCTGCAGGACCAGTGTTGATTGGCCAAATGCTATACACTGTATTGCATTTGGCCAATCAACGCTGGTTCTGAATCGAATCTTTATTGCGAATAAGAGTAGTATTTGATAGAGTACGAGTATTTTGAATACTGTAGTATTCGTTCAAATACCTAGTGAATTGAATACTACCCGCTCATCTCTAGTAGTAACCAATAAAAGATTTAACTGCACTGTTTGTCAATGTTTCTGCATTTATCAGCGCCAAAGGTGACCTGTAATTTTTTTCTGTGCGCACATAATAATGGCATGATAAATCCGCCCCAGTAAGCATGTGATACAAGAAGGAGTGTTAACTGTAATCTTGTTACACTCAAAGTAGAAAAAAACAGGTCTGTTGGATCTAGATAGAGGGGAGACAATGGACCTAGTCATGACTGTGTAGTAGATTACATGATTTTTGGGACTAATCTTTCATGATTATTTCGCCTATATATACTATAATGGCCTGGTCCGTAATACAATTTGAATAAAAGAAAAAAAAAAACAAAGATAGTAAAATCAATGTTATGCTTCTGGTGGAGGAGTGATGTTTATAACACATCTTTACATTAAATAAAGGAATATATTTGTTTTGTAAAATGTTTTGTAAATTTGTGATAAGGTTTGTGGAATTCGCTTTTAAGCGCTGCTATTGCAGGCTGGGATTATAGGTTACAAATCAGAATATAAATCCAAATTTAGCAAGCCATATGGAATTTGCATAGCATTTTAGAGATGAGAATTCTAACATCCACTGAGAAGAAGGTTGCATATTAATAATCTGTCATTGTTTTACGAAAAATAAAGGCAAATGCTTTCAGCTGTAGAAAAAATAATGAAGAAAGTGTATGCTAAAATAAAATTAATGCATTTATAATTTTTATGACATTTAAATAGTACTTTGTGGCATTTAAGGATAATTATATTTTCCAATGAAGTTCAATAAATGTGTGCATTTATGATGATGGGAGATAATTTCTTCTTGTATTTGCATTAATATTAAAATTCTTCACTTGATGGTACCAGTTAAGAAAAACATGTCTGCCTTCACAAAGCAACACCACCACACGTGTCCATGGGCTGAGCTGTAATATCAGATATAACCCTCAGATATGTGTGATATTATTATTTTCTGAAAAGCAGATATGGCATTCTTATCCTGGTACCACCCCTTACCAATACAAGAATGTCCATCAATGAAGAAAACTGAATAACATTATTAGTCCATACAAAATGAGCTATTCGCCTTAAAACACCCTTTTACTATTTACCATCTACAATGTGGGTAACCGCATTTCTTTGAGGGTAGTGTTATATATAGTTATGACAATTTTCTAGTGTAAAAGTAGGTCATTTTTTGTCACAGACGTGTTACGGTAGTAAATGTGCCACTATGTTCATTTTATGACTTGCTTTTTGTTTTTGAGAAAAGTGGGAGGAGGGGCAGCGCCGCACCTCCCATGAGGCGACCTGAAGCGACCGCTTCAGGCGGCGCTATGCCGGGGCCCCGGGGGAGGGCTGCATTTTTGCTGACCTAAGCCAGTCCAGGACAAGCTGTCCTAGACTGGCTTAGCGTCACCATCACCGAGCGGTGGATTGGGGCGGCCCTGTGGACGCAGCGCTGCTCCAGCGGCCGCCCCTCACGCTCAGGCAGAGAGCAGGTCCTTTCCCTGCCTGCTCTCTGCCTGCTAACGATGCTCGCTCCGCTCAGCCCCACCCCCTCTGCTTGGCCCTGCCCCCTCCACTCTGCCCCCTCCTCCGGGGGGGGGGCGGCTTTCTGATGTCCGCCTCAGGCGGCAGAAGCCCTAGTTTCACCCCTGAGGAGGGGGCAGGGATCAACCTTTGTGTAAGCTATACCTGAATTTTAGAGCAACTCTTGCCTGGTCTAAATGTGAATTCTAATTCTTGGACTTTGGGAGGTGCATCAGAATTCTTAAGAGGCTAGGACAGGTTATGCAGAATCTTTTTCCAAAAATGATATCTTTGCAGCTTCTTTTGCTCTCTAATATATCGCCTGAAAATTGAACAGCGTTGTCCATTTGACAGGGTCCCTTAAAACTTTTTTATTCCAAAAAATTCAGAAATGTGTGTACCTTGCATATTTTTGTTCTTTTTTTCCCTCTTCTCTCCATAACTTCTGTAAATGTTAATTTTCACTCTGTCAGCCCTTGTGACATATCTATTTTAGTGAATACTTTTATTCCAAATAAAATAATAATTCGGGAGAATCCTTTATCATAACCTTACCATGTGCCATTGCTCTGTTACCAAGTTCCTTTCCAGTGGGGTGTGTATCTGCATAGTCTAGGATAGTAAGGATAGTTTTTGGGAAATGCCACAGCTTCTGTGATAAGATAAGATAAACTAAACTAATCCTTTAATAATCCTACCATGGGGAAATTCAGTGTGTTACAGCAGCATGGATAATACAGTAATATATGGTAGATTACTATGTTTTTTTTTAAGGCTAAACCAGAACAGGATTCAAAAGGAATGAAAAATATAGAGTAAGAACTAATATTCCTGTTACAATCACTTGTGACTTTGACAAAAAAGAAAATGCATCAAAAATTTCTGCAGCATTTTGCAAAAAATGCTGTGCATGAAACTATCGTCAGCCTTGGTTGGACAATGTCAAAATATAAAGCGACATACCATTCACTTCTAACTATTCTGTTGTCAAATTATTCATACATTTCTAGGAGGAATAACAGAATACTGGCACAATTATATTACACCTAACATTAAAGTAATTTTCATTGTTTTCATATATTTGGAAGAAATATTTCCATTTCAATGTTATTACTTAGTAGAATCCTGAAATCTGAACGTGATTAGATAAAACCGCATTTCCTTGTGATGTTTACAGACAACATGATTGGGCTTTTACTCCATAAGATGCTGTTATTGCCTATCACAAGTTTGCATTCATAGGAATTATACAAAAATATGTAGAATCATTGTCAGCTATTGAAAGTAGTTTAAAGTGTAAAGTTGAGCTGCGGATATTCTGAACATTTTAATGGCTTTCTAAACATGCTTTGTTGTGCCTTAATGCTTCAATAAACTGCTTGCTGTACGGCTTTATGATTTATCTTGTTTAATGGCCACAGTTATATGCCTCTGGTTAGTCATGTGAAATACAGCCTTCTAAATCAATGACTCGTTTAAGTGGAGGCAGATTATAACCACATAATATTCTGTTTTTTTTTTCTTTTCTTTTTTCCTTCTCGCAAACTGTGCTTACTCCAGTCATCCTCTATTGATGATAATTACAAGTTTACTCTGCTGAGTTTTTCAGAATTTGGTAATTATACATTAAAATGAGACTACTGTCTTAAGAGAAACGCATTTAAAACAATCATGCAAATTAAATATTGCCATAACCATAGTTGCAGTGGGCTTTTCATCGAGCGCAGCAGTTGAAACAACACCAGAAAATACACATAAACATCCCTTGATGTGTGCTTAGCTGATTCATTTACTTGGCAGGGTTACATTTGCTATAGCTGAGTCGCTTGAGCCAAGTTACATTTTGTGGATCAGCGTGTAAAATGATGATAATGACTGCCTCAGAAATTTGCATGTAGAATAGTTAGAGACTAGCAAAATCTTTGTACGGCTTTAACCTTTTCACAATATGGCTAGTTTGAATTTTTGACTTACTGTGTGTCAGTAATAAGTAAATCTTCAACAGACACTTTGTAGCACTACTCAGAGAGCCTGAAATGATATAATTTTCCAAAGAATTCTAGGAAGCAATGTTTGTCACCCAGGATGGCTGGTAATTATGTAAAGGGTGTGAGTTCATGGGCTGTAATTTAGATTTTTTTTCTTCTTGCTAAATATTTTTTTTAATTTTTCAAAAAAATAATATAGAATAAGAGAGGAAGTGAACAGTGGAAATGAGCATAGCTGCTGTAACATTGGCAGAATCAACAGAAGGGGTGGAGGGGGAACATTTGAGAGAGGGATGGGTGAAGGGAAGGAGGGGAGAAGAGTGCAAGGAAGAAATACGCTGTGGCTCAGCAGAGCTCTCTCTCTCAGTGAAGATAATGGGCTCCATCTGACCGTGCTCCCATCATGACCTTCTGGGTTGATTGTCTTGGGTCTGTTCCTGATTGTTGTTCCTAGTATCTCCCGATTCTGTCAAAAACATGTTCCATGATTCTGCTCCTAATATCTACTTGCTCTGGATGAACCCTGCTATTCTAAGCTAGTCCTAACATATTCTGGGTCCAACCCTGACTTGCCCACAGATACAGTGCCTATCATCACCTTGGACTTGCAGGCATTACGGATAAAATTGGGGTGACCTCTTATACTTTACACCCTAGTCTAGCCAGTTCAGAATCAATTGCAGATAATGTGAGCCTAGAGCTGTCCATAAATAAAGCTCACTGAAGCCAAAAACAATAATGGTTTTGTCAATAGATGATCTAACATTCTTTTTATTATACTTCAGATTTTCATGTCCCTGTGTATTATTACACAGGAAAACTTTCACACATTACAATACATATTACATACCACATTTTTTCTAGAACTCGTTTCTCGGTCCTGCAAAAAGTTCAAAACCGTATAAAACACAATGTTTGATTTTCTTTTAAAACCAAATAATCCACTAAAGTATGTGTAGATATGACAATATAAAAGTTGTGATGTCATGATAATAGGACTATACAATAAACACAACGTGGCTTTGAGATTAATGCATAGGTTATTGTTTTTTAAGTCCTCATAACAACACTTAAATGAATATATAGATTAAGACTGTTCTTTGCGGAACATTCAATTTGTTTTGTGTTTTTTTTATACAAAAATAGATTATTTTTCGATTTGTTTCTAAGAGGTAGATATAATGAATGTAAATTGCCATTGTTACATATTTTGTGTAAAGGGAGGTTTAGCTATTGCATTTAATGAGTTTAGGATTTATGAAGGCCATTAGAACACTTGCTGTGCTTTTACACTTGGCACAATTTTTCTTATGCAGATTCACTTGCTACAATATTTATCAAAGAATTACAACTGTACTGAAACAAACAGCACTTTATGCCATGAAATCTTAATCACGGAGCACTGTCTCTTGGCTTTATTTTAAAAGCTTTTTCTTTTTAAAAATAAAAAAAATACAGTAAACTTTGTAAAGTACAAATACATATTTTAATTAAAACCAGTAATACGACTAACAGATCAAATTTCTGATTTGAGTTTGCCTGAAATTAAAATTTTTAGTGGTTGTTGAAAGGTATTTGCCACCTGTATTTTTACGAATTAAATACTGAAACATTTACCGTATTTTTCGGACTATAAGACGCACTTTTTTTCCTCCCAATATGGGAGGAAAATGTGTGTGCGTCTTATAGTCCGAATGCAGCGTGTGCAGCGTCTGTGCCCTGTCTATGAGAATCAAAAGGAGAGCAGCACGGTGCCTGCCTGGTCTGCCCCTCCTTCCCTGTCTGTGTCGCATGTTTGCAGGAGCGAGATATGAGAGGCAGGGAAGTAGGGGCGGGCCAGACAGGTGAAGGAAGCATGGTTTCAAGCTTGCCGAGAAAACCACGCCTCTTTCACCCGTCTGGCTCGTCCCTCCTTCACTGCCTCTCAGATCTGGCTCCTGCAATGATGCCACACAGACAGGGAAGGAGGGGCGGGCCAAACGTGAGGAGGAGGCGTGGTTTTCTCGGCAAGCTTGAAACCACGCCTCCTTCACCCGTCTGGCCCGCCCCTACTTCCCTGCCTGTGTGGCATCATTGCAGGAGAATATCCAAAACAAGAGAAGGATGATCCAGCAAATCATTTCCCAAATAAAACAATTTCTTTCTTCTTTGTCTTTATTTTATTGAAAAATGTCCATTAAAACACAAATGTATGCCAAGGAAAAAAAGGAGTTCAGACGTGAAACAGAACAGACTGACGCGTTTCGAACTAAACGTTCTTAGTCATAGTCTGAAGTTACTGAGGCTGGATAACCCCTATAAACCTTGTAGCGCATGTGTGAATAATCAACACAATTACAAAAACGGCAACAATGACATATACGTAAATCTGGAACACACAGAAAAAACGCACATAGAGTGAATAAAATTGTAACAACTTACAACACACAAAAAGAAAATAAATAAATTATAAAGAAAAAAATAATGAAATAATAAAAACATGAACATGGATGTAGATATTTCTAGTCTTTTGGGAAAGAAAGAAGGAGGAAGCAAGCTACATGAATTATTCCAACACTGTTAATTAACCAAGCAATAATCACTCCGCATGTAACAAAATATCTGAGCTCAAAGCATAATATGTATTATATGCGATACCGCATCAACATACTAGTAGCATCAACATGCCTGTGGCAAGTAAAATATCGGTGTTAAGGGTTAACCTACCACACCGATTATACCATATAGCAGCTTACATTACATTTAGGAGCTATACACCCATAATATAAACATAATATAAAAGGAACAACAGCCTTATCATTATCTCCAAATCATTTCATGAAGTATTTATCAGATGTTTCTATGGAATTTTTTTAAAAATTATCAAGGACTTCCTTAAAAAGTACGAAGTCGTTGTAGCTAAATTTGTTAAATCCTATTATTATGTCAAGCATGACATCGTAGAGATCTCTATTTGAGTCTCTGTTGAAAAACTTCTATTGAAAAATTCTATTGAAAAATTCTATCGAAAAATGTGCATGCGTGAAATCTTTATTGAAAATGCGCAAGCGCAACTGGTGTATCCCATGATTCCCTTAACAAAAATGGCTCCAGAGGGATCGTATCTGAAAAATGCGCATGCGCCAACACGCAACCAGCAGCAGAACCGGACTACTCAACACCACAGTAAGTTATATTACAACCAATGAATTTGCAATCACTCAATGCGTGTAAGTGACAGATTCCTGAGTTAATAGCATATGTTAAAAAATAGCTCTATTTTAAAAAGAAATAAAAGACCTAAGTCTCGGTCTGGACAATATACTGCTGGTAGAAGGGTCTCTTTTAGTTCGTCTGAACGTGAATCTGAAATTTCAGACGTGGACCTTAGTGATACTACAAAGTCTGATACCACGAGAGCTTTTTTAGAGGGAAGGGAGACATTAAATACACGCAGTCGAAGGATAGTGGATACAAGAAATACAAGAAACACAAGACAAGGAAACACAGAGCAGGAAGAAAACATAGGAAAAAGAAAACACTATCAAACACGGAGAAACCACAGATATTAAGGGTTCCCAGTTCAACCTCCACCTCCATCTTGGATGAAATTCATTCTGTGAACTTTGCTTCGGATGATTCCCTAACTACAGACCAATCCACGATAATTGATTCTCTACATGATAGATATCAACAGTCCGATGACGTGCAAGTCAATTCTTCTCATTCACGTGACTCCCTACCTATAAAAAATCCCTTGATACTGAAACATGGAGTAAATCACATTGATAATGTGTTAAACTTATCTTCAGTGCAACTAACTTCTAGTGATTTACTGTTGTTATCTAAGGGTTTTAATTTTGTTCCAGCTTCTAAGTTCAGTTTATTTGACACGTTGCTGGATTTAAATCGCTTTATTCGTTCTCTTACAGTCAAGCGACATTTTTTCAATAATTCTTCCCAATATGTTGATTCATTCAACAATGTGCCATTAATAAATGAATTTGAAACCTTAATGTATAGGGAACAATGTTGCTTACAGTACCTTCAGGATCTGTCAGATACGTCTCCTGTCCTAGATGTAGATTTATCAGTCAACAGAAAGAATCCATTTTATTATCCTCTTAAATCACGTGTCCTTGCTTTGGAGCAGTTTCAAACAGCTGTAGAAATGGAGCTACACAGACTTCATGATGATATGATGGACGTTCCCTTGTCTGACAACCTTACCCATCTAGAAAGACTAAGTCTATCAAAATTACAAAAAAACAAGGATGTGGTTTTTAGGTTGGCAGACAAGGGAGGTCTCATCGTAATCATGAATGCTTCGGATTATGTTAAATCGGTTAAACTCATTCTTGAGGATACCAATACTTATAGGCAATTAACAACAGATCCTACTGAATCTTTCTCCCACACCTTGGATAAAATACTTGGGGAAGGTCTGGAATTGGGGATTTTTTCTGCGATAGATGTTAAATATCTCAAACCAGACTTTCCAGTAGTCCCCATTTTCCACGGCCTTCCCAAAGTCCATAAAAACATCTTTCCACCTCCATTGAGGCCAATCATCTCCGGGATCGGGTCACTTAATGAAAGGCTGTGTCAATGGATCGACAAGATCCTTCAGCCTTTAGTGGCCCGTGTCCCGGGATATATTAAGGACACTAAGGATCTAATACGGATCCTGGATGGATCTAAGTGGAAAAACAATTATATTTGGGTAACATGTGACGTTGCCTCTCTGTATTCTTCCATACCGCACCCTATTGCCCTGAAAGCGCTGTCTTACCATCTTTCTAAATTTTCCAATTTTTCTCCATCTTTCTGCCAATACATACTCACAGTTGTGGAATATTTATTATTGCATAACTTTTTTATGTTTGACAGGACATTTTATTTACAAACGTGTGGGGCGCCAATGGGGGCGAAATTCTCGCCCTCATTGGCGAACCTGGTTATGTCTTACTGGGAGAGTATTTACATTTTTAATGAACAAAATCCTTTCGGGCAATCAGTGGTGTGGTTTGGTAGATACATTGATGACATTTTGGTCATTTGGAATGGGGACAAATCTGAAGTGTCTAGGTTTGTTTCTTACATTAATGACAACGATTTCAATCTAAAGTTCACCTACAATGTGGATTCCAACAGTACTAATTTTTTGGATGTTACTCTAACTGGCAATGCAGAATTGGGTTTTATTACAACCAACCTATATAGGAAACCATTGTCTGGCAATACCATTCTACATGCCAGAAGCCAACATCCCAAACACACAGTACACTCTTTACCCATTGGCGAATTTATAAGAGCCAAAAGAGCCTGCAGTATAGAATCTCACTATGAGATAAAAACCACGGACATAGAACATAGATTCCAAAAACGGGGCTATCCCCAGTGGACTATTGACAGAGCTAGGAAAATAGTCTCCAAACGGGAGAGAAAGTCTCTTTTAACCACTAATGGGTCATCTAGAAAAAATTCTAAAAAAAACAGAGAAGGAGGAGTTTTCTTTTCTACAACATACAGTAGTAACTTTCATCAAATTACTAGCATTGTTAAAAAGTATTTACCCATTCTTAACCAAGATGAGATTTTGAGAAAAATTCTCTCCGAGAACTGCCATTTCATTTCAAAAAGAGGCAGGACTTTGGGTAATGTTCTCTCTCCAAGTATGTACATGGGGAAATCAGAACCCTTAACTCCAACATGGCTATACCTTACGGGTTTTTTTAAATGCGGAACCAGTCGTTGCAATGTTTGCAAGTTTACTGATAAAACTTCTGTATTTAAAAATTCTGACAGAAATCGTGAGTTCCACATTAATGGTTTCTTCAATTGTTCTAGCTCCTATGTAATATATATGGTATCTTGCGTGGTTTGTGATTTAGATTACGTAGGGTGTACCACGCGCACTTTAAAAACCAGAATTGCGGAACATCTTTACAGTATCACTAATAGTAACTGTAATAAGAGCACAGGGGTTTCACAACATTTTATTAACATACATGGTGGAAATTTAGGCAGTTTTCATTTTAAGGCAATAGACCAAGTTAAGAAACCACTCAGAGGGGGTAACCGTGAGCGCTCCCTGAGACTTAGGGAAGCGTCATGGATCTTGAAATTAAATACACGCTCACCCCATGGTTTAAACAGAAGGAACGATCTTGCATACATTTATTAACATTACCCTTTTTATACATCTAATGGACATCTTTTTATAGGAACAATAGCATATGGTTTAACCAATTACCTAGTGTGCATGCATTTTTACATGCCTTTAGATGTTTATTTATCAAAGTCATAGCCATAAATGTGACATATATTATTAACATATGCTATTAACTCAGGAATCTGTCACTTACACGCATTGAGTGATTGCAAATTCATTGGTTGTAATATAACTTACTGTGGTGTTGAGTAGTCCGGTTCTGCTGCTGGTTGCGTGTTGGCGCATGCGCATTTTTCAGATACGATCCCTCTGGAGCCATTTTTGTTAAGGGAATCATGGGATACACCAGTTGCTCTTGCGCATTTTCAATAAAGATTTCACGCATGCACATTTTTCGATAGAATTTTTCAATAGAAGTTTTTCAACAGAGACTCAAATAGAGATCTCTACGATGTCATGCTTGACATAATAATAGGATTTAACAAATTTAGCTACAACGACTTCGTACTTTTTAAGGAAGTCCTTGATAATTTTTAAAAAAATTCCATAGAAACATCTGATAAATACTTCATGAAATGATTTGGAGATAATGATAAGGCTGTTGTTCCTTTTATATTATGTTTATATTATGGGTGTATAGCTCCTAAATGTAATGTAAGCTGCTATATGGTATAATCGGTGTGGTAGGTTAACCCTTAACACCGATATTTTACTTGCCACAGGCATGTTGATGCTACTAGTATGTTGATGCGGTATCGCATATAATACATATTATGCTTTGAGCTCAGATATTTTGTTACATGCGGAGTGATTATTGCTTGGTTAATTAACAGTGTTGGAATAATTCATGTAGCTTGCTTCCTCCTTCTTTCTTTCCCAAAAGACTAGAAATATCTACATCCATGTTCATGTTTTTATTATTTCATTATTTTTTTCTTTATAATTTATTTATTTTCTTTTTGTGTGTTGTAAGTTGTTACAATTTTATTCACTCTATGTGCGTTTTTTCTGTGTGTTCCAGATTTACGTATATGTCATTGTTGCCGTTTTTGTAATTGTGTTGATTATTCACACATGCGCTACAAGGTTTATAGGGGTTATCCAGCCTCAGTAACTTCAGACTATGACTAAGAACGTTTAGTTCGAAACGCGTCAGTCTGTTCTGTTTCACGTCTGAACTCCTTTTTTTCCTTGGCATACATTTGTGTTTTAATGGACATTTTTCAATAAAATAAAGACAAAGAAGAAAGAAATTGTTTTATTTGGGAAATGATTTGCTGGATCATCCTTCTCTTGTTTTGGATATTCTTTTGAAGTTATTTCCTGGGTCGGAGGAAATTTGGAGTTCCTGGCAACTTTCCCATCCAAGGAATCGTGAGTGAGTCCTATTATATACACTCTTTAGTGCTGCATTGTGGGCTGTGTTTCCCTTCCCTCTTTTTTCCCTTTGTTATGATCATTGCAGGAGCCAGATCTGAGAGGCAGTGAAGGAGGGACGAGCCAGACGGGTGAAAGAGGCGTGTTTTCAAGTTTGCTTAGAAAACCACACCTCCTTCACCCGTCTGGCCCGCCCCTTTTTCTCTTCTTGCATAGCTTCACTGCAGGGTGTCTCTTTCCATCCATGAATGAGATTAGATAGATAGATAGACAGACAGACAGATAGACAGATAGATTAGATAGATATGTTCAAATCACCCCCATATCCCTAGAATACATATAAAACAAAAACATTACTGTGAAACACATACACATTTGGTATCCCTGTGTCCGAAAGCCCCCGGTTCTATTTACATTGGTGAAATATTATATTATTAGGTTATTAAATATTTCACCAATTTTTTTTCCTTAAAATTTTTTTTTTCCCTATTTTCCTCCTCTAAAACCTTAGTGCGTCTTATGGTCCGAAAAATACGGTATATAGTCAGTTTATATTTTCCACTTGAATACATTTTTGTTCTATATTGTATGAGTGTGTATGACTATAGGAGTAGCCATCTTTTGCATAAAAAGGATGGTGACTTTTTAAAAGCCATTTCTGATAATAATTGTTGCAAATAGTTTTTGCACCTTGAGTTAGAGTAGATTTAATATGACTTACACCAGTTTATTGGCACACATGATCTGATCAATTAGATCTATGTCATCTACAAGCTGGTGTAGACTCCAGGATGGTCACAAGGTGGTGGAGCCACTGTATGAATAAAGAGGTATGGACCTCCTTATAAATTAGGCAAATTTTCCTCCAGCATAGGTGTTATACAGACTGATATTCAATATGCCAGTCTTCTTAAATATGTCTCATTATAGCACTGCACAGTACTGTCAGTGACCGACTGCTTCATCCTAAGGGCTAGTTCACACATAAAAACCGCTTGGCTTATTTTGGTCCCCAAAAAAATCTGCTTCCTAATTCGGAAGTGGTTTTTTGACCTTGAGGTGTTTTTGGAGCGTTTTCTGGAGCAGTTTTTAGTAAAAACTGCTTCAGAAAAACGCCAGGCGGTTTTCCCCTCCCTTAAAGTGAATGGACTTTAAAAAACCGCTAGGCGTTTTTGGTCGCATTTTTTGCCTCCCATTCACTTGTATTGCTTTTCTGAGGCGGAATCTGCCTGAAGAAAGGTTGTCGCCTCTTTTTTATGCTAGCAGCAAAAAACGCCTAGCAGAAATAAAAAGCTAGCAGTCTTCATAGACCACTATTGTATGGAGGCAGATTTTGAGGTGAAATCTTCTGTCAAAATCTGCTTCATTGCCCCCGTGTGAACTAGCCATAAGTGTGAGAAGGAGCACTATCGGAAGTCTTTCCTCCCCACAGTGGTCAGGCTGTACAATCAACACGGAGCTAAGCAGAGATCATTCCATAAACATAACTGGAAGATCCTTAAGTTGTGATATCCCTCCTATTTTTTTGTCTTTAGTTTTTTACCTGTACCTACTGTCACTGGAGTTTTTTGTATCATGTATTCTGAATTATTATTGTATTATCCATGCTGCTGTGACACACTGAATTTCCCCATGGTGGGGCTATTAGAGGATTATCTTATTTTATCTTATCTTATCAAAAAGCTCAGTCAGAAAATAACTCATTGACTTCCATTAGAAACTGTTTTAGGCATGATCTATAACCTACAGTATGCAGAGCTCACTTTAGAGAAGGAGTTGATTTCCCCTGCTACATATTGCCAGCAGTGGATCCTGTGCGATCCTGCACCCGGGTTTTTAATAGAGATGTTCCCTTTTATTGTAATCCTGCATGTGTGTTAATGAAATGTAATGACTGTTGAGAATTTTTACATAAGAGGACTTTTCAGCCTAATTTGAAAAAACATTAAAACATAATATATCATTGCCTTTTGCAAGTACGGTTACATGTTGAGTCCCATTCTTATTTTGTTTGGGAGTCAGGAATTGCAGGTACATTAACTTATGTATTATGTTATATATACCATGTGGCATATATCATGATATAGCATTAACATTTGTGGAGTAACACAACATCCATTTATTAAGTTAGAAATAAGATCAGTGTATTTCCTTCTGTACAGTACACAAAGTTAGGTCAAACTTAAAGAAGTCTTACATCGCCTCATGAGCTCTAACTCTACCAGCTATAAGGTGTGCAAGCCTTCACCTCAGTGAACCTCTCATGATACAATGCACCACCCTGATCAATATTCAGTCTTTACAAAATCTTAATGGAGCTTTAGTTAAAACTTAATAACACGTTTCATTAAATCTTTTGTATCTTTTACTGCTCTTCTGCAAGCCCGTTCTTTGAAGAGTGTTGAAAGTAATGAAAAATAGTGGAACTTTCAGTGTTTCAGTGCTCATACATTTTGATGGTCTAGGATTCCGACAACTTGTTTACTATACTGTGACAGCTAATTTCGTCCTGCACAATGAATTATCAGGATGATTAATAGAAATTTACCAAGCTTGAAAATATTGGACTTTTACTTTGCAATTGTTTACTTATGATCATACTGTGTCAATTAGTTTCCATAAATCAATAGTTTCATTCTGTAGTCTATTTAACTTTGCTCTACAATGTAGAGTAAATCAAGCCAACAGGATACCATGTTCTTCAAATCTTTACATCGATCATTGTGGTCATGACTGATTGTCACCATTAGGATTTGCTTTCATCCATTCTTATTTTTCATTTCATCTCTTTCGAAGCAATCTATAGCCATTGTAAATAGCAGTATTAATTGTGTATAAGTGCAGAATCTCGCTTTGCAAAACAATTTCTTCCCTCAGTCATCCAATTTATTATACCTCAACAAAAGACCATTTTGCAGTTAAATCTTTAAGAAACTCAGATTTGTGCTCCATTTACTATTACTGTTATAGACATATAATGAAAGTCAAGGACAGAACCTGACAAATATATCACTATTATTAGGTGTGGTGACCTCTTCTGTTTCTATAGCCGTTCTAAGTCTGTAAATAAAAGTCTAATGGAACGACGGGATCTATTTGTATTTGAGATTTACCATGTTTCTTCTTTTTCTATAAATCAAATGGATTGCCTTCTGTGTTGTGTATTTGCATATTTTGCAGCTAGATTTACACAGAAGAGTAGAAGTTTCTTCTGTAAGAAATATTTTACTGTTGAAAAATAAAACATAAGCCACGGCTACCCGTTCAGGAATCTCTCAAGAGGTCAAAATATATAAAACATATTTCGTTGTTTCATCAGTTGTAAGTTTGAATACATTTTCTACTCGTATACATAAAATGAGCTTTCTCCCAGACAGTACTTTGTCAATAATACAATATCAATTGTAGTTCACCTAGTACCATAGTACTGCTTGCTCAATATTAGTGCTTGGTCATGGAAGTATTCATCTCTATGTGGCTTTAACACTCAATTTTCCTTTGTGAAAGCAACCTCATAAACTAGACTTGAGTAGTTCTCTGAACCTAAGCAGTTCTTTATTGTACAACAAACTAGACTTTCCCCTAGAGGTAACTCTATTGTTGTCTGAGGCAAAAAAATAATGCAGCCCCATTTCCCGAAATATGAGTAAGATAAAGTCCAGATATGGCCTACATAACTGCTAAAATGGTGCCATAGTGCTGTCATCACATCGATGGTGTTTCTGTAAGTAGAGCTGTATTTCACCTTTCAGGTTGAAGCACCAATGAATTTAAAATATAAATATTTTATTGTTAATTAATATAAATGTCCCAAATCTTTATATTCACTTGAAGGTTATTTCCATTTAGACATAGCAAACTTTAAAAACACAATGTGTTAAAGATATTATGGCACAAAGTTTTAACATGATTTTTTTCAAAGACTTTCCATTGGCTTTTTTTGTCTTTGCTCTTTTTGTTATCTGCAGAAAGTCAAGTTAACTCTACTGTATCTGTAGATCTAAAAACCTTTCCAAAATCCTTTAACCTAAATTCATAAGCTATGAATAGCTCAGATTGAATGCTTTTTGAAAATGTTCATCAAAACTTATTTGTATCCGCTTTTTCCTAAATATGATTAATTATGTGTTCCATTGCAGGCAACAAATGAACCCTAATTATTATTATTATTATTATTATTATTATTATTATTATTATTATTATTTTTATTATTATTTTTTTTTTCTTTCAAAATTCTTAATTTACTGTTCTTGCCAACTGTATTGATCTGGATGAACAGTTTCTCAAATTTCACTGAATGGAGGTCATGTTTGTAGAATAAGGGCGCACTATTAAAGCACAACATTTGATCTGACATAAAACATATTGAACAATAGTTCAAAACATCTAGTCAGCAATTCAGTTAGGACATCTATACAATAGAGTTGCAGGGAGCAATGTTGCTGTCAATGATATATTATAATGTAAAATTTAAGGGACTTTTTCTTTTTTAACCTTATTATATACAATGTATTTGACTGTGCAGTACCATATAGTCTAAATTTGTTTCATCATCTTTTATCCTTCACTTTTTTTTTCCTCTAAAGCCAGTTAGCTTCTTTTAGATGAAGTATTTCAGCTGTAAATTGGAGATAAACCTAATCTCAGTACCTTGTAGTGGTGTTTCTAGAGTTTACAATTATGCCTCTTATTCAGTTTTGGAACCCCATTTACATGTAAATTGTCATTTTATTCATTTACATTTTGAAGAATGTCTTGTCTAGCCCAGGCTTCAGCCTCTGTCCTACATTCCCAGAGTGTTAGGAATCTTACTGTGAGGCTCTGATCACTGCTGCTGCTTTAAGGTTGCCATGGCAACACATGAAGCTTTCTGTTGCTTTCAGATCTCTGCTGTGTTGAACATATCAGCAGTTGAGGAGGGATATTTAAGGTCTGTTGTCAATGTCCCAGGTGCCTGTTATTACTTAATTATTATTATAAAGCTCTGTTCATATCTGTTTGTTGCTGTTATACTGGCCTTGGCTTGTTTACTGGATATTCTCTTGTCTTCTGGTTTTTGGCATAGAGTTTGATCTCTTGCGTTGATCTGAATAAGTTTATTCTTTTGATTCAGCTTTCCTGTTTTGACTCTATTAGTGAGTAGTACTGTGGGACTAGGTTTGTGTCAGGATTTGAACCTGTGACCTGCTGTCTTGCCCAGTGTCTCCTTGTTCCCTGAGTTATCCAGCTATCCAGTTGAATAATGGCCTGTTGGACTTCTGTGTGGAGCCTACTGCTGAGGCTCATCAGCTGCTTAAAATGATTGGAACCCGCCCTGTATTACCCTGGTTGGGTTGCCTATATATAGGTGACTCTGACACTTCCTGTTGTGTTGGTATTGTGTTCTGAACTTCTGAATACAGCCTGGACACCTAGGAGACTCCTTGCTGGAGACCTTCTTTAGTTCCTCGGAACTTTAACTGCTGGCTGCCAGCTCACCGTAGCTATATTACAGCTCCTGAACTTCTACAGATTCCTACCTGGTATTGGCTCATCTGATCTTGGACTATTACCTCAGCCCCCCTGTGGGCTACCCACGTGCTGTCTCCAGCCTCCTCTGCATTACCCGACGACTGGACTCCTGATCCTGTGCCACTAGTACCGCAACAGTTTGCATTCAAATTGCAGAGTATTTCTCGCACTTAGCTACAAGGAAAATAACCTTGGTCTAAGTTCAACATAAGTCCATGCAGCTCTGCAGTTGGCTCTTGTGAAGAACATTTGTGGTACCCTAGAACTATCTGCCAGCACAGTCCCATAACAGTGACAAAGCACTATTCCTTTCATTTGTATATTCTTAGACATCTTGGTCACACACAGTATACAGTGAAAAAGATGAATTTGTGATTTATTTATGAAACTGCTACAGCGTTAGTAACAACCTGTCTGTACCGTAGTGCTGTCTGGTTTAGTCTGTGTCAGTGTGACAAACAGAGTGACTCAGTCTCTTATTCTATCTCTCTCTAAGCCTTCTTTCATAGTCCCATGTGCAGTAATCCTCAGAACCCCCATACTAGGAATACCTTCTCTTTCTGCCAGTTTTTTTTAAGCTACATATAAGTCACCAGTAGCCTTAGGACTGTTTGCAAGACATATTTAGTGAGCCTGCATTATTCTTGGTCTCAAGTGATCCCTTTCTGGTTTCTCTATTCTTTCCTCATCACAAACTCCATTTTAGCTGCTTTGTGCAAACAGAGCTGCAAAAACCTCCAGTTTATTTGAACCCGATTTTTTTTTTTTTTTTTTTATACCTAATGCTCTTAATTCTGAGCCTTTTAATTCATCTCTACCTAGACCTTGATGTTTCACTTGAGCCTGGGGCCCAATATACTGCCCCAATGTGATCAAGGTATTGTTTTCCGGTAATAGAGTTGTACAATAGTCTCTTTAATCACATTGTTTTTATACAGATTCTTGTCATAAATTTAGTGTTACTACCACTTTAGGTTTGTTTTCATCATAATGCTCACAATAATTTGTTCTCTCATCTATTTTATTATTTGGTCATCAAAACTGTGTCAAATGCTGCACTAACTTGTTATGTCTTTATGATTAAAAGTGTACTTGGTTTTTATATCCTGTTTACTGTTCCCATTATGCTAACACTATAGTTTCATCCAGGGGTCTCCTTGTTGCAGACAATATACTATGTCCTTGTCATCTAAAAATAGACAACCATTTTCCACTTTCAGAGCTTCCCCCAGCACTTAACACACACAATCTGATCCTAAGAGCTGCCAGTATTAGTCTTTGCAAGTGAGAGTAACATAGTGAACTGCATTTTTGTGCAATGGGAGATTGAAAGAGTATCAAGATCATTAAAAAAGTATTTTTGTACACACTTTTCTAGTGTGGTAAAGTTTCACATGAAGGTGTTTTAGACTACAAATGATGCCTGGCAATCATAATTGAAGGAAAATTATACTGCTGCAGAAATTTTTCTACATGACAAGGTTGTGATGTTGGTAGGCCAAACCACTGACTATGACTCATATTTATGGTCAGATTAAATAATTAAAGCTCCTTTAAGACCGGCGCCTCATGTTGCGGAAACGCCATGTTGGTAGCAAATCCCATTCAAACATTGCTGAAAAATATGTGCAGCAGACACGCTGTGATTTCCAAAACCATTTCTTTTTGGAAATCGCAGCATGTCAATTGTACTTATGGAAATTCTGGTGGTTTCCCTATAGGATAATAGAAGCAGAAAGTCCGCATAGGAAAACTCTGTGGACATTCTGTGAAAATCACTGTGGGAAGAATTACAATGTGATTTCACTGCAGATCTGCAGCACATTTTCTCTGCAGCCCGCTACGTGGGGCCTTAGTCTCATTCAGGGAAGAAAAATAGTGATTGAATTCCTAAGAAAGTGAATATGCAAGAAGCTATGTATCTAATTAATTATACAATATCAATAATTGTATAATATCATTTAAAATAGTTTATAAATTTATTATGAAGCCAGAGTTCCCAAAAAATGGCCGCTCACTTACTCTACAGTCCTGATTTTTAGCTGTACTGGGCAACATACTGCAAACTGGGCCTTTTCTGACAATATTTGTGTCATCAATACATTTTGTAATATACTTTATTAAAAAATGTTGCTCCTTTCTGTGACTCCTGCATTTCTTTATTTTTTCCCTGGTTTCCACATTGCTGTCCCCTGCTTCTCATTGTGTATGTTGTACGGACTTGTGTTAAATGAAGAGAAAATGAGGGAGGGTTCAAACATGTATATCTCAGGTATTATAAAACATAGAAACTTGGTTTGGTGGCATATGAAAGAGGAGCTTCATTTCTAATGTTCAATCTATATTATTTCCTGAGATAGTTATAATACCTTAGTGGCGTATGAAAAAAAGAGAATCTCCTTAACCAAGAACCAATTTTCTACTTTTTATAATGCCTGAGATACAACTGTTTGAAGTGACCCTCTCCTCCCCTCATTTTCTCTTTATTTTATACAACCCCGTACTCAGTGAGAAAGATACATTTCTGGATACAGTAGCAAGAGAAGGACTAAAGACATGCAGGATTTCACATAAAGGAGCTAATATTTGTTAATAAAGTATATAACAAAATTTATCATTGACACACTGCCAGAAAATTGAAAGTTATCTGAAAGTTTAGTTACGCTTTAAGGGGCAAATTTGAAGGTTCTGAATTTTATTCTGTAAACATATTCTGAATCTCTTTTTAGATTCATGCACACTTACATAGAACCTGTAGGGCTCCTTACTACAAAACTATTCTTTGTTAGAAATAATGCTATTTACTTCTAGATCAAGCCACATTTTGTTATAGTTTTGTATAACATCAGGAACCTTTCCATGCCTTTTTATGAAATCAGAGCAAAGAGTCACAGCAGAGCCATCGCCCAGCTCTTTGGAAACACTATCACAGTTACTTTCAAAATGAAGGCATGTGCAAATGTTTATTGTAATCTTCAGACACCAGAGTATAAGAGATGAGGGCTCAGGGGAGGTGGGGGCCCAGGGGAGGTGAAATCCATCCCCCATCCCCACACACACATTTATACTCATCTCTCTTCACCTCTTTTGAGCCTTGCCATGATGTTCTTTACTCTGCTGGTGATGCCACGCACCTGCGGTCACTACTGAGGCTTGTGATTGGGCATATGGAGCATCATGTAGTCACTGTATTTTCAGAGCTATAGGTTCACAACCTACAGAGAATGATCTAATGCTAAAAGTGGTTCTAGAGCCATTTTCCCTTTACATCCTAGGATGACTTATTTGCATATTCTTGTAAAACTTTACACACTGCAAGGTGATCTGAACAGGAGACACTGTATCTATATAACTAGAATGTTCTAAAAGTCCATGATAGAAATGAGAACATAATTGAAGCAATCTAATTGATCTAATGATACATTGCTTGTCTGAAAATGGAAAAATATGATGATTACAATTGCTTCACAAGGAAAAAACACTTCAGAGTGAGTTTAATTTTAATCCTTTTTGTGCGGCCTGGAAAAAGGGGTCAGAGAAGAACATTATGGCCAAAAATAAAAAAGGAATTAATTGCTTATGGCTTTTTCTTCAACAAGATTATGAGAGTAGTTCAATGAATCCTACCACAAAAGTCCAGCCTTAGAAATCAATCTATGGGGATTCCATTCATCGTCTGCAATTAATAAAGCTCACTTCAACAAAAGAAACAGAGTATATTGAAGAAATTGAGATAAAATGACTTCCTGCAATCCAGTGTAACTGAGATTTTGTAATAAGTAGAACTGTGACAATTTTATCTGAGGACAGTACAATGTTCACACAGTTATAGAATATATGGTATGTAGTCTTTCAAAGATCTCATGTGATGATAATCTCATGTCTGTAATTTCTTTAAATTGCTTTTGGCTCTATCACATAGTTGTATAAGAAAAAAAATGTTTTCACATTCATATTGGCTTTATTAAGTTACATTTATATTTACATTGAAGTAAATCCTGGAAAGTGGTGGCTAGAGATGAGCGAACACCAAAATGTTCGAAGTTCGAAATCCGATTCGAACAGTCGCTCACTGTTCGACTGTTCGAACGGGTTTCGAACCCCATTATAGTCTATGGGGAACATATACTCGTTAAGGGGGAAACCCAAATCCGTCTCTGGAGGGTCACCAAGTCCACTATGACACCCCAGGAAATTATGCCAACACCCTGGAATGACACTGGGACAGCAGGGGAAGCATGTCTGGGGGCATATAAATCACTTTATTACATGGAAATCCCTGTCAGCTTGCGATTTTCGCAAGCTAACTTTTTCCAATAGGAATGCATTGGCCACCGCTGATTGGCCAGTTTACAGAATTCGGCCAATCAGCGCTGGCTCTGCCGGAGGAGGTGGACTCTACACCAGCCTCCATTCAGTTCCGATATTAGACTCCGCCTCCTCCGACAGAGCCAGCGTTGATTGGCCAAATTCTGTAAACTGGCCAATCAGCGCTGGCCAATGCATTCTATTGGCGTGATGAAGCAGAGCTGAATGTGTGTGCTGAGCTCAGCCGGTGGCGTAGTCAGGAGTTCAGTGCACGGCCAGCTCTGCTATGCCGGAGACTGAACTCTCAACTACGCCGGTGGTGTAGCCAAGAGTTCAGTGCACGGCCAGCTCTGCTATGCCGGAGATTGAGCAGAGTTGGCCGTGTGCTCCGGTGGTGTAACAGAGCTGAGGGTGCAGAAGAGTTCAAGTGCACCCTCGGCTCTGATGTAGCAGAGCCGAGAGTTCAGAAGGGTTCAAGTGCACCCTCGGCTCTGATGTAGCAGAGCCAAGTGTGCAGAAGGGTTCAAGTGCACCCTCGGCTCTGATGTAGCAGAGCCGAGTGTGCAGAAGGGATCAAGTGCACCCTCGGCTCTGATGTAGCAGAGCCGAGGGTGCAGAAGGGTTCAAGTACACCCTCGGCTCTGATGTAGCAGATCTGAGGGTGCAGAAGGGTTCAAGTGCACCCTCAGCTCCTATGTAGCAGAGCCGAGTGTGCAGAAGGGTTCAAGTGCCCCCTCAGCTCTGATGTAGCAGAGCTGGCCGTGCACTGAACTCTTGGCTACACCACCGGCGTAGTTGAGAGTTCAATCTCCGGCATAGCAGAGCTGGCCATGCACTGAACTCTTGGCTACGCCACCAGCGTAGTTGAGAGTTCAATCTCCGGCATAGCAAACCTGACCGTGCACTGATCTCTTGGCTACGCCATCAGCGTAGTTGAGTGTTCAATCTCCGACATAGCAGAGCTGGCCGTGCACTGAACTCTTGGTTACGCCACCGGCGTAGTTGAGTTCAGCACACACATTCAGCTCTGCTTCATTACGCCAATAGAATGCATTGGCCAGCGCTGATTGGCCAGTTTACAGAATTCGGCCAATCAACGCTGGCTCTGTTGAAGGAGGCGGAGTCTAAGGTCGGACCTGAATGGAGACTGGTGTGGAGCGATCTTAGACTCCGCCTCCTCCGGCAGAGCCAGCGCTGATTGGCCGAATTCCGTAGACTGGCCAATCAACGCTGCTCAATGCAATCCTATGGGAAAAAGTTTATCTCACAAAAATCACAATTACGCACTAGATAGAGCCCCAAAAAGTTATTTCTAATAACATTCCCACATAAATAAAGGTTATCCCTAGCTATCCCTGCCTGTACAGCTATCCCTGTCTCATAGTCACAAAGTTCACAGTCTCCTATGACCCGGATCTGAAATCCACTATTCGTCTAAAATGGGGGTCACCTGATTTCGGCAGCCAATGACTTTTTCCGATTTTTTTCAATGCCTCTGTTGTCGTAGTTCCTGTCCCACCTCCCCTGCGCTGTTATTGGTGCAAAAAAAGCGCCAGGGAAGGTGGGAGGGGAATCATATTTTTTTGGAGTTTGCCATATGATGTTCAATTCGAATTGAACACATCGAACAGCCTGATATCCGATCGAACATGTGTTCAATAGAACACTGTTCGCTCATCTCTAGTGGTGGCATATAGTCATCGGTCTTATACAATGCATACATAGGTGATCAAACATTTCCCAACCTTGGGAATGCTATTAAAGGGTACCTGAGTTTTTGATGAAAAGTTGAAATATGTGCAGGGTCTTGCTAGGCAGTTTGTTATACCAATGTATAATCCTTCATACATGATATCCTATTTGCTTTTCTGCTGTTAATAATAACATTATGGCTACAGCACATTTTGCATTTGTCTGTGATGTTTGAGCATATACAATAAGGAGCAGTCTGCCCCCTTCCTATACCTATTACTGATGTTACTGGTTTATTTATATGTTATTCTACCAGGAGTAACTCTAAAGTAGCAAATAAATAACTGAGAAAAAAAAATCAATTTGACCACAATTTAGGGGATCCAAGGACATTACACTGCAAAAATAGGGTCAATACATGCAAGTCAAGCAGCTAAAACACGGGAAAAAGATAATCTATGGGCAAATTGAGAAAAGCTGCTTATTGTCTATGAATAATATCCCATCTGTAATCATACAAGAAGCCAGAAGTAGATGCAAGTACATTGTAGATATACAATTTGCAGAATGATCAGTCCTTTGACAGAGCAAAAACTTTGCAGATGTTTGTGTCCAAGGTCTGAGGAAAATCAGTCCCTCCCTCTCTATTCTGCTCACTCTAAAGATGCCTTTCTTATCTAATGTATCTATGGATAGAACATGGCTAGCAACAGGAAGTGAAATGCAAATTAACTAGGAGAAAGACACCTAGTAGCAGACTGTGCACCTGTACATCTGTGTGTTCATCACATGATCATGAACTCTGTATCACATGATCATGGACTGATTTCTATCCACTGGAAGATAGCAGAATGAATGACAGCAAGCTGATATCTGTGGACAAATCTGTAATCTGTGAGGATTTGATACAGAAAGTAACATTTTATTATACAAACAATAACATTTGTCTCCAAGTACTAGACTGAAAGTGGACAACCCCTTTAGGTTGTTGATGACCTCCCACTCCAAATGCTGTGACAGCAAAGGGGGTCTCACACAATAGCACTCCACATCATGGTTGTCTCTATCAGGACATAATAGAAAGATGTCACAGGCACAATACATTGTATTAAGTAAATGTTGCAGTATATTATATAAGTGAACAAAAGTTGAAGTTCCCTAGGGGAAGAAAAAGAAAACTTAAGTTAAAGTATTTAAGTAAATGCAACTAATATAAAAAAGAAGACATTTCAAAACACCATTTTCCCTCTTTATATAAAAGGACTAAAGAATAAAAGAATACATGTTATTGATGTCATTCCATTTGAAAATGTTTGAATTGTTAGAATATTAAAGTATTTATCTCAAACAGCGAATGTGGTTATAAAATAAAAATCACAATGTCCTTAAAATTAAATGAAAAAATAATGTAGGAACTGCGTTTTCTCCCAATCTACCCAACAAATATTTTCCCAGGATATCATATGAAATATTTAAGGGATTGTCTAACTCAATTTTATTGTTGAGAGGCCCCTAAACTTAACAAACCAGTGCCACATGAACAACTGATGGAAGCCTCACCAGTGATACTTTTCCCACAGTTTGAGAATCACTGCTGTAGATAATGGACATACTAAAAGGGAGGGGGATTAAATATTGGAGGAGAATTCACCTCATTTATGATAAGATTTCATCATAAGTTAGGCTAAATCTTTATGCTAATACTGAAATCTATACCAGCTTGTAGCTGATGTAAATTCCAGTCATAATTTATGATAGAAAACTGGATTAAATAATAAATGCGAGAGTGTCAAAAATCATGCCCACAGCACTTTCTCAGAAAGTGGTAAGGGCAGTGTAAAAATGCCACAATTTTTGTGGCAAGTAACCTTTAACTACTTCAGTACCGTGACAATTTCTGGTTCAGGACCAGACACATTTTCAGGTTTTTTGTATGTGCGGTTTTGAGGGCTGTAACATTTTTATCATATGTGTTATTCAACTAATGTCTGCGTTTTTTATCGGTGACACACAGGGCTTTATTTTTATGTTGTTTTTATTTTTGCATGCACTTAAAAAAAATTTAAATTCGGAAAAATATAAACAAACGAGGAGGGAAATTGTGTCTGTGTTTTACTCTTCTACTTTTGCTACTAAAAAACTTTATAAAATTGTTTTCCTTTCCATTACCTCTCTATAACCTTTAATAAGGGTATGTTATTGACATATTTTATTTGTTTAGTTTTATTTATGTTCTTATTATTTTACTTTTATATTCATTTATTTTATTTCACATTGTGTCCCCATAACGTCATAATAGACCACTTTTGCAAATGAACACTTTTATTTTTCTTTCTATTATTTTTTTTTTTTTTTGGGGGGTGGGGGGGATTTACTATAGAGGCTAATCTGGGTCCTGTAGGAAGTAACAGTTCTAACAAACATCACGTGACCACCGGGTCGAGGACAGCAGCATTATTGCGAGGCCCATAGCAGTATTTACACTGATCAATAAGCACTGTAAAGACAGCAATCGGGAAGGCCGACTCCATATTTCAGTAGTTGCATGATTTTGTGCAGCTGCTGAAATCTGCTTGGACGTACCAGTACGTCCTTGAAGAACAAAGAAACCACGTTCTGGTCATAAAAACCCAATGGGCAGTCCAGAGGTGGTTAAAAACTTGAGTTTGTGAGTTTTTAATGTTAAAAAACTCCTTAGTAAATCTGCCCTATTACCTCTTAAAGGAGTTTTAACATCTAACTGTTTCTGCTCTGCCTGTAATTCTCTTCATATCACTTCCTGTATTTCTCCTCCCTTTCTAAACAGGCTGGAGAAGTCTCACAACACTTATACAGATCAGGTAATATGCACATGCTTGTACAGAATGGACTCCGTGTTATCTGTGGGTTTACATAGAGAAATAACAGACTCAGTTTTATCAGCAAAGTGCAATTATCTACACTGATTGTTCTGCCTATACTGAGTAAATTACGTCACTTGTCCTATTTTCCAGGTCCATGGTTATAGCAACACAGTGTAAACAATGGAAGAAATAAGGTCACATAGCAGGAGAAGAAAGCAGAATTTCTAAAGCAATATATTTAGAAAAAGGCTTCAATTTACATAACCTACCAGTATTGGTAGGACCCTTGAGATGGGACAAGCCCTTCAACACCATATAATTAATCTGCTTTAAAATTCATTATTACAAAAACCGATATATTTTTATATACTAACCAACTATATTCAATATTATCATAATAATAGAATTCGAGAAGCCATGAATAAATGAGCAATTAAAATGATGTTTCATTCACCGATTCTACAGCTGGCATAGCAGGGAGCACAAAAAGTAAGTATATGACACAAAAACATTGTTGTGCTTCCTACATTCAACAGCAGACAATGAAAGTTCTTCATAATGCCTGAGGGCAGGTAGGGAGTTATTTTCTGCTCTTCATATTTTAGTGTTTAAAGTCTGTTTATCTTCTTTAGTGGCAGGAGCATTCATACATATCTCCCATGTTCTTTATATCCTCCTTCTATCTCATCAATAGTTCTGCAATTGTTATTTCTAATTTTACAATATAAATGAAGCTGTGAATATATAATATACAGAAAAGCTGTGACTATAATATACAGAGAAGCTGTGAATATATAATATACAGAGAAGCTGTGTTTTTCAGCTTTGGAGCCTCGTTTTCATTTAATTTGCTCTTTCTTCATCTGCAAATTTGGGGAAAGGGCTTTGTCTAGAAATATAGAAAGGAGACTGAAGCCTGGGCAAGCTAAAGCATGTTTCCAAAGTACTTTCACCTCATTTTCACATGAATAGGTTACTAGTTATAGGATTAGTTTATACAATAAATTTGCTGCTGACAGACTCGCTTTAACTTTATGTGCTGTGTTATTGATACACTCCAACCAACTAACCAATATCTGGTATAATAAAGGTATGATTCACCACTACATTGAACAAACTAAATGAAGGTGAACTGATAAAATGTGATACTTTATTAGGGGTACATGGTCCCATATAACATGAAACTTTTTCTTTATTATTTTAATATTATATGGGGCCATGTACCCCTAATAAAGTATCACATTTTATCAGTTCACCTTCATTTAGTTGGTTCAGTGTTATTGATACAGTTTCAAGAAATTTTATCTTCAATTTACTTTGACACCCTTTTGCATTGCCAAATAAAAGAGAGAAAACTGGCGGAAGGAGGTAAAGGAAAAATATCATGTGTCTGAGCGAGTGGGTACCTTGTGGATCCCTCAGAGGTTAAATTATGCCATATATCCCAATGTGGAGGGAGGTTTGTGTTGGTTGCAATCTTTTGGGGGTCATAATCTTCATGGTTTGATCAAAGTGGAGTAATGAGTACAGTCCTGTTGTTGTCAGGGGTACGTTAACCTTCCAGGACCTAGCAATCATTACAACTGCAAAAGGGGAAAGGGGAAGGAGATTGAACAGCCCACTTACTTGTAATTCCACAAAAGGTGATTATACATTCCTCCACCGGGTTGAAAATAGGTATTATCTCCAGGAAGGAGTGAAGCACGTGGTTACTGCCCACCGACCGTGGGACGATTGCATATGGACCTCAGGCTACGACTAAGAGGTCCATTTTTCTACCTCGAAACGCGTCAGCTCTTTCCTTTTATCGTTATGGACCTACTGTGACATCAATCACTGTTTGCTTCCTTTATGGATCTTTTTAAGTTGATGCAATAAAAGTTACATTTTATGGAATTGGAGTGGAGCTGGATTCCTTTATCTCTAGCAATCATTAGGCGGGCAGCCAAAATGACACTACCCACCAATAATCTCACTGGCTCATTAACAGTGTTTAATCCTGTGAAACACAAGGCTAATGACCCTCCAAGTTAAAGGCGTTCAGAAGCTGTATACAGACAGGCATTCCAACCACATATGAAAAAAAAGAGCCATGTTTATCACAGGCACTCCAGCCTAATGGAGAGTAGTCAGAAGAAAATTTGAACAACTGTGATGGAGTTCTGTACCAGCAGAGCAATAATTTTTGGATCACTTCCCAGTTGGTACTACTTTTCAAGACTTTACATACTCAGCGAAGCTCCGAGTGTATTTCACAGATAGCACACTGACCCATTCTTTTCTATGGGCCTTACACACAACCGTGATTTTCACGATCCCATGTGCGGGCCGACAGTCCAGGCCATATCAGATAGTATATTTCCTATTCTTGTCCTATTCTGGAGCCTGTGCTTCTGCGGCTCCTATTTATTTAATGAAAGGAGCTGCGGAAGTACGGCCTGTGCATGGGTAGCACATGGGAACATCCTTTTGTGCAGTCCATGCTTTTAAATCATGGCAGGCTGGTTGCTGCACGGTCATCTGCAACCTGCCAAAGGCTTGGGCCCCATGTTGTATAAACACAGCATTTTTTGTTGCAGATTTTGCTGCGTTTTGAGCAAAAGACAAGAGTGTCTACTAAAGGAATGAAAAATGTATAGCAAGTACTTATGCTTCTACCTTATGCTCAATCCACTCCTGTCTTTGGCTCAAAAAACTGCAGCAAAATCTGCAACAACAAAAATAAGTTGTGCACAGTGGGCCCTCAGCCTAACTCGACTTTACTACATTGCTTTCCATGGCTTTTATTGTGTATTATAGTTATAAGCAGCGGTATAGTCCGGGTCAATGTTGAGGAGCGATGTTTTATAGTTTCTAATTATATCCTGCTTCATTTAGACTTTCAATCAATAATAACTTTTTCAAACAGCGCAGCATGTATTTACACCTTCATGTTTTCAGATGCAGTTGTTAAAGCCAAAACCAGGAACGGATTGAAAGAAAAAAAAAGAATTAGAGCCTGTTTTGACTTTTCCTTTATGTTCAAGAATTTGTTTTGGCTTCAAATTGCATCAAAACACAGAAAAGGTGAATAAACTCATACTTAGGGTCAGTTCATGTGGAGGAATTTGATGCAGATTTGAGGGCAGCTTCCACCCCTTCCCCAATCCAGAGCAGATTTCTCCCGAATCCGCCTCCTATTGTTTTCAATGGGAGATAGAAATCACAGCAGGACGCCGGAAAAAGAAGAGTCGTGCTCGTGCACGAGACTCCCCCTCGATTAGGTCCATTCATCCAGGCCTAATCAAGGGCAGTATTCCATGACAAAATGCTGATGCAAGTCGGCAGCGGAGAATGAGGAATTTCCTCTTCGTTTTCCACCATGTCAACTGACCCTTAGGCCGGTTGTGCATGACTGTTTGCTAGCTGCTAGCCAAGCTGGCCAACAACTGCATATCTGCTGTACAATGATGCAGTCTTAAGGTAGCAGATCTGAGTTACAAGAAGTTATAATAGTTAGCATGTTTCTTAAAGAGGCTCTATCATTGGGAAAATTTTTAGCTAAGCACATCCTTGCATAGCCTTTAGAAAGACTATTCCACTCATACCTGTTGTATGTAAATTTGCTCAGTAGGTTTTGAATGAGTTCGTTTTTATTCACATGCTAATTATCTCCCCGTGAGCACTGTCTCCTATTTTCTCCTATGTATGTGTGCGAGCAGGGAGTTGAGTCATTATCATCATCAACAGGAGCAGCAGCCTGTGCCGTGCACACACATTGCAGAGAATGGTAGAGAGAAGTGCTTGCTGAGAACTTCCTTTGCACACTGGAGTCTAATTAGCATATGAATAAAAACGTGCTCATTCAAAAAATACTGAGGTGATTTACATACAAAAGTTTGTGTGAAATAGCGTTTCTAAAGGCTATACAAGTATGTGCTTAAGTAAAAATGACTTTTCCCAATGATAGAGACCTTTAATGTTGCTGCAAACAGTAATTTCACAAAAATGCCTGTGAGTGAAATGCAGTTAAAATTCCTGGAAATGTATATATTGTGAAAGACAAGTAAAGATAAGGAAAATTATTGCTTTTAAATCTGGTGTTTCTGAGTTTGTCGAGGCACTAAAAGTACAAATTGACAAATTCTCTACACTTTTCTATACCATGTTAAATAGGCCAATTACAGAAGTTATGTATGTATTGCTCAAAATGTGCCAGTTTCATGGTTTTGGGATCTTTACATGACTTTTAGTGTCAGTGTTAGAAATTTAGTGTTAAATTTCTTAATAAATGCAATAATAATATTATAACAGATACAGATGCTACAGAAAAAATATTGTCATTAAATATAATAAGATTATAATAATAATGTTATAATTGTACAGTCACTAAGTAGTGACTCTATTAATGTGATAACATTATTGTGTAAAATATCATAAATTCTATGTGAATTAATGGTCATACATGATGTGGTACAATATATGGTAATGGAGAAAGTGTTATTTGGGGAAGTTTTGAGATATTCATCATAACTAAGATTGTAACTTCTTGATAGGGATATTTGTGTTCTGAAACATTGATCAATGTTCTATGTGGATCAAGCCTGGGGCACTGTTTCTAGCCGCGGAGGCTTGGTCTTCATGATGCTGATGTGCCTGACAGTGGCAGGGAGGTCCCGATCTTTGTCACTAAGGAGGGGTGACTTTAAAGGTTTTTTAAACTCTGCATCCATGCCGCTGATATTGATGCAGGCATGCATTATGTATACTGGTGTAAAGACACAGATAATAATATGCATTCTAATGACCCCTGATGATTTTCAATGCATGAAAAGACTAGGGTCTATTAATTATTAGTTAGTGGCTAGTTCTTTAGCTTCACTACCCCTGTATGAGAGTTGGATGATTGCCCCTCCTACCCACACAATGTGGGGAATAACCAGTAGCCTGTGATGTTAGTCAGATACAACCTAAGGAGATTATTGCTATAAGTTTAGCATAGTATTGGATTTCCGTTCCCTCCTATCTTTATTATCTATCCTCTTTGGTGTGATTTTTAACACCAGAGGACATGTCATGTTCAGATGAGGGTGGACTGATGGACAATTTTATATTTTTACGGCAGTTTAATAAAAGTGATATTTTAGGGTTATACCCACATTTTAGAGTTATTCCTACTCTACCTTACTTACAGCAAGAACAGCATATCATTACCCAATCCAGTGGCGTTACTTGAGAGGTTTTATAGGGTGCAGTCGCACCTGGGCCCAGGAGCCTTAGGGGGCCCATAAACACTGTCATAAGTATTGAGATTGCAGCTCCCATCTTGTCCATAAGACAAGGAGACCTAGAGATTACCCTAACCACACTAAGGTTGATTAAACTCCTTAATCATCACTATCAAGAATTAGCTCTAGGGATGAGGTAGGGGGCCCTGGACAAAAGATTGCACCCAGGCCCACAAAACTTTAGTTACGCCATTGACCCAATCATTGAATTTTTCATGGTAAGTTGGCAGAATCGTTATTTGGGAAACTTTTGTTGCATTCCCCATAGCCAAGATAGTAACTTTGTGACAGGGATCTTTGTCCCCTGAAACAATGATCACTCTTAGATACATCAATATTAATAATCAAATGCGTGCAGTGTAGTATTTAGGAAACTAGGACACTGTATTTTGTCCTATTGTAAGTTAATACAGCACACACTTACATTTTATATTTGTATTCCTTTATACCACTCTATTCATCTGACCCAGAAAAATTGAGTCTAGAAACTTTGCTCTGTTTTCCCTGAGCAAGATATTAAAGGTTTTTTGAGGTAACTTAACATTTCAGAGTCTGAATTTATAGAAAATATTGAGTAACTCTGCAAACGCATTATTGTGAATTCTACGTGTTGCCTTTGGAAAGCGATTTAGATTCAGTCCTCTGTTCAACATGTAACCTACAGTAGCAACTGCAAACTCCAGCAGTTTTTTTCAAGGTAGTCATAGAAGTATGTTCAATATCTACCATTGCTGAGGTTATTACCCATGTCTAACCCCGGTACCCATGTATAGTAGCTGTACCCATGTTTGTTTCTTGCTTCTGAATTAGCTGCGCATAGCTCATACAGTAATACTGTTCCAAATTTTCCAAATTCTTTATTGTTGTGTAATGAACCTTTATAGCATTTATTATTTGATTAGTTTCTAAAAAAGATGTGTCAAATTGCTTGCTCATTTTTTGACACACAGTGTTGTATATTAAGTCCCAACCACCTGTTAGACAATGGCAGTTCTAGATTGTATCTGCAGGGAATAGAGAGAGACAAAAACACACACAGTGGAAAAAAGTGGTCACAGTGCGATCATATGAGTTACTGAAGAAGTGCGGATGGGTTTGTTAATCACTAAAGAATAAATTACTTGATTATTAAAGTTGCGTTAATACAGTATTAGGTGTAATTCAAAGGCTTAAAATATGTTGAGCAACACGGTGGCTCAGTGGTGAGCACTGCAGCCTTGCAGCACTGGAGTCCTGGGTTCGAATCCAGCCAGGAACAACATCTGCAAGGAGTTTGTATGTGCTCCTCGTATTTGCATGGGTTTCATCCCATTCTACAAAGACATACTGATAGGTTAAAAAAAAAAAGTACATTGTGATCCTTATATGGGGCTCACAATCTAAATTTAAAAAAAAAATATATATATATATATATATATGTTCACTATGAAATCAAATAAGCTTTATTGGCACGTCCAAATAGATATTTGGCATTGCCAAAGCTAATAAAGGGGGGGGGTTGATTTGAGGTATAACAGTCCGTGGAGTCTCATCTTCCTCTTAGTTGGTGACCGCTATGTGAGGAGGTGGGGTGGGGTGGTTGATTTGGGGTGTAACAATCTCTGGAGTCTCATCTTCCTCTTAGTTGCTGACTGCTATGTGAGGAGGTGGGGTGGGGTGGGTGGTTTGGAGTATAACAGTCCGTGGGGTCTCATCTTCCGCTTGTTTGGTGACAGCTGGACACGTATTGGGCAGCGATCTCTACAGTGGTCTCTTCTTCTCCCAGTAGGATGTAGAGTTTCCTCTTCTCGTCTGCAGATGTGAAGTCTGGGATGTGGGCAGAGAGTCTTTGGAAGTAGATGGCCCTCACAGCTGAGTATTTGGTGCAGTGTAGCAGGAAGTGGGTCTCGTCTTCTAGGGCCCCCTGGTCACAGTGCTAGCACAGTCTGTTCTCCTGTATCTTGTATGTCTGCCTGTGTCGCCCTCTCTCCATCTCCACTACCTTTGTCTTAGCAGTGTGTAGATGGTGCTGTGTGGGAGGCCAGACATTTTCACCCTCTGTCACGGTGGTTTTGGAGTCAAATCCTCTTGTCCCGTCCTTGGGAGCACAGAGATGTGGATGCTATACCTAAGTGGTTGATGGTAGAGATTTCCCCTGGGGCATTCCTTAATATGGGTCTCCTGGCTGTGGAGTTTTTGGGTTGCCCTTGATGTTGGGTGTGAATGAGACACAAGAAACACAGTAACATTTGAGCAGCTGATGCTCCTGGCACAATTCACTTAGGCAGTACCAATGCAATATAATATTTTTGTATTATACCTATGCCAAAGTTCACAAGTACTATTCACTATTCAATGTTTTTTTTTTTTTTTAATTGAAAGTATATTTTAATGATGTCAAAGAAATTAATAATAAAGTTCAATAATTTGGTATTTTTCCAAGAATTATGATGTTCTTGAAAGTTACGTTAAGTACATATTTTAGCTTATAATTGTTTGTAATGGAATTAAAAATATTTAAATTTATTAACTAATTTTCTTTTAATTTTTACAGGTATCGCTTGGGCTCCTACATGCACATGCAACTCATATACTGTGGCCTCCTAGCCGATGGCAAAAACTGAAGCCGCTGCTACATCAGGAGCGCAAACCATTACTAAGTGACAAAGAATGACATCAATTTTATATCCATTGATATTTTTCAAAGTATTACATAGAGGATGCCAAATAAACTGATGAAGAAAATGTTCCATTTACATGAATTCAATCCAGACCTGGTTCAGTCATTGTAATGTGAAGGATGTTAGCCATTCTAAATGAATTTAAAACAGTGTGCTTAGATCAAATACCAAGAATTATTACTTACAAACATGTATTTTATATTAATGACCTATGTTTCACATGTTCCATTTTTGAAGAGTGTTATGATTTCAACTGGAAATGGTGAAGAGCAGTTCATTTTTTATCATTCTTTACAGATTAAAATCTTTGAAGATTTGGCTTGATTGAATAAAAATTTCTACAATGCACTATGATACCTTTATTGTTAACATACGCCAAACATGTACATATGAGTCACATCCCTAATGTAAAATATTAGCAATTAAAGGGATTCTATGATTAGAAATCCTTTTTTGACTAAGTACACATTGGAATAGCCTTTTTTTTTTTTTTTTTTTTAAAAAAAGGGTATTCTTCGCTTACCTTTATTATTCTGATCCATGCCGCTGTTCCTGAGAATTTTTTTCTTTCTTCCTTATATAAATGAGTTTTCAGACAGCTCTGGGGTCATTACCCTGCACTCAAACAGTACTAGGAGTGTCCCCTGTGCTGTTCGAAAACTTTCCAGTGGCGCCTCCATCTTCTTCGCCCATGTCACCTTTGTGTCTTTCCCTGCACATGTCCATCAGCCATTTTCCTAGAGAAGAAGATGGAGGTGTCGCTAGAGAGTTTTCCAACCACACAGGGAATGCCACCTGTGCTGTTTAAGCGGAGGGGAATGCTCCCAGAGCTGTCTGGAAACTCATATTTACATAAGAAAGAAAAACGATATTTCTCAGGAACGGTGGTGCGGATCAGAATAATAAAAGTAAGAGAAGAATAGCCTTTCTTAAGGCTATTCCTAAAAAAAATAATATTTTAAAATACGCCAGGGGAGGTGAAAAAAAAAAATCATACTTACCTGTCCTTGGTGCTCTGGCATCCTCCCAGCACGTACAGATCCTGCTGCTCCGTTTTTTTTCCAAAGTGAAACTGCTCGCTGGCAGTGACATCCTGGATTCTGATGATGTCATGTGCGGTGGAGACTTCCATTCGAAGACAACAATGGACCAGGAGGACCAATCCAGGCTGGGAGGCACCAGAGTATTGGGGACAGATGAGTATGATTTTTTTTTTTTTTTTACCACCCCTACCCATTTTAAAAAATGAATTTTTTGCCTGGATAACCTCTTTAGGTCATTAAGATTAAGGCTAAAGCACCATGTTGTGGAAACATATTGATTTTCCGGCTGCGGAAACACCAAAGGAAAAAAACTTCATTTTACAGTATTTGCAAAGTGATTGACATTCTGGCTAATCCCATCCACACATTTCAGGAAAAAAAATGCTGCAGAAAAGCTGCATTTTCAAAAATGTCTACATTTTTGAAAATTGCAGCATGTCAATTATACCTGTGGAAATGCTGTAATTTTTCCTATTGGTTTAATAAGGGAAGAAAATCTGCAGATAATATTTTGCTACATGGGGGACTTCACCAAAAGAGGTTTTCCAGTTTTTTTTTTTTTTTTTAAATATGGACCAAATAACAGGAGGCATCAATACAAAACACTTTCCAATATATATCCTGTTTAAATTCAGCAACATTTATCTGATTTAATGTCAGGTCATTTGCCACAGCTGTAATATTTCATTTGCAAACTCACTACCACCATCACCACCACCCCCGTGAGCAGTTCAGCCAGCAAATAAAATGTCATAGCAGCATGTCACTTCCTTGCCCCTTGAAGCCTCTCATGGGAGTGATTTATTGCCTGGTCAGATATGTGGAGGAGAGTGATTCTGCACGTACTGGAGACATGAAACACCTGACAGACACTGTGATGCACACAGGGTAGAGTGGAGAAGGGAGGGGTACACAGAGTGAAAGTAGGTAGATGATTCATGGGAAATGTGGTTTGTCCACAGATTCGCTGCATGTAAATAAGAGTAATAGAATAACAAGTAAAATAAAGCCAAGCAAAGGGTGCACAAGGGAACAGCGAGTATTTAGCATTGATATGGCTGTATTTTCAGTTAACTTTTGGAAGCTAGATAACCCATTTAACTAAATTACAATTATTTTACCAAGCATACAGTAGCATATTTGGAGATAGAGAGTTTATTATTACTATCCTTACTCAGCTTATAAGAAGGTTCATTGAACTTAAAATTAAAGTAGTGGTTAATGACTTAAGGTAGACCTACTGACTACTTCCGAGGAACATTATCTTCTTTGACCACTCGACATTTAGGGGTTTGATTTAGCTTTCCATATGCCAACCTGGATTAAATGGTATATAGATCATGAAGGTCACTACATTATTATGCGTCTCACTGTGGGAGATGAATCAAGATTAGTGTTGAGCGAGTAGCATTCGATCAAATACCTCACCAGCATAGGAATGTGTGTAATCGGCTGAACACCAAAGGTTTAAAGCCATTGAATATTCAAAGCATTTAACTCCTTGGTGTTCGGCAGATTACACACATTCCTATGCCAGCAAGGTATTCGATCAAATACTACTCGCTCAACACTAATCAAGATCCAAGGACTTTTATTCATTTTCTATTATTTCAAGCTATGGAGGATACAATGTAGAAATTAGTTATCGCCACCTGTAGCAAAGGGAGAGGAACCAAAACATTGAACTGAGAGACCCTGGTTTACTACTCCAGCAGATCAGACCTAGGCTCCGAGTGGTTGGGAGAACAACGTCAAACTGGTATAACAGTAGGAGATATATGGAAGAGTACCTTTGCATGGATGAATTATCTGTTTTAAAGAATGGTGCCTTGTGGTCCATTCTGTACTGCAAGGGAAATTGGACATTGTTTCAGCATAAACTATCAGAAGTAGTTTGCATGACTTTAGGTTATGAGCCAGATGTCTGGCTACAGGTACCCCTTTAATCTCATGTCTTGGTGGAAAGATGATAATGGAAGTTTGATTAGTTTCACATTAGTCTTGGATCAATGATAGGCAAAGGTTTGTTTTCAGACCATGTGGGCAATGTAATAAAGAGGACTTCACAAGAGAACATCACACCAGTCCTCCTGGTGTGGAGTAACATAATGTACTATAGTCAGTCCCCTCTAGTCTTCATTTCAGGTACACTAACAATTTGGTGTTAAATTGATCTGATCATGGAACCAGTGGTATGGCAATTTCTCTAAAGTGTTCAAGGAGCCATTTTTCAACAGGATAGTGCCAGGTACCATATTGCATGTGCTACTATACGCAGCCTGCATGGCCTAAAAGTGCTACCGTGGCCTGTAGCATCTCCAAACTTATCTCCCATCAAGCACAACTGGGATGTCATTGTTCAGAAATTGCAATGGGAGCTGCCAGCTACCTACTTTTATAATGTGCTTGCCCAAGTACATTTAGGTTGATATAACATTCCTCAGACAACCATTAATAACCTCAATGATAACATACCAAGGCGTGTAAGTGCGATGATTTCTGTGCATGGCACCCATTACTAAATAAACTGAGATTTTTCAAATATTTTGTGTACATTTTTTAATTGTTTATATATCATTATCAAGTGATATCCATACTTCCAAGATTTTTCATTTTTGGTGTTGCAATTCCAGTGTTGAAGGGTATATTCCTCTGGTTCAGATCCTTAAAATGTATAAACCTTACATATGTTTTGTGAATATACTGTGATACTTAATTTTTTTGTTTCACAAATACAGTAGTCTTGCTAGAGAAAGACTGTAAAAATATAGTGACACCTTAAAAAGTCAAATTTTCTAGGGCAACAGCTGTGCTGATTTTACAGCTTTAATATTGCTAGCTCATTGAAAATAGAAAAGCTATTATAGTTGGCCTCTCAGTGATCTTGCTTGACAGGTATAATTTAGTATAAAAATGCTAAAGCTTGAACCCATTTTTTATTGTCAGTGATCAACGAGTCATCACATACACAATATAACAGATGTACAGAGGTAAAAATAGTAAGTGAAAGGAGTGGTACAGTGCTGGTGTTTTGTATAGCTTTGTCAAAATAATGAAGAAAAAAAATAGCATTTTGGCATCTATTGTTTATATCAACCATAGTACCACTAATTATACAAGGATAACATTTGAGATTCTGAAGACATCTGCTGGATAATACAATTTAGAATTTATGTTTGACTTTCCATCTGTACGCTTCTACAACAAAGCATAATGCATGAAACAGCTTTCACATATTTAAAGGGATCCTATATTCAAACACCTTTTTTTTCTCAATAACACGTCAGAATAGCATTAAGATCAGATATTCTTCTCCTACCTTTTGTTGTCTTCTCTGCGCCACCGTTCGCTTGTAATCCCAGTTTTTGTCGGTATGCAATTGAGTTCTCTCGCAGCACTGGGGGCGGGCCCCAGCACTCAAACAGCACAGGGGGCATCCCCAATGCTGTGAGAGAACTCTCTCCAGTGCCACCTCCCTCTTCGTTAGCAATGGCCTCTTCACGTGTCTTCTTCTGACACGCGGGGGTCAAAATTCAACACATCCGCAAGTCGGCTCTGCCAGGGGGCCTCGGGCAGAGCTGTCTTCACATATGGGCGGCCACAGAACTACAGGAGTGTACTTCCCATGCTCGCATAAGCGGCCACAAAAAAATGGCTGCTCGTATGTGAAGTCGGCTTCATTTTTATGGTGTTCACTGTACAGCTAAAATGACATGTCTTCTGCATTCTATATTTTGGTATAGTTCCGTGGATATCAAATTAATATAGTTTTATTTACATTTTAACCCCTTAACAAAAAACTTGAATTTAGCAAAAAAAAATATTTTTCATAAAGTTGCCATTTTTGACCCCTATAACTTGTTTATATTTCCATGTACTAGGATGCATAGGGCATCTTTTTGTTTTCGAGGGTCAGGTATACTTTTTAATCCTACTGTTTTAGGGAATGTCTATTACTCATTTTTATAATCACTTTTTGTTCACATTTTTATCAGAGGCAAAACAGCAAAAACAGCAAAAAAAAAGTTGGTTTGGCACTTGAGATTATTTTTCCTGCTATGGCATTCATCGTAAAAATATTTTTATAAGTTTGTAGACCGGGATTTTTTTAGACACAGGATACTTAATGTGTATGTGTTTCACATTAATTTTCTACTTTTATGCTGAGACCCCACATTGCGGAAACACAGTTTTTTTGTTGTTGCAGATTTTGATGCGTTTTTTTGAGTCAAAGCCAAGAACGGCTACAATAGGAATGGGCAATATATAAGAAGTTCTTATACTTTTCCCTCAAAATACTCCTGGGTTTGGCTCAAAAAACTGCAACAAAATCTGCAACAAAAAAAAGCTGCATTTCAGGGAAGGGTGGGTGATTTAAACTATTAATACCTTTCATTTTTTATATTAATTTTTAGTTATTTTTTTTTAAATTATGTATTTATTGAGCCCCAGAGGATTTGATCCCAAATGCAATGCATTACAATACTAATGCATTGCAATACATTTAAATAAAATACCGGCATTTGTATGACTGGCTGCATAAAGCCGCCATATTTAAATACTTGACATCTAACATACTATTATGACTGATGTCGGAAAGAAGTTAAAGAAATGTCTGGTTTATAGATTTCATTTTAATTAGTGATCTTACAGAACTTATTGTAGAGTTTTCAGAATTAACACAATACTAAGTGCCATACATCATTTGATTGTCGCTGTGCCCCCTGATCAATATGGTGTTTTTATTATTTTTAAATACAGTCATTAGATATGCTCCTTGGAAGATTACATGCAAAGTAGTTCTAAAGTGGGTGGTAATCCTTATATTGTCTATGAGAAAGCAAGAGGTTTCCATCTTCTGGGTGAATTAGAGCTAGTTTACATGCAAACTCCAGGGACCATATCTTTTGAACTGGTGGAAGGTTTTGCACAGCGATGACAAAATGTTGTATGGCATTTAGTACAGTAGTATTTTAATATTGGATGGAATATACATAAGCCAGTATAAACATAGCCTTCTATGATGTATTTTCAGTAAAGTGAATATTACCTGTATATACCATAAATAAGGAAAGAGCAGTACTGGGGGTAACAATGCAATAAATATTTCTTTCCCTGGTCATTTATTTACATCTAGACTTGAGAAACATTTTTTAAGGATGAATGATTTTCACTTGGTGACGTTAACTCTACATCATTTAAGTGCTTAGTACATGTATTTAATTGCCTTTATATTGCTATCCTAATGATTTAGTGTTTTCGCTTTGTCAGAAATAATGTAGAATACAAGACTACAATTACAAAGGGCAGCATAAAATAAGGTAATTCACCTCTTCATGTCTTTGATCAATATTGTACTGCTTAGTGAAACTTGCTCTTAATAGAAATTTAATGAACTTTCTGCAACCAAAATAAGTGAATGAAAAGCACATCTGAAGTATTGTGTATTGTTATACACTTGAAACTATCCTGACAACATAGGTCACACATACTTTGCCTACTGCACTTGTCAAATAAAGCGCAAATGATTAACAGAACAGAGGCTGTAGGTGACCTAAGCTGGTAATTCTCCAAGGCACTAGGGACCTTGAAAAGAAGATCAATTAACTACATAGACAGTGCTTTAGCTACATAAGCTCCTTCACATCAAGCCATCACTTGTGTTTGATAACACTGCAAAAGGTCATGTCTTTTACAAACATATTGGTAGCAAAGAAAATAAAGAGTAATACTTTGGCTGTGATGCTAAAATATCCAGAGTGGAATCAAAATTGTGTCAATATAGATGTAGTTATAGGTTTTTTACTACAGTAAACATTATATATGTAAGTAGTAAATACAATGTCTGTGTGTGTGTGTGCGTATATATATATATATATATATATATATATATATATATATATATATATACACTCACCGGCCACTTTATTAGGTACACCTGTCCAACTGCTCGTTAACACTTAATTTCTAATCAGCCAATCACATGGCGGCAACTCAGTGCATTTAGGCATGTAGACATGGTCAAGACAATCTCCTGCAGTTCAAACCGAGCATCAGTATGGGGAAGAAAGGTGATTTGAGTGCCTTTGAACGTGGCATGGTTGTTGGTGCCAGAAGGGCTGGTCTGAGTATTTCAGAAACTGCTGATCTACTGGGATTTTCACGCACAACCATCTCTAGGGTTTACAGAGAATGGTCCGAAAAAGAAAAAACATCCAGTGAGTGGCAGTTCTGTAGGCGGAAATGCGTTGTTGATGCCAGAGGTCAGAGGAGAATGGCCAGACTGGTTCGAGCTGATAGAAAGGCAACAGTGACTCAAATAGCCACCCGTTACAACCAAGGTAGCCAGAAGAGCATCTCTGAACGCACAGTACGTCGAACTTTGAGGCAGATGGGCTACAGCAGCAGAAGACCACACCGGGTGCCACTCCTTTCAGCTAAGAACAGGAAACTGAGGCTACAATTTGCATAAGCTCTTCGAAATTGGACAATTGAAGATTGGAAAAACGTTGCCTGGTCTGATGAGTCTCGATTTCTGCTGCGACATTCGGATGGTAGGGTCAGAATTTGGCGTCAACAACATGAAAGCATGGATCCATCCTACCTTGTATCAACGGTTCAGGCTGGTGGTGGTGGTGTCATGGGGTGGGGAATATTTTCTTGGCACTCTTTGGGCCCCTTGGTACCAATTGAGCATCGTTGCAACGCCAAAGCCTACCTGAGTATTGTTGCTGACCATGTCCATCCCTTTATGACCACAATGTACCCAACATCTGATGGCTACTTTCAGCAGGATAATGCGCCATGTCATAAAGCTGGAATCATCTCAGACTGGTTTCTTGAACATGACAATGAGTTCACTGTACTCCAATGGCCTCCACAGTCACCAGATCTCAATCCAATAGCGCATCTTTGGGATGTGGTGGAACGGGAGATTCGCATCATGGATGTGCAGCCGACAAATCTGCGGCAACTGTGTGATGCCATCATGTCAATATGGACCAAAATCTCTGAGGAATGCTTCCAGCACCTTGTTGTATCTATGCCACGAAGAATTGAGGCAGTTCTGAAGGCAAAAGGGGGTCCAACCCGTTACTAGCATGGTGTACCTAATAAAGTGGCCGGTGAGTGTGTATATATATATATATATATATATATATATATATATATATATATAAATAGTTATAGGCAACACTCCAGCTAGTGAAAAAAGCGGAAAATACATGATGTGTTTATTTACCCATACAACATCCTACACTATGGGAACATTCTCAAGGAATGTTTGACACCTTATAGAAAATATTTAAAGCAGGTAATGTCAGTTACATAACTGTTAAATAATTTACCAGTTTTGTAAATAATGAATATAAGTGAAAATATAAACAGTCATACAAATTCATAATACATACCATGTATAGTGTATACAACTAATGTGCAGTTCATCATATGCCCATATATTGATAACAGTACATAAACATTCAACGTTTAACAATGACCCAATTATAGTTGAATAGCCTCACAGAACATCATGGTATCCACCACTTTGTAAAGTGTTTTGCACAGTTAAAGCCATAAATCATTTGGAAATTCTTCAAAACAATTACAGCATGGCTGACTTAAAGGTACAATGTTAGGTCTTCTCATGTCACTTGTCACAAAATGTCATCTTACCATTTTATTCTCCTGAATCATGCAATTCAGCAATTTTAAATATAAATCATATATATATATATATATATATATATATATATATATATATATATATATAGTGCAGCTGTACATAATCCTGAAGAAGTGCTTTCACCCACTAAATGGCACATGCACCGTCACCATAGTAGCATTTGTCTTCTGCCTGCACTAATACCCAGTGGATGAATAAAGTCAGGAATTGGTAAAAAGAAAAGATAGCCATGCTTTGTCATTTCTGAGAATGTAATGCACATATTCCTGAACTGTGATATCTGTGCAATGTGTATCACTTTCTGGAGATAGATAGGGCACGGTCTAAAAGAATATAGTTATTTAAAGCATACCTAAACTTTCAACAACTTATGATTTTCTGGTTGTATTTGTGTCATTATTACATTTTTTAATATACTTTATTGATACATTTTGACTCCTTTCTGTGAAATACTACATTTTTTAACTTTTCCCATTGTTTCTCTATTGAGAGCTAGCCCCTTATTCTCACTGTGCACGCAGTATGGACTTGTGTGTATTTAAGAGAAATTAGGTAAATCTTAGGTATTATAAAACATAGAAACTTCTTCTAGAAGCTTCTGGTGTTGTCAACTTATGTTGGAGCTCTGCACGACTGTGTACTATTTCCAGAGATATAACTGGTTGAAAACACAGCCAGGATTGGAAACAGCTGCATAGAAATATCCCAATCCCTGAATAGGTAACTGTCTTTTGCAGTCTTCAGTGTAATGTCAGAAAGGGTATTCAACATGGCAGGTGGGGTTGTCACAATGAAGCAGACAGAGAGATCCATCAAAAGTTTGGAAAAACTTACATATCAGGCATAGATCCAGGATTTACATACACTTCCAGCTGATACCAATGATTAGATTTGCAATTGCTAACAGTGGCATCTGTATCCATTTATCACTGATCCAATGATGTCATTAATGATGTGCTCTTGTCCCATGTTGTACTGCAGCTTCTTGTCCATCCTATTGCATATAGTACTGTCATTGCTGCAGATGGGGGTGTCATCATCAGCCCTGCGGAGTATAGTTAGTGCTATGTGCTGGGGCAAAGGAGAGAGATGTCAGTGAACTAGTGGGGACAGAGCTGAGTAGTACATAACAGCAGTAGATAGTGAAGTCCATTGATGGAAAGCAAAGTTTCTATAGCTAGAAAAGTTTCTCTGTGTTGCCATATTCTGATACCTGGAACTTTTTAATATTTACATGTACAGACCTGGGTATAGTGTCTTTTTATGTGAGGCAAGATGTGAGGGGGTCATTGTGTAGTCATTTTTATTCTATTTTTTCAAAGTGTTGAAAAAACAGCCATTTAATTTTTTCTCTCTGCTATGTCAGTTGATCTTCCCACTGCCCTGGGGGCTGGGGTAAGTGCAGGATGAAATTGAAGTGTAAAAGATCCAGCATCACCTTCTTCAATAAAAATTAACTTTTAATGAAAAATTCTTTAAAATCCAAGCTTCTTTGTAACAAGCATCATGTATTGGCAAATTCACGTAATGAAACACATTATGTTTAGCTAACGCGTTTCGGAAAACACTTCCTTAGTCGATACATACCAAACAATTTATTCTGCAAGTTGAACCCTGAATTTTCCCTCCCCTCTCAACCTTTTCTTGTTTATGTAAGTTCAGGATGGGTGTGTTTAGTGATGATGCAGCAGTGCTCAGTAATAGTAGAAATCTCCCCACTGAGCACTGAGTGCTAAAAAGCTTTCAATACAAGCTAGAGATACTCAGGAGTAGGAGAATCAGAACATAGTCTAATCAATGAGAGACAGATTAGTGATATGATCACAGTGAGGGAGAATATTTGTGCTGTGTGAGCCAGACTGCAGCAGTAATACAAAAGACAGTTAACACTTTCATTGCTAATAATCTAATTTTATCTAAGTTGGTTTTAGAATACAACAATTTGATATGTCTACAGATTGTTTAACATAGTTTTTACTGACAATATCTGGTAGGTATTCTACTCTTTCCAAAGATACCTTTCATATTTTGCATCGCAGCTGCATTTTCATTAAAATCAACATTTTATTAATTCATTCATTCATTCATTCAAATTATCTGTAAAAGGCTTTAGGGGTGTTTCTTCTGTTGCTGGGGCTTCACTCTTCACTCCAGATAATTGCGGCAGATGTCACTCCAACAATGGGGACACAGCTGGGCAGCAGTTAGGAATGATTATCTAGAGCAGAAAGTGAAGACCTATCAGAAGAAGAATAAACCCTAAAGGAATTCAAATGAATTTGCATAACAATAAAATTCGAATTTTCATTAAAAATGGACCTGCAATGCAGAATGAGAAAGACATCTTTGTAAAGTGTAGATTCTACACTGTATGGTCATTATTCTCAAATACTGATGTTCCTGCTTAGAGACTCCCTTCAAGGGTTTTTAGGCTGAGGCCCCATGTTGCAGAAATGAAGCTTTTTTTGTTGCAGATTTTGTTGTGGTTTTTTTGACCTAATGCCAAGAATGGCTATAGAAGTAATGGGAAATATATACTTCTACCTTCTGCTCAATCCACCTCTGACTTTGGCTAAATAAAAATGTAGGAAAATCTGCAACAACAACAAAAATCTGTGTTTCCGCAACATGAGGCTTTAGCTTTATTGACAAGAGTTTACATTTTTTTCAATAAATACATTCAAACTGCTGTTCTAACAGCAAACGTGGATTCAGCCTGCTCTGATATGAAAAAAGGTCTGCTATTTAAGGATTTTTTCTCACCCAATAAACAGTGTGACAATTATTGCTAATTTGAAAAAATTTCCATGTCTTTGGCTAAGACCCCACATTGTGGAAAAGCTTCTTTTATTGTCATTAAATTTTGTTGTGGTTTTTTTTTTTAGCCAAACCCAGAAGTATATTGAAAAGAAGGGAGAAAAAGCATTTTGATTTCACATCTGTTCCCAGCAAGGGATAATTTTTGTGGCTTTTTATTCTGAAAAGCCAATTTTTCATCACTTTTCAACTAGTCACACAGCCACAAATTTGTCTCCGAAATAACAACAAGCCTGTAGCAGATACAAATCATCAAAACAGGCAAATTTTTTATAAAACCATTGCTTTTTGCAAAATAACCGCCATGTATGTCTAGAAAAATACAGGCAAGCACACTATGTTTTAAGACAATTTAAACAGTAGTTTATACTGAACGTGTTAGATCCAAAAAGAATCTTTGTCGTGACCTGAACTTGAAACAAAACGAATTGTGAGAGTTTCATCCATGTCTATTCCTGAGCCTCAATGCACATGTGTAACAGAACTCCACTTACCATTTGTTATTTATTATTGTGGTGAATTATGGGGCAGAAGGATATTTGAGCTTCTTCAAGCAACAGGTCACAGTCATGACTACTGCCTCTGTAGCTGCTCCTTTGCAAGACTTATTCAATATGTGAAAAACGGATGCGCGATGGCTCCTTTTGCAGTATGAATATTCATGTCTGTTTTTTGGTGTGACCTTTGTAACGGCCATAAAAAAAAGTCTAACAACCTGTATCTTTGTCCATTTTCACAGACACACGGACCCAATACAAATCAATGGATCCATTTTTTTACTGATGTAAAATGGATTGATATCTGTTTTACTTCCTTTAACAATGAAACAGTGGGTTGTGTCAAAAAAAGAAAGACCAATGAAATTCACCCTTTTTTTCATTGATGGTTAAAAACTGATGCAAAATGAGTGACGCTCAGCCATCAAAAACAGAATAATGGAACAGATGCAAAATGGCCATTAAAAAGTAATATGTATGTCCATTAGATCCTTGTAAAATGTCACTATTGTGTGTATAAGACCTTAGGGAATTTGGAAAGAATGTTAATTCAACATCCCCCTGCAACTTTGCTCTAAAATTGAGCAACTATAGGGTATTCTAAATGGAAGAAATATGGCATAATACACCTAATAGATGTATATTACGATATCTACATGTGTATAACTCTATATATACATCTAATACATATACTATAGATTTACACTTAAAGGGGTTGACCCATTATGGATGTGAAGGTAGACCATGTCTATTCTTATTTTTATACATTCTTTATACTGTTTAAGAAATTATATTTTTCTTTGTGCAACGTTTATACATTAAGATGGCGCCTGTATCCAGTACCGCACCCAGAGGCTGACGCACATGGGAAATCGAAATCTAAGAGATGTTGAAACTTAAGAGCCAATGACTGATCGCCAGTGTATTCAGATACAAGACGTATATGCTTACAGCCTGCCGTTATCTTATCTTTCTTGCATTCCTGTATAAAAACTGTAACTTCCTCAATAAACCTCAGTACTGTGTGAGCAGGCATCACGCCCTATGCATGGACTGAGATGAAAACTGACTCAGTGTGTCGGGATTCATTCTAGCCAGCACGCACATGCATGATTGATTTGGAGCAGGTGACTGACCACTGAAAGTGACCCGTATTCTGGCGGAGGTCATTCCCTCAACAAGTGGTGCCGAAACCCGGGACTACGGCCATAGGACCACTGCGGATGACCGACCCGCGCCGGACCCTGGACGCCGGACGACGTCTCACCGACCCGAGGCCTGATCACCCTCATTAGAGTCACGGTAAGTGTATGCATATTCATATGAATGTGTGTCATTTGCCTGTGACTGTCGGTGTGTCGTTGTCTGACTGACAGGTGATCCAGTTGGATCGATTGTCCAGTCCGAGTGATACGGATAGGTGGGTCCTGGAGCCGTAGTCTGAACTTGTTTTTCCTCACCGGTATATATATATCACCGAGTGTGAGCAGGCATCACGCCCTATGCATGGACTGAGATGAAAACTGACTCAGTGTGTCGGGATTCATTCTAGCCAGCGCGCACATGCATGATTGATTTGGAGCAGGTGACTGACCACTGAAAGTGACCCGTATTCTGGCGGAGGTCATTCCCTCAACATGGACACTTATCCTCTATGCACAGGACGGGGGATAAGTGTCAGATCACTGGGGATCCGATCACCAGGTCCCCCCGTGACTGGAGGCCTCCTTGAGAATGAAGCGCCGGTGCTTTTGTGTGATTGTTGTACCATTCACTTGTATAGAAGAGTCTCAACAGCCCCATAGAAGTGAATAGAGCACCGGTCATGAAAACACAATGGTGCTGCATTCAAAAGGAAGCCTTATTGAGACTTTTGGTCCTCTGTCCTCCTGATCATTAGGGAAACTGGCAATCAGGCCCCTGGTGATCAGATACTTATGCCCCATCCTGTGGATAGAGGGTAAATGCCCATAATGGCACAACCCCTTTAAATTGACTTTACATGACACAGAAAATGTTGAAAGTATTCCTTTGCAGAAGGATTTTTTATATTTGGACTAAGTACAAAATAGAAAATTCAAAATCATTGAGCCATAATAAGACTAATTATAAAATGCATAACAACACCAGCTTTTAATTATTATGGAAGGTAACAGTGCTTTCACAATCTTGTAGAAATGAAATGCTGCAATATTGTATTTTAAGGAAATACAAATATTCAAGTCTTCTAAGAGCAATTATGCAGAAATGAACTCCCATGGCTTAGACTAACGAATTAAACACTCTGTTTCACACTCCTCACATATTAAACAAAATGAATGAGTGAAACCACTATTTGGATCCCAATATACATTACACTACTTAACATTATCTAATGGATAGCTAATCTCATTCCCCCAAGGTTATGAAGGTGAAACAATTCCCCTGTACTATAGATTGTAAAACTCCATTTAAGAAAAAATAGTGGAGGTAACTATCCAAAATCTATAGATTTCTGAAACATGCAGCCATGAAGACAAGTCAGACAATACCAAATAGTCATAGGTTCAGACAAGATGTTGCTGAAATCAGTGGTACACAAAATGTATGTAAGGTATTTATTAGAGATGAGCGAACAGTGTTCTATCGAACACATGTTCGATCGGATATCAGGGTGTTCGCCATGTTCGAATCGAATCGAACACCGCGTGGTAAAGTGCGCCAAAATTCGATTCCCCTCCCACCTTCCCTGGCGCCTTTTTTGCACCAATAACAGCGCAGGGGAGGTGGGACAGGAACTACGACACCGGCGGCATTGAAAAAAATTGGAAAAAGTCATTGGCTGCCGAAATCAGGTGACCTCCATTTTAGACGAATAGTGGATTTCAAATCCGGGTCATATGAGAATGTGAACTTTGTGACTATGAGACAGGGATAGCTGTACAGGCAGGGATAGCTAGGGATAACCTTTATTTAGGGGGGAATGTTATTAAAAATAACTTTTTGGGGCTCTATCGGGTGTGTAATTGTGATTTTTGTGAGATAAAGTTTTTCCCATAGGGATGCATTGGCCAGCACTGATTGGCCAGAGTACGGAACTCGACCAATCAGCGCTGGCTCTGCTGGAGGAGGCGGAGACTAAGATCGCTCCACACCAGTCTCCATTCAGGTCCGACCTTAGACTCCGCCTCCTCCAGCAGAGCCAGCGCTGATTGGCCGAATTCCGTACTCTGGCCAATCAGCACTGGCTAATGCATTGTATTGGCGTGATGAAGCAGTGCTGAATGTGTGTGCTTAGCACACACATTCAGCTCTACTTCATCGGGCTAATAGAATGCATTGGCCAATCAGCGCTGGCCAATGCATTCTATTAGCTTGATGAAGCAGAGTGTGCACAAGGGTTCAAGCGCACCCTCGGCTCTGATGTAGCAGAGCCGAGGCTGCACAAGGGTTCAAGCGCACCCTCGGCTCTGATGTAGCAGAGCCGAGGGTGCACTTGAACCCTTATGCACCCTCGGCTCTGCTACATCAGAGCCGAGGGTGCGCTTGAACCCTTGTGCACCCTCGGCTCTGCTACATCAGAGCCGAGGGTGCGCTTGAACCCTTGTGCAGCCTCGGCTCTTCTACATCAGAGCCGAGGGTGCGCTTGAACCCTTGTGCACCCTCGGCTCTGCTACATCAGAGCCGAGGGTGCGCTTGAACCCTTGTGCACACTCTGCTTCATCAAGCTAATAGAATGCATTGGCCAGCGCTGATTGAAGCAGAGCTGAATCTGTGTGCTTAGCTCAACTACTCCACCGGTGTAGTTGAGCTAAACATACACATTCAGCACTGCTTCATCACGCCAATAGAATGCATTGGCCAGCACTGATTGGCCAGAGTACGGACTTCGGCCAATCAGCGCTGGCTCTGCTGGAGGAGGCGGAGTCTAAGGTTGGACCTGAATGGAGACTGGTGTGGAGCGATCTTAGACTCCGCCTCCTCCAGCAGAGCCAGCGCTGATTGGTCGAGTTCCGTACTCTGGCCAATCAGCGCTGGCCAATGCATTCTATTAGCCCGATGAAGTAGAGCTGAATGTGTGTGCTTAGCACACACATTCAGCTCTACTTCATCGGGCTAATAGAATGCATTGGCCAATCAGCGCTGGCCAATGCATTCTATTAGCATGAACTGAGTTTGCACAGGGGTTCTAGTGCACCCTCGGCTCTGCTACATCAGATTGCTACATCTGATGTAGCAGTGCCGAGTGTGCATCAGATGTGTAGTTGAGCAAAACTGACTCAGCACTGCTAAGTCTCTGCATTCGCATAGGAATGCATTGGCCAGCCTTCGGCCAATCAGCGCTGGCTCTGCCGGAGGAGGCGGAGTCTAAGGTCGGACCTGAATGGAGACTGGTGTGGAGCGATCTTAGACTCCGCCTCCTCCAGCAGAGCCAGCGCTGATTGGTCGAGTTCCGTACTCTGGCCAATCAGCACTGGCCAATGCATTTCTATGGGGAAAAGTTAGCTTGCGAAAATCGCAAACTGACAGGGATTTCCATGAAATAAAGTGACTTTTATGCCCCCAGACATGCTTCCCCTGCTGTCCCAGTGTCATTCCAGGGTGTTGGTATCATTTCCTGGGGTGTCATAGTGGACTTGGTGACCCTCCAGACACGAATTTGGGTTTCCCCCTTAACGAGTTTATGTTCCCCATAGACTATAATGGGGTTCGAAACCCATTCGAACACTCGAACAGTGAGCGGCTGTTCGAATCGAATTTCGAACCTCGAACATTTTAGTGTTCGCTCATCTCTAGTATTTATATATCTAGTGTTTTTCTGTATGCACATATAACACTGTGGGTGTAATAAAAAACACAACATTTATAATAAGTGCTTTGTTTCCGTTACTTAAAGAGGTTGTCCGGGAAAAATAAATATTTTTAGAATAGGCTAAGGGAGGTGAAATTTTTTTTTTTTTTTAAAAAAAAATCTTACCCACCCCAGGCACTGGTATCTTCCCAGTGCGGTCTGGACCTGTTGCTTATTGGCCTCAGCAGCCAAATGCGGGTATTTCTGCGGGAAGACAACAATGAAATGGATGACCGGACCGGAAAGTATGCTTTTTGTTTTTTTCACCACCTCTGGGCGAATTAAAAAATTATTTTTTGACCTGGACAATCCCTTTAACAAGCATAGAGCAGACTTTACCTGATTGCAAAAATTATGTCATGCTCAGAGATGCAGTTTAGCAGTTAATCCTGCTAACATAACTAGACATATATTTTATTGTTGGTTTTCAATGTTTAATGTTCTTTCTATATGCCATGTACTAGTGTACTTTGAATAATAAATCTTCCCTACTGTATACAACTACCAGCAGCTGCATCAACTGATCAGTGTAGGGTCCAGTTGTTAGACTTCTACAGTTCAGATACAGATGCCCTATCCTGGGATTTCTGGACAACCCCTTGAACTGATCAGCTCTATCTGAATGATACAGCCAAAGCCTTGTGATATTAAGTGTTACAATGACAGAGGAGGAACACATAGAACCCTGACTCAAAGTGACTGCATTGCTGCCAGATGTAATATTCTGCTGTGACTGAAATGCCAACTGTGAACAACTCTGCAGCTACGGAGGCTCCGCCAGTATGAAAACTAGTGTTGCTGTTGCAACACTTATTGATATTTTCTTTGGTGGCTGGTGTGACAATACCATGGTTGTTTCCCCCTCCTTCTTTACTGTGCCCTTGACACTTTCTTTTTTTCCAGATATATTACTGCCTATATTTTTGTTATGAATTAATTGTATGCAAAATGTGCTAGTAAATGTGGCTATAAGCAAAAGTTTTGCATCTGCAAGACATTATTATACAGTCCTATGAAAAAGTTTGGGCACCCCTATTAATCTTAATCATTTTTAGATCTAAATATTTTGGTGTTTGCAGTAGCCATTTCAGTTTGATATATCTAATAACTGATGGACACAGTAATATTTCAGGATTGAAATGAGGTTTATTGTACTAACAGAAAATGTGCAATATGCATTAAACCAAAATTTGACTGGTGCAAAAGTATGGGCACCTCAACAGAAAAGTGACATTAATATTTAGTAGATCCTCCTTTTGCAAAGATAACAGCCTCTAGTCACTTCCTGTAGCTTTTAATCAGTTCCTGGATCCTGGATGAAGGGATTTTGGACCATTCCTCTTTCGAAACAATTCAAGTTCAGTTAAGTTTGATGGTCACCGAGCATGGACAGCCCGCTTCAAATCATCCCACAGATGTTCAATGATATTCAGGTCTGGGGACTGGGATGGCCATTCCAGAACATTGTAATTGTTCCTCTGCATGAATGCCTGAGTCAATTGGAGCGGTGTTTTGGATCATTGTCATGCTGAAATATCCATCCCCTGAGTAACTTCAACTTTGTCACTGATTCTTGGACATTATTCTCGAGAATCTGCTGATACTGAGTGGAATCCATGCGACTCTCAACTTTAACAAGATTCCCGGTGCCGGCATTGGCCACACAGCCCCAAAGCATGATGGAACCTCCACCAAATTTTGCAGTGGGTAGCAAGTGTTTTTCTTGGAATGCTGTTATTTTTTGGACGACATGCATAATGCCTTTTTGTATGACCAAACAACTCAATCTTTGTTTCATCAGTCCACAGGACCTTCTTCCAAAATGAAGTTGGCTTGTCCAAATGTGCTTTTACATACCTCAGGCGACTCTGTTTGTGGCGTGCTTGCAGAAACGGCTTCTTTCTCATCACTCTCCCATACAGCTTCTCCTTGTGCAAAGTGCGCTGTATTGTTGACCGATGCACAGTGACACCATCTGCAGCAAGATGATGCTGCAGCTCTTTGGAGGTGGTCTGTGGATTGTCCTTGACTGTTCTCACCATTCTTCTCTGCCTTTCTGATATTTTTCTTGGCCTGCCACTTCTGGGCTTAACAAGAACTGTCCCTGTGGTCTTCCATTTCCTCACTATGTTCCTCACAGTGGAAATTGACAGGTTAAATCTCTGAGACAACTTTTTGTATCCCTGAACAACTATGTTGAACAATCTTTGTTTTCAGATCATTTGAGAGTGGGCTGTCCATGCTCGGCGACCATCAAACTTAACTGAACTTGAATTGTTTTGTAAAGAGGAATGGTCCAAAATACCTTCATCCAGGATCCAGGAACTGATTAAAAACTACAGGAAGCAACTAGAGGCTGTTATCTTTGCAAAAGGAGGATCTACTAAATTTTAATGTCACTTTTCTGTTGAGGTGCCCATACTTTTACACCGGTCAAATTTTGGTTTAATACATATTGCACATTTTCTGTTAGTACAATAAACCTCATTTCAATCCAGAAATATTACTGTGTCCATCAGTTATTAGATATATCAAACTGAAATGGCTGTTGCAAACACCAAAATATTTAGAACTAAAAATGATTAAGATTAATAGGGGTGCCCAAACTTTTTCATAGGACTGTAGGTAGCACTATTGACTGTATAAAAATCTTTGTGGTAAGCACAGCCTACAAAAAACTCTTTTGGAGTCACAGAAAATAATACAAAAAATGGTTAAAGGATGTCTGTCTCCAGAACCCAGTATATCAACCCAACTCAGCAAATAGGTTAATATTACCTGAATCAAACTGTGTTTTCTCCGTGTGAATCAGTGTCTCTGAGATATTGCCATTTTTGTAAATATATAAATATATTTTGTAAAGAGCTTTTTGGAGAAAAGAGGGTATTGAAAGTCCTATTACTTTGGGGGAAAGGTAACCTTCTCATTGTTCCATAGCGTATTGACAAAAACAGCGATACCCTGGCAACAAATGCACCAATTTTCAAAGGCAAAACATCAAACACTTTTTAATCAAATTAGATTCAAGCAAATCTAACCCAAAACTAATTTCAGGTGATTTGTGCAATTGTTGATCCATTGCCTATTTTTGGATAGCATTTAATCCCTACATAACGCAGACATTTTTCACTTTTGCTTTTTCATTTTTTACTCTCTACATTCCAAAAGCCATAACTTTGTCTTGTTTCTGTTTACATAGTGTTATGAGGGCTTGTGTGACAAGTTGTACTTCAAAATGGTACCATTTCATATTTTGTACAATGTAGCAGGAAGCGGGAAGAAAAATTCAGAATAAGGTGGAATTGAGAAAAAAAAATGTAGAACTGCCATTGTCTTTTTATTTTACAGCTTCCACTCTGCTGCAAAAATGTTATGTTAGCTTTATTCTGCAGGTCAGTATGATCGTGGTGATACAAAATTTATATAATTTTTTCATGCCAAATGAGTTTGTTTACTTTTTTTATTTATATTTATGTGTGATCTATGGAAAGGGGGTGATTTAAACTTTTAGTTTTTTTGATCTGTTTTATATTTTTAAAAGCTTTTTTATTTTTTAACCCCCTTAGGAGGCTTGAACCTGTGATTTTCAGATCATCTGTGCCATAGACTACTGTATTGCAGTCTATGGCAGATTCACTATGTAACTGGTGAAACCTGCTGCAGGTAGGCTTCAGTGGTTACATTACTATTTCAGGTTTGGGAGCCTTCAGAAGACTTCCTGCTGCCATGGTAAGGCTATTCCAGGGAGGCTATCCTATTACCGAACATAGAAAGTGAAAGCTGTGGTTGCATTTGACCACAGCATCTGAGTGGCACCTGGGATTCCCAGCCAGTCTCCCACGCTGGTACTTGCCAGGCCTGAAGCTGCTGTGATCTGACGAGGGCAGGTATATTCAGCTTAGGATGAATATCTTTTAGTTTATTGACATAATCCCTGTTAAAAATACATAATGCGAATCATCTAGGTGATACTCCTTAGTTGTACAACTAAGGAGTATCACCTAGATGATTCGCATTATGTATTTTTAACAAGGATTATGTCAATAAACTAAAAGATTTTTAAAGAAGCTGCTGGATGCTGGATTTCACTTTTCAAGTATCGTTTGTCTAGGAGCGCCCTGGACCGAAGGGCTATATCCGTGCACCACTGCTAAATCCGAGGAACGTGAGTGCATTCCGGGTTATTTTAATGTACATGAAATTTTCCATCGTTTCATCTGGCAGTGGGCTGTTTGTTTTCCCTCTCTCTCCCTCCCTCCCTCCCTCTCTCCCTCCCTCTCTCTCTCCCTCCCTCTCTCTCTCCCTCTCTCCCTCTCTCCCGTCTTTCCCCCGTCTACACATAGGATGAATATGCCTGCCCTCATCAGATCACAGCCGCCAAGCAGCTTCAGGCCTGGCAAGTACCAGTGTGGGAGACTGGCTGGGAATCCCAGTCAGTGGTCATCCTAAGCTGAATATGCCTGTCCTCGTCAGATCACAGCCGCCAAGCAGCTTCAGGCCTGGCAAGTACCAGTGTGGGAGACTGGCTGGGAATCCCAGTCAGTGGTCATCCTAAGCTGAATATGCCTGTCCTCGTCAGATCACAGCCACCAAGCAGCTTTAGGCCTGGCAAGCACCAGCGTGGGAGACTGTCTGGGAGTCCCTAGCATCTGAGTGGTTAAATGCCCATGATCAGAGTCATCTCTGATCACAGGCAATGCTGTGATATGAAAGAGCATAGAACCAGCAGCTGTTTCAGAGCAGCTGCCATATTTAGTCATGTGCACCAGGACGTAACTTTACGGTAAGAGTTAAGTGAAAAGTTATTCAGTTTATTATAAATGTTTTTTTCAGTACTTTATATTTCAACAATTTTTAAAAATTTAAAAGGTTATGAAAATATTTTCAGCTTTTCTTTATTTTCAGAACCGTATTTTGCTTTGAAGCTATGCGCAGTATAATAGTCAGTTATGCTTTCTTTATTATTAGACAGTATAGTGAGCAGCTCTGCAGGATTTCCCATCTACGGTTTTAAATATTGATGAAGGCCATCTCTTCAACGTGTTTTATTGTTCAGAATCTTCCCTACTTCTTCCCTCTCCAGATGAGCAGCTGTTCAGAAAACATCTCTTTCATCTGCAATATCTAATACTTAATGCTTATTGAAACTAATGATTCTCTCTCCTGCTGATGCAAAGTGAATTAAATTACAGTCATGAGTGTAGTAGACTATACAGGCTAATCCCTTACCATGTTTAGCTGGTAATAGATATCAATTTTCTCTTTGGCTTTTATAATGTCTATCAAATTGTGCTCCTACTTAAAAATGTTCATTTTTATTATAATGTACATTACAGAAAAATACAGATTCATTCATATTCAGAAAATAGTTAAAGCAAAGCCTACTCTTACATGTCCTTCACCTCACTTAGCATAGTGAGATGATGATGATGATAATCTATACATCATATAACGTACAGTAGATTTAGAATATGTACTTAAACCAAATGATTCATATGCCCTTACAAGGCATGTGAATCCACAGACAATGGTTCAGAATTCTGGATCTCTCTATTACTCAGAGTTGTGCGGTGCAGTACAGTTCTATGTACATCTTCAGTGACACTAGACCTGCAGTTACCAGCGGATCACCAATAAGTACTTACCAGAGATGGATGAACCTTTGAAGATTCATTTAGTTTCGGGTTCAGGTGGTTTGGTTCAAAGATTTGTTTTGAGTTGAATACGTTTTTGTGAACCAGAGTTATAATAGGCTTGATACACAGTGAATGACACTACCAGGGCTGACTCGTAGCTGACTTGTAGCTCTCTAAGGCAAACACAACCAAAGGTGTGTCAAAGAGTCATGTATGTCTATGGCAAACTGGATAAGCAGTGGATACAGTGGATTAAATTACACTGTTGCATATGCTGAAGCATCAATATATGATTACTACATGTAGAAAACCACACAAGCACAATAAAGTGGATAACTGGTCTGTGAGAAGAACAGTCTCTCTTCAGTCATGAATCGAGGTGATCAGGTTTGGTTTTGAAATATATTCTAGCTTTTTCAGCTTGCAGGCCTGGCAGTCTGGTAGTATGCCCAACATTTTTCTTGAAATTTTGTAAATTGTAACTCTGCCAACACGATATTGATGTGGCCAGCGGCGCACCTCCCATGAGGCGACCTGAAGCAAGCGCATTTTTGCTAACCTAAGCCAGTCCAGGACAAGCTGTCCTGGACTGGCTTAGCACGGAGTGGTGGTTTGGGGAGGCCACTGGAGCAGCGCTGCTCCAGCAGCCTCCCCTCACGCTCAGGCAGAGCGCAGGCAGTCTCCGGGCCTGCTCTCTGCCAGCGAACGGCACTAAGCCACGCCCCTCCGCTAAGCCATGCCCCGCTCCGCCCCCTCCCCCGGCGGTGGGGGGGTGGCTTTCTGCACTTCGCCTCGGGCGGCGAAAGGGGCAGGTTCACCCCTGGATGTGGCATCTAGTCCCATATAGGGAAAACCAGCAAGTCCAGGTTCTTTTCTAACTCCCAAGTATTGAGTTCAGGGTCAGAAGAATGCTTTACAATTCAGATGATATTCTAGCTTTTTCAGCTGGCAGGTTACGCACCTGATAGTGTGCCCCAAATTCTTCTTGAAACTTTTCTACCCCACCAACATGATGTTAATATGGCATTTGTTCCCATACAGGGATAATCGGCAGGATAACCCAGGTTCTTCTCTGCTCCCAAAATGCTGTTTTCAGGCTCAGAATGAATAATCTTTTCATTTCAGAAGATATTCAGACTTTCCCATCAGGCAGGCTAGGCACGCTGATAATGTATCCCATGATTTTTCTTAAAATTCTATAGTTGAAAGACCATTGCTCATTCCAATACTAAAGCAATGTTGGTGGGGCATTGTGTACTTTCTGGTGTTTTCTCTCTTTTTTCTCTTTTTTTTTTTTTTTTTTAAACCAATTCTTCTTCACTTTTTAAGTCACTTATCACTACAAATTTGTCAAGCTTCCTAGCCAACAGGCTAATTTTTCTACAAAACCATTGATTTTTGCAATATAGCCACTAAGCGTTTCTAAAAAAAAAAAAAAAAAAAAAAACCCCACAGACAATCACCTTTATCTAGTGAAGAGCAATTTTTGGAGCCTTTTATATGTTAAAATGTGTAAAAGCAAGTGTTAGTCCAGTGTATGGTTAAAGGGGTAGTCTCATGTACATAACTAGTTTTAAATTTGGAGATAATTAAAAGTTAAACATTTTTGCAAATATAAGTAATTAAACATTTTGCAGAGTTTTAACGATTTTCCATAAATATCTTGTGGTCACAGTCTGTTGTCTTAATTGGTTGCCAGTGGATACGACCATGAATGCAGAAACTTTCTAAGGTCAGAGAATCAGCTATGATTTCCTTATTGTGGTCGGGATACCTTCTCATATATGTAGTGTCCCTGCCTGATAACCCAGCTACAATAAGAAAATCATAGTTGGGTTTCTGACTAGAGATGAGCGAACACTAAAATGTTCGAGGTTCGAAATTCGATTCGAACAGCCGCTCACTGTTCGAGTGTTCGAATGGGTTTCGAACCCCATTATAGTCTATGGGGAACATAAACTCGTTAAGGGGGAAACCCAAATTCGTGTCTGGAGGGTCACCAAGTCCACTATGACACCCCAGGAAATGATACCAACACCCTGGAATGACACTGGGACAGCAGGGGAAGCATGTCTGGGGGCATAAAAGTCACTTTATTTCATGGAAATCCCTGTCAGTTTGCGATTTTCGCAAGCTAACTTTTCCCCATAGAAATGCATTGGCCAGTGCTGATTGGCCAGAGTACGGAACTCGACCAATCAGCGCTGGCTCTGCTGGAGGAGGCGGAGTCTAAGATAGCTCCACACCAGTCTCCATTCAGGTCCGACCTTAGACTCCGCCTCCTCCGGCAGAGCCAGCGCTGATTGGCCGAAGGCTGGCCAATGCATTCCTATGCGAATGCAGACTTAGCAGTGCTGAGTCAGTTTTGCTCAACTACACATCTGATGCACACTCGGCACTGCTACATCAGATGTAGCAATCTGATGTAGCAGAGCCGAGGGTGCACTAGAACCCCTGTGCAAACTCAGTTCACGCTAATAGAATGCATTGGCCAGCGCTGATTGGCCAATGCATTCTATTAGCCCGATGAAGTAGAGCTGAATGTGTGTGCTAAGCACACACATTCAGCACTGCTTCATCAAGCCAATACAATGCATTAGCCAGTGCTGATTGGCCAGAGTACGGAATTCGGCCAATCAGCGCTGGCCAATGCATTCTATTAGCCCGATGAAGTAGAGCTGAATGTGTGTGCTAAGCACACACATTCAGCACTGCTTCATCAAGCCAATACAATGCATTAGCCAGTGCTGATTGGCCAGAGTACGGAATTCGGCCAATCAGCGCTGGCTCTGCTGGAGGAGGCGGAGTCTAAGGTCGGACCTGAATGGAGACTGGTGTGGAGCGATCTTAGACTCCGCCTCCTCCAGCAGAGCCAGCGCTGATTGGCCGAATTCCGTACTCTGGCCAATCAGCACTGGCTAATGCATTGTATTGGCGTGATGAAGCAGTGCTGAATGTGTGTGCTTAGCACACACATTCAGCTCTACTTCATCGGGCTAATAGAATGCATTGGCCAGCGCTGATTGGCCGAATTCCGTACTCTGGCCAATCAGTGCTGGCCAATGCATTCTATTAGCTTGATGAAGCAGAGTGTGCACAAGGGTTCAAGCGCACCCTCGGCTCTGATGTAGCAGAGCGAGGCTGCACAAGGGTTCAAGCGCACCCTCGGCTCTGATGTAGGAGAGCCGAGGGTGCACTTGAACCCTTGTGCAGCCTCGGCTCTGCTACATCAGAGCCGAGGGTGCGCTTGAACCCTTGTGCACACTCTGCTTCATCAAGCTAATAGAATGCATTGGCCAGCGCTGATTGGCCAATGTATTCTATTAGCCTGATGAAGTAGAGCTGAATGTGTGTGCTAAGCACACACATTCAGCTCTACTTCATCGGGCTAATAGAATGCATTGGCCAGCGCTGATTGGCCGAATTCCGTACTCTGGCCAATCAGTGCTGGCCAATGCATTCTATTAGCTTGATGAAGCAGAGTGTGCACAAGGGTTCAAGCGCACCCTCGGCTCTGATGTAGCAGAGCCGAGGCTGCACAAGGGTTCAAGCGCACCCTCGGCTCTGATGTAGGAGAGCCGAGGGTGCACTTGAACCCTTGTGCAGCCTCGGCTCTGCTACATCAGAGCCGAGGGTGCGCTTGAACCCTTGTGCACACTCTGCTTCATCAAGCTAATAGAATGCATTGGCCAGCGCTGATTGGCCAATGTATTCTATTAGCCTGATGAAGTAGAGCTGAATGTGTGTGCTAAGCACACACATTCAGCTCTACTTCATCGGGCTAATAGAATGCATTGGCCAGCGCTGATTGGCCAGAGTACGGAACTCGACCAATCAGCGCTGGCTCTGCTGGAGGAGGCGGAGTCTAAGATCGCTCCACACCAGTCTCCATTCAGGTCCGACCTTAGACTCCGCCTCCTCCAGCAGAGCCAGCGCTGATTGGCCGAATTCCGTACTCTGGCCAATCAGCACTGGCTAATGCATTGTATTGGCGTGATGAAGCAGTGCTGAATGTGTGTGCTTAGCACACACATTCAGCTCTACTTCATCGGGCTAATAGAATGCATTGGCCAATCAGCGCTGGCCAATGCATTCTATTAGCGTGAACTGAGTTTGCACAGGGGTTCTAGTGCACCCTCGGCTCTGCTACATCAGATTGCTACATCTGATGTAGCAGTGCCGAGTGTGCATCAGATGTGTAGTTGAGCAAAACTGACTCAGCACTGCTAAGTCTGCATTCGCATAGGAATGCATTGGCCAGCCTTCGGCCAATCAGCGCTGGCTCTGCCGGAGGAGGCGGAGTCTAAGGTCGGACCTGAATGGAGACTGGTGTGGAGCGATCTTAGACTCCGCCTCCTCCAGCAGAGCCAGCGCTGATTGGTCGAGTTCCGTACTCTGGCCAATCAGCGCTGGCCAATGCATTCTATTAGCCCGATGAAGTAGAGCTGAATGTGTGTGCTTAGCACACACATTCAGCTCTACTTCATCAGGCTAATAGAATACATTGGCCAATCAGCGCTGGCCAATGCATTCTATTAGCTTGATGAAGCAGAGTGTGCACAAGGGTTCAAGCGCACCCTCGGCTCTGATGTAGCAGAGCTGAGGGTGCACAAGGGTTCAAGTGCACCCTCGGCTCTCCTACATCAGAGCCGAGGGTGCGCTTGAACCCTTGTGCAGCCTCGGCTCTGCTACATCAGAGCCGAGGGTGCGCTTGAACCCTTGTGCACACTCTGCTTCATCAAGCTAATAGAATGCATTGGCCAGCACTGATTGGCCAGAGTACGGAATTCGGCCAATCAGCGCTGGCCAATGCATCCCTATGGGAAAAAGTTCATCTCACAAAAATCACAATTACACACCCGATAGAGCCCCAAAAAGTTATTTTTAATAACATTCCCCCCTAAATAAAGGTTATCCCTAGCTATCCCTGCCTGTACAGCTATCCCTGTCTCATAGTCACAAAGTTCACATTCTCATATGACCCGGATTTGAAATCCACTATTCGTCTAAAATGGAGGTCACCTGATTTCGGCAGCCAATGACTTTTTCCAATTTTTTTCAATGCCCCCGGTGTCGTAGTTCCTGTCCCACCTCCCCTGCGCTGTTATTGGTGCAAAAAAGGCGCCAGGGAAGGTGGGAGGGGAATCGAATTTTGGCGCACTTTACCACGTGGTGTTCGATTCGATTCGAACATGGCGAACACCCTGATATCCGATCGAACATGTGTTCGATAGAACACTGTTCGCTCATCTCTATTTCTGACAAGTCCCAGACCATAGAAAGTTTCTGCATTTGTGGTTATATCCATTGGCAACCAATCAAGACATTAGATTGTCACCACTAAGATGGTTAGAGAAAATCTTTAAAACTCTGCAGAATTTTTAACTACATATTAGAGATGAGCGAACAGTGTTCTATCGAACACATGTTCGATCGGATATCAGGGTGTTCGCCATGTTCGAATCGAATCGAACACCACGTGGTAAAGTGCGCCAAAATTCGATTCCCCTCCCACCTTCCCTGGCGCCTTTTTTGCACCAATAACAGCGCAGGGGAGGTGGGACAGGAACTACGACACCGGGGGCATTGAAAAAAATTGGAAAAAGTCATTGGCTGCCGAAATCAGGTGACCTCCTTTTTAGACGAATAGTGGATTTCAAATCCGGGTCATATGAGAATGTGAACTTTGTGACTATGAGACAGGGATAGCTGTACAGGCAGGGATAGCTAGGGATAACCTTTATTTAGGGGGGAATGTTATTAAAAATAACTTTTTGGGGCTCTATCGGGTGTGTAATTGTGATTTTTGTGAGATAAACTTTTTCCCATAGGGATGCATTGGCCAGCGCTGATTGGCCGAATTCCGTACTCTGGCCAATCAGTGCTGGCCAATGCATTCTATTAGCTTGATGAAGCAGAGTGTGCACAAGGGTTCAAGCGCACCCTCGGCTCTGATGTAGCAGAGCCGAGGCTGCACAAGGGTTCAAGCGCACCCTCGGCTCTGATGTAGGAGAGCCGAGGGTGCACTTGAACCCTTGTGCACCCTCAGCTCTGCTACATCAGAGCCGAGGGTGCGCTTGAACCCTTGTGCACACTCTGCTTCATCAAGCTAATAGAATGCATTGGCCAGCGCTGATTGGCCAATGTATTCTATTAGCCTGATGAAGTAGAGCTGAATGTGTGTGCTAAGCACACACATTCAGCTCTACTTCATCGGGCTAATAGAATGCATTGGCCAGCGCTGATTGGCCAGAGTACGGAACTCGACCAATCAGCGCTGGCTCTGCTGGAGGAGGCGGAGTCTAAGATCGCTCCACACCAGTCTCCATTCAGGTCCGACCTTAGACTCCGCCTCCTCCGGCAGAGCCAGCGCTGATTGGCCGAAGGCTGGCCAATGCATTCCTATGCGAATGCAGACTTAGCAGTGCTGAGTCAGTTTTGCTCAACTACACATCTGATGCACACTCGGCACTGCTACATCAGATGTAGCAATCTGATGTAGCAGAGCCGAGGGTGCACTAGAACCCCTGTGCAAACTCAGTTCACGCTAATAGAATGCATTGGCCAGCGCTGATTGGCCAATGCATTCTATTAGCCCGATGAAGTAGAGCTGAATGTGTGTGCTAAGCACACACATTCAGCACTGCTTCATCACGCCAATACAATGCATTAGCCAGTGTTGATTGGCCAGAGTACGGAATTCGGCCAATCAGCGCTGGCTCTGCTGGAGGAGGCGGAGTCTAAGGTCGGACCTGAATGGAGACTGGTGTGGAGCGATCTTAGACTCCGCCTCCTCCAGCAGAGCCAGCGCTGATTGGTCGAGTTCCGTACTCTGGCCAATCAGCGCTGGCCAATGCATTCTATTAGCCCGATGAAGTAGAGCTGAATGTGTGTGCTTAGCAGAGTACGGAATTCGGCCAATCAGCGCTGGCTCTGCTGGAGGAGGCGGAGTCTAAGATCGCTCCACACCAGTCTCCATTCAGGTCCGACCTTAGACTCCGCCTCCTCCAGCAGAGCCAGCGCTGATTGGCCGAATTCCGTACTCTGGCCAATCAGCACTGGCTAATGCATTGTATTGGCGTGATGAAGCAGTGCTGAATGTGTGTGCTTAGCACACACATTCAGCTCTACTTCATCGGGCTAATAGAATGCATTGGCCAGCGCTGATTGGCCAGAGTACGGAATTCGGCCAATCAGCGCTGGCTCTGCTGGAGGAGGCGGAGTCTAAGATCGCTCCACACCAGTCTCCATTCAGGTCCGACCTTAGACTCCGCCTCCTCCAGCAGAGCCAGCGCTGATTGGCCGAATTCCGTACTCTGGCCAATCAGCACTGGCTAATGCATTGTATTGGCGTGATGAAGCAGTGCTGAATGTGTGTGCTTAGCACACACATTCAGCTCTACTTCATCGGGCTAATAGAATGCATTGGCCAATCAGCGCTGGCCAATGCATTCTATTAGCGTGAACTGAGTTTGCACAGGGGTTCTAGTGCACCCTCGGCTCTGCTACATCAGATTGCTACATCTGATGTAGCAGTGCCGAGTGTGCATCAGATGTGTAGTTGAGCAAAACTGACTCAGCACTGCTAAGTCTGCATTCGCATAGGAATGCATTGGCCAGCCTTCGGCCAATCAGCGCTGGCTCTGCCGGAGGAGGCGGAGTCTAAGGTCGGACCTGAATGGAGACTGGTGTGGAGCTATCTTAGACTCCGCCTCCTCCAGCAGAGCCAGCGCTGATTGGTCGAGTTCCGTACTCTGGCCAATCAGCACTGGCCAATGCATTTCTATGGGGAAAAGTTAGCTTGCGAAAATCGCAAACTGACAGGGATTTCCATGAAATAAAGTGACTTTTATGCCCCCAGACATGCTTCCCCTGCTGTCCCAGTGTCATTCCAGGGTGTTGGTATCATTTCCTGGGGTGTCATAGTGGACTTGGTGACCCTCCAGACACGAATTTGGGTTTCCCCCTTAACGAGTTTATGTTCCCCATAGACTATAATGGGGTTCGAAACCCATTCGAACACTCGAACAGTGAGCGGCTGTTCGAATCGAATTTCGAACCTCGAACATTTTAGTGTTCGCTCATCTCTACTACATATATTTGCAAAAATGTTTAACTTTTAATTATCTACAAATATAGATATGATTATGTACATGGGAATACCCCTTTACACTCAGAGTTTGTATCCTCAGCTTACCATCGCTTTTTCCATAGATATACATATCACTTTCACTTTGACATAACTTTGGCTGTGTTTGTCTTAGAGAGATAGAAATTGGATATACAGTCCTATGAAAAAGTTTGGACACCCCTATTAATCTTAATCATTTTTAGTTCTAAATATTTTGGTATTTGCAACAGCCATTTCAGTTTGATATATCTAATAACTGATGGACACAGTAATATTTCAGGATTGAAATGAGGTTTATTGTACTAACAGAAAATGTGCAATATGCATTAAACCAAAATTTGACCGGTGCAAAAGTATGGGCACCTCAACAGAAAAGTGACATTAATATTTAGTAGATCCTCCTTTTGCAAAGATAACAGCCTCTAGTCGCTTCCTGTAGCTTTTAGTCAGTTCCTGGATCCTGGATAAAGGTATTTTGGACAAACAATTCAAGTTCAGTTAAGTTAGATGGTCGCCGAGCATGGACAGCCCGCTTCAAATCATCCCACAGATGTTCAATGATATTCAGGTCTGGGGACTGGGATGGCCATTCCAGAACATTGTAATTGTTCCTCTGCATGAATGCCTGAGTTGATTTGGAGCGGTGTTTTGGATCATTGTCTTGCTGAAATCTCCATCCCCGGCGTAACTTCAACTTCGTCACTGATTCTTGAACATTATTCTCATGAATCTGCTGATACTGAGTGGAATCCATGCGACCCTCAACTTTAACAAGATTCCCGATGCCGGCATTGGCCACACAGCCCCAAAGCATGATGGAACCTCCACCAAATTTTACAGTGGGTAGCAAGTGTTTTTCTTAGAATGATGTTTCTTTTTGGACGCCATGCATAATGCCTTTTTTTTATAACCAAACAACTCAATCTTTGTTTCCAAAATGAAGTTGGCTTGTCCAAATGTGCTTTTGCATACCTCAGGCAACTCTATTTGTGGCGTACGTGCAGAAACGGCTTCTTTCTCATCACTCTCCCATACAGCTTCTCCTTGTGCAAAGTGCGCTGTATTGTTGACTGATGCACATTGACACCATCTGCAGCAAGATGATGCTGCAGCTCTTTGGAGGTGGTCTGTGGATTGTCCTTGACTGTTCTCACCATTCTTCTTCTCTGCCTTTCTGATATTTTTCTTGGCCTGCCACTTCTGGGCTTAACAAGAACTGTCCCTGTGGTCTTCCATTTCCTTACTATGTTCCTCACAGTGGAAACTGACAGGTTAGATCTCCGAGACAACTTTTTGTATCCTTCCCCTGAACAACTATGTTGAACAATCTTTGTTTTCAGATCATTTGAGAGCGGGCTGTCCATGTTCGGCGACCATCAAACTTAACTGAACTTGAATTGTTTTGTAGAAAGAAATGGTCCAAAATACCTTCATCCAGGATCCAGGAACTGATTAAAAGCTACAGGAAGCGACTAGAGGCTGTTATCTTTGCAAAAGGAGGATGTACTAAATATTAATGTCACTTTTCTGTTGAGGTGTCCATACTTTTGCACCGGTCAAATTTTGGTTTAATGCATATTGCACATTTTCTGTTAGTACAATAAACCTCATTTCAATCCTGAAATATTACTGTGTCCATCAGTTATTAGATATATCAAACTGAAATGGCTGTTGCAAATACCAAAATATTTAGAACTAAAAATGATTAAGATTAATAGGGGTGCCCAAACTTTTTCATAGGACTGTATATGTTCAGAGAAGCCTTCAGAGTGTTCCACTCTATGTTTTAATCCATGTTATAGTATTGTTTGTACCAAACTTGTTTGACCCAAAACAAATGGTCCCACACCACCCAAACCCAAAATTAAATGAATCCTATAAAGAGGACAAGGTTCAAGTCCAAAGCTCAGGTTTCTCTTTCATTACACCAGTGCAAACAAGGGTTCCAAGGGTTCCAGTGGCTGGCAGTCAATGGTAGGATACTTGATGAATTGTGTCCTAATATATATCCTAAATATCCTAATATAAGTGATTTTTATAAAGCTCGCTGACTCTGCAGTATTACGCTATTGTAGGGTGTTTACTTCTGTGGTACTGCCTTATAGGATCTGGGAGAGCAATTATACTTCATAAACTGGAGACTGCAAGTGTTTTTAGAATTAGTCTGTTTTGCAACCAAGCTCCCGCAGGATTATCTAAATATGTCTCCCTGTTTGGTGGATTTCTAAAGCCAAGTCTCTGTTTTAGCATTCCTAGTTCATGTTCATCCCACTTTTATTATGTGACTCCTCTTAAAGCCTGTCAATTGTGTGAAATATCTTCTAGTGTGTCACAGAGGCATGTGAAGCATTCAGCAATCTTTCGCTAAGAGGTTCACTACCTATAAGTAGCCTCTAAGAGCCTTATTATAGAATGCGCTATTTTGGTTTTGTCAATTAATGCATTTAGAGAAGGCATTCTCCAAATTGGAAACCTTTACACTAACATTATGTTCCAGTGTTTATGGAAACAATTTAGGATGACATTTCTTTTCTGTGGAGCTAAAGTGTAAGTTTGCAATAATCAATAAGACATCCAGAAAATAAACTCTAGTGTGAATATTCCCTATGTAAGAAGAAGTCTAATAATTTACTGAACACAGGAGGTTAAACTTTGAGGTGATATTTTCCCACTCCACATCTTTTCATACAGGTTCCAAGCAGGAACGGGCATCAAATTGTTTTTCACAATAAAATTTGATGATCAGAAATGATATAAAGAATAATAATTGACAGTATATTCACTGATATCACCTAGTATGTGTATTGTTATATCCGATACCTGGGCTTGAGCTTTCATTTCTGCATGGTTTATTGATACCAATGCAAACAAAGCAGTGTTCCTTGTTCACCTTACTTAGCACCGGGTCATATATCTTGCTTCATATATCTGAAGGTTTTATATATAGTCTTGAATAATTGTATTGTGTTTCTTTGCACCGTACACAGTACGGTTCATGACAGTAATGCACACCAAGCAGTCATTTGTTAACATTTATAGAAATCAATGTATTCAATATTGCACATAATTTAGAAAATGACGGCAGCGGCTATTTATTAAGTACAGTACATTACTGTTGACATAATGACAAAATGCATTGCCTATGGCATAATTGCTTGTTCTTTTTTAGCAAGCTTTTGTATGCCATAGGCCTTACATGTATTTTGAAATTCACTTACATAAAATACAGGTAAACCAGTTATTTTTTTTATCTGTATTTACCTTTATATTGATATTTTCATCTCACTGTTTTATGAATAAATTACCAATTTTTCAATTAATGTAAAAGCCCCCTAGATGGTCAAGCCTCATATGCTATAAGGAAATATGTATCTACACACAGATTGAGAGGTTTTTAGACTGAAAAGAATGATGACACATCTTGCAGAAAATTAGATTTTTTTGTTGCAGATCTTGTTACTAGGGTTGAGCGATCGGGGTCGGAAAAGGTCGGATTCCAATCGGCGATCGAGTAAATTTCACAATCGCGATTGGAATTCCTATCCCGATCTTTTTAGGCAGGATCGAAGTCGGAGGTTATTTCCCACAATGCTTTGCTACTGGCATTGTGGGAAAAGCTAACAATGTTAGCTAGGTCCCATAGGAATGAAAGGATGCAGCCAGCACACAACCTGTGCCGGCATCCGGCCGCTTAACCCCCTGCACGCCAGCTGCATCCATTCATTTTAATGGGAGACTAGCTAATGCCCGGTTCACATATGCTGATGTGTTCCATCAATAAGAGTCCGCACGAGGACCCCTGCAGATGGAACACAAGCGCAACTGCAAGCGCTGTACAGTTCAAGCGCACGGGCCCCATAGACTATAAAGGGGTCCGTGTGCTTGAACTGCACAGCACTTGCAGTTGCGCTTGTGTTTCATCTGTAGGGGTCATCATGCGGACTCTTATGGATGGAACACATGCACAGATGCTGCCGCTGGTCTGGTCCCCGCTGTTCTCACTCCTCTTCTCGCCTCTTGGCCCTGCCTCCCAGGTTAGTGTTACAAACCTAGGAAGAAGGCGGGGCTTGTGGCTTAGGAGAGTGTGAGCGGGTACTGGGAGGGGAGCACTCACGTCTCCCCGCCCTGTACCCACCCACATTCTCCCAAACCACAAGCCTTGCTTTCTTCCTAGGTCTGTAACACTAACCTGGGAGGTGGGGGCAGCGAGGTGATAAGAGGAGAGAGAACAGGAGCGAGAACAGCGGAGACCGGACCAGCGGCAGCATCTGTGCAGGTGGTAATAGTAAATAGTAAAATTGTGCAATATAGGGTTAAGCTGTGAGTGCTGGAATTCTTGTTTGACTATTGTATGTAAGAGTCTGGTCCACATACACCATGCCAATGTAGATGAATGGTGGTGCTATCCATCTACCACGCTACATGACAGAGTGTTAGAAGACAATGCACCACAACAACTTTAAGTAATAGATGTAACCAGCAGTGACTGTTTACACATAATAAATATTTAAAGACTGTATCCTGTCATTCAGAAGGGGAAAGCAGAAAGTCAGGGAAACAGTGATTTAACTTCCAATCCATGTACAGATACTGTGCAGTAAAAATTGGCACTTTTAACACACATCTAGTTTTTTTCTTAGGCTAAGTTCACATTAAAAAAGTGATACCCTGGGGGCAACATGGTGGCTCAGTGGTTAGCACTGCAGCCTTGCAGCACTGGAGTCCTGGGTTCAAATCCCACCAGGAACAACATCTGCAAGGAGTTTGTATGTTCTCCCCATGTTTGCATGAATTTCCTCCCATTCTACAAAAGACATACTGATAGGGGGAAAAAAAGCGATATCACACGGACCACATAGACTATAATGGGTGCGCATGGTCTCCATTGAGTTTCCACCCCAAAAGGGCGAAAAATGCATTTTTCAAGGGGAGAGGGGAATGGAACCTCCATACAGAGAGCCAATGCTAGTGTGAACCCAGCTTTAGTGACACTATTTCATGTAATTTACTTGAAAAAGATCTCTGCAAACTGAATTGGCTCATTGTCTATATGCAAACGTAAATAGAGACATTTAGAAGCTGGCTCTGGATTACTTCTCTATGCTTTCTGATACTATTGTAATGGAAGGCATAAGCACACATCAGTCTTTTTGACTTGTGTGACAGGACAGCAGGAAAAAGCCTTTTGGCCCACAATTAGACCTGGTAGCATTGTCTTTCCCTCTAACCACTGCAATGACAATTGATAAAGGGGCGGATGGTTTCATTTGTGTATTTTAATACTTTAACAGAATTGTACATTAGCATCTCATGGGTGAACTTTATTTTTCAATAAGTTTTAAGTGAGACAAATAGTCGCAGATGAAATACATCAGTTCTGTTTAACCTGAACGATTTTTGTTTTTTCCTTGTTTATTTAACTAATTGTATGGGTTTATGATATTAATGAGCCATTAACAGGATTATCAGACTTTTTACAACCTTTCACTCACCTCACAGATGCCTGCTCAGCATGCCTTCTACCTAGAGATTCTCTCTAATCTTCAGTCATCTGCTCTGGCAGTTGAATGAAGATCTTGTGAGAAGAAGTAGTGTTCACCTTCAGCAGTTTACAAAATGAGGAAATTCTGATGATCCCCTGTCGTTACCAGGTCTTGTCTCCTACTCTGTTCCCCTGCTTTATCAGAGTCCCTACAACCAGAAGCCAATGAGAGAACAAAAAAAGAAATGCAAAAGGACAGAAGTGGGTTTCATCACAGAATTTCACAGAGAATATATATGAATAAATAAAAATATATAATGCAATTTATTTACCCTTAATCTTGTTAACTACATCATCCTATCTGATAACCACTGCAGTCATAATAATTAAAGTCAAACAGCTGTGATTTACAACTGCTCCTGTAGGATTTCATCCATGCTAAGGTTATTGTCCCGGAGTTGCTGTTTAATATCAGAAGTTTTTAGGTCTTTTAACATTACTTTGATCACCAAAATGTAACTGTTTATTGTAATTCACATTGTGCCAACAGAAGTTGCTCCCACTGCTGGCACCTCCCTTCATCTTCTTCCCCCAGGTCTCCTCTGACGGTATGGAGCCTAGCTAGTAATAACAAAAGCAGTTTACAGCTTTCTACTATACTAAACTACTGGCTAATTTACATATGGATCCATAAAATAAGCCATGCTGAATATAAAACCATACAATATCTAAATATTTTGCTAAGAAAAATATAAAAATAGTAGCCCCTTTAAACAGAAGAGCTAGAAAATCATATTGTAATAGGTTTATGGGCAATTGTGTGTATATATATATATATATATATATATATATATATATATATATATATATATATGAAGAGCTCAACGGAAAAATGGCCTAAGTCCAAAAATCAATATTGTGAGAAAAACGAAATTTAAAGTTTTAGCCTAAAGCAAACGGGCATTATTGTGGAATATATCTATCCAATGTAATCAGCTAATGAACACCGTTAATCCTAATCATAAATTGTATTATTTATTAAAAAAATTGCAGCTTCATGTATAAATATTATTTATTTAATATTATTAATTAATTACTACTATTATTAAACGATGAAGAATAATAATTACCTGCCTCCCTTTTCGGCGCTAAATATGTGCAAAAGTCGATTTAGAGCCTTTTAAACAATAAGACAAAGTTTTTACAATAATATAAACAACAGACCGGAAGTCACGATTTCAATGAAAAAATGACCAATGAGAGTGAAGTAAGTTTGTATTGGACTTAGGCCATTATTCCATTGAATGTAAATTCTTCTGCATTGAAATATATGGACTTAGGTAATTAATCCTAGGTACCTTGTAAACCCAATGCATAGAACGAGGTACAAAGAAGCTTTCTAGGTAATAATTTGAAATATGACAAAATGTGGACTTAGGCCATTTTTCCGTTGAGCTCTTCATATATATATATATATATATATATATATATATATATATATATATATATATATATATATATATATACAATTTTTCGGAGGGTAAAAGAATCAAAATTTACATTTTTCACATTTTATACCATTTTTCTACTTCTAGCAAAAAATACATTTAAGGTATTTAACAAATAGTGCTACTTATTTTAAGCCTTATGTATTCTAAAAAAAAATGTTAAAAATAGTTGAGCTATGCAAAGCCATTAAAAAGATATTACTGTATAAACTGATGCATACCAAAAGTGATAAATTTGCCTTGAACATTAGGGCATCAATGATCCTTGGTCCTGAAAGGGTTAATCTCACAAATGCTGCCAGGTAAAAATTAAGCTGAAGGGGAATTATAAGGAAACTGTAAATAACTCCATGCGCAAATGATAAGGCCCCAGACATTACAGGCCAGTCAATGAACTCTGTGGAATATCTAGCAGTGAATTCAACTGCATAAGCAGCTCGCCTTTGGAGTAACAGTGAACATAATGGAATCTCTATCATTAAAGAGCTGCAAGGCGTTCTGTCCCCAAATGTAGCAAATAAAGTACATACATAACCCATACCAAAGACACATAACAATTAACGAAATTCAAACAGATGATCATAGATCTCCATTAGTCTTTGCTGAAATGAATGATGGCTTAACTGCCTGAGTGTTAAAGCCTCAGTGTAGTACATCTAGAGGAAAGTCAAAAATAGTAAGGTGGAGGCAGCGCCGCACCTCCCATGAGGCGACCTGAAGCGAGCGCTTCAGGCAGCGCTATGTCAGGACCCCAGGGAGGGCGGCATTTTTGATTACCTAAGCCAGTCCAGGACAAGCTGTCCTGGACTGGCTTAGCACCGAGCGGTGGTTTGGGGAGGCCACTGGAGCAGCGCTGCTCCAGCAGCCTCCCCTCACGCTCAGGCAGAGAGCAGGTCATCTCCGTGCCTGCTCTCTGCCTGCTCTCTGCGCTAAGCCCCGCCCCCTTCACTCCGCCCCGCCCCCTTCGCTCCGCCCGGCCCCTTCGCTCGGTCACGCCCTTCGCTTTCTGTAGTTCGCCTCGGGCGGCAAAAGGGGTAGGTTCACCCCTGGGTGGAGGGGGGGACTAGAATGGTGTTTAAAGAAACATTATGGTTAAGAATGGCTAGATTAATCCATGAAAAGGCAAATATATTAAGAAAACACCACTAAGTCTCAAGATTTCTACAAGATCCAATGTTTCCAATTGCAGAGGAATAGGGCTCTATTGTGTAACTACCAAATCAACACTGCCAACTATCTGCTTTGTAACATACTTTTATTGTTCCCTTAATGATGTCATTAGGTAAGGTGCACCTGCTAGGAAGTGTAATTTTTGACCCATAATAACCATAATAGTGTAGGATTTGTTACATGTTTCTCAACGTCTGTATGAAAGGTATGTAGGAAACAGTTAACTGTATCCACCTGTGTAAGTATAACGCAATAAAATTGTAGGTCAGTGATGCAAAACTCAATGTGGTTACTGCAGAATGAACTTTATTCGCTAAAGATTCAGGTAAGCCCCTTAATCTCACATTTTCCTTCTATGATTCTTTTCCTGTAAAGTAAAGGCTATTCAGGTGATTGTGGAGAGAAGAAATGTCTTGCTGTAGAGAGGCATTGTATTGTTCTTCTGTTTCCTGAGTCTCCTCTGGGTCCAATACTCTCTGCCATATGTGCTTAATGTCTGTTTAATAGCTGTCAGTTCTTTTAAAACTTTCTTAGGGTCTATTCACATGGAGGAAAATGGTGAGGAATTTGGTGTGGAATTTCCTTTTTAGGAATCCACTGGAGTCAATGGGAGGCTTTCGTAAATTAGATTCTTTAACTAGTTTTAACCACTGCCCTTTTCCTAGAATATTTAAGAACAGCAAGTTATTTTTTGGCTGAGAACATTTTTTTCTCATTATAGTAATGAACTTGATATCGACCAAAAAATATAAAAAAGAGGTTAAGCATTTTAGAAAATGCTTGCAGAAAATAGCAAAGCATTAATGAAATGAAGGAGCAAAAAAAAAAAAAAAAACTACTGGTTGTAATATACATACTTACTTAGGCCAGGAATTTTCTATGGTCTGGGTCTTGTCCGAAACCCAAGAAAGGCAAAATAAGAAAATGACATATAATTAAAGCTGCGACTCAGTTCAGGGAGATGGGCAGGGTGAAAGGAGTTAATAGGCAAATCTTGGGAGTATTCTTTTGTTGCTCTTTTCAATCAGCAATGGAGAGAAGAAGGGTTGCAGGGAACAATGACAGATGAGAGATGGGGTCTTATTCTAAAGTCCATGGCCATTTTGCAGAAGCAAAACTTTAAGATGTGTTTCAGCGTTATTTCACCTTGGTTGATCTGTCTTTTGCATGCGTGAAAAATTGCAACATTTTAAATTACAATTCTGTGCAATAGATCCTTGACTTCATATGGACCAAAGTAATGCATATCTCCATTTTTTTTCTAACAGTGTGTGCAAAACAGAGGTCTAAATATGTGCACTGATTGTAAGCTCTCTGTGGAGAATACAGATAATACACATCCTAATGCATGTGTGAAGGTCAAATCCTGCATTGGGGCTGTGTTTGCAAGTTTGTTTTTTTAAAGGAGGATGTGCATGGATATGGCTATTTATAACACGTGGAATTCAGACATTAATTTTTCCACTATATACTGCACACATAATCTTAAAGCCTACCTCCAGCTATAAACATATTTTTCATAAATGAGTAGTACAGGTGAAAATAAAGAAGTTGTAATACATCTTATTAAGAATATCTGATTTCTTCAACAGTTATTAAGGGGTTCTCCTGCCTTTTATCTTCAATGTGAATACTTGCTTACATTATATCCTTCAATCTATCACCTCTATATAGGTGTGAGGAGTGAATGGGATACTTCCAATGGTTGGTTATTTGATTTTGTTGCCTCATTCTGTTCACTCACGGGCTCTTATCTACAACCTAGCAGAGTGTGAAAACAGCAATTATATGAGAATCTTTTCTATCCTCTTCCCATCTTCATAGGCTTATATGGAGAAAGTAGGTGTCTGAAAATGTAGAAGAAAAGATATTTCTTTAATAAAATATATTACTGATTTTATATATGAACATGTACTTTTCATTTTTGAAAAGTTGTTTATAACTGTTGGTATTTGTTAGGGAATTGCTAGATAAGTAGCTTCTGGTGAAACCTGGGAGGAAGGGAACAAAACAGTGAGACCTAAGACTGAATCTGTCCCCATTCCCTGCCTATTTGTCTCACCTAGGCAGTAGGGGACAACTGGGTGACAGTTCCTTTCTATGATAAAAGTGATAACACAGAACGCAGACAAGATGAACAACAACAACTTCTAGCCAAGGGGTCAGAACCAGTTGAGCAGTGAGGTACAGAGTCAGAATCCAAGAGAGTAGTCACAAGAAAAGCCAAAGGTCAGAAATGTAAATACAAACAGTACAGAGGCAGCACGCACAGAAAGGCTATAGCAATGAGGAAGTATTAACAGAGTTAATTAGTTTGTTGTATTTTCTCTTAAGAGAAAAAAAAAAGAAAAAAAAGAATATTAGAAACTGTCCTTTATACTTTCTTCCCATATATTATCTACACCTGGTTTGGCTTCAAAAACATGACTAGAGGGGCTGAACAAAAAACATATTCCAAAATGGCAAACTAAAGGAGATGTGTGCCAAAAGCCTACCTACTGATAGACTCTCCAATGATTTCCTGTTATATTGGAAAGTAGGGTAATGAGCCCCCACTCCTGTGCTTCTTAGTAAACAAGTAGAATCATTGGAGTGTTTCTTTATGAATATTAATGGAATTAACTGTTTCTTATTTGTTATGCTTTTCCTTTCAGTGTCATCTAGATTATGCACCTTTGCATCTTAATGTTTGGTTTCTTCCCTTTACAAAAGGTTGGCTAAAATATGGCACTAAAGCATAAATAAAACAGTATGTTGCTGGCAATTGGATAATTTTTAGAATGAAAGCACACCAAGTTTTAATGTTAGGCTGATGGAGAATATTCACACATTGCATTGTCCTGTAAGTCTATTGTCCTTGATGTGTCCTTGGCTGTTGACAATCTCACAGATTGGATCTTTGAAAGATTTATAGAACTCAAATGGAGAGAAGGATTGGAAATGATACAAACTAGTGGGGAGTCAGCCGATAAGCTTTGATATCCTGCTGAACTTCCTGAGTCTCAGATCTTATCCTGCCTGTTTTGGAAATATTTTGCCAACAAACAATATTTGATAGGTACAAACAATGGAGACTGTCTTATGAAATGAAGCAGCATGATGAAATATATTAGATCATATTTGGAATACATTCACAATATTTAAGGAACTTGTAAAGACTTTCACAAGGAAACGGAAAAACCTTGACATATTTGTAATATAGGTTTTGTAATTGTTTACCAACCATATGTTACATTGTTAACCAAATAGCTAAATGTGCATATGGTCATGACCGTAAGTGTTGGCACACCTGATATTTTTCCAGAAAATGAAGTATTTGTCCCAGAAAATGATTGCAATTACACATGTTTTGTTATACCCATGTTCATTTCCTTTGTGTGTATTAAAACACAAAAAAAATAACAAAAAGGCAAATGGGACATAATTTCACACAAAATTCCGAATATACGTCGGACAAAGTTGTTGGCACCCTTTCAAAATTATGGATAAATAATTTTGTTGCAAGCACCTGATGCTCGTTCAAGCTCACCCATGACAAGTAACAGGTGTGGGCAATATAAAAATCACATTTGAAACCAGATGAAAAGGAAAGAATTTGCCTTTGCAGTGTGTGTTTGTGTGTGTGTGTGTGTGTGTGTGTGTGTGTGTGTGTGTGTGTGTGTCACACTAAGCATGGAGAACAGATAAAGAAGAAGGTAATTGTCTGGGGATTTGAGAACCAAAATTGTAGTAAAATATAAACAATCTCAAGGACCCAGATGACCCCCACTTCTGACATAGAGGCATGAAAAAGCTAGACTGCAGTTTGCCAAAATGTATGTGAGTAAGCCATAATCCTTCTGGGAAAATGTATTGTGGACATCATTTTACTGTTTACCAAAAACGGAATAAGGCCTACAAAGAAGAGAACACAGTACCAACAGTTAAATATGGTGGAGGTTCAAAGATGGTTTGGGATTGCTTTGCCTCTGGCACTGGGTGCCTTCACTGTGCAAGGTATCATGAAATATGATTACCAAAGAATTTTGGGTCTCAATGTAGAACCCAGAACCAAAAAGCTGGGTTTGCATCTTAGGTCATGGGTCTTCAAGCAGGACAATGACCCCAAACATAATTCAAAAAGCACCCAGACATGGATGGAAACAAAGCACTAGAAATTTCAGATGTGGCCAGCAAATTGTCCGGATTTAAATCCCATTGAGCACCACATAGATTTCAACATTGCTGTTGGGAGAAGGCACCCTTTAACTATGAGAGACCTGGAGCAGTTTGCAAAAGAAGAGTGGTCAAAATTCCAGTTGAGAGGTATAAGAAGCTTGTTGATGGTTCTAGGAAGAGATTGACACAGTTATTTTTTTTTCCAAAAGGTGTTCAACCAGTTGAGGTTGAGGGCGCCAGTAATTTTGTCTGGCCCATTTTTGGAGTTTTCCGTAAAATTATATAATTTTTGGGGCTATCTTTCTGATTTTTTTGTGTTCTTCCAATTAAAACAAAGGACATTAAATATATTTGTAACAAAACCTGTATAATTGCAATAATTTCCTGGGAGAAATACTTCATTTTCTGGAAAGATTTTAGGGGTGTCAACACTTACAACCATGACTTGCATGAGAATTGTGCTTGCAGGAAACACAGCATATGTAAGACTCTTTAATACTTTTAATAAATGCATCTAAATATTGTACTATCAAAAAAGAATTGAAGTTGACATCCTGTTATAAACAACTTTGTATAAATGAATAGGTTAGGTGAAGATAAGAAACTTTGTAAAAAAAAAAAAAAAACCAACATATTTCTTTAATAAGACATATTACAATGTTCAGGCTGAATTCCTTTCTACATTTTCTATATCATTCTAGGAAGAGGGGAGGAGTAGGATGAATCTGTTAGAAAAGACACTAAATTGAATTGCTGCTGTTACACTCTAAGCTACTCTAAGCTCTTCTAAAGGGATCCTCATACAAACACATTTGTTTTATGACTAACACATTGGAATAGCCTTAACAAAGGCTATTCTTTTCCTACCTTTAGATGTCTTCTCCACGCCGCCGTTCGCCTGAAATCATGTTTTTTGTCGGTATGCAAATGAGTTCTCTAGCAGCACTGGGTGCGTCCCAATGCTGCAAGAAAATTGTCTCCAGTGCCGCCTCCATCTTCATCAGCAATGGCCTCTTCATCTTCTTCTCCTGGTGCGCGGTGGGTCAAAATTCAACACATGCGCAAGTCGGCTCTGCCAGCAAGCCTTGGGCAGAGCTGACTTCACATGCGGGCAGCCATTTTTTTGTGGCTGCATACGCAAGTATGCGCTGTAAGAACTCCATAGAACTACAGGAGTGTATTGTGCCTGCTCACGTAAGCGGCCACAAAAAATGGCTGCCCGCATGTGAAGTCAGCTCTGCCCAAGGCTTGCTGGCAGAGCCGACTTGCGCATGTGTTGAATTTTGACCCACCGCGCACCAGGAGAAGAAGATGAAGAGGCCATTGCTGATGAAGATGGAGGCGGAGCTGGAGAGAGTTCTCTCGTAGCATTAGGGATGTCCCCAGTGCTGTTTGAGCGCTGGGGCCTGCACCCAGTGCTGCGAGAGAACTCATTTGCATACCGACAAAAACTGGGATTTCAGGTGAGCAGCGGCTCAGAGAAGACAACGAAAGATAGGAGAATAGTCTTTCTTAAGGCTATTCCTATGTATTAGTCATAAAAAATGCATTTGAATGATAGGATCGCTTTAACACTGCTATATTTTTAGATAAGAGGCTACTATTACACGGAATGAAGCAATAAATCAATTAACTAATTGGCAGCAATCCCCTCCTCTTACCTCCCTTCCCCATAGATGTCTGTGTGTGAGGCTGAATGTGGAGATGTAGACAAATCTTATGTAAGCAGTGAGAATGAAGATGAGGCAGTGAAAAACAGCCTAATAAATATTAATGAAAACAGATTTCCTTAATAAGATACATTGCAAAATTTCTTATATTCACATGCACTACACATTTATGAAAAGTTGTTTAGAACTGGAGGTATGCCTTAAGTGATTTATGACATGTCTATGTAGGTGTTCAGATAAAAATGTCAAATATTTAAAGGGATTCTACCACTAAAACACTTTTTTTTCTAGTTACCACGTCGGAATAGCCTTTAAAAAGGCTATTCGTCTCTTACCTGTGGAAGTGCTCTCCGCCGCGCCGTTCGTTCAAAATACCGGTTTGTACCGGTATGCTAATTAGTTCTCTCGCAGCGATGGGGGCGTCCCCATCGCAGGAGCAGCGATGGGGGCATCCCCATTGCAGCTCGAAAACCGACCGCAGCGCCGCCTCTCTGGTCTTCGGTGTCCTCCCCTTGCCTCTTCAGCGTCTGTCGGACGCCTGCGCAGTATGCTCTCTGTTCTGCGAAGCTTGCCGAACGTACTGCGCATGCGCGAAAGTGCGGTGCCCGCACTATGGCTGGGACCGCAATTTTGCGCATGCGCAGTACATTCGGCAAGCTTCGCCGAACAGAGCGTACTGCGCAGGCGTCCGACAGTACGCTGAAGAAGCAAGGGGAGGACACTGAAGACCATAGAGGCGGCGCTGCGGTCGGTTTTCGAGCTGCAATGGGGACGCCCCCATCGCTGCTCCTGCGATGGGGACGCCCCCATCGCTGCGAGAGAACTAATTAGCATACTGGTACAAACCGGTATTTTGAACGAACGGCGCGACGGAGAGCACTTCCACAGGTAAGAGACGAATAGCCTTTTTAAAGGCTATTCCGACGTGGTAACTAGAAAAACTGTGTTTTAGTGGTAGAATCCCTTTAAAAAACAGAACCAGTTCTGACTTACGCTTTCCTAGAACTCTGCAATGGATGGTCAGTTCAAAGCATTTTCATGAATATTCAGTTTGATGCCTGGTACATGTACTAGTGAATCTCAATAAATTAGAATATCATCATGAAGTTATGGACTGTTGCTCAGTGGTCAATGGTGTTTTCAGTAAGTAAATTTTGATTTGAAAATCAAGGTCCCAGAGTCTGGAGGAAGAGCAGAGAGGCTGCTTTACACAATCCAAGCTGCTTGAAATCTAGTATGAAGTGTCACAATCAGTGATGGTTTGGGGAGACATGTAATCTGCTGGTGTAGATCCACTGTGTTTTATCAAGACCAAAGTCAGCCCAGCCATCTCTCAGGAAATTCTAGAGCACTTCATGCTTCCTTCTGCCCACAAGCTTTTTGGAGATGGAATTTTCATTTTCCAACAGGACTTGGCACCTGTCCACACTGTCAAAAGTACCAACACCTGGTTTACTAACCACAGCATCACTGTGCTTGATTGGCTAGCAAATTTGCCTGACCATAACCCCATAGAGAATCTATTGGGTATTGTCAAGAGGGGGATGAGAGACCCCAGACCCAACAATGCAGATGAACTGAAGGCTGCTATCATACAACCTGGGCTTCCATAACACCTCTATATTGCCACAGGCTGATCGCCTCCATGCCACATTGCCACACTAATTCAGCCATTCATGCAAAAGAAGCTACCACCAAGTATTGAGGGCATTTACTGGACAGACTTTTCATTTGGCCAACATTTCTGTGCTAAATATTTTTTTTTTTACAGTTGGTCTTATATAATATTCTAATTTTCTGAGATAACTTTTGGGTTTTCCTTGGCTGTAAGCCATAATCATCTACAGTAACAGAAATAATTGCTTGAAAAAGTTGACTGTTTGTAATGGCTCAATATAATAGATGTGTATCACTTTTTCTATTGAATAACTAAAAATAATAATAATTTTTTGATAATATTCTAATTTATTTAGATGTACTAGTATATCAGATTGCTTCTATCTATTTGAATTGTTAGGAACAAATATGTTATATACATTATAATCCATTGTTAACTAAAGTATTATATACTATGATACATCATTTCTTGTTCTTGTTTATTTCTCAGTACTAGACCTAGAGTAAATATAGACTTTATTGTGCTTATTATGAAGCACAAACCAGGGCAACCTCTGTGAATAAATGTGTCATAAAAAAATAGACACTCAGCCATCTACTCACAACAATTCGGATCTTTCATGGCAAACATTTTACCATATAGCTGCTTAAGGATTTTTTTCCTCTTGACAGACATAACTTTTCAAATTTTCAGACATCTTGCTTATATCAGTCATTATGTTTCATGTGAGTAGTTGATCTTTCTTATGGTGCCGTTATTGGATACAAATTTGCTAGTAGTTCATTTATATTATAGTATTTATATATTTTATTTAGGTTATTTTGCTCCATTAAATCATCCTATATAGTCCAGTAAATTTCTAGAACAGGTTCTTACAGTTAAGATAATACCAATGCGAATAATATTAGTAGTTTTGTCACAGTCATATAACAAAATGTGTTTCTAGCAAAAATATTGGATTTGATATCTTTTATTTACAATGTATTTTTAGTAAGTTTAGCAGATTTTTTTCTTCATGTTTGTTATTTATGGCTTTAAACAATAATATAATGGTTATACAGTAAGTATATTGATGGAGATATACGCTGCAACAGATTAATATATATGTAAATAACATGATAGCCAAATGATAGCATATCAATCCTAGGGCACCATGGGGGATATCAGGTAATGGCCGGGGGACACAATGGTTTCCTAATTTCAATATAAGCATTTTATATTTTGGGGTGAGCTGACAAAGGTAAATAACAGAGGCATATTTTGGCCTCTCTCCTCTACAAGGCATAGGAATTAGGTTTATAACTAAAGATGAGCGAATAGCATTCGAATCCTGGATTCGAATACCTTGCTCCATAGGATTGAATGGGAGCGGCCGGCGCTTAGCCCCTTCGCGATCGGCCGCTTCCATTCATTCCTATGGGAGTGAAGGTATTCGAATCTAGGATTCCAATACTATTTGCTCATCTATATTAATAACCAATTTACTGCTGACAGACTCCCTTTAATCCTTCTGAATCTTATTTTAATTCTATGGTAGGACATATTCTCAATATAAAATACACAGAATCCTAAATATAACATTACCAGCATATTAATGTCCACAAGTAAATTCAGTATGTAAAAACCTTTAGATACCATACTTAAATATATGCCTTATAAAAATGCAGGATGTTGGATGCCTGACTTAGAAAGCGTATTTCTTCTTCAGTTTTACCGGTTTTCCATTGGATATATTATTATATTGACTTTAGCTGTGAACTTTCCAAATCAAGTAATATTACTGTAAGGAAATAGTCACTCCAAAAACCTGTACTTTTATATTCATCATTCTAACACAGATGAAACAGAATGTATGAAAAAAATCAAGGGCATGATAGCACTTTATACTGTAGGAGAATACTCCTTATTGAATTGAATCATTGTATTTAATGTACTTTAAAGAGAATTGTATAATCTTAGTTATCTGATTACCTTAGATATCTGAGCTGATTCTGCTGACCACTTCCGCAGGGCAAAGGTGGGGGAAATTAACTTAAGGCTAAGCTCCCATTGTACAAAAGCTTCTTTCTTGTTGCAGATTTTGCTGCGTTTTTTTGAGCCAAGTTAAAGGTGGCTTGAAATGGAATGAGAATTATATAGAAAGAACTTTTTTGTTCTGCTTAATCCATTTCCGGATTTGGTTCAAAAAATGCTGCAAAATCTGTAGGAAAAAAATGGCAGCTTTTGGGCAACACGTGGTCTTAGCATCCGATTGTTGTAGGATAACCTGCATCTTACTGTGAAAGTGTCATAATTTACAAAATTGCTCTTTATATTATCTTTAAGGTGATGGTAAAGGTACAGCCTTACATTTTAAAAGATGTTTTGCAAGTATGGTTGTTTGTTGGAGGCTTTGTTAAGAGTTTGTCAATCATTCCTTTGTTTTTGGCAATAAAAGAAAATTCTGCATAGTGTAGGACAGTGATAGCGAACCTTTGATGTGTGTCAAAGCTGACACGCCAATATATTTTGGGTGATACACATTGTTCAAACCAAGTGGCAGCTGCAGGGGTGCATCTCCCATGAGGCAACCTGAGGCTATGGCCTAAGGCAGCACCTCATGGAATGAACTGGGGGGCAGTATTTTTAAACTGACAGCTACGTACTGTGTTATTGCAATAAGCCAAAAAGCAGTCATGTACTGTGGATTTGTTTTTAAGAAAAGGGTCATATATTGTGGGGAATGTAAGAGGTGGTCATAAACTGTGTAATAGCCATAAACAAGGGGATTACATGTCATGTGTGGGGGGTAAAAAAAGGGGGTCATAAATTGTGGGGGGCCATAAAAAAGGGTCAGATACTAAGTAAGGGCCATAAAAAGATGTAACATGGTACTCAAGTTAAGCTAGGTATGTTTTTTTTCCCAAATTTTGATACACCAAGCTCAAAAGGTTAGCCATCACTTGTCTAGGAGCAAAGAAAACTAAATAGATGGTACAGTAAATGAGGTACAGTACACCATAAATAGCAATAGAGAGAACCAGAGGGAGGTAATGTTGATGTGTTTTAGATTTCCTGAACCAGAGAAGTGGAGAGTAGATTGCTTTCATTTATATTTTAAGAGCTAGCTAAAACTACATGATGCTGTGAGTATGATATAGCGGAGCCTTGTGTGCTTGTGATGCTGGAAGTCCAGTTCACATGTCACATGTCGTGACATTGTCACTTCATTTGAGCATTTTACATGCTCAATCAATGGCCCTCACAGTCCAGGGAACAAAAGGACTGAGGTCCTTTCTTGCTCAATAAAGTAAAAATGGGATTTCTTAAAATGTAACCACATAATGCTGGGAGTAAGGGACACATATAACAAGCCATGATGTTTATGTAAGCCTTAAATTGTGTTTTTTGCATTAAATGTTTGTTAAAAAGTTTATTGAAACTAATATGTATATTTTATATGTACAAGAATTGTCTTAATGTTTACATCCAACCAATGCATATATTACTGTGTGAGTAACGTAGTTTGTTGTTCTGACAGAATGAGATATACAGACGATATACCCTCTATTTGTATCCACCAAAATTCACTGCAATGTTAAATTCAAGAAGGAAACCTTCTTCTGTCTTGTTTGTTATTAACAGTAGATAAAGCAGAAATCAGGAAAAGCATATATGATGTTCCATATAAATCACGGCACTCATTGGATTCAATACTTTGTGCCTAATACCAGAACTGACAGGACATCTGCTGAGACTCTGCCAAGTAAGGAACCACTAAATTCTGGAGCCCACCATGGTGTAATATATCAGGGGACATGAAAGCTGTGGGCATTTCCTGCAGAGCTTTTCACAGAAAATCCGCAAAGGACATTTATACCTGCAGGGGAACCGACGATCTTTCTGTAGTTATAATTGACATGCTGTGATTTCTAAAACTGTGCCGATTTTGGAATTTGAAGCATTTAAAAATGTCATCATCTCTTAATAAATGTAAACCATTTTTACAGCACTGACAGTAAGGAAATAAAATCTACTTAGATAGTTCTAAACTTTTTTTCTTTAAATCTAATGATAAATATGACATAAATTACCTTTCCCTTGAAGACCGCATCAACTTTTTTTTGCCACTTACCATCACTGCTCACAGTTGTGACAATTTAGCAGCATAAATTATTTAGATACCAGTTGGAACTATGTGGATCTACCATAAAATAACAATTCAGAAACCTTTAGAATAAGATCTCTGCTCGGGACCACAATATCCATTTTATGTGCAAATCTGTTGGCGGTTCTTTATTGAATGGTTTAGTGTACATTAGATGATGGTAAAGATATATTACTTGTAGCCATAAATAGATAGCTTTAAGGCCAATAAAGAAAATCAAATCTTGAGATTGCTTACAAATTCTTTCTCATCATACATGCTGGGATTTCTCATCAGAAGGATAATTTATTATCTATCAGCAAATTACACCTGAAACATGACTTCCCAGCAGTAATGAATAAAGATTAAATTGTGACATCGGGTTGTTTACTGTTATTTAACATCTGTGCAGGAACCAATATGCATGATGGAATTTTGAAGCTAATAAAGCAAAGGCTCACAGTAAATTGGCACTTCAGTGGATACAAAAAAGTACCCATTAAATATTTCATTAGAAGTAACATAAAATATTTGTGACAACACCACTAAATATTATTTATATAACTCATTTAAGACTTTAAAGCATAAAGAATTCCTATTTAGGAATAATAGCTTTAGCAATTGTAAGCCTCTTAGAAAGTATTCTCTCGATAATGGAAATTGTACCCTAGTAGCAATTCTAAAATGTTTTACTTGATATGCATTAAAGTAGTTTGTAGCCTTATGATGTTGATGACCTATTCTTAGGATAGAAATACTCAGTGTAAAGAACCACAAGCAGACAGCTCTGTCCACTGTGTAGTGGCTGTGCCAGGACACTGCAGTTCAGTTTCCTGTAACTTGAGTGGGAGCTGAACTACTGTAATCTTGCCCAGCCATTGCACAGTGGATAGAACAGTGTATTTCCCAGCACCCATAACTGTTGCAAACAGCTAGCTGGTGGGGGTGCATGGTATTGTGCCCCCAACCAATTTGAGATTGACTATCTAAAGGACATCAACATCAAAAGACTGGTGAACCATTTAAAGCATAAATGGCCTGATATAGCAAGATCAAAGGTTTGCTCACCAGTCTTTATTATCCCTAGAAGGCTGAAGTTTGCACTTCCTACACGTCCTCCAGACTCTAAAGAAGGAGTTGCAAGTGGTATATCCAAACAGGGTTAGGTGAACTGCACTCACTGGTCAAAGGATGAGGGACAGTCGAATGTATTGACCGCAACTTTTTTATTGTAAACAGCACAACACGTTCTGGACAACCAAAAGCCCTTTCTCAAGTGCCTATACTGACAAAATAAAACAACCCAAAAGAAATACACATCCTTAATAAAATATGAAATAAAGAAAACATATATAAAATCCAATAAACTATGCATTCATAAATAAATAAATAACCATATGAAAATATACAAACATTTTTGGGAGTACGATAAACACAGATATATAACTGATATTGGTCTCCAAAATTGATTGGGAGATGGTTTATGAATAAATAAATAAATAAATAAATAATGAACAAAAAAAAAAAAAGAAATATGCAAATCTATTCTCCAGGATGTAATTAGGAGAGCAGTGCACTCTGTATGCCAGTTAATAGATGTAGGGTTACATGATCTTCAATGATAATAATCAGTAAAGGAATTTCTGGCACTCCAGAGTATGTTCAAAAGTGATAATACTTTATTGCATCCAAATAGTCACATAGACGTTTCGGTTAAAACGACCTTCTTCAGTATAACTTGAGTACAAAAAAGCAAAAAAAAAAAACATTTAATATGGCAATGAGAAGCCTTTTCTGAGCACCCATCTAGACAACCGAGTGACGGTACATTACTCATCAAAGATAATAATTAGAGATGGGCGAGTAGTATTCAATCGAGTAGGTATTCGATCGAATACTATGGTATTCGAAATACTTGTACTCGATCTAGTACCACTCACTATTCGAATGGAAAAGTTCGATGCAGAACCAGCATTGATTGGCAGAATGCTATACAGTCGGCCAATCAACGCTGGTTCTTCTCCTACCTTTAGAAGTCTTCTCCGTGCAGTTTCCCTGCGGCGTCTTCCGGCTCTGAATTCACTCTGCCAGGCATCGGGCCTGGGCAGAGCCAACTGCGCATGCCCGCTTGTAGTGCGGACATGCACAGTCGGCTCTGCCCAGGCCTGATGCCTGGCAGAGTGAATTCAGAGCCGGAAGATGCCGCGGGGACGCTGCATGGAGAAGACTTCTCGGAGGATCCAGCCCAACCCTCACTTGTGGACTTGGTAAGTAATTTGATCGAATGTTGCCTACCCCTGAAACGAGCATTTTCCCCCATAGATTATAATAGGGTTCGATATTCGATTCGAGTAGTCGAATATTGAGGGGCTACTCGAAACGAATATCAAACCTCGAACATTTTACTGTTCGCTCATCTCTAATAATAATCAATCATCTCTAAGAGAACTAATAGGGGAAAGAAAATTGAAACATTTTATAGGTACATGAAGACCAGGTGATCAGTTCATACTACAGGGCTGTGATGGCCATTCAGCTCCCCATAAGAGTAGATGGATGTATATAATGTATATAAGTAAAACATGAAAGAGACACCAAAGAAAGAAAACACAAATCATTGATAAATGAAAAAAGATTGACCTCTGTGGGAGGTAAGGAGTTCATACCCTATTCTTGCAATGTTTTCATTTATTTACATCATTGATTTATGTTTCCTTTCTTTGCTGTTTCTCCTTCGTGGATGTTCCTTTTAGGAAATGGGCATGGGGACCACAGAGCTTAAAGAGTCACAATTTTTTGGACAACTTTCTTTAAAAAAAAAAATTGTTTTTTCATGGCTTGTACACCAATTTTCTGGTGAAAGACTACTAAATATCAGACTAACTATTTCTAACATCTAAGTGATATTCTATGGTAGGCTTGTATAAACACAGCGGAGTGTATTCAAAGGGTCTATATACTTTTCTATAAGGATGAATATCTGTAAACAAACACGAGGATCATGACTCTGTACCGCAATTGACAGTTGCTGGGCTGCTGAGAGATACAGTATTTGCTAAAGCTTTTGAAATATTTTAAGCCCTTGTAAGATATTAGATTCTATACTGTTTACCTAACCTTTCCACTCCCACGAACTTCTGCATCTCTGGTGGCTTGGGCAATTTTTTATACTTTTAAATACAGTATAACACATATATTACAATATAAAATAAAATATGGCATTTTATGCACACAGTAGTCTTCATGTACTTTTGCTTCCAAATGTAATTTTTAGTGAAGAAATGCATATATTAAAGAAATGCCATATTTTTAGCTCAAAGTCTCACCTGAGCAGAAAAGCAATGTACAACAACACCTAAAAATAAAGGAACTAGGGGAGGGAAACTAGAATATTTAATGTATTGGAGGTAGGAAAAGGTTCATTAGCTTGGAAAAATGACACTTTAGATATAATCTCATTTACAAGTATAAATATATGCATTCCAATACAATAAACTGGTGTATTTCATATTCTGTGCAAGAAGTCTATTTACTGATGGAGGAGCGTTGGTCTATAGGAAAGTGTTCTTCATAGATAAGAGGAATCAGCTATAGATTGTCCTACCCTAGACGGTAGTAATGATAGACTGCATGCTTATCTTAGTAAAGATAATGGTTAAAAGTGATATAACTAGGAATGACAGGATCTAGAGTTTTGGAGATAAGAAGTTAATCCTTGGGTTTATCCTGATTGTCTGCTTGTTGTTGGCGTTGATGATCCGCCTATATTCAGCAGATATCGATGGTCGCCTACTCTAGTGTTTTGGCAGTTCTCAAGCTGTCCTGCTGCTGAACTTGTTCCTCGCGCTGTGCCTGTGATTGTTTCAGCATCTCAGCAGCTGACTGGGATGCCATATAATGACTGTTTTGTTGGCGTCGATGATCCATCTTCTCCGGAGTTTGGGCAGCTGTCAAGTTGGCCTGCCACTGAACTTGTTCCTCACACCATGCCGGTGATTGTTCAGGCATCTCAGCAATTCACTGGGACACCATATAATGAGTGTGTTGTTGGCGTCAATGATCCGCCTGCTCTGGCACTTGATGCCTAACTTGCTCAATCCTCCTGAGCTCCACTTGAGGAGAAGTCTGTGACTTCTGGCTAACTTCATAGCTCTTGTGATTTTAGAATTTTGCAACAAATTAGATTTTCTTTTTCCGAGCATGTTTAAAATCAGCCAACTGCCAATTTGGATTAAAGGTGTTTTCCCATCCAGTGTCTCAGCACTAGAGCAGATATGCAAATATTTGTTCACAATGGAGTCAGGGTTATCTGTGTGTTTACATAGAGAGATAACAGCCCTGGCTTTATCAGCAACCTCAGATAAGCTGCTGGCAAAAGCAGTTTACATAGTATATGAACGTAAATTCATAACAGTCATGAAGCCATGTCATTTCCAGGGATAAAAAGAAGCCTATGTTTTATTCGAGGTTACAAACTATCTAAGTGCCAAATGTCATCCAAATCCGTTCAGCCGTTTTTGCGTGAAAGAGTAACAAATACACAAACCCCCAAACTATGTGTATAGTACATGCACACATCTTTATAAAAATCACTAGAACTAAAGAACTGGTTGCAAATCACTGTGTGATGTATAGGGATCTCTCAGGTTGATGTTTCTGTTGTTGAGAAACTTCTCACCCTTTTGTGAAAAAAAAAAATCCCTATACAATATGTGTATCAGGTATTTAGAGAAGAGGGGGTTGATAACATGCAACAATTGTTATGTTACCTTTTCCCACCAAAAACAATATATAGAGAAGGAGAGGATCACAGATTATCCACTTTATTTTTCCCTAGCATGCCCATCCCGATCTCCTTTTCCACATAGCCTGAAATAAGAGCGTTTTCTGTTAAAACTCTTGGCTTAAAAATGTATATTTTAGAAGATATATTGAATTATGGATATAGACATCATATAGAGTAGGATTTTTACTATCAAGGATGTATAAGATATCCTTGGCAGATAGGGTTACAGGTCAGTTCTGTGACACTAACCTCACATGGTCCCTTTTTCCCACCTCATAAAGTTGACAAAGCCTTTGAATTTTTCACTTCTTAAGCCTCCATAATAAATCATGTATGTGCATACAGAGATATACTGCAGTAGGACATCACAGATTTCTGTATAGCAGCACATTGGATTTTATATACTACATTACAATGCTCCATCAGGTGCTCTATATACAAGACAATGCCTCTAAGAATAGCTCCATATACACCAATTCCAATAGAACATGTCTTGCTGTTTTTTTCCAGATTTATAAAGAATTAGATAATAAATAGAATTAAACCCTGCAGATATACAATACAATTTCAGACTATCGACAGCTGTATGTCTATGCATGAAATCAGAGGCACATGGAGGTATAAACAATAAGACACATGCATCATTATATGTTCCATATTACTTCTCTGTTCAAGATGAAGCCTTATTATGGACATGTGCATAAGCTATACAGCCTTATGAATAAGACTGTGTTACAGTACTATATGCCATTTTACATGGAACTTCTATGACAGAGCTTTCACTCAGTATGAATTTAGCAAAAGTTAGTTATTTGCTCAATACGGTTTCCATTTGTTTACTGTAAAACATTTATTGGGGCAACACAGTGGCTCAGTGGTTAGCACTACAGCTTTGCAGTGTCCTGGGTTTGAATCCTGCCAGGAACAACATCTGCAAGGATTTTGTATGTTCTCCCTGTGTTTGCTTGGATTTCCTCTCATTCTACAAAAACATACTGATAGGAAAAAAATGTACATTGTGATCCCTATATGGGGCTCACAATCTACATAAAAAAAAGAAAGAAAATGATCATTTCATCAGCATTTTCTTTAATCATCCCATCCACTTTGCCCTGACTGACTGTTTCCACCATGTGGGGGTCATAGCCTAAGGGTAAGTTTACACAGGTTTTTTTGGCCAGGATTTTGAGGCCGTATCCACCTAAAAATCCTGACCAAAAGATGGCTCCCATTGAAATAAATTTACAAAAACTCTTGAATTTACATAAACTAGCAGCATAGGTAGGATCATTGAAATTGGAATACTCCTTTAACCACTTCTAGACAACCCATTGGGTTTTTACATCCATAAGATGGCTGCCTTGTTCTACAAGGACATACCAGTATCAGATCGTGCAGCTGCTGAAACTGGGAGCTGGCTGTAACTTCAGCCGGAGCTCCCAGAGAGAGCTGTGTATACAGCGCTCAATGGGCGCCGCCATGATGTACGTACAAAAACAACCTAAATACAAAAAACCCTAAAATGTGTCTGGTCTTGGACCACAAATTGGCCCCATAATGAAGTGGTTAAGTACTATGATACTTATTTAATAGTAGGTGTGACCTGTACACTTTTGTTCTTTATTATGATATTAGCTGAGTTTTCCATTAATATACATGATTTATTAATAATCTATGCACATGCACACTATGTCTCAGACTATTACACTGTGAGCTCTATGCATAAATAACTCTATACAAACATGCACCATTGATCAGGCAGAACCCCAATAGCTAAACCACCAATTGCAGCTAGTTGTTGTGATTATTTTTTAAATTCTAATATATATCACCTGGGATGGATTTTTATGCATTTTAGTAGAATTTTTCTATTGATTATGTCACTAATTTATTTATTATTCAATTAATCAATGTTCTTAACAAATTAATTCAACCATTTGCAAAAAATATTACATCCAATGAAAGTCTTAAGAGCAAAGCTAAGTTCAGATTACAATATTCTAAGTAACAAGAATTCAAAGACAGGAAAGTCTAAATGTTCATTAAACAGGTGACCAGAAGACAGTTGGTATAAAAGGATGCGGTTTAACAAAGGAAACCTATTCCCATTTCATGAAGTCAGCAATGGCTCCACATGGAAGAGAAATGCCACAAGATCTGGAAAACAAAAGACTACAAGAAGATCAGCAAAGTTTTACTTATCAGTCAGAATACTGTAGCAAAAGTGACCAAAAAAAATTAACAAGGAAGGAGCTTCAACTATCTCACAGAGACATCTAGGATGTCTAAGTATTTACTAAAAGACACAAGAGCCCTTACAGGTAAAAGTTGAGATATACAGACATATTACATAGTTCACAGCTCACTGAATTCTCTAGTACAATGGGACAGATTTACTTATACTGGTCAACGTAAACGTTGACTAGACAATCTACCAGATAGATTGGACACTTAGGGAGATATATATATATATATATACAGTCCTATGAAAAAGTTTGAGCACCCCTATTAATCTTAATCATTTTTTGTTCTAAATATTTTGGTGTTTGCAACAGCCATTTCAGTTTGATATATCTAATAACTGATGGACACAGTAATATTTCAGGATTGAAATGAGGTTTATTGTACTAACAGAAAATGTGCAATATGCATTAAACCAAAATTTGACCGGTGCAAAAGTATGGGCACCCTTATCATTTTATTGATTTGAATTCCCCTAACTACTTTTTACTGACTTACTGAAGCACAAAATTGGTTTTGTAACCTCAGTGAGCTTTGAACTTCATAGCAAGATGTATCCAATCATAAGAAAAGGTATTTAAGGTGGCCAATTGCAAGTTGATCTCCTATTTGAATCTCCTCTGAAGAGTGGCATCATGGGCTACTCAAAACAACTCTCAAATGATCTGAAAACAAAGATTGTTCAACATAGTTGTTCAGGGGAAGGATACAAAACGTTGTCTCAGAGATTTAACCTGTCAGTTTCCACTGTGAGGAACATAGTAAGGAAATGGAAGACCACAGGGACAGTTCTTGTTAAGCCCAGAAGTGGCAGGCCAAGAAAAATATCAGAAAGGCAGAGAAGAAGAATGGTGAGAACAGTCAAGGACAATCCACAGACCACCTCCAAAGAGCTGCAGCATCATCTTGCTGCAGATGGTGTCACTGTGCATCGGTCAACTATACAGCGCACTTTGCACAAATAGAAGCTGTATGGGAGAGTGATGAGAAAGAAGCCGTTTCTGCACGTACGCCACAAATAGAGTTGCCTGAGGTATGAAAAAGCACATTTGGACAAGGCAGCTTCATTTTGGAAACAAAAATTGAGTTGTTTGGTTATAAAAAAAGGCGTTATGCATGGCGTCCAAAAAGAAACAGCATTCCAAGAAAAACACATGCTACCCACTGTAAAATTTGGTGGAGGTTCCATCATGCTTTGGGGCTGTGTGGCCAATGCCGGCATCGGGAATCTTGTTAAAGTTGAGAGTCGCATGGATTCCACTCAGTATCAGCAGATTCTTGAGAATAATGTTCAAGAATCAGTGATGAAGTTGAAGTTACGCCGGGGATGGATATTTCAGCTAGACAATGATCCAAAACACCGCTCCAAATCCTCAGGCATTCATGCAGAGGAACAATTACAATGTTCTGGAATGGCCATCCCAGTCCCCAGACCTGAATATCATTGAACATCTGTGGGATGATTTGAAGCGGGCTGTCCATGCTCGGCGACCATCTAACTTAACTGAACTTGAATTGTTTGTCCAAAATACCTTTATCCAGGATCCAGGAACTGATTAAAAGCTACAGGAAGCGACTAGAGGCTGTTATCTTTGCAAAAGGAGGATCTACTAAATATTAATGTCACTTTTCTGTTGAGGTGCCCATACTTTTGCACCGGTCAAATTTTGGTTTAATGCATATTGCACATTTTCTGTTAGTACAATAAACCTCATTTCAATCCTGAAATATTACTGTGTCCATCAGTTATTAGATATATCAAACTGAAATGGCTGTTATAAACACCAAAATATTTAGAACTAAAAATGATTAAGATTAATAGGGGTGCCCAAACTTTTTCATAGGACTGTATATATATTATATTTTAGAAAAGGCTGTTAGAAATACCATAATTAAGATCTCCCCTCATTCACAGTTTCCCATTTATGTAAGGGCTGTACCTGTATTTTTAGTTGAAGCTGTTGGTTCCCATTTCATAACTCCCTAGTAACCCTGTGTCTCTTGAGTCATTAGCTGCAACACCAAGGGCCCTTCCAATTTCCCCCTTGGTCAGTAAAGCTGCAGTCCTGAAAGTATGCTGTGGAAGACTACCACCACCATGAGGCACCCTGCAGTCCTCCTTATCTCTGCACCAGCCCAAGAGGTGAGTTGGAGATGCTGATTGAGATTCCTAGCCACCAAGGCATATGCTTTTTCAACTACTGCTACTCTCATTTTCTAGATTGCCTCCAGAGGGCTGCTGCAATTCTAGTACAGACGGTATTTGTCACGTTGTTCAACCACATTTTAGTTATATTTTGGTATTTCTTAGATACGCATTAAGCAAAAGAAATAATATTGTTTAAAAATCAGTTAAAACAAAGACCTAAACAATTCTGTAAAAAGTTAACACCCCATATTAACCCCTAGAAGTCACTAATCTAGCTATTTATGCCCCTTTAGCTGATGCCTGGTGCTGAAGTCATGTTAAAGTCAAACACCTGTGATTTACAGCTGCTCCTCTACAAGTGATAAGTGTCAGCATCTCCATGCTGAAGTTACTGTCTTTTATCATAACTTTTATCAACAAAATGTAACTCTTTATAATGATCATAATAAAGTGAAAGAGACTTTCCATGCACATTGGTGCTAGCAGGACTTGCTCTCCTGCCACCCCTCCCATCATTTACTTCCTGGATGTTTGCTCTCTCTCAGCAGGGAGCCTAGCTAGAGATAACACAAGCAGTTTACAGCCCTCTACTATACTAAACTACTGGGTAATTCACACATGGACTAGAGCTGCTGACTGAAGCCATGCTGAATATAAGACTACATAAAACTTATTTTTTTTGTTGAAAAACTATATGAATGTTTAGCCCGTTATCAGGGGAAGTAGGATGGAAAGTTTAAATATGTTTTTGTGATTTTGTGTTTGTGGGTTTGTGTGTTTGGATGTTTGGATGTTTGTTCCTCAATCACGCAAAACCTGCTCGACTGATTCGGCTGAAAGTTTCCACAAACATAGTTAATACACCCGATTGCGCTACTATAGGCTACTTTTCATCACAATAGCACACATACGTTTGTGCCAGGACCCCCACAAAACCCAAACTCACACCACCATCTCTGCAATCTCACACACTTTGGACCATAGCAAGTCCCAAAATTCAGATTGCCCTCTACAGCCTAGCCCCTAACCCCACACAATCACATATACATATACTTTACCACTTTGCCCCTCACCTTAACGATACTCCAGGAGGCTCTCTTTAACGCTCCGGATCAGCCATGTTTGCCGACCCCCATCGCTCTGACAATCCGCGACACCGCCCACCCATGTCAATACCCCTAGGCAGTCTAATAAATGCAAAAACAAAAAAAAGGAAAAAAAAATAAAATGAAAAATAAAAAGTACTGCAAATTCAAATCCCCCCCCCCCTTTCCCTAGAACACATATAAAAGTAGTTAAATACTGTGAAACACATACATGTTAGGTATCCCTGTGTCCGAAATCGAATGCTCTACAAAGCTATACAAATATTTTGCCTGGATGCTTAACGCCGTAGCGGCTAACATACTGAAAAGTCCAAAACCGCAGTTTTTTTCACTATTTTCATTATCATACAAATATCAATCAAAAGTGATCAAACTAATAGCATTTCCCAAAAATGCAACAACTAAAAACTACACCCGGCCCCGCAAAAAAAGACATCCCCCGACACAGACAAATAAAAAAGTGACTGCTGTCAGAATATGGCAACTTTTTAAAAAAAAATGTCAACACACTACTGGCAGAAAATACCAAATCATACAATGTCGTATATCGAAGTATATTAACTTCAAATACCTCTGTCCCAAAGACACTATGTACAGTTTCTCACAACACCGTATAGCAGCTGAAATACAAATTAGCTTCAACACAAAAGTCTCACGTATTCTCTGAATTATAGCAAAAACAAGATACAAAGTTACATTTCATATCCCATACCTTATACACAGTACGAAAACCTTACCCGCCCCTGTATATACCCACTTCTACAATCACCGCAGACGAAGTCATGGGTACCAGCTAGTAGTATATATAAAAACAAAAGCTCTGTCAACTCTGCTACGTCTGAGATCGGACCACAATAGAGACTGCTGTGGAACGATCTTAGACTCTACAATGAGAAAAAGTTTTTTGGATCTCACCACACTTGGGCCTTAGTCCTGTTCGGGTGCACGATAAGCTTTCGGACCAAAAAAGCCAGGGAATAGTAGCAAACAAATAGAGAAATCGGCATCACTCCGATGACGGTGAAAAAATTCTTCTTTAATCCATATTAAATATTAAAAATACAGACATAATACAAAAGAAATGAAAAAAATGAGACAAAAAACATTAAAAAAGGCGTTTTTTAATGTTTTTTATCTCTTTTTTTTTTTTTCATTTCTCTTGTATTATGTCTATATTTTTAATATTTAATATGGATTAAAGAAGAATTTTTTCACCGTCCTCAGAGTGATGCCGATTTCTCTATTTGTTTGATCTTAGACTCCGCCTCCTCCGGCAGAACCAGAGTTGATTGGCCGAATGTTGTACACTGTACGGCATTCGGCCAATCAACACTGGCCAATGCTTTCCTATGGGGAAAGGTCAGCTCCCACTCAACTCTGATATTCCGGAGATGTAGCAGTGCTCTGTCAACTCTGCTACATCTGAGATCGGACCACAATGGAGACTGCTGTGGACCTATCTTAGACTCTGCCTCCTCCAGCAGAACCAGTGTTGATTGGCCGAATGCTGTACACTGTACGGCATTCGTCTAATCAACGCTGGCCAATGCTTTCCTATGGGGAAAAGTCATCTCCCGCATTATTAGTGGCGTTATGCAGGGGACTTTGGCGTGTTAGATGCCCCCAGGCATGCTTCTCCTGCTGTCCCAGTTGCATTCCCGAGGTGTTGTCATCATTTGTTGAGGTGTCATAGTGGACTTGGTGACTCTCCTGAGTCGAATATTGGTTTCCCCCTAAATGAGTATTTTTTCCCCGTAGACTATAATGGGGTTCGATATTAGTTCGAACATTCAAGTTTTGAAGGGCTACTCGAATCGAATATCGAATTTTGAACATTTCACTGTCCGCTCATCTCTAGATGGAATGAATGGAATGTTTTATAGACTCTCTATGTCGTTCTCAAATACATTACATTGTTGCCAGCCAACATTATTTTTTTTGTGTATTGCTAAATATTCACAAGCAGCTATATTTTCATAAACAAAATGAACACTTTACAGGCCGATATCTTTATTATGTTCTTCTTTTTGATCACTCTCGGCTGAAAAATCAGCATAGTTCATCATGAGCACTGTATGCTAAAGATGTGGTTGCTAGGTGACTGGTAACTGTGAAGTCAGAACCATATAAATAAACCTTTTTCCTCTTCCTCGTACTGCAAAAGCAATGCTTTTAGCTTGTTTTTTTTTAACTATCTAATGATATGCTAATTAAAGTAGGAAACTGTGAAAATATGGCATTCCATTTCCATCTGATTAGATACCGTATTTTCTGACTTAAATATATAGTTCTGACTTAATGCTTCATCAAAACATGTATTTGCTAATATAATGTATATCTCAATATGACAAACTCTCTTTTATACAATTGGAAAAGGTATGTTTTGCAGTTTATCATTAAGTAAATATATTTATTATCCATAATTTGTACGGAACTATCATATTTAGTAGCATTGGATATATCAGACATACATTGTATATACACTATAAGCAAGTTCACAGGAAGCCAATGAAATAAGGTTTTAGGCTAAGAACCCACGTAGCAGGCTGTAGCGAAAAATCGCTGTGGGAAAAAAACATGGCGGCAACGCATTTCGTTTTTTCCTGCAGTGCTTTCACAGAAACTTTATGCTTCAATTATAGCTATAGAGAAACCGCTGGCGTTTCTGTAGGCATAATGGACAAAAAGCAATTTTGGAAATCGCAAGCGTCGTGCTGCATGTAATTGGTCCACAGTGTGTAGATGGGATTCGCATCCACCATCTTCAGACAAACTTCTTTATTCACACAGTGGGCAGTATGACGCAGACTACAGGACCTGCTTTTTTGATTACATGAATCTATCTTAATCTATTAATATTGATTTTCATAGGTTATCTTTTGTAATATTTGATGTAGTCTTCACACACACACATAATATATAGATAGATAGATAGATAGATAGATAGATAGATAGATAGATAGATAGATATAGATATAGATATAGATATAGATAGAGATAGAGATAGAGATATTATATATATGTGGATTGCCAATGATTGTTTTCTATTGTAGGTGCTCACTTCTTTGTATTCTAGTGGTTTTGGCATTTAGATTTTGAACTTTTTCAAATGCCCTAATTCAAACATCTTTTATTGAGGTCTCTGCAGGGTTACAATATTTTCAGTTGTATCAAATAGATTGGCTTGAAAAAGCCGTATCTGATGTATGCTGGGTTTGTTGTTTATTGTTCTGCATCTTTCTAGAAAGTTTATTCAGTAAAGGAGTAGTTAAAGGTATTCGATCATTAAAATTGAATTTTTTCTCCCTTACATGTAGGAATAGCCTTAAGAAAGGCTATTCTTCTCTTACCTTTTGATGTCTTCTCTGCGCCGCCATTTCGCAGATATCACAGTTTTCATCGGAATGCAAATGAGTTTTCTCACAGCACTGGAGTGGTCCCCAGCACTCAAACAGCTCTGGGGCGTCCCAGTGCTGCGAGGAAACTCTCTAGCGCCGCCTCTGTCTTTGTCTGGAACGACCTCTCCACTATGTGTTCTTCTGATGGCTTCTTCTGACTTTAGATAGCACGCAGAGCCGACTGCACATGCCTGCAGCCATTTTCTTGCGGCTGCTTACACAGTACGCCAGCATTTCCATGAGTATAACTGAGATGCAATTTACAAAATGAGAAGTTTATTGAAATAACAGCATTTCCTCTGCAGATATCTTTCAGCAGTGTGTGGATGGGATTAGCCAGAATCCCAACAACTTTGCAGGTACTGTAAAATACCGGGGTTTTCGCAGCGGTCAAATCATGTCATTTTTGCAATGTGCGGCCCTGGCCTTAAACAGGATATGAAAAAGAATCTCCAACTGGATTTTTACAACTCTTGTCATTTGTCAATTCTGAAGTTAAATTATAAGAATCAGCAATTACTGAATTTTGTAGTCTGTCTGTCATTGACAATAAGTTAAGTCACGGTATTGAAGACTCTTAGCTAGAGATGAGCGAACACTAAAATGTTCGAGGTTCGAAATTCGATTCGAACAGCCGCTCACTGTTCGAGTGTTCGAATGGGTTTCGAACCCCATTATAGTCTATGGGGAACATAAACTCGTTAAGGGGGAAACCCAAATTCGTGTCTGGAGGGTCACCAAGTCCACTATGACACCCCAGGAAATGATACCAACACCCTGGAATGACACTGGGACAGCAGGGGAAGCATGTCTGGGGGCATAAAAGTCACTTTATTTCATGGAAATCCCTGTCAGTTTGCGATTTTCGCAAGCTAACTTTTCCCCATAGAAATGCATTGGCCAGTGCTGATTGGCCAGAGTACGGAACTCGACCAATCAGCGCTGGCTCTGCTGGAGGAGGCGGAGTCTAAGATAACTCCACACCAGTCTCCATTCAGGTCCGACCTTAGACTCCGCCTCCTCCGGCAGAGCCAGCGCTGATTGGCCGAAGGCTGGCCAATGCATTCCTATGCGAATGCAGACTTAGCAGTGCTGAGTCAGTTTTGCTCAACTACACATCTGATGCACACTCGGCACTGCTACATCAGATGTAGCAATCTGATGTAGCAGAGCCGAGGGTGCACTAGAACCCCTGTGCAAACTCAGTTCACGCTAATAGAATGCATTGGCCAGCGCTGATTGGCCAATGCATTCTATTAGCCCGATGAAGTAGAGCTGAATGTGTGTGCTAAGCACACACATTCAGCACTGCTTCATCAAGCCAATACAATGCATTAGCCAGTGCTGATTGGCCAGAGTACGGAATTCGGCCAATCAGCGCTGGCTCTGCTGGAGGAGGCGGAGTCTAAGATCGCTCCACACCAGTCTCCATTCAGGTCCGACCTTAGACTCCGCCTCCTCCGGCAGAGCCAGCGCTGATTGGCCGAAGGCTGGCCAATGCATTCCTATGCGAATGCAGACTTAGCAGTGCTGAGTCAGTTTTGCTCAACTACACATCTGATGCACACTCGGCACTGCTACATCAGATGTAGCAATCTGATGTAGCAGAGCCGAGGGTGCACTAGAACCCCTGTGCAAACTCAGTTCACGCTAATAGAATGCATTGGCCAGCGCTGATTGGCCAATGCATTCTATTAGCCCGATGAAGTAGAGCTGAATGTGTGTGCTAAGCACACACATTCAGCACTGCTTCATCAAGCCAATACAATGCATTAGCCAGTGCTGATTGGCCAGAGTACGGAATTCGGCCAATCAGCGCTGGCCAATGCATTCTATTAGCCCGATGAAGTAGAGCTGAATGTGTGTGCTAAGCACACACATTCAGCACTGCTTCATCAAGCCAATACAATGCATTAGCCAGTGCTGATTGGCCAGAGTACGGAATTCGGCCAATCAGCGCTGGCTCTGCTGGAGGAGGCGGAGTCTAAGATCGCTCCACACCAGTCTCCATTCAGGTCCGACCTTAGACTCCGCCTCCTCCGGCAGAGCCAGCGCTGATTGGCCGAAGGCTGGCCAATGCATTCCTATGCGAATGCAGACTTAGCAGTGCTGAGTCAGTTTTGCTCAACTACACATCTGATGCACACTCGGCACTGCTACATCAGATGTAGCAATCTGATGTAGCAGAGCCGAGGGTGCACTAGAACCCCTGTGCAAACTCAGTTCACGCTAATAGAATGCATTGGCCAGCGCTGATTGGCCAATGCATTCTATTAGCCCGATGAAGTAGAGCTGAATGTGTGTGCTAAGCACACACATTCAGCACTGCTTCATCAAGCCAATACAATGCATTAGCCAGTGCTGATTGGCCAGAGTACGGAATTCGGCCAATCAGCGCTGGCCAATGCATTCTATTAGCCCGATGAAGTAGAGCTGAATGTGTGTGCTAAGCACACACATTCAGCACTGCTTCATCAAGCCAATACAATGCATTAGCCAGTGCTGATTGGCCAGAGTACGGAATTCGGCCAATCAGCGCTGGCTCTGCTGGAGGAGGCGGAGTCTAAGATAGCTCCACACCAGTCTCCATTCAGGTCCGACCTTAGACTCCGCCTCCTCCGGCAGAGCCAGCGCTGATTGGCCGAAGGCTGGCCAATGCATTCCTATGCGAATGCAGACTTAGCAGTGCTGAGTCAGTTTTGCTCAACTACACATCTGATGCACACTCGGCACTGCTACATCAGATGTAGCAATCTGATGTAGCAGAGCCGAGGGTGCACTAGAACCCCTGTGCAAACTCAGTTCACGCTAATAGAATGCATTGGCCAGCGCTGATTGGCCAATGCATTCTATTAGCCCGATGAAGTAGAGCTGAATGTGTGTGCTAAGCACACACATTCAGCACTGCTTCATCAAGCCAATACAATGCATTAGCCAGTGCTGATTGGCCAGAGTACGGAATTCGGCCAATCAGCGCTGGCCAATGCATTCTATTAGCCCGATGAAGTAGAGCTGAATGTGTGTGCTAAGCACACACATTCAGCACTGCTTCATCAAGCCAATACAATGCATTAGCCAGCGCTGATTGGCCAGAGTACGGAATTCGGCCAATCAGCGCTGGCCAATGCATCCCTATGGGAAAAAGTTTATCTCACAAAAATCACAATTACACACCCGATAGAGCCCCAAAAAGTTATTTTTAATAACATTCCCCCCTAAATAAAGGTTATCCCTAGCTATCCCTGCCTGTACAGCTATCCCTGTCTCATAGTCACAAAGTTCACATTCTCATATGACCCGGATTTGAAATCCACTATTCGTCTAAAATGGAGGTCACCTGATTTCGGCAGCCAATGACTTTTTCCAATTTTTTTCAATGCCCCCGGTGTCGTAGTTCCTGTCCCACCTCCCCTGCGCTGTTATTGGTGCAAAAAAGGCGCCAGGGAAGGTGGGAGGGGAATCGAATTTTGGCGCACTTTACCACGTGGTGTTCGATTCGATTCGAACATGGCGAACACCCTGATATCCGATCGAACATGTGTTCGATAGAACACTGTTCGCTCATCTCTACTCTTAGCTGTTTAGTTCCAGTGTGCATTTGTATGTAATACTTTTGCACTTCATTCAAAAAGAACCCTATACAAGTTACTGGTACTTTGTAGACAGAGGATGGGTTAGGATATGATATTGCTTTCAACAAATGATAAGGTTATCATAATCAAATGTAAAGCAAGGACAGAAAAATAAAGCACATAATAATCAGTACTAAAAAGACACAATACTGTACTCACAGATAGGGGACATAAATGCGCCCGCAGTCTTCAATCAAGACACAAACAGAAAACACATTGCAAAACAGAAATATCAGCAGGAGTTCTTAGGAAAAGCTGTGAACTGATTTGCAGGAGATTTGGAAAACATTTCGTAGGCTGTGCTCCTTCTTTACTACTTACAGTTTCCTTCTGTAGAAGAGGTCTTTGTACACAAAGAGATTGCTGATAGTTCAATAATTATCTCTCAAATTAGCCCCCCCCCCTAAAAAAAAAAAAAGCAAAGAAAATGTTAGCATGAATAAAAAAATCTCAAACACATGTATAGAACTGGTTTTATATGATTTATATGTTACAAGTTATTTGTGCTTATTATTTAGTGCGAATTATAAAGTTATGTAACTTTGTTATATATTGTATATATGCATTCATTAATCATTATAGTGCAAAGTCTGAACAAATGAAATTTTTTTGCTCCCTTCAGAGGCAGAAAACCTGAGTAATCCTTCCCACATGGTGTGAAGGTTGCTACAATATATTTCATCTTAGCAATCATTGTTCTGGCATTTTGTGCAGTTCCTGTATTTTTATTATACTCCAAATGAATGTATATAGATATACTGTATATAGTATACATACTTATATATAGATAGTATATATACGTTACTTTGGTGTTATGTATATATCTTAAATTTGCAGAGTTAAATTTGCCCAAAATGATCAAAGAGTGTAGCATAACATGTGTATTTTAGCACAACATTGTTAGAAATCATAATTTATAATCCACTACAAGTATCAGCCTGAATCTAAATACATAAGATCTTCCCAATTTGTGCTCAGCCATCAGTCTGTCTTTTCAGATTGCAATGGGGCTGCAAGCCTAACAATATTCATGCAATGATGAATCACTATAGACACCTACACTTTTTATAAGTTTGCTGGAACATATGCTGTATGGTTGATGGATCTTGGTTGAAAAACTCTCATGATGTCACATGTTGATCTGATCTATCTGAATATTATAGATAGAAAGCTATGATAAATATATTTTTTATTATTTACCATAAGTTTTCTCCAACTAGAAGAGGAAAAGTGGAAGAAAAGTATTCAAATCTACTGTTTAGGCACTCCTAATAAAAACTGTGCGTTACATATTTAGATAGATAGATAGATAGATAGATAGATAGATAGATAGATAGATAGATAGATAGATAGATAGAATAACAAGCTGTTCAAAGTTTTTACAGTGCAGACTAGATCATGTTCAAAAGTCGAACAAGTAACATCTTAAAGAGAGCAAGAGTAGGATGTTTTATTAAAAAGTTTTGCTTTCCGTACTAACCCACAGTAATAGATCACTTTCAGATTATCAGTGTGTGCGCACAGAGGGCTCTCCACCTTCATGTAAGGCGTGGTTAACAGGACTCTCGCTATCTCTACTAGGAGTCCTGCCAAGACATGTTCTCTGCAAATAATATTAATCTATATATCAAAAGTTAGGTATCTCTATAGTGTTCTAAGAAAAGGTAATCTCCTTGTAAGCAGCAGTGTTAATTCAGTCATGAATGAATAGAATTGCAAGCCTATTGTACAAATGACTATAATTGCAAGCAACCATACCTTGTCTGTATAATGCAGTAGGTATTAACCCAAGGTGTTATTATATGCACTTTACTATGGATGCTCCTATTGGTGTTTTCTAAGTTGTCCTCTACCATACTCCTTTTAATCCCCATACAGGATTCTGGACTTGACAGCAGGGAAACCACCAGGTCGCTCCCTCTTGGATTAGTCTCTGTTTAGTGACAGATGACCCAGTTTTGTTTAGTGATGCCAATGCACAGCTCTAATCGGACAGGCAGAGATATGGCCAGGAGAAAGGCTGAGCTCAGGGTAGACAGATAGTAATAATAGTAATTCAAGCAGATGTCAGGGCAGGTACTACATAGTCAATATGCTAGTCAGGTAAAGTTCAGGACAGGGAGAACAAGATTGGAGTTGGGTAAGACAACCAGATGTCAAACACAGATAGCACAGATAGAACTGTGGTAATCAATTTTGCAGGACACCACATACCTTATTGCTTAGGCACCCTTCATGGGGAGGATGTGTTATATAACAAGGGTTGTGTATTGTTTGGTCCACACTGTGTCCAGGACCCTTGTACTGGCTGTTTAAGAAACACTACTAACACTAGGCAGATGTGAACCAGGCCTAACAAGACTCAAGTGGAAGTGTTGCTTTGAATTAGAAGAATACCTAGCCTTTCCATGTAGGGGGAGCTACACCAGTTTGGCTTAATAAATTCTGCGCGGTTCACAGCAAACACAAGCTCAATTATACACTGAGCTGAAAACCAGGAAGTGGAGGGGAGAGGAGACAGGACAGCAGCTGAAATCCTAAAATAATCCTTTAGTTAATATCTTTTTTCAACATGAGTATTTACATACTATACTGTAAATAATGTAAGCACACAAACAATGCCAAACATGAAATGAAAATCTATGTGATGTTATAAGAAAATTCAACAAGCTACTGGTTATTGCAACCTGTTGTTTCCTACGGCTATAACAGTTTGGTTGTTGAGAAAATAATGGATAGTTGCACATAATACAGTTAATAGCTAAAGAACCTTCTAGCAAGTTATGTTGTCACATTAAGTTTTGTCTTGTATTTCTAAAAAAACAAGCCTGTCTCACAAACCTTCTCTGATATAAGGCACTTAAAAATAACATATTTTTGTTTGTTTGTTTTCTCTACTTTTTATTTGATATTATGTTTTTCTGTGGAAAGAAATCACAATAGAAAAACATTAAAAATTTTAAAGTGTATTTTACTATTCTATAAAACAAGACATTAGATTATTGTTTTTTTAAGGTAAAGCATGCAGGTGCATTATTATACCAGGGAGCTTCATCCTAAAAAAATTATAAACTATCCTCGATTTCTCAAGAAGACATTTTTAGAAACAATGATCATACCATGTATTATTGCTTTTGAATACTGAATCCAAACTAATTTTTACTCTACCTTTAGAATCTAAAGAGCAAAAGGGCAAAGGGTGACATCTGTTTCAGGAGCCTGGATCTGGCAGATTGCCTGTCTGCAGCAGAAATACCCCTGACAAAAATATATAGTAAAAAGGACAATGAAGCATTTTTTTCTAATCTTTCACTGTCACTAGCTTGTCAAAATAGCTTTTTGTTACACGTTGAATGGGCCATCATCTAGCTAGGAAATTCATAGGAGCTGTGTGAATGTGTTATGTCAAGTTATATGCAAAATTGTCTGTACGATAGAGTTCACCTTTTCACCTGGATGAATGATACACAAAATATTCCCATTATTCACAAACTGCATGACAGAGCCCTACATTTCCATACATTTAAATGGAACATCAGCACTTTATAAGGTTTTATATTTAATATGTTATCAGAAAGTACTGTTAATTATTAAAGGGGCTCTATCATTGGAATAACATGTTTTTTTGATAGTCATATGCCTGAATAGCCTTTAAAAAAGGCTATTCAGGTGCTGCTACTCTTTTTTTAAAAGACCACACCGTTTTTATTAAATACCGGTAAAACGAATATGTAAATGAGCCTGCCGTGCACCCAGGGCGCTCCTCTAAGCCTCCGTGCACCCCCCAGCATCATACCTTCAAACCGCCCCCTCTTTTTTCCTTGAGCTCTGAAAATTCCTCCTCCTCTCTCTGTGTAACCGCCTCCAGCATCTCTCATATTGCTCCTGTACATTGACATCTAGGGTATGCGCATGCTTCCTTCTGAGCGCTACTGCACATGCCCGAGCGGCATTTTCTTGTGCGCTGTCAGCCTTAAGCTTCCTGATTCAGAGTTATCTCACACTCCACCATTGAACACTGAGCCCCTGCAGTGATGTAGAAGACATTGTTTCTGTGTCTGGTGCATCTCATTGCCATACTATTATGGCACTGAATGTAAGCTAAAGGCTTAAAGGTGACTTTAAGGATTAAATTTACTCCTCTTAAAGAAGGCAATATACTATTTTGCAACATAACATACAGACATTGTTTTACTAAATTTGGAAAAACCTCTTTCAGGTTCAGTCTTGTAGGAGGTACTTTAATCAATCATTCCTTGACCTTTCCTTTCTAAGAAGATGACGTGTAGCTACTAGTTTCTGTATTATACAGTACTTTGTCGCAGTTCTGATCAAACATCTTTTGGAGAAAGAATGACTAGACTGAGGCCGTGTGGAGGACTCATGAAGGAGTTAATAATGATTAACAATATGATAAGAAATAGGCCCTTCTGAAGATACTCTATGTAATGAGAATGCGAAAATGTGAACATTTTAAGTAATTGTTTCCATGCCTATCATTCAGGTAACATATTATGTACTTTTTATGCTTTTGTCAGTATTAATATATTCTCAATCTAATAACAGAGGAAGTCACAAACATGACTTATTTTGTATGTGGTGTTTGGGAGGGTACAAAGGAAAGGTGATCCCTCGTGGTAACCTAATAATTTCCCCAACTGAAATCTCATAGAAGTTTAAATATATGATTTGATTATGCATTTTATTCAGCGATTCCTTATTAATTTTGACACTTGCTGCTAGCGTCCCACTGGGTGCAAATTAAGTCCAATTGAGGTCAAGCAATCTCTAGAATAAACTGTATCATAAATTATATTATCCATTTAAAGTTTTGAAGTTGCATTTCTTGCAGTCAGAATATCAGGGCTGAGGTTATTGTGCAAATGTAGACTGCGGGTCATTTCATCAATGTCCACAAAACTAATGAAGCAAATCTAAGTCCTGCATATTAGCATGCCAGCTCTTGGCCTTTACCAGTCACAATTGCTGATTTAGTAATATAATTATTTTAAAAGTGAGACACTTATTCTAGAAGACATTTGTCCATGAATGTAATTTAGACAAGTGAAATAATATGTCACTGCAACAATCAAATTCTATTCCACTTTCTAAGTATTGGAACCGTAAAGAAATGAAATGATTAGGTTTAAGTAGGGAAAAAATACATTTTCTAATATTCACCGTATAGGTCGTCTCATATTAACCATTCTGCTTTCATTAGTTAATTCAATTCAATTGAACTTAAAAAGGATTGTCCCAAAATACCAATTATTCTAAAGTCTAGGGTGACTAACAGGTGGGGTTCAGACCATCATGTGCACAGAATCCAATGTCACCTGTGTGAATGAAGCAGCAAACAGATACACATCCACTACACTCAAACTCTATGGCACTGCCAGAGGTAACTGAGTGATCTGTTCTACTATTTGCAATATTCCTTAGACTTTGAATGGAGCAGCATTGTAGGAGCATGCTTGATGGCTACTACTTTGGTATGAAGAAACTATGGAGAAGGGTGTTACATTTATTGGACCGAAACATTAAATTTGGAATAAATCCACATTGAATTTTTTTCTCTAATTTGAGGGCTGCTGTATGTCTATGCAGAATGAGGCATGTGTCTGAGGCAGGCACCCATTCTCTGATGATACTATCATATGGTGCTGCTCTAAAAGGGGCCAGAAAAGATAGAGAGAGGTTGAAAGCTGTCATTTTGGTACAACCCCTTAAAGATATTGTATGACTTTTACTTTGAGAAGACAGAGAATAAGAGTTATGAACAAACACAGTTCTAGACTCAGGACAGGCAAAGTTAATTCCAGAAACCAGGTAAGCTGAGAATAATGGTCAAAACAGCCCCGAACACACTGCGCCCCACCACAGAGCCAAGTTAGGCTTCCAGGTATGTTCACCAGAGCCCCTAGTGGTGGAGATGGACTTTACAGATTCCTTCAACCAAAGTTAGCAGCAACTGCGAGGGCACAGCACGATCGGTGCACCACAAGTAACAGCAGACCAAGAACATAAGAACTACTCACCAGAGCAAAGTTGAAGCTGACAGAAGGCCAGTTAATGATCGTTGATGCAGCAGACCAGCAGCAGCCACCAGGCAAGATGGAAGAGTTAATTACGTGGTCCTCAGTCCAGACGGTAACGAGAGGTCAGCATAGTACAGGAGGATCAGACAGGAGAATTGTCAACAGTCTGGTTAGCAATATGAGATTAGCGTGGTACAAAATCGGTATCGATGAAGAGGAGTCTAGGAGGCAAGCAGGGGTTGGAGAGAAGTGTAGCAGCAGAATTGTCAGGCAGAGACGGGGTCAAGTAATGGAGCCAGAAAGTCAGACACAAAACACGAGCAGGTACAGGATCAAGAGCTTAACCACCAGAGAAACTGAATAGTCAGCAGTAAATGGAGGACGGAATTGACTTTAAAAGACTCAGGACAGACAAATGTGCAGAAGTTAAGGGGAAACACACCAGAAAAAGCAAATGTTAGGAAAGGACTGGTAACCTCACAGTCATGACTGTAGAGGTGCCAGGTCCATTTCTAACAATAATAATATGAAAGATAAAATTATCTGGCACAAAATAATTTGATTATTATGAAAAAATATGCTTATATAAGCATTGTCTACTATAGAGTATACTTCTATGTAAATATGTGCGTCTAAATTACAATGGGGCAAGTTATCAAGAAGATTGAATTGTGGAGTATTTCTGGAGTCTAATTTGATGTCAGTCACATTTGTCAGGAAAGGGCATGGCCTCATTGGAACAGGAAGTGGCTTGAATTGCAATATTGTGTGCAAAAATACGCCGAAAAAAATTTAAGCCAACTAATAATTGGTATAATGTTAGTCCACATAGTCTAACAATACGCCAAATTTATCAAACAGCAGCAGACACTTTGATAAATCTGGTGCCGTTTAGGACTGTCTAGTTTAAGTTTGCACTGTCAAAAACTTAGAAACCACTAGTAAATCTGCCTCAATGAGTGGATCAAGTATCATCAGTATTTTTACCTTACCTCTTCTATCTCTGTTAATATATTATGACATCTGTGAGCATCTATAAAAGTGTACCATCGGGGGGCGTTCTTCACTACCTTACAAAGCCACTGAGCTGCAAGGCCGGCCCCTCTGACAGTACAGTAATATTGGTAACCAAAACTAGCAGCATTGATATCTCTGGCACCGGGTTCTGCAAACAAACTTTGCATACATAAATAGTAGATAAGTCTATACTGAAAAATAGAAATTGTGTAACATATCTTAGCAGAGACATTTCCTCTTTCTCCTCTTATCTGGCTGTTTTCATGTGTCCGTCCTCACTAAACTGACTGTAAAAAATTTGCTATAGTTATCTTGCGAAAGACTGCAGGTTATATGTATCAGATTCCACATGTCTGTAGAAATCTATAGAGAGGAGGGAAAGAATGACTGAGCAGGATGTACATTTTCTGATTGATCCTGGTGTGGTTTCTGGGTGAGTCAGTGAATGAGTGAGAACGTTAGGAGGTAGATTCTATTTTACTTTCTGTGTTCAGTGTATGGCAGCTAGTTTCCACCCACCAGTTCAGGGAGAACTACAAACTGCTGCTAAAGCCTGCCAAAAACTGTTAAAAATGCAAAATACAGAGGCAGACAGGAGAAGCAGTAACAGCATGGACAATTCAAATGATCAGTAGGTGGCTCCTGTACTCACTGTAGGCTCTGTATGCCAATTCATTTGAACTGACAGGCAGCTCTTGCTTCCACAGCAGGCAATACACCAGTGGGAAATATCATGCCAGAATTGTTCCTGCTGTAATGTCAGCAGAGGCTAAATCTGTATAAGTTATACAATGACCAGAAATAGTGTTGCTTGTAATGCACTCACAGGCTCTTTCTGTAACTTGCATTTCTGAGCTGTAGGGGATGAATAGCTGCCATACAGTGCACACAGTTTATAGAGCACAAACTTTTCCATAACTGGTCTGTACTGATGTAAATTAAGTACTTAGGTTTTGATAGAAAACTCCTAGTTAGTTGCATGATCACACTAAGCATGTTACTGCTGCTGCCTCTATGTATCTGCTCATTACTCCTCCTACCATCTCCATAGATTTCTATTGACAGGCATAATCTGAGTCATGTATCCTGCAGCCAATCTTGAGAAAGATATAGTAGAGATTTTCATAATGAAAGTCAATTTAGTAGAGAAGTTAAACAGTCTATTTTTTCTCTGTTGAGTTATTATAAAGTCTCTTACAATTGTCTGTACTATAGATATGTGTAATGTTTGTTGAAAGCTTAGTGACCATCAGTGTAAACTGATATTATATCGCTGAGCTAAATTGTTACTCTATACACAGCTACAATAGTACAACTTGTAGATAAAAAACAAACAAACATAGCATTTGGTTTTCTTTATTTATAAACCACCTACACTACCTGTCCATTTTCCACTACAAGAATATTAACAGTGATTTTTGTATTAAGGGATATTTATTTATAAACCACCTACACTACCTGTCCATTTTCCACTACAAGAATATTAACAGTGATTTTTGTATTAAGGGATATTTATTTATAAACCACCTACACTACCTGTCCATTTTCCACTACAAGAATATTAACAGTGATTTTTGTATTAAGAGATATAATCCCATGAGTGTTGAATTATTATTTGAGAGTATGTGTCCTTATGATGTACTTATTGTGCCTACTATAGAAGATCAAAATGAATCATCTATAAGTAAACCATGTTCTTCACGGGTATGGATGTGTCTCAAATATTGTCCAACTTAAGAAAATCCTTTCCAACTATTTCTCCATCTCAAGATTTGTTCTGTAAAACACCTATAAGAACAACATGATGTCAATACTATGCAGTGAAAACAAATCTATACTTTTACAATTAAGTTTGCTGTTACCATATAAAATGGAATCCTTGAATGATGAACATCTCCAGTCCAATGTAGATAAATCATGTGATGTTCCAGCAATCTACACTTTGTAATAAGTGTATTGTTCTACTGAGGCAGATTATTTTGTTCACTGACAGACAATTTTCTTGTGATGAATTATCCAAAAAGCTTTTTCCTTTATTATTTTTTTCAGCAATTTTTAAATGCATAACTAGAGTGGCAAGCTTATTGTGATTCCTTTCTCTGAAGACGTAAACACTCTTTTAATTATATTTACCACATTGTGTGATAAATGTTTAGCTGGAAGAGGCAGAATTCATAGCATTGAGAAACTGGAAACATCTGCCTTCTGTTTCCCACATGGGTGCTTAGACATTCTGAATTCTACTTAAAGAAAAAGTGTTCTCATTCATATTTTTGAGCTGTACAGTACATGTATGGCTGAATTGTCAAGTAGGTTAAAGGGGTTGTCCAGAATAAAATGATCTCTCTAATCTACCCACCCATGGCTTACCTTCTAAATTACTTTGTTTGCCAAAAAATGGCCGCTTACTGTGTAAGCGGCCATTTTTCTTGTGGCCCCAGGCATGCGCAGTCTGCTCTGCCCGAGGCCTAGAAGTTTGAACTCAGCTCCGGAAGAAGATGCGTGAAGAGGCTGTACCTGAAGAAGATGGGGGTGGCGCTGAAGATTTATCTCGCAACATTGGGGACGCCCCCAGTGCTTTTTGAGCACTGAGGCTAGCCCTCAGTGCTGCGAGAAAACTCATTTGCATACAGATGAAAACCAGGATTTCTACCAAACGGCGGCGTTGAGAATACATTTAAAGTTGGAGAATAATAGCCTTTCTTAAAGTTATTCCTACGTGTGAACGAGAAAAAAATTGATTTTAATGGTTGAATTTCTTTAAATACTGTGAAACACATACACTTTAGTTATCACTGTGTCTGAAAATGCCCTGTCTACAAATATATAAAAAAAAAAAAAGTGCCGAACCCCCATTTATTGCTGTTTTGCCTCTAATAAAAATTTGAATAAAAATTGATCAAAGCAATAGACATTCCCCAAAATGATATAACTAAGAAGTACACCCAACCCTGCAAAAAAGAAGCCCTAACCCCATACACAGAAATATAAAAAAGTTATAAATATATATATGCCATTAATAGCGGGTTGCCCCTCCGTGAGCCCTGATAATTGCAGCAAGTTGACAAGGCATGGACTCCACGAGGTGTTGAAAGAGATCTGGAGGGATATTGATCCATGCAGTCTGCACTGCAGCCCACAATTGGTCCTGTGTATTTGGTGCTAGGTCCATGGAGCGGACACTGGTATCCACAGCATCCCATAAATGCTCTATGGGGTTGAGGTCAAGCGAGTGGGCAGACAAATCGAGGGTCGTGAGGTCACTGGTGTGTTCATTAAGCCAGTCCTGTGCCACCAATGAGCAACGACGTGTTGCATTGTCCTGTTGGTACACAGCATCCCCATCAGGGAACTCCAACATCAGAAAGGGGTGCAGATGGTCTGCCAAAAATTGTACGTATCGAGCACCAGTGATTGATCCCTGCGCCAAGACGGAACCACCTCCCGCCTGGACACATCCCTGTTGATATGCATGATCCATGGCTTCATGGGGCATACTCCACACTTTCACATGCCCATCAGCTCTGTGCAACTAGAACCGTGATTCATCAAACCATGCCACATGCCGCCACTGTTCCATGGTCCAATGATGATGTCATGGGCCCATGCCAGTCTCCGAGATCTGTGTTGCAGCATCAGCAAAGGGGCACAGGTCGGGCCTATGAAGCCTATGCGGTACAGTTCTCGGCATACAGCCCTGGTGGAAATGGGGTTCTGGTGTCCCACATTCAAATTGGCGGTGATTTGACCCACATTACACCGTCAATAGTCCCGCATTTCTCTGCAGAAGTGACTTGACGTCCGTTCATCGAACACTCGTGGTCAACCGGTACGCCAGTTTATGTGGCTGCCTGTTACGGTCAGCAGGCTGACTTAAAAAAAAACTAAAATAAACAAAAGCCTGCGGAGCCCAACTGGGCCCTCAACCGCAGAGCTACCCGGGGAGAACAAGGCCTGACAGTTAACGTCTCTGCAGGGCTACACAGCCATCTGGGTATTTCTCTGTTAGGTTCACAGAGAAGGCTCTTGTAGTACGGAGCAGCCGCTAATGAATTCTAAGTCTTGCAGTTACTCCACTGCAAGACAAACATAAACAAACTTAGACTGTGTATTCAAAGTAGCTTACTGGGCTGCACCCACCACAGCCATCTGCTGTTGCAGCACCACAGGTAGCAGACTAACCAAGGTAGGAGTTCCCCTTGGAATATACAATTCCTACTAAACTGGAGGGAAAGCAGTTAACTGCCCAAAATACATTTGTACTAGAGATGAGTGAGTAGTATTCGATCGAGTAGGAATTCGATCGAATACTACGGTATTTGAAATATTCATACTCGATCAAATACTACTAGCTATTCCCAGTAAGTCAGCTCCCTCGTAACAACAAGCTGCCAGCTCTCCTGACTAACAAGGACAAGCCTGCTGCAGAACCAGCGTTGATTTGCCGCAGGCTCGTCTTTGCTAGTCGGGAGAGCTGGCAGCTTGGGGATACTAGGGAGCTTACTTTTTATGAGCGCAACTTCAAGCGCTGTGCAGTTAAAGCACACGGACCCTATAGACTCATAGACTATAATGGGGTCCGTGTGCTTTAACTTCACAGCGCTCCTCCTAAACACTCTCCTCCTGCTACTCGTGGACTTGGTGACTCTCCTTTAGTCGAATAGTGTTTTCCCCTGAAATGAGCATTTTTTCCCATAGACTATAATGGGATTCGATATTCGATCGAGTAGTCGAATATTGAGGCTCTACTCGAAATGAATATCGAATCTCAAATATTTCACTATTCACTCATCTCTAATCTGTACCAATTAGTACAGAATCATTAGGAACCCTACCTAAGGTAGCTTGCTGCCGAAATTAATGTCTTGCACTGACGTGCACAAATTGGAATTGAGGCTAGAGCACTGGGATGCCCAAACTTACCTCCTTAAATGGAGGGAAGGCGGGATGGAACAGCCAGCCCAGGTGCCCAAGCCAGATGCTTATAAGTTAGCAGTAGAGCTGAGCGAACACTGTTCGGATCAGCTGATCCGAACAGCACGCTCCCATAGAAAGGAATGGAAGCACCTGTGACGCCGGCCGGACGCCGGCAAAGTCAGCGTCACAGGTGCTTCCATTCATTTCTATGGGAGCGTGCTGTTCGGATCGGCTGATCCGAACAGTGTTTGCTCATCTCTGGTTAGCACCACTGTCAGTCAGGCAACCGACCACGCCTATCAACTGCAAAGAAATTAACCCCAGCCATGCTGGACTGGGCAGTAACAGCGGAACAGGCTGTGACCCTGATCCCTTAACTGCACCTGCCGCACAGTCCTAACACTGCCAACATTGTTTCTGCAATATTGTATGTCCACTCGAGATACTATTGACCTCGGAAACCCAAATTCCCAGGTAATCTCCAAGATGCTATGCCCCATGAGTCTTGCACTGATTATAATTCCATGTTCAAAGTCACTTAGGGCTAGTTCACACGTGAGTATAAGGGGAGGTTTTTGACAGCGGATTTCGCATCCAAAACCTCCCCTTATAATGGTGGTCTATGGAGACCGCCGGGCTTCTTTTCTCCGCTAGCGGTGGGCTGCTGCTAGCGGAGAAAAGAAGCGACATGCTCTTTCTTCAGGCGGAAGCCGCGCGGGCTGCGCCGCACGGCTTCCGCCCGGCTGCAGCACCCTCCATGTTGGCTCATTCATTTGAGCCGACAGCGGAGGTGAAAGCCGCGACCGCGATGGTCGCGGTGGGCGGGTTTTGAGAAGAGAGAGACGCGGCTCGCCGGGTCTCTCTCTGTGTCAAAACCCGCGCGGGCAGTTCACGTGTGAACTGACCCTTAACTTACTAGGGTAGGCATGCTCAATTTAGTTCATATGTATTTACACAATTCTTTTTGAGTGCAATTTTCTGGGTTGGGGGGGTTCTTTAGCATACCTTAGCATATTAGTATTAGGGGCAGGTTCCTGTCAGGGCACATGCTGATAGGGCAGTGTCCCTGAATTAGGCTTTTAGGGCAATTTAGAATCGCGCCTTGTCTAGTTAGGGAGCATTCACACTACCGTCATTGTCCAACAAGTAGTGTCCGCTGCTAGTGTCCATTCAAAATCTCGCACGGACATTAGCATCAGACACTAGCTGTGTCCGTGACACTTTTCATTCATTTAAATGGCGATCGGGTGCGTTCTATTGCACTCCATGCCTGTCCTTAACTGTCTGTTTGTAAAGATGTCTGACTTTTCAAGCAGACAGCAAAAACCTACATGTCGGGTTTTGCTGTCCGCTTGAAAAGTCGGACATCTTTGGAAACGGACAGTTAAGGACAGGCACGGAGTGCAAAATGAATGAAAAATGTCACGGACATAGCTAGTGTCTGCTGCTAATGTCCGTGCGAGATTTTGAACGGACACTAGCAGCGGACACTACCTGTCGGACAATGACGGTAGTGTGAACGCCCCCTTATTTAGTATCTTTATATTTTTATATTATCTGCCCTCTTGTTACTATGGCTGCTTTGTTATTCGGACTCTTTACCCTCATTGCTGATTTGGTACAGTTGTGCACGTGACACCCTCCATGATCCAGCACTTCAAAATTCGGTGAGTTGGCTTGGTTTGTTTTTTTTCGAGGCCACCATGCTGTGTCTTTTAATATTGTATGCCATTGTTTATGTTTATATGATCTACGTTGATTCATTGTTGGCCCTATGTTTTAAGCTGGACTATTATTAGTGTTTTAATGATATTTATTAAAAGTTATGATTTATGTATTATATCTATTCCTTTTGGCCTTTGTTTCAAGAGTTTAAAATATAAATAAAATTATATAAATTTGGTATCCCTGGAATCGTACTGAAACATAGAATACAGGTTACATGTCATTTTGGCTTCACAGTGAACGACATATTAAAGAAGCCCAGAAGAAAGTCGCACAAATGCACTCTCTCCAATTCCACCCAATTTTGAATTTTTTTCCCGCAGTAGCGCTCCCTCCGAAGCTACTGCGCACACTCCGGTGGCACTGCCATTGAGAAAAATGGCGCCAGAGTGTGCGCAGTAGCTCCTGTGCACGCGCCGGATTTCAACCAATCGGATTTGAACCACTGGAAGAGGCTGAAGATGAAGGTGGGGAAGAGCCAGGACCGGAGGGCGTCGCTGAAAGAAGAAGTAGGCGTGCCAGAAGATGACGTCGGATCGTTCATCACCGCCCAGGGTGCATGTTCAAGTATGATTTACCTATATGTTTTTATAGTTTTATTTTAAAACGGGACAGGGGTTTAAAATAAGATTAGCGGTGCCTGAATAGCCTTTTTAAAGGCTATTCACACATATGTGGGGCTCATACAGCAAAATTTTGCTGATAGAGCCCCTTAAAAAATATATTTTTGTGTATCCAAAGTGACTACAAAGTAGGGAACATTTACAACATCTGTCTGTGTAGTAGTCTACTGCCTTCACAGCAAACAGTTGAGTACTTGTGACATTAGGTTCACATATAATTTTTTTCTATTCTACTGTATTTCTCTCAGAAATGACTATTCAAGCAGGTTGTGAAGTTCTTGAGTAGTGACGTTAGTAAAAATCTGCGAGGCACTAAATTTAAAAGCTTTCTGACTAACCTCAATCTTACCAGAACTAAGTTTCTCTTTCTTTAGTTTATGACCTTCTGCCGGGTTTCTAACTATTTCTTATTCTTTTATTTCTTAAGAAATGCCAGGACAATAACATGTTTTAAAATAAAATCAGGCTTGGTACACACTTTGTTCTGAATTTGTTTGGAATTGACAGATAAGCACACTGAGAAGTGTGATATTTCCTCTTTATGATGTGAATAGAGAAATAATGAGGTAGGGTAGGACATAATGTTAGCAGCTCTGAATATTCAGCAAGGAACCACACAGTTCACTAAAATACAGGTCGATGCCTGTTTTTGGTAGAAACTGTGATAAAAAAGAGAAATTTAGTAACTAACTAAACAATGGGATAAAGTGCAGAATGTTCACTTATATCAGATTCAACACCCATGGCTGTTTTAGCTCGGTGATAAGTCATTCTTATAATTTCTTTTTGAAAGCTGCATCAAAATACTGTGTTTAAACTAAAGAAAAGGTTGACTTTGGGAAAATATCTTAAATTTAGTTTTTACAAGTGCTTTTGTAAAGATCTGTTTTTCATTAAAAAAAAACAAAAAAAAAAAACAGTAGATGGCAAGGGGGTGAAGGATTAAATGGGTTCTCCCATCTCACTGTATCATCAGTCTGCCTGCAGTGTCTGCTTCTCACTTCCTGTATTCCTGTATACCTTTGCACTATTTTTTTATTATCTGACCTCCAAATACAACTTACTATACATTTCTAAAGAGACTAAATAAAAAATTTTCTTACCATGTAGTTGCTATGGAATCTGTGCAGCATCTTTACATTAGTTTGCTGTATGTATAAGATAAGATAATCCTCTAATAGTCCCACCCTGGGGAAAATCAGTGTGTTACAGCAGCATAGATAATCCAATAATAATATAAAATACCAAATACGAGTACAAAAAGCTCCATGGTAGAGGCATTACAGTGACAGTAAGTACAGATAAAAAGATAAAGGTAACAAATAGTAGAAGGGATATCACAATTTAAGGATCTTTCAGTTCTCTGTATGGATTGATCTCCACTTAGCCCGTTGTTGGTTGTACAGCATAACCGCAGTGGGGAGGAAAGACTTCCGATAGCTCTCCTTCTCACACTTAGGGTGAAATATGTATCAAGCTATGAGTAAGAGGCGACTGTCTCATAATGTGTTAGTGACTTTTTATCCGTTTGTATGTGACATAATTTTATGGTATCCATAAAATAATACATTTTATATACATCCTTTTCTCTGGTGCTGAGCTTTTTTATTTTTGCTTACTTGTTTGAGAATACATTCTGTTTCTGATGGAATAATCGTGCATGGGAGGAATATACGCTGACCATCAAAGCCATTTTCTATCAAGTTTGTGGGCTGTATTTTTAGCTTACAAATAATTCAATTGTGGTCATCTAATTAACAAGTCATGTAAGCTGAGTGTGTGAGTAGCCGACATTGTGGCTCCGGGTTATGTGGGAGCATTGCTGATAAAGCTCTCTATTTTAAACAAAGAAAAAATTATGACATCACAGATGGGAGGTTGCAAGAAGTACAGAGACCTGAGGGTCCATAAATGTGAGGAGATGCATGACATCTTTTTTTTTTTTTTCTTTTAATGTAGATTTTGAGCCCCACATAGAGCTCACAATGTACATTTTTCCCTATCTGTATGTCTTTTTTTTGAATATGGGATGGAAAGCCATGCAAACATGGGTAAAACATAGACACTCCTTGCAGATGTTTTTTTGGCCTTGGCGGGATTTGAACACCAGGACTCCAGCATTGCAAGGCTGTAGTGCTAACCACTGAGCCACCGTGTGGCTCCAATGTATGATATCTTTGTCAGATTCTTTGGAGTTACATCTAGTAGGGATTCTGTACCCTTCCTCTGCGGTGCTCCACCACCATATATTTTTCATTATTTGTGTATATATAGGTCTTTTTATTATTGCATATTTTATTGTTAAAAGTGCTGTACATTTTGTCCATATGAAATCTAAAATTGAATAAGTTTGTCCTTTGGCTCTAAAGTGTTCACAAGTCCACGGAGAGTAAATATCGTTTAGCCAGTTTCCCATTTTGTGTGCTATTTGTGCATGGTGGGGGTATATTGGTGTCTTGTCTACCCTTAAGGGGTGAGTGGCGGCAGCTCTGTGTGTAAAGAAAGAAATACATCTAGTCATGAAACTTCTCCTAAGGCACAGGATCAAACACAATACCGCACATATGCTTGTGAGCATCAGGTCCCTTAGTGAATGAGTAATAGACATATTTTCAACTCTTCTTGTCCCAGTAACTGATGCCACTAATAATTCCTACACTCACAGACACAATGTAATGCTGTTCCTTACTAATTTAAACTCAAACAAATAGGAATTTAATGGCATACAGCAGTGAGCAGTAGGATGCTTAAATGTTGTCTAAACTAAAGAAAAAAGTAACATACGATATTGCTGTAGTTTTTACAGGATATCTGAACATATGTATCCCGACTAGGCTATATTAGGGATGCATCAAGGAAGAAGCACTCCAGGCTTTGAAAAACAAAGAGGTACAGATGTACATGAAATAATCAGTTTATGTAAACAATGATGAACAGATGGCGAGCAGTGAAGGGATTTGTAAACTCTTCTGTGAGTACGGAAAATTTTAAGAGGAAATTGTCAATAAACCTTCATTTCACCATGAAGCTTTGGAAATTAGTTCTATAAATAATAAAAAGTGCCAAATTAATCACAGTATATGGGCAATCTCCCACACGCAGTTGTACGTTTCTAGAAATGTGGTATAAACTTAATGTTCCACTTCTATGAATACTGTGTATTAAACGGTCAGCAAGTAATACTGCCATGAATGGAATAAAATAATAGTAAGGTGACGGACCAGATGCTTGTTTGTGTTTTTTGAGATGTTTCATTTGGAAATATTGTAATTTGCAAGGTTTCACTATAACTATAATAATAGATAGAGATGAGCGAACACTAAAATGTTCGAGGTTCGAAATTCGATTCGAACAGCCGCTCAATGTTCGTGTGTTCGAACGGGTTTCGAACCCCATTATAGTCTATGGGGAACAGATACTCGTTAAGGGGGAAACCCAAATCCGTGTCTGGAGGGTCACCAAGTCCACTATGACACCCCAGGAAATGATGCCAACACCTCTGGAATGACACTGGGACAGCAGGGGAAGCATGTCTGGGGGCATCTAACACACCAAAGACCCTCTATTACCCCAACATCACAGCCTAACAACTACACACTTTACACACTCAATACCACCTCTCTGACAGTAGGAAAACACCTTGAAACATGTGTATTTGGCACTTGCAGTGAGGAGAGCTTGTCACCAGCAGTGAATTTGGCCCTTGTAGTAAGTTGAGGTTGGCACCAACATTTGTTTTGAAAATCAGGGTGGATTGAGCCTCTAACCAGCAGAGTTTGGGCAAATTCATGGTGGAGGGAGCCTCTAAACACCCCAGTTTGGGCAAATTCATGGTGGAGGGAGCCTCTAAAAACCCCAGTTTGGACCAATTCATGGTGGAGGGAGCCTCTAACCAGCCCAGTTTGGACCAATTAATGGTGGAGGGAGCCTCTAACCAGCCCAGTTTGGACCAATTCATGGTGGAGGGAGCCTCTAAACAGCCAAGTTTTGGGAAATTCATGGTGGAGGGAGCCTCTAACCAGCCCAGTTTGGACCAATTCATGGTGGAGGGAGCCTCTAAACAGCCAAGTTTTGGGAAATTCATGGTGGAGGGAGCCTCTAACCAGCCCAGTTTGGACCAATTCATGGTGGAGGGAGCCTCTAAAAAACCCAATTTGGACCAATTCATGGTGGAGGGAGCCTCTAAACAGCCCAGTTTGGGCAAATTCATGGTGGAGGGAGCCTCTAACCAGCCCAGTTTGGACCAATTAATGGTGGAGGGAGCCTCTAAACAGCCCAGTTTGGGCAAATTCATGGTGGAGGGAGCCTCTAACCAGCCCAGTTTGGACCAATTCATGGTGGAGGGAGCCTCTAACCAGCCCAGTTTGGACCAATTAATGGTGGAGGGAGCCTCTAAAAAACCCAGTTTGGACCAATTCATGGTGGAGGGAGCCTCTAAACAGCCCAGTTTGGGCAAATTCATGGTGGAGGGAGCCTCTAACCAGCCCAGTTTGGACCAATTAATGGTGGAGGGAGCCTCTAAACAGCCCAGTTTGGGCAAATTCATGGTGGAGGGAGCCTCTAACCAGCCCAGTTTGGACCAATTCATGGTGGAGGGAGCCTCTAACCAGCCCAGTTTGGACCAATTAATGGTGGAGGGAGCCTCTAACCAGCCCAGTTTGGACCAATTCATGGTGGAGGGAGCCTCTAAACAGCCCAGTTTGGGCAAATTCATGGTGGAGGGAGCCTCTAAAAAACCCAGTTTGGACCAATTCATGGTGGAGGGAGCCTCTAACCAGCCCAGTTTGGACCAATTAATGGTGGAGGGAGCCTCTAACCAGCCCAGTTTGGACCAATTCATGGTGGAGGGAGCCTCTAACCAGCCCAGTTTGGACCAATTCATGGTGGAGGGAGCCTCTAAACAGCCCAGTTTGGGCAAATTCATGGTGGAGGGAGCCTCTAAAAAACCCAGTTTGGACCAATTCATGGTGGAGGGAGCCTCTAAACAGCCCAGTTTGGGCAAATTCATGGTGGAGGAAGCCTCTAACCAGCCCAGTTTGGACCAATTAATGGTGGAGGGAGCCTCTAAACAGCCCAGTTTGGGCAAATTCATGGTGGAGGGAGCCTCTAAAAAACCCAGTTTGGACCAATTCATGGTGGAGGGAGCCTCTAAACAGCCCAGTTTGGACCAATTAATGGTGGAGGGAGCCTCTAAACAGCCCAGTTTGGACCAATTAATGGTGGAGGGAGCCTCTAACCAGCCCAGTTTGGACCAATTCATGGTGGAGGGAGCCTCTAAAAAACCCAGTTTGGACCAATTCATGGTGGAGGGAGCCTCTAACCAGCCCAGTTTGGACCAATTAATGGTGGAGGGAGCCTCTAACCAGCCCAGTTTGGACCAATTAATGGTGGAGGGAGCCTCTAACCAGCCCAGTTTGGACCAATTAATGGTGGAGGGAGCCTCTAACCAGCCCAGTTTGGACCAATTAATGGTGGAGGGAGCCTCTAACCAGCCCAGTTTGGACCAATTAATGGTGGAGGGAGCCTCTAACCACCCCAGTTTGGACCAATTAATGGTGGAGGGAGCCTCTAACCAGCCCAGTTTGGACCAATTCATGGTGGAGGGAGCCTCTAAAAAACCCAGTTTGGACCAATTCATGGTGGAGGGAGCCTCTAAACAGCCCAGTTTGGGCAAATTCATGGTGGAGGGAGCCTCTAAACAGCCCAGTTTGGGCAAATTCATGGTGGAGGGAGCCTCTAACCAGCCCAGTTTGGACCAATTAATGGTGGAGGGAGCCTCTAACCAGCCCAGTTTGGACCAATTCATGGTGGAGGGAGCCTCTAAACAGCCAAGTTTGGACCAATTCATGGTGGAGGGAGCCTCTAAAAAACCCAGTTTGGACCAATTCATGGTGGAGGGAGCCTCTAACCAGCCCAGTTTGGACCAATTAATGGTGGAGGGAGCCTCTAACCAGCCCAGTTTGGACCAATTAATGGTGGAGGGAGCCTCTAACCAGCCCAGTTTGGACCAATTCATGGTGGAGGGAGCCTCTAAACAGCCCAGTTTGGGCAAATTCATGGTGGAGGGAGCCTCTAAACAGCCCAGTTTGGGCAAATTCATGGTGGAGGGAGCCTCTAACCAGCCCAGTTTGGACCAATTCATGGTGGAGGGAGCCTCTAACCAGCCCAGTTTGGACCAATTAATGGTGGAGGGAGCCTCTAAAAAACCCAGTTTGGACCAATTCATGGTGGAGGGAGCCTCTAAACAGCCCAGTTTGGGCAAATTCATGGTGGAGGGAGCCTCTAACCAGCCCAGTTTGGACCAATTCATGGTGGAGGGAGCCTCTAACCAGCCCAGTTTGGACCAATTAATGGTGGAGGGAGCCTCTAAAAAACCCAGTTTGGACCAATTCATGGTGGAGGGAGCCTCTAAACAGCCCAGTTTGGGCAAATTCATGGTGGAGGGAGCCTCTAACCAGCAGAGTTGGTGGAAATCAGGGTGGAGGGAGCCTCTAACCAGCAGAGTTGGGGGAAATCAGGGTGGAGGGAGCCTAGTATTAGCAGAATTGTGCAACGCTTATGGTGGATGAGTATGAGGATGCGGAGGAATTGGAGAGGTTGAGTACAGACATGGAGTTTCATGTTGGGGTGCTTTACACAGGTGGGCACAAAAATGACGGCTCTACCCAGTGGTGGTTCATTTTTATCAAAGTGAGCCGGTCGGCACTCTCAGCTGACAGACGGGTGCGCTTGTCAGTGATGATGCCACCGGCTGCACTGAACACCCTCTCAGATAGGACGCTGGCGGCAGGACAGGACAGCACCTCCAAGGCATATAGGGCAAGTTCAAGCCACAGGTCCAACTTCGACACCCAATACGTGTAGGGCGCAGAGGGGTCGGAGAGGACAGGGCTGTGGTCGGAAAGGTATTCCCGCAACATGCGCCTATACTTCTCACGCCTGGTGACACTAGGACCCTCCGTGGCGGCACTTTGGCGAGGGGGTGCCATCAAGGTGTCCCAGACCTTAGACAGTGTGCCCCTCGTTTGTGTGGACCGGTGAGAACTTGGTTGCCTACTGGAGGAACTGCCCTCCCTGCCGCCAACGTCACATGCTGGAAACATCTCCATCATATTCTGCACCAATTGCCTGTGGCAAGCATTGATGCGATTGGCCCTCCCCTCTACCGGAATAAAAGACGAGATGTTGTTTTTATACCGGGGGTCAAGGATAGCAAAGATCCAGTACTGGTTGTCCTCCATGATTTTGACAATACGCTTGTCGGTTGTAAAGCACCCCAACATGAACTCAGCCATGTCTGCCACAGTGTTAGTTGGCATGACTCCTCTGGCCCCACCGGAAAGTTCAATCTCCATTTCCTCCTCATCCTCCATGTCTACCCATCCGCGCTGCAACAATGTGACGATTCGAAGTTGCCCGGAAGCCTCCTGTATCACCATCACATCATCGGACAACTCTTCTTCCTCCTCCTCCTCCTCCTCCTCCTCCTCCATTAAACGCAGTGAAGCGGACAGATGTGTGGACCTACTCTCCAGCTGTGACGGATCGGATGCTATCCCTAACTCCTCTGTGTGATCTGAGTTATCCCTGATGTCAATCAGGGATTCTCTCAGAACACACAAGAGCGGGATTGTAAGGCTCACCATCGCATCCTCAGAGCTCACCCTCCTTGTGGACTCCTCAAAGACCCGTAGGATGTCACAAAGGTCTCTCATCCATGGCCACTCATGGATGTGAAACTGAGGCAGCTGACTTTGTGGCACCCTAGGGTTTTGTAGCTGGTATTCCATCAAAGGTCTCTGCTGCTCAACCACTCTATTCAACATCTGAAACGTTGAGTTCCAGCGTGTGGGGACGTCGCACAAAAGCCGGTGTTGTGGCACATGCAGGCGTTGCTGGAGAGATTTTAAGCTAGCAGCGGCTACTGTCGACTTGCGAAAGTGGGCGCACATGCGCCGCACTTTCACCAGTAGCTCTGGAACATTGGGGTAGCTCTTTAGGAAACGTTGCACCACTAGGTTGAAGACGTGGGCCAGGCATGGAACATGTTGGAGTCCGGCAAGCTCCAGAGCTGCTACCAGGTTCCGGCCGTTATCACAAACGACCATGCCTGGGCCCAGGTGCAGCGGCTCAAACCATATTGCCGTCTCATCGAGGAGGGCATCCCTCACCTCGGAGGCAGTGTGCTGTCTGTCCCCCAAGCTGATCAGCTTCAGCACAGCCTGCTGACGTCTACCAACGCCAGTGCTGCAACGTTTCCAACTCGTAGCTGGGGTCAATCTAACAGCGGAGGAGGAGGCGGTGGCGGAGGAGGAGGCGGTGGCGGAGGAGGAGGCGGTAGAGGAGGAGGAGGAGGGGGGTGTTCTTCTCGTGTCCCTGCCAGGAATGTTAGGCGGGGAGACGAGGTACACCGGGCCAGTTTGGGAAGCAGTCCCAGCCTCAACTACATTCACCCAGTGTGCCGTCAGTGAAATGTAGCGTCCCTGTCCGCATGCACTTGTCCACGCGTCGGTGGTCAAGTGGACCTTTGTGCAAAGCGCGGAACTAAGGGCCCGCCTGATGTTGAGTGACACGTGCTGGTGCAAGGCGGGGACGGCACACCGGGAGAAGTAGTGACGGCTAGGGACGGCATAGCGAGGTGCCGCAGTTGCCATCAGGTCCAGGAAGGCGGGAGTTTCAACAAGCCGGAACGCCAACATCTCCTGGGCCAGCAGTTTAGCGATGTTGGCGTTCAAGGCTTGCGCGTGTGGGTGGTTAGCAGTGTATTTCTGCCGCCGCTCCAATGTCTGAGAGATGGTGGGTTGTTGTAAAGAAACTCCTGATGGTGCCTTTGATGGTGCAGGAGAAGGAGATAAGACAGGACCAGGGGAGGATGAGGTAGAAGTCAACAAAGTGGCGGAGGCAGATGAAGTGGTGTCCTGGCTCGTCCTCTGGAGTGCATCGCCAGCACAGTCAGCAGTGGCAGTGGCAGAGGCAGTGGCAGAGGCAGTGGCAGTGGCGTGAACGGCAGGCGGCCTTTGTCCTGCCGTTGCTGCCTGCCACTGATTCCAGTGCTTGGATTCCAAATGACGGCGCATTGAAGTGGTGGACAGGTTGCTCTTCTCAGAGCCCCTAATCAATTTCGAGAGGCAAATTGTGCAGACAACACTATATCTGTCCTCGGCGCATTCCTTGAAAAAACTCCACACCTTCGAGAAACGTGCCCTCGAGGTGGGAGTTTTTCGGGGCTGGGTACGAACTGGAACATCTTGGGAGATTCCGGGTGTGGCCTGGCTTCGCCTAAGCTGCTGACCTCTGCCTCTGCCTCTAGCTACCCTTTTTGGTGCTGCACCTGCCTCAACATCCACACTACTTTCCCCGCTTGACATCCCCCCTGTCCAGGTCGGGTCAGTGTCCTCATCATCCACCACTTCCTCTTCCAACTCCTGTCTCATCTCCTCCTCCCGCACAATGCGCCGGTCAACTGGATGCCCTGACGGCAACTGCGTCACATCATCGTCGATGAGGGTGGGTTGCTGGTCATCCACCACCAAATCGAACGGAGATGGAGGAGACTCTAGTGTTTGAGCATCTGGACACAGATGCTCCTCTGTTAGGTTCGTGGAATCGTGACGTGGAGAGGCAGGTTGAGGGACAATGAAAGGAGCGGAGAACAGCTCTGGGGAGCAGGGACAGTTTGGGTTATTGTTCTGTAAAGCTTCGGAATTTTGGGAGGAAGGAAGACAAGACTGTTGGGTAATAGGAGGAGAGGAGGCAGAGTCTGACTGGCTGCTGGACAATGTGCTGTAAGCGTTCTCTGACAGCCATTGCAAGACCTGTTCCTGGTTCTCGGGCCTACTAAGGTTTGTACCCTGCAGTTTAGTTAATGTGGCAAGCAACCCTGGCACTGTGGAGTGGCGCAATGCTTGCTGCCCCACAGGAGTAGGCACGGGACGCCCTGTGGCTTCACTGCTACCTTGCTCCCCAGAACCATTCCCCCGACCTTGCCCACGGCCTCGTCCACGTCCCTTTCCGGGAGCCTTGCGCATTTTGAATTCCTAGTTAGAAATTGGCACTGTATACCAGTAGTAAAAATTGTGGGTGCACGTAACCCCAATATATTCTTTGAATTACCAGTCAGAAACTGGCACTATATGGCAGTAGCAAGAAATGAGGGTATTTGTATTCCCAATATATTCTTTGAATTCCCAGTCAGACAATGGCACTGTATACCAGTAGTAAAAATTGTGGGTGCACGTAACCCCAATATATTCTTTGAATTCCCAGTCAGACACTGGCACTATATGGCAGTAGCAAGAAATGAGGGTATTTGTATTCCCAATATATTCTTTGAATTCCAGTCAGACAATGGCACTGTATACCAGTAGTAAAAATTGTGGGTGCACGTAACCACAATATATTCTTTGAATTACCAGTCAGAAACTGGCACTATATGGCAGTAGCAAGAAATGAGGGTATTTATAACCCCAATATATTCTTTGAATTCCCAGTCAGACAATGGCACTGTATACCAGTAGTAAAAATTGTGGGTGCACGTAACCCCAATATATTCTTTGAATTCCCAGTCAGACACTGGCACTATATGGCAGTAGCAAGAAATGAGGGTATTTGTATTCCCAATATATTCTTTGAATTCCAGTCAGACAATGGCACTGTATACCAGTAGTAAAAATTGTGGGTGCACGTAACCACAATATATTCTTTGAATTACCAGTCAGAAACTGGCACTATATGGCAGTAGCAAGAAATGAGGGTATTTATAACCCCAATATATTCTTTGAATTCCCAGTCAGACAATGGCACTGTATACCAGTAGTAAAAATTGTGGGTGCACGTAACCCCAATATATTCTTTGAATTACCAGTCAGACACTGGCACTATATGGCAGTAGCAAGAAATGAGGGTATTTGTATTCCCAATATACTCTTTGAATTCCCAGTCAGACAATGGCACTGTATACCAGTAGTAAAAATTGTGGGTGCACGTAACCCCAATATATTCTTTGAATTCCCAGTCAGACAATGGCACTATATGGCAGTAGCAAGAAATGAGGGTATTTATAACCCCAATATATTCTTTGAATTCCCAGTCAGACAATGGCACTGTATACCAGTAGTAAAAATTGTGGGTGCACGTAACCCCAATATATTCTTTGAATTACCAGTCAGACACTGGCACTATATGGCAGTAGCAAGAAATGAGGGTATTTGTATTCCCAATATACTCTTTGAATTCCCAGTCAGACAATGGCACTGTATACCAGTAGTAAAAATTGTGGGTGCACGTAACCCCAATATATTCTTTGAATTCCCAGTCAGACAATGGCACTATATGGCAGTAGCAAGAAATGAGGGTATTTATAACCCCAATATATTCTTTGAATTCCCAGTCAGACAATGGCACTGTATACCAGTAGTAAAAATTGTGGGTGCACGTAACCCCAATATCTTCTTTGAATTACCAGTCAGACGCTGGCACTATATGGCAGTAGCAAGAAATGAGGGTATTTGTATTCCCAATATACTCTTTGAATTCCCAGTCAGACAATGGCACTGTATACCAGTAGTAAAAATTGTGGGTGCACGTAACCCCAATATATTCTTTGAATTCCCAGTCAGACAATGGCACTATATGGCAGTAGCAAGAAATGAGGGTATTTATAACCCCAATATATTCTTTGAATTCCCAGTCAGACAATGGCACTGTATACCAGTAGTAAAAATTGTGGGTGCACGTAACCCCAATATATTCTTTGAATTCCCAGTCAGACAATGGCACTGTATACCAGTAGTAAAAATTGTGGGTGCACGTAACCCCAATATATTCTTTGAATTCCCAGTCAGAAACTGGCACTATATGGCAGTAGCAAGAAATGAGGGTATTTGTATTCCCAATATACTCTTTGAATTCCCAGTCAGACAATGGCACTGTATACCAGTAGTAAAAATTGTGGGTGCACGTAACCCCAATATATTCTTTGAATTACCAGTCAGACACTGGCACTATATGGCAGTAGCAAGAAATGAGGGTATTTGTATTCCCAATATACTCTTTGAATTCCCAGTCAGACAATGGCACTGTATACCAGTAGTAAAAATTGTGGGTGCACGTAACCCCAATATATTCTTTGAATTCCCAGTCAGAAACTGGCACTATATGGCAGTAGCAAGAAATGAGGGTATTTGTATTCCCAATATACTCTTTGAATTCCCAGTCAGACAATGGCACTGTATACCAGTAGTAAAAATTGTGGGTGCACGTAACCCCAATATATTCTTTGAATTACCAGTCAGACACTGGCACTATATGGCAGTAGCAAGAAATGAGGGTATTTGTATTCCCAATATACTCTTTGAATTCCCAGTCAGACAATGGCACTGTATACCAGTAGTAAAAATTGTGGGTGCACGTAACCCCAATATATTCTTTGAATTCCCAGTCAGACAATGGCACTATATGGCAGTAGCAAGAAATGAGGGTATTTATAACCCCAATATATTCTTTGAATTCCCAGTCAGACAATGGCACTGTATACCAGTAGTAAAAATTGTGGGTGCACGTAACCCCAATATATTCTTTGAATTCCCAGTCAGACAATGGCACTGTATACCAGTAGTAAAAATTGTGGGTGCACGTAACCCCAATATATTCTTTGAATTCCCAGTCAGAAACTGGCACTATATGGCAGTAGCAAGAAATGAGGGTATTTGTATTCCCAATATACTCTTTGAATTCCCAGTCAGACAATGGCACTGTATACCAGTAGTAAAAATTGTGGGTGCACGTAACCCCAATATATTCTTTGAATTACCAGTCAGACACTGGCACTATATGGCAGTAGCAAGAAATGAGGGTATTTGTATTCCCAATATACTCTTTGAATTCCCAGTCAGACAATGGCACTGTATACCAGTAGTAAAAATTGTGGGTGCACGTAACCCCAATATATTCTTTGAATTCCCAGTCAGAAACTGGCACTATATGGCAGTAGCAAGAAATGAGGGTATTTGTATTCCCAATATACTCTTTGAATTCCCAGTCAGACAATGGCACTGTATACCAGTAGTAAAAATTGTGGGTGCACGTAACCCCAATATATTCTTTGAATTCCCAGTCAGACACTGGCACTATATGGCAGTAGCAAGAAATGAGGGTATTTGTATTCCCAATATATTCTTTGAATTCCCAGTCAGACAATGGCACTGTATACCAGTAGTAAAAATTGTGGGTGCACGTAACCCCAATATATTCTTTGAATTCCCAGTCAGACACTGGCACTATATGGCAGTAGCAAGAAATGAGGGTATTTGTATTCCCAATATATTCTTTGAATTCCCAGTCAGACAATGGCACTGTATACCAGTAGTAAAAATTGTGGGTGTATATAGCCCCAATTCTATTGCTAGGGGACTTGCAGGGTATTTCTGGGGTGAAGGTGGGGGGGCACACCGTTGGAACGGGTATCGGGGTATATATCGGGTATACGGGAATACACTGACAGTGTATTCCATTCAGGATCCTGGGAAAGCTGGGTTGCGGCGATTGAGCCCGTCAGTGCCACGTTACACTGACAAGCTTCTCCCTGGAATTTAGCTCTTATAAGAGCTGTTGGTTGTCTTCTCCTTCCTATCCTAGCCTGTCCCTGCCTACCCAGAATCTAAGCCCTAGCTAGCTGGACGGAAACCTCCGTCCTCGGTGAATTGCAAGCTCAGAATGACGCGAACCTGGGCGGCGCTGTTCTTTTAAATTAGAGGTCACATGTTTTCGGCAGCCAATGGGTTTTGCCTACTTTTTTCAACGTCACCGGTGTCGTAGTTCCTGTCCCACCTACCCTGCGCTGTTATTGGAGCAAAAAAGGCGCCAGGGAAGGTGGGAGGGGAATCGAGTAATGGCGCACTTTACCACGCGGTGTTCGATTCGATTCGAACATGCCGAACAGCCTAATATCCGATCGAACATGAGTTCGATAGAACACTGTTCGCTCATCTCTAATAATAGAACATTATACTATTAAAGTTATTTTGTGTGATTTTTTAGTGTTAATGAAAGGGGTCTCATGAATGCTACAAGTAAATGAATAATAAACTTGCTCAGAGCATTGAGTGATTCAGTCAAGTATGTGGAGTTTGGTATAATTGTTCTCTTATTATAGGCAGATCAGACAGTTTTCTTAAGTGCATACTGTGCATATGCTTGTCAGGTGGCTGAGGGGGAATCTGATCTTCTAGGACACGTCTAGAAGAACTGCTTACCATATACAACTTAGATTTTAATATTATATGAAATAAGACCAAATGAGGGAGAATGTTATGAGAAGAGACTTGTAATGTGTTTTTATGTTTATCTACTTACTATCATGCAAATTTTTGTACTTCATAAAGAAGTTCATGAAAGTTGACATAAATGATGGTGACTATTCTTAATTTTATACAAATGTAATTATTTTATTTTGATTTCTAAATACAGTATTTCATCATAACTAAGATATTAAAATTTCCTGATATTGTAAAGTAGTGAGAACTTTGGCCCCCACAGTACGACTAACTCTAAAGATTAATTTTCCAAATAGTAAGGGTAAAATTATTGCATACGTCATATCATTAATGACCAGTAGGCAGAATCCCTAAGAGCAATCAACTTACCATATTGTCATTGAGTTATCTGCTGGATCACATGCACCCTGTTCTGGCTGGACTTTATTGTCTCTGATACACAAAGTAGGAAATAAATACAAAAAGAACTTATTGATAATCCTTTGGAAAGGATTTTGTTTTTTGGTTTAAAATTCTATACTTAGTGAAAGCTATACAAGGGACATGTAACACTATCATGCAGTGTTAAGAGTCTAGCATATACTGTGACTCACATATCAATAAATGTCTAAGGCTAACGTGGTTCACTTGTAGTCACACTTAAGATCCATCTATAGGTAGGCTGACACATTTCTGCTGCCATATATCATTAGTACATTGGTCATACATAACTGTACTGCATATAGGAACACTGATAACAAGCCTATAGTATAGCAGCCCACTTAATGAATGGGGCGCATGTGCTCTAGTATTAGGGTTGTAATTGTGGAAGCATTTCATAGATTTTTGGCATCTTCTTCTGTTGGTGGTCTAGCTTCCATGTTTCCATTTGATAGATGTCATTCAATATCAAAGTAGTAACAGTATAAATACAATAAGATGGTATATTGACTTAATGAAAGCTATAGGCAGCCACCCAGTACAAGGTAAATGATTGCTAGTCTTATATACCTTTAAGTTAAGGGGAAGTCCTTGGGAGATGAGGGAAAATAACATTTAAACTCACCTTGCAACACGGAATCTGTCTGTCTAATGTCACATGCCCCAGGGTCACCTCTGAGGCCTGTGATTGATCAGTCGGGAACACCCCTCCTCACAGTAGCATCTATTGCGATGTACTGTGAGAGGGGGTGTTCCTTACCACCCAGTGATGGTGCTGAGTGGTGAGGAACGCCCCCCCAGTCCTAATCTATGGATGAGTACTATCAGGAGTAGGTGAGGCATTCCTCACCACTCAGCGTTCACCCATCACTGGGTGGTACTGTGAGGAGGGGCGTTCCTGACTGACTGTCACAAATGCCCTTCTGACACTGAAGAGCTATGGTAACGGCACCGATAGCTCTTCAGCGGGGGCACAGAATGGAAAAGCTGAATTCAGTGTATTGTCTTCTTTCTAGTGGTATATTACACCACATGTGCCTGAGGACATGAAAGCTCCTCTTTGAAGCGGAATGGGGAATGGAATCCCCAGGTGAAGACCGAGCGATAGTGTGAACCTAGCCTTACCCAGCCTGAGAATGTTTAACATCTACCCTCTGTTTTTATCATTGCTTTTTAACCCAAACAACATGTCCTTGTTCCCACTGCTTTAGTTCTAATATTCTTATGGGATGTTTGTTTTATCTACTGTATCTATAGCATAAACTGTATAGAAATCATACAGTATCATATTATTAGTGATTGCATAAACCCATTAAAATTACTTCTTACTAGAGATGAGCGAACGGCGTTCGATCAAATTGGTATTCGATTGAATATCAGGCTGTTCAAGGTATTTGATTCCAATCAAATACCATGTGGCAAACACACTAAAAATTCATATCCCCTCCCACCTTCCCTGGTGCTTTTATTTACACCAATGACTGTGCAGGGGAGGTGGGACAGGAACTATGACAACAGAGGCATCGAAAAAAAATCGGAAAAAGCTATTGGCTGCCGAAATCAGGTGACCTCGACTTTAGACGAATAGTGGATTTCAGATCCGGTTCATAGGAATGCATTGCATTGCATACAGTGCACAGTATTCGGCCAATCAACGGTGGTTCTGCCGGAGGGGGCGGAGTCTAAGATCGGTCCACAGCAGTCTTCATTGTGGTCCGATCTCAGATTTAGCAGAGTTCAGCGCACAGCCAGCTCTGCTACATCTCTTTTTTTTTTAATGTAGATTGTGAGCCCCACATAGAGCTCACAATGTACATTTTTTCCCTATCAGAATGTCTTTGGAATATGGGATGGAAATCCATGCAAACACAGGGAGACCATACAAACTCCTTGCAGATGGTTTTTTGCCCTTGGTGTGATTTGATCACCAGGACTCCAGCGCTGCAAGGCTGCAGTACTAACCACTGAGCCACCGTGTGGCCCCCTGAACTCTGCTACATCTGAGATGTAGCAGAGCTGTGCGCTGAACTCTGCTACATCTGAGATCGGACCACAATGGAGACTGTTGTGGACTGATCTTAGACTCCGCCTCCTCCGGCAGAACCAGCGTTGATTGGCCAAATGCTGTACACTGCATTGCATTCCGCCAATCAATGCTGGTCAATGCATTCTTATGGGAAAAAGTCAGCTCCTGCATTATTAGTGTCGTAATACTGTGACTTGGGCATGTTAGATGCCCCCAGACATGCTTCCCCTGCTGTCCCAGTTGCATTCCAGAGGTGTTGTCATCATTTCCTGAGGTGTCATAGTGGACTTGGTGACTCTCCTGAGTCGAATAGTGGTTTCCAGTGAAACGAAGATTTTTTCCCCGTAGACTATAATGGGATTTGATATTCGTTCGAATAGTCGAATATTGAGGGGCTATTTGAAACAAAAATCGAATATCGAATATTTCACTGTTCGCTCATCTCTACTTCTTAACACATTCATTCATATGGAAATCTTTAAATCTTTTTTCATAAAGTTCGAGAATATTCAGAACAAAAAGTAAAATATATATGGTTGATAGAATGAAAACATGAATAGCAAATACTGCTGAATACAACATCAAAGCTGTATTTGTACCAAGTGATAAAAACAAGTTTGTCATTTGTTAGCACCTTTTCTTTGTGGTGTTAAACATATTTCAGCTCTGCCAAAAAAAGGCAGATGCCATCATGACAGAGGCTCATTGCACAGTTTGATCTGCATTTCTTGCAAAAACAGTGCTTCACAACATTGTCTTTGAGAATACAATGAGAAAAATAAATAATATTGCAAGAAGGATGCAAATAAGCATCAGCTAATAGTTCAATTAAATGAAGGTTTCCGTAGCAGAATATAAAGAACGTTTAAAACCCACAGCATAGTTCTTGAAAGAACAATTAGCCATATGCCGCTGGTTTCTAGCTTGAATTAAAATGTAGAGAACTGAGAATGTCTAAAACAATGAGTGTTGACAACTTGTAGATTTTAATCAGATCTAAGCTGTGAACCAAAATACTCTGATTTAACCTTCTCACTGTGCTATTAAGTGATCATTGCTATTAAAAAGTAAAGGGGTGACCAAGACTAAAAATGGTAATAGATGATAATAATATGCTTGCAAGTCAGTTGCTTTTAAATTAAAATAAAAATATTTTTTTTTAGTGCTTAGTTCTTTACTGTACCTGTGATATTTCACATTTCATGTCAAGTGTCATGCCACTGCCACTTGGAATTTTGCAGATGGCATCATAGCATCATGTCTAGAATAATAATTGCAAATATGTTTTCATTGTACACACATGCTGAAGATGTAAGGTAACAACAGTTTACAGAAAATATTGTTGATGAAAAGGTTAAACAGGAATTAAAGCCTGGAAAAATACCAGAAGAATGTAAATCAGCGAAACAAAAGAGACGTATGAAGTGTTCTATCACCATAGGTTAAAAAAGGTGAACGCTTTTAAATCATGAATACAGAGGAAAACATGATTTTATACACGATGCAGCCAACAATGTATATGACTAACACGCATTAGGATTCTATTCATGGACAGACAGGAAAAATATCTCTGAGCCTAAGAATTCAGAATACTCCTTTACAATGGTCATATGTTTGTTAAACTAGAAATAAAGTGGGAACACAAAAATTTTGCAACACAAGGCACACAAAAAAGCAACTGCTTCAAAAATAAACTAAGTATGACTATGTATGGGGCGCGGTACAGGTGATAGGTGCTTTATATTATAACTATGGTCTTAGGGTTGGTCCTTTACCTTCTATGTATACAATTTTCACATACGTCTCTCTGTTGTGCATTTTTACCTATGGGATATTTTTATCTGCTTTGGAACTGCCACACTTGCAACAACATGTGAACCCTTATTATTTGACTGTGATATACATACATTTTTCACCCTAGACCTATATACTATTTATTACCACACACCACCCGCCTTTTTGTGAAGCATTTACCCCCTGTTGTTTATGTGTAATTTATGTTTTCATATTTATTATCACTTAATAAAAATTGTCATTATTTATTGTGTTGCTTCTGTCCCTTCTTGGACATAGTCATACTTAGAAATAAAGTGGACACAGTATTTATTAGTCACATGGCAAAATAAGTTACAAAATGCAGTTTTTTTTTATGAACTTTTAAGTTATTGATGAAAAAGGTTATCCAGATCCTAAAACATATCAGCAGTTCAGATTACTGGAGAACAGTCTTTAACCTCATAGTTGGGACATGTTACCCATTGTGAGACCTGGAGTTCATGGATCGCTTCCTGTAAGACTGGCATAAAAGTTAACCCTTGGCATGTTCATTGAATCTGATGGAGGTTGTGGTATCTGTAGCAGTTTGTGAAACAGCAGAGGGTAGATTATATGCTGTTCTATAATTATTGGTTTATGGTGCAGCCTATATTTTTTTTTATAACGTAGGAAATTTGTTTGATAGAAGAGGGGAAAAATGTAATGTTCTACTCCAGGCAGCAGAAAGGCTTAGTGGTAGAGAGCAGGGCTTGCAGCACCACTACTACAGTTACTATGAAGTTCCTATTGTGAAATGCAACCAAATATTACAGCACAAATGTCTTTCAAATGGTTATACTTTGATATTTCAGTGTTCAAAACTACATCCCCTAAGGCTTAGAGATGGTCAAGGTGCTGTTTTTTGGCATACACAGTATAACAGTATAAGGTTTATACAGAATAAGCTTAAGTCTTTAATCGTTCTCCTTGCAACTCTCTCAATACCACTGACCAGTTCCTTTCTAATGCTGGAGTAACATACTGCTTCTGCTTTTTTTTACATTATCATATTGCAGTATTTAACCACATGAGGACCGCCGTACGTAAATTTACGGCCTCATGTGCTGGTACCTAAAGACCGGACTATTGCCGAAATACGTCCGGCCTTTAGGTACCTTTCTGGCGGGGGGAGGGGTGCGGGGGGGACAGGGGTTAGGTGTTACTAACACCTAACCCCTTCCTCCATAACGTCCAGTCGGAACTGAGTCCGCGGCGAGATCGGGGGGTGCCGATGTCAGTAGAAGGTAGTCTGGGGTCTGGCCAGTGACCCCAGACTACCGGAGCCCCACATACCTGGTGATCCTGCCAGGCGGTGGAGGAAGTGAGCGATGTGTCTCACTTCCTCTGCAGCTTACAGGACACGAGCAGGCTCATGTCCTGCTCGTGTCCTGTCTGCTACTGTGCTGAATCAGCTGATGCTTTCATCAAAGCATCAACTGATTCAAGTGTCCTAAAGGGACACATGAAAAAGTAAAAAAAAAGTTTTTAAAAAAAAAAAAAGTGTATGAAAAAAGTAATAAAGTTCTAAAGTCCAAAAATCCCTTTTTTCTATACAAAATGAATTATATAAAAAAAAGCACTAAAAATTAAAAAAAGCAATGCATATTTGGTATCGCCGCATCCGTAACAACCTGTACAATAAAACTGAAATAATATTTAATGTACACGGTGAACGTCGGGAAAAAAAAACGGAAAAAACTCGCCGGAAGTAATGATTTTTCGCCATCTCACCATACAAAATATGCTATAAAAAGTGATCAAAAAGTCATATGCATCCGACAACAGTACCAATAAAAAGCACAGGTTGTCCCGCAAAAAATAAGCCCTCAACCAACACTGTCAACCGAAAAATAAAAATGTTACGCCTCTTAGAAGATGCGATGCAAAAAACATTGATTTATGTCCCCAAATGTGTTTTTCCTCTGCAGAACTAGTAACACATAAAAAAATAATATAAATGAGGTATCGCCGTAACCGTACCGACCCGCAGAATAAAGGGAACATGTTACTTATACTGTACGCTGCATGGCGCAAAATTAAAAAAGTAAAACTCAATGCCAGGATTGATTTTTTTTTTTTAAATCCAGCAAAAAAGGGTTAATAAAATGTATTCATAAAGATGTAGACACCCAAAAATGGTGTCATTACGAAATGCATCTCATCCCGCAAAGAATAAGCCCTTATATGGCCGCGTCACCAGAAAAATAAAGAAAATATAGCATCTCACAATGTGAAGACAAAAACCCTCAAAAATCGCCAAATTATTAGAATACAACTGGCGGCGTCAGGAAGGGAATATATAAGCTGTGCAAGCGAATATCAGGGGACACCCCAGATTTACAGCTTATGAGGGAACAGACACCAGAAGTGACCCCCAAAGTGACCCCCAGAGTGACTCCCCCAATCATAGGAGCTACTGGGACATAGTAGGGAATTTGGTGTTTGCAATGTCCTCCGCAGAGCTTATATATTCCCTCTTCGCCATCCGCTGTGCAGTCACGTCCGGGATACTAATACTCACTACACCCCCTGATAAATTCTTTGAGGGGTGTAGTTTTCAAAATGGGGTCACTCCTGGTACCCCATGGAATCCACTTTTCTGGTACCTTACAGGCTCTACAAACATGACATGGCGTCCAGATACCAAACATCTGAATCTGTACTCCAAAAGCCGCATAGCGCTCCTTCCCTTCTGCGCCCTGCTGTACGTCCAAACTGCAGTTTATGTCACATGTATGACACTGGTGTACCCCGGATAATGCACGTAATGTCATATGTGGGTATAAACTGATATTAGGGCACAGCCGGACACAGAAGGGAAGAAGGGTCATTTGGTTTTTGGAGCACAGACGGTTTGGTTTTTGGATGCCATGACACTTTTGTAGAGCTGAAACGCTAGTAAAGTGGAATCCCCTGATATGAGACGTTATTTTGGAAACTACACCCCTGAAGGATTTCTCCAGGGGTACAGAGAGCATTTTTAACCCCCAAGTGTTGCTATAACTTATTATCCATAAATGAATACGAAGCGGATTGTGAGAGGTGAAAATGACCATTTTTCCAGGAATACGTCCTTTCAGTGCGTAATATGTTGTGTCCACCTTGTATCAGAGATGAACGCTCTAAAAGCTGTTGTGCCTGGGATACCCGTTTAACAGTTTTTGGAGTGTCTCTGCTGACATAAGTTGGGCACAACATGTTGCACGCTGAAATGGCAAATCTGTAAAATTTTCATTTTTAACTTCTCTATCAGTTGCGATTTCATTTCTGGAAACTAAATAAATGCAACACTCAAGGGTTAAAAATTCTCGCTACACCACTTGATAAATCCCATCAGTGGGGTAGTGTCCAAAATAGGGTGACATGTCTGCGGATTCCACTTTATTGGCAATTCAGGGGCTTTGCAAAAGTGGCATGACGTCCAAAAACCAAACTGTGCTCCAAAAACCAAAATAGCGCTCCTTCCCTTCTGTCCCCGGCTGTGCCCAAACAGCCGATTCTACCCACATATTGGTATTAAGTCTGTTATCCGGGGTACACCAGTGTCATACATGTGGGCATACACTGCTATTTGGGTACCCAGCAGGGCGCAGATGTGAAGGAGCAATATGTGCTTTTGGAGTGCAGATTTAGATTCTTCGTTTTTGGACACCATGTCACATTTGCAGAGACCCTAAAATTGCCCCTACAAAATGGGGTCACTTCTTGGTGAATTCCAGTTTACTGGCACCTCCAGGGCTCTGCAAAAACAACATGGCACCCAGAAAGTCCCTCTAAATCTGTACCCCAAAAGCTAAAACGCACAGTGGTCCTTCCCTTCTGAGCCCTGCTGTGTGCCCAAGCAGCAGTTTACACCCACATATATAATTTTTTGACCCCCAGGATGGCCCCTTAATAGTTTTAGGAGTGCAGGTCTCTGACAACACAAAGTGGGTGCAACGTATTGGGCACCGAAATGGCATATTTTTAAAAATTTCAATTTTCATTTTGTACATTAAATTTTTGGGAAGCATTTTAGGCTCAAAATGATAATACCTCTTGATACATTCCTTGACAGGTGTAGTTTCTAAAATGGGGTCACTTTTGAGGGGTTTCCATTGTATTGATACTTTAGGGGCTCTGCAAATGCGACATGGCCCCTGAAAACTATTCCAGCAACATCTGCCCTCCAAAATCCAAATAGCGCTCTTTCCATTCTGAGCCCCACCATGTACCCATACAGCAGATTATGGCCACATATGGGGTATTGCCGTGTTCAGAAGAAATTGTGTAACAAACTGTGGGGGGCTTTTAATTCTTAAACTATTTGCAAAATTAAAACTATGGCGCTAAATGGACGATTTATTGGGAAAAAAAGTAATTTTTCATTTTCACGTCCCAATGTTAATAAAATCTGTGAAACACCTGTGAGGCCAAAATACTCACTCTACCCCTAGACAAATTCTATGAGGGGTGTAGTTTCCAAAATAGGGTCACTTATAGGGGGTTTCCACTGTATTGGTATTTTAGGGGCTCTGCAAATGCAACATGGGACCTGAAAAATATTCCAGCAAAATCTGCCCTCCAAAAGCCAAATAGCCCTCTTTCCATTCTGAGCCCCGCCATGTTCCCATACAGCAGATTATGACCACATATGGGGCATTTCTGTGTTCAGGAGAATTTGTGTAATGAACTTTAGGGAGCTTTTTCTCCTTTATCCTCTTGTGAAAATTAAAAATTTGGGGCTAAATTGACAGTTTGTTGGAAAAAAAGTAATTTTTCATTTTCATGGCCCAATGTTAATAAAATCTGTGAAACAGCTGTAGGGTCAAAATGCTCACTCTACCCTTTAATATGTTCTGTGGGGGGTGTAGTTTCCCAAATGGGGTCACTTTTAGGGGGTTTCCACTGTATTGGTTCTCTAGGGGCTCTGCTAATGCGACATGGCACCTAAAAATAATTCCAGCAAAATCTGCCATCCAAAAGCAAAATAGCGCTCCTTCCATTCTGAGCCCCGCCATGTTCCCATACAGCAGATTATAGCCACATATGGGGTATTGCCGTGTTCAGGAGAAATTGTTTAACAAACTGTGGGGGGGCTTTTACTCCTTTAACCCCTTGTGAAAATGAAAACTTTGGAGATAAAGTGACATTTTAGTAATTTTTCATTTACACATCCCAATGTTAGTAAAATCTGTGAAACAACTGTAGGGTCTAAATGCTGACTATACCCCTTGATGAATTCTGTGAGGGGTGTGGATTCTAAAATGGGGTCACTTTTGGGGGGGTTTCCATTGTTTTGGTACTCTAGGGTCTCTGCAAATAAGGCATGGCGCTGAAAATTATTCCAGCAAAATCTGCTATTCAAACACCCAGTGTCGCTCCTTCCCTTCCATGCACTGCCGTGTGCCCAAAAATCAGTTTACACCCACATGTGGGGTATTTCTGTGCACGGGAGAAATTGCACAATAAACTGTCAGATGCATTTTCTCCTTTAACCCTTTGTGAATGTGTTAATTTTGGGTCTAAATGAATGTATTAGTGAAAAAAAATGAAATGTCTAAATTTCACTGCCATATTATTTTTATTCTTATGAAATGCTTAAAGGGTTAACAAACATCCCAAATGCTGTTTTGAATAATTTGAGGGGTGCAGTTTTGAAAATGGGGTAATTTATGGGGGTTTCTATTATACAGGCCTTTATAATTACTTTCAGAACTGAAATGGTCCCTAAAAAATTGGTTTGGAGAATTTTCTTGTAAATCTGGAAAATTGCTGTTACACTTGTAAGCCTTGTGACGTCCAAAATAAATTAAAAGACAATCAAAATATGATGCCAATATAAAGCAGAGATATGGGAGATAATATTTATTCATGTATTTGGATGGTATGACTATCTGCCTGAAAAGCAGATAATTTCACATTTTGAAAATTGCAATTTTTTTCAAATTTCCATCAAATTTCCTAGTTTTTTTATAAATAAATGCAAAAATATTGATTAGTGTTTACCACTAACATGAAGTATAATGTGTTACAAGAAAACAATCTCAAATTCATTTGTGTAAGTTAAAGCGTCTCAAAGTTATTGCCATTTAAAGTGACACATGTCAGTTTTGAAAAAAGAGGCCTGGTCTTTAACATACTTTTGGGCCTGGTCCTTAACCGGTTAAGATGAAATATGCCACAAACATGTTTATTCTTTATCTATAGTATAAAAGATAAGTGATCAATGGCGGCCTGACTGCTGAGACCCCACTAATCCTGAGAAAAGAGGGTATTTTACCTCCATTGAGAATATAGCCAAGGTGTTAGGATAAGATATGAAGTTTTCAGCTAATAGTGAGAACCAATATTAGATACACTGATCAAAATGGTAAATTTGCTGCAATGTCCAACACCCCCGGGCTGCATCAGCCCCAACCCCACAATGGTGTTCACCAGAGCCCCAGATGATGGAGATGGACTTGGCTGTACTACTGGGCAGAGTGGTATGGGTCAGGAAACACCAAACACACAGTGCACCATAAATCACAATAGAACCAGACACTGAGATCTCTTACCAGCAGATGTTTTTGGGTAGCAGTGCAGGTCCAAGGATCCAAAAGGCTGTGGCAGGTGGTCAGCAGGTGGAAGCAGAGAGTCAAAGCATAGTCATACGGTCCGGGTCTTCAACAAGGGGGCAATGCAGTACAGTGGGAGATCAAAAGGGAAGGTCAGGCAGGCCGAGCTGGTAACAGGAACAGTGGAGCAGTACAAAATCAGTATGCAGAAAGCAGAGGTCTAAAGGCAAGCCTGGGTCATAAACAGGAGCAGACACAGTACAAAAATCAGGAGGTAAAGGCGGGGTCAGTGGTCAAGTCAAGAGGGTCAGAGCACAGGCAAACAGAACAGGAGAAATGCTTACTACCAGGACACAGAATACAACTGAATGGCAATGGCCAGCAGAGGTATGGAGCCAGAGCTCTAGTTAAATAGGCTCCGGCCCGCCACTAAGCCGAAAACAGGAAGTCCCCCGTCTGGCTCAGAAGGAGACTGGCGAACCCCGCACAATGCTGTGGAGGTTCTGACCTGCCTCCGGAAACCTGGAAGCAGGGGACTCGGGAAACAGGAAGGAAAGGGCCAGCAGACTCCACACAGTGCTGTTTCATATACTAATTATAACAAAATATTTCAGTCATAAGTGTATAGTTATACTTTCCATTATCTGTTTTGTGCCACAGTTCACAATAGACTTTATACAAGTATATTTTATTCTGCATAATATATTCAGTATATAGCAATTGTACGCCACTGAGAATTATTTTAGTAGTCAGTATCTAGTCTTCCACCTGTTAGCTATGAGTAGCAGCCAAGACTGATTCAAAGCATAAGCAGGAAGCTATGCTGTGTGGATTTTAATTGATGAAGTAAAGTTCAAATTTTACTTCCGTGGTGCTTGAACTTTGATTACTTTTTGGATATGATTAGAGATGAGCGAACAGTGTTCTATCAAACTCATGTTCGATCGGATATTAGGCTGTTTGCCATGTTCGAATCGAATCGAACACCGCGTGGTAAAGTGCGCCATTACTCGATTCCCCTCCCACCTTCCCTGGCGCCTTTTTTGCTCCAATAACAGCGCAGGGTAGGTGGGACAGGAACTACAACACCGGTGACGTTGAAAAAAGTAGGAAAAACCCATTGGCTGCCGAAAACATGTGACCTCTGATTTAAAAGAACAGCGCCGCCCAGCTTCGCGTCATTCTGAGCTTGCAATTCACCGGGGATGGAGGTTTCCATCCATTTAGCTAGGGCTTAGATTCTGGGTAGGCAGGGACAGGCTAGGATAGGAAGGAGAAGACAACCAACAGCTCTTATAAGAGCTAAATTCCAGGGAGAAGCTTGTCAGTGTAACGTGGCACTGACGGGCTCAATCGCCGCAACCCAGCTTTCCCAGGATCCTGAATGGAATACACTGACAGTGTATTCCCGTATACCCTATATATACCCCCGATCCCCGTTCCAACGGTGTGCCCCCCCACCTTCACCCCAGAAATACACTGCAAGTCCCCTAGCAATAGAATTGGGGCTATATACACCCACTATGTTTGCTACTGCCATATAGTGCCATTGTCTGACTGGGAATGCAAAGAATATATTGGGGTTACAAATACCTTCAAGTCCTGCCACTGCCATATAGTGCCAGTTTCTGACTGGGAATTCAAAGAATATATTGGGGTTACAAATACCTTCAAGTCCTGCCACCGCCATATAGTGCCAGTTTCTGACTGGGAATTCAAAGAATATATTGGGGTTACAAATACCTTCAAGTCCTGCCACTGCCATATAGTGCCATTGTCTGAATGGGAATTCAAAGAATATATTGGGGTTACAAATACACTCATTTCTTGCCACTGCCGTATAGTGCAATTGTCTGACTGGGAATTCCAAGAATATATTGGGGTTTCAAATACACTCAAGTCCTGCCACTGCCATATAGTGCCATTGTCTGACTGGGAATGCAAAGAATATATTGGGGTTACAAATACCTTCAAGTCCTGCCACTGCCATATAGTGCCATTGTCTGACTGGGAATTCCAAGAATATATTGGAGTTACAAATACCTTCAAGTCCTGCCACTGCCATATAGTGCCAGTTTCTGACTGGGAATTCAAAGAATATATTGGTGTTACAAATACCTTCAAGTCCTGCCACTGACATATAGTGCCAGTTTCTTACTGGGAATTCAAAGAATATATTGGGGTTACAAATACCTTCAAGTCCTGCCACTGCCATATAGTGCCAGTTTCTAACTGGGAATTCAAAGAATATATTGGTGTTACAAATACCTTCAAGTCCTGCCACTGACATATAGTTCCAGTTTCTGACTGGGAATTCAAAGAATATATTGGGGTTACAAATACCCTCATTTCTTGCTACTGCCATATATTGCCAGTTTCTGACTGGGAATTCAAAGAATATATTGGGGTTACAAATACCTTCAAGTCCTGCCAGTGACATATAGTGCCAGTTTCTGACTGGGAATTCAAAGAATATATTGGGGTTACAAATACCCTCATTTCTTGCTACTGACATATAGTGCCAGTTTCTGACTGGGAATTCAAAGAATATATTGGGGTTACAAATACATTCAAGTCCTGCCACTGCCATATAGTGCCAGTTTCTGACTGGGAATTCAAAGAATATATTGGGGTTACAAATACCTTCAAGTCCTGCCACTGCAATATAGTGCCATTGTCTGAATGGGAATTCAAAGAATATATTGGGGTTACAAATACCCTCAAGTCTTGCTACTGCCATATAGTGTCATTTTCTGCCTGGGAATTCAAAATGCGCAAGGCTCCCGGAAAGGGATGTGGACGAGGCCGTGGGCAAGGTCGGGGGAATGGTTCTGGGGAGCAAGGTAGCAGTGAAGCCACAGGGCATCCCGTGCCTACTCCTGCTTCCGGCTTGTTGAAACTCCCGCCTTCCTGGACCTGATGGCAACTGCGGCACCTCGCTATGCCGTCCCTAGCCGTCACTACTTCTCCCGGTGTACCGTCCCTTCCTTGCACCAGCACGTGTCACTCAACATCAGGCGGCCCCTTAGTTCCGCGCTTTGCACAAAGGTCCACTTGACCACCGACGCGTGGACAAGTGCATGCGGACAGGGACGCTACATTTCACTGACGGAACACTGTGTTCTGTCCCCACATGAGGCGAATGAAGATGTGGCAGGTGGATAGGGGCTGGGAGAGGTCCTACCTTCGCTTCCTCAATGCAGGGCAGACAGGACCATGTTGCTCAGCGTCCGGAGAGATGATGCACAGCAGGAATGGTGAAGTTCAGGCTTGTTTATTTGGAAGACTGGACATACAGCATATGATGGTAATGCAGCACTTCTCCAGGAATACAGGCAACTACTTATAATTGTGGTAGTAAGTGTGCATGTGTGTGGTCGAAAACTGATGCCTTCTGCTGCTCAGTCCAAGGGTGTCTCTCTCCCAGAGAAAATGGAGACTAGTGATAAGTGAAAACAGGAAACAGTTACCCTTGAACCAGGAAGCGAAGGCATGTACCGAATTAATTAACTACAGGCTGTCATACAGAAAAGGGACAGCAGGTGGCAGCATGGATTATAAAGAATACAATCTATGTATGAACGGTATGATTATATCTAGATGAAACAGCACACACTGGGTGAATGTAGTTGAGGCTGGGACTGCTTCCCAAACTGGCCCGGTATACCTCGTCTCCCCGCCTAACATTCCTGGCAGGGACATGAGAAGAACACCCCCCTCCTCCTCCTCCTCCACCGCCTCCTCCTCCGCCACCACCTCCTCCTCCGCCACCGCCTCCTCCTCCGCTGTTAGATTGACCCCAGCTATGAGTTGGAAACGTTGCAGCACTGGCGTTGGTAGACGTCAGCAGGCCATGCTGAAGCTGATCAGCTTGGGGGACAGACAGCACACTGCCTCCGAGGTGAGGGATGCCCTCCTCGATGAGACGGCAATATGGTTTGAGCCGCTGCACCTGGGCCCAGGCATGGTCGTTTGTGATAACGGCCGGAACCTGGTAGCAGCTCTGGAGCTTGCCGGACTCCAACATGTTCCATGCCTGGCCCATGTCTTCAACCTAGTGGTGCAACGTTTCCTAAAGAGCTACCCCAATGTTCCAGAGCTACTGGTGAAAGTGCGGCGCATGTGCGCCCACTTTCGCAAGTCGACAGTAGCCGCTGCTAGCTTAAGATCTCTCCAGCAACGCCTGCATGTGCCACAACACCGGCTTTTGTGCAACGTCCCCACACGCTGGAACTCAACGTTTCAGATGTTGAATAGAGTGGTTGAGCAGCAGAGACCTTTGATGGAATACCAGCTACAAAACCCTAGGGTGCCACAAAGTCAGCTGCCTCAGTTTCTCATCCATGAGTGGCCATGGATGAGAGACCTTTGTGACATCCTACGGGTGTTTGAGGAGTCCACAAGGAGGGTGAGCTCTGAGGATGCGATGGTGAGCCTTACAATCCCGCTCTTGTGTGTTCTGAGAGAATCCCTGATTGACATCAGGGATAACTCAGATCACACAGAGGAGTTAGGGATAGCATCCGATCCGTCACAGCTGGAGAGTAGGTCCACACATCTGTCCGCTTCATCGCGTTTAATGGAGGAGGAGGAGGAGGAGGAAGAAGAGTTGTCCGATGTGATGGTGATACAGGAGGCTTCCGGGCAACTTCGAATCGTCCCATTGTTGCAGCGCGGATGGGTAGACATGGACGATGAGGAGGAAATGGAGATTGAACTTTCCGGTGGGGCCAGAGGAGTCATGCCAACTAACACTGTGGCAGACATGGCTGAGTTCATGTTGGGGTGCTTTACAACCGACAAGCGTATTGTCAAAATCATGGAGGACAACCAGTACTGGATCTTTGCTATCCTTGACCCCCGGTATAAAAACAACATCTCCTCTTTTATTCCGGTAGAGGGGAGGGCCAATCGCATCAATGCTTGCCACAGGCAATTGGTGCAGAATATGATGGAGATGTTTCCAGCATGTGACGTTGGCGGCAGGGAGGGCAATTCCTCCAGTAGGCGACCAAGTTCTCACCGGTCCACACAAACAAGGGGCACACTGTCTAAGGTCTGGGACACCTTGATGGCACCCCCTCGCCAAAGTGCCGCCACGGAGGGTCCTAGTGTCACCAGGCGTGAGAAGTATAGGCGCATGTTGCGGGAATACCTTTCCGACCACAGCCCTGTCCTCTCCGATCCCTCTGCGCCCTACACGTATTGGGTGTCGAAGTTGGACCTGTGGCTTGAACTTGCCCTATATGCCTTGGAGGTGCTGTCCTGTCCTGCCGCCAGTGTCCTATCTGAGAGGGTGTTCAGTGCAGCTGGTGGCATCATCACTGACAAGCGCACCCGTCTGTCAGCTGAGAGTGCCGACCGGCTCACTTTGATAAAAATGAACCACCACTGGATAGAGCCTTCATTTTCGTGCCCACCTGTGTAAAGCACCCCAACATGAAACTCCATGTCTGTGCTCAACCTCTCCAATTCCTCCACATCCTCATACTCATCCACCATAAGCGTTGCACAATTCTGCTAATACTAGGCTCCCTCCACCCTGATTTCCCACAACTCTGCTGGTTAGAGGCTCCCTTCACCCTGATTTCCCACAACTCTGCTGGTTAGAGGCTCCCTCCACCCTGATTTCCCACAACTCTGCTGGTTAGAGGCTTCCTCCACCCTGATTTCCCACAACTCTGCTGGTTAGAGGCTCCCTCCACCCTGATTTCCCACAACTCTGCTGGTTAGAGGCTCCTTCCACCATGAATTTCCCACAACTGTGCTAGCTAGAGGCTCCCTCCACCATGAATTTGCCCAAACTGGGGTTTTTAGAGGCTCCCTCCACCATGAATTGGTCCAAACTGGGGTTTTTAGAGGCTCCCTCCACCATGAATTTGGCCAAACTGGGGTTTCTAGTGGCTCCCTCCACCATGAATTTGGCCAAACTGGGGTTTTTAGAGGCTCCCTCCACCATGAATTTGGCCAAACTGGGGTTTTTAGAGGCTCCCTCCACCATGAATTTCCCAAAACTTGGCTGTTTAGAGGCTCCCTCCACCATGAATTGGTCCAAACTGGGCTGGTTAGAGGCTCCCTCCACCATGAATTTGGCCAAATTGGGGTTTTTAGAGGCTCCCTCCACCATGAATTGGTCCAAACTGGGCTGGTTAGAGGCTCCCTTCACCATGAATTGGTCCAAACTGGGGTTTTTAGAGGCTCCCTCCACCATGAATTGGTCCAAACTGGGGTTTTTAGAGGCTCCCTCCACCATGAATTTGGCCAAACTGGGGTTTTTAGAGGCTCCCTCCACCATGAATTTGGCCAAACTGGGGTTTTTAGAGGCTCCCTCCACTATGAATTGGTCCAAACTGGGGTTTTTAGAGGCTCCCTCCACCATGAATTTCCCAAAACTTGGCTGTTTAGAGGCTCCCTCCACCATGAATTGGTCCAAACTGGGCTGGTTAGAGGCTCCCTCCACCATGAATTTGCCCAAACTGGGCTGTTTAGAGGCTCCCTCCACCATGAATTTGCCCAAACTGGGGTTTTTAGAGGCTCCCTCCACCATGAATTGGTCCAAACTGGGGGTTTTAGAGGCTCCCTCCACCATGAATTGGTCCAAACTGGGGTTTTTAGAGGCTCCCTCCACCATGAATTTGCCCAAACTGGGGTGTTTAGAGGCTCCCTCCACCATGAATTTGCCCAAACTCTGCTGGTTAGAGGCTCAATCCACCCTGATTTTCAAAACAAATGTTGGTGCCAACCTCAACTTACTACAAGGGCCAAATTCACTGCTGGTGACAAGCTCTCCTCACTCCAAGTGCCAAATACACATGTTTCAAGGTGTTTTCCTACTGTCTGAGAGGTGGTATTGAGTGTGTAAAGTGTGTAGTTGTTAGGCTGTGATTTTGGGGTAATAGAGGGTCTTTGGTGTGTTAGATGCCCCCAGACATACTTCCCCTGCTGTCCCAGTGTCATTCCAGAGGTGTTGGCATCATTTCCTGTGGTGTCATAGTGGACTTGGTGACCCTCCAGACACGGATTTGGGTTTCCCCCTTAACGAGTATATGTTCCCCATAGACTATAATGGGGTTCGAAACCCGTTCAAACACTCGAACAGTGAGCGGCTGTTCGAATCGGATTTCGAACCTCGAACATTTTAGTGTTCGCTCATCTCTAGATATGATCCTTCTACTTGAAATTCTACAAGTCCATGCACCCGCTGGATCAGATCAAAAGCCCACTCTTCTGTATCCCCCAGCCATAGACAGAAAATTTGAACGACACTTTTTTTTTCATATAGTTGTTTTATTGAATTGTATTTTCATTAGATTTTGTACCCCATTAGTAGATTTTCATTTCTGAATTTCAATTTTCACCTATAAAAATAAAAAATATTTGGTATTCAAAATGCAAAACAACTTATACAATAACAAATCTGTTTGAAATCAGTATTTAACATCTTCAAAAACTGATTTTAAACTGCCCAGATGAAAACCCATTGATTTCAATGGGTTTTAAAAGTAATCCGTATGTATCAGTTTGTGCCATTTCATCTGGTTTCAGTTTTTTGTGCAAGGAGAAAAGTAAAAGTTGCAGGACTTTGTCTCCGTACTGCAAATAAGGATTCCAGATAGACAGTAACCAATCCGATTTTTTTTTAACATTGAGGTCTATGTCAGGGTTGGTTCACACTAGCGTATGCATTCCGTCCGGGGAGAGTCCGCATGGAGACCCCCCAGATTCATGCGGGCAGTGCGTGGGAAACGCACGGACCCCATTATAGTCTATGGGGTCCGTGCGCTTTGACAGCACAGCACTTGCAATTGTGATTGTATTCCGTTCAGGGGGTCTCCATGCTGACTCTCCCCGGATGGAGTACATACGCTTGTTTGAACTAGGAGTAATGCTTGGTTCACACATCAGTATGCCATTCATCCGTTTGAATTCAGTTTGAGACTAAAAACGGACTGATGCACATACTGATTGTATACTGAGGGTATGTTCACACATTAGTATGCAATCAGTCCGTTTGAATTCAGAGACTTTAATACGGACTGATGCACATACTGATTGTATACTGACATACTGACGCTAGGTTCACACCTGCGTTCAGCACTTCGTTCTGTGCTTTCCGTCTTCTACATGCAAGAAGACGGAAAGCACAGACCGGGTCTGGCCGTGAGCGGCGGTGAGCATTTTATGTACTGCATGTCCAACTCTGTGTCCGGATTAAAAAACGCAAAACGCTCACCGCCGCTCACGGCCGGACAGCTTTCATACCCATTCAAATGAATGGGTGAGAAAGACTCCTGCAGGTTTCCGTCTCCTGCCTCTGTTTTATGCAGGAAACGGAAACCTGCATAACGGAGACCGGGCGCAGATGTGAATGAGCCCTGACACCTTTTATGCTGATAGCAAATGCTGTCCATCCCCTAGAGGGCAGATAAGGGGATTAAAAGTAGAAAATTGTAAACAGAGTAAAGATAAGGAGGACATAAGGACATTTATTATATGTCCTTATCTCTGCTCTGTTTACAATTGCTACTTTTAATCCCCTTATCTGTCCTCTAGGGGACAGACAGCATTTGCTATCAGCATAAAAAGGTGTCAGTATACAATCAGCATGTGTATCAGTCCGTTTTAAAGTCTCAAAATGAATTCAAACGGACGGATGGCATACTGATGTGTGAACATACCCTGACACCTTTTTATGCTGATAGCAAAAGATGTCAGTCCCTTAGAGGACAGATAAGGGGATTCAAAGTAGCAATTGTAAACAGAGTAGAGATAAGGACATATAATAAATGTCCCTATGTCCTCCTTATCTCTACTCTGTTTACAATTTTCTGCTTTTAATCCCCTTATGGGTATGTTCACACATCAGTATGGGCTCGTTCACATCTGCGCCCGGTCTCCGTTATACAGGTTTCAGTTTCCTGCATAAAACAGAGCAGGAGATGGTAAACCTGCAGGAGTCTTTCTCACCCATTCATTTGAATGGGTATGAAAGCTGTCCGGCCGTGAGCGGCGGTGAGCGTTTTACGCTCTCTGCCGTGAAACCGGGTTTTTTAATCCGGACACAGAGTTGGACATGCAGGACTCTGTGTCCGGATTAAAAAAAAACGGTTTCGCGGCGGAGAGCATAAAATGCTCACCGTCGCTCACGGCCAGACCCGGTCTGTGCTTTCCGTCTTCTTGCATGTAGAAGACGGAAAGCACAGAACGGAGTGCTGAACGCAGGTGTGAACCTAGCGTATACCATCAGTCCGTTTGAATTCAGTTTGAGACTAAAAACAGACTGATACACATACTGATTGTATACTGACACCTTTTATGCTGATAGCAAACGCTGTCCTTCCCCTAGAGGACAGATAAGGAGATTAAAAGTAGAAAATTGTAAACAGAGTAAAGATAAGGAGATATAATAAATGTCCCTGTGTCCTCCTTATCTCTACTTTGTTTACAATTTTCTACTTTTAATCCCCCTATCTGTCCTCTAGGGGACAGACAGCATTTGCTATCAGCATAAAAAGGTGTCAGTATACAATCAGTATGTGCATCAGTCCGTTTTTAGTCTCAGAGCTCGTTCACATCCGCGCCCAGGTGTCCGTACTGCAGGTTTCCGTTTCCTGCATAAAACAGAGCAGGAGACGGAAACCTGCAGGAGTCTCTCACCCATTCATTTGAATGGGTTTGAAAGATGTCCGGCCGTGAGCGTTTTACGCTCTCTGCCGTGAAACGGGGTTTTTTAATCCGGACACAGAGTTGGACATGCAGTACTCTGTGTCCGGATTAAAAAATCCGGTTTCGCGGCGGAGAGCATAAAACGCTCACCGCCGCTCACGGCCGGACCCGGTCTGTTCTTTCCGTCTTTTGGCAAGCAGAACGGAGAGTAGAACGCAGGTGTGAACCTAGCGTCAAACTGAATTCAAATGGACGAATGGCATACTGATGTGTGAACCAAGCCTTACCGGATGGAATACATATGCTAGTGTGAACCAGGGGTCAATCTGCTTCAAAACTGATTACATACTGATTACATACTGATAGCAATCAGTTTGTGTCTGTTTAGCACATGCTCAGAATGAAGAAGGGGGAAGAAAAAGAAAAACTGATTTGTCAAAAACTGATTACATACTGAGTATATACTGACTACATACTGACATGGTTTTCATCCGTTTGAAATCAGTTTTTGAAGATGTTAGCCCTTGTTCACATCTACGTTTGGATTCCGTCCGGGGGAGTCCGTATGGGGACCCCCCTGAACGGAATACCAAACGCAATTGCAAGCATTGTGCTGTAAAAGCACATAGGCCCCATAGACTATAATAAGGTCTGCGTGCTTGCTGCCAGATTAAAGTCTATGGGGTCCATGTGCCTTTACAGCACAGCGCTTGCAATTGCATTTGGTATTCCGTTCAGGGGGTCCCTATTCGGACTCCCCCAGATGGAATCCAATCGCAAATGTGAACAGAGCATTAAATACTGATTTCAAACGGATTTGCTGAACGCAGATGTGAACCGGGCCTGACAGGACACATCCTTGGCCTGGTATGTATGCTGTGACAAAATTCTACACATCAGATAAAGCCTCACAACTAGAGATGAGTGAACAGTAAAATGTCCGAAGTTCGATATTCATTTCGAGTAGCACCTCAATATTCAACTACTCGAGTCGAATATCGAACCCTATTATACTCTATGGGGGGAAAATGCTCGTTTCAGGGGTAGGCAACGTTCGATCAAATTATACTTACCAAGTCCACGAGTGAGGGTCGGGCTGGATCCTCCGTGCAGTCTTCTCCTTTCAGCGTCCCCGCGGCGTCTTCCGGCTCTTCCAGCTTTTCATTCACTCTGCCAGGCATCGGGCCTGGGCAGAGCCGACTGCGCATGCCCGCACTACAAGCGAAGTGAATGAAGAGCCAGAAGATGCCGCGGGGAAGCTGCATGGAGAAGACTTCTAAAGGTAGGAGATAAACCAGCATTGATTGGCCAACTGTATAGCATTCGGCCAATCAATGCTGGTTCTGCATCGAACTTTTACATTCGAACAGCGAGTGGTACTCGATCGAGTACGAGTATTTCGAATACCGTAGTATTCGATCGAATACCTACTTGATCGAGTACTACTCACTCATCTCTACTCACAACCTCTTCTCCAATGATTTGCCCAAGGGTTTCATACGAAAGATATATTATTTTGGATGGCCGTTGCTAATGGTGACACTTACTGTATGATAAATATTAAAAATAGTGAAATAATCCCAAGGCAAAATATTTAATTAGCATCTAATTGGGTACTAGTGAACATTTTAGTGGAACGTCTACTCGAAATGACAGGGTGCTCTACTATTTATTTAGTAAAATGCCATCATGCAGCCCTTCATTTTTCAGCCAGGCTCAATAATGCATGCTGCATTGTGTGTACACTGTTCTTTTCTCTCTATGCCTCATGGTTTATTAATGTTTCATCTTTATATTATTTTATATACATTGACATCTTGTAGCGTATCTGTTGAAAAGACCCTTTAATTATATCTTGTGTTTTTTCTTAATGTCAGATAACTCTGTTTTTACCTCCCTCTTAGTTCAAGCATATTCTAATTTTGAAACTGACATTGCATAAAAATGGCAAATAAGCACATTGTCAGCTTTGCTGGATTGTTTATTGAGATAATGTAACATGACAGAAGGAACTGCTCTGATTTGTTTCGTGTTTGCATAAATATGAAACATTGGAAGTTGATCGCATTCATTTGAATTTAAATGCAGAAATCAGGACGAGCCTTCTGTGGTTAATCAAGCATGGCTGCCATTTCCTTTAAATTAAACCGCTTGCACACATAACTTTATACAATAATTGTGAGCCGCTACAGCTTTCTCAAAATTCTCATTTTTTTGCAATTGCGTGTTAAAGTAGGCTTCAATATATAACAACTTCTTTTACTATTGCACCTAGGGATATATTAAGAAAATATAATGTGTACACTTTCATTTCTCATTTGTTTGCCATATGCTAATAGCAGATTTACAGGAATAATTCAATAGTTCAAAATTCTGGACTGGTTGGGTATACTTTATTCACTACCACATGGTTCACATTTTTACTTTTTTTAACATCTTAAAGGGATTCTATTCTTAGAATCACGTTTTTAGCTAAGCCCACTGTCAGGATTTGGGGACGCCACGGCCTTCCTGCTATGCGGCGCATGCCCCGGAGGCGTCAGAGACTCCTCTGGCAGTATTTAGTACATCAAGGGGTTAAGTTGTCTCCTTGGTGTCAGTTTGACTGGCAGGCCTTCTGGCCAGTCATTCCTATCTGTGATGGGTGGGGTTGTATCTCAGTTCCTATTTTAGTCCCCTCCCCCCCATGTTCATGGCCTGTTATAGCATTCAGTATCTGGTTGCAAACTTCCAGGTTCTCTATAACCTTATCTGTACACTTACTACAGCCCTTTAGCTTTGCTTTCCCTTACCCTTCCTGTTCCCTGCCTGTTTAGTTTCCTTGTTTATGTTTGTATTCTATTTCTTACCTATATTCACCACTGGTCTAGCCTGACTACTCTTAACAGCTATTGTTCTCTATTACCATTATGTCACCATTAGTATACTCGGTTTGTTTGTTTTTACTTCTCAGCCCACTGTTAAGGTAACTATAGGGAATCTATTGTAGGTTCCTGTGAGGGGCGTCCTAGTAAGGATGTTACTCTGAGGTTAGGCAGGTTCAGTCAGGGAATCTGTAAGGGATAGTTCCCAATCTGGTTCTGCCCACGTTCCTGGATTTGCACCCAACCATAACCAATCCAGGTCAGAGATTGCAGGGACATCAGGGACTCTCCTTGGCCACGGATTTTTGGGAGCTCCAGGTCAGTGTCTTACACCCACATCGGAATAGCCTTAAGAAAGGCTATTCTTCCCCTACCTTTAGAAGTTTTCTCTGCACCGCCGTTCAGTATATATTCCCCACTGCGCATGTCTGTCAGCCATTTTCTTGTGGCCGAACAGTAAAGAAGAGGCAGAGAACAAGAAGAAGGCTCAGGGGGGAGCCTCCAGTGCTGCGAGAAAACTCATTATCATAATGAAGAAACCAGGAATATATACCAAACGTTGGCATGCAGAAAGGAGACATATAAGGACTTCCTTTAAATTTCACATTCCTTTTGTAGCCATTCTTGGCTTTGTCTCAAAAACCCGTAACAAAATCTGCAACAAAAAGGAGCAACACGGTGGCTCAATGGTTAGCACTGGAGTTTTGGGTTCGAATCCCACCAGGAGCAACGTCTTCAAGGAGTTTGTATGTTCTCCCCATGGGATTTCCTCCCATTCTGCAAAGACATACTGATAGAAAAAAAAAAGTACATTGTGATCCCCATATGGGGCTCACAATCTACATTTAAAAAAAAAAAAAAAAAATTTGCAAAAAAAGTTGTGTTTCTGAAATATGGGGCCTCAGCCTTACACTCAATTTGAGGACTGGGTGCAAGTGCAAGATTGAGTGGAGTGAATTAACCACTGACAGCGGCACCCACGTCACTTGCTAGGATATTCACTACATAGCAGCAGTAGTTTATATAATGTGGAAATATAAAACTTGTTATTATACAATTAAAATGTCAAATCTGTCCTACTGTCTCCCTGTCTTTTAGTGTGTTTTAGCCGAATTGGCATGTTAATTGTATAATAAAAGCTAAGATTTATGTAGTCATAGTACATTTACCACTGCTCTTTTCATTTTCCCTGTTCTGTTCATGCATCAGTTAGGTGGTACACACTGTGGTGGTTTCCCTTGGGGGTAAAGATTTATTGGAGAGCTATTATTATGTACTACAAATAGGAGATAATCCAGCATACAACTGCCTCTGTCTGATGGTTTAATGGTTTATACTTGGGATTACATATCTATTCAATAATTAAATAAGAGTTTTTAATGAAATATCTTTTTATTCCATACCTACTTTTCATCTCTTTACCCTTTTTCTCTTGCCATGTTCTATTAGGATGATATACACCTACCATAGGTAATTACTTACTATTACTGTAAGAGTTTACAATCTATGAAGAAGAGGAGATACAAGCTGTAAAAGTCATCTCATTTCTAATTAGACAAATCTCAGCGCTGTACCAGGAAAACTACTATAAAGATATATTAAGAGCTGAACAGAAATAAATAGTATTGAAGAGTAGACCTTTCTTTTAAAGCTTACCTGTCATTTTAGGTGACTTTTCGGAATAAACTATTTTGTACAGAAGTAACATTGTATTAGGTCAGGGATCAGCAACCTTCGGAACTCCATCTGCTGTGAAACTACAACTCCCAACATGCTCCATTAACTTCCATGGGAGTTCAATAAACTGCAGAGCAAGTATGCATGCTGAGAGATGAAGTTTGACAACAGCTGGAGTGCCAAAGCTTGCCTACCCCTGTATTAGGTCAGGCCTTACATTTTGCAGTTTTTAGCTCTTCTCCCCTCTGCATGCTATATCTGTAGATGTCCTTTCTCTCTGATCTCACACAGTGAGTACAGGAGAATCTGCTTTATAACTGTGTCTCACTCAGAAACAGTCCTAAGAACATGTATGGCATATATAGAGGAGTACTGTCCTGTTCTGATGTAAATAAGGTACTTTGTCATAGTCAGCTCCAGCTTCAACCTAAGCCTGTCTTTCCTTCTCTTTGCTCATTCTTCCCCTCACCATAGACTTTATGGAGAGGTTTACATAATTAACCCCTTACCGACATGCGCCATAATAGTACGGCGCATGTCGGGTCTGTAACTATGGCGACCGCCCGGGAGCCGGGCGGCCGCCATAGCCGCCGGGTGTTTACTGCTTTAAGCAGTAGACAACCAGCTCTAATGCCTCTGATCGTTCCTCGGACCGATCGGAGGCATTAACCCCTCCGGCGCCGCGGTCAAAGGCGCCGGAGGCGCCATTTTCCCGGCGGCGCATGGGCGCCGCCATTTTGCCCGGGATCGTCGGCTCCTGGAGCATGCTCCAGGGCTGACGTCCCGTTGCCATGACAGCCGGGAGCCTGTAAAAGGCTCCCAGGCTTGTCTGCAAATCCTCTCTTTTGCAGGCTGGTCTATGCAGCCTGCAAAAGAAAGAATGATTTTTTGCAATGCATTGCAATGCATTAGCATTGTAATGCATTGCATTAGTGATCAGACCCCCTGGGGTTCAACACCCCTAGGGGGTCTAATAAATGCAAAAAATAAAAATAAAAAAAATATAAAAAAAATATAAAAAGTATTAAAAGTTCAAATCACCCCCCTTTCCCTAGAACACATATAAAAGTAGTTAAAAACTGTGAAACATATACATGTTAGGTATCCCCGCGTCCGAAATCGCCCGCTCTACAAATCTATAAAAATATTTTTCCTGTTCGGTAAACGCTGTAGCGGGAAAAATAGTCGAAATTGCCAAATCGCCCTTTTTTCACTGTTTTGATTCTGATAAAATTTGAATAAAAAGTGATCAAAGCAATAACATTTCCCGAAAATTGTAGAACTAAAAAGTACACCTGTCCCCGCAAAAAAAGATGCCCTATGCATCCCCGTACACTTACGTATAAAAAAGTTACGGCCGTCGGAATATGGCGACTTTTAGAAAAAAAAATTTTTAACACAGTTTTGGAATTTTTTTTAGGGGTCAAAATGTAAATAAAACCATATAAATTTGGTATCCCTGGAACTGTACCGAAACACAGAATATAGGGGACATGTAATTTTGGCTGCACAGTGAACGCCGTAAAACCAAAGCCCGTAAGAAAGTCACAGAAATGCATTTTTTCTTCAAATCCACCCCATTCTGAATTTCTTTCCTGCTTCCCAGTACATTATATAGAATAATTAATGGTAGCATCATGAAGAAAAATTTGTCCCGCAAAAATTAAGACCTCATATGGCTCTGGGAGCAGAGAAATAAAAAAGTTATGGGGTTTAGAAGGAGGGGAGTCAAAAACAAAAAACGAAAATAAAAAAATGCCATCGGCGGGAAGGGGTTAAAGGGGTTGACCACTTTCAGACCAATATTGAGAGACAAATATTATAGTTTGTATATTAAAAGTTGTACAATTTTCCAATATACTTTCTGTATCTATTCCTCACAGCTTTCTAGATCTTGCTGTCATTCATTCTGTTACTTTTGGTAATCAACTGTTCATCTGTGTGCTAATCACATGACCATGGACCGTAAATCACATGACCATGGTCAGACTTTTATCCACTAGAAGTAACAAACTGAATGACAGCAAGCAGAGATCTAGAAAACTATGAGGAATTGATACAAAAAGTATATTGGAAAATTGTACAACTTTTATTATACAAACAATAACATTTGTCTCTCAATATTGGTCTGAAAGTGGCCAACCCCTTTAATGTGACATGCAGTCCATCGTGCTACAGATAGAGCAGTGATTTTTGCAGGGAAAGACAGTTTAGCAAAAGAAGGAGCAGGTAAACAGTCTTATGAGAGAAGAAAGGGGCATCTCTCTTATAAAATAAATTCTACATAGTTTCTTATTATCGCCTGTACTATTCATTTATGACAGTGTCTATTTAAAGGGGTATTCCCACGTCGCATACTCACCAGTCTTCACTGCTGTAAAATCTTCTTTCTTCCTGGTTTCTTGCATCATTTGGTGGGCAGGGTTTCATATGGAACCTGCTGTTTAGCTCCGCCCAAAATTAGCGTGTAGCTCCGCTCACTGCATAGCGTGATCCTATGGGGTGGCTGAAGGGCCTGTGATGTCATCAAAGGTCCTCAAACACTATATGCACAATGTTGGACTATGAAGTACAGGCAGGAGCAACTCCATTCTGTGTTACATACAGAGACTGCCTGTCTCTGCCATAATGAACACAATTGAATTAGCTAGCCTGATAACTGGGAGAACAGAAGACGAGTTCAGAAATGAAAGCAGCTCCTCTCCCCTATCTCAGAGCAGGAAGCTAGGTCACGTGGTGTTGACACAGGAATAGCTAGAAACACAGGCTTGCTCCCTTGCACTTAGCCCCTCCTCCCTCCGAGCAGCAGATACATCACTTGACTTTTGAGCAGATAAGTCAAGGGATGTGTCAACAATGAATTGAATAAAGTAAGACAGTGGATAAACAAAGCAGTTTTGCTGAAGCAGTGTATTTAGGAAAAGTCTTACATCCACATTAACAAGCAGTATAGATAGGATCCTTGTGATGGGACAACCGCTTTAAGCCAAACATGATGAAGTAAATATAGGTAGTGTTTTTTTATTTTATTTTGATTAATTCAAGCCTACATAATTCCTTTAGCCTTTACTATGTAATTAAAAAGACAAAATTAATAATGATGCTATGAGATATTTTTACCAAGACCTCAAAATTTTTATTAAGATTGAGACTTTGACACAAACACATTTTTCAAGCTACATATAGTATTCACCTTCAAAGATTAAAGCTGTTAAGAAAAATTATTCATAAAATGAATCTCTTTCTAGGTCATGAAACTTATTTTTTCACTAATGTACCATGTCTACATTAGCATAAATATTAGAAGCAAATTTTTAGTTGTGCTATTAATTTTTTTAAACTAGACAGAAATATACTTGAGATGAAAATATGACTTTGAAGACTACATTGTATGCATTATATGATGTAATAAAACAACCTGACCTTAGCTTTAGATAATAATAATAAAAAAAACTTGTTGAAAAATTGTTATTATAAAGGAAATAGTATCAGTAACAAAATACAAAGATGACCATTTTCTATTTAGTGGGTACAGCAGCTTATCCAAATATAGGAGTTCTCATAAAAATTGAGGAAACAATCACATGCAGGGAACTTTCACTTGCAGGATGAATCTAGTGCTTTTTGGGGCCATGAGCTCAAAACGCCTCAAACTGATGCTGCATATGAAAGTACCTTAATGGGATTATCCCATAAATCGATATTATACTGGAAGTCCAGAAATGCTTTTATAGCCATTTTAAAGTAATTTACAATATTTCTAACTTAAATATTCCTTGAATGTATGTGTTTGCTTTGCTGTTTCCCACCTTGGGCTGTTGATAACACAGGTCAACAGCATTTTTGGGGCCAAAGATATTTCAACGAATTTAGGGTAACTTTGGGGTACTGATTCTGAATATGTCATCAGTTTTGCCAGATTGACTCAAGTTTTTGAGATTTGAGATTCCATGTTAGGATACTCCCATTTTCGTTTCTTATGCTTATTGAATCCTTGCACTTGCACTGCACAGAAATAACAGTCATCATGATGATTTTTTTGCTCTCTCCACACCATTGGAACACCAAATTTGAAGCTTTTTCTTTGTCCTTTGCTCCATTTTCGTAATAATTCGATACATGCTTTGCACACTATGTGTGGTGCCCAAGACTTGTCTTGGTCCCCAAGCATAACCTCAAAATAGGCCAAATACACTTTTTTTATGAAGTCTGTTATGTTTCTTCTATGTTTTTGCAGTGTATATTCACCACAAATGTAACAGAATGAGTCTGGATCGTTAAGACAACTTCTTCTTGATGAGTTCATGCTTTTCACTGGAAAACAGACAACAACATAAAGTTAGTGCAAAAATCAAGCTATGAACAAACTTTTAGAACACTAATTAACAAAAAACTATATTGAGAACTGCTCAGTTCAAGTACTAATCCAAAGAAATTAATGAGATGATGCGTCGCATTTACCAACAAGTGCTATAAATAAGATACCAAAAATCTCAAAAACTTGAGCCAATCTGGCAAAACTGATAGCATATTCAGAATCAGCACCCCAAAAATACCCCAAATTCATTAAAATATTTTGGACACCAGTAATTTTTTTTTTTTTGTTGACCTGTGTAATCTATGCTGCTGGGGCAAAATCTTGACAGAATCAGTATCCTTCTCCAATATAGTGTAGCTAGACCACACAGCCTTAATATCCTAGCAAGCTGAGAAAAACTGTCTTCTCAGTTACACTGCCAAACTACTGCAGCAGCTGTGAGGTTCCTGGACAAATAGCAAAAAACTCTTCTATTGGCTGTTTAGGAGGGATCTGGATGTAAAGAGAATGACTGATCATGTATGGTCACCACTACGAAGTTCAGTAATTCACATGCACATTGCTATATAATTTAACACCTTTCCACCGAGGGCATTTTTCAATTTTCATTTTTCGTTTTTGACACTCCCCTTTCCAAACCACATGACCTTTTTATTTCTCTGCTCTCAGAGCTATATGAGGGCTTAATGTTTGTGGGACAACTTTTCATGATGCCACCTTTTATTATTCTGTGCAATGTACTGGAAAGATGGAAAAAAAAATTGAGAATGTGGTAGGTTTAAAGAAAAAGTGCATTTGTGTGAGCAAAGCTCACATTTTTACGGTTTCTTATTACCTTAAGTTTTTTTTCTGCTTCAGGTGCCAGTGATCCTTGGAAAAATGGCAGTGCCCACGTGCCATCGGTAAAAGGCCCCTCGTTCAGCTTTGACTGAAGCACCAGAGGGGTTAATGCCCGCAATTGGTGCAGGCACTGATTGCAGGTATTAGTGCTGGGTGTCTGCTGTATAAAACAAGCTCCTGAGCGGCTGCCATGTTTAAACACCTGGCATCCACCATATTAGTACAGCAGATGTCGGGATGTGGTTAAATACTAGTTGGTGATTTACTATGTAAGTGGCATAACCTTTAATAAATTGTTGTTTTTTATTTTTATTTTATAAAGCACACAATTACAGGAGATGGTACAAAATAGGTAGGGTACGCAGACCCCTTCTTGCATGTAGAGGTCACATAAACAAACATAACCATAGACAAGCAGCACATGAGTTAAAGGGGTTGACTACTTTCAGACCAATATTGAGAAACAAATGCTATTGTTTCTCAATACAAATGCTGTTTACCTTAAGATAAAATTCTGACCATGGTCATGTGATATACATGTGATATACAGTCCATGCTTATGTGAACACATAGGTGCAGAGCTCGTTATAAAAGTCATGTGCCAGGTAATGACCTGTGCACCTGTGTGCCCATCACATGGCCATGGACCATAAATCACATGACGATGACCAGAATTTCATCCATACAAGTGACAGAATAAATGACAGCAAGCAGAGATCTAGAAAAGCATAAGTAATTGATACAGAAAGTATAATGGAAAATTGTTTAACTTTATATTATACAAACAATAACGTTGTCTCCCAATATTGGGCAGAAAGTGGACAGCCCCTTTAAATACATGGCAAATCTTTAGACAGATAACCTTTGTTCACGACAAAGTAAGGATGGGCCCTTATTTCTCAGACCAGGTCACAATAGAAAGGAAAATGATACCCTTGTCAGCTTCATACTGAATTTGGAACATCTTCCTCGAAAGCCATTTCAATTTTAGTCACCCCAAAGAACCATTTAACCTTTTCAGGACCATGGGTCATTGATGTCCCAATGCTCAGGCCAAACTTAGCACTTTTTGTATGCATTGTTTTACACAGCAATATCTTTTTAATAGCTCTGTAGATCTCTACTATTTTTACCATGTTTTTTCAAGAAACATAAGACTTAAAATAAGTAGCTTTATTTATTAAAAAAAAAGTTAAACCCAGCGGAGTATACAAACATAAAGAAAAACTATTATGTATCTCTCCCTGGCTCCGCTGCACTCCCCGCAGATGTCGGCAGTCTTCAATGATGTACGGGACGTCATATGAGCAGGGGCTTGTGTTGTGATACATAAGGACACAAGCCCCGACCCATGTGACATCTGGGACGTCACCAAGTAGGCCTGAAGCCTTCTTGAGCCAGGAGAGGTAAGTGACAGTGTTTTTTATGTTCCACATTCTGTTTCAGACATATTTCTCTATAAGGTATAAAAAAAATTACAAACCGTCTTTCAGCATTACGGTATAAATTATAGAAATACAGTTTGTAATTATGCCAGAACTAAATTCTAGCGCGTTCCAGCCCAATTTAAGCACTGTATATTAGTAAAAAAGAATATCAAATGCAGGGAATGTCCTGGTAACAGATTGGTGCAGACTTAGCAGTTGCTAAATGGCACAAGGTATGTAGGGCCCCATTACAGATTTTGCATTGGACCTATGAACTTCAAGTTTCACATCTGACTAGGAGGTTTTATTTTTCCATGCATAAACCCATAGCCAGAAAGGAGATAAAACATACTAAACCTAGATATGCATTTTTCAGTAGATTAATTTTTAAAATGGTGCCTATAGACAATTGCTTGAGGTTGTTTTTATTCCAGCATTTATATAGAACTACTACATCCTTGAAAATCTGTATATTTGCTATTCTGTTATATATTTGTTTTTCAACAGTACCTCACTGTAAATGAATTATTACACATACATTCCACGGTTGCTATTCATAGGTAATTTAGGCAGCGTGGTGGCTCAGTGGTTAACACTGCATCCTTGCATGGCTGGAGTCCTGTGTTTGAATCCAACCAAGGACATCTACAATGAGTTTATATGTTCTACCTGTGTTTGCATGCAGTGTCTGACTGTGGTGTCTAGGGCCCACCAGTGGAATTGCTTCTAGGGGCCCACTGCCAGGACCATGCAGATCAGCGGTACCGAGACACGACGGCTAAAGGTAATAACATGTCGGGAGCCATGATGCTCACCCACTATACCATGTGAACTTCTTAAACTTACTTCTACACCTTGAATGGCAAGTGAACAGTGTGGCTCCTAGAAATGTTACCATTACCTGTAAAAGCTGATCTGCAGAGGTCCTGGCTGTCAGATTATCACAGATGTAATATTGAAGGCCTATCCTAAGGACAGGCCATCAATATTAGAAAGATGGATAAATCCTTTGAAGTGGTTGTCCAGGAATAGGAGCAACTCACTTGGCGGGCGGGAGGTATAAAATAAAAAACAAATAAATAAAAAAGCATACTCATCTGTCCCCGGCGCTCTGTTGTCCACCATCAGTGTCCATTCGGTCTCATGCCGCCGCCTCTTTGCTGGGATTCCTGCACCTCATGTGATTGCTAAGACCTATTAGGTACAGGATTTCCAGAAATGGGCGAATGAGACCGAACAGAAACAGGCAGGGGACAACGGGGTGCGGGGGACAGGTGAGTAGGCTTTTTTTTAAATGTATTTTTTATTTTATTTTTACACTTCCCTGGTGGCCACTCCAGTTTACAGACAACCTCTTTTAAGGCCGGGGCCCCACATGCCGGAAACGCCGCGATTTGCCGGCAGCGGAGACGCTGCGGGTAAAATTGCGGTGTTATACAGTCTCTGCAAAGTGGATGGGATTCATGCAACTCCCATCCTCACTTTGCGGAGAAGACCACAGCGCGGAAAAGCTGAGATTTTGACATGCTGCGATTTGCAAAGCCGCAACGGCGATTTGCAAATCGCAGTATGTCAATTATATCTACGGAAACGCTGGCGGCTTTCCTGTAGATATAATGTTAAGAGAAAGTCCGCAGAGGAAAACTCTGTGAACTTTCTCTTAAAAGCACTGTGGAAAGAACCACAATGCGAACACGCAGCGGTTCTTCCCGCAACGTTTAGAGCTGCGGATCCGGGCCGTAGCCTTAAGGGGTTTTTGGGCCAAATATTTTATGGCCACTTCACTGGTCCCCCATAATGTATGGGGAATATTGATGGAGCCAATATATTGTGTGAGAGCCGTGATGGGGCTGACAACCTGTGGGGAAGGGGGACGTTAAAATGTGTGTCAAAAACAGAAAATGTCCACAGCTCAAAAGTATCAAGAACCAGCTTAACCTGAATTGCACGAACCCCCCCCCCCCCCCCCCCTGGTAGGGGCCGAAATAATCCAAAATCCAAATGCACAAAGAGGTCTTCAGCACAAAAGGTTTGCTTACGATAAAACTTAGCTTTTAATGATGAGAAAGCATTAAAAATGAACATCAGATACAGGAATAAAAAGGGAGGTAAGAAGAAAGAAAACTTACAGCATTAATCCTTCAAACGCATGTACGTGCAGCAAAAAACAAGCCTATGCATTTCGGGACATCTGTCCCATACTCATGGCAGTATATATAAATTTTTTTCTTCTTACATGCCTTTTTATTCCTGTATCTGGTGGTCATTTTTAATGCTTTCTCATCATTAAAAGCTAAGTTTTATTGTAAGCAAACCTTTTGTGCTGAAGAGCTCTTTGTGCATTTGGATTTTGGGTTAAAATGTGTGGGACATATTAAAGGGGTTGTCCAGGGCTTTTTTATGGCCTATACTCAGGATAGGCCATAAATACCTGAAACCCCACATTGCAGAAACACAACGTCTTCGGCTACTACAGAAAAAAAATTGTGTTTTACAGAACCAGCAAAATGAATGAAATTTAATCACATTTACCTTATCCACACATTGCAGGAAAGAGATGTGGAACAGCCACAACTCTAAAATGCATGCGCTTCTAAAAACATGGCCGGTTACTTTCAGCTGAGAAAGTACAGGGAAAATGCATCAAAAGCTCAATGAAAAACACTGTGGAAAAAATATACTGAGATTCACTGCTATTTTTTCCCACAGTGTTTTTTAGCTGCAACTCACTGTTGGGCCTCATCCTTTTCATCTCAATACAGTCCTATGAAAAAGTTTGGGCACCCCTATTAATCTTAATCATTTTTAGTTCTAAATATTTTGGTGTTTGCAACAGCCATTTCAGTTTGATATATCTAATAACTGATGGACACAGTAATATTTCAGGATTGAAATGAGGTTTATTGTACTAACAGAAAATGCGCAATATGCATTAAACCAAAATTTGACCGGTGCAAAAATATGGGCACCTCAACAGAAAAGTGACATTAATATTTAGTACATCCTCCTTTTGCAAAGATTACAGCCTCTAGTCGCTTCCTGTAGCTTTTAATCAGTTCCTGGATCCTGGATGAAGGTATTTTGGACCATTTCTTTCTACAAAACAATTCAAGTTCAGTTAAGTTTGATGGTCGCCGAACATGGACAGCCCGCTCTCAAATGATCTGAAAACAAAGATTGTTCAACATAGTTGTTCAGGGGAAGGATACAAAACGTTGTCTCAGAGATTTAACCTGTCAGTTTCCACTGTGAGGAACATAGTAAGGAAATGGAAGACCACAGGGACAGTTCTTGTTAAGCCCAGAAGTGGCAGGCCAAGAAAAATATCAGAAAGGCAGAGAAGAAGAATGGTGAGAACAGTCAAGGACAATCCACAGACCACCTCCAAAGAGCTGCAGCATCATCTTGCTGCAGATGGTGTCACTGTGCATCGGTCAACTATACAGCGCACTTTGCACAAATAGAAGCTGTATGGGAGAGTGATGAGAAAGAAGCCGTTTCTGCACGGACGCCACAAATAGAGTTGCCTGAGGTATGAAAAAAAGCACATTTGGACAAGGCAGCTTCATTTTGGAAACAAAAATTGAGTTGTTTGGTTATAAAAAAAGGCGTTATGCATGGCGTCCAAAAAGAAACAGCATTCCAAGAAAAACACATGCTACCCACTGTAAAATTTGGTGGAGGTTCCATCATGCTTTGGGGCTGTGTGGCCAATGCCGGCATCGGGAATCTTGTTAAAGTTGAGAGTCGCATGGATTCCACTCAGTATCAGCAGATTCTTGAGAATAATGTTCAAGAATCAGTGACGAAGTTGAAGTTACGCCGGGGATGGATATTTCAGCAAGACAATGATCCAAAACACCGCTCCAAATCCTCAGGCATTCATGCAGAGGAACAATTACAATGTTCTGGAATGGCCATCCCAGTCCCCAGACCTGAATATCATTGAACATCTGTGGGATGATTTGAAGCGGACTGTCCATGCTCGGCGACCATCTAACTTAACTGAACTTGAATTGTTTGTCCAAAATACCTTTATCCAGGATCCAGGAACTGATTAAAAGCTACAGGAAGCGACTAGAGGCTGTTATCTTTGCAAAAGGAGGATCTACTAAATATTAATGTCACTTTTCTGTTGAGGTGCCCATACTTTTGCACCGGTCAAATTTTGGTTTAATGCATATTGCACATTTTCTGTTAGTACAATAAACCTCATTTCAATCCTGAAATATTACTGTGTCCATCAGTTATTAGATATATCAAACTGAAATGGCTGTTGCAAATACCAAAATATTTAGAACTAAAAATGATTAAGATTAATAGGGGTGCCCAAACTTTTTCATAGGACTGTATATTGTATACTACACTGTAAGGATAAGGCCCCATGTAGCAAGCCGCAGCAAAAAGCGCTGCAGGAAAAACCCCGGCGTCAACACATCAGTTTTTCGCACAGCGCTTATTGCAGAAACGCCACAGAAGTTTCCTTTGAGGACTTTCTGCTTCGTTTATACCTATAGGGAAACGGCCGATGTGTCTGTAGGTATAAGTGACATGCTGCGATTTCCAAAACCACAACAGTTTTGGAAATTGCAGTGTGTCTGCAGCGTGTATTTTTCTGCAATGTGTGGATGGGATTGTACACACTATGTACCTACACACTCAGGCCTGGTTCACATCTGCGATCAGTAATCCGAACTACTGAACACATTAGCAAGCGGTGTGCAGTAAAAGCTATAAACTATAATGGGGTCCATGTGCTTTCCGTGCGGTGTCTGCACAGAACATGTGGACAGAAAAGTACTTCATGATCTAATTTCCTGTCCGCACGACTCATGTGGAGACCACATGGAAAGCACACGGACCCCATTGTAGTCTATGAGGAGTGTGCTTTCACTGCACAGCGCTTGCCAATGCGTTCGGTAGTTCAGATTACAGATGTGAACCAGGCCTTTTACATATGCCATATATACTAAGGGCCCGTTCACATCTGCGCCCGGTCCTCCGTACTGTAGGTTTCCGTTTCCTGCCTGAAACAGGGCAGGAGAAGGAAACCTGCCGGCATCTTTTCAAACCCATTCATTTGAATGGGCTTGAAAAGTGTCCGGCTGTGAGTGGTGGTGAGCGTTTTAAGCTCTCCGCCGCGAAACCGGCTTTTTTTTTAACCGGACACAGAGTCAGACATGCAGTACTCTGTGTCCGGTTTAAAAAAGCCGGTTTCGCGGTGGAGAGCTTAAATCGCTCACCGCCGCTCACGGCCGGGCTCGGCATGACAGGTTTCCGTCTTCTACCAGCAGAAGACCGAAACCTGAGTACGTAGACCCGAATGCTGGTGTGAGTCCAGCGTCACACATATTACAGCATATATACTCAAACATATACATTAATATACTTTCATATACCATATATAAGTCATATATATACTTATATGAATGTATTAATACTATATATACACTCGCATACATACATACATACACTCACACATCATTATAGTATACTGTATATACATACCTATATACAAACATACAGTACTCACACAGTATACAACACACATACTTTACACACATATATACATATTAAACATACAGATTTTACCAAAAGAGTATACTCACATTTGCCAGCAGTCAACCATCATAGCAGACGTCTTCCTGGCTTCCCCACACGCTATGAGAGACGACTCAATGTGAGGGGATGGGGGAGGGAGGAAGTCGGGCAGCAGGGACAAGACGTCATAGGAAAACAGCTGAAGCTGCACACAGTGTCCTCCGGTATGTAATTTCCCTATATATCAGGAGGACAACGTATACAGCTTCAGCTAAAGGGGACCCATGTGTGTGGAGGCAAATGCATTGGCCAGGTGCCCGGTTGGGGGCCCCTGGCCATCCCGATCGGGCCCCGACCAATGCATTTGCATTGGTAAAATGAGAACTTTCAGTCAGGGGGCGGGGCCCACCGGGGGATTCACCGGTACACCGGTGGGCCAGTCCGACCCTGTTTGCATAGGTTTCCTCACAGACTCCAAAGACATACTCATAGGGAAATGTAGATGGTGACCACTTTATGGGACAGTGACAGACAATATCTTTGGAATATGTTGGTGCTATACAAGTAAACTAAATCAATAATACATTTTTAATTATCAGTTGCAGAAGCTATCAATAATTTATAATGCATTTCCCAGGCCATCTAACCATCTTTGTTCCCCTTTAAATTTATGTTCACTTGGTATGTAGGCAGATAACTTTGAGAATATAATAAACGTTGTGCAGAAAACTAAATGATCAATTTGAGGTGAATGTGTATGATTTTTAATTTAGAAAAAAAAATTATATTGGATTGATTAAATTGTATCTCTTGAGGAAATTCTGCCATAGCACCCGCTCTGTTCCTGCTCTGTCATCAGCTTTACAACATACAGTCTTGTAAGCCAAATAAGCTTTTAGATGAATGGAAATAAAATGTTCATCCAAATATGATAGTAGGCAATACTCTGATCTGTGGTTTTAACACTTGCCAACTTTCATTTAGAACATCTGCTTCAAGAGACTTTAAAAATAGAGACCCAGTGCACGGCACTGAAAGAATGGAATAGCCAGATCTGCATAAAGAAACATAGGCTTCCATGTGAAAGACTTCTATATCATTGCTTTATAAATACCTAAAACACACAGCCTAGACCCACCTTATGGAAACAGCCTTTTTATTCAAATCTGACATGTGTCCCTTTATGCGGTCATAATTTTGGAATGCTTAAATTTATCAATGTGATTATGAGAATTTTTTTTTTTTTTCGTAACTCATTCTACCTGATAGTGGTAAAGTTTGGTCAATATGTTTTGTGTTTAATTATGAAATAATTGGAAAGTTGCTGAAAATTTGGAAAAACTCCAGTTTTCAAACTCTGAAATCACATGCCTTTCATATAGAGAGTCATACTACCCAAATTATTTCATAAATATAATTTAGCACCTCTGTGCTTATGTTATGATCTCATTAAACTTTAATCACCCTTTCATTTTTTGTACCTTTTGAGGCTTACAACTCAACTAGCAATTTTCCAAATTTTCAAGAACATTTCTAAAACCCATTTTTCAATGGAATAATTCAGTTCTGAAGGAGCTTTGAAAGGCCTCTATAATAAATCCTCCATAAATCACCACATTCTCAAAACAGAACAAGAGTTAAAACAAAATGAAGGTGAAAATTGCACATTTCAAATTTTTTCATTAATACCTTCTTTTAGCGCTAGTATTTACACATTCACAAGGGGTATATACAAAATTGGTTACAAATGTTACATAATGGTGTGTTAGGACAATGTGCCAAGCACCAAAACAAAGCACATGAAATAAACTTCAATAAAGGTTAATAACTTTAGTAACATATAGAAGTATCAATTTAAAATGACATAGAAACAGATGGATGTGACGCTAGGTTCACACCTGCATTCTACTCTCCGTTCTGTGCTTTCCGTCTTCTGCATGCCAGAAGACGAAAAACACAGACCGGGTCCGGCTGTTAGCGGCGGTGAGCGTTTTATGCTCTCCGCCGCGAAACCGGATTTTTTAATCCGGACACAGAGTACTGCATGTCCGATTCTGTGTCTGGATTAAAAAACCCGGTTTCGCGGCGGAGAGTGCAAAACGCTCACGGCCGGACATCTTTCTCACCCATTAAAATGAATGGGTGAGAAAGACTCCTGCAGGTTTCCGTCTCCTGCTCTGTTTTATGCAGGAAACGGAAACCTGCAGAACGGACACCTGGGCGCAGATGTGAACGAGCCCTGACACCACATAAAATACACACAACTCACCAGAGATACATAAGAGACATAAGAAAGTTAATATATAGGAAGCTATGTTTGCTACAGGCACATAATAATCACATAGATATAAACCACTAAGCACCAGAATCAACAGTATAATTAATGAGATGGAACAAACAGAGTACAGCAACTTACAAAGTATGAAACAATACCCCAATATCAGACTTTGGAGAGGAGATTACATGCCCTGATGCATGTTTTGCCAATGGCTTCATCTGTGGGTGTGTCAACATGGGAAAGAGGCATAACTATATAGGGGAAATCAACCAATTAATCTATTAATCTTAGATCACATGGTATGCCAGAAAAATATAGATGGGTACCTGAACGCCATATAACTGAAATTAAAAGGAATTGTCCATAAGTATAAGTGAGACATGCCAGTGTGCTCTACAACAAAGTTTGCCTTCGCTCCGAGCAGGGATATAAATTCAGGAGTATGCCTGAAGGTAAGTATAGGAGGGAACAGCTAACCCCACATAATAAGATGAGGACAAAAAAAAAATGATGGGGAAACAGAATAAACCTGGATCAAGAAGATCTCAAATGGCATGTTTGGACTACACTGCCCTGTGGCAGCACAGGCACAGAGTGCAAATGACCCAGTGTGATTAAACCACCAGAGTATGACATGAATATGAATGAGGAGAATATATTTAGACAGCACTCTAAACACAGCACATATACATGCTGCAGCTAGTCATTATCCCTAAAAAGGGAGACAATAGAATATTAATATATAACTATATATATTGTGAAGTGGAGAGGGGTATAGTGTGGGAGAACCGCTATATTTCCCCAAGACTGTTGCAGTATGCACAGGCGTTTATCTTGTAGGTCCCGGACTGGAGTAAAAGTTTGGGCCAGTCCTGCAGGGCAATCCATTCCAGGCTTGGAAACAGACCAGCAGAGCTCTGTAAGTAGCCCAGGTGTGCTAGTTAGTGAGAGAAAGGAGAGAGGCTGAAACACTGACACAGTCAACCAGCCTGAGAAAGCTCTGCCAAAAAAGGATGCTGTTAAAGGGCTGGGTATGTGTACCCCTTGTTTACTTGTAAACCCTGTTTTGTTAGGAGGTCAGCAGTAGGCTGACCCCCTGGTTAGTGAGGGAAGAAATTGTTTAGTAAGCCGCTGGACAAGCGTAGGTCTTTATTTTCATTTGTTCGTTTTGACAGCACTACCTGTACCTTTAAGCTTGTCTGCTGCAATAAAGACTGCTTTTGGGAAAGAAACCAGAGCTTCTGAATCCCCGGTACATCACTATATATATATATATATATATATATATATATATATATATATATATATATATATATATTAGCTTCTGCCCGCGACTTCTTCTGCGGGTTGTTGTTGGCGATGAGCCACTTATAATTAGCCAAATGTAGTTGGCAGTAATTCGCCTGCGTCCGCGTGTCGGCTCTGCTACATCTGTGCATATGCGCAGCAGCCCCAGCTGTATGCACATCCGTATGGAGAGCAGAGCAAGCTGTGCTACCGCACTGCATCAGCTCTGCTACATCTGGCAATTTGGATCACAGGGGTTGTCTTGTCTGAGTGTCCTAGCAGCGTCTGTTTTAGACACAGCTGAATGGCTGCTGGTGAAATTTGACACAGTGCGCCCTTCTCCCACCCTCAGCACAGTCTGAAGACCACACGCCCGTATGTTATGTACACACACTGCTAGCGCACCTCCTCAGCCCTGCTACATCTGCCAATTTGGATTATAGGGCTTGTGTTGTGTGAGTGTGTCTGAGCAGCTTTTGTGTTACACATGGCTGAACGGATGTTGCTGAAATGTGCCACAATTCTCCCCCCTTCCCCATCCAAGGCAGAACAACAGATTCCCCGTCCTACTTACTGAAACTCTACAGCCAATATACTCCTCTTGGTCACACACAGACTGTATGTTCTGTAGTCTTCTGATCTTCCATGAGACTCCATTTTCTTCAGCTTTCACACTGTCCGGCTCCTTCCTCTTTAGCTCCACCCCCAAATTAGTGTGTAGTTCCGCCCACCACATAGCGTGATCCCATGGCAGAATGGCTAAATGGCCTGTGATGACGTCATCAAAGGTCCTCAAACATAGTGTGAGCCTAAATTCGTGCATCGGGGGCGTGTAGTGATGTCATTTACTGGGATAAAAAGTAGCCTATGTTTTAATCGGGGTTCCCATCTATGTATGTTGCAAATTTCAGCCAAGCGTGATTGAGGAACAAACATACAAACATCCAAACCCACAAACTTTCACATTTATAATAGTAGGATAGGAGACATATATATATATATATATATATATATATATATATATATATATATATAGTACAGACCAAAAGTTTGGACACACCTTCTTATGAAAAGTGTTTTCTGTATTTTCATGATTATGAAAATTGTAGATTCACAATGAAGGCATCAAGACTACGAATTAACACATGTGGAATTATAGACTTAACAAAAAAGTGTGAAACAAATGAAAATGAAAATATGTCTTATATTCTAGGTTCTTCAAAGTAGCCACCTTTTGCTTTGATTACTGCTTTACACACTCTTGGCATTCTCTTGATGAGCTTCAAGAGGTAGTCACCGGAAATGGTCTTCCAGCAGTCTTGAAGGAGTTCCCAGAGATTCTGAGCACTTGTTGGCCCTTTTGCCTTCACTCTGCAGTCCAGCTCACCCCAAACAATATCAATTGGGTTCAGGTCTGGTGTCTGTGGAGGCCAGGTCATCTGGCGTAGCACCCCATCACTCTCCTTCTTTGTAAAATAGCCCTTACACAGCCTGGAGGTGTGTTTGGGGTCATTTTCCTGTTGAAAAATAAATGATGGTCCAACTAAATGCAAACCGGATGCAATAGCATGCCGCTGCAAGATGCTGTGGTAGCCATGCTGGTTCAGTATGCCTTCAATTTTGAATATATCCCCAACAGTTCACCAGCAAAGCACCTCCACACAATCACACCTCCTCCTCCATGCTTCATGGTGGGAGCCAGGCATGTGGAGTCCATCCGTTCACCTTTTCTGTGTCACACAAAGACACGTTGGTTGGAACCAGAGATCTCAAATTTGGACTCATCAGATCAAAGCACAGATTTCCACTGATCTAATGTCCATTCCTTGTGTTCTTTAGCCCAAACAAGTCTCTTCTGCTTGTTGCCTGTCCTTAGCAGTGGTTTTCTAGCAGCTATTTTACCATGAAGGCCTGCTGCACAAAGTCTCCTCTTAACAGTTGTTGTAGAGATGTGTCTGCTGCTAGAACTCTGTGTGGCATTGACCTGGTCTCTAATCTGAGCTGCTGTTAATCTGCGATTTCTGAGGCTAGTGACTCGGATGAATTTATCCTCCGAAGCAGAGGTGACTCTTGGTCTTCCTTTCCTGGGGCGGTCCTCATGTGAGCCAGTTTCTTTGTAATGCTTTATGTTTTTTCCAACTGCACTTGGGGACACTTTCAAAGTTTTCCCAATTTTTCAGACTGACTGACCTTCATTTCTTAAAGTAATGATGGACACTCGTTTTTCTTTACTTAGCTGCTTTTTTTCTTGCCATAACACAAATTCTAACAATCTATTCAGTAGGACTATCAGCTGTGTATCCACCTGACTTCTGCACAACACAGCTGATGGTCCCAACCCCATTTATAAGGCAAGAAATCCCACTTATTAAACCTGACAGGGCACACCTGTGAAGTGAAAACCATTTCCGGTGACTACCTCTTGAAGCTCATCAAGAGAATGCCAAGAGTGTGCAAAGCAGGAATCAAAGCAAAAGGTGGCTACTTTGAAGAACCTAGAATATAAGACATACTTTCAATTATTTCACAGTTTTGTTCAGTATATAATTCCACGTGTTAATTCGTAGTTTTGATGCCTTCAGTGTGAATCTACAATTGTCATAGTCATGAAAATACAGAAAACGCTTTGAAGGAGAAGGCGTGTCCAAACTTTTGGTCTGTACTGTACACACTGATTTCTTGTTTCTTTGTAGTAAGAGGTATACATCTCATCTGTAGGGACTCAATTTACATGCATCACATACATTTGACAAAATCCTCTGGTGATGCATTTTTTTTTTGGCTGCCACTGTGTGTGTGTGTGTGTATATATATATATATATATATATATATATATATATATATATATATATATACACATACATACATACACATATATAAAGTGAAACAGTGCTATAATGGAAATGACAGAAACAGTATTAAATTAATAACCACATGAAAGAATAACAGAATGATAAAATAAATAATGAGTCATGAAAGTGCAAAGTGCCTAGTGAAGAGTGCAAAAGTCAATAAGAGGTAAAATTGCTTCTAATAAGTCGGGGAAAAAAAACACATAATATAATATTTAATTTATAATTAACAGGTTGAAAACAACTATAGAGATGCAAAGTGGAAAACAAATAAATTGCACAGGTTAAAAAAATGAATAAAGAAAAATAAAGATTAAAGGGGCTCTATCATTGGGAAAAGTCATTTTGAACTAATCACATCCTTGCCTAGCCTTTAGAAGGGGTATTCCACACCTACCTTTTGTATGTAAATTGCCTCAGTGGTTTTTGAATAAGTCTGTTTTTAATCATATGCTAATTAGACTGGGTGCACGATGCATCGTGCACCCCATTTGCTATTATTTCCTATGCACAGGCTGCTGCTGCTGATGACTCAGCTTCCCGTTTGCACACACATAGGAGATAATAGCAGAGACGTGTGCTGCTGGGAACTTCCTGTACTGTCTGGAAGCTCATTAGCCTATGAATAAAAATGGACTTATTCAGAAACCACTGAGGCAATCTACATACTAAAGGTAAGTGTGGAATAGCCTTTCTAAAGCCTATGCAAGGATGGGATTAGTTTAAAATGACTTTGGACCCTCCAATTGATGTCAATGGTAACTTCAGGAAATCAACAAGGTAAGAACAGGATGCTGACAAGGACAATCATTATAAGCTAATGAAACCTAACCTAATGAAAGGACAGTGGGAGATAAATGTAACCCTTCTATCTGTTACTAGCCATAAGCAATCACATAGATGCCTTCAGTTTTTGAGGAGTAAGACTATTTGTGATCATTATACAACTAGTATATGACGTTTTTCTTATGAAGGTTTTATCTCTAATTCTCAGTTTTCCTTGAGACTAGTTGCCATTATATAACAGCTATGGACAGCCATGTTTCCTAACTCTAAGCAATCAGCTACTCAGCAAGCAGCATGAAGGTCTTTACACAGCAGGACCAAACAGTATTAATGTGAGACAATTTACAACTAGCACAGCACCAGCACATCTGTAATTGTGTTTCTGCTTTTCTTTCACTTTATTCCTTCCTTCCCTTTCCATAGACTTCTACAGAAACATGTAAACCTCTGTAAGCTACCAGTCAGTCTTGAGAGATCAAGATGCATTTAGAAGAGAATTCACATTGAGTGAGCTGTTTAAAAAGGGAGATGGGTGAAAGCAGCTGATAAGTGCCAAAAATATATATCTTTTTTTCCAAATTATATAAATATCATCTTATAATTGCTTATACTAATTATTTAAGCAAAGTTCGTTAAAATGTTAGTGACCAGTTAACAATCTACAATTCTATATCTGTAAAACATTGAAATATGATCCTTTAATGTGTATGTGGCAATGGTTTGGAGACTAATGTGTTCTCTTCTTCACCCTGTAGTGTGTATTGTAGCAATTGTACCGCATAAAGCTTTCCTGGCCTAGAAACTCATCTAGTAAAATGGTGTCATTTGTCAACAACATTGAAGTCAACCACAAATTATTTTGTCATATTTCAAAAAGTATTCTTATCTAGCTTGTTTTTTTCTTTACTTTTGTTAAGGGCAGACTTCAGTAAAGATGACATTCAGAAAATAGAAGAAAGCTTTTCATGCAAATTACTGTATCTCCCAGAAACCATTAACAATATAAACCATGATGAACACAGAATACAAATTGTCAGCAAAATTATTTTATCTATCTTTCTGGAGTTGCATGTGAACAAATTGGCCATAGCTTTGATTTGTGCATTGATCAGGTATTCCTATAGCAATTTATAATAAATAGTAAGAAATGTATCCAATAAAAAACATCATAAATTCAAATGATTTTTTTGTAAAAAAAAGTTTTAAAAAATGTTCAAACAAGCTTTCTTTATTTTATATATCATTAGAGTTGTGCAATGAAAAAAAACAAAACAAATAACTATCTGAAAATCCTTAAAGACTGGTATTCGACTTGCAGGTGTAAGGGAATTGCTAGAGGAACAATTCTCCAGGAGCTGCTGGAAAACCCTGGAGGGAGGAGCACAACAAGACAGTGAACTCTAAGCTTAACCCACTGCTGCCCCTACCTGCTTGCCTCATTGCCCCAAGGTGCAGAGGACAACTGGTCGACAAAGCCCTTCCTGTATAGGTGTCAACACAGACAAGACAAACAACACAAAAGGGGGGTCAACTACCCAAGGGTCCTGTAACAGTCGAGCAACGCAGTAAAGAATCAAATCCAAGAGAATAGTCAAGAGGGAAGCCAGAGGTAGTAATAATAGTAGCAGACAGAGGAACTAGCAGGGACAAGGTCTAAGGACAGAGTCTCAATAGCCTGCGAGTCTGTGTGGGCAAATGGCCTATAGAAAGCCCAGGACCAGCCCTAGACTTGATTGGAACACAGGCTGACAATAACAAAGGCAAGGCTAGAATAAACCATTTGATGAACAGAGAGAAACAAGGTGCAGAAGATGGGTATGGTGAAAATTCAATTACTGAGATAGAGCAGTGTTCACACAGTGCAACGAAAAACACTAAGCAACAAATCAAACTGGACACGCCTCCTGCGCCACAGCGTGCGAGTGGAGGGTGGCGCAGGGACCCAAACAGGCAGAGACGTTACAGCAGGGCTTTTTCTCAGTTGAAAAAATAAGGATTCTGATGATAAGGCACTAAATAGTGTTTTTTAACATTGTTTTCTATGGTAGGCGGAACAAACGAATAGCAATTTGTTTGCACTTTCCAATCTTTATTTTATTTATCTTTGCGCATGTCACCCAAGAGGTTAAAACCTGGAGTTATGGAGCAGGGTGTTAGCTGTCAGTTACAGCTAACACTCATTCCAGATGCAGTGGGTAGTCGCGAAGGGGTTAAAGGGATGTGACATCACAGCGCTAGCTGGCTGTTGATTGGCTGAACACATGGCATTGTGAGTGATCCAGTGTTCCCAGAATTCCTTGCACCATGTCCTAGGAAAAAATAAGATTCATTACCACGAAGCGTGAGGAAATCCGGATTTGATGTGAATCGAATATTTCCATTGAAATTCAAATCGAATTCCACTTCGTAAGTTTCTTTCGCATCCCCTGGTTGAACTTGATGGACATATGTCTTTTTTTTAATCGTACTATGTAAATATCTATGCTGCACATCTATGAAGACTGTCTTAATGGGTCAGAAACGCTATTTCTTGATGCTGCCAGCACATAATCTGTGAATAGCAGAGGACTCCAGTACATATTTTGTGATGTTCCTAGTCTACTATAGTATGGGTTACACATTATGAGGTACTAGGTACCAATATCACAACTAAGACAAAGCACAAAACATTATAAAACAGAATAATCATATCTTTGCTGTAAATTAAAGTAAAATGAGGAACACTACAATCATTTACCATTGGAATATTTCTACCAGGTTGATCTATTTGCAGTTCTTAGTGAAATTCTGCCTTGTGTCTGTATTCCTACATAGTCGATTGTATCTAATTAGTGTAATGAGAAACAAAAAAGGATGCACAGAAAATAGGCATTGTGTTACTATACAAAAAGTAGTGCAAAGCATTAGCATATATGGAAAGTATAGATTCCATACTGTCCATAGGGTTATTATTCCCCCAAAGTGACATTTTGCAACATTATTTCAATATTGGGGTGCAATTAGTGTTTTTGTGATATATTAAAAGTTATTTTTTATAAATAGTATTTGCCCATACTGTCACAGCATTGATTTACTTAGGGCAATTGGTTATTAGTTATTCTGTGGTTACCTTATAACTACAAGAATAGCAGACATAACAGCTACTAAGTGGCCCATTTCAACTGATGCTAGGTGCACATTAGGGTTGGACTGTCTGTTGTTCTAGTCCATCAGGTGATCAGAAAAACAAACAGGTGGACAGCTAAAACAGCAGACACATACAGAGTCTGAGAGACCTTATTGACTATAATGGGGTCCATAGGGTGTCCATTGTTTATAAACTGCAAGGGCCAGAGGAAAATTGGGCATGCAGATTTTTTTTCCATCTGGCTATTCCAGGAGGCTATTTTGACAGAGCCTCCTAATGTGTACATAACATAAGACCTAGACTGCAGTTTATGATAACTATGGGTGATGGAAGAGAATGTGGGAATTTTCCTACATTATTTTACTTGGACATCATATTGTCTGCAGATGACATCATCATAATTATTTTGTTCATACGCAGTGATGTGACAGTACACACTGATCTTTGAAAGTGTTCATTATCCCTGTATATGATGTCATAATAGATATTATCCATGTACCGTGACATCACTGTTTATATTATCCTGCTACTGTGATATCACTGTGAACATTATCCAGAAACTATGATATCACTGTGGACATTATCCTGGTACTGTGACATCACTGTGGACATTATCCTGGTACTGTGACATCACTGTGTGCATTAGCTATACTGTAAAATGACTGTAAGTGTTATTCCTATGTGTATAGGAAACCAAAATAATAGTATATTTTTCAAGTTCTGAAATTGCTGCATAAGGCGGTCATGGTAGCGGGGGGCACCATTATCAGTATTGCTATGGGTCCCATGGCAGCATGTTACGTTTTTGGTACAAAGTACAAAAAGCTATTCTGCATTTAAATGACCCCACGTTTGTATTAAGTTCAGGAGAAATGTTGCAGATGTCTACAGAAAAAAAAGACTGTAACAGACTCTCCTTTTGCGGTTCTCTACAGAGGACATAACCTTGTCTATAAAATCATACGAAAAATGACAGTGTTAATACATGGACTGAATGTATGCCTTGCAGGCAAAATCTCTGTATGTTAACTGCCAAACCACTGTTTAACTGAAATGGACATGACAGCTTTGACCAATATGTGGGATCCAAAGCATACAGTATGTGATATTTAAGTGTCTAATATCTAATACTGTACCAATTGCTTTGATTGTCTGTTTTATCTTAAATTTTACCATTTACCCTTTTTATTGTTTGCATTTATTTATTCAGTCTTTAATCACTCAACAGCAACGTTTCATCATAGCAAAAGAGTCTTTATCAGGCGATGTGTGGGTCTTACAATCAAGATCAATTAAACATGAAAGTATCTATTAAAATATATCTATTATCATATTAAAAATTTCCAAGAACAATCCATTACACAATGATAGTGAAGTGCAAAAAGAATTGTAAATATAAAAATTACACTGCTAAAAATATGCATCAACATTCTAAATAATATCAAGCCGTTCCATTAATGACATTAGTGACTCCTGTAACATTCAATAATTGGTTTTACCCATATTAAGCATTTCATTGCCAAACTTGGCAATCACTATGTTAAAAGCAAGAGTGCATTTTCGAGCTTGTGCCCAAAGCCTATACTGTATTAATGCAGTCATCTTACTATGGGTACAATAATCTGAGCTAGTGTTGCGGTCACTTTACTATATACAAAATGAAACAGTCCCAGTAACAACCCATAAAGGACAAGTGTCCAAAATCACTTTCTATTAGTGAAGCCATCTTGCTATGAGAAGAACTATTGTCGTTCATGTTTATTATTACAGGCATCACAGACTAAGTGTAACCATTAGATCCCATAGTAACCTAGGTATCATAAGTCACATTGTAAATGACAAGAAGCCTGGCCCATCACTCTGTTAATACTATAGTAAAGTAATGCATAGTAAAGGTCCATAAAACCCCTAAATCAGTGTGTTCCACAGCCAACATTACATATAGTAAAAACTGCAAGCAGAACTGGTGATCTGCCATGTAGCCTTTATGTAAAAGAAAAACTAATCCTCACCCACAGGTCAACATACTACACCACCCCATTATATAAGCGAAAAAGGGTGCTCCACTTTCAACAACCAACTGGATTAATACGGGCTATATATAGCACTATACAGCCTATGTAGCATAGGTTTTGGGTACATGCATTGATATGAGCTGTTTGACTGCTTGGTTCTTCTACCTGTATGCCGATGTGTATGCACAGAATAACTTAGTGGATGCCTATTTTGGCAATGTGTTGCTTGATATTTTGCTGGACCTAACCCGAGAGGAGGTGAGTCACTTATTGAATATTACTTAAGTCACTAATTTTATTAAAGGGGTTGTCCAGGATCTGAATGTAATCAATACTCGTGATCGACCCACAGTATAGGTCATCAGTATCAGAAAGGTTGGGCTCCCTATTTTTTATTTTTGGCTGAAGGAATTAAAAACAAACTAAACTATTTTTAAGCCTTTTACAGATGAGATGGAGCACTGGGGAAGCACTGGAAGCTCGGCTTTTTCTGATCTCAGGGGTAATTACTAGCTAGGCCAACTAAATGTTTGTTCAGGCTTGAACACTTGCGCGTGCGCGCGCACACACACACACATATATCATATGGATTTGAGGAATGGTCTTAGAGTGCCGGGCGTCCAGACCAGCCCCCTTAAATAGGGAAGGGGCGGTCCCAAGGAAACAGCCCAGCTGACCACGCCGAGCGTACATTGGCCGACACCCCAATCAGTCAGGCAGCCGGCCACGCCCGGCTGCTGCAAGGGAAGTTAACGCCTTCAATGTTGGACTGTGCAGTGGAACAGGCTGCGACTTCCATATCATGGCTGCACTTGCTGCACAACCCTAACATGTAGAAGATTGTAGGGGCAAAAGTAGTGCTCCAAGGAGCTGGAGATGACCCACACACCCATACATAGCAAAGGTATGTTGTTCATCGCTGTAATGCAGTCTGTAATATGGCGGTGATAGTTCCATATCTTTGAGACAAAGCAAAATTGTCATAGCTGCACATAGCAACCAATCACGTTGCAGCTTTAATTTTTTTCATGAGAATACAAGATGAAATCTGTGTTGTGATTGGTTACTATGAGAAACTAAAACTAGAGATGAGCAGCATTCGACCGAGTACATGTTCGATCGGATATCAGGCTGTTTGAGATGTTAGATTCCAGTCGAACACCACATGGCAAACTTACTAAAAATTCAATTCCCCTCCCACCTTCTCTGGCGCTTTTTTTGCACCAATAACTGCACAGGAGAGGTGGGGCAGGAACTACGACAATGGAGTCATTGAAAAAAAAAATCGGAAAAAGCCATTGGCTTCTGAAATCAGGTGACCTCCACTTTAGACGAATAGTGGATTTTAGATCCAGTTCATATGAGACTGTGAATTATGTGATTGTGAGACAGGGATAGATGTACTGGCAGGGTTAGCTAGGAATTAGCTTTATTTAGGTGAGAATGTTACTCACCCAGCTCTTTGGGGCTCTATCTCGTGGCAGCCCATTATATGCTAGTCGGGATCCCTGTCAGCTTGCGTTATGCGGGAGCTGACTTTTCCCCATAGGAAAGCATTGGCCAGCGTTGATTGGCCGAATGCCGTACAGTGTACAGCATTCGGCTAATCAACACTGGTTCTGCCGTAGGAGGCGGAGTCTAAGATCGGTCTACAGCAGTTTCCATTGCGGTCCGATCGCAGATGTAGCAGAGTTGATAGAGCTCTGTACATCTCAGATGTAGCAGCGTTGACCACACAGCACTGCTACATCTCAAGAATAGCAGAGTTGACAGAGCTCTGTACATCTCAGATGTAGCAGCGTTGACCGCACAGCACTGCTACATGTCAGGAATAGCAGAATTGACAGAGCTCTATACATCTCAGATGTAGCAGTGTTGACTGCACAGCATTGCTACATCTCCGGAATAGCAGAGTTGAGTGGGAGCTGACTTTTCCCAATAGGAAAGCATTGGCCAGTGTTGATTGGCCGAATGCCGTAGAGTGTACAGCATCCAGCCAATCAACGCTGGTTCTGCCAGAGAAGGCGGAGTCTAAGATCAGTCCACAGCAATCTCCATTGTGGTCCGATCTCAGATGTAGCAGAGTTGACAGAGCTCTGTACATCTGAGATATAGCAGGCTGTGTGCCGGCTGCATCCATTCATTCCTATAGGACCTAGCTAACATTGTTAGCTTTTCCCACAATGCTTGGCCAGTAGCAAAGCATTGTGGGAAATAACCCCTGACCTTGAATTCCAATCCGATCGTGAAATTTACTCGATCGCCGATCGGAATCCGATCTTTTCCAATCCCGATCGCTCAACCCTAGTAACAAGCTAACTTACATGTATGAATGAATGTATCTCAAAGCACAACATAAAAATAAGCCTCGGTTCACTAGCCAGCCTCAATACTATTTATTGTGTTCATCAGGCTGTTGAACCTCCTCTTCTCTCTTTGTCCACCATGGTCACCTCTGAAGGCCTTATCTTCTGTTTAGGTTCTTTATTAAAATCTGCTGTTTGTGCCATAATGGTACACTGCATTGATCTATTGCTCCTTGGTATTGACGCCTTAATTTTCATCACATTGTGGCCATTATTCCATCAACAAATATATTTAGCATATTTTTCATTGCGTACATAGATCTTGATGTGACACCTTACTTCGGCATATCACAGGACACCCAAATCTGCTCTCTTTTCAAAGATAGTTTTTGTCAGAGGATTGAATAAAAAGCATCAGAAGATTAATCTTCAAGCAGATGGCAGTTTGATTTTGTTTACATATTTAAATCTATAAGCTGCAGATGGTGTGAAATTGATCAGGTTGCTGTAAATAACAATTTCAAGTGCTAAGTATTCATTTTTGTCACACAAATGTTCCTGCTTCCAAAATTTACATCAATCTTAATACAACAATGACATGAAAGATATTAAAATGATGCGGCTTGGTCTGGATTTCGTGGAAAAGAGAACTAACCAATTTCTGTGGTAATATTTAATGTTCAAGAATCAATTTCAGCCAGAATGATGAAGAATAAAATATGCAATAATACTGGAGTTCCAAAAGTAATTGAGTTGCTATTTAGCAACAATATTGAAAATCACTCCAATAATATTTAGACTAGCACAACATGAAACAACTTCTGCTGTGACATGGGATTTGGCGTCACATCTTGACATTACATCCCACTGCACCCACTAATGATTCATTGCATCACAACCGTCAGTCTAATGAGTATAAATATTGCCATCACACAATGACCACAGGCAATATAACTATCAAAAATCTATGTAATTGTATTTTACCTGAAGCAACCTGGAAGTCACAGATAAACTAATGGGATTTTCCATTGATTGATTTCAGGTTCAAGTATATAGTGAATTACTAATTTCTCAATGCATACTCTGGGGAAAGCAGCAATGGTGTGGACCCAACCAGTCAGAAACAGGAACACGATGTCTGGTGCACACCAGTTTATTTGGAAAAATGGCCTAAATAAATAAACCTTCACGTCAGGCACAGAATAAGTAAAATAAAAACACAGCTTCAATGTCAAGCAAAACGTCAAATAAAACCCTACTTGTCCGAGCTCTAACTAAACCGTGAAAACTAACTATACGAACAAAACAAAGTAGCACAATACAGTCTTACCAGACACTCAGTGGTTCAAGACAGACCTAGGTGCCTCCTCTCACTCCCAGGATCTTCCCTGAATTGCAGGCTCTGCAGACTTTTATGGCCCAGTATCGAACCCACGACCCACACCTGGAGCTGAGGCCTACTCAATACCCGCACTGGACCACACATAAGTCAGAAACCTGGGACTCCGTCTGCCACCTTCTCACAATACATAAATTATACTAACAATTACCACATTGTACGTACAGATAAATCAAAATGTAACTTTCTTTCGTTATTTATTTTGCTTATTTATACAGCGCCATCATATTTCGCAGCACTTTACAGACATTCTCAGTCACTGTCCCATATAGGGCTCACAATCTACATTCCCTATCAGTATGTCTTTGGATACTGCAGTTACGCAACAGCCCTAAAAGAGGACCTGTCACCAAGTAGAAAATACTAAATAACATACATTTGATTGAGCTGTTCACTGATCAATTTGAAGTTTTTCTTTAAAAAAAAAAATCCATCAACCCATTCAAAAGATATGGCCCCTATAAGATTATATGTCAATTAGCTCTATTACTCCATGTGGGTGAGAACCTTTTATTTTCTCAGGGAAAAACATAAGGTTACTGCCCACTTGGAGAATTAGATCTTGCAATTTGAAAAACTAAAAACTATCAGGGGCACATCAAGAGTCCTATGATGTTTGACATTTAAAATTTTGTACTTAGTGACAGATCCTCTTTAAAATACCATTGAAAGTGTCAAGTTAAATTTCTATGCTTTCATGTAGTGATTACGCAGATTTCACTACAACTAAAATGGAAAATCTTGGTAGCATATGAAAGCTAAAAATTTCTTAGATTGTAAGAAACTAGAGATACATTTATTTGAAGTAACCCCTTCCCCCACCACTTTGGCAACTGCTACTCCTTCACATACTGGTAATACACAGTATTTATAGGAGGACTCTACCAATGCTTAGTAGCTAGGGAAAAGTTTTGAGCCTGTTTTCTACTAAATGGAAGTAAAATCAATTACAAAGTATATTTAAAAATGGTCACCAGTCCTCTCCTTACACATTAGTAAAAGAAAAAAGTGCAGCCACTGTTATATCTCAAACACATCCACTTCAAATACCAATAGTCCAAAAATATTCATGCTATTTAAAAGTCAATCTCATAAGTTGGACCGTTCTAACTTGCTCCTGGGTTAGGTAAGTAAGATGATTTCTGATTACATGGCAGCAACTTATCCATGCCAGTACATGATCTGAAGAAAGGCAACCATGAAGTTGTAGCAACTTCTGAGGAGAGGAAATGCCACGGATTTATTTCTGAAAGCAGTAGGCTCCATGGGCCCCATAGAAGCTGCATGGTCTACCTACATGGTAACTACACCATTGGCACAGGTCAGTAGCACTCTTTATATGCTGGTAGATAAATTAATAAAAACAGTGACGATTGCCACATGGACTATTTTTAGACTTGAAAAATTAATCAAAGCAACACAACTTAGCTTACATGCTTAAGACTACACAAGTCCTTGGCTGCAAGGACCATTGTGGCTAGGATTAAAAAGAGATAATTAAAAACCATAAGGCCCCTCATTGCAGAAAAGCTGCTTTCTGGTTTTTTTTTAGCTTCCTCTATATTTCCCCTTGCTTTCGTAGCCATTGGGCTTGACTCATAAAAACTCAGCAAAATCTGCAACAAAAAACGCAGCTTTTCCACAACGTCTGTCCAAGTCTTTGCTTAAGCAAGAAATCCAATAAGGTCAGAATCCCTGCTGAATTCTTAAGTAATGTTCACACGTGTTAGATTTTATGTAGCTTTAGACATGGATTCTGTGTGTATATCTGCATGGATTCCATACATATGAGTAGAGTTTTCACAACCCTATTCATACGCGCGTTGGTAAACTGGATATCATTTAATCTTCTCTGTGATCCTGAACAATTTTATGTTCTTCTTTTACACATTTGGCCACCTGTTCAAAAGATATGACCCCTGGAAGATTACGGGCTCATTCACACGGGGCAAGAGGGGATGGAATTTGGCACTTAATCCTTCTCAAAATCTGCCCCCTCACAATATAGGTCTATGCAGACCTCTAGCGTTCTTTTTTCCGCTAGTGGTTTGTTCACACTAGTGGAAAAAAGAAGCGAGCTGCCCTTTCATCAGGCAGATTCCATGACTGATTCAGCCACGGCATCCACCTCGCGGCAGCACCCTCCGTACTGGGCCCATTCATTTGGGCCTACTCAGGAGCGGAAAGCCGCGACTGTCGGAGGCCGCGGCAGGCGCATTTTGGTCCTATTCTGATGCGGTTTCCCGTGTCAAAATCAGGACCAAGATATGCCATCCCGTGCCCCATGTGAACGGGGCCTACATGTAACCTAGCTCTGTTTCTGCAAGTGGGGGGCAACCTTTTTAGTCAGAAATACAACCGAATACCACTCACTTGGAGAATCAGATCTAGTTCACATATAACCTTCTTTTGAACACTTTTAGAAAGAAAAACACTAACTTGTTCATGGGGACAGAATTGGTAAAATGATATATGGCATTTCTACCTGGTGATAGATCCTCTGAAATGGAGTATGGAATAAAAAATGCAGATGTTTCTACAACTGGAAATCTGCTTTAGGATGAGGCCACAAATTGCGCAAATCTGCTTTTCTTTTCTTTTTTTGCAGTTTTTCTGTGTTTTTTTTTCAAAGTCAAGGGTGACTTTGAAAGACATGGGAGATATATTAAGCTCTTCTGTTAAATCTACTCCTGTATTTGAAAAAATCCATGGAAAACATCCATTTTTTACGGCCATCTTGCACCCGAGGGGCACCTGTTTTCAGGGATATCCATGCATTTCAATGTATGGAGAGATCTGTGACAGCAGCAAAATTAATGCCATTAGAGAAAGTGCATGTCACACAGTCAGTTTTCATTGTCATGTGAATGTAGCCTTAGGCTAAGGCCTCACATTGTACAAATGCAAAAGATTTGGCTTCTGCAGAAACACAGTGGAAATAAAACACTTTGTATTACAACCAGCAAAATGAGTGAAATTTCAATACATGCACATGGAAATTCAAAATTCTAGCATGTTAGTTTTAGCTGCAGAATAACATGCATTTTCCCTATAGGTTTAATAGAGGAAGAAAAAATGCAGCAAAAACACCATGTATTTTTGTTGCATTTTTTTTCCACTGCATTTTTTAAGATGCCCTTCACTATGTAGGGCCTTAGCCTCATATAGGTTCTCACTCTTTATGATCCACAGTTGATTTTTACTCCACAAACTGCATCAACAAAAATCTATACGAATGTCCTTACACTAGAAATGACATTTCTACAGCTGCATAATAAACTAAATGAAGGGTTATTTCTAATGAATTTATAGTATTTTTAGCACTTACACTTTAAATGTATAGTTTAATTTATAGGGTATCAAAATGTTACAACTTCAGAGTCATTACCAGTCAAGCAGCAGCAAAAGCTATGTCACAAAATCCAATTGAGCAGAATAATTATGCATGATTGATAATTCACAGTAGCAAATTATCACATTATTCTTTAGGGAGAGAAACTTGTATAATCAAAGAATAAAAATATTCTTCTTGTGAATTAATTCCGCTGCCAAGGAAATAGAAAAAAATCTGGATTGCACTTGACATTAACTAAAACATTATTTTGTACCTATGAAGGTTTCTATAACCTAAAAACAATATAAGTCCTCTGCATCCTCATTTAGCACATGTTCCAGAAACTCGACAAATTTGACCTTTTGCCTTTGTTCCAGTTTTGAAACATTCTTTAACTCTGAAAGTTTTACAATATAGTTTTTGTTGCATATTACACCATTTTATTCAACTTTTATAATACAGCAACCAGACAGTAAGAAATAGATTATTTTACTGAAATATGCAATTTCCATGAGGAATACAGAATGCCCAGCTTTGGGGACTTCTATAAACTCAGAAGTATAGGCACCATGAGTCAGTAAAAATATCCTGACTCATGTTCTGTCCATGTGTGGGCTGTATTTCCCAGAATGGACTTGGCCGTGTGCATAGGAGTTACTGAATCACAGTCAGTTATGATGTAGTGAGCTCCTGAACGGACCAGTCACTACTGTAATGAACTGATAGCATTATGTCAGTTCATTACCATAATAATTGAGCTATTCGAGATCTCACTATATCACAATGGGCTATGATACAATGACTTCTATGATACGACTGAGTCCAATCCAGGAAATAAAGCCCACATATGGACCATTTTCCAAAAATGGCACTCGATCATGTGCAAAGGCCCTATGAGTTTGGACCTTTTTATTTATCAAGGCACCAACATATCAAAGGTTATAGTCAATGTTCCAAAAACACTAGCCCATATTTATTCAAAAGTTCTGTAAGATTAGTTAATGTCAATTAGTATGTATCATAAAAAGTGTGTAGAAAACATTGTCAGAACTGGATTGGGCTGATCACTATATTTATTAATCCATTTATTAATCCATTATTAATCCAATGTGGGCAAGGGTCAAGTAAATATGTTTGTAAGTAGCCCTCAATGTACCAAGCCTTTGTAACCATACCTCTTCAATTTAAGCATTTATATTAGTATTTTGGAAAGTATGGGTCTGCTTAAAATAAAGATAATAAACAGTTAGATGTTGAAAGGTGTTCCAATGGCAAATGCTGTATGATAGGCTTGTGATATTTTTCTAGAAGTTACACACTTTTTCTTCTTCTAGTTTAAGCTTGGCTTACTTACTACCATTATTTTGTGTCTAAAAAGTATGCATTCCATTAATAAATCGGGAGCACTTTATTAGTAAGCTTAGCCCAGCCCCTGGTTCTAGACACTTTACAAAAATTTTGTGAGACACAAAAAAAGTGTCTGAAGCCCTTAAAGGGGTATTCTGTTTACATTTTACAATTCCTAGAGAAGCTTAAACTAACAAACACTGTACACTAACCTATCAATTCACTTGGGGATCCAGCTAAGTGTCTTCTTTCAGGTCCCTATTCTTTGCAGTTCTTCTATCCATACATTAGCACATCAGCCAGTCAGTAGCTGAATGACGATTCTCCGTATGAACTGAGCATCACACCTCAGCCACTGACTGCATCTATTTTTTGCAGATCTGCTAAATAGATTCAGAAAATTTTATGTGAATACACCCTTAAAATATAGAAACAACATGTATGCCAGAATTAGGGCTTAATTTGAGGCAGAATTCTGGTGAATTTGCAAGTGTATCTCTACCTCTATATGTGTAAATGTACTTTCTTTAAATATATGGTGCAGATAAATGTTCAAGTACTTATCATTTCTCTATAAAGTCACAATATCTATGCGCTGACAGAATTCTCAATAATAATTTATCATGGTTAGCCTTAAAGTCTACAGATAATTCCACTGACATCTGCTGAAAAATGTAAGGGTGACCCAATTACTGACCTACTCTTCCTTGGAATCAGATATCCCACTGTATGCCACTTCAGAAGATTATTTATGTTCTGAGTCAATGCTGTCCACTTAAAAGTTGATTTATGACTTAATCTTTTATAGACTTTATAATGGCAAATGCCAAGTTGAAACTGAACATTTACAATGCAGGACTTGTGTATATATTACTGTAGGTGAATATTCTATTCAATTCCAACTATTTCTGACATACCTGACTATGAGATCATTAAAGTGATGGTTCAGTAATTGAGTGATGAGAAGAAAATCAGATGTTATTTTACTAATGTATTCATAATAATGTGTCTCCACCAATCTGGAACAAAACTTGTCACCTCTGCTGACATCCCAAGGAGTTAGATACACAATCCACCTGCTTAACAATCTACTAGTGACTTATACTAAAATAAGATTCACATCAGTTTCAGGATCTTTCCTTAGGGTAGATCATCAATGAGTGATTGGTGGAAAGCCAATTTATCAACAAAACAAAGATGCTGTAGCAATCTCGGGAATGCTGTGGACCCTTCAGTGTTAACCCACGGACAACCATCTCAGGGAGAAATGCAAACTACTGTTAGATCCTACAAAAGGGAAAACTGCTAAAATTTAAGTGAAATAATGGCCAGATATAGTGTTATGCTTGGTTCACATTTGCATTGGTATTCCATCCGGGGGACCCCCCTGAGCAGAATAACAAACGCAACTGCAAGCGGTGTGTAGTAAAAGCACACGGACCCCATAGACTATAATGGGGTCCATGTGCTTGTCGCGCACTGCCCACATGAGTCGTACAGATAGGAAAGTAGATTGTGAACTACTTTCCTGCCCACATGAGTCCTACGGATAGGAAAGTAGATTGTGAACTACTTTCCTGCCCACATGAGTCCTACGGATAGGAAAGTAGATTGTGAACTACTTTCCTGCCCACGTGATCTCTGCGGAGATCTGGAGGCAAGCACATGGACCCCATTATAGTCTATGGGGTCCGTGTGTTTTCACTGGCACACCACACCACATGTGGATGGAACGGAATCCCAACACAGATGTGAACAAGGCCTTACTCTTCAGGAACATGGGTATGGCATCTTACCCTGAAAAATCAAAAGAAGCAACAGAAACCTCTCCATTTGAATAAATTTGCATTGTCATAGCGGGTAGGCTCGCGCAATTTGATTGAGACATGCACAAAGTACGGCAAATATATACTGTAAGTATAATATGTATAAAAGTAATGAAATTTTAAATATTACTAATTTTACATTTTTGCATACATCTTAGCAACTGCGGGGAACCGCTGCATCTATTTTTGACAATTAAGATATCTATTAGAAATCATACTTTTTGTATGTATTCTAAAAAGAGCAAAGAAGGCTGTTCAATTGTGGTATGGAGATGTGAGAAATCATGATGACATTTAGAAATGTCAAACTAAAGTTGGCATAATCAAATATGACATTTTTAAATGTTATTATGCACAGTTTCTCCTCCGCCACCACATGGCGAGCTTTTATTTGGTCAGCCTTTCTAATTGATCAGGTGGTGTCCAAATCAACTACTTAGACAATCACGTGGTATCCGAACATTCATTGTCATCTTTACTGCCGTTCACTAAAAAATATATATTCTGAAATGGTAAAGAAATACAAGAAAACATCAACAAAGCGTTAACTACAGAAGAACAGCTTTACTTTATCAGGGAGACTAGCATAACGGTATGGGCACTGATGTGGGGTTGGCGTGACTCATTTGCCTTATTTAACAGTATTGTTATTTTACAATGTTATACAGGTGGACAGTGAAACCTCTTTGAGCCAACTACCCAAATTTGCACTTAAAAATAGTCTTTTATAGGGGTGGTCTTCTCAAAGAAAAAAAAGTTCATAGAATGCAGGTTAAAGTGTCTCGTGGAATCAGAAATTACTGTATGAACAGTATATCCAAACCCCCAAATAATGAACAAGTATCACATCATCAGTATATGACACGAAACCAGGTGTCACAACAACATCAGATGTCACATCAGCATATTACATTATACAGTCTACGGTATCACATCAGTATATTATACAGAACCTGGCATCACATCAGTATGTTACACAGAACCAGATGTCACATCAATATATCACACACAACCAGCTATTACATCAGTATATTACACACAACCAGGATATCACATCAGTATATTACACAGACTCAGGTATCTCATCAGTATATTATACAGAACCAGGTATCACACCAGTATGTTACACAGAACCAGATGTCACATCAGTATATCCCACACAACCAGCTATTACATCAGTATATTACACACAACCAGGATATCACATCAGTATATTACACAGACTCAGGTATCTCATCAGTATATTATACAGAACCAGGTATCACATCAGTATGTTACACAGGACCAGATGTCACATCAATATATCACACACAACCAGCTATTACATCAGTATATTACACACAACCAGGATATCACATCAGTATATTACACAGACTCAGGTATCACATCAGTATATTATACAGAACCAGGTATCACATCAGTATGTTACACAGAACCAGGTATTACATCAATATATTACACACAACCAGGTATTACATCAGTATATTACACAGACTCAGGTATCACATCAGTATATTACACAGATACAGGTATCACATCAGTATATTACACAAAACTAGATATTTCATTGGTATAATACATAGTACCAGGTATTACATGAGTATATTTCACAGAACCAGGTATCACATCTGCTTTTTACACAGAGCCAGGTATCAGAACCAGGTACACAGAACCAGGTATCATGTATCAGATCAGTATATTACATAGAACCAGGTATCATATCAGTATACTACACAGAAACAGGCTTAAACCTTAAAGGGGTTGGCCACTTTCAGACCAATATTGAGAGACAAATGTTATGGTTTGTATAATAAAAAGTTGTACAATTTTCCAATATACTTTCTGTATCAATTCCTCACGGTTTTCTAGATCTCTGCTTGTTGTCATTCATTCTGTTACTTCTAGAGGATAAAACTCTGACCATGGTCATGTGATTTACAGTCCATGGTCATGTGATGAGCACACAGGTGCACAGCTGATTACCAGGCTGATGTCTGATTACTGTGCTGTGACTATAACGAGCAGCACCTGTGTGCTCATCACATGACCATGGACCGTAAATCACATGACCATGGACCGTAAATCACATGACCATGGGCAGAGTTTTATCCTCTAGAAGTAACAGAATGAATGACAGCAAGCAGAGATCTAGAAAACCGTGAGGAATTGATACAGAAAGTATATTGGAAACCATAACTTTTTATTATACAAACCATAACATTTGTCTCTCAATATTGGTCTGAAAGTGATCAGCCCCTTTAAATAATATCACAACCATCGTACAGCACAAACGACACTTCAACCCACACCCATAGCCATTGGGGGCTCCAGCTCTTTATTGCTGCTCTGGTTACCTGCACATTATTCTTGTTCCCCACCAGTACATCTTTCTAAATCCTGGTCTCTAGCATGACTTTCCTCTTGTTCCTAGTTGACACCACGATATCCTTTTAAATTGTGATTTAAATTGTGATCCTCCCATTCCTAGTCCCCAGCATAGTATATCTTTAAATTGTGGTCCTTAGTATGGTTATTTTGTCATTCATAGTCCCCAACATGGTTTTAACAGTTGTGTCAATGCCCGACAGCCGTTGTACTGATTGGTGCTAGCACTACTAGGGAAACGGGGTAGGTGAGCTGTCCCTAGCGCTACGACAGCTGACTAGGCGCTGCCTGAGGGTGTTTGTCAGCTGTTCCCGAGCTAAGCTCAGCCCCGACAATTACTCTCTAAACACAAAGACCTAACAGACAAGCAGAATGAGAGCTGAAAGAGGCTAGGGACTGGGAAACTAAAAGCAGTCACCCCTAGCGAAAGGATAAGTGCAGCTGCAAACAGTGCTAACTAGGATGGGACATGCTGGATAACTAACCGGCACAGCACAACCACTAAACACACAACAGTAATTGAGGAGAGGAAGAGTGGAGTAGTGAGGAAAGGTATCACAGGACAGGGGCAAAACAAACCTGAAACCCAAAACAAAAACTCACTAATACCAAAACAGTGACAGGCAGCCAGGAATGCAGGACAGGAGTTGAGTAGGAATGGTTGAGGGTAAAACAGACTCACACAGAAAAAAACTCACACCACTTCCAATTCAGCTCCAGAAACCATACAACTCCAACTAAACTCTCCTAGACTGGGCCAAGAGTCCTATCTGGTAGCCACAGGACACTGGCTCAAATCCCCAGACAAACGCCACCAAAAATCACACAACCATTTTATAAACAACTCAGATTCTAACACATGGTACCCCTTTCAATCATGGTACTCAGCATGGTTCTCTTTATTCCTAGTTCCCAACATGATATCGCATTGTCCTCAGTATGGTTACCATCCTGCATCCAAGCATGTCTACCCTTCTCATTCCTGGTTACCAGAATGTCTCTCCTCTTATTCCTAGAACCCAACAAGGCTAAACTTTCCACTTTAACCCCCTCAGTGCTATCCTTTACAAGACATACTGACATTTTATAGCTTACCTGGGAACACCCCAAGAATGCCTATTTTGCTGTGGGGTAAACATAAAACCAGTTCCAAGATTGTTCTGGTAACATTGGGACTGTTGGCATCTATGCTCAGCACCTCAGTGGTAGACTGCATTGACTATGAAATTGACTCTCTGCTTCTGTGCAATACATTCCATTTCCTGCAAATCTTTAGCTGTTTCTTGCAGCAATCCAGTAAGATAGTGCAGCACAAAGATGCGTTAATATTTGGCTCCCAGTGTATGTCAGTGCAACTTGTGGTCCTTTCAAAGGAGTTCACACTTAAAAATGTGGTAGTTAAGTTAATGGATTGTTTCTAAAGCGGTATCCTCTATACTAGTATATAATAGGAGAAAAATAGGTCACTGAAAGAAGGAAGCCTTCTCAAATAGTCTTCTGGAGAGGTTTCACTGGACCTTTTATTTGGCTTGTACAGTAGATACTGTAAACTCATAGGCTGTTGAAGCTGGTGTCCCAGCTGGTCTCATAAATGCTTGATAAATAAAATAAATCTGGTGACTGGGCAGGTCAAGGATATGTTGCAATCGTGTGGAGTCATTTCTGAGATATCCTTGCTGCGTGATGGTGCTCATTATCCTACGGTACATATTGCTAAGCTGTTAGTGTTGCTGGTAGAAGTACTCAGAGTACATTGGCTAGGCGATGGCTCCTCACATCATCACACCAGCAGTTGACACAGTGTACTGCTCCACAGCAAAGTAGAACAGAGACATTCACCATGGAACATTACTACTGGAACCTGACCATCACCAGATCCCAAATGTAGAGTGAACACCGTAAAAACAAAGTGCAAAAAAAACAGTGATAGAAAAAAGGTAGTAAAAGTCAATCAAACCATTAGGGTTAACAATGTCAAATAATTTAAGGCCTCCCCTACTTAGAGTCTTCCCACACACCTTATGAATGATTTATAATAGGATTACGGGTACATTTTTTTAATTATTTAATAAGCATATAGTATGGGACTTTTTTGGTGGCTGGTTGGCAATACTATGGTGAATTCACATGCAACAGATTTGGTGCACAAATTTTTGCAAAGTCATGTTGCACTGAACCGGGATAACCAAAAACCATATGCTTTCCACAGAACAATTACCATTTGAATGAATGGAACTGATTCTCAGTTGCAGAAAATTCTATATTACATCGTAATGAAAAAATATACAAATATTCATATGTTATCTGCTATTGTTATGAAAACAAAGGTGTCATTTTGTTTGTTTTTCTTTTATTATTTTATTTAATGTTTTAATATTTTGTTCCACTACAGGATATTTATTTAGGATTGTAAGTTACTACCTACTTTTGTATTCCAATGCATTAGTGTTTATGAGTGCTGGTTACCTACCAGATCATGCCTAAGTTATGGCATAAAAGACACCACATTTGGCAGCCATGGTAGGCTTTCATAAGCCATATTGTCAACCCTCATGACAGATTTGCAGGGGTTGTAACTGTGACAACACGGAGAGCCTGGTCTTTGACTGCATGGTTCCATTATGTAGATTTACGACATGGGGCACTATGCAGTGGTAACAATCACTATTATATTTGTGTCAGTTTACAATACCATAGGGCTGCAGCAGCACCTTGTACTTATATGCAGGACCAGCAAAGATTATACCAAGCTCATGCCATTGTATTACTCTTCTTAACCTACATAATATCTAGGAGACCTAGGAGACAAGTTGCTATTGTAGCTCATGGTACGTGATAACAGCTTCGCTTCTCTACGACTAGTCTTGAACTAACTCTCCATATGAAATTTGCAGATACCAGTTGTTATTTGCATGTACATAGGGGAAAAAGTCAAAATGAAGATTAGTTATAAAATAGCAGATTTGCTTTTAACTCAGAAATAAATGCAGGAAAGAAACATATTTTAGCATTAAAAATGTAGATAAATATTATAATATAAATGCAGTTCTATCACTCACATTTAATATGCAGTCAAATTTGTTCACAGTTTTGCTTATTTCATTGTTATTGCAATAGGAATACTTATAGACCCGTTTCCATTGCTGTGATTTCCAGTAATTTTGATTATACACCACTTCAGAGACTATAAAGCTGTTATAAACTGGCATAAATGTTTTTCTTAACTCTGGAATTATTTTAGTGCAGAAAATTGAAGATATGTTAACATTCAAATCAGAGCTAACCCCTAAGCAATATCATTTTTGCAATGTACTTTCTTATAGTTATTAAGGTAGACAAACAAGGTTTTAAAATCTTCTTATAACAATTAATTTTCTATTATTAATTCAAAACATATCTCCCATAGCTCAGGGATTTAAATCTTTATTTTTGCCTATTTCCTGGATGAAATTAGTGGACCAATTTTAATTTTGGATTTAAAACTCATTAATGCAAAGTACATTGAACTACTCTGTTTGAAGATTAAACTGACATTAAAATTAGCTAAATGGCTCTTTTGAAGCAAAGGTAAACACTAATCAAAATGTTTTGAAATAATCTTAGTATTAATGGTGCATATTTATGAGATCAGTTATTCCATTTTTCAGTCAGTGCAGGAAATATCAGAAATGGTAGGTCAAATAAGACAGAGACGTATCATACAGTAAGTACAGTAGAACTTTACAAATTGCACTGGTTATAAAATACATTCATTCATACTACAAGGAAACATCAGATTCAGAATAAAATCTTCATAATGTTTAAAGGGACCCTGTGAGTGTAAAAAGGCTGAATTCAGAGATATATAGATTTACAAAGTAAGAGTTAAGGTCCTATAATGCAGAAGTGCTACAATTTTTGTTGCAGATTTCACTGGTGGGCAGAAGCGGAAGTGGAAGCAGTTGTGAGCAAGAACAGGGATAGGTAAGTAATTAGGGTTCATTACCTGTTAGGCCATTACCTGCAGGAATAACTCTATCAAACAAAAAAAAAGGCAGCAGGGTCCCACTGCCCCCCCCCCCCCCATGGTGGTCGATATGGTTGCTACAGTGGTAGTTACGCCACTGGTCTGTACCTAATACTAACATAATATTATATATTACATGAATATCCATGGATACATGAATATTGTATCTGAAGTGCCACTATTCCAGGAAAGAAAGTAAAATACAAACAATCTGTATCACAATCATATACATTGTATTAAATCTGTTCTGCAGTATCAGACTGCTTATATTTGTGTACAGGTGAAGCACAGCAAAGGCCCTGGAGATTTAAGTCCAGTAACAGTGTTCTACCTGTAGCAGTTTTAGATGAGAAGTAATCATGCCTTTTTTTTTTAGTAATGTTGCCCTATTTCACAGATAAAAGTGTATTAATAGGAATAATATCTAATCAGCTTCTTGAATTCAAACATTCATACTATAATAAAATAGGCCCAAACTGCACACTATTATACCTCCTTATCCTCTCACTATATCGTTGCTCATATATGACCTATATAAATTACCTCTGGCATTCACGGTGTGCTGGTCATGTCCAATTACTACATTTGAGGTATATTCTTGATCTCTTGTATTATTGAAGGATTAGATCAATTGAGGGTAAGTATAGATATCGTAGCCATCATTCTTCTTTTTCCCAATGGAGGGACAACTGTATTAAAAAGGAAAGGCAATGATTTTTTCCACTTATAACTATGTTTCCTCTGTTACTGCCTTCTTTGAGTATCTTCACTGTCTTGATATGAGTTATTCTCTGTAAAAAGCATGATATCAGTTTGAAACATTTCTGCCAAACAATTTATTTCTTGATCTACTATATTCCCATTGATGGTGGCTAAACAACATCTTTATAAAAAAAACAAAACAAAACAACTTATAAAATAGAACTTACCTTTAATAAAACACAAGAAACATTGGCCTACACTGTGAAGACTTTACTACAATTACAAACATGCAGCAATCTGTGAGCTAAGGCATATTCCAACATTAAATAAGTATTGAACAACAGTGTAGATAAAGGGGGTTCAGAGGTAGCAATCACTACTGAGCCCTGGAGTCTAAGGGGGTCCATAGGCCATCCTTATGTTGATAAGAAAACACCTGTATTATAGAGAAAACATGGTAAGTGTGGGCCCAGTTACATGTTGTGCATTACCTCTGTTTTCGAACATTTCAAATGTACAAGAGGGCATTCATTTCTACCACTCTCGAGTCTGCCAAGGTTTTTGCTCTGTACTGTTCATATGAGGGAAACATACACAATGTATTACAGTAGTTATCACTTACAAAAAAGGTAAGTGCCAGTAATGTGATAATGCTCTTCCTGAGCTAGTCTCCTGTACAATTTGGGCATGTACAGCAAGTCCAGTGTTTTTTTGACCAGAATCATTCAGCAACCATCAGTCATATCTATATGTTGTTACCTGTTTTTATGTGATCAATGGGGAGTACTTCAACTAAATATTTCATTGGTCCAAAACGATAAACTAAACTTAACTTTTAATAGAACAAGCTGATCAAATATAAATATCTGGAATAATAAGTGTCATATTTACTATTACTATAGTTACTATATACTAGTGTCCAAGCTAGTTCCCCAGGCTATACATGTCAAGGCAAGCGAGAGCCTTCTAGGACTACTAATAGCTTGCAATGGGACTGACTGTCAACCCTAGTAACAAAACTCTACACGTTTATTTTGATCATCAGGAGTATGATCAAGTGTAAAAAGATAAATAAAGTGCATAGTGAAGAGCACTCAGACAACATGTCCACATTGATGGCAGCAGCCATCAATGGGGAGTATTCTAAATGCATCACTTTTATATCTGCTGAATAGCAAGAAGGAGCTATTTTAACTACAGTACATTGCAGATTTATATAGTTTATATAAGTCTTATATAAAATATTTGAATACTGTATATTTATCTAGCTATCTATAAATCTAAAAAATGAACAGATTAGCACTCCAAGAACAGAAAAAATTAAGGACTTGAAAAATATCCTGACTGGACTTAAATGTTGAATCTTGGACTAATAAATCCCTTTATTTTTTCTGTTTTTTGAGTGCTTTTTATAAGCAAATGCTTGCTTCATAGTGGTCACCATCCTTAAAGACCCTGTATCTGCCGTACTATCACAGCAATTGTTGGGAAAGAATAGAGCATCTATATTCAAAAAATTTAGCAGTTTTCATACTGATCATTAAGCCTAAGAATAGTCTGAGCCTCCATTTCTCTGTTGATAAAGTAATCACATTACTGATGCTGACAAATTTGGTTGCCTCTTCAAAGGGTTTGAGAAGGCAACACTCTTCCATCATCAGACTCCAATGATAAATTATCCCTAAATAACACATTATCCCTTTGGTAATCATTAACTACCTTCTGCTTGCTCACAAAGATGCTCCATCATGTTTAAGCGGGAATTCCACCAAGTTGGAACGTCACAGATAAAGAGGTGCAAAGACAAACCATTTTTTCTTTGAAAATTGAGCAGGTTTTTGTGACATAAGAACGGCTGAAATGCGCAGAGACTTTTATGGCCATGAGGAGTACCTCTTTTAAGCCACTATACAGGCTAATAAACAATATTTTATTTGGCAACATCAAAAAAGATTCCCACATGGGAGATGAATGTCTGTAGTTGCTGCCTCCAACACCAGCATTAGAAGAAACATGTCTGCCACTCCCATCATAAGTGCCACCACCCATAACCATCAAGGTTTCCTTAGGGAAAATATGAATAAAGTCACCGAGCATTAATGTACAAACTACCGTGCATCCTTAAAGGTTTAATGATGTTTACTTTGCAGGATAAATAATTCTTTCAAGTTATAGTAAGGATTGTTACAATCACAACAACACTAATTATTTACAATGTTTTATATTTTATATATTTTACATAATAAAAGATTTTAATGGAATAAGTCATTTTTGCTGGGGGGGGGGGTTGTAATATTTTGACATTTAACTTTACATTTTCCTCAGTCCCACTTGTGGACTGAGAAATCTTAATCGCAGATATGACACACTGCAAAACATTTGTGTAATGACTATAATTACAAGATTACAATGATATCAGTCCTAGTGCCATTTACCTTTAGACAATTTACACTGCTTAAAAGAGACCTTCTACAATAAGAGACCCTTAAGTGATCATCTATAATCTGTAAGGAAATATGGCAATAAGTATTCAATTTTCCTATGGCACCACTACAGGGTAATTAGACATTACAAATCAAAGGGTTGTCTATGTAATGCAGAACAGAAAAGGATCTCTAGAATGATAAACACTTTTCTTTACCACTCTTCACTCAAGAGACATCATTGCATGTCTTGTAGATCTAAGACCTAACAAAATTTTTTCAATATTGCCATTGAAAAGCAATAATTTGTTTATTTTTCTATCAATATAGTTGTTTGGTTTCCCTCACGTTTGCCCTTTTCCCCCCAGCTAGTTGTACTGGAGATTGATTGTCCAAAAACAAATAAAACTCTTTTGATGGTAAAAATAGCTGTTTGATGTCATATTTATATTGGACAAATTGTATTTGGGTACAATTTAAAGCTATATATAATTTATTGATTCACTTTTGTTAATGTTTTTAGGAGACAACAATTTAACTATATTGGGGGGTCACTAACTCTGTCTTTACAATGCAATTTTAGTCACCTCCCCTGGTATGACATCTATTAGAACAATATGTATGGCATGTGGTGGAACCGAGCTTTCAATGACCGCTATCATCGTGATGCGGAACTCCACCCATCTCCAGCTGTCACCCCCTGCGACTGCGATCATAATGTCACTGCCTGCTGCCTGTATATCTCAGTGTGCAAACTTGTGAACACATAACATGGTTATTCAAGTGTGTACAATATGTACTACAGTACAGACAGCTCATCCCCACTATCAGCCAGGTTATGGATTTTCTATCCAATCAGAAAGGGTCTACTAGAAAAAAAAATTACAGCAACATTAAGAAACATACCACTTTGTTTATTGTTTGTTATTTGTTAATTTATTATTGTTGCAAGGCAAGCCATAGACTATAATATACCATTGCAACTTCATCAGTAAAGTCACAGTGATTGAACCCCCAAAGATCAGAAATCCATAATTACATATCTAGCATTATGCCATTGAAGGGGTTGTCCCATCTCAAGGACCCTATCTATATTGGTAGCGTATGTAAATTGAAGACTTTTACTAAATATATTGCTTTAGAAATCCTGCTTTCTTTGCCTGCTATGTGACCTTATTCCTCCCATTGTTTACACGTTGCTATAACCACAGACCTGTAAAATAGGACAAGTAACACCATTCACTCAGTGCTGACAGGACAATCTATTCAGCTAATTGCACTTTGCTGATAAAGCAAAGTCTGTTATCTCTCTATGTAAACACACAGATAACACTGAGTCCATACTGTACAAGAATGTGCATATTATTTGCTCAGCAGAAGTATGATGTGTCCAATTCAGCAGGGGAAAGGGGGAGGAGAAACACAGGAAGTGAGAAGCAGACACTGCAGGCAGTCTCGCTGATATACCGAGATGAGAAAACCCCTTTAATGTCTATCCTGAAAGTCTCTTTAACTTAAAAAAATATATATTTTATTGCCTATGCATACAATATACAAAATCAAATCAACTTTATTAATCCAAGAACCTATTTATATATTTAGCCAATAAAGGTTAAAATAGTACAAGAAAGTATAAAACAAAAAAAAAAATAATGGTAACAAAACTAGAAATTAAAAAACAATTGACTAAGAAACACAATCAAACCTGGGAATGCTCTTCAAAAATAAACAGTACGATAATTAAATCTCAAGAGTAGACTTGGTGGGTTGGTAGAAAGAGATAAGAAAACGGATGAATACATTATTTTCAACAGCTTTCGCTGAAGAAGATAGAATACAACAGGCTAATATTGTATACTGAGTTTTTAAGTACAAGCTATTTAGTTACAAAAAAAACTGGGAGCACTTTAAAAATACCTTCTCAGTATTTTCATCCAGACACAACATCTTTTCTAAGAAACTTTTCAAGAATTCTTATTTCATTTGAAAGAAACTGCTTTACTAACAAATGCGCGGTAGGGTCCCTTTAATAACAATGGGGCATATTTACTAATCCTGCTTATGATTTAGACAGTCAACCAAAAGTAACCCAGAGCACAAGAATATACTAAAAAATATATAATTTTATTAATAAATATCTCAAAAAGTAAGAAAAACATATACATGAAACAGGAAGACAGACAAGAGAGAAAATGTTTGCAATGATGTTGGGATTATACCAGATATCTGGTATAATCCCAACATCATTGCAACAAAGGCCTCTGATAAGGTCGGCATGATGTTAAAGGGAGCGCCCTCTATATGTGTGTTTGACTGAGACTCTGTCTTCCTAATTACATAATGAAAGTTAGACTTGCACATTCTCAGTCAGCGCCCTCTATTGGTGTGCACACTTGAGGCACTGACATCTTAATTACATTATGGAAGTCAGATTTGCATATTCTTCCCATGTTCAGGGATCTTAGACAGTACCTTTCCCATATTTCAGGGCTGTAAGGATGATGTCTGGCATCTGGCTCTGAAGAGAGCTTAACTTCCCTCCTCAAGGTCTATGCAGTCTCTCAGCAGGGTGTCTACACAGCTCCACTGCCAGGACTAAACTAGCTGATTCTGCAGACTTCCAGATTCCTTCCCTAACCACAAGCCGGTGATTGATTTAACTAATCCACAATGGATTACTACTGACAAAGAACAAAATAGTAGGAAAGATGCAAAACATACATATAAACCAATGTACAATACAAGACATACACACACAGTGGCACAGCAATAATATAAAATATATAAACAATATCAACTGGGATGTTACAATTGGCAGGAGACTGAGTTTCAGTAAATCATGGTTTCTTTACTTGGCAGCAAGTTGTAGAACAGTTCCTAATAAGGATGGAGGTGCAGAGGCTTTGCTTTATTTAGCTTTCTGAGCACCTGTAAAACCTCCATCAAATACCAGTTGCCATGAGCTGTTATTTTAATTTTAATATTATATATTTTAATACTATTATATCTTTTATACAAAACCATACATTATGTACTATACTATTTGTATAGACTATAGTACACTTAGATGTCCTGGACTGTTTGGATAAAACTATATTTAATACATCTTGACTATCATTTATGCCTCTTGGTTAAAAATAGTTCTTTAACTCTGTAGATATCCTAGATGACAGCAGAGCTTTCCCCCTCCAACAGTCTTCAAAGATATACCCAAACCAAATGCTGAGATCTGTTCCCCTGACAGTCCTCAAAAGCATACCTGAGTCATCAGCCAAACATCTATTCCCTAATCTGAGCTGACAGGAGAGATTGCACAGACCTCTGCAGTCTGACACATACACTTTGTCCATGCTTTAGCTCCCCGTAAATCCAGTAAAGCCATATGCTGTGTAAGATATTAAAAACACTATTAACAATATTCTTGTGAACACTATGAATGGCAGTGAAAGCCTTGTTTTTAGAGGAGGCTGCCATTTAAAATAAAAAATAATTATTAGCACTTAATGACAATAATTTTCATGCAAGGACATTATCTCTATAGCATGTTCCATTTACATTTTATTACAAAGTGGGTGAGATTGTGACAAATCCCATCCGCACATTGTGGAAAAATATGCAGTGCAGACATGTTGCGATATCCAAAACCATTGCAGTTTTAGAAATCACAGCATGTCAATTACAACCATGGAAATGCCAGCGGTTTCCCTATAGTGATGTCCAAACACTGTTTAACCCTTTCCCGACATCCGCCATAATAGTCAAGTATTTAAATATAGCGGCTTCTCAAAAGCTGAGCAGCCGTCATAGCTGCCGGGTGTCTGCTGTATTATACAGCAGACACCTGGCGTTAATGCCTGCAATCAGTGTCTGCAATGATTGCAAACATTAACTCTCCCAACACCTCAGTCAAAGCTGCTTTATGCAGCAGGCCATGCAAATGCCAATTCATGTGATCAATAAACAAATAGAAGATTTCTGGCAATATGGCTGAGTGCACCCTAGGCATGTGCAGGGACTCTTGATATAGTGATATCCTGGCAAATAGGCAGCATAAAGAAACAAAGGTTATTCTGAGGGGTCAGAGATGCAGCAGCCCCACAGCTGTAGATGTGTACACTAGTAACTATGCAGCCCCCAGTTAAATACATGCATAATCCAATGATTTATATATATATATATATATATATATATATATATATATATATATATATATATATATATATACACACACACACATATAGTAACAAAAAATGACAAAAAAAAAAACAAAAAATGTAAGTAAAAAAAATGATATTGCAAAGCATACCTTATTACCATAAATAATCACTATGTATTACTTCACATATTACGTGACTGCAACAGGAGATAATGTAAAAATGAGAAGAAAAAAACTAACAAATTTGAGAATATACACATATACAATTACAAAAAATAATATTTATTTTTTTGTATTTTTTTATACTACTAAACAGGAAAAGCACACTTGTTCTGATGTAATTCAAAGATGTATTTTCAAGTTATGTCAAATTCAATGATCTAAAAAAGATAAGTGACTATGTGCATATACTTCCGTAATTCCAACAAATTCAAGTAGCAGGAGGGAAAGCAGCAGCAGACAGTACTGTATATAAGATATGATGAGTAAAAAAAACTTCTCCTTGCAGGGCCAACCAGACCCACAACAGGCAACTGACACCCACTGGCTGCAAAACGCAGCAGGTACAGTCACACCTAGCGTGCACCTATATTCCAGCAGATAACTGTGAGCACACAGAATTCTTGGTCAGAAGGTTAGAGCAGTAGAAGGAGCTGAGCCAGTTTGACATGAGATTTTTATATTGTACAAGAAGGTGTTCAGTGCTTCTGGTGACATTAAAAGACCTAGAAGGACGAAACTAGTGCAAAAAAAATCACGTTCAGCTAAATGAATCAGCCATGAATCAGTGTGGATTTTCACACACCTCTGGCTAATAGAGTTGTCACCATGCCATCATGCATCCTGCTACACCTAAGGCCTCGTTCCCACGGAGTAACGCGGCGCTCAATCTGACACATAAAGACGTGTCAGAGTGAACGCTTCAAAACAGAATCCCATTGAAAAAGCCTCCCATTGATTTCAATGTGTAGTGCGCGTAAGACAGAACCTATTGAAGTCAATGGGATTCTGTTTTGAAGCGCTCACTCTGACACGTGTTTACGTGTCAGATTGAGCGCCGCTTTACTCCGTGGGAACGGGGCCTTAACTGATGGACATAGTCTCTTGTGGCTGAGTCCATTACATTATTCCATGTTGTACTGCCACTCATATTGCCACAGCTACCACCTCTCTGCCAGACATGTCTTGTGGCCTGATCCGTTATATTCAGTGGCGTAACTAGGAATGGCGGGGCCCCGTGGCGAACTTTTGACATGGGGCCCCCCCCCCCCGACACCGAAGATCTCAACGAGTCCCTCCTACGTATTCCTGTGTGCTCTATTATGACCAATAGTGGCCCCTGCACACAGTATTATGTCCCTTAGAGGCCCCTGCACACAGTATTATACCCAATAGTGGCCCCTGCACACAGTATTATACCCAATAGTGGCCACTGCACACAGTATTATGTCCCACAGTAGCCCCTGCACACAGTATTATGTCCCTTAGAGGCCCCTGCACACAGTATTATACCCAATAGTGGCCACTGCACACAGTATTATACCCAATAGTGGCCACTGCACACAGTATTATGTCCCTTAGTAACCCCTACAGGACTAAATACTGTCACGTCACCGCTATGCCAGGACAATTGTGGATAAAAAAAATCTGGTCATGTGTATTACAATTTAGTAACTCCATGTGCCTCATATTAATAGAAGTTAACCCCATCATGTCCCTCACATTAACCCTTGTGTACCTCACATTAGAGTTACTGATATGTGAGAGACATGGAGGTAATAATAAAGTATCTTCATTATTATTACCCCCATATGTCTCACATATTAGTAACTCTTATGGTGAGGCACACAGGGGTTAATGTGAGGAACATGATGGGGTTAACTGCTATTAATATGAGGCACATTGAGTTACTAAAACAAAAGTAATCACCCCAAATGCCTGATATTAATAAGTATAGTAAATCCAGTATGTACCTGTGTATCTTTAGTTTCCTTTTCCTGGAGCAGCTTCTTCCTCTTCTTCTCTTGCAGGACGGCAGGAGCTCGGCAGGGATAAGCCCCGCCTCCTTGGCTCTCCTCAGCCCTCTCATTGGTGGGCAGAGGACAGGCAGAGAAAGGGAGGGGGGAGAGAGGGGGAACGTCCTGAAGCGCAGAGAGGAGCCAGACCTGCAGCTCCTGTGTCTCAGCCGTTGCTGCAGCTTCGGGCCCCCTGTTGGTGGAAAGTATTCCACCAACAGGGGGCCCCGATCATTATACTCGGGGGTCCGAAAAGACCTCCGAGAATAATGATAGCAGCGGTAGCAGCTGTCACCGGGCCCCTGATGTCCCGGGCCCTGTGGCAGCTGCCTCTGCTGCCTCCGTGGTAGTTACGCCACTGATTATATTTATCTATACCACATTGTTGTGCCAAATTGTTGGCATTAAAAAAAAATCATTTTGATTTCATATTTCCTCAGATAAAGGTAAAGGGATAATTTTGGTGCTTTTTTTTAAAAAAAAAAATAATAAATTGATTTTTAATAACTTTCCAACTAGTCACACAGATTTGTCTCCCAAATAATATGCCTGTAGCAAACGTAAGTCATCTTAATGAGATACTTTTTCTATAGAACTATTGACTCTTGCAATATGGTCTAAAAAAATCCACAGCAAGGAACTTTCCCCCATACCTTAAAGGAGTTTGTACCGCTTCTTACGATCCATTTTTCCATACAAGTCACTTTGACTTTGGCGTAACTTCAGCTGTGTTTGCCTTACTGAATACAGATTTTCCTTAGCAACACTCATTTAGAGTAGTATTAAGGAAAACCTTTAGAGACAGTTTTTATTAAGAGTTTACAAAATCCCCTAATAAAGTGTATTATAAAATATATATGTATAAATATAAATGTGAAACTGCTTTTAATGTGAGCTACACACAATGCTCAAGGCAGGGCAGTGCACAATCTCACAAACTAAAACATCTTAGTATTTACCATGTAATTTCAGGGTGCTCAAAACTTTCACTTGTCAGCCATAATCACAATTTATCATCTTTCCTGCCAGTGTGTTGTAAATTTGTATGGATTTTGTTACAATGTGAGAGCCAGCTTAGCAGCTAATGGTATTAAAATAAGATAATTGCCAATAAAACTGGCTTTAACATTGCCAAATCAATGAATCAGTATAAGAGTCTAGCAGAGGATGTAATGAACTTCTCTACCTAGACCTTGCATTACTATTTGCTCTCTAGTGTAGTTTTACCACTTTAGATAATAATCTAGATTGATGATGGCAGTAAGGTACAGTAAAGGCCTAAAATTGTTACCAACATACTAGTGACATCTGTTTAGTAAATTTATACACAAAAAGCGTTCAATCTGACACAAGGCTGTATAAGAGTAGACCACGACATACCAGAACATGTCTATGAGTAAGAGAGGTAAGAGTAAAGTGTATAGTAGCATTTCTCTTGTCCTGTATTCTAGGTGTTTTCCCTCAGTATCTGCTCTTAGTCTGTGTATTTGGACAGTGCACAGTAGCATTTCTCTTGTTCTGTACGCTATGTTCTCTTATTCGGGGAAGATTATGTAGGTTTCACCATTTCACTTTTCACGTCAGGTAACTATCCAGTCTTTGCTAAGATTTTAAAAAGTTGTAAATGTCGGGTAGAAGTAAATAAAAAATCAAGCCCTGAACAGGTCCTGTCTAGAGATAAATTAATCTCTCAAGATTTATTTCCTGTTTGAATTTGGCGGCTTGGGTCCCTGATTCATCTCCATCCAATTAGTAACATGTTAAGTACCTTGTATGTTTAGCTAATACCATGTTCCCCGAAAGTAAGACAGTGTCCTACATTCTTTTTACCCCCAAAAGTCCCACTATGTCTTACTTTCGGGGTATGTCTGGAAAAAAAATGTCGACAGGGGTTAATGTGAGGGAGGACATGATGGGGTTAACTGCTATTAATGTCAGGCACATGGAGTTACTGAAACTAAATTAATAACTCTAAATGCCTGACATTAATAGGCAGAGTACAGCCTGTACCTGGTGTTTTCTTTTTCACTTTCACTTTGCTGGGAGCTTCTCTTTCCCTCTGCTCTGCTCCGTCTCTTGTGTGCAGTATGGAGACGGCAGGAGCCCTAACTGCAGGCGGGACCTGGATCTCTATAGGGATAAGCTCCGCCCCCTGAGCTCACTTCTCTCCTCTCATTGGTGGGCAGAGAGCAGCCAGAGAAAGAGGAGCGTCCTGAAATCACTGAAGGGACGCTCCTCTGCTGCAGCTGCTGCCGTGCCAGCCAGATATGCCTCGCGTGCCAAGAGCGGCACGTGTGCCAGGGGTTGCTGACCCCTGGTTTACTATGTCTTACTTTCGGGGTACGTCTTACATTAGCCCACCCCCCAAAAGTCCCACTACGTCTTACTATCGGGGGTGTCTTACTATCGGGGAAACACGGTACTAATTAGTCACATGGTTGTACTGTATTAATGTATTACTGTCTTACATGCTTATCAAAGTACAGCCTACAAATGTTGTGGTTTGACGTTATCTATGAAGATGGGGCAGAGAAGACTCGCTGTAATAGGAGTTTTCCCATTTCTTTCAGGAGTTTGGTACTGGGATTTGTTTCTGTGTGGAGGGTTCACAGTACTCTGGGAGCCATGATAGTGTTAGGCCAGCACCTGAAAGTCAGTAGAATGAACTGTGCGCCAGCCTTGTGAAGAGGGATTTGTGTAAGTTTGGCTTACAAATGTTATACGAACACGAACACAATGTTTCTGCAGCCCTTGTATCTCTAGAGCTGTAGGAGTAGGCCTCTTCCTGTGTTTGAACAAGCTGCTATGAAACTGCTGCAAAAATGCTTAGGAGTTTGATGTGTACCTGAAACTACCACAAGCAAAGTGCCTATTGATACAAGTCTGAGTACTTATTAGGGCCACAACACATATGGAAGTATAAAGGGAGAGTAAGGCAATAAGTGTCCTGATTTACATTGGGAAATTGGCTTAAAATCACCATTGCAGAATGGGGTGCTGCACTGGACATAATATAGGCTCAGTGATAAGAAAAGTAGGGTGTTTATTATTGGTACATGTTTAGACTGGATCACAGTTAACAGTGGGGATAGTTTTTGCTTCTCCTCTTTCTTTTAAGATTTTTTTTATTTCTGACCTTATGAAGTGTTTAAACTACTTTTAAAGTTTGGAGATGATACTAAACTCTGTAAGTGAACAGAGAGGAGGATACTATAATACTGTAGAGGGATTTATGGAAGTTGGAGACTGAAAATGGTTAAATAGCTAATGGAAAAGCTGCCACTTACAAGAACCTAGGGATATTGATGACTGGTATACTTTTGCTTACAAATAGATGTATGAACACTTATCATACACTGATTTAGTTCAATAAGACTCCAGAACCCTATCCTTCCACTGGCAGTACCTACAACTGCACCACTTCTACTCCACCTTAAAAAAAGATGCAGAATCTGTACAGACAACTGCGTCTGTTTAAATGCCTATGTGTAGCCTCCTCCAACACCCCATCCCTCCCCATCTCAGTCATATACAGTCTACTCTGATAATAAAGATGACCTACTACCATTTTTTAATAAAAGGAGGGAGAGGGAACTTGGGACCTCCTTCCCACCGGATGTGTGGCACTCTGATTTCCAATCATGTCATACATTTTCTATTTCATACAAAGCCCAAGAGGCTAACAACAGGATTCTCCCACATTGGCACAAACTCCACTCTGTCCTTCCTAAGATTTTCACCTCCACATTAAATTGCTGTTGGATTTGTACCACAGGTCAGATGCTACACATCTGGTGGAGTTGTCCCATCCTACACCCTTTTTGTCATAACATTCGTAGAGTAATCAAATTGGATTGCGTTGGAGGGTGACCCAGCAACTCTCTGTTTTTCCCCATAAACTCCAGAAAGACATCTGCAAATTGAGTGGTTTCTTGCTTGTGGTGGTCAGTTCCATATACCCAAGCTCTGGAAGCCTCTTCACCCTTGACCCTCTCAGCCTGGCTTCAAGAAATCTTATATAAGATATATGGAGGACCTGGTTGTGGAAATCAGACCAGACAAAAAAGTGTGTCTTCTATGGAACACATTCTACTTTTCCTCCTCCTTTTAGTTCTCCTTTCATACCCCTTCCTCCTAACTCCATCCTCCCCCTTTTTGTCAACCCTTGCAACTATGTTTCCCCTATGTTTTGCCTTCTCATCTCCTTTCTTGTTCATACTAGCCTACTACTCCCCTTTAGGGTCCATTCACATGGATGAAAATGGTAGGAATTTGGTGTGGAATTTCAGTGCTGAAAAAAAGACTCCCATTGACTTCAATGGGTTCCTTTGCTAGCAGAGGCTTTTTTTTCAGCACTGATATTCCAAACCAAATTCCTCACCATTTTCCTCTGTTTGAATGCACCCTTAGATGTCTGCTTTGTACTTCCTTGTCTGACAGGAGATTTAGTCCCTCCAATGTTACCTACTGTTTTGAAATTTTTAATTTTCATTAGAATTATTTATTATATGCCACTCTGCTGCGCCAGAGCATTATGTCCCCATTTCCTCTCTCTTATGTCTTGCCCGTTCCCAATATTATGTCTACCTCTCTTCCCCCTCCCTCTGACCCCTACTCCATTATTCTCATGGAAATATTTTTCAATCGATATGCTTCTATAATATTTTGTTGTTATAAAACTTTAATAAAACTTTTAATAGGAAAAAAAAAGATGTATGTATGTACTTTTCACCAGACCATACGTGACGTGGTGAATATATAAGTGTTAGCCTCTAATATTAATTTCTAATAAACTAAAAAATACTTTATGTGAGGGTGTTAATGTGTATAATGTGCTGTGTGTCATTTGTAAGTGTCTACATTCAGGGACTATCTAGAGTATGGGGAAATTACTGTATATGCTTCTAAACAATATAAGATACACTTTATATAACATATATCATATTTAAAATACTAACTAAAAAAGCAATCTAAGAAATTGGTCATAGTGCTGTCTTAGTCAAAATGAATGGTAAATTTCATCCATATCAGGCCAGAGATGAATTCTTAAATTATAAAGTAGAATTGAATGAGGGTAGATTGATGGAACAAAGTCTATGATCGTTGCTTGTAAAATAAAAAATTGGATTTGTCATTACACCTAAGCGTTTACATATAGCATCTCAGAGTGAATTACTATATGCACCACAGATTTTAACAACCGAATATCAATATTGTTGAGTGCAAGCATTTCTGCTATGCAATGAAAAATTGAGTTCACATCTTGAAAAAAAAGTTTTTATTGGCTTCCTGTAACAGCTTAAATTATACTGATACTGAGTGTGACCTCTGAGGAAAATCAATACTTACCTTTTTGTCTTTGACAGAGATGATTTTAAAATAAATTCAGTTCCAGAAATATGACTTATCTTCACATTTCCACTATTAACAATTGCTCTTAGATGTGAAATTGATCTGAACTATACATCCCAATCCTCATTGATAATATTCTAAATTAGCTCATTTTTATTTTTCTTTAACATTGCTATTAAAAGCCATAGTTTATGATATATCGTTCTTTTATAAATGATGTTTATCACATCAAGTGGTTTCATTGATATCTACTGAACACTGAAAAATATTTCATAGCTGACTTATTCTGGCTTGTCAGGTTTAGTGAATAATTGCATTCCCATAAAATTAACCTCTCTGAGTTATCTTCTCCTTGAAGTTTTTCCTTATAGAAATTTCTGAATAAACTGATAAATGGGTGTTACCATTCCTTTGTCAATGTTGTATTTTGTTACACAGTCTGATACTGGACAACCTCCCTTTAACCTCCCAGATACCCCTTTCCTTATTCCCCAATATCAGACTAAGTTTATGCTTAACAAATAAGCAAATATCTAGATACTTAATAGAAATTACTATATAGCACAGATTATAAGTCCTACATGTAGAGCAAGACTGAGGCTAAGACCCCATGTTGTGGAAACGCAGCATTTATGGTGCAGATTTTTCTGTGTTTTTTTAAATCAAAGTCAGGAGGGACTTGAAAAGGTATGCAAAATATAAAGGAAGCATTTAGAGGTTTCTCTAAAATCCACTCCTGACTTTGGCTCAAAAACACGCAGCAAAATCTGTAACAAAATACACCGTGTTTCCACAATGTGGGGCCTTTTTCGTAAGCATCTTCTATTGCATGTCTCATTCTGGCCACACCTGCTCTCCATAATAACCCCATCTCTTACCTAACCAATTCCCTCCCTACTTTTTCAGATGTCTCTGTGCAGCCTATGGGTAAACACAGAGATTTTTGGTCAGGATTTCGAGGCCGTATCTGCCTCAAAATCCTGACCAAAAAGACGGCTCGCATTGAAATCAATGGGAGCCGGTCAGGTCTTTTTTCTGGGAGCCAGTTTGTTCCAGCTCCCGGAAAAAGAAGCGAGATGCTCATTCTTCAGGCCGTTTCACCTCAGGATTCGGCCTGAAGATACTCCCTCCTCCTGATTAGGCCCATTCATTGGGCCTAATCCAGAGTGGAGTACGCAACTGGATGCTGGTGCAGTGCAGTCGCGGCTACCCATATTTTGCTAGCAGAAAAAGGAACCCATTCAAAAGTTATTGGGAGGCTTTTTTTCAGCGCTGAAATTCCACACCAAATTCCTCAGCATTTTCCTCCAAGTGAATCGACCCTAAGGGTAAGTTCACACAGGTTTTTTGGACCTGAACCTGAGGCTCAGGCCGCCTCAGGTTCCAGTCCAAAATACGGGTAACCGCGACTGAATGCCGGTGCACTGCACTGGTATCCATTCACGCACTCCACTCTGGATTAGGCCCAATGAATGGGCCTAGTCAGGAGCAGGGAGTGTCTTTAGGCCGAATCGTGAGGCAAAACGGCCTGGAGAATGAGCATCTCGCTTCTTTTTCCGGGAGCCAGAACAAACCGGCTTCTGGGAAAAAGAACTGACTGGCTCCCATTGATTTCATTGATTTCAATGGGAGCCGTTATTTTGGTCAGGATTTTGAGGCGGATACGGCCTCAAATTCCTGACCAAAAAAACCTCGTGTGAACTCAGCCTAAGGGTTAGTTCACACGGGGACATGGACGCTGATTTTGACAGCGGATTTCGCGGCCAAATCAGCGTCCATACAATGTCCACACTATGTGAACTGCTCCCGCCGCGACCATCGCGGTCGCGGCTTTCACCTCCGCTGTCGGCTCAAATGAATGAGCCGACATGGAGGGCGCTGCGGCTGGGCGGAAGCCGCGGCTCAGCGCGCGCGGCTTCCGCCTGAAAGATAGGTCATGTCGCTTCTTTTTCTGCTAGCGAGCTAGCAGAAAAAAAAAAGCGAGCAGTTCACATAGGGATACATTGTATGGACGCTGATTTGGCCGCGAAATCCGCTGTCAAAATCAGCGTCCATGTCCCCGTGTGAACTAGCCCTAAGGCTCCACATTGCAAAAACAGCACTTTTTTGGCTGCTGTGGAAATGTAGCAAAAAAAAAGGCTTTTTTTGTAAAGTACTAGCAAAGTGGATGAGACTAAGGTTAATGAGAATATGGTTAATCTACACATTGTAGAAAAAAAAGAGCTGCATAAAAGTTTCATTTTGTAAAATTGTTTTTTTTTAAAAGGCAGCATGTTAATTTTAGCTACAGAATTGCTAGCCTTTTACCTATATTTTGAAAGGGAAAGGGGGACAGAGAAAAATGCAACAAAATCTCAACGAAAAAAGCTGCATTTTTAAGCTGTGATTTTCTACACGAGGCCGTAGTCAAAAAATGTATCTGGTTTTTCAAATGCACTTTAACACAACTTGACTGCATTGTCTGAATACTGTCTTTTGAATACAGAGCTAAGTTTTCTGAGTCTTTATTTTATAGACTGAGAACAATGTAATGGGTGAAATCTGTGACTATGCAGGTTTAATGTTGCTGAATATAGACAAAATTAATCTATAAAAATCACCTGGAGCTTACAGTTAAACTATGTTTGTAAACTCAGCACAAATCTGAAAGTTCTTGGAGGAAAGTTTCTAAGTACAGCAGAGGGATAGACTTTATGAATTGTATCTGTGGCCAAAAGAAAGACACAGGAACAAAGTCTAGCATAGAGAACGATAGCTGAATTTACTGGTGTCTTGAAAGTTTTAAAGATAGGTCGCAGAAGTCCAATTTATAGTTTTTCAATAGAGACTTTGAAAGAAAAAGTCCCCATTAGTTTAGAACCAGGAAAGAGACAGGATTTGAAGGCTGTAAACAAAAGTACGTATTTGACACAAAATAAAAACAGGAGTAAAACAACTGAGCACACAGTTCAAGAAAATTTCCTTATGAAAAGGAATCTTGAAGTTATGAGCTATGTGGTGAATGTTAATGGGCTATTTAAGTTGACAATAGGAAATAAACATTTACAAAAGACTATATCCTAATTCAGTCTATAAATATTTTTTTTTCATTAGAGACCTCAACTAGAACCCGAACCTTTCATCATTGTTCGCCCACCTGACTGTCTATCAAGCTCTGAATGTCTTTTATGCATATTATACTTACTCTCCAGCAATGTCAGCTTCAAATTCTTTTATATCTTACTGAAATGTAGAAAAAAAGATTTTAAAGAAAACTTAAAAACAGATGATCATTCTCCATGCTTTTCTAATATTTTTGACACTTCTGCCCACACTGGGTTTCAAAAATAAAATTATATTTTTAATCTTCTGATGTTCTAAAAGAAATAGCCAATGGCATTTGGAATGGGATTTTCTTATTAATAGAGTGTTGAGTTTTGACAGTAGGTTATATTCTACACCTGTCATCCTACCAATGGCCATGTATTACATACAAATTACAGGAAAGAAAGGTACCTATACCTGAAAGTACCACTTTTAAACTGAACTTTGACACTAAAGGTCAGCACAAAAATTATTGGTGTAAGACTGATGTATAACAATATGCCTAATGTCTCCCCAACATTTGACTTGTATGTAGGTCATTGGCAGGAAGGAGTACCTTCAAATGGCCATGCATGTACATCATGGTAAACCAGCATAAGTGAAAATGGGTAAGGGTCTCTGGCTGGTAGGGAGAGAAATTAATTGTACTTATCAAAACTTAACTTGCTGCATTTACTTATATTATTGGGCCATGATCGTAAACAGCAAAGACAGGTCCCATAGCAAACTTTGATTTGCCTCCCCCCCCCCAAGGCATAGCACCCTCTATCCTGGCCCTCACACAGTATAATGCCCCATTTACGCACATTATAATGTCCCACTATGTCCCCTACACACAGTATAAAGTCCAATAGAGGCCATGCCACACAGTATTATGTCCCACAGTGGACCCTGCACACGGCATTATGTCACAAAGTGGGCCTTGCACATGGTTTTATGTCTCACAGTGGCCCCTCCATACAGTATTATGCCCCCAATACTTTTATGTTATTTCATTATAGTTTGTTAATGGAATCAGTCTGCATATATAACTATTATCAGTGTGAAAAATAAACAATTGTAGCAGCACCATAAAATCTAGGTATCATCCCATAAATTGTATGGCAGAGACCCCTCTCCAGGCAAAAGGGTTTCCAATAGTAAAAACAATCCGGTCTTCCAGCAACTTGTATGGATGGAAAATGTTCTTTTATTGGAAAAACAGTACACCATGTATCGGTCCTCACAGGAACTTGAGAAAGGTTCCTGTGAGAATTGATAAATTGTGTGCTGCTTTTCCAATTAAAGGAAATTTTCCATCAATACAAGACCAGATTTTTTTTTCTATTATCAGTTTGATATACACTGCTCAAAAAACAGTTAAAACACACTCAAATAACACATCCTAGATCTGACTGAATGAAATATTCTCATTGAATACTTTGTTCTGTCCAAAGTTGAATGTGTTGACAACAAAATCACAGAAAAATCATAAATGGAAATCAAATTTATTAACCAATGAGGCCTGGATTTGGAGTCCCCCCGATGCAACTTTGATGAAATGTCCTTAAAACATCTCAAAATGAGGCTCAGTAGTGTGTGGCCTTTATGACCTCCCTACAACTCCTGGGCATGCTCCTGATGTGGTTGCTGATGGTCTCCTGAGGGATCTCTTCCGAGGCCTAGACTAAAGCATCTGCCAGCATCTGGACAGCCTATGGTGCAGCGTGATATGCTGGAGGTGCTACCAGGAGACAGACCAGTACACCAGATGATGTAGAGGGGGCCGTAGGAGGGCAACAACATAGCAACAGGACCGCTACCTCTGCTTTTGTGCAAGGAGGAACAGAAGAAGCACTACTAGAGCCCTGCAAAATGACCTCCACCAGGCCACAAATGTGCATGTGTCTGCACAAATGGTTAGAGGATGGAGAACAGAAAGAGGAGAAAATAAATATCCAAGGTCTTGAGAACCAAAATTGTGGAGAAATATCAATAACCACAAGGTTACAAGTCCATCTTGAGAGATATTGATGTTCCTTTGTCCATTGTAATAGAATTTACAGTTGGTCAATTCCCCAGTGCTACTGCTGAAACCAGGGAGAAGAAAAAGACAGAGACATTGAGCTTTACCAAGCCCCTGTTCCTACCTTCTTGCCTCAACTGTCCTAGTGACAGGGACAACTGGGCAACAGTCCCAGTTCTCTAAATAAGTGTAAATACAGAATGCAGACAAGACAACACAACACAGGAGAGGATCCAAGGGTCAAAGCCAAAGAGACAAAGCAGTACCAAATCATAATCTAAAAGAGTAGTAACAAAAAAAGTTTAAAAAAAAGCCAGTAAATACAATACAATAGCAAAGAGAACAGCTAATGAGGACAGAGTCACAATAGCCAGCAAGCATGTGTGGGCAGATGACCTATTTAGGGACGTCCAGAACCCACCCCAGGCTTGATTGGGAGATAGGCTGTCAATCTCACAGGTGAGACTGAGATTAACTATTTTAGGAGTAGAGGGGAAAAAAGGAAAAAGGTGTAAGAGCTGAGCGTACTCTTACAAAGCACTAAAGAGTTCATAAATGTATAGAGTCTCTCATTGAAATGAAAGAATACCCGCATGATGGTCATAACAGTAGTATTGCATAATGTACATGTATTACAATATATGTGAATCAACTGCTTAGCAACAAACATTCTGAAAATTGACTAAAGCTATTTATCCTGCCTACACTCCCCATTGCATGTAATAATCTTTAGGCATCTGTCAAGTTAAGAGGATACCTATCAGTTAAGAGGATCTGTCACTTTTCCTGACATAAGCCATATAAAAGAAAGAGAAAACAAGAATTGCAACACCAGCACATCCAAGTAAAGTATATTTTATATTAAGATATATATTTCTGTCAAGTCACTCATTCTTGTCAATTTACAGAGAGTAAATATTGAGTGACCTTTAGCGGGGCCATGATGGACCACAGCTAGGGGGAATCTAGTGAAGGCCACAAGTGGTGGGGTGCATATAGATTCTTTCTGTGTTCACTCCCACACACTCCACAAGGGGTGAGTGGCTACCAGAGATTGCCAATACTGTTGATGGATTTTTCTTGTTTAATATATCATCCGTACTACTACCACCTGCACAGTGTTATCATACTATATCATCTACTTAACTAGATCCCTTTTAATTTGCTCTGGGAGTTGGGACATCCTTTCTTACATTCTATACTGTGCCATTCCTGATATTTCACCTAAAAATATATAAATAAATTGAATTGGGTGTTACCAGTCTGACAGAGACCTATCAGTGTTGAGTTCATGTGTACAAAAACACCCCCAAATGGCAGAACTCCCCCAAAATATTCAGTAGGCTGGAGAGTGGGCAGAGTTGCTGCAGGTTAGCCATTGCAAATTCACTGGTAGCCAACCAGTGACAATTTACAGTTGCAGTTTTGTAAATGTGAATTTCAACTGTGGAGGACCGCAGAGAAATCTGGTGATTTTGCAGTATAAAACGCTGGTAAATCACCCTGAAGACACTGAGCAACATTTTCACTGTGTGCGGTCTTACACTAAGGCTAGCTACATACAACAGAGTTAGTACAAGGCAGTATGATGCTGGGAGATAAGGACTCCTACCATCAAAGATAACTAGGGTACTAAGAGTCCCGCTCCCAACATGAAGTTGAAGCTGGTAAATCTGGCTTAAATCCGGACTGAGTTGCAGCCTAATTGTTACTTTATACTTAGGGGTAATGCAACTTTTTCCTAAAATAAACAACTCAGAGGCAAAAATGATGATTGTCCTTTAGCATTTGCACAGCTTTAAATATGTGAAAAACTATAAATATATTTATTTGAATTATGCTTATGAATATCATACATTCTACTACTGAAGACATGCAGGCATTCCATGCTAAGTCTCCTATTGTTACAGTGCTTTATTTTTCATTGACCTCTTTAAAAGCTGGAGTAAATATTGCACTTAGCTTTATTTTATGGTTGTTTTTCATTGAGACGAAAGGTGCATGTACACAGCCCGGAGGAAGTGTGTGATCCTATTGAAGAGGGACAGAATTGGGTCACCATGCATCATAATAAGAGAAAAGAACATAACATTCCATAGAGTACATTGTACGGTATGTTCTTTCAACTTGGACTCAATATTCAATATGCATTGCAATGCAAACATACACTTCGAAAGAGTTTAAAAAGCAATTTTCACTGAAAACAATGTATGTGAGTAGTAAAATTATACTTCTTTTTTTGGAGAATAGCTTATAACTATGCATTTATACTTAGGCATTGAATCCAGGCATGAAACAAATATATTGGATGGAAATGCCAAAACACTGAATTTCCACAATGTGAGTGCTTATCCTTAGGCCGGGACCCCCACTGTGTTTTACATTACCTGCAAAGTGAATGGGATTCTGGCTAATGCCATCCACACATTGCAGAAAAAAATCTGCACGGTAAACACAGCAATTTAAAAAACGCAAGCATTTTTGCAAGTCACTTCAAGCCAATTATACCTAAGGAAACGCTGGCATTTTCCTTACAAGTATAATAGAGGCAGAAAGAACGCAGTAGAAAACTCTGCTTCTTTCTGTGAAAAATGCTATAGAAAAAAATGTGATGCGTTTCTTCTATATTCTTTTCTGCTGTGTTTTTTGGCTGCGGCTTGCTACTTGGGACTTTAGCCTAAGGCTAAGGCCCCACTGGGCGGAAATGCAGCGGGAAAAAAATGCTGCGTTTTACAGTAACAGCATAGTGAATGTAATTTTGCCTAATCTAAGCCCCACACTGCGGAAAAAATTGCTGAGGAAAAGCTGAGTTTTTCAAAAATGCAGCATGTCAATTATAGTTGCACAAATGCTGAGTTTGAAAACTGCAGCAAAAAAGCAGCATGATAAACTATCTGCAGACAAAAACTCACTGTTTTGCTTGGTTGAGTCTAAGGTTAACTCGAGCAAAAACACAATGAAAAACTCAATAGAAAACTCATATGAATTTCTGCAGCACAAAACTGAAAAACGAGATGAAAAACACACGTTCAAGTGCGTTTTTTTTCCGCAACGTTTTCTCTCCATTTTTTCACGCTGCGTTTTTTGCTGCGTTTCCGCCCAGTGGGGCCTTAGCCTTAAGGGGTTTTCCAAAAAATTAATTTATTACATGTCAATTACATATGTCAAAAGAATAATACCAGTGATTGTAAGGCAGCTAGTAGGTAATCTTAATAAATTAGGTGCATCTCAATCTAAACTGGTATAAGAATCACTAGTCTTGACAAAGCCCCCCTCCCCACTTTCTTGAAGATGAGTAAAGGATTACATTTCATATTTTAAAACCATATTATTTTCACATGAGTACCCTATTTATTAGGCCATTTATGAAAAAAAGTGTGATTAGGGTGGACACGTATCATATACTTTTGTATATATAATAGGGTAAAAAAAGATCAGATGTTAGAATCTTAACCTAAAGGTAGGATCAAAGCTATGGCCACAGATACCAATACACAGGTAAAAAATGCAGCAACAAAAACGCAGCAGAAAATGCAACGCAATTGCTTTCTTCTGTATTTTGTATTTTGTCTTCCATCACAAAATTATATGGGCAAAATGGGAAAACGTTTTCACACATAATGCTAAGATGCTGTGGTTTCCAAAAACACACAAACTTAGTATTTGTGCATAGTATGATGGACATTCCTTTTTTCAGTGCACTAAAAACTAGAAAATTCATGCCAATCTCACCATGGTGTCCATAGCAGGGTCACCTCCACACACTGATTAGACCCATTGTACACCAAAAATCCAAGTTAACCCCCAATATGACAAGTGTGAAATTCACATGGTTAGTTGAGTCTTCCAGATATAATCGCACATTCCCCAGATCTGTGATATTGCAATGATTCATGTGGCTCCAGGTTACAATGACATACCTAAATATAAGTAGATCTTTACAAGACTATGATCTGTTATTTTTCTACTAAATAAATATTATACTTCCATGGTCATGTATAGGCAGGTCTTGAAGAAGTGGTTTAGGCTTTTCACCTTTCTAAACTTCACACCTGTCAGTCTTATGTGAAAGTCATTTCTAGCGTCAGTCATTTGAGGTGATGTGTTGAGCTAAAAGGCGATGCTAGGAAGTCAGCTTTAATAAAGAGAAATATTAGCTTTCCCTGTCCATTGAGTATAAATACATAAATTCTATATAATATATACATTTACAGTTTTCTATCAAATTTTTTTAAAATAACTGAGAAAAATTAAATTTGAAAAAATCTAATTCTTTGTATCATTTGAAGCTTATGGGAATCAAAAGAACAGCATTGATTATGTATAACATACAATTATCTTTCCTTTTATACACACTCATCACTGGCAGTGAATAATGATAATAACAATATTATACTGTCTCTGCTATAGTTCTGCCCATGAGATTGATTGTGGCTCTTTGCCTTTATAAATGTTAAACTATTGTTTCCTTTATAAACATATGGTACAGTAAAAGCATTGCAGTAGAACAAGCAACGCTCGCAGTCTGTTATTTATTTCTGTCATATTTCATTTTTAGGAATGGTAGAATGGAGTATTAGTGTCGATAAAACTCCAACACATTCATGCCCCATTAGCCATCCATAATTAGTTCAGTGAGTACAGTTCCAAATATAGCATTAAAGCATGTATTTGGCTGCGGCCCAATCCTTACATCACTGCACAATAAAGTATATACAGTATAAACATAGCACTTATACCAGCTACCTGACCTGCTGTCTTCTAGCTGCTTCATCTAGTTTATATTTTACTTGCATTTACCAAAAGACTTGTTTACTGCTTATAGTGCTATTCCAATTTTATACTCATGGCTGCACAGAACATTGCTATTTTGTATGCACAGTTTATTATTAGTATATATTATCTACTGCAAAATTTTCTATACAATTGAATAGCATTTTGAACATGACTAGGACAGACAATTGTTTAGCCTGAGCACTTAGTGATGTCATATTAAAGGCCAGATGATAGCATCCCCTAAGAAGCATATTAAAAGGGATGATGACGGCGCCCATAGCTGTGTATACAGGGCTCATTGATTTCATTGGTAATGAACCTTCTCTGCCTTCTCTATGGGAGCTTTGGATGTACTTACAGCCAGATCCCCGATTTCATGCAGCTGCTGAAAACTGCATGAACGTACCAGTACATCCTTGCACAAGACAACCACTTCCAAACATTAATACTCTAAGGGCGGTCTGGAAGTGGTTAATATTCTATATTTTTTTGCTGACAGTGTTATGAGCTAGATGCATTCTTGAGATGTATACATTTTGCATGTAACAGATTTTTCACCGTTTAATACATTTTAATGTAATTAATAGAGATGAGCGAACAGTGTTCTATCGAACACATGTTCGATCGGATATCAGGGTGTTCGCCATGTTCGAATCGAATCGAACACCACGTGGTAAAGTGCGCCAAAATTCGATTCCCCTCCCACCTTCCCTGGCGCCTTTTTTGCACCAATAACAGCGCAGGGGAGGTGGGACAGGAACTACGACACCGGGGGCATTGAAAAAAATTGGAAAAAGTCATTGGCTGCCGAAATCAGGTGACCTCCATTTTAGACGAATAGTGGATTTCAAATCCGGGTCATATGAGAATGTGAACTTTGTGACTATGAGACAGGGATAGCTGTACAGGCAGGGATAGCTAGGGATAACCTTTATTTAGGGGGGAATGTTATTAAAAATAACTTTTTGGGGCTCTATCGGGTGTGTAATTGTGATTTTTGTGAGATAAACTTTTTCCCATAGGGATGCATTGGCCAGTGCTGATTGGCCGAATTCCGTACTCTGGCCAATCAGTGCTGGCCAATGCATTCTATTAGCTTGATGAAGCAGAGTGTGCACAAGGGTTCAAGCGCACCCTCGGCTCTGATGTAGCAGAGCCGAGGCTGCACAAGGGTTCAAGCGCACCCTCGGCTCTGATGTAGGAGAGCCGAGGGTGCACTTGAACCCTTGTGCACCCTTCAGCTCTGCTACATCAGAGCCGAGGGTGCGCTTGAACCCTTGTGCACACTCTGCTTCATCAAGCTAATAGAATGCATTGGCCAGCGCTGATTGGCCAATGTATTCTATTAGCCTGATGAAGTAGAGCTGAATGTGTGTGCTAAGCACACACATTCAGCTCTACTTCATCGGGCTAATAGAATGCATTGGCCAGCGCTGATTGGCCAGAGTACGGAACTCGACCAATCAGCGCTGGCTCTGCTGGAGGAGGCGGAGTCTAAGATCGCTCCACACCAGTCTCCATTCAGGTCCGACCTTAGACTCCGCCTCCTCCGGCAGAGCCAGCGCTGATTGGCCGAAGGCTGGCCAATGCATTCCTATGCGAATGCAGACTTAGCAGTGCTGAGTCAGTTTTGCTCAACTACACATCTGATGCACACTCGGCACTGCTACATCAGATGTAGCAATCTGATGTAGCAGAGCCGAGGGTGCACTAGAACCCCTGTGCAAACTCAGTTCACGCTAATAGAATGCATTGGCCAGCGCTGATTGGCCAATGCATTCTATTAGCCCGATGAAGTAGAGCTGAATGTGTGTGCTAAGCACACACATTCAGCACTGCTTCATCACGCCAATACAATGCATTAGCCAGTGCTGATTGGCCAGAGTACGGAATTCGGCCAATCAGCGCTGGCTCTGCTGGAGGAGGCGGAGTCTAAGGTCGGACCTGAATGGAGACTGGTGTGGAGCGATCTTAGACTCCGCGTCCTCCAGCAGAGCCAGCGCTGATTGGTCGAGTTCCGTACTCTGGCCAATCAGCGCTGGCCAATGCATTCTATTAGCCCGATGAAGTAGAGCTGAATGTGTGTGCTTAGCACACACATTCAGCTCTACTTCATCAGGCTAATAGAATACATTGGCCAATCAGCGCTGGCCAATGCATTCTATTAGCTTGATGAAGCAGAGTGTGCACAAGGGTTCAAGCGCACCCTCGGTTCTGATGTAGCAGAGCTGAGGGTGCACAAGGGTTCAAGTGCACCCTCGGCTCTCCTACATCAGAGCCGAGGGTGCGCTTGAACCCTTGTGCAGCCTCAGCTCTGCTACATCAGAGCCGAGGGTGCGCTTGAACCCTTGTGCACACTCTGCTTCATCAAGCTAATAGAATGCATTGGCCAGCGCTGATTGGCCAGAGTACGGAATTCGGCCAATCAGCGCTGGCTCTGCTGGAGGAGGCGGAGTCTAAGATCGCTCCACACCAGTCTCCATTCAGGTCCGACCTTAGACTCCGCCTCCTCCAGCAGAGCCAGCGCTGATTGGCCGAATTCCGTACTCTGGCCAATCAGCACTGGCTAATGCATTGTATTGGCGTGATGAAGCAGTGCTGAATGTGTGTGCTTAGCACACACATTCAGCTCTACTTCATCGGGCTAATAGAATGCATTGGCCAATCAGCGCTGGCCAATGCATTCTATTAGCGTGAACTGAGTTTGCACAGGGGTTCTAGTGCACCCTCGGCTCTGCTACATCAGATTGCTACATCTGATGTAGCAGTGCCGAGTGTGCATCAGATGTGTAGTTGAGCAAAACTGACTCAGCACTGCTAAGTCTGCATTCGCATAGGAATGCATTGGCCAGCCTTCGGCCAATCAGCGCTGGCTCTGCCGGAGGAGGCGGAGTCTAAGGTCGGACCTGAATGGAGACTGGTGTGGAGCGATCTTAGACTCCGCCTCCTCCAGCAGAGCCAGCGCTGATTGGCCGAATTCCGTACTCTGGCCAATCAGCACTGGCTAATGCATTGTATTGGCGTGATGAAGCAGTGCTGAATGTGTGTGCTTAGCACACACATTCAGCTCTACTTCATCGGGCTAATAGAATGCATTGGCCAGCGCTGATTGGCCAGAGTACGGAATTCGGCCAATCAGCGCTGGCTCTGCTGGAGGAGGCGGAGTCTAAGATCGCTCCACACCAGTCTCCATTCAGGTCCGACCTTAGACTCCGCCTCCTCCAGCAGAGCCAGCGCTGATTGGCCGAATTCCGTACTCTGGCCAATCAGCACTGGCTAATGCATTGTATTGGCGTGATGAAGCAGTGCTGAATGTGTGTGCTTAGCACACACATTCAGCTCTACTTCATCGGGCTAATAGAATGCATTGGCCAGCGCTGATTGGCCGAATTCCGTACTCTGGCCAATCAGCACTGGCTAATGCATTGTATTGGCGTGATGAAGCAGTGCTGAATGAGTGTGCTTAGCACACACATTCAGCTCTACTTCATCGGGCTAATAGAATGCATTGGCCAATCAGCGCTGGCCAATGCATTCTATTAGCGTGAACTGAGTTTGCACAGGGGTTCTAGTGCACCCTCGGCTCTGCTACATCAGATTGCTACATCTGATGTAGCAGTGCCGAGTGTGCATCAGATGTGTAGTTGAGCAAAACTGACTCAGCACTGCTAAGTCTGCATTCGCATAGGAATGCATTGGCCAGCCTTCGGCCAATCAGCGCTGGCTCTGCCGGAGGAGGCGGAGTCTAAGGTCGGACCTGAATGGAGACTGGTGTGGAGCTATCTTAGACTCCGCCTCCTCCAGCAGAGCCAGCGCTGATTGGTCGAGTTCCGTACTCTGGCCAATCAGCACTGGCCAATGCATTTCTATGGGGAAAAGTTAGCTTGCGAAAATCGCAAACTGACAGGGATTTCCATGAAATAAAGTGACTTTTATGCCCCCAGACATGCTTCCCCTGCTGTCCCAGTGTCATTCCAGGGTGTTGGTATCATTTCCTGGGGTGTCATAGTGGACTTGGTGACCCTCCAGACACGAATTTGGGTTTCCCCCTTAACGAGTTTATGTTCCCCATAGACTATAATGGGGTTCGAAACCCATTCGAACACTCGAACAGTGAGCGGCTGTTCGAATCGAATTTCGAACCTCGAACATTTTAGTGTTCGCTCATCTCTAGTAATTAATAATAAAATAAATATTTTATTGCATTCTTTTTCCTATCATGAAGGTGGTGTGGATGTACACCTTGAACAAGTATCTTGTTATACCTGTAATGGTCAAACCGCTTTCTCAGCTGCACGTGCTAGCATATTAGAAGTGCGATGTTAACCAAGCAAGTGCATCAAAACTTGGCACAGTACAATTTATCGATTTTGTTGCATCATGTGTTACAACATACTTGCATTGTGTTGGAAGATTTACTTTGTAAATGCTCATGTTGCTTTAAATGGCACAAGTCATTGCAGTATTCTCGAACCTTCGAGAACTGGATTGTGTGAGGATTCCTTATCCATGTCTTGCATCATGAGAGTAGGTGTGTGTTGCTCTTCCATAGCCTACTTGATGTCAGCTGTTAGCCCTATTTAGTGCTGCTCCCACACTCTGTACAGTTTGAGGTCAGATGGAGAAACAGCTGCTTGCAGAAGGCAGAAAGCCATCAGGCTAGAAGAGTTGGGAGAACTGTTGGTCCTGCTATTGTAGGATTGATTCACCTACATTGAGACGTCAAGGAACAAGGAATACTGAGGTTAGCAGGCAGTGTATACCCTGTGACAGCAGAATCACATTGTTCGCTCCCCTCAGCCTGGAAGTCGTCACAAGTTTCTATTCTTTACTGCTATGTGATACACAACCTGCTGTATTACACAATCTTTACTACATAGGAGTCCGCATTGTTTACCCTTGTATCTGGTGTATGTTAAATTCTTTGCAGATGGAGTTCCAAGTGGCCTGGAGGGGGTAGGGTGTCTGGGCGACAGCTCTGCGAGGGTAGACAGAGAAGCAGTGTTTGAATTACAGTGGATAAGCGCAATGGCGTCCAATAGTTGCACACCAGAGGGTCCTCCATTTTTGTATAACTATTCCTTTTCCCCACTTAATATGATACACATAGACAGATGCAAACATAGATAGTGGTTTTAGTAGGATCCTCCATTTTTGAATAACTATCCTTCTTCCCCACTTGATATGATACACATAGGCAGATGCAAACATAGACAGTTGCTTTAGTAGGGTACATGAATTAAATATATTATTTTGTACATTTGACAGCTGGCAAGTTATGTAATCTACATAAGTATAGGGACGGATTCCCTAAAAAATATTTAGGAGCAGTCATTTTAAATAGTGACTGCAGCAAGAGTTGCATAAATGAATAGTACAGACAATTATAAGAAACCTTACAATCTATTTTATCAAAGAGAAATGCTTCTTTCTTATTAGGATGTTTAACTGCTACCGTCCGTCTGCAAAACTGCCTTTCACTGTATAAATCACTGCTATACCCATCTTGAGATGGACTGTAGGTCACATGACTCAGATTACTCGTGTTTATGGAGAATGGAGGGCAGAAGGAGTAGGAAGTCCAGGAGAAGAAAAGAAAGGCATGGAGTATAATCGTTCTATCACAACTAGAGCACTTTACTTACTCAACGCCATGTTGCTATATTAACATGTAAACTATCGGGTAGCGTGGGGTCCTTAGCAGATACCCCGCTATACAGGTTCTCTGCAGCTTTTTCTTAACACGATTCGCCGTAAATTAATTCGGATCGAATTGAATATTTTTGTAAAATTCTGCAAAGTGGCCGAATCAAATTTTTGAAAATTTGCTCATCTGTAATCATAATCAATGATAAAATCCTACTAAACCTTGTGCAACTTACCTTTATGTCTATTCTTCACTTTTTCTTTAAATTTTGAATGCTTGTTTCTATAGCATTTTTGTACGATACACTTGGAAACAGTATGTCACTTACGTTTACTATTCAGGAATCCTAATTTCTATAAGTAATCAGCCCTCTTGTCTCACAAAACATTTGAAGTACTTGTTCAACAATCTTGGAAAGATGCACCATAGCAAAAACAACATCAATTGGAAAGAGAGGCAATAATGGCATTGCAATCATAGAATATATAGAAGTGTGTTTCCAGTGTGCATTGACTATTTTGCAAGTCATCAGGTGGTTATTATTTAGCGATATCCCCAGGGCTAGTTGTAAATACAGTTGCTGCAACATCTCTCCAGCAGGTGAACATATGTTGAATGGCAGGCATTCTGTTACACTGATGTAGAAATTTAACACCTGGAGCATAAACCTGTCTCTATTCATTCTTCTGGATCTCTGCAACTCCCATTCTTCCCTCAATCACTGGCTTAACATTACTTGTTTCTCAAGCATGCCTTCCATCACTATAAAGACAGTGCTGCGAGTACAAAATAAAAGCAAAGCTGCACATTAACAACACTCTGGGGATTATTTATTCCTTCTCAGCTAGAGATTAAATGGCACTGAACACTTCTCCAGCATGGAGAGGACTGCTTTACAGCATACTAAACAAGGACCAAAGAGGGGACAGAACATAATTGCAGCCAGAGTTTCCTTTGTACCATCTAAACCTTCATGAATAATTCACAGTAACTTAGTGTGAACAGTGCCCTAAATATAATTCAACCTAAGGTTTAGTAGTCTATGTCATGTGAATAGAAGCACATCTTATAAAATTCTTATCTGTAGTAGTTATTTGGCAGGTATAGTAGATTTACAGATACATTTATTTTAAATTTTAAACTATTTTAAATTTTAGAAATTGAGAGAATACTTGAAACTATACACCAACATCTTATTATTTGTAAAAGATACAGTCTTAACTCCAAATTTCAACATGGCAAAATACCGAATCTGGTAGCAGGGGTAGTCATACCAAAAGAAAAGCAAATAAACCCACTCTTCTTGGCTCCTTAGTTTCGGAATAGTAGCTCCCGTCTTCTCAGAAATGTGTGATGCCGTTACCACAGGATGACTTCACCGACTCCATCTTTCTGCTAAATATAGACTTTAAAGGGGTACTCCCACGTCGCATACTTACCGGTCTTCGTTTCTGTGAATTCTTCTGTCTTCCGGCTTTGTCTCGTCATTGGTGGGCGGGGTCACATATGCAAAGCCAAGCGGCGAGATGCCGCCGGCCCTGCATGCGCGCTCATAGACCGTCTAGCCTTGTGAAGGCTAGACTGGTGTATGAGCGCGCAAGCTTGGCTTTGCATATGTGACCCCGAGCGGAATAACAACATCGCTTCTGCCGCTGCTGGCTTCATGTAGGGCAGAAGCATAGCGATGTTGCTGGCTCACCTGTGCCGGCGTAGTCCCCAGCATCCGCCTCTCTATTACAGCGGATGCCGGGGACAGTTAGACGCCGGCACAGGTGAAACCAGCAACATCGCTATGCTTCTGCCCTGCATGAAGCAAGCAGAAGCGATTCTGCTATTCCGCTCCTCCGCCCCCCCCCCCCCCCCCCCCGCCCCAGAATAGCAGGATCGCTTCTGCTTGCTTCATGCAGGGCAGAAGCATAGCGATGTTGCTGGCTTCACCTGTGCCAGCGTCTAACAGTGTATCAGTGTATTGGTGGCCCCTTCCCCCAAAGAATAAACTACCCCCCCTCCCCTCCAGGCTCGCTCCCGTGCACTTAGCCCCTCCTCCCTCCCCCCTGAGAGCAGGCTGACACATCACTTGACTCAGGAGCAGCTAGGTCAGGGCTGTGGACACAAAAAAATGAATAAAGTGATATAGTGCACAAACTAAGCAGTTTTGCTGAAGCAATTTATTTAGGAAAAGTCTTACATTCACATTTACAAGCATTATAGATAGGATCCTTGTGACGGGACAACCCCTTTAAGGGTAAGTTCACACGGCGATTTTTGTTCCGGAACCTGAGGCGCAGGCCGCCTCAGGTTCCGATCCAAAAACCAGTCAGCTGCATCTGAAAGCCAGTGCACTGCACCAGCATCCAGCCGCGCACTCCGCTCCGGATTAGGCCCAATGAATGGGCCTAGTCCATAGGAGGGAGTGTCTTCAGGCCGAATCGCAAGGCGACTTGGCCTGAAGAATGAGCAAGTCACTTCTTTTTTCCAGGAGCCAAAAGAAATGGATCCCGGAACAAACTCCTGAGCAGCTCCCATTGATTTCAATGGGAGCGGTCTTTTTGGTCAGAATTTTGAGTCGGATACGGCCTCAAAATCCTAACCAAAAAACTACGTGTGAACTTACCCTAAGAATTGTCAGAAAGCTGAAGACAGTGACATCATCTTGCAGTACAGGTAGCACAAACTGGTGAGGAAAAATGGGAGCCACTGCTCTGGATCAAGGAGAGGTGATCCATGTTTGTTTTGCTATGACCTCCCCTGTCACTAGTGAAATGTTACTTTCTCTGGATTACCCCTCTGAATATTTGAAAATACGATACCAATTCCAAGAATTTGGGATGCACTGTAAAGAAAACCAGAATGCAGTCATTTTGAAATCTCATATAACCATATTTTATCCACAACAGAACATGATACAGATATCAAAAGTTAGATATTCTTCCGTTTAATGTAAAAAAAAAAAAAAAAAAAAAAAAAAAAAAATCTATTCTAACCCATTTAGAATAAAAGGTGGGACAGCACCTTGTTTTCTTTGCACTTAATACAGCATACTAACTTTTGTGGAATTGAAGTTTTATAACTTTGATACCATTATAGCATTATGACTCAGATCACAAAGGCTTAAACCCTACAACCTTGAGCATATAATAATGCTATGTTCTCCTCCTATTTTTAGTACAGAGTTCTAAGAACAAATCAATTTAGCAACACCTCAGCTTACTGTCTCTTGCATCCCAAAAAACCTGTAGTATCCCCAAAAGTAACAAGCTGTGCAACTAAATACTGACGAATGTCTTTTACTTTTATATCTCAATAAGGCTAGATTCACACACATTCATCTCTGCTTGGGGATTCCATTCCCCATTCTGCTTTAAAAATACAAAGAGAAAAGTCCTGCAAGCAGAACTTTTCTCTGCACATTTTTCGCGCAGAAACCCAGCGGACCCTAATACAGTCTATGGGGTCAGTGGGTTTCCATGGGGAACCACTTTTTTAAGCGGATTAGGTTTCCGTCCATGGGGCCCCAATCGAACCCCACATGCGGAAATCTGAACTCAGGTGTGAACCTAGTGTAAGTGCTGTATGTTAATAATAGGTTTTTAATATGCTTTCCTTATGCAAAAGACATAAAACAAAAGCTATAAAAAAAAATGTTATTGACATAAAGATAAATTATTTACCAATGAAAATAACTTATCCCACAAAAATAAGCCACCCTAGGCCCGTTCCCAAGTGCCCAAGTGGACTCCCTGAACGGAATACCGAAAGCAGATGTGAACCAAGCCTTACAGCTACTGTATAGTGCATCTATGGAAACTTTCTGAATGCGACAATTAAAAAAAAAAACTGCACAATCAAGCAAAGAATTAGTAGAGACTGTGTAGCATTTAATTGAATGTTTGTTTTTTCATATGGAGAACTCCCGTTTCGAATAGCACGCACCCATAGGAATGAATGGATGCAGCCGGCCAGCAGGGGGTTAAGCGGCCGGCCGCTGGCAAAGTCTGCGTGCCGGCCACTTCCATTCATTCCTATGGGTGTGTGCTATTCAAAATGGCTGTTTCGAATAGTACTCGCTCATCTCTAATTGTGAACCCTACTGAAATTCAGATTCATCAATTGATTTTTTAACAAAGAAGTCAGTCTCTTCTGCCTGGCAAAGAAGTACCAGTGGTTTATGTTTTTTGCATTATGACCCTTTATTTTACTTTTCATCTGGCATTTGGAGTTTAGTTTAAATTTTGAACGGTCAAAAGTGCTAACCAAGGGGTGGATAATAAAAAGCACATAGTGTGGTCTTTAGTTTGTTCCTTCAAATGTCATTTTGGTGGCCATTTATTAGGTGCAAAGATGCGTTTATTAATACTGAGTTATTTTTGTATGATTAATGAATATGTATATGTTAAAGAACATTTGCAGATTACATGATTAGGCTTACTGGGTTCTTTGTTCTTTGTTTTATCCTTTTTAGGTTAATTTATTAAATATAAATGTAATAAATTAATTAGAGCACATTATTAAAAAAATATTAAAATAAAATTATTTAATTATTAAAAATAAGAGGAGATAAACATTTTATATAAATAGTTTGTGCATCATAAAATATAAAAATATTAAACATACAACTAAGCCTTACACAGTGCAGAACACTATACAGGTTGATGTACCAGCAATTTTATAAACATGTGTTTTTCTATATAAATATCAGTTAGTTGTAATCTGATATAGTATTTTTTTCTCTATTAAATAACTTTACTTTTACTGTGACTTCTGACATGGAAAACATTCCCATTTGCAAAAAATAATAAGCCCATAATTAATACTGCGAAGAGACCTGACTAGGCTTGCCCGTAAAGCTAAAGCCAATGTGTGGTTATGTTTAATGTATTAGAAATAGCCACATGCAGCAAAATCATATTTGCAATGTTTTCTTCTCTTAAAACCTGCTAATTACTTTTCCCTTAACTGAAAAACATTGAACTAAAGTTTTCCATTTGCCAATCTTAAATGGAATATGTATTTGCACAATCATGATGTAAGATTGGTAGCCCAATTACAAGGCCAAGGACACACTTTGCAGCCTGTGCCACATATACCACTTTGTTCTAAACCCACCCGCCTGCATCGACCAATAGCCATATGCTGTAGCAGGTGAGAGTTTAATTTAGCCAAAGTACATTGACCACATTGAATGGGCAAGAAATGGTTGCGGATGTTAATGTATTATGTTGATCAGTGCTTGACACACATTATTTGTTTTCACCCTACTCTAGATGAACTAAATAGGGTTAAGCAATGCAATAAAGTAGCCACCTATATAAACCCCTGCAAATACCACCATGCGATTAAAAGAACACCAGGGAAATTTGCATAGAGACTGTCCCCCTAAAATGTACATGTTTTAGGATTGCTAGAGGATTAATATGTTTGAAGGGAAAGTACTCATCCAAAAATAAATATTTTCCTGTGTCATGTGTGACCTACATACAGTACTGCAGTCTTCCCTACATAATTGTAAATTGCAAATAAAAATATATTGTTTTCCAGATATTGAAAATTATTAATTTTATATGAACTGCCAGGTACTCTGGAACAGAAGGTATTTATTCATGAGAGACTTTTCTATACAAAGTGCATTGCTGACATCTGTGTCAACCTTTACCAAAAGATAAACCCTAAGAAAGTTCCTATATATAACATCTTTTCAGTGTGAATAATATTTTTAACTATTTTACATTGTGTTACCATTGTTTTTTATTATAGCTATAATATACAATCACATAACATTCAGGATACAGTACCCTATAAATATATTTACATACATTTCTCTTCCTTATTCAAAAAAGTGCATAGAAAAGAAAAAGAAAAAGAAAATAATAAAATTGCAAATCCTCAGTTTGAGTACTGACAATAATCCTTTCCTCTAATGGTGGCCATGCACCTTTAGATGAATGTTAGGAGTGGCGTAACAAGTGTCTTGTGGGCTCAGGTGCAAACTTTCGTCCGTGCTCCCACACACACACACAGTATTGTATGGCTAGCAATGGCCCCCACAAAGTATATGCCCAGTAGTGCCCCCCCCCACACACACAGTATTATATGCCCAGGAGTGTCCCCACACACACAGTATTACATCCCCACCAGTGCCGTGTCGTCGTCCGCCACAAAGTATTATATGCCCAGAAGTGTCCCCCACGACAAAGTATTAAGTGCCCAGCAGTGTCCCACAAACACACAGTATTACATGCCCAGAAAAGTTGCCCCACCCCCACCCCCACAGTATTATATGCTCCCAACAGCTCCCCTCCACCCCAGAGAATAATAATTGGAGGCCTAAGGAAGGTGAATAAAAATAACAAACACTAATACTCACCTTGCCTCACCTTTCCTGGATATCCTGGCTCTGGCTGTCTTTGGTGATCTTCCCGACGTCCCTGCTGAGGCCTGTGATTGGTCCTCAGCAGTCATGTGGGGGTGCACTGATGTCATTACACTGCCACGCCACATGTGACCGCTGGGGCCTAATCACAGGCCTCAGTCACAAGATGGAAGAGTGCTAGAAAGGACGCTAAGCCCAGGAAAGGTGAGAATAACTATTTTTTATTTTGTCACCTCCCCTTGGCTAGAATGTATAGTGGCCAGAGAACCAGGCCTTCCCCGACCGCTGTCATAGTTGTACGAGGCCCCGGCCATCTCCAGCTGGCCATGGGCCCCGTACCTTGCCTGGCCCGGTCACGGACGACGATTGTTACGCCTCAGAATGTTACACATATCTGGCATTTTTAGTGAGACTGGATGGTCATCTAATATGTATGGGATAGCAGTGAAGCAGTGAGAGAAAGGACTGCTGCAGCCAATCACTACTCTCAGCAGTATACAACAAAGAGTGGTAATTGACTTCAGCAGCCCCCACAACGTGACATCCCTGCTACAGGTGGTCTGTAAATAAACTACCACAGTGACAAGTAAGGGTGCTTTCACACCTGCGCTCATTGTCTAGTTTGTGCAATCTGGCTGGTTTCCGTCTTCTGCTCCGCAAAACTGGACAGGAGATGAAAACCCAGTAGTCAGTTTTAAAACCTATACACTTGAATGGGTTTGCAAGAGGTGACCGCCCGTGCGCATCTTCTGCCTGTCCGTGGGAAAACAATTTTTTTTTTTAACCAAGCCCTGCATGTCCGACTTTGTGTCCAGTTAAAAAAAAACTGTTTCCCCGTGCACAGGCAGAAGACGTAAATGGGCGGTGACCTTTGAAAACCCATTCAAGTGAATGGGTTTGAAAGCTGACCGCCGGTTTTCTGTCCCCTGTCCAGTTTTGTGGGACAGAAGATGGAAACCGTCCGTGTGGCACAAACTGGACAAGTGCAGGTGTGAACCCCACTAAGTAAAATATGAAAGCATTTTTATTTTATAGTCCTCCCTTGCTGACTGCATTTAATTTTACTATCATGGACAACCCCTTTGAACAAGGTTCGTGCCTTCTTCTGGATAATTGGTATTTGTAAATGTAAAAGCTGAACTTGAGGAACTAAGGTCTATAATCAACCCTCTATCTATGTAACTATTTAATGAGTTAAAATATTATACAGTTATGAATGTAGCCAATTAATCTGGAAGAAAATGTGCGTACAATAGATATTTCAGATATATGAAGAAAGGGTAGAGGGTTAAATTTCATCATATAAATACAAAACACAAATGACAATGTGGCATACTATGCTGAAAATAAAAGTGTGTGTTGCATGATAGCGCAATTGGACAGTTCCCCAATGACCGACAGCAGAGGGTTAACATAGATCCTATTTGCCCTCATGTGTTATGTTTATATTCTGTTCCATTGATGTTCATGTTCTGTTGCAAGTATTATGATAAAGCTAGCATTATGAGTACTACTATGAGTAATATGTTGGGGAGTGGTTTAGAAAGTGCCACCAAAGCATTTAAAGGTACTACTGGTATCTATCCCAACTTCCTATTCGCATTTCATTTCCTAAGAAGCAACAATTCCAGAATTACTTTGCCTAATATATAGAAATGAATAAATAGCAATAATCATATTTCAATATAAAATTTAATATAATATTTTTTTTTATAGTAACCCAATTGAAAAAGTGAAACCCATATATTATATTGAGTCACTACAAACAGAGTGAACTTACAGCCAAGGAAAACCCAAAAGTCATTATCTCAGAAAATTAGATTATTATATAAGATCAACTATTAAAATATATATATATATATATATATATATATATATATATATATATATATATATATTGTAGTATTGAGGAAAAACCAAAAGAAGATGTGCTTCCTGATGGATTCCTAGTTGTTCCTCTAGAACTTAGGGCACCATTCCTACTTTTTCAGGGAAACCAATAATTAGCAAATCCAAAGGCCTTCGGCCAGAGTCGCTGCTCACTGGATAACCAACCATCAGGGCTGACACAGTCGTGTAATAGAAATGCAATCGGGTAGAATCCAATGAATTCCACTGTATAAAGAACCAGAGGGCGCACACCTCAGTGGTATGTCCACCAGCTAAAACAGAGGAGATCTGAAGAAGGTGTTACGTTTTTATAACATTATATACTCCAAAATGCGTTATCGTATCAATAAAAAAATTGTTTGACCGTTTCTTCATGTACCAGTTTTTGTGACACTAAGGTGTGCTCCCTCTGGTTCTTTATACAGTGGAATTCATTGAATTCTACCTTATTGCATTTGTAAAAAAAATTATTTAACACAGAAATGTTGGCCAAATGAAAAGTCTGTCCAGTAAATGCCCTCAATACTTGGTCGGGGCTCCTTTTGCAAGAATGACCGCATCAATGTGGCATGGAGGCGATCAGCCTGTGGCACTGTAGAGGTGTTATGGAAGCCAAGGTTGTATGATAGCAGCCTTCAGCTCATTTGCATTGTTGGGTCTGGTGTATCTCATCTTCCTCTTGACAATAACCTATAGATTCACTATAGGATTAAGGTCAGGCGAACCAGGTATTGCTACTTTTGGCAGTGTTGGCAGTGTGGACAGGTGCCAAGTCCTGTTGGAAAAAGAAAATTCCATCTCCAAAAAGCATGAAGGGAAGCATGACATGCTCTAGAATTTCTTGGTAGACGGCTGCGTTGACTTTGGTCTTGATAAAACACAGTGGACCTATCCCAGAAGATGACATGGTTCCCCAAACCATCACTGATTGTGGAAACTTCACACTAGCCCTCAAGCAGCTTGGATTGTGTACAGCAGCCTCTCCGCTCTTCCTCCACACTCTGGGACCTTGATTTCCAAATGACATGCAAAATTTACTTTCATCTGAAAACAAAAAGTTTGACCACTGAACAACAGTTCAGTTCTTTCTCTCCTTGGCCCAGGGAAGACACCTCTGGCACTGCCTATTGGTCATGAATGGCATGACACATGGAATGTGACACTTGTAGCCCATGTCCTGGATATGTCTGTGTGTGGCGGCTCTTGAATGAACTGACTCCAGCAGCAGTCCATTCCTTGTGAGTCTCCCAACATTTTTGAATGGCCTTTTCTTAGCAATCCTATCAAGTCTACAGTTATCCCGGGTGCTTGTGCACCTTTTTCTGCCACACTTTTTCCTTCCACTCAACTTCCCATTAATATACTTTAATATAGCACTCTTTGAACAGCCAGATTCTTTAGCAATGACCTTTTGTGGTTTACCCTCCTTGTGCAATGTGCCAATGACTGCCTTCTGGACATCTGTCAAATTATCAGTCTTGCCCATGATTGTGTCGCCTACTGAACCAGACTAAGGGACCTTTCTAAACACAGGAAGGCTTTACAGCCTTTTGATGATATTCTAATTTATTGAGATGCACTTGTACATACAATGTATAATCCATATGAACAAAGATATGGTAAATATATTTAAACAGAATATAATATAGCATACATCTAGTGTGCAAAATATGAAAATAATATACGAAATAAATGTATTAATATAACAAAAAAAGACAGGCATGACCTTCACTTCCAGCCACAATGTGTGTTTTCACCTCTGCTTCCCAGGGGGCTATGAGTAAATAAAAGAGTACATAGTGCATTTCTGCTTCCTATGTATGGCATTTTTTTAGTATTTCTGTTATGGAACACATTAATTATGGAACAGTTGTATAGCCAGGATTATCAGTGTTGAAGTCAATGTGTCTCTGAAGGATTAGTGCTCTGATTACTGTGTTGATGTGCCTAGTGGATGATTGATGTGGATGATTCGCAATGTAAACTTGTGTATAAATACACATTTTACCAACTCTTTGTACATGTGTGCCAGAACACATGGGAGTTCTATAAATGGATATTGTTTTGTTTTCCTACTTTGTAAGTGCATTACCATTACATCCGCAGTACAATCTCTGGAGGGTACGATTTGTTTTATGTAAGATTCTCCTAATCTGTCAATTATAAAAGGTGTCCCAGTTCAGTCTGTGTTCTCATCTTTTTATAATTACATTCAGCATAGAATCCAGGGTATTCTAAATATATTTCTTTTAATGTGAATACAAAGGTCTTGAATGAAGGACACATTTCAGAAAATTAACTAAGAATCACAGAACAATATAATGTACCTAATATTAGTAACACAGCTGATGTACCACACTGTGGTGCTCCACAGGAGAGGAAAAAGTCCATAATTTCTTTGTATACCGAGATCAATAAAGAATGCTACTGCTACACACCTTATAACAGAATTCTTCCACTTATCATACGATTCAGTCATCACAAAGTATACTATTTGAGGAAATGGGAATAAGATTTTTTTTAAAAAGTCAATCATAAAATATGTCTTCCATAATATAGTAGTATGCAATAACCCTGATATTAATCTCAATAGCACTTCAATTCGGTGTGTCAAGTAGCTTCTACATGCACAAACAAAATGTGCCAATTTGACCAGAAGAGATGTCTGTATCTGATATCCAACTAAATCCCACAGGATAGACATGAAACAAGGGAGGCATAGTGCAGACTGCTTCCAGAAGGGTTAGATGAAGAGAGCTTCATTATATTCAGTGAAATGTAACCTCGCTCGTGGAACGTTGATTTGGTTATCCTACATTTAACCTTCTGTGAAGAAGCCGCAAATGGTGAAACTTGGGTTGGGCTGAATCAGTGTGCCACAGGTCTCATTTTACTTTGAGACGAGATGCTTATATTTTACTGAAATGTGAGTATAATAAAGTTCTTACCTGAGTCGAATAATTCATTTATATGGTGTCTATGGACAGAAGTCTTTGTTGGTATAAGAATAGTATCTCTGCAAAATATATAGCAGCATTTATAATGACATTTTGAGAGACGTTATTGTTTATTGAAAGCATTTAATTGCAGTATAATTTGCATAATTTTACTATTACCATCCTATAAATCCTACCCTATCTTATGATAGAGTGAGGACCATGCCTTAATTGGCAACTTTTTAGTTCTGTCATTTTTGTATAATGAAGGTAAAATGTACTGTGGTGCTGCTTTCGTTGGGTGCGGAGAAGGCCTTTGATAGAATAAACTGGAGGCCCTTGCACAGATTGGTCTTGGCCCCACTATGCTCACTCATATTCGCTCTTTTTATGACTCCCCATGTGTGCAAATATGAGTGAATGGTACACTCTCTTCCCCTCTCACCATTCATAATGGTACTCTGCAGGGCTGTCCCTGATGCTGTGTGCATTGGTGATAGGACATTTGCTAGTGGCCATTAGGAACAATCCAGATATCCAAGGTCTCCGTGTCCAAGATCTGCATTTGAAAACCTCAGCATTTGCAGATGATGTTATGCTTTTCTTTACCCAACCATTTACGACTATCCCCTCCTTCTATGAAATGGGCACTTATAGTTACTTTAGCAATTATAAAATTAATCTGTCCAAAAGCACTGCACTTAATGTCTCACTACCTATCCCTTTATTCAATAGTCTTCGATCCTTTTTACCCTTTACATAGTCCCCAATAGCAATAAAGTACCTGGGTGTGCAACTCCCTAATAACTTGTCGGACACATACTCGCTGAATTGCCTCCTGATTTTGTTCACTCTTCAGACTGACCTTGCTTGTTGGCATACCAAGGGATTTTCCTGGCTAGGTTGTATTAATCTGCTGAAAATTACTGTACTTCCCTCTCTCCCCTACCTCCTCCCCTGGTTGTTGTGCCAGAGGAGTTCTTATACACTTGAAAAAGGGTCATGTGACCCAAAATGCGTTGTGTGTGAATCTCAATAAAATTAAAGTTCTTCAAAAATCCTATGGGTAAAGCGCAGTCCTTGTTGATGGTCCTTGACTTCACATCTTATTAAACCTGACAGGGCACACTTATGAAGTGAAAACCATTTCAGGTGACTACCTCTTGAAAGGTGGCTACTTTGAAGAACTTAGAAGAATAAAAGACAGATTATCAGTTGTTTCACACTTTTTTGTTAAGTATATAATTCCACATGTGTTAATTCATAGTTTTGATGCCTTCAGTGTGAATCTACTATTTTCATAGTAATGAAAATACAGAAAGCTCTTTGAATAAGGTGTATCCAAACTTTTGGTCTGTACTGTATATATTATATTTATTTTTTTTTACTACTAGTTTTTCTTGTTTTTATCAAAAGAACATTGCATATTGATGTTATAATGATGTTATAATTAGAGATGAGTGAACACTAAAATATTTAAGGTTCGAAATCCGATTCGAACAGCCGCACACTGTTCGATTGTTCGAACAGGTTTCCAACCCCATTATAGTCTATGGGGGGAAATGCTCGTTTCAGGGGTACGCAACATTCAATCAAATTCTACTTACCAAGTCCATGAGTGAGGGTCGGGCTGGATTCTTCTCCCTGCGCAGTGTCCCCGCGTCCTCTTCCGGCCTTGAATTCACTCTGCTAGGCATCGGGCCTAGGCAGAGCCGACTGCGCATGCCCGCGCCTGCGCAGACATGCGCAGTCGGCTCTGCCCAGGCCCAATGCCTAAGCAGAGTGAATGCAGAGCCGGAAGAGGATGCGGGGACGCTGCACAGGGAGAAAACTTCTAAAGGTAAGAGAAGAACCAGCGTTGATTGGCAATGTATAGCATTCTGCATCGAATCTTAACTTCGCACAGCTAGTAGTATTCGACAAGTATGAGTATTTCGAATACCGTAGTATTCGATCAAACACCTACTCGATCGAGTACTACTCGCCCATCTCTAGTTATAATGTGAGTTGAATGCACACACTTCAGTTAAGACTAGGAAGTCACAAATAAGCTTTGTGGATGAAAACCAAGCTGCTAAGTCAGCTGCCACTGGCCTCTATTACAACTCATTATTAGAGATGAACGAACAGTAAAATATTCGATATTTGTTTTGAATAGCCCCTCAATATTCAACTATTCGAACATATATTGAACCCCATTATAGTCTATAGGGAAAAAATGCTCGTTTCAGGGGATCCCACTCTTTGACTCAGGAGAGTCACCAAGTTCACTATGATACCCCAGGAAATGATGCCAACACCCTGGAATGCAACTGGGACAGCAGGGGAAGCATGTCTGGGGGCATCTAACATCCCCAAGTCACTGTATTACATCGGGATCCCTTTAAGCTTGCGATATGCGGGAGCTGACTTTTTCCCATAGGAATGCATTGACCAGCGTTGATTGGCCGAATGCCATACAGAGTACAACATTCGGCCAATCAACGCTGGTTCTGCCAAAGGGTCATCTGTGAGGAGGCAGAGTCTAAGATCAGACCAGAATGGAGACTACTGTGGACCAATCAGACTCTGCCTCCTCCGGCAGAACCAGCATTGATTGGTCGAATGCTGTACTCTGTATTCCATTCTTGTATGATGAAATGGTTTTTAATGTAATGAAATACTTAATGAATTTCAATTACTATTAAAAGTTAGTACATCATTGTTTGGGGAAAAGAAAGGAGAGGAGAGAACACAGTATGTAATAAGAAAAAGAATGACAATTTTATACTTATAATGAGTTTTAGCAGGCAGCTTAATGACTTAATATCCTTTTCTAATTCTGAGCACTTTTAAATGGAAAGGTTGCATTGTTTCATGTGAACTGGATGGCTTATTAAACAGTGTAACAATCATCTTCTCCTTTTCATCTGTGCAATTAAAACTTTACCAGGCTGTTATTAAATGAACTAGGATGACATGAAAGATATTGCTTGTGATCCTCAATGTCCTTTTTTATAAATAGATAAAAAAAAATAGAAAATATCTCTCTCCATTCCTCTGGATAGGCAGGCTCCAGGGATCTAATTAGTGCAGCACCCAATTCTTGGTTTAGCAAAATGTGACATGTGCAGTATATGTGAGTAAAAAAGCAAGGCTGATATAAGGGTTTCTGAGGGAGATGGTGTAAATATGTGTTAGACAGAAAGGCTAAAGGTAGGGCTGGAAGGAGAGAAGAACTTGCTTAAATCTCTTTTACTTTCCGCCAGTCTACAATCAACTGGGTATAAGACTTTTGACACTCTTGCTCAAATACTTCCTTTAGTTAAATCAGTCATAAAATGGGAAAATTAATAAATAAGCTGCTCATAAAGATGATGTCTTTCCTGAAACCATTAGCAGTGAATTAGATCATGGTTATGTTAGCTTCACTAATGCATATATACAAATTGACATTGATGAGTCTAAATATTTGCAGCTAATTTAGTGCCATGTTGAAGATCTTGAACACTGACAATACTTCCAAATGCAAAATGCTAAATGTAAAGAATCTTTGTAAGACGTTTATCTACATTAAAGTAAAATTAGTTTTAATATTCTTAAACCTTTACTTAAAGAGGACCTTTCACCACCTCCTACAGATGCAGTTGAAATTTTTCCTCTAGTGCCAACTTTTCCTGAGGAACCAGTATTGTTATTTAATTAGGCTCTTTACTGTTTTCTGGTTGTCTGCTCCAGCCCCGGATCAGGCTCATGACAATAGAGAACCTCATTAGCCTATTGGGTACAGAAACTAACAGCACCAATTGCTCAGGAGTGGTGGAGGGTAGAAAAAAAATCAAACTTTTGAAGAATCAGTAGAACCATGCCTATTAAAGGAGTCAAAAACTGTCCACTTTTCATACTTTTTTGCAAACTCGAGCTGATCCATCTTATGATGATATTGAAGCTGAGGCTTCTTCACCTTTTTTCAGGCAACTACTCCAGTGCTTGCATGGACATCTGTGATCTCACTATTACAAAGCATATGAGCTACCTCCACTGCCATGTTTGCCACACAAAAACTGATAGACCTTGGGAAGAGCTGAATTGGATGGATGGACTACATTACATATTTTTCCATCTGTCATGACTCACATGATGCAGTTTGGCAATTTTCTTGATCAAGAGACCAATATCAATGAGACGGATGATGTAGTTTCTCTTTACCTGGGAAACCTTCATGGCTGATCCTTGATTTGAACCAGTGACCTTTCACTTGGGAATCAACCGCCAATAACACTATCACCGCACCCCCATCTGTACAGTCTCCCCCTCTCCTTCTGTCTCTACCCCCTTCCCTCATAGATTGTAAGCCCTCGTGGGCAGGGCCCTCTACCCGACTGTGCCAGTCAGTCATTGTTAGCATTATATCTACCTGTATATTCTGTGTACTGTATGTAACCCCCAAATGTAAAGCACCATGGAATTAATGGTGCTATATAAATAAATAATAATAATAATAATAATAACCTAATAACACATGGAGCTACAAGTCAATGTCAGAACAGGTTGTAATTTGTAGTACACAAGAAGAAAAGTATTTTTCCACTACTAGGAGCAAAACAGTAACAATGCAGTTACATAACAAGAATCTGCATTACTAATCCTATGCTTTATAGCTGCAAGGCAAATTTATGTATGAGATAGCCGAGATGATTGCCTATAAAACGATGGTAGTCTCACATATGAAGCTGTAGTGAATGGTGAGATATGGAGCCTGAAAGTCAAAAGTTCAAAACGTTGTTACTCTTTTGCTCATCAGTGTATAAATGCTTGTAAAAATGACACACTCTTTTTCTCTTGAACAAAATGCTATGCAAAAATTCAATGTAGCGGCCTAATAGATAAAAACACCTAGTGAACTAAAAAAACAAAGTATATAATTAAGTATATAGATAAAAATACCTAGTGAACTAAAAAACAAAGTATATAATTAAGTATATAATCAATATTGTAAGCAGTCATTTAAATCACACATTCAATAAAGATCACCAGATGGCCGGAATGTTAACATGCCTAAGGTACAACCCTAAAATCCTTATTTTCACCCCAATTAATGTACTGTAGATTCTATGATGTTAAGTATTTTGCATTAGATAAGAAACCAAAACTTTAGCCTTTTAAGACATTACATACCCCTCCAGCTGAGAAAGATTAAGATATAACTGAAATAATCTAGAGGAGTTTTGTAAAGATATAACATATTACTTTAATTCCACCTCATTCTCAGCTTTTGGAAAACTACCAAAAGTCTTCAAACTATATTTCTGTTATTCTAGAGAAACAATGTCTGGTTACAATGAATACTCTTGCAGGACATCTTGCAATGCAATTTTATTCATGATGAATTTCAGCCATTTTTGACCTCATTTTTCCTCTGAGAGCAATATCAACCATATTGATAAGATTTCATAGTTCCCTTTCAGGCTTTCAACAAGGTTAAGATGAGTGCTGTCTCAGCAGGATGCTGAGTCCTTGATTCATTCTTTTATAATACCACAGTTGTATTACTGTAATTTGATTTTGGCATGATTCCCAGACCATTCAATGTGTAAATTTCACTTTGCGCAATTTCAGATGCGTAAGTGCTAGGAGTCTTATAAGAATGTGCCCAAGCAAATTATACCATAACACAGAACAACCTAATGAAATGCCGAATTTAAATAATACATAAATGATCACTGTGTTTAATGCTGGTGCTAATTTTTATAATGCATTTTGTCAGCAAACTGTAACATAACCTGCTATGACCTAATAAATACAAAGGAAATTGAATAAAAATGCTTTTAGTAAGTTATGTAGATATTTAAATTGTATTTTGTGCAGCATGTTTCATTTTAATTAAATTTCATTCTATCTATGGCTAAACCGAACCCCAAATGGGGCAATTTTTCACATATTAGGATATAACTGAATTGTTACTGACTTGGTTGAACAAATTCTGAAATGATATGCAAAATTAATGTTAACTCAAAATTATTATTAAATTATGAATAGTGTAGTTTAATCTGTACTTGGTGTACATACAAACTTAAAAGTCTGGCACCTGTCACAAACTTAGCCATAATGTCCTTATTGTGTATATAAATAAAATGTATTATTATTATTATTGTGTAGCAAAACCAGTCATGCAAAGGCATGGTTGCAATACGGAAATCATGACTGACTTTCTGACAAAAATTCTTCCATAATTCATGAACAAAACTGGAGTTCTTAAAAAAAAATAAAAAAGCTTTTTTAACCCCTTCTCAGCATCCACCGTACTATTATAGCAGATATTGTGTATTTAAATATGGCAGGTACTAAGGAGCTGAGCGGTCGCCAAAGCAAACAGGTCACCTGGTGCTAATACTCGTCAATCAGTGCCTAGCTGACAAATGGTCCTTTTTCCTATTGGCACCATTTTGGGAAGGATTGCCATTGTCCGGAACAAGATCTGGGTTGGCGATCATTTCCATGATAGTCGAGAGCTTATTGAACATTCCCAGACTTGTCTCGAGATTATGGGATTTTGCAATACATTGCAATGCATTAGTTTTTCTCTGCATTTTTTCTTCTTTTATTAAATGTATTACCTTTTTGCAGGTAAAATTCATATCCTGCGTTTTTAAAAGCGCAGCTTTTCCGCTGGCATTGTTTTTCTGCAATATGTGGATGGGATTAGCCAGAACCTTGTTTGCTTTGCTGATAAAACACAGCATTTTTTTCTCCAGCTTTTCCACAGTGTTGGGCCTTAGTATTCTTAAAAGTATTTTATTGTAAATTAAATACAATTTGGAATGTGGACAGCTAATCCTGGGGTCTTTCAATGGTATACCCAGCCACATGTTTTAAGGGCGGTTCTTCTATCAGTCTCTATTTTCAAGTGCAATGATCAGTGTCGATTCTATTCTCAGCATTCAAATGGATTAAATGTCAGAGGTTTCTCTGGTCTCTGCCATTAGAGCATAGCTGCAGCTCCATGTTACAGATGTTGCACTGCTCCTAATCACATAACCACACTAACAGGGCCTGTGCAATAAGCGTGATGAATATGCTTGTCATGGACAATGTGATAACTGCCTTCTGCTTATGATGAGATGACTCTGTTTTAGCCGACTAGGTATTAAGAAATTATACAATTTTGGGTCTCTTGCACAAACACTGAAAAAATTTGATTAACTCATGCAGGGACTCTTCAGTCCAGCATTAGGGTTGAGCGATCGGATAAGATTGGATCCCGATCGGCGATTGAGCAAATTTCACGATCAGGATCGGCTGAAAAATGATCGAATATAGGATTTTAAAATCGATCCTGAAATCTCAAGATCGGCTCAACCCTACTGTATATATAATATACAATTAGGGTTGAGCGATTGGGAAAGACTGGATCCCGATCGGCGATTGAGCAAATTTCACAATCGGGATCGGCTGGAAAATGAACGGAAATCAGATTTTAAAATCGATCCTGAAATCTCAAGATTGGCTCAACCCTATCCAGCATCCATTTTAATCCAAGATGTCTGCATTGTAAAAATACTGGAGTGGCAGCAAAGAGAGTTTATGTGGAACCTCACCAATGCTATAAAATGAGCGAGAAAAAGAGATGTTGTACATGAAAACTTGATTAAACATGGAAAAGTCATTTGAGTATAAAACATGATCATTTTATTTTATTTTCAAACAAGAATACTGTTCAGCTCACTAAATTTACAAAGCATATGAAAGAAAGTATTTCCTTTTTCAATCAAGTCACTGAGAAGACAATAATTTATCATAACACCACTTTATAAACTCTTTAGACAATGAGAGATTAGCAGCTCATTCTATCTTTAATAGTACCCCAATGTATTAGAAGGGTAAATGAAATCCGTAATAGCAAATACAGAAAAACAAATGTTACAGACGCCGTTCACACACAATGTGATATTTGTAGGTGAAATGGTTCATTGTTATTAAATTTTTCTCATTACTCAGGTCCTATTTAGTTTGGTCAATTGTTTTATGATGACAGATTATATGGAGTCAAACTGAATGACAACTGCAGGAAAATTGATCTCATGCCTCATATGTTCTCATTTTTATTTTGGCTCAGTTTTGCAATGTTTTATATTTTAATTCAGATAAGAAGTAACATGGTCAAATTAAGTGTATAATGTATATTAAAGATATAGGAATAGTCTGAAATGAAGTTGAAGAAATAAATAATCTGTGAACCCTGGGAATCAACAGAATAGGATGATAAAAGCATGGACAGCATCCTCTTGCTATACATTTTTATGATTGTGTTGGAAGTACATTTTTTTAGTGCCATAAATGTGTGATGCCAAAGAAACAAGCAAATATTGTCTTAACTATCTGTGCAATATTGAATACATTTTAAAAGGTTAAAAAAAAAATTTACGCAAGTACTTTAGACAAAAACTACTTGAGTATAAGCCGACTTTTTCAGCACATTTTTTATTCTGAGAAAGCTCCCCTCGGCTTATACACGAGTCAGGGTCCACGGAGCACAGAAAACTGGAAGGACTCGGAAGGGGGAGGTCCTTTAGTGCTACTGCTCTGTGATTGACTTGTCATGAGGTCACGTGACTGTGATGTCATCAAAGGGCCTGTAGCCACTGGTAGGTAACATCTGCAGATAAGGTTGAGTCTAAATCCTAGTAGCTCCGCCCACACCAGAGTACGATCACATGGTCATGACATCATCAGAGGTCCTTTAGCACACTAGGATTTAGCATCTACCCTGCAGATAAGTGGCCAGGATTCATTGTGTCTTATGGAAGATGTCTGTTGTATGGAGGAGAGGAAGCTACAGTAAAGTGACACACACAGGGACCTTCCTTTAGTTACTCTGCCTAGTAATGTCAGGCATTTGGGGTTATTAATTTCGTTTCAGTAACTCCATGTGCCTCACATTAATAACAGTTAACCCCATTATGTCCCTCATATTAACCCCTGTGTGCCCCATATAAGGGTTACTAATATGTGAGACACATGAGGGTCTAATGTCTAATGAAGGACCTTAATTATGAAGATACCTAATCATTATCTCCATATTGTAAATAAGTTGATTGCTTCTTACCACTAAGCTGTAGTACTGCGGGGTGCTAGACCAGCCTCTGGACCAACGAGGACATCCAAAATGGGAAGAGTATAAGAAGAAACGGTCTGCCACGTTCCGAGACTACAAAATTACTTCTTTATTTAGTCCATTTTAAAAACAAATCCACATATAAGACATTAGAAAAAGATAGAAAAAACACACATAGTGCTATAAAAATCGCTTACGCGTTTCGGGGGTAAAGGGACCCCCAATGACAAGACCTGGTTCAGCTGGTTTCCACATGTGCCTGTTACCATCCCCCCAGGACAGCATGGCTCACCATGCGGCATGGAGGAAAACCTACATGGAAGTGTGGACTTCTTCTTCAAGGAGATGATTTTTGGCATCTATTGCTGATGTGTGAAGATGCTACAGCTGACTGGTATTTCTTTCTTCTACTGTGGACACGTGGGACTCTGCTACAGCCTGGGAACCATCACCCACCTACCCCCTGAGTTATGGAAGCATGGCAAGAGAACAGCACCATGTATACCTGGATGGCTTCAGACTTCTTTGGGGAAGTAGAACACAGTGGTAAGGAGGAAGGAGGAGGAGGAGGGCTTGTGATGAAGGACATTTGGGGCATTTTCTTTTGTGGTTAAAAGGACAATAGTGCTGATACAAGATACCGAACTATCAGCTGTGAGCAGGAGATCTCACTACCTACCAAAGAACTACCACATGTTATCATGATAACTGCATATGTCCCCCACCTCTGCAAAAAAATTTTCTGCTTGTTATATCTACATGCTGTGACCCCTCCTCATGTCCTCCAACCACGGTCGGGCTGTATTATTATTAACATCACTCCACACAGAGAACTAAATGATCCTGCAGTGTGTCTGTGTTTCTTTCCTTTTTAGTTGCTATGATTCCTAGGATTTCTCTATCTGCCATGAGCTTGTATGTGTTTCTCTCTTGTTATATACTACTGTACCATCTATGAAACTGTATCACTGAAATTTCCCCATTGTGGGACTATTAAAGGAATATCTTATCTTATCTTATCTTATCTTAGTCATAGCAATGTGACTAATAAAGGCAACCTAATGAGTTGGGTGCCAGTTAGTAAACTATATAATGGAGTCCAGTTTAAATGTGGTGTATGCTATGACTAAGGGGGTCCCTTTACCCCCGAAACGCGTAAGCGATTTTTATAGCACTATGTGTGTTTTTTCTATCTTTTTCTAATGTCTTATATGTGGATTTGTTTTTAAAATGGACTAAATAAAGAAGTAATATTGTAGTCTCGGAACGTGGCAGACCGTTTCTTCTTATACTATTACCTCCATATGTCCCACATATCAGTAACTCTTATGTGAGGCACACAGGGGGTTAATGTGAGGGACATTATGGGGTTAACTGCTATTACTATGATCTCCATGGAGTTACTAAGCTGCATTGACCAGACTTTTTATCTGCAATGATGGATTTTCCCCCCTCGGCTTATACTTGAGTCAATAAGTTTTCCCAGTTTTTTGTGGTAAAATTAGGGGTCTCGGCTTATATTCGGGTCGGCTTATACTCGAGTATATATGGTATATACCTCTTTATACCACTTTATACCAAAACCAAGAGTGGAACCTGGACATGAAATACAAATCATACAAATCATTCCATTATCAATTTTTGCTGTTTGTTATCCACTCCTATTTTTAATTTACAAATTGTGATGCAAAATAAAGACCAAATACTGAACACAATACTTGTCAGGAGTGTCAGTTCAGATACTACTTTAAAATTGAACATCTTGGACATCTTTCAAACCCGTTCAAATGAATGGGTATGAAAGAGTCCTGCAGTTTTCCGTCTCCTGCTCTGTTTTGTGCTGGAAACGGAAACCTGTATGAACGGAGACCGGGCGCAGATGTCAACGAGCTCTCATTGCTATATGTATGTCACTGTACACTTCTTTGTGAAAGATAAACCACACATGTGATCTTTCATGGGAATACAAGAATTCCCACAAATTATGCATACCTATAACCCAAAAATATTGCAGTAATGGGATTTCTAGCCAAGGTTTCTACATTATATTGATATTATGCTAAAGAGCCAATGATGAAGTTGCTAGAACCATCAAATTCTCTACCTGCTACAATTATACCTTATTTATATGTAATATTGCTGGGAGAGGAGTATTTGCCCCAATTTATCAGAGTCAAAGTAGTCATTTCACTGTTAGAATGATTCAGCATAGCTAATTCTATAACTTTTCTATCTGGAATGTAATTGTAAAGCCTGTGGAATTGCCACAAAACAAAATCCAATTAAATCACTGCAGCTTTCTATATGGCATCATTTTCTCACGTTTGGTACTTGTTTTGACACCTCTCTACAAAACGTGACAAAAAACATTACAGAATAAAAAATGTTAAATTATATTATTGTAATTGAAAACATACCAGCAATTTACAGCTGAATAATAGTGTGGAAGGAATATGAAAATGTTGAAAAAGGGTCAGACCTTTTGTTCGACTCAACATATATAATTTTTTTTATTTTTTTCCCGTTCCTGGATTGAAACTGAAGAAATAAAAGTTTCTAACACTTAATTTACAATGGTATGACAGCTGGAACTTCTCTGTAGAGAGATAAGAAGTACTGTAATTTGAAAAAATAATGGTTGGAGATTTTTTATATTGCTATTGCAATGCAATATAATTTATAGGCTGTGTCTGCTGTTCCTGATGACAGGTACAGTAATAGGAGATTTCTGTTGTAAAACTTTGATATGACAATTTAGACTCCTCATACAAATTCATATTTAATGGTTATCCGTTCTTTTATATTGTATCAAAAAGAAACAGACATTTTCCAGATATTTTTTCAAACATGCCAAGGAGATAAGCAAAGTCTATATGTAAAATAGCCTAGGAAATGTGTAAATGTGAAAATACGTGAGGATTTAACCACATTTGATACAGTTTATGTATGCGTAGAAGAGATGGGCTTTATATGCACTGAAGTACATGATTTGAAAAATGGAAAAATAAATTAATTTTTCCAACTCCTGAAGGTCATTGAACATAGTGCTTAAAGGGAATCTGTCAGCTCCCAAATGGCCATTAAACTAAACGTATGGACTTGTTGGTAAATTGCACACAAGCAGACTCAGCACACCAGTATCTTTCATAATTCATCTTTAAATTTGTATGTACTGAGGGTTGGGATTCACTTGCCCAAGCACAGTCTCTCAGAGTATTCCTGCCTGTCCTATCCCCCTTGGGTATAAGGAGAGGGATTAGGAGAGCAATGCTGAGCATCAAAACTCTGTGAATCTCCGTCCTCAATGAGCCTCACAACTTGCTTACATATTAAAAGATTAATTTTTGCATCCATGAAATAAAAACTAAACTACTGATATGAGTATGCTTATGTAGTAATTAGCAACAAGCCCATCTGTTTGCTTTAATGTCCTTTTGGGAGTTGGCAGGTTCCCTTTAAAGTAAATTCATATTCATTTGCATTTGCAAAATAACAGACTAGAATAGTGCCAACATTCTCCGTAGCACAAGATCCAGACGTGGAGATCCATTCACATTACAACCAGGAACTTATTCAAGGTTCTCAGGCTTGTTTCTATATTCATTCAGTTACAGGCTGCTCTATGCATTTGGTAATGCATTAGCATTACAACACAACGGATTGTATTAATGATCAGACACCCCATTCCCCCAAGGTTCAAAAATTTTAAAAAAAGGAACAAAAATTCAAATTACCACCATTCTGTAGGAAACACGGTGGCTCAGTGGTTAGCACTTCAACCTTGCAGCACTGGAGTCCTGGGTTCAAATCCTGCCAGGAACAACATCTGCAAGGAGTTTGTATGTTTTCCCCATGTTAGCGTGGATTTCCTCCCATTCTACAAAGACATACTGATAGGAAAAAAAAATTGTACATTGTGATTCCTATATGGGGATCACAATCTACATTTTAAAAAAAATTACCACCGTTTCCCTAAATTACATATAAAAGTTCTTAACTAAAGTGAAACACTTACTGTACATATTAGGTATTTGGTATCTCTACTAGAGAGGAGTGAACAGTAAAATGTTCGAGGTTTGATATTCGTTTCGAGTAGCCCCTCAATATTCGACTACTCGAATCGAATATCGAACCCTATTATAGTCTATGGGGGAAAATGCTCGTTTCAGGGGTAGGCAACATTCGATCAAATTATACTTACCAAGTCCACGAGTGAGGGTCGGGCTGGATCCTCTGAGAAGTCTTCTCCTTGCAGCGTCCCCACGGCATCTTCCAGCTCTGAATTCACTCTGCCAGGCATCGGGCCTGGGCAGAGCCGACTGTGCATGCCCGCACTACAAGCAGGCATGTGCAGTTGGCTCTGCCCAGGCCCGATGCCTGGGAGAGTGAATTCAGAGTCGGAAGACGCCGCGGGGAAGCTGCACGGAGAAGACTTCTAAAGGTAGGAGAAGAACCAGAATTGATTGTCCGACTGTATAGCATTCGGCCAATCAATGCTGGTTCTGCATTGAACTTTTACATTCAAATAGCGAATGGTACTCGATCGAGTACGAGTATTTCGAATACCATAGTATTCGATCGAATACCTACTCGATCGAGTACTACTCGCTCATCTCTAATCTCTACATATGTCTTTCAGAATTTATAGAATTTTAAGGGTATATTCACACCAGACAACCCCTTTATAGTGATTGTAGCAGATTATAGACAGTGAATGGGATTCTGTTTAATCTGCATTTTCCTGTATCAGATGGAGCAAATTCTTTTCCTGTCAGATTTACAGTCCTATGAAAAAGTTTGGGCACCCCTATTAATCCTAATCATTTTTAGTTCTAAATATTTTGGTGTTTATAACAGCCATTTCAGTTTGATATATCTAATAACTGATGGACACGGTAATATTTCAGGATTGAAATGAGGTTTATTGTACTAACAGAAAATGCGCAATATGCATTAAACCAAAATTTGACCGGTGCAAAAGTATGGGCACCTCAACAGAAAAGTGACATTAATATTTAGTAGATCCTCCTATTGCAAAGATAACAGCCTCTAGTCACTTCCTGTAGCTTTTAATCAGTTCCTGGATCCTGGATAAAGGTATTTTGGACAAACAATTCAAGTTCAGTTAAGTTAGATGGTCGCCGAGCATGGACAGCCCGCTTCAAATCATCCCGCAGATGTTCAATGATATTCAGGTCTGGGGACTGGGATGGCCATTCCAGAACATTGTAATTGTTCCTCTGCATGAATGCCTGAGTATTTGGAGCGGTGTTTTGGATCATTGTCTTGCTGAAATATCCATCCCCGGCGTAACTTCAACTTTGTCACTGATTCTTGAACATTATTCTCAAGAATCTGCTGATACTGAGTGGAATCCATGCGACCCTCAACTTTAACAAGATTCCCGATGCCGGCATTGGCCACACAGCCCCAAAGCATGATGGAACCTCCACCAAATTTTACAGTGGGTAGCATGTGTTTTTCTTGGAATGCTGTTTCTTTTTGGACGCCATGCATAACGCCTTTTTTTTATAACCAAACAACTCAATTTTTGTTTTCAAAATGAAGCTGGCTTGTCCAAATGTGCTTTTTCATACCTCAGGCAACTCTATTTGTGGCGTACGTGCAGAAACGGCTTCTTTCTCATCACTCTCCCATACAGCTTCTATTTGTGCAAAGTGCGCTGTATAGTTGACCGATGCACAGTGACACCATCTGCAGCAAGATGATGCTGCAGCTCTTTGGAGGTGGTCTGTGGATTGTCCTTGACTGTTCTCACCATTCTTCTTCTCTGCCTTTCTGATATTTTTCTTGGCCTGCCACTTCTGGGCTTAACAAGAACTGTCCCTGTGGTCTTCCATTTCCTTACTATGTTCCTCACAGTGGAATCTGACAGGTTAAATCTCTGAGACAGCTTTTTGTATCCTTCCGCTGAACAACTATGTTGAACAATCTTTGTTTTCAGATCATTTGAGAGTTGTTTTGAGTAGCCCATGATGCCACTCTTCAGAGGAGATTCAAATAGTAGAACAACTTGCAATTGGCCACCTTAAATACCTTTTCTCATGATTGGATACACCTGGCTATGAAGTTCAAAGCTCACTGAGGTTACAAAACCAATTTTGTGCTTCAGTAAGTCAGTAAAAAGTAGTTAGGAGTATTCAAATCAATAAAATGATAAGGGTGCCCATACTTTTGCACCGGTCAAATTTTGGTTTAATACATATTGCACATTTTCTGTTAGTACAATAAACCTCATTTCAATCCTGTAATATTACTGTGTCCATCAGTTATTAGATAAATCAAACTGAAATGGCTGTTGCAAACACCAAAATATTTAGAACTAAAAATGATTAAGATTAATAGGGGTGCCCAAACTTTTTCATAGGACTGTATATGGCATCCAACACAGAAAAAAGGCTTGAGACGTGTGAGAAGAACCCCATAGAATTCTATGTGCTTTGTATTATAGCTGCATCAAGAGAATTCATAAAAGAGGGTCTAAGACAATACTGATGATGACACGTATATGCAGATATACAATAAGACTGCCCTGGTCACAATAGGGTGTTATCACCTGTCCCAGCATACCATGGCAGTGGTGGTATACTGGATTGCAGACCACTAGTGCAGATAGACTGTAAGAGTAGCAAAGCAATACTTAATAAACATCTTTGCTATCCCACTATATATAACTAATGCTTAACATATATTTCTTTCTGTATAGTTAAATCACACAATTCTGTATAGTTAAATCACAGTGCTACAAAAAGAAACTAATTTCCAAGCCATTTAAGACAATTACAATAATCCCTATTTCTTTTCTTCGTATATCAAACTAAAGTAACTAATTCATTTACTCAAGCAGAAGTTGTGTTTTCACATGGATTTGTGCCACAATGAAACCTGTCTTTAAGAACAGATTTACAATGCCTTGTTCATACTAACACCAACTCCCCACCACTGGAAGTCACAGGAAAACCTGCCACTGAGACGTAATTGAGGCTGAGTGCATTAAAGCTTTGATGTCCTGGATGTGGTCCCATGTTGGCTGCAAGAATCTGAGCCATATAAATAAACATGTCATCTGACACAGAAGGCAATAATATGGGCAGCTTAATTTCTCACATTATCTGAATATAAATATGATATTACTGAGTAAATTATTCATAGCGGAATAATATTTGCTTAGCATTCATGCTGCATAATAGATGCCAGTGGTCCACTATGGCAGATTCTTATTTGTTATCGTATATATTTACATTTCAAGTGGTCACTTAAAGGAACACTAAACCTAGAAATGAAAGCTAAAACTAAGCTAGAAATATAGTTATCCAAAATATCAATCTGCAGTGTTTTCTGCATAAACCTCACAATTGAAACAAATGTTCTAGAATTGCTGCAGAAAACTGGGTTTGCTACAACTTCAGTTAAAGACTAACCATTTCTTTTTACCCACTGCAGACAGTGCACCACAGACATTGCCAATAAGCAGAGGTGTAGCTAGTGGGGGGGGGGGGGGGGCAGAGGGGGGGGGGGCTGCCTCAGGGCCGGGGCAGTAATACATCCTTTATTTCTAACTAGATCGGTGTCTGCAGACACTGATCTAGTTAAAACGTATCCTGCAATTTAACAGTCTTGTAAACTGCAAGTCAATAAAGGCACAGGCGGCGCACAATGGCATCACAACATCGCATCAACAGTGCTCAGACACAGACGTCCTGTCCTTGGACAGGGAGGAAGCAGCAAACTTAATTTGTCAAGATCACAGGTAGGTGAGTAGAATTTTTTTTTTTTTTCAGCGCAGTTTTGGGTATATTAATAGTATAAGGAGTAGTTAGTAGGGGAAAATATAGCTATAAAGGGAGGAATCATTAGGAGGCATTATGACAATGGGGGGTCATTTATATAAGGGTTATTACGGGATATTATGAATACAAGGGGGAGGTTATTTATATAAGGAGCCATTAGGGGGCAACATTTATATTAAGAGGCATTATGAACATAAGGGGTATTCATTTATGCAAGGGGCCATTAGGGGCTCAGTATTTATGTCAGGGGGAATCAGGGGCAATGTTGGTGTATACTGCTTGACTCATTTGAGAACTAATATAGCTTTTTCGTCAACTCTACTCACAAGTGTTTAATTGAGTTGAGGTCTGGGGACTGTGGGGGCCAATTCAGCACCTCTACTTTATTGCCATTAAAATTTTTCTTTACTAATCTTCACGTATACTTTGGGTCGCTGTCCTGCTGGAACACTATGTCGTCCTTTTCACATCCATAGTCCTTGAGTGTAAAAAGTAACTTGTCCTATCGGATACTCATATGTAGATCAACAATGAGACAATCATCTATCCTGGTGAAGCATAAAACCCCATATTATCAGGCTACCTCCACCAAACTTGATAGTTCCTACTTTTTTGAAAACTTGAGCCAACACTTCTTATGACCATATTAAAGTCAGGGCTTCTTCACCTTTTTTGGGTCATCATTTTAGACTTGTGTATCGTGCATTGCACTGTGCTTTCATCAATGTCTGTGATCTCACTACCTCTACTGCCGTGTTTGTCATGCCACACATGGCTAGACTGAATGGCTTTGTCTCCCAGTTAGCTTTGGTGGTACAGCATTAAAAACAGGTTTGACCACACATGGCCTGACTGAATGGCTGTGTCTCCCACTTAGCTTTGGGGGGTACAGCATTAAAAACAGGTTTTACCATACATGGACTGAATGAATTGCTGTATATCCCACTTAGCTTTGGGGGGGTAGACCCTTAAAAATTGGATTGTGTTTATATAGCCTGATTGAATTGCTGTGTATCCCAGGTAGGTTTTGGGGGTACACACCGTGAAAAACTGGATTGAGTGTATATAGCCTGCCTGAATTGCTGTGTATCCCAGTTAGGTTTTGGGGGTACACACCGTGGATATCTGGATTGAGTGTACATAGCCTGACTGAATTTCTGTGTATCCCACTTAGGTTTTGGGGGTACACACCATGAATATCTGGATTGAGCGTACTTAGCCTGGCTGAATTTCTGTGTATCCCACTTAGGTTTTGGGGGTACACAACATGAATATATGGATTGAGTGTACATAGCCTGACTGAATTTCTGTATAACCCACTTAGGTTTTGGGGGTACACACCATGAAAATCTGGATTGAGCGTACATAGCTGGGCTGGATTCTGTGTATCCCACTTAGGTTTTGGGGGTACACACCGTGGATATCTGGATTGAGCATACATAGCTGGACCTATTTGCTCTGTATCCCTGTTTTGGGGGGACACAGCCTGCAAAGCTGGGTTGAGCGTATATAGCCGGACTGAATGCTCTGTATCCCTGTTAGGTGTTTGGGTGGACACTGCCTGGAAAGCTGGGTCGAGCGTATATAGCCAGACCTATTTGCTTTGTATACCTGTTTTGGGGGGACACCTCCTGCAAAGCTGGGTTGAGCATATATAGCTGGAGCTATTTGCTCTGTATCCCTGTTTTGGGGGGACACCTCCTGCAAAGCTGGGTTGAGCATATATAGCCGGAGCTATTTGCTCTGTATCCCTGTTTTGGGGGGATACCTCCTGCAAAGCTGGGTTGAGCGTATATAGCTGGACCTATTTGCTCTGTATCCCTGTTTTGCGGGGACATCCTGTGGAAAGCTCGACTCCTCTCCCTGCAGTATAGCTCTGAGAGCTGTTATTTTTCTTCCATTTTTTCCCTGCCTACTAGAAGCTAATACCTATATAGCCCTCAGCAGATCTCTTTCTCTCCCTATCTCTCACCGTAAATGTGACGAAGATGGCGCTGACTATTCTTATAAATGGGAGGTCATACAGTCCTATGAAAAAGTTTGGGCACCCCTATTAATCTTAATTATTTTTAGTTCTAAACTAAAGTTTAGTTTGCAACAGCCATTTCAGTTTGATATATCTAATAACTGATGGACACAGTAATATTTCAGGATTGAAATGAGGTTTATTGTACTAACAGAAAATGTGCAATATGCATTAAACCAAAATTTGACCGATGCAAAAGTATGGGCACCTCAACAGAAAAGTGACATTAATATTTAGTAGATCCTCCTTTTGTAAAGATAACAGCCTCTAGTCGCTTCCTGTAGCTTTTAATCAGTTCCTGGATGAAGGTATTTTGGAACATTCCTCTTTACAAAACAATTCAAGTTCAGTTACGTTTGATGGTCGCCGAGCATGGACAGCCCGCTCTCAAATGATCTGAAAACAAAGATTGTTCAACATAGTTGTTCAGGGGAAGGATACAAAAAGTTGTCTCAGAGATTTAACCTGTCAGTTTCCACTGTGAGGAACATAGTAAGGAAATGGAAGACCACAGGGACAGTTCTTCTTAAGCCCAGAAGTGGCAGGCCAAGAAAAATATCAGAAAGGCAGAGAAGAAGAATGGTGAGAACAGTCAAGGACAATCCACAGACCACCTCCAAAGAGTTGCAGCATCATCTTGCTGCAAATGGTGTCACTGTGCATCGGTCAACAATACAGCGCACTTTGCCCAAGGAGAAGCTGTATGGCAGAGTGATGAGAAAGAAGCCGTTTCTGCAAGCACGCCACAAACAGAGTCGCCTGAGGTATGCAAAAGCACATTTGGACAAGGCAGCTTCATTTTGGAAGAAGGTCCTGTGGACTGATGAAACAAAGATTGAGTTGTTTGGTCATACAAAAAGGCGTTATGCATGGCGTTCAAAAAAATCAGCATTCCAAGAAAAACACTTGCTACCCACTGTAAAATTTGGTGGAGGTTCCATCATGCTTTGGGGCTGTGTAGCCAATGCTGGCACCGGGAATCTTGTTAAAGTTGAGAGTCACATGGATTCCACTCAGTATCAGCAGATTCTTGAGAATAATGTTCAAGAATCAGTGACGAAGTTGAAGTTACGCTGGGGATGGATGTTTCAGCAAGACAATGATCCAAAACACCGCTCCAAATCGACTCAGGCATTCATGCAGAGGAACAATTACAATGTTCTGGAATGGCCATCCCAGTCCCCAGACCTGAATATCATTGAACATCTGTGGGATGATTTGAAGCGGGTTGTCCATGCTCGGCTACCATCAAACTTAACTGAACTTGAATTGTTTTGTAAAGAGGAATGGTCCAAAGTACCTTCATCCAGGATCCAGGAACTGATTAAAAGCTACAGGAAGCGACTAGAGGCTGTTATCTTTGCAAAAGGAGGATCTACTAAATATTAATGTCACTTTTCTGTTGAGGTGTCCATACTTTTGCACCAGTCAAATTTTGGTTTAATGCATATTGCAAATTTTCTGTTAGTACAATAAACCTCATTTCAATCCTGAAATATTACTGTGTCCACCAGTTATTAAATATATCAAACTGAAATGGCTGTTGCAAACACCAAAATATTTAGAACTAAAAATGATTAAGATTAATAGGGGTGCCCAAACTTTTTCATAGGACTGTATGTTTTCGCCAGCCAATGGGTTTTTTCAATTTTTTTCAATGCCTCTGTTGTTGTAGTTTCTGTCCCACCTCCCCAGCACAGGGAAGGTGGGAGGGGGGATACAAATTTTCACTGCATTTTCCGCGTGGTATTTGATTTGAATCGAATACCTCGAACGGCCTGATATTCGATCAAATACCAATTTGATCGAACAGTGTTCGCTCATCTCTACAAGATAGCAATATCTGATTTTTTAAAAAAAATCAGTGATTTTTAAAAAAAAAAAAAAAATAGAATAAAATATTCTTTTTTTATGTTAGAATTCTATAACTTGCCATATTAGAAGATGCTTTGGAAATGTATGCGTAGTAGATGAACATGACACACTTTGTTAAATGTCTTGTTTACAATATGTAGTATTCTATGTTTGTAGTTTGTTTTTTCCTTATAATGTCTTCATTCTGCCTTTATTCTTCTTTCTGGGATATTTTTTCTTAAGAAATGATGCCTTTGAATTGTTCACAACTATCATTATGGTTTCCCTCTTTATTGTGCAGCCTTGATTCCTTCAATTGCTGTTGCAGATGAAATATGGAGAATAAGTGCAGCAGACACACATTTACAAGTAAGGAACATGAATCATACATGGGTTATTAGTGTGTCAGATCGCAGTCTTAGCTGACAGATGGAGATAAGCTATGATGTTCCCAAAACCGATTTAAATGCTTTTTTCTGGTTGATTTGACTGAACAAACTGATTTTTAGCGAAAGAAGGAAAAAAACCTTGAAGGTTTCAACTTCAAGTCAGAATCATTAGTAGCTATTTTACATTCTCCCTGTCCTGTTGGGATGACAGTACATTATCCAATTGAAAACTGATGACCAAAACCTTGTCAAATGAAATGCTGTGGGAACGATTTATTCTTACATTTTCTCTTTGTAAGCATAAGTTCACTCTGTAAACTTGATGGGATGTGACATTTAATTTGGTGTATGTGTGTTGAAGGAACCAAGAAAATAACATTGTCCCAGGAGTAGCAGCGATCCAAGTCTTTAAGATAATGTGTCAAAATGAACAGAACACTTCAAGACTTCTTGATTTGTCACCATGGTTAAGTTAGCTGAACCTTTAAAAGTGAATTAAACCATGCCGAGTTATTTTTCATTAGTCTGCATTTAAACTGTAATATTAAAGATTAATGAAACATTAACTACATAATTGCAATTTGGATTCAGTTGTAACATATCCTGCTTGATGTGACATTTACAAAACCTTTCTTAGGAATGCTGGGTACACTTTACCTAAGCCTATTGCACGTCTGTGTTATTGAATAATCATTTTCTTGCCTTCATCATAAAGAAAAGGGCATGGATATTAGTGTAAAATGGATGACAATTAAACGAGGTGGTATTTATATGTTATACTTTGCTCATTAAAGTGAGCAAATGGATGCTACTAGTGTCATATAACATGTTAGGGCTGTTATTTATTTTACTCTGCTGTCCTAAACAAGTTTCCAAGATGTTCTCATTATTATAGAACCCGACAGCTACAGGGTCAGGGACTAAGAAAACTCCTTGAGGAGACTGTCTTTTTCATGCGTATGGAGACTTACAAGCCATTTTCGCTCCACTGGGGAATTCTGGGGAATATGCAAGTATATTTTCCAGGATGTAATTAGGAAAACAATGCCTCTGCTTGCTGCCACTAAGACAACCCCCTTAAACATCATGCATGACTTTTTCAGTAAGCCTAATACCATGATCCGGGGTTATTGCCAGACTAGTTTATCTATCCCAAAAGGAACAGACTCCCAACTGTGGACAGCACTGTTTCAATCTGTTTGGATCTCATCAGCACAGCGTAGGGAAACTAGTCTGGCTAAGTGAGAGACTGTAGACCAGGATCAGGGACTAAGAAAACTCCTTAAGGAGAGTGCCTTTGCAAATCTGTTTTCCGACAGCTACAGGGATACTGGCACAGGAAAGTTCCTTCTTCCTGCATTTGGACCAGAAAGCCTACAGTCAGCAAAAGAAATTCAGACAAATGAAAATGTGGGCGGCTACACTGACGTCCGTGTGATGAAAACACTTCCGTTTATGTGTTTAGTTCCATGTATGTCACATTTTTGGATACCTTAATATTGAAAGCTGACCTTTCTTTGCCAAAAGAGAGAAGATTGGTCAGCCAGCATCCACTTTACCTAAATCATAATAATGATAGTACTGGTGAAAATAAGAAACTTTGTATATCTTTCTATATTATAAAAATGAGTTTCTGTCAGTCTGTTCTTTATGCGCAACCAAACGACTGGACCGATTTTCAACAAATTTGGCACAGATACTTCAGGTGTCCAGGAAGATTTAAGAAGAAGTCTTAACTCGCTCGGACGTACTATTGCTGAGATACAGCACTCTCAAAACAATGACCCCGAATAGCCAATTCAAACCTGCACAGCTCATCACAAACTATCACACATCAGAGGTTTAGATAAACATCTCAGCACATACCAACATAAATCACAGGATTAGATACACAGCTCAGCACAGTATCACATATCAGAGGATTAGATACACCGTTCAGAATACACCATCACACATCAGGGGATTAGATACACAGCGCAACACACACTATCACACATTCGATGATTACACAGGTCAGCACACATCAGAAGATTAGACACACAGCTCAGCACATAGTATCACACATGAGAGGATTAGATACACAGTTCAGCACACAGTATCCCACATTAGAGGATTAGATACACAGCTTAGCACATGGTATCACGCATCAGAGGATTAGATACACTGCTGCTGCTGTATGCATGTGTGTTTTCCAGCAGCCTCTAACTCCCCATTCCCTCTTCATCTATTTCTATGTAAAAACTAAATCAGCATAAAAGAAGGAGGAATCATATTTCTCTAGTAAAAGATTACAATGATTCTAATATTCACTTTTCCTAATAATTTATGAAAAATCATTTTATAATTAGAAGTACATTGTAAATATTATGAAATATTGTAAGATTATGTTAATCAGACATGGGTGATAAAATCTAATCTTCATACAGTTTTTGACATTGATTTTGATCCACATTAACAATACTTTTGAATGGGTCTTCTTTTCAGAACATCAAAAAAAGAAACATCTTTCCCTATCGTTGCAAGAAAAAAACTGATCAGTGGTTTTGAGATTTGTTTCTATCTTTCTCCTTTTATTTTGCACTACTGCTCTGTTTTTTACAAAACAAGGACCTTTCTTTTTTTGAGAGTTTATTTCCATTAATCCATGACATAATAGATGTAAACTTCAGGTGACCAAATGTCTAGTTTAAAAAATTATGTTAATGCAACATATACTGAAATTTACTTTAATACCATTGTGTTGGCACTAAAACTTTGCACTGTATAAAACAGGGTATTTGATGAAGTCTCCTCCAACACAATCAATGCTTTAATTTTGTTCACTGCTTTGTGAAAAAAAATTCTGAAAGACTGAACGTTGTAATGCTTAACGGCATAGCAGTGAAGGTAACAAGGGCGCTGGTTCATACTCTTCTGTCAGCTCATTGCATGTAGCTAATGTGATATGGTTTCTGACAGTGTTGCTAGTAGGTTAAAAAGAGGTGGAAAATAAATGAGCTGCGATTAGCCTGCTCCTGAAAGTCTCAATCCCCTTGCAGCACTTACTACACAGCATCTGTTGGTAGTTGTTGATATTGCTTGGTCACTTGTGGTATCTGTATGTAACTGGATTTTAATAGTAATGTTTTAAAGAGGTAGATTTATATTTTAATTCCTTATTGGAGAGCTTCTCAAAGTGGTACCCAAAGTGCTTGCATTACAACTAGAGATGAGCGAGTAGTGAAATATTCGATATTCGATATTCGTTTCGAGTAGCCCCTCAATATTCGACTATTCGATCGAATCCCATTACAGTCTATGGGGAAAAAATGCTCATTTCAGGAGAAACCACAATTCGACTAAAGGAGAGTCACCAAGTCCACAATGACACCCCAAGAAATGATGCCAACACCTCTGGAATGCAACTGGGACGGCAAGGGAAGCATGCCTGGTGGCATCTAACATGCCCAAGTCCCAGTATTACCCCACTATCACAGCCTATCAACTAGACACTTTCCACACTCAATAGAACCTCTATGGAAAATGGAAAAATACTTGGAAACCTTCTTTCCTCTACATTAATATGGACAGAAACACAAATTTAAACCTAAAGAAACAGTAGCATGTGCTCATCACAATCCCTTATTTAATAGCTGTGTTAAGCAGGGTGCAGAGTACAACGCAGACCAGGCCTGAGCACCAGATATAGGTGTTACAAGGGATAGTGGATGATGCTTCCAGCAGCTTTTCCACCAGTCAGCCACTATCTCCAGTCATGTTCATACCCAAGAGTCTGCCCCTCCTTCCTCCCAACATGTCCAATCTTCCCAGCAGAGTCATCCCACCCTTGCCCCCTCCCAGGAGCTGTTTTTGGGTCCTTTTCCACTCTTCGACTCTGTTCAACCACTTCAGGAACCCAAGGAGCTAACAGATGAATTTCTCTGTCCTGATGCCTAAACACTGGAGCATCTGCCATCTCCTGCCAATTTTGTGGTTGTGGACCCGCAACAAGTGTTTCTCAGCCTCAGTGATGATAACGAGACACAGTTGCCATCAGGGCAGACTGTGGTTATGTGCGGTTTGCAGTAAGAGGAGAGTGAGCAATTGGAAGAGGAGGTGGTGGACGACGAGGCCACTGACCCAACCTGGACAGGGGTGATGTGTAGTGTGGAAAGCAGTGTAGATCTGGAGGCAAGTGCAGCACCAAAAGAGGTGGCTAGAGGCAAAGGCATGTCCAGAGGCACAGGATAGTTGATTCACAGAAGTCAGGTCAGAGCCAGCAAGGGCCAAGATGTTCCCTGCCCTATCCACTCGAGAAAAACTCCCCCATCGAGGCCATGTTCCTCAATGGTGTGGAGATTTTTCATCGTATGCGCGGAGGACAAACTGAGTGCAATTTGCACACTGTGCAACTCAAAACTGAATAGGGGCTCTGAAAAAAGCAACCTGACCACCTCATCCATGCGCCATTTGTACGGCAAGCACTGGGCTCAGTGGGAGAGAGCAAACCCAGGACAATTGTCAGCCAGCATTGCCAACAATGACTCTTCCGCTGTTTCCAGTTCTGGCGCTGCAGTCCAGACCACCAGCCAGGGTACCTCCACTTCTGCCTCTGACACTTTGGGGACTTCACCCTCATCCTCCCCTTTTCCTTCCTCTGCTCCTTTTGCTTGCACCATCATGCGCCCTTTCCCAGCAAATCTCCATCTCCCAGGTGTTTGATCGCAGGCAGAAGTACCGCACAACCCTCCCACATGCCCAAGCCTTCAACAGCCTCATCTCAAAAATGCTGGCCCTGGAGATGTTGGCGTTTATGCTCGTGGAGACTCAGGCCTTCAGTGACCTGATGGCAGCTGTGGCACCTCGCTATGTTGCCCCTAGCCATCACTACTTCTCTTGTTGTGCCGTCCCCGCCAAACGCCAGCATGTGTCCCATAATATCAGATGGGCCCTGAGTTCCGCGCAATGCTCTAAGTTCCACTTGACCACCGACACCTGGACAAGCGCATGCAGACAGGGATGCTGTGTCTCTGTAACGACAGGCTGGGTGAATGTAGTGGAGGCTGCAACCGGGTTGCAAACTGGGGCGGCCCATCTCCTCTCCCAGCCCATAATTCATGCCAGGGGTTCTCAGATAGCCTGCTGCTCCGCTACAACATCGACCCCACCTGCAAGCTGTAAACGCTGCAGCACTGGAGTGTGGAGACGTCAGCAGGTAATGCTGAAGCTCAGCTTGGCCGATAGAAAACACAGTGCCCCCGAGATGAGGGATGCCATCCTAGATGAAACAGCAATGTCTTTCTCGCTGATGCACCTGGGCCCAGGCATGGTTGTGTGTGATAATGGCCGGAACCTGGTAGCGGCTCTGGAGCTTGCCAGACTCAAACACGGTCCACACATGGCCCACATTTTCAATTTGTTGGTGCAAAGGTTTTTAAAAACCTACCCCATTGTGCCTGATATACTGGTGAAAATGCGGCCATTTTCGTAAGTCTAAAGTAGCCGCTGCTAGCCAGAAAACATTCAGAGCACACTCTTGTCATCTTCTCACTATTGGATAACGGAGGAAGAGGAGGAGGATGAAGTGGCATTTGATATGTCTGTCCCACACGAGGCTAGCTGGAAAGTTCAGTGCATCCCATTGCTTCAGCGCGGATGGTGTGAAGAGGAGTTGAAAGTGGAGGAAATGGAGTGACCCTTCTGGTGGGGGCAGCAAAGTCATGCCAAGTAACACTATGGCACACATGGCTGACTTCATGTTGGGATGCTTTTCCAGAGACAAAGGCATTGTTCACATCATGGAGAGCAACCAATACTGGATTTTGTGCAATCCTCGACCCCCGGTATAAAAATAACATCTCTTTCATTCTGGTAGGGGAGAAGAACAATCGCATAAATGATTGCCACAAGCACCTGGTGCAGAATATGATGGAAATGTTTCCATCAACCCTCGCTGGCGGCAGAGAGGAGATTTCCTCAAAGAGGATAACAACTGCCATCCAGTCCACAACCACCAGGGGAACAATCTCCAAGGTGCGGAACACATTAATGCCCCTCCTGGCCAAAATACCTCCACTGAGGGGCCTAGTGTCACCAGGAGAGAAAAGTACAGGCGCATGTTGTGTGAGTACCTGACCACAGCCCTGTCCTCTCTGATCCCTCTGCGCCTTACACATATTGGGTGTAGAAGTTGGACCTGTGGCCCTTGGGGTGAGTGGAGGCTTTCCCCAGCTGAGGTTTGGGTGAGTTTGGTGAGGGGGTGCAATTTTGCCCCCCAGTTAGCCTTTTTTGGTGGTATAGAGTGTACACAATTAACTCCAACTGTCACTTGCTGAGCCACTTTTCTACTTGTAACTTCATGATAGAACCTGCGTGTCTATGCTTTCTTTTCAGTTCTACTTAGATTTGTGCAACTGCATTTCAAGTTTATGCCCCATTCTGTTGCTTCAGCCCACAAGTAGTGTTCTTTTTGTGCCCCTCTGTGCCAATTCAGCCCTGCCCCACCAGTTGTAATTCTTTCACACTTTTCTTGGAGTTGTGACTTGCCCCAGCAGAGTTTAGAGTGTCAGGCCCATTCTGTGACTTCAGCCCACAAGCAGAGATTTTTTTTGTGCCCCTCTGTGCCAATTCAGCCCTACCACCTCCAGTAGGCATTCTTTCACCCCTTTCTTTAAATTGTGACTTGCTCCAGCAGCGTGTACAGTCTCAGCCCCATTCTGTTGCTTCAGCCCAGGTATATACTGTATACCAGTGCTATGGAATTTCAGCCCTAAAAAATGGTTTTGAGAAATGTCTGCAGGATGAGCCTATAGGCTGATGGTGTTTATAGACTCATCAAGCAGTGTTGCTGTTTTCAGACTATTTCCTGCCTAGCAGAAGCTAAAATTTCTCTCTGACCCTCAGCACGATGTCTCTCCCAATCTATCCCAGCCACAAAAGACACGAACATGGCTGCCACTATTCTTATAGATCCGAGGTCACCTGATTTCGCCAGCCAATGACTTTTTCCTTTTTTATTTTTTCTATGCCTACGTTTTCTTCTTTCTTGTCCCACCTCCCTTGCACAGTTATTCATGCAAAAAAAAAGTGACAGGGAAGGTGGGAGGGGATACAAATTTTTACTGCGTTTACCGCGTGGCATTCGTTCGATATCGAATATGTCGAATAGCCTGATATTCGATCAAACGGTATTCGCTCATCTCTAATTACAACACTTTATCAGTATTTTTAGTGTAGAAGACAAAAATAATCTGAGACTATATTATATATTGTAGTGCTATATCTTGGGTTATATAATAAATAGAATACTTCTAAAATATTTTACATTACATAGAATATCTCCAACTCAATTCAAACTATGTGCCCAGCAATGTGAATATAGATCTAAAAGTGGTTGTTCACTCGACAACCACTCACACTGGTAGTAGCACTCCCACAAAAATTTTGATTCCCTGTCTGTTACAAAGGTACATCAAGCAAGAGGGGAACTCCCGGGATTTGTAGAGGGAGTGGTTCACAGGGCCAGCCCTGACTGCAGTAACTTCCATTTGATCAAACAACCTCACCCTGCTCTTGGCTACTGAAGTCTATAACTGTCCCCCCTCCCTCAATCTGGCAATATGGAATACCCCCTTCACAAGCTCTTCTGGTCTCAAGAAGTCCCAGTACAGGACAGTATTGATGCTTATAGGAGACCAGCACCATTGAACACCATCATTCAGAAGAGTGGTGGCTAAAGCACTTGCTGAGCACCCAATGTAAAATGTAGTAAAGGTAATCTACATCTGTGGGTTATCCATTCCTTTCTGGTTCTCAGCTATATTAGGTGACCAACAATAAGACTCTTGAACTGAGAAATTGGGGCAGATTCACTAACAACTGGGTCAAAAGTAAGAACATATTGACAATTCTAAAATGTACCAGGATTATCAAAAAGGGTAATACTAAATGATAAATCTGATCAACATTTAGACTATGTGGTGTAATTATACACCACCTATTAAGTTGACAATTTTGGTGCATTTTTGCTCACAATGTTGCATAATAAGCCTCATCCCTTTCCCAACAAGAACCATCCATTTTCAAATAATCCATAGATAGATAGATAGATAGATAGATAGATAGATAGATAGATAGATAGATAGATAGATAGACATGGCATAGAAAGTGTCATAACATATCTATTCTGCTCCCACTTCATGTACCCCCTGGGTCCATGTGTGTTACAGACAGCAGGATATATTAAAAAAATAAAATAAACAAATATCCTGCGGAGCCCACTGGACTCTGAACTGCAGGGCGTACAGGTGTGAACAAGGCCCGACAATTAAGCTCACTGCCGGGCTACACCTCAAACTAAATGCTCCCTGTTACTTCACAAGGAAGCTGCCACTGCATGACAAGCAGCCGCTAAATGAATACTAGTCTTAGTGATTACTTCACCACAAGACAACAGAAATGACTGTGTGCTCCCGGCAGCTTACTCCCACCATAGCTAGCTGCATCTGTAGTACCACAAGTGGAAGACTGCCTAAGGTAGGACTTGCACAATAATAACTAAGGGACAGGGAACCCACAATTTTAGGGAATTTCTGCCTACCTGCCTAACTAGGCAGCTTACTGCCAACTAAGAGCCGGTTCACTCATGCTGATGTGTTCCGTCCGTAAGGAGTCCGCATGAGGACCCCTATGGGTGGAACATAAGCGCAACTGCAAGCGCTGTGCAGTTCAAGCGCACGGGCTCCATAGACTATAATGGAGTCCGTGAACTTGCTGCGCATGAACGATTCCTGCGGGCAGTGCGCGGCAAGCACACGGACTCCATTATAGTCTATGGAGCCCGTACGCTTGAACTGCACAGCGTTTGCAGTTGCGCTTGTGTTCCGTCCGTAGGGGTCCTCATGCAGACCCTTACGGACGGAACACATCAGCATGTGTGGACCGGGCATAAGTCTTGAACAGACAAACAACAAGTGGATATTGATCCTATAGCACCAGACGACCCAAAACCGCCTCCTTAAATAGGGGGAAGGCGGAACCGATCAGCAGCCCAGGTGCTACAAGCCAGATGTTGATAGGCTGACACCAGCGTCAGTCAGCCGACCGACCACTTATTACATAAGTACACAGGCACAATATATAAGTATAAAGAAGTGCAAGTATGAATAACAGAAAGTAGGCTAAAGTTTGCTAAGTCAGGCTGAATGAAACAGTAAAGAGATAATAGTCTGTCATATAATATGAACAGTAAATGGCTGCCCATTTGGCTAGGTGAAGTTGCATAATTACACATGGCTGCAACAGAAAAATACCCAGCTATACTCCACCTGATGAAAGAAGCCCACCTGTATATATATATATATATATATATATATATATATATGTTTACTGAAATATTATTAGTGCATGCTTTATGTGCTTAGTGAATATTTATGCATGTGAAATCAGTATATTACATTAGTATGAGTACATAAGAATGAGGCTATATAAATCCTGCAGTCACAAGAGCAGATATCCTGCCAAGCCAGGTTTATGGTTTTACACCTAGTTGTCCCTATTAAAAATCAGTCAGGAATACAAGAGGGATGTTGTGATCGGTGACCTCAGTCCCTGGATGCACATAGAGCATATCAATTCCAAGCTTTCCAAGGTAAGGAAAAGGGAGGAGAGGGCTTCCCAGTCACGGCGTGTGTGGCTAAACTCAAGCCAGGAGCTTCACATTACAAAAGACTGGCAATGCCTTGAGACTTTGTTTCATTTTGAAAGCCAGCAAACAAACTCAGTCAGCCATTTATCTTCTCTGAGCTCCATGGAAACAAAAAGTTACCAGGTTTTCTGTTTTTCTTTGATTTAAAAAAAAAACTGTGTGATTTATGCTGAATTTGCAGCCTAAGTGAATGGTGAGTTCAAGATTGAGTGGGTGGAGTGAAATAACCCCTGACAGCTCCATACACATCACATGCTAGGACAGTTTGTATGTGCCACTCCAACAAAGAGACTAGAAAGCAGAGGAAGAGTGGAGATCGCCCTCCATATTTCCAGACTCCTTTTTATTCCCCCTTGGACAGAGAAACAAAACAAACACTGTGAAACATTTGTGCTGTCCAAGGTATACATGCTACAGCTTCATGCCAGGTGGGAAAGTTTCCCTATAAAAGAGAACTTTCTTGCACCTAAATCTCTGTTGTGTCCTGACTATATCCAAGCAAACAGAAGAACAAACTGAATATGTGTCTGAGAAGCAGGAACCGTAGCAGCAGCTAAGTGGAATCCTCTGTGATAACTGGGCAATTGTTGAGTGTTGCCTCAGGATCGCTGATCTCACTTAGAGAAAGGTTATGGTACGCACAAGAGAACACAAGAGAATTCATTGCAAAGTTAAACTGTTGTCATTGATCCTTGTTATACCTGAGTAACTGTTGTTAACATCATTGTGGCAGAAGAAGCTTTTACCATAGTAAAGCACTGGTAACAAAAAATACCCTTGTGAAGTTGGGTGTGTTTCTTTGGCTTTGTCTCTACAAGCACTTATATAATAGGAATCCAGTTGCCTTTTCTATGTGTAAATTAATGTAAGGGGCATATTGAGCTTGTACAATCTGCTGTTGTGGCTGGTTATTGCCCTGGTCCCTTAAACATGTATGCCAGGTTTTTTTTGTCTGTCATTCAATTTGTATAAAAGGCTAAACCATCTCCTGCAAAGTGGCAAGTGATTGTCTGGTTTCATCAATAATGCCATACTCTTGCATTTTCAACAAACGACAACTGCAACAGAAACCAATTGGCAGATCCCATTTGTTGCTAGGCAATAATCTGCTGTCAGGTATTGTGAATGATCATTCCTATATAAAAAAAATCATTAGTCACATGATATCTTGCTGAACATATGGATAGATGAGTATAGATATTGATAAATACTATAGATACATATAACTGTATCTTCCACTTGGATATATCTCCATATATATTGGGAGATTTTAGCCTATCCCCCATGATCAACTGTGTTATCCGGAGGAGTAACACAGTATTACATGCCGATGGTTGACCATATAACACATGATTGCATCCAGTCTTACAGAGAAACCCATTAAGCAAGTATGGCCCAAAATAATATATGTGGATAGCGGGTTCTGTAATCACAATAGTAGACTTCAATCTTAGGTATTATTAGACCAATGTGTATTCAATATGTCCCTGTTGTCATTTACAATCCATGTAATTGTGTTCACTGTATTTAGTGAGTGACTTCTGCTTCGCCTAGCTCAGACTTGTGAAAGATTTCCTTAGCGTATTGCTTGTGCAGTAGTGGTCAGACAGAACACTATTTATGGTTGACTGCTGTTTAGGTCATTATTCATGGTGACTGTTTATAATGAAATTCGGCATGTAGAAAATCTAATGACACCATTTGTCAGAGGTCAACTGCAAGCATCTCAAGAAAGCCTAAGAATATGATTGAACTTAGAACTAATTTTCAGTTGAAATTGCAATGTGTATAATATTTTCTACTGAACATATATCATGCATAATTAATCTAGCTGATGGATTACTTTCATAATCATTAAGATTTAGTTGTATTTTATAATTGTACCTGTAGCTATTGGTGCGGTAATGGAATGACCTTACATTAAGCTTCTGCTGGGATTCAATATCACACTTTATTATCACTACAATGAATCCCGGTTCATATACCTGAAGCATTCATTAACAGGAAAGAAAACTGATAACTTGCCCTTTCTATACCTTAAAATATTGTTAATGTACCTTCATGTTGTTTTCTCACATTCAATATCTAAATGAAATGCAACAGCTGCTAGAAGTGTATAATTAGAATGGATTCATATGTCTGGATTACTCATATCCATATATAAGGTGTTTAGGATGTGTAATATTGAACAGTACAATTACCATTCCATTATATTGCAGTGAAAGTGGAAGCAGATAGATACTTAAGTCTACTGATTACTTCCAAATTTTCCACAAAATGAAATTTATGTAAAAACACATAGACATACAGAGATAGATAGAAGTACTTAGCTAGTATTAAATAAATAATGAATCAAATCGTATTCATCTCTATATAGTAGCAATGAAAAGTGTAATAATCCCACTGAGATATTATATTTACAAGAACTTCTAAGTACAGTTTATGTTTTCCATTTAAAAACAGCAGTTTAGATATAATGTAGCTCTTATTTAGACTAAAGAGAATCAAAAAGACAAATATACTACCAAAAATCACCAGTAAAATAGTTGAATATATACATTTGTCTATTCTACAATCAACCATAATATTAATATGTAAACTTAATAACATTAATTATCTAATGACAAGAGGATATATATAAAGGTGTAAGTTATGTTAGGTACTAAGTAAACAATCACTTTTTGTTGTATTTAAAGCAAGTATGCACGTAGATTCACACGTCTATGATAGAAAACAGCCGTAAAAAATTTAAATTTTATACGACCATTTTGCACCTGAGGGGTGTTCATTTCCAGAGATCCCTCATACATTTGAATGGTTTGAAGGATCCGTGAAAATTAACAATGGCAGACGATCAAAAAATTGATCGTGTCAATAGTCTCCATTAATATACAATGAATTTGACGCAGCTGTGTGACAGCCATTGAAAAAAAAAATGCATGTGTTAATGTACACTAAGGATTAGAGATGAGCGAACAGTGTTCTATCGAACACATGTTCGATCGGATATCAGGGTGTTCGCCATGTTCGAATCGAATCGAACACCGCGTGGTAAAGTGCGCCAAAATTCGATTCCCCTCCCACCTTCCCTGGCGCCTTTTTTGCACCAATAACAGCGCAGGGGAGGTGGGACAGGAACTACGACACCGGGGGCATTGAAAAAAATTGGAAAAAGTCATTGGCTGCCGAAATCAGGTGACCTCCATTTTAGACGAATAGTGGATTTCAAATCCGGGTCATATGAGAATGTGAACTTTGTGACTATGAGACAGGGATAGCTGTACAGGCAGGGATAGCTAGGGATAACCTTTATTTAGGGGGGAATGTTATTAAAAATAACTTTTTGGGGCTCTATCGGGTGTGTAATTGTGATTTTTGTGAGATAAACTTTTTCCCATAGGGATGCATTGGCCAGCGCTGATTGGCCGAATTCCGTACTCTGGCCAATCAGTGCTGGCCAATGCATTCTATTAGCTTGATGAAGCAGAGTGTGCACAAGGGTTCAAGCGCACCCTCGGCTCTGATGTAGCAGAGCCGAGGCTGCACAAGGGTTCAAGCGCATCCTCGGCTCTGATGTAGGAGAGCCGAGGGTGCACTTGAACCCTTGTGCACCCTCAGCTCTGCTACATCAGAGCCGAGGGTGCGCTTGAACCCTTGTGCACACTCTGCTTCATCAAGCTAATAGAATGCATTGGCCAGCGCTGATTGGCCAATGTATTCTATTAGCCTGATGAAGTAGAGCTGAATGTGTGTGCTAAGCACACACATTCAGCTCTACTTCATCGGGCTAATAGAATGCATTGGCCAGCGCTGATTGGCCAGAGTACGGAACTCGACCAATCAGCGCTGGCTCTGCTGGAGGAGGCGGAGTCTAAGATCGCTCCACACCAGTCTCCATTCAGGTCCGACCTTAGACTCCGCCTCCTCCGGCAGAGCCAGCGCTGATTGGCCGAAGGCTGGCCAATGCATTCCTATGCGAATGCAGAGACTTAGCAGTGCTGAGTCAGTTTTGCTCAACTACACATCTGATGCACACTCGGCACTGCTACATCAGATGTAGCAATCTGATGTAGCAGAGCCGAGGGTGCACTAGAACCCCTGTGCAAACTCAGTTCACGCTAATAGAATGCATTGGCCAGCGCTGATTGGCCAATGCATTCTATTAGCCCGATGAAGTAGAGCTGAATGTGTGTGCTAAGCACACACATTCAGCACTGCTTCATCACGCCAATACAATGCATTAGCCAGTGCTGATTGGCCAGAGTACGGAATTCGGCCAATCAGCGCTGGCCAATGCATTCTATTAGCCCGATGAAGTAGAGCTGAATGTGTGTGCTAAGCACACACATTCAGCACTGCTTCATCACGCCAATACAATGCATTAGCCAGTGCTGATTGGCCGAATTCCGTACTCTGGCCAATCAGCGCTGGCTCTGCTGGAGGAGGCGGAGTCTAAGGTCGGACCTGAATGGAGACTGGTGTGGAGCGATCTTAGACTCCGCCTCCTCCAGCAGAGCCAGCGCTGATTGGCCGAATTCCGTACTCTGGCCAATCAGCGCTGGCCAATGCATTCTATTAGCCCGATGAAGTAGAGCTGAATGTGTGTGCTAAGCACACACATTCAGCACTGCTTCATCACGCCAATACAATGCATTAGCCAGTGCTGATTGGCCAGAGTACGGAATTCGGCCAATCAGCGCTGGCTCTGCTGGAGGAGGCGGAGTCTAAGGTCGGACCTGAATGGAGACTGGTGTGGAGCGATCTTAGACTCCGCCTCCTCCAGCAGAGCCAGCGCTGATTGGCCGAATTCCGTACTCTGGCCAATCAGCACTGGCTAATGCATTGTATTGGCGTGATGAAGCAGTGCTGAATGTGTGTGCTTAGCACACACATTCAGCTCTACTTCATCGGGCTAATAGAATGCATTGGCCAGCGCTGATTGGCCGAATTCCGTACTCTGGCCAATCAGCACTGGCTAATGCATTGTATTGGCGTGATGAAGCAGTGCTGAATGTGTGTGCTTAGCACACACATTCAGCTCTACTTCATCGGGCTAATAGAATGCATTGGCCAGCGCTGATTGGCCGAATTCCGTACTCTGGCCAATCAGCACTGGCTAATGCATTGTATTGGCGTGATGAAGCAGTGCTGAATGTGTGTGCTTAGCACACACATTCAGCTCTGCTTCATCGGGCTAATAGAATGCATTGGCCAGCGCTGATTGGCCGAATTCCGTACTCTGGCCAATCAGCACTGGCTAATGCATTGTATTGGCGTGATGAAGCAGTGCTGAATGTGTGTGCTTAGCACACACATTCAGCTCTACTTCATCGGGCTAATAGAATGCATTGGCCAGCGCTGATTGGCCAGAGTACGGAATTCGGCCAATCAGCGCTGGCTCTGCTGGAGGAGGCGGAGTCTAAGATCGCTCCACACCAGTCTCCATTCAGGTCCGACCTTAGACTCCGCCTCCTCCAGCAGAGCCAGCGCTGATTGGCCGAATTCCGTACTCTGGCCAATCAGCACTGGCTAATGCATTGTATTGGCGTGATGAAGCAGTGCTGAATGTGTGTGCTTAGCACACACATTCAGCTCTACTTCATCGGGCTAATAGAATGCATTGGCCAGCGCTGATTGGCCGAATTCCGTACTCTGGCCAATCAGCACTGGCTAATGCATTGTATTGGCGTGATGAAGCAGTGCTGAATGTGTGTGCTTAGCACACACATTCAGCTCTACTTCATCGGGCTAATAGAATGCATTGGCCAGTGCTGATTGGCCGAATTCCGTACTCTGGCCAATCAGCACTGGCTAATGCATTTTATTGGCGTGATGAAGCAGTGCTGAATGAGTGTGCTTAGCACACACATTCAGCTCTACTTCATCGGGCTAATAGAATGCATTGGCCAATCAGCGCTGGCCAATGCATTCTATTAGCGTGAACTGTTTGCACAGGGGTTCTAATGCACCCTCGGCTCTGCTACATCAGATTGCTACATCTGATGTAGCAGTGCCGAGTGTGCATCAGATGTGTAGTTGAGCAAAACTGACTCAGCACTGCTAAGTCTCTGCATTCGCATAGGAATGCATTGGCCAGCCTTCGGCCAATCAGCGCTGGCTCTGCCGGAGGAGGCGGAGTCTAAGGTCGGACCTGAATGGAGACTGGTGTGGAGCGATCTTAGACTCCGCCTCCTCCAGCAGAGCCAGCGCTGATTGGTCGAGTTCCGTACTCTGGCCAATCAGCACTGGCCAATGCATTTCTATGGGGAAAAGTTAGCTTGCGAAAATCGCAAACTGACAGGGATTTCCATGAAATAAAGTGACTTTTATGCCCCCAGACATGCTTCCCCTGCTGTCCCAGTGTCATTCCAGGGTGTTGGTATCATTTCCTGGGGTGTCATAGTGGACTTGGTGACCCTCCAGACACGAATTTGGGTTTCCCCCTTAACGAGTTTATGTTCCCCATAGACTATAATGGGGTTCGAAACCCATTCGAACACTCGAACAGTGAGCGGCTGTTCGAATCGAATTTCGAACCTTGAACATTTTAGTGTTCGCTCATCTCTACTAAGGATTAGACCAACTTTGAAAAACTATAATGTGGAGTTGCTGGGTTAGAGCATCCAAAAAAAAGTAGCTTTGTGTGGGTTTCTCCTAATATGCAGTTCTTGCTAATTTTCTCTTCACACTGTACACTGATGACTTTAGGCACAACTCATCTAGCTGTTACCTACAGAAGTACTCTGATGACTCGGCAATAATAGGCCTCATCACTGATGGAGATGACAGGGAGTACAGAGACTTATACCAGGATTTTTTAGAATGGTGCCAGCAGAACCATCTCAGGAGATGGTGGTGGACTTTAGTAAGGGCTCGTTCACATCTGCGCCCGGCACTCTGTTATGCAGGTTTCCGTTACCTGCATAAAACAGAGCAGGAGACGGAAACCTGCAGGAGTCTTTCTCACCCATTCATTTGAATGGGTGAGAAAGCTGTCCGGCCGTAAGCGGCGGTGAGCGTTTTATGCCCGCGAAACCGGGTTTTTTAATCCGGACACAGAGTTGGACATGCAGTACTCTGTGTCCGGATTTTAAAAAAACAGTTTCGCGATGGAGAGCATAAAATGCTCACCGCCGCTCACGGCCGGACCCGATCTGTGCTTTCCGTCTTCTTGCATGCAGAAGACGGAAAGCACAGAACAGAGACCCGAACGCAGGTGTGAACCTAGCGTAGGCGGAGAAGTGCTCTGATTCCGGTCAGGGTCAGGCATTGAGATAGTCAAGACCTAAAAGTCCCTGGGTGTGCTCCTTAATAATAAGCTGGACTGGGATGATCATCTGGATGCGCTGCACAGAAAGGGTAACAGCAGGCTCTACCTGGACCCAGTGCATGTGGTGGCTGGAGAAGAAATCCCACCCCATGTATGAGACCTTGACGGCACTTGACAGCACTGTAAGTGATCAACTGCTTCAACCCAAGTGTGAGAAGGAGCGCTATCGAAGGTCCTTCCTCCCAGCTGCGGTCAGGCTGTATAATATACATCAGACCAAGAAAAGAGAGAGAGCTAAATGATCCTGAAGTCAAGTCTTCTTTCTTTCTTTCTTTCTTTCTTTCTTTCTTTAGCTGCCATTGATTCCTAGTATTTTTCTCAGTTTATGTGAGTCTCCTTCTGTAATATATTACTTGTTATTATCCTGTATCCGTATTATCCATGCTGCTGTAACACACTGAAATTTATCCACAGTGGGACTATTAAAGGATTATTTTATTTCATCTTATCTTAGCACCTAACAAAAGTGGCCCAAGCAAGGACAATTGGTGAAATGGTGACAGGATATGGGTGCTCAATCTCATTGATCCCTGCAGGTTCCACTTTACAACTTTCATGACTTAAGAGACCTCCTGCTAGAATATTGGTGCCAGGTAACACAAAGCACATTCAATGGGCCTGTGAAATCCAAACATAGATCAGTCAACATTGTTTTGCTGTCATGAAGGAGACCCTAATAATTTTAGGCAGTTGGTTGCAATGTTATTGCTGATGGTTTTAAAATTGTATAATTATATATGTATATAAATATATACAGTATGTATTCTTTGTTGGTTAAATGTCATGTCACGTCATAAGTTGTGAAGTTGGTATACGTGCCCTTTAATTTGACAACAGAACTCATGACCTATAGAAATTCTTTTTCATTTTTCTTGCCTATAAAACAGTTGGATACATATCAAAAACATCTTTAATATCTGACTTCTAAACCGAGATACAATCACTTCAAGATACAAGTCTAAAGCCTGAGGCTGAGCCTGAAACATTCAAATGACAACATTTCTCCATCTGATTTCTGTCAACTGTTGAACCTTCAAGGAGACTTTGTGTGGAATTACATCAACAAATACATTGATATTCACCGCCATTTAAGCCAATTATGTATTTAGATGTATGGTCATTTGGCAACGTCTTCATGGCAACACTGAGACTGGCAGAATCCTAATGAAATCTTATAATAGTGAAGTTAGATGAAGTGAAATATTTATTTAAATACAAAAAAACTTTTTTTAAATTAAGAACCATTGGAATATTCTTGTATATTCTAAATGAAATATGTATTCATTTTAACTTTAATCATCTGTAGTCAGTGAACTAATGAGAGTCAGTGTTTACAGCAGATTAGATACAATAACATGGCAAATATCTTTCTTAATTATTTTATAGTAATCTGTTATTAAAAATAAATAAGTCAAGCTTGAAATGTAATATTTGAATATGTATGGCACTGTCAAGTTTTCCTCCTTGTCACCTAAGAGTTATCAATAATGCTCTGTAATATAAATGATCTACTTGATATGTGCGGTTAATTAGGTCAATCAAGCCTTGACGGTGTCACAAAATGATGTACTACAAAACTTGCAGATACATGATGATACTCTGAATACATCAATCAAACTCCAGCGGAGTTGCAAAATGATATACTGTGACACTCGCAGAACCAATATATTACCCAGATGAAATCAAATAAATCCTGTGCTGGTGTCATTCAAAAACCTAAAATTCCAGGTACAGGTGCTAGAGAGTCACTTGATCCCTGTATGATTAAAAAAAAAAAAAGCATTGTGGGACTAGCTAGTACAGTTATATGGCATTAAAGGTTTCAGGTTTTATTGTCTCCTGGTTATCATCTGCTACTGCCATGAAATTTATTTTTCTGACTTTTCAGGGAAATCATAGAATGTTTCTTTCCACCATGAGGTCCATAAACTATAACAGGATTACAGAGTTGCACTAAGATCACACTAGCATCGCCTCTCCGTTGTTCAGTAACACACAGAATCCAACGAACCCCATTAACTATCAAATCCTCTGTGCAGGATTTTTTCCTCCACCAATTTTTGGCAGAGCTGTCAGTTTTGGCGCCTGACAGGCTATTTAGGCTCTGTAATGTCAGGAGGGTGGTGTCAGGCAATGACTGGCAAAATGGTGTGATTCTGAGCTCTGATCCTGGCTACCACTGATTGGATCTTTGAATCACGCCCCTTTTACTTTTTTTTTATTTAAGAAATATTTATTGTTTTATATCACACCCCCTTTCCTGCTCCTGCCTGACACTGTTCACCTGACAGTAGAGACCCTATTTAACATATCAGACACCAAAACTAACTGAACTTATTGCTCAGTAATGGTGAAAGCTAAAGAAAAAAAATTAAACTGTCCTGGAGTTGGTGGAGCAGTGCCTATTAACAGGTGCTAAGCAGAGATGAGCGAGTACTGTTTGGATCAGCCGATCCGAACAGCACGCACCATAGAAATGAATGGATGCACCTGGTACTTCCGCTTTGACGGCGGACGGCCGCTTAACCCCCCGTGTGTCGGCTACGTCCATTCATTTTTATGCGAGCGTGCTGTTCGGATCGGCTGATCCGAACAGTACTCGCTCATCTCTAGTGCTAAGATCTGAAGCTATTAGAGGTGGTGAAAGGTCCTCTATAATCAGTTCAAGACCGGGCTATTTTCCCTGGTTCAGGACTGGGAACATTTTTGGACTTTTTCATACGTGTAGTATTTAGAGCTACAATATTTTTTTCCTTTGATTTATTTCAATAATATTTGCATCTTTTTCTGGTGATAGATAGGGCTTTATTTTTATGCTTTTATTTTTTTTATTTTTACTTTATTTTAAAGGGGTGTTGCCATCTCAAGAATTCTGTACTGCTAGCTTTTGTAAATTCAAGAGCTTTCCTAAATACATTACTTTAGCTATACTGCTTTGTTTGTGGAATCATTTCCCTTATTGTTTACACATCGTTTCCATGGAGCACAGCCTATATCTGATGAACAAGACAGATGCCGCCAGTCACTGCTTTCTTGAGGGGGGCTGAGTGCTCTCACTGTTATCTACAGCTCTGATGGCAGGACAGTCAGTTCAGCTATTTGCAGTTTGCTGATAAAGGCATGGACAGTGAAATTATCTCTATATGTAAACACAAAGATAGCTTAGAGTCCATTTTCTATAGAGGCATGGTCAGTGTTCTATACAAACCTGTGTAGTGTAATATATATATATATATATATATATACTGTGCATATTACTTGATCCACATTTATATTAGATTTCTAGTCATTTTAAAAAATAATTTCTCATGATAAAGGCAAAGTCTATATCTATTGTGATACTCCATAGTGTCCTGTTCATTAAACAGTTCAAGCACTCCCTACAGCTTGCTAATGAAACAGGCAAAGCTGCTAAAACAGGGAGATGCTGCAAAGAAAAAAAAAATTAGTTTTCCCTCTCTGTTATAGTAATTATTATGCAAGTGACACCTATTGATGTGTTGCCAGGGGGCAGGGCTAGAACCTGTAATATGGGCGTAGTAGTGGCTTTCTTCACTTTATTTTTTGTGTCTATTTATTTATTTAATTTACATATTATACTTTTTCTGTTTTGCTTATTTTCCCTGTAACTGAGACTGATATATTAGCCCCAGTTACAAGAGGAATGCAGCCTGCTACAGTATTCTAAAGGGATGATCTGGGTCCTCTAAGACCGTGGGGCCAGAAGTGGAGCTTTAACATCAGTGCTCCCGTTACTCTGTACACAGCGCTCACCATCCCTTCCTTCTCTATAGAAGGTATAGTGACTGTTCCAGGCTACTGTACCTCAATTCACATTCAAGAGAAACCATATCTTAGAATGCATGGTCCAATAAAGAATGGATTTTGGTTATTGTATATATTCAGGTCATGTCATGTCTAACCACTAACCATTTTTACATAAATTAATAACATTAAAAGTTATGTTGTTTATTTGGCATTAGTTTGCTATTCATGGGATGTGAACTTCTATCATGACTAAATATTTGCATTAACTAATGCAAAACCAAGAGGTCTGAAAAAAAAGCTGCATTTGAGAAAATAAACTCACATCAATAATCTTGTGTTATCCTCTCTCCTTATACAAGTAGATTCCGCTAATCCCTTATTCCAAGGCAATTTCACAATACTGCCAAACTGAATGTACAGAATTCTGCAACAGTGTATGTGGCTGTGAATACAAAATGCAGCCAGCTTTCACCATAAGTACTTGATTCAGTTCAGGCTGAGCAGTATGTATATAGTAATAGGACATTTTATTTTATAAGGATTACAATCTGGTTTCGCAGGGCACAGCAAGGATGATCTAACCAGCATCTTCCTTGTATACATTGCTTTTGTAACAAATGTAAATTATAGGACAACAGAAATAAATTACACTCAGAAAGTTACTATGTGCTCATTGTGGATGGGTTTCTAGGGTAGACCAGTTTTCTTACCCTCCCACACAGATTCATTAACATTCCTATAAAATGTTTCTGCGTGTATATATGAGAAGGTGATTTCAGTGTTATCTCCATACTAATGGAACTGGTGTGAGTGCTTTTTTATGTACAGTTATAAAATGTGTTCCACTAACTAATAATGAAATATAAAATAAACCGCCACCTCCAATAAGTTAGTATTGCATGGCCAGATAAGTCACATGATGAATATTCAATATGGGTATTTTTGATACTCATCTGAAGTGAGTGACACTGATACATGAACAGAAAGAGTCATTTCAATAATACCTTTCTTACATTTAAATGATGTAATTATGAAATGTTCTTTTTTGCATTTATAATCAGACGCAAGAACAGATGGGATATGCTCATTTTAATGTGATGTGTCAATTACACTGCCAAGAGATTGTTCACTGTAACTAAAACTTTTCAGCTTAATTGTTACTAAGAAACTGTGCTGATTCCATGTTCTGTTTTCCCAAAAGGAACATCACGCAACCAATATCAAGTATGAGGAATCTCAAGGAACAGAAAGTGACAGCTTGTTTCAAACTCTGGTGGAGCACTAGTAATGGGGAAGTGTACAGATAGCAGATCATGAGGACAGCGATATTAATTACATTCCCGGTGGTGCTGCAGTTTTAAATAATGACTTGCAAAAAAGTAAGCTTATTATGCAACAGTTGAATTAAAATGATGCATGAGGCTCATTATAGCCTTTGGTGAAGAGAGGAATCTACAATAGTTGATGAGTTTCTAGAATCTTGGCAGTTGGCTGAAAAATGTGTGGCATAGGACATCCTAAAGTATGCGTAGTCTGGGAATAAATAAGTAATCGGAAAGTAAAGTATTGATGTCTCAGCATTCCGTCTAATGTTCTTAAGGTGATTACAGTTAATGATACTTGTCTTTAAGATAGATAAGTTGTGAGGTAATTGATATCGCATCTTAAGGCTAACTTACTTTAACTCACCAACAACTGCCCACCATATTTTGATGTTGGATGTCATTGGATGGCATAGGTCCTAAGTCTGTAGTAACATCTTTTAGCATCTTACAAACTAGCGCTGACAGCCAAGGACCCATAGCTGAAATTGTTTAGAACTACTATTGATGCTACGTATCACTCCATTAGTATGTAGTATTTAGAGGCAGCAGCAATGGCACTGGTAGTCGGTTGCCCTCCACATGGCATAGCTGCTGGCAATATCAAATCAGCTGCCAGTGACTAATATCAGAGAAAGAGGTGTGTTTTCCCAGGGACTCCTACAGATGCCAAAGTTAAAGAAAAAAAAACTGCAAAATGATAAAGTGTGACTGTCCCCTAGAAGTTTTTTATGAATTCTTAGGGAACTTATCATATAACAAATAGATATAGAAAGATAAGGCTTTATGCACACACCTAGTGTCCTTGAAAAACGGTTGTGTTTTTCAGTGCAAGTGCACAGATGAAACAGCCATCACATGGCCATAATAATAATTTTATTACTATTTTATCTGTATAGCACCAACATATTCCACAGAGAACCTATTCATTTTAGTTGGTCGATTCACATGTCACTATCTATGTCTGTTTTCTTGGACAAGGATAACACACGTCAGTTTTTTTATGGCCTGAAAAACGGACCATCAAAAAACAAAAGTGAAAAGACACATTGAATTTAATGTGTTGTTAAAATACATGTGTGACATATGTTGCAAATATGGCCATCACATGTCCATTACTCACAATTGTGTGAATATGCCGTAAGTAATAAAAAAGGTATTAACAAAAATACAACTAAAGGGGAAAAAACACAAAGTACACACCAATTTTAAGTCATCACCTTTGCTGTCCTGTTCAACCAATGCTAAATATATTGGATCAAATTTACTACTGGCTGTGGACTAGAATTTTGTCAAAATTGTGCCCCTCTTCCAATTTTTCCTCCCCTTACACAACTTCAGAAAAAAGTTGGGGGAGCAATACATCAGTGGCCTGGCTAATGTATAATATTTTATACAAGAAAAAAAAGGCAGCCAGCTTTTTCAGCTCAGCCATGCGACATAGACCTCTTAATATTTGTGGTGCATATGATGCCAATCTCAGTCTCTAGATGTGCAAAGCTGGTAGAGACATACCTCAAAAGACTTGTAGCTGGAATTGCAGGCTGTACATAGTATTGATATAGGAGGGCTGAATACTTTTACCCGTAACACTTTTCAGATTTTTATACTTAAACGGGTTTTATTAAGGATTTTTCAAAGAAAATAATACAACACAAGTAAAAGAAGACAAGCAGAGCATCAATGAAAAAAACATATAAATCAGTAGGCTGGGAGGCCAAAAAAGACCCCCCCGCTCATAAACATCAAAAATAAAATAGCTCAACAAGGAGAAGGAAAGGGAACAAAGAAAGGACAAGAAACAAACAAACAAACACAAGACAAAAATGGGGAGACCACAAACAGAACCAGAACGGGAAGCAGAGGAAAGGGAAAGCCAGAGAGAAAAAGGAAAAGAAAACAGGCGGCCACGTTACACTCAAGCAAAGCCAGTAGAAAAAGCAGAAGATTCCCGGAACATAATCCAAGGACGCCAGCTAAGCTCAAACTTGGAATAAGCGGGAGAGTCTTCCGCCACCAAGGTCTCCATTCTATGTATAAGGAGGAGCTCCTGGAGGAACTCAAGCAGGGAGGGTGGAGTGGAACTGCGCCAGTGCCTTGGAATAACGGTCCTGGCGGCCGTAAGAAAATGTCTCAGGAGGTCCTCCTTAATAGCCGACAGCTTGCCAGGGATGACTGACAGAAGTGCCAGCTGAGGAGAAACAGTCACAGAACGCCCACTGACCGTAGAATACAATGAAAACACCGCGTCCCAGAAAGGTCGCAGAACATCACAGTCCCACCAAATATGTAGCATAGTACCCCTAGCAGAACCACAGCGCCAACATAAGTCCGAAACTGCAGGGAAAATCCTATGAAGAAGCACTGGACACCTATACCACCGGGACAGAATCTTGAAATTCCTCTCCTGAGCACTACAAGGTAGGGCCATCTTATGAGAAAGCAGGAAGGATCTGTCCCAATCCGCAGAAGACAGACCTACAGGAAGGTCAGAATTCCAAGCAGCAACATAGGAGGGGAGTCCGGCCGTGGCATCCGAAAGGAGAGTGTCATACAACAGCGAAAGAGCGCGAGGGGGGGAGGTCCGTCGCCCAGCAAGGGATTCTAAAGCCAAGGCCGGAGGAGAGAGGTGAGAAGGGAGAGAGAACCGCGTCAAGAAGGATTGGAGTTGGGCATACTCCAACCACGAGAGGCGTAGGTCAGGGTGAGAGCTACATAACTGGGCAAAAGGAAGGAGCGGAGAATCACCCGCCACTTCCTGAAGACGAGTACGATTCTCTCTCTCCCAGCAGAGGAACCGATCCACTGAGCACCCAGGGGGGAACATAGGATTCTAGGGGAACATAGGGGAGTCATAGGGCCCGGAACACGGGCCAAGCGACCAGAAGAGCAGACCAGATCCCACACCCTCAGGAAGTGCGAAGGGAGAACATAGAGGCCAGGAGGTTTGGGACGAAAGTGCGGTGGAATCCATGGCCAAGAGGAAAGCGAAGATGATATCAGGTCAAATTCAATGGACACCCACTGCTTATCTTGGCGACGGAATTGCCAGTCAAACAGACGAAGCAAAACCGAGGCACGATAATAAAGGCGCACATCCGGGAGGCCAACACCCCCCCCTGGACTTACGCCTGACAAGAGTACTAAACCCAAGTCTGCTCCGAGAGGAGCCCCATACAAACTTCCCAAACAAGGATTGTACCCTAGCCAAAAAAGTGCGTGGGAGAGGAATGGGAAGGGCCTGAAACAAGTACAAAAACTGGGGGAGGACATCCATTTTAAGGGCATGGATTCGGCTGAACCAAGAAGGAAGACGAGCGCCATAAGAACGTAGGTCCGAAGCAATGGCATCCAAAAGTGGGAGGTAATTAAGGTGGAACAGGGAAGCAGGATCAGGGGAGATACAGATCCCCAAGTATTTGAAGGAGGAAGGTTGCCACCTAAAAGGGAAAGTCTGCGCCAGAAATTCAACCTCGGAAGGAGGAAGTGAGACATTAAGGGCCTCACTCTTAGATAGATTAACCTTGAAATTACTGAGGGCACCAAAACGGGAGAATTCACACTGAATAGCTGGAAACGACACCCGCGGTTCGGAGACATAAAGCAGAAGGTCGTCAGCATATAACTCCGCTTTGACCACACGAGACCCCAGAGGTATACCGTGCACATCCGGACAGCGGCGCAACGCCACCGCCAGGTGCTCCATCACCAAAGCAAAGAGCAACGGTGAGAGGGGGCAACCCTGGCGGGTACCGTTACGAACAGAAAAAGGATCCGAAATCACTCCGTTCGCCCGGACACGCGCCAACGCATTCCCGTAGAGAGCCAGAATCTTGCCCAAAAATCCGGAACCAATACCGATCTGCACCAGGGTCTCCCGAAGAAACCCCCAATGGATGCGATCAAACGCCTTTTCGGCATCAATTGAAAGCAAGCAAAGAGGGACCCTAGAGGAGCGGGCAACGGAGATGGCAAGAACAGTTTTGCAAATATTATCCCGCGCCTCCCGACCCGGAATAAAGCCGACCTGATCACTGTGAACCAAAGCAGGCATGAAAGGAGAAAGGCGATTCGCCAACAATTTCGCATACAGTTTTACGTCTATGTTGATTAGGGAAATAGGCCGGTAACTCGCCGGGCACACAGGATCCTTACCAGGCTTAGGAATCACAGTGATCAGAGCCGACAAGGATTGCGTAGCAAACGGCGACGACTCCCCAACACTATTAAACACCCGCGCCAGATCCGGGGAAAGAAGAGAACTGAAGCATTTATAAAAACGAGCTGTGAACCCGTCTGGACCCGGCGCCTTACCCGCGGGCGTCGCCTGAATCGCCGCTGCGACTTCTTCCAACGAGAAGGGTGTCTCAAGGGCTTCCGCGTCAGAACTAGAAAGGGAGGGAAGGGCAGTCTCCGTGACATAACGACGGATCTTATCCCCGAGCGCCGACGGATCTAGGTCCGCATAGTGACCGCGAATGGTATATAAGTTGGAATAAAACGAGCGGAATTCCGCGGCAATGTCAGTAGGATTATGAACCAAACCGCCCGAACCCTTACGCAAGCGCGGAACGTACGCGGGGGAGTCACGCGGATGGAGACGACGAGCCAACGAACGACCACATTTATCAGCGAACTCGTAATAATGTTTTTTAACACGATCCCTGAAGTGTAGATACTTCCCGTCCAAGAGGGTACGGAGTTCCTCCCTCACATTGATAAGCTCCGTGAAGGTCGTACGGGAGCCAGTCTGTTTGTGGGACATCTCCAAATCGTGGATCCGCCCCAGAAGGGCAGCAACCCCAACAGCCCGCTCCTTCTTGAGACGAGCGCCATGCTGAATAAGGACCCCCCTCACTACGCACTTCATAGCCTCCCATTACATCGGGAGGGAAGTAGGGTCATGGGTATGATCAAGCCAAAAGTTCCGAATAGCCTCCCCGACAGCTTCCCTACAGGAAATGTCCTTCAATAGGCCCTCGTTTAAGCGCCAGTTAAATGGACGACGCGACAAACCAGGGATGACAAGGGACAAATGAACCGGAGCATGGTCTGACCAAAGGACTGAGTCGATACGGACTTCCGGTGACCAAGAGAGGGCATGGTGGCTGGTCAGGAAAAAGTCAATGCGACTGTAAGAGTTATGGGCCGGGGAGTAATATGTATAATCCTTATCCTGAGGGTGTAGAATACGCCAGACATCCACCAATTGGGAGTTATGAAGGGCAGACAACAAACGGCGCAATTGCGAGGGAGCGTGGGGGGGACGCGGGGGGGAAGAGTCAACGAGGGGGTCTAGGACAAAATTGAAATCACCACCCAAAACTACTACCCCCTCACTGAAGTCTGCCAATCTGCAGATAAGGGACCTACAGTATGCCAATTGACCCTGATTCGGAAGGTAGCAGCCAGCCACGGTAAGAACCGTGCCTTCCGTGCGCAATTTCAAAAAGAGAAACCTACCCTCAGGGTCGATACAGGTGTCCAGAACCTCATGCTGCAAGGAACGGTGGATAGCAATCGAGACACCCTTGGACTTAGCACTAGGGTTGACGCTGTGGAACCACTTAGGGAAGTAACGACTGCGAATGTCCGGGACGCGGTCCTTCTTCAAATGGGTTTCCTGCAAAACAAGGACATGTGAGCGCTGTTTATGCAACTGATACAAAATCTGATTACGTTTTTGAGGGACATTTAAACCCCTAGCATTGAGGGTGCAAAAGTTAACAGAGGACATGGCCAAAGGAGAAGGAAAGGGACGAGACAGCAGAGAGACAGACAAAGAACGATAAAGGAAAACAAGAAAAGGAGGTAAAAGAAGAGAGGAAACAACTAGACAAAGAAAAAACCAAACAAAACACAGAGGACAAAAGACAAAGAGAGACAAAACCAACTAAGTGGGGTGGAGAGAGAAACTCCACACAGAGAGGTGGGGAAATGGCAAAGAAAAGGATTGCCAAAGACCACGCACAAAGAAAGCGTGGAGACCCCGGTGGGAAACGAGCTTTTCCAAATATAGCAGCCGGTGCCCCACCCCGGGCCCCCAGGCGAAAACACCGAAACAATAAATCTTCTAACAGAGTATTAAATGCTGACCAACAAAATAGAACAACAAGAACATAACAATCGAAGGGAGCAAGCTACCCGAAGGAGCCAGCTGGTGGAGAGGATGGAAAGACCGCAGTGAGAGAGAAGCATCACACATCCCTATCCCCCCCAACACATATCACAGGGACGCAAAAGGGGTCCAATCTAAACAACTAGAAAAGTCTGTCCAAACAAACAGAGCCATCAGGTAGAAGTGCCAGGAGCAGCCTGAGACGGATTCGCCTCCACCGGGGAGCGGGTCTTGCGGCTCCTCCCGGAGCGCCTCTGAGGACGGGCAGGAGGGGCCGACAGGAGGTCACCAGGGAACGGAGGCCAAGATAGGGCAGGAACAGATGGGAGGCCCAAGGCAGAGGCGAAGTTGAAAAGTTCATCCGGGTGAGACATGGAGACAACACGACCGCCATGACGGACCTGCAGGCGGAAAGGGAAGCCCCATGTGTACGGCACTTGATGCTGGGTGAGAACCTCCAGAAGAGGCTTCAACGCTCTCTGTTTAGCAAGGGTGAGGCGCGACAAGTCCGGAAGTAACTGGAGCTCAGAGTCCTGAAACAAAATCTTCGGCACCTCCCGAACTTTACGCATAATCGCCTCCTTCAACTGGTATCTGTGCACCCTGCAAATAACATCACGGGGCCTATTGTCATCAGGAGGGCGCGCACCCAAGGAGCGGTGTGCGCGGTCAAGTTCGATGGGTGAGTCCAGGGGGGCCCCCAAAATCGAATTGAAGACGGTGCGCAAGGTGGCGTCCAGGAGCCGAGACTCAACAGATTCAGGCAGTCCTCTCACCCTTATGTTATTACGTCGATTGCGATTCTCCAGGTCATCCAACATATCAGATAAGAACCGCAGCTGCCGAGTGTGAGAGGCAATGGTCGCCTCCTGGTTAGAAAGCTGGGAATCATGGGAGGCAGAGGACGCTTCGAGGGAATCCACTCTGGTCTCCAGTTGTTGTACAGAGGAACGGACCGCAGACAGCTCCGATTTGTAAGACTGCTCAAGTCGAATCACATACTCCTCCATATCAGACTTAGTGGGAACCGCCGCCAAATGAGCGCTAACGCGACGTAGTTCCACCAGGGTATCAGAAACAGAAGCAGGCGAAACGACAATTCCAGCAGAATCAAAAGCAACACACAGACGTGGTCCACCAACCGCAGCAGCAGTAGGAGAGTCCAGGGGGACTGGCAGGGAGGTAGCAGCAGCCTGATGACCTTGGGGAGGCCGGGAGGGAGCAGCAGAGGGGGGGGCGGACCCCGAGGGGGAGGCAGAAGATGGGGAAGAAAGTCCATGGGCCGCATGGACGGCACAGTCAGGAGCCAGGGGGCTCGGATGCACAGGCAGCACACTCAGAGTCTCATGTACAGGGCATGAGGGGGACGTTGGGGCCACTCTAGGGGAAGAGGGCTCAGGGGAGTACCAGCCATGTCCACCCTCCCCCCAAGCAACAGACCCGGAGGAGGCATTCATGGGCTCCAGGGAGGGGGACAGCAGTGGGGCAGCAGGAGAAGGCGGCAGGGATGGCCACTCACCATCCAACCCAGGAGCAGGTAGTAGGGAGGGCGAGGCAGAGTCACGGCCTACCTGCCCATCATCCATCAGGCCGGAGGAGAGAAGGGGGGGGCCGCCGGAGGTATGCGTCAGCGGACGGACATCCCCGGCATGCAGCTTGTCCGGACCGCCGGAGGAGGGAGAGCACGGCCGCGTGTCCTCAGGATCCCCAGTATTGTGGAGGGCAGGAGATGAAAGGCGCACGTCGCTGGAGGCAGCCGGAGAGAGCACCGCAGCTGCAGCAGGCCGGCTGCGTGGAGCGGCTACAGGAACAGGCGCCATCTTAGATCCGGCCGGAGTAGAGGAGTCCCCACAGCGCGGCACCCGGAGGAAGCGGGAGATAGAAGACGATCCAGAAGTCCCCGGAGGAGTTGAAGAGGACCGCTGAGAGGGTCTGCGATTCTTCCCCATCACCAAGCAGGTAAGTTCAAATGTGGTCAGCCGTATAGGGTGTTTCTACCAGGAGCCAGGGACGGAGCAGAGACAGCACACAACCTCACTCCGCCATGGCCAAGCCACGCCCCCCCTTTTCAGATTTTTATTGGATTAAAATTTTGTACATTTTGAAAACAATGTATCATTTTCCTTCTGCTTCACAGTTATCTGCTACTTTGTGTTGGTCTATCATTTAAAATCACAATAAAATACATTTACGATTGTGGTTGTGATTGTATTCTTATCCAAAATAAAGCAGTAAGGGTTATTAAAGCACCTGAGGGTAAAGTGTCTTGTCATTAACTGCAGATCTGAAATACTCTGGTTTTGAAGAGTTAAACATTGTGTCTATGCTATACATCACATTAACCCAAATATAAAACTGACATTTATTTTTGGAACATCGACGGACTCTGTTCTTTGAATGTAAATATGCTATTGAAATATCTGATCCAACTGTCTACATGTTTATTTATTTCCCTTTTATATATGACACTGTATGCATCAAGGTGCCACAAGCCATTGCTGGCCGGCTATAATGTAATAAGGATAATGCGCTTCTCTTTTAACAGTAAACTCCTGCAGGCTTTTCTGTAAAGTACAGTAGAGATTTAAAAAGCCGTCCACTCAAGCTCCTTCAGATTAAATGTATAGCTTAAGGTGCCAAATAGCATTTTCCTTTAGAAACGCATGTGTTACTTTTTCAGTCAATAAGTACGACTTAACGTAAACTGCTATATTATTTACAGCCTTGTAAATGTATAATATAGATTGTCTGAAACTAGTCGAAACTGAATAATTGATTGTTTGAAACTAGTCAACACATTTAGTGAATTCTGAACGTGAGAGCAGCCTTTTAGTGCTTCAGAACATAGACTACTCTGTATAGAGGTAAGGGTGAAAAGCTGCTATGCATTCAATTGTTATCTATTATTAACAAATATAATATACTGTAATATGTCTGATTCAAATTCTGCTTTCATAACACTGTTATTTATAAGACTCCCTAATTAGTCATCTATACTAGCATTGGGAAAAATACTAATTGCATGTGACAATGAGCAGTGGTATCTCAACATAGGAGTGTGGCATAACTGCACCATAAGGCTGGTGCCGCATGTGGTGGAAACAGTGGTGAACCTAGCCTGTCTGCTGTCTGAGGCGGATGCTAGAAAGACTGGGAGGGTGCTGGTGGTAACATTACAGTGAGTACAATGCAGTAACATTTTGTGACTTACAGGAGACGTCTCTGACTAATCGCTCACATTTCCTGTCTCTTCTCTTTAGACAGCCATGACCACTTCTTCCAACTGTGACTTGTCTCTGTAAAGTTTGCAACACAGAAATATTTAATGCCCCTTCTATTCATAATGTCCCCTAATGAATGCTTTTATAAATGTCCCTTGCATGGGGAATTATGCCCCACAACGGCCCCTGCAGCCTTTATAAAGCCCCAAAGCGGCCTCTGCACCTCTATTATGCCCCATAGCAGCCCCTACAACCTCTATTATGCCCCACATTGGCACAATAGACTGTGGGGCATAATAGAGGTTGCAGGGTGTCGCTGTCGGCATAATAAAGGTTGGGTGGGCCACTATGGGGCATAATAAAGGTTGGGTGGGCCACTGTGGGGCATAATAAAGGTTAGGTGGGCCACTCTGGGGTAAAATAGAGGTTGCAGGGCCCATTGTGGGGCATAATAGAGGTTGCAGAGGGCCACAGTGGCCCTTGTAACCTTTATTATGCCCCACGCAACCTCTATTATGCCCCATAGTGGCTCACCAAACCTCTATTATGCCTCATAGTTGCCCACCCATGAACTATTATTATACTCAGATTTCGTAGTATAATTATCAGAGAGTCAGGGGAGGTGTAGAAACATAATAAACACTGTTACTAACTCACCTCTGCTGGATTCCGTATTACTCCTAGCACAGGCTTCGGGCAGTTATGGTAATGTCCTAGACATCTGGGACATTACCATAAAGGCATGAAGCCTGCTAGGAGTAACATCAAATCCAGTAGAGGTGAGTAACAGTGATTTTTTTATGTTTCTTCACCTCCCCTGGGGCTCCAATTATTATACTCAGGGGAAGCGGGGGCAACCATGAGCATGAGCCGGGGAGGTAGCAGCATATTAAAAAAAAGCAAAAAAGTATCCTCACTCACCTACCTACGATCCCTTGATGGAGCTGATGGAGCAGCTGCCTCCGCTGCTGCCTGCTCTTCTTCTCCTGGCTGCACACAAGACATCTGCGTCTCAGCGCAGGAGGCATGATGACGACTTATCATCGCCACCTGCACTGAGACACAGAGGTCTAAGGACAGGTTCCAGCCCAGGACAGGTCCGCTTAGGTTTGTTTTCAGAGTGGTCTGTCTTGGGCTAGTTTAGAAAAAGAAAAAAAGTTTAAAAAAAAAAAAAAAAAAAAAAAGGTAAAATTGTCACCCCTCCAAAAGTGCCACCTGAGACGGCCGCCTCACCTCATCTCATTAGCAGTGCGTCTATGGAAGCATCTTACCGTTGCCTTGGCAGTAACGCACTTTGTGATGTGCACAGATATATCATATGAAAAAATGTCAAAATTGCTGTTTTCTGTTCAACCTTCCAAAAATCTGAATAAAAACTGATTAAAAAGCCAAAGCCATTTGTACCCCAGAATGATACCAATGAAAACCAGAAGTCATTCCATTAGAAAAAAATATAAAACTAAAAAATATAATCGGCTTTTGAATTACCGTATATACTCGAGTATAAGCCGACCCGAATATAAGCCGACCCCCCTAATTTTACCACAAAAAACTGGGAAAACTTATTGACTCGAGTATAAGCCTAGGGGGAAATGCAGCAGCTACTGGAAAATTTCAAAAATTAAAATGGCCGAGTTCTTGGGTGCAGTAAGTGCTGGGAAAGGGGAGGGGGTGTTTTGGTTGTCTGTCTGCCCCTTCCCTGAGCTTGAGGACTGGGTTTTTAACCCCCACTTGGAATTCAGCCTGGCTGAATATAGGGGATCTGCAGTGCTCCTATTAACCCCTTCCCGACGGAATAGAAGCACTGCAGATCCCCTATATTCAGTAGACCGGGCACTGTCAGACACAGGGATACCTAATGTGTATGTGCTTCACAGTCATTTTCTACTTTGAGGGCAGGTTCACACCAGCGCCCAATCTCAGTTATGCAGGTTTCCGTTTCCTGCCCGAGAAACATTCATGGGTTTGAAAAGTGTCCGCCGGTGAGCGTCTTCTGCTCTCCGCATTGAAACCGTTTTTTTTTTTTTAGTCGGACATGCAGGACTTTGTGTCCAGTAAAAAACAAAACGGTTTCGCAATAGGCAGCAGAAGACGGCTCACCCACAGACACTGAATGTCGGTTTCTGTCTTCTGCTGACAGAAAACGGAAACCTGCATAACTGAGATCAGGTGCTGGTGTGAACCCGCTGTGAACTTTATTTATTTTATTTTTTATTATATTTTTTTAAACTTTTTTTAGCCCCCCTGGGGGACTTGAACCTGCAGTCATTTGATTGCAAGTTCCATAGACGGCAATACAAGTGTATTGCCGTCTATGGGAGATTCTCTACATTACTATTACGGCTGATCATAGACCAGCCGTAATAGTAATATAGCGATGACAGGCCTGGGAGCCTTCATTAGGCTCCCGGCTGTCGTCGGAACAGGTCGGCTACTGCGAGCTCGCTGCGCAGGAGCCGGCCTTCAACTTTAAAGGTATGGGGCAGGCCGGAGGGGGGGAGGACATCTCCGGAGGGGGGAGGACATCTCCGGAGGGCACCTCCGCTGTAACACTTATAGCGGAGATGCCATAGCTTATGCCTACAATCAGAGATCGCAGGCATAAGCTTCAGCATCTCTGTTGTAAGCATTACAGCGGAGGTGCTGGTTTCTATGGCGACCGCTCTGCAGAGTGGCGCCATTACGTTTACAGCCCGGCATCCGGACCCGGCATCCAGACACCGCGGCGGGTGCCGGGGCCCACAGCATCGCCACGCTCCTGCCAGGAGCGCGGCGATGCTGTACATTAAAATCTGCAGAAGTACTTACGGTACTTCTGCTAGCAGGGCAGGAAGCAGACATGCCGGGTGCGGGCCTGAGTTTACTTGGCTACGTCACCCGACGTGTGATGGAGCAGTGGGGGGGCGGGGTCTGCTATCCTGGCCTGCTAGCAGAAAATTACCGTAATGACCCGAATATAAGCCGAGGAGCACTTTTTCAGCACAAAAACTGTGCTGAAAAACTCGGCTTATACTCGAGTATATAAGGTAAGCAATGCAACAACAAATTATTTATAAAATAATTAGCAAAAGTAGAAAAACATTAAAAAATTATATCAATTTTATATTCCTGAAAGAATAAAATCTCCATTTTAGATTGCGGCCCCACAGGAAGGAAACGTCACGATTTGCCCGCAGCGGAAACACCTCAGGAAAAATTGCAGCGTTTTACAGTACTGGCAAAGTGGATGGAATCCTAGTGAATCTCATGCCCACTCTGCGGGAAAAACCGCTGTGCGGACACGCTGCGATTTCTGTGTGGTTTTGGAAATTGCAGCATGTCAATTATACCTATAGAAACGTCAGCGGTTTCCCCATAGATATAATTGTAACAAAAAATCTGCATAGGAAACCTCAGCAAATTTCCTGTTTAAAGCGCTGCGGAAAAAAACGCGATGCATTGCCACCACGGTTTTTCCCACAGCGCTTTATTGCTGTGGGACGTCCCATGAGGACTTAGCCTTAAAGTTATCATATCAGTTATACAACAATATAAATGTTGTTTGTTTGTTTGTTTGTTTGTTTGTTTTTTTAAAAAATGGCAATCTGAAGCTTCAGATACACTGGAGAATCTGTATAAAGTACATATAGATAGTCTAGTCTAGTCTGATGAGTTTTAGGATATTGTAAAGGCTCACCTACTATCATTGCATGTCTGGTGTTTTAGATAAGGTAGAAATGCAGTACTGACAGAACATACAAAGGCACAATAAGGGTGGCCTGGAGTTCAATAGCTGCCAAGATAGTTTCGAAAATGCTGATACAGTAACTAGGGTTGAGCGATCAGGATCGGAAATGTTCGAATTCCGATCGCGATTGAGTAAATTTCACGATCGCGATCGTAATTCCGATCCCGATCTTTTCCGGCGGGATCGAGGTCTGAGGTTATTTCCCACAATGCTTGGCTACTGGCCAATCATTGTGGGAAAAGCTATAGTATCAGATGAGTGAGTACTATTCTAAACTCCCCTTTCGACTAGCACGCACCCATAGGAATGAATGGAAGCGGCCAGCACGCAGACTTTGCCAGCGTCCGGCCGCTTAACCCCCAGCGTGTCGACTGCTTCCTTTCATTCCTATGGGAACGAACTATTCTGCTTCCTCCCTGCCATGCCATATACTCGGCTCTGCTTCATCTCAGATGTAGCAGAGCTGAATATACGGTAAAACAAGTATAAAGCAGAAGAGTGGCAGGCTGCGGTAAATCACTCTGTGCTTCGCTGCTGTGAGGACAATGAGGCACTCACCATATAATAAGCCATGGCTGAAGTTCGCGAGTAGATAGATACTACTGTACATTGACTTGTCTATCTACTCTCCTGCTTCGTCCCTGCATTACCGTATACTCAGCTCTGCTACATCTGAGATGTAGTAGAGCTGGGTATACAGTAAAGCAGGGACGAAGCAGAAGAGTAGATAGATATGTCAATGTACAGTTATGGAGATGTAGCAGAGTCCAGTATATGGCACAGCAGGGAGGAAACAGAAGAGTAGATAGTATTTATCTACTCGCGAACTTCGCTCAACTTACTTGCACAGATCCACTCCCGCTGCTGCTCCCCATTCTTCTCGCTCCTCTTCTCTCTCATTGACCTGCCTTCAGAGCGCCCTGCACGCCCCCGCCTCCCTAGACTAGTGTTAGAGATGCTGGGAGAAGGCGGGGCTGGTGGCTTAGAAGAGTGTGGGTGGGTACTAAGAGGGGAGACGTGAGTGATGCACTGACGTCTCCCCGCCCACACTCTCCTAAGCCACAACAAGCCCCGCCTACTCCCATCATCTCTAACACTAGTGTAGGGAGGTTGGGGCATGCACAGCGCTCTGAAGACATGTCAATGAGAGCGGACCGGACTGAGACAAACAGGCAGTGGCTGTGGATCTGTGCAGGTAAGCGGACACCAGGGGGGCTAAGTAGCCAGGCAATTTTTTTTTAATCACTACACAGCATGGAGTCCAAAAACTGAAACAATTTTTGGACTCCATGCTGTGTAGCAAATAGGATCATTTTTAAAATCCGATCTACGATTACTAAAAAAAAATCCCATTGACTTGCATTAGGATCAGATTTGGGATTGGGATCGGGTTTGAATGGAAAATGATCGGAAATTAGATTTTAAAAACGATCCTGAAATTTCAAGATCGGCTCAACTCCAATAGTAACTTAGCCCACTGATGAAGGGTGCGAAACGTATGTCGGGGCTCTGAGTGGGAGTCACAGTGGTGAGCACAATACTCTATACTTGTACCTGAGGAGTTAGAGTAGACCTTTATGTATGCAGGAACATACAATTGTGGCTAGTGTTTTATTTGCTATTTGCACAAGCTAGTCTTGCACTATATCTATTGATTCATTCATGAAGCTAGATACATCTTAAGCAAAATGCTCCACTTTGTGGATAATGTATTCTGACATATGTATTTATACTTTTGCACTTGCAGTTGCATTAGTGCAGCTTACAGTTTGGATCCACAATCTTTACATTATTGTGCATACTTATATATATTTGATGAATTATAACCATACACTCTCCAGCTCCTCTGACCCCTCTATGGTATATGTGTGTACCATGATTACTCTTTGTACTCTTTGTGCTCTTCTCACTGTGACTCCCACTTATGTATTGTTTTCTATGTTTTGAATTGATTTTAAACAAATTCTTTTTGTACTCAAGTAGCTAATAAAGTATATTTTTGTACAGTTTATATTTTTGTGGACATTATTCATTACTTTACTAGCCTTGATACTAGATAGGTATATCAATGTGTTCTAGTGTTGAGTATTTGTAGGTTTACTAATAGTAACGTAGTTCACAGTAAGCCAAAATATACAACTAGAACAATGCTGGTGAGTTAGCATTATATGTGCAAAACAATTGGCAGAATGCTTGTTATGTTTTTTTGGCTTTCCATATATTATTGATTCTATCTGTAAAGGAAGAGTGCAGCCAGATGTCACAAATAACTCCCTTGTAAATACGGCTCTGTAAATATAGACATACAGTGGCAAAATCGCAAACTTCACAGTTTTGTTTGGATAGACTAAATAAAAATAAAATGAATATATTTACATAGCACATAACAATTACTTTCAAAGTAGAAACTCCCCATGCCTCCGCTACATTCTGATAAGATTTGATCAACTCTTACTGCGCTTTAAACATAAAAAGTATTTATACAATACAAAAGAGATCTCTTGCTAAATAAGCCATTTTATCAGCCTGCGTATACATGCTTATATAACTGTATGATTCATTGCTCCTCATGCTGCTATTAGTCACAGAGAATGAAAAAATAGACATAATTATAGGCTACAAACACAGCTGGCTCCTCTGGATGCAGAAAACTGATTTGGTTGTAATGTGATGTGTGGGTTAAAACAGCCGGACCGAAGCACAATCTGGACACAGTTCATATTACTCTTGTTATTATTATGAATAATACATCAATCAGTTGAATTGTGCAAGTTTTTATTGTGATTTTACTAATTTAGCAATCCTGTTGTTTCCAGCCAAAAAATAAAATAAAAAAAATATTATAAGCCGAATGTCGTTCTCTTACTTATAATAAGATAATGCAGTTACTACTCACATACTGTACACATACATTAGAGATTTATATAGACATATACAAGCACACCTAAATAGAAGAGAGGAGTAATAAATAAACATCTGTCTAGTGTGATAACTAGGGTACAGTCATGGCCAGAGGTTTTGAGACTGACAGAAATTTTTGGTTTTCGCTGCTTTTAGATCTTTATGCAAAGATTTAGTATTTACAGTGGTTACTAGAGATGAGCGAGTAGTGTTTGATCGAGTAGGTGTTCGATCGAATACTACGGTATTCGAAATACTCGTACTCGATCGAACACTACTAGCTGTTCGAAGTTTAAGGTTCGATGCAGAACCAGCGTTGAATGGCAGAATGCTATAAATTCTGCCAATCAACGCTGGTTCTTCTCTTACCTTTATAAGTCTTCTCCGTGCAGCATCCCCGCGGCGTCTTCCGGCTGGAATTCACTCTGCCTATGCATCTCACATGTGCAGTCAGCTCTGCTCAGGCGTCGGGCCGGGCAGAGCCGACTGCGCATGTCCGCGCATGACCGCGCATGCACAGTCGGCTCTGCCTAGGCCCCGATGCCTAGGCAGAGTGAATTCCAGCCGGAAGAAGACACGGAGACACTGCGCCGGGAGAAGACTTCAAGGAGAATCCAGCCCGACCGTCACTCGTGGACTTGATAAGTATAATTTTATCGAATTTTGCGTACCCCTGAAATGAGCATTTCCCCCATAGGCTATAATGGGGTTCGAAATCCGTTCGAACAATCGAACAGTTTACGGCTGTTCGAATCGGATTTCGAACCTCGGACATTTTAGTGTTCGCTCATCTCTAATGGTTACCCTTATTTTTCAAGAGTTCTACAATTTCCTCTAGCATACTCTACTCCCTTGGGTGAAAAGCAACCCCACATATGGATAGTGGCTTTAATGTTGACATGAGACAGGATATTATTGTCTTTATTTAATGCAAGGACCATGCCATTCCGTCTATAAGATACAGGACTCATAGCACTCACCTCAATCATTGTGTAGTTTTTTGAGTTCTTTGCCTAGAAAGGCTTAGCAGTTCAGTTCCCTGAAGTCCTTGGTGTGTTCCATTTGCTTTGTCTTCAGAGAATGTCCTATTTGTCTGGGTTGTCTCCAGGCTATCTATCGACTCTTGGTGACATTCGCCAGCATCTAGACAAGTTTGTGACATTCTGGTGCCTTCTATTCCTACCTTTGATAGGCTGCTGGAGAAGTGGTGTACTGGCGTAATGTACTAGGACACTTATGTGACACTGCATTTCTCCTTGTGACCTTGATTTAAGGTTACATATGTTTTCTTATGTGCCAATCTTGTGACACAATGCTACCATCAATGACCCCTATTACCATATTATTTAGATTAATTTTGCTGTTTGAAGTCTGTAGTTTACAAGTGTACCTTTTCCCCTACATACAATTGTCAAGACTGTTTACAATGTACCTAAAAATTAGTAAAATGTCTCCTTTAAATCTTGACACATTGTTTTCCTGCCCTCAGTAGTGCTGTTAGAAGAAACAGCATATACCCGAATGATTTTTTTTATTTTTTTTTAACTCCTTGCCCCCTTCCTGCTGGTGGCATTTTTTTCAATTTTTTATTTTTCCATTCACAGAACCATATTTTCTTTATATTCAGAATGGGATGAAATTGGAGAAAAAATGCATTTTTGTTAGTCTTTCTTATGGTCTTTATTTTTACAGGTTTACTGTGCAGCAAAAATTGCATGTCATCTGTATTCTATAATTTGGTACAATTATGGAGAGTTTAATTTACATTTTAAACTATTTTAATTTTTCTTCACATCACCATATTCTGACAGCAGTTACTTTTTTACATTTTGTGTACAGCGATGCATAGGGTGTCTTTTATTGCAGGGCCAGGTGTAGTTTTTAGTTATATCATTTTTGGGAATGTCTATTGCTTTGATCACTTTTTGTTAAAATTTTTATCAGAGGTCAATCAGCCAAAAAACAACAGTTTTTGATTATTTTTTTCCCAAAAGGCATTCAATAAGCAGCTACAGCCACTCTCTGTTTTAACTCAAGAACCCCTTTATGGTGTCAACATGACCTAATAATATACAGTACAGTATAAGGACAGGGATAGTCTTCATGTAACAATCTCTCTAAAGAAATGAGCCATTAAAATAATATTTTCACAGGAACAATATTTCCTAAAAACATACTTTCAAAAATGTCACCCATTGAAAGTCATTAGCTAAATTGTATATGTCTCTACCATTTTCTACCACTGTTTAAGCAATGTTGCCATGAACACATTTTGTAATCCTGGAGTCCATCGTCATCTAGGTCGAGCATGCTCAGTTTCTTATTTTCTCTCCAATGCCTGTTATTTATATCAATGCTGCAGAACCATGCATGAGCTGCCCTAAAACATGGAGTATACACAGTCAATGAATAACTTCTGTTAAACAGATAGTCTTGTGCTGCACAGTACAGGATCACACACTGGCCATTGTAGGCTGGAACTGTCATAGAGCTATGGGGATGCAGATCTTGAAAGACACGGCATATAGGAGGTGGATAAATTTATCTTTGTACCGTATTAGCCAGTGGATATGCAATGTAAAGATTGAGAGTTCTCAGTAGTTGATATCTTTTTTAATGGCTAATAGGGTTGAGCGATCGGTATCGGAAAAGTTCGGATTCTGATTGGCAATCAAGTAAATTTCACGATTGCGATCGTAATTCCGATCCCGATCTTTTCCGGCGGGATCGAGGTCGAAGGTTATTTCCCACAATGCTTGGCTACTGGCCAAGCATTGTGGGAAAAGCTAACAATGTTAGCTACTACTACTACAATGTACAGTAATGGAGATGTAGCAGAGACCAGTATATGGCATAGAAGTGCTGTGCCGTATACTGGACTCTGCTACATCTGCATTACTGTACATTGACTTGTCTATCTACTCTTCTGCTTCATCCCTGCTTTACCGTATACTCGGCTTTGCTACATCTCAGATTTTAAAATCAATCCTGAAATCTCAAGATCGGCTCAACCCTACTGGCTAACAAAAAATGATTATATATTGCAAGCTTTCAGAACAGCTGGGTTCCTTCATCAGGCTGGTATAACTCAGATATTGCGTTATACCAGCCTGATGAAGGAACCTAGCAGTTCAGAAAGCTTGCAATATGTCATCATTTCTTTTAGCCATTAAAAGAGGTGGATAAAGTTACAGTTGCAGTGAAAATAGTTTATGCACATGGTTGCTCAAGTTTTTAAAAATGTATGTTGGGAAAATCCATTTAAGTCAATATTACAATACATTCTATAATGCAATGATTCCCTGTTAGATAATGTATCTCCAAATATTACCAATGACACTTAATGGTAAATCTGAGGCAAAGATCTGCTCCACCAAAACTTCCAGAATAGATTACTCTTGATGCTCTACACCAGGGGTAGGGAACGTACGGCTCTCCAGCTGTTGCAAAACTCAAAACTACAACTCCCAGCATGCATATTTGCTCTGCTGTTCTTGGAACTCACATGGAAGTGAGTGGAGCATGTTGGGAGTTGTGGTTTCACAGCAGCTGGAGAGCCAAAGGTTCCCTACCCCTGCTCTACACCATGAGCAGTCAATGACATTAGATCTACAACATTGTACATTTGAGATAGACTCAAATGAATAGATAATGTTAACAGATAAATTCATAAATAAAAACTATTTTTAAAATGTAAAGTACAGAAGTTAATACTGTACCAGTAGGGTTTCTTGAGGCACTGTGTAAGTTATACAGCATGTAGAGAAATCTAACAATAGCTTGTCAGTTGGTGAGTATGCCACTGTGCTTATACACTCAGCTGTCGCTCATGCCCCACAGCATGCTTTAAACGGAGTAATATATCATGGTATTGTTGTCAAGTAGTGATTTTATGCATATTTTGTGGAAAAACACATCTTCTTAAGCACAGTACAAAATGCTATGAATTTTGTGGTTATCTTAAGCACCATAATACATAAAAAATCAAGCCTCTTTGAGCAGATAGTCTATGTTCAATGCAGAGTCCTGCTGATTAAATAAATAATCAAAAAAAGGGGGAAATGCGTTGAGCTTTACTTTCCAAGGATCAAGCACCTTTTTTTTTTTTTAGCATGTCAGAACTTAGTCTAGGATATTAGTTTTATCTCTATCGTTTATGCCGAAATACACACAGTTTAGTATCTGTAATGTGGTCTGGTGGATTGGATAATGATAGATGTTTAGTGCTGGACCTGATATACACCCAATTGGCACAGGTGGAATGTAGGTTTTTTCCATTAGGCGGTCAGTAGAGCTCTCATTAATAGGAACCTGGGTGCTGATGTGGTGAAAGCCATGTCATGTTCTCTCAGATTCTAGGGGCCTTATAAGAAACCATTTGGTATTAACCACAAGGGGTCTATGCTAACTATAGAGACTCTACCCTAGACCACATGTAGTGATGTAGTGTGGGATTTATTCAGCCTATTACATTATTATAGTGTGTTTCCACAGTTTACTTGTGATGGGGAAGGAGCAGGTCAATTTACCCACCTCTGCGATCTGCAGGGGGGATCCGCACTACCCACAGACCACATTTCATTTGTGTAGTGGAGGTCCACATGTTTATTTTATGATTTATGGTTATTAATAGAAGTTAAGTTTTAGTATATCTTTTTTTTGTTCCTTATAAACCATCAATGCTGTGAGCTACAAGTTTTTGGGATGGTTTTAGACCCTCTCTGATTTTGTTACTGTCTTTTTGTACTGTCCAACATGTCTTCTTCACTGACACAGATCCCATTCTCTAGTAGTCATGTGGCATTTGCTGAGAGAGATATTCATCAAGCCCAAGACTTTCTCTTCATCCTCTTCTTGATGAGCTGGATGAGAACTGCCAGAGTTTATTTTGGATGTAGTGGAGGTAGAAGTGGAAAACACAGGTGTTGATGGAGGTAGTAGTAGGGGGTGACATTAGGAGGAAATCTGTGTGGACATAGAGTAGGAATTGTAAGGGTATAGAGGAATCCCATTGCCATGATAAGTCACAAAAAATTAGGGAAGATGACATAAGGCAAGCTCGGGTGGTTTTAGCACTGGCAGACACATTTCCACTGCTCCTGGTTTTGGTGGCAGTAGTTATGCTCATGTCATTTCCCATATGGGATTTTTTTTGTACATTACCAAATGAAAAATCAATATCAAGGTACAACATCTGAAAGCAGATAATTACCATGGATGTGAGGGACCCCCACTACTTTTGTAATAGTACTAATCCAGCTGGTAATGGCCCCTATTAATTTACCTTCTGCTCACTGCAGCCTTCCACTTTCTGTTCAGCCTTCAGGGGGCCCACTGTGCCACATATTGCATTGCAACATGATTTGAGGGGCAGCGGAGGCCATGGGCAAAAGCAAGGATCAGTAAGTGAAGGATACAGCTGCTTCTTCCTGATTTGGCCAATCCAGTTGTTAAAAAAAGCTGTAATGCAGAATCGGGGAAAAGAAAAGCCCTGACTACTTGCTTCCTGTTCCACTCTAAGAAAGCTGTCCCTGCTTGATATCACCATGTGGCCCTCTCCTTGCAAATTGTCCATGTGAGGAAATGTGCATGCCATCATCTACAGTCCTATGAAAAAGTTTGGGCACCCCTATTAATCTTAATCATTTTTAGTTCCAAATATTTTGGTGTTTGCAGCAGCCATTTCAGTTTGATATATCTAATAACTGATGGACACAGTAATATTTCAGGATTGAAATGAGGTTTATTGTACTAACAGAAAATGTGCAATATGCATTAAACTAAAATTTGACCGGTGCAAAAGTATGGGCACCTCAACAGAAAAGTGACATTAATATTTAGTAGATCCTCCTTTTGCCTCTAGTCGCTTCCTGTAGCTTTTAATCAGTTCCTGGATCCTGGATGAAGGGATTTTGGACCATTCCTCTTTAACAGAGTTGCCTGAGGTATGCAAAAGCACATTTGGACAAGCCAGCTTCATTTTGGAAGAAGGTCCTGTGGACTGATGAAACAAAGATTGGGTTGTTTGGTCATACATAAAGGCGTTATGCATGGCGTCCAAAAAAGAACAGCATTCCAAGAAAAACACTTGCTACCCACTGTAAAATTTGGTGGAGGTTCCATCATGCTTTGGGGCTGTGTGGTCAATGCCAGCACCGGGAATGTTGTTAAAGTTGAGGGTCGCATGGATTCCACTCAGTATCAGCAGATTCTTGAGAATAATGTTCAAGAATCAGTGACGAAATTGAAGTTACGTCGGGGATGGATATTTCAGCAAGACAATGATCCAAAACACCGCTCCAAATCGACTCAGGCATTCATGTAGAGGAACAATTACAATGTTCTGGAATGGCCATCCCAGTCCCCAGGCCTGAATATCATTGAACATCTGTGGGATGATTTGAAGCGGGCTGTCCATGCTCGGCGACCATCAAACTTAACTGAACTTGAATTGTTTTGTAAAGAGGAATGGTCCAAAATCCCTTCATCCAGGATCCAGGAACTGATTAAAAGCTACAGGAAGCGACTAGAGGCAAAAGGAGGATCTACTAAATATTAATGTCACTTTTCTGTTGAGGTGCCCATACTTTTGCATCGGTCAAATTTTGGTTTAATGCATATTACACATTTTCTGTTAGTACAATAAACCTCAATTCAATCCTGAAATATTACTGTGTCCATCAGTTATAAGATATATCAAACTGAAATGGCTGTTGCAAACACCAAAATATTTAGAACTAAAAATGATTTTTATCAAATTTTTGTAGATCTGATAGTTGAAAATGATGTGATTTATATATATATATATATATATATATATATATATATATATATATATTTCATATATATGTATCTCATACCAAGGATAAAACGATGATGCTTTTGTTATACATTTTATGTCCAGTATTTCATTTTGCCCCAAATTATCATTCCGCCAACATGATATTGATATAGCATGTGCTCTAAACAGGGAGAACCGGCAGGATAATCGAGGTTCTTTACCGCCTAACAGTTTTCACATTTATTGAATCCATTCCATGTCAGAGTATATTCTAAAATTCTTAGCTGGCAGGCACGCTGATAGTGGGCCACAAATTTTTTGTTAATTCTTGTAATTGTCACTGATTGGTGCTGCACCTGCTGCCATAAAGAGACAATTTTCAGTGGCTTTTTATAAAGTTAATGCTTTCCCACATCACTTTTCATGTGGAAGGCATGCTGACAGTGTGTCACAAACTTGTCTTCAAATTCTATAGTTGCCACTCTGTTGGCATAATAAGGGGAAAATAATACAAACAACCCCACCATTTTTTCTTCAAATACAAACACAATATTGTTGTGTAATTCCAGCCTGTAGCATTTGCAAGTCATCCAAACAGACTAATTTCTCCACAAAACCATTGCTTTTGCAATATACTGTAGCTACCATGTGTTTCTAATAAAAACAAACACAGGCAAAATAATTCTAAGGGTAAGTTTTGGAGCATTTCCAATGTTAAAATGTGTACAAGCAAGTGTCAGAGCAGTGTATGGTTAAACTCAGATTTTGTATCCACTGCTTACTATCCATTTTTCCACAAACATAGATATCACTTTCATTTTGACATAACTTTGGCTGTGTTTGCCTCAGAGATATAGATATTGAATTTATAGGTTCCTAGGAGTCCTGACAGCGATATATGTTTTAAGCTAAAAACCCGAAAACTCAAACCCAAAACAATATGAATCTTGAGAGATTCGCTCATCTCTAACCAGAATTATTTACTCTAATAATACTCTACAACTCTCTCTTCAGACCACCAGAAATTACTGAATTATTTAAATTTTGAGAAATGTTTCCTATCATTTGTATCATATAATAATTCTGTCTTTCCTTACCATCAGTATCATGCATTAAGACTACCTCTTAAAGTAGTAATACAGGGAATAATAAGGTTTACCAGTGCATTCCCTGCATTGTCCCCAGTCCCCTGGAGCCCCATTTATGATCTTTGCAGAGGAGAGCTGTGGAGACCAAAACTCTTATTTTTCTGTCTCCCCTACAGCTCAACCACCAAAGGAAACTTGAGACAAATGCAAAAATATATATAAAAAGTATGAAAAATATTTATTGATAACCAAATAGTTAAAAAGACACAGGGAGACATACAAAAATAACTCACAAAAAATAGTGAGCAGAGACATAAATCAACCCACTCAGCAAAGTACAGTGCAGCTCCTAGTCATAGGTATATACTAGAGTGTCTCTGAGACAAAGTATGGGCATATAGCACTCCACCCAGGGAACATGGCATCTAGCCAGCTAGACAACTAGCCAGTTAAATAGCAACATCATTTATCAAAAATTACATACGCGCGACAGTCATTCAGCAGTTTACTCCCATCGGCGCTGTGCAGTGGACGCCATTGCTTACTACTGTATTTTACTAAGTCTCTGGGTATATAATTTTTGATATATTATGTTGCTATCTAACTGGCTACTTGTCTAGCTGGCTAGCTGCTATGTTCCCTGGGTGGAGTGTTATATGCACATACTTTGTCTCAGAGACTCTACTATATACCTATGACTAGGAGCTGCACTGCACTTTGCTTGAGTTATGTCTCTGATCACTATTTTTAGTGAGTTATTTTTGTATGTCTCCATGTGACTTTTTAACCTCAGTATACGGTTATCAATAAATATTTTTCATAATTTTTATATATATTTATATATATATATTTTATATATATTTTATATATATTTTTGTTATGTATGTCTGTATCTGAACCCTATAAATTGTACAGTGCTGCGGAATATGTTGGCGCTATATAAATAAAATGTATTATTATTATTATTATTATTATTATATATTGTTGCATTTGTCTCATGTTTCCTTTGGTTGTTATGTTTATTCTATAGTGGAAGTTTGTTGGGTATTTGTATGGTACGTTTTTTGTTTTTTGTTGACTTATCTGTATTATCTCCCCTACAGCTTAGCCAGCTCTCAGATGCCACCGACTCCCTATACTCTGGTCCCCTGCAGACCAAGCGTAACAGCGTCTGCAGGGGAAGCTTCTATTTCAGAAGAAGGGCCACAACAAAGCCCCCACCCCACAATTCACACTGAACGGCTCCACACTGGGGAAAACCAACAGCTACACCTACCTGGGGCTGGAGCTCAGCCAATCAGGAAGCTTCAAAGCAGCAATAGAAACCCTGAAAGCAAAAGCCTGCAGAACCTTCTACGCCATCAGAAGACAACTGTACCACCTCAAACCACCGGTGAGGGTCTGGCTGAAGATATTTGACGAAGTCATCACTCGGATCCTCCTCTATGGCAGCGAAGTTTGGGGCCCAGCTACCTACCCAGACCAGTCAAAGTGGGATTCCAGCCCAACAGAGACCTTCCACCTGGAGTTCTGCAAGTACCTGTTCCATGTCCACTGCAGCACCTCCAACATGGGATGCCAGGCAGAGCTAGGCAGACTCCCCCTATGGCTCACCATGCAGAAGAGGGAGCTATCCTTCTGGACTCACATACAGGGTAGCAGCCCTGCTCTTACCACCACCAAGCCTGGCTGAGCCACATAGCCCCGAGAAAAACTGATACCCCCCCAACCAAGCATCAGCCAGCCAAAACCCCCAACATGCCCTGAACAAGGCTCAAATAAAAGGAGTAATTGAGAGAGACAAAGAGCGGTACATCGAGGAATGGAGAAGCACAATAAATAACTCCAAGAAACTCACTGTGTACCAGTCACTGCAAAGAGACTACACCATGGCCACCTACCTGGAGAGAATTCGCCTCTCCAAACACAGACAGACCCTGAGCCAGTACAGACTGAGTGCCCACAACCTAGAGATGGAGACAGGGTGACACAGGCAGACATACAAGCCACGGGAGAACAGACTGTGCCAGCACTGTGACCAGGGGGCCCTAGAAGATGAGACCCCCTTCCTATACTGCACCAAATACTCAGCTGTGAGGGCGTCTACTACCAAAGACTCTCTGCCCACATCCCAGACTTCATATCTGCAGACGAGGAAACTCTACATCCTACTGGGAGAAGAAGAGGCCACTGTGGAGATCGCTGCCCAATACGTGTCCAGCTGTCACCAAACAAGAGGAAGATGAGACCCCACGGACTGTTATACCCCAAACCACCCACCCCACCCCACCCCCATATAGCGGCCACCAACTAAGAGGAAGATGAGACTCCACTGACTGCTATACCCCAAATCACCCACCCCACCCCCCCTTACAGCTGTCACCAACTAAGAGGAAGATGAGACTCCACGGACTGTTATACCCCAAATCCCCCCCCATACTCTCCCCCTCGACTCCAACTTCCCCACACACACACACACACACTAGCTTTGGCAATGCCAAATATCTATTCGGACGTGCCAATAAAGCCCAATTGATTTGATTTGATTTGATTTGATTTGATTTGATACAAGAGTTTCAACCTCCCCAGCTCAACAAAAGGAAATAGATGATGCTTTGGTGGACCCTTTAACAACATAGTAAATGCAGCACTATTTTCACATATATATATATATATATATATATATATATATATATATATATATATATATATATCGGGTGTGAACCTAGAGGGCGCTGTAGAGCGACCAAAAGCAGGATTAAAAATGACTCTGACCACTCCCATGAGAGAGAAAAGGTCTCCACTCCAGAGGGAGTGCACACAGCAGGGGAGTGCTGCTGGTGACCTGCAGGAGCAGGTGGACTGGACCAGGTGGAGACAGGCAGGAGGTCTGTCCCAAGAAGACTTTTGGTCGCTCTACAGCGTCCTCTAGGTTCACACCCTTACAATAAATATAAATATTTGTTTATATATATAACTAGCTGGTACCCGCGACTTTGTCTGCGGTGATTGTAGTAGTGGGTATATACAGGCGCGGGTAAGGTTTTCGGACTGTGTATAAGGTATGGGATATAAAATGTAACTTTGTATCTTGTTTTTGCTGTAATTCTGAGAGCACATGAGACTTTTGTGTTGAATGTACTTTGTATTTCAGCTTCTATACGGTGTTGGTATAAACTGTACATAGTGTCTTTGGGACAGAGGTATTTCAGGTTAATATACTTCGATATACGACATTGTATGAGTTGTTATTTTGCGCCAGTACATGTAAGTTTTGAGCACAGGATACTCTTGAGCAAGCAACATCAAGTCTGGCCCTGTGCATGACAGTTTAGTAACTCCATGTGCCTCTTATTAATAGCAATTAACCCCATCATGTCCCTCACATTAACTCCTGTGTAAGAGTTACTGATAGAGATGAGCGAGTACTGTTGGGATCAGCCGATCCGAACAGCACGCTCGCATAGAAATGAATGGACGTAGCCGGCACGCAGGGGGTTAAGCGCGCCGGCTACGTCCAAGCGGAAGTACCAGGTGCATCCATTCATTTCTATGGAGCGTGCTGTTCGGATCGGCTGATCCCAACAGTACTCGCTCATCTCTAGTTACTGATATGTGAGAGACTTGGAGGTAATAATTAAGTATCTTCATTACTGAGGTTTTGTATTAGTCCCTCCATATGTCTCACATATTAGTAATCTTTATATGGGGCACACAGGGGTTAATATGAGGGACATGATGGGGTTTATTCCTATTAATGTGAGGCACATGGAGTTACTAACACTAAACTAATATCCCCAAATGGCTGACATTAATGAGAATAGGAAGTAAAGGAAGGGAGCTGTGTGGTTCTTACTTTCAGTTTGCTAGCAGCTTCGGCAGGAGCTATCACTATAGCAGGCAAGCAGAGACTTGAGCGATTAAGCTCCACCCCCTGGGTTTCCTGCACATCTCACAAAGGGGAGTGTCCTTATGCCTCAGCTCTAGCAGCCCACTGAAGAGACTCGGACTTCATTTAACTCTTGCAGGTCCTGTGCTGCTGGCGTGCCAGTGAAATATGGCAGGAGTGCCACTCTTGGCATGTGTGCCAGGGGTTGCTGACCTCTGCTGTAGGGGGTAATATGAATTATGTGGCTTGCTATGGTCCAAAGTGTGTGAGATTGCAGAGATAGTGATGTGAGTTTGGGTTCTGTGGGGGTCCTGGAAAAAACGTCTGTGCGCTATTGTGACGAAAAGTAGCCTATTGCGCAATCGAGTGTAGTGACTATGTTTGTGGAAAATTTCAGCCAAATCGGTGGAGCGGTTTTTGCGTGATTGACCGCCAAACATCCGAACATCCAAAGTCACAAACCCACAAACTCACAAACATTTCACGTTTATAATATTAATAGGATTAGGTGTGCCATTTAAATACAGACATTCATCTAATTCATAGTTCAGCCTTTTGAACTATTTATATACTATTTATATATAACACATGACACTTTCCCTAAGTTATTTCCCTGCAGAAATTTCATATGCCAATATATCTGCAGTAAAGCAACTCTTAGAACTGCTGTTCGGACAAGATGGCTGCCACATAAAATTAAAAGATCTCCACCTCAAGGCAGAAGCATATATCAAAGGGTGACATAAAGTAAATAAACACCAAATAAGACCAAAGAAGTGGCAATAGGATAGGGAAGTAGGTGACAATAATTGTTAATGAACTGTACTGAAAAGCTTGCATCTACTACCAACTTCATGGGTTTCAAATGAGCAAAGAATCCCATCAGTATTTGGCTCAGTTTGCACTGAAAAGACTAGTCCAACTGATGGCTTTCCGTGATAGTCTCTGACTTGTGGAAATAGATAGTTGTACTGTTTCTAATAACATTGAGTTTCTATAATGAAGCAGCGGCTGGGAAACCAGCCAACCTAATGACTGATGAGCAGACAGAATTAAAAGACTTAATGACCAATGATCTGTACCACCGCTTCTTGTGAGCACAGGAGCATTTCCAATAAGAAGGAGTACTGTATAATGGAGTTGTAGGGATCCTTGATTATATACAAGTAAGAAACATCCACTTCAAGGGAGAAAACAGCACAGATTAACAATATGTGATATACCTTAAATAGATACCTAGAATAGACTATCAATGTAATCTTCAGGCTTGCACATTACATAATGGCTACATGCATCTAATTTACAGTCCTTTTTGCCTCAACTATAATGGAAAAACCCAAATAGCTGTATGTTTCCCAGATTGGCAGGGACCCCCTTGAACAAAAGAGTCTGATGGCAAATGTGGAGATTTATTAGTAGTAAATACAGCAAAGTTGGATTAAAAGTTTTGTCCCACTTACAATGACTCTACAGTCCCAGTACCTATTGAATTATTTATTACAGATATTCTGATGATGACTCTCTGCCCACATATATTGTCAGGATAGTACATGCACTTGTTATCTTAAAATTTACTGTGTGGAGATACTGTGGAGCATTATACTGGGGGGAGTGCTTTAGACAGTCTTTTATACTGTATGGGCTTTATTATATTTTGTTGTGCAGCTGGGAGCATATTATACTGTGTGGGGCCACTAAGGGGTATTATACTGTGTTGGGGCTCTGGGGAGCATATTATACTTGGGAGCACTGTGGGGAGCCTTTTGTACTTTATGGGGCATATAATATTGGGTGGGGCTGTTGAGAAGCATATTATAATATGTGGGGGCCACTGTCGAGCATCATAATGTGGTGGGGAAGGTTCTCGGGACCACTGTGGAGCATTATACTGTGTTGAGACTCTATTATACTGCATGGAGCAATATATACCATGAAGGGCCACTAAGAGGGCTCAGGGGAGCATTTTATACTGTGTGAGGCCACTGTGGAGAATTATTTACCATGTGGGGCCACGGTGGGGGGGCTCAGGGGACATAGTATACTGTGGAGGACTCTATGGTGTTCTGGCCCGCAGAACAAGTTCCTCTGGTAGGCCTTAGGCCCTTCAGTATGACGCTGAACAATAGACTTAACAATAGTAGTATGAAAGCAGCCTTTTGGTCAAGTTTGTATGTATAAATAGTTTATATTGTATTATGTTATTATGGTGAAACAGTAACATAAAAAAGGAGATGTATACAGTCTCTGCACTACCACTATTGTGTGTGAATGTACCTTTCTGGAATGATATCTTACATTTAGAAAAGGTTATCGATACATGACCAATGGGAGTCAGAAATCCTAGACTATCGCAAATAAGCATAATGAATAGATTCACTACAGCACAGTGATCCCATTATTGTATACCAAGGCCCGGCAGCTTACACTTACATGAACCTGTGTCTAATACTAAAGCTCAATCTGGTTGAGTAAGTAGGATTGAGCTGCAATACCAGGTATTGGTATGAATAAGTTACTCTGCCTTTGTAAGAAATAAAGGGGCTGCAGTCCACTGTGATGAAATATTGATGGCCTATGCTAAAGACAGTTAGACCAGCGAATATGATGGAGGATGAGTTACACTAGGTTCACTTAGCATGGCCTCTACTTTGTTTTAGTCTGTTGGGGCACCAAACCAGTGGAGAGATGGACCACTAATATAGCGGTAACACAAAGAGTCCAATTGACCCCTTTGACTATAATTAACTAATAATCGTCCTCTAGAGTCTATGCAGGACTTTTTTCTCCGCCCATTTTCAGGCAGACACTGCAATGGAGTCTCCAACTGAGACTCTAGCGCAAATGTGACCTTAGCCTTACTTGCATATCAAAACACTGTAACACATTTGTGTTTACTATGTTCTGATTATTTATAGTACTTAGAAGATTTTAATTACAAAAACAACTGGCAGACTTTGTACAGATACTAAAATCTCTTATATCTGACCTTACCGAATCTTCTTGTGAAATGTCAGATGGTATGACTCAGCTGCCATCCTTCATGCAGCCCAGGAGCTGCCAATATCCCTGTGTCCAAGTTGTGATTAAAATGTGATAGTTGGTGTGTATCCAGAAATGCTACAACTGTTTCTTTGATAATGAGAACCTGTCGGTTTTGGCATGAAAGTATATCCCTGTATCTTACAATTATTTTTATTTGAAATAAAAAACCCTGGTTATATAATATTCAATGTAAGATACATGAATTATTAATACCAGGTCTAGTAACAATACACTAATGAATCATTCAACATAATGCAGAATCTTTTAGTTTAGTCTTAAATTGCATATAGTTTGGGAATTTTCCTAGTGGTGCTAAAAACAACTTTATTTCCAAAACTCCAATACCATATTGCATTTCTTTTACAAGGGCTCTAATGTAATCAAGTTGGGAAAGCTAGGGCTAACATATGTCAAGTAGGCTGCTTTCTCAGATGTCTGCTTATTTCAGTCCATGAAACTGATTAGGTTAATAAATTCAACTCTGAAGCTCATTGAGTGTAATAAAACAACAAAATATTACTCTCCTCTGCTCTCCGACCCTATGTTCTGATCCTTCAATAAAGCACCCTGAAAACAAAGCAACAATTAGCTACTGAAATTTCCCTTAATTATACCATGGCTGTAACAGACTCTCTAACAGAAGAGGCCGGGTTATGACAACCTACCATCAGTTTCATGAAAAGAGAGAAGCTGTCATCATTAATAAAAAAATACGTAGCATAGCTGAGTCAGGGAGCATGCTGTTCTTCAGGAGTGGATTGGTTTCACGTTTACACTGTTAGGCCAGGGGCCCCACGGGTTGGAAACACCGCAGTCTGGCTACAGCATTTTACAGTAAATGCTAAGTGGATGGATTCTAACGAATTCTGTTCGCATATTGCAGAAAAATATGCGCAGCAGAAACAATACGATTTACAAAACAGTCAGCTTCTGGAAGTTGGAGTGTTCCACTGGGAACCACATTAGCCCCCATGGGTGGCTTTCATTTGAACCTTTCTTACGTGATATGCAACTAGGTAATGCCAACTGGGACATCTCCAACAATAACCTAAAGCCCCTACCTTTTCTACCATCATCACAGCAAGTACTATTCTAATTCTCCTGGTGTCTTCCACCTCCACTATCCTCAGATGATTTAAAGGGGCTCCATCATTGGGAAAAGTCATTTTTAGCTAAGCATATACTTGCATAGCCTTTAGAAAGGCTATTCCACACATACCTTTTGTATGTAAATCCCCTCAGTAGTTTTTGAATGAGCCTGATTTTATTCACATGCTAATTAGCCTGCACCCCGGAAGTGTCTGTGAGCACCGTCTGCTATTCTCTGCTATGTGTGTGAGTGCATTGAGACGAGTCATCAGCAGCAGCAGCCTCTCTGCTCTCACACACAGCACATAGCAGAGAATAGCAGACGGTGCTCACAGACACTTCTGAGGCTCGCTGGAGGCTAATTAGCATATGTATAAAAACGGGCTTTTTCAAAAACTACTGAGGCGATTAGCATACAAAAGGTAGGTGTAGAATAGCCTTTCTAAAGGCTATATAAGTATGTGCTTAGCTAAAAATGACTTTTCCCAATGAAAGAGCCCCTTTAAACATATGTGCCAGCTACTTGTATTGGCCATGCATGTATATGTGCATGTAAATCAGATCACAAGGCATCTTTAGTTCAAACCCAATATTTCTATTCTCTCATTGTTGTATAAGAGACTTCCGATCCCATGTATTATTCTAGTTTCCTACCTTTTTAAAAAATGTTGTCTAAAAGTGAACCCCATATTCAAGTTATGCTATTCATATGTAACATACTGATAAGCAGTTGTGTGTATTTTTACTCAAGCATGCTCCCCAGTACTTTTAGTTTGCCATGTTCCTTAATAAAAGATCCATTAACAGGTATACTCATAAAAGATTTCTTTTTTAACACATAGTGCTATGAGTTTCTCACATTGTAACTTTGTGAACCTCTTGCTTTTTTCAACTTGCGATGGCTTTCTTTTCTCTCTGTTTTATACCCGCAATTGCTTTAATAATTCTATTGAGTGCCATGGAAATAAATAGCACTTCATTTTCAGAACAGTGAAAAAGTTTCCTGGTTTTTGTTAACATGACTTTACATCAACTGCTATATTATGGTTGTGAAACACAAGTGTCGCCCATAGGCGACAAAATGTCTTTGAGTAGCTCCACATTATCATTCCTCTTCCAATTTATTGGTGACCTTAGACCAGCAGAATTCTAAATGTATCTGTTCATGTTGAAGAGCAATAAGTAATGGAAAAAATGTGCACAAATACTTATCACGTCGTACAGATTACACTACAATGTAAAACTTCATATGTAAGTGGCCTATTCTAAAGCAGAATATTGCATTAAAGCACCTAATGGAGTTTACTGAAACCCAGAAGTGTAATACAATTGCGAATGAAACATAGATACAGAACACTCCAGTTTAGATTTGGAGTGCTAACAGGCTATTTTGTTCATGCATTGAGCATGCCATTCTTTGAGAGCTGTGTAATCCTCCGCCCTGGTAACCAATTTATATATTGTGGCCGTCACAGCACCATGCAGATTCTCCTTAGCTGAGAAAATAAAACATGGCAAGTGGAGAAGTCCGGATAGCTTCAAAAGGAGATACCCACATCTGATATGATATTAAAAAAATTGGATTTGTTTGAACCAAATTCAGCTCGGTAAACAGCTCTACTTCAGAAATCCTTAAATTTACTGTATAATTGCTCATTTTCTTTTAACTGGTTTACAACTATAGTAAATGAAAAAACATAATAGGATGACCTATCCCGGCTATACAAGGAGGATTGTTTATTACGTTATCTAAGGAACTTTGCATGTCTAATGAGCTACTGTGCAACCTATGAATTATTTAAGGAGGAATGTGAATAACAAATTTCCTTGGCTTAAACGGCAAATCTCTTGTTTATTGTAAAAAGGCTTTTCTAATGCAGATTTTTTTACATAGTACAGGGATATTATGTAGGTAAAATAAAGCTGGTAATCTCTAGCAAACATAAATCCATAGTTGTCTTATATTGGCTGGTGTCAACCGATTCCTTATAATGAGCCATTTACATGTAACAATTGTTATACCAATTAGCTTACTGTCAAGACAAAAACAGTTACGTTTATCCCTTATTACTATTCTTGGTCTTACAATTATCTACAATTTGATCAAGGGGAATAAAAAAAACACTAATTTTGCTATTTGTTAATCTTTTTATTCATTTACACTAAACAATTATCACTATATACTAGTCATTTGGATCTTGGCAGAGGTGCTCCGACCCCGGTGGAGATCCAAGGAACATGTATTGAGATAGTCAGGACCTATAAGTACCTGGGCGTGCTCCTCAATAATAAACTAGACTGGGCTGATCACCTGGAGGCGCTGCACAGAAAGGGCCACAGCAGACTCTACCTGCTCAGGAGGCTGAGGGCCTTCGGAGTCCAGGGGACACTTCTTAGGGCCTTCTTCAACTCTGTGGTTGCCTCAGCCATCTTTTTTGGTGTGGCCTGCTGGGGAAGCAGTATATCAACCAGGGACAGAAATAGACTTGACAGGCTGATCAGGAGGGCCAGCTCTGTCCTGGGGAGCCCCTTGGACCCAGTACAGGTGGTGGGTGACAGAAGGATACTGTCTGTGGTGACCTCCATGCGGGGGAACAAATCCCACCCCATGTATGGGACCCTGATGGGACTTGGCAGCACTGTAAGCGACCGTCTGCTTCACCCCAAGTGTGAGAAGGAGCGCTATCGCAGGTCCTTCCTTCCAACCGCGACCAGGCTGTATAATCTACATCAGACCAAACGAAGAGCTCTCCGCACAGAGAACTAATGATTATGAGGATGACCATGAGGTCTTCCTCTTTCTCTTCTGTTTTTCCTTAGCTGCCATGGACTCCTAGTATATCTTCTCTTCTCAGCTTATCTGTGTCTACGTCTGTAACATATTACTCTGTATTATCCTGTATCTGTATTACTATGCTGCTGTAACACGCTGAAATTTCCCCAAGGTGGGACTATTAAAGGATTATCTTATCTTATCTTATCTTATATTAAGGGATACATTAACCAAGTCCTGCCCATCAGAATTCTGGCACTAAAATGTGGCAAAATATGAATTTTGGAAATGTTTGGTCATATTTGTTCAAAAATTTTGTGATATTATTTTTAAGCTACTCATTACTAGAGATGAGCGAACACTAAAGTGTCCGAGGTTCAAAATCCTATTCGAACAGCCGCACACTGTTCGACGATTCGAACGGATTTCAAACCCCATTATAGTCTATGGGGGGAAATGCTCATTTCAGGGGTAGGCAACATTCGATAAAATCATACTTACCAAGTCATACGTACCAAATCATACTTACCAAGCCTGACGCCTGAGCAGAGCCGACTGTGTATGCGCGTGCATGCCCGCGCATGCACAGTCGGCTCTGCCTAGGCCAGATGCCTAGGCAGAGTGAATTCCACCCAGAAGAAGACGCCGGGACGCAGCGCGGAGAAGACTTCAGAAAGGTAAGAGAAGAACCAGCGTTGATTGGCAGAATGTATAGCATTCTGCCAATCAATGCTGGTTCTGCATAGAACATTAAACTTCGAACAGCTAGTAATGTTTGATCGAGTACGAGTATTTCAAATACCGTAGTATTCGATCGAACACCTACTCGATCGAACACTACTCGCTCATCTCTACTCGTTACACTTTTGAAAAGTAGGCCCCTTATAGTCAACAGTGTTGGTTGGGCTCCATTATTATCTGATCTATAACAAAACAGAAAAATGGAAACACCAATAAAGGTACAAAAGTAGCCTGACATAGAGAATCAATATAATCTCATACAGAATGCCAAGAGGAATGTAACCCACATCTTTTGCAAGTGCCTAGGAATCATACCCTTCTGGAAAAATCATGCAATTTGATTGTTAGCTTTTTGTGTTTATGTACACTAGTTATCAAATGCAACTTTCCAAAAAGCCACAAAAATGTTGCAATCTTGTTAGGGGCTGTCACCGAATGTGGAGTAAAGGGGTTGTGCCGTTATGGACTCTTATCCAATATTCAAAGGACAGCGGATAAGTGTTTCAATTACTGGGGGCCTGATTGTTGGGTTACTGAAAGTCCCCCTAAAGCCCCCTTGTGAATGAAGTGACGGTGAGCTTGCGTAAGTGATACTCCATTAATTTCTACAGGGCTGGGGTTAGTTTCAGAGATTACAGCTCAATTCACAAGGGTACTTTCGGTCCCCAGTCCCCACTGATGGGCACAACCCCTTTAAAGATGTGGCAAATATATCACTGAACAATGTTTGATTAATTTAACGCAGTCTTTATCAATTCAAAAAAAAAATCCTTTGATGATAAATCTTCCCCTAGACATACAGATCTTTCCTTTTCAATTCCAAAAGTGACATAGGATACGACCAGTCATTACTCCTCCTAAATGAGCTGACACCAACTATTCTTAGGTTCCAGAAGAAATAAATCTGTTCAGGTAAGAACAGAAGTAAGAACTTTCGTATTTGATCTTTATTTTTTCATTTTAGGTGGAACTGATCTTCTATTTGTTTTTGTTCCTTCTCTGCTAGTGAAATATATGATCTTCTTCCTTTAGGCTCCTTCAGTAGTGATGTCTATTTTAATCAGATTCTCAAGATGACTTCCTTTCTAATAAAGCCCATAATACTAATATGCTGACAAAATCTTTGAAAGATTCTTAGGGTTTTGACTCACCTGAAAGGTGTAATCACTGATGTTGATAACATTCATAATATTCTGAAAAACCCTTTTGATAAACCTATGTCAAGAAATGTGTTGATCCTGGTTAGGGACATGCCATTTAGAGTCTATGGTAACTGATTTGGAGTAGAGTGAACAAAGCAGCAATTTGCAGATCTTGGGTTAGGTTCACATCTTAAGGCTAAGGCCACACGGGCCGGAAACACCGCACTAAAGCGCTGCGGGAACAACCGCGGCGGGAACGCATTGCGGTTCTTCCCTCGCCGCTTTGAACAGAAAATTTATCCACAAACTTTCTGTTACCATTATATCTCCGGGAAAGCCACCAGCATTTCCGTAGATAGGCAACTAAAAAGAAAGCAAAAGTAACCACTCAGATGCCGTGGTCGCATTTCACCACGGCATCTGAGCAGTTAAATGCCCGTGATCAGAGTCATCTCTGATCAGAGGCGATGCTGCCAGGTCCCTGCTCTATGAAACCCGGCAAACCCAGCACGTTTTTTCAGCACGACAGAACGTAACTGTACGTCCTGGTGCACCTAAGGGTTAATGTTTGTAGCTTAATGAGGTTACCAGAAACATCATGCTGTGAGTATTGTAAATCATCATCATGTAGTCAAACTAATATTCATCAGCAAATAATGAGGATTGAAATAGTGGGAATACTCAGAATTGAGTTTCCACTAAAGTAATTATGTTAATTGTCGTAATCTCGTAACACGCAAACACACACGTAAAATTCACTACTTTTGCAGTTTTCTTTCAATCTACTAAATATTATATCCAAAGAGCATTTTATTCATTAAAAAAAATCTTCTATTTGCACATATGCTCCCAGGCTTTGTTGTTTTTAATTGTGAATGTTAAATTGGTATTGTATAATTCAGTAATAATTTACTTGAAATGGAAAGTGCTCTCCATGGTATCACCTAAATAGACATGAACTAAAAATCAATGGCCGCTTTATTGTTTTGCTGTATTAAGAGTCTAATCATTTGCCTAGAGGAACACACACAGAAGCTTAATTGCAAAAGCCAATGTACAGTGAGCATTTCTACGTGAGTGAAAGAATATTTGGTTTTCTAAGCTGGACTGTGCTAGTCGCACTTATCGACATTCTCAGTGATGCAATTGCTCCATCTAGTGTTAGACTTATAGAGACCTCGCTGATATTATTTTGATCAAAAAATATTTCATTAAGATTACTGTGACTTTTGGAGAGGAAATCTGTCTATATACTCATTGTAAGAAGTTGCTTAATAACTAAGCAATAAGCATATACTGCTCATTTACTTTACTCCCCTGTATCTTATTAATTCTACTATCAGGAAATAACAAGGCTCTTCTCTATAAGTAGACTCTGCAACCAACACTTTATACAACTACGGAACACTTTGCTCAGTATAATATAATGTGCAATTGAAATGAACTAATGAAATGTTTATTAAGTGAAATCATAGCAATGAAAATGTATGTATCCTTACAAAAAATGTTTTGCAGTGTATAGTTGTATCTATGTTGTGTTGCTGTGTTGCTGTGTTGCTGTGTCTTTTCAATCCATTTGGATACCTATTAAACAATACACGCTTTTCTCTTTCTAGACTTCTTCCTCTCCCATTTTACAGCATGCAGTCTCAGGCTCTGTTCCCACGGAGTAACGCATCGCTCATTCTTTTTTTTTTTTTTTTTTTTTTTTAATGTAGATTGTGAGCCCCACATAGGACTCACAATGTACATTTCTCCCTATCATTATGTCTTTTTTGGAATATGGGATGGAAATCCATGCAAACACGGGGAGAACGTACAAACTCCTTGCAGATGGTTTTTGCCCTTGGTGGGATTGGAACACCAGGACCCCAGGGCTGTAAGGTTGCAGTGCTACCCACTGAGCCACCGTGTGGCCCCAACATGTCACTCATTCTGACATGTAAACACGTGTCAGAGTGAGCGCTGTAAAACAGAATCCCATTGACTTCAAAGGGTCCATCTTAAGAGCGCTACAGATTGAAATCTATTGGAGGCTTTTTAACCCATTGATTTCTATGTGTAACGAGCGTAAGAAGGCACCCATTGAAGTCAATGGGATTCTGCTTTACAACGTTCACTCTGACACGTGTTTACGTGTCAGAATGAGTGGCGCCTTACTCCATGGGAACGGGGCCTCACAGCGACACTTCCCTCACTCCTTGTTCCTTTTGTCATTTCCTTCCTTCGTCAAGAGCCTGCGGGCAGGGAAGACAGTAAAGTGAAGAAGTTACTTTGTTTCATGTATGTACTATTGATGTACACAAAAATGTATATTCTATTTACAAAATATAATTTAGAAATTAATTGTTCATATGCATTAGGTTTCATATAGTGATAGCTCAATAATAAGAATGTACCACATTAGCTACTTGCTTAGAAATTAAGGTCACAAGGAGTGAGGACCTATTCACGTGGAGTTATTTTGGTGAGGATTTTGGCGATGAAAAAATCTGCTTCAGGAATTAGGAAATGTTTTTTTCCTCCAGCACAGTGTATGGACCTTCAAAAACCGCAAGTGGTTTTTCCACGCAATTTTTGCCAATTGGACGTGGATTTTCCGCCTCCCATTGACTGCGTTGGATTTTGCAGGCAGAATCTGCCTGCAGTAAACTTTTATTCCACTAGTGGAATCCATAGAACGCTATGGGGAGGCGTTTTTTCCACTGACACGGATTTAGCGCCAAAATCCTTGCCAAAAAACTCTGTATGAATGGACCCTGAAACTAATACACTAAAATTGTGGTGCTCTATCCAGCCGAACAAGCATATTGCTTGTGCTTTATTCGGGTGCAGTCACATGGTACTTTTTTGGTCTAAGGGTCTATTTAATGTAGAAAAATGGTGAGGAATTTGGTGTGGAATTCCAGTGCTGAAAAAAAGTCTCCTATTGACTTCAATGGGTTCCTTTTTCTGCAGCAGAAAAAGGAACCCATTGAAGTCAATGGGAGGCTTTTTTTCAGCGCTGAAATTCCACGCCAAATTCCTCACTATTTTCCTCTGTGTGAATGAACACTAAGGGTGAATTCACACTGAGTAAACGCTAGCTTATTCTGAACGTAAAACACGTTCAGAATAAGCGGCGTCTAAAGCAGCTCCATTCATTTCTATGGGAGCGGGGATACGAGCGCTCCCCATAGAAATGAATGGGCTGCTTCTTTCACTCCGTGCAGTCCCATTGAAGTGAATGGGGAGTGCCGGCGTGTACGCTCCGGCATGAGCAGAGCTTGCCGTATATGCCGGCACTCCCCATTCACTTCAATGGGACTGCACGGAGTGAAAGAAGCAGCCCATTCATTTCTATGGGGAGCGCTCGTATCCCCGCTCCCATAGAAATGAATGGAGCTGCTTTAGACGCCGCTTATTCTGAACGTGTTTTACGTTCAGAATAAGCTAGCGTTTACTCAGTGTGAATGCACCCTAAGGGTCAGTGAACACTGAGTTTTTTGGTGCTGATTTTGACACTGTATGCGCCTCAAAATCAGCCTCCAAACAAAGCCTCTCAATAGAGTTTTATTGGGAGGCTTATTTTGGAGCCTGATTTTGAGACAGATCAGTGTCAAAATAAGCGTCACAAAACTCACTGACCCTTAGCCCCACATTGTGTAAATTCAGCATTTTTGACTACTGAAGAAACACAGTTACAAAAAACACTGCGTTTTACAATACCAGCAAAGTGAATTAGATTTTGTAACAATTGGCATGTTTTTGAAGCACACAGAATGTTAATTCAGCTGCAGAATTGCAAGCGCTTTCTTAATCTATTTAATAGGGGAAGAAAAAATAAAGCAAATGAAGCAAAAATGCAATAAAAAATGCTGAATGAAAACATTATGCATTTTCACTGTGTTTTTTCTCTGCAGCATTTTTCACCATGCACGGTCCATATGTTGCCAGGTTTAGTGGCCTAGAGAGTATGTCCCATACTGATTATAGTAGGGTACCGTATGCTGCTGGGAAGCAGGCACTCCTAGCGCTATAGATAACTGTTTAGGCCAGTAAATCCAACCAATACAGAGACTGAGTCTCATGGGTATCCAGTATTTAATTGCAGCAATGCCTAGAACATGTTACTATCTATGCTAACAGATATTACATTGAAAACCTCTGGTGAACTGGCTGTTAACACATAGGTGAAATGCATAACAACATATTCTCTCATTACTGCAATTAAGAAATGCATACAGTTCTTCAGGGAAAAAAAGCGCTGTGTAAACCCCGTCCCAGGAAGATATTGCTCATCAAGTTTAAACTGCATATAGGAAATCTGTGTAGGAATTTGCATATACAGTACTCGTAGATGTAGATCCAGCGTGAAACAAACTGAGGCTGAAGCTGTATGTGGCAAAAAAAATGCTGCATTTTACTGTACAGTCTGCGCACACATTGAAACAAAATGTTCCGCAGCGTTGTCCTCTGTGGAAAACTATGAAAAGTGCTGTGGTAAAAACCGCAAAGCGTTTCCACTCTCATTTTTACTATACATTTTTTGGTTGTGGCTCGCTACGGGGGTTTCTTAGAGTTAATGAGCAACACATACATTCAGCATTAAATTTATGCGGAGATATATATAAAATTACTAGACAGGATATGTCCTGAGACATAGAAGAGGTGGCTTGCTAATTTTGCATGTTTCTTTATATATTGATTATAGTCGTAGACACCTCTTAATTTTAGAGCCTTTATAAATATTAAAAAGTGTTTTAAAAGGTGGGGTATAATGGAGATGTATATTCTATAATCACTATCCCCATTATACCCCTGAAAATACTTAGGGTAAGTTCAGATGGAGGATTTTGGTCAGGATTTTGAGGCCTTATTCGCCTCAAAATCCTGACCAAAAAGACATCTCTCATTAAAATCAGGTTCCAGACCAAAAAACGCCGTCTGAACTTACCCTAAGGGTAAGTTCAGACGGAGTTTTTTGGTCAGGGTCTTGGTATTTTCAAAAACAGACCGGAAAACGTGAGACGTTTCCTGAGGCGTTTTTTGCCATTTGAAGCTTTTCCTGAAACCTTTTTTGAGGCGTTTTTCATTAATTATATTTTAAAAAACACCTGGCGTTTCTTGATCAGGCTTTTGCCAAAAACACTTTAGGTTCCGCTTCAGGTTCAGGTTCCGCTTCAGGTTCAAATGCGAGCAGGAAAAACTGTCTCACATTGACTTGCATTGAAGCCGTGAGCCAGAAAACGGTCACGGCTTCAAACAGAATGAACATCTCGCTTCGTTTTTGCCGCTAGCAAAAAGACTCAGCGTTTTGTATACTTTGAATGCTGAGGCGTTTTTTGGTTCAGGCTTTGGAGGCGGATTTCTGCCAAAACCCTGACCAAAAAACTCTGTGTGAACTTAGCCTAAAGCTGTGCCATGGTCATTGAGTGAGAATACACCTGCTGGATATCTGCATTAATCCACATAGCAAATGAGGTCCGCAGTGGTGGGCAAACGAAATGAGGGGAATAGTTATAGAGACAGCGACTTAGTTGAATGCTTTAATAATGTTTAATAATGTCACATTTAATTTTAGTATATCTGGTATTGCCAACTTGGTGTATTTTGAGAGTTTTACCATAGTTGTTTACTACAGATCAATGAGGCACATATTCATATAGCTTTCCTACTCGATGTTGTAGTTTGCCTTTTTGACCAGTAGATGTTGCAAAAATGACCATTTAGCTAATGTATTTGATATCCAGGTTGGTTTTCTAAAGATGGTTCCATGCAGCTCATACACTTCTTGCACAGGTTCCATTGATCTTAGATCACTTGATGCCAATACTAAACTGTGAGAGAGCGGTGAATGCATGACATAGACACTGGTGTGGTACACTAATGATTAATACCTAAGACCTACATATATACTCGTATTTTACGTTTTCTTAGCCTACAACAGTATAACAAGATATTGCATTCTAAAAGAAGAGGAGATGTACGGTGCAGTATATAAGTTTAGTGCTGAGCTGGGGACCCTTGAATGCACCACAGAAAGTTTTTTTGTAAATCTCTTCTTCATCTATACAGAAAATGTTATCTCTTTAACTTTGTTATTACCATTGAAGACACAGGACTGAAATATGCTATGTGTTATACAGTCAATTAAAAATAGACCCAAATGGCAAATTTCTGGATCCAATATCAACATGTAACCTTCGGTACTCATAATTTTGAGTAAGCCTGAGCCATCTGAAATAAAGAATATGATTACAGGATTTAACTGTACACTAAAATAGATTAATAATCAAAAAAGGTAATAAAAAATGGAAAAAACAATGCATCTTTAGTCTATAACTGATAGAAAGTTAACGTTTTGATATGTGACACTGATGACATTCAATGTTAATAATTTATTTATCGACTCGTAGTGTGGTTCATTTTTCATTCCCCTGAACCTGTGCTACATACCATCAGCCCCCACTCATAACAGGCAAAGGTGAACATTCTGACAAAGATAAAGTGTGCATTTTACAGTTCCAGCAGTGAATTCTGTTTGATTTGTACCAATGTCCACACTACTAGAGTAGACTGAAGTCATATATATCCTTCCAATAGCCAGGCATAAGGACGCAGGCAACTGACAAGTTTTTCACTTTCATTTGTCCCTCTAGCATTGTCTATAAAAGGCTTCTCCTTCAGCTTGTCTCAAGACCTGTCATATGTTTAAAAAATATGGGAAGACACAAGAAGCATCTGTTTTGAAATGATTTTCTTTATACCCCTATCTATGGTTTGTATTTCTTGTCTTACAGTGATGGCTGCAAGCTGGGGAAGCCATTGACATGCTTTTGATTGTTCTGTGGCAAGTCATAAAGCTTCTGATTTATTTAGTGTACCCTACACATGAACTTCTGTACTTTATGCTAGCACACAACTTTATAATCATTACAATTAATATTATGTATCATTACCAATATATACTTAAAAAGAAAGCCCAATTACAAGTACAAGCAGTTACACAAAGTGAGAAGGTCTAGCCATAATCTTGTTAATGAAGTGGTGCATATGTTAATTTTAATGACTTCCTTGCTTGATTCTGTTAAAAACATATTACATAATAAACACTCAGAACATAAATGAAGACATGAGGGAAGGAACTTAATGAAGTATCATATTGTTAAGGTGGATTCTGTGTCATTGGAAGTCACAGATGTAGAGGTAAAGAACTCTAGTAAGTAAAAGGAACCTGTTAGGTTGTTTTATAGCCCAGAACATGATAATTACATAAACTGTCCATGATTCCCTGGAAAATGGTTTATGCTATGTCCAAATGATTTTTGAGAAGTCAGCTGGGCACTGATGCTGTACAGAAGAATCAGGCAGTCTTGTGTTCCTCCAGTCTTGACTATCAAACCCACCACCTGCTGTAATCACCACCGGCCTCTTCTAAATCATGTTCATGCGCAACATATGTACTGCAACGAGGTGTACTGTGATGAAACAAGAAACAGTCCATCAATAGCTATCTCTCGGCCAAGAAAATTGCCAAACCGCATCATGTGAGTGTTGTGACATTTGCAGGAATACAAAATGAAGTTCATCTATTCAGAAGCCAAGAGGAGGGTGTCCAGGCAAAATCCCAGAGTCAACAAGTCAGCTCATCACATGGTCTATCAGATCTGGTGTGACAAACACGGCAGTAGAGGTGGTTCATATGCTTTGTAATAGTGAGATTACAGACATCCATGCAAGCTCCATGTGACATGCAAGTCTGGAATGGTAACCGGAAAAAGGTGAAGAAGCCTTGGCTTCAATATCATTATAAGAAGCATCAACTCGAGTTTTTTAAAAAATTACAAAAAGTGGACAGTAGAAGATGGGAAACAATTGGTGATTTAAAGCGAAGAGATGAAAGTCAATAGACTGGGCTCTGATTGGTGCAAATGGGTCTGGGGGAAAAGGAGGCTAAGAGATCAGGAAATTGAAGGAACTGTCAAGTTTGGTGGAGGAAGCCTTATTATATGGGGTTGTCTGACAGCCAAAGGCATTGGATACTTGAACAGGATTGATAGTGGTCTCAATGCTAAACTATATATGTGAGTATCTTACAAGATGAGTTACTTCATACATTCTCAAGTACTATGGGCATGAAAAAAGGATGACATAGTGTTCCAGCAGGACAATGGCCTGATGCATATATCGAGATTAGCGAAGAAATAGTTCAATGACAATGAAGTAGAGGTCCTGGATTAGCCCCCCAGACCTAAACCCAAACACTTGTGGGTAGTGTTGAAGAAAAAGCTGTATTCAGTCAAGTGAGTCGACCAGTATGCACCAATCATGGAAACGTGCAAGAGACCTGGGATCAGATTTCGGTCGAGACATGAATCTGGATCAAGAGCATGCCCAGAAGGAATCAGGCAGTGTTGAAAGCCAAAGGCAGATTTTTAGCATTTCAAATCTGCATAACTAATCATATGCTAAATAGTTGCACCTCAAATTTATGTATGAGATAGCCAAGATGATTGTCTATAAAATTATGGTAGTTTCACATTTGAAGCTGTAGTGGGTGGTGAGATATGGAGCCTGAAAGACAAAAGTTCAAAACCTTGTTTCGCTTTTGCTCATCAGTGTGCTAAGCAGAAGAACCAAACATGACAATACATTATCACTGGTAATAGCAGCAGCAGTGCCCCCTTCCTTCTCCTCCTGCTTTTACCTTGCTACCTCTAGGCAATTCCTCCACACTGTCAGAAGCATACATAAAACTGAGAGAGGAGATAAGCGAAGAGCATCCTACTTCCATTACCGGTCTTTGCCACCTTTGCCTTCAGATTAGTGAATTCAGCCTGCAGACTCCAGCTGAATTGCTTCTGGGTGAAGGACCTGTGGATTCTGGTAATAATTTCATCACAGGTTGGTTGCCATAGGCAAATAAAACATTCTTTCCAGACAGTTTTCAGAAATCCTCTCCATTGTTTTGTCTCATATACTGGAAGGTATGCCAGTATCAGCATGAGGCATATCTGTCAAATTCCAGGTCCTACTGGGCTTAGTGAGGAGTATTCTAAATAGTAAAAGGAAAAAATATATCCTTTGCTTGTCCATACAATGGTGGAGTAGACTATGTCACCCAAGAGTCCTCATACACCTGGAATCCCAGCCTGGGGGACATCAGTGTCATAAGCTGATGGTCAGATACAGTATGTAATGATATATCACTGTATGACACAATAATGAAGCTGATATATTTTGTAGATTAATTTTTTTATACAATCGTTGTAATTAGGATCAAAGCCACAACCAATTGCAAATGGAGGTATGAACAGAAAAGATCCATGCTTACCAAGATGTGATCAGAAGATTCCTCTATTCATACCAGAAAACACTATGCACAGAGTGTTCTGGTACAACTAAGTTAATCTTCTGATGACATCTTGGTAAGCATGGATCTTTTTTCTCCATACCTCCAATTGGAATTGGTTATGGCTTTCGTCCTCATTACAATGAAATGCATTACTACACCTGCATCAATGTAGTGTCTTCATTCATTTTTCTGCACGTCAGGGAGTTGTGACTTGTTCACAACCCCAAAAGGTGAACAGTAATTTTCATACATTGCCGGTAAACTATCCAATCCTTACGTCCACCTGGCTGTATTACACTAGGTGCCGTGCGGTGCTGTCTACTAATGTTTCTATAGCAACATACATTAAGGCACATGACATAATTCATTTAGACCTGTTTGCTTCCAGCTGCCTTTGCTAATCTGTTATGTTGAGTAACATGAAATTTCTCATATTATCCATTTCGCTTTTTACTTTTCCTCTTTTCTTATTCCTCATCCATCAACATAATAATAAAGCCATTAAGCCTCATGAAATAAATTTTGATAAACTGATGTACAATAGTTCTATTTCATTGCATTTTGTTCTCTGGAGTGAAAATTAAGCTCTAATTTAAAATTCAAATGAGCAATTTGTGTTAAAAATCCCGCCCTCCCCAACTTACTGTACATCACTGAATTATTAAGTCTTTTGGAAAATCACACGTATGAGTATTTTTCCTAATTGATATTCCATTCAGTATAATAAATGTCAAAGATAAACTAATCAAAACACTCTCATAATTAATAATAATGTGAAAGATTCTTGTCGATAGAATACGTTTCCTGCTACTCTAGTATTCAGCTATGTGCATGTGTTTACACATATTAATCTTTTGTCATACATCTTGTTGCTGTATGTTATTACACGCCTTATGTTCTCATTTCATTTGTAAAATTTGGTTATTTTTAACCTGTTTCTATTTGTATTTGCACTAGCTCCAAAAATTCCTTTGTGTACTTCTCATTAAACATTTGGCTACAATTTCGTATCTCTAGGTTTCCTGCCAATTAAGAAACAGAATTGTATCCTAAGGATCTGTTTGCTTTCAGTCTTATAACTCATCGCATAATACTATCAGTTTGCAGCTATAACAACTAATGTTCGTCGGGGCAATCCTTAAGTTTATGAAAAAAGAACAGTTGATAAAAAAGAAATAAAGCTTGGTTCACATCTGCGTTCAGGATTCTGTCCCCCATTTTGCTTGAAAAATACAGGACTTTTCTCTCGGACGGAAACACGGCAGACCACATTATAGTCTATTGGGTCTTAGGGTTTGACCCGGGAAACCATTTTACAATTGGGTTTCTGTTTTTTGGGTCCCCAAAGAACAGAAAACCCCATCGCAGGTGTGAACCTAACGTAAGTAATACCATTGCATACCATTAGAGATGAGCGAACAGTAAAATGTTCGAGATTCGATATTCGTTTCGAGTAGCCCCTCAATATTCGACTACTCGAATCGAATATCGAATCCTATTATACTCTGTGGGGGGAAAATGCTCGTTTCAGGGGTAGGCAAGGTTCGATCAAATTATACTTACCAAGTTCACGAGTGAGGGTCGGGCTGGATCCTCCGAGAAGTCTTCTCCGTGCAGCATCCCCGCGGCATCTTCCGGCTCTGAATTCACTCTGCCAGGCATCGGGCCTGGGCAGAACTGACTGCGCATGCCCGCACTACAAGCGGACATGCGCAGTCGGCTCTGCCCAGGCCCGTTCCCTGGCAGAGTGAATTCAGAGCCGGAAGACGCCGTGGGGAAGCTGCACGGAGAAGACTTCTAAAGGTAGGAGAAGAGCCAGCGTTGATTGGCCAACTGTATAGCATTTGGCCAATCAATGCTGGTTCTGCATAGAACTATTCCATTCGAGTGGTACTCGATCGAGTGCGAGTATTTTGAATACCGTAGTATTCGATCGAATAACTACTCGATCGAATACTACTCGCTCATCTCTACATACCATATTTTTCTATGTCCATATTAATTAGGAAACAATGTTTTCCTATACACAGGGAAGAAAAGAGGTTGAGGATGTGTTACCTTCCAAGTAGAAGGAAGCAACATATTAATGTAATGAACCATGTATTTGCTAGGTGATAAATGTCCAATTTAATGCTTGGCTTTCTATTGCATTTCATAGTAAAATACATGAACTTACAATCTATAATGTACTATATTTCTCATTGTGTGACATAAACTGACAATGTCTTCTGACTTTTATGGTAAATAGAGTGACATTGTCTAGTTCCTTCTCTTCAGCCAATTAATATATTTTACTCTAGTTGGTCAGGAATTCAGTTCTCTGACAATCTCATAAAATTAGAAAATATATGCAGCTTTTAGCAGCTTTCAGTCTCTGATGTCACGCTGTGGAAAATATATACATGTTAGAGTTGCCATCTGGGCATGTGGCTAGATACTGCCTGCTCTCTTCTTGAATAATAACTATGAATAAAGGCATAAGCTAGATCATTGTGATAGATAGACATAGCTTTAGTGTTCTCTATGATTTGTGAGTGTTGAAGAATATTACTGAATTCTGGAGAACATATACCGTGTGGGAAATACTATTTGGCATTAAAGCTAGCACCTTATCTGAAAGCCAAGGTCTTCATATATTTCTTCTGCAGCAATATCAGTGTAGAGATATACTGTATGTGCTGCTGAGCTGCTGAGTGGGAATATGATAATGTATATAGATATATGCCCGTATTGAGCCATATTTGATACGGAATATACTATTCTTATTTGGCATCTAAAAATAATATGGTTTATTTTATGCTTGAAATAATATGTAAAGTCACTTTGCCTCTTTGTCATTGGTCATATCTGATATTACTCCTTTTTATTCATTACTGAAGGAAAAAATGAGGAACGACTGACAGAATGGTGTTACCATAACCTCTACGCTATGTCTATCCTTTTTAATTGTATATCAAACAATTCATTGAACTGATGTTTATTTTGAGATATGTCCATCCCACCTTAAAGAATTTTTTTAACATGGAAAAAATGGAGAAACACAAAATATAGCAATCGAAAAAATTATGAAAAAATAAAACATAGCTTTTAATAGTCCATGATAAGAACCCAATCCATGTAATTCAGGGTGAGAAGATGGCTCTGTGATGATACACTGACTTGCTTATGCATTTCAGAACTACATGTTCCTTAGTCATAGCATAGCTTTTTAAGTTTAAAAAAGTATTTTGGTAGAATAAAATGATAGGCACTTATTTTTTTATTTTTTTTTAATGGGAAATAATGTTTCTATTTACAGGTCCTATATTAGCCCAAGCGATTTTTAATTTATTTAGGGTAATTTTGTATACACCTAAAGAAATATTACTTTCTATTTTCTGTTTAAAAGGGTTCTTCAGGAATAAGCTAAAAAATAAAAGCTTTTGGCTCCCCTCCCCCTCATGGCATAGTGCCCCCTTTCCTGGCCCTACACAGTATTATGCCCCATAGTGGCCCCTGCACACAGTATAATGTACCACAGTGGCCCCTGCACAAGCTATTATGTGCCTAAGTGGCCCCCGCACACGATATTATGGCCCTCAGTTGCCCCTGCACACAGTATTATGGCCCAAAGTCACCCCTCCACATGATATTATGGCCCACAGTTGCCCCTCCACATGGTATTATGGCCCCAGGAACTATTATTATACTCTAGGGACTTTTCAGAACCCAGAGTATAATGATTGGAGGTCCAGGGGTGATGAAAATCATAAAAACCACTGTCACTTATCTCTCCTGGACTCCGGTGCACTCCCCGATGCTTTTGGCCCTCTTCAGTATCAGCACAAGCATCGAGTGAGCCAGGCCCAGTGTTTGTTGGGGTGCATGACCTCACATACCGTTCCCTGATACTGCTCACAGCTGCATCTGCTTCCCCTTCTGCTCTCCAAGGGGCCCAAGCGACATGATATGTGATACAGAAGGGGAAGCAGAGGCGGACCTGAGCAGAAGTGGAAATAGATAAGTAAATAGGGGTTACTCCAACAGGTAACGACTCATTAAGAAAAAAAAAAATACATCAGGGGCCCACCAGGCCCCCAAATGTTCCAGTCCTGTGGAAGCCACTACTGCTGCTGCCCTGGTATTTTCACTACTGCTGTATTCTCTTGGTAGGATGCAGGAGCTCATTTTGTCTCTAGCGGTATGAATGTGAAAAAAATGGTCACCACTTCTTTCCTCTATGTAAAACCTGTCCTGGCTAAGTTACCTACTGTGCTGTAGGGGAGGAGTCGGCCATTTAAATAGCTCATAGGACCACCTATAGCAGCAATAACTTAAAGTGTTTTTCTGTATAACATATAAGCAGGGCCATTTTAACACATTGGTGGGCCCAGGGCAAAAGTTTCATAAATCAACCCCCCCCCCCCCAATCACCACTTAGACATATCTGACACTCACAAATTATAATGCCCTCATAGTGTCCCCCACATAGTATAATGTCCCTTAGTAGTCCTCACACAGTGTAATGCCCCTAGAGTAGCATCACACATGAACCTGCCCCTCCAAACATTAATCTTTTTCCCTCAGTGGCTCCTCAGTCATTAACCTATCACATCTCTGTATCCCTTAGACATTATACTATAATGTCCCCTTCCTAGTTTCCACCACAGTTTCATGCCCCCCTCCAAGTGGCCCCTAATGTTTCATGTACCACTCCAGGTTTTTTGGTTAACAAAAAAAAAAGCAAAACTGTGTACTTTGCCATCTGTTGTTGTCCATTTGAGGTTGTATTTACTTAATTTTAAGACATTCTAAACACATAATCAGAGGTAAAACCCCAGAGTATAAAGAGGGTGTCATCTGTTCTCAGCACTACACCATCTTTCATCTAACAATAGATAGCAGTTTATCTCCTCTGATAGCCTGTTTTAGGCTAAAGCCCCACGTTGTAGAAACACAGCTTATTTTCTTGCAGATTTTGTGGGGCCTTGGCCTTAAGAAGAAATAAATATAGATATTATTTTTCTGCTGAACAAAATCTATCGCATGGTTTACAAATGCCATTGTGGATGTAAAATTTACCTTAATTTCAGTACGATTTTCTGTATTTGACCCATTCCAGAAGTGTCTTTATACCATTGTTGGTATTTTTTGTTATCTTCTTCTAAACTACTGTATGAAACCTTCCTATAAATCCAGTGAACACACAGCTAACCTTTACCTTGTGGATTGAAAGCAAGCTATCATTATAGTAGGAAAGGTTACAATTCAGCATGAGTCAGTTCAACCTAAGCAAATATAGAAAGTAAAGCTTCTGTTCTGCTCTATTGAATTGGTCTAGAGGAACTATCTCCAGTTGTGGGGTAAACGGCATTACTTTATTTGCTACGTAAGAGTTTAGATATTAACAGGCCATTATTCTGCCATTTTAGCATAAAAGCAGAAAACTGTAAAATGTTGCTAATTTCCTAGGTTGCCTTTTAGTAAATACCTGGTTTCAGTAGAAATGTTTTGGATGGATTTACATTTATTACATATTATCAGATCATTTCCTTTATTTTAATTCATCATTCTTTGATAAAGTTAATAGACATTCCTGAACATACTACCCATCACAACTCGACTTTTGACTATTGGAAGACACGGGTGTAAAAGCTTAAGGAAAGCCAGCACGTGGATGTGAATATTCAGATCAATAAACTAATTGGTATTCTAGCTACTGGAGATGAATCATTCTCTGTTTGGCAGATGTTATTTCATAATGGTTTACAACTAGACACTGGCAGTCGGCCATTCACTACAATAAACAATTTTCGGCATAAATAAAGAGACATAAATAAAATACACCTGCGGCATAGCTGGCACAAAATGGACTGTGATAAAATGCAATAATAACTATGAATTAATGGTGGAATCCAGATGCTTAGCTGGTTTACTTTATGGACATAAATTATTCGCTCTCAATATTTTAGGACAATTTATTGGTTGTTCAGTAGTGTAACACGCCATAAACTCTACATTGCCTAATACTTCGAATTGTTCTGTCAGCCTAGATTTATATGCAAATCTAAACATTATCTCTGTAAGACTTAACAACAACCTAACATTAATCTCCAAGTACAAAGTGTCCAAGGAGTAAACAGCATTTATTTGTCAGGTAAGCAAAATCATTAGAGACTAAGCTTAAAGTTAAAAGCGTTATTATCATTATCATTATAGTTATTCCAAAGGCGGATGGTAAGGTTACATACATACCATGGTCCTGATATCCAGTACATGAATAACCAAATCCATGGCTTCCTATATTTCTATGAACCCTATAGTCTTTTGTTGGCATCTAAACAAACACAGGGAAGTGTGCTGAGCACAGAAGAATGAGATAATGTCATTTTATAACTTGGCTACTAAAAAATGATGTCATCTCCATGCGCATTGCCCTTGCACTTTCTCTAACCATTAGTGTTTCATCGGGCGACACATTAATATGGGACCAAAATGAAGAGGAACGTGGCAGAAATTTTTATCACCTGTCAGGGTCTGGGGTTGCTAGGTGGGGTGGCATAGACACAAAAGTCCAGTTTCTTTAGTCCAAAACAAAAGTAGAGTTTATTTTCATTCAAAAAGTTAGTGCAGCAACAAAAGGAAACAATACAAAAATAAATACCTGCCCGTCTAGGCTCTAAGCATAGAATAGGTTACCTCACCTAGAATAACAGAAATCAAAAGCCAGTTGAGTCATTCAGGACACAGCTCCAAAAATATGACCTCTCTGTTGGTTCTCCAGCCAAGCTCTGCCACAGTCTGCTGCTGGAGCTGGCTTCTTAAGCCTCCCTTGATGAGCAAACTCTCTACAGCTGAGTCACTGCTGGAACATCCCCAAAGTGTGGACTGGAGGAGGGGTGGAATGACAGGTCTCATTACCAACCTACCTGCCATTCCTAAAAATCCAGCCCGGTAACCGGAACTCTGAAATAACCCTTAGCAGACAATAGTTATCTGCTGAGAAACGTTCTTTCTGGAGTTTTCTCATCTCACCCACCTTAGTAGTCTGGGTGAGATGTACACCCCCTCCATTACCTGACCAGCCATCGGCTTACAACCTGTTATTATTAACATTAACAAAGCCCTGTGAGGGTGTGAACCTAGAGGGTGCTGTAGAGCGATCAAAAACAGGGTTGAAAAGGACCTTGACCACACCCAAACCAAAGGACCCAACTCCAGAGACTGCTGGTGACCTGCGGGGAGCGGGTGGTTTGTGGACCAGTGGGAGACAGACAGGTGGTCTGTCCAAGAGGACTGGATTCCAGAAGGGACCCAACTCCAGAGACAATGCTGCTGCTGGCCTGCAGGGAGCACGTGGTCCGTGGACCAGTAGGAGACAGACAGGTGGTCTTTCCTAATAGGACTGGATTCCAGAAGGGACCCAACTCCAGAGATAGTGCTGCTGCTGACCTGCAGGGAGCAGGTGGTTCATGGACCAGTAGGAGATAGACAGGTGGTCTGTCCCAAGAAGACTGGATTCCAGAAGGGATCCAACTCCAGAGAGAGTGCTGCTGGTGACCAGCAGGGAATAGGTGGTTTGTGGACTAGTGGGAGACAGACATGTGGTCTGTTGGTCTGTTCCAAGAGGACTGGGTTCCAAGTTTAAGCTCAGTGTGACCCAGATTGCTGAGGAGAAACCCCAGTAAAGCTTCTTGCCCTCAGAAGGTACTCAGGGTGCAAGAAGTGAGGTATTGTCCTGTATGTGAGCTAGGCTGTTTTGATATTTTTTAAATCTGAATAAACCCATTCCATTTGGATTGCCATTAACTGATATGCTGTTTATTTGGCACCCAGCGCCACTAACACCTCTGTTGAGTCCAGGAAACCACTACCTTTGATGCTACACTACCCCCAACTGTCACAGCCCTTTTATACACTTGTATTTCTAAAACTGATGCAGTTACAAGTAGGAGCAATTCAGGCAAGAAGAAGAACAGCCAAAGTGAAATCAAAGTTACCAGTATCTGCTCTCCTGGTGCCATGGGGTTTGGCATGAGATAAGTGATACATGTATAAATCCTGGGGTCCAAACACTGGGGCGCCCAACTGATTAAGAGGACAGATTTCCTGTGTTCTTTGTCTATATGGATTGATGGTTATTCATGGGCACTATTACTCCATTCAATGTTTATGAGACTAACAGAGATAGCCAAGTACACCATTTATCACCTTTCCTGTGGACAAATATGTTTTTGTAGACTAAACCCTGTCAGCAGCGTTAACATGCCTTTTGGCCTATATTGAAGAGAATGTACTGTCAATGGCGAGAATCTGTTGTGATGTTTAGAAGTATAATGTAGAGTCCTACTGCACTCTCCACTGGCAGAATCCAGCTATAAGCTATAAACACCATAGGTATTTAGCTAACAATGCAGGGAGGCAGCTTTTGGATTTGTTTTTCTTTTCAAACTCTAGCTGTGGCATTTTTCTGACATTCATCTTTATGAGCCAAAGTCAGAAGAGGATGAAAAGAAATGGGAATTTACTAAAATATATTTCTTCTTTCTACTGCATCAATGTTGGCTCCAAAAAACTGTGATGTTTTTCCAAAAAATGTAGTAGCCCCCTCCCCTCGTCTCTCCCAGTTAGGCCCCGTGACTGGGCCTTTGCCAGTTTAACTTCTACAAGAGACACAAAGTCCGTTTGTTTTTTTTCTGTTAGCGACTCTTCATCCGTTCACTCATACACTTATTCATTTTTGGTACCGCATCCTTCCACTCCCATTCCTCCCACTCACCTTCCGTCATTCTCCTATCATAACCCCGCTCCCCATTCCCGTCATCCTATAACACACTGAAATTTGATGTTTATTATGCTGTTCTTGACAGTTCTCGGATCTTAAACCAGCTTGTTAATGTCACATCTGTAAACTTCCTTTGTACAGTGCCACGATTTAGTGCAAGTGTTGTCAAATGGATGTTGACTCAGACTTGGGAAGTCCTCCGGAGCCGAGTTCTCCTCTTAACCTTCTGTGCACACACTGCATGTTATTTCCTTTTCATTACCTTTTGGTTTGAGAATTTGCTATATAAAATGTTAAAAATGTAAAAATCAAATAAAATGAGAATAAAAAAAAAAAAAAAAAAAAAAGTACAATCCCGGATTTACTATTGTGGTTAAAACTATGCAGTGACGAAAACATGGTGCATCTAGTTCAGACTAAAAATTTTCAACAGGTAGGTGGATTAAATGTGTCATCACGATGCACCATATACTGTAAAAAAAAAAAAAAAAAAAATCTGTTTCAAAGCAATCCAACTAACAGACTAGATAGTCTAAAGATACACAACATTTATCATCCAGCATGATAAGTATGACTAAGTATGGCGCCTGCAACGAAGCTGCCGGATCTCTGCTGTTTTAAATGCAACTACAGCATCCAATTGGTTACGTTCACTTTACCGATCAGAATAGATAATAGGACAGCCTCCCAGCACAATCGAGGAGCCGTCTCTTATGGAACCTGGGAGCTTTCTGAGAGCTCTCAGACCTGCCATAGTATTATATCTATTGAAGCCTGTCTGCAACAGGCTTTCATGGTTACGTAGGGAATATGCCATAGACTGCAATACAGTAGTATTCCTCTTGGGAAAAGGTAATTTTCATTATTAAAAAGTAACAAAAGCACGTCTCAGCACAGAGTGTGGTTAAACTTGGAGTTTGTATCCACTGCTTACCACCCTCTTTTTCCAAAAACAAATGTTTACTTAATGTTGACAAAACTTGAGCTGTGTTTGCCTTAGGGCTAGTTCACATGGGGCAAAATGGACAGAATTTGCATCAAAAATCCTGCCGCCTCCCATTGAAAGCAACAGGAGTCATCAATTCCCTGAAGAAAGGGCAGCTCACTTCTTTTTTCCGTGAGCAGGAACAAAAACACTCGCAGAAAAAAGAAGCGAGCCTTGCGACACCACCCTCCAGACTAGAACCATTCATTTGGGCCTAATTTGGAGCGGAAACCCACGATGAAATATGTTAGTTGCATAACCCCTTAGAGTGCTAGTAGTTCATACCAAACTTGTTGGAACCCAAAACAAACTGAGAAATTCACCCATCTCTTACCAAGAACACTGACCCCCCCAACCCCCCCCCCCCCTTAGGGGAAGGGGAAACCGGTATACACAAGTTTTTTTTTTATTTATTTTAAATTATGCATTTGTCTAATCATTCTTTCATATGGTCCATCCTTTTCTGTCATCACACAAGGGCTGTGCTGCAAATCCACTGTATCGGCTGGATTTCCCATCACAAACCCAGACATGGACTTCTTGCATCACAGTCATTATGATGTAAAGCAGGGGTGCACGCACTTTGTCAGCTTGTGAGCTACTTTATAACATGACAAAGTCGAAAGATCTACTACCCACTTCTTGTGGGCAGGGCCATGCATGAGAGCAAGAGACAGTGGCGTTCTGTGGCTGCCCAGGGATCCCCGGTGTCTGCTTGTTCACAGCGCAAGCTGAGAGTGATCTCTGGACACTGGCAGGCTGGGGCAGCCCCGCCTGCCAGTGTCAGTAGATGACTCTCAACCTGCACTGTGAACAAGCAGCACCCCAGCCACCTCCATCCCAAAGAGTGGCCTGCAAGTGTCCAGAGTGCTTGTTCACAGCGCAGGCTGAGAGTCGACTCTCAGCCTGCACTATGAACAAGCAGACACCGGAGATCCCTGGCTGCATCCCACGATCGACCCATACGTCCATTGCGATCGACCAGTAGATCGCGATCGACGTATTGGGCACCCCTGACGTAAAGAGCTCAAAATTAAGTTCAAGCCAGGGAAAAATACTATAATCATTACAGGACACAATGTTGCAGGGAGGCAGAGACTCCTAACATTATAAATAACTATAATGCTAGGAGTTCCCTTTCCTGGCATGATTTTCAGGCCAGTAAATCCAAAGCACACACATGAAGCAAATGTCTAGCTGAAACTCAGTCGTGGTAATTTAGGCTGCGTTGGTACTTGCAGAGCTAAGGTAAATACATTTGTTGCTTATGTGCAGCAGTTATAGCATACAGTCCCTATGCTGTCAGTCTAAAAGAATACTGGATTTATTAACTCTAGGTTTCATAGCCCCTGTACCAGCAAGGCAATCTATAAATGAAGTGTACACACTGCTGGGTCACATGTCTAGAAGGAAACGCATGCCAGTTATAGCTGACTTACATTCCCTCCCCATGTCATTTATCCCAGCTTTGTAGTATAAATGGCTTTTTTTTTTGCACTCACCACATGGGAATTATACCTACCAAAATGCTGGCGTAAGGCAGCCTGCACACGGAGTCACATGTCACTCATTCTGAAAGTAAAATTTGTCCAGAATAAGCGCATAGAAACCAAATCCCATTGATTTCTATGATGTGATTGAAAGCAATAGGGAAAAAAGCCTCCCATTGATTTCAATGGGTAGTGTGTGTATGCCAGCACCCATAGAACTCAATGGGATCTGGTTTTTACGCGCTCATGCTGAACGAATTTTACATTCAGAATGAGCGGAGCGTAACTCCGTGTGCAGGCTCCCTAATAAGGTGTAATTGACGCAGAAAGCCTGCAGAGGAAAACTACCCTGTGTGTGGCCTTAGCCTTAAGCTGGTCTGTTAAAATAAAAGCTGCTCTGATTAGTTACTATGGACAACAGGCAGTTTTGATAAACCCATAGGATCCAAATTTACATGTTGCAAGTCCTTAACTTTACCCTTTAAACACATGAGCAAGGTGTACCAAAAAAAAAAACAAAAAAAAAAAAACACACAACACATAGCAATGATCATTTATTTCAACTCATATTACACGAGTTAGGACAAGTGGCATTTGTTAATATCCATAGGATTAGTATTCATATGGAACATGCCAAGGAAAGTGCAGTAATATTAAAACAAAAATAGAACATCTGATAACTTTGCACACAAAGAAAATGAAACTACACACAGAACTGTAAAAATATTGCACATATTAAAAGTGTTCCACAGCTGCATCTAGTCAAGCCAATGGTGTATTGCTTGTATAGTCATGGAAGCTAGGCCAACTCCTGTAGCAGGAAGATGGAGTTATCCTTTACCAAGGACAAAAGACAGGTCTGTAAAATAGCTGAATGTGAGCAAGTCTCAGGAAGACAGAGGTAACGGCTTTAGAGGACGACACTGAAACACATTGCTAAGAGTCAGAATTACAGTGGATTAGTAGAAATCTATAAAAGACAGTTTCTCTGCAGAATCTATGGAAGTCAAAAAACTTTCTACCAGGGCTTCAGATAGAATATTAACAGGGATCAGGAACAAAATTTAAGAGCGATTCAGTTCTCCTTGTATGACCTGTATGAATAAGCCAGAATTAATGCAAACAAATTATGCTTTAGAAACCAAGCAAAGTAGGAAAAGCTGCAAGGACTAGGATGAAATGAAAACATTACTTTTGATTATTCTCTGTAAACTACCTGAAAGCCAAACAAAGTACCGCAGCCCAGAATATTCAGTGTATATTAGTCAAGGAAAACTACTGGAGATCGCCATGCATAGCACATTAGTACTCTTCTATAGGCAGAATAGAAGTATACACCAGGTTAGCAATTTGACATACAGAGCCTAAAATAAGTTAATGGTTATTCAATAGCACCCTATTACATTATATCACACAGTGGTCTATAGGTCACTATGCATGCAGCATCCAGGTTTTCCTGCCATAGGCTGTATGATCTGTTTAACTGCTCATGGTAGCACTTTTTGATTCTAAGAGTAAAGCTTTTATTGATACAGTTCATAGGCTCTCAGCATTTCGTGAGTTGGAGTGTCACTGCACTGAACAATCTGTATAGGTCGTGACCATGTTTCCTCGTCGCTGAGTGACAGTTCTACAGTGCTTGCTTGATCCATGGAACTGGCTGTCTGTTCTAACATTGTGCCTCTGCGAGTTACCAAAACTTCCAAATGTAAACATCTTTTCCATATCTTCAAACATGTCATTAAATAAATTTCCCCCAAAACCAAAGTCATCAAAGTGACGTCTGTGCCGATTAGTAGGATCATGTTGGCTCCTGAAATGGGCGTGGTCAAAATGTTTCTTTGATCTAGTATTTTGGCTCTCTCCGAAAAAGTCAAAGTCTTTGAACAGGTCATCAAAGTTAAAATTGAAAGGTTGGTGTTGCTGCCTCTCAGTGCCCCCTCTTCCTCCAGTGGTGAAGGCATCATGGCCAAATTGATCATACTCCTTCCGCTTACTGTCATCAGATAGGGTCTCATATGCTGTAATGAAATAGACAGTTAGAGAACATCACAACACAACATTTATGATTTACTCATTGCTCATACAATGCAAAGAATACCAGTAAATACACTGTCTACCAATAAGTATTTGGACATCCATGCAAATGAAGATCTGCGGCATCATGCCTTCCGCCATAAAATATCATGTAGGAAACAGCATTGGCATTAGTCGCATGCAAGAGGCCACAAAGTGCAGACTTGTCTGATTTCGAGAAAGGGGTAATTGTCCGGTATCACAGAAATGGTCGATCCTTACTGGACATAGCAAGCAAACTGAATTACCCAAAATAGACAGTGGCCCATGTGATTAAGAAGTGGAAGTTGAATGGTGATTGTCGGAATGTATCCAGAGTTGGCAGATCCCCGAAACTGGGAGATACTAGAGCCACACCCAATCGATGACTTACATACACCAGGAATTTCAACAGGCATCCGGGAGTATTGTGTCGCTCAATACCATCTGTAAAGGAAGCATCTGCTGGGTTCTACCAACTATTCAATATGCATAAAGGTTTTTCTATTCTACCACAGGTGTCCAAATCCTTATCGGTAGACAGTGTATACCCCCAGAATGAGCATATGTGCTCAAGACATACCTTGATAAAGATTTGTGTAAATTATATAAATTAATTTATATATATATTAATTTATTAATTATATAATTTGTGTAAATTATGTAAATACTCTCTCCAATTTGCCTGATGCACATTTCCCTGCTCCAAGGAATTGAACTTAGAGCACCAGAGCTCTATGTGGCAGTCACACAGACCATGGTTAATGGACCTGAACATGAGCATGTCAGTTTAGCCTTGTACACAACACACTCATAATTACATTGAGTATTCTGTAATTCAGAACTAAGCAAATCTCACATAATTCTAAGTCACATTTAAATTGAAGATTTAAGAGCGAAAGTCTAGTGATTTTTTGGACTCTATATTGTAGGAAAGTCCATACCCTAAATAGTGATAGTTGTCTACTCACAGCATTTCCGAATCCTGTTTTTTCCTTCAATAAATTAACGAGTCAAGTGGTTTGTTTATTTTGTAGCATTGGTTGCTATACAAACAAGAGGTCTCTTTCTGCTGCCTATTGAGATCTACTATATGACCTCAGATTCAAAGAGTTCCACCCCCATTCTTTTGCCCTTTTATGTCATATTGCCTCCCATATAATATGTTTCTTACAGCACCTCTCACATATTGCCCATAGTTCCCCTTCCTTTCTGTCATAGCCAAGACATCATGCTCCCATTACTATTAGCAGCTTTACAGGATCTTCCAGGACCCTCAGAAACATCTTTCTCACAATATAAAGTGCAGAACAGTGGCTAGCACTATTGCCTTGCAGCACTGAGGACCTGGGTTTGAAACAGACCAAGGGCAACAGGTTCATAGAGTTTGTAGGATCTCATTGTGTAGGAGTGGATTTCTACCCACATATACTGATAGGTAAACTGTCTTTCTGAAAAACAAGTGACCCTTCTGGGTTTGGCAGATGAGCATGGGTTGACACCAACTCCCCTAATCCACTGTACATTGCAAAAGTTTATCTTATGCCCTGTTCACATCTGCTTTTGTATTTCGTCCAGGGAGAGTCCACATGGAGATCCCCCAAATGGAACACAGGCACAATTGCATCGCTGTGCTGTAAAAGCACACGGACCCCATAGACTATAATGGGGTCCATGTGCTTGCCGCAAACTGCCCGCATGAATCATGCGGACTCTACCCGGGCGGAATACAAAAGCAGATGTGAACCAACCCATAGTCTTTATTTGCTAATAGGTGACCCACACAACATTTTACTATAAAAGTGGAGTTAATACACAGTATACAGAGTCAATATACAAAACCCAAATAGGACATACATGACCTTAATATCATTCTTACCTTCAGCTATTTCTCTAAACTTTTCTTCAGCATCTGGACTTTTATTTTTATCCGGATGATACTTCATGGCAAGTTTGTGGAAAGCTTTTTTGATCTGTCGCTCGGAGGCATTTTTGGGAACCCCCAAGATGTCATAATAAGTCTTTGTTGCCAATATAACTTCAGATATTAATAATATACAAACTGCAAATGTGAGCAAAGATTGAGCTGAAGCCATCGCTGAAGTTCCTGGAAGACAAACACATGCAGATTGTTATGAGGTTTAAATAGGATTGCATCAGATCTATTGTGGGCCCTTAGGCAGCACAAGGTCTAGTATGAACATGTCTGAAGAAACAAGACAGTTATTGCCATGATGTGAATATGTACAACTGTTATTAGACAGGTATTTGTCTGTGTGCCTAATTATGGGTGATGCAAGTCCAAGACATGAAAGGAGAGCCAAATTTGAAGTATATAAAAATTATAAAAGGAAGCAATAGCAGATAAAATAATGAAGCATTTTCAAACAAAATATGTACTGTCAACAAAAGAAAAACAAACATTTCATTAACATAAGACCTAAACCTATACATTAGCCTCACATTACTGTTATTTAATAGGGGATATAAGCACATGTACTAATATACATCATGTTGAAATTTAGCATCATTTCACCCAATTTCCATTCAGGCCACATGACCATACCTGAACAGCCTTGTTTGGAAGCCCCATGTCACAAAACCACATGACCTTTTGGAAACTAAGTGTCTCTACAAACACCCTTCCCCCAATCACCTCATTCCAGAGCATTAGGACCAGGCTCAGAGAGAAAATGAATGCCTCTTGCCTCTAGCCCAACCCCTTGCTTATCACAGCCATCTGCACCAAAGTTATAGAGGAAGGGTATACACACTGCATGTACTATCTGTATGAATGCCAGAGATACCACTGGTCGAAACCACAGTAGGAATTGGGATATTTATATGCAGATACAAGTATACATATACCAATCGTGACTATCCTGAGGTTTCATAAGCATTTCTGTAATAGTTTTTGACTATCTCAGGCATTAAGTTTAAATAAAACACACGCACGCATCCCAGGAGTGGTTTGAAAGTTTAGCTATACTTTATGTACATTGCTCTCAGTCACAGAAGAAGAGCAATTAACATTATATGACAGGTACAGACTCAGCCCAACTATCCTTATGATAGTCCATCAATCTTAGATCTGTGAAAGTGCGACAGAAGAACTCCACAGACCTGATCGGGGACAATGCAGCTTCTGGTAACGTTTCCATCCCAATAGCTGTACTGAGAGTCTGTACAAGTGGTTTTTGGTACTGCTGAGATGTCCTTAGAAGTCTATCACAGAAATTTGTGTTGGATTCATATACTATGTCCTTACTCAGCCAAATAACTCTTTACATTATACTTATAGGAACCATAAGAGTCAAGCACAATGTAGAATGTCATGTAGCTGTATCTGCAAGTCTTATAGTACCCCAAACAGGAGTATTAACAGGCCCCCCAAAAAATTTGTAGCCACATGCTAGAACAAGCAGCCAACAGTGTCACTGCATCTTAGAGCCTAGTCATGTGAATGAGAGCTGATCTGCAGTAACCTGGTCTGACCACTGCAGAGAGAGGTGCTGCTTCCTTCTCTGTGCAACAGCTGATCGATGGGGGGAGGGAACTGTCTGGTGTTAGAAGCCCACCAATCTGACATTCATGATTTATCCCTTAGGATAGGTCATCTATGTGTGTAGCCTGAAAAATCCCTTTCACCCTTTGTAAGAAGCATAGAATACTTAATAAACTGGACATAAATCCTTATAGACAGTCTGAAGAATACCACCTTTACAATGGCATTATAAGTAACCCCTCCCCAAGAAAAGGCTCAGAACTTAATGCCACACGGACAGCCGCTATGTGGTCAGAAGGTCACACCACCAGTTTCATTATTAGAAGAAGTCTACAGACACTGTATAATAGCCTAATATGGGCAACAAAGCCTGACAACTACTTTACTGAACCAGAGATCAGCTAACTATTGTCAGGACACATAGGATCAGCAAGACAGGCGGCACAAGATGACCCCACTGGAAAGAAGCAACGGGGGAGTGGGGGGTCTCAATGGCAGCAGAGCAGTCATCACACAGGAGTACCCGATACTACAGCCATCACACAAGGGCTCTAGTACCCGGTACTACAGTCATCATACAGGGGCTCTAGTACCCGGTACTGCAGTCATCATACAGGGGCTCTAGTACCCGGTACTGCAGTCATCATACAGGGGCTCTAGTACCCGGTACTGCAGTCATCATACAGGGGCTCTAGTACCCGGTACTGCAGTCATCATACAGGGGCTCTAGTACCCGGTACTGCAGTCATCATACAGGGGCTCTAGTACCCGGTACTGCAGTCATCATACAGGGGCTCTAGTACCCGGTACTGCAGTCATCATACAGGGGCTCTAGTACCCGGTACTGCAGTCATCATACAGGGGCTCTAGTACCCGGTACTGCAGTCATCATACAGGGGCTCTAGTACCCGGTACTGCAGTCATCATACAGGGGCTCTAGTACCCGGTACTGCAGTCATCATACAGGGGCTCTAGTACCCGGTACTGCAGTCATCATACAGGGGCTCTAGTACCCGGTACTGCAGTCATCATACAGGGGCTCTAGTACCCGGTACTGCAGTCATCATACAGGGGCTCTAGTACCCGGTACTACAGTCATCATACAGGGGCTCTAGTACCCGGTACTACAGTCATCATACAGGGGCTCTAGTACCCGGTACTACAGTCATCATACAGGGGCTCTAGTACCCGGTACTACAGTCATCATACAGGGGCTCTAGTACCCGGTACTACAGTCATCATACAGGGGCTCTAGTACCCGGTACTACAGTCATCATACAGGGGCTCTAGTACCCGGTACTACAGTCATCATACAGGGGCTCTAGTACCCGGTACTGCAGTCATCATACAGGGGCTCTAGTACCCGGTACTACAGTCATCATACAGGGGCTCTAGTACCCGGTACTACAGTCATCATACAGGGGCTCTAGTACCCAGTACTGCAGTCATCATACAGGGGCTCTAGTACCCGGTACTACAGTCATCATACAGGGGCTCTAGTACCCGGTACTACAGTCATCATACAGGGGCTCTAGTACCCGGTACTACAGTCATCATACAGGGGCTCTAGTACCCGGTACTACAGTCATCATACAGGGGCTCTAGTACCCGGTACTACAGTCATCATACAGGGATCTAGCATCTGGTACTAAAGGCATTCACCTGCCCCTCACCCATCAGAAGGCGCCGCACACACAGCTCGCTACTATATAGAACTTTCCAAGCCAATGCAGCTCTGTTCACGTTACACAACAGAGATTCCCTCACAGGGAGAGTCTATGGCTAGTACACAAGGCATTGTAGCTGTTCCCAGCGCCCTGAAGGAGCGGCACATACTGCACTCCCGGCTCCCAATAATTACCTACCGGTATAGCAGCCCCGCACCCCCGCCATACAGCAACCACTTACCAGCCTTCCAACGACAACCTGAAGCCAGAGCCGGAGAGCCTGACTTATCAGCACTGATACTCAGGCCCCGCCTACTGTGCTGCCAGCCGCTCTGCTACACGACACGCTTTACCATTGGCCACAATCCCTCACGTGACTTTAGGCGCACGTGGAATGCTGTTGTTTTAGAAGGACTTGGGGCGTCACTTCCGTTGGGATAGTAGGGGCCAGGGTTGCTGCGTCATTAGCGCGGGAATAGCGGGGAGTGGGCGGAGCTGTAGTCAGTACTGCGGGTCGTTACCTGGAGTGGTGCTGATGGGTCTCTGTTGTAACCTGTGTACATTGTTACTGTCCGTCACAGATATCAGCTCGGCCTCAGAATGTGTCACTAATAAGTGAGGTTAAGACTTCTAAATAAAGCTTTGTGTTTGTTAGCGGGGCATTGCCCTCATCAAAGATGGCAGCTTAGGGCTTAAGCCAGGTGAGCGCTGGGTGTCCGGATGCGGAAGGAAAGCTGAAGTGTCCTGTTATCATCTTAGCCCTCGTGTTACGTGCACGACTGTGCTGTGTCCGGAGTCACCCGCTCTGTGTCCCTGTGTGTAGGCTGAAACTGCAAGGTGTGTATGGGAAGTTATGCTGTTATCACGGCTTCATTTAAGCCATACGATATTGACTCTATATTGTGGGGAGAAGGTGAATTTGGGGAAGGGCACGTTATATGCGCTGTGTTATGGCTCCCATTACGTGTGGAGCAGTGCAGAGAATGGCTTCTACAGGTGGAAAGTAACCTGTGAACTTCAGGATTTTCCCCATTTAGTCATAAATGGGGGGAGTTATTAAAGGGGTGTTATTATGTTTTTATTAAAGGGGTGTTATTATGTTTTTATTAAGGGGTGTTATTATGTTTTTATTAAAGGGGTGTTATTATGTTTTTATTAAGGGGGTGTTCTGACTCTTTTTCCAAACACTTGCTAGTTCTGATGGGGCCAGTAAAACCAAAGTAGAATATTCCTTTATTTCCAGCAGAGGAGGCAGCGCTGGTCTTCTGCTTACACACTGCCCAGCTGACGTCAATGGTGCAGGTAGAATGCTTTAAACTATCGCAAGCCTCAGCGGTGACCTCTTACCAAGTGGCATGTTACTACTGAGACCGGTCATTTATAAAGAGGTCAACGCTGACGTTTGTGGTTGGCTGCAGAAGTCTGTTGACACCAATAGGATGTTGTTGCTGACATCTGCAGGGGCACCTGTGGAAAGAAGACTGGCGTTGTCTCCGCTGGGAAGGAGAGTAATTGTGTTTTGTTTTTTTGCCATAATTGACAACATAATGTTTAAGAAGTTAGTTGAAATGCCCCTTTGGCACCAGCGTTACAGGACACACTGGTAGAGGGCTTTAGAATTTTGGTTCTCATGTAATAAATTCTCTTTTTGAGTGTTTCGCGAGAGCATCCAAGACACCAAGTGCCAGTTGTGCAGGTTTCTCAGTCACGCAAGTCAAGCTTTGTTCACATCTGCGTCGGTAATCTGTTCGGTGGAGTCCGCATGGGGACCTCCCCACCAAATGGACTACCAAACACATTTGCAAGTGCTGTGCAGTGAAAGAACTTGGATCCCCATAGACTATAATGGGGTCCACTTGTTTGCCACGAGATCTCCACAGGGAACATGTGGACAGTAAAGTACTTCACAATCTACTTTCCTGTCCGCATGACTTGTGCGTAGATCTCGCGACAAGCGCATGGACCCCATTATAGTCTATGGGGTCTGTGTGGTTTTACTGATCACCGCTTGCACATGCATTCGGTAGTCCATTTGTTCCTGTTTGCGGAAAAAAGAAGCAACATGCCCTTTCTTCAGGTGGATTCCATGGCAGGTTCAGCCACAGAAATCCGCCTGAAGACACTCCCTCCCAACTAGGCCCATTCGTTTGGGCCTAATATGGAGCGGAGTACCACGACTGGATGCCGGTGCACTGCATCGGTATCCAGTTGCAGCTACTGGTTTTTTTGGTCCGGAATCTGAGGTGGCCTCCACGTCAAATTTCGGCCTAAGAAGGGAATTGGAGTCACAACCTCGAGTTGTTAGGTTTTTTTTTTGTTTTTTTTTTTCATGAATCTGAGCTGTGATCCCAATGATTGCACCAAATGACGGCATGGTTAATGATGCACATCCAGCTTCTTGAACACAATCCACTAGTGTTAGGTTAAAATGACACTACGTGGTAAGCAATGTCAGCTAAGTTCAGATTTACAGAGAAGTTTGGGATTAGCCTTGTCTTCTGGACACAGTTAATCTTGTCTGCAAGGTCCCTATTACCCCATTATCTCCCCCAGAACAAGAACACTCAGATGTTAAATACTAATGAGCTAAAGGACCTTTGATGTGACCTAAATGCATGGTAAGCTACTCTTTAGGAGTGGGGCCGGAACCTCCGTAGCGGTGTGCGGAAGTTGCCAGTCCTCTACTGCTCCCGATCCTCCTCTTCCAGGTTCTCGGGGGACAGACCAGAACCTCCAAGGGGGTTGCTGGTGCTTTCCTGAGCCGGACCATGAACCTGCAGGGTTTAGGGATCAGATGGTGGGCAGGAGCTGACTAAAGACAGGCTCTCGCTCCAGCTCACTGCTGGCTATATAGTTTACCCCTGAAATTAGATGTCTCTCTGCCTTTGTCCTATGTGCATCTGCTGTGATCTCCTGGTTTGCCTTCTGACTCTGCTTCCTTTGTACTTTGCCTTCTCCTGTTGACGACCCCTGGCTTGCCTTTAGACCACTGCTCCTTGAACCTGTTATTGTACCGCTCTACTCTCCTGTTACCAACCCGGCCTGCTTGACCTTCCCTCTGGATTATCCTCTGTACTGTGCTGACCTCACTTTGACGACCTGGATTGGTGCTCTCTTGTTATCTACTGATTACCACTAAGCGCTGCCTTCTGATTCTTCAGACCTTCATCTCTACTCTGAAAACCATCTGGTAAGAGACTCCATTTTCTGGTTCTGTTGTGATTTGTGGCGCACTGTGTGTCCAGCTTTCCTTGGCCTGTACCGCCTTGCCTAACAGTAGTCTCCAAGTTCATCCCCACCATCAGGGGCTCTGGTGAACACATCTGAAGGGCTGGAGTTGATGCAGTCCAGGGTGTGCTCAACACTCAGCAATGTTTGCCATTTTGATCAGTGTGTCTGATACTGGTACTCACCACTGGCTGCATCTGAATTACTAACACGACTAGTAGAATCATGTAAGAAAGCCCATTTAGCGTTTCACTTCGGGTCCATTCACACGGAGGAAAATGGTGCTTTATTTGGTGCTGAATTTTCCACGCTGAAAAAAAAGCCTCTCATTGACTTCAATGGATGCCGCTAGTTTTTTGTTGTTTTTTTCCAGTAGCGGAATTTTCCGCTAGCAGAAAAAAAAAACTAGTGGAACCCATTGAAATCAATGAGAGGCTTTTTTTTTTTTTCAGCGTGGAAAATTCAGCTCTCTTCCGACGAGCAAGGATGAGCCTGCGTGCTCCTATTTAATTGAATAGGAGGGCTGCAGTTCTGGGTGCCATCACTACAGTATACAGAGCTTCATGTTCTGCAGTGGTTGTGCCTGGGAACTGCAACCACCCGACTGTTCACTTAAATAGGAGCAGGACTGCATCAGGCCATGTACTTTATATACCACTTCTGGCAGCTGCATCAGCTGATCAGTGCCTGTGTCAGACACCCCTTTCCCTTCCAACTTGATACTGATGGCCTATCCTATGGAGAAGGGGGGGGGGGTCATCATAATCAATTGTCTTCAGGTCCTGGACAACCCCTTTAACTGTAAATGTCCTTAATGCATTAAAAGCCTTGTTCTTGAATGTGACAACATACTCTTAACATATTTAGCGTTACCATTTCAGGAAACAAATGTTCATTAAGTGGATAGTCAAATCCAGACCTTGAGATGCCAATCTGCTAGACAATGACTCTTGAACTGCATCATGCCTCCCTGGACAATATGCTTATTAACCCATCAGCTGTCTCCAAGATGTCTTTTGATGTTCCATTAGTAGAGATGGATGATGTCTCAGGAAATCTGCACAGATTTCACGTAGATAATTCCAGCAACAAACCACATACCTCTGACAAATCACTTGTGTTCACCGCAATTACACAAACAATAGAGCAACTGGGCTCGACTGAGGAATCTGTCATAACCATCATTGTCCCAGAAGACATTTCAAAGAAACAAACTATTTTGACAAGTCAGCCCTTCTTACAGGATCATCAAGTTGCTGAAGAGGAAAAACTTGACATGGAGTACGTTTCTTTCAGTGAATCAGATAGCGCTGAGGAGACTTTGGAAATGGAGCATTCATACTGCAGGAATGATTTTGACAGGGATCATCTGTGGGACACCATTGTTAAGCTCCAGTCCAAAGTAGCCCTGCTCGAAGTGCAGGAAACTGTCACTCTTGCCCGTCTGAAATCTTTGGAAGCGCTTATTGGACTATTGAAGCAGGAAAATTTGTTATCAGATGATAAGTTAAAACTCATTGATGAATGTCAGAGTAACTTAGATTTTGCAGTTATACAATAATTGTGTTTATAGAATCATTGTTTACTTTTTTAAGATTAAAGTTTGTTTGTTTTTTTTTTTTTTATTGAATGTCTGTATCTTAATATTGGATACATTAGTGGAGGTCCACCAATGGAACCCCTCACCAGTTGCTAGAACAGGGTTTTGTGTCCTCTCTTCCTCCCCAAGCAGCAAGTTCTTGGGAAGAAGAGTTGACCTGTGTGCCAGTTGAGCATGTGCCTACTGCACCTTTCAAAGACTGGCACTGGCAAAGATAGATGAGTGACATATTTGGTAATTTCTGTCTGTTCTATAGGGATTAAATAGAGACGTCGCCCATGGTCAACTGCTTCAGCCAACGTCTCCTGCATGCTGGCTTACAGCTGGGGAAATGGGGCAGAGGGAGCAAAGGATCTCTCTTTAGCCCATTGGCGAGGGTTTCAGTAATCTTGACACGGTTCCCAAAGGTTTCTCACCATCTCCTCATTCATAACAAATAAAGGCTAAGACTGCACATCTCTGTATGAACAGGTGCTCACCCGAGGCAATATATGTAATAATACAAAAATGCAGGGCACTCTGCACATAGCATAAGGGCATATGAAAACCCTAAAGGGCAATACTAATAGAATAAAAACACCTAATATACTATATAATATAGAAGTTCTTTACATATACATATTTTTTTCAAAAAGTATGAAGCCCACCTGCCGCATCAAGGCGACCTCATTTAGATGGGAACCTACACTAAACAGCCATACCTCTCTCGGGACCTGGTCTACAGTGTGAACACAGGGCAAACTACCTCTCTCGGACCCATCTCCTCATTCAGTTATGTGCTGAATATGAAGTTAGGCCACACTTGTATGGGTCCTTTGTTTGTGCCCATATTATGGATACAACACAAAGTTTGAGCGCCATATAAACGGTCTGAAAGCAGCCTTTATGTTAGGCAATACATTCATTTGCTTGGCCAGTTTTATTAGTATGTCAGAGACCATATTTTCAATATGCAGTATATTCCATGTCTATAAAGTTCATTATTTTTCTTATTAAAAGTCACTGGAGCATAAAATGTATACATATTTTCAAGTACAATAGAATTGTTAGTACAAGCGTGTGGGTGTTTGTATGAAACTGTATAACTGCATTTAGCTCGTGAATTAGGCATTGAAAAAGAATGCAGATGAATAGGGATCTAGTTCTAGTACTTGTTGGTGTAGATGTGATGTACAGGTCACATTCAGGATGCTTGACTTCTTTAAGCAATAAAAGGTATTGTATCTGATGGAAAATAAGAAAGAAGTAGTAACATTTTGTTTTCATGAACCTCTTCAGAACTGTCATATGCAATTGTTGCCTCAGATTCTGACACACAGCCACATCTCTAGGGAGCGTAAGCTTGGAAAACAGAATGGTTTGTATCTGGTAAACACATGCTGTAGCAGATCAAATGCAAAGAACCTGTACCTGCTGAATGAAAGCATTGCCCTTATTTTTATTTTCCCAACTTGCCTACTATTATTAGTGGTCCCTAACTATGGGCTTGTGCCCCCTTCCTGGTTTATAAGCATATGTAAAGTAATATGGTAAAGATTTCAACTTAACATATATTTCAGAATTATTAAAAAATAAACAAAATCCCCACTAAGGCTCATGAAAAGCATCAGTGCAATACACCTGCAAAACAAGTTTTCCCCCTGGGGATATCAATCATGTCTTCAAGAATTATTAAGGATACAGCCTGAGCACAATCTCTACAGGATAATCACCAAAAAATATTCATTGAAAATAAGACTTCTTGCAGGGTGGTTGTCTTCAACTAAAAATATTGATGCCCTACCCTTAGGATTGCTAATGAATATCAGGGGCAACATAGTCCACAGCACTTAACAGACATGGGCAGTTACTGTTTCATATAGGACTCACAAACTACATTGTCTATGAAGTGTGGGAGGAAACCCATGCAAACATGGGCAGAAGATACAAACTCCTTGCAGATGTTGTCCTTGGTTGGTTTTGAACCTAGGATTACAGCGCTAACCACCAAGCTGATGCATGCCCATAACCTAGAGAAACGTCTATGCAGTGGTAACAAATTGTCCCAGGCCTTTCAAAGAGAGATGTTATTTTTCACATTTATATAATCTGATTCTCCTCCATTTTTAAGTTGTATGTGTCACCCAACTATTATATAAAGCTGAATGCGGCTCACAAGCTACAAACGGTTTGAGACCTCTACTACTATGTTTTCTGTAATTGATATACAGAAGTACATAACATAGTAGTTTTTGGTACTTACACTGAGAAACTACACATTTTAAGCAGTTTTGCAGGAGCTGATAGGTAGGATTTAGCACTAGAGATATTCTTTAGCTATGTGTATCTTCTGTTGTGTTCTCAAAATTATTTTTTATAAAAATAGAGAGGGAAGGATATGTGCAGCAGGTTGGTATGGCACAGGTTTTAGCTACCTATATGATGCTGTGCTGCTATATCATGTGATTGTTAAGAGCATCTACAGAAAAAAATAAAATATATCAAGAAGTTATATAATCAGGAGCTTGAGCGCAGTATAAGTGAAAGACTGTTGCTGTTACCTCACAGCTTGTGGTGATATCCATCTGAAAGTCGTTGGTCATTTGATTTATACAAAAGTGAAGGCCTTGGCAAACAAGCACTGATAGCAGCTGTAGCCGCATCAAGGTACGTAGTGTATCAACACCCCAAAGCATCTGCTTTACAGCATATCATCATTTTGACTACTTTTCAGACACTGTAATGTGTGGCTATGCTGTGCACTGCCATGGTGCAGTTAAAACCACATTGATAGAAAATGTACTAAAATTAGTTTTTTTCAATGCCACTTTGATACAGTTTTAACCTAAAGCCATACAAGTGAATGAAGAGATGCTCAGTAGTAAGCATTGTTGACTTGAAGCACTGGGTCCTGAGGTTAAAGAGATTCTACCATTAAAACCTTTTTTTTTTTTGTGGATAAGACGTCGGAATAGCCTTTAGTAAGGCTATTCGTCTCTTACCTTTAGACGTGGTCTCCGCTGTGCCGTTCCTTAGAAATACCGTTTTTTACCGGTATGCAAAGGAGTTCTCTCGCAGCAATGGGGGCGTCCCCACCGCTGCCAGAGAAGTGTCTCCGAGCGCCGCCTCCTTCTTCGTCCGCAGCGTCATCTTCAATGTCTTCTTCCGGCGCAGGCTCGTAACTTCTAGGCCTTGGGCAGACCAGACTGCGCAGGAGCACAGGTCATGGGAAAATGGCCGCTTGCACAGTATTGTTAGCAGCCATTTTCCCGTGGCCTGTGCAGTCTGCTCTGCTCTGCTAGAAGTTACGAGCCTGCGTCGGAAGAATACATTGAAGATGACGCTGCGGACGAAGAAGGAAGCGGCGCTTGGAGACACTTCTCTGGCAGAGGTGGGGACGGCCCCATCGCTGTTTGAGTGCTGGGGCCCGCCCCTATCGCTGCGAGAGAACTCATTTGCATACCAGTAAAATCCGGTATTTCTAAGGAACGGCGCAGCAGAGACCACGTCTACAGGTAAGAGACGAATAGCCTTTCTTAAAAGCTATTCCGACGTTTTAGCCACAAAAAAAAAAAGGTTTTAATGGTTGAATCCCTTTAAATCCAACCAGGCATAAATATAATTAATACCACCTTCTCCTATGAAAAGGTAATTGCTTTGGGTAACCATTCTTACCGTTCTTTGGTGAATTTTTGGGAGAGGTATCTATCTAGGTATCCAGCGTGAACTTGTTATCAACCCATCCAGATATATATCTCCCTTGCCATTTCTAGCGGAGTAATAACCTCTTTGACATCTGGTTTGAGTGTAATTTGCTGTACCAATTTGTTACTATTCCAGCCGTCTCTGTGCCAGGCCTGATGCTTGAAGAACTTAGCAACCTCAAACTGGCATACATCCATTGTTTGGATGCATCAATACAAAGTTTCTTTCTTGGTATGCTGCTCATTTTGAACTTTTCACTTTGTTACTGATGTTTTTCCATGTCAAAAGTCAATAAAAATTATTGAAACTAAATCCAACCAGGGCAACATCTGCATGGAGTTTGTATATTCTCCCAATGGTTGTGTGGGTGATCAAATCATCAAACATTCCTCAAAATGAATCGATACAAAATACATCTTGTATTGTTGTGATCGTATTCACCCAAAGAAAAGGCAATTTTTTTTTCTTTCCAGATTTCCACCACATTGTACAGAATATTAAATGAAGTACAAGTTACATTGTAAAAAAAAAAAAAAAAAAAAAGCCTTTATACGGCTCTGTGAATGGGATATAAAATGTAATTATATACATGTGTGTGGGCAGAGAAAGGGAAGGCAGGCCATCTGGCCTTTATAGGGTCTCACCCATGATTCACACGATTTTGGCTTCAAAAATAGCATCACCAAACCCGAAGTGTATGGCCAGAAAGTCCAGCAAGCGAAAGCCTCAAACACACACGTGCGTCCATCTCCCTCGACCTGTGGCTGTGATATGCTGCAGGTACTAATTTTCCAGCCAGTAGTCTCCATGGGGAAAAGGGGGGGGGGGTCTTTGGCAATATACAGTTTAAACACTCTCTTGCTGTGCCCTAAATGTGTGTCATTTACACACAGCTGTAGTGATATTTGCAACACTTGCTTAGCTTTAACATTTATCATTATCAGGAAAAAATGTGTAATAGAAAATGTTACGACCCTTAATTGTAGAAAATAATTCCGAATATTACATCTGGTATACTAGGTTCGTAATTATTGCAGGCACATGACATCAGTAATAAGTACTGTGGTTTACTTGTATTTTCATTACATCTACAGCAGATGGAGCTCCAATGATACTTAAATTGCTTAGACAACATTGGCAGATGTTGTGATGTTTTCCAATTTGTTGTACTATTAATTCTTAAATAGTGCAATTGATTTTTTTATTCTGCAATTTACACATTTCCATTAAATCCCAGTATTTTTATTTGTTGTGATCAGGCTTTATGGAAAATGAGCATGTGTGTATAAACATCATATTTTATTAACCTATTACCAAGAAGCAAATTGAAAAAAAATTATATTAGATCTATTTGATACAAGTCAAAATAAACTAGGGGTGAAAAGCAGAGATGAAATAGCTGACAACTTACTGAAATCTCTTGAAAGGGTTATTATTATAAAAAAAAATATATATATAAACAGCACCACAATGCATCAGTATGGCACATTCCCTTCAAACTCATTGTCCATTGCAAATGTTGCATATGCTATTAAGAAGATTTTTCATTATGAGTGAGTGCAGGACCGGACAAAACCAGGGTGACATGGTGAGTTGAAAATTTCCATCATTGACAAATTCATGTTATAGCATCCAGGTCATAGACTGCTTCTGCTTAACAGAGAAAGCACACAAAGGTTGTTAGCAGAGGCTCTGGGATGAAGTTACTGATGATCTCATGGCTGAATTCCTCTGTCTGCCAGCAGAGGGCACAACACTGAAGCATGTTATTTAACAGAATTCATAATAATAGGGAGAAGATGTGAATTCTGCTTAAAAAAAAAAAAAGGTGTCATGGTCTGCTGTGCTGCAATCTCCTGCGCCTCTCGCTGATTAAAAAGTTGACTGCATATCTTAGTGAGGAGAAACCCCTAAAATGGATCTAGAGATTTCTCCTGGACACAGCTCTACTGTGTTGTATTGCTGATTATTAATTTGTTGGGATTCTTAGACCTAAGACTATCTTAGCATCACTTTTTGTAAATCTCTTAGAATAAAGACAAAACTATGTACAATGTTTATTTTTTTAAAAAAAATGTATTAGCAGACATGATAAAGTCATAAACTATATATCTGTGCTCACATTTACTAATAGTTAGACAGTGTACTTGGACATGCAGTTTGAAAATATGGATTTAGCAGGGAGTATAAGGAAAAGCTAGGTAATGGCCAGTCCCAGGCCATCTATTGTGATGGTTGGGTACAGGTGTGTGTGGCTACACAATATTATTATCAGGCTTGAAAGGACCAAAAACATGCCTCTATAAACTCGGAATGCTAGGCTGTGACTGCTTGTTGTATTATTTACGTTGTTTTGTTTTTTTATTATGTGGGGTCCGAACTCATGTTTTAAAACCTTCCAAATACAACCAGCCGCAACAGCCTAGAATTATAAGGATGGCACCTCCATGGTTTTTGGCCTGTCTTTGCCTGACAAGACGAAACTGTGGCCATCCCAATATTCCACGATAACCTCAGATGGTTGGGTACTAGTCACTACCCGACTCTTCCTTGGAGGTGGTGGATATCAGGGTAATAACAGGCTAAAACTAAGCCCCACCTTAGTAATGGATGCTGTCAATCACCCACATCACCTGGAGAATGAAAGGAAGGGAACTCCTTTCACAGTGGCTCTCCGAGCATCCAGCGGTGCGGGTATTGCAACACCACTCTATTCAAGTGAATGCATTCCCTTTATTTTAAAGGTTAGGGCTCTTAGATGATCCCCTTGTCCATCACTAAGAGATGGGATATTCTAGCAATAATTTATCGTCTACTTTAGTGAGAAATGAGTCCATATATATGTCTCTGAGATGAAATTTAAGTCAAATGTGACTGTCCAATCACTTCATATTCTGATTCTTGTTAGGGACCCCAATTGTAGATCCGTATATGTGGCATGCTGCCATTGCTCCACAATTTCCATTTAGAATCTACACTGAGTAAGCTTTCTGGTTTTGTTGGAAAGCCTAGAAATCCATGCAAGGAACCCTTGTAGGTAGCTGTAAGTATATTAATACACAGTGTGATAAACTTTTATATGGTTAGCTGAATTGTTGTGGTTTGTGGCATCCATCATTATTGGTTATCATATGTATTTGTGACTCGTAATATTTTCCCCTGATGATCCAGAATATGGGGAAATGTTTTGGAACACGTGACTGGTATTCTGGGACCATTTCAAGGTTTAGGTCCCACTGTGGGGACACTGCTTTATTAAGGTACAGTAACCAGATTGTAATGGGATAGTGTAATTTTTAAGTGATACAACACATTTTTTTCCCGTGACGTTTGGATGTAATTAATTTTTTTTTTTTACTTCATCCACCCAGCTGCCTACTGCTAGTTGTCATCACTCAATCTATTGCATATGACTCTCTGGAAAACATGTTGTCTATGCATGTAACAAAATGATGTGATGATAATATTAATATGTTTCATAAAAAGTAGCCGTTCATGCCACACTTAGGAGTCATAGATGCCACTGTATTATTAATGGAAGAGACAGGTAAGAAATCTACTGAAACAAATTTATTATACATAAGTAACTGGCTCTTCACAAAATTTCTCTCTGCAGTTGATGCTTCCTGAGACTTGAAATTCTTGTTGATTTGAGATATGCTTACATTGTTTAATACCATGTGGAATGTCCCCACAAAAATACATATATATCCAGGGGTTTACACAGCTGTTCAGGTTTCCCAGAAGCATGATAATTGTGAATGCAGGACCTGAAAATAAAACATTAAAGTAAATAATTGCAGAACATTTGTTTATACATTTTTTTTTTCTATTTAAAAATCCCCCTTTCCAATTTTTCATATTGGATTTAATGATTTAAAGTAGAATTAATTATCCTTCTTTCATGAAATCAACATTAATCAACAAAAATAAATTAAAGAGGTTATGCCAAGTTTATCAGCTATTCACAGAATAGTGTCTGATTAGTTGGGGTATAATTGCTGAGACCCCCACTAATTAAGAGAACAGGGGTCCCTTACACCTCAATCTGAATGGAGCAGCAGTCACATAAGTGTGCTTCTGTTTTATTCATCTCTGGAAGACTTATAGAGGCAGCCCAACACCGAGGTGACTTCTTTTTGGTAGTTCCATAAAGATGGACTGGGTATAAAGCACCCACATTTTAATGATCAATGAGGATCTACACTACAGCTGCAGTACATGTGCAGGCACCCTCAGATCATTGAACTACTGTTTTTTAGAACTTGCATCATTTTCAAGACAAGAACATGTGCATGTAGCCAGGCTGCAATTGAACAGCACGGACGATACATGGGTGACACCCATGTCTCCACAGCCCAATTCACTGGCGTTTGTATGCGGCCATAGAAATGATTGGGTCAATGAACTAGCTGTAAAAAAAAAAAAAAACATGGCTAGAACACTAGCAAAGCACAGGGTCGCGTGCACATAGCCTTAGGCTGTATTTACATGTTGTGGTTAAACAACTGAGTTTTTTTTTTTCTTTGTTTTTTTTTTTTTACTTTTCTGTTTGAGGCATGAGATTTTAAGGCATCACCTTAAATACTATATAACTTAGACAACATTTCTGTTATGGCAAAGCATTCAGTAAGGGAAGTGTTCCAACTTTTTTTTTTTATTTCAGTTTTCACACTGTATATTAGATATTTTTTTGTCCTATTATATGATTTTATTTTTTCTTTTTAAACATATTTTTAAATACACTTAAATACTTTTTGCATTAAAAAAACAAAAAAACAACACTCTTTTAAAGAGGATTTAGCATAAGCCAAGTATTCCATTGTACTCAAGACACCAGGTCACAAACCTAAAGCCAAATAAGGAAACAGCACCTTTAGTTTTACGGTATTTCTGTGATATACAATCTGCCCCTCTTGCTTGTATTGATGTTTCTTCATGAATAGCTATTGCTATTAAAAGGAAGCTTCCCTTATATTAATAATGATTTGATCATATAACAGCCAGAGGAACTTTGATTTATCCCATACCTCCTTTCACTTTGGATACGTGTACAGTACATACAATGGGAAGTGTACACACATATATGTAGGGACCACGCTTCATCTGAAAACTGTGCCAGTGTCCATGTAATTTTGCCTGTAACAGTATGTATGGAGGCTGGCCAAAGGGTTAACTGTACCTTAAAATCAATACTTTTTGCATTAAAAAGTAACATTCTTTACTACAATATGTTATCATAGAAAAAGGAAAAAAAAAATATTTGGGAGTTAATTAATAATAACCTATCATTATTATTATTCAATAATATCTTACCATCTGGAATATCTTCAGACCATGCAGCCCACATCTGAGCAATGAAGAATGGCGCCCAACATGTAACATAGGAGACAACTGTGACTACAGTCATTCTCACATTTTTGATCATGGCTTTTGAAATGCAGTTAATACCACTTGCTCTGGATATTATTCTTGTATGAGGATCATGAACTAGAAACCCTTTGTGCTTTTTCACATAGACATTCATTTTTATCTCCCAGCAGATTTTGATCTGACATATGCTAAGTATAGTAACAGGAATAAAAAATATAGCTACAGAAATCCAGGTCACATATGCCATTAAACCCCAAGGTTCAATGAACTGAGCCCAACATTCAAAAACACCTGGGGCAATCTCCGTTTTGGAAAAAATGAAAGCCTGGGGAACACTGAAGATGAGAGAGATGGCCCAGCTTGTGCAGACTGCAGAGTTCCACAGAGCCCGTTTCTTCTGAAATGTCACAATAGGGTAACATATTGCTTGAAATCTGTCCATGGTCATCACAACGATCATATACGTGGAGGCAAACATCCCAACTAGTTGTAAATACTTAACAATCCGACATAGTGGATCAGGGCCAATAAAAACATCTGTAATGTCCCATATCAGCTGAGGGAGGACTTGAAAAAATGCCACAACTAGGTCAGCCAAGCTTAAGTGAAGCATAAATACATACATCCGAGATAACTTCTTTCTTCTGTTCCACAAAATTAAAATCAGGATGAAATTTCCAACTGTGGCTGCAATAAAAATAATCCCGAGAACAGAAATTTCAGCATAAGCCAAGTGCAAGTCTCTGTTGGACCAGCCGGTTATTTTAGTCGTGTTGTTCTTGTTCTGTATAGCATTTTCAGCATGGTTAGTATTTTTCATTGTAGAATCTGAAATTTTTTCCATAGTGGGAAATTGTTAGTAAATTGATGTATTTTTTCCTTGATTCCTTTGTCGAGACTGTCTTCAAAGACAGCGGTAACAGGGAGCAATTTTAATTTGGATGACTGTAAGGAGAATAGGTGCGCTTCAATGGCGAAGTATTTAGCTGTTTAGTGAATCTGAAGCTTCGGAGGAGCAGCGCCACTCCTCCTTATGACCAATTCTAGGAATTGTTTGTAGCTACAGCAGGCCATTCCGTCTTACAAAAATGAAGATTTTTACATGTTGGAAGTAGATAATAGGACACGTTTATGAACTGGTCTGTGCTGACCATAACAACCAATAATAGAACATATTTAATTTATTAAAGTGCTCTTGAAAGCTGCTCTGTGATTGGTTGCCATGGGCAACAAAGTCATTTTTTTTTTCTAGACTGTTTCACAAATATTCCCCGTGTACTTTAAGAATTCTACTGGACTGGTTTTAGAAAGAGGAGTAACACATACAACACTGTGGGCCAGAATTACTAATAGTTAGAAGTTAAACATTTTTAGCCTAAAACAGATGCTCCACATTGTATTAGAGATGTTCCTCATTTACAACATTAATGGGTCGTCACAATAGTAAATCTGGGCCAGAGTGTATCACATTGTGATTATATGTGATGATCACACAATTTGTCTACAGAAATATAAGGCTTATGTTTCATGTTCTGCAACATTTTGGGGGATACATAATACAGACTTACCCCAAAAATGAAAACTTTAAACAATTGTAGATGTGGCATGCATTGGCAAATAAAGTGGCTTTTTTCAACTGACTACACATTTTGGGCAGGATTACCCCTATCTCCCCAAATCAGGTTATACAACTTTTTGTGATTTTCATTTAATCTATTAATTATATATGCCAGCACTAGTGTAGTGCCTATAGGGTATTTTCACTTGTGGTGTGCAGGTCATTGACATCTGCTTTATATACTTCCCTGTATACCATCCTGTGGGATGAACTGCTTAAAGGGATTCAATCATTAAAGTACAATTTTTTTTTTCCCTAACACGTAGAAATAGCCTTAAGACAGGCTATTCTACTCTTACCTTTAGATGTTTTCTCCGTACCACTGTTCGGTAGCAATCCTGGTTTTTTTCAGTGTGCAAATGAGTTCTCTCGCCGCACTGGGAGTGGTCCCCAGCGTTCAAACAGCACTGGGGCGTCCCCAATACTGTGAGAGAAATCTCCAGTGCCACCTTCATCTTCGTCTGGAGCGGCTTCTCTTTGTGTCTTCTTCCGGAGCTGGGTTCAAACTTCTAGGCCTCGGGCAAAGCCGACTGCGAATGCCCGCCAGCTCCAAGAAAATGGTCACTTACACAGTAAGTGTAAGCGGCCATTTTCTTGTGGCCGGCGGGCATGTGTAGTTTGAACCCAGCGCCGGAAGAAGACACGAAGAGAGCCTGTTCTAGATGAAGATGGAGGCAGCGGACAGCGCTGGAGAGTTCTCTCACAGCATTGGGGACGCCCCCATTGCTGTTTGAGCACTGGGGACTGCCACCAGTGCTGCAAGAGTACTCATTTGCATACCGAAGAAAACCAGGATTTCTGCCGAACAGCGGCCCGGAGAAGACATCTAAAGGTAGGAGAAGAATAGCCTTTCTTAAGGCTATTTCGACATGGTAGCCAGAAAAAATACAATTGTAATGATAGAATCCCTTTAAAGGTGTCGGATACTATTATTATGATTATCTCTGCCTTATACACAGTTCTCATCTTCTTTCATAAATCCAAGCACTTGTGTTGAAATATTCTGTAGGAGCTTTAGTAGAAAATGATATTAGTTACTGAAAGTGATTTCCGAATTAGATAATCCCAATAGTTCCCAAGAAAATACAGTTAAACTAGCCTGTGTGGCACAAGGGTTAAAGAAAGAAAAATATTTTTAATGTCATTAGGCAATTCCATGAAAAAATAAAATGAATACAAAGACGGCCTACCACATTAACTGCTCAGTGCAAGAACATTTAAGTGTTTTCTGAGAAATTCATTGTTTCTACAATAATGTAAAGAAACGTGCGTCATTCTGCTTCTCCGTAAATTATATGTAGCAGTAAACCACTTTCAGTCCTGCTGCAATTTGTATTCGTAAGATGTTTCCCTGTGTTAACCTGAACCATCAAGTGTTATCAGATCTTCTTTCTGTCTGAAAGTCAAGAGACCATCAGTGCTGTGACTGAGTGAGTCATTCAGTCCATATCTACTCTGAACATGCATAAGAAATGGCAACTTCTGTAATTACGAAAAACATTTCTAAACAATATTCATAAAATTACGGAGGAGTAAAGCAATTTTTAGAACAAATTGCCCAATTTGTCCATCTCAATAGTACAGAAGACAGTTTAATGCTATTTCATGTGTACAATTCAAGTACTTAACAATTATCTGCCCTTCCGAAGATTTACAATATTTGTTATTAACCCCTTCCCGACATGCGCCGTAATAGTACGGCGCATGTCGGGTCTGTAACTATGGCGACCGCCATAGCCGCCGGGTGTCTACTGTTTTAAGCAGTAGACAACCGGCTCTAATGCCTCCGATCGGTCCCTGGACCGATCGGAAGCATTAACCCCTCCGGCGCCGCGGTCAAAGGCGCCGGAGGCGCCATTTTCCCGGCGGCGCGTGGGCGCCGCCATTTTGGCCGGGATCGCCGGCTCCTGGAGCATGCTCCAGGGCTGACGTCCCGTGACCATGACAGCCGGGAGCCTTGTACAGGCTCCCAGGCTTGTCTGCAAATCCTCTCTTTTGCAGGCTGGTCTATGCAGCCTGCAAAAGAAAGGATGCTTTTTTGCAATGCATTAGCATTGTAATGCATTGCATTAGTGATCAGACACCCTGGGGTTCTACACCCCTAGGGGGTCTAATAAATGCAAAAAAAAATTTTTAAAAAAGTTAAAAATATAAAAAAAATATAAAAAGAATTAAAAGTTCAAATCACCCCCCTTTCCCTAGAACACATATAAAAGTAGTTAAAAACTGTGAAACATATACATGTTAGGTATCCCCGCGTCCGAAATCGCCTGCTCTACAAATCTATAAAAATATTTTTCCTGTTCGATAAACGCCGTAGCGGGAAAAATAGTCAAAAGTGCCAAACCGCCGTTTTTTCACTGTTTTGATTCTGATAAAAATTTGAATAAAAAGTGATCAAAGCAATAACATTTCCCGAAAATGGTAGAACTAAAAAGTACACCCGGCCCCGCAAAAAAATACGCCCTATGCATCCCCGTACACTTACGTATAAAAAAGTTATGGCCGTCGGAATATGGCGACTTTTAGGAAAAAAAAATTTTAACACAGTTTTGGAATTTTTTTTAGGGGTCAAAATGTAAATAAAACCATATAAATTTGGTATCCCTGGAACCGTACCGAAACACAGAATATAGGGGACATGTCATTTTGGCTGCACAGTGAACGCCGTAAAACTAAAGCCCGTAAGAAAGTCGCAGAAATGCATTTTTTCTTCAAATCAACCCCATTCTGAATTTTTTTTCCTGCTTCCCAGTACAGTATATAAAATAATTAATGGTAGCATCATGAAGAAAAATTTGTCCCGCAAAAATTAAGACCTCATATGGCTCTGGGAGCGGAGAAATAAAAAAGTTATGGGGTTTAGAAGGAGGGGAGTCAAAAATGAAAATCAAAAAATGCCATCGGCGGGAAGGGGTTAAAAATAATACCAGCATGTAAAGGAAGCATTTGTTAAACCAAAGGTGGCAAACTTAAACCTTCTATCAGAGGCACATTGGGACCTGAATGTGGCCCTGTAAAAAAAAATAAAAAAATTAGCCCCTGCACACAGTATAATGTCCCATAGTGGCCCCAGAGTATAATGATCGGAGGCCCAGAGAGGTGATTAAACATAATAAACTGTGCTACTCACCTTTCCTTGGCTTCAGGATAGGTTTTCCGGCCTCTTCTGGTCTTTGGACACATGAATGATGTCAGAGACTGCTGAGGCCTATGAGTGGGCCTTAGCAGTCACATCGGTGTCATGACACAAAATGTTGCGAGTGTAACGCAGAAGAGGCCAGAAAGGTAAGCGATGTTCGCTCACATCCCCCAAATGTGGATGTGGGGTCTGAAGGGTCCTCCAAAGTTCAATAACAGTTTCAGTTCAAAACCATTGAGCTAACCTGGTGCGATGAATCTCGCAAGGTTCATCCAACACATGCTCTCAGTACCTAAGGGCACAGAGTAGGGGGCCGCCAGGCTGCACTCTGCAGAAACAGTGTAAGGGCAGGGGCCTAGTGTCCCATATTTCAGTTGGCCCACCGGAAATTTTCCCGGTGATATACACTCACCGGCCACTTTATTAGGTACACCATGCTAGTAACGGGTTGGACCCCCTTTTGCCTTCAGAACTGCTTCAATTCTTCGTGGCATAGATTTAACAAGGTGCTGGAAGCATTCCTCAGAGATTTTGGTCTATTGACATGATGGCATCACACAGTTGCCGCAGATTTGTCGGCTGCACATCCATGATGCGAATCTCCCGTTCCACCACATCCCAAAGATGCTCTATTGGATTGAGATCTGGTGACTGTGGAGGCCATTGGAGTACAGTGAACTCATTGTCATGTTCAAGAAACCAGTCTGAGATGATTCCAGCTTTATGACATGGCGCATTATCCTGCTGAAAGTAGCCATCAGTTGTTGGGTACATTGTGGTCATAAAGGGATGGACATGGTCAGCAACAATACTCAGGTAGGCTTTGGCGTTGCAACGATGCTCAATTGGTACCAAGGGGCCCAAAGAGTGCCAAGAAAATATTCCCCACACCATGACACCACCACCACCAGCCTGAACCGTTGATTCAAGGCAGGATAGATCCATGCTTTCATGTTGTTGACGCCAAATTCTGACCCTACCATCCGAATGTCGCAGCAGAAATTGAGACTCATCAGACCAGGCAACTTTTTTCCAATCTTCAATTGTCCAATTTCGATGAGCTTGTGCAAATTGTAGCCTCAGTTTCCTGTTCTTAGCTGAAAGGAGTGGCACCCGGTGTGGTCTTCTGCTGCTGTAGCCCATCTGCCTCAAAGTTCGATGTACTGTGCGTTCAGAGATGCTCTTCTGGCTACCTTGGTTGTAACGGGTGGCTATTTGAGTCACTGTTTCCTTTCTATCAGCTCGAACCAGTCTGGCCATTCTCCTCTGACCTCTGGCATCAACAACGCATTTCCGCCCACAGAACTGCCGCTCACTGGATGTTTTTTCTTTTTCGGACCATTCTCTGTAAACCCTAGAGATGGTTGTGCGTGAAAATCCCAGTAGATCAGCAGTTTCTGAAATACTCAGACCAGCCCTTCTGGCACCAACAACCATGCCACGTTCAAAGGCACTCAAATCACCTTTCTTCCCCATACTGATGCTCGGTTTGAACTGCAGGAGATTGTCTTGACCATGTCTACATGCCTAAATGCACTGAGTTGCCGCCATGTGATTGGCTGATTAGAAATTAAGTGTTAACGAGCAGTTGGACAGGTGTACCTAATAAAGTGGCCGGTGAGTGTACATGGCCAATCCACCACTGCCTTCTATAATTTATAGACCTTTTCACTCTTAAGTTTCCCACTCATCCCCTAGTGAATGCTGAATGGACTTCAGAATATGAGCTAGTAATGTTTATTGTTCAGTGTTGGGTTACCTGTTTTGCAGGCTGAGATTAGCGGTCGGTATCAGAATGTGGTGACTTTAAGAAAAAAATTAATTTTTTTGAACTTTTGTTAAGGGCCTAAAATGTAAATAAAATTATATAAAATTGGCATCCCTAGAATTGTACCGAAATGTAGAATATAGGTGACGTGTAATTTTGTCTGCACAGTGAACGCCGTAAAAACAAATCCTGTAAGAAAGCCACACAAATTAACTTTTTCTCCAGTTCCACCCCATTCTGAATTTGTTTCCGGATTCCCAGTACATTGTACAGAATAATAAATGGTGCTTGCCGCCAGATCTCTGCACAGAACATGTGGACAGGAAAGTAGTTCACAGTGCGCAGCAAGCACACGGTTCCCATTATAGTCTATGGGGTCCGTGTGCTTTTACTGCACAGCGCTTGCAATTGCGTTTGGTATTCCGTTCGGGGGGTCCCCATGCGGACTCTCCCAGACGGAATATCAACGCAGATGTGAACCAATCCTTAGTGAAGGGGTAATTGTGTCTGCATGTGCACCATGGCTTCTTCAAACACCTAATCAGTATGGGTCCCAAGTAGGGTTGAGCGATCGGGACTTTTCGGATTCCGATCGGCGATCGAGTAAATATCGCGATCGGAGTTCCGATCCCGATCTTTTCGGGGGGGATCAAGATCGTAGGTTACTTCCCACTATGCTTGGCTACTGGCCAATCATTGTGGGAAAAGCTTAGCACCCATAGGAATGAATGGAAGCGGCCGGCCGCTTAACCCCCTGCGTGCCGGCTGCGTCCATTCATTCCTATGGATTTACCGCAGCCTGACACTCTTCTGCTTCGTCCCTGTTTTACCGTATACTCAGCTGAATATACAGTAAATCAGGGACGAAGCAGAAGAGTGGCAGGCTGCGGTAAATCACTGTGTGCTCCGCTATGAGGACGACGAGGCAAGGTCATAAGTAGATAGATACTACTGTACATTGACTTGTCTATCTACTAGACAAGTCAATGTACAGTAGTATCTATCTACTCGCGAACTTTGCTCAACTTACCTGCACAGAAGTGCTGCCGATGCTCTCTTCTGGTCCGGTCCTCCCTCCTTCACATGCCTTCAGAGCGCCCTGCGCCCCCCCCCCCCCTTCAACTCCCTAGACTAGTATTATAGAGATGCTGGGAGAAGGCGGGGCTTGTGGCTTAGGAGAGTGTGGAAGGGGAGACGTGAGTGATGCGCTCACGTCTCCCCGCCCACACTCTCCTAAGCCACAACAAGCCCCGCCTACTCCCATCATCTCTATCACTAGCCTAGGGAGGTGGCGGCGCTCTGAAGGCCTGTGAAGGAGAGACCAAGACTGGACCGGACCAAGAAGAACTGGGAGCGGCAGCGGATCTGTGCAGGTAAGCGGACATCAGGGGGGATTTTTTTTTACTCACTACACAGCGTGGAGTTCAAAAATTGTTTCAATTTTTGGACTACATGTTGTGTAGTGAATAGGATAGTTTTTAAAATCCGATCTTCGATTATTAAAAAAAATCCCATTGACCTGCATTGGGATCGGGTTTGAATGGAAAATGATCGGAAATTGAATTTTAAAAACAATCCTGAAATTTCAAGATCGGCTCAACCCTAGACCCAAGTGTTATATTCATAAAGCCCCCTAATAACCAATTACATTCATAATGCCCCCCGTGGCCCCCTTATAGAAATATATGCTCCCTAATGACCTCTTATTTTCTTTATGTACCCTTATATAAATGTTCTCCCCCCTGTAATCTTAATGCCCCCTAATGACCCCTTTATGCCACATATAATAAGAAGGCCCAAAACTGCCCTAAAACCGCCTCCGCCTCTCTTATTCTTGTTTACAAATGCTGTGAGCACAGAGGATGGCTGCATCTCAGCACAGGAGCCCAGGAATTATGGGACATTATACTGTGTGCAGCGGCCACTATGTGGTATTTACTGTGTGGAAGTGCCTCTATGTAATATTAAACAGTCTGGAGGGGCCGCTGTGTGACATTATACTGTGTGCAGGGGCCACTATGGGACATTATACTGTGTGCAGAGGCCACTATGGGACATTATACTGTGTGCAGGGGCCACTATGGGACATTATACTGTGTGCAGCAGCCACTATGTGGCGTTATACTGTGTGCCGTGGCCACTATGATGCATAATACTGTGTGGAGTGGCCTCTATGTAATATTAAACAGTCTGGAGGGGCCGCTGTGTGACATTATACTGTGTGCAGAGGGCACTATGGGACATTATACTGTGTGCAGCAGCCACTATGTGACATTATACTGTGTGCAGAGGCCACTATGGGACATTATACTGTGTGCAGGGGCCACTATGGGACATTATACTGTGTGCAGCAGCCACTATGTGGCGTTATACTGTGTGCGATGGCCACTTTTTTTTAATCGAAGGCCTCTAAACTGTGCCATCAATCGCACCAAGTGCACAAAAAAAGTGAGAGTGCCACTAAAAAAACGTACCCTATCCCAAAAGGGAAGGGGGTTCCCGACTAACTCGCCCCCACAAGGACCAAAAGGTACCGAGTGGAGTTGAGTACCAACGGACAAACTGCCGGAGCAGAAAGTCCAACACATCCTTTTCCCCTTGGGCTGCCACCACCTAGGGTACTAAGGACTGACCAGTCGTCCAGTTTCTCCCTGGGCTGCCACCACCTGGGATACTCTTGGACTCGGATCACAGACCAGCGCCCGCCCCAGTCGACCCAGGGTAGGTCACCAAAAAGACAGGAGGGAAGCCCATTACAGGCCTCACCTCCAAACGATCATCAGGGGCGTCCCAAAAGGGTACAGCATCCCTTCGTCGACACACAAAAAGGTGACAGAGTGAGAAAACAGAGTGGTAAATAAGTGGTAAAGTGCCCATCAAGGCCCGGTTTACCGCCGGATCTATAAAAATTCTCCTGCACTGGTAAATCAGGCATAAGGAGTGGGGTGCTACAAGGGTGTAAATCCAGTGCCACGCAATGTGCCAGAAATCAGTGGTTTTCCCATGCCCAGTGATCTAAGGCACCCCGGGGGCCACTCAAACCCCCCAAGGCACTGCAGTGGCCAGTATGATGCATAATACTGTGTGGAGGAGCCTCTATGTAATATTAAACATTACCGGCTATGGGACATTATACCAAGTGGGGGCCAGAAAAGGGCGTGCTATACTGAATGGGGGTGGTCCAAGTCAAAAGTTTGCTATGGGGGCAGTCTTTGCTACTTACACCCCTGTTCAAGCAACAAGTTCCACTTTCTAAGACCCATGTCAGTGTAAAGTAGTCAGGGCTTGGTAGTGGCTCACTGGCTGGTTTATTTAGTGTACACTACATTCATCCATTCCCGATGTCCTGATAAATTCCCCACCTTAAAATTTTTGAGCGCCTCCAAATATCCAGATTCATTTGCAATGCACTTACTTTCTTTTACCCAGTGATACAGATACAGTTGCTGTATGACATGACACGTGTGGCACATCACACTTTCCTATGAGCACGGTGCTATTTTACTGAATGAGCGTGATGTATTTATATGTGTCATTCTTTAGCCCCGTCACACATTCCAGCCAACTCACAGTCAAACGCATCTTGGTGAAGTTTGTCCTTGCTGGCTTTCCTTAGTTCCTAGAGCAGATCACGTGATGGAGAAAGGAAAACAGGCGAGCATCAGGCCACAGCTGATGTGATCTCTCACACATAGGGCTGGAGTGACTGAGCTGCTGCAGGTCTCCGCCTACTGTGTCTGCTTGTGAGTGAGCTCCCGTGTAATGCTATCCTCCTGAGTGCCATACCACCACATATCTACACTGACTTACATAACAGTCCCCTCACTGACAGGCCTGCCAACCACCGTGCATACAGGTATTCAGCTGTATAAGGGGATTTGTATGGGGCGTACTGCTATACATGGGGCTGGTATATAGGCCAAGTGTGTGTATGGGATTTGTAATCATATAGGGTTTCTCTATTTGTATATAGATACATGACAGAAATGTTCTATTTACATACACTGAGCAGTATACTGTGATTGGACACTTCATTTACAACTGTATAGTACATTGTTATATGGGGTTACTATACTTATATTATCTAGAAATGTATGTGTATGGTACATGTATAGTTATGAGGACATTGTATATAGTACATAAGAGCAGTGTACTGTGTAAGGATTTCTATATAAATGTATAGTATATTTTATATAGGGTGTAGTACATACAGTGCTATCTGTACTTGTATAGTGTAGAGAGTTATATAGACAGATATAAGGGCACTGTTCCTGTGGGGTAGACAATTACATAGAGGCAATGTACACAGAGTAATATGAGGACATTGTATATATTACATGTACTTACGTTACAGTAGTGTACTGTGTAAGGATTTCTATATAACTACTATAAATGTATAGTATATTTTATATAGGGTGTAGTACATACAGTGCTATCTGTACTTGTATAGTGTAGAGAGTTATATAGACAGATATAAGGGCACTGTTCCTGTGGGGTAGACAATTACATAGAGGCAATGTACACAGAGTAATATGAGGACATTGTATATATTACATGTACTTACGTTAGAGTAGTGTACTGTACTGTGTAAGGATTTCTATATAACTACTATAAATGTATAGTATATTTTATATAGGGTGTAGTACATACAGTGCTATCTGTACTTGTATAGTGTAGAGAGTTATATAGACAGATATAAGGGCACTGTTCCTGTGGGGTAGACAATTACATAGAGGCAATGTACACAGAGTAATATGAGGACATTGTAGTTGTATAGTACATATAAGAATATGTTGTCAATGCGCTGCGTATACAGAAGTGTATTTGGTGATATAGAGATATTGCTCTTGCATAGCACACAAGGGTACATAAGGGCAATGCTCTCGTGTAGTATTCCCGTGATATCGACTTTGTACTTGAGTAGCTCATACAGGTATTTGAGGATACCGTAGTTGTGTGATTCATCTATATTATTCCATATCCTCTTCCTCGGGTGGATTCACCTTAGCGATGAATCACATATAAGTACGCAGAAAAGCTTGTATGGAGTGTCAGGCATTTATTGCGTACTCATCATCCCTATATCTTGTTGTAATATTTATGACAAAACTTTGCACTGTATGCAGTGGAGGTGTTTTCCTTTTAGTCAGCTTAGTGTAATTATTTGCTGGACTTATATGTTTTCCTGGTTGGTTGGTGTTTTAGCCTGTGATGCATTTTTTGCCCCATAGTGAAGGTGAGCAAAGACAGCAGGTTAGTCAGGGTTTATCAGTACAGTATCACGGAAGGGTTTGGGCTCTGCAGAAATCTATGATTAATCTGAGCTATGTCTGTAAGATGTTTCTTATTTCTCTGTTTCTACAGATTGGGGCATGGGCTTCACTTCTGTAAGACATAAGTGTGCCTAGATATTGCTAGATATGTCACACAGTTGGGACTAGTAGGTGACTCTGCCATCCCCATTGTAAAAGACTGAATTGTCTTTGAGTAGACTACCCCATTTCTCTAGTGGTCCATAGCTTTACATACAAATACAGTTTAAAAGTATTCACATGCCTGGGTTGTGACCTGTTGTACTTCTCCCCAGCACTGCTACATGATGGACAACACTAGCCTCTACTTCCCCCTGGGTCACCTAAGGTGGTGATATCTGTTGCCATGACTACTGACAAGCAGAAGGGTGACTTTAAGCAATTCCCTAATATATTCTTGTAGATTCTGCAGACCATCTTACTTTTGCCTGTAATGTTTCCCATTTCCATATAGCTAAACCTGTGTACACTTTAAATGCAGTCTTCTATAAGCGTCTACATGTTGTATGTCTTATGCTTTATTTTTGTTAAGTTTTAGTAAAGGAGATAAAGTGTTAGACCGCCTGAATTCCCTATCAGTATGTCTTTAGAGTGTGGGAATAAACCAGAGGAAACCCACGCAAACATGGGGAGAATATACATACTGCTTGCAGATGTTGTCCTTGGCAGGAATCGAACCCAGGACTCGAGTGCTGCAATGTTAACTACTGAGCCACCAATCTGCCTACCATTGTTTTTAATGAGAGTCACTGATCACAGCAGGGCGGTGAAAAAATAAGTGTCCTGCTCGACACTTCAGTCGCAAATTCCTCAGTTTGAGACTCCCCATCCATTCATCTGCGTCTATTTAGTGGTGGAAAGCCGATGTTCTTTATCGAAATTCTGCCATGGGGTGCCAGGGGATCAGAAAATGAAGAGGGATCCGAGGTAGATGTCCACCTCAAATTCCTCTTCATTTTCCACTTTGTGAGAATACCCTTAGAACTGACCTCTGGGGTCTCCTGAACATGGCTGTAATGTGTTCTAGTTGTACAGACTGTGTTACAGCTAAAAAATTCCAACTCTCTTGTGGGTTAAATAGCTCTAACTTGCTACCTAGTGGGGACCTATGATGCTGTCAGTTTGGGTGATTAGTGCCAGGACTGGAACAGCATTATATGGTCTAAAAGATCTGAACATATTACCGTCATGTGGAGAAGGCCTCAATAGTTGCAGCATTGCCACCTGTAATTCAGATGTGCTTGCCTTGTCTTGATAGTCATGCATGTGCGCAGCCATCACTCCATTCGTCAGAGGACCCTGTTCTTGAGATTTGTATGGGTTGCAGAGTTTGGATCCATATCAGTCAGGCATTTATGGTTTATCATGTAGATATGCCATAACTATCTATGATGAAAATACCACTGTAATGCAATATGACAATAAGAGTGTGTAGTGACCACAAATACGTGGAAGCGTTATTAAGGGAGCACCCACATGCTTAGTTGTATGCTTAGTTGCCTTTATATAGTACAGAGAGTGTGCTGTTAGATGAATCCAGCTTGTGACTAGAGGACGTCTTCCCTTTTTGGACGGGAAAGGGGTGAGCTATTGAATAATTTTTTTTGCCATGAGTTACGTATGTTTTATAGTACATTTCTTTATTTTACAATGGCCACTATTTTTGTACTTTTGTCACTATGGGACTTATGCCAATATGCAAAAAGATTGATGAACTGAAAGTTAACAGTCTCAGGTATAACTTTCTATCATTGTGATATGTTGTGAGATCTATCCTCCATATATATGTGTATATATATTATGAATGACAAGTATGCCAAGCTGAGCAGGCTGCCAGCTTCCGGGTACATGTGTGCTGTGGGCCTTTTCGGACATTCTGTGAGAGTATAGAGGTGTGCACCTTGTGCTGGGCTGTCATTGGTAGACAAGTCCTAGGAATGTCTCTTCCGAGCACTGTAACATGACTACACACATGCTATCTTGAGCGTCCCATGTCTGCGTCATAATACTTCTAGGAAAGTGGACTGGGTATAAATATTATTCACATCTTGTCCACAACCTTTGTACCCTGGTATCCTATTGATCAATTCATAATAGAAAAAACAACTTCATATTCTGCTCTATATGTCTGTGACCCAACTTTTCTAGATTCTTGAATGACATATCTGGCTTCTAATGTGTTATTATGGGATTTGGGTTGTAATGAGGTAAATTTCATTCAGGCCTGCAGAAAACCATATTGGCAGATATAGTGACTAATGGCTCAAAGATCAGAGTCACCCAGCTTTCCTAAAGTCACATGTAACTAAAAAACATTTGTAGCGGATTTTAACAATCTGACATTACAGAGCAAATTTTGTATAGTTGATATTTTGCTGTGATATTTCATGTACCTGTCTGTATAAAATGAATACCCTGGCTTTGTTTGGAGTTATTATTGCAGCCCAGTAATCCTTTTGCTGGAAGGATGAAAGGGACTTGTATCACATGACTGGGCTTTTTATATCTGGCTGTGAGCACACAAAGCAGTTGTGAGGCCAGCAAGTTCACCCTGACATAAACCTGTGCATGTGTTGGCTGACAAATTGCAGTCATTTGTTGTAGATATGGCTAAAGTTACTAGTGTGGTAACTTGTAGAGTTCCTTTCTTTACGTAGCTTGTATATTATCACTAGAAACAGGACAGGGACTATTATTGGGTCAGTTGCACGAAACTAGTTGCTCTTAGGATTCAGACACATGATGCAGCATTGGCTGCGTGCCATTTAGGGCCACCAGTATTGATTCTAGCTTGTCAGCTGATTTTGCTTGAAGGGGTTATAGCATGAAAATTATTCATGACCTATCGATAGGATGATAGTCACTGATCCAAAGTGACACAGAATGAACACCCTGGCTCTATTCATTTCAGTATGAATACTGGGAATAGCCAAGAGCTGTACTTTGGCTATCTCTGGCATTCCCATTAAAATGAATGGAGCGGGCACATATTCTGCATCCACAGGGATAAAACACCAGGGCTTGGATTCTGATTCCACTATTTTCCCACAGCCCAACTCCAGCTCTGACTCCTTTGTAAACTGACAGCACTGTTCAGTCAGACACAGTAAAACTCCTCTAATTTGATTTCAATAATTATCAATTCTATTTTAATGCAAGAGTTAATAACTTTTTTCCTCCAACAAAAGCTGGTCTTGACTCCAGCTCCAAGTCACAAGCCATGTACAACACCTTCTCTTTCAAGATTGGTGGGGATCTTAGCGGTCAGACTCCCACTGATCAGCAACTTATCCCCTACCCTACTGATAAAGGATAAATAATTTTTTGTGGCATAACAACCTTCAAGAATAACTAATAGATATTAAAAAAAATAATAAACATTTTAAGCTTTCAGTAGACATATCCAAGTACGGTACTTAGGCAATTTCTGGTTCTTCCTATGACATGAATGCAGCAGGGGCACACATTCTGCATCCCGCGTTACATTCTGAATGTGAGTAAAACACGGGCAGACCCTCACTGATCAGCAATTTACTCCATAAAGTTACATACACATGTCACCTGGGCAATAAAAGAGTGGAGAGCAGATTTATGCCTTATAGGGGTTTTCCCTGCACTGATCAGGAGAATGGGATACTTTGTTCTCACTCTCTGAATGGAGCGATGATTGGGCATTCTGCGCCATTTATTTTAATAGAATGGAAGTTCCTTAATCTGATCAGTTGAGATCTAAACCGTCGGACCCCCCACTGGTCTGCAAGTTATCCTAAGGAGATCATCTGATTTTGTGGGGAAACTCCCTTTAATTGGCTGAATTCTTTAAAATTTTGTTTGCAAAATTTTGCTGAGAAAACAGAAGTAAGGCACAGCCTTAAAGCTAGCTTTCATCAGTACATTGCTCGTGTTAAGGACATTAAAGGAGTCCCTCATAGTGTGTTGTAGAGATCCAAATCAAAGGTCAAAGATCCGGCCTGGAGAAGGCACACACACATACGGTCTATCAAGTGAGTGTGGGGAAAAGGTAGTTTAAGTGCAGTGTACAGACAAAGAACAGGTTGGATTAGAATAATTGGCATAATATAATTGGTTGTAAAGTTATAACGTAGTTCTGGCACATGGCTATTGGACAACGCATAATAGGAGCTACATCTCATTATAGTTTCCAGGAAGGGGGAGGGGTGAGCTCTTATGAGACAAAAATGAATGCAAAATGGATAATGCACATGCTGACATCATCCACATTACATTCATATAGATCATAGAAAAAGATAAGAAGACACTACGGTAGGTACCAAAGACGTATGGAATGCAGCCTTCGCGTTCAGAAGGACGTATTGTCCACATTCCTTTGCACTGTGTCTTAATTACCCAGGGGGCCCAATACACAGAGTTACATACTCATGGGGCAACACGGTGGCTCAGTGGTTAGCACTGCAGCCTTGCAGTGGTTAGTACTGCAGCCTTGCAGTGGTTAGCACTGCAGCCTTGCAGTGCTGGAGTCCTGGGTTCGAATCCCGCCAGTAACAACATCTGCAAGGAGTTTGTATGTTCTCCCCGTGTTTGCGTGGATTTCCTCCCATTCGACAAAGACATACTGATAGGAAAAAAAAATGTACATTATGATCCTATATGGGGCTCACAAATTACATTAAAAAAAAAATATATATATATATATATATATATATATATATATATATATATACAAAATGGGAGATTATACGCTAACATTTATAAACCTAATCCCACTATATTGTAAAGGGTATGCTACGGTTTCCAACTATACCTCTGTTGTTTAGCTTTGGAACCCCATTTTCTTTAAAATCATTGTTTGATGTATACGCAAATGAAGGGAAAGTGATGTGGGGGATGTCTTACGGACCACTGTGCATTAAAAGCACACGGACCCCATAGACTGTAATAGGGTCCGTGTGGTTGCCGCCAGATCTCCGCAGGGATCATGCAGATAGGAAAGTAGTTTACAATCTACTTTCCTGTCTGCATGATTCATGCGGGCAGTGTACGGCAAGCACATGGACCTCCTTATAGTCTATGGGGTCCGAGTGCTTTTACTGCACAGCGCTTGCAATTGTGTTTGATATTCCGTTCGGGAGTCCTCATGTGGACTCCCCAAACGGGTATGTGAATGAAGGGTTAGCTTGTTCAGGTTTTGTTTCACAAATTGGGTCCCAAAACTAAATAACAGAGGCATATTTGGAAACTGTAGAATCACAGCAATGTACTGAGATTAGGTTATAATGAATTTACTGGTGACAGACTCCCATTAAATAGAGCGTAGCTAGAATATTCCATTGCAGTTGTGTAGAGTGGGTGAGATGACTGACAGCTGCATCTACAGTCATTTCTAATAATGGAATTGTACTAGAGTACATATTGTCCATTTAGTAGAATACAGTAGCACACTGTTCCATGTACATGGAAATGTCATTTTGCATATAGGATTTCTTTTACTGTAGATTCTAGGTAGGTTTCTATGTTTTTATACCCCTTATGACACAGCTGTATTTGGACTTAAAAGGATCCTATAATTAAAACTCAATTTTTTGTCCCTAACACGTAGGAATAGCCGTAAGAAAGGCTACTCTTCTCCTACTTTTAGATGTCTTCTCCGCGCCACCATTCCGTAGAAATCCCGGTTTTCATCGGTATGCATATGAGTTCTCTCGCAGCACTGGGGGCGGGCCTCAGCGCTCAAACAGCACTGGGGGTGTCCCCAATGCTGTGAGAGAACTCTCCAGCGCCGCCTCCATCTTCTTTAGGAATGGGCTCTCTTCGCATCGTCTTCCAGCGGTGGCTTCAATTTTCTAGGCCGTCGGCCACAAATAAATGGCCGCTTACACAGTATTGTAAGTGGCCATTTTCTTGTGGCCGGTGGACATGTGCAGTCGGCTGCTGAGGCCTAGAAGTTTGAAGTCTCTGCCGGTAGAAGACACGAAGAGAGTTTTAATGATAGGATCCCTTTAATGGTGCTAGTAACATTTTTCATTGTTTCATTGAAGAAACTGTATAAGGCCTTGCTTTAGGCTGTCGGATTCCAGGCAGTACACATCCAATAAGGGTGCAAACACATATTAACTGTTCTAATTAAATAACTCTTTAAATTAGTTTTTTGCATTGATACAAATGTGGATATAGCAATTATGTGTAATTTTTAGCTTTATGTAATATATGCTTAAATAGACCTGTAGTCGCAATAGACCTGGCAGACAGTTGTGGCTTCTGTTTATAAAGGAAAACAATACTGTACTCAATTGTGAAAGTAGGCTAATGTTCATTGTGACCCAGGGGTTGGACAATACAGGTTTCTGCTGTAGATGAGTGATGATTTGGTGCATGTTCGGCACGGCGACTTTTCTTGCACCAACGATGTATCTTTTTCCCTGTCCTGCACTTGCTTGCCACTTTTTGCTGATGTGGTCAGAGAGCAGGGTGGGCCAAGATTAGTTCCTGACTGGCATAGATTTCCATTCTGCCCCCACAGTCATACACCTGATTGAGAGGATGGAGCCTCTGGACAATTCAGGCTCAGGTAGTGCCAGTCAAGGGCCTTTTTTTATAATAACATTTTATTGGATTTTCAAAATAACACCAATGAACATATATTGTTGAAAAAAATATGACGGATGAGAGCAAAAAACTAATAATGGTAGTGTGAACATGCTCTTACGATATTCACACAGTATTCTGACCTATAACCTTTCCATATTTTACTGTACTACATTGCCTAATATATAACCTTGTGTTATTGATCTCTTTTATTTATTTCTTATTTCAGATGATTACAAGGCAATGAGCAGTTGACAATATTAAGTGATGCCCATGTTGTTGTTGCTGGATACATACCTGTACTTATTGACCTCTAGGAGGAGGATATTAAAGCCTGTATACTATTACTGCAGACACTTCAGCGCTTACTCACATGCCCGCTGTAGTAACTTCATCTCAAGGTTTCACCAACACTCCCATCAGTACAAGAAAGCAGGCAAAAGGGAATTTATTCACACCAAATTCCAAGGTCATTCTTACTCAATAAGATATAAATTTAGCACCACAACTTCAAAGGGAATAACTATAGCAAAGAAGTCTATGTCCCGGATTAAGAATACTTTGGATTCTGTCACCAAAGCTGTCTCAAGCACACATGGCGACTTACTTTCGCGTATTGTACGCCCAAAGCCAAATCCTGCCAATACCAGGAAAGAAGAAAACGTCCAAATAAGGGAAGCAAGTGCATCCCAGTCCAACTCTGGTAAAGGGGAAATTCAGGATACTAATAAAGAATCACTTCCAGCGTCAACGTCTGTCTCTCAACTCTCCCAACGCACTTCTGTGGATGCTTCACAAGATAGCACTGAGTCCAAACAAGGTCTGTTCCATGCAAGCTATATTGCCACTAACTTTGGGGAGACGTATAATTTCTTGGCCCATCATATAAACTCGTATTTTGCCAACGAAACAAGCATGGAAAAATCAAGCATTATACAGAATGATAAGGGACAAAGTACTAATGTAAACAATGACAAGGACTTGGCCCTTGAAGCTGAAGACTCTGCCCCTTCTGCAAAGAAGAGTATTTCAAACTTTCTGTCAAATCAGTCCAGTAACGTTCACGCTTTTGTGGGTAGTTATCTTGGAGGTCTTGTGCCCAAATTCAAGCCTGAGCAGAAGCCCGCTCTAGAGGAAAAGGCAAAAGAAGCAAAAAGTGAAGAATCTGAGAGTAAGACTGAGCAGGAAGCAAGTAAAGATAAAAGTGTCGATGAAAAAGCCAAAAGATTGTCTCTTCAGAGGGAAAAGGTAGGTCAACAATGTGTGGACATAAACCCTACAAAAGCCTTGAGTTCTTTAGTGTGTTTTGGGTAAGAGTTAGTTCACACGGGGTTCCGCGTGTACACATTCCGTTGCGGTATTCCGCGATGGATTAGGCCCAAATGAATGAGCTGGAGCCTGGCGCCGCAGCAGATTCAGCCGCAGCAAGATAGGGCAGCTCGCTTCTTTTTTCCACTAGTAGCTAGCAGAAAAAAGAAGCGAGTGGCTCCCATTGAAGTCAATGGGAGCAGCAGATTTTGAGGCGCATTCCGCGTCAAAATCCGCTGCCAACTTGGCCCGTGTGAACTAGCCCTAAAGATGAGATTGTGTTGGCAACATATATGTAAAAATATTACCGCTCTGCTTAATTTCTGTGCTGGACAGAGCTGTAATATGGCCCTCATACAGGTGTATGGAGCAGTACTGTACCTCCATCTGTTTGTAGTTTCACACAGAGTAACTTTGTTAGGATTCATCTAAAAAAATGACTTTTTTTTTTCCTTTTGAGGGCCATATTACTTCTAGGGAAAGCGAAAAGAATAGAAGCCTTTCACACCATCCCCATACACCAGCATACATACTACTGCAGTACAGAGCAGCAGGTTTACTAGACTAAGGTATGAAGCAATACATTGCCAGTGTTTGTTTCCACCACTTCATTTCTGATAGGTCAGCCATTAATAGCAGAAGGGTGTGAACTTGGCCTTGTACAGACTGCCCCAAATACACACTCCTAACTTGTTGAAGCTTGTGCCTGCCTATCTGAAGACTGAAGCAAGTAGTGTGTATAGAGCAGGAGCAGTTAAGCGGGTTGATTATATATAGTTTTGTAGGAAAAGTTCCATACTTGTTGTTTGTAATTTCACATTCAGGGCTTAGTAGTAATATGGGTGGTCCACAGCTATTTCGTATACAAAGCTGAGATAAACGCTCCTTCGGTTTTTACTATGCATGTACTTGTTTCTCACAGACATGAGCCATTACTCCTCACCAGTGCAGTAAAACTTAAAAAATCTGCTATGATGGAGAAGACTAGAGTCACCAGGCTTGCGGCCCTAATCCCCAGCAGTAAAGGACATGGCTTAGGGCCCCCATACCTGGTGACAGGTTTTGTTTAAAGTAATAAAAGCCCTTCATTGTACACCATTTATGAATGAGAGCCAACATTTTCTCTTCTCTTTTCCATTATACTTGCTGGCTTTTTACCCCTAGTTTTATTAGTTGCATATGAAGTTGGTATATTCTGTCAGCTGCCAAATCTAGGCACTTTTGTAAACCAAATGTCCTTATGATATCCTTAATATTCCTCTTCTATCCCGTGCATAGTTTTGTGGCTAATGTCTACTGTCTGATATAACCGCGTCCTGATTCTGGGTGACCAAGGGCAATATTTTAGTCAGACTTGCACTGGATGACAGACAAGGCCTTGTCAAGTGATGTGGTTTTCATTAGTTATCAAGTGGCAGACATTTCCGTTATATGAAATAAATGAGAAGTCGGAGGACGTGTTTCTTATAAATGAGTGCCATGTTTCATTTAGGAAATCAATTAACCGGGTATAAACTGGCAGGAAAATGCTCTCCTGTACAAATAAGTGTGGTCTAACCACCAACCTCTGTATCAATACCACAAGTGGCTGGAAAAGATAATAGATTGTGGCTATGCATGACTGAAAAATCTATCTGCAGCATTAACCTCATTCCATAAATACATGAGTACTGTATTCTTCACCCAATGACAGCTAAAAAATAGTGTAAAATTATTTAGCATTTCTAATTACAACTCCCATACTGGCCACAGTGTTCCTATAGTAGCAATGTACCAGTCACATCATGTCCATAACGGAGACTTCATACCGACCCCATGGCGTTTATATGGATATGTCTGGCTGTGCGTGAGCTTGCATGTTTCTATATGGGCTGTATAACTGGTGGCTCAGGCTTCGGTAATGTGTCCTATCACATCTTCATCTTTTCTATCAGCTTTGCACTTATCAGACAGATCATAGCTGTACAGTTCTCTTCTACCCGGCAGCAACTTGCTGTATAATAGAAAGCAGCATATTACGTTCAGCTTCTCCATCTGCCCTGGAAGCCTCCTACTCGAGGATGGAGAATTGTGTACAGTGGCTATGAGTGTGTACTCGGTCTCCAACTCTGTTCTATATGCCAGTGTCAGCATTATGAGGCGCCTTGATAAACAGATTTGTCCTAGATGAGCGGTTTACTGAAACAGGGGAGTTAATGGATTTATCTCTTACTATGTTACATCTAGATTATTGCACGTGTGAGCGTCGATAACAGGACAAGATCTTTAGTTCAGTCATTGAAGAGAGCCTCGGACCGGAGACTATGCATCAATCGTGTGGAAGAATTAAGCTGTCACCTTCTAGAGTTTCCCGAAACCAGAGGAGTCGCAGTTAAGGTATAACACCACTGAGGTATTTTCAGTAAGACAATGACAGGCCTCTTAACATCGTATTTGGCTATTATTTCAAACAGATCTTCTAATGGATCTATAGGTTTTCAATGGAGATTCTGACATAGTTATAGCTGTCCATTCCTGTTGGGATCCATTTCTTAAATATGACAGATATACAGAGGCTTTCCCATTTTTGGTTCTGTCTGACAATAGGATCCCATTGGTGTCTACAGAACACAGCAGTTTAGCCGTCCCTTTGCACCATCGTGGTTGACCTTTATTTTCTTAACATGATATAAAAAAAAAAGTAAAACGTCTGCTTTAATGGTAAGAAAGCATGGTGTAAAACAATTTTTCTGACTAAATCCATCTAGCTGGGAAGCCAGTGTGATAAGAAATTTGCTGCTGGCTCTTGCACTTTTTCAGTCTTTCTTCTGTAATGTTCTTGTTTTCTGAACAAATTTAAACCAGAGTGAATTGTCCCCCCCCTCCTCATAATATGTGAAGCAACTATCAAGCCAAGGGTGTCCAGCGTGTTTCACTTGGTTGTCATCATCCTTCTATATACCACTGCATTCACTGGCTGTCTGCCACAAGCTCTGCTGCTTTTCATACTTGGACAGCTCTGTATCACTCCCAGTTATAGCTTACAGTGTATGTAACAGGGCAGCAGAGCATGCAGCTAGGGACCGCTGTCATCTGTCCAGCCATGTTACAATGCCTCAGTTACCCAGATGGAAAGAGAACCACGGGATTTAAAGGGAAGCTGCCTGAAAAAAAAAAATCTTGTATTAACAGTCTGTGTTATCATTGTGGCTATTTTGTTTAATAAAAGCTGGGCGAAGGGTTTTCTAGATCTATTTTGAAGTTGCACTACATAAACTACTTCCTGTCTTGGTCCTTTAACTTCCTGTGTGTCTTTAGAATGGTAGAATGGCTTTCTCAGACCATCAGCCAGGCCAGAGGAGACTACCACTTCTCCCAGTAGTGTGGCTGCTCAATAGTCACATAATATATTATCCATGCACTGATCCTCTGGTGGTTTGGATTCTCCCACACTCTTATATATATTTGTTTCATTACTGTTATGGCTGCAGGTCTCCTAACTCCTTCCCCGTGGATGTGACCGGCATTTGCTGTCTGATCTAGAGCTAAGGAGAGTATACTGCCTGGAACATCTTGATAGGCATAATTCAATGCAGTAAAAAAATCACATTTATTGTATCTACCAAATACTACGTTTCTATTCAAGTTTGCTCCATGTTTATATCATACCTCCCAACTTTTGAAGAACTGAAAGAGGGACAAAATGTGCGGCCGCGGAAAATTTAGCCCCGCCCACTTTGTGTTGACTCCGCCCACTCATTAATTTTTCATGTGACCGCACACAGTATAATCCTCCTACAGTCACCCGTAAATTATATGTCCCTCCTCTATCTCTCCCCTAGTTTCATATACACCCTTCATCTGCCCCCATGTCCCCCTTCCATCTCTGCCCCCAGATTCATGTCCCCTCCATCTCTGCCCCCAGATTCATGTCCCCTCCATCTCTGCCCCCAGATTCATGTCCCCACATCTCTGCCCCCAGTGTCATGCCGTCCTCTCCATCTCTGCCCCCAGTGTCATGCCGTCCTCTCCATCTCTGCCCCCCAGTGTCATGCCGTCCTCTCCATCTCTGCCCCCCAGTGTCATGCCGTCCTCTCCATCTCTGCCCCCCAGTGTCATGCCGTCCTCTCCATCTCTGCCCCCCTTTGTCATGCCGTCCTCTCCATCTCTGCCCCCCAGTGTCATGCCGTCCTCTCCATCTCTGCCCCCCAGTGTCATGCCGTCCTCTCCATCTCTGCCCCCCAGTGTCATGCCGTCCTCTCCATCTCTGCCCCCCAGTGTCATGCCGTCCTCTCCTTCATCTGCCCCCAATTTCACGTTCCACCTCCACTTACCTTCTCCTCTACTCCCTCGCCGCTCTCTGCGCGCCTCTCTCGCTGACACATATGCGGCTGAAGCGAGGAGCTGACCTGTGTCAGCTCCTCGCTTCGCTGCTGCCGCCGGTCTCGCTGACACATATGCAGCTGAAGCTCCTCGCTTCAGCCGCATGTGAGGAGCTTCAGCCGCATATGTGTCAGCGAGACCGGCGGCAGCGGGGAAGCGAGGAGCTGACCTGTGTCAGCTCCTTGCTTCAGCCGCAAATGTGTTCAACTCAGATCTGCGTCCTCTGGACGCAGATCTGAGTTGAAATCGGGACATACCTCCCTCCAACCGGGACCGCGGGACATGTCACCCAAATCGTGACTGTCCCGCGGAAATCGGGACGGTTGGGAGGTATGTTTATGTGACTGTTCTATTTATGTGCAGGTCTTCTTTCTTTGAGTGACCACTGCTGTGTGAATGGTACACCTATCATCATAGGTAGTTATAATGCAGTGAATAGAGATGAGCGAGTAGTGAAATATTCGAAAATTCTTTTAGAGTAGACCCTCAATATTCCACTATTCGTTTGAATATTGAATCCCATTATAGTCTATGGGAAAAACATGCTCGTTTCAGGGAAACCAAAATTCGACCAATTGGAGTCACCAAGTTCAAAATGTTACCCCAGGAAATGATGCCAACACCTCTGGAATGCAACTGGGACAGCAGGGGAAGCATGCCTGGGGGCATCTAATAAGCCCAAGTCCCTGTATTATTATTATTATTATTATTATTATTATTATTATTATTATTATTATTATTATTATTATTATTATTATTGCTGCTGCTGCTGCTACTGGTTTAGCCAGCCAATGACTGTATACATTTTTTTTTCCAATGCCTACGTTGTCCTACTTCCTGTCCCACCTCCCCTGCACAGTTATTGGTGTGAAAAAAAGCGCCAGAAAGGTGGGAGGGGAATCAAATTTTTACTGCGTTTACCACATGGTATTCGATCGAGTACGAGTATTTCGATTACTGTAGTATTCGATCGAATACCTACTTGATTGAATACTACTCGCTCATCTCTAGCAGTGAACTCCCGAATGGCCAGATCGCCACGGTATTGACATGACATAAAACTGTGAGCACATGGTGCAGTCTGCTTATTCTGGAGCTCACTGCATCTTAGATAACTATAGTGTGGTAAATTCAATTCACACAGCTGTGGTCAGCCTGGGAAATACAGACCATCTGGCAGAACATAATCGTGTGAATAAACCCCAAACCAGAGAACAATAAAAGGAAAAAAAAAACTATCATTTGTCGGTCATTCCCATCCTACACCTACTAGTATAATGACATTTCTTGTTGCAGGGCTGCAGACCCCACCTGCATGTGGCTGCTGCAGTAAGAGCTTGCACCCTTACTGTCCTGTTCTGCACTTTTATTTCTCTGTGTTCACTGCTATAGAAGAGCATTGCATTTAATTTTAATAGCACAGTGCTGCAGTAATAAGGAAAAACTGGCAAAAACAAAAAGTATAAATATAGCGTGAAAGTATCCTTTATAATTAAAGATGTTGCCTAATCATGGATATTCGTGACATGAAGGAAGCGGCATCCATACACGGACATCTATGGGTTTGATCCAAATATGTGAAAGCAACACTTACAAATCCAGTGTAAGTTAAAGTGTAACTCTACTCCAGTGCTGCCAGCAGCACTAAAATAGTTACTGGTCCATTGGAGGACCAGAAGTATGGAAAAATGGACAACAATGGACCTTGAAAATAAAATAACAAACATGAATGGAGCTGAGGAACTGTATTGACTAAAGGAATCCATCATGTGTCCGGTTTTGTTTTGTTTTTTTTTAAATTGTTTTATTAAAATGCAATACTATATATATATATATATATATATATATATATATATATATATATATATATATATATATATCTCAATAAGTAAGACAAAGCATTTTACTGCTAGTATATGAAAATACAGTTAGCATTGAATGGAGTCAAAGTATAGTGGGAAGAGGAAAGCTATTATGTTACAGTAGGTTACAGTCAGGACACAACACAATAACCTCAAATAGATAACACAGTTATTACATTGTGTATAATAGCTGAACAATAGACATGTTCTAACAGAAAAAAAATGTAGCACAGGTTTTGTATCCTACAGAGGCATCCTCAAGTCAGTGCACTACTCTATAGTATCCGGACAGGGGAAGATCAAGAGTATTTATATCTATGAGGGCTCTCGAGTCCAGATGATAGTCAAGTCCTTTAAAGAGGTTGTCTGGGCAAAAATGTTATTTTTTTTTTAAATAGGCAGGGGGAGGTGTTACTGCCCTGTTCCCAGTTCTCTGGTGTCCTCCCTACGCGACCTAGTTCTGCTGCTCAGCTGTCTTATTGAGGTGAAATTTCCTTGCTGGCTGTGACATGCCGGGTCGCTTAAGCCACTGATTGGTCTCAGCAGTCACATGTGGCAGGCACTTTCACCAGAAGACAACAATGGACTGGCAGGACTAGACCATACTGAGGGGCACCAGAGGATTGGTTATTTTGTTTTTGTTTTTTTTTACATCCCCTGACCCCCCCCCAAAAAAAAAACTTTGCCTGGGTGACCCCTTTAATGATCTAGGTGATGGATGAGTAAGAGTTGCACCACGCATTCCAAACTTCTGAGAATTTCTGATTAACGTCTTCCTTTGTCCCACTGCTGGGAGTTTATAAGTGTGTCCGTGTTTTTTAACTTTAATCACTGGTTGAAAAAGTCATGTTTTTCATCTGGTGAGTTCTGATCCGCACTGGATGGACACCCAATATAGATGTGAATGTAGCCTTACTGTGCTCTATATCAGGGAGAGACCTCTTTCCCGGGATAATTGGTGTGAAATACTGGCTTTTATGAAATCAAGAATAATTCTTTTTTTTTCCTTGTTAATTTTAGGAAAAAGCCATTCCCTACTTACTGCGCCTACGGCAAGCACATGATGAGACTCTCCGAGCTGCTGTACGAGAGGCCTTAGCCTTGATTGGTTACAATGATCCTGTGAAGGGCAGGGGCATTAGGGTGCTAACTATTGATGGTGGAGGAACCAGGTAATTCTGACTGTTTTTTACTGCTTATAGGAGAATATTCACGTCTGTGTCTGATATTCTGATCGAAGCCTCCATTTTCTGGTGTGAGTTATAATGGAATTCTACGCTAGTTCCTAGTTGGCAGAGATCTCTACTCTGGTGTAGGGGAGTGTGTTTGATTTATGAAGATCTTGGAGCCTCTTCCTAAATCAGCTGTGTCCTCACGTGTTGAGTCCTTTACTAAATTCCAGTCTTAATAAATGTAACCCATTGACAGATACCTGACAAACCCATTATAATCAATGGGTTACATTAGTGGCCATCATATGATGTATCTGTCCTCATCAGGACTTCAGGTTCTCTTGCTTTAATGGAACAGGAAAAACATAAATTTCAACAAAGTTGTGAACACAGCCTTACACATGTAAGTAAATAAAATGCATTACAATTCCTTGCTTGGCAGTAAGCTGATCTCTATTATGTTTTGCATAATAAATAATGTACACATTTCATACTTGGCCTTCCATTAAGCTTGCAAATGTGACTTTCTCTTTTATTTTCTTGCTGCAGAGGAGTTGTTGCCCTCCAGACACTAAGGAAGTTAGAAGAACTGACTGGGAAGCCAGTGCATCAGCTTTTCGATTACATCTGCGGTGTTAGCACAGGTAAAAGGAAATCTCAGCACCGAGCTCTGATAATCTTAGGCAACATATATAGCGTTAAGTTTTGTTGTATGAGTATGAGAGAGTTGATTGACAATCCAGTAGTCTGTATAGGAATATTGTTAGCCAGACATGAGCTTCAACAAGACATGCTTCTTGAATCCCTTGTGATGCTCTTGTCTAGTGTCAATATCTCATAAAATAATAATTATGTACTGTAAGTTCCTGTATCAAACAACCATGACCATTATGCCAGAACAGAAACTAAGTGATATCTGAAATGTGTTTTACTAAAGCTTGGCTATGCAGTTTCTGCAGCTGCATTTCCAGGTCATCTGGCGGAAATCCTTAGAGTCAGAGATGGTTCTTGGTGATTCCATAAGACATGGGTATGTTTAATAATTTTGCATTCTCTGGTCTGGTCATTTTACCCGCTAGTATTTGTGCAGTGTTTGTGAACCCCATCTATAATTGGGTCATCATATCTAGCAATTGACTCTATTAATACTTGGCACATTATTATAAGGGCCCATCATAGTAGTGACAGTCTTTTGTCTTGATCAGATGACAATGGATATGGCCATGAATTCTTTCTGTGATCTGGAACTTGTCCCAATCCATACAAAGTTCCTGCATTTATGGTAGTCCTTACCTCTTACCTGCATGCTTTCCTGTAGTGATTACAGTACAGAACAGTATGTAGCAAAGAAGCAAGGACTCCTAGCATCATAAATTACTATAATTTAGGGTACCATATACAGCCAGTGTCCACATGCATCCTATAACACCAGTTATTTAAGGGTTTTCTCATAAATGTAACCAAATTTACACATGTAGACACTTAAAAGTTAAGCGTTTTTGCAAATCTAAAACTGCAGTTGCAGAGTTTTAAAGATTTTTCCCATATAACATACAGCCCAGTAAATTCGGTGCATACACAGTCTGACGTATGACACTCGGCTATCTTTTCAAAATTCTGTGCGCTAATAGAGCTCACAATATACATTTTTTTTTTTCCCTATCAGTATGTCTTTTTTTTTGAAATACGAGATAGAAATCCATGCAAACACTGGGAGAACATACAAACTCCTTGCAGACGTTTTTTTTGCCCTTGGCGGGATTTGAACACCAGGACTCCAGCGCTGCAGTGCTAGCCACTGAGCCACCATGTGACCCCTCAAAACTCTGTGTGTTTTTGAAACGCGCTGCATGTTAATTTTAGCTGTGGATTCATGAGAGCCTATTTGTCTATTGATTTAATAGAAGAATGCAAAAAAAAAAAAACAGGAAAAAAATGCAGCAAAAACTCAATGAAAAACACTGCAGGAAAAAATGCAATGTATTTTAGCTGCATTATGCAGCCTCATGGTGGGATCCTACTGCACTTTTTGCTGAAGAACCGTGTGCAGTTTTTAACTGCAGCATTGAGTAGCACATGTTTCTATGCATCTCACCTGTGTGATCATAACCATTTTACTTAAAGGGGTTGTTCCATAAAGTTCATCTTCAGCATCTTTCTCCTAAGCGTACTCAGGCTGAACGTGAAAGGGACTGGTGACGGTTATCACTCCCATTCACTTCAGTAGGAGCATCAGTAATAGCCAAGCACTGCACTTCAGTTATCTCTGGTGCTCCATTAGAAGTGTACTGGATGCTAACATATAGGTGAGATGTATAGTAACATTACTGCATTTCACATTTACACCCAGTTCAACTTTAGCAAAAAAAAAAAAAAAGCTCTGTGTGAACACAGACTAACAGAAGAAATGTCTGCAGTTTCTAATTGCAGTAATAAGTAGAACATGATGCCCTACATTTCATCTGGGTAAGAACAGCCATTAAATTGAAACCAATGTATGGATGACTTCATTCACTATAATGGGTCAGTGTGCTGTCCATGTCTTGTCCATTTTACAGATAGCACACAGACAGAAAAATTGTTAGTGTGAAAGGAGCCTTACTGGCATAGTAGAGCTACTCATAAGGGTGTATACGTACAGTACATTGGAGGACAGTTAAATTTGCATCAAAACTGCAACAGAAAAAAAAAAGTTTTGATGCGTTTCTTTTTTTAAATTTACAGATGAAACTTGTTTAATAAAGCAACTGCATCAAAACTCCATTCATTTGTTTCTGTTGCTGATTTAATTGCATCCAGCTGTACAGTGTGCATGGACCTTAACAGCAAATAAAAATGACATGCAATTATTCAGTAAAAAAAAAAAAAAAGCTTGGTATAAACTTAGTCCTAAAAAGGTCGTGTGTTTTTTTTTTTTGTTTTTTTTTTACACATTGCACTCAGGCATCAGGATCAGGAATGTAGGAAGTAAGGGGAAAGAAATGACAGCAATATACTGTATGACATTGATTGTGATACTTGTTATACATAGCTGCTAATATGATAATGCCTAGTGTTTTGGCTGCTGACACTTGGGATGTTGTTCTTGCATGTGCACACTAGATGGCGCACTCTGTTTGAGAACCTTTTTCGCTTATTCATTGTTAGTGTTTCTCTTAGCATGCTGTGGCCAGGGCTTATGACATATTCTATGAAGCTAATCGCAATGAATATTGCAAAATGTTGAAAAAAAAACAAAACAGTTTCTCCCCCATAACAGAGGTTTTATATGCAATTTCCGAAAACTTATTACCCCAGAAAGCACCTACATATGGGAGCTTCCATATACAGCATATATATAAAATTCTGGTCAGTTTGTATTTTTACAAACAGAACCGGATTGTGTGGTATGGTAAAATGCCACTAGATGTTTTTGGGTTTGTTTTTTTTTATTTTGGATTCTCATGTCTAGGAGATAAATCACACTTGCTTATGGTGTTGATGTTTCAGGCTGTGTAATGCACTAAGCCATGGTATAGCAGCTGCTGTGCCTTTCCCATATAGTGGTTTATTGTACAAGGACAGATGATGTGACTTTTGCTTTTAGTATTTTCCTGCATGCTGTGTAATATACGCAAACTATTTTCTTCTTTACTAGGAGCTATACTGGCATTCATGCTGGGATTATTCCATATACCGCTTGATGAGTGTGAAGACCTATATCGTAAATTAGGAAATGACGTCTTCAAGCAGAATGTTATTGTTGGCACGGTTAAAATGGGCTGGAGCCATGCCTACTATAATAGTGAAATGTGGGAAAAAATGCTTAGGTGAGTATGCAGCATTTTACTAAATCACACCAGTCTGTTAAGGGCTCGATCACATCTGCGCCCGGGGTCTCCGTTTTCAGGTTTCTGTTTCCTGCCCGAAACTGGACAGGAAACGGAAACCTGCAGGCATTTTTCAAACCCATTCAAATGAATAGGTTTGAAAAGTGTCCGGCCGTGAGCGCTGGTGAGCATTTTGTGCTCTCCGCGGCAAAACAGTTTTTTTTTATTTTTTTTAACCGGACACAGAGTCGGACATGCAGGACTTTGTGTCCAGTTAAAAAAAAAAAAAAAAACTGTTTCGCCGTGGAGAGCTCAAATCGCTCACCAGCTCTCACAGCCGCACCCGGTCTGACAGGTTTCTGTCTTCTGCATGCAGAAGACGGAAATCTCGGAACAGAGACCGAACGCTGGTGTGAACCCAGCGTAAGTAATAATATTGTGTTCCCTCTCCATCTATATTATTATAGATGCACGCAATAGCTGATGACCTCTTTTCGGCCATGTCCAAATATGGAGGAAATTTTTCAAAAACAATTTGTCTGAAAATCCACCTTGAACGCCACATGTACTGCATGGTTTTCTTGCAGATCTGCCTCAAATTTCACTGTGTTTATTGCTAATGGTAAATCATTGGCAAAAATTAGCCTAAAATTTACAACATAATAGAATATGCTGTTGATGTGCTCCATGGTTTTTCTGCTATATGTGAATGAGGTTTTGTAAAACCAATTAACTAGCATTGTACTCTGCTTTGAGGTGCCTGAGTTTCTTAGTTATTCACCAGGTCTGAACAGTGCTTTAAGCTGGCTGTTTGCCGAGCACTCACCCAACTCCTCCATACACATGCATGTGCGGGTTGTTAGAACATCTGTAATGAACTTGGAGAAGGGAAAAAGCCATAGCAGACACCTTTGGCTTAGTTCCCACAGAATAAAAGGATCAGGCAGGTGAAATCCAACATGCCCTATCCTTATCTTCCTCTGTTGAGGATTGCTGGGAGTCCCATACAGATTAGGTGGTTGAGTCCTGTCAAAATCAGCCATTTCAGACAATACAAAACTAATGTGTATAGCCAGCTTTACAGTTCTGGTGTATAAATGCATTTTTCTGCCCCAACAATACCACTCCACTGGGGTAATATAAGGGTATATAAATATAATAACACTCATCATATCCTCACTGTATTTCACCATAGGCTCATCAGAAATATATATAGTGCTAGAAAAAGTCTAGAGTACAAGCAACCACATAAATGTGCAGCCAATGTTAAAGAACAAACTGGATAGGAAGCCGCACTGCTGCAATAAAAAAAAAAGGTAGCCCCAAATCAAGACATACATAGAACCCTATAGACATAATGACAGGCGATAAAGGAGAAAGATTGCATCCAGAATTATGGTTTCCAGTACCCTGGTGGTGGGCATGGGTACTTCAGATAGTATGAGCTATGAAGTACCCATGCCCACCTTCAATGCACTGAGAACTGCAGTTTTGACTGCAATCTTTCTTCTCTTTAGCTCATTTTATCTGAAGTACTAGTGCCCAGTAGTGTGATGTTATTGAATCAGTCCCACACCACCTATATATATTGAGCGATTTCAGATTAATTTTATTTGCATTTTTTGAGCCAATTTTTTACAAAATCCTATTAATATTATAAATGTGAAAGTTTGTGAGTTTGGATGTTTGTGGGTTTGTGTGTTCGGATGTTTGTTAGTCAATCACGCAAAACCCGCTCGACCGATTTGGCTGAAATTTTCCACAAACATAGTTAATACACCCCATTGCGCAATAGGCTACTTTTCGTCACAATAGCGCACATACGTTTTTCCCAGGACCCCCACAAAACCCAAACTCACATCACCATCTCTGCAATCTCACACACTTTGGACCATAGCAAGCCACAAAATTCATATTGCCCTCTGCAGCCTCGCCCCTAACCCCACACAATCACATATACATATACTTTACCACTTTGCCCCTCACCTTAACGATACTCCAGGAGGCTCTCTTTAACGCTCTGGAGCAGCCATGTTTGCCGACCCCCACCGCTCTGACAATCCGCGACACCGCCCACCCATGTCAATACCCCTAGGCGGTCTAATAAATGCAAAAAAAATGTTTAAAAAAAGTTAAAAAAAAATATTAAAAACAAAAAAAAAAGGATTAAAAATTCAAATCACCCCCCTTTCCCTAGAACACATATAAAAGTAGTTAAAAACTGTGAAACACATACATGTTAGGTATCCCCGCGTCCAAAATCGCCCGCTCTACAAAGCTATACAAATATTTTTCCTGTTCGGTAAACGCCGTAGCGGGAAAAATGGTCAAAAGTGCCAAATCGCCGTTTTTTCACTGTTTTGATTCTGATAAAAATTTGAATAAAAAGTGATCAAAGCAATAACATTTCCTGAAGATGGTAGAACTACAAAGTACACACAGTCCCGCAAAAAAAGACGCCATATACATCCCCGTACACGCACGTATAAAAAAGTTACGGCTGTCGGAATATGGCGACTTTTCAAAAAAAAAATTAACAGTTTTGGATTTGTTTTTAAGGGGTCAAAATGTAACTAAAACCATATAAATTTGGTATCCCCAGAATCGTAACGAAACACAGGATACAGGGGACATGTCATTTTGGTTGCACAGTGAACGCCGTAAAACCAAAGCCCGTAAGAATGTCGCAGAAATGCATTTTTTCCTTGAAATCCACCCCATTTTGAATTTTTTTTCCCTGCTTCACAGTACATTATATAGAATAATTAATGGTGGCATCATGAAGAAAAATTTGTCCCGCAAAAATTAAGACCTCATATGGCTCTGGGAGCGGAGAAATAAAAAAGTTATGGGGTTTAGAAGGAGGGGAGTCAAAAACGAAAATCAAAAAATGCCATCGGCGGGAAAGGGTTAACTTCAAATACCTCTGTCCCAAAGTCACTATGTAAAGTTTCTCAGATCACAGTATATATAGCAGCTCAAATACACATTAACTTCAACACAAAAGTCTCACGTATTCTCTGAATTACAGCAAAAACAAGATACAAAGTTACATTTCATATCCCATACCTTATACACAGTACGAAAACCTTACCCGCGCCTGTATATACCCACTTCTACAACCACCACAGACGAAGTCGCGGGTACCAGCTAGTACAGAAATAAAAGTTATGTTTTATTCCAACACTACTTCTTCCAGTGAACTAGTTACTTATGTAGGTCAGATAATAATGAAGGAATAACATTCTTTAACCGATCACCAGGGAGGAATATAGACCATGGTTTATCATGCATAATTCATGCAAACTCTGTGAGAAAGAGAAATAAGATGGGATCAGAAAGTAAGTAGAAGTCACATTGCAGCAAAGAAACAAATTTTATATTTGTAAAAATATAAAATTTTATATTTGAAAAAATTATATTTTTTCATTAAGGCTAAAGTTTTGTACAACTTTAGATTTTCTGGCAAGACTTGTGCCATTAATACATTTTGTAATATACCGTATATACTCAAGTATAAGCCGACCCGAATATAAGCTGAGGCCCCTAATTTTACCACAAAAAACTGGGAAAACTTATTGACTCGAGTATAAGCCGAGGGGGGAAATTTCAAAAATTAAAATGGTCGGAGATTTTGGGTGCAATAGTTGCTGTGGAAGGGGAGGGGGTGTTTTGGTTTTCTATCTGCCCCTTCCCTGAGCTTGAGGACTGGTTTTTTTTTTTTTCCCCCACTTGGAATTCAGCCTGGCTGAATATAGGATATCTGCAGTGCTCCTATTAACCCCTTCCCGACGGAACAGGAGCAGATACCCTATATTCAGTAGACCGGGCACTTTCAGACACAGGGATACCTAATGTGTTTGTGTTTCACAGTCGTTTTCTACTTTTATATGTATTCTAGGGAAATGAGTGATTTAGAACTTTTATCTTATTTTTTTATTATATTTTTTTGAAGCTTCTTTTGTTTTCTTCACCATTTTATGGGAGATTCTATACATTACTAATGCGACCGAAAAACTTGGCTTATACTCTAGTATATATGGTACTTTAGTTAAAGGGATTCTATCAATAGAATCCTGTTTTAGCTAAACCCACCTAGGAATAGCCTTAAGAAAGGCTATTCTTCCCCTACCTTTAGATGTCTTCTCCGCGCCGCCGTTCCTTAGATATCCCGGTTTTTGTCCATATGCTAATTTGTTTTCTTGCAGCATTGGGGGCGGTCCCCAGTGCTCAAACAACACTGGGGGTGTCCCCTGTGCTGGGAGAAAACTATGTAGCACCGCCTTCTTCTGTTCACCACCTCCGCGTTTTCTTTCCTGTTCGGCCACAGGAAAACGTCTGACTGCACCCACTGCGCATGTCTGTCAGCCATTTTCCTGTGTCCTCTCCCATTTGACCACAGGAAAATGGCTGACAGACATGCGCAGTGGGTGCAGTCGGACATTTTCCTGTGGCCAAACAGGAAAGAAGATACGGAGGTGGTGAACAGAAGAAGGTGGCGCTGGATAGTTTGCTATCCCTTCCTTTCACCAGTCTCGGCCTCCATGCATTATAAAAGAGCCCATGTTCTTAGGCCCCGTTCACATGGGGCAAGAGGGGGGTGGATTTTGGCGCGGAATCCATGTCATAATCCGCCCCCTCACAATGGCGGTCTATGTAGACCGCTAGCGTTCTTTTTCCGCTAGCAGTATGTTGCCGCTAGCAGAAAAAAGAAGCAAGCTGCCCTTTCTTCAGGCGGATACTGCGGCTGAATCAGCAGCCATGTCCGCCTCGCGACAGCACCATCTGGACTAGGCCCATTCTTTTGGGCCTAATCCAGAGCGGAAAGCCGCGATAGAATATGCACACGTGTAATTGCGTGTGAACTAGCCCTTAGTGAAAACAGTGTACAGATTTCTATACTGAATCCAGAAAAAAGGGAAAGAATAAGGCTGGTCCCACACAGCAGCTTTGGATGCAACTTCTGTTGTGCATCCAAAGATCAGTCTGTCGTACTGTGGTTTCTTCAATAATGTAAATGAATGGAGTTCTATTGCGACCCTGTGGGGACTGCTATTTCTAGTAGCAAATAAAATTGCAGCATCCTTGTGCAGCCAAAATTACCAAGTAGCCCTAGCTTTAAATAAGAGCAGGATTTTTGCTGAAAATAGTCAATATTCATTAATACAGTATCATTCAAAATGTTCAAACAATATCAACAGTTGTGTGAAAGCTTAGTTACACTTTAAGAGGTTTTCCAAGATTTAGTGAGTTATTTATTTATTCCTCATATTAATATGTACATATGTATATTTGTTTGTTTTTCTATAAAGGGAAAGAATGGGCTCTGACCTTATGATTGAGACAGCAAGAAATCCACTATGCCCTAAAGTAAGTATTTTACAGCTGGGGGTGTCTGTATGACAGAATTGTATAGTTGGAAAAGGTGTAATGTTTGTTTTTGTGCTTACCAAATGGTGTTCTGGCTTCTTGGTAAATTACACTAGGTTCACACCAGCCCTCGGGTTTCCGTCTTTAGAGTCTGCTTGGGGACCCGAAAGACGGAAACCCTGTCTGCTTAAAAAGTGGTTACACGCTGAAACCTGCTATAATGGGGTCTGCTGGGTTTCCGGTGGAGAGAAAAGTCCTGCGTGAACCTATCATTAGTGTCAACGTTTTTAAACCCAAACATAACATGGAGAGTTTTGATATGCTCAATGTCTCAGAACTTAAAAGGGGTATTCTAATCACAGACCTTTATTGCATATAAACAGAATATGTCATAAATGTCTGATAGATCTAGTTCACAGTTCCTCACTCTGTCAGTTCAGTCTGTTCTTTTGTTATAACTATTACCGTATTTTTCGGACTATAAGACGCACTTTTTTTCCCCAAAATTTGGGGGGAAAAGAAGGGTGCGTCTTATAGTCTGAATGTAGCGCCTGGCACCCGCCGTAATAGAGAGGCGAATGCCGGCAAGGGATAGACGCCGGCACAGGTGCCGGGGCCTGAAGACATCGCTGCGTTCCTCTGCCCTGCATGAAGCCAGCAGCGGCAGGGGCGATGCTATTCCGCTCCTCCGTCCCCCCGCCGCTGGCTTCATGCAGGGCAGAGGAGCGCAGCGATGTCTTCAGGCCCCGGCGTCTATCCCGTGTCGGCATCCGCCTCTCTAGTACAGCGGATGCCGGGTCAGTATCGGTGGCCCCTTCTCCCCCGGGGCCGGTCCCCACCGGCCCCGTACCTGTAAAGTTGCAGGCCGGCTCCTGTGCGACGATATCGCAGGAGCCGACCTGTTCGGGTGACAGCCGGGAGCCTAATGAGGCTCCCAGGCCTGTCACGGCTATATATTAGTATTGCGGCTGGGTCTATGACCAGCCGTAATGCTAATAGACAGAATGTCCCATAGACGGCAATACAGTTGTATTGCCGTCTATGGGACTTGCAATCAAGCGACCGCAGGTTCAAGCCCCCGGGGGGGAATAAAATAGTGTAAAAAAAAAAAAAAAAAAAAAAAAAAGCTTTAAAAATATATAATAAAAATATAAAATAAATAAAAGTTCTAAATCACCTCCTGTCCCTAGAATATATATATAAAAGTAGAAAATCATATATCATTAACCACCGGGTTTTTTTTTCAATACAAGGTGATCTAAGCAATAGATATTCCCCAAAATGGTATAACTAAAAAGTACTTCTGGCCCCGCAAAAAAAAAACACTCTATGCGTCCCCGTACAGCTGCAGGGTCACCTGTCAATGTGGCCTTGCAGCTGTTGCAAAACTGCAACTCCCATATACCGTATTTTTCGGACTATAAGACGCACTTTTTTTCCCCAAAATTTTGGAGGAAAATGAGGGTGCGTCTTATAGTCTGAATGTGGGTTTGCAGCATGGCCGCGCTACTGCCACCGCTGGTTTTCTTCAGCGGCAGTAGCGCGGCAATCTGCAGGCCCCGGCAGCTAAGACAGTCCCCGGCATCTGCTGTAATAGACCGGCGTTTGCCGGGGAGTGTCTTAGCTGCCGGGGCCTGCAGATTGCCGCGCTACTGTCACCGCTGGTTTTCTTCAGCGGCAGGAGTGTGACAATCTGCAGGCCCCGGCAGCTAAGACACTCCCCGGCATCCGCCGGTCTATTACAGCAGATGCCGGGGACTGTCTTAGCTGCCGGGGCCTGCAGATTGCCGCGCTACTGCCGCTGAAGAAAACCAGCGGTGGCAGTAGCGCGGCCATGCTGCAAACCCGCTCCTCCTCCACAGGTCCCGGCAGTTAGTTAGCCCCCCCCACCGGCCCCATACCTTTAGTGATGCAGGCCGGCTCCTGCACGCCGAGGCCGCAGGAGCCGGCCTGTTCCGATGACAGCCGGGAGCCTAATGAAGGCTCCGAGGCTTGTCATAGATATATATTACTATCGCGGCTGGTCTATGACCCTCCGCGATAGTAATGTATAGAATCTCCCATAGTCGGCAATACACTTGTATTGCCGTCTATGGGACTTGCAATCAAATGATTGCAGGTTCAAGCCCCCTAGGCGGGGGATATTAAAATAGTAAAAAAAAAAAAAAAAAACCACTTAAAAAAATATAATAAAAAATAAAATAAAAGTTCGCCTCCTTTCCCTAGAATACATATAAAAGTATAACATTACTGTGAAACATATACATTAGGTATCCCTGTGTCTGAAAATGCCCGGTCTACTAATATTTTTATGTACAGTGAACGTCAAAATCAAAAGTGCTAAACTGCCGGGTTTTTCTCTCTGTTTTGCCTCTGAATTAAATAAAAGGTGATCTAAGCAATAAACATTCCCCAAAATGGTATATCTAAAAAGTACACCTGGCCCCACAAAAAAAACGCCCTATACATCCCCGTACAGCTGCAGGGTCACCTGTCAATGTGGCCTTGCAGCTGTTCCAAAACTACAACTCCCATATATTAAATATTTTACCATTTTTTGCCTGAAATTTTTTTTTCCCTATTTTTCTCCTCTAAAACCTGGGTGCGTCTTATAGTCCAGTGCGTCTTATAGTCCGAAAAATACGGTATGTTTTTTATATTTGTTATATTACTTCATATAATTTTGAGACAAGAAACCTGTGAAAAGCATCAAATCACTGATCACATATTTTTTTTTTGCTATAAGTTATAAACCATGCCAGTGATACTAAGATGTAACATAAATATTTTACACGTTTTTAAAATTTTTATTTCCATGCATTACATGTATATTTCATTCATCTTTCTGCCTGTATCTAGACGGCCTTAATACATCCCTATAGATACTTATTATAGAATTGTCATGTTTTGTTTTTTCCTGATTATTACCAGTTAGTTGGCATTTTTATGGAGAGTGCTAAGCATACGTCCTACTGAACAAAGTCATAGTTTGTCTTATTTGATTATTATTAGAAATAATGTAAATATAGCTATCATTGCTATCTGCTGTATATGTGAATGGAATATTCACACTTGCCTCTCCTATTTACTGGAAAACTTTCTTGTGTATTCATTCCTACATTATATGCAATCCAATAGAAACAAAAATCTATATGCCTCCATTTGCAGCTAGAAGAATATTCAGGTGCTTGTGGCACTGTACAAAGGTGCCATGTGATGGAGAAACCCTCCTTCACAGCACCTACACATACATGAATCACATCAGTTATTTCCAGAGTCAAGCCAATGAAGGTTTCCGCATTATTTATTTTTTCTAGACCGTCATCAGAATATTAGAAAAAAATGAATATTTCTGCATTTCACAACAAAGTGGCCTTTTGTGAGAGATGTTGTTCTCCAGCTTTGAAAAGCATCACTTACCCTTAAGTGGATCAATTATTCATTTAGTATAATACAACTGTGGGATGGGGAGTTTATTCACTGCTATGTTCTGCTTTATCAAGTGCTGATGTAATGCTGTTAAGCTGCAGTAAAACACAAAGGCCGCTTCATAAAATGTTGCTTTGCAAATAGTAATTCAATTGACGGAGGCACCAGACGTACTGTGCTTCTGAATGTCAGCCATTCGGTGCGTGTGTATCACTGGAAAACTTCCTCATGAGTCTTGCTTCTGTGTTCAACAACATCCTATAATGACCAGAACTTCCCAGCAGGAAGTCCCAGATCATCATGTGAATTCCACTGTCCAGCACTATGGAACATTGTAAATGGCCGCCGTAGTGCAGATGGGTAGCATGAGGCTAGGTTATAACAATGACTGTATGGGAATATGATGCTATAAGGATGTAAACTGTCCCACACAACTTTTTTTTTTTTTTTTTTTTTTGGGGGGGGGGGGGGGAGGGTAAGAAAAAACACTAGTTTTTCAATGAGTTACTGAAGCAAAGCCATCTATTAATGAAGTTCTATTGCTCTTGTGTGACGATTACCTTATACATGGCAGCATCCTATGCTGGCAGATCCACTTTAGTCCTCACAATCATCAAAGGGCCACTAATATAAGAACAACATGGATTAATCGTTAAGGGCTGAGAGTGAAGTCCCACAATGTGGCGCCAGACATGCTATAGTCCACGTTCCCAATATTTTCACCTACATTCTTGTTCATTTATAGATTATTGCTTGTTCTCAAACCTGTAAAACTATGTGGCCAGTAACAGGTAACAAGCATCAATAAATGATTAACACTGTAAATGATAATGTATAAGGCCATTTCCAAGCAATGTGAAAATCATCATTGTACAAATGGAAGTTTACAAGGACTGATTGAGAGGTTCAATATGCTGCCTACCAAATTGTCTATATTATGGGGGGTCTGACCGGAGCTTACAGAACCATACATCCCTATGAGGCTAGTAGTTGGAGTCTTTAGACCCACAGTGGGATTTCAAGTCCTAATACAGACAATAAACTATGGCCATATCTTGACCATCTGAATTAACAATACTGATTTTACTGGCAAAAGGTTTGTGTCTACATAGATGGCTGCACAATTAGAAAAAGACTGGGCAAGTATTGCTTTATGGCAGGGTGGCTAGGAAAAATTCCTGAGTCTTCAAAAACAGTAGGTGGGTTTGCAAAATCGCATCTAAACAAATCACAGAAGTTCTGGGACGTTCTCCACCTTGGCTCCAAGGAATATATTTTGTCATTATCCAAAGCACTACATTTGATGGAGGAGCAGTGATGAGTTGAGCAGCCTCAGGACCTGAAAAACTTGCAGTCATCGCGACAATGATGAACTCCACTTTATACCAGCTGCCATCTGTTCCGCAGCTTAAGCTAGGCTGAAATTGGGTCATGCAGCAGAATGCTCCCGAGTAGACCAAAAAAATCAACATATAGAGAAACCTCAAGATGTTGAAATGGACAAGTCAGTCCTGGTCCCATACCTTGTTTAATACTGTGCTGGGATCTTGAGAGAGCTGTGCATAAACATTATAAAACATCTCTAAACTGAAGCAATGTTGTGAGAACAGTGGGACTAAATCCCTTCGACACAATGTAAAAAAAAAATGGATAAACTACTACTAAAAGTGGTTGTTTGTGTTACTGAATTGTATTTTATACATTAGGGTTTATGTAATCTCCGTGTGTAGAGATATACATACATATACTTATATGTGTATATACTGTGTATATGTATGTGTGTGTGTGTGTGTGTGTGTATGTATATATATATACACACACATACACACGCACACATTTAAAATCTTCATCTGACAAAGGTGACCTTCCTGAGAAAAGGTTATAGATGAAATATTTTCTGGAGAGCATCTGAATATTGTCTTCCAAGTTAGTCATTAGTCATTGATTTGCAAAATTTGTAGTTTGGAATCTTTTGCCATTTAGTTCTCAGTTTGTGACATTTTTAGAACTCAGCTGAGGAGAGCGAGGTTTTATTCAGCATGGTTGTACTATAAAATGAATCCATGTCCAGTGTCCTCATGCAATGTTTATCTTCTTATCGCTGTAGGTTGCTGCGGTCAGTACCTTAGTTAACACAGGAATACCATTAAAGGCATTTGTGTTCAGGAACTACAACCATTTTCCAGGTGTTAAATCCCCTTACATGGGAGGCTGTCAGTATAATCTATGGCAAGCAATTCGAGCTTCATCTGCAGCACCAGGGTATTTCCAGGAGTATGTACTGGGGAATGACTTGCACCAGGTAAGTGGCATATCTACCGCCTCATTATTGTCAATTTAGCGGTTTGTGTGCTTTTGTAATAGCAGTTGTTATGCACCTGATAACATTATACAGACTTGAGGATTTAGTAGAACATCCTTAGTGAGCAGAGTCTTCAGAATGTGCCTGAAGGCTGCTTGATAATCATGTCAAACACATCCTCCACTTCACATCATTATTCCTCTACAGACTGTGATTGACCTAATCCCATAAAACAAAAAAAAAAAGAACCTGAACGGATATTATTCGGTAGCTGCCTGACAGCCCTGACACTAATAAAAAGCATTACAGAAGAACAGAATATTGTGCCTTCTGGCATCACTTTCTTGGATTCCTAAATAAAAGAGCCATGTTCCCCTTAACAGAACAAAGCCTGTTCCTCTCCAGTGCACCACTGTCTATGTGGACATCATGATTTATCCGCCATTCTCCATTGCCTTGTGCACATTGTGTTTACTGCTATTTCTGAGTGAATTGTATTGAGTTGTGTTAATATCCTTTTACTGTAAATGTAGATGTCTGCTTATTGTCAGCATTATCCTTATGTGCTTGGTCATAGGCTGCTATTATTTCTGCCTTTTGTAACTTCTGTTATGCCTACTTAATGCCCACCATTCTTATTCTGACAGGTTCTAACCACTATGTTATCTAAGCTGTCAGAAGGCAAGAGATTTGATTTGGATTAGTCTTACCACATCCTTTTTTTTTTTTTTTTCTTTTATTTCCCGTTATGTATTGCATTATGTACAAAGCGGAGTACAATAAGTACTGCAGCTGAAGCCTTTTCATCCTTAGCAGAAACCTCTCCCAAGGGCTTCTTCTGTAAACTGCAGTGATGTGTGGAAGAAGATGCTTGGGTCTGAGCATAGCTATAGTAAGTGCAATTCTTAGTCCTTCGAGATCCTAACAGCTCTCCTATATGTTAGTATAGGGCAGTATTCCCCATCCAAATGCTCAGAAGCCACCGATTGCCTTCATGCGGCTCTCTCATGTGACAGCTCTAAGTACTAATGTGCTCTAGTGGCAGCAAGAAAGCATTGGGGATGTCTGCTGTAGAACATCACTTCAACCAACCAACTTGTATGAAGGGGCTGCTCCACTTGTACAAACGCTGTGAGCTCTTCACTATTTACAATGGATGACTTCTGTTTTATAGTGGCCATGCAATGTAATTGCAGTTCTGCCCTGTTCACTTTTTTGGGACATCACACCATTGCTAATAAACCAACCGCATACAATGTAAACTGTGAAGAGATCACTGTGCTTAACAAGCATCATGGCTACTTCACATGGCTGACATCTGATGCCTGTGATCTCTTATTGATGACTTGTGCTGAGCATAGGTTATCAATAGAAAAAAATTAGTTGGACAACCCCTTTTAAGGTGACACCTTTTCTCCTAAACCATGTCAAGGAAATGCTAAACAGTGTCCTCTGTTTACTGAGTATTCAGATGCAGTCACTGTCCCTCTTCCTAGAAAATTTGTCACTACTTTGTTCTTTTGGGGGTTTTTTCTTTTTTTTGTACTTTTCCTCCAGTGTGTTTTAAAATCCAGGCAAATTTTGCCACTAAATTTAGCCTGTCAGTAGTGATATATATATATATATATATATATATATATATATATATATATATATATATATATATATATATATATTATACACACACCGTATATACTCGAGTATAAGCCGACCCGAATATAAGCCGACCCCCCTAATTTTACCACAAAAAACTGGGAAAACTTATTGACTCCAGTATAAGCCGAGGAGGGAAATGCAGCAGCTACTGGAAAATTTCAAAAATTAAAATGGCCGGAGTTTTTGGGTTTAGTAGATGCTGGGTGCTGGGGAGGGGGTGTTTTGGTTGTCTGTCTGCCCCTTCCCTGAGCTTGAGGACTGTTTTTTCTTCCCCCCACTTGGAATTCAGCCTGGCTGACTATAGGGTATCTGCAGTGCTCCTATTAACCCCTTCCCGATGGAACAGGAGCACTGCACTTTTTTTTTTTTTTTTTTGCTCTATTTTATCGGAGATTCTATACAATGATATTGTGGCTGGTCATAGACTCCCACCCACCCTCCTAAAAAAAAAAAAAAAAAAAAAAAAAAACTTTTTTTTTTTTTTTTTTTGCTGACTCGAGTATAAGCCAAGGGAGGCTTTTTCAGCACAAAAACTGGACTGAAAAATTCGGCTTATACTCGAGTGTATATACGGTATATAAAATTTTTTAGTATTATTATCCATAAGAGTGTATGATTACGAGAAGCTCTGAGCAAATTTTGTGTGCGTGCCAGAGATTTCCATAAAAATAGTTATGTCAAGGCCATCTCAAGACGTATTTCTGATGCTACTAGAAGAATGGTTGTGTGTCAGACTCACTGGAGTTGACCTTTCTGCCAAACAAAATGCTGCATTCTGACAGCACAAGCCTCATATGAGTAGTGAATCATGGGTATGGGAACACTACTAAGTAAGAGCTGAATTGTCCAGATTCTTCGTAAATGGAGGTGGAGTAGGATGTAATGAGATTTCTTTCATATCTCCATTAAAGCTGGATGAATAGACTAGACTTGATGTTATAACCTTATGGGTTTGTGGTCATGAATGATATGACTGGCTTATCTAATTGCTCTTAGAAAATGCACAAAGATTAATTCTGAGACTTATTAGATACTTTACTGTGTCTGAATACAGTACACCTTACAGAAATACGTTTCTCTTAAAAGTATTGTATCTTCAAATAAGATTACCAGTATTATATTGTTTTAAAGCAAGTTCAGTTTTCACAAATGCGCAAACCTTATTGGCATCATTTTCAGCTGCCATGGGTACAGCAATTTACCCTTTTGACTGTCCACAAAGTATATTTTGTGAGGCAAAAATTGGTATGTCTATCCAATATTTTTTAGTAACTCCCAGTATTTTACATTCTTCTATTAACAAAGGGGCTGATCTGTGCGAGTTACTAGCAATGCAAAGCATGTCTAACCAAGTAGTGATGTGAAATGGTTACTATGGATTCAAAAGACCTTGCGCCCAAATATTACAGCTAGGTCTGCCAAGTCATATTTCTCAATGCATACTGCAATTTGCTCTCATTTTACCAAATTCATTTGTGTTACTGCCGCTTCATTGGGATTAAATGCCCTAGTTGTGATTTTATGTCTCGCATGTAAAATAGCAAACTTTTATCAGGCAATGACCACCAAGGCAAAATGTGATAAATATCTCAGAATAGTAATGTAAGCTATAACAAAACTTTTCTTTCTCAGAAGAGTGACAAAGAGAATCTGATTCTAAACGAGACTGCGTGGAAGTGTCCGTCAGATGATTCATATATATAGAAGTGGCCATAAAGGAATATACACAGTCAACAACAATACTCTTGTATACGATGACATTTACCAATGCTCAATTGGAATTAAAGATCCTGATGTGGCAGAAACAGGCATATATGCTTTTCACATCTCTACTGGCTGTGGATCAATTGTATTAAGTGACTATATATGCTTTGTACCACATTTATTATGTACTTTAGATACTTTTTGTGCCATATTAGACAGACAGTTTTGAGTGTCTAGAGTCCTAAGATACACCATATTTATTAATGGTGAACACCATGGTTTTTGTAGAAAATATTGAGATAAAATAAGCCAACCAAGAGATGGCTTGAAGAGGACAGTTCACGTTCTCATAGCTGTGCGGTATTATATTCCACTAAAAAACTAACAATGTGCTGAATTCCGTTCACTGCTAGCTTTTCCCGGTATGTGCCCCTGTGCTGGAGATATCTGTGCTATTACCTTCAGCACCAATATCTCCCCACTGTCAGAAAGGTGGCCATTCCAACTCAATGTTACCACTGAGCTATGAGAAACACCCCCTCCTACAGTACAAGTCTATGGAAGAGTTCTGTCTGGGGAAGGGGTGGGGGCATTCCTCCTAGCCCAGCGATGATGCTAGGCTGTAAGGCCCACCTTTAGGACAGTGGAAGATATCGGTGCCGAAATTAACAGCATTGATATTTCCGGCATCAGGAACGCTGACTGTGAGCTGAATTCAGCACAGTCTTGGATTTCTAGCTGTATATAATACCTCACATCTATGAGGATGTGAAAAATCCTCTTTAAGAACAATTAGTGTCTTCTAGATTGTCTAGTAAGATATGCTATACGTTTGGTACCACTTCTGTCTTCCTTGCCTAGTTTTTAGCTTCCTGGATTTAATACTGTAATAATAAATCTCCCTGAATGACCAAATTATTTCATCACCACCGCACCGAGCTATTGACATGTCAGAATGAGTCTGTGTATTAAAGCAGTTATTTGTTAAAATTGTACAATTGTCCCTGTGGTTTAAGTGACGGAGTAGAAACAGGACTGTGGATTTGGTAGGCCAAACCAGTACCGTCTCTATTTTTCTACAGTCTGACTCCTTCATAAACAGCTGAGGGGATATCGTCACTCCATAGGGAGAGACCACCATTTAGGTGTGTGGAGTCTTATTAAGCCATGAGCGCTCCACTGTACAAAGGAACATGGGAAGAATATGCAAATCTGACTTCCATGATGTAATTAGGATCCCAGTGCCTCAAGAATGCACACCAATAGAGGGCGCTCATTGAGAATGTGCAAGTCTATCTTCCATGATGTAATTAGGAAGTCTCAGTCAAGCAAACCAATAGAGGGCGCTCCCTTCCTAATTACATCATGGAAGTCATATTTGCATATTATTCCCATGTTCCTTTGCACAGTGGAGCGCTCATGGCTTAATAACACTCCACACACCTAAATGGTGGTCTCTCCCTATGGAGTGACGATATCCCCCCAGCCCTGTCTAAGCCTCTCACCTCTGCCAGGTCAGTCCTCTCTGTGCCAAGCTGATGAGATGCAAGTACATCGAAACAGCTGTCCTTGGCTACGAGACTACCTGGTAAAATCCCAACATCATTGCAAACAAAGGCCTCTGAGAAGGTCGGCATGATGTTAAAGGGAGCGCCCTCTATTGGTTTGCTTGACTGAGACTTCCTAATTACATCATGAATGCACATTCTCAGTGAGCGCCCTCTATTGGTGTGCATTCTTGAGACACTGGCTTCCTAATTACATCATGGAAGTCAGATTTGCATATTCTTCCCATAAATAGCTGACATTTATGGTCAGTCAGAAGCAGTGAAGATCCTCAAAGAGCCAGTGACTGAATCCTAGGAAAGTAAATATGCAACAAAGTGTGTATCTAATTAATTATATAATATTAAAAGTGGTAGAATATAATTAATCATTTTACTTTGAAGTCAGAATTGGTAACTTTTTTCCAGCTCTGAAACAAAATTGGTCCTGACTCTGATTCCACAGCCCTGAGCAGAAATGGGGTTTTGTCAGATTACAAGGTGCATTTCTATATTTAACCAAGCTGCCTAACAAGCCTATAGCGTTGAATTTATAAAGGCCTACACTCCAGAATTCCTTTGTCAAGGATGCAACTTATGGCTTATATGTGCAGTGTATATGGAGATAAAATACAGTATTTGGCATTATTTTCTTTAAAGGTCTAAACAAGTAATTTACCGCACTTTGGAACAATACATTAATCTTGTGGTATTAGTGAAGCTTTCACTTCTTGTTAAATGGTGACCATTGACCAGACAATGAGGGTGCTATGCTGTATGGGATGTTGGTAGGAGGGACAACTTTTGGAAAATGGACTCTGTTGCCGGAGAAATTTGTTTTTGCTTTGGAAAATGGACTCTGGATAAAAAATATATTCTACATCTTGGGCTCTGCTCATATCTGCACTAATCCTTTTCATTTGTTCTGTTCCATCATGGGAGTAGAGTCATGAAAATATCAGCAGCTTCAAAGTCACATATATAACATGCACAGGCAATACCGAACAGACCTCATTGACTATAATGGATCCATTGCGTTTCTGGTTTATCTGGTATTTTAACAGAATCTGAAATAGACCCTCCAAAGCTGTTGTGGACAAAGGTTTTATCAGGTTTCTTGAAAAAGTGTTGTTATAGTATAAAGCGAAGTAATGTGCAGTGCTTATGGTACATTGTACAGAATGATATATGCCTGCCATTGTGCATTTCCTCTTCTACGTGATTTCATGCTTGGTAAACTGGGAATAGAAGCAGTCATGTTTTATGTAAATAGGGCTTGATATACAGATTCAGACGTCCTATTAATTCCAGTCATTAGTGGTAAGCTCAGTTTCAAGTCTTTTTTAGTTTTCTGACAAATTAGCAAAGGATTGCTGGGAATCTTTATTTTTGATCCATTTATCGCCACCTTTGTACCTACAATATCACAGGCGTAATAAAATAAGATCCTGCTCAGTGTGAATCGCTACTAAATAATGTATGATCCTCGCTCAAGGTTCTCTTCAAAAGAAATCAAAACAACAGACCTGCTTTATGTGGGGGAAGGAACAGGGCCCGGTTTCTGCTTTGAAAATGCTCATAGTCACAATCCAGCTTATTATACAGTGAAATCTCTGCTTATAACACTATGTAGCTAGGACTGAATAATAAGATTCCCTATATAGGTTAGTTTAGCAGAATGTATTTCATGCGGTATAAAATCAGTTCAGTGTTTGTTCTAGGTTAAAGATGGTTAGTATCTATGTTACGAGTCTTACTGCCTTCTAAAGCTCTGTTCATATCTGTGCTATGGTGGAAATATTTGCCAGATCCATTGTATACAGAAAGCAACGAACGGCACCATTGACTATTTCTTTTAAGCAACTACCCCAGTTACAGGTCGCCACTGTCCATGTTGCATCCATGGTATTTTAGGTGGTGGCAGTCACTTGATTTACTAACATATGCCATTTCCCCTTCCTTTGCACTGAAACCAAAAATATTCAGCACATGTGCAAATACTGGCAGAATATTCTTTTATCTGCACATGCTTTGAATCCTTTCAGAGCCAGTGCAGAAGACAACACAGCCAGGGAGGCAAATCACACGATTGACACCATCTTGGGTGTTATAAACAAGATAGCCACTGTTTACACAGCCACACCATTGGAAGTAGGGATTGGGCCAGAGATTCTGTTGTAAGAAGTTATGATGGTGGGGTGTTAGGCTTGTCCATGCCTGTACCTGGCAGTTTAGGTCGTTTCCTTCAGGATGTGGAAGAACAGCTGTGAACACTTTTTATTGTGTAAGAATGTTGCTCTACTATGTCTGACTTAGAATGTGATCTATTTCTAAGTAAACCTAAATTAGACCAGTCTAAATACACCAGATTTATGATAGTGCCTGAAGATGGAAGATAAATCCGAGGCTCCTTAGACTGTCGCCTCTATGATTATTCTAGAGATGAGCGAACACTAAAATGTCCGAGGTTCGAAATCCGATTCGAACAGCCGCACACTGTTTGGCTGTTCGAACGGATTTCGAACCCCATTATAGTCTATGGGGGGAAATGCTCGTTTCAGGGGTAGGCAAAATTCGATAAAATTATACTTACCAAGTCCACGAGTGACGGTCGGGCTGGATTCCCCTTGAAGTCTTCTCCCGGCGCAGCACCCCCGCAGCGTCTTCCGGCTGGAATTCACTCTGCCTAGGCATCGGGACCTAGGCAGAGCCAACTGCGCATGGGCGGTCAGCTCTGCCCGACGCCTGAGCAGAGCCGACTGCACATGCGAAGGCATGTCCGCACATGTGCAGTCGGCTCTGCCTAGGCCAGATGCCTAGGCAGAGTGAATTCCAGCCGGAAGACGCCACGGGGACGCTGCGTGGAGAAGACTTCTAAAGGTAAGAGAAGAACCAGCGTTGATTTGGCAGAATGTATAGCATTCTGCCAATCAACGCTGGTTTTGCATCAAACCTTAAACTTCGAACAGCTAGTAGTGTTCGATCGAGTATTTTGAATACCGTAGTATTCAATCGAACACCTACTCAATCGAACACTACTCACTCATCTCTAATTATATCATCACTTAGTTGGCACCAAAATTTTGCAGGAAATGTTGGTTGCACATTGTTACATTTCAAGCCATACTTGTTTCTCACATCTGCTTTTAGTACAAGGTAAATAAAAAGAATCTAAAACCCATAAAGGTGCACAGCATTTAGGCTAGTGTTTGGCTCATTGTGCTTTCTTTTTCCTTGTATCCTTAGGAGATGTTTGTATTATCCGGTATACTTTTATAATGCTTCCTTTCTTCTTGAGGAGCAGTAATGGCTAGCTTAAGGTGAGGAGCCTTTGTCATGGAAGTTCAGCTTACTTTAGGAAGAATTTTGTCAGTCTCAGGGATGTATATTCACCGATTTAATGCAGAAATCACTTGGATGACCTTGTTTAAGAGTCACTGTATGATGGCAGTCCCACTGTAAGTTCAGTATTTGATACTTCTTATTACTTCCCATGAGTGTGGAAACAGTCTAAATTATGTCATTTTACTAAAACTACCGAGCTTCTGCACCCTCAAAACTGAGACTCTCGGTAGGCAAGAAGGGATTTGCGATCACTGAACACTGTAGTTTAGTACATACAGCACAGTTTAGGTCAGGGGTAGGTAACCGTTGGTGTACCTGCTGTTGTGGAACTTCAAATCCTAGTGTATCTGCTTGTTCTGCTGTTTGAGCTACCCATAGAAGTGAATCCTATTAATATTATAAATGTGAAAGTTTGTGGGTTTGTGTGTTTGGATGTTTGCATGTTCGGATGTTTGTTCCTCAATCACGGAAAAACCGCTCGACCGATTCGGCTGAAATTTTCCACAAACATAGTTAATACACCCGATTAAACAATAGGCTACTTTTCGTCACAATAGCGTACATACGTTTGTGCTAGGACTCCCACAAAACCCAAACTCACACCACCATCTCTGCAATCTCACACACTTTGGACCATAGCAAGCCACAAAATTCATATTGCCCTCTACAGCCTAGCCCCTAACCCCACACAATCACATATACATATACTTTACCACTTTGCCCCTCACCTTAACGATACTCCAGGAGGCTCTCTTTAACGCTCCGGAGCAGCCATGTTTGCCGACCCCCACCGCTCTGACAATCCACGACACCCCCCACCCATGTCAATACCCCTAGGCGGTCTAAAAAATGCAAAAAAAATTTTTTTAAAAAAAGTAAAAAAAAATATTACAAAAAAATAAAAAGGATTAAAAATTCAAATCACCCCCTTTTTCCTAGAACACATATAAAAGTACTTAAAAACTGTGAAACACATACATATTAGGTATCCCCATGTCCGAAATCGCCCGCTCTACAAAGCTATACAAATATATTTCCTGTTCGGTAAACGCTGTAGCGGGAAAAATGGTCAAAAGTGCCAAACCGCTGTTTTTTCACTGTTTTGATTCTGATAAAAATTTGAATAAAAAGTGATCAAAGCAATAACATTTCCTGAAGATGGTAGAACTACAAAGTACACTCGGTCCCGCAAAAAAAGACGCCCTATACATCCCCGTACACGCACGTATAAAAAAGTTACGGCTGTCGGAATATGGCGACTTTTCAAAAAAAAAATTTAAACACAGTTTTGGATTTTTTTTAAGGGGTCAAAATGTAAATAAAACCATATAAATTTGGTATCCCCAGAATCGTAAGGAAACACAGAATACAGGGGACATGTCATTTTGGTTGCACAGTGAACGCCGTAAAACCAAAGCCCGTAAGAAAGTCGCAGAAATGCATTTTTTCTTCAAATCCACCCCATTCTGAATTTTTTCCCTGCTTCCCAGTACATTATATAGAATAAATAATAGTAGCATCATGAAGAAAATTTTGTCCCAGGAAAAATTAAGACCTCATATGGCTCTGGGAGCGGAGAAATAAAAAAGTTATGAGGTTTAGAAGGAGGGGAGTCAAAAACGAAAATCAAAAAATGCCATCGGCGGGAAGGGGTTAACTTCAAATGCCTGTGTCCCAAAGTCACTATGTAAAGTTTCTCACAACACCGTATATATAGCAGCTCAAATACAAATTAACTTCAACACAAAAGTCTCACGTATTCTCTGAATTACAGAAAAAACAAGATACAAAGTTACATTTCATATTCCATACCTTATACACAGTACGAAAACCTTACCCATGCCTGTATATACCCACTTCTACAATCACCGCAGACCAAGTCGCGGGTACCAGCTAGTGAAGCATACAGACAGGTACAGGTTCACTGTAGCTCAATTGCCAAAGGTTGCTTTTCCCGGGTGTAATATAACATGTCTTGTGCTACACAAGGAGGGTTAAACTAAACTAACTAAAATTGTTGTGGTGGACTACGGTACCCAGAAATATATTTTGGGGGCTATGTAGGTTGGAAATAAGAGAGCTTATGGTCAGTCTGCAAGTTATTTGCCACAATCTCAATAAACAGTACATACATACATACACATCTATAAAGAAGAAACACGCTACTGTATTTCTGGAGAGAAGGCTTCTACATTCATCATAGAGCACTAAAAGTATGGGAATTTTTAGCACAATAAGTTAATTCACATAAAAATCTAAAGCTTTTTGTTTTTGTTTTTCCTTTTCATTCAGTTTATGTCCTGTGTGACTATCTCCTTATGCATGTGCTGCATATAGGTGTTTTATAGGGCTCTTGTGTATATATCACCTCCACTCATAAATTCAGACTGACTCCTATGATGTGAAGGTGGGAGGATATGAGATTTAATTGGCTACAATGTAGGTAACTTGCAGGCCAAGTATAAAGGCTGGTAAAGTGCTGCGGGATATGTTGGTGCTATATATAAATGTATTCTCATTATTACTTTCTAGGTATTTAACTATTACAGTTTCATCCTCTGTTGTCCAATATTGATTGAGTATTGCTTGTGATGCTGACTGTTCCTAAAGCATGTTCCTTACTTTACAGGATGGAGGACTGCTTATAAATAACCCATGTGCACTAGCTATTCATGAATGTAAGTGCCTATGGCCAGATTCACCTTTGCAATGCATAGTCTCACTTGGCACAGGGCGGTATGAAGGTCCAATGAAGACTACAGCTACGAGTACAAGTCTGAAAGCCAAACTGAATAATGTGATCAGTAGCGCCACTGACACAGAAGGTGGGTACATCCTCTATATTATCATTTTATAAATACCTTTAATGAGAACCCTTCCCATATTTGAAGAGTAAGAATCCTTTCTTATACAGTTGTAAAAATGTTGTCTGGTTTAGAGAATCCATTCATGTGACCTAGTAAGACACTTTAAGACCCACAACTAAATTTGGTGTCCTCTAGCTTTCCAAGAAGACCTTTCATTACAAATAGATGAATATAGTAAAAGAGGGCAACAGCAGAACTTTACTAGTATTGCTAGGTACAACCAACTAGTAAAACACAAAATATCCCATGTGTCTTCCAAGATCTGTCTAAAGGATTATGTGCTCCTGTAGTGTTGTGTTCTGTGTAGTGTCACACATTATATTCTCACTATCAACATTCAATAAAATATTAAGTTATCGAATGATGAATGACAAGACAGCTCACATATACTGTAGTGACAGTCTAAGCCTTTTCCATCTGGGTATATGAGCAGGTCATTGATAAATCCACTTTTCAGAGCTGTGGAGTCAATAGGCCAAACCACCTACTCCCACTGCTCTGTTTTTTTTCATAGTCCAACTTTGACTCCCACTCTGACTCCCTCATTCATTTATTAAAAAGACAAGAACTGTCGCTACTCCTGTCATCTCTTTTAGTAAATACTTGTTTTCCCCATGAATTAATGCCTTATACATGAATTAATGAATTATACAATACAGTTCTGTGAATAATCGACTTCTGGCAGGCTTTATTTGCTTGGTCAGTAAGGGGCGTCTTTACACTATGAACATTGATGGCCTTGTTCACAAGGGGAATGGTAATGCCATGTTGTCAGTGTATTTATGCATTGCTAGTGTTGTCTACTGATGTGAAGCTCTGGTTTTGCTGATACAAACTCATTTGAATACTTTTCCATACACCACTATGGGTCATCAGTTAAAAACAGTTCTACCCTTTGCCTAGTTTCCAGGAGCAATAATAAAGTAGCAACAACATGCAGCGTTCTAGAAAGAGAGGCTACATAACTTGTTTCATAGGGAGTACAATGGCCGCGGTAACATCATGTTTGACTATGACTGTCATGTGATATCAGTGTTTCTCTATAGAAAAAAAAAAGTTATAGACCCCCAAAGATATCTGAATTCTTGCAATTGACACTCAACTTTTTCCTAAAAGGGAAACATTAAAGCTTCAAGTTGTTCATAAATGTCGACTTGAAGTCAATAGAGCCATAGACCTCTGTAAATTGAGTGGTCAACCCCAGCAGGGAAATATGTATGCAAATTTATGTATAAATGGTGCTACGTATATAAGAAATTTTGGTGTTTATAACATTATCAATTGTAAAAGCTTCATGTGTTGAAATTTTGTTTTAGTAGAATTTCTGAACTATTGCTGACACTTTCTAAGTAATCTTCTAAGTCTTAACGTCAATATAATTCAGATTAATCTGGGGAAATAATATACACGTTAAAGTTCTTATGTTGCTTGACCCCTGTGGAAATATATTTGGTCTCTAAATGGGGGGTATAGCAGATTTTATGATGTATCCATTGCTAACAAATAAGCGAGTTAATACCGGCTTAGCTGCCACATAGCAGTCATATGAAAACTGGTCTGTTCCTTACAAAACAAGTGGCATTTAAGCATTGTGAAGAGTAAGCTCTTCAATAGGCCTGGATAGCTTTCCTGTGAATTGATTCCACAGTGACTATAACAATCTTTCTTGCAAACAAAGAGAGTGATGTGGAAGCTATTTTTAATCTGCTGATGTCGTCGCTCTGTGCCAGCTCAGCATATTCACGAGTGGAGTGGATTGCAGTTCTGGGTATGGCCAATATTTAATTTGACTGAAACCTTTGATACGCATTGCAGGGCTGATTCAGGACAATAACATATTTGCTTTATATAAGTGACCGCTACCGTTCAGGAAAATGCTCTTAACATGTTTGTCCTCCATCCATTATAGAAAGTATTTCAGTATTTTTAGGAGTTGTTCTTCTAAAGCATTTTCACTGTTGAAATAAAAATTATACTTTTTTGCTTTTTTTTTTTATTAAAGTATCATCCTTCTATTTTTGGATCTCCCTTTGCAATAATGTGTGGCAAAAAATGGAATATATCTCATTTAATTCAGTCACCAAATATCTAGAGCTAGAAATATTTTGTAACTGAAAAGAATATTCAAAATTTGATTTTAACTCTAGTGTTTGTGCTAAAAAAAAAAAACCTTAATATTTTTCCAATTTTTTTATTTTATTTTATGTCTAAGACTTTTTCTACACTCATTTACAAAATGAAACTAAGCTGCTGCTTGCAGTGTTTTTCTCTCCGCATTTTTCACACAGAGGGGAACGGAATCCCCGAAAGCAGATGTGAACTGAGCATAAGTTATTGGAGTATCAGAGTGAAAGGTTGAGTTATGTGGGTAAAACTGTAGAATTGAAAAGAGGCTCTTGTACCCTGTTGGGCCACCTCTAGCCTACCCAGATGAAATACAGTTGGGCATGGAGGCATACACATACCATATATTATTCTGTGAAACATTTGCCCACAGATGTTGCAGCTGGACCTGTAGGTCCTGCAGTTGTAGGCTGCCAAAGTTGGCATACCAGCTGGTCCTATAAGTGCTCAATTGCCAAGAAATCTGGTTACCATCCAAACCAAGAAAGTGTTGCAATCTGACAGACATTTCTGGGAAACCCCACTGTGTGTGGGAAAGCATTATCCTGTTGAAAATGCTAGTTGGAAGCCCTTCCATGAAAGGCAACAGGTGGCCACATGATGTCCTATATATGTATCACAGTACAGAGCCGAAATAGCATATTAGGCACAAAAACTAACTGCATGAAATGGTGGGGGCTGGACAAAAACTGTTCTTGAATAGTCATTGTAATGGATTTTATAACTGTACAGTCTTTTCTTTTTCCACCATAGAGGTTCATAAAACCCTGGACGCCCTGCTACCACCAGACACCTATTTCCGATTTAATCCGGTCATGAGTGAAGACACCGCACTGGATGAAAACCGCAAGGAAAAACTTAGTCAGCTGCTGTTAGATGGGCAGAACTATCTGGAGCGCAATGAAGAGAAACTCAAGAAGGCTGCCAAGGTCTTGAAACAAGAGAGAACAACATTCCAGCGTATTTGTGATTGGACTAAATTGAAAATAGACATGTATGATGGATTTCCACTCGCTAAGCTGTAGAGCTTCCAGCCATGTATTACACGGAGTTGCATATGTCCATTACTACTCAACACATCACTTGTGTGCTGTTTACATCTCCTCTTGTAGCCAAGAGGTAAAGGGATCATTGTAAATTGTTCTTTTTCAAGCTTAATGTAAGCTAAAAAGATGGATAGAAATACTTCATTTTAGACAGATTTGTATACTGATGGACATTGCATTTGAAAAAAAGGAATGTATATATTTATAAATATTCCCTCCCTTTTACTGTATTTTATTAACCTATTGGATATGCTTGGTTTAGCTTTATATATGATTATTTATTTAAAACAATGTGTTTTCCGTCCTTGTTTCCATCCGGTCATAGGGCTAATGCACTTAAAGTTCCATCTTATCCTTTCGCATATGCTAAGGGGATCAGTAGTGTGCACATAAAGTGTTAATCATGGTAAATTGTCATAATATCCTGAAAATATCAAAGTGCCGATTCACCTTTTGAACTTTAATGTTTCAGTTAAATATTTGGAATAAATCAGCAAACACAAGTTAAGTAAATCGGTTGCGTTACTTATCTGGTACTGATCCTGAGTGACTGTATACCTTATACCTCAGTGCTTAGTTCAGATTCTGCTAGAATCCGTCATGGTGAGAAGTTTTAGTCAGCGGGTGCCGAGACCTCCAGCTGGTCACTTAAAAGAAGGACAGAAGTGCGTAGGTGAGTGCTGTGCCCCATCAGAGAGAGGGGCAAATGGAGTATAGGCTCACAGAAAGACCTTGAGTCTGTAAAACTCTGAGGAGTGTTGAGCAGATCCAGAAGGGCACAGTGCTCAGCTGAGTGCTTCTGTCCCTTCATTTTAGTGTTCAGTGGGGGTCTTAGCACCTAGATCCCCACCAGTCAAAACATGTCAGAAAGTAGTTTTTTTATTTAGTTTTTTTGTATGTACAATGCCTTCTGTAAAAATTACACTTACCAGAATTGCCATCTTATGCAGGTAGTTGAAAGCAGAGATTGGTGTAAGATTGGAGTCCAGTTCCCTAAAAAGTGTAGCTCTGGGCTGTTAGGCCTTGCTTGCTCAAACTCAGGACCAGTACAAGATGGTAAAAGGAGTTGTCCTTCATAGATAGATATTTTTTTATGGCATATCCTTATCAGCTGTTTGGCTCTGTTCCCTGTGTAATAGCCGGGTGCCAATAACTACAGCTCTGCTGTCATTGACTTCAACGGGAGCTGAGCTTCTATTATGTGTATATATAAATGTACTAATTATTTTAGGTTATATAAATTGTATTAAAAAGTGGTCAAGTGCTTTAAAAATAAATTTTTATGATATTGTTTTTCACAGTTTGTCCAAAAACAAAAGAAAAAATATTTTACAATATTACTCAAATAAGTAGATTATATAATATTCCTCAGGAGTGATGGATTTCTTCACATATGTAAAGCACACTAGTCATCTTCACTATGAAATCCAATCTGCTGGCAGCATATTGTAGACATGTCGGAAGTAAGATTTAGTTTTGTGGCAAATGATTCAGCATAACATGTAATATAGTAATATGAATCCAAGAGTCCAGTGGGCGGTCTTACTCATTGACAGTCTTTCCTTTATGAGTGACAAGTATCTCTATTTGCACAATCACTTAGTAGGACGCCACATGGATTGCAAAGCCTAGCATGAGCACAGATTCAAAAGAGGAATACATATTATACTGAATATATATTCCACAAAACTGTCTGCTCTGCTATACTGCTGATTAGCAAGCATGTCCAATGTGATATGGTCCCTTAAAGGGTATATAATAGCTAAGATGAGGAGTCCACAGGCTTTGCTACTACAGTGCAGATGCTATAATCCTCTTATGCCAATTACCTTAGGGATTTCCTAGTAGATATACTGTATTATGTTATCGCCATTTCATTAAAATTGCATATAGAAGTGTATGCTTATTCCTTACTGATATTGGTATGTCTGATTTGGTTCTTAGGGCATCTTACAGCATCTTAATGAGAAGATTCTTGAGTCACTCAAGACAGTAATGAATTATAGATAGAGCGACGTCTGATTTATTAAACCTAGATAAATTAATTTGGACTCTGTAAATACTTTTATTTTACATATTTTAGCAGTTTTGTGGAGTTTGCTACAATGGGCTTTCTGGTTTATGCTTGAAATCTCTATTGAACAATATAAATTTATTTATGTAGCATTGCAGTGAACTTTACCTACATTTTAATGAACATGTTAAATATTGCATTAAAATGAATGATTGTCAGACAGTGCTAACATGATGTTCTAAACTTGTATCACAAAATTTCTGCCTTCCGTATTTGTGTGGTAGATATGTTAGACATTATATGGAGATTGTAGCTGAGACTCCTGACACAAGACAAGATTGCAGTGTCATCCTGTGACTTCTTCAATAATGTAAATGAAAGGGATCGTGTGGTAAGCTGAAGATGCTGCAACTGGTCTTCATTTTTTCCAGCTAGTGGTTGCTGCATTATCAAAGTCACAGTGCAACTCCATTCATTTACATGAACCCTTACGTACTATCATGGGTTCTAGCATAATGATATGTTTATGGTAGTGGTGTATGATAGACTCCATGATAGTACTTAAGGGTTAATGGGCAACTCACTGATATTTGACATGACAGGAGTAGCCCCAGGCTTACAGTTATCTGTCCAATGGACCCTTGAATACTGCATAAAATTATAATGTGTAGTTTTTGATAGTAAACCATCTATGAAGTAAGTGTGCGTGCGTGTGTGTGTGTGTATGTGTATATGTATGTGTATGTATATATATACATACATATACACATACACTTCATATAATACATATCCATGAAGTCTGTGATCTCATTACCAACTCTGATTTCCAAGGTGATTTTTCTCAGCATCCTGCTGCGACCTCTGCCATCCATTGAAAACAACGGGAGGCAGATTCTGCGTGGAATCCACCATGGATTTGGGTGCACAATCCGCTGCAGATTCCTGTGTGTGAACATACCCTCTCTATAAAGCTATGTCATATTACAAAATTGTTCAGCACAGAATGGTGGACTTAAAAACTGAGATGTTGAAAGGTGGAGACTCACTAAAGGGAAAGACCCTTTACAAAGCGCTGTAAATATTTTAATGGTGTTCAGTCTGTTTCATGTCTCCACTGACTTTCACTTCGGTTCAGTTGTTTTAAGCCAAGAATTTCAAATAGATTTTTCGAGAAAATAAAAGGGACTACACTATATGGACAAAAGTAGTGGGACAAAACTTTCAATCATTGTATTCAGGTAAGTCATTCAGGCTTCTGTCACACCAGTGTTGAGTGACTTTACTCTCCACCGATTTCAGCTGAAACCCAGTGGACCCCATTGTAGTCTATGGGGTCTGCTGGTAACCGCTTTTTAAGCAGATAGGGTTTCTGGGAACCAAAGAACTGAAACCCCAACGCTAGTGTGAACCTAAAACAAGTCCTTTGTGCACAGGTACACTATGTGATCAAAAGTATCCGGACACCTGGCTGAAAATGACTTACAAGTTTGTTGTGCCTTTCCTCAGTAATGCTGGAATTCAATATGGTGTTGGCCCACCCATAGCCTTGATGACAGCTTCCACCCTCGCAGGCATACGTTCAATCCCGTGCTGGGAGGTTTCTTGGGGAATGGCAGCCCATTCTTCATGGAGTGCTGCACGGAGGAGAGGTATCGATTGTAGGTCGGTGAAGCCTAGCACGAAGTTGGCGTTCCAAAACATCCCAAAGGTGTTCTATAGGATTCAAGTCAGGACTCTGTGCAGGCCAGTCCATTATAGAGATGTTATTGTCGTGTAACCACTCCGCCACAGGCCATGCAGTATGAACAGGTGCTCAATCGTGTTGAAAAATGCAATCGCCATCCCCGAATTGCTCTTCAACAGTCGGAAGCAAGAAGGTGTTTAAAACATCTATGTAGGCCTGTGCTGTGATAGTGCCACATAAAACAACAAGGGGTGCAAGCCCCCTCCATGAAAAATACAACCACACCATAACACCACCGCCTCCGAATTTTACTGTTGGCACTACACACGCTGTCAGATGAAGTTCACCGGGCATTCGCCATATACACACCCTGCCATTGGATCGCCACATTGTGTACCATGATTCGTCACTCCACACAACGTTTTTCCACTGTTCAATCGTCCAATGTTTACACTCCTTACACCAAGCGAGGCGTCGTTTGGCATTGACCTGCGTGATGTGTGGCACCCAATCCCCTGACCATGTTCAAAGTCCGTGAGTTCTGCGGAGCGCCCCATTCTGCTCTGTCACGATGTCTAATGTCTACTGAAGTCACTGATATGGAGTACCTGACAGTAGGTGGCAGCACAATGCACCTAATATGAAAAGCTTATGTTTTTGGGGGTGTCTGGATACTTTTGGTCACATAGTGTATATCAAGTTCATCACCTAGCCATACAGTCTGCCTCTACAATCAGGCATGAAAGAATAGGTTGTTCTAAAGAGCTCACTGAATTTGAGTGTGGTACAGTAATAGGATACCACCATTGCAACAAGTTTTGTGAAATTTCTTTCATCAATTTTTTTTTTTTTTTCCCCACAATCTACAGTGATCCACTAAGAAGTGAAAGTGTTTAGGAATCTCAGCAACTCGATCAAGAAGTGAAAGATTATGTAAAATTACAGACCAGAACTACCGAATACTGAGGTGCATAGTGAATAAAAGTTGCAGAGTTCCAAGCCTCTTCTGGCATAAACATCAGCACAGAAAAGAAAACTGAGCTTCATGCTATGGGTTTCTATTGCTGAGCAGCATTATGCAAGCTATAGCTCAGCAGACACCATGCCAACCATCAGATGAGGTGACGTAACGCATGCTGTCACTAAACTCTGGAGTAGTGGAAACATTCTGTGGGGTCATGAAGCATGCTTCATTTTCAGTCTGATTTAAGAGAATGGGTTTGGCAAATGCCAGGAGAATGTTATCTCCATGACTACATCCTAACAACTGTAAAGTTTGATGAAATAGGAATAATATTTTGAGGTTGTTTTTCAAGGGGATGACAGAGGTCCCTTAATTCCAGTGAAGGGAAATCTTAATGCTTCAGCATGCCAAGACCATTTGGAACAGTTTAGAACAATTTAGGGAAGACCCCTTTCTGCTCCAGCATAGTTGAAACTCCGTGCACAAAGCAAGATCCATAAAGAAAAGGGGGTAACCTGACAAAATGCAGAGTATGCAATCGCACCTGGGCCCATACGCATTGGCACAACTAAAGGGTTCGCGGTAGTTGCAAGTGCAACCACGCCATAACCCCATAGTCCACAGGTCACCCTCAACACCGTAACATTGATTACACTTTTGATATCTTTTCTTATTTCCTTTGATGGCTGCCAGTCTGTGCATTATAAATTTATTGCCCTCTGGTGCACTGGAGTGAGACATGTGAAGAATATTTATCATACATAGCCTTTCACTTTCAGGATAAAAATAACCTTTTAATGCCAAAAGAGCAGTTGGCCAGCATTTATTGAGGGAGGATCTATCAAAAAGTGGGCGTGGTTACTGTGTGGAGAGTCCCTTATTGGATGGGAATGATGAAAAGTCTGAGTATACAGATATGTTGTGAACAAGTCCTTTTGACTGACTAGACCTAGATACAGAAGGAAAGCAAAATATAAATGCTGCTAAAATGTACAGATGGGATATGAGTATGACAGTTTATACCTGGACCATTGAGTCTTTAGTAACGCCCCTGCATAAAGGCATGGTTAGATCAGTTTGGTTTGGAAGAACATTGTAAGGTTGGTGATAAGGTTGGATTAAGGCACAGGTCCAGCAAGTCTAATCTATAAACCTGTCTACTAGAGATGCGCGAGTAGGTATTCAAACGAATACTACGGTATTCGAAAAACTCGTACTTGTTTGAATACTATCGCTATTTGCAGTAAAGATTGATTCAGCGTTTATTTGCCGAATGCTGTACACTGTATAGCATTTGGCAAATCAACGCTGGTTCTGCAGCAGGCTCATCCTTGCTAGTTGGGAGAGCTGGCAGCTTGCGGTTACGATGGAGCTGACTTTTTCTTATAGGAATGCATTGACCAGCGTTGATTGGCCAGTGTACAGCATTCGGCCAATCCACGTTGGTTCTGCCGGAGGAGGCAAAGTCTAAGATCGGACCACAGCAGTCTTATGATTTTCTGGCAGCTTTTGTGTCATTAATATATTTTGTAATATACTTTATTAAGAAAATTGATTCCTTTCTGTGAAATTCTGTATTGTTTTCACTCTCTGTCTTGTTTCTTTGAGAGATTGGAAAAAAGTGTTATGGACAGATGAATCGAAGTTTGAGGTGCTTGGATCACGCAGAAGAACATTTGTGAGAATGCTGGAAGAGCCTGATGCCATCTGTCAAGCATGGTGGAGGTAATGTGATGGTCTGAGGTTGCTTTTGTGCTGGTAAAGTGGGAGATTTGTACAAGGTAAAAGGGATTTTGAATAAGGAAGACTATCACTCCATTTTGCAACGCCATGCCATACCCTGTGGACAGCGCTTGATTGGAGCCAATTTCATCCTACAACAGGACAATGACCCAAAGCCACCTCCAAATTATGCAAAAACTATTTAGGGAAGAAGCAGGCAGCTGGTATTCTATCTGTAATGGAGTGGCCAGTGCAGTCACCAGATCTCAACCCCATTGAGTTGTGGGAGCAGCTTGACCGTATGGTATGCAAAAATGCCCATCAAGCCAATCCAGCATGGGGTGAAATGTCTCCAGATTACCTCAGCAAATTAACAGCTAGAATGCCAAAGGTCTGTAATGCTGTAATTGCTGCAAATGGAGCATTCTGTGATGAAAGCGATGGTTTGAAGGAGAAAATTATTTCAAATAAAAATAATTTCTCACCTTGTCAATGTCTAGACTATATTTTCTATTCATTTTGAAACTCATTTGCTAAATTTGGGTGACCCCCAAACTTTTGAATGGTAGTGTACACACACACGTACACGCACAGACCTTTCCGTATCTCTGTTGTATTAATGAAGAGGCCACATTCCAGGACCACTATCCCAAGTGCTAGTTTTTACTCAGTGTTTCATTATTTAATAATAATTGCACATCTTGTTTCCATGACTTGGGTGCATAACTTTGTGTATTCTTGAATTAAAATGCATTTGCAATTTCACTCACAACTTGTGGGTATATCCCTGCACAGACCCCTGAACCCATAGAGCACCTTTATTCCCACATAGCCACCCTCTAAAATCATGTCACAATCCTTCCTAGAAAAGTGGAAGCTTTGGCTACAAAGGGGAACCAACTACATATTAATAGTAATGACTTAGATTGGGATGTCATCAAAGCTCCTGCAGGTGTAATGTGTAGGCGTCCAGATAGTCGGGCGTGTGGGTGTCACGGTTATAAAACTTAATATTGTATCATACAGTGGGCACTGGCATAACATTTCATAATTTGCAGGATGTATCCATTCTAAAATGTGCTGCCAGTAACACATGCATAGAAATCGTGGCAGTTTGCTTGGATGTACATTGTATAAACATGAGTACCGTGTTCTTGACCAAGAAACCCATAACTTTATACTTACAAAAAGAGAACGGTATCCCTTGTGGAGTTATAATCTGTAAATGCTTTAACAAATCAATAGCTGTGATCCACTTAAAGCACATAATTCACTTCACCAGGAGAAGCTGTACCTAGTAAATAAAATGTATAATGTAAGAGAGATGCCAACAAAATCTACACAGTCTGCATGAAACAGAAATAGCCCACTCTTTCTAATGGATCCTTTGAATTTGTAAACATTACTTTCATCAACAGTAATACCGGAGGGAATGAAGTGAATGTGGAGCAAACAGCTGCTCAACAAAAGCCAACAGAAAATATGCCATGTACACTTTATAGAGCAATCCTTACCTGACTCCATTAACCGTACAGTACACATCCTGTAATATCTGATATTCAGTCACGAGAAATTCTATTAGGGTGAATTTCCACATTCAATTTTTTGCTTGCAGCTTTTTTGTATCACAAAAGGATAGAAAGTATAAAGGACTTGTGCTATTTCTTCTCTTTTCTTCTATCCACTCCTGGTTTTGGTTTCCAAACCTGCATGCAAAATCATGACCATGGAAACTCAGCCTAAGACAAACTGTTATAGGTGGAGAACCTACAAGAGTTTAGACCTCAGAGACTGGGCTTTTTGTGTCCCAAATATCCCTGTAGCAACACAAAATAAATCAAACCTATATGCTTAACTACAGATGAGACTCATCTCCGGTCCTCCCAGTGCCTGCACTGTTGCTCAGTGAACCTTGAGAACTAGTGAGCCTGGGTAAATATAAAAAAATTGTATTAGAACAGGGCCATTTGGGGCAATAAAGCCTCGGTTCATGTAACGTCCTGGGAGATTTTTTTTTTTAATGAAAATTTCCAAAAATCTCACACTGTAGTCCTAATAGAGATATTCACATTGTCTACCATGGAAAAGGTAGAACCGCATCAAAAAGTTTCCATTTCGTTATCGAGCACCAGGAGGCACTGCGGGTATGACAATGAAGAGAGTCAGAATATTACATTAATATAAATTATTAAAATATGCTGCACTTCTCAGGACTGTTAAAGTAGAACAAAATACTTTGTAACAATGCAGTACATAAAGTGATAAGGGATACCATTTCTCAGCTACGTACTTTATAAGTCAACTTAAAAAGCCAGAGTCAACTTGCCATGGTTTGCATGTTAGCACATAGGGAGAAAGCCTGAAATTACCATGTAAGATTGTTCTGCTTTGGAACAATCTGCTAAATTAGAGCTGCTAACTGTATATAATTCTGTGCTAATTCTTTTAAATCCATAGTTCTTGTCTTATAACCATATACAGATGGTAGTGAATTTCCACACAAAGGCAATGCAAAGCCAACCCAGCAGTAGTGTAAAGATAGATGCATCTGTATAAAAGGTTCATCCATGGAGTGTGTTGTACTTTCATTGGCAGGTTCAAATGAGCAGCTCCATAACAATCACAGCATGTTGCAGTATATATATTTCATGTAGAGGCTTCATGTATTCTTTGATAGGGCAAATAATAACAATTTAATATCTTATCTATCTTTTCTTATAGTTATGTTTTTTATTCATGGGAGTAGTTTGGAGATTGTTCTGTGTGTTTTTTGTGTACAGTAATAATCCACAGCCCAGGCTACAGAGTGAGAATGAAGGAGATCCGGGTGCTAATTCTATTGTGAGGAATCTAATTAGCAAGTCTTTTATGTGTGGCTGGTGATGCAGACAGGTTGACTCTACTTATATAAGTTTAGAAGCCAAAAATGATATCCAACAAAGGAAAAATAGGACATCACAGGTGAAGGGTTACAGGAAGTGAGCAGAGCTGAGGGTCCATAAATGTGAGGAGATACATGACCTCTTGGTCAGACATTTTGGCGCCACAGACTAGCATGTCATCTGTCTTTTCTGCCACACTGCCAGACTTTTATTTTACATTATTTGTATGTATAGGTCTTTCTTGTTGCAGCTTTTTTTTTGTTAAGCACTGTAACTTTTATGCATATTAAATATAAAATTTACTAGGATTGTCCTTGGCATGAGATTCCATCAATGTAATATTAGAACAGTGGGATCTGACTTTAGGATAAGACATCAATAGTTTAAGAGAACCTTTTGCCACCATTTTCACGTCTTTCCATCCTTCAGTAGGCACTGCCTGACTGATTTTGGTGCAGTTGAAATTTTTTCTCAATGCCCCAAAATTACAGAATAATTGGTGTATCCAATATGTTGATTAAGTTTTCTAATATCAGGTGGTTGGTGTCAGACTGGAGTAGATAGCCTAGGCCCACCCAACTGACAACAGAGAGCATAATTGTGCTGAAATTAATAGAAATAATATCTTGGGAATGGTGAGGGGCTAGAGAAGAAGTTTCAACTATGCTGGAGTCATTTGAGCAGCAACTATTGAATGATGCAAACAGAGTTGTGGAGGCCTCTTTAAGTCATGAAAACACACACTGAGAGCAGATGTAGAAAAGGGACATTGCTCCCCTAGCTTTATGGTTAATGATAAAAAAGCCTTAAACTGCCTCCTACAAGACAAGGATATATAGTAATAAAATCTGCTAATAAGAGTGGAGTTATCATGGTCATGATCAAGCAAGACTACTTGAAGGAGATTAGGCCACAACCCAATGATTCCAGGCTACCATAAATTACCAGGAAACCCTACTAGTGACAGTCAACAAAATCACTAGTCTTACCACACAATACTTAACTCTAGGGTCTAGACTTTGTTAATGTAAAGACTAGAGAGAACTTGAACAAAATGGATCCCACCATACTGGTCTTTTATGTACTCCAAAAGATACATAAGAGATGGGACAAATCCCCAGGATGACCAATGATGGCCTCAACAAGTGAATATTGTTTCCGCGCTCAATATTTTTGGATACATTTTTAACCTCCCCTTAACTAAAACCGCTGAATATTTCTTATTAGACAGAAGGGCATTCCTATCCTGGATCAGTGAACTACCTAAAGACTCCCTACTTGTCACATAGGACATGTTAAGTCCATATACATCCATCACTCACAAGAAAGAGTTAACGGCAGTCAGATCCATTTTATCACAGTCAAACACCAGTGATTGTATAACACAACTTTGTTTAGAAATGCTATCTTACTGCTACATGATTTTTATTTACAGGTCCAAGGTACCACAATGGACTTGAGTAGAGAAGAGTGAACAGTGTTCTATCGAACACATGTTCGATCGGCTATCAGGCTGTTCGCCATGTTCGAATCGAATCGAACACCGCGTGGTAAAGTGCACCATTACTCGATTCCCCTCCCACCTTCCCTGGCGCCTTTTTTCTCCAATAACAGCGCAGGGTAGGTGGGACAGGAACTACGACACCGGTGACGTTGAAAAAAGTAGGAAAAACCCATTGGCTGCCGAAAACATGTGACCTCTAATTTAAAAGAACAGCGCCGCCCAGGTTCGTGTCATTCTGAGCTTGCAATTCACCGGGGATGGAAGTTTCCATTCAGTTAGCTAGGGCTTAGATTCTGGTAGGCAGGGATAGAATAGGATAGGAAGGAGAAGACAACCACAACAGCTCTTGTAAGAGCTAATTTCCAGGGAGAAGCTTGTCAGTGTAACGTGGCACTGACGGGCTCAATCGCCGCAACCCAGCTTTCCCAGGATCCTGAATGGAATACACTGACAGTGTATTCCCGTATACCCTATATATACACCCCCGATCCACGTTCCAACGGTGTGCCCCCCCCCACCTTCACCCCAGAAATACACTGGAAGTCCCCTAGCAATTGTTGCTACTGGTATATAGTGCCATTGTCTGACTGGGAATTCAAAGAATATATTGGTGTTACAAATAACCTGTTCTTGCTACTGCCATATAGTGCCAGTTTCTGACTGGGAATTCAAAGAATATATTGGTGTTACAAATAACCTCAATTCTTGCTACTGCCATATAGTGCCATTTTCTGACTGGGAATTCAAAGAATATATTGGGGTTACATACACCCACAATTGTTGCTACTGGTATATAGTGCCATTTTCTGCGTGGGAATTCAAAATGCGCAAGGCTCCCGGAAAGGGATGTGGACGAGGCCGTAGGCGAGGTCGGGGGCATGGTTCTGGGGAGCAAGTTAGCGGTGAAGCCACAGGGCGTCCTGTGCCTACTCCTGTGGGGCAGCAAGCATTGCGCCGCTCCACAGTGCCAGGGTTGCTTGCCACATTAACTAAACTGCAGGGTACAAACCTTAGTAGGCCAGAGAACCAGGAACAGGTCTTGCAATGGCTGTCGGATAACGCTTACAGCACATTGTCCACCAGCCAGTCAGCCTCTGCCTCCTCTCCTCCTCTTACCCAACAGTCTTGTCCTCCGTACTCCCAAAATTCCCAATCTTCCCAGAACAATAACCCCAACTGTCCCTGCTCCCCAGAGCTGTTCTCCACTCCTTTCATTGTCCCTCAACCTGCCCTTCCATTTCGCAATTCCACGGACCTAACAGACGAGCATCTGTGTCCAGATGCTCAAACACTGGAGTCTTCTCCATCTCCGTTCGATTTGGTGGCGGATGACCACCCTCATCGACGACGATGAGACGCAGTTGCCGTCAGGGCAGCCAGTTGACATGCGCATTGTGCGGGAGGAGGAGATGAGACAGGAGTTGGAAGAGTAGGTGGTGGATGATGAGGACACTGACCCGACCTGGACAGGGGGGATGTCAAGCAGGGAAAGTAGTGTGGATGTTGAGGCAGGTGCAGCACCAAAAAGGGTAGCCAGAGGCAGAGGTCAGCAGCTTAGGCGAAGCCAGGCCACACCTGGAATCTCCCAAGATGTTCCAGTTTGTACCCAGCCACGAAAAACTCCCACCTCGAGGGCACGTTTTTCGAAGGTGTGGAGTTTTTTCAAGGAATGCGCCGAGGACAGATATAGTGTTGTCTGCACGATTTGCCTCTCAAAATTGAGTAGGGGCTCTGAGAAGAACAACCTGTCCACCACTTCAATGCGCCGTCATTTGGAATCCAAGCACTGGAATCAGTGGCAGGCAGCAACGGCAGGACAAAGGCCGCCCGCCGTTCACGCCACTGCCTCTGCCACTGCTCACAGTGCTGACTATGCACTCCAGAGGACGAGCCAGGACACCACTTCATCTGCCTCCGCCACTTTGTTGACTTCTCCCTCATCCTCCCCTGTTCCTGTCTTATCTCCTTCTCCTGCACCATCAAAGGCACCATCAGGCGCTTCTTTACAACAACCCACCATCTCTCAGACATTGGAGCAGCAGCAGAAATACACCGCTAACCACCCACACGCGCAAGCCTTGAACGCCAACATCGCTAAACTGCTGGCCCAGGAGATGTTGGCGTTCCGGCTTGTTGAAACTCCCGTCTTCCTGGACCTGATGGCAACTGCGGCACCTCGCTATGCTGTCCCTAGCCGTCACTACTTCTCCCGGTGTGCCGTCCCTGCCTTGCACCAGCACGTGTCACTCAACATCAGGCGGGCCCTTAGTTCCGCGCTTTGCACAAAGGTCCACTTGACCATCGACAAGTGCATGCGGACAGGGACGCTACATTTCACTGACGGCACACTGGGTGAATGTAGTTGAGGCTGGGACTGCTTCCCAAACTGGCCCGGTGTACCTCGTCTCCCCGCCTAACATTCCTGGCAGGGACACGAGAAGAACACCCTCCTCCTCCACCGCCTCCTCCTCCGCCACCGCCTCCTCCTCCGCTGTTAGATTGACCCCCAGCTACGAGTTGGAAACGTTGCAGCACTAGCGTTGGTAGACGTCAGCAGGCCGTGCTGAAGCTGATCAGCTTGGGGGACAGACAGCACACTTCCTCCAAGGTGAGGGATGCCCTCCTCGATGAGACGGCAATATGGTTTGAGCCGCTGCACCTGGGCCCAGGCATGGTCGTTTGTGATAACGGCCGGAACCTGGTAGCAGCTCTGGAGTTTGCCGGACTCCAACATGTTCCATGCCTGGCCCACATCTTCAACCTAGTGGTGCAACGTTTCCTAAAGAGCTACCCAAATGTTCCGGAGCTACTGGTGAAAGTGCGGCGCATGTGCGCCCACTTTCGCAAGTCGACAGTAGCCGCTGCTAGCTTAAAATCTCTCCAGTAACGCCTGCATGTGCCACAACACCGGCTTTTGTGCGACGTCCCCACACGCTGGAACTCAACATTTCAGATGTTGAGTAGAGTGGTTGAGCAGCAGAGACCTTTGATGGAATACCAGCTACAAAATCCTAGGGTGCCACAAAGTCAGTTGCCTCAGTTTCTCATCCATGAGTGGCCATGGATGAGAGACCTTTGTGACATCCTACGGGTGTTTGAGGAGTCCACAAGGAGGGTGAGCTCTGAAGATGCGATGGTGAGCCTTACAATCCCGCTCTTGTGTGTTCTTAGAGAATCCCTGATTGACATCAGGGATAACTCCGATCACACAGAGGAGTCAGGGATAGCATCCGATCCGTCACAGCTGGAGAGTAGGTCCACACATCTGTCCGCTTCATCGCGTTTAATGGAGGAAGAGGAGGAGGAGGAAGAAGAGTTGTCCGATGATGTGATGGTGATACAGGAGGCTTCCGGGCAACTTTGAATTGTCCCATTGTTGCAGCGCGGATGGGTAGAAAGGGAGGATGAGGAGGAAATGGAGATTGAACTTTCCGGTGGGGCCAGAGGAGTCATGCCAACTAACATTGTGGCAGACATGGCTGAGTTCATGTTGGGGTGCTTTACAACTGACAAGCGTATTGTCAAAATCATGGAGGACAACCAGTACTGGGTCTTTGCTATCCTTGACTCCCGGTATAAAAACAACATCTCCTCTTTTATTCTGGTAGAGGGGAGGGCCAATCGCATCAATGCTTGCCACAAGCAATTGGTGCAGAATATGATGGAGATGTTTCCAGCATGTGACGTTGGTGGCAGGGAGGGCAGTTCCTCCAGTAGGCGATCAAGTGCTCACCGGTCCACACAAACAAGGGGCACACTGTCTAAGGTCTGGGACACCTTGATGGCACCCCCTCGCCAAAGTGCCGCCACTGAGGGTCCTAGTGTCACCAGGCATGAGAAGTATAGGCGCATGTTGCGGGAATACCTTTCCGACCACAGCCCTGTCCTCTCCGATCCCTCTGCGCCCTACACGTATTGGGTGTCGAAGTTGGACCTGTGGCTTGAACTTGCCCTATATGCCTTGGAGGTGCTGTCCTGTCCTGCCGCCAGCGTCCTATCTGAGAGGGTGTTCAGTGCAGCCGGTGGCATCATCACTGACAAGCGCACCCGTCTGTCAGCTGAGAGTGCCGACCGGCTCACTTTGATAAAAATGAACCACCACTGGATAGAGCCTTCATTTTCGTGCCCACCTGTGTAAAGCACCCCAACATGAAACTCCATGTCTGTGCTCAACCTCTCCAATTCCTCCGCATCCTCATACTCATCCACCATAAGCGTTGCACAATTCTGCTACTACTAGGCTCCCTCCACCCTGATTTCCCACAACTCTGCTGGTTAGAGGCTCCCTCCACCGTGATTTCCCACAACTCTGCTGGTTAGAGGCTCCCTCCACCGTGATTTCCCACAACTCTGCTGGTTAGAGGCTCCCTCCACCCTGATTTCCCACAACTCTGCTGGTTAGAGGCTCCCTCCACCCTGATTTCCCACAACTCTGCTGGTTAGAGGCTCCCTCCACCCTGATTTCCCACAACTCTGCTGGTTAGAGGCTCTCTCCACCCTGATTTCCCACAACTCTGCTGGTTAGAGGCTCCCTCCACCCTGATTTCCCACAACTCTGCTGGTTAGAGGCTCTCTCCGCCCTGATTTCCCACAACTCTGCTGGTTACAGGCTCCCTCCGCCCTGATTTCCCACAACTCTGCTGGTTAGAGGCTCCCTCCACCCTGATTTCCCACAACTCTGCTGGTTAGAGGCTTCCTCCACCATGATTTTTCCCCAAACTGGGCTGGTTAGAGGCTCCTTCCACCATGAATTTCCCCAAACTGTGTTGGTTAGAGGCTCCTTCCACCATGAATTTCCCCAAACTGTGCTGGTTAGAGGCTCCCTCCACCATGAATTTCCCCAAACTGTGCTGGTTAGAGGCTCCCTCCACCATGAATTTCCCCAAACTGTGCTGGTTAGAGGCTCCCTCCACCATGAATTTCCCCAAACTGTGCTGGTTAGAGGCTCCCTCCACCATGAATTTCCCCAAACTGTGCTGGTTAGAGGCTCCCTCCACCGTGAATTTCCCCAAACTTGGCTGGTTAGAGGCTCCCTCCACCGTGAATTTCCCCAAACTGGGCTGGTTAGAGGCTCCCTCCACCGTGAATTTCCCCAAACTGTGCTGGTTAGAGGCTCCCTCCACCATGAATTTCCCCAAACCCGGCTGGTTAGAGGCTTCTTCCACCATGAATTTCCCCAAACTGTGCTGGTTAGAGGCTCCCTCCACCATGAATTTCCCCAAACTGTGTTGGTTAGAGGCTCCCTCCACCATGAATTTCCCCAAACTGTGCTGGTTAGAGGCTCCCTCCACCATGAATTTCCCCAAACTGTGTTGGTTAGAGGCTCCCTCCACCATGAATTTCCCCAAACTCGGCTGGTTAGAGGCTCCTTCCACCATGAATTTCCCCAAACTGTGCTGGTTAGAGGCTCCCTCCACCATGAATTTTCCCAAACTGGGCTGGTTAGAGGCTCCCTCCACCATGAATTTCCCCAAACTGTGCTGGTTAGAGGCTCCCTCCACCATGAATTTCCCCAAACTGTGCTGGTTAGAGGCTCCCTCCACCATGAATTTCCCCAAACTGTGCTGGTTAGAGACTCCCTCCACCATGAATTTTCCCAAACTGTGCTGGTTAGAGGCTCCCTCCACCATGAATTTCCCCAAACTGTGCTGGTTAGAGGCTCCCTCCACCATGAATTTCACAAAACTGGGCTGGTTAGAGGCTCCTTCCACCATGAATTTTACCAAAATCTGCTAGTTAGAGGCTCAATCCACCCTGATTTTCAAAAGCAATGTTGGTGCCAACCTCAACTCACTACAAGGGCCAAATTCACTGCTGGTGACAAGCTCTCCTCACTCCAAGGGCCAAATACACATGTTTCCAGGTATTTTCCCACTTTGATAGAGGTTTTTTGGAATGTGTAAAGTGTGTAGTTGTTAGGCTGTGATGTTGGGGTAATAGAGGGTCTTTGGTGTGTTAGATGCCCCCAGACATGCTTCCCCTGCTGTCCCAGTGTCATTCCAGAGGTGTTGGCATCATTTCCTGTGGTGTCATAGTGGACTTGGTGACCCTCCTGAGACGGATTTGGGTTTCCCCCTTAACGAGTATATGTTCCCCATAGACTATAATGGGGTTTGAAACCTGTTCGAACACTCGAACAGTGAGCGGCTGTTCGAATCGGATTTCGAACCTCGAACATTTTAGTGTTCGCTCATCTCTAGACTTGAGTGTACACCCTTAATAAACAAATTGCTATATGGACCATTTTGAAGAAACCTATGTATACACTCACCCAATTTATTACAAATATGCTCTAATTTGGAAGTGTTGTATAGAAATTATTTTTTGCATATTGGGGGCCCACAAGACTCCATTGAGGCCTTTAATTGCTATCTTAATGGTATCTGGAATGAGCTTGGCTTTACTTTAACATTTGACCACATTCAGATTAATTTCTGGACACCTAAGTTCATTAAGAACAACAAAGGCATTCTACACTCTGACCTATGTACAAAACCAACTGACCAAAATGCGTTGCTTCGTTTCTTGAGCTGCCACCCAGAAGCTACTAAACAGGCCCTTCCCAAACCTCAGTTCAGCAGGATTAATCTGTACAGAAGAGAAGATGGATAAATTTAGACACAGGAGGTACTCTGACAAGATCCTAAACAAATCCTGAGGTTCTGATAAAACCAAGAAAACCATCATGGGCTCGTGTGTTACCCTAGTCCATGATTTCCACCCATTTGCACATCAGATACACAAATTTATCTGCCATCACTGGTTTATTATACACAAAGGCAACTCAACATTCTTTAATTCAAGAACTCTTTCCTACAATGCTTTCGGCAACTGAACAACCTCAGAGACTGGTTAGTCAAAGCCGACTTTGGATTAGCCATTAAGACTAGTAAACAGCAATTCCTGCGTACCCTCCAAAAGGTCTCAACTGTCTACAGTGCAACAATGTCCTCAAGAGTGACAGAGTCCTCCATCCCCATACCAGTCAAGGGATTTTTTTTACATGATTACTCTACTTGCGACTCTACATATGTTGTGCATTTGATCAAGTGTCCTTGCTGTCTTGTATATGTTGTGGAGATCACCCAATACATACGAGACCACATATCTCAACGTAAGTTGAACATTTGATGCAAGAATCTACTCTTGCCGCTCCCCTTTCATTTTCATGAGGCTAGCCACAATGTGAGTGAACTTAGAATTCAAGTAGATGAGCAGATACCGTTCCCTAGACGAGGAGGAGATAGAATCAAGAGCGTTAAAAGACAAGAATTCTTATGGATCCAGTGCCTCGATTCTCTAGCTCCAAATGATCTCAACATTAACTATGGTATCCAAAGTTTTCTTTGAGATGTACTTTCTATGAGATGTTCTCTGTGAGATATTTGTGATATGATACTAACATAATTAGTAATTTTTTGCAGACCAAACAATGTACCACCTCACTGGATTGCACCTGGGGCATTATTTCTTAACTTCAGTACTCTCCTTTCAACGTTCTACAATTTGTCATTCATTTCCTTTTTTGCTTTTCTTTTATTTATCCTCATGTTTTTTTTCCCCCCTTCTTTATTTCCCTTTTAATAATTTCCTTTCAGTCTTTTCCTCTTATTTATTCTCCTTTCTCTTGTACCATATTGCGCATGCCACTGCTACAGCAGAAGAACCGGGAGGCGCAGGAGGACACTGGAGCACGGGGAATAGGCAAGTATACTTTTATTTTTATTTGTTTCACTGCCCTCAGCAGATTTAAACCTTAAAAGGGTTGTCCATTTTTGCCTGGACAACCCCTTTAATGCTTCTCTCACTTCTATTAGCTCTCTGTTAGCCATCTTATTTGTGTTATAAGCTTGTTAATATGCCTGGTACTGTCTGATACAAAAGGTGTCAGCTCAGATTCTAAACCAGTGACCATCCGGCCTCTAGAGGTTTTTTTTTAAAAAAAAATGCTCAGAAGGTACATTTTTTATGCTCACAATGTACATTTTTTTTCCTATCAGTATGTCTTTAGAGTATTGGAGGAAATCCACGCAAACACGGGGAGAACATACAAACTCTTTCCAGATGATGTCCTTGGCAGGATTCAAACACAGGACTCCAGCACTGCAAGGCTGCAGTGCCAACTACTGAGCCACCGTGTTGCCCCTCAGCTTCTAGTAAGTTCTATACATTAAGAAAGGGGGCTGGGTGAAACAATTTAATTTGGTTATGCTTTGCCTGCCAACCCATTCATTCCAGATGTCTGCTTGGACAATCCCATCATCTGGGATTGACTTGTAGACCTTGGGGTGTCAGCTAGATGAAAATATTGGATTCACCCCAGCCTTGTAGGTGTGTTTATATACTTGTTTATTGTATTTTACTTGCTTGATTGTACTTGCTAGTTTATTTTTTATACTTTTATTAAATCTCTTATCTCAGTGATGTGTGGCATCCTTGACCATCGTCAGGCTTAATGGCTGCCCTAATAGCTTTTGGAATGCTGCGATCTCATAGAGGGTGGTGGAGGATGACATAAGAGAAGGGGCTCCCAACTTTGCAATCACTTAAATTATTAGTTTTAATAATCAGATTTGACCCAAAATTCCTTTTGACGTGAATAAGAGCAGAATTTTTTATGCTGTCGGCAGGAAGATTTCCAGAATGGATTTTGTATGGTGGGTTCCAAGAACATGGAAGAAGAACCAAACTTTTACATTATACTTTTTCTGTGTTTCGGTAATACCGTACTTCTGATTTTGGCTTACAAATAGCATTTACCAGTGATGTTATTATTAGAACTACTCTTTATAAGCGGGACTGTTCAGATAAAGCACAGCAGCAATATTAGTCCTGGAAATCCACACTGTTGACTTATGAGACTGTCAAGCAGTATACTGACAGCAGTGGGTATTCTGTTCACAGTGCTGTAGGCAGGCAGGTAAGACGTCCTATGTCTGATAATGAGCTGCAAGGGAACTAGAAAATTAGATATTCCTGTTTCTTCCCTTCTTTACTATTTGATTCTAGATATCATTTGGATAATGAGTACATTTGGAATTACTGCTGTATAACTAGTGCTGAGCATGATTATGACTTTCCATCCTAGGAATTTATTTAGAATAGAAATGTATTCATAAGAAATATTTAATACTGTAAAACTAGAGGGTGTTCTTAGGATATTAAAAACACTTTCTCAACAATTGACATACATGTATGCCATATTAGTGCGTGAGTGGAATGGAGAGGGCTCGGGAAATTACCATCTTTCCCTATAATGTGTATAAAATTAAACATAAGTTGTTGCTACATCTTATCTATCATATATGGTGAATAGTGTATTGGGGAAAACAATTACACCATGCAAATTTCAGCATTTTGGTTTCTTCTCCTTCCTCCTCCTCAAAAATTGAATAAAAAGTGATCAAAAAAGTCAAAAGTTCCCCATAATGGTACAAATAAACACCTCATCCCACAAAAACGGAGCCCTTACATAGCTCTTTATGAAAATATTAAAAAGTTATGGAGGTCAGAATATGGTAGTTTTAAAAGAGAAACAAGCCTTCATATGGCTATATGAACAGAAGGTTATGGCTTTTGGAATTAACTCTTTCCCAACATCATGCCATGCTATTAAGGCAGATATTGGATATTTAAGTATGGGGGCCACTCAGGAGCTGTGCAACATCCATAGATACTGGGTCTCCATTGTAATATACAATGGAAAACCAGCAGCATTGCCATTGATCACTAGGATTACTCAGTGGTATAATGACTGCAGTCACAGGGGGTGCGACCGGGCCTGGAGGGGTGTGAGGCCTGCAGCCAGCTAAAAATCGCTGGCTGGGTGCCCCAGACCCCAAGGTAGTGGTTGGGGAAAGCCTGGCTCCCCGACTGCTATACATATTCTATTCATTTTGTCGCCGGGCTCCTTTCCAATAGACGTGTTTTTGTTATTTTCTAATCACTTTCCCTGAGCCTCTATTTATACTTTGAGGTCTGAAGAGACCCCAGAGAATAATAATAGTACCGAAGCAGTGGGGAGCTCTTGGAAGTACAGTATATTGTGGGTGGGATACTGTGGAGCATATTATACTGTGTAGAGCCCCTTCATTATTCACATTACATGACATCTGTTTCATAGCAGTCATACACTATCATTATTAGAGGCTGTAATAACATTGCAGGGTCCTTATAAAAGAGATATTGTTTAATGTAAATAGTGAATGGGTTACGGCGCTCATAAAAGCTCCACAGTGTCTTCAAAGAGTTGATAATCAAGTTTCTGGGTGGACCCCCAACTGATCTCTTACATCTCTTACCCCTCGTTCACATCTACGTTCAGTAATCTGTTCGAGGAGCCTGCATGGGAACCCCCCAATCGGACTACCGAATGCATTTGCAAGCGGTGTGCAGTGAAAGCACACGGACCCCATAGACTTTAATGGGGTCCATGTGCTTACCACGAGATCTGCACACAAATCATGTGGACATGAAAGTAGATTGAGAAGTACTTTCTTGTCCGCATGTTCCCTGTGGGGATCTCGCGGCAAGCACATGGAGCCCATTATAGTCTGTGGGGTCCGTGTGCCTTCACTGGCAAACTGCTTGCCAGTGCATTTGGTGTTCCATTGAGGGGGGTCCCCATGCAGACTCCCCTGAACGGAATACAAACGCAGATGTGAACGAGGGGTTAGACTGTTAGGAACACCCAGATTAGCTGTTTCCCAAATCACACAGCTTTCAGTTTTGTTTACATGCCGGGCGCTGCGCTGCTCACTCACTATATTGTTAACTACAGTTGTGAGTTAAAGCTGTATCCCTTTCAATGATCTAAGTTACCGCTGCAGCACCTGTAAACGTCCCTAACAAGAATTGGCTATAGGGAGGGGGGTAGGGGGCTCCAGACAAATGTTTTCACTGGAGCTCACAACACTTTAGTTACGCCACTGGCATTAATCCCTATGATGCTTTGGTCAAAGCCACATCCCAGACTGGCGCCGGCTGAGATGCATAGCAAATAATGACTCAACACTTTTTCCATTTTTATACAATACAAGAACATAAATTCATAAAACACATAGTGTTGTCTAATAAAATAATCAATGAAACTGATATAAAAAAAGGTACTCCGAACCAGATAGAGAAACAGACAATATAGGACACACCAGACAAAAAACAAGATGGAAAGTGGGAAGGGTAGGAAGCAATTCCAATGTCACCCAGAGGCACCAGTAGTCAAAAGTGATGAACCGAATCCCCTTGCTGTATTCATTAAACATCCCACATTGACCAAAGCTCCTCAAAACCTTCACATAGAAAGACAAAGTAAAATCAACCTAGAGGTTCAACTCTCCAATTTGACATGGGGAATATTCAGAAGGTAAAATTCTTGTTCACTGATTCCTATAGGATCACTGACCTGCTGCCAAAAAAATTGTATAAGGCTGCCTTCACACGATGTAAACGAGATGCTGATTTTGTCATAATACATGTGTAAAAAATACACGTGTAAACATCAGACTCCCATTGACTTCAATGCCATTTTTTACACATGTAAAAAATGGCATTCATGTCAAGGGGAGTCTGATTTGTCCGCATGTATTTTTTACGCGTGTATTTTGACAAAATCAGCTCGCGTTTACATTGTGTGAAGGCAGCCTAAGGGCACAGTCCAAAAAGATGTGGTAATGCCTGGCTTATCACTGCAGTGCCAGCAGACATCCTGTAATTTAGGGTACATCAGGTGTAGCATATATGGTGCATTAACAATACGTATTGAATTTCCTTATATGTCACACACTTGTTAGGATCACATCCTCCATCTTGTATTTTGTCAGCCATCTTGTAACCTTTTTCTTACATAAACTTTATAAGAATGTCTGTTTAGAGTCTAAGAGACCCCTTTAGGGGATAAGGCGTGTGGAATGTTAATGGATGGGTTATAACTCCTTATCTGTTTGTGGTAAGGGTCTCATCTTTGAAGGTGTGTTTAGAAACAGGTTCTATAACCTGTTGATCGTTAGCCCAAGACCAGAGTGATCAGACCAGCATGTGATCATTATCTCTCTTGCTGTGATATATACATCTAGAATTAGTGTAAGATGTTGGTTTACACATACATATTTTAAATTCTTCTTTATTTTATGAGAAAGGTCATCCCAGTTTGGAAAGTAATAATGAGATGCAGATTACATTAGGCCTTATCCAATAGTCATGTGCCACACCTTATGTTATAACTCTATAACCAATCCTGTAAGACCAGTTATGTCCCAATCTGCCTGTGTCTGTATAAAACTACCTCTTTTGTAACAATAAATCAGAATCCATTTTGATACACCACCATCTGTGTCTTTGTGATTCTCCAGGCTAAAGGATGGGTGTAGTCTATCCAGGCCTGTTATTTAATTTGACACTACAACAACATAGCTCTGGGGGTCTTGTGCCCCTAACACACTGAAAGGTTAGCAACTGGCCTCCATATCAAACATCATGTAAGTATGCGATTGATAGCAGAAAATCAACCATTTAGTTGATGTGCTCATTTTCTATAGCTTCTCAAGGGGCAATGGGAAGGAGACTACTTTGGATCTGTGTAGAGCATACAAGTAATGACTAATTTGTATGTAACTGTAATGACTTCTCAAAAGCATCACTGTAGGGCAGAAAACGGGAGCAGCTTACTGGATCCACAGTCCCCTATATCTTCAAACCTGAACATCAGTTTTGTATGCCAAGGTCCCAACATAGGCAGTCGTCCCCTCCAGGAAAGCTGGGTTATACAGAAACAAAACAACGTCATTGAGGAGTGGGTGGAGGATAAAGAAAAGCCGGCTTTGCACACTCGCCAGATCTCCCTAGTTCAATAAAGAGACCACAGAGTTATGGGAAGTGGTGAGGCTCTATAAGCACCTAAGTCAAAGAGCGTCCAAGAATATATAAACTGAACATTCTACCACTCCCTAGGTCTTCCTATTGAAATGCAGCTGCAAGGAGGGGAGAATCAATCTTGTAGCAAACTATGTCCAGGGATAGGATCTCTACAGGTCACATAGGCTAAATCTGTGAAAGTAATGGACAAAAGGAAGAGGAAAGACTCAACACAAACAAAAATCTAAATAAACAGTCAAGTAAATAGACTATGCAAGGTCCTTACACAGAAATAACTATATGGGCTCAGAGAGGGTCCTACATCAAATACTAGAAAAATTAGTGAAACAATAAACTATTTCCATTTGCAATATCTTGCAGGGAAGGAACATACAAAATCCCTCAAAGTGGGGGAGTTACTCACCTTCAAAGATTATTAATGGCGTTGAACACCAGGCACTATACTACAAAAGAGCATACAGTAGAGCCTGGTGCCCAAACAATAACAGATATCATTTATGATTCAGTAGGTTATATGCCTAACAGTAGTTGTCTGGCCTTAACATTAAGAGCTGGTAACAAAAAATTTAGGGATGTGAAAGATGCTGCTGAGTAAACACCACTGAATTGTTTAGGTCTGTTGATATTTTACGATATATTTTAGATAGATAGATAGGTAGATAGATAGATAGATAGATAGATAGATAGATAGATAGATAGATAGATAGATAGATAGATATTTTACGATATATTTGTGCTTTGGCATTGTTTGTGTGGTATATGGACAGGCGATACAATATTGTATAAGCTATGTATTGTTCTTCTGAGATGACCCTGTTGTTTTACAATATGCAAACCATCCCTAACTTTTAATATTTATTGTATGTCATTTTATGAAATGTAATAAAATATATTCATATAGAGTTTGGAGTGTTTGTCTGATTCTCTGATAGGTGTGCAGATAGAATTGTAGGTTGTCTAGTTTTGTCTGTCTCTCTTTGTATGGATCAGACTTGATAGGACCACATTATTAGATGTTATTAGATGTGGCCTTACACCTGAATGATCTAGTATATTGCATAGCTCTATATTGCCTAAATAAGACAAAGATAGAGAGTAAACTGATGCTTTGTCATATATATTTATGGTATCCTGTAGCGTCCACAGTTATGGACGTACAATCTGACATCTTCCTTTAGCAGACCTATGAATACTGTCATCTGATTCATCTTCCTTTTCTGCCTCCCGACTTCGCGTCACTGAGAACAATAGAAGGCAGAGTCAGGGCGGAATCTTCTTCTAATTGTTGGGTGCAATACAAAGATTTTGCCGTGTGAACGGGCCCAAAAATGTCATATAGTATTTATCAATGGTGATTTCAGTCAGTTGTCTGTTTTAGAGATGTGGTAAAGCTGAACTTTGCATTATCCCCAAGTGTTATCTTTACTCCATTAGTTATCACAGTGTACACAAAAAAGAGAGCACTACATGTAAAATAAAACATTCTATATGCTGCTTTGACAACAATGAAAATGTCATCCTGCACTTTGATCAGTGCAGTGACAGTATAATCCTGCCAGCCGGCTGTTGATCAGTGGTTGTCCAATTAATACTTTAGATAAAGCGTTGCAGTAAAACAAGGTCAGGGCCATATAATTAATGCTTTGCATATTTATGTCGCCATCATTCAAAGCTTGACACATTTTCAGCTTTGTAATAGGAGCGTTGTTTAACTAACAGCAAAGACTTTTAATATACAATGTAAGTGTGCTCATTTGTACAGTCAAGTGTTAACAGTCTGTCATATTAAACATAAGAAACACCAAAATGCTCTAATAAGATAAAATCAGCCATGCCAGTTATTTCGAACAATACACCGCTACAATAAGAATTGATAAATTATAATATGTGGTTACCACAAGAAAAAATGGCTGCTCTAGCATACTCACTCTGGGTGTACCAAACAGTACTTTACTGGGGTTTAACTTGAGGGGGTGCAGTTGCACCCAGACCCAGGAGTCTTAGGGGGCCCTTAAGTGTAACTATTGGGGTTGCAGTGCTTGTAGCCAGAGAGGTCCATAGGTCACTTTACCAAACTAAGACTGGTTAAAATTCATTGATCTCCTTTATGATTTCCTTTACTGGCTGGCAGTCTGTACATCGTTAATTTATCACCCCTGTCCTTTAATGCCCTGGAGGTCAAAAAGGAAAGAAGATTTATGATATACAGCCTTTCACTGTCAAAAGAAAAATAGGGCATGATGGGAAGCTTGTATGTGGACATGTTGTAAACAATTATTCATAGTAGTTTGGCCCCTGATATAGAAGAAAAGGGAAAAGAAAATGCTTCTATATTGCACAGATGGGAGAGGTTAATAGTTAGGAGTACTTGCAAAGGGAAGCCTGATTGAGATTTTCCACCAGGGCTCCTAAAACAATAGGTATGCTCTTGGCTGTCATGTGTGTGCATGAGAAGTAACACTATCTTATGTCATTATGTATGTGTTATATGACTACTAGCTTCTGCCCGCGACTTCGTCTGCGGGTTGTTGGCACTGATGATCCGCCTATATTCAGCAAATTGCTGACATTGATGGTTTGCCTGCTCCAGCCTTTTGGCAGCTCGCAAGCTGTCCTGCTGCTGTCCTGCTGCTGACCTTGTTGCTCACACCGTGCCTGTGATTGTTCCGGCATCTCATCAGCTCGCTGGGACGCCATATAATGAACATGTTTGTGTTGGTGATCCACCTGCTGCGGTGTTTCAACAGCTGTGAAGCTGGCCTGCTGCTGAACTCGTTCCTTGTGTGCCCGTGATTGTTCCAGTATCTCAGCAGCTCGCTGGGTTGCCATATAATGAGCGTGTTGTTGTCGTTGCTGATCCGCATGCTCCAGCGTTTTGGCAGCTCTCAAGCTGGCCTGCCGCTGAACTTGTTTCTTGCACTGTGCCTGTGATTGTTCCGGCATCTCAGAACCTCACTGAAACGTCATATAATGACTGTATTGTTGGTGTTGATGTTCTGCCTGCTCCAGCGTCTCTGCAGCTGCCAAGCTGGCCTGCCGCTGAACTCGTTCTTCGCGTTGTGCCCATGATTGTTCTGGCATCTCAGCAGCTCACTGGGATGCCATATAATGAGTGTGTTGTTGGCATGAATGATCTTCCTCAGCAGCGCTTCAGGAGAACTCTGTTGACTTCTGCCTTCCTTCATAGGTGTCGTTGTTTGTGACAACTTAGATTTTCTTTTTCCAGGCATGTTGAAAATTGGCAAACTGCCAATTTGTATTAAAGGTGTTTGTCCATGTGACTTTGTCTGCACTGGAGCTATGTGAACTATGTGAACAAAAATGTGAACAGTCATGAAGCCATGTCATTTACCGGGATAAAAGGTAGCCTATATTTTAATCGAGGTTACAATATACAGTCCTATGAAAAAGTTTGGGCACCCCTATTAATCTTAATCTTTTTTAGTTCTAAATATTTTGGTATTTGCAACAGCCATTTCAGTTTGATATATCTAATAACTGATGGACACAGTAATATTTCAGGATTGAAATGAGGTTTATTGTACTAACAGAAAATGTGCAATATGCATTAAACCAAAATGTGACCGGTGCAAAAGTATGGGCACCTCAACAGAAAAGTGACATTAATATTTAGTAGATCCTCCTTTTGCAAAGATAACAGCCTCTAGTCGCTTCCTGTAGCTTTTAATCAGTTCCTGGATCCTGGATAAAGGTATTTTGGACAAACAATTCAAGTTCAGTTAAGTTAGATGGTCGCCGAGCATGGACAGCCCGCTTCAAATCATCCCACAGATGTTCAATGATATTCAGGTCTGGGGACTGGGTGGCCATTCCAGAACATTGTACTTGTTCCTCTGCATGAATGCCTGAGTTGATTTGGAGCAGTGTTTTGGATCATTGTCTTGCTGAAATATCCATCCCCGGCGTAACTTCAACTTCGTCACTGATTCTTGAACATTATTCTCAAGAATCAGCTGATACTGAGTGGAATCCATGCGACCCTCAACTTTAACAAGATTCCCTGTGCCGGCATTGGCCACACAGCCCCAAAGCATGATGGAACCTCCACCAAATTTTACAGTGGGTAGCAAGTGTTTTTCTTGGAATGCTGTTTCTTTTTGGACGCCATGCATAACGCCTTTTTTTTTATAACCAAACAACTCAATCTTTGTTTCCAAAATGAAGCTGCCTTGTCCAAATGTGCTTTTTCATACCTCAGGCAACTCTATTTGTGGCGTACGTGCAGAAACGGCTTCTTTCTCATCACTCTCCCATACAGCTTCTCCTTGTGCAAAGTGCGCTGTATTGCTGACTGATGCACAGTGACACCATCTGCAGCAAGATGATGCTGCAGCTCTTTGGAGGTGGTCTGTGGATTGTCCTTGACTGTTCTCACCATTCTTCTTCTCTGCCCTTCTGATATTTTTCTTGGCCTGCCACTTCTGGGCTTAACAAGAACTGTCCCTGTAGTCTTCCATTTCCTTACTATGTTCCTCACAGTAGAAACTGACAGGTTAAATCTCTGAGACAACTTTTTGTATCCTTCCCCTGAACAACTATGTTGAACAATCTTTGTTTTCAGATCATTTGAAGCGGGTTGTCCATGTTCGGCGACCATCAAACTTAACTGAACTTGAATTGTTTTGTAAAGAGGAATGGTCCAAAATACCTTCATCCAGGATCCAGGAACTGATTAAAAGCTACAGGAAGCGACTAGAGGCTGTTATCTTTGCAAAAGGAGGATCTACTAAATATTAATGTCACTTTTCTGTTGAGGTGCCCATACTTTTGCACCGGTCAAATTTTGGTTTAATGCATATTGCACATTTTCTGTTAGTACAATAAACCTCATTTCAATCCTGAAATATTACTGTGTCCATCAGTTATTAGATATATCAGACTGAAATGGCTGCTGCAAACACCAAAATATTTAGAACTAAAAATGATTAAGATTAATAGGGGTGCCCAAACTTTTTCATAGGACTGTATCCGTGTGCTGAATTTCATTCAAATCCGTTCAACTGTTTTTGCGTGATTGAGGAACAAATACACAAACATACAAACATGCAAACATACACACTTTCACATTTATAATATTAGTAGGATAGGATGTATGTTTATTATTATTATTATTATTTATTATTGTTTATATAGCACCATTCCATGGTGCATTGCATTTGGGGGATACATACAATACACAAAACATACAGGTAGTTATAATACTAACAATGACCGACTGGCATAGTGGGGCAGAGGGCCCTGCCCGCGAGGGCTTACAATCTATGGGGGAAGGGGGTAGAGACAGAAGGAGAGGCGGAGACTGTACAGATGGCAGTGCGGTGATAGTGTTATTGGAGGTTGTAGGACTTCCTGAATAGATGAGTCTTCAGGGCCTTCTTGAAGCTTGTGATTGTGGGGATCAGTCTTATGTGTCTTGGTAAGGAGTTCCAGAATATGGGGGATGCACGGGAGAAATCTTGGAGACAGTTGTGTGAGGAGCGGATGAGAGCAGAGCGGAGCAGGAGGTCATTGGAGGATCTGAGGTTACGTGTGGGAAGGTAGCGGGAGATTAGTTCAGAGATATATGGAGAGGACAGGTTGTGGATCGCTTTGAATGTTAACGTTAATAGCTTGAACTCAATTCGATGTATGTATATGCCTGCTCTTACCAGGCTGTTTTACTTCCTACTCCTGCTAATAATTTGCAGGTCTCATGATTCAGATTACACATAGATTATATTCCTATAGAAGTCTATGGTGAGGGAAGTGTGACTTTGTGAGCAGGAACAGAGAGAAACAGAAACACAGACTTAAAGGGGTATTCCCATCAGCATAACTATTTTTAAATTTGAAGATAATTAAAAGTTAAACATTTTTGCAAATATAAGTAATTAAATATTTGCAGAATTTTTAAAGATTTTCTCTAAATATCTCGTGATCACAGTCTTGTTTTCTTCATCGGTTGCCAATGGATAAGACCATGAATGCAGGAACTTTCTAAGGTCAGAAAATCCACCATGATTTCCTTATTGTGATTGGGATATCTTCTGATACATGTAGTGTCCCTGCCTGATATCCCAGCTACAATAAGAAAATCATAGCTGGGTTCCTGACAAGTCCCAGACCATAGAAAGTTTCTGCACTTGTGGTCGTATCCATTGGCAACCGATCAAGACAACGGACTGTCATTGCTAAGATAGTTAGAGAACATCTTTAAAACTCTGCAGAATTTTTAACGACTTATAATTGCAAAAATGTTCAGCTTTTAATTATCACAAATATATATATGATTTATGTTCATAGGAATACCCCTTTAAGCCCCTTGCAGATGACCATGTGCTAGGTCATTGTTTTCTATGGGCCCATGCACATAACCGTGAATTACGTGGTCCCATGTGCAGGCGACAGTCTGAACAGGTCCTATTCCTGTCCAATTTAGCAGCTGTGCTTCTGTGGCTCCTATTCTTTGAATAAATTGGGCCACGGAAGCACAGCCAGCACATGGATCACATCCATGTGTCGCCTGTGTACACGCCATGCCTTTCATTCACAGCTGGTGGCTAGCACATGGTCGTGTGCAACCCAGCTAATTCTGATTCTGGAGCCAAATATAAGCCCTATCATTACAAAATTATGATATTGCAATATTCAGTTTTTTGATGCAGTGTTCTGTTTTGTCTGTAAATTCCTGAAAAATTAATTTAAAAAGATTACAAAATGGCTCTTTGAATCAATTTACAGATCTAATACTGTCATGAATTTCTTTAGTGTCAGACAATATTAGTAACATGGTATAATAAATATGACACTTAAAATTTTGAAAGGCATAATTTATGCTAATATAACTGACCTCATAGAGGCTGCTGTGTAATGTAATATGTAATTACAACTGATCATAATTATACACCAGTATAAATATGTACTTCATGGAGAGTATGTTATACTGTATACTGTGGAAGCTATATTTATTTCTATGGATTCTGTGTTTTGGTAGTCTGAATTGTGGGGGTTTTAAAGGTAGGTGCAAGACAATCACAACAAAATATGGAACAAAGATATTTATTAGACTGGTGCGGGCACAAGAATGCTGATTTATATTATGAGCCTTCAAAAGAATTTCTAAGATGTCTGATTTTTTCTTTGCAAATATGATTCTTGATCTTATGTCTGTGATATTAATTTCCAGCTTTCATTCTTTAGTCCTTTCATCTTTTATTTTTTTAAGTATGACTTTTCAGGAATTTTGCTTGAAAGCCTGGGTGTCTAGATGCACCAAAAATTACTCAATGGAAACAGTGTGGCTTCATCATGCATGTTTCATTGCATATTAGGAAATTAATTTTACTTGATTACTTTACCAGAATAAAGGTATGCTTATTTAGACTAGAGCCACATGATGCCAAAAATATAGATATATGTTGGTCATTGTTCTTTAAGTCTGCTTAAGACAGGAGTACAGAACTGGTGCCGTTTAGGAAGGGACACATCCCTAAGATCTGGCAAAATATAATAATAATAATATATACAGTATATATAAAATTTCATCAGATGTTTTATTTATTTATTTTTATTTTTTTAAGAGTGGGGCTACATGGGGATATTTTATTATAACATTCTGAGCCATTATGCTCCATAGATTGCTGGACATTAGCATTCTAAAATGATTCACAGCTATGATCGTATCATTCATAAATGTGCAAATTCTTCTTTGACAAACATATTGGTTATTTCAGAAAGGCCAATGCTTAATTTTTCTTAACTAATTTATAGCTGTATTAGTTTACGATTGCATGGCTGTTTATGTTAACAGTGATTTACATAGTCACTGTAAGGCAATTGCTAGAGGAATAATTCCCCAGTAGCTACTGGTGAACCCTGGGGGGAGGGGAAAGACAACACAGTGAGCCCTAAGCCACATCCCACCCCCCAACCCTGCCTACTTCCCTGAACTGTCTTAGGTGACAGACGACAACTGGGCAGCAATCCCTTCTTACATATAATTGAAGACACAGAACGTAGACAAGACAAACAACTACAAAAGGAATGTCAGATAGCCAAGGGGTCGGTAATAGTCGAGCAACGCAGTACAGAATCTAAATCTGGGGGAATAGTCAAAGGGTATGCCAGAGGCAAGGAATATGAATACAGGTAACCAACAGCAAGAGTAAACATTCAGCAGGCATGAGGCAGTCACAATTGCTATCCTGGGTTATGTTTCTTGTAGTAGCACTTAAAGGGGTTGTCCCGTCACAAGGATCCTATCTATAATGCTTGTAAATGTGAATGTAAGACTTTTCCTAAATACAATGCTTCAGCAAAACTGCTTTGTTTGGCCACTATCTCACTTTATTAATTTTTTTGTGGCCACAGCCCTGACCTGAGTCAAGTGATGTGTCTGCCTGCTCTCAGGGGGGAGGGAGGAGGGGCTAAGTACACGGGAGCGAGCCTGAAGGAGGGGGGGGTAGTTTACCCTTTGGGGGACAGGTGAAGCCAGCAACATCGCTATGTGCCTGCCCTGCATGAAGACAGCAGCGGCAGAAGCGATGCTGCTATTCCGGGGCGGGGGGTGGAGGAGCAGAATAACAGCATCGCTTCTGCCGCTGCTGTCTTCATGCAGGGCAGGCACATAGCGATGTTGCTGGCTTCACCTGTGCCGGCATCTAACTCCCCGGCATCCGCTGTAATAGGCGGATGCTGGGGACTGTTAGATGCCGGCACAGGCACATCGCTATGCTTCTGCCATGCATGAAGACAGCAGCGGCAGAAGCGATGCTATTATTCCGCTCCGGGGTCACATATGCAAAGCCAAGCGGCGAGATGCCACCGGCCCTGCGTGCAAGCTACTAGCCTTCACAATGCTAATACAGACCCGCAGGGTGTCAGGTCTGTATTCGCATTGTGTAGGGTAGACTGGTGTATGAGCGCGCACGCAGGGCCGGCGGCATCTCGCCGCTTGGCTTTGCATATGTGACCCTGCCCACCAATGACGAGACAAAGCCGGAAGACAGAAGATTTTAGAGGAACGAAGACGGGTAAGTATGCGACGTGGGAATACCCCTTTAACATTATACATGCCATCAATTGCCAACATCCAGAGCAGAAGAGGACCAGACAGTGAGGAGAGGTGAGTACTGCCAACCAAGCTCTCTGCTTATTTCAGCAATTGCCCTCCCCAACCCACCAGTTCTGGCAAAGGTTGAACCCTATTTGGCAGACCCTTTGTCCATGTTCTGGACACATCTGTATGTATAATTTAATATTTAAAAATATTTATGTGTATAAAGATAGTTATAGGATAGGGTAGTTCCAGTGTACATTTTGGGATCACAATAGATGATTTAAGTGGCAGCTTGTTTTATTTGTTGTAAAGTGATATATTGTTGACCATGAAATAAATATACTATATTTTGCTATTTTAATCAACAGTTAAAATCATGTGATCAAATAATATAAAATAAAATCTATTAAAGAAATCATTATACATTTTATACTGTGAAATAAATGAGATTTATATACCTTTATAGCAAGTATTCATTATTCATTAAAGATTACTGCCAAAAAATGTATTCAGTCTTGGTGTCTACTAAGGTACTGCCATTAATATTTTACTCTTTATCAAACCTTCAATAGCTCTTTACACTTTCCACAGCATTTTAGTTTCCACACATACAGTAATGTAGTAGACAGCCGTGTATCTGTGACAAACACCTCTACACATATAATTTACAACACACTTTGGTGTAAACTACACCACTGAAATGTTGCTAGTTATAAGAAATGGATCTGGTCATTAAAGGAGACGACCAAGGATATATATGAAGCCCTGCATTCAAGAATTCAGGCGCAAAATTTTTTTTATGCCACTTTGGACTTATTTGCACAAATTATTTTATGCTGTTTGCTCTACTTTCAAAAAGTGAGTAGGAGAGTGGCTAGCTACTAGCATGTAGCTGATGTACATCAGATTTATCAAAGGTGGTATAAGGGAATTGCTATGGGAGCTGCTGGTGAATCCTGGGGGGAGGGGCACAATAGACAGTGAACCCTAAGCTGAATTTCCCCCACTGTCCCTTCCTGTTTGCCAGTCCTATCCTAAGCAATAGGTGGCAACTGGTCAATGAACTCTTCCTATATAAGTGACAACACAGAATGAAGTCAATACAAAGGGATGTCAGCTAGCCAAAGGTCCAGTAACAGTCGAGCAACACAGTACAGAATCAAAATCCAAGAGAATAGTTAGAGTAAGCCATAGGTCAGAGGACAGTAATACAATAGTAGAAGACAGAGGAGCTTAGCAAGGACAAGGACTAAGAACAGAGTCACAATAGCCAGCTAGTCTATGTCAGCTGATGGTCTGTATATAGGAAGCCAAAGACTCTCCCTAAGCTTGATTGGAAGAAAGGCTGTCAATCACACAGGCAAGACTAGAATTAACCATTTGGAAACTAGGTGCAGGAGATGGGTGTAGTGGAAATTCAATTACAGAGATAGAGCAGTGTTCACACAGTGCAACGACAAACACTAAGCAAAGAATCAAACTGAACTCACCTCATGCGCTGCAGCGTGCAATCAGGGGATGGTGCAGAGACTTGAACAGGCAGATGTTACATGTGGCTTTTTAAAAAAATCACAAAAAATTCAAAATTGTTGCAATCTTACTCCAGAATGTGGAATAATCTCTTAGGACAGAATACAGTAGTTAGTGGGAGTTTATCACAGAAAAATAGGTATCAAACTCATGGCAGTACCTTGCAGGGCTGATTCTACACTTTCCAAAGATGCCTTTTTAATCTGCACTGCAGCTTCATTTATATGCAAATCAGTATATTATTCTTATGCAAATTAGCTAAAAAGGTCTTTAGGGCTTTTTTTTCTCCTGTTGGGGCTTCACTCATCACTAGATGATTTTCCCTAACTCCTCTGCCCTGTCTTCCCCCATTGTTTGAGTGACGTCCACTCTATTTACAATTAAGGGTGGGTATCTATAACAGTGAGCTCTGAACTTTCGAAGGACAGATTTAGCTCCAGCCACTTCTATGCTGACTCTGCCTCACCCTCCAGCTGCACCAGTTTCATGTCCTCCTCTAGTTTCCCCCAGTTTAAACTAAGGCACCAGAAGAGGGACTTTATACTGTGGGGATAATTAGAGGAGAACATTAGAATGTGGGGCATATAATGTAAGGGTGACTGTTGGTGCATTATACTGTATGGGGGCACAAAGAGAAATGGGTGGGAATGGACGGTTTCATCATAGAAGTGGCTGGGGCTAAATTTATCCTTTGAAAGTTGCCATAGATATCCAACCCTAACTGTAGACAAAGTGGATGTCACTCAACCAATTGAAGCTGTCCATAGACCATAGGTCTGGGTGCCTTCATAAGGCTTCTGGCTGTTATAGGATCAGGTTTGCTCACACCACCTCACCATCCATGGGGTCATTTTTTATTTTGGAGGGCTACACAGCAGTATAGTGCCCACAATCTTCGTAAACTGCAGCAGAGTGGCCACCATCTTTAAAGACTTGGCATCTACCGTAATAGTTAGAGATGAGCGAACTCTGTTCGATCAAATAGATATTCGATCGAATATCAGGCCGTTCGAGGCAGCGCCGCACCTCCCATGAGGCGACCTGAAGCGAGCGCTATGCCAGGTCCCCAGGGAGGGCGGCATTTTTGCTTACCTAAGCCAGTCCAGGACAAGCTGTCCTGGACTGGCTTAGCACCGAGCGGTGGATTGGGGAGGCTGCTGAAGCAGCGCTGCTCCTGTGGCCTCCCCTCACGCTCAGGCACAGAGCAGGTCCTCTCTGTGCCTGCTCTCTGCCTGCGAATGCCACTGAGCCCCGCCCCCTTTGCTCAGCCCCACCCCCTCCGCTCCGCCCTCTCCTCCGGGGGGTGGGGGGTGGCTTTCTGTCGTTCGCCTCAGGCGGCGAAAGGGGTAGGTTCACCCCTGGTTCGAGGTATTTGATTCCAATCGAATACCACGAGGCAAATGCACTAAAATTTGTATCCCCTCCCACCTTCCCTGGCACTTTTTTTTGCACCAATAACTGCGCAGGGGAGGTGGAACAGGAACTACGACAACTGAAACATCAAAAAAAAAAAAATCGGAAAAAGTAATTGGTTGGCTAAATCAGGTGACCTCCAATTTATACGAATTGTGGATTTAACATTCGGTTAATTTGAGACTGTGAACTATGTGACTGAGACAGGGATAGATGTACAGGCAGGGTTAGCTAGGAATGTTACTCACTCAGCTCTTTGGGGCTCTATCTGGTCGGGATCCCTGTCAGCTTGCGATATGCGCAAGCTGAATTTTTCCATAGTAATGTATCGACCAGCGTTGATTGGCCGAATGCCATACAGAGTACAGCATTCGGCCAATCAACGCTGGTTCTGCCGGTGGCTCGTCTGTGAGGAGGCGGAGTCTAAGATCGGACCAGAATGGAGACTGCTGTGGACCGATCTTAGACTCTTGCCTCCTCCGGCAGAACCAGCGTTGATTGGCCAAATACTGTACTCTGTATGGCATTCGGCCAATCAACGCTGGTCAATGCATTCCTATGCCGAGATGTAGCAGTTCTGGCCTTGCGCTCAGCCTGCCTACTCCGGAGATGCAGCGCACAGCCAGCACTTCTACACCAGAGATAAAGCCGTGTAGTCAGAAAAAAGGGTATCCGATGATATGATCCCTTTAAACTGAAAACCTCAGGTTCACTGGCAGTCCATATACAGGTGACATAATAACATGTGCTACTCATTACTGTGATTATAAAACCATGCACAGTTCTTCAGCAAAACAGCACCATGTGAAACCTTATATGAGCTAATTATCAGAAATACAAGTTCCTAGGAAGGCTTGTTTCCAATAATTGGCTTGATAACCTTCCCATGTAATTGGCTCTTTAGAATACTGTAATTCTGTATGAACAAGTACTATGTATTATCATTATTATGATTGTATTTAAAAAATCAATTAATTGTAGATAGTTTTTGTTCAGGATGACATATAGCACCAAATGTCAGGTGTCCCTTTAAAATATATGTTATAAAAATAACTTTTCTTAGGTAAAACTAAAATAAGGTAACTTTCCATATATTGTACTAGCAGCAGAGTTGCGACAGTTCTAAAGTTGGGAGAAAGAGGAAACCACGTCTACTTTTACTATATTACTGTAATGTGTTTTATCTCTGTGTATCTCTTATAGAAACCTTGGCTTTCAATACATTTCTTGTTGCAAATATGCAACTATAGTAGATTTATAAACTCATTCCCAGTAATTTTATACTAGTGACAAGCATGAACTCCTCACATCTTGCAAGATTTTTGTTTGTAGCAAATTTGCTTCAATAAAGTAAATGAGGCGCTTCCTCCGGTGCTGCAGGAGGAAGCGCCCGACACTCCAGTATAATGATCGGAGGTCCAGGGGAGGTGAGGCTAACATAAAAAACACTGTTATTTGCATCACCTGGCTCCGAAAGGCTTCATGCCTACTTGTGTGATGTCCCAGACGTCATGTGGCCTGGGCTTGCATCCTTATGCGTCGCAACGCATGCCCAGGCTCAAGTGACGTCTCTTCCATGATTGAAGATGGCCAACATCAGCTGGGAGTGTGCTGGAGCCCAGAAGAGGTAAGTAACAGTGTCTTTTATGTTCGTATCCTCCCCTGGGTCTCTGATTATTATAATCTGGGGTCTGAAAAGAGCCCAGAGTATAATAATTGTTCATGGGTGTCCACAATGGGGCATAATAGTGTGTGCAGGGGCCACTATGGGGCATAATGCTGTGTGCAGGGGCCACTATGGGGCATAATGCTGTGTGCAGGGGCCACTATGGGGCATAACGCTGTGTGCAGGGGCAGAAAAAGGAACCCATTGAAGTCAATGGGAAGCTTTTTTTCAGCGCTGAAATTTCACACCAAATTCCTCACCATTTTCCTCTATGTGTATGGATCCTGAGGGTAAATTCACACAGTGTTTTTTGGACCGGAACCTGAGGCGGAGGCCGCCTCAGGTTCCAGTCCAAAATACGGGCAGCCGCGACTGAATGCCGGTGCACAGCATCAGCATCCAGTCACACACTCCACTCTGGATTAGGCCTAGTCGGGAGTGTCTTCAGTCCTAATCGCGAGGCGAAACTGCCTGAAGAATGAGCATCTCGCTTCTTTTTCCGGGAGCTGGAACAAACCGGCTCCTGGAAAGAACACCTGACCAGCATTGATTTCAATGTGAACCGTCTTTATGGTCAGGCAGATACAGCTTCAAAATCCTGGCCAAAAATCTGTGTGAATTTACCCCTAATCTGATGAATTTGTCTGGCAGAAACCTTACTCATTATGCCTTGCCTTTATCCGAATCAGCCACAAATCTCTTCACGGTACGATGATCATCTTATATTTTCATACCTTGCCCAAAGCACTGCACTGTTTGATGCTTTTCGGCAGCAGATCCTTTTTCTTTCCCAAATTCTTGAAAACCTGTAGCTTACCTAATAATGTGGAACATCCTTCTTAGACTGAGGTCCACGCTGTGAAAATGCAGCTTTTTTTGTTTGCAGATTTTGTTGCTTTTTTTGAGCCAAAGCCAAGAGTGGCTATAAAAATATCTAGGAAGTTCTCTTTCCTTCTGCTCAATTGACTTTACTGTTCTGTGCCCCCAGTGAAGAGCTATCGGTGCTGGTACCCTAGCTTTTCAATGTCAGAAGGGTGTTTCTGACAATAAGTCAGGAACGCCCTTCCTCACAGTAGCGTCTTTTGTGCTGTACTGTGAGAGGGGGTGTTGCTTACCGCCCAGCCATGACACTGAGCTTTGAGGAACTGCTCTCACAGTACAGCGCTATAGATGCTGCTGTGAGGAAGGGCGTTCCTGACTGACTGTCAGAAACGCCCTTCTGACAGTGAAGAGCTACGGTATCTGCACCGATAGCTCTTCACCAGGGGCACAGAATGGTTTTAGCCAACAGTACGCTGAATTCAGCGCACTGTCTGCTTTCTAGCGGTATATTAAACCACATGTGCACCAGGAGGTAAAAGGTCCTCTTTAAGGCTGAGGCCCCACAGTGCGTAAACGCGGGTTCTTTTGTTGCAGATTTTGTTGCGTTTTTTTGAGTCAAACTCAGTAGTGGATTGAACAGAAGGGAGAAATATAAGCGCTTCCTATATATTCTCCATTCCCTCTGTAGCCATTTTTGGCTTTGCCTAAAAAAAACGCAACACAATTTGCAACAAAATAAGCTGTGTTTCCGCACCGTGTGGCCTCAGCCTTAACACTAGCATTCGTTTTTTGCCCTTCAAGTCCACATGGGGATCCAAAAGACAGAAACCCTATCTGCTTAAAAAGCGGTTACGTAGACTATAATGGGTTCCGCCAGGTTTGCGCTGATTTTATACTGACACTGGCAGAGAGAACAATCCTACTTGCAGGACTTTTCTCTCTGACAATTTTAAGTGGAATGTGGAACGCAGTTTCGAACGCCAGTGTGAACCTGGCATACGTAGGTTTCCTTTAATTCACCTAAACTAATTCTCATAGGCGTTTGAGATTAATTTCAGTTATGGAGAGCCCTGAGACATAAGACCAGCCAGGAGTTTAATTGAGAAACAAAAATGACATCTTTCTGACACTTAAATCTGATTTGCGTAATAATTTGGAAGGCGGTGTAGAGACTATTGTATCATCCTGCCGCCCTGTCCTCATGTAAGTGAATAGAATCAGAGGGAGTCCAGCCAAAATAGTGGGATTTTGGTCCCAAGTTTCAACTTTTTCACCATAGACTTTGGATGCGACTGTGATTTGCATGTGACTGGGGCACGAACAGTAAGTTGTAGAATAGTTTTTACCGCATTGTCTGTACTTGGGTACATGAACAACAGGTAGAAGGCTATGAGACCGTGCACACCCTGTAGACACTACTCCCAGGTGCTGGCAGGGAGACGCCGGGGGCGCGCACAGGCGTAGAGCGCGTGCGAGGACGAGCCTGGCTGATGTCTCGGTGTCGTCGGTAGGTCGGGAGCGCGCTGGAGATGCCGCTGGTCTGAGCTGAGGCTGCAGAGGCGGCGGAGGGAGCGCTGAGGAGGACAGAGCAGCATCTACACCCAGCAGCAGCAGCAGCAGCGGCATCTTCCCGTCCAGCCAGTGCAGGTAAGATGTCTGTGTATTTGGGTGGGTGGGTGTGTGAGGAGCTGTCACAGCCCTGCTCCCCCCGGGATCATGTACTGCAGGGGAACAGATGCATTTTGCAGTAATCGCTTTAATTCAGCTAAGCTGGGAGTTGTTGCTGTGGTCACGTCCGTCAGTGATCTGTCACCCCACTGGCGCCCCCATACAGGGCATGTAGGGGAAGTTTAATGACAGCTGCTGTGATGACCCCATGGTCGCATCTATTCCTGCCCATAGGAAGTTGCCCTAGTGCCCACTGTGCACATTCATTCTCCCGGATCGATCATGTCAGGAGAGATTTCCTGAGGGGTATTGACTGGCATTAGGGACGGTCTGCTGGTAGCTGCTCCTCAATATGCATCAATACTGTCTGTGGCTGCTATCCGGCCTGTCTGCTGCTCTGCTCCTAGGGATTGTGCCAGGCCCCATGCCAGGGGTTCCCTTAAATATTACCTGACCAATAAATATGGAGACCTGTGTACCAGCTGAGCTCCAGCTTACTGCCCTAGTAGTGCTAGATGGTGATGTGCACCTGCCATGGCTCCAGTGATGCTTCTCTATGGCAGCTTCCCTACATTGGCTGGGATCTAATGTATACTATACTGCAGATGTAGCAGAGCTGAGCTGGTCACTTGTCCCCACTCATAGGGGAAGGGGGGGGGTTGTCTGTAAATGTCCAGCTGACTATAGAAATAAACATTATATATAGGTACACCATGTAATGCTCATTATTCAGCAGTTCAGGACCTATCTCCATGGACTGCACTGTCTATATATACCCAGGACCACATGACTAGATCCGCACAATCTGTATACACTGCTTATTTCTAAGAGCTGTACATGTAATTCTTCCCTGTCCTTTCTAGACTTTCCTGACAACTACTGTAGAGTTTTATTTATGAGTCATGTCCCTGCTTACAAATATCAGTTTAGTTATTTTTGCCCTTTACTTTATGGCATTATAAAGGGTATCACTAACTGCCCAAGGGTGCCAATACGTGTTTGTAAATGTCTCTGTGTGTGAAGCGAAGTTCTCATGTTAATGAGTACAAGACGCTTACATAGATCTGAGAGTCTCCATATTGGTGCTTACAGGAGTAATACTTCTGGTATTACGGTTTTTGTCACTTCATATACCTAGAAATATAAATAATACTTCCAAGATGCCGTGCTTGCTTTACTACTGCTATAACCTTCACTGGGAAGAGATAGTGGTGCACTTTTTATACATATAGTGTATGCCATGTGATAAAAGTCCCCGAAGCTAAAATAGGTTTTCATAGTGACGAGTAAGACATTATGTATGATAAATGACATCTATTCACAGCCCTTTCTGATGACAAGTGGGAGAATTGTGAATAGACAAACATGGCGCACATTGAAAATGACATTTCTGGGAATTTATAGCATGTCATGCTATGTAGAGTGACGACTCTAGGGGAAATGTGGTGTTACATAGCAGCCATTCAGATGTTTGTCCAAGTGGGCTGCTCTCCATTGTGGCTCATCGCTGGGATACCCCTCTATGGCTTACATATGTTATATGGATTTCAAATACAAAAACTATGGCTCAACAGGTTCAGTATGCCTAAAAAAGTAATATAGTTACCCTTTAAATTCAGCTCCAGTACCATGGTTTCTATTCATTTTACTTACGTGACGGTGGTAACCTACCACTGGCTGCAGTATGGATACTCCACTAAAAGCCAGCAATTGGCTCCCACATTCACACGGATATAAATAGTTAATCAAGCAAAAGTTTAATTTTGTTTTTGGGACCTTATGACCTGTCCTTGGGGTCGGAGAACAATATCTGATCGGCATGGGTCTGACTCCATGAACCCACACCGATCAGCTTTCCAAAGAACCAGTGCACCGATTCTGCTTCACAGGGAGGTCACGTCACATCTTTGTCACCTGCTTGCAGCTCAGACCTGTTCAACTAAATAGGGCCTGAGCTGTAATACCAAGTACAGCCACTATACTATAAATGATACTGTGTTTAGTAAGCTGAGTGCTTCAGCTGCTCAAAATAGCTTTTCGGGTGATTATTATGATGATGGTAATGTATTTAACTGTTTAATATACTTTGGGGTGGATTAATTATATTTTATCTAGTAAGTGACTTTTTAACTATTTTTTCTGATGTGGGCTTTTTGTAAACTTTTACAAAATTGACAATGATTGATAAATTTAACATAGTTTAGGCAACCACTACTGAGAGTATGCCACCTGGAACAGAGTTGCTACAAATTTTGTAACTTTTGTTAAAAGTTGCAAATGATAAGTCAAGAAAAGATTTACGCAAAAAATCGTCTGCTAAAATTTGCAACTTTTTTGTGCCCAAAAACTAACACAGATTGCCTGATAAACTCTTCCATTTTTCATTCCTTTTCCACTTCCTTAACTTCTCCAAGCTTTTTACTATGAATGGATGGATGGAAACATTCTTTCACAGTGTGAATGCTAGTGCACTCCTAATACTTCTCAAAGACAAAAAATGGATACAGTAGTATCCAGCCAAGGCACCATGTCTGGGCTAAATACATCATTTGCAGCACAGATCCCACCCCTTTCTATAGCTAATCAGTATGCGGAAAATGTATCAGCCTGGAGCGCAGACTATTTAGCTCACAGGGCATTGCCTACAATTGTATCCACTTCTTAGTTGTGAAAAGTTTACAAGTAGCAGTTATTGACTGTGGTCCTTTGCCCTACTACTGGCATCTTGGCTCCCATTGCTGAGTATGTGACCGGTGTGTCACTGATTGGTTTACTGTACTGAATAAACATTTTTTCTGATATAGAAAAGGGCCAGCAGAACATATCTGGTGTGTGCCAGAAGACTCAGTGCTCGGCCTCCCCTGCTAATGGTCTGGCTCTCTTTGACATCACCAGCTCTGCTCTACTCCAAGTGCTTTTACATAGAGTAGAGTGTAGTCTGTTATGTGAGACAGAGTTGGAGAATCAGCAGAAGAGGTAGAGGAACAAAACCTTCAACTTCCCGCTGTACTCTGAAAATCGAAATGAATACTGGGGAATCCTCATGTATTTCAGTAAGAATGTTTATTCAGTGCAGTGAATGTACTATGTTAATTTTACTCTCCCTATATCCTCTTTATCTGAAGGAACAGTGGTTGAAGTGTTTGCTGGAACAAGCATGTTCAGGTTGTGTCACTAGTGTGCTGAGGACAGTCTCATAAAGGCATCTTTGATACTGGCTACTTGTGGCAGCTACAGTCCACATTGGCATAATAGGGTATCCCATTACAAGTTTTAATGGTGATAGGAGTGACAGCAGCGGCTGTAGCAGAGTACATTTCTTTTTGTGTCTTGTCTTATTGGTAAGTAATACTTGGATTAGTTCATTGTATTCTATTATGCAGTGTTTCATTACCCATCTCTAATGTATGTCAGAATAGCTCACTTTTGATTGGCCATCACACCATTCACATGGGAAGACGCTGATAAGTAAGAACTTGGCATTCATGTACATCAATTGTAGAAGGAAGGCAAAGGCTTTGGTAACAGTCTTCATGGAGCTTTCCTATACATTTTACATGAGTACTCTATCTGATACATAAATGAAGTCACCTTCTGCAAGTCTCCGGGGGCTCTACCTTTTCCGAGCTCCGAGCTAGGAGTTGTATTAGATACAAACTGAATATGCTCAATGCTCTGTCTCCATGGAGGCAGATATGGTATAGATGGGCTGCAAGAGCAAACACAGCTGAAACTATAGAAACACTGATACCATTTTCAAGGTGTATGCCAGGCAATGAGTTGCAGTGAGTTAAACTTTATGTATATGTTGTGTATCTATTCATTAAAAAGAACCTTTTGTGTGGTTTTGGTGCCTAGTATAATTATTTGCATGGTCAAGTGGGTTGTCATAAGCATGTGCAGGCAAGGATGCTCTGACGCTGTCCACCTCTGAGACCACCCACTTGACAGTAGAGAGTGTACTTGGCATATGATGCACCAAAACCCACTGCATTGATTGTTTGGGATTAGAGTAAGAATTGTAACTGAGCAGCATCTATTAAATGATGTAAAGAATTGGAGCTAGTGAAGGGGATGAAAGGTCTTCTATAATGTAGCAATTTTAGAATATCTTTTATTGGAACTATGTAGTGTGCTGTTATTCCTTCAAGAAATGTATGAATAAATTGACACCATAATGCTACCAGTTTGGATGTGTCCCTTACTCTGACGCTGCCCAATCAGTGCTACAAGTGTCAGACTTTGTAAGGATTCACCTTTTTGATAAGGGAAATGATAACACCCAGTTGTCAAGTTGATTATACATTTCTATGAGGAACAACAGAGAGCTGGGCAAATGCAAAGGTTTGAGAAAAGATTCTCCCAGATTGTCTTCAAATCTGGAAATCTTATTAAATCATCACCAAAACCACTTCAGATCCACTTATATATTGTTGTAGGGCCAGTTAGTGGCATAGTGGACATACCTTTCTTATGTCAAAGCTGCTGAGAAATTCAACTTTTATTGCATATGTGAATTAACTATTTGATGCACTTGGGGTAAGGCCATGCCTGCTGGAGTGCCAATTTTCTTTAGTGGTCACTGTAAATTGTTGTAACCAGACAAGAAAATGAGTGCTTCAGCATGTGCTGCTTTGTTGAAGTGCACTGAACTACTCATTTGTGTAAGGAATAAACATTGAATGCAATATTGTACATTTACACAAGAAAGGTATGTCCACTATGCCACTAACTGCCCCTTCAGCAGTATATAAGTGATTGAGAAGCCATTTTGGTAGTGGCAGACCATTTTAATAAAATATACAAACCAACAAAGAAAAGAAGTCCTCTTCAATGTCTTGACTTTATTTGTAAATATAGTGTAAAAATAATGGCACAATATATGTTAAAGGGTTATTCCCATCTCAGTAAATCATGATTGATGCGGGAAACGCTGGCCAGAAGTTCTGACTGCCAGGATGGGGCTTATAAAAACAGATGAGCGCTGCTGGCCAAAGATTTTTCCTTCATAGAGGTAAATGGGAACCATAGAAGCAGCATAGCACACCTGAGGTACACTGTTTATATAGCTCCACAGTTACTAAAACTGCATAGCTAAATGTGCTACACTGTTTCCGTAGTTCCCATTTTCTTCTATGGGAGTTACAAGCATCCTAGAGCAGAATTGCTCTGGTGTTTCCATAACCCTTTGAGCCATGATCTAATGTCTGGAGACTAGAGTAATATGCTTTACAAGGTGCAGAAGATACAGTAGTAGTAGGAAAGGATAGGCATGGTATTGGATCAGAGTGTTGGATTTGCTGATGTGATCTGCAATAGAGCAGTGAGGAAATAAACAATGAGGCTGTATACTAGTCAAGTTACATGTTTCTTAGCAGTATGCAGCAGAGAGACAACTGGGTCTGCATCTAGATGGTGTCCAAGCAAATGCAAACACATTTTATTGTAATGTTATGTCAGATAAGCGATCAAGCAGAAGTTGTAAAACCATCATGAGTGTCCCACATTGTGAAAACTCAGGGATTTGGCCACAGCAGAAATACAGCGCCAAAAAACGCAGCATTCATCTAGGCTTGATCAATGGTGGAAGACAGAGCTGTAGTGTGGAATATGTACAGGAATTCGAGGCAGGTGTCTATCTCAAATTCCTCTTCATTTTTTGCCATTTGAACATATCCTAGAGGGGTTTTCTGTGACTGTTTAATCAATAACCTAGTTAGATCCTACACTCAGGACCCCTGAGGATGAGCTGTTTGAAGCGGCAGTGATGCTCTCTGTGTGCAGGGGCCACTGTGGGACATTATACTGTGTAAAGGGGCTACTATAGGACATTATACTGTGTAAAGAGGCTACTATAGGACATTATACCGTGTAAAGGGGCTACTATAGGACATTATACCGTGTAAAGGGGCTACTATAGGACATTATACTGTGTAAAGGGGCTACTATAGGGCATTATACTGTGTAAAGGGGCTACTATAGGACATTATACTGTGTAAAGGGGCTACTATAGGACATTATACTGTGTAAAGAGGCTACTATAGGACATTATACCGTGTAAAGGGGCTACTATAGGACATTATACTGTGTAAAGAGGCTACTATAGGACATTATACCGTGTAAAGGGGCTACTATAGGACATTATACTGTGTAAAGGGGCTACTATAGGGCATTATACTGTGTAAAGGGGCTACTATAGGACATTATACTGTGTAAAGAGGCTACTATAGGGCATTATACCGTGTAAAGGAGCTACTATAGGACATTATACTGCGTAAAGGGGCTAGTATAGGACATTATACTGTGTAAAGAGGCTACTATAGGCCATTATACCGTGTAAAGGAGCTACTATAGGACATTATACTGCATAAAGGGGCTACTATAGGACATTATACTGTGTGAAGGCACCTTTATGGGACATTATACTGTGTGGAAGGACCACTATGTGACATTATACTGCGGTGGAGGGGCCACTGTGGGACATTATACTGTGAGGATGGGCCGTTAATAGATATTATACTATGTGCAGGGACTACTAAGGGACATTATACTGTGTGTAAAAGGAACGTTATACCATGTAAGGGCCAGGAAAGGCTATGTCATGTGGGGGCAGAAGTCAAAAGTTTGCTATTGGGCTCACTGCCCTGTTCTCATGATCACCGGGGATCAAAGAAGTCTGATTCCCAGCAGTCTGACACTTATCTTCTATGGAAAGGAAATATTTTGAGGGTCTTTGTGACACCCCCCCCCCCTTTAATATAAGTTGTAACTCAAAACTAAAGCAAAAAACCTCTGGTTCCAACCATTTAACCCTTTAGATGTCACAGTCAATAGCAAGCCCCTATCACTATTGGCTCATTGGCTGGTGGGTCCCATGGCATAAGGGACAAACAAAGGTCTCCAGGGTTTCCATAAGCACCTGCCTATTTACCACTGTCAGGAATACTATGTACGCCAAGGCATTATGTATACAATCAAGTAATCACTGTCTGCAAGTGGGCCAAAGAAAAAAGTAATATTGTTTAATAAATGAAATCTCTGCCACCCTCACAAACATAAAACTAGTCCACCATTACAAAGTACTTAAATGATACCACTGCAATTGTAGTGATACATAGAATAAATGAAACATATTATATGTAACAAATAACACAAAAAAACTTTGCTGGACCCCAAAGTGACATTTATAAAAATTACAATTCATCTTTCCTAAAAAAAAAAACAAAAAAACAAAACAAAAAAAACCCTTCATATGACTACGGTACTCAGAACACAACACATAATGCAATACAAAACAATACGTATATAACTTTTTTTCCATTTAATTTGCAAAATAACAATCACATAACATAAAAACTACATATTTGCTATCGCTGTAATGGTTTTGATCCATGCAATAAAGGTAACTTATTAGTTTTACCAAACAATAACCAGCCATTTAGATTTCCTAATTTTCCATGCTACTAACTACCGGTATATTAATTATAAGCTTTCATACAGTGACCCCCGGGCATCATAATCTTCCGATCATGATAAAATCCCCCCCCCCCCCAGTGAGACATATCCAGACACTGGTGTCCAATATGCATATGGCTACCATAAAGCAGATCACTACACTGCTGTTTACAGGGCAGAACAGCTGAGGCAACAGGACTGCCCTCATAGTCATGCACAGAAAATAAAAAAATTACAGTTGTATCATTAAAAACAATTAGAAATAAAATATGTTTTGTTATATGGTTTTAATCAGTAAATAAATAAAGCCTTTCTTTTCTCTGTCAGTCTATGAGATCTTGAATAAAACAGGAAAAGTTGTATTTTTAGGTGACACAATTTCTGAACAAGTATATTGTTTAGCTTTTATTAATGCTTTTTTTTTTGGGGGGGGGGATATAAAAAACTGGAATCAACATTGAGTTTTATGGTTTTGTTTTTACAATATTCACAGTGTTGTAAAAGTGGAATGTTAACTGTTTATGCGGGTCACTACGAGTATGCTCCCACATTTCCCCACATGATATGATGTCATCTTATGCTAACTTTATAGGTCCAAGCTCCATCCACATGTTAAAGGACACGACTGTTGACGGCTCATAAAGTCTTATGTTTGTGTAATGACAGTAACCTCTATTACAAAAGTGTCTGACCTCTGCATAACCAATGCTGCCCCTGCTACCTCTTGTGTCACCCCCTCTACCTCATAGATTGTAAGCTCTTGCGAGCAGGGTCCTCAGTCCCATTGTGTGAAATGACTTTCTTTGTAATGTATCTTTCTGTCTGTATTTGAACTCTACAAATTGTACAGCGCTGTGGAATATGTTGGCGCTATATAAATAAAATTTATTATTATTATTATTATTATTATTATTATTATTATATGCTAAAGTCCCACATTGTGGAAACACAGCGATTTTGCTGCTGCGGAAATGCAGTGGGAAAATTGCAGCAGTTTATAGTGATTACATGGAAACATTAAGGCAACTGCCACACAGTATCTGGGCCACACCACAACCGCAGTCAAATTGATTATGGCCTTTCCCTTATGGCTTGTGGTGCAATAATTGGAAAAAACGCACAGCCTGTACTGAAGAACTTAAAGCTGGAGCTCCACATTACAAATACACTGGGTAATACATTACCAGCAAAGTGAATGAGATTCGGACTAATCCACACATTGGACTAAAGAAATGCTGTGGTAAAGCTGCATTTTCAAAAATACTTGTGTTTTGGAAAAACGCAGTATGTCGGTTGCGGAAATGTTTGTGCTTTGAACTAGGACATAGAGGACTGTACTACTGTGGTGCTGAGATTTACCTACCTACGTAAGGGCAGGTCTCTTTATGGAGAACCAGGTGTATTATCATTACAGGAATAGTGTGTTCATACATAGGAATTTGACATTGAATTTAAGGTGAAATACGCCTCTAATTCCACCTGAAATCTTCCTCACATTCATTATAATGGGAGGTAGTAGCTGATTTTTTCAGCTAGAAGAACAAATCAGCATCTTGATCATTTTTCAGATGGATTCCGTCTGGAAAGAAATCCAATTGAGGGCTCGTGCACACGGAGTTAACGCAAGCGCATTTTAGCATAATACACGTGTATAGAATACACGTGTTAAAATAACACTCCCACGTTTTTTCTATACACCTGTATTATGCTAAAATGCACTCGCGTTAACTCTGTATGAACGGCCCTAAAATGAATAGGAGGTGGAAGTTACACTTTTTATATCAATGTCGAATTTGACGTAGAATTTTTCAAAATCCGCTTGCGCAAACATCAAGCATTAAACTCGTCTTTTCAGGGTCGTTCTACAATCTATCCCTCCCAATGAAAACAATGGGAGCCAAAACCTACTGCTGGTTTGGGGCAGAATCTTCCCCCAAAATCAGCTGCAAATTCCGCCGTGTGAACATAGCCTTAACTCCTGCCAAGGCATATGTATGTTATAACAACTTTAAGTTCCTTGATGGGAATAAAAAGAAAAGTTGAACATGGAATGGGATGATAAAAGAAAAAAGCCAAGAATACTGTCTCTTGAAAGCCCAAAATAGGAAGTCTCCTTAAGCAGTTAAACTAGGCAACAGCCTACACTTTTTTGGAGTTTCCTAGCAAACACAGCACTTTGACTACATTTTTCATTGGGGAGTTTGAAGACGTCGATAATGAATGAGGAATCTCAATTCTAAAAATTAGCTTGACATTTTGGACACGCTGTATAATTTTCAGAGAAATGCACACATAATGGGTTTTCGCTTTGCCAGCTAACCCCTTGTTCTCCACAATGTATTCTTGTATTAAAACAGAAGACCATTGTAGTCCACAAAATTTCTTACATTGTCTTGATATATATGTAGGGGTTATTAGTGCAACCATCCATGCTGCAGTGTTATAGAAACCTTTGCCACTGGAAGGCCTGGAGTTAACTTTGCTAAATACATATAATTTTGCATCACATGCTGACATGAATGGGCCATATCACTCTGCCGTCTTCCTTTCTTTAGTGATGTGAGCAATTCGAAACACTTTGGCAATGGTAGTAGAATTGTAAGTACTAGTAAGTGATTAGCTAGTGGTAGTAGTAGTACAGGACAGAGGAAGGTAGCCCCATGGTGAGGCAGTGGCTCACATCACCAAAGATTACTATGATAATGGGAGTCTGGATCTCCAGACAATATTCAGACTTGGAAATATGGCAAATATAAAATATAGAGAATTAAAAGGCTGTTCCAACTCATATTTTTATTATTTAGGTTTCTTGAAGGGGGTCATAAACATAAAGAAAACTTTACTCGCCTCTCCCTGTGCCTCGATTTCCAGTAGTGGCAGCTCTAATCTTCATTGTACAAGTCCCTTGGCTGTGGCCATTCCCAGGCTTCAGCGATCACCTTTTCATGAGCAGCACATCATAGAGATCACCACTGAGGCCTGTGGTTGGCTGCAATGGTACCCTAGTACATGTGGGGGTGTCACTGGTGACTTCAGCCAGGGTTTACATTGTGCTTTTTTACTGAAGAGCTGCATGCAGCATTTCATTGCATTGATTTATGCTTCTTATTATTCAGTTCACCTGTATAGCAATGAACAAAAACCAAAAGTTTTCAATTTAAAAGGATTGTTCAGTTTCACACAGATATGAACAGAGAAATGTTATTTGCATACTGAAGAGTTAACGGGATTCTATCATTAGAATCCCTTTTTGAGGCAATACCACGTCAGAATAGCCTTAAGAAAGGCTATTTGTCCCCTACCTTTATAATTCTGCTCCGCACCGCCGTTCCATTGATATTACATTTTTTTCCCAGTATGCAATTGAGTCTCCATACAGTACAGGGGGCGTTCCCCCTGTGCTCAAACAGCACGGGGGGCGTCCCCTGTGTTGTCTGAAGACTCTCCAGCAACAGCCTTTTTCTACAGCCACGCCTCTCTACTGCATCCTCTGTGTCATCATCGTTGAGCCTGCGTTTGGGATGGAAAATCACGTACATGCTCAGTTGGCTCTGCCATCGGGCTTTGGGCAGAGCTGACTGTGCGTGTCTATTCGGCCATTTTACTGTGCCCACTTACACGAGAGTACTGTTCCTGTGAGTGGCCACAGTGAAATGGCCAAACAGACATGCGCAGACAGCTCTGCCCAAAGCCCAATGGCAGAGGTAATGGAGCAGTTGCAGGATTTCCATCCTGAACGCAGGCTCAGCCTGGCAATGACGACATGGTGGACGCGGTGGAGAGGCGCAGCTTAAGAAGATTGAGGCGTTGCTGGAGATTCTTCAGGCAGCACAGGGGACGCCCCCTGTGCTGTCTGGAGACTCATTTGCATACCAGGAAAAACTGGTATATCAACTGAACGTGAGCGCGGAGCAGAATTATAAAGGTAGGGGACGAATAGCCTTTCTTAAGGCTATTCCGACGTGGTATTACCTCAAAAAGGGATCTTTTTTTCTAATCCTGAGCAACCAGTTCAACTCTAAGGCCTCATGTACTGAACCGTATAAAAAAAAAATACAGCAGAAAAAAACACTTTTTTTTTTTCCTGCTGCGTTTTTGAGATGCACAAGTTTACCACAGTTTTTTTTTTCCTACAATGTGCACCTGGGATTATCCAGAATCTCATTTACTTTGCTGATACTGTAAAACTCAGCTTTTTTTTCTGCTGCGTTTCCACAACATTAGACCTTAGCCTAGCAGTGAGGGCTAGATTCTGGTGTCAAACTTCTTCACTGAGATGAAATACTCACATTTTCCTGAGCACCAATAAACATAGCTTTGAGAAAGGGAACAAAACAGTCACTCTACAGATACTGCACAATACCATTATATTGGGTTTTTATTGTGTGTCAATAAAGGTTATTCTTTACCATCTGTACATGTGAGCATGTACTATCTTTAGTGAGGTGGATTTTATTTACTTGGAAAGGTCTATATTGAGGATCCTCTTCAGTGATATCAAAATATATGGAAACAACATTCAGATATAATAATAGTATTAAAATAAAATATTTATATATGTGGCAGATTTAATCCGAACCTCTACAATTGGTTAAACTGCTGCAGCATCTTTTCATAAAAGACAACAAATACCACTGAAGTGTTATTGGAAACAATGTGTTCCCTTCTGTGATAAGATATCACACTGCAGAAGTTCAGATTAGATTGGTTATCCAGCTTCCAAAAATAATTTCCAAATACAGCCACAACAGTGCAAAATACTTACTATTCCCTTGTGCACCTTCTGGATGTGTTAGCTATACCAGGCTGGTGCAGCTTTTGCTTGGCTTTATTTTACTTGTTGCTCCTTGTATCACTGTTATTTACATGAAGTGAATCTGTGGACAAACTACATTCCCTATGATTCATCTGCCTGCTCTCACTCTCTTTGTACCCCTCCCCTTATCCACTCTCCCCTGCAATTAAATCACAGGTAATAAATCACTCCCACATCTGAGGTCATATGCTGCTGTGAAGTTTCCTTTGCAAGCTCGCTCCCATAAGCCATGAGCAGAAAATACAAAGAGTGAGAGCAGGCATATGAATCATGGGAAATGTAGTTTGTCTATAAATTCACTACATATAAATTACAGTGATACAAGGAGCAACAAGTAAACTAAAGCCAAGTTAAGGTTGCACAAAGAAACGGCGAATATTTAGCACTTTAGTGGATGTATTTGCAGATAATTTTTGGAAGCTGAATAACCACTTTAACTCTGATATATCCTTACTTGTTCTGTGTATATATATATATATATATATATATATATATATACACACACACACACACCGGCCACTTTATTAGGTACACCATGCTAGTAACGGGTTGGACCCCCTTTTGCCTTCAGAACTGCCTCAATTCTTCGTGGCATAGATTCAACAAGGTGCTGGAAGCATTCCTCAGAGATTTTGGTCCATATTGACATGATGGCATCACACAGTTGCCGCAGATTTGTCGGCTGCACATCCATGATGCGAATCTCCCGTTCCACCACATCCCAAAGATGCTCTATTGGATTGAGATCTGGTGACTGTGGAGGCCATTGGAGTACAGTGAACTCATTGTCATGTTCAAGAAACCAGTCTGAGATGATTCCAGCTTTATGACATGGCGCATTATCCTGCTGAAAGTAGCCATCAGATGTTGGGTACATTGTGGTCATAAAGGGATGGACATGGTCAGCAACAATACTCAGGTAGGCTTTGGCATTGCAACGATGCTCAATTGGTACCAAGGGGCCCAAAGAGTGCCAAGAAAATATTCCCCACACCATGACACCACCACCACCAGCCTGAACCGTTGATACAAGGCAGGATGGATCCATGCTTTCATGTTGTTGACGCCAAATTCTGACCCTACCATCCGAATGTCGCAGCAGAAATCGAGACTCATCAGACCAGGCAACGTTTTTCCAATCTTCAATTGTCCAATTTCGATTGTGCAAATTGTAGCCTCAGTTTCCTGTTCTTAGCTGAAAGGAGTGGCACCCGGTGTGGTCTTCTGCTGCTGTAGCCCATCTGCCTCAAAGTTCGACGTATTGTGCGTTCAGAGATGCTCTTCTGGCTACCTTGGTTGTAACGGGTGGCTATTTGAGTCACTGTTGCCTTTCTATCAGCTCGAACCAGTCTGGCCATTCTCCTCTGACCTCTGGCATCAACAACGCATTTCCGCCCACAGAACTGCCACTCACTGGATGTTTTTTCTTTTTCGGACGATTCTCTGTAAACCCTAGAGATGGTTGTGCGTGAAAATCCCAGTAGATCAGCAGTTTCTGAAATACTCAGACCAGCCCTTCTGGCACCAACAACCATGCCACGTTCAAAGGCACTCAAATCACCTTTCTTCCCCATACTGATGCTCGGTTTGAACTGCAGGAGATTGTCTTGACCATGTCTAAATGCACTGAGTTGCCGCCATGTGATTGGCTGATTAGAAATTAAGTGTTAACGAGCAGTTGGACAGGTGCACCTAATAAAGTGGCCGGTGAGTGTATATATATATATATATATATATATATATATATATATATGTTGTGAGACGGTGACAGCCAGAGTGCTGGAGTCCCGGTATATCGCCAGATTCCTTACATATGTGTGGCCCAGGGCAGATCTTGAATAAGCTGCAGCCCAGGTATGGGTCATAGGTTCTTTACTGGGCCATAAAAGGCTGCTGAACTTGCACTTCAGGGCAGATTCTGGAAGGAGAGTTAGTGGCTGGGTCTGCCGTAACACTGAGAGATCAGTGTTGTTTTGGTTGATTATGTGTTGTTGGTAGTAAGCCACATGAACAGTTAGTATTTTCTGTTTAGTTAGCGCTCAAACGAGCAGGTTTTGTTTTGCCTTTTTGCCTGAACTTAAGGCTGTATTTTACTTTGCTTACCCTGTGGCTGATGTAAAGGTTTATTTACTTTGTTTATTTGTTTGTTTGTTTTTTTTAATACTTAGATCACTGTGGTTGAGCTTTTTGCTGGCATCACTGTAGGGGTAGAGCCTATTCTAGAAATCATCCCACAGTTCTAGAAAGTTCAGTATTGGCCTGAAGCTGGAAATAATTGATTTAAATGTCCTTCACGGTGCATGGGATTCTGATGCATCTGATTTTACATTGTGATTATGTGTGTTCTATTCAGTTTTTCATCCTCAGTACTCGCATTAGGTCCACACCAAACTGTGTTTACATAACTCCCCATAGTAGTGTGCATACTTTTATAGAGGAATCGGGCATCAACATTTATACCTAGCTCTTTTTGCCATTTTATCCAAATATACTTCTATTAAAAATAAACTAAATCTACATTGTGATGTGTGATGCCTTGCTTGCAGCATTTTTTCTATGTATATATGGCATTTTGAACCGTATAGCTAAATCACCTACCGTACTTGTGAATGCCTGACCATTGTAAGCTTATTATCAGGGTCAATTCTGAACCTACACCTACTAGCCAAAGATCTACAAGAACGTCTTTAGCTCTCAGGGATCTAGCTAGTATAAAAAATGGTCAGTTTCTGATAAAGTCACTAAATAGTTATGTATAGGAGGTAGGGTTGAGCCGATCTTGAGATTTCAAGATCGATTTTAAAATCCAATTTCCGATCATTTTCCAGCCGATCTCGATCGTGAAATTTGCTCGATCGCCGATCGGAATCCGATCTTTTCCGATCCCGATCGCTCAACCCTAATAGGAGGCAGTAGGACTAAAGGACCCCAGATACCCATTAAGTGTGGGAATTTTAGATGGTATTTCATATAGATTCTAGCTAAACATGATCAAAAGATGACAGGAGAGAAAGAGAAGGGTCAACACTGTGAAATACTTTAGAAGCAGAACTCAGTACACACTGGTTACTATTACACTATCTGAGGTTAGTGAAAATCGCACTTTATGGTGTTTTATAAACTGACTTTATAAAGGGACGAGGTAGCTGAAAGTTTTCACCCCCAGTTTTGTTCCTCGTGTTGCCAGTACTTTCCATGTTGTCAGTGCTTATTGTAAGAAGATGTTTCCTTCTTTCCAGCTTGTATTGGAATGCAGAGAGCTGATCCCCTTTGGGTAGAAGGGCGTTATATTTTGGAGCTGCCATTTGTGCTGCAGAACTATAGGACCCTGAGCCGCTTTTCATTCGCATGTAAAACATTGCATGTCACATTGATGAGCAAGCAGCTAATTGGTTAAAGACGACAATATGAGGATTTGCATACGAATATGTCCGCTGTGCTCTAATGTTTGCAGAAAAGGCTGACGACTGAGTGCAAAAGTTTGCCAGTGAAAGTAAATGGAGGAGCTGTTTTTGTATTCCCTGCAGATGCTACCCAAGTGCAAATAACTTTCTCAGATGGTACAGATTTTTTTTGTCTTTTGGTGAAGTGTACAGAGCTGCCGTCTTCTCTTGCTAGGTCATTTCCACTAACTTTTCTATGTCTGATTTTGCTTTGAAATATTTGAAATCTATTTCTTTAATCTTAACAATATTTTTTTGGAAAATGACTTATAATTTATTACAATTTGTAAGACTGATCTTTTAAGCAAAGATTCTGGACTTTTCAAAAATGTTCCATAGGATTAAAACTTTATGTATGTCAAGCAAATAAATAAATTAATTTAACCCTCCCCCCCCCCACTGTAAATGCTTGCACCTGGCACTTTTTTGTTCAATATTCTTTGCTATTTTTAACTTTTCCGTTTTTTTTTTGTTTTTTTTTTTTTATCCATCATGTGAACACTTGTCTGGAAAATTGTGATTGAAAAGCAAAGTTTGTCTTAATGTTCAAGGTTTGTCATTGCTCTAAAGAGTAGAAGGTCTAAATAGCTCCAGAGAAGTAAGTGCAGGACAAGAATAAAAGCCATTAGCCCAGTGAAGGCTGGGGAATACCGTGGGAGGTCATGAGCTATGAAAGATGTCATGAATCTGGAACCCTGTGCAGTGGGCTCGCTATTCTAACAATGCGGCATACATCATTTTGTCTGATAATATTTCTCCTGCTTTCTCACACTCTTTCAGCAGAGGCCTGGGACACTACTTTTTGTACTGAGCGATAAGGATAAACAATGATTTCTTTTCTTTTGTCTGGGCATCACAGCATGTCTTTGATTGCTGCCACTTACACTTGTAGGTACGCTGCTTGAAGGAAGTATATTGTCACTTTTAGGTTTTGTGCCAGGCGGTGGTGTAAGGATAGGTCTATGGTTTCTGTGTGGTAAATCCTCCGCTCCTACTGCACATTTTCTTTATGTTATTTTGGTCGAGTTACAAATTTGCTCCGACTTAAGATGTATATCTGGAGGATTTGTAACAATATTCTGCGAGGTAGATTAAAGCTGGCCGCAGCTTTTTGTCTGTTCCTTAAAGGCTGGGTAAGCCTTTTCATTTATTTACCTCAAAAGAAAAGGGCTAGAGGAAGAAAAAAAACTGAACAAAGACTGTCTGTTTTGCGTGTCCCACTTGCTGGGCTGTTGTCTTTCCCCTTTTCTCTGGAGGAAGGGTAGAGTTGGGTCAAAGTTGAAGAAAACTGAAAGGACATTGAAGCCTGACTGTTGAAATTTGAATGATATGGTCTGAGTGCGAGTGTGTGTGTTCACTGGAATTCTTCAAGCCGTGGGTACTTGAGGTGACAGATGGCACGGCAGTCACATACAGAAATACACGCTTCATGTTTCACACTGAAATGAGCTTCTAATCTGATGAATGCCAATAGTAAACATATCTTACATGCTGTCCAAGTGGTAAACAATATGAGCGCGACACTGTAGATAGTCCATGTCCGTATGCCTCGTATGACCCTAGAGAAGGAAGACACCCAGCACCGCGACAGCAACAAGTACATACAAGAAAGGCTGCCCACTGTCTTCATGTAACCTTCTTTGTGGACATCACTGTATGTATAAAAGCACAACAAGGCAAAGTATCCTGAACTATTTAGAAAAGTCATATGCAGCTCCAGAATAGTGAATTTCTGTCCAGTATACATTTGCTGTGCTCAGAAAGTTGTTTAATTTAATATAATGTATATATGTAATTTACTTCACATGGCATCTCAGAAATCGTCTTGCTGACTGTTTCTTCTGCCTACGTTTATAAGTAGTATGGTCAGGATCCTGTATTTGCTGTTGCAGTTGTCACAGAAGATATTGTGGTACTTTTTAATACTGACTAGTTTTGCATTGATGCATTCCCCAATGTCATACCTAGTTTACTAAGAGGACTGCCAGGATTTAGTAGGAAACCTGCTTGACATCCTAGGTTCTCTTATATGTCTACTTTCAAGGGTAAATTTGATAAAAAGGGTTGTCCAGGAATATGGATTTTATAACCTATCCTTAGGATCGGGCATAAATATCTGATCATGGTGGCGGGGCATCCAGTGGCCCCCAAACCACTCAGCTGAACATGTTATGAGCAAATAGAGTGCTAAATGCAAACAGACAAGGTTATTTCCAGAAAACCAGATTCTACTAGAAACTATGGTCAGCTTACCCAGCACCCTGCACCTCAGAACAGAGCCAAGTCCAGCTTCCGGACATGTTCACCAGAGCCCATAGTGGTGGGATTGGACTTGGCAGGATCCTTCAGCCAGAGTTAGCAGCTATTGAAAGTGAGTACATAAGGCCAGTTGCACCACAGATAACAGCAGACCTATAAGAGCAGAATTATTCACCAGAATAGTGTTGGACCTGGCAGATGGTCAGAAAGCACCCAAGTAGTAGGAGAACAGCTTCAGCCACAAAGCTTGTAGCAGAGTATATCATGGTCATCGGTCCGGTTGGTAACAAGAGGTCAGTGCAGTACAAAAGGATCAGGCAAGAAAATAGTCGATAGTCCAATTGGCAGTGAGAGATCAGCGTCGTACAAAGTCATTTCGTGGAGAAAAGTCTAGAAGGCAAGCAGGGGTCGTAACAGAGAGGAACATAGGAGCAGATTCAAGAGGCAGGAACATAGTCAGAAAACGAGGCCAGAGGTCAGATAGAAACGGCAAACAGGAACGAGTACTAACAGATAACCACCAGGAATACTAAATAACCAGCAGTGAGGGAAAGATGGAAGTGGACTAATAAAGACTTGGGAAAACAGACGAGCAGTTCTTAAAGGTGAGCACACACACACAAACGGAAAGTGTTAAGAAAAGACTGGCAACCTCACATAACAACTGTAGAGGTTCCAAGTCTATTTCTATTTTTGTGTTTTATACTTGGCCCTATATATATATAAATGATATATTATTATTATTGTTATTATTATTATTATTATTATTATTATTATTATTAACAATTAAGCATTATTTTCATTATAAATGCTAATATTATTTTTATATTTTTATTTAGATTTTAATTAGATTTTAATATTGGCTGTAGCATAATATTTTCTCCCTCTGTTTCCTTCCATTGGCATTTCTTTTATCCTTTCTGTTTTCTCTTGTACTTTATGACAACAATACTTCACTGTGTTCCCAGTACAGGGGTCTATAGTACCTGCAGTATTGAATGCATTTGTATTGAATAAGGTCAGGAGTGACTTAGACAAAGCAAGGTTTGCAGGTGCTGTGAGTTGACTGGCACGGTGCCAGGCTGGAACATAAAACAGGTCCTGTTTGTGCCTGTGGAGCAGATTAGAGATGAATTCACATGTAATAAGTAGGAATCACCTTGTATTTTTATTGTTCTGCTGATTGTTAGCTGTTCATTTCTACCACTGGTAGGTTGCTTCAAGTTTCATGACTTCTTTCTTTCTGAGTGGGAGCAATTTATTAAAATAGATTTTTTGATCTGTTCTCTGTGATTTTGAATGGTTCATTATGTCTTCATAAAAAATTGTGACTGTACACTGTAAGCCTATGACCATCTACATAGATAATATCTATATCGATCTATCTATCTATCTATCTATCTATCTATCTATCTATCTATCTATCTATCTATAGTTTTACAAACCTGTTAGCCCTTTTTTATATTTTCCCATTCGGTTTGGACTTTTATTTCTATGGAAGTGTGAATTAGTGCTTAGAATATATTGTACAAAGAATTATCAAGGTGTTTACGGCAGAAAGACCAATAGAATTCAAGGTACAGGCCTGTGTTACCTGATTCTAGCCAGTATGCTGCAAGTAACAGCATGATGTTGCTTTATGTGACCATGTTATTTTATTTGCTCCCTCAACTGGAAGCTTTGTATGTGCCACTCCCTGCCTGGGTAACTGGAGCTGTTAACATTGCTGTACTGAAGTAACACTACACTTAGGAAACCTGAGCACTATGAATTGCTTTGTGTTCTTTTCATTGTGACCATTATTGAATGCAAAATAAAATGAACATTGTGTACACAAAGCTTTTTTTAGGATGAATATCACTGTTTTTCACTAGAATATGCTTTAAAAATGTTTTCAATGGCTATGGAGTTGATAGAGCCCCATTCAGATCCTGCATGCATGGCTATATGTTTACTAGGAGGTGACTAAGAGCTGAGTTGAGAATGAATGTCTACTCCTAGAGCATATTTACTTATTCATGTATTGTATATGTGGGGACTTGTGTTTTGTGAAGTGGTTTCCAAAAGAAATCTACTGAGTCAAAATTTCCTAGGTATCTCTAGCACCTGCATTGGCAAGCACATTTGCTATTTTAGCCTAGATATACTATATATATGAAATGTTTACTAGTGTGAAAATGTTTAGACCAGCCAGTGAGACAAGATGGAGAATAAATGTCATTTACTGTGTATATAGTGACCATGGATGTTGGTTGCTTTGTTTCATGGGATAAGTGATCATCAATCTATTCATTACATAGTAACATAGTAGATAAGGTTGGATAAAATCGAAAGTCCATCAAGTCCAACCCAATAAACCTATCAAGTTGGTCCATAGGAAGGCAACAAACCTCACTAGGCTGATGCCAATTATACCATCTGAGTAAAACTTCCTTTGAATTACAAATATGGCTATTGGAGTCCCTGAATCAACATCTTATTGCAAAAACTTGTATTTCCTATAACTTATGACATTATTACTCTCAAGAAAGGCACACAGGCCCTTCTTGAACCTGTACACGTTATTAGTCATCGCATCTTGTAACAGTGTCCCATAGTCTCACCACTCTTACTGTAAAGAAGCCCCATATATATCTATGGTAATACCTGTTTTTCTCTACACATAGTGGATGCCTCCTTGTTATAGTTACAGACCTTGATGTCAAGAAATCATTGGGAAAAACCCCATTATTACGTTACCCCAAGTTTGATAACCTGTGTTTGTACTCCAATCCACTTATCCCATTAAGCGCTTTGGTCTCCTTCCTTTGGACCCATTCCAGTCCAGCTATATCTTTCCTATATACAGGTGCCCTAAATTGTGCACAGTATTCTTTGTGTGGCCTGACCAGTGATTCATATAGAAGCCAAATGATATCCTTGTTGGGGGCATTCATTCCTCTCTCAATCCAGCCCATGATTATGTGTGCCTGACACTAAATTTAATGTCTACCAATGTCCCCAATCTTTTAAGCAGTAGTCTTACCCAGTGTTTTATTATTTACTATTTAATTATTTCATTTAATTAAAGGGATTTTTTCCATCTCAGGGTTTCTCCATTTAGACATCTGCTGTGTCACCAGTGGAATTCACATTGAACATTTTTAGTGTAGAGATAAAACTTGGATAGATGTTATATCTTATAGTCTCCTGGGTATGAATATCGGGACTATAACTGTGTGATACACTTTAGTTTTATCACCCTGTATATCAAACGTAAACACAAACTAAGAATTCTCCCAATGATAATTCTCCCTCATTATCTGTTTCATTCTATTAGTTGTTTTTTTTTTTTCGTTTGATGGCCTAGACATGACATTTATGGAGCTTAAGCAAATAATTGGATTTTTTATAGTTCAGTTTTCTTATTGTTCCATTAGCACTGTGTGTACTGTGTTATGCTGACTCTGGGCTTTTGGTTTAGGGTGTTTTTTGTGAAGGCCTTTCCAGAGTCAGAACCTTTTTCGGTCTCCACAGGTCACATTTTTTTTTGTTCTGGCAGTTTCTATATCTGCCTTTGTCCTAGAGATTAGTTTATTAATGTAATTGTCTGTACCAAAAACGCTTTGTGTCTGGCTGGATTATATTCTACCCAGTGTACAGGAAATTGGTTTGACAATAAGCAGACTGCAGTATGTTGTGTGCAATGTCATTTGCTGTTACGCAAAACTGACTTTCGATTTGTGCATTTCTGTTAAAGAGGACCATGAAAGAGTGTGCAGGTCCCTAAACTATACCAGGGGTTGCCTGTGTTTGTTTGTAAAATCACTTTGTTGAGGAGTTCAGAGACATGAAACCTTTCATGCTACCCAGAGACATCTCACTGTACTTCTCATGTGTAGATTTTGGTTGTGCCAGTCTAATACAATTCATCTGTCTAGTAGATCATTGATTCTGATCTTTTCTGATTTGGTCGTTGTTTGTCTCTGTCCACGAGACTGGCACAGGAAGAGATAGTTAGATGTAAACCGCAGCTTGATGCCTGCTCACATATAAGACTATGGTGACACTGACAACTGAGATGATCATTATTGTGGCTCCCAAAGTGAGTTTAGCAGGCTATTTTTAATTTATAAACTGAAATGTTGTATCTTACAGCTTAGTTTATGGCATGACCAGTGGTGTACATAGAGATTTATGGATTGTGGTGTAAAAGTGTGTTCAGTTCATGACCACTGGTGACATGTAACACTTGTCCCTGTGGGTTTAGGGGCAACAGTATCTATCAACCCAAATGAATACAAAATTGTATGTATCCCCAAATAGTACCAAAATGTCAATATAAAAAATAAAAATAAAATTATTCCAGCAAAATCACTTTTCTAGATCCAATGAGTTCCTTCTGAGCCCTTCTGTATGTCCATATAGCCATTTCTGACTAAAGTAAGGGTATTGCTGAATTCAGGAGAGAATACATAACTAATTTTGGGTTGCTTTTTCTTCTAGTACTCCTTGTAAAAATGAAAAATTTGGGTCTGAAGCAACATATTATTGGGAGAGGTTCTAATTTCATAACCCAATATTTATAACTTCTGTGAAATCCCTGTAAAGTAAAATTGGTCACAACATTCTATTGAGGGGTCTTTTACATGTTTTGGTTCCCAGAGGCTTCTGCAAACCTGACGTGGTGTTTCAAAAAGATCCCAATAATATCAAGGACCTAAAATTCATTAGATTCTCCTTCATTTTTCATTACTATGTTTGCGTAATGTGGCATCATAGGGCCACATATGGGATATTTCCACAAACTGAAGAATTAGGATTATAAATATTTAGGGTTCTCTATTATTTAGGCCTGCCAACATCACTCCAAAAGTGAATTATTCCCAAAAAATAGAACCTTCAAATCTTCTTGATAATTTGTTACTAGGTGTATAAGCTTAGTGATATAAAAAAGGTTTAAAAACAATGACAGTGAATGTTAAAGATTTTGTGCAGTATAAGTTTTAAAAGGAGATAAATTGAAATTTTGAAAGCTGCTGATTTTTGAAATTTTCTTTATATTTTAGATAAAAAAAAACATATAATACATGTAACATATTGACAAAAGTAGCATAAAGAAAAATGTCCAAGGGCGAACAAAGAAGACGGCGGGAAGCGCGACGGTCCAAGTTGATCTTTTTAGTTAACAAACAGTGCATTTCGGGTTTAGCACCCTTTTTCAAATGTGTACATGGTGCACATAAAACCAATATATATATATATATATATATATATATATATATGTAAACTTGAAACGCATTGTGTGTTAAATAAGGGGATCATCTTGGACCAGCGCGCCTCCTGCCGTCTTCTTTGTTCATCCTTGGATGTTCTAGACAGCGTCACCAGAGTTTTCGCGTTACGGAGGGTTGGCTGCTGCTTTTGGAATCCATCACACCAGAGGGGGTCCCGACATCCATTGGATAACCCCTTTAACGTTTAAAGTTTATGAATGTGGCTAGTTAGTAGACTTTTAAGATTGTGGGTTTATAAACTCTCATTTACACGTGCAGTTGAAAAATAGTTACCCTGCAGCAATAATTTATACGTGGCTGTTTCTAAGAACAGTTTCCTAAAATTTTCCAATCGTAGAACATGCACCTGTAAATGTGACAAGGAAGTGATAATATACTTCAGTATTCAGCGGCATATTGTATGAAGTGTCATGGCTCTGCTGCACCATTATGTATGGTGTGGAAGTGCCCTTGCTATGAAAGCTGACGTCCAAACAAGGATTATTACTATATGTTATATTTGACATGCCAAATATTTTATCCGTTATTTCTGTAATGGGAAACAAACAGCTGTTTTTCAGTTTTCTTTTGCTGCTTTACAGTTCTACAGAGAATTATCCACTGACCTAATTGTTCATTTATCATGTCTGTGCTACTAAATGTTTAGGCACAGGGTACACATGTAGTGTGCACATTCAGCATATAGGAAATCATACACTTGTAGATGTTACTTGTGAAGTAGACTGCTCAGAGGTGGTAATGCAGTGCCATTTGGAGAGCTGGACACGGCTGATCAGGGGTGTCAAACTCATTTTGGCTGGGGGCCACATCCACCTTATAGTTGTCTTGAAAGAGCCACAAGTAATTCTACCACTGTAGATATAATTATGCAAGTTAGGAGTAGTTACATTTATAACCTGTTGCAGGTAACCAAAAGACTGGAGTCAATCCTAATAGCGCTCCCCTCCACACACATAACTAATGCTATTACCTGTGGGGAGGGTCTCTATTACAATATTAGTGGCCCAATAGTGCCGCCCCAGATAATTGTCCTGCCCATATAGGTAACGCTATTAACTGTGGGTGGACAATATAACTGTAACAGAGCCCCCTTACAGGTAATAGTTCCCCCCACACACACATAAATAATGCTATTATGCTACTATCTGTTTTGTGCCCTAATAGCCCCCACTCCAGATAATGGTGCATGGATCTGGTCTGTGGGCCTTGTGTTTGACACTTGTGCAGTACATGGAAAAGACTGGTGCATTTTCTGGAACTACAGTAGCATACCCTCTTTTATAAATCTCAGCTTCTAACTGGAATAAGTACAAGGCATATGAGGACATTGCTCCAAAGATCAGCAATGAAGGTGTGATTCATAAGAGGAAAACACTGTCTAATCCAGGTGACCCTAATCTATCTGGGGCTGGGCTCTAGTGACAGACTCCTTTTGAGGCTCCATTCACACAGAGTTTTTTGGCAAGGATTTTGGTGAGGAAAAAATCTGCTTCAGGAATTAGGAAATGTTTTTTTCCTCCAGCACAGTGTATGGACCTTGAAAAAACCGCTAGCGGTTTTTCACGCGGCTTTTGCCAATTCCACGTGGATTTTCCGCCTCCCATTGGCTGCATTGGTTTTTGCAGACGGAATCCACCTGAAGGAAGCTTTATTTCTGCTAGCGGAAAAAATAGCTTGCAGAACCCATAGAACTCTATGGGGAAGCGTTTTTTCCACGTGGATTCTGACACGGATTCAGCGGCAAAATCTTCACCAAATGGACGCTAATAAGTTAGAAATAGCGTTTTAGGAGCACACTACTGGGCATGCTTGGTTTATTTTCTTTTATAATTTAATATTTATTATAGCCTTTCTTTTAAGGAAACACCTATGAATAGGGCGTTGATGGGGAAAGGAGGCTAAATTGGTTCATCCATCTCAGGACAAATATTACTTGTTTAGGGTTATTTCAGGCCTTATACATGTTTACTAATGCTCAGTTAGCAAAGACATCTTTTTCATGGTTATTACTTATACCATGGTCACCAATTGTGACTGTTATAATCTGTATCTGGTATAATAATTTCTACACATTGTATGGAATGTATCAAGCAATCTTCTGCATTCAAAAACTCCCAAAATAGTATCTGCAGACATTTTGTTCATTTTGCATTTTAATGCTACTCACTAAGTGTATCAGAAACTTGGTGTAGTTAGCTTGTCATGCTGAACTACATCAAATTCAACTAGCATAGAAAAGAGGAGAAAACTTTTAGGACAGAAGTGTAAGGGGGCGTTCACACTACCGTTGGATTTCGTCAGCAGTGTCTGTGGCTATTGTCCATACAAGATTTTAGCAACAGACACTAGCTGGTCCGTTTGCAATTTCCATTCATTTTAATGGGATTTTATCTTGTGTCCGTTTGTGTCATTTAGTGTCCATTTACAACAATGTCCGTTTTTTCAAGTGGACAAAAAAATCGTACCTGCAGGACTTTTCTGTCCATTTGAAAAAACTAATAGCAAGTGTCCCTTATTTTTGTAACATTGAGGTCTATGGGCAATGGACATACTGTATAACGGACAGTAACTGATAGCCATCACCGTCACCACACTTGCATTAGTGAAGGAATCACATGGTAACCCTTTGATGTTTGGTAGCGTGTTGTGATTTGTGGCCAGTGGCGTAAATAAAGTCTTGTGGGCCCCTATGCAATCTTTTTTCCGGGGCCCCCTACCTCATCCCTACAGTGAGTTCTTGATAGTGATGGTTATGGGTGCTAAGGAGTTTAATCACCCTTATGCTGTGTTCACACATCAGTATGCCATCCGTCCGTTTGAATTCAGTTTGACACTTCAAAACGGACTGATGCACATACTTATTGTATACTGATACCTTTTTATGCTGATAGCAAACGTTCTCCGCCCCCTAGAGGACAGATAAGGGGATTAAAAGTAGCAATTGTAAACAAAGTAAAGATAAGGAGATATAATAAATGTCCCTGTGTCCTCCTTATCTCTACTCTATTTACAGTTGCTACTTTTAATCCCTTTATCTGTCCTCTAGGGGAGGGACAGTGGCTGCTATCAGCATAAAAAGGTGTCAGTATACAATCAGTATGTGTATCAGTCTGTTTTGAAGTGTCAAACTGAATTCAAACGGACGGATGGCATACTGATGTGTGAACATACCCTTAGTGTGGTTAAGGTAATCTGTAGGTCTTCTTGGCTTATGGACCAGATGGAAGCTGCAACCTCAATACTGATGCAAGTGCTTATGGGCCCCCTAAGACTTTTGGGCCCCGGTGTGACTGCACCCTCTGCACCCCCTCAAGTTAAGCCCCTGTTTGTGGCAAAAGTCACCTTGTAGCCCTAGCCTAACATTGCATCCTAAAAACACATTCTGAAATTGATAATGTATGGGCGAGCTGAATATCCCGTGTTAGTTTCATATAACATGTACACTAGAGCATCAATCTCCTCAGATGTTCTTTCTAGAGGAATATAACAGGCTTTTGTTGAAATCTGCAAGTTTTGAAAAAAATGTGTATAGTTATTAGTTTTAATGTTTTGAGCATACAATAGGCTTCATCCGAGTTCTCATCATTTTACTGTGACCTTATAGCATTACTGTGATTGAAGCTGCTGTGCCCCAAAGCCATATTGTGGTGGTCATGATTAATCTTTCAATTTCACACTGTAATCCATGTGTCAGTGAACAGTATTATCCACGCACCACATTTCACCAACATAATAACATAAAAAAATTCAAGGTTGCTTTAGGCTTAGCTGTGTATAAATGACTAGCGTTCATAAAAATATGCACACCAGTCCTGGAAATTCTAGTAAACCTGGCTAAAAGAAGTTGATTCTTCAATCCTTAATAATTGTGTGCAAGTGTCTCAACTTCTTAATGCTTTTCTTTCCTTCCTTTTTACCATGCATTAGTCAGGTGTTTCATCATCTTCTGTCTGTTGGTCTGCTTGTGGCACCTGTCTTGCAGCAGGTTCATCAGTGGATCAGCTGATCACTTTTTGTTGCAGACTGATTGGGACAGAGTTCCTGATTGGCTAGCCTCTCTTCAAACATTTTGGACTCCTACTTTTACTTGCCGGTATTGCTTTACCTATGTTTTTTTTCCTAGTTATCATTGTATATTTATAGTATCTTGTCTGTTTTGTTTCTTGTTGATTTCGCTTTGCTCTTGTGGTTATTTTAAGTCCGGCTGTTGCTACCGAGTTTTTAGTTTGTTGTTTTCTCCCTGTTTACATTTGTCTTGCCCTTTTTTTTTTTTTTTTTTTTTAAACTATAATTTTTATTGAAAGGATTTTTGTAAAATTCAATACAACACAAGAGTTGAAAACCTAAAAAACATGAACGTGAAGCAATGCATATACCGTCATCTTGCCTTTCTTTTAAGGGCTCGTTCACACGTGGGCAAAGGGGTGGATTTTGACAGCAGATTTTGCTTCAAAATCCGCCCCTTTACAATGGTGGTCTATGCAGACCGCTGGGCTTCTTTTTTCCGCTATCGGCGGGCTGCTGCTAGCGGAGAAAAGAAGCGACATGTCCTATCTTCAGACGGAAACCGCAGCGCACTGGGCCACGGCTTCCGCCTAGCGGCAGCACCCTCCTGTGTCAGCTCATTCATTTGAGCCGACATAGGAGCGGAAAGCTGTGACCGCGATGGTCACGGCAGGCAGGTTTTGACCAGAGAGAGACGTGGCTTGCCGCGTCTCTCTCTGTGTCAAAACCCGCGCGGACCCCCCAAAGTGTGAACTAACCCTTATTCACCCTGTCTAGTTGGTTTCATTGTCTCTAGGCCTCGTGAATGAATTTGCACTGTACGTTCCTGTTTATACCAGGAATATTTTTAGGGCCAGCACTCAGGGATAGATATGAAGAAAGAAGGAAAGATTCATGAAGAGTTAACATCAGTTGTTTTCTATTATTTGTTTATCATCAACCATTGTTCCATTTAACTGTACCAACATCGCCCATGTGTGGCATCATCCGTTACCATCACCATGTGCTTTTCTTCATATGTTGGTGAGCTCTCATTTTGTTGCATTTACTGTTACTAGCTGTGGTGATACAGTATGTGCTTCATAACAGTGCTCTTGTTACTGTCTATCTGAAACACCATTTGGCTCTACTGTATCTTTGGGGGATAGCTAACTACCAAAAGAAACTGTTAGTGTCTGGGAAAGACAACTGCTATAGGCGAAGTTCACTTTTGCTGCAATTTCCAGCAAGTATTGTCAGCCAGGAGATTGCATAGTGTCTTTATGTTTTCTGTGAAAACCATAAGTACTTACAGCATGATGTACACATAATAGATGAGTATGCAGACAGCTGTGTGTGAGAGGGGAGAGGAATCATGAAAACTGAAGTTCTTTACACTGGTAATGCCACCCACGGCATGCTCTGGTGGCAAATAAACTACTGTGTTGCATAGAGATGGATAAGGTAATAAAAAAATGTGCATACTTTTCATTTTCATAGTATTATCCACTGTTATGGTGGCATTATTTGGTCAACATTCACACCCAAGTATTTTTAGAAACTTGGAAAAATCTCTCAAAATTTACTGTACTCTGTGGCAACAGTTAAATATAGCATTAATCTGGATCTAGTGGCGCTGCATTCCAAGATCTTGTGGCCTGTTCTCTAACCAGCTCACCATTGCTATTCTTATCTAAAATACAACAGTAATGATTCTTCAATGAGTATAGTTTTTTTATTCCTAAATATTTAAATAGTCAATTCTGCAACATATACAACAGATTATAAATGAAAAATGCATCAAATGAGCATGGACAAACAAATCACAATAGTTGTCCAAAATACTGTATATACTAACCTTGTAATATTTTTCAATGCAAATACTGGTTTCAATTTTCAGCAGCCGTGATGTATTGTCAGTGTGTACATTGTGTTCTTCTGCATGCACTTTCTAAATGTTGGTAATTTACAGTCAGGGAAAAGTGTTCATTGGTTAATCCCCTGTATTACTGAAGAACATGCACTCATTCACTGACTGGGAGTGCCTTTCTTCTGTATAGTACTATATACTGTAATAGCTCTTTTACCAGTGACTGGATGAGCTCTTTATTGGCATCAAATGAAGGTAACTGTGTTTTATCTCTTTGGTACACTGCACAAGACACCTGCAAAAATGGCTCTTCTCAAAAATGAATTAAAGTTACCAGCAGCTATTTCAAACCGTGGAAGGACATTATCGGTATCATATATTTGCTTATTTTATGTTTATGAGATAACAGCTTGCGACTGTTAACCAATCACCAATCACTTTGGGGCTAAAGCCCCACATAGTGAAAAAAAACTGCGGCGGAAACGCATTGCAGTTTTTCCCACAATGCTTTTCACAGTCCTCTGTAGACTTTTCTGCTTCCATTATACCTATAGGGAAACTGCTAGAGTTTCTGTAGGCATAATTAACATACTGCGATTTCCAAAACTGCAACGGTTTTGGAAATTGAATAATTTCTGCTGAACATATTTTTCTACAATGTGTGAATGTCATTCACTAGAATAACAATCCCTTTGCAGTGTCTGTTTAAAATTCCCCACCCTAAGGGTAAGTTCACACAGAGATTTTTGGTCAAGATTTTGAGGCCGTATCCGGCAGCGCCGCACCTCCCATGAGGCGACCTGAAGCGACCGCTTCAGGCGGCGCTATGCTAGGGCCCCGGGGAGGGCAGCATTTTTGCTGACCTAAGCCAGTCCAGGACAAGCTGAGTTACGCTCCGCTCATTCTGAATGTAAAACTCGTTCAGAATGAGCGTGTAAAAACCAGATCCCATTGACTTGAATGGGTGCCAGCATACGCGTGCTACCCATTGAAATCAATGGGAGGGTTTTTTTCCCTATTGCTTTCAATGTGATATGTGCGTATGCCGACACCCATTCAAGTCAATGGGATCTGGTTTTTACACGCTCATTCTGAACGAGTTTTACATTCAGAATGAGCGGAGCGTAACTCCGTGTGCAGGCTCCCGAAAACACTATAGAAAATGCGATGATTTTCCTCATCGTTTTTTCTAACTGCTTTTCTGCTAGGTCTAAAGTTTTTTTTTTTGGGGACATTAATATTGAAGATCTATTCTTAAAGGGGTATTCCCACGTTGCATACTCACCAGTCTTCGATGCTGCAAATTCTTCTTTCTTCCGGCTTTGTTGCGTCATTGGTGGGCGGGGTTACATATGCAAAGCCAGCGGCGAGAGGTCGTCACTTCTATGCCGATGGCCCTGTGTGTGCGCTCCCGATGCTTAGGCATCGGACGTACAGCCTTCACAATGCAATACAGACCCGGCATCCGCTGTAATAGAGTGGCGGATGCCGGGGAGTGTAGACGCCGGCACAGGTGCCTGCAACATCGCTACGCTCCTGCCCTGCATGAAGCCAGCAGCGGCAGGAGCGATGCTGCTATTCCGCTCCTCCGCCACCCCCCCTCCTCTTGCCACTGCTGGATTCATGCAGGGCAGGAGCGTAGCGATGTTGCAGGCACCTGTGCTGGCGTCTACACTCCCCGGCATCCGCCACTCTATTACAGCGGATGCCGGGTCTGTATTGGCGGCCCCTTCCCCCCAAAGTATAAACTACCCCACCCCCAGGCTCGCTCCCGTGCACTTAGCCCCTCCTCCCTTCCCCCTGAGAGCAGGCAGATACATCACTTGACTTTTGACCAGATAAGTCAAGGGATGTGTCAACAGAGAAATGAATAAAGTAATATAGTGGACAAACAAAGCAGTTTTGCTGAAGCAGTGTATTTAGGAAAAGTCTTACATTCACATTAACAAGCAGTATAGATAGGATCCTTGTGATGGGACAACCCCTTTAAGTCATTAAGATCAGATTAGTAAGGTGCCATCTCCTAGCAGCCCTACAGATCAGCAGTGTTAGGGTAGTGGTTGTGAATAAATACTGCAGTGTTGCTCCCATTTACAGTGGACCTGCACTTGTAATATGGTGCTTTTACCTGGGGTGACAGGCAACATACTGCTATAATGTGTTATGTTGTTACAATTCCGCTGCTATACAATTATATGAGAAAAATTAAAAAAGCAATAGAAAAGTAAAAACAGCTGCGTTGCAAATAGTTCGGTGCCCCTTGCTCTTTGTGAAGCCTTACTAGGTCTATGTTATTGGCAGAATGATATATGGCTTTAGTTCTTGCATGACTTATTTTTTAATCTCACCTGCAGTAAACTTGTAAAGCTTAGCACATTCTAACCATCCACAACAACACGAATTGTAGAAAGAAGAAAATACAGTATGTGAAACGCACCTGGACTCTGACGCAGAGGGGGCACAATCCGACCTTTGTGCCTTGTAGTCAGTTTATGTGAAGGTTCTGTCATCGCCTCTGTTGTGAACACTGCCTTCACATCTACCGAGTCTCTCAGGGAGTCACAGACTGTGTGTCAGACCACAGAAAACCTTGTTTCTTCTATGTATCTTCTACCTCACTGCTAGAATTTGTTTGATGCTTTGTATCTGCAAAAGCTTCATTGTCTGTTATGTCTATCAAGTTAAGGGTAATAGTTACGGTAGTTTTTGCCATAATAGTCTCAAGGATCAGTGGTTGAGCTGCAGATGGCTTCCCAAGTTTTTCACTTCCATAAAAGTCTAGGTTGACACCACGTTTGAGCAATGTATGCGCCTTTAACCAGCCAACATATTCTTCGGCTCTGTATACAGATTTACTGATGGTACACTGTTTTCATTAGGATTACAGTCTATATTCCAGATGATCCTATTACTATGTTTTTGATGTGTGGCGAAACCATACAGACATGGGGAGAACATACAATTTCTTTGCAGGCTTTCCTTTGGTCGAATGTTAACCACTGAGCCACCCTACTACAGTACCTTATATATGTATATGGTAAAGACCCTCTAGATGGAGTCTATACATTCACTCACAAATGCAGAATTGCTTATTGATTCATTATATACATTTTTATCACATGCATATTTTATGCTGCCATTTGGGTTATGATAACCACACAGGCAGAGCAGTAGGAATTGGGGGAGGTGATACATAGCTTTGGTGACAACTCCTATCCATTATGGTGGGTCAGTCTGTAGCAGTGTTGACTTTCAGCCCTGATGTCTCATGATCAATTGGGACCAGAGCAATATCTTTATAAAGTGTGTACAAATACCCCACGTTTACTGCAGTGTCTGCCTACATCATCATATCATGGTAAATCATTCCTAGTATGTGGTTGGGTGCCTCAGAAAGTAAAACTGTGAGCAGAAGACTAACAGTACAGCAACACCAAAAATGTGCTAGGATGCATATGCTCCAAGTCAGCCTGTTACACCGCGTGTGCATCCATTATCTTGCAGGAGTAGGACGTTGTCACTCAAAATCAGTCTGGTGTCTTCACACGCTGGCATCAAGCTGAAATAATGGGAATAAGTGGCACTTGTTTCTCTCTGCCTGGTTTCATTTAGGATGTCATTGTGTATAGGCTGCCACTATCAGTCTTGTCACTTTCACAATATTCCCTCTCACTGTGAGCAAGGGGTTCTAAGAAGTTTATAATAAGATCAAAATAAATTACATTTATTCTGTCTTCATACAGATGCCCCATAGTTCAGATATTTTGTTTCAATATGGTCTAGAATAAAATATGGAACAAACTAATTATAAGGAAAGTGATTTTCACAAGCTGATAAAATAATATCATGCATATAAAATATTATGCGGGCGTCCTGTCTACCATATCTAAGTGAATATTCAAATTGGATTGGATTACAATGAAGTTGGTTTTTCAACCTTTTTCCAGTTTTCTAGAGTCCAGGAAATGAAAAAAAATGTAGGGGAGCTTTTTGGGGGATTGAAGTAAGCTCAACAATTTTGTGGAAAGCCTTGAACTTGAAGGCAATTTAGCAAGGGGGGGGGGGAGGTGGAGCAAATCCATATTAACACACATAGTTTTGGAATGGAATGTCCAGCAAGCTGGTATCGTCATGATGGTCAGGTGTCTACATTAGAGTTGGCCGATTATTATTATTATTTTACCTCAATTCTGATTAATGGTAATTATTTAAAGGGATCTTCCAGGCAAAAAAACTGTTTTTCAAAAAAGTGCTACTAATAGATTAATAGTGCACCAAATACCTTAATCAGTGTTTTGAATTATTTCTGGATTTCTATGTGAGCTCCTGGCATCTTCTGCATTTGTTTACATGGGTAGCTTCTTGTTCTGTTTTCCTACAACTACCATGACACATTACCTCACACCCCTTCCCTGTTTCCCTTGCTAGCCCACTCATTACTAGCCCTTCCTAACTAACTTTCTTTCCCACTCCATCATACTTACCTGTCTTCTGGACAGGACCTTCTGGGCACAGGACATCACTTCATCTGGGGTGCCTTTGTAAGGGTGGGGGTCTTATGGTGTCAGGCAAACTAAAATAGAGGAGCATTACAGGGAGTATCTGTGGACCTGAATGGTTCTTTTGTCCCATTTCTGTCTCCTTGTTGAAAATCTACTTCTGGTTGAGATTAAATCCATTTTTCCCTTCTTGTTCATATATCTGTATCTTGTATACAGAATTACTCCTGCGATATAATCGGCTGAAATCCTGCTGGTGGGTAGGACTGAACTTGTCTTAACTAGAGATGAGCGAGTACTGTTCGGATCAGCCGATCCGAACAGCACGCTCCATAGAAATGAATGGATGCACTTGGTACTTCCGCTTTGACGGCGGCCAGTTGCTTAACCCCCCGCATGCCGGCTACGTCCATTCATTTCTATGCGAGCGTGCTGTTCGGATCGGCTGATCCGAACAGTACTCATTCATCTCTAGTCTTAACCCTTTGTGCATGTTTATACGTTCTAAGAATGGGATTGTAGTTAATATTTGTTGGGTGTGTCAGACATTTTAGCAGATATTTATTAAAAGCTAAGTTTTATTTATATAAAAGCATCATTGCTCAGTTTTATTATATAAGACACGTTCATTCCTTATAGAAGTTTTATGCCGGCATATTTAAAGGGGCTCTATCAGCAAAACTATGCTGATAGAGCCCCACGTATGCATGAATAGCCTTTAAAAAGGCTATTCAGGCACCGGTAATCTAATTTTAAACCCCCTGCCCGTTTTAAAATAAAATTATAAAAACATATATGTAAATGATACCTGAACGTTCACGCTGGGCGGTCGTGCACGATCTGACATCATCTTCGGTCCATCCTTCCTCTTCTTTCTTCTTCCAGCGACTTTCTCCTTTTCTGGATCTTCTCCACCTTCGTCTTCTTTTCTTCCGGATATGAAGACGTTCATGAGCGTTCTGTGCATGCTTGTGTAGTTCTAAGGTTACTTAGAACTACAACAAAAATGGCGGCGGCGCGTGCCGGATTTGAACACAACCTGCCGGAAAAACAGGAGATGAAGGCGGAGAAGATCCAGAAGAGGAGGAAGTCGCTGTAAGAAGAAAGAAGAGGAAGGAGGGACCGAAGATGACGTCGGATCATGCACCACCGCCAGTGTGCACGTTCAGGTATCATTTACATATATGTTTTTATAGTTTTATTTTAAAACGGGCAGGGGGTTTAATTTTGCTAATGCACAATTTTCTTGAGTTTGAAATGGCTGAGCAGAACTCTATTGCAGCGTTCTTGGATCCTGACAAGCTGTCTCTATTTTATGTAACTATGTTTCCAGTGTTACATCTGCAACATTATCAAATGTCAAGACCAATTATGTTTTGACATTGGTAGTTTGCTTCACGCTTCGTTTGGAGAAAAAAAGAGCGATTTAATGTATGCATTTTCCAACAATTGGGTCACATTGCATTAACTTCCTTAGACAATTTTCTTTATATGTGAAATTTATAGCAAAAGTAAAACAATACAGACCAGATCTTCGTTATAGTATAAATAGGATGTAATTGTGAACACGTCTCTGTCTCTGTGCATTCATTATAACTATTCTTAAGTGCTTTTTGTTACAATGTTATGGTGACTGAGCTGTAAACATGATTATATTTGTAAGGATGTGGCCCTTCTATTATTTTTCTTGATGTAGGCCTTATCTAATTTCCTACATTTACAGGTCATAGTCATTTATATGTCCATTTGTTACCTGAATTTTACCTACAATTTTTTTTCCTCAAACTTTGTTAGGAATTTACAAACAATACTATTATCAGTGGGATCTGACCACTAGAGCCACCAATAATGCTTCAAGTCTAAAAATGAAGCAGCTACTCCAGCGCCAAGCCAGTGTCACTAAGACCTCATGCACACAGCCATGCTGTTTTGCACAGACTTAGGCTAAGGCCCCACGGCACAATAAGCAGTGCTAAAGCGCTGTGGGGAAAACAGCGGTGGGAATGCATCACGGTTCTTCCCGCAGAGTTTTGAACAGAAAGCTCACAGAATTTTCCTCCGTGGACTTTCTGTTACTATTAAATCTACGGGAAAGCCGCCAGTGTTTCCGTAGATATAATTGACATGCTGCGATTTCCAAAACTGGGCAAGAATCCCATCCACTTTACAGATACTGTAAAACGCTGGCGTTTCCAGCCCATTGGGCCCCGGCCTTAAATGGGTTTTCCAGGCAAAAAAATGTTTTTTATTTGTTTTTTTTTGTTTTTTAAATGTCTATTGGTGCTATTAATGGGTTAATAAATGTACCTATATACTTTTTTGCGTGTTTTGAGTGATTTCTGGGTGTCTCTGGGGGCCCCTAGTGTCTCCTACTTTTGTTTACATCCTTCTGCTTCCTGTTATGTAACTTCCTAACCCCTGTCATTTCTCTCCCCCTCCTTCCTCACTCTTCCTCCCATACATCGCCTCCCTGTCTAGCTATCCTTTCTATCCTAGCTGTCTAGCTATCCTATATGTCCTACCCTACCTACTCAGCTCAACCCTGACCCATATTACATACTTACCCTCCATGACTTTTTCCTGTGAGACTGCCTCTTCTCCTCCTGTACTGTTTGCACACTCCTTTGCCACTGTCACCTCTACTGCACATGCATAGACACGCAGTAGAGGTGGTTTACTGGCAGCAGTTCTAGGAGAAGAGCACACACACTGCCAGTACAGGAGGAGGACCTGTCTTGTCGGAAGAAGCCATGGATGGGTAAGTATGAGTGAAGTGGATGGGGGGAATAGTAGTGACAATCCATTTTCAGAAATGGGGAAACAGATCATCACTGGATTATCAGAAAATGTCCCTGGGGCGGTCACACGACCATCCCAGGAATATGGGTAAATAAACATTTTTTATTGATGTTATTATTTAGAAAGTAGGAGGGGGAGGGTGTTTAGATTAGTGTAGGGATTTCAAAATATCTCGGACAACACCTTTAATATCCATGAAGAGTGGCCATGTGTGCCTGTGCCAGTACTCAGATGGCCCTTATTCACATGGCAGTGAATAATGGCTATGCAACGGTTGTTTTTGTAACTGCTGTCACATGGCCTTTATAGTACCCATGATATTCAATGGGTCTGTATATATGCCACTATCTCTGTACAATTACAGTGGTATGAATACCTACCAATTATACCTACGGAAATAGCAGCATTTTCTGTATAGGTATAATTGAAGTAGAAAGCTAATCAAAATATTATAAATGCCCAAAAATGGTGCCAACTAAAAGTACAACTCGTCTTAAAGTACAGAAAAATTAAAAACTTATGAAGTTTGGAGGGTTGAGATTGCGAATATAAAAAAAGTCACCCGGTCTTAAACCCCCAAACTACTTAAAGGGTTAAAATACAGAAACACAAAACGTAACCTAACTCATCCCAATATAATCACAATAATTTCAATAATGACGATAATAATAATAGATTTTTATTTATATAGCATCAACATATTCCACAACACAAAGGTTCATGTACAGACAAAAAGAGAAATTACAGTGTAATAAATCAATTCATAATATGAGTGAGGGCCCTGCTCATGAGGGCTTGCAATCTATGTTCAGTATTGTACTCCCCTCCTTCACCATGTACCCCATAAACCATCACACTTTCATTCTGCCCTAGGTCACTGTTAGGTTCGCAGTCCAGCGCCTCCATCAATTCATTCATGTTCTCCTTACTTACATTTGTTGTTTTGTAATTGTCAATCCTGATCACCATCAATGGTATCATCTAGTGGGATATAATGTAGAGTTTCTATAATGCATACACCTCGCACAGCACATAAAGCATTTCCGTTATTCTCTTGTGGGTGGATTTGGGTTGGCTTTTATTTGTGATCAATATAAATTGCCTTCTGTACATCCGGGAATTGAATACAGTGGTGAGATTTCACTGTCAGAATTACATTATGGTTCAGTAGACTTCTCAACTCTTCTGTTTCTCACACAAATTACTCTGTGATTTACATTCTATACAGGTGCTGAAATGAGATTGGCGAGCACATGCATTTTCTCCAAAGTTTCATTTGTTGTATCTAATTGACTTATTTGTATTGTATTTCATACACTAGTGTGCTTTGTCAATAGAATAGTAAGTCCCTAGTGTATGTAGACATAAGGCTAGTCTTTAGCTGCCACAAAGTCATTTTACAGTCCTACAAAGATTCACTTTAAAGGTACTTTCCATTTTCAGTTATTGATGTGAAGGTCTGTATGGCGGACTGTATTCCTATTCCCCACTGGACACCAAGAAATGTTGACCACCCACTAAACTAATCCTATGGCAGATCTTCAGGGCAAATCAGAATTTCTTTATCACTGGCACTGCCTAAGGGTATCATTTGGCCTAAATGTATGTATAATCAAATTTTATTAAGGGTTTTTCATAAACAAGGGAGGGGGAGTCAACAATATATAAAGAGAACACAAAAAATGAGGCGCCCAGGCCTCTCAAAGAAGCAGCAGTTTGAGGAGTATCCCCGGCCAGCAAAACATAGGAGAAAATAAAATTAAAAAGAACAGAACAAAATAATATGCAAATACCATGGCAGACAGCTGAAGCCGTATAGGCAATGCAAAAGACACGCAACAAAGAGGAAAAAGGGGAGAGAGAGATGACCCAATGGGAGACCAAACTAGACAAGGGGGAAACCAACAAAGATGAGACCAAGAGGAAGGAGGGGGAAGGATAGACTGATGAAAGGGGAAAGGAGCTCTGGAAAAAGAGGCGGAAAAGTCGGAGGATTCCTGGAACACCACCCAGGGCCGCCAGAGAGTTTCAAACCGGGAGAAACTGGACAGGAGATAGAAACCAGCAGTCACTTTCAAACCCATTCATTTGAATGGGTTGGCAAAGTGTCTGCCCGTGAGCGCCTGTGAGCGTTTTGTGCTCTCCGCTGCGAAACTGTTTTTTTTTTAACCAGACACAAAGTCGGACATGCAGGACTTTGTGTCCAGTTAAAAAAAAAAATGGTTTCGCTGCAGAGACCACAAAACGCTCACAGGCGGACACTGACTGCCGGGTTTATGTTTCTTGTCAGCAGAAGATGGAAACCTGAAAGCGGAGACCGGGGTGCAGATGTGAACCCACCCTAAACATGCACAGACTGAGTGTTTGGGCAGCCACATGACAAATGAGGTTCAATATGGATAAATGTGATGTTATGCAGGGAGAGTAAGGCTTCATGCACATGATCCTGTCCACAGTCAGTGTGCTAGCCGCGTTTTTCACTTCAGCTTTCACGTACTTGTGTCTACTGACCTATAGAAGGAGGAAAGATTGTGAAAACATTTTCTACAAAAAGGTCCTACCGTATACAGTACTCAAAATATAGTACTCAGACAATAGGTTCTAAGACAAAAAATCTATTGCCTAAATAACAATATCTTACAATATCCCAAAGATTCCCCCAGTTATACAGTACCCAGATAGACTGTACTATATTTAGGCCAAATTTGACGCCCTTCTTTGACAACCGCATGATCCCTCCGGGCTGTGGGCTTGACAGATTACTTTGCTGGTGTAGGAGCGACGATGTCCGCTTCCATCAGATTACTGGTGACCCCCCCCCTCCCCCTCCATTTGCCCAATTGTGCCTCTCTCAGCCGGATCTCCATCTCTCCTGGCTGGAGTATGGTCAGCTCTCATCCTTCCTGAGAAGGTTTTCCCTTCCGCCGCTTCTCTCCTCGCCCCTGTCTGTTTTGGAGTCTGTCATTTCGCAGACTACCCCCTCCCGGCGTGCGCTCTCTGTCCTTTATGATACTCTACTATGCGACGCTACGACGGGGCACCTGAAAGCGGAGACCAGGGCGCAGATGTGAACCCGCCCTCACTTGTACGTCATGCACATTCTCCATAGACTACACTGTACTACATAGCTTGGAGTTGTCTTCAAAAGTAAAGATATTGCTATTAAACCCATTAATTCCAGTCTGAGCTGCAGTCATTGACCACTGACAACTCTCTGGATATGATCCTTTAGCCCAGTGGTTCTTAACCTTGTTTGAGGTACCGAACCCACCAGTTTCATATGCACATTCACCGAACCCTTCTTTAGTGATGAATCAAATATGATTTTTTTCCAAATTCAAGACATAGGTATATATTTTTTTACTGGTACACAAAATGAACCGTGCCTAGGGTTCGATCGAACCCCGGTTAAGAACCACTGCTTTAACCTGACACTTAACCCCACATGAGGTTCTTCCACTGAAGACAGGTTTATGTGGCCACAGTTTGTGATTCAGTTGTTATAGAAATGGTATTCATCATAGAATATTTTCTCTCCAGGACCTATGTGTTGTTTCTTTTTTTCACCATGCAGACCTATCTTTTTGTCTAGTTATGAATAAATATTCACTAGTGACTCCCTCCCTAAAAGTGCTGTTGGCACATACCATGTTAGACTAGCATTCTGGAGAATAAGCATTTAGCTGTGAATAAATTTGACTGCTTCAATGTCTGTGAAGAAAATACAAGGAAAAGTTTTGCAGAAAAAAAGAATTGTGCTTTATTGCAGAAGTTGGCATGAGTCATGGAAGAAAAGATGAAATGCCCATTATTGCCAGTGTATTTCGATTTTTCTGTACAGCTGGCATCCTCTTACAGTACAGTCATTGGAATTGAAAAGCAGATATAATCTAGCATAGAAATATGTATAGCATTTTCCATTACGGGCAAACTCTCACCAAGGCTGGGCTCTTTCAAGAACCTTCTCAATGCTTCCAGCAACCTTTAGAGGGAATGTTCTATGCAGACACCAATCATTATTTCAGGGAAGCATTTACTGTTTTTTTTTTTGTTTTTTTATAATAAATTTCACAATTAAAGGGATCTAGTAGAATCGTTTTAAAAGGAGATCCACTTATGAAAAAGGGTAAGGAAAAGGTTGCTTCGTGGCGACACATTTAACGTCAGTTTTCTATTGCTTCATTGCATACCAAGAGTCATAACTTTGTCATCTTTCCAGTACTGGAACTATATGATTACTTATTTTTTGTGGGACAAATCGTAGTGCCTAATGGCACTATACTTTGGAGTACATATATCTCATCGATTAACATGTATTTATTTTTTGCATCGCCTATTTCCAAGACTTTATTATTTTTCTGTCATTGGAGTTGTGTGGAGTCTTTTTTTTGTAGGAAGACCTATTTTGGGTAACATAACTCCAGCCCTTATTATGCCCAACAGTGGCCCACCAAACCTCTATTATGCACCACAGCATCTCCCTACAACCTCTATTATGCCCCACAGTCTGTTGTGCCACTCTGGGGCATAATAGAGGCTGCATGGGCCGCTGTGGGGCATAATAGAGGCTGCATGGGCCGCTGTGGGCCATAAAGTCTTACATGCAGTTCTGTGTCCATGCAAAAAAAACCCCCTGTTTTCAGGCAGAGAGGCTGCATACGGACACAGGTGGTTACCTTTAAAAAACTCTTTCAAATGAATGGGTTTTAAAGCTGACTGCAGACAAGCCATCCCCTGTCCAAGTTCTCCAGGGTTTAGGATATAAACCTCGGGGCAGTCATCAGCGGTAGTGTGAACATATGGCGATTTCCAAATATGCAATAGTTTTGTAAATCGCAGCAAATCTGCTGCAGATATTTTTCTGTGTGGATGGGATTTGCTAGAAATCCATCCACTTTGCAGGGACTGGATAACACAGGAGTGACAGTCCCTGACAGTCATCTTAGTGGTGACAGTTTTTCGTTTTGATCAGAAACTTCTTAAGCTCTGGTACTTGTCAGAAACTCAGCCATGATTTCTTATTCCTTACTCAGAAACAGACATAGACAATGCATATACAAGAAGATGACCTGGCTACAGTAAACAAATCATGTCTGGTTTTCAGACCATAGAATGTTTGTATCCATTGGCAACCAATCAGGACAAGACTGTCACCTATAAGAAGGTTAGAGAAAATCTGCAAAACGGTTAATTAGTTATGTTAGCAAAAATTTCATTTATGTTTTCAAATGTAAATATGGTTAAGTCCATTGGAAAACCCCTTTAATAAGAGCACAGCCACATGGATTTCTGCATTTGGCCATAACCGCACTTATAATTGAGTGAAACATCAATTTGTTCCATTCCTGGCCACTCCAACTGCAAAATCGCACAATATTAAGAAATAGCCTGGAACTTCTCAATGTTTACTTACATACAGGTGAAACTCCCAGCATTGAATGCGGCTATGCAGCGATCCGAACACTGTGTGGCAGCAGATATAGAGTATTTCAGACCTGACCATCAATTGTCTAACTTCAGCATCAGCCACACTATCAGCTTAGCAGGGCACAGTACACATACAGTCCTATGAAAAAGTTTGGGCACCCCTATTAATCTTAATCATTTTTAGTTCTAAATATTTTGGTGTTTATAACAGCCATTTCAGTTTGATATATCTAATAACTGATGGAAACAGTAATATTTCAGGATTGAAATGAGGTTTATTGTACTAACAGAAAATGTGCAATATGCATTAAACCAAAATTTGACTGGTGCAAAAGTATGGGCACCTCAACAGAAAAGTGACATTAATATTTAGTACATCCTCCTTTTGCAAAGATAACAGCCTCTAGTCGCTTCCTGTAGCTTTTAATCAGTTCCTGGATCCTGGATAAAGGTATTTTGGACAAACAATTCAAGTTCAGTTAAGTTAGATGGTCGCCGAGCATGGACAGCCCGCTTCAAATCATCCCACAGATGTTCAATGATATTCAGGTCTGGGGACTGGGATGGCCATTCCAGAACATTGTAATTGTTCCTCTGCATGAATGCCTGAGGATTTGGAGCGGTGTTTTGGATCATTGTCTTGCTGAAATATCCATCCCCGGCGTAACTTCAACTTCGTCACTGATTCTTGAACATTATTCTCAAGAATCTGCTGATACTGAGTGGAATCCATGCGACTCTCAACTTTAACAAGATTCCCGATGCCGGCATTGGTCACACAGCCCCAAAGCATGATGGAACCTCCACCAAATTTTACAGTGGGTAGCATGTGTTTTTCTTGGAATGCTGTTTCTTTTTGGACGCCATGCATAACGCCTTTTTTTATAACCAAACAACTCAAATTTTGTTTCCAAAATGAAGCTGCCTTGTCCAAATGTGCTTTTTCATACCTCAGGCAACTCTATTTGTGGCGTACGTGCAGAAACGGCTTCTTTCTCATCACTCTCCCATACAGCTTCTATTTGTGCAAAGTGCGCTGTATAGTTGACCGATGCACAGTGACACCATCTGCAGCAAGATGATGCTGCAGCTCTTTGGAGGTGGTCTGTGGATTGTCCTTGACTGTTCTCACCATTCTTCTTCTCTGCCTTTCTGATATTTTTCTTGGCCTGCCACTTCTGGGCTTAACAAGAACTGTCCCTGTGGTCTTCCATTTCCTTACTATGTTCCTCACAGTGGAAACTGACAGGTTAAATCTCTGAGACAACGTTTTGTATCCTTCCCCTGAACAACTATGTTGAACAATCTTTGTTTTCAGATCATTTGAGAGTTGTTTTGAGTAGCCCATGATGCCACTCTTCAGAGGAGATTCAAATAGGAGATCAACTTGCAATTGGTCACCTTAAATACCTTTTCTTATGATTGGATACATCTGGCTATGAAGTTCAAAGCTCACTGAGGTTACAAAACCAATTTTGTGCTTCAGTAAGTCAGTAAAAAGTAGTTAGGGGAATTCAAATCAATAAAATGATAAGGGTGCCCATACTTTTGCACCGGTCAAATTTTGGTTTAATGCATATTGCACATTTTCTGTTAGTACAATAAACCTCATTTCAATCCTGAAATATTACTGTGTCCATCAGTTATTAGATATATCAAACTGAAATGGCTGCTGCAAACACCAAAATATTTAGAACAAAAAATGATTAAGATTAATAGGGGTGCCCAAACTTTTTCATAGGACTGTATATTGTCAAATGGCAATGGTTTGGAAACTGAAATTAACAAATGTGTCTAAGAGAAAGGAGACAATCCGTATGATTAATTTCTAGCAAGCATGTCTTAAACCTAGTCTTCATAATACCAGTTAAGACATGCTGTAAGGTATCTATATATGGTTTTTAAGAAACGTAATGAACAATCTGGTTTGTTAGATATCAAACAAATATTAAATGAGTTTACTTAAAGAGATATTCCCATGAACATAATCATAACTATATTTGTAGATAATTAAAAGTTAAAGGGGTTGGCGACTTTCAGACCAATATTGAGAGAGAAAATGTTATGGTTTGTATAATAAAATGTTGGACAATTTTCCAATATACTTTCTGTACCAATTCCTCACTGTTTTCTAGATCTCTGCTTGCTGTCATTCATTCTGTTACTTCTAGTGGATAAAAGTCTGACCATGGTCATGTGACTTACGGTCCATGGTCATGTGATGTACACAGGTGCCGCTCGTTATAGTCCCAGCACAATAATCAGACATCTGCCTGGTAATCAGCTGTGCACCTGTGCACCCATCACATGACCATGGACCGTAAATCACATGACCATGGTCAGAGTTTTATCCACTAGCAGTAACAGAAAGAATGACAGCAAGGAGAGATCTAGAAAACTGTGAGGAATTGATACAGAAAATATAATGGAAAATTGTATATCTTTCTATTGTAAAAACAATAACATTTATTTCTCAATATTGGTATGAAAGTGGCCAACCCCTTTAAACATTTTTGCAAATATAAGTAGTTAAAAATTCTGCAGAGTTTTAAAGATTTGCTCTCACTATCTTAGTGATGACAGCTAGGGTTGAGCCGATCTTGAGATTTCAGGATCATTTTTAAAATCCGATTTCCAATCATTTTCCATTCGACTCCGATCCCAATGCAAGTCAATGGGATTTTTTTAATAATTGAAGATCGGATTTTAAAAATGATCCTATTTACTACACAGCATGGAATCTAAAAATTGAATGCTTTAATTGTTAGACTCCATGATATGTAGTGATTAAAAAAAATCCTCTGGTTACTTAGTCCCTCCTGGTGTCTACTTACTTGCACAGAACAGAAGCACTGCCGCTGGTCCAGTGCCCGCTGTTCTAGCTCCTCTTCTTGCCTCGCTGCCCCGCCTCCCAGGTTAGTGTTACAGACCTAGGAAGAAGGCGGGGCTTGTGGCTTAGGAGAGTGTGGGCGGGTACAGGGCGGGGAGATGTGAATGCATCACTCATGTCTCCCCTCCCAGTACCCTCCCACACTCTCCTTAACTATAAGCCCTGCCTTCTTCCTAGGTCTGTAACACTAACCTGCGAGGCGAGAACAGCGGGGACCGGACCAGTGATCTGTTCAGGTAAGTGTTAGCTACTAGAGATGTTAGCTAGTCTCCCCTTAGAATGAATGGACGCAGCCGGCGCGCAGGGGGTTAAGCGGCCGGACGCCGGCACAGGCTGTGTGCTGGCTGTATCCATTAATTCCTATGGGACCTAGCTAACATTGTTAGCTTTTCCCACAATGCTTGGCCAGTAGCAAAGCATTCTGGGAAATAACCTCCGACCTCGATCCCGCCTAAAAAGATCAGGATCGGAATTCCGATTGCGATCCTGAAGTTTACTCGATCGTCGATCGGAATCCGATCTTTTCCGATCCCGATCGCTCAACCCTAGTGACAGCCTGTTGTCTTGATCAGTTGCTAATGGATACAACCACAAATGCAGAAACTTTCTATGGTCTGGGACTTGTCAGGAACCCAACTATGATTTTCTTATTGTTGCTGGGATATCAGGCAGGGACACTACATGTATCAGAAGATATCCCGGCCACAATAAGGAAATCATGGCAGAAAGTTCCTGCATTCATGGCCGTATCCACTGGCAACCGATCAAGATAACTTGTGACCACAAGATATGTAGAAAAAATCTTTAAAACTCTGCAAAATATTTACTTATATTTGCAAAAATGTTTAACTTTTAATTATCTATAAATTTAAAAATATTTATGTTCATGGGAATACCCCTTTAACATTCTAGTCCAACCAGACCAGATAGGATAAATGCTTACCCAAAATGTGGGCAACGGAACTGATCTATATTATGGATTACAATCTAGCATCATACAAGGTTTCTGTGTTTGGGAGGCTGCAGTTGTACAAAAGACATTTCCTTTGTTGAATCAAGAGTCCACAATTCTCCCTTGATGACATGTTATTATATGATATTGTAAGTTACGAATGTTTGTATATAATCTTAGAACTGGCGCACTGTGTTATGCTGCAAAATCTTTTTGTTTTTGAAAATAAAGTGAGTTTGTGGAAAAAAAATAAATCTAGCCATAACTGATCCCATCTAAGATGTGTAGATCAGAGTGTACCAGTCACAACACTTTACTAATGGCTCATTCACACAACTGGGGTAAAAACTGGCCATGAAAAGCAGATGAACAGTCTATGAGCCTATTGGTGATGTATGAAAAATGGTCATGATCTATTTTTGATGCTCAAGATTGGTTTAAAAAAAAAGTGTGAACAATTCTATAGATTTTTGTTGTTGTTGTTGTTGTTGTTTTGAAAACAGCCCATTTGATAAAAACGCCGTCTCACTTGTTATGCTCATTACCTTTGTGGGAAAAGCGCTAATGTTTTCGCCAGATGGTGCTCAGGTTATCAGATTGATATATTTATAAATGGAAATGGAAGACTAGTTGTAAAGTGAAGCATTGATGGCTATTGTTGCAATCACTCTGTATTGCTCTAAGAACATACTGATAATAGCAAGCAGGATACATCAGTTTATGGCAGCCTGTATTCTGTAAATGAGTTTCAGACTGTCATAAAACAGCTTGTGTTTGGAATTCTTCTACACCCTGCTTTTTGTCTTGCTCTGCCTTCCCATTGATACGCCATTAGATATAATACAACGTTATACTTTGTAAAGATGGGCTGTTTATGTTAAAGGTTTGGAAAAGGGTAAGCGGCAATTCAGAATAATTATTATTCTATTTCTTTGGACAAAATCGACAAGCTTTATTTAAGCTGTTGAAAGGACCAACTCCTCCTGCTGTAAACTGCAATTTTCTTCACAGTTTCCATGGTTTTGTTACTTTCAGCTAAAGAGAAAATATCACGTCTGTGTTACTGTATCTAGCTTTCTTCTCATTTTGGTATAGTGGGTGAGTATATGATACGGGTTGACACCTTATATTAGCGTAATATGCCATCAGCAAATAGGCATGTATATGTTCTCCCAGTCTGTGTCCAGGACCCAATGTTATATTTGTATTGCAGGTCTTTTCTACACACACACACACACACACACACACACACACGTACAAACATTAGGGCTTGACTAAACGAGGTTACCATAGCAACTGGAGATCGGCTTTATTGGTCTGGTCTTTCTTCCAACCTTCTATACATTTGCCAGCTGGCGCATCTACCTAGAGCCAAACGTATGGAGCCAGTCTGTCACTAACAGTCTTACCCACCGTCCTTTTTGTAAAAGGTAGCCATATACTGAAAGACAAAGACACATAGTAAATAGAAAATAGTGTTAACTTTGTGCTTCACCCGCTTTGACATGTTTTAGAAGTTGATGGATTTTTCATGTTTAGCTTTCTGGCTACAGAGTCAATGACACACCGCTTATATTTATTCTCTATACAAGCTGAGTAGACAGTGTAATATTGGTGGAAGAGATATAATATGGATATCCAGCATGCAGCCTATATACAGTTAGTATACAGACACGCATCTGTCTCTAAGACTCAGGCTAATGCTGGCTACGTTGCTCCCTAATCTCATTCCCCTGGCATAGTCCCTAACCTCATTCCCTTGGCGTAGTCCCTAACCTCATTCCCTTGGCGTAGTCCCTAACCTCATTCCCCTGGCGTAGTCCCTAATCTCATTTCCCTGGCATAGTCCCTAATCTTATTCTCTAGTCTGAAACTCATGTAGTCCACTTTGGCATAATTTAAAATTTTTTAGGCTGCAGCCCCACAATGTGAAAAACACTGTGTTTTACAGTACCTGCAAAGTGGATGGGATTCTGGCTAATCCTATCCACACATTACAGGAAAAAAAAAATCAGAAGCAGAAAATCTGCGTTTTCAAAAACACCCTCACTTTTAAAAATTACAGCGTGTCAATTATACCTACAAAAAAGCTGGTGTTTTCCATATAGGTATAATAGGGACAGAAGGTCCACAGTGGACAACTCTGCTAAGATGCTATGAAAAATGCTGCGGAAAAAAATGTGATGAGTTTCCCATTTTTTTTATTATTATTATTTATAGCATATTTCCTTTGGTGCATACTGAAAATCGTACCTTTGTCTAAGACTTGCTGCTTTCAATGGAACCACATTTACTTAAAAAGTATGGGCATCACTTCATTATATAAAACGGGGAACTCTCATATTTCATGTCACTGTCATGATCCCATGAATTGTATCCACAGTATTTGGAGATATAATTTGCCACACCAGTGGAGACATATACATGGTCCCCACTACATGTACAATTGAGAGGCATGATATTCGGTTCTGGTGAGAGGAGTAACAGACCCCTAGCCAGAGTATTATGTCAGAATATCTACTGTAGAGCATCGCAACAGTGTTTTACTTATTGGTTTGTATTTTTTAAACATATTATTAAGAGTTACATTTTTGATACATTTATTTGCATCCACAACTCAGTTCTTTTCTTTTCTTTTTTGGCTTATATATTTGTATTGTTTTGACATTCCAAATATAGTTTTACTGTCATTTCTAGTGGCTTTTTAACCATACCCAGTCTACAAAAAACTGACAGAAGAAATGCCAAACCCAGGGCATACTGTGTTTGGCAGGGAAGCCAAATAAAAATCGGTAAAAACCTATTAAAGATTATCTGGACGTGAAAATAAAACTGCAAAACATACCCAAAAAGTGTGCAACCAGCTATAATAGATTGTTTCTATTTGCAAAAGCAGTTCATAGCTGTATATCTTACAGATGAAATATGGGAATGCAGTATTTGGTTGTTACAAAGAAGACTAAGTGAATTAGAAGTGTAATTCTAATTGTTTCATCATCTAGAAAATTGAGTTAACCAACAATATGTTTATTCAGTTTCATTTCAGGAAGCAGCCAATAAGAATTTAATTATTTTAAGTTATTCTTCATACGGTTCTCAAATAAAGCTGCACAATTGGAAGCAATTTCCTTTATTATACAGTTCTGATGAAATAAACGCTGCCAAGCTTTCCAGGTTAGGCTGCTATACTAATTGAATAGGTATAAAAGTCCTGCCTGTGAATACTGAAATGCTAATAGTGGGAGCGGAGCAGCAGGTGGATTGTTTGATGTGGAAATGTCTATGGACTTATTTGGATAAAAGATCACAAACAATCGTAATGTTTATGGTGTCAATGTCATGTTTGTCTATTCAGTACTGTACAAACTGGAACCTTAGTAAATGGTTTTCTCAACTTTTTATGTCTAATGCACCGTCCCACAGAGCTTTGAACAGAAAATTCACAGAGATTTCCTCCGTGGACTTTCTGTTACCATTATATCTACAGGAACGCTGCCGGCGTTTCCGTAGATATAATTAACATGCTACGATTTCCAAAACCGAAGCTGAACCCACCACTGCCCCTACCTACTTACCTCACTACCCTAGGCGGAAGAGGACAACTGGTCGACAAGCCCTTCCTAGATATATGCGATGACACAGAACGCAGACAAGACAAACAACAACAAAGAGAGGTTAGCTAGTCAGAGATCGGTAATACAATAGTAGCAGAAAGAGGCGCTTAGTAGGGCCAAAGTCTGAAGTCAGAGTAACATTAGCCAGCCAGCCTGTGTGAGCTGATGGCCTGTATATAGGAAGCCATAGCCCCGCCCTAGGCTTGATTGGAAGATAGGCTGTCAATCACACAGGCTAGGCTAGAATTAACTATTTCATGAACATAGGAAACAAGGTGCAGGAGATGGGTGTGATGGAAATTCAATTACAGAGAAAGGTAATAAAGCAGTGTTCACACAGTGAAATGAAAAACTCTTAGCAAGGACTCAAACTGTACACGCCTCCTGCGCCACAGCATGCGTGTGAAGGGTGGCATAGAGACCCGAACAGGCAGAGATGTTATACTTTGTCTGTAGCTTGTCATCTATAATACACTCAGTGACCGAAAGTCACGGGAAGGCGTGTCCCAGTGCCGGATGTGCCGGATATGACACTCAAACAGTGTGACACGATGCGGCCTATGGCGCTAGTGTCACCAGGATTTCTGAGCAGTCTTATGCAGACTGGTGTCTTGTGAACATGGTAGCATGTTGCAAATTAAGTGACTTTGAACGTGGGATGATAATCGGTGCAAGACACATGGGGCATAGAATTTTTGAAATTATACAGGAATTTGTGTTTCCGAGGTCAACAGTGTCTCGGGTGGACCTGCGATATCGCAGAGACAATGTTAGTAGCCTCGTAAACCGGCGCACTGGTCGACCACGAGTGTTCAATGAACGGATGTCACGTCACTTCCGCAGAGTCGTACGGGGACGTCTGACCCGTGTCCCTTTGCTGAGGCCACAACACAGAGCTCGAAGACTGGCATGGCCCCCATTCCAGGCTGCAAAATATAGAAATTGATCCTATTCCTGTCCAATTTTGTAGCCCTGCTTCTGTGTCTCCTATTCATTAACTGAAACGGGCCGCGGAAACACAGCAGCACACAGCTGATATCCATGTGTTACTCGCGGGCTGCCCATGCCGTTCTCTAACACGTAGACTGCTGTAACTGATGACAATAAATTGTTCAGGAAAAGCTCAGGCAAGATGGCGGTCCCCATAATCATGTACAGAAAATAAAATATAAAAATGTACAATCTACAGATTAGAAAAACTGATACATTTCACTATCTGGTTTTAATCAGTAAACTTTAAAAAGTAGTGACATATTCCTTTTAAGACGCAGAGAGATCACTGTCTAATAGAAACCCGCAGAACACTTTTCAAACACATATCTGTTCAGTAGAAATTTACAATATGGACCCTGTATTTTTGATTGCAAAAAAAATTATGAAAAGAAGAAAAAAACCACACAATTCTCCATCCCAACAAAAAAGTCAAAACATTGTGTTAATTACAGTATTTTTTTTTTTGCTGTACTTATTTTAGACAATAATATAATATAGACAATAATATTTTAGACAATAAAACCATTTTTATTTATATGTCCATTTGCACAAGCATTACCATGATGTTTGCACCATTACTTGTATTCTGTACTGTGCACATCCTTGTTTTCTTATGAAAAATTCAATAAAAATTGATTACACCTAAAAAAACATTTTTATTTCCCTAAGCGTAGCAGCCATTGTAGACAGTGTAGCACCATGAGTTAGGGGAATTTGTAATTGTAATCCTAAGGCCGGGGCCCCACAGGACAGAAACACTGTGATTTTACAACAAGGGCAAAGTAGATGGGATTCTAGCAAATCTATGCTCATTTTGCGGTAAAAACTGGTGTACAGAAACACAGCGGTTTCCAAAACCGTGTCGGTTTTGGAAATCGCAGCATGTCAATTATGCCTAGAGAAACAACAGTGGTTTCCCCATAGGTATAATTGTAACAGGAAGTCTGCGGAGGAAAATTCTGCGAAATTTCTGTCTAAAGCACTGCAGGAAGAACCGTGAAGTGTTGCCGCCACGGTTTTTCCCGCAGCGCTTTTTTGCTACGAGACGTCCCATAGGGCCTTGGCCTAAAGGTAAATTTTTGCTATTTTCACACTACGTTACCTTTGGTGTATGGTTTATGTTCACCATCCTAAAGCACATCCTTTTGACACACATCAGGTCTGTAGGGTTCATAGGAATATTCTTGGTGCATACACTGAGCTACACATGCAATATGGTTTGAACAGAGCCATACATAGTTTTTTTTTATAGTTTTTTAGTTTTCAGTTTATGGCCTGGTTTTACTTTCTCTAAAATAGAAAAATTGTTACAAAGGAAGAATGTATTACTTAGACAGGAGATGGTGTTGAAGAATCTATGATTGTAGTGAATAGCTAGCATTTTCCATAAATATTTCATGAAATAGACATTTTGCAGTTCTACCACTTTCATCTAAGCAATGGGAACATGCTCTAAAATGCATCCAGATGATCCAGACATGACAAGGCATTTCATCCGCTGTTGCATTCTCCATACACATGAAGACCAGGCCGCTTGTCATACTTTCCAGTGAGTGTTACAGGCGGCTACTTTTCTAGCACTATTATTAGCCTATACTGGTAGAAACTTGATTTTCATAAAATGACTCAAAAAAGACTTCTCTTTGGAAAGAGAAATCCTGTTTTTCCGAAGAGAAGAAATCCGTCATTTACAATCTCTTTTGTAATTGTTTTATTATGATTGCTTGACACATTTTACTTTTTATGGCTTTAGCTTTTGATGTCCATTACACGGGCAGACACTATTTTGTTGTTCGTTTTCAGAAGTCTTGTAGGGAGCCTGAGCTTTCTTGGCAGCACTTCTCAGTGGGAGGCCAGGAAGAAATAAGTCTTCAGGAAAATTTAATGTTTATTAGGTCAAGTGCTGTAGTGAATCACTGAGCAGAATTAATTCTGATTCGACTTGGTCAATCAAACCGCATAATCAGAATTGTTTTCTTTCCTATGATCTTACCATCTCTTAGGTACACAGAACCTTGACCTACAGATGAAGCACTTTAACTGGACAATAATCCCATAGTACTTATACTTAAGTTTGAAGGACTATATTGACGGAGTTGAAATCGATGACATATGTGTGGCTTAAAAAAGTCACTTACCAGTGACTCTGTCAGATTTATTATTGTTTATACCAGTTTTCTAGTGTGAATGATTCCTGAAATCTACTCCAGCAGGAAGCTGATATAGATTTCAGTAGAGTGCATATCCTGCCGGAGGATACACGTGGTGTATGACTTGGTGTGCACCTTTCTCAGCTCGGAGGCGTTCTCCTTTGGGGCACAGATTATCAAGACTGGTGTGGGTTACACCTGTAATTTAGTAATCCTGTAAATATTCTATATAGTACCCAAGCCTTAGGGGGCTCACATACCTAATGGTTTGAGATGGACGCACACAACATAGTTTCAGTGTGCTTCACATGTAGCCAGAAAATGCATGTGTACATTCATTTATGTGTAACTGCAGTAGGTTATCTTTGCTTTTTCACATGACTGTTGCAGAAAGTTTTTGAGTTAGATAGTATTGTCCAGCCTTGTATACACTAGTATGGTTTATCCATAATTAACATGTTTTTCCTGCTTTCATCTGCGCTCTCTTGTAGACTTATTGTGCTCATATTAGCACAGCTTTTACATGGTGTACAATTTCTTGATTCTTCTACTGACGGCTCCCAGGACATGTAAATAACTGGTAGAATTAAGCTGAGTATGACTATTAGTTTTACAGGAGCAAAGAACAGGTGGTTGAACCAGTAGCGTGTCCAGATGTCTTGCCCATGAGTCAGTGCTCTCCATACTGTATTGAAATGTAATGTTTGGTACATATAAAAATTGCAATAGTACCATGTACTGAAAGATTGTATATTGTAAGAGGAACCATATACGGTAGCTGTCACATGTAGGGAATATCTTCAGTTTTATTTTAGTTTAGTGATATGCATTGTCAAGAGAACCAGGTCACTCACACTGTCCATGGCCTGCCTGAGGGATAGTTCAGTGAATAGAAATACAAATTGTTGATGCAAGTGCATTTTAACTCCTGTTTTTCATGAGAAGTAGTCAAATGGCTCTGCTTGCTTTCTTAGATTCTACCTGATTTAACTTCCATAGACTACAGTATATTATTAAAACCAGAGGAAGATCAAGACAACGATGTTCCTCTAGTCTTATATTGTCAGAAGTGATGATATTCTACAGATTACAGACAGTAAGAACAATGTGTGGTTAGCGACATAACTTAATAAAGAGCATGTGGAAAGTTATAGGAGGTCATGAATGCAGGAATCACCCTTAGGCTAAGGCCATACATAGCGAGCAAAGTGCTGTGGAAAAGACTGCGGCAGAATCGCATCCTTTTTTTTTCTGCAGCGTTTTTCACAGAAAGTCCGCAGAGTTTTCCTCTGTGGACTTTCTGTCCCTATTATAACTATATGGAAAATACCAGCATTTCCATTGGTATAATTCACAGAGGAAATTCACAAAATTGCAATATTTTTTTGAAATTGCAGCTTTTCCACTGCAATATTTTTCTGCAATGTATGGATAGAATTAGCCAAAATCCCATCCACTTTGCAGTGGCCAAATCGCACCGTTTTTTCAGTGTGCGGCCTATAGAAACCCTGGTGTTTTCAGTGTAAGTATATTAGAGACAGAAAGTCCACAGAGGAAAGCGCTGCAAACTTTCTGTGAAAAGCGCTGTGGAAAAAAAAATGTTTCGCTGTGGTCTTTTCCGCAGCGGTTTTTGGCTACGGCTCACTATGTGGGGCCTTAGCCTTAAGGTGTTTGCTGATAACCAGGTGATATACAGTATATCAGAGCTAATAGAAAAAAACACATGGAATTCTGCCATCTGTGGTCACAGTTGCTTCAAATAACATTTCTTTTTCTATTGGCTGTGTTTTACGTGTTTTGGAATGACCTGGTTCTTATTTAAAGCCCAATTGCACAAATAAGGCCTGGTTCACATCTGTGCTTGATAATCCGATCAGGAAATCTGCATGGGGAACCCCCGAATGTACTACCAAACGCATTGGCAAGCGGTGAGCAGTGAAAGCACACGGACCCCGTAGATTAGAATTGCATCTGTGTGCTTTCCATGTGGTGTCCGGACGGAACATACAGACAGAAATGTATTTCACAGTCTACTTTCCTGTCCTCATGACTCGTGCGGAGACCATGAGGAAAGCACACGGACCCGATTATAGCCTATGAAGTCCGTGTGCTTTCACTGCTTGCCAATGTGTCCGGTAGTTCATTCGGGGGGTCCTCATACAGACTGTTAGAGTCTAATAGGTTCTTACCAAGCAGACTGATGCATAAACTGATGTCATCCATGTTAGTGGTTCAGAAAAGACAGACACACACACAGCCAAGTGTATAGTACACATGGGTCAGAGCTCTGCAAAGATCCACCCATGAATCGTTTATTTTATAGCATTCAAATACAAAAACCAATTCATCATAATAATGACATGAATCTGGCACAACATATACTTATGGATATGATTTCTGAGAAAAAGGGATGTGATATGATGTGATACGTTGGGTATTTCCGAGTTTGGCCTTTTCCACAATTGTCTTTAACCAGTAATCCTCACTTTTCCCTAGGTCCCTCTCCACACATCCTCTAACTCTGTATAAAAGTGATAAATGTCTGAAATTAACATATGTGTACAAGGTTATTGAGTCATGGAATAAGCATGTTGTCTTACCCATCTGCTATGAGTACAAAAGTTCATAAAAAGTGCATTATAATCCAAAATGGCATATATAATCCAAAATGGAGTCTATTCTGCTAGCTGGCTATAAGATTACTCTGACACAGACTCTTCAAACAGATTACCGAACGCAGATGTGAACTGGGCCTAAGGAAGCTTTATAACAACATCTTATTACACTTGTCCTCTAGGACAGACATGTATCCTCCAAATTTAGCCCAGGACTTCCATATGTGCCGGTTCTCTCTATGATCATGACTGTTAAAAGTCCAGAGACCAGAAGGTATAACCTGTGATTGACCGGTGCAGACAGAAGGTAAATGGAGGACTTTGATGGTAAACTTATTGCTTCAAAAAAGCCCCCTTTTATTGTTCTAGTTAAGTAGCATACATTACCATAGCATGTTTTAGTATTCTCTAATGTAATAGGAACTAGTGTAGTCAGGAGATAGCACGCCATTACTACTTTGCTGATGGGGAGTTTTACTTTTATAGCATCAGTAGCAGAACTTACTAGAAGATTCAGCCCCGTTTCAGAGATCAATTTCCTGTCCGTCATTATTCACCAATAGCTGCTTCATATCCCACATATTTGGAGAACATGATTACTGTCTTCCCTGTTTTGGAATCCTTTGCCTTTTTTGACTGAAAATTGAATCTCTTGCATTTTAGTATAACTTGTTATCCAATGAGCTTGTCCAAAAAGGATGTAAAATGTGAGATATTTATGGCATGTCCATAGGAGATGACCCCTGACTTTTTTTTAAACTCAAATTATTACAAATTTTTAGCAATACAACAAGGGCTGAAACAGACCTCCCAAAAAACAAACCCCAAAACATAAAGGATGACTCCTGACTTACTGTATGTGCCCTGTGAATGGAGAAGTGGTCAAGTTCTGGAAAGTGTCTACTATGAATACTGTCCTATTTTCGAAATTCCAATAGAAAGCTCGTTCTTCAGATAGGTGCAGGTTATAGAGGTAATAATAACCTGGTGAACTTCCTACCCGCACTCATCTTTTGCCAACCTCTCTGGATATAGTATATTATCTGCAAGTGATTTCAGCCCATCCATTGTTCTGTAGCTCCTTATTCTGAGCTATGACTGTGCTATATATAGATTTTAGGTTAGGGCTGGATATATTTTACTCGTGAATGTGTTGAGCTGATCCATTGTTTTGACACATACAGAGAGTGGAAGTTCCAGTTCTTTTGTATTGTCATGAAACCTCTGCTGGTCAGAATCCTGGGAGGTCCACATGGCCGGTGATTGGCGGAAAGCCTCCTCTCTCTGAATGTCATCACACACACAGTCTGGTAACAGCAGGGATCAGCAGCACACTTGTCAGCAGGATTACAGGAGCGTACCATGCCATCAGTCTTCTGGCTCGCACAGTTACCAGAGGGAAATCTCCACCTATTACATGGTAATTACCACTTAGAGGCTTCACATGTGGACCCACATGGGCTGTAGATCCGGGTGCACATTGTATCACATTGCCTGGAACTTTTTGCTTCCAGTCTTGTTGTTTACTGTAGACAGTTTATTGCTTATACAGTGTACATATATGCATCATGGTATATTGCTACTTATGGAATAAGGCTGATATTGACCTGTATGCTATGTAATTTCTTTATCCGTCAGGTTTGTGGAAACTGTTTAGTTGTACTGTACTTGTCTGGATATAGCAGGCTGTGTGCACAGAAGTGGCAGGATCCCTCCAGTGAGTCCCCGCAGCAGCTTGCTGATCCTGCCTATCTGTCGTGCTGTTTGCACACTTTTGTATTTAGCTGCTCTCCAAAGACTTTCAGGTTTGCTCTTAATTGTAGCTTTTCTTTCCTCTGTATAGAAAGTTCTTCATAGGAAAACAAAGAGGATAGGATGTTGCCTTTCAGAGTTGCAGTAGCAGAATTCTCTAGTATCATCCATCATGCTGCTAAGACATTAGGAGGAGACTAGACTCAGAAGCGGCTTATTATGCCCTATTCTAAATGGCTGCCATTATCTCTAGGAGTTTTACAACCTCCCTTTTAAGTAGAAAGCTGGATGAACGTACTGTCACAGATATTCTTTTTACTGAGATTTCTTTTCTTCCCCACCAATTTATGTTGTTCAGTCAGAAATGGTCAGCAATGGGACTTTTCCTGTGGAAGAATAATTGTTTCTGCCAATGGGGGTACATGTTAATAAAGAACTATCAGAGGACAGGTTAATATCCTCATTGGCTCTTTAAGGTAGTCCATTGAAAGAACAAGTCATGGGATGACAGTAAAAAGTGTTTTCTATTTTAGTCCTATTCATTTATGGGGGTTTTACATAAAATTAAAATTGACCTTTATAATTTGTATTTTTTTTTTTTTTTTGTAAAAGTCTCCTTTACTTTTCTATCGGTGTTTTCTCTTAATGAAGGGTCTTATTACAGCTCTGCATCTTACTTGTAGTAACTATATGGTCAGTCATTCATGTTCTACAAACATGAATGACAGCAAACGGGTGAACACAAGTAAAAAAAATAGTTTGTTATAGCACCTTTACCTATGCGCCCATTGACTGCACTCTCATGCTGCCTGCCTCTTATAAGTTTCTGTTTCTTGCATTGAAAGAAAGAATAAGAAAAGCATTGTCATGTGTGTACGTGGCCTAGTACTTCCCACTTAGTATCAAAGAATGGAGGGTCAAGAATGTATTAGGCATCATAAAAAATAAGGAGAAGGTAATAGTAATTCACCGCTAATGGCACAAAACAACAGACGTTATAAAATCCCTTTATTCTCTGCAATAGAAGAGGGCTGTTAAATACACCCGCACCTTTATATGGTTTTATGGTTGTTAGCTGGGTTGAATAGGGGAATCTATTACTGTAATATTTTACAACATGTAACATATTTTACACATTGTGATAATCTGGGGATTTCTGCAGTCAGCAGCCCTATAAGAATCAAATTGTCACCTCTCATATTTCACACTATTGATTTGTAATTCATCATTTCAGTACATTTCCATTTATTGAGATTCTGATTGTTGCTGTTTTAGGTGTGATCTGTCATAAATTATTAATATCTGCACATGCCTTTCTTTGTGCTTTCACTCTAGTTCAGCATATTGTCCACTACTTGCAACAATACATATTCCTGGACACCAAATATTAGCTTTTAATATAGTTTATCAAGCATAATATGAAATATACTATTATTAGTATTTTAATGCTAAAAATATTGCACTGTGAAAAATGAAGTTTTGAAAAAATATAATTTATATAAAATATATAAACATAATTCAGTGTCCTGCTCTGATGAGGGTAAGACAAAAGCTTACACAAAGAAATACCAGTGGAGGGCACATAACCATCCTGTAAGGTGTTCTTTGGGGATGTCGAAAGGAAAACTAATGATCTCTGAATGAGCTTCCATTCCCTCTGGCACAGTAAAATATTCCTGTTGCTTCAGCCCTAGGGCTGGTAACCTGCTAACTTCTGGAGCCCATGAATTAAATATAAAGTGCATTTGACTAGCTGAGGCCTCATTAGACGTCTTTATGGGGCAGAGGAAAAAGAAGGTTACACCATGTGGTATGCAATAGATTTCTTTGGTTCTTCATTGTACATGAAGACAATTTGAAGAAAAAGTTTTTCTGAAGATAAGACGTCTTTGCACATCAGGGAGAGACATTTTAAGTAACCTTGATGGCTAATTGCTTTCCACACGTCTTATGTTTTCAAGGCTGAGCACGTGTTGCCAGGCAGGAGATATAGTTATCAGGTTGTATTAGCACTGAGATACATCATGTTAGGCTCATCATAGGATGTATTCTCAAGCATGAAAATGTAAACAGTTTGAAAGCAAGATTGTGAATTTCATAGTGTCACTTTTACTACTTGTCAACCCAACAGGGCCAGTGCACAGAGAAAAGAACTCTAGCAGGGTCACAGTGCCCTGCAGCTCCAGATTCTGCAGAGCGCTGCACTCAAATACCCATTTCTAGTGTGAGCACAAAAGCAGTAAAAGTTAGAGCTGTCATGCTCATGCCATCAATTGTTATGGCGAAACCATCAGTAGAGGGACAGGTGGCTGATAGGCTTTTTTGCTAAACTTTGTCATTTTATTTCTGTAGAGAGTTGAATTTTTTGTGTCTTAAGTCTCCCACTATTGTATATTTCCACAATTTGTAACATTATAGTGTAGAATAGCACCTGCGTACATCCAAGCCAGTTTCAAAATGGACACAAAAACGATTGTCATTTATCATCCTAGAAAAGATTATGAAGCCATACACATTAGATAGCTATGGCCAAACTCTTAGGGTAAGTTCACACAGAGATTTTTGGTCAGGATTTTGAGGCCGTATCCGCCTCAAAATCCTGACCAAAAAAATGGCTCCCGGAAAAAAGAAGCGAGGTGCTCATTCTTTAGGCCAAGTTGACTCGCGATTTGACCTGAAGACACTCCCTCCTCCGGACTAGACTCATTCATTAGGTCCAAAAAAACCTGGTGTGAACTTAACCTCAGGCTTAGTTCACATGGGGTTTTTTGGAATCCGCCTTAAAAGCCTCCTCCAAAAAACGCCTCACCATACAGGTGTGGTGTCTTTTGGAGGAGGTTTTTGAGGCAGATTCCGCTTCAAAATCCTGACCAAAAATCTCGGTGTGAAGTCAGCCTTAGGCTGGGGCCCACACGGACCGGAAACGCTACTATTTACCCGAAAAATCGCGGCGTTGTACAGTGCAGGCAAAGTGGATGGGATTCATGCGAATCCCATCCCCACTTTGCGGAAAAGATCACAGCGCGGACACGCTGCGATTTGCAAAGCTGTTGCGGCTTTTCAAATCGTAGCATGTCAGTTATATCTATGGAAACGCCGGCGGCTTTCCCATAGATATAATGTTAAGAGAAAGTCCACAGAGGAAAGTTCTGTGAACTTTCACTAAAAAGCGCTGCGGAAAGAATGGCAATGCGTTCATGCAGCGGTTATTCCCGCAGCACTTTAGTGCTGCAGATATGGCCCGTGGGGCCTTAGCCTTAGGGTAAGTTCACATGGAGTTTTTTGGTCTGGATTTTGATGCGGAATCCGCCTCAGAAACCGTCTCCAAAAACGCCTCCCATTGACTTTAATGGGAGCCGTTCACTACTTTTTTCCGCTAGCGTTTTTCTCACGGAAAGAAGAAGCGAGCTGCTCTATCTTGCCTATCTTTGCCAGCTGCAAACACTGGAAATAGAATGACTTTTAGTCTAAGGCCCCATGTAGCAGGCTACAGCCAAAAGGCGCTGCAAGAAAACCGATATGCATCATGTTTTTTTTCCTGCAGCAGACTTTCTGCTTCAATTATACCTATAGGGAAAACAAATAGGTATAGGTATAATTGCAATGTACTTACAGATATCTAGACTGAGGCTGGGGCCCCATGTCGTGTAAACGCCATGGAAAAAAACGCAGTGTTTTATAGTCACAGCAAGGTGACACAAATCCCATCCACACTTTTCGTTAAAATACACGCTGTAAACACGCGGTGATTTTCAAAACTATTGCTGTTTTAGAAATTGCAGCATGTCAATTATACCTACGGAAACGACGGCGGTTTCCCTATAAGTATAATTGAGGCAGAAAGTTTGCAGAGGAAAACTCTGCAAACTTTCTGTCAAAAGTGCTGCGGAGAAAATCGTGATGCATTTTTCTGCAAAGTGTCGATGGAATTAGTCAGAATCCTATCCTCTTTGCTGGTACTGTAAAATGTAGTGTTTTTTGTCCCTGCCTTCACGCTTGATGGGGCACCTGACTAAAAGTGGCACTGTCATAGGATGCTACTTTTCTGCAAGTCAGTCTGTCAAATTTCTGAATGGCAGGATGTGACCCAGACAACTGGGAATACTATTATTACTTATGAGTATCATAATCTCAGTCTAGACCAGGGGCCTCAAACTCGCGGCCCGCGGGCCGCATGCGGCCCCCCGAACAATTTTGTGCGGCCCGCACAAGCCTAGGGACGCCGGATCCGAGTTGAATACATTGCGAGATGATTATATCCACTAGCCGCTACGTTCCGGCTAGTGGACATATAGGCGCGATGTGATGACGTCACATCATCACATCGCGCCTACAGGTCTATTAGTGAAACTGCAGAGCGCAGCGGGGAGCGTTGGATGGTGTGTATAAGTGTTTTTTTTGTGTGTTAAAGAGGACCTTTCACCATTTTGCCCACAGGCAGTTCTATATACTGCCGGAAAGTTGACAGTGCGCTGAGTTCAGCGCACTGTCGGCTTTCCCGATGTGGGCCCAGTGTGAAGAGCTTACGGTCCGGTACCGTAGCTCTTCTATGGTCAGAAGGGCGTTTCTGCCACTCGCGCTGTACTGTGGAGCGGGGAGGAACTCCCCCCTCCCTCCCTGATAATGCTCGTCTATGGACGAGTACTGCGAGCAGAGGGAGGGGGGCGTTCCTCCCGGCTCTCACAGCACAGCGCGATTGGCTGTGCTGTGAAGAAGGACATCTCTGGCTAACTGTCAGAAACGCCCTTTTGACCATAGAAGAGCTACGGTACCGGACCGTAAGCTCTTCACACTGGGCCCACATCGGGAAAGCCGACAGTGCGCTGAACTCAGCGCACTGTCAGCTTTCCGGCAGTATATAGGACTGCCTGTGTGCAAAATGGTGAAAGGTCCTCTTTAAACATTGAGGTGGAATGAAGGGGCTCATGACACTGGAGGCAGACGAAGGGAGGGGGGAGAACGGCATGACACTGGGGCAGAAATGGAGGGACATGAATCTGGGGGAAGAGATGGAGAGGACATGAATCTGGGGGAAGAGATGGAGGGACATGAATCTGGGGGCAGAGATGGAGGGACATGAATCTGGGGGCAGAGATGCAGGGACATGAATCTGGGGGCAGAGATGGAGGGACATGAATCTGGGGGCAGAGATGGAGGGGACATGAATCTGGGGGCAGAGATGGAGGGACATGAATCTGGGGGCAGAGATGGAGGGGACATGAATCTGGGGGCAGAGATGGGGGGACATGAATCTGGGGGCAGAGATGGAGGGACATGAATCTGGGGGCAGATGAAGGGTGTATATGTAACTGGGGGAAAGATGGAGGGGGGACATATAGTTTACGGCTGACTGTAGGAGGATTATACAGTGTGGGGGCACATGAAAAATGAATGGGCGGAGTCAACATAAAAGTGGGTGGAGCTAAATTTGCCACGGTGCGGCCCGCCGACTGGCTGGGATCTTGCTCTGCGGCCCACATGCTGAGTTGAGTTTGAGACCCCTGGTCTAGACTAACAGTTGTAGCTGTTTGTCCATGGAGCAAAATGATCAGAATCTCCAAGAGCCAAATAAGCCAAACTCAATGGGGGTTATTTATCATGTGCCACTTTGCCATTTTTTTTGACTAGTTTCACTGTGGTGCTTATTTATGTTGTGGGTTCACCCCCTTGTTAAATGTTTTACATGTTAGTTTTGATGCACCTTTTAATAATGCTTGGTTCACATCTGCTTTGGTATTCCGTCCAGGGGAGTCCACATGGAACCCCCCCGAACGGAATACCAAACGCAATTGCAAATGCTGTGCAGTGAAAGCACATGGACCCCATAGACTATAATCATGCGGGCAGGAAAGTAGATTGTGAACTACTTTTCTGTCGGCATGATCCAAGCGGAGATCTGGCGGCAAGCACACGGACCCCATTATAGTCTATGGGGTCTGTGTGCGTTCACTGGCACACTGCTTGCAGTTGCATTCAGTATTCCATTCGGGGGGGGGTCTAAATGCGGACTTCCCTAGATGGGATACGAACGAGACCTTAGGCTGTGTGCACGTTGTCCTTTTTTGGTCAAAAAGGAACAAAAAAGGCACCTTTTTAATAATTTCTAACCTGACAGGCTTTCAAATTTTTCACCCCATTTTTACAAGACACAAGTCATAAATACAGCGTGAAAACGGTCTCAGCTTTGACCACACCCACAAGTGGTGAAGCCAGCATAACATGTATAAAAAAAGGTGCACGTTTTACAACTGAAGCGTAGGGAGGAAAAAGATCACTAGAAGGCACAGTTTACACCAAAAAAAAAAATTGGTGTGGCCATGCAGTGTACGATCTAAAAAAAAAAAATCTATCAGTTAAATCGTTACAATTATGTTATGTGTTTGGTCAACTTTAGTACTTCAAAAAATGGCAATTTGAAACTGTAATATATTAAGATTTTTTATTTTATTTTTTTTTTCTGCTTTCAACTCTTATCTGGCCTTCTAAGCCCAGATGCTTAAAAGAGTTGTCTGGAAAAATTTTTTAATTTATGGCTTTAGTGGGAGCTGAAGTGCAGCATCAGTGCCTGGCACAATACAGCAGTCTGAGTTATGGGTGTGTATTAGACAGAATTAGGCATCTGTTCTCACCCTATTAATATCTATTTATAGCCTATGGATCATGTGTCCTATATCATTATTTACATATCAATACAGATTGAGGGTGTTCACACTTGCGCCAATGTCCACCCACCGGGTCTCCATCCAATTTCCCAGAGAAACTGGATAGGGGACAGCTTCCTGGAAATCATTTTTAAAACCCATTCATTTTTGCAGTCATTTTACAGTCAAATCCAGGCATTTTTAAAACCCTCTTACAAAATGAATGGGTTTTAAAACTAATCGTCGGGAAACTGTCCCCTATTCAGTTTCTCTGGGGAATAGGACAGAGACCAGGCGGGCGGCCACAGGCGCAAGTGTGAACGCCCCCTGAGCAGCTTTATGTTTTTATGCTCTGGGAGATGTATATTCAATAATATTTATATTTATTGATATAGTTATCTATACAGTGGCGTAACTAGGAATGGCGGGGCCCCGTGGCGAACTTTTGACATGGGCCCCGACCAACGCTGAAGACCTTGACCAACTGACCCCCAACGCTGCTGTCCCCCCCCCCCACTCATTTCTGCGCACACTATAATATCTTATATTGGCCCCTGTACACAGTATCATGTCCCCATAGTGGCCCCAGTACACAGTATTATGTCCCCATACTGGCCCCAGTACGCAGTATTATGTCCCCATACTGGCCCCAGTACACAGTATTATGTCCCATTGTGGACACCTATGAACAATTATTATACTCTGGGGTCTTTTCAGACCCCAAAGTATAATAATCGGAGACCCAGAGGGATACAAACATAACAAACTACTGTTACTTACCTATTTCCCAACTCTCCTGCATTCTCCGTCGCTGTCGGCCATCTTCCGACGTCATGTGACTGGGGCCCTGCGTCGCGGGTCATATGACGTCACGCAAGTAGGCCAAAGCCTGCCCGGAGCGGTAAGTAACACAGATTTTTATGTTATCTTACCTCTCCCCGACCTCCGTTTGTTATACTCGGGGGTCCAAAAAGACCCCCGAGTATAATAGTGCTTGTGGGACCCGCGCCGTCACTTACCGATCCCGGCCCCTGCCAGGATCGGTAAGTATATAGGGCCCATAACTCCAGCCGGTCACGGCCTTTTAAAAACACAATAAAAAACAAAAAACGCAGAGGTAGTGGCTGTTGTTGGGCCCCTAATGTCCCGGGCCCTGTGGCAGCTGCCTCTACTGCTACGGCGCTAGTTACACCACTGTATCTATATATTCTCCAGTTATATTAAGCTGCTTTTTCATGTACCGTTTGATTTATCCCTTTTTTAGTATAGTTAATGTGGTTTTTAATTGTATTCAATAATATATATAGATTTTTATATAGATTTTTTTGTAGTTTATCTGTGAACTTTTCAACGGATTGAATTTACAGGATTTCCTGCAGACTATTTGTGAATGGGTATCTGTACTGGTGTGCTTTGGCTTGGTTTACTTATGAAGACATAACAGTCAGATTATATATATATATATATATATATATATATATATATATATATATACTGTAGATGTCAATGAGATGCTTGTTCTCTTATCTAGCCATGTATTTCTTTGAGTTGGACTAGTATGTACTTAGATATACACTCACCGGCCACTTTATTAGGTACACCATGCTAGTAACAGGTTGGACCCCCTTTTGCCTTCAGAACTGCCTCAATTCTTCGTGGCATAGATACAACAAGGTGCTGGAAGCATTCCTCAGAGATTTTGGTCCATATTGACATGATGGCATCACACAGTTGCCGCAGATTTGTCGGCTGCACATCCATGATGCGAATCTCCCGTTCCACCACATCCCAAAGATGCTCTATTGGATTGAGATCTGGTGACTGTGGAGGCCATTGGAGTACAGTGAACTCATTGTCATGTTCAAGAAACCAGTCTGAGATGATTCCAGCTTTATGACATGGCGCATTATCCTGCTGAAAGTAGCCATCAGATGTTGGGTACATTGTGGTCATAAAGGGATGGACATGGTCAGCAACAATACTCAGGTAGGCTTTGGCGTTGCAACGATGCTCAATTGGTACCAAGGGGCCCAAAGAGTGCCAAGAAAATATTCCCCACACCATGACACCACCACCACCAGCCTGAACCGTTGATACAAGGCAGGATGGATCCATGCTTTCATGTTGTTGACGCCAAATTCTGACCCTACCATCCGAATGTCGCAGCAGAAATCGAGACTCATCAGACCAGGCAACGTTTTTCCAATCTTCAATTGTCCAATTTCGATGAGCTTGTGCAAATTGTAGCCTCAGTTTCCTGTTCTTAGCTGAAAGGAGTGGCACCCGGTGTGGTCTTCTGCTGCTGTAGCCCATCTGCCTCAAAGTTCGACGTACTGTGCGTTCAAAGATGCTCTTCTGGCTACCTTGGTTGTAACGGGTGGCTATTTGAGTCACTGTTGCCTTTCTATCAGCTCGAACCAGTCTGGCCATTCTCCTCTGACCTCTGGCATCAACAACGCATTTCTGCCCACAGAACTGCCGCTCACTGGATGTTTTTTCTTTTTCGGACCATTCTCTGTAAACCCTAGAGATGGTTGTGCGTGAAAATCCCAGTAGATCAGCAGTTTCTGAAATACTCAGACCAGCCCTTCTGGCACCAACAACCATGCCACGTTCAAAGGCACTCAAATCACCTTTCTTCCCCATACTGATGCTCGGTTTGAACTGCAGGAGATTGTCTTGACCATGTCTACATGCCTAAATGCACTGAGTTGCCGCCATGTGATTGGCTGATTAGAAATTAAGTGTTAACGAGCAGTTGGACAGGTGTACCTAATAAAGTGGCCGGTGAGTGTAGGTTGCGTTTATAGGACATAATTATGTTGAAATAAATTTACATATAAGTGCTGTTTCCAAAATAGATATGTAGAGCATGGTTACACTAGTTAGAAGTATAACCAACCTCATTAAAGGGTTTTTCCAGCCTTAAAATAATGATATCCTTAGGATTGGTCATCAGATCGGTGGGACTCCAACACCCAGCACCCCCACCAGTCAGATGATATCTGCACACTTATATGGGAGCTGAGGTGCAGAAGCAAGGCAGGGCCACTACACAGTGTATGGAGCTGTCTGCTTCCTGTTACATATGCTGTGTAGTTATGATGCCAGAATAGCTGATCGGTGGGGGTGCCAAGTGTCATAACCCTTTTATTTGATATTGATGAGCTCTCTTAAAGATAAATCATCAGTATTATAAAGCTGGAAAAGCCTTTGTATAATAGCAAGATGGACCATTATGGACATGGTGAAATGATGCTGTTAAAAGCAGACTTGTCTGAAAGGTACAGTAGTTGTACAGATTCCATGTGTTCTTAGAATTGCAGCTTCTCAAAATAGATACATAGCAAATATCCAGCTGCATCACTTTATAGCTCCCTCGTATCCATACAAAGACTTATAGAGGAAAGGTTACATTCAGAGACCTTGAGCACAGTGCAAGACACAGTGAGAAACCCCTTTGAATGTAAGATATCAATCAGCTTCAGTGGAGTGGGAGGATACGTTGCTTTTATTGCTACTTTGAGTGGCTTGATACTGAAACGTGAACAACATACTGTGTCTTTGTAATGATGTCTTGCAAAGTAACCGATAGCAGAAAAAGTAAAATGATGTACACTATTTATTATATGCTTAATTTTTCTATATTATTATATAGAACACAATATTCTTATCTTTTTATATATTCTTCTCTTGCAACATCCTGAAAATGTCCTCCAGAACATTTGCTATTAGTTTGAGGAAATATCTACAGATTTTCCTTTATAGTCTAAGCAGGTTTTATATGAATGCATCCAGATCTAATTGCTAAATGCTAATGTTGAGGATGAAACTTTATAGAACTGCTTGGTTTCCATGGCAGGTGTACTGGAAGACGGACAGTCTGAACTGCATGACCTTTTGTTGTCTTGGTGATAAAATAGTGTCTGAAGAAGAAGGGACAAGGCGCCCTTAGGGACACTGAAAGAAAGAAGAAAAGATAAGAAAGCAATGATAAACTACAGAAAAGTCTAGAACAAATAGAGACTATTGTATCAAACCTTTCTTTTTCTATAATACAGTGTACGTCAATGGTGATTGTCTCTCTCTTCTAGCTTTGTTATTTTTTTCCTTAAACTTGGAATAACTTGTGAAGTGACACACAATCTGCAAGTGCCGATAAAAATCTAATTTCTTCTCTGAAGATCAGGAACTTAAATTCAATAACACTAGTAGAATTTCAGTCTAGTCTCAGCAACCAAGACTGGAAAATGTCAGCTGAAATCAGATCAGTCACTACATTAGTGATAGGTTTTTTTTGTTTTTTAGAAGATTTCCTATATTTTGTACACTTTAAGTGTAAAAATAATATAAAATGGACAGTTGTAGACATTACTAATAGAGATGAGCGAACAGTAAAATGTTCGATATTCGTTTCGAGTAGCCGCTCAATATTCGACTACTCGAATTGGATATCGAACCCTATTATAGTCTATGGGGGGGAAATGCTCGTTTCAGGGGTAGGCAACGTTCGATCAAATTACACTTACCAAGTCCACGAATGAGGGTCGGGCTGGATCCTCCGAGAAGTCTTCTCCATGCAGCGTCCCCGCGGCATCTTCCGGCTCTGAATTCACTCTGCCAGGCATAGGGCCTGGGCAGAGCCGACTGCGCATGTCCGCAATACAAGAAAATGTAGTGCGGGCATGCGGAGTCGGCTCTGCCCAGGCCCGATGCCTGGCAGAGTGAATTCAGAGCCAGAAGACGCCGCGGGGAAGCTGAACGGAGAAGACTTCTAAAGGTAGGAGAAGAACCAGTGTTGATTGGCCGACTGTATAGCATTCGTCCAATCAATGCTGGTTCTGCATCGAACTTTTCCATTCGAATAGCGAGTGGTACTCGATCGAGCACGAGTATTTCGAATACCGTAATATGCGATCGAATACCTACTCGATCGAATACTACTCGCTCATCTCTAATTACTAACATTATACACTTTATGAAATGTAAAGATTGAGAGTCTTCAGTAGTTGATACATTTTTAATGGCTAACAAAAATGATTAGAGATTGCAAGCTTTCGAGACTACTAGGTCTCTTCATCAGGCATGATAAAGCATGGTAACATGTCTGATAAGGAGACCTAGTAGTCTCGAAAGCTTGCAATCTCTCATCATTTTTGTTAGCCATTAAGAAGGTATCAACTACTGGAGACTCAATCTTTATATTTCATATCCACTGGCTAATACGGTACAAAGATATATTTTTTCGTTATACACTTTGAGTGACAAAAGCAGATATTTTGCAGAATGTTGGTCACAGAACACAAATGCCATACTTAAAGAAATGGAGTAGCTATCATGAGATTATTTGGGTGCTTAGAGAGTCTACTGCATAACCTGCTGAACTTGAGTCTTGGGGAGATTTACACTTGATCCACTTGCCAGCTGAAATGGACGCCAGGGTAGCACAATGTAAGGAATGTTCTGTAGGTAAACAGCTCTTAGTTATGCTTGTTTGTTAAGTGTCAGTCACTGACAATCCATTGCTTGCACTGTATTGCCTAGCTGTGCAATTTACCATACAAGTAGATACAGTATATAGCTATGGAAACCAGTTTGGAAAGACTTATTTGCAAGTGCTATAATGTGTACTATATTGACCATGTATGGGTATTCTTGGCAGGGTATTATCATTGTAGCTGCGTTTGATACCATCTCTTGAAGTGGTCCCACTTTGAAGAAATGATACATATCTTACTACTATATTTTATTATTTTTTTTATTTTTTTTTTAATAGAACCCATAAATCATATTTAACTAAGTAAATAACATATATGCCAGTTTTAAAGTATTTAGGAGTAGGGCACTTCTGTAGCATACTGTAGAAAACAAAGTGTATGTAAAAAAAAGAGCCAAAGAATAAATGGGGTCACATTTGATGGTTCACAAAGTTTTCTTAACACAGCTAAATGGTCTTGTGTTAACAACAATAGCAAGTTATTTCTGGATGACAGAGCAGGTAAGTTGCTGATTCCTGAAAGCATAGTGAGTTAATCAGTATTCCTACTGGAATTGCTAATGAGCGATGCCACTAATGCAGGCATTCTATTGTATTGCAGATGTTTTAAAGACTGGCTTGACAAAGACTTGGGTGTGAAAATGGACATTGCGAGAAATAAGGCCACAACTTCCCAGAGTTGCCCTTTCAGACAAAATCCAGTGCTGTTAATGCACTTACCCTACCTAGACAATGCTCTGATGGAAAGAGTAGATGGCTCCACATCCTAAACACTATGTGATTACTTAACAAGAATTTTTACTCTTATGCCTGTTTATTCCTGTCTTATTTTGTGAAATTTGTCTCTATCATATATTTCCAGCACCAAAAGAGATAAATATGTACAGTATATACTGAAAAGTAGTTCAAAGTTAGTTTTGGCTGATCCAGACAGTTAACAGACATGGAACCAAAAGGACAGGCAGCAATGTGGTCAGTGTGCAAGCCGAGGTCAGGGCAGGCAGAGTGGTAATGTAACAGTATAACTGGCAGAGGACAGGATAAGTAGAACAAGTTCAAATATGGATAACAGGCAGAGGTCAGGAAATGAGCAGGGAAACTATCTAACCAAAACCACATAGTCAGAAACCCTTGTAACCTTATTGTTCAGACATCTTTCAATGGGGAAGGTACCTGAAATAGCCCAGTGTATTACTGTGGATTCTAAGGAGAATGAGAATCCATGATTCTACGCATCACTGATACAAGTGATTTAATAAAAGAATAGAAAATAAACAAGCAGGTAAAAGACAATAAACAAGAATATAAACATAGTTACAAGCCTGGGGTGAACCAAATGTCAGCTAGCTGACACCCCAAGGTATGCAAGCAAATCAGAGATGATGGGAACCAAGCAGATGCCTGCAATGAATGTGTTGGCAGGCATAACATAACCCAATATTTTATAGTGTCCCACCCAGCCCTCATTCTTAATATATAGAACTTTCCATATGCCTGATAGTAACTGGTTTGGAATTTGACCTTACACCTTTTGTATCAGACAGTACCAGGTATTTCAGCAAACTTATAACACAACTAAAATGGCTAACAGAGAGCTAATTGAAGTGAAAGTAGTATTAAGAAGTAATTTTTAATCATGGAATACCCTAGTCAATTAGTTTTTTGTGGGTCTTACGGTAAGGAGTATGGCGTCTAATTGTTTCCCCCATGAATGTGATTCTGGCTTGACTGGTCCATAAAATTGACATTGCGCATTTACTCAATGACTCCCTTGCGTGTACACAGTGAGAGCACAGAACTGATACAGAACCATACCAGTGCTCCTAACCTCATCAGGGCCCCACAGATTCCTGGTTGGGAAACACAACTGTGCATAGATATTGGACACTTTGGAATCTTTGAACTCATATCTAGATAGTAATACATTACCATTTAAGTGACCACCTTCTTAGCAACCAGTAGAACAGATACTGTTTGCTTGCGCAGTGTTATTGAGTGGACACATGCTTTTGATCTCTGATACTTGGTTACATGCCCACATGTTTGATGTCTGTGCTGTGGGTTGTTTGGTATTTTCTTAGCAGCAATGACTGATATATTAATTATTTACACACATTATTATCCCCTAAATGCTCTGATACTATTTACAAACTCTAAAACTGCCACAGCCCTGTACTTTGTAATAATGTAGTATATAGAATTGTATTAAACTATTAAAGAAGCAGTGACAGCATCTGCACAGAGTCCGAATGAGGAAGGATGGTTATAAGTTTCAGTAATGTTGCTAGTGAAGCATAATTAAAGCTTATTATTAAATTTAGGTGAATTATAATCAAAGTAGGTGAGCAAAGGGAATATAGCGCCCCAGTTTAAAGGGATGCTATCATTAGAATCTTTTTCTTCAGGCCTACCTTGTCAGAATAGCCTTAAGAAAGGCTATTCTTCCCCTATCTTTAGATGTCTTTTCCGCAGTGCCATTCCGGTGATATTCACAGTTTTCACCGTATGCAAATGAGTCTCCAGAGAGCACTGGGGGCGGTCCCCCTGTGCCCAAAAAGCACTGAGGGCGCCCCTGTGCTGCCTGCAGACTCTCCAGTGACACCCTCCATTTTCTTCTCCGCGTCTTCAACCGAAAGTGCCAAATGTGTGTGTGCAGCAGCCATTTTCCTGTGGCCTCTTATGTGATTGTCCATTTGGTCACAGGAAAATGGCCGCTGCACATGCGCTTTTGGTTGAAGACTCAGAAAAGAGGCAGTCATGAGGAGAAGAAGGAGGTCGTCGTTGGAGAGTTTGCATGTAGCACAGAGAACGCCTCCAGTGCTGTTTGAGAGCAGGGGGACTGCCCCCAGTGCTGTCTGGAGACTCATTTAAATACAGTGAAAACCGTGAATATCACCAGAATGGCAGTGCGGAGAAGACATCTAAAGGTAGAGAAAGAATAGCCTTTAATGAGGCCAGAAAAAAAGGATTCTAATGATAGAATCCCTTTAAGGAATGACAGCCCTGAATTCTTAATATTTATTCAGTCCCCCTCCCCCCCCCATATCTCCCCTATAATGTCCTCTTGCTTTTCCTGCATAGTTGTCACAGTTATAAATTAGACAGATGTAAGATTCACTTGGATCCTCTCTCATTATTCATACTATAATAACATCTATGTACAATTACTGCTATATCTTCAGAGAAAATCAGAGCGCACTATTATTATTATTTATTATTATTATTGTTTATTTAAATAGCACCATTAATTCCATGGTGCTTTACATTTGGGGGTTACATACAATACACAAAATATACAGGTACATATCATACTAACAGTGATCGGCTGGCACAGTGGGGTAGAGGGCCCTGCACTATCACAGCACACCAGTTTTCATGGCATAATTGAATATTAATATACTTTTGTTAAGTGAAGGTGAACCTAATGTAAGACCACTTTTACTGTGTGGAGCACATAAGGGAACTGCTGATACAGCATTTCCCTATACTGCTTCTTTATGGGAATGGCTCTCCTGATGAGCAGGTTCTGTATGTTATTACCAGTGAGCTGTCTATTACTCTGGCCTCATAAACTCCTAGATTGCTGCTTGTTTCTTCAGAAAGTAGTCCGCTGATGACCCTAAGCACCAAAAAAACAGGCTATCAAGAACTGCAGTGAAAGTGAGAACTCAACATGGAGCCAAACCCTAAAGGTGTTCTCCAGAATGTTTCTATTGATGTATGTGTTTTCCAGGGCTGCAGCTACTGATATTAGCTGATCGGTTGTGGTATCTTTTGTGGTCCCCCACTGATCTCGAGACCTGTCCTAACCATAGGTCATAACTATCACAAATTGGGAAACCCCTTTTAACAATCTAAGATTAATATACTGTACATGTACATGAGTTACTTTAATGGGGATGTATATCTCTGCTTTGCAGATGAAGGTTTATTTAGCATCACTAACAGGTTGTGGGCGCTTCACTAACAGCCAGAAAACCAAGATGAAATATTATGAGTAAAATGATGTCCAATATTAGAGTTACAGTAAAATTATGAAGGTGAAATTGATAGTTCTTGCTCAGGAAGATAGTAGGACGTTTAATATATCAGTAGGGGGCAAAAATGCCAACATACCAATCCTCCTAACTTATGAAAAATGCTGGTGATTCAGTGCCTATGAAAGTATATATGCAACAAGCTCTTCATCTTTATATGGCTGAAGAAACTAGGTGAGATATAAACCCATCCACAACCTTAACATGGTTTGTAACATTTTCCAACTTCAACTCCAAAACCAGCTCAGTCTCCAATTCTACAGTCCTGTGCAATGAATGAACATTTTTGGGTCTCTGTGCAAGAACCATATATGGACCTCTTGCTTCTCAGTCGCTCAACATAGAGTATCCTTCTCTATCCATCCACAAAATTCAGTAACTTCTAGATCTAATGGACAGCTGCACTTAAGTAGGGAGTATAGCCCTTTACTACTGTACTTGGGCACAAGTGAGGCCAATTGTTGACTTGAGGCAACATATAGAAATGATGTAACCACTGAGAAGACGCCACCCTTGGAAGAAGGTTATGCCAAAACAGGCTTTGGGGTTGACATCATCATAGGAGAAGAACATCCATTATGCGTGATGTATTTTGATGTTCTATGTAGCATTGAGCTTTTTATGTATATTTTCTTTTAGCAGGTTGGTGCCATTTAGTTATACAGTATATTATAGGTCATTAGACATGGTGCTATGGTGATTTCTGTAGTGTGTACATGTATTTGTGGGTTGATTTCACTATTACTATATCGTTGGCAATATTATTTGGCATACTTGCCTGCGAGAATAGCTTTGTTCTGTTACTCAGTGTGATATTTATATCCCATGGTATCCTTCAGTTAAGTGTATAAGCTGTAATAATTTAGACTATTGGGCATTTCCCTCTGCTTTATAGCCATACTTGATAATTATTACTATGTGATACTCCGCTGTGATTCCACTTTTTTTTTATACTTTGTCTATTTTTTAAAAATTTTTTTTATTTTTTTAAATTTTCTTAATAAGAACAAGGAACATAAAAAAATTACAAACATTTGTGATCATACGTAATATCGCAAGTGTAAATACAATAATAGATACAGAGCTGTGTTTCAAGGTATCCTACCAAAGCTGTTCTTCTCTGACACAACATAAGTATGTCCATGACCCACATAGCGACCATAAAACAATATCTTCCAGACTGGAAATAACCAGAGGTTCTAAACAATATAACTGAAGTTACAGCTGGTCTAGTAGCTATTGGGGTTGTCTGAATAAAGTTTCCCCAAATTAAGATGAATCTCTTAATCTGTGATTCTTTATTTAAGGTTGTATATAATCTATTCATATTAAATACCCCATGTATTTTCTCAAGAAGCAAAGTGATAGCGGGTGCCCCGGAAGACATCGACTCCTGCCGCCAAGATGCAGAAGAGAAGGCTGAGGGGAGATTTAATAGCAGTCTACAAATATCTGAAAGGTAGTCACAGTGCAGAGGGATCTACCCTATTCTCATTAGCACAAGGAAGTACAAGAAGCAATGGGATGAAACTAAAGGGAAAGAGATACAGATTAGACATTAGGAAAAACTTTCTGACAGTGAGGGTAGTGAGAGAGTGGAATAGGCTGCCACGGGAGGTGGTGGGCGCTCCATCAATGGAAATCTTCAAGCGGAATCTGGATAAACATATAGCTGGGATGATTTAGGAAAACCTGCACTCGCAGGGGGTTGGACCCGATGGCCCTTGAGGTCCCTTCCAACTCTACCAAAAAGAAAAAAAAAAAAAAGATCAAAAGTAGATGTTTGTTATATTTTGAAATCTGTTGAATGTCGGACTGTGCAAATGTGCTAAATAAATCCCATTCAGTCGTCCAACAGAACTGAATGTTCAGCTTCCTTTTAATGTAGTCCTGAGGTTTTTTTTAGTTTTTTTTTTTTTTTCAATAAAGTATGTAATTATTGTTTATTACTTAGTGGCAGCTTTTGGCTCAATATCCATTAGTGTTGTTTATGTGCATTTCTGTGCCATGTGATACGGGGTAGTGGACTCCTGGTTTAGGGACTGTTTTAGTTGTTACTATCTACTGTTGAGCACTTTTTTGCTTTGGTATTTATATTGGTGTTCTTAGTACTTGGTTCCCGTGCAGCTGCAGAGATTGAACATATGGTACAATTTGTCCAGTCTTGTAAACTGAATGCATAACAATACATGAATAACATAATATATAGCCCATGGGCACTGAGAGTCAGATCTTACACAAAAGTTAAGCCAAGATGGAGGATTACACTTGCGAATGTTTGAAGCCAGTCATTCATATTTATTGGTAGTGTTCCAGATTCTTTGAAGTTTGGATCTTTAGAGAATAGGATTTTTTTATACAATTAATATAATTAATATTTTCTATGATCTGGAAAAATGTTCCTTTGATTACATATTGAAGACGGACTGTTTACTTCTCCATACTTAAGCCTTATTACTTGGCCATACCCTGTCTGCATATCTATGTGTCAGGTATGTCATCTTTGAGTTATGGTGCTTTATATACAGTGTAGTGGAGTATTTTTATGATATTTATGCCACATACAGGATGTCTTTAAACATATTTCTGAGAGACTAATTGTAAGAGATTTGATCTTGCATAATAAGTGGATGTCTGGGGACAATGTGTGGGCTAATGCTACAAGAAGGACTTTGAAGTCGAAGAAATGAATGTAAGTTCCATGACCCCAGACAGATTTCTCCCAAGGCACCAAGACTTTATGTTTTCCATCTAAAGCTCAATTGTACTTTAGGTATTTTTAAAGTATATTATGTGTTTCCTAGAATACTGTAGTCATAATAGCACTGTGTGTACCATAAATACATTGAATTAATAGTCATTTGCAGATATTGGTTGTTATTGGCTATTGTATTGTTATATTATGGATGTTGCTTTGTTTTATTGTATAGATTTTTTAAAATTGATCTGATACATGTGTATTGTTTGTTCTAGGAAATCTGTTTATGGGTGATGTCTTTTTATATTTGTTATGGTCCAGTGACACTGTAAATCTTGAATGGGCTTTTGATATTTATCAGCTTTTTATAACCAGAATTAGTAGGTAGTTATACAATGCCGTTCCATACTGACAAATCATGGAAAAGGTCATTGAAATTCGATTTCTTCATGAGACCTATATATATAAAACCGAGGCAGCAACACATTGCTGTTTTTCCTGCAGCACATTGCAGAAAAATACGAGCAGAGGAAATGCTGCAAATTCCAAAAATTTAGCATTTTCAAAATCGAAGTATGTCAATTAAACCTATAAAAATGTTGGAATTATAATATCCATATAGATATAAGTGTCCATTCACATGGATTTTTTTGGCGCTGATTTTGGCGCTGAATCCACATCAGAATCCACGTGAAAAAAACACCACTCCATAGAGTTCTATGGGTTCTGCTCACTTTATTTTTCCACTCGCGCAAATTTTCCGCTTGCGGGAAAAAAAGCTTTTTCAGGCAGATTCTGCCTATACAAACCAAAGCAGTCAATGGGAGGTGGAAAATCCACTGCGCGGATTTGGGTGTGGAATTGGCAAAAACCACACGGAAAGACCGCTAGCAGTTTTTTCAAGGTCCGTACACTGTGCTGGAGGAAAAAAAAAACAAACTAAAAAAACCTCAAAAAAAACGCTCCAAAACCACTTTTCCTAATTCCTGAAGCGGATTTTTTCCTCACCAAAAACTCAGTGAATGGACCCTAGTGGAAAAAGGAACCCATTGAAGTTAATGAGAGGCTTTTTTTCCACATGAATTTTCAGTGCCAAAAAACTCAGTGTGAATGGACCCTGATAGGGACAGAAAGTCTGTAGAGGAAAACTGTGGACTTTCTGTGGAAAGCGCTGCATTTTTTTCAGTGGCGTTTCCGCAACATTCGGCTTTAGCCTTATTGTGCAAAAGCAGTACATAAAAATCGATATAAATTTAATATCATTGTAACTGTAGTGACCAGCAGAATAAATGTAACATGTTATTTATGATGCCTAGTGCAACACATAAAATTTAGAACATAAAAATGGCAAAACTTACCTCCCACTAAGGAGTTAATACAATTTAATCAATAAGTTAAATGTCTATCAAAATTGTGCAATAAAAAAGTACAGCTTGCAAAAAACAAGCTCTCTTGTGGCCATGTCAACATTAAAATGAAAAAGTGATGGCTTTTATAATGAAACATTGTAAAAAAGAAAAGGGCTGTGTCCTCAAGTATCAAACTAGGCTGAGTCTTTAAAGAGACACTAAACCCTGAAAACCAAGACTGGCTAAGGTCCGACATAGTGGGCCACAGCGATAACGTGTTGTAGGAAAAACCGCTGTGAAAACGCGTCACTGACGACCGTCCATTACGTCCGTTACCATCCATTGTACTTGTTAGCCATAGATATTAATTATAAAACATAACAGACACTTCATATCGGAATCTTCATAAGTCTTTTATTTTGAACTGAGCCAAAAGTCCTGCACTCCGTGTTATTATCTCTGCCAAATAAGAGACCTGTGATACATGTGAAGAAAATGGATGCTAACAGACTACAGAGTAAATCACATTGAAATCAGTGGGATTTATAACATATGGATCTTTTACTGTCCGTCATTCGCATATTTTACCCAGCCTTCCGAGAAATCTGGGAATACCAAGTCTGACAAATCTGGCAAGCTTTGGATCAAGGAGATTTATTTCAAATTATATGACTGTCATTTATTATTCACCAGTCCCTATCACATTATCTGGGTACCCAGCTTTCCTGGCAGAACCCTAAGCAAATCTGGCATGGTATGCCATACTAATTAATGCATGTACACATGGTAACAAGGCAATAATGAGGTATGTTATTCAGCATATGTGTCCAGAAAAAAAGAGCAAGAAAAATCAGGGGATGACATTAGGTGTCACATAGGGAATTATTTATTCAAGGACCGTTAAATTTGTACATAAGACACCACTTTGTGCAAGTGCAATGAGGGTACATTCACACAGCGGAAAATGAAGTGAAATTCTTTTTCCCACCCCCATATTTAGCCACGGGATACCTGCGATGGGATGCTGATGCAAGTCATTTGCATTCAGTGCGGCTTTCCAATGGTGATTAGGCCTAGATGAACGGCCCTAATGAATAGGAAGTCTCAAGCCTTGGAATCCGCAACAAGATCAAGTAGGGCACTTATTTTTTTCAGTGTCCTGTTGCAAGTCAACAGATCCTCATTGGATATATAAGGAGTATATACAAGAAGTTTCTTTTAAGAGGGCAAAAACTGCTACAAAACAATATATGTAAGTGTTTCAACCTGAAACTTTGTAAAGAATTAGGTTTTCACATAGATGCCTTGGAAGCTGTCCTAGTGGCTTGTGAAATCCAGAAGAGATTGCCCTTCTAGTGTTGACTGCACCTCCAGTACTGAAAGTGCAGTAGGAATTAGAAGCACTAGTCAATGGGACACGTCTAGTCACCATGTCGACCTGGTTATCAGAAATGATTCTACCCAGCACTTATTCATGCTACTGTTGCTGTACATTGTCAGCTACTTGTTCAGAGCTCCCAGTGAAAAGACGAAGCTTTTAGGATTCACATTAAGCATTACGTAGATTTTTGTTTCCTAACATTTCAGTGTTTAGCTTAGGGGCTAAAAATGCATTAGGCTGAAAGTCCAGACCTTGGGCTGAAGTTCATAAAATTAGGTCATGCAAAATACTGCTCGACTAAACTTCACTATTATATAGTGTGAATGGATTGAAAAAAAAATAGTTAAATCTTAAAGTTAAATTAGTGGGAATTAATGCTTAAAGAGGACCTTTCATGTCCTCAGAGACGGATATTACATAACACTAGAAAGCTGACAGTGTGCTGAACTTGCTGGTATGCGCTTGGATCTCGGCGATATTGGTGCTGTTAGTTTTGGCACCAATATCTCTCCACTGTCAGAAAGGCGGGCCTTATAGCCAAACATTAACATTGGACTCTAAGGAACGCTCACCCCAGACCCCGTCCCCCCTGACAGTACTCTTCCATAGCCATGTACTCTCGGGGGGAGTGTTGCTCAAAGCCCAGCGATGACACCAGGCTATAAGGCCCGCTTTTCTCACAGTGGTGAGATATTTGGTACCAAAACTAATGGCACCCATATCTCTGGCACCATGGCACATGCCAGCAAATTCAGCTATCAGCTTTCAAGTAGTATGTAATATCCATCTCTGAGGACATGAAAGGTCCTCTTTAAATGAACGTGCAGGTTGATATGTGAAGGCATGGTAAAGATAAACCTGTCTCAGAAGCCATCTCTTCAATTTTTCACAGTTTTCACAGATCATTAAATACATGATTAATCATAGTGCATTGTGGGCATATGTCAAACATAAATAACAGTTGGCGCAGAACCGTGCCACACAGGTAAAGTATAAACAGAATATATTCTACTGTATATGATTAACAGATAAAATGGGAAGGGTTGAACTTATTCTCCCTGCTGCCTGAGGCATATCATGTTCCCCTGTTTTTTGACCCTCAACACAGTATATAGCCCCCTTTTCTTGGTCACCACACAGTATATGAACACCATTTTTTTTGGCCCGATACAGTATATGAAATGGAATAGGAGGATCAGATGATTGAGCAGTATAGTATACATCTTTCCAAAAATCTTGTACAGAGGGGCAGAGCCACATATAATGTTAAAGGTCTACTGCAAGAAGCTGACATATAGGGCATTCCATATGAGCAGACTTCTTCTCCTCACCGGTCAGGATGTTAAACACATAAATGGCTGCATGATTGAGGCCTGGTTCACATCTGCATTTGGTATTCCTTTAGGGGAGTCTGTTTTGGGACCACCCCCCCGAACAGAATACCAAATGCATTAAAAAGCAGTTATCCAAGAAAGCACTGGGACCACATACACTATAATGGGGTCCACACGAATCATGCGGAAAGAAGTCTTGCTTGAAGTACTTTTCTCTGCGCATGATTCGTGCGGACACCGCGCAGAAACCACACGGACCCCATTATAGTCTATGGGGTCCATGTACTTTCTTTGCTAACTGCTTTTTAATGCGTTCAGTATTCCATTTGGGAGGTCTCCAAGCGTACTCCCTGAAGGGAATTGCGAATGCATATGTGAACCAGGCCTGAGTTTTAGATGAGTTTCCTTCAACTTTTTGCTCAGTGTGAGTCTATTGCAACCCAGCTCGCCTAGATGTGCAGTGATATTTTTGTTTGCCCGTAGGACTTTTTCCCAATAAGGTGATCTCTTTATTTAATTTAGTTGTGTAGCTTACACACAGATATTCATATATATCATGGGGCCCCATAGCAAAAGTCAGAAATGAGTCTTCCCATTTAAAAAAAATAAGTAAATAAAGTAATGTAAAGTAATGAGACTAGGCTGCCAAAGCAGATATAGCCCAGTAAGTGGTGTTTTTATCGATGGGGGTGTGTGTGATGAGGATAAATTTACATCAATAACTAGCTGTGTCTTTCTGACACATGGAGGGTTAGAGAGTCAGATCACAGTACATCAAGACTTGTTCAGGCCTTCATAATCTCTCCTCGTGGCCGAGAAGGACAGGGATATTTCTTTAATAAATCCACCCAAAGCCAGAAATCCAGCCAAAGATTGAAAACCTTTTCCTATTATGACTGGGAGGTATTTTAAAACTATGGTCTAGTTGAAAGCCAAAGATTAGAGTATTTTCCTGGTTGATGTACTTTACAATACATGTTAATGTGCACTATTGTGGTAGGAAGCTAAAGCAAAAGATAATCTGCTAAAAATCCTTTTATCTATCTAGAATTGTTCTTGCAACCTCATATCATGTATTGCTTGAGATAAATTTGCTTGTGCCTAAACACAGAATAGAAAAGGGACATATACTGTAGGTCAGTAAGAGAATACAAGAATTCATAACTGAGGAATGATATGAAAGCGTAGACATGAAGGAACACAGTCATTGCTGATAAAATCCATTTCATGTTAATGCACTTTGTTGATGACTCCATTCCTATAGTATTCTACTGTAATGTTTTCATTGTGTACTCTGAAGCATAAGTCATAACAAGAAGTCACAGATATGCAGACATCACTCTTAAAAGAGTTGTCTTATAAAGATAGCCCCTGTCCATATGCCCTATAGCAGGGGTAGGGAACGTACGGCTCTCCAGCTGTTGCAAAACTACAACTCCCAGCATGCATACTGGCTCTGCTGTTCTTGGATCTCCCATGGAATTGAATAGAGCATGTTGGGAGTTGTAGTTTCACAGCAGCTGGAGAGCCGAAGGTTCCCTACCCCTGCCCTATAGAGTGGACCTCCCTCAGTAAGCCAGAGGAGAGAGCCATCCATGGATTACCAGAATGGAATAATGCAGAGTCTGACTGTCCAAGGTTTTCAAGGCATAATTTGCTAAATAGTGGACTGGATGAGGCAACCACTTTAACTTGTGTAATGTAAGCTAAGTAAAAAGTCAAGGTAATGAAGATCTATACGTCACTTACTTTGGAAGGCCATGCATTGATGGCTGTGACTGGTGCAGAAGCTGTTGATGTAGAAGCTTTCTCTAACAGGCTGTATTAAAAGATTTTCTGGTGCTTCCTATGGTCTCCTTGTCTACTGATGGATGGTCACCATTATCATTTACGAGACCAAAATGCACATTCACATACTGTATGAGCACATTGCTCTAATGATGGAGGTTATGTACCATCTCTTCTTAAAGCAGAGAATGTGCATATATACTTCTGAAGAGGAAGTCTTGTAATAATGTTACTGTACTATTGACAATCCTCACAATTCAGGACTCTGAATTGTATATGTATGGCAATTACATGGTAACTCCCCACTTATGTCGTAGTCATATTTATAACATACATCAGCTCTCCATATACTGAATTCTGCTGAACGTTTGACCCAGTCATGCTTTGAGTTGGGTAGAGGGACCATAAAGGTCGATGTGGATTTCAGACTTCACTGCAGTATTGGTCATAGCTGCCTCCTTAAAGGAAGTCTGTCACCAGGACTCAGCATGTCCACCTAGCCCTATAGATAAGTAGGTTAAGGGTCTCAGTGTTTTTCTGTTTTGAACTGGTGCCTCCATTGCTGACGTATCACTATTTTTGGCAATATAGTGACATTGTAATGTCAAATGCTGTCAGTTCATGTACCCTCTGATTTGTAAAGTGCTGCTGACATGTTGGTGCTATATACATAGTTATTGTTATTATTATTATTATTATTATTATTATTATTATTATTATTATTAATAACAACAACAACATTATTTGTAGTAATTTGGGTTGCCTTTGCTCCAAAGCAGTAAGTGGTAACACTCTCCTTGCTCAAAAGAGATCATTTGCATAATGATAAGAAACAGTGACATCTTGAAGACAAAAACAAAAGGGAATATGGACACCAAGCAGACCGTAGTGTAGTATTTTTATAAGCGTTTAGAAAATTAAACAGAGGAATGACGCTCACCTTGTAGGGTTGTGAGCCCAAGTCACAACTCTGAAATCACAATACAAGGTGACCGAAGGGTTAATCTTCGGATTGAGGCAGCATGTTCCTAGCACCGCATGGGTGTATGATCGTATACACAAAGGACCAAAACAAACCGGATCCCAGATGAATCCGGCAAAAAGGAACTGCGCTCTTCTTATTCGGAAAGTACAGATTTATTGGCATCAAACTCACACACAACGCGTTTCGGGCGTATAACCACGCCCTTCTTCAGGTGCAATAGTTTCTACAATCAAATCGTAAATAAAATATAATATATATATCTTTTCTTGTTTGTTTGTGATGTTGCATTATATTGTTATTATGTTGCTTATTTTCTTGGCTATTCCCTCTTTTGCTGATTTGGCTTTAACTGTTGCCTACTGAATTTGACCGTGGCCTGGACCTCTGGAATTCTTTTGCTGTTGTTTTGTCTCTACCCATACTCTCCTGGTTTTTGATCTTAGCTTGTGTATTAAACTATCTCTGCACACAATAGGGTTTCTGGCATGTACACCTATTTACTGGCAGCTTGTTCTGGTTACAACCTGGGTTCTGGGCACAACAAAGTCCATACTACCTTGTGGTGAGCTTTGGTGAATAGCTTGGGTTGACCCTAGACTCTGAAAACCATAGTGGTGTAGGATTATTGGAGGCTTATTTACATGCTGTTGGTCATGTCCGTTAGCTATTGTGTTTAAGGTAAATGATTACGGTAAATAGTAATTTAATTTAGTTACCTTTTGGGAATTAAGCGTCAATTTCATCAAAGCATATTTCTTTATGGAGGTACACTAGCTGTTATTCACTATTAAGGACCGCCTCTATGACTCGTAAACCCAGAATAAACATGTAAAGAGAGTCTGTCAGCAAAACAATTCTTGTGTTAAATCTTCTCCAGTTCCTTATAATGCTCAGTGCTGTAAGTACACTCTTTTAATTGGCTTGAAAAATGGCCATTTGATTTTGATGTATAATATGTCTTTATTCAAACGCTAATAAGATGAGAGTGCATCGGAGGCGCGACTGAGTGGGCTGTGGATCGCAAGCAGCAGAGTTGTCTCCTCCTGAGTCTTGCTGGTTTGAGGTGCGCAGTACCATGCTTTATTCTTATGCAGATTAGCTGAAAATGGCTTTAGGGCTATGTGTTCTCCTACTGGAACTTCACTCTCTGCTGTAGACAAGACACACCCCTAAAGCCATTTTCAGCTAATTTGCATAAACATAAAATGCTGATTTTCATGAAAATGAAGCTACAATGCAGAATAAGAAAGGCATCTTTGGAAAGTGTACAAGAAGCCCTACAAGGTACTGTCATTAGTTTGGTACTGATTTTGCTGACAGACTCCCTTTAGGGTAAGCATATTCATGCTGTATAGAGGTATGTTATTACTGTATCTCCCATTTTACTATTCAGTGTACGCATACTATCAAATATTTGGTTTATTTAGCTTGTAAGTTATGTTCTTAAAGTGTATGTTCATCTTTGGTGAAACGGACATGATGCTTACATCTGGTTTTCAACATTATTGGTTGACTACATAGGCCATTTTACTCTTTATTTCAGCCTCACTGAGAGATAGTCAGTAATAAATAAAAGTGAATCCTTATTATTTATGCACAACTCATTACTAAGCTATGACTTCCATCTTCCTTTCGCAGAAGCACATTTGGCACATATAAACATATGTTGCTGGCATTTCTTATCAATGTGAGTGACGGTCCTGGTGCTGTGTAATAGCTGTTAGTCCAGAAAGTAGTTGTGGGCTCACCGCGTCAGCACTCTCAGACTGTCTTTTCATGATGTTGCTGTCCACAATATCAATGGAGACAGCTGCCCCAGTAATGGCCAAGAGTGAAGGATCAATGTCTGGACCTATAAGTACTTGAATGCTTGCATTCCCTATATGATTCTGTAGCACTCAGGCAAGCACTTTCCCTAAGAATAATCCTAATTATAGAACTGACTATTGTATGTGTTTGCTCTTATGGTACAAATATCATATTGGATCCATAAAAATTCAGGGATCATACATATGTACTGCACTATATTCATTCATGAGATGCCTTTTAATCATCTTTACATCCATTTTGTTCACACATTTGTGACATTTGGGATGTGCAGAATTGTTGTGTACTGTGACATTTGGGATGTGCAGAATTGTTGTGCACTGTGCCATTCTATAACAGGTTATGGACTCTAGATTTTAAGGACATGTTGATCCAGGGTTTTTATACTGACTGCCAGATTTGTAGTCAGGAAGGAATTTTTTAGGGTTATAGGTTGGACTTGATGGACTAATGTCTTTATCTAACCTCATCTACTATGTAACTATATGTAACTATGTATTCTGGATGTGCAGAATTGTTGTGTACAGTGCCATTTGGGATGCGCAGAACTGTATACTGTGCCATTCATGATGTGCAGAATTTTTGTGTACTGTGCCATTCTGGATGTGCAGAATTGTTGTGTACTGTGCCATTTGGGATGTGCAGAATTGTTGTGTACTGTGCCATTCAGGCTGTGCAGAATTGTTGTGTACTGTGCCATTCTGGATGTGCAGAATTGTTGTGTACTGTGCCATTCAGGCTGTGCAGAATTGTTGTGTACTGTGCCATTCGGGATGTGCAGAATTGTTGTGTACTGTGCCATTCAGGCTGTGCAGAATTGTTGTGTTCTGTGCCATTCGGGATGTGCAGAATTGTTGTGTACTGTGCCATTCTGGATGTGCAGAATTGTTGTGTGTTGTGCCATTTGGGATGTGCAGAATTGTGTACTGTGCCATTCAGGATGTGCAGAATTGTTGTGTACTGTGCCATTCAGGATGTGCAGAATTGTGTACTGTGCCATTCAGGATGTGCAGAATTGTTGTGTACTGTGCCATTCAGGATGTGCAGAATTGTTGTGTACTGTGCCATTTGGGATGTGCAGAATTGTGTACTGTGCCATTCAGGATGTGCAGAATTGTTGTGTACTGTGCCATTCTGGATGTGCAGAATTGCTGTGTACTGTGCCATTCGGGATGTGCAGAATTGTTGCGTACTGTGCCATTCAGGATGTGCAGAATTGTTGTGTGTTGTGCCATTTGGGATGTGCAGAATTGTGTACTGTGCCATTCAGGATGTGCAGAATTGTTGTGTACTGTGCCATTCTGGATGTGCAGAATTGTTGTGCATTGTGCCATTCAGGATGTGCAGAATTGTTGTGTACTGTGCCATTCAGGATGTGCAGAATTGTTGTGTACTGTGCCATTCTGGATGTGCAGAATTGTTGTGTACTGTGCCATTCTGGATGTGCAGAATTGCTGTGTATTGTGCCATTTGGGATGTGCAGAATTGTTGTGTACAGTGCCATTTGGGATATGCAGAATTGTTGTGTACTGTGCCATTCTGTATGTGCAGAATTGTAGTGTATTGTGCCATTTGAGGATCTAGTTACTGTGTTCCATATAATTAAATATGAATGTCTTTTTTCTGTTTTAGCTTCTATCTTCATGACACTTGGATTCATATTGTGAAGGATTCTGTTGTGCTAAGGAGAAAGGCTTCTGTCTCACAGCAGGAGTAGATTAAGGCAGCTTAAAATAATGCCGAAAAAAAGATTATTCCCAAGCAGAGCTTCTCTGGTGCTCGTCCTGTGCCAAGTAATTACAGCACTGGAGGTGCCACTTGACCGTAAGTATCAACCTTTTTCTTTAAGTTGCCGGTAGCTCTTAATAAGTGTGTGTTGGACCTCCATAGGCAATAACTCAGCTAAAATCCTTAATTCTTAAAGGGGTTATCCACTTAAATAAAATTAACAGCCTATCCTTAAGGTAGGTCATCAATTTTAGATCAGATCAGCTGATCTGCTGTTTTTATGGGAGTGCAGCTTCCAACATTGTTAGCATGGTGTTAGAAGACACGTACGGTCCTCTTATCATCATCAATAGATGTCTCTTTGATACAGAACCCCACCTATTATGTAGACACTGGTTAAAGTTTAAGGACTGCTGCAGATAACCACGTACAGAACTCAGATGAAGTGACCACCCCCAGCCTCCACTTTTATGTATTACACTGGTACTTCCCTGTATGCACAGTCAGAAGTAGTGAGGATTTCTGTCATCAATAACAGGGAAAAGAATACATATGGGAGTGAAGGTGGATTGTAGCACAGGATTTTACAGATAAAATATATTATAACATTTATTAATGACACAAAAGATGGCAGAAAATCAAGTCATTCAAAAGTTTAGCTATACTTTAAATCCCAAGTCATGGGATATTTTAAAGGGGTTGTTCAGGAATTTGACCAACCCTGGTGGAGGGGGAAGGGGAAGATGTAAAATAAAAAAATAAAGCATACTCATCTGCCCCTGGGGTTCTGTTGTTCACCACTGGTGTCTGTTTAGTCTTGTGCCATTGCCTCATTACCTCCTGGAGAGGGACCACTCATATATGTCACGGTTTCTTTACCAGTGTCTACTAGGACATTGATTGGTCTCAGTGGTCACATGGGGCATGAGACTTTCAGTCATGAGGCCCCAACATGACACAAAACGGACACCAAAGGTGGAAAACAGCAATGGTGATGAGTTTACACTTAATTTCTGTATTTTTACACCTTCCCTGGAATCCACAACCTTACGACAACCCTTTTAAGGCTCAACCTCATTCTGCCCAAGAATTCTCTAAAAATGATTAGTTTACCATTTTTATTTTTTTGTTTTACTTTTTAATATTATTATAAACCAGCCCTGAGTCGACCTTAAAAGCATTGAGACTGTTAGCGAGTATGCCCCATATTAACATATTGTACTGGTCTAGTAACATTGGGGTTTGCTGATCGTACATGTAATAGTTATACTGATGAAAGTTTCTCAGCCTTTACATAAAGTAAGTATCCTCGATCCATCTGACTATCTATATTCTTTGCAATTCCAGATCCTTATATATTTTATAATCTATCTGTGTTAAATCTCATGATTTGCTAAACTTACAGTGTATGAATGGAGAAAGTCATGGAGTAGCATTTGGTTGGAGCGCCAAATTCCCATCACATAGTTCCGCTTTCCCTACTTCTTCTCCTCACTAAACCACAGTGATAAATCTGTTCTGTTTTTTGGGGATTTTGAGTTCTGCATTAAATAAAAAAAAATCAGAGCTAATACAACTATACAAATACATTATGACGTTTATCAGCACAGAATTTTAGATCTTTGAGACTGTTGAACAGTGAACCCTTCCTTCATTCAATGTCTATATTTAGTCAAAAAATCTATTTTACTCTCACTAACAGTCAATTCTCTTAATCTCTGTTTATCTTTACAAATACTGATTCTCTTGTGGGGAAAAAGTACAAGACAAATGTAAGTTTTTTTGTGCTATGAAATGATGTATGCAGCATGCTATACACAGTTTATTTTGCTGCTTTTGTTGCATTTACAGATGGAGTTGTGTTTGCAGTGGATATTTATTGTATATGTTCAGTTTTTTTGCACCAGTGTTTTAATGGTGTGTTGATTTGCTTTTTGTGAAATATTAGTGTTTCTTTATATAATTTGTTTTCCTCTTCAAGTGAACCTCACTTAACTCCTAACATCAGGACAAGTGTGTGGGATTATTAATTCTCCGTAGCCGTAGAAATTATTATCCTAATTATTGAGTGGATTGGATTAGTATGATAGTGGTTATTATTAGAGATGAGTGAGTAGTGAAATATTCGAGATTCGTTTTGAGTAGAGCCTCAATATTCGACTACTCGATTGAATATCGAATTCCATTATAGTCTATGGGAAAAAATGCTCGTTTCAGGGGAACCACTATTTCACTAAAGGAGAGTCACCAAGTATACGAGTAGCAGGAGGAAAGTGTTTAAGAGGAGCGTTGTGCAGTTAAAGTGCACGGACCCCATAAACTATAACACGTCCATGTGCTTGCAAGAACACCGCTGTGGACTCCTCCTGTGGACTCCTTTCGGACAGGAGTCAAGCGCTAACGTGAACTGCCCCTTACTCGTCCTGCAGAACCAGCATTGATTGGCCGAATGCTATACAGTGTACAGCAATCGGCCAATCAACGCTGGTTGTGCCGGAGGCTCGTCTGTGAGGAGGCAGAGTCTAACATCGGACCACAATGGAGACTGCTGTGGTCCGATCTAAGACTCTGCCTCCTCACAGACGAGCCTCCGGCAGAACCAGCATTGATTGCCCGAATGCTGTACACTGTACAGCATTCGACCAATCAATGCTGGTTCTGAATCGAATCTTTACTGTGAATAGCGAGTAGTATTCGAAAGAGTACGAGTATTTTGAATACCGTAGTATTCTATCGAATACCTACTCGACTGAGTACTACTCGCTCATCTCTAGTTATTATTTCTGCAATTCTGAAATAAAATCCTTCTTTAGAAACTGAGCTTCACTTTAAGAGTTTTATTATTTTATCATTTGCTATTTAGGCTTTATTATTGTAGATTATTTATTATTTCTATTACTATTCATGTAGTATTATTACTAATATATAAATACACTTTGCAGTGCCTCAACCTCCGACCATTACTCATCAATCACCAAAAAATTATATTGTGGATCCAAGAGAGAACATTGTGATTCAATGTGAGGCAAAGGGAAAGCCCCCGCCAAGGTAAGTTGTCCTTTATATGTTGATTCACAGAATGATAGCTGCTGAAGCTCATAAACCTGCAATATATCGCACACCCATTTTATATGAACAAGGTGAATGTGAATTGAAATGTCCACCATTAACCCGGACTTTACAAAGCTCCATTACATCAGGATACATCACATCACTCAAGTGGGAATAACATTAGACATGCTGCCTACGGATACAACTATGTTCACTGCCAGTAATTGAGCTAACAGGAATAAAGAAGAGCAGGATGTCTTTTTGATGTATATTATTTGTTTGCATCTCTTGATCATCTTATTCTTGGCAACTAGTCAGGCTATGCATACTATAAATAGGCTAGAAAATTTGGATGGAGAAAAGAATGTAGCCCTTCTTTCTGAACAGCTGTCCTGTTAGATTGACTGATCCGTCATACCACAACTCGTGATGCAATTTATGGCCATTTTGTTATGACGGAAGCCCTGCAGCTTGCCCTGTTTCTGGCGTTTCTGGCCTTTTTTTGCAATTAATTTAATTGAGAAAGATATGAACCAGCAAACATCCTCTCCACCTAGACAGAAAGACATGGCAGACCCAATATGACTATTAAAGAAACACAGTTCATTAATGCAAAAATAGTTAAAATTAGACCGAGTCAACACAGAAAAAGAGATAAAAAGAGAGGCGAGTAACCTGTTGCTAGGGCAATGAGATACATTGAATATGTATGGATAAAGAAGGCAAGTACAGTTATAGCAGAATGGTGGACACAAAACAAGCAGTCAATATGAACAGAAAGGTGCAAATTTACTATCAGTTAGTGAAAAGTAAGAGTGTACATTCCAAATCTCTTCGGATATTCTATTTCTTTCTGATATTTCAGTTCTGTCGGATCTGAATAGGATATGCTATAAAACTCTACGAATGGGGTGAAATACCTGAACGTACCTGTACTGCACTCTCTGCCTTTTGCATGAAGCTTTAGACTAGACTGTCTTAAAGAGTGCCAGATTTATCACAATGTCCAATGCTTTGCTATAAATTTGGCACATTGAGACTGCCTAGTCTAACTTTACACCACATGTAGTTTAAAGCAAGCATGACACCGTAATAGTTTTTTCTTCTCCCTTATTTGTACTTACCAATTGCTGAGATATTAGCTTTTTCCTGAGCAGTTGGGTGCACTAAGGAAATAACCTATGCTTTTATTGTTTGGAAGAGCTACTCCCTGATGAAGGGATGGGTGCTGGAAAACATAGCTCTTTGGTAGGATGAGAGCAATGGTTATGCCCTCATTGCACCAAACAGCTCATTAGTATACCAGCTGAAGTTAGTGCCCCCTTTGCTAATATCTGAGCAATGGAGGCATCAATTGGGTAATTTTATTCACATGAACCTTCTTTTATGTACAATGATCTTAAGTCACATCCCATTCTTGATATGTCTTGCTCCCTCTACAATAAAAACCCCACTCCTCTTCTACTCCCCCCCCAAAAAAATAAATAAATATATATATAAAAAAAATTGATAAATAGGATGCAAGGCATGTATGCCAGTTTTTTATATAAACTGCCAGAATTCTGACATATTTTAATTAGTAAATCTGCTAAACTGTATACAAAAATAAACACACACAAATTATAGGTACACCACACCCAGAACAGCAGAAACAGTATACTGGCTGCCCACAAGGAATTGAGGATCTATGGTAGCCAATACACATTTCACAAGAACTGCTTCGTCCAGGAGTGAAACATCACGTGTTATGGCTTGTGATGTTTGACATGTGGGGCAATGGAAATGTTATTGATTGTACGCACATTTACATACTAAATGATTTGATGGACTTTTTATACAGTAAAGTAGTGAATTTACCTTGCCCCATAGTTATTTCATATAGCTCAGTACTGAATATTGCAGCCTCGTGTATTTTACGAATAGTGTCTTGCTATAGTGAACTCATGGCAGGTTCCTTATTTGTAAAGCTAGGTAACAAATGTGTCTTTGATAGTGTAAAATGTGCAATATACACAACACCACTGAAGCTGAAAATGCTTTTCCAATAGTTCTTCATATTTTTCTAAATGATGAATTGAGTACACTCAGTTTCTTCATAATATTATAAATAAAATCAATATTTGCCCAGTGTGGTACAGAATTAGTACTGTATATTGCTTTATATGTATACACGTGGTCCAACATCAAAGGTATATTTTATAAATAAATATCATACTTTATTAATATGATATTAATATCAGAATCATATTTGTCCTGCAGCTTCACATGGACTCGCAATGGCACACATTTTGACACTGATAAAGACCCACTGGTGACAGTGAAACCTAACTCAGGAACCCTTGAAATAAACATCATGAATGGTGGAAAAGCAGAAACTTATGAAGGGGAATACCAGTGTACAGCCAAAAATGACCGTGGTACTGCTGTATCAAATGTCATCGTCATCCGCCAGTCCAGTAAGTTACTATTACAGCCCGTCATCATCCAGACAACAATGTACTTTATTTATGTTCTTTCATCTTTCAGTTCTTCATCTTAACACATTGTTATCACTTTTTTTTTTTACCATTTTTTTTGTATTTCATATGATGCTATCTTTTCTTTTTGTCACTACCAGAATAATACAAGTGAATATATTTCAATCACAAGTCATTGTCATTATCTGTTGATTCCTTTTATTATTTCAGTTCTGCATTTAATTTCTGTTTAATTCTCTTGCTTTTCTTTTCTTTGAATAAAGACATCTTTAAATTCCTCAAAGCCATCTTATTAGAAGGTAACAGAAAACTACGGCCCTGGTGATGTACTGCATGGAAGTACAAACTTATCCTCAAATTTTCCTATTTGTGGGACCCCCAAAACATCCTTATCTCCCAGACTGATACAATCTCACTGTTGAGATTGTAGAACACGATGACAATAGAGAGTAAACCTGGGTAATGTGTTGTGATAAGCCAAATCCAGTGTCTTACCACTGCCCATAGATCCACAGAGAAACTCACTGGAATGAAGTATTTTTCTTCAATGTACCAAAAACTCTTTTCAGTATGCTTGAAATTTAGGCAAATTGGTGACATTGCATCATTGGAAAATTGAGTTATATTATTTGATAAATCCGTGTTACTTAAAGGGCTTGTCTGAGAATATCACAAATGAATAGGAATCCATCTCTGCTCCAGTGCTACCGCTCTGGTATCTTCACGGTCTCTTATTTTTGCTGCGGAGATGATTTCCTTAGCGGTGATGCTAACGTGACAGGACATGCAACTTCCAAGACTACTGATTGGCTGCAGTGATCACGTGGTTGTACAGCAGAGGCCAGTGGAGACCAGCAATATTTTAGCACACCCCCATATGATATTCTCGGATGACCCATTTAAGGTGGAATCTCCGACATTGATGTTAAATTATATTTAGATTATATTATGTATATGATTAAGTTTCTTCCGTTCTATACAGTGCTCTTGCACATTACCCAGTGTTTATCACCACTGAGATACCTTTTCACCCACTGCACAAATTCCCTGTATGTCATCAATACAAATCCTCTTTATTCTCCTTTATTCAAGCCATTCACTGTTCATCCCAGATATATTGTCAGAAATCCTAGATCATAAATGTTGTTCTATCCACTTACATAATTACAGCACCTCTGTAATATTTCACACTGAAGGCTACAAACCGATAAGTCTTGTGTCTATCTTACGCGTAATATGGAGAGGTGAATGAGACATTGCCAGCTGTGCGGTAATTTATTGTGCCATTTATTTGGGGATCTGGGTGATTATACAGGCATGGAGAAGGGTTGCTACTCGTATTACTTATAGCCAGTCAGATAGCGGCCATGCTGAGAGCTCAGTGTGATGCTTACTTTCAGGATCTTAGTAAGTTCAGAACACTTATATTGTATTTCCACACACTGCAAGAGAAACATCTAAATGGAAAATCACAGTATGAGGACTTTCTACATAGTGAGACGTGAACCTGCTATACAAATAACAGAGTGCCCGGCCCATCAAATTAGCCCAAAGTGCACATTATAGAGGTCCCAAATTTAATATAGATTAATTAAGGTGAGTGGGAAATATTCTGTTGACTTAGCTAACATGTTAGGATAAGAGGTGCCAAAATCAATCATGAAGTTAAAGGGGTAATCCAACTTTAAACTACAAAGCTACAATATAAAATAAAAAATAAACAGTACTTAACTCTTTTTACTCCCACCGGTCCAGCGCTGTCCCTCCTGTGGTAGTCTGGCCTGTTTATATGCACACTATCTGTGACCACTGCAGTCAGTGATAACGGTAGTGAAAGCTATACTAGTGGCACCCCAGCATTGGACTACGTGGTGATGCTAGTAAACTGCAGCACATGACTACTGTCGTCACTTTATTTATTTGTTTCCGCTCCTGGCATCAGTTATCGGAAATGGCATAAAAAATAGATTTTTGAATCCAGCCATAGGCCTCATTCTGTTGACCACAGATTATAATCCTATGGTGATTTAAAGGGATTCTACCATTAAACTACCTTTTTTTCTAATGAACACGTCGGAATAACCTTAAGAAAGGCTATTTGTCTCCTACCTTTAGACGTGGTCTCCGCTGCGCCGTTCCGTAGAAATACTGGTTTTAACCGGTATGCAAATGAGCTCTCCGCAGCAATGAGGGCGGGCCCCAGCGCTGAAAGGCCGATGAGCGCATCCCCATTGCTGCCCGAGAGCTCTTTCCTGCGCCGCCTCCTTCTTCTGCAGCAACTCCGCCTCTTCTGGCTTCTCTTGCTCTTGTAGTTCGATACAGGAGCATAGAGAGGACACCCCAAAATGGCTGCCGGCCAGCTCCTGTATTGAACTGCAAGAGCGGCTACCCAAAAATGGCCACCACCCGGCTCCTGTATTGAACTGCAAGAGCGGCTACCTAAAAATGGCGGCTGCCCGGCGGCCATTTTTGGGTAGCCACTCTTGCAGTTCAATACAGGAGTTGGCCGGCGGCCATTTTGAGGTGGCTTCTCTATGCTCCTGTATTGAACTACAAGAGCAAGAGAAGCCAGAAGAGGTGGAGTTGCTGCAGAAGAAGGAGGTGGCGCAGGAAAGAGCTCTCGGGCAGCAATGGGGATGCGCTCATCGGCCTTTCAGAGCTGGGGCCCGCCCTCATTGCTGCGGAGAGCTCATTTGCATACCAGTTAAAACCGGTATTTCTACGGAACAGCGTGGCGGAGACCACGTCTAAAGGTAGGAGACGAATAGCCTTTCTTAAGGCTATTCCGACGTGTTTATTAGAAAAAAAGGTAGTTTGATGGTAGAATCCCTTTAAGGCTGGTTTAGTGTAACAGCAGGAAGCCTGAATAATTTGGCCAAAATATAATCTCTAAACTTTACAGAGTTTAAGAAATACAATTTAACCATTTAATTTGTAGTTTTGAGCATAGTACTGTAGTATTGACCGTATTGAAAAAGACACTGCATCAAATCAAATATAGTATATTTCTTTTAGGTTACGGCCTCTATGTCGAAATGCAGCAAAAAAAATGCTGCTTATTTTATATACTGATACATAAAACCTTTGTATTCAAAGGTGGTGTACTTTTTCTTATAATGATATGTGCAACTGTTGTAATTTATGGTTATTTTATAGGGTAAGTAAAATATCTATATTATAAAGGGTAAATTTCTTTATTCACTTCTGTACCCAGTTATTTTCCTTGGATCAGGACCGGGCACATTTTTGTTTTCTTTCGTACATGTGGTTTTGAGGGCTATAACATTTTTTTCTTTCCTTTGGGTTATTCAAATCACTTTTGCTTCTTTTTCGGTGATAAATAGGGCTTTAACTTTATGTTTTTATTTTTCCATTTTTTTTCTTTATTTTAATATCTTATTTAATATTTTTCGTGATTTGTTTTTATAGCACAAAGTGCTACTAAAAAAAATTAAAAATGTTAATGGCTTTCCCTCTCTGTTACAGTCAGTCTTATTATTGTGTTGCTGGGGGCAGCCCTAGAACCTGTGGCAGGGGTATAGTTGTGGTGGGGTTACAAAAAAACCTATTATTATTTCCTTAACACATTGTGCCCCCCATAAGGTCATAATAGACTCTTGGGGAGAGAGGGGATTTTAACTTTTTTAAAAAATTTTTTAGGATGATTTCTCAGCAGTCAGATCACCACAATTGGGTATTTATCCTCTACCCTAGGGATAGAAGATGAATTCTTTTCATGGCGTCACCCTATTAGTAGTGTCTGTACTATGTTTTGCAATGTCCATATGATGTTATAATGGGATATAACAAAATAATATCTGTTTTGCAGGATCTCCACTGTGGACTAAAGAGAAAATTGAACCCATTGTAATACAGCAGGGTATGCCTTTGGTTTTGCCATGCAAACCTCCAAAGGGTTTACCTCCTCCTTTGATATTCTGGATGGATAACTGTAAGTAATCTTTCATTGTTTTAGCGCTAAAGGGAACCTATCACATTGAACAGGGTGTCTGAATTGAAGGTAGCATGTTATGGAGCATGAGGAGCGGAGTAGATTGATATATAGTTTTGTGGTAGAGGATTCAGTATAATTTTGTATTTTGTCCATTAAAATTGCTGTTCTGTCTGTGCTTAATAGTGCAGTGTCCCACCTAGTGATGGACAGCCTTCCCTGTATAAACATGGATAAAAAGACCGCCGTCTAAGTAGAACCACTCTCCTAGGTGTAGAAAGATCAGAAATATAAGAGATTAAAGTTCAAGTTGTACCAAACCTTTTCCCCTAACATTATATATATATATATATATATATATATATATATATATATATATATATATATATCAATCTGTTCAGGGTAATCTACAGTATCTGCTGTATAACATTCTGCTTGCAGATAGGACTACATGTACAATATGAGATGTTCTCTTTCAATGCTTCAGTACAATATACATGGTATGGGGGTTTAACCATATGAGCCCAAGCAAAAAATGTCAATATCTGTTGGCTATTGCCAGAAGAAGTACATATTATAAACAGAATAAATCATTATAATTAAGATACAAAGTAAGTACCAGTCAAATGTTGGGACACACATTTTCATTCCATTTTTTTTTTTAAATTGCTGATTCATATCAAAGACATGAAAACTATGAAGAAAAACTTATGAACTTAAGTAGTAAACAATAAAGTGTTAAATAAACCAGAATGTTTTATATTTTAGATTCTTAAAAGTATACTTTGATGATCACTTTGTAAATTCTTGATTTTTTCTCAATTAGCTTTATGAGGTAGTTAACTATGTCCTGCCAAGAGTTAGGCAACATACACACAGTCGGCGGGCCATGATTGAATGACACAGATGGCACACAGATGTCATCCGTGTGTCGCCTGTGCATGACCAATGACCATGCATCCCCAACTCCATTCATTGAGGCCAGTGAACACTGTCTGCAAAATGGACAGGAATAGGACCTGTTCTAAGTTTTGCTCATGGCCACATACACCAGACTGTGAAAATACATAGTTGCGTGTATGGGGCCATAGAATTGAATGGGTCAGTGTGCTAGTCGTGAAAAACATGGATAGCAGACTAACTATGCACACAGTCATGTGAATGAGGCCCTAGCTTGTGGAATTTCTTGCATTCATAATGTGTTTGAGACCATCGCTTGTAGGATTGGTACACATTCAAGTATCGGTCTAATCCACATTGTGGCAAAAACCACGCAGCAAAGTAAAAAGAAACAACAAGGAAGCCGGCATATGAATCCAGTCCAAAAGATAGATAGATTCCTCTTATGAATTTCTGCCTGTGTTTCCGAGATATTACAGTTATTGTCAGTAAGCCAAATGAGCTCTTCAGAGCAATGAGTACGTTGCTGATCCCTGCTTTGGAGTAATAGCAACACACTTGCTGCTTTAAAAGCATATTTGCATATGGACTCCATTTCCAGTTACACTTGACTATGGAGGCACCGATTCACACAGGAAAAATGCCATTTGATTCAGGTTACCCTAATACAAGGGGAATATGCCGCAGTCTGTAGGGGTACACAGCACCACTCCAAAAAATGAACTTTCCCTCTGCACTCTGGTTGATATGGAGTAGAATCTCTCCCCCCCCCCCCCCCCTGTCTGGCACCAACATAGCCAGGAGAATGGAGACAGGGAGTCGCACTATTACTGAGGAGGTGAGCAGTGATGTCACTGATGCAGGGGGGGGATTTTTCTCTCTCCACCCCCACAAAGTATTTGTTTAGCTGGATTGCAAAGTGAAGGAAAATCAACCAACAGAAGCTCAGCTCCTCTAGAAACTCCTTCAAGACAGTTGGAAGACCATTCCAGATGACTATCTCACGATACTGATTAAGAGAATGCCAAGAGTGTATAAAGCTAACATCAAAGAAAAACTGGGCTACTTTGAAGAACCTAAAATATAGAACATATTCTGGTTTGCTTAAACACTTTTTTGTTTACTACTTGATTCCATATGTGTTCCTTCACAGTTTTCATGTCTTCTATATAAATCTACAATAGAGAAAATATAAACAAACAAGGAATAAAAAGAAGCGTGAAAACTTATGGATGCTGCTGTGTCTGCCTATAAAAACACAACTTCATGTCTTTTACTGCATAACAACTTCATTTCCTTTATTTGACATTAATATTTTCAGTCTACAAGTGAAATTGGGAATAATTTACTAATTTACAATAACCATTTTCTCACAGTTTTCCAGCGTCTACCTCAGAATGGAAGAGTTTCCCAAGGTCTAAATGGCGACCTGTATTTCTCCAATGTTCAGCCAGAGGACACGCGAGATTTTTACATCTGTTATGCAAGGTTTAACCTTACTCAGACGATCCATCAGAAGCAGCCCATTTCTCTGAAGGTTCTAACAAGTAAGAATTTTTCTTATGTTATCTTTCACATTACCTAAAAATGTTTTAGTTAAAAAAAAAAAAAAGAAAAAGTGGCACCTGCATTTCCAACTCAATACAGATTGTTTCTATGGCAAAGGAAACTGTAAGATGGAAATAACTGTCCTACCAATGACACATTTTCTTCCAGGATTTGAAAGTAAATTCCAGTAAAGTCAGTAGTACAGAATATACAATTTTTTTTTAATGAAATGACAATTTTCATTAATTGTAACATGAAGTTTGTACCTTTTGTAATCTATGGGCAATGGGTTAAATTTCCTTGTATTTATGATGGCAAACTGGTAAGCTTATCACCCAGCTTATTTGATGAGTAAGAATAATATCATTTTAAAGGGGTATTCTGTGATTTGTAACCCTTGAAGAGGCTAACAAACTCTGCATACTCACCTCTCCATTCAGTTGAGGATCTATCAGAGAGTCTATGCTCAGGTCCGTGGTGTTCCTGACCTTTGGCCCACACATGAGCGATACAGCCAAATGGAGCATCACCACTTGCAGAGCCGACTGTGCATGCCTAGAAATTTGAAGCCAGCACCAGAAGAAGACGCAAGGGAGAGGCCATTCCAGGCGAAGATGGAGGTGTCGGTGGAGAGTTCTCTTGCAACATTGGGGATGCCCCCAGTGCTGTTTGAGCACTGGGGACTTCCCCCAGTGCTGCGGGAGAACTCATTTGCATACAGAAGAAAACCTTGAATGGAGCTGAATGAACAAGCTTGGCTGTTTTATGATCTCCCATACATATGAAATGAGAGAGCCATGTGTGTAACCACAATTCTAAATATAGGTGCTGTCTCAGATGTAGAACCCTCATCTATAAGACATTTAGGGCATATCTTCTGGCTATGCCATAAATCTCTTATACAGGAAAACCCCTTTATTTTCCATTACAAATGTTTACAAGGTAGTAAAGTCATGTCATGCCTACATGTTTCTAGAAGCTTCGACTTCCTTTAGGTTACCTTTATTTCTGCTGTGCTGAGACATGTCTATGCTGTTTTATTTTTTAGTGGATGCTATGAATGAAAGTATAGCTGCTAATTTAACTGAAACTGATTTTTATGGTGGTGAGTTCTGGTAAACAAAGCAAAAACTTTATTCAGTATCTCCTTTATTACTATTATAAATCCACCCTTTAACCACCTCTATATACTGTATATTGTATCATTTTCTTTCTTCCCTGTCTGTGTCACTATAACCATTTTAATATATTACTTTGCATACCTGTCACCCAAAATTCTTGCTAGCAATAGTAGTGATGAGTGAAGATAAGGAACGTACAAGTTGTGTTTTTTGGAAATATTAAATGATTATTCACAGTTGAATGAATGAAACTGTGTAATTCATATAGTTCTATTTCCAAATACCTGCACACCCCAGGATATAATAATCTACATATTGTCGTGCCGAATACGTTGTTAAAAATAAAACACCAATCTTTTCATGAATTTCAGATTGGTTCTAAATATAGCATAAATCCCAGAAAGATTATTTACCATGTACTGAATGCAAAATGTTGTTATATAAATAGCTGTAATTACGTACCTGTCATTGTTAATGAAGCACATTAACAAGTCTTATAGTAAAGATCCTGATAAGGGCAGACAGAGCAGAGGGTCCTTTTGTGTGATTTGTGTATTGTATACCAATCCCCCCTTTAAGGTGCCATACACAAAACAAAACATGGTGTATGCAAATTGGGGGGGAGGGAATTCATCAAATTCCCTACCCCACATAAAGTAGCATAAATCAGTCGCAAATAGTTGTTTTTTCAACTATATTCACTTTTCCTAAAAGGTAAAGGCATTATAACTTATATGCTATTAATGTCTAAGTACTATCAATTTTCCAGAGCTGCTAAAAGACCTGAATTTTACCACACGTCTATTATCCCAGTTAGCAGTAACTGGCTTTAGAATGGATGCAAAGAAAATCAAAGTGCTAAGTAATAGAGGCCATATAAGATCATTCCTTTAAACACTTCACATTAGAAGACTTTCTAGTTTAATTCTGGCCTTACGTTGGTAACCTATTTGATAAATGAGAAGGTATTGTGCTATTAGACTAAATTACATAGCTGTGTAAGTTTTGGATTGTCTAATTTTTTGCATTTGCGACATGTTGTAGTGGTTGTCAGATGTTTTTAAGGGCAGGGAACCGGTGCTGAGACTCTCCTAGTGGCTAAAATGAAGGTGCAAAAACACTCAGCTGAGTGCTGTTCTCCTTCAATTCTGCTCAAGGAAAGTTTATTGGTTGCTCATTGATATTTTATGAAGACATATTTTATGAATGTTCAACATTCTAAGGAGAACCAGACAGAAACAATCACAACCAAAGGCATGCAGCTTTTGCCTTCTTGTTTCATCCATTGCAGGAGTCTCGGCACCCAGAACGGCATTAGTTAAATAGTCACTATGACACAGCAGATCTTTGTTAAATTAACAGTTACACAATAAAGAAAGTCACTGCAATCTGATTTTATTGGACACAACATTGAATAATATCTGACTTGCATAACGCGTACCCTTCTCCACCTCCAACAACTCCAACTCATTTCATCTTTCGATAGGTTCTGCTCCATTGATTCCATTGCAGCTTTATTAATACAGGAATATTTTATTGCACTCACAGCTGGAAATAATGGGGGCAAGAGCTTAGTTTTAATTTTTAAGTTTCAGAGCTGCGAACTTGAATTCCACCCGGATCATATTTCTGCTTTTTACTGTAGATAAAAAATGTCCCAGGGTTTGCATAATCAAGAAAATCTGTGTATTATATTCCCTTGTCAAGCAATTGCATGATAACCTACATAAATAAGACATGAGACTCCGCAGGGTGGCTCGTGTTAATTATTCCATCATACTCATATACACTTTCATTACAGGAAAGATACTTAAGGCCTGTCACTAAGATTTCTTAATTTACCTACATGTGTATAAAAATAGTCAATAATACTAATAAAAATAAGAATAAAATGATGATGAGTAGACTTAAAGTACACCTCCAGTTTGTTAGGAATGATTGGTACAGGTGAATATATAAGAAACTTTGTATTATATCTTGTAGTAATATAGTTAATTCTCCACTTAACAGGCTTTTTTCTGCCATCTTCCCTTCATTTCGCCTCTTGTGGCTAAGGCTATGGCCCCATGTTGTGGAACATAGATAAAAAACAACTGGGAAAAAAATGCAGCGAAACACATTTTTTATTACATTTTTGCTCTGTTTTTCTTTGTGGTTTTTCACAACGCAACTTTTTTGCAGCATTTTTTTCCACACAATGTAGCCAGAATCTCATTCACTTTCCTTTCCACTTTCACAAAGTTTCTACTATGTACTTGTACTAGTAATCCATGAAACGTTGCTATATAATTGGAGGTATGCTGTAACCTTCATTTCTTTAACTGCATCTTTCCAAACTACTAGTAAAACAGGCATTACTAAAATGAAACGTCTAAAGATCAACCTTGCATGCTCTGTATAATAGCACTAGTGTCTTCCTTTCTAGTATTCATTTCTTTTCTGTCCAATGATATCTGTCTTGGCTGGTCTTTCTTCTCATTCATGTTGTTTTTTCATCTTTCTACCCTCTAGACAGCCCAGTGGATAACAGACCTCCAACTTTTTTGATGCCCAGTGCTCAGACAAGTAATAAAACTGTGCTAAAAGATCAAGTTCTATTACTGGAGTGCATCGCTGAAGGATTGTAAGTTACAAGTTGCTACCATGTTCTGTTTTTCTGACTTGATCCTATTACTTAGGCTAGTTGGCTATACATACTCAAATTTGTGGTCTATTGTCAAATTTTTCAGGAGTTTGCAGAGGTATAGCCTAAAGGGGCATTCCCACCTCCAGGATTATATTCAAATTTATAAACTTATGGAAAACCTCTGGGAAAAACTCTTCAGGCTGAAGCCTCACGTTGCTGAAACACAGATCTTTTTGTTGCAGATTTTGCAGCGTTTTTTTAAGCCAAAGCCAAGAATGGCTACAAAAGGAATGGGAAATATACAAGAAGTACTTATACTTCTTCGTTCTACTAAATCCACTCTTGGCCTTGGTTCAAAAGACTGTTCAAAAATCTGCAACATAAAAATGCTATTTCCACAACATGGGGCTTAATGCTTAAAACTTTAATTTTTAGCCATATGCAAACAAGCTATTCAGTGCATCTGTGGCATGGCTCCACCTACTACAGTACCTATTTGCGCTAAAGGTTGCCACCCTGCACCACCCCCATTTATAGAGATTGACAAATCTCACCAACGGGTAATCCAATACAGGATTTCTGCTGTATGAAGGACCACGGCTTACACTGACTGCAGAGTGTAACCTCTGTCCTGACGCAGGTGCGATGACATAAGTCATCACCGCCTGTGATCATAAGAAGATGGAGGACGCTCTTATGGGATTGCAGCCATATTGGGTAAGTAGCATAAGCTACTGTGTGGGGCTCACTGTGGAGCATATACTACTGTATGGGGTCCACTGTGGAGCATATATTTAATGATCACTAAATGGCATGCATACAAGTGTCATAAGATTGTTTATTTTATATAACCAGTAACAATCTTATATTATTATATGGGGTCTGAATATTTGTTACGGAGCCCTTTTTATAAAGGCTTCCCCTGCTTTTGCCACAACCTTCCATACGTACATGGCCCTGTGCGGGACTCTCCGAGGTTGAAAGTAATTCCAGCCATTATAGTGTCCTTGGGAGTTATCAATTAGTGCTTGACAATGATCTATATCTGCAGTGTAATGCAGTATTAACCACCCTGTCCCTTTCTTCCATTAGAAATGCAGGGCTAACATTGCTATAGGAGCCTTCCAGATTTTTACAGTAATACTTATCAATAAGTGCTGCATTTGTAATGACAGTCTTGGGGGACTCGTGAAATAACTCATTAAAGAAACATCTGCTTCTTACACAGAAATGTGAGGAATGGGTATAATAAGAAGTGTAAAATCTGCATAATACATCCTATATTAAGGAATGCTGTCAATGATTTATAGTTCCGGATGATAAAAGATAGCGCACACCTTAGTAAATGAATGACTTTTTTCTGTGTTAGTGGAAGACCCTTTTTCTATATGAAATATGTTGTTAAATAAAACAATAGCTGTCTGGTCTGTAAGATTAGTCACTTCAAGGCCAGCTTAACCTCATAGTCTGATCTTCTTTATTGTCATGGTAACCGCGGCCTCAGTTGACAAGCGCCCGCTTTGAAATATTAGCCTGTTCTCATGTAGAGATAGAAACATAGATACTACATTAGGGCAATGTTATCTCACTCATTCCTGGTCTACAAGTCTGCTTTGCCTTATTGGCATGACCTGTCCAAAGCGTTGAGTCATATCTAGCATGTCAGCCACGGAGAGTATCATAAATGGAATATTTTAGTCTCAGTGGATAGATACAGAATATGAGCTAAAAGATAAACAGGGATTATCAGGATAGTAATGGCAGCGACTAAAATGTGATATTGGGTAAATAGTGTCAGCCCTTTTCAGACCAGAGCAATATCTACATGTTGTACAGATGAAGAAAAGGGATTTTATTAAGCATGACATTTTTAGCATTCTGTTTTGTCCTTGCCTGCATTTGTATGCATTTATGTAATATATACTGTGAAATATGGATATATGTGATGTGAAAAACAGAATTTGATGTCAAGGCTGGAACTCTTACACCTAAAAAGTCTAAATCCGTGTGATGTAGTTTGTATTGGATGTGCATACTGCAGAAAGTGTCACATGTCCCTTAATAAGGTAGTAAATGTGCACTGAAATCCCATAGTACTAATTATATGGGACATAATAACACCTCGTATAATACCATATAACCTGTATATACAGTATAAAATATATCCTGGCATGTCTTCTGGCCTAGAGCACCAATATTACGTTACTAGGTCAGCCTGGCCCACTACAGTACCAAGAGACACTTTGGTGAGCCCAGGCCATAAGGTTCAGCAGTAGACAACAACCTTTACAGGTGACTTTAGATCCTGTCACTTGCTTTTGGCAATACCATATAAAATAATATACAAATAATCTATTTTACATGGATGCTACTGTGTGTTGTACATATACAATAATAACAAAACATACAATTGTTATGTAGTCTTAGAAAATAGGTTGTCAAAATAATTTGCTCTTGTGGGCCCTTGACTAAATGGACACTATATTGTTATACAGATATATTATGAGATGTTCTTGCTCTGCATACTTCCCTTTAACATCTATTTTATTGACTCTATATTGTTTCAGTCCCTAAACGACCCTTTAAAACTGACAGAAAAACAGTGAAAATAGAATATCTTTGGCCAGAAAGAAGCGCCATTCTGCCATGAAACAAAAGAAAGCTCTGTGTAGTCAGTAATCACACTATTGTATTATACAGTCTGGCTGCACATACATCTATTATGTTCTCTATCACTCCGTGGCCTTTTGTTTCTTCTGCCTCATTTCATCTAGTGGAAAGCAACATTTGTGTGTATTGCGGGAACACACGGAAAGCATTTTATGACACAGTAATTGCTCATTTTCACATAACAAGAAATTGCCAGAAGCTCCTTTTAGTGAGTTGTATTTCTTATTCCTGATTTACAACTTGTCTGACATCTAATAAACTAGCAGTGCGGACATATGGCTCAGTAATGAATGCTGGACTATGCTGAATACAGTATTCTCTTCGATGTATTTTTTGGCATTTTATTTGACCTTTCTGTAGACCTGACCTGTACTACCTAGGAACTCATCAAGCAGCAGAACTTTGGAGCTGCAGTGTCTGGTAGACCCTGAGAGGACCACTGTAGTAATCATACATAAGGATAGGTCATCTATGGAAAATATTAGACACCCCTATTAAGAAGGACCTTTTAACACCATAACAATGTCCAGTTCATTACCTCCTTTAATACCGTAGTGCTGCCCCACTGATTCCTGTGCAGTGCCCTCTCTTATACTGAATGATAGGTGCTATACGTTTTGGTGGGTGGTCTCTGGAAAGACCAATCAAGGGGGTTTGATTTAGAGGTCTGACACTGGCCACATCTGATTGGAGCACTGAATCACGCATCTTGCCTGCGCCAAAACCCATCTGACAATATAGAGCCACATTTGCATAAGAGGCACCAAAACGAACTGCACTTATTACTTGGGAACAGCGGGGGCTAGAGAAAAATATTCTAAGTGTGCCAGAATCAATGGATGAGCAAAGAATTGGTTTTAAAGAAGGTATTAAAGTCCCTATTTAGGCTCACTTCTGAAAACTGGTTTTGATAATATTTGACAATTTAATATCCATATGGTCTCCTATAACTTTACAAGTCTCTACAAGTAGGATTGTTTCATCAGTAATTTTGCATTACTTTGCGGAAATGATTAGTAAATGGCAGATAAATACTGTTTACATTGAGAGACTGCTGTAAATGTCACCTGAACCCTGCTATCAACTGTTGCAAGAAAAAAAAAAGTCATTTTAATTGTTCCCTCTTTAGAAGTGGTACAAAAATGAGTCCCATGGTCATCACAGCCAAAAATACCCTGGTCATTAAGGGTGCATGCACACTACGTAACGCCGGGCGTGTATGAGAGCCGTACACGCCGGCGTTACAGCAGGGCTGCCGAGCACTTCCCATTCACTTCAATGGGAGCGCTCGTAAACGCCGCTGTTACGAGCGCTCCCATTGAAGTGAATGGGAAGTGTTCGGCAGTCTGCTGTAATGCCGGCGTGTACGGCTCTCATACACGCCCGGCGTTACGTAGTGTGCATGCACCCTAAAGGGTCAAACTGCCTGAAAATAGTGCAAGTTATATCAGTCTTATTGCAGAGTATACGGTAATGTGGAATTTCTATACTGTAATCCATTTGTCTGGTAACTTTAATAAACAGAGAGGTTACATTGAGCTGGGACAAATTCCAATAAGTTATGAAACAGAGTATCAGTACATATTTTTATGTACTTAAATGGGTTGTCCAGTATAACCCATTTCTTGGCTGGCTACATGTAGTCTAAGGATGATACTGTTTGTGCATGGTCCACATTTAGCATTGACTTCTCAGTAAAGTTGTAGAAAATTAATACAGTATCTTACTGTGTGTTTCTAGACTGGATTGATACATACCTACATTTTGCAAGCTTTATGCCATATGTATTATATGTATGTACTAACAAAGCCACAACAAGTAAATACTGCATTATAAAGGTTATTGCTTCACTACTTATATATGAACTTTAACTCAAATATCTGTGATATAATTGCTTTGGTTTCTATATTTCTCTTGCAGACCTACACCAGAGATCCGCTGGAACAAAGAGGGCGCAGAATTGCCCAGCAACAGAGTTTTTTATGAAAATTTTAATAAAACATTAAGAATAATTGGTGTGTCAGAGGAAGATGCTGGCAAGTACAGATGTACAGCCCAAAATAATCGAGGGTCCATTCATCATGTCATTACAGTGATTGTTAAAGGTAGGCGGAAAACAAAGAGGACCACAAACTGCACTACATGGAACAAAAAGCATCTCGAGGACATGCCAATCTAAATGCTTAGGCACTAATATGGAGTTGGTCCACCTTTGTAGCTAAAACAGCTTCCACTCTTTTGTCGACTAGATTTCGGAGTGTTTCTGCGTGATTCTTTTCCTATTTGTGATGATAAATATTAGATGAGGGGGACTTTTTGCTAACAATCTCAGTTCTGGTTTATCTCAAAGGTGTTCAATGCCCATATGGACCATAGAAAGGCTTTCCCAAAACTGTTCTCGCAAAGTTGGACACTTAAAAATTGTTCAAAATGGGTTGGTATGCCGAATATTAAGAATTCCCTTTAATAGAACTAATGGGCCTAGACCAATCCCTGAATACCAACCACATAATGTTATCCTTCCGCCAACAAACATTATAGTTGGCACAGTCCGGTCAGGTATTGGTATTTGCCATGTTCCGTCTTGTCCATCAAACTGGCAGATAGAGAAGCTTGCAGCTACATGGCCATATGAACTCTTGCCATAAAGCTCTGTTTGTTCAGTTTGTTTGCTGAATGTTAATGCCAGAGGAAGTTTTCATTTTGCTGTTATTTGGACAGCAATGCATTTGTGATTTTTCTGCACTAGGTCAGGAACCCAGTTCTTTACATGGTCTGCCGCTTCATGGTTAAGTTGGTGTGGTTCCTCGATTCTTCACTTTTCAGTAATACCATAGTTGAATGTACCGTGCTGAAATTAAGTAAGCTCTATTATTTCACAAATGTATCACACTTCTGTTGATATACATAGATGGTAGCAGATGCTTATTGCCCAGACTATAATGTGAATATTAGAACGTGCATTTACATGTTCAGATTTTTTCATGCAGTTTTTGAAGCCAAAACCAAAAATCTTGAAAAAATGAAAAGTACATCTGTGATTTATACTTTCTCTCCCATTATGCTCCATACCTGGTTTTGGCTGCAAAAGTTTCCTAAAGTAAAAACCATACTTTTACATCAGAGGCTAAGGCCCCACCTAGTGAGCCACGGACAAAAAACACTGCGGATAAGGCTGCGGTGGAAAAGCATTGTGGCTTTTTCAGTCGCTTTTTTCACAGAAAATCTGCAGAGTTTTTCTTTGCAGACTTTCCATTTCTATTATCTGTATATGGAAAATGCCAGCCTTTCCGTAGGTATAGACATGCTGCAATTTACAAAAACTCTGACGTTATTGAAATTGCAGCATTTCCAAAGCAATTTTTTTTTTTCTGCCATGTATGAATGGGATGAGCCAGAATCCTATTCACTTTATATTGCGGTGCTTCTGCCACAGCCAAAACACTGTGTTTAACAACGTGAGATCCTGGCCTTAGGCTAAGGCCCCTCATTGCAGAAATGCACTTTTTTTGTTGCAGATTTTGCTGTGGTGTTATGAACCAAAGCCAAGAATGGCTACAAAAGGAATGGGAAGTATATAGAGAGCACTTATACTTTTACCCTCTGCTCAATCCACTACTGGCTTTGGCTCAGGAGACTCTGCAAAAAAAACTGCATTTCCGCAACTAGGGGCCTCAGCCTTAGGAGGGTGGATGAATACATTTATACTATAATGCAAGATCACATAGTGCATCATTATTACATTTATTTGTGGCAAAAATTTCATATTTACATCCAAGTCTGTTTTGATACGTGTAAAACAATCCCAGCATTGTTCTGTATTGCATAAGCATAGGAGTGAATCCATAACTGCAGAACTCATGTGGTCGTCACAATTGTGTCCTCAGAAAAAGCGCTGTCCGGTATAATGATGTGTATGGGAATTTCTACATTGGTAGCAAGCGTGCAGCATATTTACAGCATGTACAACCTTTTCTACTCCAGAAAAACTGTTAGCAAGCCAATATCAGAGCCAATGTACTTTGTATAAAGGTTCTATGCAGATGTATTTTACTTGTGCCAAATACATAAGACGTGGTGTGCCATTGGTGCACATCGAGATCATAAAGTATTGCACAGTTCATCTATTTATGTTGATTCTGCTACATACTCTTAATATTGGAGTCACTTCCTTTATCCCCAAAGCTTTCATTTAGATTTTTCATTATATATATATATATATATATATATATATATATATATATATATATATAATGACTTCATATCTAACAGCTATGAAGTGAGGATAGATGTACAGATGTGCCTGGGAAACTGCTGGCATACACAAATAATGAAATGAATCCATTTTTACTTAATGTTCAACTCTTTTTTTTTCTCAAAGATCTGATGAGATTTATTAAGCTCTCTAAACAGGGCCGAGCTTAAAGACCCATATTTTTGCCAGCATTTATTATCCTTTTTCAGCGTAATGTTGGAGAAGATGCTGGTTACCATGGTAATCTTCAGTAATGCTTTCTATTCTTGTCCCAGTGATTTACTCCAGAAAAAAGCGCAGCGCTTCCTATGCCATAGTGATGGCTGTTTCTTATGCATGCAGAATACATATGTGCAGTGTACACTGGACCCTGCCCGGGCAATGTCTGACATGAATAGAAGCTAAGCTTTGGTAGATGTTCCTGTAAATTAAATCACCTATATTTTTGTTATTTTTGATATGAGTGTGTGTTTATATGTTTCATTTCACTGTAATACATCACAGATTGTTTTTACAAGTTTACAGAGTTAGGGTCAGACACCTTTACATTAGAGAAGTCCTAATAATGCAGAACGAGTGAAAGCAAGTGTTCCCACTGAATATAACTTGTCTTAGGCGCCCCTCCCTCTGTTAACAAAGAGCGGTTGTTAAACTTTTCTATAGGATCACTGTATAGACTTATGCATGTAAACACTCAGACCACCATACATAATGGATAAGACAATGGACATAGAGTACACACTTTCCTTGTTGATCTCCTACTCTTACAGGGGATGTCCGATCTGAAGGATCCTATCTATACTGGTAGCTTATGTAAATGAAGCCTTTTTCTAAATATATTGCTTTAGAAATTCTGCTTTGTATGCCTGCTATGTGACCTCATTCCTCCTATTGTTTACACTGCATTGCTATAACCATGGACCTGTAGGACAAGTGATGTCACTTACTTAGTGCCGGCAGAACAATCCATTCAGATAATTGCACTTTTCTGATAAAGCCCGGTCTGTTATCTCTCTATGTAAACACACAGATAACACGGAGTCCTTTCTGTACAATAAACTGCATATTATCTGACCTGCAGAAGTGTTGTTTGTCCCGTTCAGCAGGAGGGAGGAGGAGGGAGAGAAATGCAGGAAGTGAGAAGCAGACACTGCAGGCAGCCTGGCTGAAGCAATAAGATGGGAAAACCCCTTTAATCCGCACAATATATTTTACCTATTCAGTACATTGTATATTTCTGCTAATAAACAATACATAATTAGATTATGTATCATATAGTCTAATGGTTCTCTATATGTGAAATTCTATGTGTCTGTACCTCTGTTCTAGCCTCTAATGAAATATTCATTTCTCTTCTAGCTGCACCTTATTGGATCACTAAACCTCAAAATCTTGTGCTGTCACCAGGAGATGATGGGACACTGATCTGCAGAGCTCATGGGAACCCTGCTCCGAGTATTACATGGTTAATAAATGGAGTTGCAGTTGAATGTATGTAAACAATTTCTACAACAGTCTAAAATGTTGTATAATTAACTAAATATCAAAATATGTACAAAAATGTCTGTTCAAAATATCTATTTCTCTCCATCCTTTCCCTACATGAAATTATGTAGTTGTCATTTTGGAATATATAACCATGTCTACAGGAAGATTCTGCTACTGCCATTGCCTCAGTAGTTGATACCTTATAATGGCTAAATGAAAAGATGATAACAAATGGCAGACGTTCGAGACTACTTAGGTCTCTTCATCAGGCATGATATATACAGATCAGTGAGCCATTAAAGGTATCAGTTACTGTAGACTCAATTTTTATCTTATCCATAATCTTCTGGCTAATATTGTATTCTTCACAATAAGTTCTTGTCTAAATCCAATTGCTGTATAAATATTCCCCCTATGTAATTACTGGTGTAAATATTATGTACATGTGTTGTGTTTGCAGTGGCTCCCAATGACCCAAGCAGGGTGGTAGATGGCGATACTATCATTTTCACAAGAGTGCATGAACGGGCCAGTGCTGTCTTCCAGTGCAATGCTTCCAATATTTATGGCTATGTATTGGCAAATGCATTTGTGAATGTACTTGGTAAGTCCTTTTTGACAAATTCATATAATTTAATGAACTGACAAGAGCCCGTCTCATACACACACGTTCTATTATATGTGTTTATTTTATTATATTGTAGTTTGTATTATAAACTGTATGTCATTGTATATGTCATTTATATACCCACATTATAGGGAGTATTTTTTGCAGCATTATTGTATAAATTGTGTCTTTAGCAAAATGTATTTATTTTATGTTTCAGCGGAGCGACCGCGAATTCTGTCATCACAAAAGGTTTATCAAGTCATTGCCAATAGACCTGCCTTGCTGCATTGCAAATCTTTTGGTTCACCTGTTCCAAATATAGAATGGTAATGTAGCAGGATTACTTCAGAGACTATTTGTAGTTTTTTGGAAGTGTTATGTTAATAAACCTGATATGTATATTGCAGTGCAGACTAGGATTGGCTATTAAAAAATAATATTTTATATAACCTTTAACCTCTTTCCACTTCGCGCCGTAATAGTAGAAAATGGATTCTGCCTGTGAATATACCGCGCAGCTAGCCATGACAGAATGCCATGCAGCGCACCGACATCCCGTCATGGCATTCTGCTCTGGATTAGGCCCGAATGAATGGGAGGGGCCTAATCAGGAGAGAGTCTCGTGCCGTGGCTGAGTCAGCCGCAGAATCCGTGGTAAGATAGGGCATCTCGCTTCTTTTTTCTGCTACTAGCTAGCGGAAAAAAGAAGCAAGCAGCTCCCATTGAAGTCAATGGGAGCCGTTTTGACAGGCGGATTTTGAGGCAGATTCCACATCAAAATACGCTGCCAAAAAACTCTGTGAACATACCCTTAATGGGGATTGAATGATGATTTGAAAAGAAAGAAATCACTACTAATTCCAATAGAGATAAAATGTAGGAGCAGTCTTAAAGAGTGGTAATCTATAGGCCATATACCATGGAGTAATATGTAACTAAGACTTACTCTTCAAAGAAGTGTTAAATTGGGAACTAAAATCAGGCTTAGTAGTTCCATTTAGGATATTTTATATGTAATATGATTTGAATAATTGTAATCTGTAAATTTAATAATGCACTTGATGCATACTCACTTAGGGCTAGTTCAAACAGAGGTCCGCGTGTACACATTCCTTCGCGGCTGCCACGGCTGCAGTCCACTGGCATCCCGTTGCGGCATTCTGCTCCGGATTAGGCCCAAATGCATGGGCTTAGTCTGGAGGGTGGGGTCGAAAGGCGGATGCTGCAGCTGAATCAGCCGCGGAATCCGACTGAAGAAAGGACAGCTCTCTTCTTTTTTCCATGAGCGGGAACAAACCGCTCGCAGAAAAAGGAAATGACCGGCTCCCATTGATTTCAATGGGAGGCATTTTTTTTTAGAAGGATTAGAAAAATCCTACGTCAAAATCCTGACCGTTTTGCCCCGTGTGAACTAACCCTTATTCCCATGTAAGCAGAAATCTATATGATTGTTATTTTTGCCTTGTTTTCGTAGGTTCAAAGGTGTGCAGTCTAGTGTTCTGCATGGAAATGACTACGTCTTCCATGATAATGGGACACTGGAAGTTTCAGTGGCACAGAAAGACAACAGTGGCACTTACACGTGTGTGGCCAGAAACAAATTAGGAACAGACCAAAAAATCATTCAGTTAGAAGTTAAAGGTAATACATAAGATAATTCTTTGAAGCGGGCCTAAAAATATGTCAGATTTTTGTATATTATTAATATTCTGCCTCATTCCTAGATCCAACTATGATAATCTCTCAGCCAGAGTACAGGGTGGTTCAGAGATATGGCAGTGCATCCTTTGAGTGCAAGTTCAAGCATGATCCCACCTTAGCAGCAGAGGTGACATGGCTGAGGAATAACAGTGAGCTGCCAGAGGATGACAGGTACTTTCTGCACTTCTCAATAGTTACAGTTCTTAGTGCCCAAAACCTCATTATTTTTGCTCATTTTTGTAAGCTACCAAATACAAGAGATGTTCAATAAGTTATGTACCTAAGTATCTTCTGTCAGTGTTAAAAATCTGAGCTTGTCTGCACGGCTTGAGACATATCTAAACATACAACACACAGTAGTAGTTCAGTCTGATGAAAGCGCTGGAAGTGACAAGATGGCAAGTGCAGTACAGTGCGGGTCTACAAAGAAATGGAGGAATATGGAGCACCTTTCTGTGATTGAATTCCTTTACAACGGAAAAAAGAAGCCTAAAGAAATCCATGAAAGGATGATTGAAGTATATGGCGATAATGCACCTTCCTTCTACCGAGTTTAAATTTTGGGCCAAGCAGCATAAATGGGGTAGTTGATCAATTTAAAGTTGACCTCCGATGCAGGATACCTATTGAAGGAAATGGTGCATTTCAAAGGAACTGTGCCATAAAGTGAAGGCCATTGTTTTGTAAGATTGTCGAGTGAAAGTCATAATCTGAGAATTAGGTATTACAGTTGTCATGGTTTCCAGGATCATTCATGATTTTTGATGATGGCAAAGCTCAGTTCCCGGTGGGTACCATGAATTTTGATGCCTGAGCAAAAAACATGACTTCCAAATTTAGCCAAGAAAATGTAGACATGCTTAGAGAAACGATTTTCAGATGCTAATGCAGTCAATGAGGTGGTAACAGGGTTCCTGCAGCAGCAAGAGGTTTCTTCTTTTCTGAGAGCATCCAATATCTGGAGGTGAAGTGGAATAAGTGTTCTGAAGTCAAGAGGGATTACATTGAAAAATAGGAAGTTCAATTTTCTCAGAAAATGTTTTCATATTCAGATAGATAAGTTATTGAACACCTCTCATGTAATATGTTTTGACTATAGATGCATTAGGCATTGTTTTCTGGTAAACAGATATACAGTATGCTGACTCCTACATGATACAGTACAAGGTTATAGCCCGCTGCTCATACCAGTCTTATCATTTACAGATACACTTTTGATAAAGAGCGTCTGGTGATAAAGAACGTAACAGAGAAGGATAAAGGCATGTACACTTGTGTGGCAAACACTACCTTGGACAGTGTTTCTGCTAGCGCACAACTTAACGTTGTTGGTAAGATATTCACCATATTTATATTGAGCAAAATGATTTGTTTTTCTGTATATTGTCTCTACAGCATAGATGAGGGGTACGGGGTGCCGATTTAAATAAAAAAATTAAAGATGAGGTATTCGGAGTGGCAGGCAACAATTATTTGAATGACGACCACTATGTCAAAGTCCATAAATATACCATAAAGCATAACACAGAAGTGCTGCCACAAGATGCTCCTAGACACATGCATTCAACACTATTTCCCAGGGCGCATCTGTACTTTACTATTAGAAGCAATTCAAGTACAATGAAAGTGCAGCCTTCAATTAGTGGTAAATGAATGTGTCCAGGAGCACCATGTGGCAGCACCCTTAGGGTAGTGACACACTGTTTACCTGGATGCAGTTATATACAGGCCTAGGCCACTGGTACTTTCATTTCGATGTAAACCTGCGTTCACATGGAGCATTTTTGCACAAAAACCCTTCGTTTTTTTGTGCAAATACACACCTTCATGCAGAATAATGTCCTTGGGTGCCCCTCCATACAGTATAATGATACATAGTGGCCCATTCACATAGTATAATGTCCTATAGTGGCCTCTCCTCGTGGTATAATATCCCATAGAAGCCCCTCCAAGTGCTATAATGTCCCATAGTAGCCCTTTCACACAGTATAATGTGCATTAGCAGCCCCTCCCCACAGTATAATATCCCATAGTGGACCCTCCAAACAGTATAGTGTTCTAACCGATTTTCCAAATAATTCGCTATTAATTATTATTATTATTATTATATGGGGTCTATTCAGACCCTAGATTATAATAAGCGGAAACACAGGAGAGGTGATGAAACATAAAAAACAATGTTACTCAGTGCTCCGGAGAAACTCCCTGTTTTTTTCAGCGTTTCTGCCCGATGTCACCAACCGCTGTTTGGATCTCAGGGGTCACATCAGCGTCATTATGCATTGTGAAGCAAAAGTAGGCAGAAGTGTTGAAGAGAATAGGGAGACCCCAGAGTATAATACTAGCAGTTTAGTTTCAGATGTGTTTAGACTTAATAAAACTGCTGGGCAAGTTCGTCCAAGTGCTGCCCCCTCACGGACTTGGGATGCATTGTCAGGGAAGTATGTTGTGTACCACTCTTGGCTTGAATGCTGGGGGTTGCTGACACCTGGCATAGATTATATACATTTTTTTCTAAGACTGTGACTTATATACAGTATGTACTGTGCCTAAGGGGTTTTCCTACCTCATGAAATAATGTCATATTGCCATTGCTAAGGATGTGAGACACCCATGTGAGAATGAAGGTGATTCCTAAGAGCTGCATCTTTTTCACTTTTCTCTTTCATAGGAAATTAACTAACCTATCAGTATGTTATTTTGGATTGTGGGAATAAGCAAGAGAACCCTTGTAAGCAGAGCAACAACATGCAAACATCATGCAGATTTAGTTCTCGGTTACTTTAATAGAAGCTGAGCTATACACATTACACAGTGTACAGAGCCGTCAGCTTCTGACTCTGTATACTGTGTAGTTATGGCTGCAGCTAATATCATCAGATCGTGGGTGTGTTGGTTGCAGACCTTCACCATTATGATGTTAATGATTTATGCTAAAAATAGGTCATCAACATCTAAAGATTGAACAGCTTCTTTAATGAAAAATATATTTATTGAAGGGTGTCTATCAACAGGGTGGACTATATGAAGCCAACAGCACAGTTGCATAGATTTTCGCCTTTTGTCCTTTACAAATTTGGACCTATATGGCTTAGATATGCATAGGAATGTAAATATACAAAGGAGCATTGAGGGAGTCTGTGGTTCTCCAGACTGCTATGCCTCTCTGCTCTGTAATTTGCCTCTACTCCTCTCTTCCTTGATTGACAGGATCAGGGAGGGACTATCAGTTCTATCAGACCATCTGACTGTAAAGCGCTACGGTACCGGGACCGATAGAGCTTTACCCGCTTTACACAGTCAGATTTCCAGCAGTATATAGAACTGCCTGTGCCCAATCTGATGAAAGGTCCTCTTTAACCAACCAGACATTGCTCTAGTAGCTGCCACTGACAGGGAAATGTATTACATGGTGACCATTTAGATGAATGTTTATCGATATAATATCTCTGCATTCTAATATTCACAACCCCCCTTAACTTCCAGTGCCAAAAGGTCAAATGTAAAGTAACCTCTTCATGTAAGCGTTTTCCATCTGCACATATATAAGATATAACTGTTATTGTTTGTATAGTTTAATATTTGTTTGTACAAGTTCGACAATCTTTCAGGATACTTTCTTTATCACTATCTTATGGTTTCTAGATCTCTGCTTGTTGTCATTCATTGTTTACTACTAGAGATGAGCGAACACTAAAATGTTCGAGGTTCGAAATTCGATTCGAACAGCCGCTCAATGTTCGTGTGTTCGAACGGGTTTCGAACCCCATTATAGTCTATGGGGAACAGATACTCGTTAAGGGGGAAACCCAAATCCGTGTCTGGAGGGTCACCAAGTCCACTATGACACCCCAGGAAATGATGCCAACACCTCTGGAATGACACTGGGACAGCAGGGGAAGCATGTCTGGGGGCATCTAACACACCAAAGACCCTCTATTACCCCAACATCACAGCCTAACAACTACACACTTTACACACTCAATACCACATCTCTGACAGTAGGAAAACACCTTGAAACATGTGTATTTGGCACTTGCAGTGAGGAGAGCTTGTCACCAGCAGTGAATTTGGCCCTTGTAGTAAGTTGAGGTTGGCACCAACATTTGTTTTGAAAATCAGGGTGGATTGAGCCTCTAACCAGCAGAGTTTGGGCAAATTCATGGTGGAGGGAGCCTCTAAAAACCCCAGTTTGGACCAATTCATGGTGGAGGGAGCCTCTAAAAACCCCAGTTTGGACCAATTCATGGTGGAGGGAGCCTCTAAACAGCCCAGTTTGGACCAATTCATGGTGGAGGGAGCCTCTAAAAACCCCAGTTTGGACCAATTCATGGTGGAGGGAGCCTCTAAACAGCCCAGTTTGGGCAAATTCATGGTGGAGGGAGCCTCTAAAAACCCCCAGTTTGGACCAATTCATGGTGGAGGGAGCCTCTAAAAACCCCAGTTTGGACCAATTCATGGTGGAGGGAGCCTCTAAACAGCCCAGTTTGGGCAAATTCATGGTGGAGGGAGCCTCTAAACAGCCCAGTTTGGGCAAATTCATGGTGGAGGGAGCCTCTAAAAACCCCAGTTTGGACCAATTCATGGTGGAGGGAGCCTCTAAAAACCCCAGTTTGGACCAATTCATGGTGGAGGGAGCCTCTAAAAACCCCGGTTTGGACCAATTCATGATGGAGGGAGCCTCTAAACAGCCCAGTTTGGGCAAATTCATGGTGGAGGGAGCCTCTAAAACCCCCCAGTTTGGACCAATTCATGGTGGAGGGAGCCTCTAAAAACCCCAGTTTGGACCAATTCATGGTGGAGGGAGCCTCTAAACAGCTCAGTTTGGGCAAATTCATGGTGGAGGGAGCCTCTAAACAGCCCAGTTTGGGCAAATTCATGGTGGAGGGAGCCTCTAAAAACCCCAGTTTGGACCAATTCATGGTGGAGGGAGCCTCTAAAAACCCCAGTTTGGACCAATTCATGGTGGAGGGAGCCTCTAAACAGCCCAGTTTGGACCAATTCATGGTGGAGGGAGCCTCTAAACAGCCCAGTTTGGGCAAATTCATGGTGGAGGGAGCCTCTAAAAACCCCAGTTTGGACCAATTCATGGTGGAGGGAGCCTCTAAACAGCCCAGTTTGGGCAAATTCATGGTGGAGGGAGCCTCTAAAAAACCCCAGTTTGGACCAATTCATGGTGGAGGGAGCCTCTAAAAACCCCAGTTTGGGCAAATTCATGGTGGAGGGAGCCTCTAAAAACCCCAGTTTGGACCAATTCATGGTGGAGGGAGCCTCTAAAAACCCCAGTTTGGACCAATTCATGGTGGAGGGAGCCTCTAAACAGCCCAGTTTGGACCAATTCATGGTGGAGGGAGCCTCTAAAAACCCCAGTTTGGACCAATTCATGGTGGAGGGAGCCTCTAAACAGCCCAGTTTGGGCAAATTCATGGTGGAGGGAGCCTCTAACCAGCCCAGTTTGGACCAATTCATGGTGGAGGGAGCCTCTAAAACCCCCAGTTTGGACCAATTCATGGTGGAGGGAGCCTCTAAAAACCCCAGTTTGGACCAATTCATGGTGGAGGGAGCCTCTAAAAACCCCGGTTTGGACCAATTCATGATGGAGGGAGCCTCTAAACAGCCCAGTTTGGGCAAATTCATGGTGGAGGGAGCCTCTAAAAACCCCCAGTTTGGACCAATTCATGGTGGAGGGAGCCTCTAAAAACCCCAGTTTGGACCAATTCATGGTGGAGGGAGCCTCTAAACAGCTCAGTTTGGGCAAATTCATGGTGGAGGGAGCCTCTAAACAGCCCAGTTTGGGCAAATTCATGGTGGAGGGAGCCTCTAAAACCCCCAGTTTGGACCAATTCATGGTGGAGGGAGCCTCTAAACAGCCCAGTTTGGGCAAATTCATGGTGGAGGGAGCCTCTAAAAAACCCCAGTTTGGACCAATTCATGGTGGAGGGAGCCTCTAAAAACCCCAGTTTGGGCAAATTCATGGTGGAGGGAGCATCTAAAAACCCCAGTTTGGACCAATTCATGGTGGAGGGAGCCTCTAAAAACCCCAGTTTGGACCAATTCATGGTGGAGGGAGCCTCTAACCAGCCCAGTTTGGACCAATTCATGGTGGAGGGAGCCTCTAAAAACCCCAGTTTGGACCAATTCATGGTGGAGAGAGCCTCTAAAAACCCCAGTTTGGACCAATTCATGGTGGAGGGAGCCTCTAAAAAGGCCAGTTTGGGCAAATTCATGGTGGAGAGAGCCTCTAAACAGCCCAGTTTGGGCAAATTCATGGTGGAGGGAGCCTCTAACCAGCCCAGTTTGGACCAATTCATGGTGGAGGGAGCCTCTAAAAACCCCAGTTTGGACCAATTCATGATGGAGGGAGCCTCTAAACAGCCCAGTTTGGACCAATTCATGGTGGAGGGAGCCTCTAAAAACCCCAGTTTGGACCAATTCATGGTGGAGGGAGCCGCTAAACAGCCCAGTTTGGACCAATTCATGGTGGAGGGAGCCTCTAACCAGCAGAGTTGGTGGAAATCAGGGTGGAGGGAGCCCCTAACCAGCAGAGTTGTGGGAAAGCAGGGTGGAGGGAGCCTCTAACCAGCAGAGTTGGTGGAAATCAGGGTGGAGGGAGCCTCTAACCAGCAGAGTTGTGGGAAAGCAGGGTGGAGGGAGCCTCTAACCAGCAGAGTTGTGGGACAGCAGGGTGGAGGGAGCCTCTAACCAGCAGAGTTGTGGGAAAGCAGGGTGGAGGGAGCCTCTAACCAGCAGAGTTGGTGGAAATCAGGGTGGAGGGAGCCTCTAACCAGCAGAGTTGGGGGAAATCAGGGTGGAGGGAGCCTAGTATTAGCAGAATTGTGCAACGCTTATGGTGGATGAGTATGAGGATGCGGAGGAATTGGAGAGGTTGAGTACAGACATGGAGTTTCATGTTGGGGTGCTTTACACAGGTGGGCACAAAAATGAAGGCTCTATCCAGTGGTGGTTCATTTTTATCAAAGTGAGCCGGTCGGCACTCTCAGCTGACAGACGGGTGCGCTTGTCAGTGATGATGCCACCGGCTGCACTGAACACCCTCTCAGATAGGACGCTGGCGGCAGGACAGGACAGCACCTCCAAGACATATAGGGCAAGTTCAAGCCACAGGTCCAACTTCGACACCCAATATGTGTAGGGCGCAGAGGGGTCGGAGAGGACAGGGCTGTGGTCGGAAAGGTATTCCCGCAACATGCGCCTATACTTCTCACGCCTGGTGACACTAGGACCCTCCGTGGCGGCACTTTGGCGAGGGGGTGCCATCAAGGTGTCCCAGACCTTAGACAGTGTGCCCCTCGTTTGTGTGGACCGGTGAGAACTTGGTTGCCTACTGGAGGAACTGCCCTCCCTGCCGCCAACGTCACATGCTGGAAACATCTCCATCATATTCTGCACCAATTGCCTGTGGCAAGCATTGATGCGATTGGCCCTCCCCTCTACCGGAATAAAAGACGAGATGTTGTTTTTATACCAGGGGTCAAGGATAGCAAAGATCCAGTACTGGTTGTCCTCCATGATTTTGACAATACGCTTGTCGGTTGTAAAGCACCCCAACATGAACTCAGCCATGTCTGCCACAGTGTTAGTTGGCATGACTCCTCTGGCCCCACCGGAAAGTTCAATCTCCATTTCCTCCTCATCCTCCATGTCTACCCATCCGCGCTGCAACAATGGGACGATTCAAAGTTGCCCGGAAGCCTCCTGTATCACCATCACATCATCGGACAACTCTTCTTCCTCCTCCTCCTCCTCCTCCTCCTCCATTAAACGCAGTGAAGCGGACAGATGTGTGGACCTACTCTCCAGCTGTGACGGATCGGATGCTATCCCTAACTCCTCTGTGTGATCTGAGTTATCCCTGATGTCAATCAGGGATTCTCTCAGAACACACAAGAGCGGGATTGTAAGGCTCACCATCGCATCCTCAGAGCTCACCCTCCTTGTGGACTCCTCAAAGACCCGTAGGATGTCACAAAGGTCTCTCATCCATGGCCACTCATGGATGTGAAACTGAGGCAGCTGACTTTGTGGCACCCTAGGGTTTTGTAGCTGGTATTCCATCAAAGGTCTCTGCTGCTCAACCACTCTATTCAACATCTGAAACGTTGAGTTCCAGCGTGTGGGGACGTCGCACAAAAGCCGGTGTTGTGGCACATGCAGGCGTTGCTGGAGAGATTTTAAGCTAGCAGCGGCTACTGTCGACTTGCGAAAGTGGGCGCACATGCGCCGCACTTTCACCAGTAGCTCTGGAACATTGGGGTAGCTCTTTAGGAAACGTTGCACCACTAGGTTGAAGACGTGGGCCTGGCATGGAACATGTTGGAGTCCGGCAAGCTCCAGAGCTGCTACCAGGTTCCGCCCGTTATCACAAACGACCATGCCTGGGCCCAGGTGCAGCGGCTCAAACCATATTGCCGTCTCATCGAGGAGGGCATCCCTCACCTCGGAGGCAGTGTGCTGTCTGTCCCCCAAGCTGATCAGCTTCAGCACAGCCTGCTGACGTCTACCAACGCCAGTGCTGCAACGTTTCCAACTCGTAGCTGGGGTCAATCTAACAGCGGAGGAGGAGGCGGTGGCGGAGGAGGAGGCGGTGGCGGAGGAGGAGGCGGTAGAGGAGGAGGAGGAGGGGGGTGTTCTTCTCGTGTCTCTGCCAGGAATTTTAGGCGGGGAGACGAGGTACACCGGGCCAGTTTGGGAAGCAGTCCCAGCCTCAACTACATTCACCCAGTGTGCCGTCAGTGAAATGTAGCGTCCCTGTCCGCATGCACTTGTCCACGCGTCGGTGGTCAAGTGGACCTTTGTGCAAAGCACGGAACTAAGGGCCCGCCTGATGTTGAGTGACATGTGCTGGTGCAAGGCGGGGACGGCACACCGGGAGAAGTAGTGACGGCTAGGGACGGCATAGCGAGGTGCCGCAGTTGCCATCAGGTCCAGGAAGGCGGGAGTTTCAACAAGCCGGAACGCCAACATCTCCTGGGCCAGCAGTTTAGCGTTGTTGGCGTTCAAGGCTTGCGCGTGTGGGTGGTTAGCAGTGTATTTCTGCCGCCGCTCCAATGTCTGAGAGATGGTGGGTTGTTGTAAAGAAGCGCCTGATGGTGCCTTTGATGGTGCAGGAGAAGGAGATAAGACAGGAACAGGGGAGGATGAGGGAGAAGTCAACAAAGTGGCGGAGGCAGATGAAGTGGTGTCCTGGCTCGTCCTCTGGAGTGCATCGCCAGCACAGTCAGCAGTGGCAGTGGCAAAGGCAGAGGCAGTGGCAGAGGCAGTGGCAGTGGCGTGAACGGCAGGCGGCCTTTGTCCTGCCGTTGCTGCCTGCCACTGATTCCAGTGCTTGGATTCCAAATGACGGCGCATTGAAGTGGTGGACAGGTTGCTCTTCTCAGAGCCCCTAATCAATTTCGAGAGGCAAATTGTGCAGACAACACTATATCTGTCCTCGGCGCACTCCTTGAAAAAACTCCACACCTTCGAGAAACGTGCCCTCGAGGTGGGAGTTTTTCGGGGCTGGGTACGAACTGGAACATCTTGGGAGATTCCGGGTGTGGCCTGGCTTCGCCTAAGCTGCTGACCTCTGCCTCTGCCTCTAGCTACCCTTTTTGGTGCTGCACCTGCCTCAACATCCACACTACTTTCCCCGCTTGACATCCCCCTGTCCAGGTCGGGTCAGTGTCCTCATCATCCACCACTTCCTCTTCCAACTCCTGTCTCATCTCCTCCTCCCGCACAATGCGCCGATCAACTGGATGCCCTGACGGCAACTGCGTCACATCATCGTCGATGAGGGTGGGTTGCTGGTCATCCACCACCAAATCGAACGGAGATGGAGGAGACTCTAGTGTTTGAGCATCTGGACACAGATGCTCCTCTGTTAGGTTCGTGGAATCGTGACGTGGAGAGGCAGGTTGAGGGACAATGAAAGGAGCGGAGAACAGCTCTGGGGAGCAGGGACAGTTGGGGTTATTGTTCTGTGAAGCTTGGGAATTTTGGGAGGAAGGAGGACAAGACTGTTGGGTAATAGGAGGAGAGGAGGCAGAGTCTGACTGGCTGCTGGACAATGTGCTGTAAGCGTTCTCTGACAGCCATTGCAAGACCTGTTCCTGGTTCTCGGGCCTACTAAGGTTTGTACCCTGCAGTTTAGTTAATGTGGCAAGCAACCCTGGCACTGTGGAGTGGCGCAATGCTTGCTGCCCCACAGGAGTAGGCACGGGACGCCCTGTGGCTTCACTGCTACCTTGCTCCCCAGAACCATTCCCCCGACCTCGCCCACGGCCTCGTCCACGTCCCTTTCCGGGAGCCTTGCGCATTTTGAATTCCCAGTTAGAAATTGGCACTATATACCAGTAGCAAAAATTGTGGGTGCACGTAACCCCAATATATTCTTTGAATTCCCAGTCAGACAATGGCACTATATACCAGTAGCAAGAAATGAGGGTATTTATAACCCCAATATATTCTTTGAATTACCAGTCAGAAACTGGCACTATATGGCAGTAGCAAGAAATGAGGGTATTTATAACCCCAATATATTCTTTGAATTCCCAGTCAGACAATGGCACTATATACCAGTAGCAAGAAATGAGGGTATTTGTAACCCCAATATATTCTTTGAATTCCCAGTCAGACAATGGCACTATATACCAGTAGCAAGAAATGAGGGTATTTGTAACCCCAATATATTCTTTGAATTCCCAGTCAGACAATGGCACTATATACCAGTAGCAAAAATTGTGGGTGCACGTAACCCCAATATATTCTTTGAATTACCAGTCAGAAACTGGCACTATATGGCAGTAGCAAGAAATGAGGGTATTTGTAACCCCAATATATTCTTTGAATTCCCAGTCAGACAATGGCACTATATACCAGTAGCAAGAAATGAGGGTATTTATAACCCCAATATATTCTTTGAATTCCCAGTCAGACAATGGCACTATATACCAGTAGCAAGAAATGAGGGTATTTATAACCCCAATATATTCTTTGAATTACCAGTCAGAAACTGGCACTATATGGCAGTAGCAAGAAATGAGGGTATTTGTAACCCCAATATATTCTTTGAATTCCCAGTCAGACAATGGCACTATATACCAGTAGCAAGAAATGAGGGTATTTGTAACCCCAATATATTCTTTGAATTCCCAGTCAGACAATGGCACTATATACCAGTAGCAAAAATTGTGGGTGCACGTAACCCCAATATATTCTTTGAATTACCAGTCAGAAACTGGCACTATATGGCAGTAGCAAGAAATGAGGGTATTTGTAACCCCAATATATTCTTTGAATTCCCAGTCAGACAATGGCACTATATACCAGTAGCAAGAAATGAGGGTATTTATGACCCCAATATATTCTTTGAATTCCCAGTCAGACAATGGCACTATATACCAGTAGCAAAAATTGTGGGTGCACGTAACCCCAATATATTCTTTGAATTCCCAGTCAGACAATGGCACTATATACCAGTAGCAAGAAATGAGGGTATTTATAACCCCAATATATTCTTTGAATTACCAGTCAGAAACTGGCACTATATGGCAGTAGCAAGAAATGAGGGTATTTGTAAGCCCAATATATTCTTTGAATTCCCAGTCAGACAATGGCACTATATACCAGTAGCAAGAAATGAGGGTATTTGTAACCCCAATATATTCTTTGAATTCCCAGTGAGACAATGGCACTATATACCAGTAGCAAAAATTGTGGGTGCACGTAACCCCAATATATTCTTTGAATTACCAGTCAGAAACTGGCACTATATGGCAGTAGCAAGAAATGAGGGTATTTGTAACCCCAATATATTCTTTGAATTCCCAGTCAGACAATGGCACTATATACCAGTAGCAAGAAATGAGGGTATTTATAACCCCAATATATTCTTTGAATTCCCAGTCAGACAATGGCACTATATACCAGTAGCAAGAAATGAGGGTATTTATAACCCCAATATATTCTTTGAATTCCCAGTCAGACAATGGCACTATATACCAGTAGCAAGAAATGAGGGTATTTGTAACCCCAATATATTCTTTGAATTCCCAGTCAGACAATGGCACTATATACCAGTAGCAAGAAATGAGGGTATTTGTAACCCCAATATATTCTTTGAATTCCCAGTCAGACAATGGCACTATATACCAGTAGCAAGAAATGAGGGTATTTGTAACCCCAATATATTCTTTGAATTCCCAGTGAGACAATGGCACTATATACCAGTAGCAAAAATTGTGGGTACACGTAACCCCAATATATTCTTTGAATTACCAGTCAGAAACTGGCACTATATGGCAGTAGCAAGAAATGAGGGTATTTGTAACCCCAATATATTCTTTGAATTCCCAGTCAGACAATGGCACTATATACCAGTAGCAAGAAATGAGGGTATTTATAACCCCAATATATTCTTTGAATTCCCAGTCAGACAATGGCACTATATACCAGTAGCAAGAAATGAGGGTATTTATAACCCCAATATATTCTTTGAATTCCCAGTCAGACAATGGCACTATATACCAGTAGCAAGAAATGAGGGTATTTGTAACCCCAATATATTCTTTGAATTCCCAGTCAGACAATGGCACTATATACCAGTAGCAAGAAATGAGGGTATTTGTAACCCCAATATATTCTTTGAATTCCCAGTCAGACAATGGCACTATATACCAGTAGCAAGAAATGAGGGTATTTGTAACCCCAATATATTCTTTGAATTCCCAGTGAGACAATGGCACTATATACCAGTAGCAAAAATTGTGGGTGCACGTAACCCCAATATATTCTTTGAATTACCAGTCAGAAACTGGCACTATATGGCAGTAGCAAGAAATGAGGGTATTTGTAACCCCAATATATTCTTTGAATTCCCAGTCAGACAATGGCACTATATACCAGTAGCAAGAAATGAGGGTATTTATAACCCCAATATATTCTTTGAATTCCCAGTCAGACAATGGCACTATATACCAGTAGCAAGAAATGAGGGTATTTATAACCCCAATATATTCTTTGAATTACCAGTCAGAAACTGGCTCTATATGGCAGTAGCAAGAAATGAGGGTATTTGTAACCCCAATATATTCTTTGAATTCCCAGTCAGACAATGGCACTATATACCAGTAGCAAGAAATGAGGGTATTTGTAACCCCAATATATTCTTTGAATTCCCAGTCAGACAATGGCACTATATACCAGTAGCAAGAAATGAGGGTATTTGTAACCCCAATATATTCTTTGAATTCCCAGTCAGACAATGGCACTATATACCAGTAGCAAGAAATGAGGGTATTTGTAACCCCAATATATTCTTTGAATTCCCAGTGAGACAATGGCACTATATACCAGTAGCAAAAATTGTGGGTGCACGTAACCCCAATATATTCTTTGAATTACCAGTCAGAAACTGGCACTATATGGCAGTAGCAAGAAATGAGGGTATTTGTAACCCCAATATATTCTTTGAATTCCCAGTCAGACAATGGCACTATATACCAGTAGCAAGAAATGAGGGTATTTATAACCCCAATATATTCTTTGAATTCCCAGTCAGACAATGGCACTATATACCAGTAGCAAGAAATGAGGGTATTTATAACCCCAATATATTCTTTGAATTACCAGTCAGAAACTGGCTCTATATGGCAGTAGCAAGAAATGAGGGTATTTGTAACCCCAATATATTCTTTGAATTCCCAGTCAGACAATGGCACTATATACCAGTAGCAAGAAATGAGGGTATTTGTAACCCCAATATATTCTTTGAATTCCCAGTCAGACAATGGCACTATATACCAGTAGCAAGAAATGAGGGTATTTGTAACCCCAATATATTCTTTGAATTCCCAGTCAGACAATGGCACTATATACCAGTAGCAAGAAATGAGGGTATTTGTAACCCCAATATATTCTTTGAATTCCCAGTGAGACAATGGCACTATATACCAGTAGCAAAAATTGTGGGTGCACGTAACCTCAATATATTCTTTGAATTACCAGTCAGAAACTGGCACTATATGGCAGTAGCAAGAAATGAGGGTATTTGTAACCCCAATATATTCTTTGAATTCCCAGTCAGACAATGGCACTATATACCAGTAGCAAGAAATGAGGGTATTTATAACCCCAATATATTCTTTGAATTCCCAGTCAGACAATGGCACTATATACCAGTAGCAAGAAATGAGGGTATTTATAACCCCAATATATTCTTTGAATTCCCAGTCAGACAATGGCACTATATACCAGTAGCAAGAAATGAGGGTATTTGTAACCCCAATATATTCTTTGAATTCCCAGTCAGACAATGGCACTATATACCAGTAGCAAGAAATGAGGGTATTTGTAACCCCAATATATTCTTTGAATTCCCAGTCAGACAATGGCACTATATACCAGTAGCAAGAAATGAGGGTATTTGTAACCCCAATATATTCTTTGAATTCCCAGTGAGACAATGGCACTATATACCAGTAGCAAAAATTGTGGGTGCACGTAACCCCAATATATTCTTTGAATTACCAGTCAGAAACTGGCACTATATGGCAGTAGCAAGAAATGAGGGTATTTGTAACCCCAATATATTCTTTGAATTCCCAATCAGACAATGGCACTATATACCAGTAGCAAGAAATGAGGGTATTTATAACCCCAATATATTCTTTGAATTACCAGTCAGAAACTGGCACTATATGGCAGTAGCAAGAAATGAGGGTATTTGTAACCCCAATATATTCTTTGAATTCCCAGTCAGACAATGGCACTATATACCAGTAGCAAGAAATGAGGGTATTTATAACCCCAATATATTCTTTGAATTCCCAGTCAGACAATGGCACTATATACCAGTAGCAAGAAATGAGGGTATTTATAACCCCAATATATTCTTTGAATTACCAGTCAGAAACTGGCACTATATGGCAGTAGCAAGAAATGAGGGTATTTGTAACCCCAATATATTCTTTGAATTCCCAGTCAGACAATGGCACTATATACCAGTAGCAAGAAATGAGGGTATTTATAACCCCAATATATTCTTTGAATTACCAGTCAGAAACTGGCACTATATGGCAGTAGCAAGAAATGAGGGTATTTGTAACCCCAATATATTCTTTGAATTCCCAGTCAGACAATGGCACTATATACCAGTAGCAAGAAATGAGGGTATTTATAACCCCAATATATTCTTTGAATTACCAGTCAGAAACTGGCACTATATGGCAGTAGCAAGAAATGAGGGTATTTGTAACCCCAATATATTCTTTGAATTCCCAGTCAGACAATGGCACTATATACCAGTAGCAAGAAATGAGGGTATTTATAACCCCAATATATTCTTTGAATTCCCAGTCAGACAATGGCACTATACACCAGAAGCAAAAATTGTGGGTGCACGTAACCCCAATATATTCTTTGAATTCCCAGTCAGACAATGGCACTATATGGCAGTATCAAAAATAGTGGGTGTATATAGCACCAATTCTATTGCTAGGGGACTTGCAGTGTATTTCTGGGGTGAAGGTGGGGGGCACACCGTTGGAACGGGTATCGGGGGTATATATCGGGTATACGGGAATACACTGTCAGTGTATTCCATTCAGGATCCTGGGAAAGCTGGGTTGCGGCGATTGAGCCCGTCAGTGCCACGTTACACTGACAAGCTTCTCCCTGGAATTGAAGTTATATGTAAGCCCAATATATTCTTTGAATTCCCAGTGAGACAATGGCACTATATGGCAGTAGCAAAAATAGTGGGTGTATATAGCCCCAATTCTATTGCTAGGGGACTTGCAGGGTATTTCTGGGGTGAAGGTGGGGGGGCACACCGTTGGAACGGGTATCGGGGGTATATATCGGGTATACGGGAATACACTGACAGTGTATTCCATTCAGGATCCTGGGAAAGCTGGGTTGCGGCGATTGAGCCCGTCAGTGCCACGTTACACTGACAAGCTTCTCCCTGGAATTTAGCTCTTATAAGAACTGTTGGTTGTCTTCTCCTTCCTATCCTAGCCTGTCCCTGCCTACCCAGAATCTAAGCCCTAGCTAACTGGACGGAAACCTCCGTCTCCGGTGAATTGCAAGCTCAGAATGACGCGAAGCTGGGCGTCGCTGTTCTTTTAATTTAGAGGTCACATGTTTTCGGCAGCCAATGGGTTTTGCCTACTTTTTTCAACGTCACCGGTGTCGTAGTTCCTGTCCCACCTCCCCTGCGCTGATATTGGAGCAAAAAAGGCGCCAGGGAAGGTGGGAGGGGAATCGAGTAATGGCGCACTTTACCACGCGGTGTTCGATTCGATTCGAACATGCCGAACAGCCTAATATCCGATCGAACATGAGTTCGATAGAACACTGTTCGCTCATCTCTATTTACTACCAGTGGAAAAAAATAAAAAAAATCAGTCCATGGTCATGTGATGGACACACAGGTGCACAGCTCGTTACCAGACAGAACTCTGATTTCTGATTTCTCTGCTGAGACTGTAACGAGTTGTGCACCCGTGTGTCCATCACATGACCATGGACTGATTTTTATCCACTGGGAGTAAACAATGAATGACAGTGAGCAGAGATCTAGAAAATAATGTGAGTAGTTTGTGAAGAAAGTATATTGGAAATTGTATAGCTTTTCATTATACAAATAGTGACATGTATTTGCTGACAACGGGTAACTACTTTCAAACAGAACTCATGCAAGGTTGCTTCAACAGCTGTACCGCTCTGCATGCTACATCTTTACCTCTCAATGGGTGTGCCAGAGAAAAGATTTGCAGTGTAAGGATACTTTAAAGCCAATGTATTTTTTATGGTAGAGGAGTAAAGGAGCCCAAAATATTCCCTTAATTTCTGTATGTGAATAAAGTGGTAACATGCATATGTGGCCAGTGCTCCGTTCTCTTCTATGTGGCTACTGGGATGGTGATGTCCGGTAGCATCATAGAAGGTAAATGGAGCAAATAGGGGATAATTGTCAGTAGTGGCACAATCCCTTTAAAAGGTTGTGATTAATGTCAGTTTATAAGTAAATTGGATTTCTCTATTTCATGTATAGAGTAATATTCATTAAATTGATCTGTGTATATATGTATAATAAAGTGGAGAGGATAGGCTCAACGGTAAGCAGCAGCAGATCCAGTCAGAGACAGACACAAAAAAATCAGGTTCAAACAGGTTTTGTTCTGTATGTTTATTTTACAAAAACTGGCAGAAAATAAACAAGACTTAACTTCAGGCAAAAAAAAAATAACATAAATCCTGCTCGTCTGAGCTACCAAGTAAACAAAGAAACAGTAACTTGTGGCTTGCTTCAGCACATAGTCAACACGAAAGGCAAACTGGTCTTTCACCAGTTATCAGGGTATTAGTACAGAACCCAGCTCCTCTTCTCTCTATCAGAAACTGCCCAGGACTGAGGTCCTGACAACCTTTTTTAGGCCTTTAATGAGGCCCAGCTCCCACCTACGCTTGAAGGCTCCTTCCTACTGTGGGATAAGAAGTAGTTAACAGAAAGGCCATCTCACAGTTGAGATTTTGTTACAACCTGTGTGGGGACCTCACTCACTATACATAAGTGAGGAATCTGGGGGAGATATAGCGACCTTCCAGAGCCTTACCTGTCACTTGCTCTAGATAGATAGATAGATAGATAGATAGATAGATAGATAGATAGATAGATAGATAGATAGACATAATCTCGCTCCTTCCACCAGTTATATGCTGTTTATTAAAATGCCTTAGAAATTGGTTTTCCTATGCTTTTGGGTTTAAAAGGCCAAGACTATAAAGTTAGATTTAAGTCCATGGATATAGTGACCTTTACGCATTTTAATACCAAGGTTATTCAGCCTTCACAAGAAATGATTCAGTGAAGAGTCGGTGAGTTCTAAAGAAAATCAGTTGACTTCTTAGAACTATTGAATACATCTTTAGCATTATTTATCTGGTTAGTAAAGCTTTTCTCTCGCCATGTACTTAAATGGTTGTGTATTTTTCTCCAGGTTACAGATTAGTTCCACAAATTTTAATATGACTTATTGATGTGTATTGTTACCTTACCCTAATATATCAAACTAATAACATTGACCAGAGAGAGGGACCACATTATCTTTACTGTATATTTATAGCTTTATTACTAACATGTTATTAATATCCCTTGCAGAACCTACTCAACCACCTCCAGTAAAGACCGGTAAACTAGCAAGCCTATCCATATATACACTGAAACACATCACATTCACTATGTGCATCTTCCATGGATGATTTTGTTGCATGAATGTTTTTTAGTGTAAAGGAACACTCTAGCCAAAACTTGGATTTTGGGCCTGAGGGGATGTAAACCGAGGGTTCAAAAACATTACAAATAGATTTTATTAGTCCTGCATATTCTCCACAGGCCTTGCACTATGTAGAATGATGTTATCCGTTTTGCCTGTAGTGTTCCTTTAATGTATATGCATATTTTAAAGGGGAAATATACTTCTTATAAAGTGCTTGTTGTGTAGTCCTACTGGCAAAGGAAGCGTAATCCGTAGGAATTAGCATGTAAAATCCTGTAGGCTATTGTGACCTGCTCATCATAAATATGTACAATATGCATCTCCACTTTCATGTGTTGGACTACACAATTTTTCTTAAAGGGGCTCTATCACTGGGAAAAGTCATTTTTAACTAATCACATCTTTGCATAGGCTTTAGAAAGGCTATTCCACACCTACCTTTTGTATGTAAATTGCCTCAGTGGTTTCTGAATAAGTCTGTTTTTATTCATATGCTAATGAGCTTCCAGCCAGCACAGGAAGTTCCCAGCAGCACTCGTCTCTGCTATTATCTCCTATGTGTGTGTGCAAACTTGGAAGCTGAGTCCTCAGCAGCAGCAGCAGCCTCCCATAGGAAACAATAGCAAAGAGGTGCACGATGTATCGTGCACCAATCTCATTAGCATATGAATAAAAACGGACTTATTGAGAAACCACTGAGGCAATCTACGTACTAAAGGTAAGTGTGGAATAGACTTTCTAAAGGCTATGCAAAGATGTGATTAGTTAAAAATGACTTTTCCCAATGATATAGCCCCTTTAAAGCTAATAATTCCTCTTTATGTTTGACAGTAATATTTTTAGTAAAAAGCTGGATATTTTTTGTGCATGGCCTTTGCTGCTGTCATTTCTACTTTCTGTTCATATGTGTGAGCAGCGCTGGAATAGATGTTTTAGTGATAGTGGAAGTGGTGTAGTACATGTGCTTGGTGAAAGTGTTTTGTGTATGTATTAGATGTGTGGTGAAGACGGTATTGTGTTTGTTGTTACCAGAGGGTCTCTAGTGCTCTTACTGTACAAGCACAAGTCACGTCTAGAACTAAAGAGTAATGTACAGTGCTAGTCGGGACCCGTATAAGAAATTGCAGGATTTTTTTTTATCCTATATCATGAATGGTTGAAGATCTTCTTTGCTTTATGGCTGCTGTAGAGTCTGTTACAGGTGGTTGCATTTTATTTTCGACATATTAAATGACACTATGGCAGATATATGCCTAACTCCCAGCATTATGCATCCTTGACTTGCACCACTTGCATTTTCAGCTGCATGTGAATAGATTTGTCTCTTGCTCCATATGAATTAACAGCTTTGCTTCAAAGATCCAGTTAGTTGAATATCTTTTGGTTGCCAGTAAAGCAGAATTTACTTTACATAATATAACATTTGACTTTCAGATCGTCCAGAACCACCTTCTGATTTAGAATTGACTGACCGTCTTGATAGAAGTGTACAGCTCTCTTGGGTGCCAGGGGATGATAATAACAGCCCTATTTCAGGTAACACATTTTTTTTTACATAAAATTATTAGAGTAAATCATATTTTTTGTAAGATTGTTTTTATTTCAAAAATGTATTTTTTTTTTTTTTTTTTTTATAAACAATTGGTTTGATGGTCTCATAAGAAACTATTGAGTGTTGGCTGAGCAGTGTGTTATTCTGATATTTTAGCCAATACAATCAATGAATAGAATCTAGTTATATCGTTACAGATTTAGCAAACTACACTTAAAGGGGTTGTCCAGTTTCAGACAAATAATGAGTAACAAATGTTATTGTTTGTATAATGAAAAGTTGTACAATTTTTCAATATACGGTACATTCTGTAGCCTGGGTTTTATAGATCTCTGCTTGCTGTCATTCATTGCACTTACTCCCAAAATCAGTCCACGGTGTTGTGATGAACAGGTGCACAGCTCAGTACAGTGACAGCCATTTGATTGGTAATGAGTATATTGTATAATGTATATCACATGACCATGGACTGGTTTTTATCCACTGTAAGTAAGCAGAATGAAAGACAACAAGCGGAGATCTAGAAAACTGCGAGGAATTGGTACAAAAAGTATACTGGAAAATTGTATAACTCATTACACAAACAGTTTTTGTCTGTAATTGGACAACCCCTGTAATGTTTTAGCTGCACTTTGGCACAGAACTCTAACTGATTTTTGCAATGGCTTTGTTTGTGTTCTGTGACAACATATACTACAGCAAGTATCTGTATCAGTGCCAAGTTAATCTTTGCTACTTCTGTATTTTAGAAATAAATTCTTCAGCTAATCCAGCAAGACCATATAGGTATAGATAAGAGGTTCCCAAACTTTTTTTTTCGTAGACCACTTTCAAAATTTTACTGGTTTCGGTGGACCCCCTGCTGCTGCATTTCTACCATATTCTCAAAACTCATCAAAAAATGTGAAGATTAGATCTAATGATGGAAATCTGCGTCGTGGCCGAGTTCCCTGTGGGTCCCCCTGGACCACTTTGGGAATCACTGGTATAGATTAATAGATTCACAGATGATGATCATTGAAAAATAACTACAATAAAACATTTTTTCTTGAATGAGGCTATTACTAATTCTAATGAAAAATGAGAGATCCTCAAATTGAGAGACATCTGCACCAAAGAGAGACATCTTTTTCACAAGAAAGCTGAATTATCATCCAACCATTTCCTGACAGAAATGACTTACTTAATGCTGTGGACGGCCTCATAACTTTCTTCTTCTCCTAATCCCCTCTCTATAGAGCCCATTGTAAACTGGTCTGCTTTGTGTATGAACTATGGACTAAAGACTATCAGAAAAGCAGTAAAGACAGGAGAAATACTAAAAGACACAATCACTTTTCCGTTTGTTCCCTTCACCTGCACTATTGATTTCTGAAAAAAATAAATCACAGTTTACTTACGTCTTAAATATGGTTTGACCACTTAGGCTTAGGGGTTTTGTTGTTTTCTTCTGGATCAACACTGTAAGGCTTGCTGCAAACGACCATGTACTGCCAACCAGCAATGAATTAAAGTGTGTCTCCCATGTGTTGCCCGTGCATCTTTCATTAAATGAATATGAGCCACAGAAGCAAGGACCACAAAATAAGACAGGAATAGGACGTTTTATATTTTGCCGCCCGGACTGTTGGCCCACACACGGGACTGTGTAATTCACGGCCATGTTTTATATGACCATAGGAATTAATGGGTCATTGTGCTATCTGTAAAATACACGGGTAGCACACGGATCACAGCCACTGTCGCAACCAGCCTAAGATTGTAGTGGACTTGTAGGACCTATGTCTATTTTCTTCCTCATCAATAATACAGTAATTCCTTACTTTTCTTTATCCCTTAGAGTTTATCATTGAGTATGAAGATGCAATGCATGAACCTGGCGTATGGCATGCCCATTCTAAAGTTAGTGGTACCCAGGCCACAGCAACTCTGGCCCTTTCTCCTTATGTAAACTACTCTTTCCGAGTTAGAGCTGTCAATGAAATTGGTCATAGTGACCACAGCGAAGCATCAGAACGTTACATGACAAAAGCAGCAGGTTTGTAAGCTGGCATAACATAGATTTGCTCTACTGGCAAATAAAACAGGATATCATTAATAAAATAGGTTTGTTTTTTTTTCATTCACAGAGCCTGACACCAACCCATCAGGTATAAAGGGCATAGGTACAGAGCCAGACAACTTGGTCATAACATGGAAAGTAAGTGTGGCACTTTTGTTGTCTTTAAGGCCAGGTCCCGACGTGGCGGAAACACCATTGGAAAATTGTGGCATTTTAAGCAAAGAGCAAAGTGGATGGGATTCTAGTAAATCCCGTGCTTTGCGGTAAAATCCATGCTGCAGACACTTCGCGACTTGCAAGACGGGTGTGGTTTTGGAAATTGCAGCATGTCAATTATATCTATGGAAACGTTGGCGGTTTCCCCATAGGTATAATTGAAACAGAAAGTCTGCAGAGCAAACTTCTGCAAACTTTATGTCTAAAGCGCTGCAGGAAGAACAGCGATGCGTTGACGCCATGTGGGGCCTTAGCCTAAAAGACTGATATTGAGAATATTTAGGCATGTTCAGAGAAGTATGATCAATCATTTTCTGATAAGACTGGGTTCACATCGTCGGAGACTCCATCACAGAAATCCTCGAAAATTGGTGGAGAGAAAAGTCCTGCACGGCAGACTTTTTCTTTGCCTCTTTAAGATTTTACGCAGCAGACTCCTAGCGGACCACATTTTAGTCAGTGTGGTCCGCTGGAATCCATGTGTAACCACTGTTTTAGCAGTCCGGCTCTGCATTGTTTAGACTTCTTGGCGCTACTGTGTGACCCTAGCATTAGAAAACTTGTAAAACAATCTATAGTGCATATTATGAAATATTTAATACATGTAATAATGACATCTTGCTTTTCATCCTATTCCTAACCCATTACAGCCTATGAAAGGCTTTGATTCAAATGGACCTGGTCTTCAATACAAAGTTAGCTGGAGGCAGAAAGATTTTGATGAAGAGTGGACGTCTGTCACCGTGGCAAATGTTTCCAAGTATATAGTCTCTGGCACGCCAACCTTTGTACCATATGAAATAAAAGTTCAAGCTTTAAATGACCTTGGGTATGCTCCTGAACCAGCTGTGGTTATTGGACATTCAGGAGAAGATCGTAAGTATCTTAAAGGATCATCGCCTAAAGTAAAGATGTTATAAATTAGCATATTCTCTTATTCCAAGTACTGACTCCCTTTGTTTCCTTCATAAGTTCCAATGCTTGCACCCAGTAATGTTGAGGTGGATGTCATTAATACTACTTTGGCAAAGGTTCGATGGGATTCTGTTCCTTTGACATCTGTTCGAGGTCATCTTCAAGGGTACAGGGTAGGTGTTTGATTTGATATCATACTGTAGCCAAATAGATATGTAGATTGATATATTGACACATTAAGAAATACATTTTTGTTGAATAAAGTGCATTTTGTAACCAGTACTAGCTTTACTAGTTTATAAAAAGGACCAAGAGTGTCCTCTAATATGGTGAATGTTGTATAGAGTGCTGAAAAACTGACATTTTACACATGCCCCCTTCACAGTACAAGACTATAGAAGTGTACCGTCATGGGCGTGTTCTTCACTGGACCCCTCTGATGGTATAGTGATACCGAAAATAATGGCACCCATTTTTCTGCAGGGCGAATACCGGCAAAGTTGACTATCAGCTTTGCTGTGGTATATAACACTACAATGTTAAATAGCATTACCTCTTTAGGCTAAAGCCCCACGTTGCGGAAACGCAGCTTTTTTTGTTTCAGATTTTGTTGCGTTTTTTTGAGCCAAAGCCAGAAGTGGATTGAGCAAAATGTAGAAGCTGAAGAACTTCCTCTATATATCTCATTCCCTTTGTAGCTATTCTTGGCTTTGGCTAAAAAGAAACGCAACAAAAAAAGCTGTGTTTCTGCAATGTGGAGCCTTAGCATTAAGGTAATAGGAATTTTTTTTTTTTTTTTTTTTTTTTTTTAATGCAGCAGAATTTCTTTTTACAGTCATATTGCTTAAATTAAGTACCAAATACCCGCTACATGCTTTGGATTGTATGAAAGTGCTTATTATTTGATTAAAATGTGAATAAACAGAGTAAAGAAACATTCCTGGCAAAAAGAAATCTATGCCACGACTCTTGAAGCCCATGCTGATCTATTTCTTTTTGTGGCTCTGAAGACCCCTTGCATGACTCCTAGCCCAGTACTCCTTCGAGTGCCACATAATACAGTGTGACAAATGACATATTGCATGTGATATTCCTATTACAGCTGATGCAAAGGGTTGGAAACATTAAATAACCACTGGCAGTGACTACAAAATTTCATTTTTTCATAGGTTTATTACTGGAAAGCGCAGAACAGTACCAACAGAAATCGGAGACACATAGAAAAGTGGATGCTGCCATTTTCTGGAAACAGAACACATGGAATGCTTCCTGGATTGCAGCCCAATACCAACTACTTTCTTAATGTTCGAGTGGTCAATGGCAAGGGAGAAGGTCCTTCCAGCAAAGATAAATACTTTGAAACCCCAGAGGGAGGTAAGAGAATCTTCTACAGGGTTATGGCATGCAGAGTGTGTGCTAAACAATTGGCACAGTAAATGGGTACAACCTTCAAGAAAAAGTCAAGTTTAGCCAATTGTGAATAAGAAAACAATTACTGCACAAATGTTTGACAGTTACATGAAAATATATGTTGTTAGGTGTTCATGATTTGTAAGAGAAAGATAGGATAGACAGATAGAGAGCAGGTATTTCCACTTCAAAATGAGGCACAACATAAACCTCCTTATCTTGGGTGCAGAAGACAGGATTCATTTTCTGTCTGAGACCCCAGATAAAGCTTTCAACATTTCAGCTGTGATTTCTAGCACAAATATCGGTGAAGTAGGAAGGTTTACGTCCATAAAACTTATATAAGAGCAAGGCAAGTGTGCATAGCTCAGAAGATTGACCATGAATAAAGGGTTTAACAATCAGATATTTATGTCTAAGGGCATAATGACGTTGGATACCAATGAATGAAGGGGTATCATACCCATTGACATTTTGGAGTTGTGTACTATATTGGAAACCTGGAAACCAAAAGACGGAGACAAAATGACTCTTGAAAACAAGACTGGCATGCTATAGTTGAGAAAGAGTGAAAAATCAACACACAGTTATTTTATTGTGGGTTTATCCCATAACTGGCCACGTGTCAGATCTATAAGGGTGGTCAAGAGTTTATGCTGTGCTTTCTGTAGGCAGCCTTTGTATGATCATAGCATAGTCTTATTGAGGTGCACAGTAACTAATATTTAAAATAATATCATAGTAGTTGTGATTCAATTGATTATAACTAGAAATGAGCGAACAGTAAAATGTTCGAGGTTCGATATTCGTTTCGAGTAGCCCCTCAATATTCGACTACTCAAATCGAATATCGAACCCTATTATAGTCTATGGGGGGAAAATGCTCATTTCAGGGGTAGGCAACGTTCGATCAAATTATACTTACCAAGTCCACGAGTGAGGGTCGGGCTGGATCCTCCGTGCAGTCTTCTCCTTGCAGCGTCCCCGCGGCATCTTCCGGCTCTTCATTCACTCTGCCAGGCATTGGGCCTGGGCAGAGCCGACTGCGCATGCCCGCACTACAAGCAGACATGCGCAGTCGGCTCTGCCCAGGCCCGATGCCTGGCAGAGTGAATGAAGAGCCGGAAGACGTCGCGGTGAAGCTGCACGGAGAAGACTTCTAAAGGTAGGAGAAGAACCAGAGTTGATTGGCCGACTGTATAGCATTCGGCCAATCAATGCTGGTTCTGTATCGAACTTTTACATTCGAACAGCGAGTGGTACTCGATCAAGTACGAGTATTTTGAATACCGTAGTATTTGAGCAAATACCTACTCGATCGAGTACTACTCACTCATCTCTAATTATAACCATTTCTAAGAAGCAGAAACTGAATCTGAGATCAACATAGTTTAATATGCTTGTTTTATGTTATGTAAGCCGATGGCTGGTCAGGTAATGGAGGGGGTGTACATCTCACCCAGACTACTCAGGTGGGTGAGATGAGAAAACTCCAGGAATGTTTGTTCTCAGCAGACAACTTTCGTTTGCTGAGCATTTTGGTAAATGCTCAGTACTGGGCTGGATTTTTTGGAATGACAGGTAGGATTGGTAGTGGGACCTGTCATTCCACCCCCCCTTCAGTTCACACTTTAGGGATGATCCGGCAGCGACTTTTCTGCAGAGTGTCTCCTCGTCAAGGAGGCTTAAGAAGTCAACTCCAGCAGCAACACTTTGGGCAGAGATTGGCTGGAGAGGTTATATTTTTGGAGCTATGTCCTGAGTGATTCAACTGGCTTTTTGGATTTCTGTTATTCTAGGTGAGGTAACCTATTCTATGTATAGTTAGAGCCTAGCCGGGCAGGTATTTATTTTTGTATTGTTTCCTTTTGTTGCTGCACTATCTTTTTGAGTGAAAATATAACTCTACTTTTGTTTTGGACTTTTGTGTGTCTATACCACCCCACCTAGCAACCCCAGACCCTGACAGTTATAGTTTATTCTTTATTGTCCCATTTTAGTATACTTACTTGCTAAAGTCTTTCATTTACATGTAATATATTTCTAAATTAAAAATGTTATCCCTACTAAATGTTACATACCAAAATAAAAAATTGTTAATTATTGAGCTAAATATTTTTCTTTCAATAGTTCCCAGTGTGGCATTTCTACATATTTCACACCGAACTCCTGATTCACTGACACTGACGTGGAGCCCACCTACACATCCAAATGGGGTCCTGACTCATTATACTCTAAAGTACCAGTCAAGTAAGTCTTGTACAATTATTGTCCACGGGGATTGATATAATAGATTTCTAAAGGAGATATTTTAGAATGGTTGACACCTTTTTGGTCCTAGGACACTGACCCTATATGATTGTGCAGGAGATGAATAGGAGATGTGTCTCTATTGACTCCTGTGTGTGGGTAGGACAAAGGTATTTACTATGGGGGCTACTTTACAAAATGTCCATTAATGTTTTCTCTATTTTTTTATCTAGTAAATGCTACACATGAATTAAGCCCACCAGTAGAAATTACAATCCTCGCAAATGAAACAAGTTACATTCTTACAAATCTAGTCCAGAATACAAGATACAAGTTTTACTTTTACGCACACACTGCAGTGGGACCTGGAAGTCAAAGTACTCAGGAAGCAATAACTGCAATGGATGAAGGTAAGATGGGTATGTACCTGTACACACATACACTCTGACCTTCATTTTAACTTTCTTGTTAAAGGGAATGTCTCATGAAATCAACTCTCAAACTCCTACTAGGGTACATGGATATCATAGGTGGAGGTCTTGGAAAAGGGTTGTCTCTAAGATCTGTCACTGACACTCATGACATGGTGGTGATTTGTCAGTATGATGGAATTAAGGAACTCCATGATAACCACAGACTGTTTAGTGTTTTCCTCTTTCCTCTAAGAGCTATTTTAGTTTGTGGGCAGCCAACACATTGGGCAGATTTATCAATACTATCTTAAAAAAAAGTTAGTGCAAACTTAGACAAAACAGTCATAAATGGTGCCAGATTTACTGATGGTGTTTAAAAATCTATCTAACGTTACACCTCCTATTAGTTGGCTTAGCTTACACCAGGAAAATGCACCAATATTTTAGCACGTTTATCCACCACAGTCACAAAACAGGCCAAGTGTCGAAATAGCGTCTAAAACCCTTGATAAATGTGCTGCATGGTATGTTGGGCAGCTTTTGGAAAAAATGATGCCAGAATTCTACCATATTTTGAGTGATAAATCTTCCCCACTGTGTATGTGCCTTATGTAGTAGATTTCCTTGTAAAATGATTTTTCCTGTAGAGTTTTTCGTGCACGTCATGTACTGAATATCTTTTATTTAGTGTCTTCTGTTTCCATTTAAAGCTGGTTTTCCCCAACCTGCTCTGGGTGCAGGCAAAGGTAAAATGTAATGTTGCATGCTTTTCTAAGTTTGTGAAAGCTTTCCATCAACATGCTAAGCAGATCAGTCTTCCATCAAAAGAAGCCACTTTTACAGATGGTGATACAGTTATTGTGTTTTCTTAGGATCCTTGAAATGTGGTGACTGGATTATATCTGAGAATGCAGCCATCTTAGGGGACCTGCTACCATTTTTGTCATCTTTTGGATTTTTTCTATCTGTGTGCATGTTATAACCACAACTTCATAATCTAGGTTCACCTGAAGTTTTTTGCCCACTACTGGTGCCCCTGCTTTTACAGGCTGGAGGGTATCACATTGATCTGATTCATCTGATTGATATGTATCTCCTACTTGCCCCCTTGGCTACCACTACCAGATTGCTTCTCACACCGCTCCTCATTTCTGCAGATGCTAGTGAGCTTTAGCCATTTGTACATTCTGACATTCACCTGTGCAGTGTATTGTTAACCAATAGGAGGTGGCTAAAAGGTGGTTTATATTGTGACATAGGAAGATGACAGACTCGATTTTTTCAAGTACTTACTGATGGAGGATCAAGATGCTGATGTGAACAGAGCCGTAAGATATTGGAAGTCTTGTCTAGTTATGATCACGCATTTCCATCAGAATGTAATAACTCACAACAGGTTTCCAACGTCAGGGACTTTGGATCAATTTTCAGATCATGTTTCATTTAATGCAAGTGAAGCCAACTCTAGCCAGGAATTGTGTAGAGAGTAACTTTAGCAGCAGGTGGAGGTAGGTTCACCACTTATAGTTAAGGAACTGCACAGCTGACAATTTAAGAAGGTAGTCGTGACAAATAGGATTTTATTTACATTTATGCATTATTACATTATTACTAGTATTATATGAATAGTATATTACACTACGTGTAACATCTGTGCAAATTAATAACACTAACCCCCAAAGCAGGAAAAAATAAACAAGAACAAATGTATAAAAATGTATCAAACATCTTTATTATATATCATTTTAAAAAACCAAATCATAAAATAACCAGTTCCCTTTGGAAGGTGAAACATGTTTCTGTGCTTTTGGTCTGTAATTATATCTATTTCTACTCTTTAGGATATTGTTAGATATCGGATTATGTGCATATATACAGTTTGTAGTTTTTGTGTGTAAAGTATATACTTATGTTATTTATGTATCAATATGATATATACATACAGTCCCTTTGCTTAACCTGGGACCCACTGTCTTTGATGGGTAATACTGGATATTTTATTATTTTGTTTTTTAATATGCTATATCATGAAGATGCTTAATAAGCTTTTATACATTTGTTCCTGTGTATTTTTATACCTTGGAATTCATAGTCATTATAATGTTGTCGCCTGTTATGGTTCAATGCTTTTGTTTATTACATTCAAAATGTTTCCTAAATGAGATATCTAAAAGAAAAAAACTCCATTTGTAGAACTGTCTAAATATCCACCACCAGATGGCAGCACATACACAAGAGAATCTGCTGAGTAAGAAATGACTGTAAATGATAGAAATCTTCATAGCTGTGTATGCAGACTATGGCATTATCGTCTTGGCAGGATAGTCTGCAGCACAGGTGCCAAGTCACCTGTGATTAATTACGTACGTGATGAAAACAGTGTCTGCTGGGCATAAGGGCTGCAGGTTGGTAACACCTACATTAGGGAATTACTGTAATTAATGGTTAGTGTTTACCAGGATATGAGAATTCACTTATTAAACCTGCTGAAATTCAAAGAGTGCAATTTTCCTTTGCAGACATTCAAGGATTTTCTATATAGGTATAGCTCAGCTGGCATTGTTGGGTGAAACAAAGAGACAGAAATTACAGATCTATTGTGTAAGAGCTTTGAGAATAAGTACATCAAGCCTTCTCAATTTCCTAAAGCAAAAAAAACAAAACAAAACAGACTACAGCATCAATAATAGGGAAAAGTGTGATATTCACTGCATATTGACTTTATAGCTTAGCATATATGTTACACCACTCATATACACTGTGTATCTCCATATACGTACGTCATATGTGCAAAATGAATCTGGCTTCGGCTGAATTAACATCTGTGTTGAAAGCTTCTTTAAAAAGGACCTTTCACCGCCTCCACCAACTTTCAAATTCTGCTCTATTTTATAGGGGCCATTACATGGTTTCTGGTACAGTTGGAATTTTTTATCTAGCCCCCACCATTCCTGAACTATCATTCCTATTAGTTTAAAGGTATTCTTCCATTAAACTACTTTTTTTCTAATTACCACGTCGGAATAGCCTTAAGAAAGGCTATTCGTCTCTTACTTTTAGACGTGGTCTCCGCCGTGCCGTTCCGTAGAAATACCGGTTTTAACCAGTATGCAAATGAGCTCTCCGCAGCAATGAGGGTGGGCCCCAGCGCTGAAACACCGATGAGCGCATCCCCATTGCTGCCCGAGAGCTCTTTCCTGCGCCGCCTCCTTCTTCTGCAGCAACTCCGCCTCTTCTGGCTTCTCTTGCTCTTGTAGTTCTAAACAGGAGCATAGAGAGGCCACCCCAAAATGGCCACCGGCCGGCTCCTGTATTGAACTGCAAGAGCGGCTACCCAAAAATGGCCACCGGCCGGTGCCCATTTTTGGGTAGCCGCTCTTGCAGTTCAATACAGGAGCCAGCCGGCGGCCATTTTGGGGTAGCCGCTCTTGCAGTTCAGTACAGGAGACGGCCGGCAGCCATTTTGGGGTAGCCGCTCTTGCAGTTCAATACCGGAGCTGGCCGGCGGCCATTTTGGGGTGACCTCTCTATGCTCCTGTATAGAACTGCAAGAGAAGCCAGAAGAGGCGGAGTTGCTGCAGAAGAAGGAGGCGGCGCAGGAAAGAGCTCTTGGCAGCAATGGGAATGCGCTCATCGGTGTTTCAGCGCTGGGGCCCGCCCTCATTGCTGCGGAGAGCTCATTTGCATACCGGTTAAAACCGGTATTTCTACGGAACGGCGCGACGGAGACCACGTCTAAAGGTAGGAGACGAATAGCCTTTCTTAAGGCTATTCCGGCGTGTTCATTAGAAAAAAAGGTAGTTTAATGGTAGAATCCCTTTAAGCACAATTCTGATTTATATTGTCAAGGGGGCCGTCCCTGTCTGACTGCTCCAGCCTAAGACCACCCACCCATCAGTAGAGATAATAATTGTCCTGAAACTAACAGAAATGATTGCTAGTGAAAGGGCAGGACTAGAGAAAAGATTCTTACTCCAGTGGAGTGGAGCCTATTAGACGAAAAGTGTCTGGCAATGAGAGGGGGGGAGGTCTCACTAGTGGGGTTTCCTTTGTCTCCCTGTTTGATTAGATTGACAAATATGCATGTCTACTGCTACTCCAATAAACTCTAAGAGACTGCAAAAAATAGTTACTAAACTTGACTACCTTTAACAGTCCCATAGATGACAATGGAGCAGCAGACTCCCTCCCATTCAAATGTGGTAAGAGGGGTACACAGGACCCTTGTTCTCATGAGACCCCAGGAACAAACACTTATCTCGTAATGGTTACTTGTGAGAGAACCACTTTAGTAATCGCGTGGATAGAGGATAAATAGGGGATAACTATTGTTTGTGGGATAATCCCTCAAAAGTGTTTCTTGTGGGACCCTTTTCTAATAACCTCATGCAAGCTTATTCAAGTGAATTGGCATCATCTACTGTACATCATCACTAGGTGCTTGATAGCAAAATCATCATCCTTTATACTATTTAACTACCAACTTGAATGCATGCCTTAAGGAGAACCTTCCACCAACTCCAAGTCTTTGCATCCTTCAATAGGTGCTACTCCATTGACACCAATGGAGTAGGATTTTTTTTCTGTAGCCTTCACCATGTGCTAATTAGACTCTTTACTGTCAGCTGGGTGGTGCAAGGCTGGCTATCTCATCCCAGGACCACCCACCTGACAGTAGACTGTCTAAATTGGCACAGAAACTAACTGTATTCTTTACTCAGAAATGGTGGGGGCTTGAGAAAAAATTCCAACTGTGCCAGCACCTATGGATGGATGAAAAAAGCTGCAGTTAGAGCTGGTGAAAAGTCCACTTCAAACAAAGGTAAAACACTATATGAGGTTTACTGAATGTGGATTTATACAGATTTAAACGTCTCTTAGTAAACACAAGAGTTCATGTTTACTTGAAAATTCCTGAAAGTAGTAGAAATACGATATGGAACCTGTAAGAATGCACATCTATCTATCTATCTATCGTATATATGCAATGTATATCATTGCCATTTTGCAGTCAAGAGGAAGAGAACATATGTTGTTTCCCAATGGAAAAATATAGAGCCTTAAATTGTGTTGTCGTAAACTATGAGGATGCCCTGCAGCTCCCAGTTTTCTGTTTTAGGCGATCTGCCATTTCTAGCTTCTGCTACAGTACAGTACATCACTCATTGCTGAACTTACACAACAGCCTTGTCATTTGGTATTACAGGCAGGAGGCAAACATGTGACAGTGACAAGTCAATAGCAAACAATGTGGACTGCAAAAACATTTAGGGTACAAATGAAATCAGCCTTGTACATGCAGTTCTATTAAGCTTTATGTGTTTTTATTAGAAATAAAATGGGGTGAGAGAAAACAAATAGAGATATCGAACACAGACGATGGTGACGTGATCTGGCGCAATGCTGCTCACATTATGCAGATGGCGTCACTGAAATGTCATCCCATAGTGGAGGGGTAGCAGTAATCTGATTTAGTAATGTACTACCCCGAATGCAAAAAAGTTGGAACACTGTGTAAAATGTAAAGAAAACAAGAATGTAATGATTTGGAAATCTCATATTTCTCAATAAAATCCTATTCTATTCACAATAGAACATAGGGCACATATACAGTATCAGAAAGTTAGACACTTTTTAAAAAAAATAAAAAATAAATAATGGTGTGAAACAGATCTCAACAATGTTGGAACATAGATATATCTACTATTATATAGCCTGTCCTCTTCTTTTTACAAAATTCTGTAAAATGAGGAGACCAATTGTTAGAGCTTTAGGTGAGGAAGTTCGTCCCATTCTTGTCTGGTGTAGCATTCTCGCTACACTACAGTCCTCGGTCTTCTTGGCTCAACTCTTTAGTTCATAATGTGCCAATAGATGAAAGTTTCTATAGATGAAAGATCTAGACTTCAAGCAGACTAAGTTAGCACCAAAACTATTATTCTGTGAAGCCATACTGTTGTGATGGATAGAGTATCTGCATTGTCTTGGTGAAATATGCAAGTTTTTTTGCACATATGGACTAAAGATTGAAGTTTTACAGCATCTTGGTGAGTGTCCTCATTGTTCTATGTATGGCAATATGGACACTTTCTACTATTTTGGATCTGAGCACCACCTTACTACCTGACACACTTCCTGTCTACTGTTATGGTTTATTTGAGACAGATTTGAGTGGGTTTTGTAGCAGTGCTCTCTTTTCTGCTGTTTTTCTAATTGGATGGAATATGCAAGGTCATCCCTGAAAGAGAAGTTGTCTGGATCATATATTGTTCTAAAACCTCTATATACTGTTCAGTATTGATGGTACTTTTCAAGATATGTAAGCTGTCTATGCCATATTTACTAATACAATCCTATACCATCAGAGATGCAAACTATTAAACTGTGCTCTATCAACAAGCTGGAAGTTTCCATTCCTCTTGACTCCATAGGACATGGCATCTATGGTTTTCATAAAGAATTTAGAATTTTGGTTCATCGCTCATAGTATAGTTTGCTTGAGTCCATTTTAAATGATCTCTAGGTCAGAGAAGTTGGTAGCATTTCTGGATTGTTTATAGATTGTTTTTTCTTTGCATGATATAGCTTTTATTTGCATTTGTGGATTGCACGGTGAACTGGAAGTATTCCTGAGCCCATGCAGTGATTTGCATTACCAATTTCTGTCTCTTTTTAATGCATTGACTTCTAAGGGCCCTTAAATCATGAGAATTCAGTATTGACCGCAGGTCGATCTCTTTTGAGATACTATCAGTTTCTAAATGAGTTAATTTTTCAAAATGGAATGGAAAAATGTCTAACTTTCAGCATCTGATATGTGGTCTATGTTCTGCTGTGAATAAAATATGGTTACATGGGATTCCCAAATCACTATATAACTGTTTTCTTTACATTATGTATTGTATATATGATTCCTTTTATGCATATTTTAATGCCGAACTGAATTCATATATCACCATGTGTTTGCTAATGAGGGCCCAGAAGAAAAAGTGTGTATGCTGTATTGGTCTACTGTGCCATGATGTATTACACTACTGCAATTTGACATGGTGACTGTGTATCCTTTGTTGTTTTTTGTTGGTTGGTTCTCATCCTTTATCGTTTCTCAGTTAATTTGCTTTCTGAAAACCATAACTAATTAAAAGTATAATCCCTTCTTTAAATGCATGCAAATGAGCAATAATTATAGTGATATCATTACATATACTTATGGGACTGGTATGTGTTTAGAGAATACGCAGAATGGTATTCATTACATACGCCAATAGCAAGCAATGTAATTTTCATAGCATAACGAAATTAATTCTCTTTACCTTCTATATTCAATAATATATCAGTTATTAAGGTGTAATAACGGTCGTTTGGCACATATTGGTATTTTATTATTTTATAACTTAATGTAATACCTATGACTACAGATGCCATTAACGGAAAGGAAAGGTGGAAACCATACTTCAATTTACACTTATGTTAGAAACACTATGTGAATAAGATGCAATGCATGTCTGGGTGCCCTGTTAGCAGCTGTTCTAATTCACTTCACAGCTTTCTAACACTTTACTTCACTGAATAAGCATGAATTGCATGGATATGTATATTAACAGGTAAGCGTGTGATATCATTGACAGTAACAAGTCTGATAAAGTGCATTTCTCTCTCTGCTTTTCTCTTACTTCCCACGCTGGTTCTGGATAAATGGCAGACTCCTTTTTCGCCACTTCCACTGTTACGCACACTGTCCATCCAACGCACTTCAGGGGTATTGTCTTTATTCTTCTGGTGTGGTAGATTCTATTGTAGATATGTACTAGTTCTGCAGATATAGTAGTATGCATGCACTATCAAAAAAAGTTAAATCCACTAAATGGAATATAATTTAGCTGCATTTGCAAGTTCTTTTTAAGTAGTTATTAAAATATTGTTACATCATACACCATAGAAATAGCTTGTTTTACCTGCTACTGTCCTCGTAAGATATAGTATGCAGCAGGTCATAGCTTGCGCTACTGGTTTGGCCAACAGTTATTGCTCCTGACCCTTCCATACTAATGCATATTTGGCCAAGCATGCATGTGACAAAACTTATCTTACTTACATACTGAAACCCCCCCCCCCCCCCCATAAAAAATGGTCATCTGGTCACCGAAACTGTCAGGTTTGACCAACATTAATGTTACATGTATGGCCAGCATAAGGCATGGGGGGGGGGGGGGTTCATTCTGGTCTAAAATGCCTTCCATATAAATAATAGTACACTGTACTAAACACAACCAAACCTTTTTTGGCCATGTAATGAAGCAATGCAGAGATAATATGTTTGTTCATAGACAAATCAGCCTGCAAGTACAGGCGTGGGGAATGATTTGTCTACAGAAGGCCACAATGCCTAGACTAAAGCTGGGTTCACACCAGCGCTTTTCTCTCCGCATTTTTCTCCCTTTTTGGGTGGAAATTGGGCGAGCCCCATTTTAGTCTATGGAGGCTGTGGGTTTCCGCATGGGGTTAACCTCTTTTTTTCTTAAGCGGATTAGGTTTCCGTCGGGTGGTCTCTAAGTGGACCACCCTGATCAGAAACCCGAACGCATGTGTGACCCTAGTGTAGTGATATCTTTAATGTCGTCATTTAAAGGAGCTGCAGTTCCATAGCATTATAAGATGATTATCTCTGTATCGCTTCATTGGTTTTTGGCCACATGTGTAATTCTGCAACTGTAAAAGGACCCTACATGACACTATTTCTGGTTTTAGAGGCAGTTGAGACTTGACAGTCTAACCTTTAACCTTCTGACCCTATGTGTGGCTAGTTGCCTGTTAACGCATACAGTGCTATAATGTATCCAATAGCATGAAGAATAAGGTTTCTCCCTTTGGTGGATTAAGCTTTATATATTGAGATTGTCAAGTACTCATCAAGGCCATGGACATTGTTGCCTGAGAATGTAATGTCTAAGTTTTATAAGATGGAAATACAGTATGAAAACAACATTCAGTGACTGAATTGGACAATGACAAATCTGTAGAATTGTAGTTTTCTTCAATACCTCAAACTGTTCAGGCCTGCAATGTTCTTTAGGTGCTACTGGGAATTGGTGCAACCAGTTAATGCTTGAAATGGGGCTGCAATTCCACAAAAGAATTATATGGAAACCGTACCTCTAGTATTCATCTGTAATCGCACCACAGCAGAATGTAGACTTCATATTAGTGATAGAAGAGCTTATTATAGGAAACCAAGTACAGCACTTCCAAGGAAGAGGCTTAATGAACATGGCAAAACCATGTGCAAAAGAGCCAGTATTGTGCTCACATAGAGTACTACCATTCCATATTACAGCACCATCTTTATATTCAGAAACATTGACTAGAATCTATGTGCGGCCTATGATGAAGCGTGTCAGTTTTTTCTTGAGGGTTAATTTGCTAGTAATCCTGTTGTATTTGCTTGTGTGCATGAGGCCTCACTCTATGGCAATGCTCTGATAGTTAAAGTATAAAAATATCCAAATGAATTTTAGTAATGTTAATACTCACATATATTATATTTAATTAAAAGTATATGTAAGAAGAGGCCTGAAAATAAAAATATACATTTCTTGTTAATCCAGAACATATTACTTGTAATGGATTGAAACAGCATGAAAGTATGCATGCAGTATGTGGTAGACACAAGTCTTAATTTTTGGAGATATAAAGTTGCATTTATTTTCATGAATTTATTGTGTTAAATAAAAAGTCAACAAAACCCCTTTATTCTAGGGATACACAGTAGACTTTTATTGTCATTGTTTGGGCAAAATGTGAATTTCTGTAACATACATCATGCAGAATTATTATAGTAAAAATGGGACCCCTATTGATCATAAGAATTGGCGTTCCCGGTGTTCATTTTGAGTGGAATGTCAGTCGCATATATCTGCTGCCACTGTATTCGATATCTAAGATATAGAAATAGCCAAGCACTGTAATCCACTATATTCAGCACTTCCATATACAGTGAATGGAATAATAGTGGACTACTTCCGGGAGACTGAAGACCCCTGTTCTCACAATTGATTTCCAGTAATAGGAATAGCAGACAGACTTTTACACCGTATAATGTGGATAGGGAATAAGTGTTTGTGGGATTGTTCACATAAAACCGGCCAATCTCTATAATGTTGCCATAGTGCAGTCTACTGGGTAGCCCTAGTCTTATAGTCACCTATTACTAACAATACCATATGTGCGAATTAAGCAGAATACCTTGGGCTCATATACAACATGATCTGATATTAATGTAGCCTAAATGGCTTCATACCATTACAATAAAAAAATCTTCTCCAGAAATTGAGCACTACGTAGAGATGCATGCCTTCAATGTAGAAGTTTTGTATAAAGATTAATTTCTTTCTTCTTACTGATTATTTAGCTCAGCCAGTCATTCCACTGATCAAGAATATCACTGCTGCGGAAACTTCAGCTACTGTCGTGTGGAATTATGAGAACGTAGATACCAAGCTATTTGTTAAATATGTAGAATTGAGTAAGGACCTCTTTCACAAAAATATTCCCCTAGATTTATATCAATCCATTACAGTCTAGTCCGAGTGCATTGTAGGATAACACTACAAAAGCTGAACATAAACTATATATAATGATGGAGTATCATGGATAATGCCAGAGGATTACTGTACTGGGACCAATGTTTGATAGGTCCCTTTACAGAATATCTGATCTTAGATTGAAATACAGTTTACTGCCTTTGTTGAACACACAGAAAAACGCTTTTATGTTTACTATTAAGAATTGCTATAAAGAATTCAACCCAAAAGCTTAACACATACCTAACCTTTCAACCAACTTTGCATACATCAATACTATACGTGTACATGACAAGGAACAGGAACTAGGAGACTAGATGCTATAATGTCTCCCATAGACAACACAGAGAACCTAGAAGAGAATTTGCTTCCTAGCTCTCTCTCACGCAGAAGCTTTGGCAGGATCATATAGAGCAGGGATAGGGAACCTTTGGCTCTCCAGCTGCTGTGAAACTACAACTCCCATCATGCTCCATTCACTTCCATGGGAGTTCCAAGAACAGCACAGCAAGTGTGCATTCTGGGAGTTGTAGTTTTGCAACAGCTGGAGAGCCGTACGTTCCCTACCCCTGATATTGAGCATTATATAAAAAAAAAATTAGTGCCCTGCACAGATATGTTTAATGAATTTGTGGGGACATAAAAAGTGAAAGTCAGTTTATCAGGGAATAGGGAGCCGAATAAATAGATAGAGGTATTTTTGTTTCTAACAAGCTATATTGTTTCTTCTATTTTGTCCGCTAGTTTTGTCCCTTGTTCCAATCCCTGGCCATGCCATATAATCAGCTATCAGACTTTCCTATTCACACTACATCTTATGTGTGAACCGGAAGTAATTTCCCCATTTATTTCTATGAGTCTGAATGTCAAAGTCTCATAGGAAAGAATGAGGAAATTTGCTTCCACTTCATGGATGGAGTGCAATGTGAAAGAGTATGATTTCTGGTTATGTGACACAACTAGGGACTGGAACACTGAGGACATCTAGTTGAATAAAGAAAATCGTGTTATTTTTAATGTCCATGTTAGGCGTAAAACACAATTACAAATGGGAGTGGCAAACACTGGGATTGCTTCTTAAAATTTGCTTCTGCTACCAATTTATGCAAAGTTTGTTGACGAGTCAACAATCATTAAAACTATAGCTCTGGATGAAGTTATGTCGCTGAACTAAAATCCACTTACTCTAAGTCTAAGCAAAGGCTAGAGGATAACTTGCTGATCGGAGGGTGTCCCACTTCAGATTTTGAGAATCGTGGCTTGTTATGTATACCCGTTATGACCATAGTGCCTGGTGATACAGCCTGCGCCGCTTCACGTGAATGCGAAGTGCCTGAGATAGCCAATTCAGCACACCCACTGATCAGCAAGTTACCCCTTATCATTTGGACAGGGGGTACATTGTGACTGGAATACCTCAGTTTTGTAAGGTATAGTGAAGTTTTCCCTGCATGCTACTTTACTATAAATGATCAGAACCTACAAGCAGTGAATCTGGATAATAAAATAAGTCATTGCTATGTTGTCTGAAATTCTCCTAGACAAAGAAGACTGGAAAGAGGAAACTATAAATGGTACTCGGAGCGCCTTTGTATTAAAGGGTTTATCTCCAGGAACATCATATAAAGTTCGAGTTTATTCTGATGATCATACAGAATTGTATTCAGAAGAAACATTTCAGACAGGTCCAGGTGAGGCATTTGTGCAGCAACTCATGTGCCTCACAGAAATCTCTCCAAGGCACCTCCATTTTTGTGGAGGAGAAAAAAAGGGTGTTAATGAAAATTTACATACAGACGTTTCCTTCTTCACCTTTACTTTTGAGTCGACATTCAGTATTACGTAATCTGGAATGAGATGACCAACTTTGAAAAGAAACACAATTTTGTGATACTCTGCTGGGAGTGGTTTATGAAATGTGACTGTGTGTTGCAATCGGGAGTTGTGATTTGAGTTGCAAATGGCCAAGGATTTTGTTTGCATGTTAAAATAATGTGTCAAATTTGTATGGTAAGAAATTGAAGCACTTAATGACCTTTAAGGCATATCTGTGTTTTCTTTGTGTTCATATTGTATGTCTATAAACATGTACAGTATTAACTAAGGCTGGATTCACTCTCGCGCTTGTTGCTGTTGGGGCATTCCGTCCATAATCCTGCTTAAAAAATAAGTTTCTCTCCACATTTTCTGTGTTTTTTGGGCAGAAACCAGGCAGACCCCTTTATAGTCTGTGGGGGTCCATGAGTTTTCACGAGTAACTGCTTTTTAAGAGGGTTAGATTTCCATTCTTCGGGTCTCCAAGCGGACCCGAAGAACAGAAACTCAGGCGCAGGTGTGAATCTAGCGTTAACTGTACTCAGGTCTGTATATGAGCACATTCCCCAGCCCCCACAACTTCAGTAAGAATAGGAGAGATAGGGGCAATAGAAGGAGTACAACCCCTGTAAATTCACTGCAGCCAGATCTCCTGTCACTTCCCTTCAGGGACAGGAGCCAAATTTAGGAAGGAAATTTCTAGAGGGACACAGGAGCTGAGCAGACAAGCAGCTGAAGACATGCAAATGACACTAAAATCAAGAAAAACATTTTGTCAGCAGATTATTGAATAAAGAATAGGAAGCAGTGGATATAAACTCAGACTTTGACCATTCAATGCACTGACACTTGTTTTTATGTATTTAACATTTAACTTCCAATGGAGGAATTTTTCGATTTTCGTTTTTAACTCCCCACTTTCTAAACCTCGTATGTTTTTCATTTTTTTGCTCACAGAGCCATATGAGGGATTAATGTTTGTAGAACTAATTATTATTTTATACAATATACTGGGAAGCTGGAAAAAATTCAGAATGGGATAGATGTGAAGAAAAAGTGCATTTGTGGGACTTGGTTACAGGTTTTTTTTTTTTTTTTTATGACGTTCACTCTGCAGTCACAATGACATATTAGTTGCATTCTGTTTCGGTACTAAAAGTCACCATATACTGTAACTTTTTTATATTTTCGTGTACAGAGATGCATAGGGTGTCTTTTTTTTTTTGCGGGGCCAGATATACTTTTTGGTTATGCACTTTGGGGTTTGTGTGTTGCTTTGATCACTTTTTATTAAACATTTTTATCAGAGGTGAAGGCATAAAAATGGCGGAAAAATATTTTTAGAAATCTGTACACCAGGCATTTTCAGACACAGGGATACCTAATGGGTATGTGTTTCAAAGGAATATTTTACTTTTATATGTATTCTAGGGAAAGTGCAGTGACTTGAACTTTTAGTTTTTGAGGGGTTTTTTACAACTGTATTGCAGTTTATGGGAGATTAGCTACATCGCTGAGGCTGGTCATAGACTGGCAATTGAATGTGACAGTAAATGAGTGACATACTGTATAAGTAAAATTTGAGACACACTATCAGTGTACTCACTGAATAATTTGCCTGAAAAAGATGGACTATCTTCCAGAAGTGATCATTGTGTGTGTGTGTGTGTGTGTGTGTGTGTGTGTGTGTGTGTGGTTTGCTACATGCAGTAATCATACACTGAACTGATGCTCAAACTGATGCTCCTACATGTGCCAGTGCCACTCAATGTGTGTTTCACTTTACAACCATGAAACGAGCGAGGGGGAGTGGTGAACTTGCAAGTGGGAAATGGTCCAGGTTGTAGGAACTGCAGGAGTCAGATGGGTCCCATCTGGTGATGAAACTATTCCTGCCCTAACCTGTGAGGTGATGTCCGTACTAGAAAGACCCTTGCCTTGCTTTGTTTCTAGACAGTGGCCTCTGACACTCAAAATATTGATCCAGTGGGCTATGACAGTTTATGAATTGTCACCTACACATAATTTATACTCCATGTATTAAGGATGGCATGCACCTTTCCCCACATGGACATTTACAAGGAGAGGCCCACATGGCTCACCATGTGCTAGTTGTGGAATTGATGTGGTTTGACTACAAAGGGGCCAGTATGGACATTATATCATATGGAAGAGCCACTATGGGACATTACATTATGTGGAGGAGCCACTATGGGACATTAAACTGTGGAAAGGGGTCACTATGGATCATTATACAGTGTGGAATGGCCCGCTATGGGACATTATACTGTGTGGAAGGTTCACAATGGGACATTATACTAGGTGGAGGAGCCAGCATGGGACATTATGCTGTATGAAGGTATATATTTGCATTTTTATTGGAAACCTGGGTTTTTTTGTGCATACATTTTTGTGCAAAAGCGCACCATGTGAATGCAGCTTTACATCGAAGTTAAAGTACCAGTGGTCTAGGACTATAGCTATAGTTGAATACAAATACATAGTGTGTCACCACCCCAAGGGTGCTGCCACAGGGTGCTCCAATGTGTTTCTTGAAGAAAGGCAATTTGGGGACCCAAAGTGCCAAATGAGTAAGAACTTTCCTTCTCTTGATGGGGTTATTAAGACAATCCACATTCCAGGAACACCATTAAAGTCTAGGGAGGTTTGTCCACCATTTATCAGATGTTCCACATATGAGGTTTAGGCCAGTCCCAGCAAGCAGGATCCACCTCTAAATTAACAAAGGATAAAATACATAGCAGGTAGCGACTACCTACCCCCTCCCTTTCCCACCTAGCAAAAACGTAATTAGGAATAATTAACAAAAACATGTAAAAAAAAATATGTATAAGAACAGTTTGGACATTCTCTGTCCTGCTTCTGATAAACGTATGCTATCATCATTAACCTTAGCAGACATCGGTAATGACGGATATGGCCAGTGCTGTTGCCAGCAAGGTAGGAGATTCAGGGGCTGGAGACTCTTCAAATAATCTTGGCAAGGGGGTTGGTTGTTTGCCTAATTTTCTTCACCACTTCTTTAAGGTTTGCTAAAGTGTTTGCCTTATCAATGAAACCATGAGATTGCTGCGATATTTAAAATTGTAGCAAAGATAAATCAGCAAAACCTCATT